>NC_062552.1:58007851-60507851 GCF_016906955.1 Phacochoerus africanus | reverse complement strand
TTAAGTGGTACATCATTCTTAGTGTTTAGTTTTCATTTACTTGGAGTATACTTTTATTGATATTTGCATCAAAAGATTTCTTGAGCAGATCACTTTTCCTTACTGAGCCTCAGTTTTCCTTCCACAAGATATGGGGGAGAATTGCTTGTTAGGCCCCTAATGGCACCTAGCATGAAGCCTTGCCCTGTGCAGGAGCTCAGACACTGCTTGTTAAGTTGTGTGCATGTGTGTGTTCCATACATGTGCATATATGTTGACTCTTCAGTGTGGGCCTGCTCCCCTGCTCTCAGCAATGTCTCTCACCTCTCACTGTCTCACCTCGCTGGGAAGGACAGTGGTCAGCTAATCCCTGACCTCCATCTGTGTTCACTTTTTCTCTCTCCAGATGTGATCCTCAAGGTGGCAGACAATAAAAAGAAAGAGAAGCTGTTGTCCTTCCAAATCCCCATCAAGTACTTGCGTGTCCTCCACCCCTACCACTTTGAGCTGGTGAAAGTGAGTCAGAGCCCTGGTATCTGGGTCCAAGTGGGCCTGCGATAGGTAGGGGGCGAGCAGGTGGGAACCAACTTGATGCCCCCATCTCTCCGTCAGAGCATCCCTGGGCATCCCATGCCCACCCAGCAGTATGACAACTCTCAGACTTCTTGGGTTTAGGAAACGCAGCTCCCAGCAGGTAGGAATTCTCTGAATAAGAGTTTAGAATTCTCTGAATTCACCTCCAGAGAACAGCCCAGTGAACACAGCATATCTGCCACATTAAATGAATACACCAATTAAAGATAGAGTCTCATTTCATATATGTTTAAAGAGTGAGAATGTATCTAAAAATAAAAGAAATACAGTATTTACAGAGTACCTACTATGTTCCAGGTTCTGGGCTAGATGCCATACACACCATCTCTAACCCTCAAGGTGAATTCTATTTTGAATACATAGAACTGGGACTCAGGGAGAAGAATCCTCTCATCCTGGGTCACAGAGCAAGTGAGTAGCAGAGTCAAGGGTGAGCCCAGGTCACACTATGTCCCATGCTAGTTCTTACTGTGTTGCCTCCACATGTTGCTTTGGCAGGAGAAAGGCCCAGGAGTGTTGGGGTTTGTGGGAGATAAAGTGTTCCCTGGAATGCACCCTTCAGTGGGCAATGGGAAGCCTGGAGTAGGGAGCCTCAGGGCCCCTCAGTTCATGGTCTGAACCTCTCAGGCCAGCTTCCCTGCCTCTTCCCCTCCCCAGTGCTGACTGATGGAAGGAAGAAATCACTCACTGTTCAAGTACTTTTTAAGCACCTACTCTGTGCCAGGCCCTGGGCAAGAGGTGAACAGAAGCACGACTTTCCCTCCCTCTGTGTGCATTCCAGACCCTTTTGGTTGTTTAGAATAAAGAACAATATGACGTGTGTTGGTATGGATTCCTAACCTAGGTCTGTTGCTTGCCAACTATATGTCCATAGAAAACCCCCTCCCCCAGATCTCCATTCCTCATCAGCAAAATTGAGGCAATATCTCTCCTGGCATGGCCATTTGGAAGGTCGAGTGCAATGATGAGCATAAAACATCTAGCAAGTTACCTAGCACATAGTAGGTGCTCAGTTCAGATATATTCCGCTCCCTCCCTCCCCCAGACCCTGGCACTGACTTCCTTTCAAAGCGACTCCTCAACCATGGCCCTTCAGGTCTTTATCTTCCCTAGGCTCTAAGAGAACCCCAAGCCCAGGGCCTCAGGATGAGATACCAGGGGCAGGCAGGGAAGGGAAGGCCCAGAGAGATTAGTGACTCACCTAAAAGATTCAGCACTTCAGCTGTACTTCTGGGAGCATCCCAGAGACCTCCTGGCTCTCTGTCCACTTACAACCCAGACCTTGTTATCACATCTTTACAAAGAGAGCAGACAGGCAGTGGTCCTTGTGAGGGCAATGAAATATTCAAGTAGAAAAGGGAAGATTTATTATATTGATCTCCTTGGAAGGGCTCACAGGGACCATGAGCTTTAATTATCAGCTCGGAGCCCCAGCGGAGCGATGCCAAGTGATTGTCTGCAGAGGGCTGGATTTATGGCAAGGGTCTTCCCCTTAGTCACTCTCCTCCTTGTGTGTCTTCTTCCCCCACCATTTCCCCAGCCCACTGAGCCTGGAAAAGCTGATGAAGCTACTGCCAAGACCCAACTGTATGCTACAGTCATTCGGAAGGGCAGCTTCATCCCCCGCTACATCGGCCACAACCACACAGCTCTGGAGGTGCTGGGACTGGGCCTTCAGGGGTTGGGTGGGGTGGCGTGGGAAGGGGCCAGGGGTTGAGCAGATCCCAGGCTCTGCCCTTGGCCATCTCTAACTGGCCTGTTGGTGTGGGGCAGGGATGTCTGGGGAAGAAATTGAGAAAGAAAAAAGCAACTATAAAATAAATTGAATTACCATGTTGTCATCTGGGAAAAAAAAAAAAAAAGGCAACTGGATATTTCAAAAATAGCCAGAGTTGTTTGTATAGAACCTGCCCTGGGGTGGCAGGGATGATGAGGATAAAGACAACGATGATGCCTAAACTTTTCCAGAACTTTCCAGGGATACAAGCACTACCCTAGCCTTGCCTTCCCTTGCTCTATTCCTCATGCACCATTTGTGGAGTGCTGTAGAGACAATGAGAAGCTCCCAAAGCCTGTATCTCCCTGAATCTCATGGGGAGAGGAAGAGAGTCCCCACCTTGGCTCACATTCTCTGGTGTTTTCTTTCTTATTCTGTCCCTCCTGGAGTAGTGACCACTGACCTAGGGCCTACATCCCCTAAATGAAAATTTTAGGGACCTCCCCACCCCTCCTGGAGTCCCGTTTCTAAAGAGGTTTGTCTGGTCTTCCAATTAGGTTTTCATTCATTCATTCAACAGTTATTTTTGTCTTTTTTTTTGTCTTTTGTTGTTGTTGTTGTTGTTGTTGTTGCTATTTCTTGGGCCGCTCCCGCGGCATATGGACGTTCCTAGGCTAGGGGTTGAATCAGAGCTGTAGCCACCGGCCTACGCCAGAGCCACAGCAACGCAGGATCCGAGCCGCGTCTGCGACCTACACCACAGCTCACGGCAACGCCGGATCGTTAACCCACTGAGCAAGGGCAGGGACCGAACCCGCAACCTCATGGTTCCTAGTCGGATTCGTTAACCACTGCGCCACGACGGGAACTCCCCTCAACAGTTATTTTTGGAGCTTCTTCCATTAGTCAGTCCAGGGATGGGCTCAGCTTGGGGGATGAGCTCGCTTCCATACATACCCCTCACCATGCCCCCCCCCCATTACCTTCTATCCATAGGCCTTTCAGGTAGCCTAAGGAGGACTGGTGATGCTCTGGGAAGATGTGGTCCCAGGACTTAGCCTCTCTCCCTTTCCCCCAGCCTTCAAACTGTCCAGGTGGCAGATTCAAATCCAGTCATGGGCTGAGTATGATCAGGGTGGGAGCCAGAGGGAGCTCAAGCTCTGGGCTTTCCCTGCTTCAGTACAGCTGATCTGATCTGCTCCATAAGACTGTAAGCCTGGCAGGGCAAGAAGTGTTCTTTAGCCTCATTTCACAGCTGGGGACGCTCAGACCCAAAGGGAGTTTGATATGGGAGCCCAGAGCTCCTGACCCACATCTCTGCTTCCACACAGTCACCCTTGGATGCTAACATGTGTCTCACCTGCAGGCACCCTCTGCTCCTCTCTCCCTCCTCTCTTTGATCATGGTTTTTTTCCCTGAGGACAGCCAGCACTTCACACACACACACACACCAAGGAAGAGTGACAACAGCTTGGCCTTGCTGTCCCCCAGCCACACCCCATAGAGAGAGGACCACACCTCCAAGACCCAGGCAGAACTTTGGCCTGCAGGGCACCCCCACCCCCACCCCATGGATCTGCTCCACCCCCACCCCAGCCCTCTGACTTGTCTCACAGAGTCTGGGCCCCTCTGCCTTCTAGCACCCTGCCTGCCCCAGCGCAGATGACCCCCCTGTCTGCTCCTGACGGCAGATAAGAGAGCACAGTGGAAGAAGAAATTGCTTCTGTGACTCACCAGGCCGTCACGAGCAGGTGTGCTTGGGCAGCTGTCTCATTCACACCTGACCATTCAGCACAGAGCAGTTGTAAATTAGCACACCCACCTGCACACTGACATACACGCATCTCTAAGCCCTCCTCTCAGCCCTTACAGCTGTTAGAGTCCATGTGAGCAATAGAGCCTGACAGGGTCCAGTGAAATCCCTCAGGCCCAGACCCTACCCCCCTCCAAAGTTTGAAATGCCACCATCAAAGATTCAGTCCTTTGGGAGTTCCAAAGGCGCAGTGTGTTAAGAATCTGACTATACAGCTTGGGCCCCTGCAGAGGTGTGGGTTTAATCCCCAGCTTAGCACAGTGGATTAAAGAATTCCATGTTGCCCCAGCTGTGGCTTGGATTCAGTTCTTAGCCCTGGAATGTCCCTACACTGTGGGTGTGGCCATTAAAAAAGAAAGGAAGGAGGGAAGGAAGGAAGGAAGGAAGGAAGGAAAGGAAAGGAAAGGAAGGAAGGAGGAAGAAAGAAAAGAAAGAAAGAAAGAAAGGAAGAAAGAAAAAAGAAAAGAAAGAGAAAAGAAAGAAAGGAAAGAAAGAAAGAAAGAAAAAGAAAGAAAGAAAGAAAGAAAGAAAGAAAGAAAGAAAGAAAGAAAGAAAGAAAGAAAGAAAGAAAGAAAAAAAAAAGAAAAGAAAAAGAAAGAATCAGTCCTTTGAATTCGGTGAAGGGATTCAGTCTTCAGAGGCCCGAGAGTTGAAAGGTCCTCCTCGCTATCTTAAGCCCTTAGCAGCTCACGCCTGTGTGGAGCAAGCAGGCAAGCAGCTGAGATGGGCTCTGGCAGAGGGGCTTGGGAGAGGGATCCAGAACAAGCCCCTATTCCAGGCACATTCCTCTCATTGAAGGCGGAGCTAGGACTAGGGAGAGCGTGGTCCAGCCTGGCAGGGTCCTCTTCCCATCCTGACGTGTTCCCAAGATGTGGCCCCTCAGCTGCATCCAGAGCCCCTTCCTCCTCCTGAGCCTCTTCCCAACAGTGCCACGTAATTAGGATCCCACCCATCCTCCAAGACCAACTCAACCCCAGCGCCTCCCTGAGGCTACTGCCTGTTCTTCCCACTTCCTTCCCCTCCCAGGTCTCTGGTATCTCTCTCTCTCTCACTCATAAACACAGCCGACCTCTCCTTCACCTGTTCTCCCCTTTTCTCTTTCATCAGTGGGATTCATTTGTCCCACAAACACATATTGAGCTTCTGCTGTGTGTCAGGTACTTTTACTAAAAGCTGGGAATACAGCAGTGAATGAGATGGACATGGTCCCTGCCCCTGCAGAGCCTGAGATCTAATCAAATGGACAGAAAATAAACAAGAAAGAAATTAGAATAACCCAGCAATGCTGATGCTATGGAAGAGGCACCCTAGGGGCTGGGTTACTTTAGTAAGAGTGGTCACAGACCACCTCTCACAGGTGGTGATGTTTAAGCCCTACGGGAAGAGAAGGAGCCAGCCACCGAATTGGGGTTGGGGAGGAGTCTAGGCAGTGGGATCAGCACACTCAAAGGCCCTGAAACAGAAGCAAGTAGGGTGTGTTGGAGGGGTGAGATAGAAGAGGCTGGGGGTTGGCAAGAGATGTGGGCTAAGGGGCAGAAAGGCCACACATGCAGGTCTCTGCTAGCAGGGTAAGAATTAGGGAATCCATTCTAAGGGCAGTGGGGGTGGGGCAGAGGAATGAGATGATCCAGTTCTTTTTTTTTTCTTTTTTTCTTTCTAGGGCTGCACCTGTGGCATGTGGAAGTTCCCAGGCTAGGGGTCGAATCAGAGCTGCAGCTGCCAGCCACAGCCACAGCAATGCCAGAACCTTAACCCACTGAGTGGGTCCAGGGATCGAACTCACACCTCCATGGATACTAGTTGGGTTTGTTACTGCTGAGCTACAGCGGGGACTCCCGAATTCATTTTTAACAAGGCAGCGGTTGCCACCATGGGAAAGGGGATAAGTTGGGGCCAGGAGTAGAAGCAGAGGCCAGTGAGGGGTCAGAGAAGTAAAAGGAGCCACGGGAATCACAGCTGGCGGGTGGGATGAGGGCTGAGGGGGCAGTGAGGGCCATTGGTGGACAAGGGTGAGGACCAGGAGTCAGTTCAGGAGCTGCTAGGAAGACAGTGTAAGTGTGTGGAGAATCAGGGCCTTCTCATGCCACCTTCCCAAGGTCTGGCCCAGGGCCTGAAGGAGGACAGTCTTGAGCCCCTGTTGAAGACCCTGGTGAGACAGGAGCAGAGGTGTGGATAGAGGGATGATCTCATTGTTGGGGTGAAAGATGGTAGGCTGGCCATGTCCCTGACAGGGCCCAAGGCCACCCCAGGCTCACCTGTCTCCTCTCTCCCCCAGGTCTTTCTTTGGGGCATCAATGAGCCCCTGGCCAATAACCCCAGCCCCATGGTGGTCGTTGCCCGGGTGGTTCCCAACTACAAGGAGTTTCAGTGAGTGGGGCCCAGGTGGATATGGGCGGGGGGGTGGGAGGAAGGGTTGGAAGTTGTGTGGAGGCTATATACCTGCCCTCCCCATGAGGCCCTTCAAACCTCCTCAGTGGAACCGAAGTCCCAAGAAGCTGCCATAGCCCTGGAAAGAGGCAGCTCAGACCCTTCACAAGAGCAGGGTTGCAGGAGAGAGTGAGCATACAGAGGAGAGGGGTCCTCGGCTCCTCCAAACTGGCCTCCCCACCTCCCACCCACCATATCCCTCCCACTCTAGGGCCAAGGCACCATCCATCCAGTGCTTGTCCCCAAACTTCATATCCTTTCGTCCTGCCTACAAGTCCCCTCCCTCACCCTCCTGGAGGTCTCCCTGGCCCCAGCCCTGGCTCGTCTCCCTCATACCCCGGCCTCCTTGGGGGTTTGGTGGATTCACAGTCCTCAGGAGGGGATGCAGGCTAGTGAAGTCAAGGCCACAGTGAGTCATGGGGAAAGGAACCTGGAAGCTGCAGGTCATCTTGTAGCCAAGATGAGCTTTCTCAAGGCTTGGGTCAGCCATTGGAAGGACCAGGGTCCACCACCCATCTGGGTGTCCAGATGTGAACTATGCAGGTCACTGCACTTTCCTCTCCCACCTCAATCCAGAGCCTGTGTGGGATTCCGCGGCTCCCGGGCCTGGGCACAGAGCCAACAGTGCTGGATACCCGCAGTGCTCCTGTGCTGACCCCTGTCTCTCTGCCTCGCCAGGGTCAATCAGGAGAACCAGGACCCGGCGTCCCTGGGGCTGCCTTTCACCCAGCTCTCCTTCCCTATCCCCTCCGTGATGAACTTCGATGTCCCTCAGGTCAGCCGGAACGGGTGCCCTCAGGTATGGCTCTTTCCCTCATTTGCCCTCTCAGTGGTCCATTCCTTCTAGTAACGCACTCACTCACTCCTTTGTTCACTCAGCTGTTCACTTGACTCTTAAGGGTTTACTTGTGATAGAACATGATGGAAGATGATGTGGCAAAGAGGGTATATGTCTTTATGACTGGGCCACTTTGCTGTACAGCAGAAATCGACAGAACACTGTAAATCAACTGTAATAAAATAATTACCTAAAAAAAAGTTTACTGAGTCCCGCCCTGTACCCAGGGCCTTGTCTGTCCGTGCTGAAGCTGCCCTCGGGGATGCTGAAGATGAGGAAGACAGGAGTGACACGTGTGAAAATGTTAAATATCAACACAAGATAATTATAATTAATAACCAAGCAGGAGGGACTGTCAGAGCTGTAAAAGTCAGAGGAGAGAAGACACAAAAGGACACATATTGTAGGATTCCACTTAAATGTGGTACCTGGAATAGGCAAATTCATCGAGACAGAAAGTGGAATGGTGGTTGCCAGGGACTATGAGGAGGAGAGAATGGGGAGTTACTATTCTTCAGTGGGTACAAGTCTTCTATTTGGGATGAGAAAATGTTGTGGAAATAGACGGTGGTGACAGTTCTACAACACTGTGAATGTACTTAATGCCATTGAATTTACACTTAAAAATGGCTGAAACGATAAACTTTATGTCATGTATATTTTACCACCATAAAAAGATTACTCGGAGCTGAGAGGGATGTGAAGCCTGGGTGATGGGGGCAGATGTCCGGACATAGGACTGCTGAGTTTTTAATAGGGGAGGGTTGGTGCAGGGCGACTGAGAACAGTAGGAGCACAGGTGTGGAGATGGGGCTGCACAGGACACGATGAACATCAGGGCTGGAGAGGAGGGTGGCAGGTTTGAGTACGCTGGGGCGGGGGGGTGTACAGGTTGGGGCCAGTCCAGGGGGATGGCCTCACTGATCTCTTCCCATAGCCTGCACTTCATGGGAACTTGCCCCACGTGATGGTCACAACATGCCGAGAGGCCTTGAGGAAGATAAGAGTGCCTGGGAGGTCCCTCCTGTGGTCTGCCAAACTGTTCACGCCTGGCATGGCAAATATAGAATGAGGTACCCCTACGGAGCCCCAGCCTTCATTTAAAGGCAAAGACATTTGAAGAAGGCTTAGACACGAACAAGAGTGGTGGAGGCAAGGAGGGGGTGAGACAAAGGGGGACTCCGGGGACAGAGGCTCCAAACCTGAACCAATCCTCGGCCTGATTTCCCCAGAGTCATTTCACACATGGCCCTGCATTTGCCCAGAAAATTATGAACAAATCAGCAGGCAGTCCCGAGGGGCAGGAGGTGCTGGCTGCTTTAATGAGTTAGCCCCCTCCCCATTCCAGGACTTCTCTAGCTGCCTTTGCTGCCTAACTAGTCTGGGGTGGGGTGGGGGGTATCCCCAGTGCCTCTTGCATGTGTGGGACTTAAGGCCAGAGGTCCAGTGACGGCAGGACACTTGCTAAAGGTCACCCGGCACCATGGCAGCCAGTACAGAGGGTCCAGGTGCCAGCAGTGAGAGGACAGGGGCAGGCTTCTGTGGCACAGGTGGGGAGAGAGGGGAGTGGGCAGAGCCTTACCTGGAAGGGACACTAGTCAGCAGCTCACACACACCTCTGCCCTGTCCCCTTTCTAAGCATCAATCTCCTTGCCTCCATTTAGGGGGTAAGGGTTTGGACTAAGTAATTTCTAGGACCTGCTTCTCTGACATCTTGGGGTGCTGTGGTGTCCCACCAGTGGCTCACCAAGCCAAAGCCTGGCAGACCTGGGTTTGGCCCCTCTTCTGTGATTTACTGGCTTTCTGACCTTTGACAAGCTTCCTAATTCCGCCAGTTCCTGATTCCTGCCTTATCAGGCTGATAGGAGAACATATGGGGGTAACCTGTGCAAAACATCCAAGCTAAATGGGTTCAGACCCTTTCAGAGCTGCCAGTGCCCCCTCTGAGGCCAGCCTCACCATTGTTCTTGTTACATTTGGCTACAAGTAACATAAACCCCAACTCACATTAACTTCAACCCTAAGGATATTTATTGTCCCACATCTGGTGGGGCCCCATGTAAGACGGCACCAGAATTGGTTGATACTTGGGCTCAGCATCCTCCTCAAGGACTCAGGATGTTTGCAATATCCCTCCTGGCTAAACAGCACATGGGGGCAAAATGTTCCTGGCACCCCATCCAGACAGGACCAAGACCAGAGGAAGAGAGAGCCTCCCTTTCCCAGTGTGGTTTTTATGAAGAGCTGGCAACCTCTCTTCCAGCTGCCCTTCGGCAGAACCTCCCACTGGGTCTCATGCACTTCTCTCAGCCAAACATGGAGGAGGGCCATGGCTTATCACCCTGCCAATAGCAAGTGCCCACAGGGGTAGAGAGGGAACACCTGGACCAAAGCAGGTTCTTGGCTAGGAGGAGGGAAGGAAATGGTTGAGTGTCTCTTTTACTCCTCTTAGAGCCTAGTGATGATGGCAAAACCTGAACTCTGATGAGTTAAGGGATAGGTGAGCCGTTGAGCTGGACCTCACCCAGCCTGTGGGATCCAACATAGGGGTGGGACTTAGGAGCTACCCTGCACCCTGCACCCTGCACCCTGCACCCTGCACCCTTAAGGGGAAACACTGCCCAACAGGTGGCTCCTGCTGGCTTGGCCTCCTCTTGAGCTGATAGAGTTCCTGGATGATGAAATACAAGCAGTGGTGAAAAAAGCTGTCAGTGCCCAGCATAATCTCCTCCTTGCTCAGCCCCCACAGCCAGTCTGTACCCAGGCTCTCATGGGGTCCCTTCCCATCCCACCAACTTGGCCGAGATCTTCTTTTGCCTGGACCACTGCAGCAGCCTCCACTTGGGCCCTTCCCATCCATCCTGTGACAAGTGGGCACAGAGACCCCCTTGCCCAGGGTTAGGCCCTTCTGGCCCCCTTGTCCCTACCATGGACAGGACAGAGCCCTCACTGCCAACCAAGTACACAAGGCCTTGTCCCCTCCAGCCTCCTGGTTCACTGCCCCAGTTTACCCAGGCATTCTCTAGCTCCACTGTGTAACTAACTGTTCACACCCATGCTGTCCTCTCTCACTTGCTATAATCTCAACCTGGAATGGCCTTCTACTTCTTACCTACTGCCTGATCCCTAAGGTCCTCCCCTCCCAGGTTGGAAGTCAAAGCTTTCCCCTCAGACTTTCAGCTGCCACAACCCACAACTTGCTTAGGCCTCTGCATGGATCATAGAAGTGTGTGTGCATGCGCGCGCACGTGTGTATGTGTGTGTGTGTGTGTGTTCTATCCATTTGGAAGACAGCTCCAGAGGGAAGCAGGGTCTGGCTCTAGCTCTCCCATATGCCCTGCTACACCCCAGAGGCCACTAGCCTGGAAAATGCCCCACTCGGCATTTGCTAAGTTCAATTGATTTGAACTTTTCATCTTCACAGCAAAATAGCCACTTTCTCCTTCAACCCTCACAGTAGCCTTTCAAAGCAGGGAGCATAAGATGTTTTCTCAGTGGACATGACAAAATCAGGTCCCAGAGAGAGGAAGGGACTTGCTGAAGGTCACACAGCAAGGTTGAGGCAGACCTGGGCCCAGAGCCAAGGTGTCCTAGCCACCCAGCATCAGCTGCCCCAGTAGCTCTGCTTCCCAGGATGGCCACCGCTGCATCTGAGCAGAGCAGAGAGCAGCGGGTGTGAGTGTGGGTACTGGGGGCCCTGGGGAAATAAGAGGAGGGCCCTTAGGCCCAGGAATGAAGGCCCTGTCCCCAGGGAAGGCAGGTCTGCCTCAGTGGCTGGGGTTAATGGCTTTGCTGAAGATCATAGCTGAAGGTTAATCACATTCCTTAATTCCACAGCCTGCCAGGGCCTTTCCCATTAGCATCTGTGAGGAATGGCTTCCCTGCTCACCGTGTCCCCAAACACACACACGCCTGCTACCAGCACTTTCACTGGGTCCCTGGAATCAGACTCTGAAGGTGGTTTAAGCTTGATTCCTTGCCCCACCCCATACACGCACAAGAGAGGCTGACCCTCCTTCCCCAGTTCTAGGTCTGAAGGGATCTTTCCTGAGGGATTCATGTGGGAAACCCTTTAGGGAAGGAGCTGTCCTTCCTGGACAGGCAGACACCGTCTCTTGCTTTGTAGACTCCATTTAGACACATTAATAGGCCCTAGAGAGGGCAGCCAGCATCCATTAAACACCCCTCTTGCTGGGTGGGAGCAAGAGATGGGGCATCTAGGGCTGTCACAGGTCCTCCTTGAGTGCCCTAGTGTCTGCCAGATGGTCCAGGCTATGTGGATACCCCCCAGGGACTCAGGAGAAGGAGATGGGCATGATTTGACCCTAAATCCTGAAAGGCCATGCTCAGGTACCCCAGAAACCAGAGCAGCTTCGTGGTTGCCAAGTGGCTGTCTCTGAGCTGCCACAGAGCCTGCTTTCAGAAACACTCTCATTGCCCCTGTCACTGTTCAGGGCCCCCTGGCCCCAAAGTGACTGTAGCTTATCTCTCCAGGGGCACAGGCAGACACAGCTGAGTCTCAGGCTGGTCTTGGGAGAACGGGAGCAGACACATTAGTGTGACAGGCATCAAGGCCTTGCCACGACGGGGGGAGTGGACCCACACTGATATTTCACGATCCTGCATCAATAACTCCTGGAGCCGGTGGTACATTTGTGCTGACCTTTTCCGGTGATGACGATTCCTGCAGGGGAGCAGGAGGTGGGAGTGGCTGTCACTGTTGCTGGCAGCCCCTGGCTGAGGGCAGAAGCAAGGCAGCCACTTGGAGAGTCTGTGCCAGTAATACCCCACCCCCGGCCCTTCTCAGTGTTAGGGCCATGCAGGGCTGCCTGCTGGGTGCTACAGGCTAACACCCCCCAGTCTCATTCCTCACTCACCACCTTCTGGCCTTTGCAGCTGCTGGACCTCCTCCCCATGGAGTCCCTCCTCATTCCAGGGTCCACACATGCCAGGCTTGGTGCCCCCTCCGCATGTTCACTTAGGCCGTCCTCCCACCCAGAATAACATCCACGCTCCCTTGAGCCTACCATATCTTGCCTCAGAGGCTTCCTCTGGTCCTGCTTCCTTCAGGCTTTTCTGATCACCCACAGGGATGTCTGATAGCCCCTCAGATGCTCCAATAGTTTGGTATAATAAATGCTGTCTTGTTTCATTTTTTAAATATTACCCACATGTATGCCCCAACTGCTGGCTTAGCATGCCATTAAGTCCCCCAAATGCCCTATTGAAGACCTGTCGTGGCTTCTGTGAAGGGCTGGGAAACCTGTACAAGGCAGAGAGGGGCTGGCAACAAAGGCAGAGGTCACATCTGACTTGGCGTTTATGATACCAGCAGCCGTGGGTGGGAACACTGGTGCAACTCTTTAGGGAAACAGTTTCCCCATGATGACTCAAGTGCCTTGAAAAATAATTTTTAATTCAGCATTTCCATTTTAGGTACTTATACTAAGGAAATAATTTAAGATACACAGTGATATATTAAAGAACATTCAATGCAGTGTTATTGAACAAATGCGAAGGAAGAAACCAGGACACTTAGACATGACAGAATATCCTGCAGCTACTAAAGTTGGGTAATTTCTGTCACTTAGGACTCTGGATATGCTTAAGTTTTAATGGTAAATGAAAAAGGCAGGATGTTAGGATGACAAAATAGGCATAGGAAAAAAATACTAGAAAGAAATATACAGTCTTATGAACAGTTGTCTTTAGTATAGGAATTTGTTTTTTTTGTTGTTGTTTTCTCACTTTTCTACTTTCTGGTATTTTTTCAAAATTTATTCATTAAGTGTTTGTTGCTTTTATAATTAGGACAAACATCTGCGACATATATAGACGTGCATACAACCAAATATACGGACATCCCTTGATTTGGGAGGTACTGTAGCCTCACTATCTGCTCCCACCCTCTCCTTTCAGCTGTCCAAGCCTGGGGGACCCCCTGAGCTGCCTCTGTGGAATGAATCCTTTCTCTTCCATGGCCGAGACGGAGCCACCACCTTCTCAGGGGACACAGCCCTGGTGCTGGAGTATTACCCCTCATCTTCAAGTAAGTGACCCTCGTGACCACACTAGGGCAGCCGTGCACCAGAACATGTGTACTCAGGGTGTTCAGACCATGCTGCCCTACTTCCTGCGGGAGCAGGTGAAGGAGCCCCCCGTTCTAGGGCATGCAGACATGTTGGGGAGTGCCTGGCTGGCTTCCTTGTCCAAATGGCAACACTGGGGAATGGGCTAGGACACATGAGCCCTGTATTTATACCAAATCCATGAGTTCCTATTACACCACCACCCCTTCCCCATGTGCCTGTCCGTGAAGAAGGAGGGGATGGAGCCCTCAGAGCTTACAGTCTAGTGGGGAGACAGAATTCAGAGACCCAATGATCCACAGTCATAGCCACACTATAAGAGTGAAGCCCCCAGAGGGGAGAGATAAGGGAGATCTATATAAATACTGAGAGACACAGACTGTGTTTAGAGTTGGCCTTGAACTCAACAAGCTCTGAAGGGCAAAGGAGGAGGAGGGGGTTTGTACAGGGAAAGGCCAGGAGGCAGGAAACAGTGAGGGATGGTAGAATTAGATGTCAAGTACCGAAGGATGGGCTCCAGTGGGGCCTCAGACGCTGGGATCCAAGAAGCCTGGGCTGGGGGCTTTGGCAGGAGCCCCAGCTGGTCCTTCCCCCACAGAACCCTGGACCCTCAAAAAGCCCCTCGGCATCTCCGTGCTGCCACTAAAGAGCCACTTATACCAAAAGATGCTGACAGGGAAAGGCCTGAATGGGCTGCGTGTGGAGAAGCTCCCCATCACCGTGAGTACCCCCCACTCTCCCAACGGTCCATGGCTGGTCCACCCCTCCCCAATTGGTTCCGCCAACACAGGTGAATCTGGCTTCTCCAGGGCTTCCACCAGGCCCCCCACAAGGCATCTGACCACTGACCACAGGTGTGAGGAGGACCCCTAACACCAAAGTTCAGTCTTGGACTTGTGATGAAATTGCCCCCATGCAACTTGGGAGAAGCATGGGGAGGCCCTGTGGGAAAGCAGCAAGAATTCAGACTTTTAACAAGCCAAACCTGGGTTCAAATCCTGACTTGCCCTAGTCCTCGCTGTAGAACCTGGGGCATGTTACTTAACCTCTCTGAACCTTAGAGCACCCATCTCTCAAATGAGTACAAGATGCTGTATGTGATCTCTCTGTATAGCTAGAGCCAGACTGTCTGGTTCTACCACTTACCAGCTTGCATGACCATGGAAAAATTACTTGGTCTCAATGCCTTAGTTTCCCCGGCTATAAAATGGTTTTGTAGCCATAGTACTTTTCTTTCTTTCTTTCTTTCTTTCTTTCTTTCTTTCTTTCTTTCTTTCTTTCTTTCTTTCTTTCTTTCTTTCTTTCTTTCTTTCTTTCTTTCTTTCTTTTTTTGTTGTTGTTGTCTTTTTGCCTTTTCTAGCGCCGCTTCTCGCAGCATATGGAGGTTCCCAGGCTAATCAGAGCTGTAGCCGCTGGCCTGTGCCAGAGCCACAGCAATGCAGGATCTGAGCCGCATCTGAGACCTACACCCCAGCTCACAGCAACACCGGGTCCTTAACCCACTGAGCAAGGCCAAGGATTGAACCCGCAACCTCATGGTTCCTAGTCGGATTCGTTAACCACTGAGCCACAATGGGAACTCCCCATAGTACTTTTTTCATAGTGTTGCTATGAGATTTTTTTGGAGGAAATACCTGTAAAGCACTTAGAATAGAATACGCTCTCAGTAAGAATGAAGACATCATTATCACCACTGTCTATTTCTTTGCCACCTTTTTCTCTAAAATACTTCTGGTCACCCTGACATAACAGACCTTAACACATGGGATCTTCCCAATCTGGAAGGAAGCAAGTCTGGAGATGCTAGTCAGGGCTTCCCTGGGGTTGGGAAGGGTGGTGGGGTGGCAGAGGTGGGAGACCAGCTCCCGCCTCCCTCCCACTCTCTGGGCACAGCCTTCAGCAAACACCTTCCTCAGGAATCTGGAACAGTGGGCAGAGTAGAGGCAGAAGCTGCCTGCCCTGGCCTGGGTGGCCAACTGCTTCCTTCTCCTCTCCAGAACACCAAGCTGAAAACCATAAATGGTGAGGCCCCCACAGTGGATCTCTCCTTCCAGCTACTTTCCTCGGAGGTAAGACTCTGAGTAAGGGGAGGGTCAGGGCCTGGAAGCCATGGGCCAGCTCTTGTAGCCCCTCAGTGGGTTCCAACCTCCCTCACGATTACTGCCTTGCTCAGGGGCTGGGGTCAGGGGCTTTTGGAAAGAGGGGTCTGCTGTTTGGGGTGGAAATCTCTGAGGGTGATTGTAGGCTCCAGAAAATCAGAGGGAAAAGTGAGATTAGGAAGAAGACAGTTGAGAGCAGAGGGCCTCCCAGACCTGGGAGTCAGCATCTATCTTAACCCAAACCAAGCCTGGCTCTCTGGGATCAGGGTTTCACAAGGATGAACTAGGATATCAGCTTCTATTGCTGCATCGCCAACTACCACAAACTTTGTGGCTTAAACCAGCACCCACGTATGAGTTCCCACTTCTGGAGGTAGGCAATCCAGCACAGCAAGGCTGAAATCAAGGTGCTGGCAGGGGCCTGTTCCTGTCTGGAGGCTCTGGGGAAATATGTGCTCACTTAGGTTGTCATCAGAAGCCAGATCCCTGCAGTTGTGGGACAGTTTCCTTGCTGGCTGTCAGCTTGGGGGCCTCTCTCAGCTCCTGAAGGCCACCCACATTCCTTCTCACAAGGCCTCCTCCATCTTTAAGCCAGCAAGCGTGTCAAATCCCCCTCACGCTTCAGAGCTCTCTGACTTTCTCCTCTGTCAGCAGCCAGAGGAGGTGCTCTGCTTTTAAAGGGGCTCATGTGATGAGGTTAGCTCACTCTGATAATGTCCCCATCTTAAGGTCAACTGTGCCATGTAACATAGTCACAGGAGTGATAGCTCATCATATTCACAGGTTTCAGGGATTAGGGCCTGGAATCTTGGAGGCTCATTTTTGGAATCTGCCTACCACTGTTGGATTGGCCCAAGTAGAAACCCTCCCAGGGCCTGAGCCCTACCTGAAGGATGGAATGTCTTCCTCTAGCAGCTATACCTGGGCTCTGAATCTGGAGTAGACTCAGATCACCCAGTGTACCAGACAGGCTGGGATTTTTCCACTTTTCTCTCTTTGGCACTGGGATAGACATGAAGCTGGGATGTAGGCAGTTTGTGGGATGTGGGATGTGAAGCTTGGGTGAACCCCAGAAATGCTTGCAGGGGCTGATGTCTGGATCAGTCCACTCCTGCTAGCTTCCCATGCCTGGAAAAATAGCCACCAGCTCTAGGGTAATACTTGGCCCTGTGACCTACCTGTAAAGAACACAGGGGGTTCCTTCAGGAAAGGTCTGCAGGGTTTTTCTGGGAAGGTACCAGCCCCAGAGTATCTCCCCAAAGTGCCTCTAGTGGGGACTTGAAAGCTCCCATTAGCACTCTCCACTGTGGAATGTGCCTCATTGCCCTCTAGAGATTCCTCTCATTCTTGGTGAGAGGGAGTTTGTTAGATACAACCTGACACCCACCCCAACCACCACCATCACCACCAAACCAGGTACAGGACGGAGAAGTTACTGAGAAGGGAGGACACAGAAGCAACAAAAGACCCCAAGAAAGGGGAAGCAGGGTTCTTGGGAAAAAATGTTCCATATTGGAGCTCAGCCCTCCGCGGCTTTTCTCAGGGTCTAGAGTCCATCAGTGGCCACTGCCAGCTCCTTGCCTCCTAACCCTTCGCTGGGGCGCATATGTTCTGAGGACCAAAAGGACCGTCAAGTGCCGCTGGTCAGGGCCCTAGGGGACCCAGGCAGGCAACAGGCAGGTGGGCAGGACACTCCTCCAGTTGCCCAGGGGCTGGGCACAGAGGTCCCAGTGATGAATTATTCACTGGAGCTGTGCTAAGTGCAGAATTAATCCCTTTCCTTCCAGCTGGCGGCCTCACTAAATTATCCCTCCAAGTCATGCGGGAAAATGCTGCCGAATTCATTTAGCTGCTGAGTGTTTTGATCTGGGCCTTGTGATTTTAGCTTCCTCTTCGCCCAGCCCCCTCCCCCTGGAGGCGGGTTAAAAAAAAAAAAAAAAAAAAAAAAACCTTTCAGTAATGGATTTCCGAGAAGAAAGGAAAAGAAAGGGGATCAAGATTGGGTGTGTACCAGGAAAATAGTACTGGAGGATGTTCAGATTCTACAGCCAAGAATTCATACACACAGTCACATTTGAATACCCACCAGTCACATGTGCACGGACATGCACACACACATACACACTTCTCTGCAAGACTGTACACATTTAATGCACATACACATGCTCCCACACACATGCAAACTGACACAAAGATGTTTTCACACTCGCATTGGCACACACAGAAGCGAAATCTTTTTGTGGTTAAACTGTTTCTTGGTATAACTATCCGAGAATTGGCCAATCACTGAGTCACTTTGATTCTAAAATCTTTAAGTCCAATTTGGGGGCCTGCATATTAAGAGCTAATATGTATAGACTTGGTGTAAGGTTCTTGCAGGCATGGCACCTGTTCATTCATTGTTTTATTCCATATATATTTGATGAGGACTAGAATTTTGGCTGCCCTTGTGGATTGCAGTGAGGAGAGGGAGGCAACCATGGAGCCCATAAACTTTGAATTTACCCTCCTCTGGCATGGACATGGCTCTCTGCTAGTATCTGAGCCCTTTTGGCATCCTCCTCCCTAAGACATGGTGGGAAAGCATTGATGAACAGATCAGATGACATTGCAGCTAAGTCTAAAAGGCGCATCCCTGGCTCCACTCCTCACAATCGCCTTCACTGTAATACCACCACTGTTCTCCATGCAGTTGCAAGTCTTGACTGAGCACCTGCTGTGAGGCAGATACTGTCCTATGGGTTAGGGATTTTACATTGAAAAAATAAAAAAAATTAAAAAAAAAAAGGCTCTGTCTTCATACAACTTGCATTCTTAAAGAGAAGGAAGGGTGGACCAGACAATGAGCAGATCAATTCATTAGTAGATAATCAGCTCATGATATGAGACCTGATAAGATGCAAACAGGGAGTTCCCTTGTGGCACAGTGGGTTAAGGAACCAGTGTTATCACTGCAGCAATTCAGGTCTGTGGCACAGATTTCATCCCTGGCCCAGGAACTTCTGCATGCCATGGGTGCAGTGGGAAAAAAAGGAACTCAAACGGGGTGACTTGATAGGGAGTGCTCAAACAGGCTCTTTGGATTCTATGCTCTATCTGAGTAAGGTCCCACCAAGCTGCTGTAACAAAGAGACTGTGTTCCTTCCATCTTACTGTTCTACCTAAGGTGTGGTCCACCAATTCGTGGCTGGAGGTGCCCAGCCTTTATCTCTGCTTTCCAGCCTGTGGGAAGGCAGCACCAGACCTGGGTCCGGAACCATCGATTCTTCCATTGTTTAAATCAACAGTCAAACATTGTTGCTCAAAGCTTCAAGAGCCACTGCCCAAAGCCTGGTGATCTTAGAGTCCTGTGGACACTCCACCAGCAGAAGGATTTGTGGTGATGGGCCTTTCAGGGCCCCTTGTCCACCTGGCTAAATAATTCCATCTTAGGGGCAACTCCTTGGGCATGGTCGCTGTGCTACAGAGAGGAAATACTTCAGGACAGATAAAAATGCATGTCCTTGGGGAAACAACAATTTAAAAAAACAAAAAATAAAATAAATAAAATATATGATAACTCAGTTAAAAAAAAAAAAAAAGCATGTCCTATTTGGGTACCTCCCACTTAAGGACACAGCTTTTGTCCTGAAAGCTTCCATGGCCTGGAGATTTGGGCAGAGGCCATCCTGGTTAATTGACATTTTTGGTGAAAACAGTTTCCCCACACCCATTGCTTCCGCATCACCCATTCTCAGACTTTTAGGAACAGGAATGTTGTGGAATTTCCAAATAGGCAGAGACTGCAGAGGTGTCTGGACAGCCCACCCTGGGCAGGAATCTCCTTGATGCTGTCCACCATGGGTGATTGTCGCAGCCTGTCTTCTTGCTCTGCCATGTCAGGGAGCTCGCTACCTCCAGAAGCAGCCTGTCCCAGGGCTCATTGGCTACGGTGCAGTTAATAGAAATGCTCACCCCACATTGAGCCACCCTTACCTCCAGGGCCTTCCCTCTGCCCCAGGGTCCTGGCTCTGCCCTCCCGAGCTGCAGTGCAAGCCCAGCAAGCTTCCTCCGAAGCCGTCCAGCATGCTGGCAGGCAGACTAGCCAACAAAACCTGTGGTCCCAGTGAATGGTAAGAGAGAGCCATCTCCTGGTTTGGGATCTTGTGATTGACTCTGGCTCTATTGGTTGCTTTTTCCCTCTGGTGGAACTTCTCTATGGATACCTGCTGCCCAGAGTGATCTGCCTTAAGCTGGAGTTGTGGATGTAGATGAGTACAAAAAACTAGAAACACACAAACACATCTGCATAGACACAAAAAACTTCCCTTTAGTGCCTGTTCTGTAGGGGCTCACTTGGCAGTCCATTAGACTCTGAGAACCTATGCACCTATGCTGCTCCAGTAAACCCTTGGTCTCCTCCATTCCCCCTCTGATCTTGGCCTCTTCTTTTTGAAGAGTGCAGTCAGGTCCCCCAGGAGCCTGTGCTTTTCCAGGCTAAGCACCCTGCCTCTTTTAATGAAGAGGTCCATGGCATCCTGAGTGCCCTCCAGCTTGCAGTCAGCTTCTTTGAAGTGAGACAACTGACCAGGTTTCCTAGGCTGACTATGTGGATTGGAGCCTGGCACGCACTCAGTAAGTGCTCATTGTGTCTGCTCCTGCCTCCTTGCCTGGAAATGTACCTCCCCATGAAGTGGGACAAATCCATGCTGTCATCTGGGTGTTTGGCAACAAGTCCCCTCTTGCGGCTGGGATTTGGGATCCAGAGTCTTGCCCAGGCAGGGTGCCAGGGTACCAGGTAGAACCAGCATCTCCCAGATGGGTAGTCACTCCTCAGCTCACAACCCTGAGAGATGCTGGAAGACTTGAAAACCACTGGTTCCTTGGATTTGGCACAGGAAGTGTGCATTTAAAGGCAAAGAGAAGGTGGCACTGCTACCCCCCACTGAGGGAAGGGGCATCTCCCACAGTCCGTCCCACCTGACCTTCCCTTTCCCTGTTCCCCTCACAAGGTGGTGTGGGAAGGTCTTTGATACCATGCAAAAGGCTGTCCTGGTGTTTTTATTCATACCACTTACAAAACTCTCTCTAGAGACCAGCTCAGAGTGGGGACCAGTGGCTCTTTAGCAAATGTGGAATGGAGGGCAGGGGACAGGCTGAGTTTTGATGAAATGTTACGGATTTTTGGAAAGTCAAACATGACAGCCCTGGGTTGGTCCTCAGAGAAGCCTTGGCACAAGCCAGCTTCTTATTTCCTCACTGAGCCCAGCTGTCCAGAAGGCCCAGTGTCCAGGGTAGCACAGCAGCCTTGCCAGCCAGTTCTATCCTCTGGGAGCTCCTGTTTCACCCCCAAGACTCCAGCTCTGAAAACACTACTGTAAGGACAATGGTGAATTCAGAGAAAAATACCCTTTCCCCTCTTTCAACCTCACATCCCTGCCTGTCTTCCCTGCCCTACCCACGGGTCCCCAACCCCACCCTAAACCCCCTACCCTCCCTGTCCTCCCACTCTCCCAGGCCACATGGCAGGAGACAGTGGAACAGGTACCCTTCACAGGTACCCTTTCCCTACCTGCTCAGACTCTAGGCCCAGTTCAGGGCTCTTCCCATACAACCAAAGGAAGCTAGGGACAGGTAAATGAGACGGGGAGCCTGTGCTTTTCCAGGGCCAGCCTGGTCCTTGGATCACAGATGTTCAGCATTGGGGCAAGGTTTGCCATCCCATCATTAGAGGTTCCTGCCTGCTTTTTATAATACCTGAACCCAGAGTTCCCATCATAGCACAGCAGAAATAAATCTGACCAGGAACCATGAGGTTGCAGGCTCAATCCCTGGCCCCACTCAGCGAGTTAGGGATCTGGCATTGCTGTGAGCTGTGGTGTAGGTCGCAGACATGGCTCGGATCTGGTGCAGCTGTGGCTGTGATATAGGCCGTCAGCTGTAGCTCCGATTCCACCCCTACCCTGGGAACCTCCATATGCCACAGGTGTGGCCCTGAAAAGCAAAAACAAACAAACAACAAAAAATCTGAACTCTTCTCAGTAGTGCCTCATACCTTGGATACAAATACTCCTCCCCACACTGTCTCTTGATTCTCATGCAACCGTCCCCGCATCCTTCCTACCTCAGGGAGGGAGTTTGACACTCCCTCCGACCACAGGGTTTTACAGACTCTACTTGCTCACTTCTCATGACAGGAAGCTCATTACCTCTCAAGAAGCCTTCTCCAGCCTCTCTCAGCTTCCTTGCAAACCTCTTCCTCCTGCCTCTCTCCATTTGTCTCCCTCAATCCTGCCTTTTCCTCCTTGAAACTGGCTTCAGAGAATTCAGCCCCCATGCCTGTGTCAGCCCTTGTGAATCGTTGTGTCATTTCCAGCCCGACCAACTCTCCTTCTTCTATTTGCTCTTTGTCACACTGGCTTCTGGTTCTCATCCCCTGGCTGTCTCATCTTGACGACATTCCTCTTAAAGTGTCCCCCCAAACTGTGGAGCTGAATCAGCTTTGGTGGGTAGAATAGGACCGTCACTCTCTTTCTGCAAACACATTTTCCCCTTTGGTGCAGCTAAAGTCTTATCATTTGGCAGTGTGCACTCAAAAGCCCATCCTTAGATCTGGGTTTGATTTTTTTTTTTTTTTTTTTGTCTTTCTGTCTTTTCTAGGGCTGCGCCCGTGGCATGTGGAGATTCCCAGGCTAGGAGTCGAATCGGAGCTGTAGCCTCCAGCCTGTGCCAGAGCCATAGCAACGCCAGATCCGAGCCGCATCTGCGACCTACACCCCAGCTCACAGCAATGTCAGATCCTTAACCCACTGAGTGAGGTCAGGGATTGAACCCGCAACCTCATGGTTCCTAGTCGGATTTGTTAACCACTGAGCCGTGACGGGAACTCCTAGTTTTGAATTCTTGATCTTCCACTTGAATTCATACAAAGGGGTTGTGATCCCTACCAGCCGGGAATGTTGTGAAAATTGAATGAGGGACAGTGTGGAAGTGCCCAGCACAGGGTCTTACAGACGGACATGCAGTAAAGGGAGTGCTTGCTATTGTTCACCTAAGTTGCTGACAAACATGCTGAACTCATCAGGGATGAGGACAGGACTCCTGGGGGAAGGGAACGACAGAGTCGTGCTAATCCATCACTCGGCGCCTGCCCCTCATGACAGCTGCTCCACCAGATTCACATCCATAAGGACATCAGGAGACCTTGTCAAGTGCTGAAGATAAACGTCACCAGCACCACATTTGGTCTCACAGCAATTTTTCAGGGAATTGAAGAAATGGAGAAGAGACAGATAATCATCTCTCCAGAGGCCGGAACCCTGAGCTGGGGCCTGTGGAGGAGAGAGAAAAAGACCTGCTTCTTGACTTGTGAGCTCTTAGGTCAGTGTAGAAAGGGTCAACCCAGAGTCATACTGCAGGCTCATTCCAAAAGTCTCACCAACCATCCTGTGTTGCCTTGAGAATGTGAACCTGTAACTCCCAGCCACAGATGGAGTGAATTGAGTCAGGATGTGGGTATGACTAAAAAACTGGACATTCAGGCCTTCTCCTGGCCTGCTCTGCTTTCCATATGAGCACAATGCATAGCTGTTGGATTGAAGAAGAGGGAAGAGAAAGTGAAACAGGACAGAGGCTTCCAGACCAAACCTCAGAAAGTGGGTGCTGCTCTTGGCGTTTTACCCAACTCAAAGCCAGACTACCATGGCCTAGACCTCCTTTCAGCCAAACTGAAAATGACCTGGTCTAGCCAAGGTCATTCAGGCATGAATTCATCAATCATTTATTAGATCGCTAACCTGTGCCAAGCAGGAAAGCACCCCAAAAGATCATCACTATCCATCTTGCTAAGAGTTCTAGTTGAGGTAAGTGCATCGAGCATACAGAGGTCAGGGGAAGGGCCGTAGAGAAGCATGGTTTGTGCTCTGCCTCAAAGAGTAGCTTAGAAATGGGCAAGGCAGGAGTGCTTCTGACAGAGGGAACCACAAGTGCAAAGCCACAGAGGCCTGGCATCTCTGGAGTGCATGGAATGTGCGGAGGCTATCTTGGACAGTGAGACAGGAGGGTTAGATGGGGCCTAGATTGTAGAGGATGCCAGGATGCAGGGTTTAGACTTTGTTGTAAAAGGAAGCTAAGGAAGATCTTTGAGCAGCAGTAGGATATGATCTGACCTATGCCTTGGGTCTCTCTAGATATGCCAATGGGAAAGACTTCATGCAGAAAGACCAGGTTTCAAGCTAACAAGAGTGAGCTAACAGGCTATTCCCTGAGCCAGAAACAGAGCTCCACTTAATACTAAAAACCCTGCCAGAATTTTAAAAAATCTTTGTCACTGGCTCCCCTCCTCTGACCCACAACTTGCTTTTAGATTAACCCCCTGACACCATTTTCTGGAGAATGAATCACGGCCCCTGTGAGGATTAACACTTGGGCCTGTCTTGGCTGGCAGACAGACTCAGAGCTTCAAACCCCACCACAGCTGCAAGACCACATGGTTTGTCATAAATGAGGCTTAGGATATGCAGGGGAGGCAGCAAGCCCTCTTGAAGGGAGTTGTCTGAGCCTCGCCTTCAGCTGAAGAGATAAGAACCTACAACTGCAGCCACAGGAAATGACAAAGCAGCAACTGATGGGGGATCCACTGCACTGGGCTCATTACAGTGCTTGCCAGCGGGCGAGACACCCTTATCAGGGAGAAAATTGCATCAGGCCTCCTGAATTACTAGCGATTGGAAGCAGATTTCTTGGGACGCACTTTGTTAGATACCTAATGAGCAGGATACAGGCGGGCAGAGCCCAAAGCCAGCAGGGCGGGGGACAAATGTCTTTGTTAAACAGAATTTGTCAGTTTCCGCTCCGGGCTCCCTGGGGAGGGTTCAGGGCCAGCTAATTGAATTAAGAGCCTCTGCGCTCCAGCAAGAAGGCTCAGGGCGGGGTGAGAGGCGGGCAGGATGCAAGGCGGGCACTTTCAGCACCGGGGACAGCAGCTGCAACCTGGCTAGTCTGTAATTGCCAGAGCAGACTGGAACTGTTGCATTTTGCATGATCAGGGATCTAGGGGATGCAGTGGGTGGGAAGGAGGCAGACAATGTTAGGGAAGGAGGGGGAAACAGGTGACCCAAGAGGCCTTGAGCCTGTTATGCTATTGGCCTGGTCTGACTCAACAGACCCTCCTCTGCAGGCAACAGTGAGGGCTGAGAATGGTGAAGAAGGAGTGTCTTTTCCCCACCATACACTCATGCGGTGTGGGGCAGCTGCAGCCCCACAAGGAGTGGTAGGCTGGGTGCCGAGTCCGAGCCAGTGCATGGCTGTGCATCACTTTGAGTTTTTAAAGTAGGTCTCCAATTACAGCCTTAATGAAGCAAGACATGCTGCAGCCACAGAGACACAGAGTGAGGGGCCACTTGTCAGCCCCAAGCTGCCTCCACAGGCCAGGCCAAGCCTGGCAAATAGATAATCAAACAAACAGACTTGTGGCATGCGTCAGTAGTCTCTACCCCCAACCCCTGGAGGAAAGCTGGGGGAGGGGGTGGGGAGGCGGAAGGCAAGGTGAGATCAGCCCTGAATAGGGAGCTCTATCTTCTCCCGACCCTGATTTTAGCATTGCTCCAACCCCCATCCTCCACCCCACCCACCACCACCTGCAGCCTGGCTCCTCCTTGTAGTATCAACAAGCCTCCTCCTATAAGAGCAAGGAGGGAAAGGCACAATCCCATCCCCAAAGTGTGGACAGACTGAAGCTGAGTTTGGACAGGTAATGATGACCCTAAAGGAAGGGAACTATTTGGGAGAATTTAAGCACTGTATGAAGCACTGTGGCCCTCTTGGGGCTCCTCACATCACACGACTAGAACAACTACCTCTGACCTTCTTTGCCAGGCCTGCATTATGTGGAAGTGTAAAGATTTTCCTATAAAAGTCACCCACCCACTTTGGATCCTGGCAAAGCTGATTGGGGCAGGGATTGGAAATGTGGGCAAGAGACATGTGGGATGGGGGTAGGGGCTACCAGCACGAAGCAACTGTGGAAGCATATGTAGGCCAGCGTCAGCCATGAAGAGGGCAGAGCAGAGCAGAACCACTGAGACTGGCAGGGGCTGCAGGAAGGGTAGCCGGGGGGTCAGGTGGGCTGAATAGACTGAAGTTCATAATACTCTACCTGTCCTTCCCTTCTTGGAAGAGCCCTCCTGCCCACAAGAGACCAGTGGGGTAGAAGCACTGGTCTGGACTGAGGGGTCTGTTTCATTTTTACTTATCTTTGTGATAGAATTAAGTGGGTTATACATAATAATTTCAGAAGCCACACAAAAACAGTACCTGGTGGGTATCCCGCTCTGATCAGGGGCCCCATAAGTGTCAGCTCTGGGTCCCTGAGTTGACCAAGCTGCTGCTGGGACCACACAGGGTGAATGCCAGGGAGATAGGCTGTGGGGGAAGGGACTCTCAGCAAAGTGTCCCTGCTTTCAGAACTGATGGGGGCTCCTCTGGAGACCTCTCCCTTGATTTCATTACGTCCGCTTCCTCCCTTAACTGGATTATATGGCAGTCTATGAAATCCAGGGTATAAAGATTGGCTTTCTGCCTGGAAATGAGGAGAAATGTCATTACAGGTCCTGAATCAGCATCTCACCCCAGCCCCAGGGGCCAGCCGGTCAATGGGGAATTGGTCTTTCCTCTAGCTATCCTTCCCTTCCTTCCCTCCTGCATCCAGCCACACACCCGTCCATCCAATATACATTCTGCAGTTTTCCTGCTCCAGCCAATCTGGTGTTCAGCTGTTCTGAATAGGAGACAGATGCAGTGCTTTTCCCTATGTAGGGAAAACCCCAAACAACCCCAAACCCCAGACAACCAGAAAACCCCAAACCATCTGATTCTGATGCTACACAGAGGGTGTGTTCAGTGGGGAGCCTCCAAATGAATGAAAATTACTGAGAGAAGTGGGTGAGAGAGACAGCCAGGCCTAATACCCAGGGACAAAACAGCCCCAGAAGTCTAAGTTATGAAGTGCATTCCATACCAAAGTCAGCCTCAGGGTCATCCAGGGCTTCAGTCAACAAGTACACTCATTTTTGGGGGAGTTCCCTTCATGGCGCAGTGGTTAACAAATGCGACTAGGAACCATGAGGTTGCAGATTCTATCCCTGCCCTTGCTCAGTGGGTTAATGATCCGGCGTTGCCATGAGCTGTGGTGTAGGTCGCAGATGTGGCTCGGATCCTGCCTTGCTGTGGCTCTGGTGTAGGCTGGCAGCTACAGCTCCGATTTGACCCCTAGCCTGGGAACCTCCATATGCCATGAGAGTGGCCCAAGAAATGGCAAAAAGACAAAAAAAAAAAAGTACAGTCATTTTTTGGAAATGGATTTTCTGGTAGAATAAGTACTACGAACACAGTAAAATGGGAAAACACGAATAGAGTATGTTGGAGGAAGGGTTAGTGTCGATGGGTGGGCCTCTATCTCAAAGGCAGGGCCTCTCTGAGAAGATCACATCTGGGCTGAGCCCTGAATGATGAGAAGGGGATAGCATGTAAAGACCTGTGAGGCTGTCTGGGAAGAGAGAACAGCAGATGCAAAGGCCCTGAGGCAGGACAGAGCTTGGCTTGTTGAAAGAAAGGCAAGGACAGTGTGATTAGAGCCCAGGGAGCAAGGGGCAGGTGGTAGGAATGGACAGAGCCAGGAGGGCAGGGCCTCCTTGAACCACAAGGAGGAATGGCTTGGGAAGTGTAAAAGGCACACTTGTGGTAGAGAGGCTTAGAGCAATTTTTCTGCACCTTCTCTTCCCAGAGGCCAAATACCTTCTTGACACCAAACAACAACATGGTTCTGCCCATCCTGGACCCCAAGATCTTAGACGAGAAGCTGGATACCATCCATGAATCCTGGTCCAAGGCCACAGTGAGCTCCACGATTGGTCTCAGAACATCCACCTCTGAGGAAGCAGAGGAAGAGCCTCAGGTGACTAAGATGTTCCGGAAAATGGTGAGTGTCTCCCCGCAGAGCGAGGAGAGTCAGAGTGGGGATGGGATCCAAGGAAAGGGCTTGCCTGCCACCTGTGGGCTACTCACTTCTCAGGTGGTGAGTGGACCTCCCCTTTGGGACCTCCATATGTGAGTCACCCTAAACTGGTGGAAGATGTAGATTCCTCACTTTACAGTTTCTTTACCTTTTGAATGGAATTTCCAAATGATTTCTTTCAAAACAAACCCCTGCAACATTTGTAAAACTGGGTCCCTCTGACTCAAATAGTCATCAACTCAGAATTTCCTTGAGAGCTCATCCTCTGAGTAAGAGGAAGCCCCTAAGAGGTTAGTTTTAATTTCTGAAAGAGGAAATTGGGACAAAGTAAAGAGGACACCGCCTTTGGTCTGTGCCCTTGATCATGGGAGTTGGTATGTCTTCCTGTCCCCAACTGACCAGTTGCTGGGAAAGGGGGGCAGGCAAAAGCGGCCAAGGTGATGCCTTAATCTGATGAGGGCTCAGTGCTGAGTCCTAGCCCCTTGATGCAGAAAGGTCCAGGGCAGGCCACCAGTAAGACAGTCCAGTCAAAGGCCCCAATTGAGGTCATGCCCCAGTTACCATAGGTAAATTCATGTGTAGCTTCCTCCCTTCTTCCACAGCGGAGCCCATGGGGAACACTGCTCTGGAAGATCCTGAGAAAAGGCCCGAGCCAGGGTCACTGGCCCATAGGGAATCCCTTGGGCCTCCTCCTCCCAGGACCTGCCCCCTTCCACTGACAGCCTCCACATCTTCCCCTGGCACTTTGCATCTTCCTGGAACATGTCCCACTGGATGAATAGGAAGGGTGCTGCCTGCTGGGTGTGGAGCACCCAGGATGCTCCCATGTGGCGTGCTCCTGCTCACCCCAAGCAGAGCTGTCCTTGGCAGGTGCCAAAACACTCACAGCTATCTTTCACCCCCCTCTCACCCATCCTCCTCTCACTCCCCCTCTGGAAAGCAGCTCAGGCCTGACCTGTCAGCTCAGCCTTCAGTTGGGTTGAAAATAAAGATTCAGATGTGACTTTGGAGACTTCGGGCAGCATAAATAAGCCAATGCCTGCTGCCCCCACAGCCTGGCCTCTGACATCCCTCTTGTGCCTCTGAGCAGAAATAATGCAAGGGAGAAAGAAGAGGAAAAGGCCAGAGAAGAAAGGAAGAGGGAAGGTGCTATGGAGGGGAAAAGCAGACAGGAAGGACCAAGACAGGCAAAGGCATCCCCCCCTACCCAACGCCCCGTCCCCCTGTTGAACCCACTAAGCCTCCATCTTCACCCAGGGAGGCCCCTCCTCACTGCCAGATGCAGACCTCACACTGCTTCTGGAAGCAGGATGAGATTCTTATCTTAGGTGCTGGACCCAGTGGGACCAAGGAGGGAGCGCTATGGGCCCCACTCCTGGTACCATGCATGGCAGGCCGTCCCTGGTTTGGAGTCTGGTGAACATTTCTGCTGGGCAAGGGATCCAAGTCTGAGTTTAGATCTATAGGTCTTGGGGTCTGGATTATTTGAGAGAAATTAGAGATGACTTAATATTGTGAATTTTTTGGGGGAGGTAAATGTAGGAAGTGTTGGAATGGAATGCATCGGAGTCTTCATTATGCTTATAAATTGCAACAGTGGTGATAATGTTCATGATGATAATGGGGGAAAGAAGGAGAACAAAAGCAGAGCTAAGAAGGAAAGGGCCTTTACCTATAGGATGGATTCACTACTTGGGCAATTCCAACACTGTATGTTTTTAATATCCTTTAATATTTAAAGGATAATAACTTGGGTAGTGAGTCAGCTAGTCTCAATCTTAAGGTTTAACCATGGAGATGAGAATAGACCGCGCTTGAGATGTCAAAGTTAGCCGTAAGGAGGAATTGTTTTTGAGCAAGAGGTTAAGTAAACATCGTTCGTGACAGAGGGCAGGAGGAGAAACAAGAGGGCCAAGGGCACTACGTCAGGATTTGGGGATGCTCTGAGTAAGAACAAGGGGGCTCAGGGCTGCCCTATACCAT
Organism: Phacochoerus africanus; assembly: GCF_016906955.1. Lineage (NCBI taxonomy): Eukaryota > Metazoa > Chordata > Mammalia > Artiodactyla > Suidae > Phacochoerus > Phacochoerus africanus. Next base: position 60,478,320 of record NC_062552.1, on the reverse strand, counting down.
GTCAGAGACAGTGTGAGTGGGTCCACATGGAGACCTAATTCATGCCTGCCCTGTCTGGATATTACCCAGCACTTCCAGTGGTGGGATGGTCCCTCTACTCCCCGCCTTGCTGGGTACCTGGCAAGGCCACAAGCACTGGCTCTCTCTCTGGCTTGCTGATGAGTTAAGTACACTCAGCCACACCTTCCAGGCCTTGAACCAAGCACACTGGCTTCCTCATCTCTGGGCTTCAGGGCCCAGGCCAGGCCTCACCCAACACATGTAGGTAAATGCCTTGGGGGCCATGTGATTGAACCCCTGGCTGGACAAGGGCATCAGAAAGAACCATAGACTAATCCAGTCCATTCTCCTAATTTTACAAAGGATGGCAATGAGGAGGCCCAGCAGTGCGAGGACCTGCCCAGGGCTTCCTAACTCCACTACCCCATGGTGCCTTGCATACAGCTGAGTGATGGCAGCAGAGGCCCACATGCCCAGCCTGGACGCTGCGGCTAACCTGACACCACTGAGTCACTCAGACACTCACACGGTATTCGGGGCAGCAGGACAGTATTCCTATCTCGTCAATCCTGTCAGTCAGGGCACTATTCCTATCCTGTCCCAGGCCAGCCTGTCACTTCCTTGTTCTTGACTTTTGACTCCATTCAACTTACCCTCCTTTCCTTGCCTCCTTCAGTCCTGCACAACATCATTCCTCCACCCTGCTCTCTGCACAGATTTATCATGCTGGTTATTCCCGCCTCTGACACTTTCCTTGGTTGGGTCCTAGAGACTCAGCTCCAGCTCCAGTCCCCTAGGCAGAGCCCAGAATGACCAGGGTAGAACCCAGACAAACACTCATGCAGCCAGTACTGCCCAGTCACAAGCACTAGAATGTGGGTGGGTAGCAACAGTGTACAGGTAGCATGTAGCATGTAGCAATGGGTCACTGTTCCATAGCAACCAAACAAAATTACATAGCAATGGGTGAGCTCATGCAACCAAGAGACAGTGACAAGCTATATATAGGACATAGTCAGGGAGCAGTGGCATGTAGTTGCATAGCAGTAGATCCAAAACCGTGCACAGCACTTCGGTACAGGAAGGTGCAGTCATGGAACAATGAGCACAGAACATGGCGTGTACAGTATAGAAAGAATCACAGAACAGTGAAAGATGCCTGACTGGCACTGAGACACATCCAGGCAGCAATGGCACTGTCCCAAGGTGTGTGACTCCTGGACATGCAGTCAGGGAGTGGCCACCAGCAACAGAGCCTGGGGGTACAGCAGTTTACCCCAGTGACATGGCAGTAGTTGTGCAGTGAGCAAATGATTAGCTGTCTCTCAGCTCTCAGCCATTGTATCCAGGCTGTGAGCCTCTCAGCATCCCCTGATTCCAGAAGTGCATTAGTCTGTGTCTGGTCTTATAGCACACTCCCGAGAGCCCAAGAAACAATTCTACTGCTGATTTCCTCCAGAGCTTAATAGGAAATTGACTATTTTCTGGAGAACCTTGGGAACAAAGAAGAGAGTAGAAAGGATATAGGGTCTGCACCCTCTCTGCAGGGAGGATGCCAAAGACACACTCTGCTGCCCTGGGGCCTGCTGGTCCCATCCCACAGCCCCCTCTATGGGATGCCCCCCACTATATGCCCTTGGATCTGCCTTCATGCCTGGGTTGCAATTCAATCCATTCTTCCTTGTTTCATCCAGGACACATGATTTTGACACAGACTTTCAAGTGCCATTTTGTCGAAGTGGTGCAAAGCTCCAGTCCTGAGTGGACCCACCTCACTAGGGTCAGGGTCTTGTGGTTGTGACCTTGAGACAGGTGTAAGGCCTGGGCAGAGCTAGAGGAAGCCTTCACTTCCCTTCTGAGCAGCCTGGGGAATCTTTTTTTTTTTTTTTTTGGAAGAGGTAGGCTATTAAGTGAGGATAGAGAGTGAGGTATTAAGAGTCATCCCAAACATGACAATTCTCCAAGCACTAAACAACTTGCCCTAAACCCACCTCACTGTTTACCCCCTACATGCCCTAAACCCACCTTATGCTGAGCCAGGCAATATCTTCTGACACTGGGTGAGAGCTGGTGACATGAGGAGCTCTGTGTAGCCTCCAGACAGGCCTGGCTCCATTCACAGGGGCTCATAAAACCCCTGCCACTGACTAGATTGTCACTTGCCAGCAGCTACATCAGCAGTTCCTCCAACCAGCCAGGAAAAAAGAACTCCCTACCCCTGCCAGGTGCCCAGAGCTATGCCCAACTGTGCAGGGGCCCAAAGCGGGTGGGGTGGAAAGAGCCAAGGCCCTGAGCTCTGAGAGTTCCCCGGCAGGCAAGAGCGACAGTAGATGCACAGTAGCCAGTAAATATTTGCCCTTTTCTCTCCCATCAACCCCCTTCCCTCCCTCCCTCCAGTTTCCCTCCCTCCCTCCTTTCCTCCACTGCTCAGAGGAGATTTGTGGCAGACCAAGAGCCCTCATACCAGCAGATGAATAATTGACAAGGGTTGTTTAAAGATTCAGTGGAGTTTTTCCAACCTCACCACACTGGAATAACTCATTTCCTTCATTCTGTTTGAAAGTCTCACCCCCTCCCTTCATCTCTCCCCTTCCTGGTCCCCACATGCTCTCCCTGCTCCCTGCATTACACTTTTGTTTCTCTTCCATCTTGAGTCTGCTGAACCCAGAGTGCTCCTGCAATCCCCCAGTTTCTTTGTGTCCCCTTCCCCAGGTTCCCGCATCCCATTTAACCTGGTAGGTTGACTCCAGATCCTTTGGACACCACTTCCCCCAAGAAAATGGGCCCTATTTCAAAGGTAAGGAGAGGCAGGAAGGCCAGAGAAGCTGTGGCTCCCGCTCAGATCACAGGAGTCCCTCCCAGCCCAGGGACTGCTTCCCCACCAGCCAGGGGGAGAGGTGGCTCTGCCACACCTTCCCAGGGTGGCTCAGAGCGCTTTATGTATCTGAGCCTTGATCTTTCCATCTGTAATGGAGAGCTGCTAACCTTGACTTTCCTGCATCTCAGGGTCAGATGAGGCAGGGGCCTTCAGAAAGGGCTGGCAGTGTAGCAGAGACACCTGTGAGCCTGATCCTGCAAGTACCTGGTATGGCCCTATGGTGATCAACCATCCCTGTTTTCCCAGGACTTAGAACTTGTACTAAACCCGAGACAGTTCCAGGCAAATCAGGATGGGGTCATGGCATGGGCCCTCCCATGCCCAGCCCTGCTCCTTTCAAGGTGGCTACAACCTCAGCCCCCTCAGCACCCCACAGCCATAGGGCACACACCCTCTGCCCATCAATGCGGCTCCACCCTGCCCCTGCACTCACAGTGCTCTCACCACCTTCTTGAAGTGACCTTGAACTCCCTTCCCTTCTCTGGACTCCAGTACCTTCCTGTGTCAGCAGAAGAGGTTGGAGCAGATGTTCCAAAGGCCCTTGGGACTCCTGGGCTGTGACTGGAGCCTTGGTCCTGCCCCCAGGCTCTGGCCCAGGATGAAATCTGCAGCCTGGAGAGGCTGAGAGGCTCAGGCCTAACCTTGGATCCCTGGGCACCACCTGGTGGCAGGCAATGGGTCCTGAGCAGGAGGCAGCTGCCGGCAGTGGGTCATCTGAGTATGGACACTATTCACGTCAGTGGCAACTAGTAGCAGGAGCATCAGCCCAGGGTAATGGCCTCACCAAGCCCAGGAGCCTGGGGTTGGTCCCTCCGCCACCCCGTAAGCCAGATGACACCGAACCCAACCTGGGAGGCAGATTGCCCAGAACCTGAGAGTCTGAGCCCTACTCAAATCTTTGTACCACAAGAGGCAGGGAAACTACAAGAGAAACAGAGCACGACAGAGATTAAAGAAGGCACAGCCCTCTAGTGCCCACCTCAACAGCCTCCAGTCAGATGCCCTTGACTCAGTTCTCCCTACAGGCCACTAAGTGCATTCTAAAACATCACTGTCACCCCATCCCTCCTGCTCCAACACCTCAGTCTCCATCATCCCCAGTTCCGCTGCCCAGTGCTTGTGGCTCCATTTGCCAGGTCAGTGTTCTGTCCCTGCCACTCTGCAAGACCCCTGTTCTGGCCCCCTGACCTTAAGGCCCACCTAGAGACCTATGTTCACCACACACAAGCCCTAGATCCCGCTCCCCCTCCCGGCCCCTCCCAGGCCCAGCTCCTGCAGCTCCAGACCTCCTCACTCCTCCCCTGCACTCCTGAAGCCCAGGAGTAGTGAGCCCTGCATGCTGGCACTTGGGGGTTTCTAAAAATAAATCTTGTGAGGTGCACCAGCTCCCCCCTCCTCCTCTCCCAAGTCTGTCCTCCTCCTCCTCCTCCTCCAGTTCCTACAGAGAAAAAGAGAGAGTGCATCTCAAGCATTTGAGGAAGGGAGGGGGAGGGAGATGGAAAGGAAGAAATAAGGATCCCATCCTGCCCGCGTCTCTGTTATCTTCCCCTGCAGACCCCTCCTCCCCCTCCTCACCTCACTGTAGCAGATTTGAGCTTGTCTCCGCCACTCAGGAGCTGTGCGGCCGTGGATAAATCACTCCACTTCTCTGTGCCTGTCTCCTCATTGTGAATTGGAGGAGACACCCCCCCCCCCACCGACGCCCGCTTCTGTGGGCTGCAGGGAGGATTAACAAGAGAGTGGATGACAGTGCATTGGCAACTGTAAAGGACTGTCCACTTTGCAGGAGGCTTATTAATAGTCACTGATGGGGGTTTTCAAAATGGAGAATAAAATGGGGAAAGCACACAGACTCCAGGCCTCCCCACTCTGACCCCTTCTCCAGAAGGGCTGTTCCCAGACCCCTGACCCACTTCTCCTCCCTCCTTCCCCCCACCCTGGAATCTCCCTGGTGGGCCATTCTCCTCCTCCATCCATCACCTGGGACTAAAGAGATTAATAAACGAGACTCATAACTCAGCTACTGGGATGCAGCAGATATTTATAGCTCCGTTTCAATTTGCAGAGAGATTAAGTGTTTGTCGATTTATTGTCTTGGTGTGTGTGTAAGCAGCTGAGCAAGGCCCCCTGCAGGTCAGCTCCCCTCCCCCATGCCCCATACTCTCTCACTTTCGGGCTCACTACCCCCCCCCCCCCACATCATCCTGCATCCCTGCCGGGTCCTGGAGCTGGTGGGGAGCCCAGTGCTGACCAGCCCACAGAAAGCCACTAGCCATTGGAGTGGGCTTGTTTTTCTGACCACCTTGACCAGAGGGGCAAGTGGCCTTGGTCCCAGGAAAGGTTCCCAGGGCCCATGGAACAGCGTATTAGAATGGGAGAGGGACCCCACCCTTAGATGATTTAAGGGGCCCTTTCTGGGCCTCCAGCCTTATCTTTCCCCACAGAGCAAAGGGTTCAAGGGATAAGGCATATGTGCTTCAGAGCCCCAGCACCACGATCTAGACCAATCTTTGGGTAACCAAGACCCTAGGACTCCCTGCCCACAAAGTCTATCCTCCCAGGGGTTAAATACTTTCAGGGACAGCTGTTTAGGGGGGAGGGTGGGTACCTGCAGGGCGCCTCCATGTTTGCCCTTGTCCTGGGCCTCACAGGTAGCAGGGGCATATCCAGAGATGGGGAGGCAAACTTCCATGCAAGTGGCCCCCAGCCTAACTGGGGAGGAGCCTGCAGAGGCCAAGGGACAGGAGACAGCCTGGGGAAGTGGGTGAGAAAGGGGTGCCACCCCAGGGGCTGAGGGGTAGGAAGGGGAAGAAACTCTGCCCCAAGTCTGATCACTGCTTGAGGAGCCAAGAAGGGGGCCCGTGAACACAAGGAAAAAAAATATTAAGTGCTTCCCCACCCCCACCCCCTGAGCTGCTCCCCTTCCTTGTTGACTTGGCAGTCACGCAGTGCACCCATTTGTTCATTCATTCATTCAACTAGTTTTTTGAGCATTTACTATGTGCCACGCCCTGTTACCTCCCCCTGCAGACTCATCTCCTCATTCGTGCAGCTGTGGCAGCTTTGAGCCCGATCTCTACCACTCAGGAGCTGTGTGACCTTGGATAAGTCGCTCCACCTCTCTGGGCCTCCTCATCTGTTAAGAGGGGGAAATACTCTCCCCTTACCCAATTCTTGAAGCTTTTGAGAAGATTGACAAGAAGATAGTGAAGGGCCGTCCACTTTGCAGGAGGCTTATTAATAGTCGCTGCATTCATGGAGCCCTTGAAGATGGAGGGAGAAGGGGGGAAGCACAGCGCACCCAGGGCTTCCCTTCTGAACCCTCTCCAGAAGCTTGTCCCTAGGCTAAGTGGCAGAAACGTGAAAATAACTCCCTATACAGGTCCCTGTCCTCAGGAATCCTCCATTCAGCCAAAGAGACACATCAGAAATCAGTGAAGGAGGGTATGGCCAAGACTGGGGTGCAGTCTGCTCAGGGGATTGAAGGAGCACAGAGGGGAGTTTGCCTAACCTACCCCAACCCTTTGCGTAGAATGCCAGGCAGGGCGCACAGAGGGCACTGTTGTCGTAGGTTGACCGTGATTTGCTGGTACAGAAGTGTAGGTGGGTGAACTTGTTCCTGCAAGAAGAATCTGTTAGGTGGAGATTACCTGTGTGTGTGTGTGCCTACATGCGTGTATCTCCATATCTCCCAGGTGGGATCCTGACCTGGGATCTCACCGAGAGATACTGTGGGGCCCTCAGGCTAGTCCCTTCCCTCTCTGGACCTCAGTTTCCTTGTCTGTAAAGTGGGGAGAATACCTCCCTCCAGTGAGGGATGAGGAAGTCTTAGTAGGGTGAGGAGGGAACTGATGGGTGGGTAGGGCAATGGATTGGCCCAATCAAGACCTAGCCCCAAGTACTGAAAGACTGGGCTCAGAGGAGATATGCATGAGAGGGCCACTGGGGCAGAGTCCTCACCCCCACCCCCAGGAGGAAAGAAAATTAGCAGCCGAGAGAGCACTGGATAGGAAGGGTATCCAGAGACCTAAGGTCCAGTTTCTATTCTGCCGTGACTTGGGGGGGCCACCCTGGCTGACCTCCTTCCCTCTCAGGGTCTCAGCCTCCCCCTGTGTGGAGTGTGTGTCAGGAGGTGGGTATTGATGATTTCTCTTTCATCCCGGCAGACAAGGCAGGTGGAGGAAGGACGGCCTCCTGACTCTGCTCCTTAGTGAGATGGCTCTTGCTGCCTGGTATCACTGTCCATCTCGGCGCCTTGATTAAATGGTGGGTGGGCAGGGCAGGAGTGCAGCTCTCTCTGTAAATAAAGCCAAGATGATGAGGCCATCAATTGCTGAAGGCTCAAATCATTGACTGGTGAGGGTGGGAGGGGACTACAGAACCAGGGGAAGCTGGGAAAAGGGGCCCATCCCTTCTGCAAATTGCCACCTTAGCCCTCCTTTTAATAATATGAATTATATCCATCAGTCGTTATTGAGCTCTTACTCTGCTCCCAGAAACTTGTCATAATCTTGTTTCATCCTTGCACCAATCTGATGAAGGATATACAGTTATCATCCCCATATTACAGTTGGGGAAACTGCTGGGAGATCAGCAACCCTCCCAGGGCCACAGAGCAAGACTGAGAGGGAGCATTCATCAATCCAGTGCCCGTCTGGGGTCTCAGCCCAATGCCTGCTCTTGCAGCTGCCTTGGCCAAGCCTCATGATGCAGAAGAAGTCAAGAGCCTGATGAGTTTGACTCATCATCATCCCAGCCCATCTGGGTGGGAGGGCTGCCTTGGTATCTATTAAACCCCAAAGCAGAGCTCTGTGGTGGCAGGTCCCCTTCCCAACCCCACCCCAAACCTGTGAGAATGCATGCGGAGGGCTACATACCATGTTTCCTATACCCCAAATAACAGAAAGTTACAAATCAGGCTGTAGCCCACAAACGAGTAAATATGTCCTATTCTTCTACTCCAACAAGTATATCTTAGAAACCACCCCAGAGAATTCTCAGATTCCACCTTGGACCCTGGGGACATGGGGAGAGCAGCTCCCAGCCCCCTGCCCCTAGCGCCCCCATCTCTCACAGGAGATGTCCCCTTTCCTTCTTATCCAGCTCAGTGTCACTTCTACACCCGAATGACCCAGTGACTGTGTGAGGCCTTTTACCTGCCTGAGGGTGCACCCTCCCCTTTAGGGGGACAAGCCTGGAAGCAGGAAGAAGGAATTTGGGGTCCCCAGCACTGAAGTGTAGTCTGGAGTGGTACTCAGGCTCTGGATGGGCATATGCCCTTGGCCCCACTAACTCCTCTCACCCCTTGAGGAGGGTATGGCCCTAGGAGGGCCAGAGCGGGACTCTTATAGTACATAGGATCCTGGGCAAGGGCCCTTCTAGTCCAGGGCTAAGGGCACAACTGTCCCTCCCCCAGCTCACTGACTCTATTAGGGTGGACTCCTGAGCTCAGATTAAATGCTTTTCTGTACAATCCAATTTCCTCCTGACCTGGACTGGAAAAGCCCAGCTCATGCCCGTACACACACACACACACACACACACACACACACACACACTACATTCAGTGTTAAATATCCAATCAGGTCCAAAGATAATAGAGAAGGGCCAGTTCACTCCCAGTTTAATCAGATAAAATACCCATTCATCGCTCCTCCAGCGGCAGACTCCCCTCCTCAGCGCCTCCAGGACTGAGTAGGTGGGAGGGGTGGGGCAGGAGGGGCTACAGGGCTGAGACGCCAGTGGGGAACTGTAGGCCAGGAGGAGCGAGTTGAGTTTGTGGGCTGTGCCTTTAAATCTTCAAGGTGGGGGGGTGGGGGGGGGGACAGCATTGCCCACAGGGGACTAATTATCCTTCAGCCTTTAGCCGGCTCTTACTCAAATAGACAAAAGGGGGCTCAGCAGCCCTGATGGGGCTCAGCTTCTGCAGCAGAATTTTTTTCCTCTCAGATATGCAAATCCAGCTCCATGTGGTGGGCCCTGGGGATGGCTGGATAGTGGTTCAGGGATTTAGAAGGGACAGAAAGGGCAAGGGCCTGGCAGCTGGACCGCCCTCAGAGGACTGGTTTTAGAGGCATCTCAGCTCCCTCCTCTGGCGGGGTGGGGAGCCCCTCTGAGCCCTGCTTCAGCATCAGGGGGAGTCTTGTGGAGGCCAAGGTGAAGGCCCCTCCCTCTTGCCTTCTCCTTTAAGTGATGGGGGCTCCCATGGAATGCCAGAGGGGCTCCCTCAGGAAGCTGGCTCAGGGTCTAGGAGCCAATAGTCCAAATGGAACTCTCCTGCCCACTTGACCCTCTTTGCCCTAGGACACAGCTACCAGGTATGTTGTCCCTGCTCTAAACACTTCTAAAGCTCCCTCACCTGAAGCACGAGCCCTTCAGCCTCATGACTCCTGTGACCGCTAAAGCCTGTGCTCCAACCCAGAATATTCTACCCACACCCAACCCTAATATACTGGCTCACAGCTCCAGGCCTTTGCTCTGCTCTCTCAGCCACATATCGCCTTCCTGATCCACACTCTGAGGGGCCTGGCACACAGTAGGTGCTCCATAAATGGGTCCACAAGTACATAAAATGCCCCTTCCTAAGAAGCCACCTGGTCCACGGGAGAAGACAGGCCCGGATCAGAGACAGGAAATTTGTTTTCTGACTCCGAACCCAGCCAGCACCTATAGGAGCCTCAGTCTTTTCAACTGTGAAATAGGAATAATGGTAACACTTATCCCACAGGCTGGCTGCAAAAATCTCCTCATGGCACCTGGAAAGGGTTCTGTGAGATGCGAAGTACCTCTGGTTCCTTAACATTCGCAGCAGGAGGTGAAGAGAACAGTATGGGAGAGTTTAGGGCTTTGGGGGGAGTCCAGATTTCCTTTCTCTCAGCTCCTCCAAGACCTTCATGTCAGACAACCATCGGCCTCTCTGTTAGGGAATCCATTCCTCCCGTGTGTATAGTCTTTTCCTTACCGGTCCCAGACTTTGCCAAGACCTCTATCAGTATGCGATCTTACTGCCTTCTCAGCAGGAGGGGCTTGGGGCCTGGGCATTAAAAGTGGGAGGGGATTGGAGTTCCTGCTGTGGCTCCAACCAGAATCCATGAGGATGCGGGTTCGGTCCCTGGGTTAAAGATCCAATGTTGCTGCAAGCTGCAGTGTAGGTTGCAGATGTGGCTCGGATCCCGTGTTGCTGTGGCTGTGGCGTAGGCCAGCAGATGAGCTCTGATTTGGAGCACCCAGGAACTTCCATATGCACTGGGTGTGACCTTAAAAAAAAAATCGTGGGAGAGGCTGGATTTGTCTTGTGGGGCAGCAGGTTAAGGATCCCATGTTGTCAGTGCAGCAGCCTGGGTCAATCTCTGGCCCAGGAATTTTCACCTGCTGCTGGTGTAGGGAAAAAAAGAAAAAAAAGTGGGAGGGGAGCTGGTAGGACTAGAGGTGTGTTTGGGGAAGGTCTGACTAATCAGGGTTTGCATTCTGAGCCTAAACCCTGGGCCTGAGGTGAACAGAGGCACTGGCACCCTCCAAGAGACTGGGTAGAGAGTGAGCCCTCAGGCAATGGGAGCACCCCCAAGAAACCCCTCCCCTCACTGCTGCTGCATCTCTGAGGGCCAGGGCCCAGGGGTATTCCCAGGAGGAGGAAGGGCAAGTCATGAGAAAAAAGCTGCTAAGCCAGCTGAGAAGGGGCCCTGATGGGACCAACTGCCTTGTGGCTCAAGCTTCCAAAGGTAAAATGTAATGCAGGTTTCCAAAGCATTGCCCAGGAGTTGGAAAGCAGAATGCTTTGTGAAGCTATGGAGTAAATCTGGAGCCTGGAAGAAATGATCAGTTTGTAGCATTTCAGGGCTGGGCTGGAGGCAGGAAGGGTGAACCAGCCAGAAAGGATCCAGCTGCTGAGGATGGGGGCAGAAGATATAACGGCCTCTTAAAAAGGATCCAGATGGGGCCAGAGAGACAGAGATGAGGTCAGTGAGCTCCCAGAGATGGGGACATACACCTGCCCATCCCCAAGTACCCTGAGGCATTACCCAGCCATGCCAGCCTCCTCCAGAAAGCCCTGGGAGTCTGCACCTTCCAGCTCATCAGACCTGGCCATTTGGAGCAGAGGACCCCTCCCAGTGCTGGCTTTCTAGGGGCTAAGGTGAGCCCCACCTCCAGCTCCTCTGTCACCCCAGTCCCTCCCCTAGGCACTGTCCCTCTCTCAGTTCCAGATCCTTTCAGCCTCCCTGAATCCCCCAAGAGGCCCAGATGTCCAGCCTGGGCCTCCTTCCCCCACACCAGAGACCTGATAGGTGGCCCCAGGATCTCTGCCCACCACAGCCCTACTCTAGAGCTTTTTCCCCCAGGCCTGGTGAGGGGACATTGAATGGGAAGCAGTGGGCCCCTACTTTCACAGAAATGATAAGATGGGGGAGGGTGAAAACGAGAGTCTAGAATTCAGGCCTAAAGAGCATGCTTATCTATAGAGATGATGCTCTACTAATTATCTCAATTCCCTTCAGCCAAAGATGGCCAAGAAGGTAGGTCGGGGCATCAGAAAGTGGTGTTGGAAAAGGACATAAAGGACTCAGGGTCCTTCCTGTTAGGTGATTCAGGGGAGAATTCAAGGACATAAGGCTTTGCTCTGGTTAGATGCTCTCAGGAGGGGGGATAATTCTATGAGTGAGGATTTTAGTGATTCTTATGCAGAAGGCAGGGGAACAATGAGGCTGCAACTGTCCTTGGTAAAGAATCAGTTGGCACTCACATTAGCCAGAAAAGGCTGCTGTCTTGTCATCTTTGTGGTTTGGACAATGTTCATGTTTCATCTGTGTTCAGACATGATTACACAGTGGCCTTTTTTCTTTCTTTCTTTCTTTTTTTTTTATTGTTGTTGTTTTGTCTTTCTGGTCAGAGAGTAGCCGTGTCTGACGCTGTGATATTATGTTCAATATTATGTTCGATAAGACAACACCATGGTCTAGTTTTGTGCACCAGACCAGCTCTTGGCACATCAGGGGCTGCTTCTTCCAGTGCCAGGCACTGCGTTTGACACTGGACACTAATTCTTCTTCACTATAGCCCTCTCCCCCTTGCACAGATGATGAAACTGAGGATCAGAGAAGCCAAGTGCTTGGCAAAACCAAGAGTAACTGGCAAAACCAAAACGTGAATGCTGAGCTCCCTGGCACCAAAATCTCTTGTACCTCCCTGCCCTTGGCCTTGAGGCTGAGCCTCCACTCAGGGCCCAGGATCCTAAATTGTGTCCCCTCAGGCATGTCAGCTGGCATCTCTTACTGCAGGGGCTCAGCCCGCCTGTCATGGGCCAGCCACAGTGTCAGCAGCAGCCACAGTGTCAGCAGCAGCCACAGTGTCAGCAGCCGCTCTGGCTCAGGCTAGTCCCCAGTGCCTAAAGGTGTGAGGGGTAATGAGGGCCCGTAATTAAGGTTTCTGGAGACATGGCCGGGAGATTTATAGACAGGCTTTGTCAATAACTGCTCGCAACTGCAGATCCAGCGAGACATCGATAAGTGCTCGTTACAGCTTCTCCCACCTCCCTGCCCTGGCCCCCCTCCACCCCCTCCCGGGCCTGTCAGCCAGCCTGTTCGCAGCGCCTGTGTACACAGGCTTCGCTCAATTAATTTGCACTTGTTGGCACCATCTGTTCTTTTCATGTGTTCTTATCAGGAGTGTGTGGGTCCTGCCTCCTCCTCAGATGTGCTCCAGAGCAGGGACATGGCATCCTCCTCAAACTGGCTCTGCGGATGGGGGCACTGTCCCCTCCCTTGGTCTAGGACTTAGCTAAAGGTGGAGCTAAGTCTTCCCCTTCCTTCATCTGCCCCCCATCCGGCCACCTCTAGTCCCTCACCCCGGCGAGCCATGGCTGATCTGAGGCGCTTGCAGACCACTTCTGAGGCTGAACCCACCAGGCAGGGCCTTGGCCCTCCAATCCAAATCAAGCTCCCCCCGCCCCAGAAGGCCGGCTACCCTGGGGGCCTGAGAGGCAGGTCTCCAGACCTTGTCCCAGCTCTAGTTCCCACGGCCTGAGATTTTCAGGTCCCTCCTCCAAGAACAGAGACATCCTTGGGCCATAGGGTAGCAGGGGGCTGAGAAGCCACGGTCAAGTATGTTTCCCATGAGCAGCATGGGTCAAGAGTGGGACAGAACCTAGACTTGCACAGCCTCAGGGAGAAGTGGGCCATGGCCTGGTGGCTCCAGGATGCCAGGGCAGGTGGCCCACCCAGAGGACTGAGAAAGGGCAGCATCCTAAGTTTGTCCACCCATGGCCAGCACCCCATCCCCAGGTTCTTACCAGCCAACATCTCAATCCTACTCCTCTTAGAGCCACCCTTTCCTCTGAAAGGTCTTGACCCCTTCCAACACTGAGGGACAGTGCTTCCTGCCCTCTACACAGATTTCAGAGATGGCCTGGCTTTCCTGGCCCTGAAAGGTGACAAAATGCTCAGCTGCCTCTGGCAGGAAGGTGCTATGGGAGGCCAGGCAATTTCTTGCCCTCTCTGGGCTTTGGTGCCCTCTACAGCTCTTTGGGTATGTTTACCAGGTAACCAGGCCTTAGCCTGGGAAATTCACAGTCAAGCGTGGTGCCAGTGTCTAGATCTAGTCCAGCCCAGCCCCTTGACTAGAACAGGCTCCACACTAAGGCCTTGGCCTGCCATTCAAGGCCCCATGACTGGGCCCTGCAGTCACACAGCCTCATCTCCCACTGCCCTCCTCACCACACATCCTGACTCTCTGCACCTCATCCACTGGGCCTCCCACCTTCACACCTTTGCACCTGCTGTTCCCTCTGCCAGGAACCTACCCCTTCCTTACTCCTGTACCACCTGACACACTTGGTGGCCCTGAAGGCCAGCTGGGGACAGGAGAGCCAGCTGCATAGTCCGGGCAGGTGGTTAAGAGAGTAGACTCTGGAACCAGCTCTCCTTCTGGGACAAGTTTCCTGACCTTGTCCTGCTTCACTCTCCTCCTCTGTAGAATGGGTATAATGGCAACTGCCTCACTGGGTTACTGGAGGGATGAAGTTACATTGATCTATTCAAAGTATTTAGAACAGGGCTGGCCCATAGTGAGGGTTTCTAGTCCAGTTCAGGCTCTAGAAACTCACAAAAGGAAGCTGGCATCTTTTCTAGCCAAATGGGGTGGAAAAGGCTTTTGTCACGAGGTGGATCAAGAAAGGATCTGCAGAGACAGGGTGAAGGCGCCTCCATCCTTTTGGTGGAGGAACTGCAAGGCACAGAGGCAGGACAGAACAGAGCCTCTGTTCTTCCCTTCAGCGGTTCTGAGGTTTCAGGAAGCAAATGCATGTAGGGGTCACTGGCGGAAGGGGAGCTGCTCTATGAGGCTACGGAGCGTGGGGCCAGGTCACATGGGACCTTGACCACTGAGCTGGATGAATAACCCCACCCCAGAGCCACCAGTCTTCTCTGTTCTCCCCTCTACCTGCTCCCTACCTCAGCCTGGTGCCTACCCTGCTTTCCTGGGCCCCACAGAGGAAGGACATCTCCCAGCCCCGCAAAGAACCCTAGTCTTTACACAGCAACTTTCTGCTATGCCTCACCACGCTTCAGGGTGGGGGCTCCTTAGCACTGATTTTTTGAGACCAGGCAAGTCCCACTGGGCTTCAAGGGGTAGGTTCAAGCCTTTGGGTACAGCTTCCCCTCCCTCCCAGCATCCCACACGTGCTCTGTGTCCAGTGACAGAGCCCCCGAGGGCTCCACTCAGTTTCCCTCCTGCCTCCCACCAGAGCAGGGCTGGAAGACAGCCATGTCGGGAGCCTGGCTGAGCACAGCAATGCCTCTGCATGGTACATTATTGATGGGGCTTCTAATTGTGCGTTTCCCAAAGTCTACAGGCTTTTGATGAAAAATTCATGGCACGCCTGAGGATGGGAGCAGATTCAATCGATTGGCAGTGCAGCGGGCCTGGGAGCCTTGGGCCCCTCTCAGCGAGGGGGCAGCTGAAGGCTGGGCTGGGAGGGGGTATAAGTCTGGCTTTGTCTTTATCCCAGGCTTCTGCCCCTGGGTCTTGGGACAGAGGATGTACCCACAACAGCCCATATACCCTATGGGGAGGCAGAAAGGCAGGATCAGGAAGGTCTAGGCCCACATCTGGGGTGCCAACTGGGTGGGTGATGCCACCGGAGAGGTTGGCCATCCCCATCACAAGCCTTGTTTCCATTTCCCTAGAAGAGTGTTGGAACCTCCAGGGCCTCCGTGAGTCCCACAGAGGAGGGACTAATATTTCCCGAGCCAATCACATGCCAGGCACTATGCTTGGAGCTTTTCCCCATAACCGCAGTACATCCCCAAAGGCTCCAGGAGATGGTGCAGTCACATTTTCCATCTCACAGAGGATGAAACTGAGGCTCAGAGTGGGACTCGAACACAGCACTGAGCAAACTTGAAACCCACTGTCTTTCTATGGCTCCCAGTCCCAGCCAACTCCCCTGCCCCATCCCTATTAAACAGAGGAAGAAACCCCATTAAAAAACAGTGAACTCTCTATGGTCTTAAAGTAAATTAAATAAAAAATGAGGCCTGCAGAGGAAGAGAGTAAGATCCCCCTTACACCACTGACAGAGGCCAGAGACCCCCAACCATGTAGAGTCCTATGCTAGCACCCAGCAGCCAAGGGTCGGGGTGCCTGCTTTTGAAAAAGGTCAAGCTAAAAAATAAAAATAAAAATAAATAAAAATAAAGGAGTTCCTGTCGTGGCACAGCAGAAACGAATCTGACTAGGAACCATGAGGTTGTGGGTTTGATCCCTGGCCTCGCTCATTGGGTTAAGGATCTGGCGTTGCCATGAGCTGTGGTGTAGGCCACAGATGTGGCTCAAATCTGGCATTGCTATGGCTGTGGTGGAGGCCGGTGGGTACAGCTCCAATTGGACCCCTAGCCTGGGAACCTCCATATGCCACAGGTGGGGCCCTAAAAAGACAAAACAAAAAACAAAAACAAAAAAAAAACGCCTGTCTGTCTTGGACTTTCCAGGCAGGGATGATTCTTATGCCACCATTGAAACCCCAGAAACCCCCTGTCTTGGACTTTCCAGGCAGGGATGATTCTTGTGCCACCATTGAAACCCCAGAAACCCCCAACATTCTTCTATCTATTCGTTAAACAGATCAACAAATATTTATGGAGTCCCAACTTTGTTCAGGAATTTTGCTAGGTACAGATGAGGGGAGTAGCTATTAGGAAAGGCTTTGGGACCAAACTTGCCTGGGACAGGCTGGACCCAACTCAGCTGGGGAAAAGCCAGACAGACCCCTCCATGCCCTAGGTGGGTGTTTCTGCAACCCAGGCCAAGGGCAGTTAGAGCAGATGGCTCTGCCTTAGTGACCAAGGCCGTTTCTAAGTGGTGAGTTGCCTTGTTTGGGTTTGTTTTCCATTCGCTTCCCAGTGAGTTCCTTTTAAAAACATCCACCCATGTTGTCTCAACTGAACTAACAGGAAAGGAATTTGTCCAGACTATCAGGAAAGCAGAGATGGGCAAGCCCAGGGGGCAGGCGTGGGGCCCTAGGCCTCTGTGTGCAGCTGCAGGAGAAGAGTGAGTCTAGCCTGGGTTGCTGTGGAGGGATTGCTGAGGGTGCAAGGGCTGCAGAGAGGGGAAGCCAAGGGCCAGAAACAGGAGAAGGCTGAGGGGAAGAAGGAGGGGGAGATTGAGGGTATGGGGTAACCAAGGGGCAGAGACCACGGAGATGGAGAGGGGAAGCTAAGGGGAGACTGAGGTTTAGATACAGGGCAGGGCAGGGGGAGGCTGAGACTGGGGTTGAGGAGGCAGAAGGCCAGAGCCATTCAGGACCTTGCCCCTTTCCTGGCCTCCTGGCCCCCTAGCCCTTCCAGGCCCTGCCATCTCCTTGCAGTTCTCTGGCCAAGGAATGAGCTAGCATGATTCTAGTCACCCCACCCAGATGCCCCCACCCTGAAACAATGGGGAAGTGGCCCCTTGGGCCTGCCTGCTTCCAGCTCAGGGCTGGGCTTGGTCACTAGGCAGGCACTTGTTGTAGCAACAGTCCCTGAGGACCCATCCTAGGGAACAGGACTGCTAGCAGGAAAGATGGAGGAGGCAGAGTCCCCATCTGCCCTGGCCCCCAAGGCTGCCCCAGGCCTCCTTGACAGCTGCTCTGTAAGTCTGCCCCAACACCCACCAGTTCTGGGAGCGTGGGTTGGTTCACCTAACAGCCAGGTGTGTTGGGATGTGTTGCCTGGCAACCAGTAAAAGGGTTCCCAGAGCAAGGTAGAGGGAAGATTAGAAGATCAGGCCTGCAGGTGTTGAGCCCTAGATGCCCGTGTTCACAGGAACCTTGGGCAGGGCTCCCAGTCCAGGCCACCTGAGCCCACACCCACGAACCCAGAGAAGGAAGAGAAAAGGACTTCCAGAAAAACTCAATAAAGTGATCATTGTTTCCTGCTAAGTGGGGCCCTGGCGCTGGCCTCTTGGAGGTCCAGGCCTACATCCTAGAAAGTAACCAGGCCTGGCTAGCCTAGAGTGGTCAGACCAAGAAGTCTTATTTGTAGGGCAGCGCTCACTAGGGCTCTGAGGGAGACCAGTGAGGCAGATAGGGGCATCCAAGAGGAAATGAATCAGCCTCAGGCAGGGGGCCTGTGTTGTCTGGGTTAGTGATAACTTTCTCATTCAGACCCTAGTCACCAAAGCATTTTTCTTTCTTTGTGGCAAGAACTCAGAGCACACTCAGCAGGCATCATCACCCCAGCCTGCATGAGGAGGCCTAGAGTAGGCAAGCAACTTGTCTAAGGTCATATAGCAGAGATGGGCAGAGGCTGGATTAAAATGTAAGATTCTAGACCCCAGCCAGGGCTCTTCTAGTACCCGCATGGGGCACTCAGAGACGGCAAAACTCTAACTAGGGAGAATGCTAGCAGAAGGGGACCTCTGGGAAGGGGTTCTTTATGAGAGAGTGAGCAGGGTTCTGAGGCCAGGGTTGGGGTCTGTACCTTCATCAACCCCCTGAGTGCCTGGCTCTGTACTTCCCTAGGCTGAGGGCAAGGACCCATCCCAAGCTGAGTCCAGAAGAGGCAGGACTCTGAGCCACAAACCTGAGAAGGAGTGATTGATGGCTGGGTAGAGGTAGCCCAGGGGATCTTCCTGGAGGTGGAGGGCCCAGAGTGGAGCCCTGAAGGTTGGCCGGGTTCTGGGAGGCCTGGGAAGGGAAATGGGAAAGGAAAAACAGAGCCTCTCTAGGAAGCCCCTCCCCCAAGCCAGCCCCACCCCCAGCCCCATTGTCCAGACCCTGCTCAATTAGCTGTCCTGGCTCCTGCAGGGGCCAATTAGGCAGGGGCTGGGGTCAGCAGCCAAGGCCTCGCCACCCCTCCGAGCTTCAGTGTGCTAAACACAAAAGCTTTCTAGGCGCCATCTCTGCAGCAGCAGGAAGGAAAAGAAAGAACAGAAGAAAGGGAAAAAAAACCACTCCTTTTGTTTCTTTGCTGTAACCTTGGGTTGAACAAAGAAGCAACTGCCTCCAGCTCAGGGAACATGTTTTAAACAGTAATTTGCACGATTTGCTTGCGGTTGGGAGGCTCAGCTGACATCAGAGATATCGACTAAACAAAAAATTGCACAACGTGAGAGCTGTGAGTTTCAGTTTTATTTGGGGACTTAACTGAGGACTATGGCCCAGGAGACCACTCTCAGATAGCTCTAAGGAACTGCTCTGAAGAGGTAAGGAGGGAGGCCAGTATGTCTGTGATTTTGGAGAAGGGGTACGTGCAGTCACGCACACATCTCGGTAGAAGGATACTGCCAGTCACAAAGAACAAACATCTTAGTTCATGATTTTAGTGCTTTTCTAAGTATGGGAAGATACGAGAATCTGGATTCGTGTAATTTTTTCCTGAAAACATCTAACTATCTGAGGGCCTGTTCTGTCAGTTTTCCCAGAGCACAGAGGGCCTCATTCCTAATTTTCACCCTGAATTCCTTTTAGGGTATACTCTAGGTAGACCTGGATGGGGGCAACATTTTTTGTTTTACGCTTCCCCCGTTTTGGTCATAAATTTGACCAAGGTTTGGGGGGTATTTCATGACCAGTTTGTTCCATGGCACTAGGAATGTGCATTCCTAGGTCACTCATTCCAGTGATTTCAGGGAGAGATCACTCAAGTGCTGTTACCTAGACTAGGCCCTGTTAACAGTAGACCAAAGTCTCTGGACCGTGTGTCTGACTAGTTACGGTCCAGGAAAAGATTATCTCTTGTTGCTTCTTCCTATATCTAGAATTACGCTATTATAATCACTGATCTTATCTAGCACTACATATTTGGTCAATTGTTTCAAGTTGCCTAGTCATCATTTTTATTGGGGACTCAGTCACACGTTGTATAATACAAGCAACAGTAATTTTGTAAAATAGGCAGAATATAAGTAATATAGCTAGTAGCAGTAATAGGGTCATAAATAAGAATTTTAGCCAAGAACTTCCATTAGGTGCCATCCAGTATATTCCTGATCATCTGACCCAATCTGTTCTGTACCAATCGTTATCTTTAAGGTAAATGATATATTGACATTGTTCATAAGCAACCAGTCCTATTTTCTAGTGTTATTAGGCTGATTACCCTTAGTATGATTTAACTATTTCCAACCTAAGGGAGGGGATGTCCCTTAAACAACAGAAATAGCCTGGCATAAACCATATCAATCCATCCCATAACTGAGGGAGGCTCGGTCCTAATGATTAGGAAGTTGTATTCTTTGACTGCAATTGAGGTAATTTCTCTGATTGAGCTTGTAGAAATTTAAAGAAAATTCATGTTTATGGTCATGGTCAGAGCCAGTATGACTGATTGGCCAAGTGAGTCCCATCTAATGATATCAGGTGGCTCAGGAGTTCCCCAGTGGTTCAGTGGGTTAAGGATCTGGAAGTCACCGCTGTGGCACAGGTTCAATTCCTGGTCCAGGAATTTCAACATGCTGCAGGCACATCTGGAAGAAAAAAAAAAAATAGTGGCCCAAACAGAACTTCAACTTCTTTCTTTTAGAATAAATTCCCTAAGGGCTATCCAATTGGAGCCTTAGAGAGGAGAAATCCACCAAGAAGTAGTGGATGTAGATAATTAACTAAAAACTTGACAACTGCATTAATTTTTAAACTCTGCATAGGATTGTGCTCATAATAGGAAAAAACATTTAATTCATAGGCAAAAGTTCAAAAAATCAAGAATATGTTATAATCACACGAGTGAGGTCCAGTACCTTGGAAAAGCTGTTTACTTCTGATATCTTCTTCTTGCCTGGTTCAGGTGTCATTCTCCTCTGAGCATTTTTTAAGGGGAATTTGAGGTCAGCAGTCCTCTCTATTGATCAGTCCAGTACAGGGGTGCTTTATAAGTGGGAAATATGAATCTAAGAGGCAATTCCCTTCATTATTGCTGCACATGAACTAGTTAAGAGTATCTGATAAGGGGCCTTCCTTCCATTTATTTTTTTCTTTTTTTTAGGGCCGCACCTGCAGCATATGGAGGTTCCCAGGCTAGGGGTTGAATCGGAGCTACAGCTGCAGGCCTAGGCCACAGCCACAGCTACGCCAGATTCGAGCCACGTCTGCAACCTATGCCATAGCTCACAGCAACACCGGATACTTAACCCACCGATGGAGGCCAGAGATAGAAGCCGCAAACTCGTGGGATACTGGTCCGGTTCTTAACCCACTGAGCCACAATGGGAACAACTGGGACCTTCCTTTTAGATTGAAGAGAGAGCTTTAAATGATGTCTTTTCTAATATCCATAATCTCCTGGTTGCAAGTCATAGGGCACCTAATCTTCATCCAAAGATAGATTTGCTGATAAGCTTCAGAAACAAACTATATTGTCCTTTTAATAATTCAATTAAACTTTACAGTAATGTAATAATAGTAACAAGGAGCCATTTAGGAAGTGAGTCTTAGGTAGTAAATCCAGACAGTTAACAATAGTAGAACACAACATCCATCAAAACAGAATCTTTTTCTCTCTAAAATTACCCTCATTTCTACCAAATGTAGCCCCAAATTAAGACTAATTTTTTGCAAAACAGGTCTGATTTTAGTAAACTTGGCCTGATTATTTACATAAATGTAATTGATCATTTTTTTTTTTTTTGGTCACACCCATGGCATATGGATGTTCCTGGGGCAGAGACTGAATCCTAGCTGCAGCGTGACCTACACCACAGCTGTGGCAATGCTGGATAATTAACCTACTGTGCCGGGTTGGGGACTCAACCTGCGCTGCTGCAGAGAAAATGCCGGATCCTTAACCTGCTATGCCTCAGCGGGAACTCCCATACAGTCTCTTTTAAATGGTCTATGCTGGAATTTTGCATAATGAATCTCAGACTGAATTTCTAAGAGGCCTTCTGGGGCCAGAAAATCCACAACCAAGGACTTGTTATCGGATTCTGCCTGTGATATCTACAGATTTGGGTGGGTTCCTCTTAAGGTTTCCAAAATATCTTGGGACTCCTGCACCTGCCAGGAGGTAGCCTTCCTTATTCACCTGGTAAGGTTGCTGGGAACCTAAAAGGTGCCAATTCCTGGAGAGGTCAAGTAGAGAGAAAAGATGAATGTTTCAATTCTGCTTATAAATGTATAATTCACCAAATTGCTGTAAGTCATAATTAGCACAAGGGGAAAGGCTTCCTTATGTCTGGAAAACAAAGATTGAACAGCCCTACGTAACTAATTCTTATTGGTCTTTTGTTAATAGTTTATGAAGCCATCAGGTTTTTCCATTAGAATTCTTTAATTTTCACCCAGTTCAGTGATATAATTTGAAAGTTAGCAGAACCTTGTACTTACTAAAAAATCCTTTCTGTGACTTTTTTTTATTATAGTTGATTTATAATGTTCTGTTAATTTCTGCTGTATAGCAAAGTGACCCAGTCATACATGTACACACATTTTCTCACATTATTCTCCATCATGTTCCATCACAAGTGATTGGATAGAGTTCCCTGTGCTATTCAGCAGGATCTCATTGCTTATCGATTCCAAATGCAATAGTTTGCATCTACTAACCCCAAACTCCCAGTCCCTCCCACTCCCTCCCCCTCCCCCTTGGTGACTACAAGTCTGTTCTCCAAGTCCATGAGTTTGTTTCTTTTCTGTAGATAGGTTCATGTATGCTATACATTAGATTCCACATATAAGTGATATCATACGGTATTTGCTATGACTTTTCTTAAAGATGAAGCTTTTTGTTTGTTTGCTAAAGCATCAGAGAACAACAATAACTGTCTATAAATGACAAAAGACTTTAAAAACCGTGGTTAAAGATCTGGTTACAATGCAATTGACAAAGCAACTTGGTTACTGCTGTGACATACAACATTTTTTTTTTTTCCCCACTGTACAGCAAGGGGGTCAGGTTATCCTTACATGTATACATTACAGTTACATTTTTCCCCCAGTCTTTCTTCTGTTGCAACATGAGTATCTAGACATAGTTCTCAATGCTATTCAGCGGGATCTCCTTGTAAATCTATTCTAAGTTGTGTCTGATAAGCCCAAGCTCCCGATCCCTCCCACTCCCTCCCCCTCCCATCAGGCAGCCACAAGTCTCTTCTCCAAGTCCATGATTTTCTTTTCTAAGGAGATGTTCATTTGTGCTGGATATTAGATTCCAGTTATAAGTGATATCATATGGTATTTGTCTTTGTCTTTCTGGCTCATTTCACTCAGTATGAGATTCTCTAGTTCCATCCATGTTGCTGCACATGGCATTATGTCATTCTTTTTTATGGCTGAGTAGTATTCCATTGTGTATATATACCACATCTTCCGAATCCAATCCTCTGTCGATGGACATTTGTGTTGTTTCCATGTCCTGGCTATTGTGAATAGTGCTGCAATGAACATGCGGGTGCACGTGTCTCTTTTCAGTAGAGTTTTGTCCGGATAGATGCCCAAGAGTGGGATTGCGGGGTCATATGGAAGTTCTATGTATAGATTTCTAAGGTATCTCCAAACTGTTCTCCATAGTGGCTGTACCAGTTTACATTCCCACCAACAGTGCAGGAGGGTTCCCTTTTCTCCACAGCCCCTCCAGCACTTGTTATTTGTGGATTTATTAATGATGGCCATTCTGACTGGTGTGAGGTGATATCTCATGGTAGTTTTGATTTGCATTTCTCTTAT
This sequence comes from Phacochoerus africanus, assembly GCF_016906955.1. Taxonomy (NCBI): domain Eukaryota; kingdom Metazoa; phylum Chordata; class Mammalia; order Artiodactyla; family Suidae; genus Phacochoerus; species Phacochoerus africanus. The sequence goes on along the minus strand of NC_062552.1, from coordinate 60,455,314 downwards.
AACCAGCGATGTTGAGCATTTTTTCATGTGTTTGTTGGCCATCTGGACATATAACATTTTAAGATGGTAACTCAGATTATTACTGATTATAGTATACCAAGACATACCAGATTTGTAGGAATTCCATATAACTTCTAGAATATCAGTATTAATAACATTTATCCATACAATGTAATCTAAGGTTTATCATAACTCATTTGACAGTGCTTCCCATATAATTTAATACACCAAATATACCTAATTAGCGTAGTATCTTTCTTTGGCAAGGAGAGAAAACAAATCTCTTGAGATGTTTCAAGTTAAGCAGAGGTCAAAAGAACTTCGTTTAGAACTTGATTTGGGGGAAGCTTGTCAAAAATATCAAAAAGGTTCTATAAAATATTTGGTCAAACAGGGTCATAGGTCACAATAAAAGATTCCAAAGGCAAAAAAGATTATAACATTATTTAAAAGGTAAAAAACTTTACAATATGTTTGCAAAAGTGGATCAATATTCTAAGAAAACTGTCTTTTTAATAAAGAGAAAACCAAATTTAGGTTTTATACCGTCTTTATTTATTTTTTGTCTTTTTGTGTGTGCGTGTGTGTGTCTTTTCTAGGGCCACACCCTCGGCATATGGAGGTTCCCAGGCTAGGGGTCAAATCGGAGCTGTAGCTTCCAGCCTACGCCAGAGCCGCAGCAACTCGGGATCCAAGCCGTGTCTGTGACCTACACCACAGCTCACGGCAACGCCGGATCCTTAACCCACTAAGCAAGGCCAGGGATCAAACCCGCAACTTCATGGTTCCTTGTTGGTTTCGTTTCCGCTGAGCCACAATGGGGACTCAGAGCAGTTTCTTAGAGCTATCTGAGAGGAGGTCTCTTGGGCTATGGTCCCTGGTAAGTCCCAGATAAAACTGAAATTCATAGCTCTCATGTTGTACTTCTCGTTTTTTCTTCAGTGAACAATTTTGGCAACCACAAAGGGATCCAGAGCAGACTTATCCCCTTCATCTGAACTCTACAATGGTCTGGAGCCTTGGTACCACCAAGGGTTCCTAGTGCTCCTCTGCCTTCTGTTTGAGTTCAGATGAATTTGGCTAACTCTCTCTCGGCCTTGGTCTCCTGAATATTGGTTGATGATCTTGAGGGGTTTTTTGTTTGTTTTTTGACTTTTTGCCTTTTTTAGGGCCACTCCTATAGCATATGGAGTTTACCAGGCTAGGAGTCTAATCAGAGCTGTAGCCGCCGGCCTATGCCACAGCCACAGCAATGCGGGATCCGAGCCACATCTGCAACCTACACCACAGCTCACAGCAACACCAGATCCTTGGCCCACTGAGCAAGGACAGGGATCAAACCCGCAACCTCACGGTTCCTAGTCGGATTTGTTAACCACTGTGCCACGATGGGAACTCCAAGATCTTGGGTTTTATTTGGTGGTATATAACAGGTACCTGGCCCTCTCGGTGAAAGATGCTAGAGGTGCCCACTTGAAAGGCACTGGGATTTTCACAGTTGAAAGACACTGTATGGTCTGGACTGAGTGATTAGCTAGGAGGTTGCCCTAACATCTTTGCTCAGTTGGGCTACCTGAACAGAATTTGTCAGGATAAAAGTAAAGATATCACATGAAAGCTCTCTGCTCTGAGGAAGGGACACAGCTCCTTCTGGACAAGTTACAGCTTTCTCTGGCAACAGAGAAATTTGCAGGAGTGGTGGAGGCAGAGTCCTCATACTGTGCAGTGGTCCCAGGGAGACACCCACCCTTTATTTAAAGCTGATTTGTCTGGAGATGCATGAGATAAGGATTGGCCACCGAATGCTCCAAGCATCCAAGCCGTTTTAACACTGCCAGAGGGAGAAACGGAGACACACACAAAAAGAGCTGAAAAGACGCTCGGGGACCCAGAGAACATCTGCTCAGTAGCCAGTTTCATAGCAAATTTTATATCCTGACAAATTTTGAACTTTAAAATGGCAAACAAAGTTTCTCAAACAAAGAAACGAGGGACATCAGGAAGTCAGTCTCCAGCTAACATTCCAACCATATTCAGGCACAATACATACAGAACATATATTTGCAAGTATTTACTCAGTTGGGGCCTGAAGGAAATCTCACCCTGAAAATGGCCAAGATAGGGCTTTTTGACTTTTCAAGACTTGTTTTGAATGCTCAGCTCGATAAAACATCTTTTCAGAATTCTGATCAACAAGTCCTTCTAGGAGGAACTTGCATTTCTCTCCCTGTCCCTTGGAGATGTAAATATTCTACCTGGCTCTTGGGAGCTCTTTACTAGACCATCTCTAATTCCTGAGCCTGAGAAAAAAAAAAAAAAAGAGAGAAAAGAGCCCTTTCTAAACTCCAGAGGAATAAACTTATTCTACTACTACTTATAAACTAGTGAGTTTTATATTGCAATACATGATTCATGACTAAGTTTTAAATGAAGCTATGAGATCTCTGGTTGTATCTCTGTAGGTCTGTTAGAGATATGTCTCTACCTTCAGAGGGTATTACCAAAATGAATTTATAAATGATCTCTATTTAAGTGGCTTAAAGAATACTGTTTGTATACATGATCAGAAATATAAAAGAAACTTAACCCAGATGAATTTCAGGTTCATGTGACCAGTATTAACTTAATAGTAGGTACTAAAGTTAAAGTTTGCTGGTGTAATTAATACAGACATGTCTTAAGAGTCCTCAGCATTAGGTATAATCCTTTCATTATACCTAGGTTTACTAAACATCAAATAATATCTTATTATTTCTGTCACAAAACTTGTCAGCAAGAAAAATAACTTGATATGAGATTTTTATAAGTAAGTTAAATGTAAATGAGATAAGAGGTTTTAGATGAACCCTTTAGGAATAACTGTGTCTTAGGAACGTCTACCTAAAAATAGTTTCTTCAGATGTTTGGTAACTTGAAACTTATCAAGTTTTGCTAAGTCAAATGATGAAAGTTTATTAAATGTCTAGGTCACCCCCCCCAACATAAGATACTGAAACATTAATTACTAAACACAGGCTTCCTTTTACAGAGAACTAAAGATATTTAGAACTATTAATAACTGTTTGGTGCCACACTCAGACATTTCCTATAAGAAGGCATTTTTTTTTTAGAAATTATAAATAGCATGTGTAAGTCTGCCAATCTACAGAATGCCAAAGACAGTTCCTAATTGCTTACTTCTTAGTTTTTACTAAAAATTAAAGTTTTGAAAAGTTAAGAATTCTAATTAAAATATGTAATTCAAACTATTAAAAATTAATAACAAATCTTTGTATGCAACATTTAAGGGAAGAGAAAGTAACTGTATCCTAAAGAAAGGTTAAAAAGAGAGGGAGAGGAGTTCCTGTCGTGCCTCAGTGGTCGACGAATCCGACTAGGAACGATGAGGTTTCAGGTTCGATCCCTGGCCTCGCCCAGTGGGTTAAGGATCCAGCGTTGCCATGAGCTGTGGTGTAGGTCACAGATGCGGCTTGGATCCCACGTTGCTGTGGCTGTGGTATAGACCTGAAGCAACAGCTCCGATTAGACCCCTAGATTGGGAACCTCCATATGCCGCGGGAGCAGCCCCAGAAAAAGGCAAAAAGACAAAAAAAGAGAGAGAGAGAGAGGGAGAGAGAAAATGGGGAAAAAAACAGAACAAAAATCTGAAGGTAGGGAGTTCCCATCGTGGCTCAGTGGTTAACAAATCTGACTAGGAACCATGAGGTTGTGGGTTCAATCCCTGGCCTCACTCAGTGGGTTAAGGATCTGGCGTTGCCATGAGCTGTGGTGTGGGTCGCAGACAGGGCTTGGATCCCGAGTTGCTGTGGCTGTGGTATAGGCTGGCAGCTGTAGCTCCAGTTCAACCCCTAGCCTGGGAAACTCCATATGCCGCGGGTGCAGCCCTAAAAAGCAAAAAAAAAAGAATAGGAAAGAAAAGAAACTGTTCTGAAAGGGAGGCTCAGTATATATGTGATTTTGGAGACACATACATGCAACCAAGCATATATCTTGGTAGAAGGTTACTGTTAGTCGTGAGGAAAAGATAACTTAGTTAATGGTTTTAGTGCTTTTCTAAATATAGGAAGTGCAAGAATCTGGATTCACATGATTTTTTTCCTAAAAATATCTATCTGAGGGCCTGTTCTGCCAGTTTTCCCAGAGCACAGAGGACCTCCTTCCTAATCTTTGTCCTGAATTCCTTTCACGTTGTACTGTAGGTAGAACTGGATGGGGAGCAACATTCTTTGTCGTATAGAGTGGAAGCAGGAGCAGGGCTCTGGGGTGAGCAGGGCTCTGGTTCTAACATCTTCTGTGGCTTCAGACTGCCTTCAGTTCAGAAGCAGAGCTCCTGGGCTTGGCCTCCAGACTGGTGGCAGGTGGAGACATGATCCTCCAGGGTTACACTTCCTCTAGGCCCCCACCCCCAGGGACAAGGACCCACCACAGAGACCCTCTGCTGCCTGGAGTGTAGACCACCACCAGGCCATGCTCTCAGGAGGACCCACCCTGGACCTCACGTCCCCACCCCCAATAGGGCTCACAGATCTTCCTGACCCACCCTCTGGTGGTGATGAAGTTCAAGAGGCAGTGGAGGAAAAGAAGAGACTTGTTCTCGTGATCGCAGGGCTCTGCTGTTGTCACACTGTCCCAGGTGATGAAAGGGAGCTCAGAGGAGTTGGCAGTGGCCAAAGGCAGAGAGGCCTGGGTCTAGAGGCGTAGGCCTGGGTGTACCTGTGAACAAGGGGCTACTTAGCCAGGGCGAGCCCTGACTCCTGGGAAAGTACTGCTCTCTTTCAGCAGCTCTTAGGGCACAACCTCTATCCTCTCCCATGTCTCCCTGAGACAGCCCCCCCACAACTGAGCTCTTGCTCAGAGTTCTGATCTCAGGAAAGGCAGAAGCCAGCACCAGTTTGTTCCAGCTGAATGGTTTCACTTTCTGTTAAAGAAGTGTGTTAATTCTCCTTAAAGGTATTGGATAACTTAGGTTAGCCAAGAGTCCTGAGGGAACCTGCAGGACTTCCATCCATCAAATGATGGCAAGTTTGAGGTCCTTGGCCACCTGAGTGGGTCCTTGCCTTACTTCTCCGACTCAGGATGGCACCCAGAGGCTGCGGAGAAGAGGGGAGTTCCTCCCATATATTAGGGCCTCCCAGTAGCCAGAGGGAGAATGTTTAGGTGGTCCTTGTTGGAATAAGGAATGCCAGGCTGGAGTGGGGGTAGGAGGTCAGGGATGGCTTCTCTACAGAAGTAGTAAGACTTCAAAGATAGATAGGAGCCCAGGAAGCCTGGCCTATGAGCAGAGTGGCCAGGGCTATTTTCTGAAAGGTGGTCTGGTTGTGCTGGGACAGACCACCTTAAAAATTCAGAGTTGAAAGTTTTTATGTGGGCACGTGGAATCACTGAAGGGCTCCAGAGGCCAAGGAACATGTTCCAGTTGTTTTTTGCTGCATTATAAGCCACCCTAAAACTTTGTGACTTAAAGCAATAATTTCTTTTATTATTCTGCCCCAGTTTTGAGGGTCAGGAGTGAGGCTGAGGCACAGCAGGGAGGGCTGGTCTCAATCCATGATGTGTGGGTCCAGCTGTGATGACTTATGGGGCAGGGGACCAGAGCAGCTGGGGATTGGTGGACACTGATTTCTCCCACTTACTTTGGGCTTCCTCACAGCAGGGCCATCAGGGATACAGGGCCCTTTCCCTGGGGGAACATCGAGTATTCCAGGTGGGAGGGTGGAAGCTGCAAATCTTCTGGTGACCCGACCTGAGAAGTCCCAGAACTTGTGATGCTGCATTCTGCCCAGTCTGTAAGACTGGTCCAGTTACAAGGGGAGGGAAATCAGACCCCATCTCTCAATAAGAGGAGGAGCACAGCATTTTCAGCCATCTTTTATCTACCAGATAGGTGGGCTGTGTACTGAAGCAGCATCAAGAAAGCCCAAGCATGAGGGAGTCAGAGAACCAGGAGGCCTGCCTGAAGGAGGTTACAGAGATCAGACCAGTTATCCAGGAGCCGTGAGAGGGGGCCTGCTTCACCATTGTGCCTTTCCGAGCAGAGGAAATCCCAGCGGAGAGGGTGGATACACTACATCACTGTAGTTTCTCAGGGGAACAGGCAGGTCATAAAGGAGTAGAAATTACCCCTTTTTGCCCGCATAGGGGCTCAGGGACACCAGGAAACAGGCCTGGCCATGCCCAGGGGAGGCAGGAATCTTTCTGTCTCTGGCTCAGAAAAGCAGCTCCTAAGGGCCCTAAGAGCACCTCACCTGTTGGAAGGGGATGCAGTGGGCCTGGGTGGGGTGTGCACACCTAGGCAGACCCCTTGCCTAGGAGACTAGCCCCAGCCCTTGGTGAAAGGAGAAAGTCAAAGGCAGAGTGGTACCTCACCCTGTCCCCCTGGAGCTCCATTCCCTACCCCAGGCTTGTCTCCTGGGCCTTGTAGTACCTCTGTCAATAATCCCCTGTGAAATTGCAGCTCTGCCTGAGTACAACCTTGAACAAACCACCCAGCTCTTCCCACTCTGGGCATCAGCTTCCTCCTCAGAAATGCAGACTCAATGCTCGCATTAGAAAAAAATTATATAAAGGGCCTGGCCAGTGACAGGCATTCAACAAAGGGGAGTTGCCATGATCCCTACCTGGGCTCTGTGTCCAGAGTGTGTCTTCCAGGATGGATAAGTCTTGCAAAGATTTAGGCTTTGGGAGTGTGTGTGTGTGTGTGTGTGTGTGTGTTACACTAAACTGCATCCAAGCCCCTCTTAACTGTTCCTTCTGCACAAGGGTCAGCCTCAGATGTCTTCTGCTGTGCAGGTTGTACTTCAGTGCGGGTCCCTTTAGTGATTTGAGAAGACTCTCATCTCAAGCCTCTTCCTTCCCTATTCAACCCCATCATTTTCCTTGGGACTGGTTCAGGACAGAAGTTCCAATTGAGGATCAGGGTTTGCTGTGTGACCTCGGGCTAATGACTGTACCCCTCTGGCCTCCATGTGTGGTTCTTAGCAGAGGGCACCCAGCAGTATCTCTGAGGTAAGAGTTCAGGGGCAGGAGGTATGAGAAGCGCAGGCTCGACTACGTGGAGGAGGAACAAGTGTGTCGATCAGCAAGACAGCGTCCCTAGCCAACCTCCCCAAGAGTTGTGGGGCCCACTCAGGCCAGCTGTATTCCCACTACCGGCTGAAACCAGAGGATCTGTGGGAGCCGGGTGTCCTCTGCTGGCTGTAGAGGCAAATTACATGGCAGGTAGCCTGGGCCTGCCAGCCACGGATCCTTGGGCTTGGGGACTCAGAGGTTGGGTGGTTGTCCAGGTAAAGGCAAAGTGGGGAAGCATGGATTTCCAGCCCAGTATACCCTGCACACTGGCCGGGCCTCATTGCACACCCTCTTCACCCACTCCACTCCCTGCAGAGCCCCACACTCACACTGCCTCTGATCCAGACACGAGTCTACACCTGCCCCTGCCTCAGGATCATCCTTTCCCTTGGAGGAATGTGAAGCACCTGCCCTACTACCCTCTCACACCCCACCCTGCTCCAGCCCGTGCCCCCTCTCTCTGCTGTCTCCTCATCCTCCAGAAAACCCTCTCTCTCTCCATCCCCATGCCTCTTGTTGACTCTGTGTCCTCAGCTACCTCTGTCCCTCTCAGCCTCCCTGTCCGCCTCCATCCTCCCCCTCCTGCACATTCTCCTCCTACAATTCAGAGCACCAGCCGAGGTCACCAGGAGCCACCCCCTTTGGCTCTCTCTGCAGATTGGGACACTATTGAGCCTTCTGCTTTTTTTCAAAAACATTTTAAACTGGGAAAACTACTCCTATGGAGAAAATGGCACTGAACATAAAAACAAAACACAACCAAGTTATTATAAAGCAAACATCCAAGAAGGCACCACCCAGGCCAGGAAATAGAGCATCACCAGCACCCAGAAGGCCCTGGTAGCCCTCTTCTTCTAGATGTGACCACTGTACCAGCTTATGCCTCGCTTTGCTTCTTTATTCTGTCGTCACCTCCACACGCCTCCCTAATCACTATGGCCTAATAGCCCTTGTTTTTAACTTTCCGTAAAGGGCAGCAGGCCATGTGTGTTTTATTTTGTGTTTGGTTCCTTTGCTCAGCTGTTTGTATGAGATTCATCTGTATGGTTGCTTGGTGCTGTGGGTTCTTTTTTGTTACTGGGTAACATTCTCCTGTGTGGGTTTCACCTTCCCCCATCTCTTATCTGTCCAATAATCCCTCACTGACTCACCAGCTCTTTATGCTTTTAACAAGGTGATTTTTATTTTGTATCTAGGTTTTTAGGTTATCTGCAGGGGAGGTTGGTCTATATTACTGGAAGTGCCGTTACCCAAAGTGGAAGGCCATCGCCCCTCCTTTCTAAGGCTCTGTGGCCTCGCCCTTGCCACCCCTTTCCTCCCACCCCTCTGGCAATTCCCCCTGAATTTAAGGGCTCCTTTCCCACTACTACCCCTTTCCTTTGTCCTTGAATCCCCTCCCCACTCCACACCCCACCCTGACTCTGGAAAATCTCCTCTCCTCCAGGGCTTCCATCACACCTCATGGGCTGCTCCCCAACCCCTCCAGTTCCAGCTGAGATTCTATCCAAACTGACCACCATCAATCGCCTGTGACCAGACTTTGAAAAAACTTATGGTTTCCAAAGGAGACAGTTTGGGGGGTGGGAGGATGCACTGGGGTTGTGGGGTGGAAATCCTATAAAATTGGATTGTGATGATCATTGTACAACCATAAATGTAATAAATTCATTGAGTAACAAAAAATGAAATTAAATTTAAAAAATAATAAATAAATAAATAAATGGCCTGTGACCACCTTCACCTGGAGGCCACACGGGCATCTCGAACCCGGCACGCCCCGCTCCCCTAAGTCAGCTCCTCATAGGCATTTGCGACTCCTCCCTCCTCATCTCCATTGTATCCACCTGGCTCTGGTCCCATCACGTTCACTTGGCTCACTGTGCTTGGCCTTCAGTCACCCAATTCATAATCCATACTCAGCAGCTAGAGAGGTCTTGTCATAGGCACCCCTGCCCTGCAACTTAGATGGCCTTTAGAACCAAGTCTAAGCTCCTGAGACTGGCCTTCATGGCCGTCTTGCATCTGCTCTGCCACCCCTCCAGCCATACCCCTGCTTCCCCTTGCGACACCTTGCTCTCGCCTGCTTTTCTCCTCATCACACACTTGCCCCCCTGCCTTTGCCGCAGCACCTCCTCTGCCTGGGGTGCCCTCTCTGCATACCCAGGTATCACCTACTCACTGCCAAGAGTCAGCTCAGATGATCACTTCCTCCAGGAAGCCTTCCTGGTCCCCCAGGCCAGGTTAAACTGCACCTTCTCTGAGTTGCCCTCTGTCCCAGGCACTTCCTGCCCTCTCCTCAGTGTAGTGAGGAGCCCGCTGAAGGCAGGGACAGTCTGGGCTCCGTGGCCTCAGCCTGGCGCAGACATGGCACTCAGCAAGTGTTTGTGGATTGGGTATTTACTGAGCTCCTCCCAGTCTAGGCTTTGTAGCTGAGTTTCGGTGACCTTGGGCACACTGCTTGCTGTCTTCTAGCTCGGCTTCTCTATCTGAACGATGACGGTATAAGGGCTCTTCTGGTCAACATAGTTGGTAGTAGCCACAGGTATATTTGAACATCTGCACCTGGTTAATGTGCCTCTGATTCCATCATAAGAACTTATTTGGGAGCAGAGAGGCAAGCATTGCCCTCTTCAGGCTTTTATGAAAGATAAGCACCATGTCTCCCCCTTAATTAAAGGTAAGGGGGGCAAGATATATGCTGGGCCTCAGTTTCTGCAAAATGGGATCAGTAAGATAATCTTACCTTCTGGACTTGGTCCCCAGGGCTACTGTATGAATAATTTTTTAAAAAGCACCCAAAAGGTAGTACAAAGATAGGAGGTAGCATCTCCAGGCATCCTATATGCCAGGGCTGGGCTAGCCCTTCTCACACTCCTTGACTGCACAGCCACCCCTCGAGATAGGGTTATTTTCCCATTCCACAGATGAGGACACTGAGGCCCAGAGCATAGTTACTACCCTTCCAGAGCCAGTGAGGAGTTATTAGTGCAGCAAAAGCTGCCAGCACCCAGTAGCAGGGGAGTGATTTGAACCCAAAGCCATCTGATGCTTCTCACCTCCACTGGCTCTGGGAGCTGGGGTCCTGGTGGGGTGTCAGTGGGTTGAGGGGGTTACAGTGGGCACTCAGGGTAAGGCATGGGATGGGAGTCCAGTGTCCCTAGAGGAAGTGCTAGCCCAGGGAGGAGAGCGGGAAGGGGCTGACATCCCACTCACAGCTCACATCAGAACAGGGAGCGGGGGAGGGGAAGCACCACAGCAGGGATCTGGGTCATGGTGTCCTGTGTGTTCTCAAGGCTGGGCTGTGACGCAGAGCATGGCCCTGAGCGAGGAGCCCAGCCCAGGCTGTGGGGAGAGGTCAGGGCTGCAATCTACTGCTCAGCTGTGGCAGTGGGTGGAGCTGAGGAGGAAGGGTAGGCCCGCCAGGCTGCCTCTTCTCTGGGTCCCCTGGACAGAGGGTGCCAGCCAGGGTAGAGACCAAGGGAAGGTAAGCCAGGTTCCTCTCCATCCCTCCTGGGGAGATTTCGCTCTCAGAGAACAGCCAGCCTGGGGGTGGTGTAGGGGCCTCTGGAAAGTCTATAAGCTAATCTCCAATCTGGGGGGAGTCCCCAAGAACCCATCGACCATCTGGCTGAAGCAAGGCACCCCACTTCATCAGGAGCCATGCTCTGTCTCCTCCATTTATTTTGTCCATGCTCTGGATTCTTCTTCATTTGTCAAGAAGGGGTGTTAAGAACAGAACTTTGCTCACCCTCAGGACTGCAGAGTGATGAACAAGAGGGTATTAGAAAGGGTGAGCCCCTGGATGAGAAGAGTTGCTGATTAGACAGACCCATAGGATAGGCCAGGGCCAGCAGCCCCTTCCCCAGAATTCCCTCCATGCATTCACACTCAGGAGCACACACTATCAGTCCTCCTGCAATTGCAAATTACTGAGTGGACTCTAAAAGGGCAAAAGTTAGGTAGTGAGAGGTGTTCTTTGCAGATGGCTCAGGGTGAGGGAGATGTGAAGGGGGAAATAAGATTGTGCTGGAGGGGAAGGGTGGGGCCGAGGTACACGAGGGAGGGGATGCAAGAGCCCTTGAATACCAAGCCTCAAACTTTGCATCTGAGTTAATGGGGAGCTTGGGGGAAGCTGGTGCAAACCTCGGGAACACATTCTGAATCACAGTCCTGAAGATCTCAGCCCTCCACCTGCACACAGACTAAGATGTCCGGGACCCCAGCATCCAGTAGAGCTCTTGCCTGCCCAGGGCCTCTCTCTCCCCACCCCTACCTCAGGAAGGCCTCACTGAAGGAGAAGCTGGTAAACCAGCAATGGGATCAGTCCAGCTGTTTTCTTACTGTGCCAGACGGGCATGGGTGGGGACAGTGAGATGAAGCTACATGCCCATCTCTCCCATCACAGGGAGCCCCTGATGGCTCCTTGAGGGGCAGGCAGGGAATGCCCTTCTTCCATCTCCACCCAGGGCAGCCTTGGCCTCAGGGACAAAGGGGACCATGGGACCTTGGGACATCAGATGGACATTGGGGCCTGTGCAGACCACCTTCCTCATCAGTGCCTCTCAATATCTGTAGACAGATTCAGCTCAAAGTTAACCCAGGATCTCATTCTTCTTCCCTCTGGGTGAAGCCCCAGCCTCCCTCAGTCCAGTGAGTGCAAAGAGCACAGATTTTAGCACAGAGTCTGGATTCACAGGTTAGCCTCACATTTGCAGGTGATGTGACCTGAACCAATCTGAGTCTCATAGGCTGTTCTGAGGCATCATGTAGGCCCTCAACAAGGATCGGCGTGTGTGCCTGCTTGTTCTCAAGGGCCCTGCTGGGGAGGTGGAGTGGACCTGGCCAGCCCTCCAGGACAGGACTGGATAAGGCCTCCCAGGGTAGAGAGGCTTCAGTCAGTCCCAGAAGCACGGCCTCCCCAGAGCCTCCAAAGCTCAGGGCTGGGACGGAACCCACTATTGCTGAGGGCTGGGAGGGTCCCCAAAGGACTGCAATGTGGAGGCTTCCTATACTTGACCCAAACTTGAGCCAAGATTTCATTTACTTCTGAATTCAATAAATGTTTTTAACTTTTTAATGTGACGTGCAGCACCCATTCAGACAAATGCACAAATTATAAAGATTTCATGTGATGAACCATTACAAGGTGAACACACACATGGAACTCCCACAGGCCCTGCAGGTCAAGAGGTACGGCACTGCCGGCACTCCCCAAACTCCCTCACGCCTCCGGTCACCCACCTCCCCCAGGGGACCTGATACCCTGATTGCTAACTCTCTTAAGTGTGCCTGTAGAGTAGGTATTTTGTGTCTGCCTTCTTTTGCTCGCAATTAGTTGGAGAGATTCCTCCATGTGGTTTCACGTGGCCATCATTCACGCGTTGTATTGCATGACTGTCCCACCCCTCTGCACTTGTGTTATTGTGCTGGCCACTGGAGTTGTTTCCAGTTTGGAATGCTAATAATGCTGCTAGATGTGTTCTGACACCAGCTTCTTGATGCATTTGCACATGGGTCTTAGCTGGGGCTATACTCAGGAGTACAATTGCTAGATCATTAAGCTATGCCTGTGTCCCACTTGAATAGGTTCCCGTATCCAAGCAGTTCTCCAAAAGGATGATGATATTTTGTGTTCCCCTGGTGGTGACTAAGTGTTCTACTTGTTCTACATCGTCACCAACATTTGATGTGGTCAGGATTGTTTTGTTTTTGTTTTAGTCATTGTGGTGGGTGTATAGCAGTACCTCGTTGTGGTTTTAAATGATTAATGTGGGTGTCCACCAATTCAGATGTTTATTGGCTTATTTTGCTGAGGGCCATTTCAAATCTCTTGTCCATTATGCTGTTGCGTAGTTTGTTTTTCTCTTACTGATTTGTAGGAGTTGTTTTTATATCTGAATATGAATCCATCATTGGTGTGTTTGTTGCAAATATCTTCTCCCACTTTTCCTGCCCATCTCACCCCCTTGATGATGCCTTTTCATGTGTAAAATTTCTTCATTTAAGTGTACCCAACTTATCAATCCTTTCCATTCTGGTTTGTGCTTTTGTGTCATGTCCTGTTTTGAAAAACCTTTCCCTACCCTGAGTTCTTATCTTCTAGAAGCTTTATGGTTTTACCTTTAACATTTAGTTCTACAATCCATTTGGAATTTATTTTTACTTACGGCATGTGCTAGGGGTCAGATTTCCCCGTTCTCCACATAGGTATTAAACTGATGCAACACCATTTATTAAAATTACAATCCTTTCCCTGCCACCCTGTATTCCCATCCTTGTCATATTTTAAGGGTCCATATCTGTGTGGGTCTGTTTCAGTGCTCTCTCTTATTTTTCTTTGGCCTGCTTGTCAACCTTTGCCCTGATATCACACTGTCTTAATTACGGTAGCTTTATCATAAGTCTTGATAGCTGATAAAGCATCTCTTCCCACCTTTTCCTTTTCAAAAATTTGGCTAGGAGTTCTCATTGTGGCACAGCAGAAAGCAATCCGACTAGGAACCATGAGGTTGAGGGTTCGATCCCTGGCCTCACTCAGTGGGCTAAAGATCTGGTATTGCAGTGAGCTGTGGTGTAGGTCACATAGGTGGCTAGGATCCTGCATTGCTCTGGCTGTGGTGTAGGCCGGCAGCTGTAGCTCCGATCAGACCCTTAGCCTGGGAACCTCCATATGCTGCGGGTGCGGCCCTAGAAAGACAAAAAGACAAAAAAAAAATTTGGGCTATACTTGCTTTTTCTGTTTCTCATAGAATCAGCTCATGTATTTCTACACATATACACAGCGCTTTATGATTTTAATTGGAAATGTGTTGAATCTATATATTCAATTTAGGGGAGAACTAACTCTGAATGTTGCATCTTTCAATCCATGAACATAGTGTTGTCCTCAGTATATTTAGGTTTAAATCATTTTTAGTTAGATGAATAATATATGGATACATTCTTAGTAAAAATGCAAAAGATAGAGATGATCCAAGTGTTCTTTTCTCTTCCCAAGCTGAGCAGTAGCCACTGTTACTATACATCCATATGAATGCACACATGCACACACATGCCAGTAATGGAGGGGTCATATTAATTTGCCACCTTTTAACCTTTAACAGTAGGGTGTGACAGAGTTCCCTGGTGGCTCAATGGACTAAGGATCCAGTGTTGTCACTGCTGTGGCTTGGGTTACTGCCGTGGCACAGGTTTTATCCCTGGCCCAGGAATTTCCACATGCTGCAGGTGTGGCCCAAAACAACAACAGAGTGGACATCTTGAAATCTAGCTCATTCTTTGTAACTACCGCCTGTGTCCAGAGACTGAGCATGCCCTGGAATAAGACCACAGACTGCACATCATGGAGCATCCTTGAATATGTTTTCTTGGATGAGTGTGCTCCTTTAAAAGATAACCCTGGAGTTCCCATTGTGGCTCAATGGTTAACAAATCCGACTAGGAACCATGAGGTTGCGGGTTCGATCCCTGGCCTTGCTCAGTGGGTTAAGGATCTGGCGTTGCCGTGAGCTGTGGTGTAGGTTGCAGACGCGGCTCAGATCCCGTGTTGCTGTGGCTGTGGTGTAGGCCGGTGGGTACAGCTCCAATTCGACCCCTAGCCTGGGAATCTCCATATGCTGCAGGAGTGGCCCAAGAAGTAGCAAAAAGACAAATTAAAAAAAAAAAAAAAAAAGATAACCCTAAAGCAAAGAGGCTCATTTGACTGTAATTCTTCAAAGCAGACCTAATAAGAGCCTGACCTAGGCTAAGGAGGGAAAGGAGAGATGAATTTTCTTTTCTAAAATATCATGTTCTTCCTCTTGACAGTCTACTGGGCCTCCCAAACCCCTGTTCATCTTGGGGCTTCTATAAATTGAAGATGCAGAGCACAGCAGAGGAGTGAGCAGGGGAAGCCAAGGTGAGGGTAGCAAGGAGGAAGAAGAGATCTGACCTGTTGATTAGAGCAGCCACTAGAACAGAAATGGAGTAGGATGAGAACAGCTGCCTCCCAGTCACGCCTGCCCTGGGCAGCGCCCTGCACCACACACACTGACTCTGAGCTTCCAGTAGCTCCATGCTCCTCCTGTAAGGTGAATCTGAGGCTCAGAAAGGTGAAGGGGCCTGTCCAGGTTCACTCAGTGAGTCAGTGGCCAAGCCCTGTGTGTGTTCAGTCTCTGGGCTGAGGGTCCTAGTTAATGAAGCTGTCTGAGGGCACCAGATGGACAGATCTGGGGGATCCAAGACTGGAAACTTGACTGAGGCAGGTGCTAGGGAAATGCGCCCAGCACTGGCACTGTTTACAGGGAGTCCAGCCAGAAGGCTAGACAGCAGCAGGTGACAAGTGGTGTCTGATGAGCCCCTGCTGTGTGGAAACCCCTCCCCAGGAAGCCAGTGGCCCACCATGCAGCAGGTTGGAGGCAGTGGCTGGGAGCCAGGCCACACCCCCAGTCAGCGTGGGGCACAGGTGGTAGTTGGGGACAGAACTCTGTTTTCTGAGGACTTGGGAGCCCCTTCCTGGCTGAACCTAGGAGCCCCCCACCCCCACAGGCAAGGCCTCCACAGCCTCAGGAAGGCCACAAGCCTTCAGCACTTAGCAAACTTCCACTGGCCCTTCTTCCCTCCTCCCACTCCTCCCCCAACCTAGCTGTCACCTCTTCCCCTTCTATGGACATTTCTGGCTTCACATGGTGGGTCCCTCTTTTATATTTTGTTGTACTGTTGATACTGAAGAAACTCCTTTTATGAGTTCCCGTCGTGGCACAGTGGTTAATGCATCCAACTAGGAACCATGAGGTTGTGGGTTCGATCCCTGGCCTTGCTCAGTGGGTTAAGGATCCGACATTGCCGTGAGCTGTGGTGTAGATCGCAGATGTGGCTCAGATCTCACTTTGCTGTGGCTCTGGCGTAGACCAGTGGCTACACCTCTTGATTAGACCCCTAGCCTGGGAACCTCCGTATGCCATAGGTGTAGCCCTGGAAAAGACAAAAAGACAAAAACAAACGAACCAAAAAAACCCTCCTTTTACAAAGAAAGAAAGAAAGAAACTCCCTTTATAAATAATAGTAGGGGATTTCTAATTCTAAAAAAATGCATGTAAATATAGCTTATTCTCTTGTGCATAAACAAGGGCAGACATGATTTTTTTTCCCAAATTGAGATCATACTGATAATTCTTTTAAGTAACCTGCTTTCATCACTTCTCAACATAGTGTGAAGTTCCCACATATGAGGCACCATGCAGGATTGTACAGCACTTAAAAATGTATACTCAAGCGCCAGCAGCCCTGGATTTCAGACCCTGACTCTGCCACTCATTAGTTTTGTGGCTAAGCAAAAGCTACTTACCTCTCTAGACCTTGGCTTCCTTGTCAGTAAAAGGTGGATGGTAACATCACCCACCCTCATAGGCCCTCCAGGGGCCTAACCTGGAACATAGCAAATGCTCAGTGAACACCAGATATTACTATTATTGATACTCTTAATGTAATGACAGAGCCCAGCATCCTGGCCTCACCCTAGATCCTAGTTTGACCCCAAGTACTTATCTGGGCCTCCTAGGTTTACCCTGTGTCCCTTCACGACCCTGGGCTGGTTGGGAGGCTAGTGCCTAGGATCAGCTCCCAAATGGCATTCAGTAGGATTTTTGAGAGATTCTTCCCTGGGTTCCTCAGTGACATGAAGAAGAAAGATTAGAGAAGGGAGAAAGGAGAAGATGGAGAAATGGAGAAGCCAGGCCCTAGAAACCTAGTCCCAGAGACTTTCCAGTCTCTGTCATTCATGCATTTCCTCACCTGGTATCTGAGCCCTGGATCCCCATCTAGTTGGCATCCTGGGAAAAGTCGTAGCCCCCAGGAGAGTACATTTGCTTGGCTACTCTCACGTGGCCAGGAGGGGCGAAGACCCAGTCATGACCATCCCTTCAAGGAATTGCTAAGACTTGAGGGCATGGCTTGGGGTTCTCTCTGTTCTTTGGCCTCAGGAGTGACCTACTGACTTCCAAATGGGTGTAGATGTTGGGTGGGGGCTCCAGTGAGACTAGAGGCTCAGCCCTGAGCTCTGGGGTCCACAGGAGATGAACAACTACCGGAGGGCCATGAAGAAGATGGCAGAGGACATCCTGCTACTGCAGAAACAGATCAGCATCCTAGAGGCAGAGAACCACATGCTGAGGAGCCAGCTGACCCAGGAGGAAGAAGAAGAGGACAATACCAACAAGGCCCAGAACTTGGGTGAGGGCATGTAGGCCACCAGGGGAACAGGGTGGTGGAAGCCTTTCCTACGTGTGCACACGGCTAGACACAGGCTTGTAGGAGCCTGGCTAGATCCTCTCCAGGATGGGAAACTGAGAGTCCAGTCCTGTCTCAAGCCCCACAGCTGAGAGACAGCTGCTCCCCACCCTCTAACTATGCCGATTTGAGCTGGGAGGTGCCTCCTCCCTGAGCCAGTGCCTCTACCACCACCAGCATCCATGAAGAAGAAACTGCTGCTAAGTGAGCTGGACAAGAAGAAGCTGAGGGACAAGGTGCAGCATTTGCAGAATGAGCTGATTCGAGTGAGCTGGGGCTTGTGGGGAAGGGAGCTTGGGGGGAGTGTCTGGAGAAATGTCTGGGAGTAAAAGGGACAGGGACATAGAGGGCAGGGGACCAGCTCAGTGGAGGACTGAGCAGAGGGGCCAGGGGTAGACCATCAGGGCCAAGGGCACCCCTGCTTTCCCTCCTTCCCCCACCTCCCCTACCATCAGAAGAATGATCGAGAAAAGGAGCTGCTCCTCCTGCACCAGGCTCAGCAGCCACAGTCAGCACTGCTGAAGCAATACCAGGACAAGCTGCAGAAGATGAAGGCTCTGGAGGAGACCGTGAGGCATCAGGAGAAGGCAGGTGCCAGAAGGGTCAGGCTGCCCAGGCCCAGCCACAGATGGGAAGATGAGAAGCCCCCAGGCCAGCCCAGTCCCTGTGCTCTGCCCTCCAGGTGATCAAGAAGATGGAGCAGGTGCTGGAGGACAGGCTGCGGGATAGGAATGAGCCGCTGCAGAAGAGACTGCAGGGAAAACCCAACATGGGTAAGTCTGCTCTCAGGCCTTTGTCCCGTCCCTGGAGGCCCTGCTTTCCTGGAGCCTTTCAGTTTCAGGAGCATCTTCAAATGGCAGCAAAGGGTGCTAGTTTCCCCCTCAGTCAGGCACTGAGCACTTCCAGAGGTCCCCCGAGCTCCCTTCTCCTACCAGGGAGCCCCTCAGAACACATAGGGACACAGTCAGTATATGAGCCACTCTCAGAAGAGTCTCCGACCTTCCAGGAGAGGCCAGGAGACGCAAGTGAGCAGAGATGGGCTACACGCAAAAAGGGGCTGTCTGGGTCGGCAGTTTGCAATTTCTTACCCTTCAAATTATTTGCTCATCCCTGCATATCTTGAAAGAATCTGCTTCTATAAAACAAACAAAAAATATTTTGGTTACATCAATGACTTGTTTTCTCCACTGATATTAACCAAAGCCACCTGGAACTACCAATCATCGGTGGCTCGGATGAGCAGGAGAGAAACAGATCACTCCCTATCAGGCCAGCCCAAGCAGAGGATTTCCTGAAGCCCATCAGTGCCACCTCACCAGGGACCCCTGTGAGCCCCTGTGTCAGCCTTCACTATATGAGGGTGTTGGTGGGGGCCACTTTTTAAGGTCTTTAGAAAACAATGAAAGCTGGGCCACCTTTCAGGAATCCTGAGGTTGGGGTGAGCGATAAGAAAGCAATGGAGGGAGGGGAAACAGCCAGGCACAGTCCCAGAGAGTGATGTTGCTGGGCACCAGCGAAGGGACAAAAGATAGAGGCGAAGAGCTGAAACAGACCCAGGACAAATGTTGGGGGAGTGATGAAGGAGACTCTTCAGGTCAGATTCTAAAGAGCCCAGAACAATGGCCCAAGGAGGGTGGACCTTATCCCACTGGAGCCATTGAAGGCTTGGGAGCAGAGGGAGGACAGGATGAAGTAAAATCCTGAGGCAGATCGGGCCAGGGGCATGGAGGCAGAAAAGCCCTTCTCATGAACATCTGTGGCCACATTCACAGCCTTCCCCATGCTCTCAGCCTCTGGCCTTCCCCCGGCTCCTACGGGAGAGACCCTGCCTGTTGACCTTTACTCAGTGCTGCTGGCAGAAAACTCGAGGCTGCGGGCTGAACTGGACAAGAACCGCCACCAGTCGGCCCCCATCATTCTGCAGCAGCAGGCCCTGCCGGTAAGAGACATCAGCACAGGCTCGGAGCAGAATTCAAGTTGATGCCCAGAACTAGGAGCTAGGTTTCCCAGGGTCTCCAGTGTGACTGGAGTCTCCTGGGGTGTCTCCAGCTCGCAGGCCTTGTTTCTTTTTCCCTGGGGAACACATGTGAATCTGAACACTCTTACCCTCACCTAGCCTCCTGGGAGAGAAAGCAAGCCCCTAACTGGCCCTTGACCCTTGATTTCTGGCCCCTTTGCCACCTGGCTGGCCTGCAGTTGGGCTTCACATAGGCCTCTCAGAACTCCATTCTGGAGTGAAATTTTCCTGGGATTGGTACAGCCTTGGAGAGCCCTTTTCCCCCATCCCAGGTGGACCCTGGGGAGTTAGGAGCAAGAGGAGACCTGGCAGAGAGGCTGCAAGAGACAGATGGCCCAGGCCACTCCAAGGGCACCCTGCCCGCACAGGTAGGTGTCCCTGGCCCCTCTCTACTTCTGAGGCTGTGATAGGTGGCCCTGCTTTATGAAAACCCCCAAACAGGACATTTGGAATTACAGGAGAGGGGTGGGATTGGCACAGGAGAGTTTTTCTCTTCATCTCAGGACTCACAGAAGGTGAGTTCTATTTGAAAACACACCCGATGCGTGGACATCTGAGTGAAGTGGGGAGGACTAGGAAACCCTTGCTTTGCAAACAGATCCTTCATGGTACAAAAAGACACCCCCCCACACACCCCGTTCAAGATTCCTTTCTGTGCACTAACCTAATGCTACCTAATGCATTTGATGTTTGAAAATTGATGTGCAAAACTTTCATACACTCAAAATCTGTGGGGAGAATGGCTGTGAAAAAGGCACAAACCATACCAGGTCTGAAACTCCAGGAAGGGGGGTTGGCCCTGAGTCTGAGGCTCTGCTCTGAATGTGGAGCTGAATTTGCATCAGACCTGGCTGATTTCTCCCGCAGTGTCACCTGGTCTCCTGAGCTCACACAGCTGTAGCCCCAAGTTGGGACCATGGGTGAGTTTTTGCTTTTCTCACAGGATCTCCTTGCCAACAATTCAGACAAGTTTAACCTCCTGGCCAAGCTGGAGCGAGCTCAGAGCCGGATTCTTTCCCTGGAAAGCCAGGTATGTGAGGTTCAGGGGTCACACAGGCCAGAGAGCCTCACCACTCAGCCTGAGTAATCAGGCTCTGTGTTTGAGGAGGATCAGGGCTCCCTGTGTGACCAGGATCAGGGCTCGGCATGTAACCAGTGTCAGGGCTCCGAGTGTGAGGAGGGTCGGGGAATCGTATATCACTAGGTAAGGGCTCCAAGTATGAGAATGGTTCTGGCTCAGTGTGTGACAAGGTTTGGGGCTCAGTCTGTGGGGAGAGTCCCAGCTCAGTGTCTGAGGAGGCTCAGGGCTCTGTGTATAACAAAGACCAGGGCTTCCTTTTTGAGGGTTGGGGCCAAGTGTGAGGATGGATGGAGCTCTGTATGTGAAGAGGGTTGGGACTCAATGAGTTGGGAGGGTTGGGGCTCAGTTTGTGACCCCGTTCAGGGCTCCATAGGTGAGGAGGGTCTGGACTCTGTGTGTAAGGATGGTTCAGGCTCAGTGTGTGAAGAGTGTTGGCCTCAATGTTTGACTGGGGTTGTGGTTCAGTGTGTGTCTGGTATCAGAGCTCCGTCTGTGACCAGAGTCAGGGCTCCTGTAATCAGGAAGATGAGGAGCTTCCAAGCACTGTTTTTACAGCTTAGGGCTCCAGATGTGAAGAGGATCAGGGGCTCTGGGAGTGACTGGTCTGGGGACTCTTCATGGGAGGGGGCTCTGGGTTCAGTGTGAGGAAACAGGGCTCTGAGTTTGAGGAGGGTCAGGAACCTCGTGTAAGGATGGGTTCAGAACCAGTATGAGAAGAGAGATGGGGGCTCTGTAGTGACCAGGATCAGGCTCCCTGTGTCAGGAGGGTTTGGGTTCAAGCAGCTCCCAGGATCAGGGCTCCATGTGTGAGGAGGCTTGGGGTCTCCATGTGTGGGGATAATTCAGGCTCACTGTGTAAAGAGAGTTGGGGCTCAGTGAGTGAGGAGGTTCCAGGCTTCATTTTTACAGGATCAGGGCTCCATTGGTAATAGAGAGACAGGGCTCATGTAATCAGAAAGGTCACGGCTCCAGCAGGGAGGAGCATCATCGGGGCTAGGGTTTTATAGGGTTGAGGCTCTGGGTGTGAGGAGGACCCAGATCCTTGGGTGTGACCTGCTCAAGACTCAATGCGTCAGGAGGATCAAGTCCCCTTGTTTAAGGAAAGTGGGTTCCATATGTGTTCAGGGTCCAGACTTCACTGTGACCAGAGCGGAGCTCATATGTCAGGAAGGTCCAGACTCCATGTGGGAGGAGGGTCAGCCTCCATTATTACAGCGTCGGGGCTCCACCAGCCACCAGGGTCATGGCTAGGTGTTTGTGGAAGGGTTGGGTCTCCCTCTGAGAGAAAAGCCGGGCCTCAGAGTGTGAGAAGGGTCAGGGCTTCCTACTTAAGGAGCATCAGAGTCCTCGCTGATGGTTTGAACTCAGTTTTAAAGAGAGACAGGGTTAGGCCTCAGTCTCTGTCCACATTGGGGCTCTCCACGTGTGAGGAGGTCCGGGGTCTCTCTCATTGTGTGAGGGTAATTCAGGCTCAGCTTGTGGATGGTGTTGGGGCTCAGTGTGTGAGGAGATTCCAGGCTCCATGTTTTACAGGGTCAGGGCCCCGACTGTGTACAGTCCATGGTCAGGGCTCCTGTCGTCAGGAAGTTCCAGGCTCCGAGGGGGCGGAGCCTCGGGGCTCGGGTGTTTATAAGGTCGGGGCTTCAGCTGTGAAGTGGTTGGGCTCTGGGAGTGATCAGTTCGGGACTCAGCCTTTTGAGGCTGACAGAGACTCCTTTTTCAGGAGGGTGGGGCTCAGCCTGTGTTCAGGGTCCAGACTTCACTGTGACCAGGGTGTGGCTCTTGTGTCAGGGAGGTCCGGGCTCCCTGTGTGAGGAGGGTCAGGCTCCGTTTTTTCAGGGTGAAAAACTGTGCGAAGAGGGTGACGGCTCTGTGTTTGAGGCTGGTCGGGCTCCCTCTGTGAGGAGAGCAGGGACTTAGTGTGTGAGGAGGGTCGGGGCTTCCTGCTTGAGGAGCGTTGGGATCCTCACATGAAGCCCCGTGTGCGGACCAGAGTCGGGATTCCCCAAGTCGAAGGCGTGTGTGAGGAGAGTCGGGGCTCCCGTGTTACACAGTGGGTGTGGCTGTTTCAGGAAAGTCCAGGCTCCCTGTGTGAGGAAAGTCAGGCTCCGTTTTTAGAGGATCAGGGCTCCACAAGTCTCCAGGGTCATGGCTTAGTGTTTGTATTGGGGTTGGGTCCTCCTCTGTGAGGAAAGCTGGGACTCAGTGTGTCGGAAGCATCAGGGCTTCCTGCTTGAGGAGTGTTGGGATCCTGGCATCAGGATGGTTCAGGGTCATTACTAAAGAGGTCAAGGCTCCGTTTGTGACCAGAATTGGCATTTCTTGTTGGGGATCTATGTTTGAGGAGCATTGGGCTCTACTTTTACAGAGTGGTGTTCTGTGTGACCAAAGTGGGGACTCCTAGTGTGAGGAGCTTCGGGGCTCTGTTTGTGAGGAGGGTCTGGATTTTGTGTGTGAGGATGATTTGAGCTCAGTATTGCAGAGGTTTAAGGCTCATTTGTGGACAAGGGTTAGGGCTCAGTCTCTGTCCACTTCAGGGCCCAGTGGGTGAGGAGGAGGTTCCAAGCTCCATTTTTATAGTGTCAGGGTTCTGTCTATGTTCATGCTCCTAAAGCTCCGTTTGTGGACCAGGGTCAGAATTCCCATGTCGGGGTATGTGAGGAGAGACGGGGCTTCCATGTTACCAATTGGGATTCCATATGACCAGGGTCAGGGCTCCCAGAGTGAGGAGGAAGTTCGGGGCTCTGTTTGTGGGGAGACTCTGGACTTTGTGCCTGAGCGTGGTTGGAGCTTAGTATTGAAGAGAGTTGAGGTTTTGTTTGCAGATGGGGGTCAGGATTCCCTGTGTCAGAAGGATTGGGGCTCTGAGTTGTGAGGAGAATCCAGTCTCCCCTATTACAGAGTGGGGTTCTGTATCCAGGCTCAGAGCTCCCAGTGTGAGGAGATACGGAGCTCTGTTTGTGAGGAGGGCCCAGTATTGCAAGGGTTTGGTGCTCTGTTTGTGGAACAGGATTGGGGCTCAGTCTGTGTCCAACTTCGAGGTACAATGTGTGAGGTGGTTCTGGGCTCCATTTTTACAGGGTCAGGGTTCCATCTGGGTCCAGGGTCAGGGCTTCTGTAATTAAGAGGGTCGAGGCTCCACTGGTAAAGAGCATCAGGGCTTGGTTTTTACAAGGTTGGGGCTCCAGGTATGAGGAGGATTGAGGCTCTGGTTGTGATCGGGTTGGAACTCACTTTGTGAGTAGGATCCAGACTCCTTATTTAAGGAGGGTGGGGTTCAGCCTGTGTTCAAGGTCCAGACTTCATTGTGACCAGGGGTGGTTTATGTGTCAGGAAGGTCCAGGCTCCCTGTTTGAGGAGGGTCAGGCTCCATTTTTACAGGGTCGGGGCTCCACATGTTACCAGGGTGATATCTCATTGTTTGAGGTGGGTTGGGTCTCCCTTTGTGAGGAAAGCTGGGGGTCAGTGTGTGAGGGGGGTCAGGACTTCCTGTTTTAGAAGCAGCTAGATCCTGGCATGAGGATGGTTCAAGCTCAGTATTAAAGAGTGTCCATGCCCCATTTTTGGACCAGGGTTGGTGCTCAGTGTATAAAGAGGCTCGGTGCACCGTGTGTGACCAGGGTCGTTTTCCCTGTATGAGAGGTGTCTAGGCCCCATGTGTTAGGAGTGACTAGGGTCTGCCTCCGATAATGTTGGGGGCTTCATATGTGACCAGTGTCTGGGATTTGTGTGTAAAAAGGGTTGAGTTCTCTGTGTGAGGCAGGATGGGGTTCTGTGTCTGAGGAGGGTCTGGGCTTTTTCTGACTGGGTCTGGGCTCTCTGGTAGTATATTCGGGGCTCCAAGCATGAGGAGCGTTGGGCCTGTCTTTCAGGGTTGGGTCCTTGGATGTGAAGAGTGTCAGGGTTCTCTTTGTGATGAAGGTCTGGACTCTAGGGCTCAGTATATAAAGAAGGTGTTACCAGAGTTGGGGCTTCCTTTTGAGGAATATCAAGGCTGTGGGTGTTTTTTGATCAGGACTCTATGTGTGACCAGGGTCATGGTTCATTGTGTAAAGCAGTTCAGGGCACCATATGTGATTAGATTCAGGCTACATGTATGATCTGGGTAGTGTTCCCTGTGTGAGGAGGATCAGGATCAAGACTCAGTTTGTGAGGAGAGGTGGGGTCTGCATCTGAGGAGGATGGGAGTTCCCTGTATGAGGAGGGTCTTCTGGGCTAATTGTGACTAATACTGGGTCTCAGTATGTTAGTGGACTCAGAGATGTTGCATCAGTCTTAGTCTGTCACTTGGTCACTCTCCACCCACTCCTGTCACCCTTGAGGTCTCTTGGAAGGTAAAAGCATACATTGCCCAGAGTTTTGCTTTTTGTCCACAGAGCAGGCTAGGTTCTGGCTATCCCTGCTCTCAGGGGTGAGACCTGATCTCTCTCTCTTTGGGTCTGTAGTTAGAGGACTCAGCTCGACGCTGGGGACGAGAAAAGCAGGACTTGGCCACACGGCTGCAAGAGCAAGAATATGGCCTGAGGCACCCTTCCAACACCATCATCACGGACCTACCTGTGAGTGATCCCTCTGGAGGAGCTCCTTGGTGTTCGGGTGGTGCCGCTGGCAGTCACCCCACCCCCAAGTCACTGGGCCTTGAGAAAAACTGTGCAGGGGGTCTAGCTCTCTGGCTGGTAGTTAGAAGACCTGGACTCAACTTCTGCTTGGTTACCAGCTGAAGCCCTTGCCCCA
Source organism: Phacochoerus africanus (assembly GCF_016906955.1). Lineage (NCBI taxonomy): Eukaryota > Metazoa > Chordata > Mammalia > Artiodactyla > Suidae > Phacochoerus > Phacochoerus africanus. The sequence goes on along the minus strand of NC_062552.1, from coordinate 60,430,148 downwards.
TCTCAATCCTTCATCTGTCTAAAGGAGTAGAGAACCAAGGTGTCAAGCCCACCTCCTCCCCTTTGGATGGTGATGAGAATCAAAGACGAGATGGCTGTGGTTGACAGATTGCCCACAAGGGCATTTCCTGAATGCTCTCACACTGGCTGTACTTTAGGATTTGCTCGGGGGCAGAGTAGCTGTGGTCCTCACCCCACTCCACTGTGCCTAAGAGTCTCCCATGAACGCAACCTTGGGCTACTGCAATGCTGCCAGGGATGGGAGCATGTTGCCAGAAACACTGCCAGCTTCCCAAGAACAAATAGGCTTGTTCACTACTGCCCCTCAAGCTCAGCCCTGGGCACCCAGTCCCCCAAAGCAAAACCCCTGATTGCTCCCACTCTTGAACCATCAGCACTCTGCTCATTTTCAGGCTCCTAGAAAGGCCTGGAAAGGATGGGAGAACTGAGGGGAACACAGGGCTACCTCTGCAAACTCACCCACTGAGCCCTGAAGACTCTGGGCTGTGACCTGGGTTTGGAAATCTTTGAGAAGTCACAACCCACTGGGCTTTGGAACCTCTGAAACATGGCTTTCCAGGCAAGATGCATTTTAATGGGTCTTCCCACTGGGAATACTCACTTCACTTTGCTTTGCCCACTGCAGAACCCTTCCGCCCTCTCCAAGGACAAAAGGCGACCCTCCAAGCTGGACCCCTTGATTCCCAGCTCAACAAGCTTTTGAAATCCCAGCATACTGACTGAGGACTAGCAGACTTGAGTCCTGGAGCAGGCCTTTCAGTGTGTGCTGAGGAGCCTCAGCCCTGCCCCCTAAAAATGACTTTATTAAATGCTGTCGGTCAGTGATCATTCACCTCTTTCCTGGAGCAGAGCAGCCTGGGGGGCCCAAGCTTCCTCATTCCAGATCCTACTCTGGACCTAGGTCTTCTGCTGAAGCCCTATAGCCTCCTGCCCCTCCCAGGAGCTGTCACCTTTGGAGAGCCAAAGGCTATAGTGGACCCAGGACTGGGGGAGAAGAGGCCTTCCAAAGCAGGAGCCAGGGAGACAAGTCCCATCTAGACCTCTGGAAGAACTGAGACCACCAGAGGCCAGCTGTGTTAGGAGATATGAGGGAGGCTGGGACTTGCTACCTGCCCCTAAACATCTATCATATATGAAATCCCTTCTTTCAAGTTTGGTTTATCTGTTCTTTGGGAAGGGAAAGACTTGAAGCCTGCCTGTGACAATCACTTATATGTTAGTACAGAACACCCGCATTCACCAGAGCTAGGTTGAGCTGGCAGTGCTATGTCTAAATGTGTCCAGGGACAGAAAAGCAGATGGGGCCAGAGGAAGAAGCCCTCCACTGAGAGTTAGGAGGCTTCTAGCTGCAGGCATGCTGTGTGACCTTGGATGACTCAAGCAACCTTTCTAGGCTTCAGTTTGCCTCATTTATCCCCAAAGATCTTAACTTCTGTAACAGTAAGGCCCTTTCTAGATCTTAACATTTCTGAGTCAAAGATGACTCACGCCCAGAGTAGGAAGGAGAGAGAAAAACAAGGAAGAAGATTGTGATGAGGAAAGGCAGAAAGGCTCCAAGAGTGGATTCAAAACCTGCGGATCTTGGTAGAAGAGGCCAAGCTGGCAGGACTGCTGTTTCAAACAGGACTAGCCCCCCCTGTCTGCCTGCAGGACTCAGACCTGGGTAGCCAATGGCCAGGAAGGATCAGGCACCTGGTCAAGTCAGGAGTCATGGAACTCAGAGAGAGTTAAGGGGGCTGAAATTGGGACCGTTGTCAGGCAGTCCAAATAATGCACCAAAGACTCTGCCCTAGTCCCCCTGCTTCACAGGCAGAGCTTGGACACGTGGGCGTGTCCCACCAAAATAGGAGGTTAAGCCCTGGGGAAGCCCAGAGAAGGGTCAGATGGCGTAGAAGAAGCATTCTAGCCTCTCATCCCCAGAGTAAGCCACCTCATGCCAGCCGCTCATCCTCAGCTCCTTTACCACATTGTCCTGGGACGTGCTCAAGACTCTGACTGGTCCTTGGCAGGAAATCTTCATGACCCCACTGGGAATACCCACCCAAGGGCTCAGCCAAGCAAAACCCAGCAAGTGCCTCACCCCTGATAGGTGGTCCTTCCATGGAAGCCAAGACTAGCCCATACCTCTCAGGCTGCCCTGTTTTCTCAACAGAGCTCTGCCAAGTTCTTTGTCCCTCTGCCTGCTGCTTCAGTAGCTCCTAGTGCAGTGCCAATAGCTCCCCACCTGCTCTGCCTCCCACCCTCAGCCCCAACAACAGGGAGGTTGACCCTGATGGCTCCTGGGTTGCTGTAGGTATGTGGGTCCCAGCAGAAATGGCTTTACATGTAGCTGCCTCAGGCTCCCCGTTCATGCTCAGATCTATTTGCTGACCTAGGTCAGGGAGCATCTCCACAAGAGTGATAGATATCTTAAGGGTTAGACGGAAATGAAAACACTTCACATAGTTCAGCTATTTATTGCCTTCATGGGAGTGGGTGAAGAAGTGGGGTGAAAGAAGGGGTGCCTCAGCTGAACTGGAGCAGCTGATTACTGAGCACCAACTTTATCTGATCAGAGCTGGCCAGAAAGGAGCAGGGGTAGGGACCGAGCACTGGTGGTACAGACACTTCCATGGGTCCCACCCCATCAGGCCATCCTCCCACACCCCTGCTAGCCTGGTTGGTAGGAAAGGGGTTGCCCACCCTCTTCGATCATGCCTGGGGTGGATCCTGATTGAAGGGCCGGAAAACAAGGAAGATGGGCTTGTCCGGCATCAGGATGAGGTTGAATATGGTGTCCACATCACTGAAGTGCTGCAATTCAACCTTGAAGTTCTCCAGAATCTGAAAAGGATGAGTGGTGGGCTTAGGGGAGAGGCAGGGAGGTCCTATCTCCCCCAGACCAGGCTCATTCACCTGGAAGCAGTGCCTGTTGAATGTGATTTGAGATGCTCCAAGGGGTCTACCTCCAGCTCCTACTGAACCCTGAGCAGAGCCTGAAAATGCCACTAGTGCTTTGTCCCCTTGGTTCAGACTTTCACTTAGGTGTCTACAAAACCTTATCCCACCCCACCCTCATCCCATCACCACTGCAGGGGACAGATGGCCAGGGAGCACCAATGGGCAGTGAGTGGATCTGCCTAAAGAGGAAGCAGCAGGGAATTGTTGGGGAGGGGAAACCAAGTAATGGGAGACAGATGTCCCTGGGATAGACTTACATGGATGAGGAAGAGAGTCATCTCGAGCTCAGCGATCCGCCGGCCCACACACTGCCGCACACCCCAGCCAAAGCCCAAGTTCCGGAAGTGGATGAGGTCCCTTTCTTTACCCAACCACCGGGTTGGGTCAAACTGGCCTGGATTTGAGAAGAAGGCGGGGTCTCGGCCCATGGCGTAGATGGCCACTTGTACCAATGTCTGCAGACAGAATGAACGGAGATCTGAGTAGGCCTCACCTCTTACAGACCAGAGCATTAGCCAGCATCCCCACCCCCCCAGTCCCCAGCCTGGCTCCCCAGCTGTGCAGCAAGGGACACTGCCCACTGTGTGATCTTGAACAAGGCCCCACACCTCCCTGAGCCTCACCCATGATATGGGCATGATCTGAAGACACACGGTCAGGGATGGCCCAAGGGATTGCCCTACCTCTTTTCTCAGCCCCAGAGGGCCCCCAGAGACCCAGGAAGCCCATGAGATCTCCCTCCTAACCCTGGGCTCCATCAGCATTCCAGAGACCATTGCCCACTGTGCCCACCACCTCCGCCCTTCGTTCAGACTTGGACTGCTGCTGCCAAAGGCCCCATCAGCCAGCTCCGGGAAGACAAACAGGACAGAAGCCCCCATCACCACCATCTATACACAACTACCATCTTCCTCTGGCCTCCTCTGTCTGATGGACAGAGCCTGCAGCCTTCCTGCTGCACCTACCTTGGCAGGAATCATGTAATCTCTAAGAACCAAGTCATTCACGAGGTATCTCTGCAGGGTCACGGAGATGGGATGGAGTCTGCCAGGGGAAGACATTCAGAAGCTGATGACCCAAGGCCTGAACAAAGCCCCCACACCCAGCATGGCATCTCAGCCCCAGCTACAGCACCCTAGGGGGACTTGGAGGCAGGACCCTTCTGCCATTCCCAGTTGTCTCCTCCAGACCTCTCACTTCCTGCTACCAGTCTCCCCCACCAGCCCATTCTTGTAGCCCTGTGCCCGGGCACCACCCTGACCCTTTGCAGGGATTTGAGGGGGTGGGGTGGGACAGGCACAGGTGGGGTGGGCTTGCCTCAGTGTCTCCTTAATGCTAGCTTTGAGGAGTGGGACCAATTGCAGCATCTTGCTTGTGTCTCCTTGGGCCTGGCGCCGGGCATTGAGGACCTCCTCCCGCAGCATCTCCTGCACATTCAGGCTACGTGCCATCTCATACAAGTGCCATTGCAGAGTCATGGATGTCTGGCAAGGAGTGTGGGGGTGCAGAAAACCAAGAGGGCCGGTCACTCCTGGGTCCATAGACCCATGCTAGATTTTCATGCTCAAAACCTCTCCCCGCCCTTGTTCCAGTATCCAGTAACCAGCATCCACAAAAGGCACAACACAATTCAGAAGGCAAATGTCCAAGAAGCCTTTCTTGCAGTCCAGGCAGGAATGTTTGAGGCAGCACTTGTCCCTGCCCTCTTCCCTCATGTCACCATAGCCCACCCAGCTCCCCCCAGCCAGTAGAGGGTCATCCACACAGCTAATGCCTTCTTCTAGAGGTCCTATGAGGCCAAGTCCTACTTGTGTAATGGTTGTACACCTGAATGACTTCCATTCCTCTTGAAATGCCTGTGAAATGACCAGCCCTCTCCTCAGTAGAACTCCCCACTAAACTTGGCATTTGCCTATAGCAGCATAGCATAAAGTGAGTTCAGAAATGCTGAAAGTGGAGTTCCCTTTGTGGCTCAGCGGTTAATGAATCCACCTAGGAACCATGAGGTTGCACGTTCGATCCATGGCCTTACTCAGTGGGTTAAGGATCTGGTGTTGCCACGAGCTGTGGTGTAGGTCGCAGATGTAGCTCAGATCTGGCAGTGTCTACAGCTCCGATTCGACCCGAGCCTGGGAAACTCCATATGCTGCAGGTGCTGCCCTAGAAAAAAGACAAAAAAAAAAAAAAATGCTGAAACTGTAGCAACCAGATCTGTTTTCTCTCAGTGTTGTAATTAGCACATGGTATTTACTGAGATTAACCAGCTAATCTTAATATTAGCTTAAGGTAGTGGCTATTAGCTTGCACTGAAAGTAAGAGGGACCCTTATAAAGCCTCACAGTCCAGATTCCTCAGTGGTGGGACCCCGGGCAGGAGCAGCCCTCCCTCCTAGGGTAAGGACACAAGTTGTTGGCACATTGTCTTATCAAGGATCATGTTTTGGTCCAAGAGATTTAGACATGCTCCTTCTTCTTCCCAGCAGAAGCAATTGTGAAAAAATGTTATCCAGTCACTTCCCAGCTTGAAATCCTTGCCTGGCTCCTGGGAGTCCCCAGATCAAGTCCAGAGGCTCTGGTCAGTCCCATGGGCCCCCTCAACACCAGCCGGTTACTCCCAGCTGACCACCAACTCTCTTCAGCATGCTCCTCATGCTCTAGTCACACTGAGCTACACACAGCTCCTAAAGCCAGAAATCTTCCTCATGCTGTTCCTTTTTCCTTCATTTCCCTTCTGCAACCCAGGAAGCAAGTGTGTACCCCTTCCTCAAGGCTCAGATCAAATGCATGTGTTTGTCTCACTGCCTCCAAGGCCTGACACAGAGCAGGTACTCAGGAGATACCTATTACAGTAGTCAACTAAGTCACTAACTGGGTGACCTTGACTACGTTCCTTAACCTCTCTGTGCCCCAGATTCCTCATCTGAAAAAGAGAGCTAACAGTTGATACCTCATAGTGCTATTTGTGAATACTAAATGAGTTAACATATGTGGAAAGCTTAGGACCCTGCCTGCCATATAGTACATGCTTAATAAATGTTATCTAAGAGTAACAGCTGCTTGGTGCAGGTGAGTGTTTTTTGGAGATCTCTCCCACAGGGCTGACAATGAACTTTTTTAAAAATATGCCCAAAGTCTCCACCTGCAGCCCAGGGACAGAAACTCCTCCATTAGGGCACAATGTAAATAGGATATCTAGGAAATCAAGTTATTCACCCAGGGGCTTTGACACATGCTTCTCCCCATTCCTAAAATGCTAGTCCTTCTCTCTCCTTATAGCAGCAAGAGGAAAGGCAAGTTGATTTTAGCTCTGTGGAGTGCCGTCCCTGTGCTGCAAGGCCATGTTAGGCTCCCCACTCTTCTTGGCATCCTCAATACCTGGTATATGCCTAGTCACCCTGTCCTATAACATAGTGTAATAGTGGCCATGCTGCCTCCTTGTCATGGGCTGAATTGTGCCACCAAATTCTTATGTTGAAGTCCTAACCCCCAGTACCTCACAATGTGACCATATTTGGGGATAGGGCCTTTTAAAAGGTAATTAAGGTAAAATGAGGTCATATGGTTGGGCCCTAATGAACTAGGACCAGTGTCTGTATAAGAAGAGAAGGAAGATGGAAAGAAGAGGAAGACATAGGAAGAAGTCAGCCATCAACAATCGAAGCAGAGAGGCCTCCAAAGAAAACAACCCTCCTGTTACTTTGATCCAAAACTATGAGATGATACATATCTGTGGTTTAAGCCACCCACACTGTGGTACTTTGTCATGGCATCCCTAGCAAACTAACAGACTCTTCCTTTCTGAGCCCGTTTGGAAAATTTGGGGTCTGTTATATCCATCTTTCTAGTCTCAGTGCCTGAATCATAGCTAATAATCAAGAAACACTCAAGAATTAACCCTCACCATCACATTAGCATGAAAAAGTTTAAGGCTTTAGAAAAAAAGATGGCACACTGGACAGAGAAGTCTTAACATTCAAGAACACAAGTTTCTGGGGTATTGTTCTGCCTGTGGAAAGGGTCTCAGGAAGACACTAAAGATGCTGCCTTCAGGCATCAGGGGCGTGGGGTGGGGGAGTAGGGGGGGCACTGAGGTCTGGAAGGGGGAGGATAGAAGGCAACAAAAAAGACTTGGAGGTGCACTCCATCGTGGCTCAGTTGACTTAAGAACCCTGCTAGATGTGACTCAGATCCCACATTGCTGTAGCTGTGGTGTAGGCTGGCAGCTGCAGCTCCGATTCGACCCCTAGCCTGGGAACTTCCATATGCCCAGGGTGCAGCCCTAAAAAGGAAAAAAATAAAAAGGAGAAAGACACTTAGAGGGTGGAGCCCAGGGCAAATTCTACTGGCTCCCAGCTTTTCTGAGGATCCGCCTTCCTTCCTGACTCTGCGGGAGCTGTGTCACCCACCTGTGCCTAGTCACTCCCTCCTCACAGGCAAAGGAAAAATGATGGATCAACCTCAAGGCAAGCTCCATATGGATGGCTGACTTGGTTGGCCTCACTCTCCTAGGAGAGTAGCATCTAGAAAACGGAGTCAGGAGAGGGAGATTGACACCCACAGGGACAGAGTTTCAGACAACAAGGCAGGCTGGTGGGAAAGGGCACAGAAAGGGGCAGGATGTGCCCCTATGGCCACTGCACTGTGTCCTTACCGTGTCTACACCCCCTGCCAGCATCTCGGTAACATTGGCCTTAACATCTTCTGAGAGCAGCTTGTCATTTCCCAGGAGGCGGTAGAGGATGCCTGGGTAATTGTTAAATTCTCTTTTCCGTCTCAGGTCCCAGTAGAAGTTCTGGGTGTATTTTTCAGCTGTGGGACAGGAAGAAAGAAAACAGAGCGAGACTGTCTTCAGAGGGGAGGGAAGGAGCACTGGTGGGAGCTGGTACAAGGGCTTGGGGATTCTGAGCCCTGCTCGTTCTAGGCTGCCGTTTTTCTGAGCAGCAGTCTGCTAAATCCTTCATATCTGTTTTTTATTGACCACAGCTCTTTGGGATAAGTGCTATCATCCCCATTTTACACATAAGGGATCAGAAGCCCATCTAAGGTGATGACTTGCCCAAGGTAACGTAGGTGGGGGATGGGGGCAGCAAGGGTGGGATTTGACTCTGGGCCTGGTGTCATCATCACACCCCAGTCAGCCTTCTCCACCCTACTTTACCAATCTCTCTCACCCAAGTCCTGCTCTGTCACCAAGCACAGAAACACTAGTCCTTGACCCATGTTGGGAATCATGGGCTTCTTGGAAGAATATGATGGGCATCTTTAATTTCCTTTCTCCAGAAAAATCTAATCATCCTCAATAGCTAGCATGCAGCCTACCATTTTCAGGGGTTCCAGGGCCTTCCCGATGCCCATCCCTTCCCACCAGAGGGTGGGTTTTCTACATGGCAAGTCAGTGCTCATTGACATAACTTGGGACAAAGAGGCAGGCCAAGGTCTGGGGCCTCCAGCTGGCTTTGTCTCTCCCTCTCTCTCTCTCCCCACTCCTCATCATCCCCACCAACCCAAGCCTGCCTGGACTTCCCATCTCTGAGGTAGGCAAGGCTCTCCTGGCCCCAACATTTGGCTGCCAGGGTATGGCCCTTACCTTTATTGAAAATAATGTCCCATGCAGCTACATGGTCCCTCCAGGTCTTGGTCCTGAACAGACGGAACAGGTCAGGGGGGAGATTGAGCATGGGGACACTAGTGTGGAACATCTGGTAGACGGCATCAATGAACTTCTGGGCCTCAGGGTCCACTATCTCCTCCAGCATCCCCAGGCGCTCTCCAAATATGACATTGGTGATGGCTGCAGGGGAGGCAAGGTTGAGGAACTTCTTCCAACCTGACCATCTGAGAGTCTCAGCTCCCAGGAAACCATCCCCCTTAGCGCATAGGAACCCCTGCACCCAACCTCAGCCTCTTTCAGTAAAGTTAAAATTCCAGCCAAAGGGCTGAAAATGCAGGGCTAAGGAAAACTCCCTTTCTGGCAGCCAGTCGGGTCCTTCAGAGGGTCACATGGCAGGTCCTAAAAAGGGTTCACTTGAATGGGAAGCAGATCTTTTAGCAGAGCTGGGGAAGGGTTTAGCCAAGATGAAACTGCTCTGTCCTCCTTCCACCAGCACCTCCAGCAGCCTCTCAGCTTTCCTCTTAGGGAAAGAGATCTCCCATCTATAACTGACCAAGTAGGTCATCTGAAATAGGTCAGATGGGTGCCTAGGAGACACCAATCCCCAGTAATTGGCCATCCAGGGTCCACGCTGGCTGGACATAAGAAGTCAGAACAATCCCAAGGTTTTCCTACCTCTTGGGTCAGGAATTTAGATGCTGACTTCATGCCAAACTCGGGGTACCCAAATCTGCAGTGACTATATGATATCCATCAAGCCACAGGGCCTTTGCATGTACTATTCTCTCTGCCTATACTGTCTGTCCTCCTTACTTCTTTGGGATAACTCCTGTACATCCTCCAATACCCAGTTTAGATTAACCACCCAACCTTCCCCTCCCCTTCCAGACCTCAAGGGTATCTGTCCCAGGAGAGAGAGATGTAAAGAATGAAAGGCCGAGCCAAGCTCTGGCTTTTGGAGGAAAGTGGCAATAGGGACCTACATTTTGGAGACCCTTGCCCTCTTAGCATGAATCAGATGAGAGCATGCAGCTCCCCCTGGACAAGGGTTTGTGCTGGGGTTTGAGATGGGGTGCTGGGTTCTCCCACCCCCAGGATGGTAACCAGGTAGGTGAAGCCCCTTACACTCAAAGGCGAAGCGAAACAGGTCTTCCCTGATGTCCCCTGAGAACTTTCCAGAACCCTGCTGCTTGATGCGCCTGTGCAGGACGCCGACGAAGTCCTGAGACACTGTGTCCAGTAGGGGGATGAAGTTCTTTATGGCCTCTGGAGCCATTACCTCCGTGTTCAGGACCAACCGGTCTTTCTTCCAGGCTCCTGACTTCCTAAGAAAACATGGGCCCTCGGGCCCTCATGGTCACAACCCCCAGGCCTGGCAAACACAGAGGGGGCTGACCCGGCTCTCCCAGGAGGTTGAGCCACAGCTCAAGGTCCAGCACTCGCATCCATGTTGACCCTTGCCTTCACCTCCTCTCAGCTTCTGCCTGGCCTGGGCTGGGGCTGGGGTGGGGTGGGGGGGAGTGGGAGCGGTGAGGGTGGGGGGAGGGGGAGGGTGGAGGTGACAGGAAAAAGGAGCTGAAGGAGAACAAAACCCCGACCCCCTCCACTCCCTCTGCTACTGCTGCTTCAAGCCAGGAACTCTTATTTCTAGAGCCTTTAAGTAACTTTCAAGCCCTCTAGTCTTTGCCTCTGCTATAGGCCTGCCCTCCCCAGTGCTTCCCCTTCCTCCTGGCCAGTCTCACCTCCTACCATTCAAGGGCCCCTTCATATCACCTTTTCTAACCCCTGCACAAATGCAATTGACCAACCCCTCCTCCTCTGCACCCCTAACATGCCCCATTACATTAGTGAGGAATCTTAGGGGCTCAGAATGAGATTAATGCCCATTCGTAGTCTCACCTTATGGCCCATTCTTGAAAATAGATCTGTGCAAAGCCCTCTTTGTCATTTTGGGGCTTTGTTTATTTTCAAGGATGTTATTATAAACTCACCACCCGACATGAAAACTAGGGTAATTTTATGGTGACTTACGGGTGCCTACCTGGTCCTCCCACGTCCTGCCTCCCCAGCTAAGGAGCCACCAACCTGACTCCCTTGTTTGTTTTTGTATATAATTTTATCTGATCGGTATATATTTCTAAAACATACTTTTAAAATAAAAGTATAGTTTTCAACTTCTTACAAAAGTCCCATGATTTGCTTCTTTTCCCCTCAGCTTTGTATTTCTATCGTCTGTGTTGTTGTGAGTCACTGAGTCTGTTCTTTTTGACTGGAGTCTGCCACTGTTCACTCATTCCCACTCCTGTTGGGTGTTTCCTGGTTTTTGCTATTATGAACAACAGGGTTGCAAACATTCTAGTACACGTCCCCCTCAGGGGCCAGGGATACTCTTAGGAGTATATCCCTGAGAGCAGAACGGTTGCATTATACGTATGAGGATATTCAACTACAGGAAGTAATGTCTCACCATTTTCCAAAGTGATGCCTCACTTTTCAGCCTCACTGGAGCTATGAGCATTCTTGTTTTTCCATATCCTCACCATCACCTGCTCTGGTCACATTTTAAATTTTTGATGTGCAATTTGGTGGGAAACGCCATCTGTTACATTTAAATACACTGATTTATTTGTGTTTCTCACTGCTCCTTTAGATTATAAGGGACTCGCAGTGACTGGGCCCTGTCCTGCTTATCACCCAGAGCCTAGCCCAAGGACACTCAGTAAAATGGGACTTAGTGAATGAACCAATAAATGAGAACTTTTCAAGGTTAATTACTCATTAAGATCTTCTGCCTGACCATGTCCCCGAAGGTTGGCAGGGCATTTCATCATGCCCATAATTTGTTTTAGGGAGGCAGGAAGATGACAGGGATTTGTCTAGAGGCTGTAGCCCCTCACCCCAGCCTGTGCCCTCGCTGCAGCTGCCCCTCATCTCCCTCCAGCCCCAGTGAGGTGGCCCAGGACTCACTTCAGCAGGACCCCAACAGGCTTCTGGTAATGCTGGTGATAGGCAACCCAGGGCGGGATGTTGTATCGTTCTGGGTTGGGTCCCTCGAACTTAAAGAGAAGGGCCACATCTTCAGGGTCGATGATATAAACGGATTCCAAGTTGCCGAGCTTCTCCCTGAGGTGGCAAAGAAGGGACACTGCAATGTAAGGATTTGAGAAGAGCCAAGCAGAACCTGGGCCATCAGGACACGGGATTCTGCTTGTCTGTAACCCCCTATGGCTGACTGCACAGAGAAGACAGGCCCAGGAATGGATCCTGCCCCACAGCCTCCTGACTGTGTGACCTGAGTCTCTTATCCCCTCTGAGTCTCAGTTTCCTCTTATAAAATGAGGATAAATACAGTGCCTGTCTCACAGGATTGCTGAGGGATAAGTTGATATGAAACCTATGGGTGTGACTCCTGTTAGACATTCTGTAAGTGACAGCCTTGTGCTCATCTTATCATCACAGTGGCTCCTGCCTACCTCAGCAGGTCCCCAGCATGTCCTCAGGCCATCCCCACCTTCATTGGACCATCCAGTCCTCCATGCTCATTCTTCCTGTGTGTCCACATTCTCAGCACCCTCCACACTCTCACATGCAGAGCTCAGAAACAGGCACCTTGGAGTGACCCTGTACTGGAGTGACTCCATGTTGCTTGCTGGGCAGGCCATACACCAAGCCAGGCAATCCCTTCTAGGCACTAGGACTGAAACTCTGGGAGGGCCTGTCCTGCCTCCAAGAATCAGATGCCCAACAAATTACCTTGTCACTATCAAAACTGTGGTAAAACATCAGGTTCCAGGTATAAATATACCTCATAAGCACTTTGCAGATAGTATTAAAATACAACTGTTGTGAAACAGAAAATTCTACTTTTGACTCACATCTGCCTTTTGCATAAGAAAGTTAATTTAAGATACACTTTAGGGTAACAATTCCATAAAAACAAGAAAGTACAAGGCAATACTCCCTCCCTCTCTTTCTCTCCCTGCCCTCCCCTCTCTTCCTCCCTCTACCTCCAGAGAGAAGAGGGAGGGGAAGAGGGCAGGTGAGGAAGGAGTAGGGGGAGAGAACTCTTTGAACCACTGACCCTTAAAACCTGGGCCTACCTTCCCCATGTTTTCTTGGCTGGCTGTGGCCCCCAGAAAATCCCCTCTGTTTTTCCAGCTGCCACACATCCTTAAACCACTGGCTCCATAATATAAATAAATAAATAAATAAACAAACAAACAAACTAAGCAAAGTCCTTGAACTGCTATTATCAATGCCACCTCTGGGAATCTAGCCCAAGGCAGCAATCTGACATTGGACAAAGATGCCTGATGGATGAGAATGTTCATAGCAAAAAAAAAAAAAAAAAAAAGGATAAGGATGTCTAACAGCGAAAAAAACAAAACAAAACAACACCAAGAAAAAAAAAAAAACTAGAGTTGGCTAAATAGCTCACTAAAGAATTAGCTAAAAAAAATATGCATTATCCATACTATGGGCTACTATACTTCCTTTTTTTTTAAGAGTATAGTGATTAGCAATGTATGCCGCCATTTAAAATTATATTAAAGAGGAGTTCCCTCGTGGCACAGCAAGTTAAGGATCTGACATTGTCACTGCAGTGCCGTGGATCACTGCTATGGAGTGGGTTTGATCCCTTGCCCAGGAAATTTGCCATGCCCTGGGCACAGCCAAAAACAAAAAGAAAAACAAAGCAACAATAAATAAAATGCTAACTTTTAATAAATAAATAAATAAAAATAAAATTACATTAAAGAGAGAAAAGAGAAAAAGTCGTCAATACATTGTTATAGGACAGCAACAAACAGCATATAAATATATTCACATTCTGAATGGTACACAAATATCAAAACTGAAATTTTATCTGATTTCAATTTTTCTAAATTATTCTATAAAGAACAGGAATAATCTTGTATTAAGGGAAAAAAAATCTACTAAACTTGTATTTTAAATTCCTCATGTTTATTTAGGAGTTTATCATTTCAAGGCTATAGTTAGAACAGTGACCCACTGAACTGGAAGTCAGATGATCAAGGTTCCAGACCTGGTTTTGCCCTGATGAAGTGTGTGACCTTGGCAATACCCTTTTCCTCTCGGGGCCTCAGTTTTCCCATCTATACGCTGGGATAACAACACCAACTTTTGCAAGGCTCAGATGAAAATGACTCAGAAAACAGAGAGGGGCTTTATAAAATAAGCAGCTCCTACTAGGAATAGGAGCAGAGGAGGAGAAAGAAGGAGGAAACAGGGAGTAACATGGGATCTCAGAGAAGTAAGCTTGAGGATAGCGACAATGACAGGCCTAGCAGAGAAAGAGAGACAAGGAAGAGAGGTTCAGGAGCAAACTTGGGGGCCGGGAGATGGGGTGTGGGGGAGGGGTGCTCCCTGCCTCCAACTAGCTGTTTAAAAAACAGGCATTTAAGACTTCCAAAGGGATTGTGGGAGAGGGAGGAAGTGACCCAGACCAGTGAGCAGCTGGTCCACTACCCACAAAAGCCTCTCCCTCCACGCCACCTATCTAGCCAGCTGACATGTCCTGTGATGCCCTTTCCCCATCTTGACCCTTTTACTTAACATTAAATGTACTGTCTTTCCCAGTGTCCCTTCCCTGCCCTCAACCACCACCCTCACCACCTCCCATCCCCCTCGCCTATGCTCTCAGAAAAGAACCCAGGGGTGGCTTGAAGCCCACCCACCTTAGAAACTGCTAAACCCAAACCAATGAGGCCTCTCACCAGGGGCAACCCCCACACCCCACCCCTACCCTAGGATAAGAAATTGGGGTGCTCAAAGGCCAAAAGACCCAAGGCCCTTTCTCCCGGCAGGAAGCCAGGCAGATGCCTGGGAAGTAGGGGCTCCAGCCAGGCTAGTGGAAGGGACAAAATCAACTGCTCCAGAGCTGCACAGGGCCAAGGGGTGAGACCAGCACCAGAGGAGGACAGGGATCTAGCTGAGTGATTAGGGCAAGAATCCTAACCTCTCTGAACTTCGTTCATCTCTAATAATTGGGGTGATAAACTTACCCTGCGAAGTGTCCTGCAGATCGTGGCTGCAGGGAGGCAGTTGCCAGGGCTTATTCTCTTAGCCTTCCCACCCCCCTGAAGTCTCAGAGGGTGTAGGGCCCAGGGAGGGTTGAGGGCTCAGGGCTGAGAATGGAACCCACTCTCTGGGAAGCCTCATCCCTGCTCCTGCCACCCCCAAGCAGGACAAAATAAAGCCAGAGGTGAACGAGAGCCTGGAGTGGGAGAGCAGACCAGAGAGGGAAAGAGGAGCAGAGCACAGTGCCCTGGCTCGCCAGCCCCCACCTTCTGCAGGGCTTACCTGTAAATGGGACCATACTTCTGGAAGTTCTGGACGTGGTGATAGTGGATTTTCTGTGTGCCCTTCTCCTTCCAGAAACGGTACAGGTTAATCCAGCCATTGTCACCAGGAGAGGGGATCTCACTGAAGGGGCGAGGGGTTTTAGTGGAGATGCATGCTCCCTCTCCAGTGCCCACCCTGGGATGCCCTGGGCACTCCCGAGGGGCACTCAGGAAGGGCTGGCAGCCTTTGACCAGGACTGAGCGGAGGGCAAGCCCCCTGGCCAGCATGCTGCCCCTACCACTGCTACTCTCCCTGCTCCCACTGCAGCAGGGCCTGATGAGTTGAGTCTGGCCTCGGGCGCCTGGGGCCCAGCTTATAACCACCAGCTCAAGGTTAAGCGAGAAGCTGACTAAGCGATCAGACTCACTCCTCCTCCTCCTGCATGCAGGCTCTGACCCATACAGCCCCTCCCAGACTCAGGATACTGTAAAGAAAAGAATGTTGCCCACCATTCCAGTTCTACAGAGATCAAGCCAATTGCCACTGCAGTTGCCCACTGGAGGGGAACCCATCAGTGCACCCGAGGGGACTTTAGGATGGAGAAAAACAGGAAGCATTTGGATTATACTGACCCCAGGATATTAAGATGCATATCTAAGGAAAAAGTTCAATGACCCCAGATTCTTGAGTCTTTCCACACATAGAAAGGCACTAAGGTCATTATCTTGACATGTCTATTGTTTGTTATTAGCAGTTGTCTTTTTATGTTTGACTACATTTATTTTCCCAACAAAAAAGTTCTTATAAATCCTGGCTTCTCCCATACTTCTTTGGAGCAGGTCTGCAGAGCTATCTGAGAGTTGTCTCCTACGCCATAGAATCCTGTAGACTATTTTGCCACCCCAAAATATCTCTTTGGAGTACCAATTATTTGAAGATGGAAACAGACAAAAGACCCAGGAGGAAACTTTTGACCTCCTCCCTAACTGCCTGAAGAGGGTAGATAGATAGAGGGCTTGGTTCAGCAATCACCAGAAGTATCTGCAAAGAATAGGGGCTAAGTGCAGTGGGGACATCCCTAGAGATCAGAGACCACCTGTCTCTGCATGGCCCAGCATGAATTTCTTTTTTTCTTTTTTCCTTTTTTTTTTGTCTTTTTGCATTTTCTGGGGCCACTCCCACAGCATATGGAGGTTCCCAGGCTAGGGGTCTAATCAGAGCTATAGCTGCTGGCCTACGCCAGAGCCACAGCAACATGGGATCTGAGCCACGTCTGCGACCTACACCACAGCTCACGGCAACACCAGATCCTTAACCCACTGAGCAAGGTCAGGGATCGAACCCATAACCTCATGGTTCCTAGTCAGATTCGTTAATCACTGAGCCACGATGAGAACTCCCCAGCAAGCATTTCTTTACCGCACATCCACTTTTCCATCTCCACGCCCCTTCAAAGTCCTCAACCCTTACCTCCAACATCTTCCTTTGTCTTCAGCTGAAGATAGTATTTAAGGTGAAGGTTTCAGCCATTTTGGCAAGTTTCTCAGTTTTTCTGGGTCTTTCCCATATATGCATGTTATCAAAGTTTGTTTTACTTTCTCCTGTCAATTTGTCTCATGTCAGTTTCATTCTTAGTCCAGCGAGAAGACCCTGGATGGGTAGAGGAAAATGTCTTCTTCCCCAACAGCTGGCAATGAGGGTGGGATGCAGATTTCCTGGCTGGGCATTACTCACTCCAAAGCTGCTATAGGTAAGAGATCCTGGGATAACTGACAAGACTCCGGCATGTAAGAATTCTTACTCTGCCAGTTTCCTGGACCTTCTGCCTGCAGGGTCTGTTAGAAACAAGAACAGCAAATTTCTCTTTCCTAAAATTAGATTAGCTAGAGAACATATTTGTAGGGCTAGCTCCTTGAACTTGGTGACTCTTGGTTGAAACATGGCAAAGTACCCTTGGTTTGTTGATCCTTTTCCTCCCAAGGATGGTCACTCTTTTTCTTTCTCTCTCTTTTTTGTGTCCTTTGTCATAAGGAGGAAACCATTCATCTGATCAGGTTTTCCTTTAATTTTGTTCTGTTTGAGAGTTTGGCTTGTAAACCGGTGAGAATATTCTGTCCAGTCTCTGCCATCTGGAAGATACACATACCAGTGTGCATTTGGCAGCTAGTTGAATTGACTGGGATTCCAAATAGTTTCTTGTCCAGCCATGCCAGCTCTCGGGAGTTTGTCTTAAGGAGTCCAAGTTCAGAGGGGGCCATTGTCATCTCAACCCTCATTGCTTTATTAGTGATGCAACAAAGGTCTTTACTTTCTGAGACTATTTTTGAGAGTAAACTTTCTGGATCTGAAAGGGCTGAATCCTTTGCACTCTCTTGTGGGGACGCCTCTTGCATCTTATTTGCGTGAGTCACTATTAAAATCCTACTTGTCAATGGCTGGATAATGGATTCCTTTAAGTTGGCAGAAACTTCTAAACTGATAAAATATTTTAGAGAGCTGTCATTAGAAGGAGCTTGTTTTATTGGAACCTATGTAAAGAACAAATTAAAGGGTGGATACAAAGAAATGTAACAGTTAACCTTAAGAACTCCCTACCAAGACAAAAAAAGAAAACAGTTTGGGAAGGCTTATGGAGTTTAGTATCATAGCTTCCCCTCACTGGGAACAAGGTAGAAATTTTTAAAGGGTTATTTAAAAGTAAGGTAATTAGGAGTTCCCGTCGTGGCGCAGTGGTTAACGAATCCGACTAGGAACCATGAGGTTTCGGGTTCAGTCCCTGCCCTTGCTCAGTGGGTTAACGATCCGGCGTTGCCGTGAGCTGTGGTGTAGGTTGCAGACGCGGCTCGGATCCCACGTTGCTGTGGCTCTGGCGTAGGCCGGCGGCTACAGCTCCGATTCGACCCCTAGCCTGGGAACCTCCCTCCATATGCCGCGGGAGCGGCCCAAGAAATAGCAACAACAACAACAACAACAACAAAAAAGACAAAAAAAAAATAAGGTAATTAAAACAGATATAGAAGATAGGTAGAAAGTAGAAAGGTAGAATAAAGAGAAATCAGAAAAGGTAATGGAAATCTTTAGATGGTTATTAAGAAATGGAATGAATAAAATAGACATTGATTGGATTGAAACAAAGATTTTGGACTTCCCTGGTGGCTCAGCAGGTTAAGGATCCAACATTGCCACTGCTGTGGTGTAGGTTCAATCCCTGGCCCATGAATTTCTGCATGCTACAGGCATGGCCAGAACAAATAAAGAAAACAAAGGTTTTAATACAGCATTAGGGCTGGGCAGCATTTAATAAGGTTGGATGGGCCAAAGGAACCCCCTAGAGGCCCCCCCAAACATTAAAGGACCTCAAACAAGTCTACTCTATTTATCCCCACTTTAGAAAACTTTTAAAGGATGGAAGAAAAAAAAATACATTGAAAAACCTGACCAGCAACCGCTTAGGCAATTAATTGGCAACAGGCCAATTAATCAAGTTAAATATCAACAGTTCCTGTTGAGATTTAGCAAGTTAAGGACCTATGAGGATTCTGATTTGATACCTGGCTTCGCTCAGTGGGTTAAGGATCTGGTGTTGCTGCAAGCTACAGTGTAGGCTGGCAACTGCAGCTCTAATCCAACCCCTGGCCTGGGAATGTCCATATGCTGCAGGTGTGGCCCTAAAAAGGAAAAGAAAACAACATTTTTTTTTAAGTTAAACATCGGCAAAAGTGCCTGGGTCCCTTGACTTGACCCCTCAACTGGGACTCAAAACCTTTTGAGGCAGGAGGGAAGGGGGCAGGGCACAAGCTTTAGAAGAATGACATAACCATTGTGGATATGACATACACTTGTTAGAACTAGGTCCAAGACAGTGGAAGATTTGACTTCCAGTGGACATTGAACCTCATTATATGCTCATTGTATTACATTAGCATATGTCAAGACATGTCATGACAGTTCTAAGGTTGATCATCAAAGGCCAAAAAGTGGACAGTGGCTCAATACCTGGAAACCCCTGCCCCTTCCCCAAAATAGCTGAAATAATCCTCCCACTCATTAGCCTATGAAATTACCCAGCCCATAAAAACTAACTACACCATATTTGGGGGCCTCTCACTTTCTGAGATGGTCCACACTCTGTCTATGGAGTGTGTATCTCCTAGGGCCTCTCTCACCACCTGAGACAGACCACATTCTGCCTATGGAATGTGTCTCTCTGCTTTCACTCTACTACAGCTCACTCTTGATTCTTTCCTTCACAAAGCCGAGGACCCTCATTTCGTGGCCGGTCCCAGGAATTCCCCCAAGACCTGGGACATGACCAGCCTCTTGCACCCCATTTTCCTGCAATATCTATACAAAGGAAGAGGTAAAAGTGGTCTTCTCTCCCTCCCCATGTTTCCTTTGATTATAAAAATGTAGCCCACTTAGTTCTTAATTCTTATTATCAATTACATTTTAAAAGCTCCCTTTTGCCTGCCTGCTCGTATCCTTCACAAGCATCCTACATTCATAAATCTACTTCCTGCCTATCACTTTGCCTCTTGCTAAATTCCTTCTGTGCTGAGACATAAAGAACCTGAGCTTCCTTACGTCCTGAGATGAGTTTTTTGGTTTCATTTAGAAGATTATGAGTTCAAGTCCCATCTGAGTAGTGCGATTTCACTTTTATGCAGCAATGGATACAATAGACAGGAGATAAAAAGAAAAGTTTCTGGGACTCTTTGTGAAACTGAGTCCCCCTAAAACAAAGTTCCCCCACCAAGTTTGTAATCAACCTCTCTATCCAAAACTTTATCCCCTTTCTTGTCCCATCCCTGTTCCCCTCAGGATTGAGGGGTATCAAAGAAGAGGGAGGATTGAAACTGAGCAGGACCCTGCTGGGTCTGCCCAGTGACAAGACCCCTCCATGTCCCCCACTTCTTGTTTGTAGAAAAAACTTTAGCCTCCTAGACCTTCCCCAAGTTCCAAAGAGCAGGCACAAGAAGTTTACAATTAGAGAAAGGAGGGAATGCAGAAACAAAAGAAAAGCAGTCAAGCAAGAAAAGTAATGAGAGCTTAAGCAATAGTTCAGCAATAAAGCAGAGTTCCTCAAGGGATACACAGGACAATCTGATACCTATCTTTGAGTTGTTCTGCAGAAACTAAGACCCCCACTTAATGAAGAATGGTGACTACATGCTGATCACAAGCATGCAGACCCCAGACTGGTTGGAGCCAGAAGGTTGATGATAAAGATTCCTGAAATATCATCCTGTTACCTTACCACCAACCAATCAGAAGAGAGTCCATGAGCTGCAACCTTCACCCCTAATGTTGCCTTTAAAAACTCTTCCCTGAAAGCCGCTGAGGAGTTGAGGTCTTTTGAGCACGAGCTGCCCATTATCCTTGCTTGGTGCCATGCAGTACACACTGTAGTTGCCTTCACCACAACCCAGTGTCAGTAGACTGGCTTTGCTCTGAGTCTGGCAAATGGACCCAAATTCGGTTTGGTAACACTTGTAAAACAAAGACTTGCTGATAGGGTCCTAATGGAGCCTATGGTTGAAGGTATAAGCATTAACAGAATTGAGATGAAAGTTTACTTAAAAATTGGCACGGAGTTCCCTTTGTGGCTCAGCAGTTAACCAACCAGACTAGGATCCATGAGGATGTGGGTTTGATCCCTGCCTCATTCAATGGGTTAAGGATCCAGCGTTGCAGTGAGCTATGGTGTAGGTCCCAGAGGAGGCTGGGATTCCCGCATGCTGTGGCTGTGGTGTATCCCCGCAGCTATACCTTCCATTCAACCCCTAGCCTGGGAACTTCCATATGCCAGGGGTTCAGCCCTAAAAAAAAGAAAGAAAAATTGGTGTAACTGAATGGGCTTTTTGTAACATGGTTGCATCTCTTTCACCTGATTGTATTGCGGGGATGGACATTGTGTCTAAAGGGGAGTGCTTCCTCTCACATTGTGAGACAGGGCATAGACATCCAACCTTCAGACAATGTTAACTGAACATGCTAAAGGAAACCAATAGTGGAGTTCCATGTGTGGTGCAGTGAGTTATGAATCTGACCTCAGTGGTTTGGGTTGCTGCAGGGGTGAGGATTCGATCCCTGATCCCACACAGTGGGTTAAGGATCCAGTGTTGTATAGGCTGCGGCTCAGATCCAGTCCCTGGCCCAGGAACTTCCTTATGCCTGGGATCCAGCCATAAAAATAAGCAAACAAGGAATTCTCATCATGGCTCAGTGGTTAATGAATCCGACTAGGAACCATGAGGTGGCAGGTTCAATCCCTGGCCTTTCTCAGTGGGTTAAGGATCTGGCAATGCTCTGAGCTGTGGTGTAGGTTGCAGACGCGGCTCGGATCCCGCATTGCTGTGGCCCTGGCATATGCCAGCGGCTATGGCTCTGATTCGACCCCTAGCCTGGGAACCTCCATATGCTGTGAGAGCGGCTCAAGAAATGGCAAAAAGACAAAAAAAATAAACAAACAAATAAAAATAAGGGAAACCAAAAGGTTACCCAAACCCACACAATGGGAGGTTAAAAACTGGGGACTAATATGAGCAAGAGTGGAAGCTTTTTGCCCCAGGGGTGAATTGGTCTGGTGTTGACTTGTGCACTTGGAAAGATCTTTGTTGAACACCTTGTGCACACTTTTGAAGGCATAATAGTGAAGTGACAGCCCTGTCGTTCTAGAACAGAAAAATCGTTTGATTACCAGTTTATTTTTTTATTTTTTTTTTTGTCTTTTTGTCTCTTTGTTGTTGTTGTTGTTGTTGTTGCTATTTCTTGGGCCGCTCCCGCGGCATATGGAGGGAGGTTCCCAGGCTAGGGGTCGAATTGGAGCTGTAGCCGCCGGCCTACGCCAGAGCCACAGCAACGTGGGATCCGAGCCGCGTCTGCAACCTACACCACAGCTCACGGCAACGCCGGATCGTTAACCCACTGAGCAAGGGCAGGGACCGAACCCGAAACCTCATGGTTCCTAGTCGGATTCGTTAACCACTGCGCCACGACGGGAACTCCTGATTACCAGTTTAGTTGGAAATCTTCTAGCTGATGTAAAGAAGAAAATTAAAGAAAATACAGTTGGACAAATCAATCTTTTGATATCCTTTAGGCAGCAGCCCAGTGCTTTGGGGAATTGAAAAAAAAACTGTCTTTGTCTTCCAAATCTCTACAAAGTCAGAAATATAAATATCGCATACTATAGGCTGAGACTTAGCCTAGATATCTTGATCAGGTGGAACCTGAAACCAAAGAAACAAAGGGGAAGAGTGACCTTTTTAAAAGCATAAACTGCTGGAAATTCTCCCTTACTCAAAACCTAATTCACAGACTGCCTAAGGATTTATCATGAACAAATAACAAAAAGCCTTAGCCATCTGGGAGTTCCCTTCATGGCTCAGTGGAAATGAACTCGACTGGTAGCCATGAGGACAAGGGTTTGACCCCTGGCCTTGCTCAGTAGGTTAAGGATCCTGCATTCCTATGGCTGTGGTGTAGGCCGGCAGCTGTAGCTCTCATTAGTTAGACCCGTAGCCTGGGAAACTCCATATGCCATGGGTGCGGCCCTGAAAAGACAGAAAAAAAAAGTCTTGGCCATCTGATCAAATAAACTTAACATATTCCAACTGCTATTTATAAACTAGTGAGTTTTACATTGTTCTACCTGATTTATGATTAAAAATTTTTTACTCAATTTTATTATATTTATAGCTGTACAATGATCATCACAACCCAATTTTTAAGCACTTTATGATAAAAATTTTAAATGAAAGCTATGAGGTCTCTGGTGTGTTTGTCGCTATGTCTTAATATGTATATTATAGATATAGTATTTTTTTCTACCTCTGCATAGTATTGCCAAAATTAATTTGTAAAAGGGCTCCATTTAAGTGGCTTAAAAGTAAGCGCTTATAAATTAAATATTTCTGAATCTCAAAAGTGTAATAGAACCTAACCCAAATGTCTTTCAAGTTCATGAGATCTAGGACTAATCTTTAGTAAATAAAAGCAAATTTTAAATTATTGGTTTAATTAAAATAGGTTTGTCTTTAGTGTTATCCACATTAAACGTAAAATTCTTATTCTAACCAGGTTTACCAAAAGTCAAATAAGTTTATGTTATTTCTGTTACTAAATTTGTCAGCTAGAAAAAGAGCTTGGGATGACAATGGTGACTTTTAATTAGAAAGAAAAAAAATTAGTGTTTCAGCAGAAACTAACACAGTGGTTGTGGATATTAGATTCTAATTTTGTTAATCATCTTTGAGGTTTTGTTTTCCCCCTATAAACTGAACTGGATCCTCAATTCTTAGAGTTTCCTCAAATATTTGACTACAACTCTCCAAACTTGTCCAATTTTTCTCTTACTCTGACTGGAATCATTGAGAAATAAAATGACACTTTTTCCCCAAGCCCTGCAAACTGAAGCCAGATGACATGATAAAAACTTCAGAGAAATCACCACAGCAGCTCATGTTTAAACGGTTTACATTTCTGTTTTTGTTTGGGCCACTCAGAAAGTTTAGCTAAATACCTGACAGCATCATCAAAGACATTTCAGACTTCAAAAGGTGCTTTGACCCTGACATCTAGAATCTTGAGTGGCAGCTCTCAGGACTCAGACACTGGGTTTATAATTTGCTCTATTCATTAACCTACATTTTCCTTTGTCTCTTTAGAAATGCCTCTTATTAAATACCCAGTTGCATTGCACCTTATAGGCCTAACTTTGAGAATCCCTCTGCATCACCCTCTCCTAAAATGAATTTGACTGGACTGACCTGTTGTCAGGACTAAGGCAGTGGTTTAATGAGATGGTTTAATGAGCCTCTGTAATGTGAAACTTTAAAAGTTTCAAAAGCAGGACTGTAGGAAAACAAACTTGCCATCTCAAAATGTCTCCTTGGAATGCAAATTATTTCAAGATGAAAACAGTCAAAAGACACAGGAGGAAACTTTTGACCTCCTCCCTAACTGCCTGAAGAGGGTAGATAGACAGAGGGCTTGGTTCAGCAATCACCAGAAGTATCTGCAAAGAATAGGGGCTAAGTGTGGTGGGGGACATCCCTAGAGATCAGAGACCACCTGTGTCCCACTGTCTCTGCATGGCCCAGCAAGCATTTCTTTACTAAACCTTTGCTCTTCCATCTCCACAGCCCTCAAAGGCCTCAACCCTTACCTCCAACACTTTCCTTTGTCTTCAACTGAAGATGGTATTTAAGGTGAAGGTTTCAGCTATTTTGGAGAGTTCCTCAGTTTTTCTGGGTCTTTCCCATGTATTCATCGGTATCAAAGTTTGTTTTATTTTCTCCTCTCAATCTGTCTTATGTTAATTTCATTCTTAGACAAGACAGAAGAACCTAGAAGGGGAGAGGAAAATGTCTTCCTCCTAACAGTCCTCAGTAAGTCTCCAAATAAAACTGAAACTCACAGCTCTCACGTTGTACATTTTTTCTTTCAGTTGATAGTACCAAGGCTTGGTGTGGAATTCCTGTAGTCAGTGAGGCTCCCTAAAGCCCAGGGAGACCCCTCTGTCTCTATCCTCAGTGTCAGCCCCAGCAGGCATTTGACATGATACGGAAATGCTATAGGTTTGTGCCTGTCCTCTGCAGGCCTCCTGCTGACCCTCACTGTGGGACCCACTGAAACTGAGTCCTCCTAAAACTGAACTTTCTTACTGAGTTTATGATTAACCTCTCTATCCAAAACTTTATTCCCTTTCTTGTGCCCTCTGACCACAATCCTGTGCTAACCAGGCAGATGACTAAAACTGTTGCTGCCAATAACATCATCAATGTACTAAAATTGCTGTTGTAGATATCATCATCAATATACAACTCAGGTTATTTCTACAGGACAAGGTGAGTTAACAGACCCCCAAGCCATGGACCACTTAGCCAGAGAACTGTAAATCAGGGACATCCTGAGTCCTAACACTACAATTAAGAAATGCCACAGAAATGTCACAAGACCATGATTAATTCCAGCCTCTTTGTTCCTTCCCCTTTAAAAAACCCCTAACCTGCAGTTCCTGTCATGGCTCAGTTGTTAATGAATCCGACTAGGAACTATGAGGTTGTGGGTTCAATCCCTGGCCTTGCTCAGTGGGTTGAGGATCTGGCATTGCCATGAGCTGTGGTGTAGCTTGCAGACATGGCTTGGATCCCACGTTGCCATGGCTCTGAGGTAGGCCAGTGGCTACAGCTCCAATTGTACCCCTAGCCTGGGAACCTCCATATGCTAGAAAAGACAAAAACAAACAAACAAAAAAAAAAAACCCTAACCCTAAAGACCAAGTTGGAGTGGATCTGAGGTTTGTCTCCCACTCTCCTGCCTGACACCTTGCAATAAATGCTGTACTTTCCTTCACCACAACTGGTGTCAGCAGATTGGCTTTGCTGTGCATTGGGTGAACAGATACAAATTCAGCTCAGTAACACTAGCTGCTGAGACATCCATGAAGATGTGCAGACAGCCAGAGGTTTACAATAATAATGAGGGCCCATGAGGAGGTCAGAGTCACCTTGCAGCTTTGGGGCAACATAGATCATAGTTGTGGCCCCATTATTTATATATATGATTATAACTGTTTTTGTATAGTTTCATGATTTTTTTGGTCTTTTTTTTTTTGCCTTTTGTGGGGCTGCCCCCTCAGCATATGGAGGTGCCCAGGCTAGGGGTCGAATCAGAGCTGTAGCTGCCGGCCTTCCACAGAGCCACAGCAATGTGGGGTCCGAGCCGCATCTGCAACCTACACCACAGCTCACCACAACGCTGGATCCTTAACCCACTGAGCAAGGCCAGGCATCAAACCCACAACCTCATGGTTCCTGGTTGGATTCGTTAACCACTGTGCCACGACGAGAACTCCCAATGATTTTTAAAGTTCTAATTTTTATGCTTACAAAAAAACACTATATTTTCTGAAAATGTTGTAATTGACAGGAATTGCTACGATTATTTTCAAAGCTCCTACTATCTATAAAAAATAAATTGAATTACAGTCATACAATCAAGAAAAATTAAAATCTCCTGGGTCTTTTATGTTGAGTGAAAGAAGCCAGTTACAAAAGAGTACATACTTTTGGATTCCATTTTGACAAAGTCCAAGAATTTGCAAAAGGAATTTATGATGTTAGAAGTTGTTCTCTCAGGAGTTCCCATTGTTGCTCTGTGAGTTAAGAACCCAACTAGTATCCATGAGGGTGCATGGCCTCACTCAGTGGGTTGAGGATCGAATGGTGCCACAAGCTGTAATGCAGTTCGAAGGTGCGGCTCAGATCTAGCATTGCTGTGGCTGTGGTATAGGCCAGCAGCTGCAGCTCCGATTCAACCCCTAGCCTGGGAACGTCCATAGGCAGCTGGTGTGGCAGTAAAAATCAAAAAGAAAAAGAAGTGGTTCTCTCGTGGGGTAATAACAAGGAGAGGGCATAAGAAAATTTTATGGGATGCTGGAAATGTTCTCTGTCTTCATCTGTGTGCTTACATATGTAAAAATTCACCTGAGCCATAAACTGGTGATATTTGCATTTTATGGAACATACCACACTTAAAATGTACAGAAAAAAATTCAGGAGTTCCTATTGTGGCCCAGAGGGTTAAGAACCCAATGCAGTGTCCATGAGGACACAAGTACAATCCCTGGCCTTGCTCAGTGGGTTAAGGACCCAGTGTTGCAGCAAGCTTTGGAGTAGGTCACTGATGTGGCTTGGATCTGGCATGACTGTGGTGTAGGCCAGCAACTGAAGCTCCAGTTCAACCCCTAGCCTGAGAACTTCCATATCCTGAAGGTGCAGCCTTAAAAACAAACAAACAAACAAACAAAAAACCTCTTTTTCTAACAGATTCTTTTTCCTGTAAAAAACAATGGGCCAGAGTTCCCATTGCTGCTCAGTATGCATGAGGATGCAAATTCAATCCCTGGCCTCGCTCAGTAGGTTAAGGATCCAGCGTTGCAGTGACCTGTGATGAAGTTCGCAGATGTGGCTCAGATCTAACATTGCAGTGGCTGTGGTGTAGGTCGGCAGCTGTAGTTCCAATTCAACCCCTAGCCTGGGAACCTCCATATGCTTCGAGTGATACTAATCAATGTTGGTGTAGCACCCCATGCTTAGATACAGTTGAAAGAAGGAAGTCGCTGGCTGAGGGTAAGCAAATAGTCACTGGGAGCAGAACACAGAGAATGGGGAGGGTACTAGGAGCCCTGGCCCTGAGAATTTTGGCATGGCACTGGTCTAGGCAGGGAAGGGGCAACAATTTGTTCAACGGGTCTCAGGATGACAGAATTGCCACACCTAAATGTGTGCCCTGCTGGGCCGGAAAGCAGCCATCAGACTCACTGTTTAGAGGCCGATGTATCATAAACTTCCTTTTATCAAAAACTCCTGAGTATTGGGGCTGGGCTGCCCAAGCACAAATTTCCATACATTGCTTCATTTTTGGATATTCTCCAACTAACAAATCCACACACCTCTGGAGGCAGAAGCCAGAAGCTCACTTTCCCAGCATCCCTTGTACCCAGTACACCAATCAAACACCTCCCTTGTGAAATTTTGGTTGGGAAGGTGGTGACATGCAGAGGCAGCACCATGTGGAAGATGTCTGAAAAGACCACCAGCCTAGGCCAGCTGCAGCATGTGAGCCCTGTAGGGGTCAGTGGGTGGCCCCCAAGGCAGCCCTGGGATGTCATTCAGCTGATGTTCCTGACACCATGACACCTAAGCCTGATCGTCTACCCTCCCAGGGATTTTATAAGCTATGTGGTATCCCCTGAGAAATGCCTTCCCTGAGAATATTAGTTAGAGTGAATTCTGTCCTTGACAACCAAGATCTCTCAATGAATCAATACTATTTTTGTAATAATATTGCAAAAATTTCACCACATTCTCACATGTAAAACATCATTTGTGCTCAAATTAATACACTAAGTTGGATCATTTTCTATCATCCTACTTTTTTTTTTCTTTTTCTTTTTACGGCCACACCTGCAGCATATGGAATTTCCTAGGCTAGGGTCAAATTGGAGCTGCAGCTGCCTGCCTATACCACAGCCACAGCAACACGGGATCCTAGCTGCATCTGCAACCTACACCACAGCTTGTGGCAACACCATATCCTTAACCCACTGAGCAAGGTCAGGGATTGAACCTGCATCCTCATGGATACGCTCTGAGCCACAACAGAAACTCCTGTGCCATCCTAGTTTTAATTTATGTCCTAAAGACTCATTCCAGGGACATTCTGGGGACCAAAGAGAGAAAGTCTCATAACAAAGAGGTTTTTGATGGGAACAGGGGACCTTAGGATTGTTATGGGGACTGCCATTGTGATACCTGTCATTCCATCACCCTGAAATAAACATAAACCCTACACCAACACAATGTGAGAGCGATGAATTTCAATTTTATTTGGCTACTGAGGACTGTGGACTATGGCCTAGGAGACAGCTCTCAGAGAGCTCCAAGGAACTGCTCTGAAGCGGTAAAAGGGGAAGTCAGTTTATATGTAATTTTGGAGAAGAGGTATGTGCAATCAAGTACATATCTTGGTAGAAAGATACTATTAGTCATGAGGAACAGATAGCTCAGTAAATGATTTTAGTGCTTTTCTAAGTATAGAAGATGAAAGAATCTGGTTTCATATAATTTTCTCCTAAAAATACCTAACTTCTGAGGGCCTGTTCTACCTGTTTTCCCAGAGCGCAGAGGGCTTCATTCCTGATCTTTGCCCTGAATTCCTTCCAGGGCATACTGTGCATAGAACTGGATGGTGGGCAAGGTGCTTTATTTTATGCCTGTTAAAAACATTTTGATGTATTTCCTTCTAGTCCTTGTTTCCTAGATCCCATGTCTCTCCTGTTTGCAGTGCCTTTCGCAGAAAGGGTGCACAAAAGGTAAAATTTGAGATCCTGCTTATCTGACAATGTGTTTATTCTATCCTCACCTTGTTTGAGAGTTTAGCTGGATATAGAATTCTGGAACTGCTGTTGAGACGTCCGAAACCATTCTGATTCCTTTTTTCCCCCTGTAGTCACTCATAGAAACTTCTCTTTATTTTGGCTGCTTTAAATTTCACAATGCATCTTGTCATGTTAGTTCTTGCCTAGATACTTAGTAAGCCTCTTTAATTTGGAAATTCATGTCCTCAAATTTCTGGGCATTTTCTTCATAATTTATTTCATAATTTCTCCCTTTTATTTTCTCATTTCTCTGTTTCTAGATCTCCTAGTAGTTATACATGAACCCCCTGGGTTTATCTCTTTTTTAATCTTCTCTCCCATATTACATTTCTTTGCCTTTTCCTCCTACCCAATAAGAGGTTTTCTACTTCAGTTTCCAGCCTCTCTGTTGCAGTCTTTGTTTCCATTACCCATTTTTTTAGTTTCCTAGAGTTCTTTCCTATATCTGGATGTGGACACAATATGGACTTGACAGCTCCTCAAACCTCTGAAGGTATTAATCATACAGTTGGTTTTTAAAGTTTGTTTAGTCTTCGGTTTTCTTTTGTTCTCTGTATGATCTCTGTTTCCTCTGGGTTCCTTTTTCTATTTGTTTTGGTCCCAACCTTTCATGTTAGAAGTTTCCTCAAATGTCTACTGAATTTTTGGCAGTTCCTTAGGAGTCCTACCTTGACGTCAAATTTGACAGTTGGAACCTAAAAGGCTGACCAATTTGGAGCAGGTGAACAGGGCTTGTCCAGCTGTGGCTTTGGGGAAATATCATCAGAGAGGACTCTGACAGATTCCCAGTGTCAGTGGCTATATGAATTTTCACTTAGGCTGACCATTCTCCCTAAGGAAGAATCTTATACATTTTCAGTATGAGAACTCTCACTTGCCTCACTGTGGCTGGTATCCCCAGACTCAGAGCCTTCTTGATTCAGTGAATCCAGGGAGCAAACCTCAACCTGTTGATCCAGAAACCTTCCATGTGCACATAGCTATGATCATCATGGTCGTATAATTTTGTGTGCTACCGCAATCCCCCAAAATCATCATAAGCATTTCTCACTTATTAATAAATGCCCCTGAGCTGTCTCTTGGAAAGCTGCATAGTATTCTATGAACGAGTTTATCCGTGGCTTATTCTTTTAAGTTCAGAACTGTGAGGTTCAGAGGTCACCTTGGGTGATTAGTTGGAGCCAGGTCATATAAGGTAACAACAAAGGGGTGGGAAGACAGGGGGGCATTTATTTATTCCCACACCTGCAGCCTTCAATATCTTTGATTCCGGGTGATGACTTAGAGGAGGGGTCCAAGGGCCACGCCAGCCCTGACTTCAGGGAGGGCACAGTTAGGGGAGGAGGTAAGACAGCCATGAGGCAGGGAAGGCCAGAGAGACTCTGGCCTCCAAGGAGAGGGATGAAGTGGGATATGTGGGCTGTGGCTTGGTGGCCCCCATGGGCCCCCAGATAAGAATGTGGAAAAGAGGACAGAGGGGAAGCTCATAGAGAAGGCAAGAGAGAGACAAGGGGACCAAGTTTCAAGAGCATGGATAAGGTTGTCAAACCCACCAAGGGAGGGACACTGGGTCTGGGTGTGTCATAATGACAGTTTTCATTCCTGGGAGTCTTTGTGCCATTTGTGTCCTGAGCTATCTTGGGGGGAGGGCTAGATCAGGACAGGGTTTGCCTAAGAATGACCATTCACCATCTGCTGGTGTCAAACCCATTTCCTCCTCTCCAAGGCAAGAGTTGAAGGATCAAGTCAGAGAACAAATGAGAGGCGAATGGGAGAGGATGAAACAGGGAGGCATTAGATCACAGCACAGAATCAAGTCGACCAGGTTGTCTTTGCCTCTGCCTTGTACCAGCTGGTGACCCAAGAAACATCTGCATCTTCTCTGAAAGAGAGTATCCACCTCGGTCAAAGGAGTTACCCACAGGGTCATTGGAATCCTGTCCTCAGAACCTTCTGGAGAGGCCCTGCACTCCAGAATCATGGGTGTGGACCTTTCCTTGAAGGAGTGGGAATGAGGTGAAGGAACAAGGACGGATGGGCAGGCAGATCCGGTCAGGGTGCCCTTCGCTTTCCTTCTTGGGGGCAAAAGAAGGGAAACTTATGTAGGTAGAGAGGAGCTGAGGGAAAAGGAGAGGCCAGGGAGGAAGCAGCCCCCAGAGTCCAGGTAGAGGGGGATTGAGGGAGTGGGGGCAAGGCCAGTGGGGACAGGAAGAAGACTGTCTCCGGAGAAAGTTCTTTCTGAGTCACACCATGCCCAGCAGTGACAAGAGGTCTCAGGGTGAAGGAGGAGGAAAATAAATTACAAGAAGGTCAGTGACCTCCTGGGCATTGCATCTCCGCCTGGGGCCCTGCCCTCGTCACACTGCACCCCTGCCAGAGGAGAGAAGTCAGCCCCCAGTGAGCAGGACACAGCCTCATTCAGCCGCCTAACACTCACCCCACAAGCCGCCCATAGCCCTGTCCCACCCTTACCTCCTGCCCCACAGCTCCCTTCAACATGCAGCCAATGGAGGCCAACTTCACCAGCCTCAACAGAAGTAAAGGGGTCTGCTCCAGGCTGCATGCCTCCCATGCATCTGGACTCAGGAAAGTAAAAAAAAGCACCTGATTTTCCATTTCTGAACCTGGGCATGCCCCATAACTATCCCTGTCTGCACTGATTGAATATAGTGAATGTTCACTATATGCAGACCGTGTTACATGTATCATTCCACTTAATCATCACACCTCTCTTATGAGGTAGTTTCTAGTACTTTCCCTGTTTTACAGATGAGGAAACTGAGGTATAGACAGAAGGGGTATTTCCCCAAAGACACTGCCCTACCAGAGACAGAGCCAGGATTCAAACACAGGTGGTCTTTCTTTCAGCCCTGTCACCACGTTGTTGAGAAGCTGGCCTGGGGACACTAATTAGGGCAGTGACAATGTGACAGGACTGCAAACCATAGGGCGATGACCATGTTACCCTCACTGAACAAGGTCTCAAGGCTGAGAGACCTAGAGAGGCCCTTGCGCGTCAGTTCTCTGGTCTCCCATCATACAGACGGGAAGACTGAGGTCCAAAGAGGGGTGGAGATCTGCCCTGGGTCACTGGAGCAAAACAGAGCAGAGGCAGGTCTCAAGCCCCCAAAGAGCCACAGGGACCCAAAGTCAAGAGCGGCCCTTTGAAGAGGCATGACTGGCTCCTTCCTAACCTGCCCCGTGTGCGTGTGCAGCCACCTGGGCAATCATTGTGGCCTTTCACAGAGTAGGTGCCTGGATGATGACAGGGGGAAGGCCAGAACAAGAAGAGGAGGAGATGAGAAAGCCTTTCTCCCCCTGGCCTTGGAAGAACTTGAAGAAACAAAGGAATGTCACCTTGAATACCAATCCTCGTCATCCCTCTCCAGCTGGCCCTGATCTGGGGCCATGATTCAGCATGGCTAACTCAGAGGAGCCCCAGATCCCTTGAGCTGAGGTCTGTGGTCAGGCTGCTCTGGACTCATTCCAAAATCTTGGCAAATCAGGTCACCACCAAACCCAGGATGTCAACTCCTGCCCACACGCTGGCTCTGTTGCTTTCCCCTCTGATCTGTCTCCACAACCCCTCCCCCCGAAACCGCACTGCTAGCCCAGCCCAGCTCCCCCGGCCCACCTCCCCCTTCTGTACCCACCACTTTTCCAGAAAACAAGAATCAATCATAACAGAGTTTCAACAAAACTACCACCTGCTTGATAAAAGTGTATTTGCCAGGAAGAACACACCTGCCATGTAGCCCATTTCATCACTATAATCTACACTATACCTTGTGTTTTATGATCTCTCCCTTTTTTTTTTTTTTCCAATATCTTACCTGCTGGCAACTAGAAGATGGTATTTAAAACATACACATAAGGAGTTCCCATTGTAGCTCAGCGGGTTACGAACCCGACTAGTATCTATGGGGATGCAGGTTCAATCCCTGACCTCCCTCAGTGGGTTAAGGAACCAGCATTACCATGAGCTGTGGTGGAGGTCGCAGATGCGGCTTGGATCCAGAGTTGCTGTGGCCATGGCGTAGACCAGCAGCTGAAGCTCTGATTTGACCCCTAGCCTGGGAACTTCCATATGCTGCAAATAAATAAATAATAAAACACACACATAAGAGACAGAAAGTAGAGTGGTGGTTGCTTCTAGCTGAGGGGATGATATCTCAAGGGAACAGTCTATGGAGGGGGCAGGTAATGAACATGAAAATGTTGTAAAATTGAGTGTGGTGATGGTGGTGCAACTCTGAATATATGAAAAACCATTGAAACACTTTAAGTAGGTGAATTGTATACTTTGTGAATTACCTCTCAACAAAGCTGTTGTCACACACACACACACACATGCTTGCATATTCACAACCTGACAGCCTCCTAACCCTTCTGTGTATATCAGAACATAGGTCACCCAGGATAGTGAGTGTTGTCCCTGTGCAGCCACTTACTCAGGATTCCAATAGTGTTGGAAAATTTCCAACAAATTTAGATCAGTGGATTTTTAGGAAAAACAATTTTTTTTAGTTTATATTTACATGTATTTTATATTTATATGTTTTAACATTTTATATTTATGTATATTTCCTATTTGCACTTATCAAGAGTCGTTTTTGTTCCCCTCGGGGAGTGACCACTGCCCCATCCCTGCATGACATTCTGATAGAGTCTAGAGGGAGCCTGTTTTGCTTCACTGATGACCTTGAGCCTGGAATGACATCAGCCCAGGAAGGCTGAGTCTCACAGGCAGCACTGGGGCAATGACTTCCACGAAGAAAAGCAGACGACTTGTTTTCCTTCATAGACTCTCAGAACCAAGGCGAAATTCACATATTTTGGATTTAAAGCCAATCTCTTTAGTGGCCCCACAGTCCTCCCTGGAAGGAGTCCTAATTGGCACATGTGAAAAACTTGTGTCCTCTTCTTGGCAGAAGCCCACCTCTGGTCAGGCCTCCACTCCTCCCCCGCAGGCCATGCTTCTCAGGACCCTGACCCCCAGGAGTGGCCCAGGATGGAGGTTATCAGCCAGTCACGGGTTGCAGAATAGGTTGTAATCAGTCTGGGTCAGTGAGATGTGAGGAAATATTTGGTGGCAGCTTCTGGGGAAAAGGTTTCTTCACTTTGCTGAAAGAGCTTCAAGAAGCATCTTTCTCCCTGAAAAGGCTAAGTATGTTAGTTGCCTATTCCTGCTTAATAAACTAACCCCAAATTTAGAGGCTTAAACAACAAATGATTGTCACCTTGTAGTCCCTGTGGGCCAGGAATCCAAAAGCAACTCTGCTGGGTGGCTGTAGCTCAGTCTGTCTTGAAAGGGTTGCTGCCACCTGAGGTTTAGCCAGGTCTGCGGATCAGCTCCCAAGCTCACGAGATTAAACAGACCTTTCAGTGGCTGTTAGCAGGCAGACTCAGTTCTCCCAGGCTACTGGCCAGAGACCTCAGTTTGTCACCTCATGGGCCACTTCCAGGGCTGCTTGAGTGTCCTCTGGCTTTCCCCAGAGCAAGTGATCTGAGTGACAGCAAGCAGAAAGCTGCACTCTCTTTTACGCCCTAATCGCTGGGTTTACATGCCGTCATGTCTGCTTTTTTCTCTTTGTTAGAAGCAAGGCACTAAGTCTAACCCCACTCAAGGAGAAGAGAATTGGGTTTCCACCCTTTAAAGGAAGTGACAAGGAATCTGTAGACAGATTTTAATCCAGACTGAGGGAGTTCCCGTCGTGGCGCAGCAGAAATGAATCCAACTAGGAATCATGAAGTTGCGGGTTCGATCCCTGGCCTCGCTCATTGAGTTAAGGATCTGGTTTTGTCATAAGCCATGGTGTAGGCTGCAGATGTGGCTTGGATCTGGCGTTGCTGTGGCTGTGGTGTAGGCCAGCAGCTATAGCTCCAATTAGACCCCTAGCCTGGGAACCTCCGTGTGCCGAGGGTACAGCCCTAAAAAGACAAAAAATAAGAAGAAGAAACCACACTGAGGAAGCCTACAGCCTCAGAAATTCTGGGCAGCCAATTTTGGAATTCCAAAGGGGAGTCAGTGTTTAGAAAGATGTGAAAAAACCAGGCCCTAGAGATGCTAGATTAAACCAGCTCTAAACTGGGCCTCCTTTAAGACCTTCCAGTTACATGAGCCAATGAAACCTCTTTATAGTTTCAGCTTTTTTTTTTTTGTCTTTTTTCCTTTTTTTTAGGGCTGCTCCCGCAGCATATGGGGGTTCCCAGGCTAGGGGTCTAATCAGAGCCGTAGCTGCCGGCCGACACCAGAGCCACAGCAACATGGGATCCGAGCTGCATCTGCAACCCATACCACAGCCCATGGCAACGCCGGATCCTTAACCCACTGAGCAAGGCCAGGGATGGAACCCACAACCTCATGGTTCTTAGTTGGTTTCATTAACCACTGAGCCACGACGAGAACTCCATCAGCTAATTTTTTGAGCTGGGATTTCTACTGCTTGGAATTGAATGTTTCCTGATCCCTTTGTAGGAATGAAGACTAGGGCACAGAGACAATAGGTATGTTATAATGATCCCACCCACTGCGTGGGGGTGGGGGATCCAGGACACTGCCCACCCACTCACTGGGCTGCCCTGCGCAGAGAAGCCAATAAGTTCTTACAAAGGTGACAATCAGCATAGGCATGCCCTTGATCTTGAGAAGACTCTGTTAAGAAGAAACTCCAGGACAGTCACACATTTGCTGTTTTCTCACATTATTTCCCAGAGAGAATGCCAAAATACTAGATTTTTTTTTTTTTTTTTTTGGTATTTCTTTGGGCCGCTCCGGCGGCATATGGAGGTTCCCAGGCTAGGGGTCTAATCGGAGCTGTAGTCTCCAGCCTATGCCAGAGCCACAGCAACGCAGGATCCGAGCCTCGTCTGCAATCTACACCACAGCTCACGGCAACGCCAGATCGTTAACCCACTGAGCAAGGGCAGGGACTGAACCCGCAACCTCATGGTTCCTAGTCGGATTCGTTAACCACTGTGCCACGACGGGAACTCCCAAATACTAGATTTTTAAGATCAAAAGCAAACCTAGAACACCTACTAGTTGAGTCCCAGCGACCAGACCACGTCCATGCACTTAGACCTTGATGGGTCCTATACCCTCCAAACTCCAAACAGTCATTCTAGATAGGCCTCCCTATGCCTTCAACCTCCAACTCAGTTCAATACCCACATGTACTGGAAAAAGCAGAAACATTTTAAGAATCTGGCAAATATGTGATAGAGTTTCTTATCCACCTCAGACCCACTGTGGGGCTCTTGGCAAATGCTATTTCCTCAGTTGCTCGTGGAAAAATTAGCACCCATCCTACCAACTGGTGCAGGAAGTAATGAAATCACATACATATGTGTGATGTTTACGCAAATTTGTATATATATTATATCATTTTTCCCCTCCATTTCTCTCTCTTCCTGCCAGTGCCCAAATTGAAATTTTCACTCTCTCAAAAGTGACAGGAAGTTAGGGTCCACCTCACCAAGCCCTTCACAATGGGAAAGCGAATTCTCTGGGGAGCGCCGTTGGCATGCCTAAGCCCATCTCCGATCTCCCAGGATGGCTGGCCAGTGCTTACGAGGCCCGTGTTCTCGCCTCTCCCCTGCCCCTTGCATGTGGGGCCTCTTCTTGTAGTTCTCAGACCACGAGTGTACACAATTAGATCCATCTGAAATGCTGTCTATGACCGAGAAGGTGATCATGTTGACTGGGATCAGATTTGGAGGCGTCAACAGGAAATCTAAACCACAGGCTTCCACAAAATAGGCATGGATTTTCTCCCACATAAAGGGAGCCCAGGCCTGGGCAGTCCAAGACTAGTGTGTCAGCTGCAGAAAACTCAGGTTCCGTCTTCCTGCTCCATGCATGCCAGCGCTTGCTTTGCAGCCTCATGGCCACATCATGGTCCAAGATGCTGCCAGAGCTCTAATCATGCTACTGGCCAAAAGAAGGAAGAGGAACTAAAGAAGACAAAAGGGGGAGTTCGCACAGTGGAAATGAATGCGACTAGGAACCATGAGGTTGCAGGTTTGATCCCTGGCCTCGCTCAGTGTTGCTGCGAGCTGTGGTGTAGGTTGCAGACGCGGCTTGGATCTGGCATTGAGCTCAGGCGTAGGCCGGCAGCTATAGCTCCGATTACATCCCTAGCGTGGGAACTTCCATGTGCCTCAGGTGTGGCCCTAAAAAGACACACAAAAAAAAAAAAGAAAAAGAAAAAAAGAAAAGAAAACAAAAGGATCCTTGCCATTGAGGCAGCTCCATTTAAGCAGACTTCCCCAAGGTCCTGCGCAAGTCCAGTCACACCTCTCTGGCCAGAATTGACTTATGTGATGGCACCTAGCTGCAGGGAACCTGAGAAATGTAGTTTTTATCTTGGTGGCAACATGCCCAGCCAGGAGTCTTGGCTGCAATAAGTTAGGCCTAGTCAGGAAAGAATGGGAAGGAAGCCTGGTTCTCCCATCCAAGAATAAGGCTGAGAATCTGACCCTGTCTGACATCTGGGTCTATTGCTAAATCATTGCAGAACTTGCAGGGGTGGGGGTGGGCAGGAGTGTGCCTGGAAGCTCAGAAACCCCCAGCGTCTTGCACAGTGCCTGACACCAAATAGATGACCAGTACTTCCATTTCTGTGGTAGACACTGAGGGGAAACTCCCCGTCTCTTGAAAACCACCTCTTCTCTCGGAAAGACCCTGAAACAGAGAGGGGTCCTGAGTAACCCTCCCCTCTGGCCACAGATGACAATTCTACTTGAGTGTCAACTCACCCACACTAGGCCATTCATAGTTCCTTCCAGAACCTTCTGAAGTTCTTATGAGAAAAGAGCAACAATCTCACTGGGGGCCAAACAGTGAGGAGTAAGGCCATGTTCCGTCCACCCAGAAGGAAGAAGCCCATGAAGAGAAAGAAGCCAGAGCCAGAGCAACTCAGAGGCAAGCTCTGAGTACACTGGTCATGGCCAAGACCTCGTTCCTGGGCTGGGAGCCCCGGAGGCCCAGCCGCACCTCTCTCCTTCTGGTAAAGCCCCAGTCTGCGCCACCCAACTCAAGCTGGGTTTCTGTCACTTGCCATCAATAACGGACTACTCCAGTTACCTTTCCTGTTCCAGGAGGGGAGAGCTTCCATGTTTATAACACATTTAATTATAGAACAGTATTTGTCAGAAATTTTTCAGTAACAAGTAGCAGAAATCTAGCTCAAATTGGCTTAAACAAAAATAAATACATAAATAAATAAAAATTCACTGGCATACAGTTGGAAAGTCAGGGTAGAAACCGGTGATCCAGCAGCGTCTCAGGGCTCACATGCTCTCTCAGCAACTCTCTCCCTGCCTCTTGATTCTCCCATCTCCCAGGTGGGTCTGGCCCTCATGCAGCCATCTGCATATGGCAAGAAAGACATCAAGGCAGCTCCAGCCTCCATGATCCCCAGAGCTCACTCTCCTAGAGGTAGAGGGGACCCCCCCACACCCCCGACAACAAGCACAGGTCTGATTGTCCAGCCAGGGTCACATGCCACCCCTTAGTCAATCATGGAGGACAGGGCCACTATGCTAGGCCTGATGGGCAGGCGTGTGTCATCACCTAGCCCTGCAGCCAGGGACCAGCAACCTCTGTGGTGGATGGGGCCTTGGGATGGGAAAAAGACAGTCTCCCATGCAAGGAGGCACCAGGCAGACCACAGATACAGTAGTACTCTTTTGCTCTGTGCAACAAGCAAAAGCTTTGGAGCCAGATGGATGTGGACTCAAAGCCTAGGTCAACCACTGAGTGTCTAATGTGGCCTTGGACAAACTACTTCAGCCTTAATTCTTTTCATCTTTGCAACGGGGATAATCCTTCTTGTTTTTCAGGGTTGTTGCAAAGATGAAGTAAGATAACAAATCACCTAGAAAATCATGGGTTCTCAAAGTAGCCCCACTTAATTTGTTGCTTTCGATAGCACCTGACGGGCCTCTGGGGCTTAGCTGAGGGTGTGGAGGCCCTACATGAAAATCATGTGTTTCTTCTCACAGGCACAGCTCCAGGCTGTGTCCAACTGTCACTAAGTCCAACTGTACCCCGCCCTACCCTATTTCCTCCTCAGAGTGAGTTTTTCTTCTATGTTTTAACCCCACCCCAACTGGAACAGTTTAAATAGTCTGGAGGAGGAGGTGGGAAGGGCCTAGAGATGTTTGGAAAGAAACCAGCCCTGGAGACAGGTTTCAAGGTTGTGGCCTTTCCAATCTTAAAGAGCAGAATATGACTCCCAAACTTTTTTTTTTTTTTGTCTTTTTGCCATTTCTTGGGCCGCTCCTGCGGCATATGGAGGTTCCCAGGCTAGGGGTCCAATCGGAACTGTAGCTGCCAGCCTACGCCAGAGCCACAGCAACGCGGGATCCGAGCCGCATCTGCGACCTACACCACAGCTCACGGCAACACCAGATCGTTAACCCACTGAGCAAGGCCAGGGATCAAACCCGCAACCTCATGGTTCCTAGTCAGATTCGTTAACCACTGCACCACGACTGGAACTCCCCAAACATTTTTTTATTATTATTAACACTAAATTCCTTTTGCCCTCCCTCCCTCCCTTCCTTCCTTCCTTCTTCCCTTCCTTTCCTTCTTTTGCTTTAGGAGGGGTCACGTGGCTTCTCAAGGTCAGGAGACAGTCCCCGGAGGGAATGGCATCTGTCCTCTATGCCTCTGCTGATGATTCCATAGGCAAGGTTTATCATTTGCACCCTGGAAGAAAAGGGACCCCACTTGGGGAACTATTCCTTTTAATGGATCCTGGGCTGTTCCTTCCAGCCAGAGAGAGCGAGATGAAGGAAAATATGGGACAGAGTTGGCAGAACTTTGGGGTTGAGAATAAAACAGGGCTGGAGGGTCGGGGGAGAAGATGAGACTTGGAAGCCAGGGGCCCAGAGCCCTCAGCAAAAGAGTGCTCCCAGTTCGCACAGGGACCCCTGAGCAGGGCACTGCTGAGGACTGGCTATGGGGGCTGCCCATCACAGCCATCCTCTGAGACCTTACTGAACAGGGCCCAGCACCCACAGGGACTTCTCATGGGGTGAATGCAAGCCTGAGCCCTAATCTTCCCACATCCACCTTCTCGCCCCTCCCTGTGGGAAGACCATGTAAGTCCAGGGGAGCCCCTGTACTCCAACTTGAGGGGTGAATAAGTGGCCCAGAGTATTCCCTGCTGGGTTGCAGAAAGAAGACACTACACTTCCCTCTCCCCATCGCCACCACTGTCCCCTCCCTGTCCCCCAGGCCTTCCTGTGCCCCACCCCCATCCCCACCCCAGCAGCCTCAATATCTCCTGCCTCCTGCCTCAGCCTAAGACAAATACGGTTTTAGGACCTCTGTAAGTCCAGGCATTTTTATTTTTGACAGGTTCGCCCCACATCAGTACAAGCATATTAAAATATTAAAAGTTCTCTGTAAAATTTTTGAAAGGATATTTATAATTTTGCTCTTGAAACCATTTGGCTAGGAGTGACTGATTTAAATTACAGTTGAGGAATTCTTGTAAAATGAGAAAAACCTAGCCCACACATTCTTTCAAATGTAATGAAATTTTTATGAATACTAAATTTAACAATTAATGAAGTTGATATAATGTTACAGTTGGACATTTGATTAAGAATTTATTGATTTCAATTTTGCAGTGTTCTTATTTTAGAGCCAATAATTTTTTTCCAGCTGTCAAATATTCAAATATTCAAACGGGGCCCCTGTGGAGGCCCCAGGCCACAGGCTCCTTTCGTGAGCAACATAGAAATAAGCAGGGCCAATACATCTTCCCTATCCTCCACCTGAAGCATACACCCCTTTATACACACACACACACACAAAGGACAAATGTCACCCTGGCTAGCCCGTGGAGTCAGAGTCTAGCTCCCAGATGAGTAAGCCAATTGGGGCCAGTTTTGAGTAGGAGTTGAAGCAATGCCATGTCATGTCATATGTCACGTAAAAAAGGTCTTCCTTACTGCAACCAGTGGCTGGAGTTGCTAAGGGCACAGAGACTGAGGAAAACCAGCCTTGGAGGTTGGCATGGGTACTTCTTCCCTCTCAAGGAGGATGGGTAAAGGGGGGCAGGAAGGCCAGAGACCATGTACCCTGGTTTTCACAGCCAGCCACAGAGCAATTGCCTGGACTTCTTTGGGGACTAGAGCCTCTGCATTCGAAGCAGATGACATCAGGTCTAGCGGGCTGTGAGAGGTCTCTCTGTGGCACAAGGGCAGTGCCCTCGGAGGAGGACATGGAAAGGCTGACAGACAGACAGAGGGCTGGTGGGGTGGATGAAGAGAGGAGAGGAGGAAGAGGATTGGGAGAGCACATTGCTGAGAAGGAACTGGGGTGAGACAGGGAGAAAGGCAGAAAGAGAGCTGGTTCATGTGCCAGTACTCAGGGGAAGGGGAGCAGGATCTCTCCTGCTGTCCCAGGGCTGGGGTGGCTCTGGGACAACGGCAACAACTGGGTGTCAGGGCCAGCCCAGGGGTGAGGGTGGGGATGGCAGGGGTGCCAGTTCCTTGCAGTGCCCATGTGGTGTAACCGAAGCCTTCTGGAGGCAGAGGAGAATGGAGGGGCATTTTGGCTTGGTGAGAACCTCTCCCAGGACCCCAGCATCCCCTCAGAACCAGGAGGAGGGGCTGGGCTGAGGAAGTCCTCAGCCAGGCCTGCAGCAAGAGCCAAGGCAGAGAAAAGCCACTTTGTACTCTCCCCAATCTTTCCGAGTTATCTACGCATCCGCGGAGTACCAGCCACCCTCCCTCGCCCCAGAGCTTCGGCCAGCGCCTCTGAAGTTACACATTTTGCCAGTAGGTGGAGGCAAAGCCCACAGCAACAACGTGGGGCTGGGACGCTCAGCTGCCAGGGCTTAAGAGAATGGTGGGCTTGGGAGGCAAAGGATGTAGGGGAAGAGAGGCTGAGTCAGCAGCGGGGCCAGGGAGGGGACTGGACAGCCTGCCCCAGCCCAGGGGGGACTTATTTGGTTTACAAAGTCAGCCCTAGCAGTAAAGGCTAAATGGTCCCAGAGCCTACCCGCGCAGCCACAAACCCCTATTTATCAGACGAGTCTGAGGCCCTCAGAGGGAGTCAAGGGGAGCCAGTACTGAGCTGAAGCTAGGGCACGCGCCATAGCTCCTTCCCCTGCCCTGCTCCTGGAATCCGTGCCCCACTCATGGAGAGGGCGCACGTGAAGAAGGTGCTGCCTCCGGAATTGGCGATCCTGAGAAGTGCCCGCTTAGCCCCCGCGCCTGTGACTGGCAGAGACTCACGGCTACCAAATCCTCCAACACCTGCAGGGTGGGTGAGGCAAGCAGAGGCCCGGGATTCTGCAAACGAGCGCAGGTGACCCAGCAACCGAACGTGTTAACCCGCCGCGGTAGCAAGCGGAGGCGGCGGGACAGGCTCGGGCCAAGGGGCTCCTCATTGGACATCAGGGTTGCTGGGGTTTTCGGATTGGCTGGGGGCTAAGGGGGCGGGATCAAGGGTGGGGCTGAGAGATGTAAAAACCTGGAGAAGATGCTTGGG
This sequence comes from Phacochoerus africanus, assembly GCF_016906955.1. Taxonomy (NCBI): domain Eukaryota; kingdom Metazoa; phylum Chordata; class Mammalia; order Artiodactyla; family Suidae; genus Phacochoerus; species Phacochoerus africanus. The sequence goes on along the minus strand of NC_062552.1, from coordinate 60,387,808 downwards.
GAAGATGCACAGACCTGGCACAGGTGTTGCGCGCGTTCCTCTGAGGCCAGAGCGAGAGCTACGGAGCGGATCCTGTATCTGGGTTGATCTTCGGTCATGCTGTCGCCAGGCACAGGTGTGCTACGGGAGACCAAGCTCCAGGCTCCCTCTAGCAGCTTTGTCGTTTCCAGAACTCGGCTTCGGAACTGTTGTCTCTCTCTTTGGTCTTGCTGACCTCCCACCAGCGGAACCAGATAGGTGTCCTGACCTTCTCTTACCCGCCCGCCCCCTGTTACCAGCAGCCGTGCCCTCCCTTACTTTCATTTTTCCCCTTTAAAGAAAAAAAAAATTTTTCTCTCCAGGATACATCACATTTAGCTTTGTACAGGCAGCGCCCAGCACAAAACCGCCCCGCCCCCTTCTCTGGTTGCCCTTTCACTTCTCACAGCTTCTGTAGAGAGGGAGGGTGGAGCAGGGGTGGGGGCAACATGGCCACCTGATGGCTATGAGGGCATTACTCATTCCGCACACATGGACTGAACACCTACTATGTGCCAAACCCTGTGATGGGCACCAGAAATAGAGCTGTGAGCAAAACAGACATGGTCTCTGCTGTTACACAAGCTTTTCACACCAAACTGTGTGTGAGAGAGAGAGGGAGGGAGAGAGAGAATTTGAGGAACTGACAGGTTATCCCCATCACTGAGGATGTGTGTGGGCAGTGCTTGCCTTAACCAGTGGGGTAAGCAGGTTTGCAGAAATGTGTTGGAGTCAAAACTCATCACACCTGTAAAAACAGAGCATCGTCAATCATCAATATCAAGAAGATAAACTGCTCCTCTTGTAATACCAGTGCTGCTTCAAGCAAGCTAATATGGGAAAAAATTCCCAGTTCTGTGGGAGGAAGGGGAAGAAATTTGTTGTTTGACCATATCCAAGAATCAACCATAAGGATCCTTAGATATCAAACTTCCTTTGGTTTTTGTTTGTTTTTTTGGCTGCTCCTGGGGCATGTGGAAGTTCCTAGGGCCAGGGATCGACCCGAGTCACTGCAGTGACAATTGCCGGATCCTTAACACGCTGAGCCACACGGGAACTAGGGCAAACTTGCTTTGACGTCTAAAGGAAGAAATTACCTTTCTGAACACACGAACACACCAAGTTAAACACCTAGTCTTCCCTCAGGACAGCGCCGTCAATGTCCACTAGGGGGCAGCAGAGAGACAGGGATTCTAGACTGAAGAGCCATGGGTTCTTTCCACCTGCTCCAGAGAGCCTGAGGAGCCTAATAAAAACAATACCAACAATAGCTCACATTCATTGAGTGGTTACTCTAGGCCAGGCATGCTTTATAAACTATTACTTCGTTCGATCCACCCACCAATCCTATGAGGCAGATACAATTGTGTTTACCCCTTTCTACAGATGAGGAAAGAGAGGTTGAGTAACTTGCCTGAGCTCACACAGCCAATCATAAGGAGTAAATCCCAGATGTGAAGCCTGGAGTAGAGCTGTAGAGCATGCCTGCCTCACACTATGCAGTTTGGCTTCCCGTGAAGAGGGTGGAGAATGGAGAAGGCAGCTGAGCTCCCTATAGGCATAACCCCGGCGAGCTCTCCAAGGCCAGTTCTGGAAGTGTGCCCCAGACAAGGATTTCTAGCTAATCAAGGACATTGGGCCATCTGTGTAGTAAGGTCAGAAAATCTGAACTTCCTTGTACACGCACACCACATGCCTCAAAGGGCTGTGGGGAGGCAGCACCAGCCCTCCTTGAGCCCTGGGTGCTCCCCTCCATGGTGTACCCTTAAGCTGCTGTGGCCTCTCTGGCTCAGATGTGTGATGTTGGCTTCAACACAACCTCCCCCTCATCCCTCAGACACCATCAGCCTGGCTCATGCCTCCTTACTGTAGTCAAGCAGGGACTGGTCAGGAGTGACAATGGCTGCCAAAATGTTGGGGTCCAGTGACGATTGAGAGCATGTTGCTGGGGGTCCTGCCTAGGGCTACCCTGAGAGGCATTGCAGGCCAGAGTCCAAGCCTTTCTTGGGTGTCTCCCCAATTTAACAGCCACTCATTGAGCTGCTCCTGTGTGCACATACTGTACTAATTACACAGGTCGCCAGGGGAGCTTGGTGGGTGACTTCCCCTCCACCCTCACCTTTGGTTAGTTCCTCTCTTGTAAATTAAGAGGTGGAAGACCATGGATTCCTAACTCAAGACTGAAGGATCTTCTGACACTGGGTGTGTGTCCTTGTCCAAGTACACATTTCTAGGTCAGTGTTTCTCAACCTCGGCGCTATTGATGTTTTGGCCTGTATCATTCTTTCCTGGGAGGGCCTATCCTGTGCACTGTAGGATTCTTAATAATATGGCCTTTACCCACTAGAGGCCAGCAGTACCCCTCTCCAGCTGGGATGATTGAAAAAAAATAATTCTCCAGATATTACCAAATATGCCTGGGGCAGGATGGCAGGGGGAGGGGGCAAGGGTGCAAAACTGCTCCTGGTTGAGAACTATTGTAAAAGAGCTGGAAGAAACCCCTGGGCTAAGTGCGCTGCAAGTTCATCAGTATCGCCCAGTATAGGATGAGGGTAGAGCTGGGCTGCCTTGTATATGGCAATGGGTGGAAAGTGCTCAGCTCCCTGCCTTCTTCTTCCCTGACCTGGGATTCTCAAGTCTGCTCCCCAAAGAGAGGGGTGCCACTTTTAAGAAAGAACCCGAAAGGGTCAACTCTTAACCAAATTTCTGTAAGAGGGGGGACTTCAGGCCCCTTCTCAGATGCCAGCTCAGGCTTTCTGCCCACCCCTCTTGCTGTGGCCAGACTAGAAGGGGTGCAAGAAGGTGGCACACTGCCACAGACGGTTAAAGAGAGGAAGTGGCAGGACCCCTCCGGGCCCAGCTTTCTGGGCACCCTGCCAAAGCCGCCCACACCTGCTGACTCTCCAGGGCCCCTCAGCCTGGGGAAAATAGGGTTCCCTCCACCTCAGTGCTCACAGATGCAGGCCAGCCACAGGCCCTACCTGTGCCTCCAGGAGGGCTCTGAGAGGAAAATGGGACAGCGGCCAGAGCCAGCAATGGCAGCAGATGTTGGAAGCAGATAATCCTGCATCTTGAGGCAAAGGCTGCCTTCTTCCTCTCTTCTTGTTGGGCATCCCTTCACTGAGCACTGCTGTGTGCCAAGGCAGGTCAAAGATGAACTCAGAGCTGAACCGAAAAAAACGTTTAACAACCAGCTCTTTGGGCTGTGGCGACAGGTGCCCATGTGTGGCATTTACCCATTTCTGTGGTGTTGACATTCTTACCACGGCAGATACCAGCCACCAATGCGTTGTTGCTGAATGCTGGGTTGGTTCACACTGTCATACATGTTTGTAAATAACCTTACAAACACAGGTAACAGGAAAGGTAACAGGAACATAATTAGGAAGTGATGAGGTTTTAGAGTGTATTTCCTTTTTTAACAAAATGTATTTAATTGTAAGTTTACATAGTGTAATTACTAACAATGGCTGAATTTAACAACCAATTCAGAAAAGTCCTGAAAACTTAGCCACCAGCTCTCAAAAAACTGGAATAAGCCAGCCCCAGTTCCCTACTGGGAGTTGAAAGGGGTCCATGACCTCAAGACCAAAATCTCTAAGGAAGACAGTTCCACCCAAGGTAGGATCATTGTTGGAGGGCAGAGGGACATCCTGGGGCCATGGAGAACCTGAGGAGGCACTGACCCTACCCACAGATTCAGGGAAGGCTTCCTGGAGGAGGTGCTACACAGCGACCTGAGGGAAGAGTAAGACTACGCCAGAGAGGGGGGGGGTGTGCCAAGCTGGGGGAGTAATGGAGAAAGACCAGAGAGGAGGAAGCAATTGGCATGGGCCAAAACCCAAAATGAGAGGCTCCATCTGGCTGAGGGGAAGGCTGGCTTCCAGTGCAGGCTCTGCTGTTAATGCTTCCATCACCTGGGGCAAGCCTCCCCTTCTCCAGCCTTCTCCCTTCTATCAAAGTGGGGCCTTGGCTGCTAGAGCCCCCAGGGGCCTGTGGAGGGGACTAGAGAGTATAGGCTAGCTCGTAGTGGGGGTCTGGCCCACAGCGGACCCTCTACAACCCAAGGCTTCGGCTCTCTTCCCCTCCCCCTTTCACCTGGCTCCCCTGGGTGATCCCCGAAACTCCTGGTTAGGCTACAGAAAGTAACTATAATTACAGTCATTTATAGAACTGTGTGCTGCCTCTCCTAATTACCAAGCAGTGCAATTTCAATTATATGTCTAAGGAAACATCTCAGGAGCCCCCTCCCCAGGGCCAGCCTGTCACCTGCAGCCCTCAGGCCACCCGGAATGGAGTGGGGGGCTGGTGGCTGCTGCGGGATCTCTCTCTGCACCACGCCAGGCAGGAAACCCTGGCTCAGAGGCCTGCCCTGCAGGGGGTGTGGGGTGAAGGGAGGCAGGGGAAGCACCCAAGAAGGGCTGGAGACCTGGGGAGGGCCGGGGGCTCTCTCTGAAGAGACAGGAGGCCTGAGGCCCATCACACACAAGTCAGAGCTCACAGCCAAGGAAGAGGTCTGTTCAATATTTAGGAAGAAGTGCACCCCCCCCCCCGCCCCCTACCCCCACAAGCACACACTAGATACAGATTCTCTGGCCTCATGTCTCTGACCATCCATGGCAAAAATCCCCTCAGGGACCAGCCGTGAGCACCTCCCAGAGTTTCTCACTGCCCCTCCTCTGACATAACCCCACCATCTACAAAGCTCTTTCGCAAACATGTTTTTCGCTTGTTTAATCCTCGTTAACAGCTCTGGGAGTTAGGTGCTATTATCCCATTTGACTGGGGGCAAGCTGGATAATGTCATGGCCTCATGGCATACCCATCAGGAGTCTGCTCAGAGCAGACTGTACCTGGGCAAGAGGGAGGAAGCACGGAGCCAGCCAAGCCCAAGGCAGAAGGAGGCCCACACATGGAGTGCCTGTGGGTGGGGAGGGGGTCACACAGAGGTGGAAGGAAGGTACGGGTGTGCCCCAGGGAGGGCTCCCAGAGCGAGGGCCGGCCAGGCACCAAGGAGAGAGGAATGGGCATGGGAGGTAGGCTGAGAGAACTTGCTAGAGCCGAAGGCTGGGGAAACCTCCTTGAGTCGCCCTGCTCATTGCACAGATGGGGAAACTGAGGCCCGGGTAAGAACAGAAACTTGCCTTGGGGCACTCAGCCTGTCAGAGGCCAAGCTGGGACCTGTCTCCTAGGCTGGGGCTCCATCTCCACTCTCAGTGGCCTAAAGCAGCCTGGGACCTGGTGGGGAGGGAGGCCAGGCTGAGGGTGGCCCTAGTACCGCTTAGCCGGGCCTTGGGCAGAAACAAGGATCAGACCCTCTGGGCCTCCAACAGCTCTCACTGGGCTGACCAGCAGGAACCAGGGGAAACTTCCAGCCCCTTGGGCCTCTCTGGGTGGCCAGCAGAGGGTGGTGCTGTCCCAGAAGTGAAAGCTCCCGGTCTCCCAGCCTCTCCAAGGGTCCATCCCAAGGTCAGGGGGTTGGGAGGGGGGCGCTTGTGGGCACAGAATGTGTAGGGGGAAGGACAGAACAGGGTTTCGAGGGATGGGAAGAGCACACAGGGAGGACTGTCAGGACTCCTGGTCTCCGTCCTCATGGCAGCCCCTCTTCCCTCAGGGTCCAGTATCCCCATCTGAACAATGGAGAAAATAAGCCCTTTTTCCATGCTTACATATCCACCAGCTTAGAGAACGTTTTGGAAATGCACCCAGCTCCATCCAACCTCTGCTCTCTAGAAAAGAGAATGCATCCTAGGCTGCAGCCCTGCACAGAAAGTTGTCTTGCAATGAAGCTAGACCTAAGAAGGAACTTCCCAAGGTCTCCATTCTGTGTGTCCCTGAAGGATCCTGGGATTGGTTGGTTGTTTATTTGTTTGTTTGTTTTTTACCAAAATCTTACTCTGGGGGGTAAGGAGGGTAGCCAGACTGCTGTGAGGAGAGGGGCTGAAAGTCTCTGCTGCCTTCTCAGGCCTCCCCTGGGTGAAGGGAGAGAACTTTCCCCAGGAAGCCAAGGGAGGAGAGGGGCGGGTGAGGGTGCACTCCAAGCCCCAGAAGAGACCCCAGTACAGGGCAATGGCTTCCCCAGGTGAGGAGGCTCTATGTCATCCTCAAATGCCCTGAGACCCTTCTCTGCAGAAGTTTCCTGTAACCAGTCTCCTAAAACATGACCAAAGCTGAATCCCTGCTCTGACTGAAAGCTCACTATTTCCCGAGGCCCCCCTTCCAAGTCCCAGAGTCCCCATTTTTCAAGGAGAAAAATTCTTAGGGCAGGAGGCAATGCAAGGTCCAGGATATTGAGAATATCGGGGGCTCCCGGGCCAGAAAGCCACCACAGTCCTGCCTCCCCCAAGATTTAAAATGCCCAGGGAGTTACCTCTATGGCACAGTGGGTTAAGAATCTGACCGCAGCTGCTCAGGCTGCTGCAGAGGCATGGGTTCAATCCCAGCCTGGCACAATGGGTTAAGGAACCAGCATTGCTGCAGCTGTGGCATAGGACACAGCTGCAACTTGGATTCAACCCCTGGTTCAGGAACTTTCATATGCCGCAGGTATGGCCATAAAAAATAATCATAATTTTTAAATGAAAATTAAAAAATAAAATAAATTGCCCAGGAAGCTGCAGTTTCTCATCCAGGTAGCTGCGCTTCACCGGGGAAGTCATACCCTCCCTGGCCCTCAGCACCCAGCCTGGCTGTGCCGAGTAGGGGACAGATCAGATGGTCTCCTGGGGTGACTTTTGGCATCGCCCTCCTCAGGAGCCCGTCAGTGTCCTCATACACCCAAGTCCAGGCACTGTCTACAGGAAAGCCCCTTTGAAGGGCCAGCTGTCCCAGTTAACACTTCAGTTCTCAAAAGCTGAGTGGCTCCGCTGCCCAGAAAGCAGACAGGTGGGGCAGAGGGCAGAGGAGTCAGAGCAGGCACCTGGGGACAGAGGGGCAAGGAAAATTGAGATCAGGACATATGAGGGGCTGAGTCCTGGCAGGCCTCAGGCTTGCACTCTCTGGAGGGACCAGTGACTCACAGGGACAGACAGAGGGGCATTTCCGTCTAGAGCCGAAACTAGACAAAAAGTAAAGGAGAAACACCCCATCCGGTGTTCTTTATATCCTGTATTCTTTATTCTGCAGGTATAGTCCAGATCCGCGCTCTGAGTCACCATGGCCACTCCCACGGCCTCACGCTGACGTCCTGTCTGAGTCTGGCCGATATCCTAGTGCTCTCAAATTGCATTCAGAATACCCCTCCCCACCCCACTGCCACCATCATCCTGATTCAGTGCCATCACCTTTTGCGTGGACCACAATAAGAGCTTCAAATTGAAAGTCTCTTCCCCCTTCTGGGGCTTCGATCACACTGACATTGTGGGTAAAGCAGGCCTCCGGGGGCCCCCTCTCCACTTCAGCTACCTTAGCTCTTCCTCAGCCCCTTCTACTCCACCTGCTCAACCAGTCTTTGTTCCCCTGTTCCCTCTGCCTGGGATTCCTCTCCCCTCTCCCCACCCCCAGGCTTTGCCCAGTTATTACCTACTCTTCAGATTTCAACCCATGTTACCTCCTCCAGGAAGCCTTCCCTGATCTCTCAACTAAGTCCAATTCCCTATTACCTGTACCCCTGGCACCATGCATCCTTCTCTCTAGCCCTTGTCAGAGTTGCATGTATGTTGTGAGGTTTAGTTGTGGGGTAAATTGTGAGCCTCCCCCTCCCCCACTAGATCGGAACTAGGTCTAGGTTGGCCTCCATCCCCCCTGCAGCATGTGGCACAGCGCTAGGCACATAATAGACACTCAGTAAACAGGCACTGAATGGATGGATTCCCCAGCCAGCAGGATGACCTGTAGTGAGTCTGCAGCCCCTCTTCTCCCATCCCCCAACCCTAACCTACAAGGCCACAGGTCCTCTCTCTCCGACCCTTCTCATCTGGAATCCTCAGAGCCTCCTAACAGTTAGGCTCTGCGGTGGGACAGGGCAGACAGCCTGCCCCCAGACCCCAAGATCAGGGCCAGACTCAAGACCCCTCCTCCCCAACAGGAGCCAGAGATAGCCTCAGTGACACAATGGCCATGATCTAAGCCCTCAGAGGAGCCTTCCTCCCTGAGTTTACATCTGACTACTGTTTCCCACTCGGCCTGTGGCCCTCAGAGACTGTCTAGCCTCCGCCTAGAGCCAGATGACCAGAGAGGGCCAGGGCCCAGCCCAAAGTCCCACAGCAAGGCTGCCACAGAGCCTCAAGAATCCAGGGCGACAGCTTCAGCTAGGGTTCTCCCCGTGCTATAATAAACGGGGCTATTTTTAGGAAGCTAATTAGCAAGTCAAATATGACTCCTGCTAATAATAATGCCACCTTTATGCTTTTCAGTCTCTGCGTCACCTCATTTGCTCCTGTGACAGCCAGGTGGGCTGGGCAGTGAAGCAGGAGATGATCTCATTAGAAAGGCATAGTCCAAAGAGAGGAATTGGCTTGCCCTCCAGCCCATCCCACAAGGCAGCTCAGTGATACCCCCAGCAGGGCACGTTGTCCCAGAGGCTCCTGTTCCCTGGCCCCAGCAGCCCTCCATGTCAGCTGTAGACCCAAACTTGCCTTTTTACATCCTTAAGACTCAGATGGGCTCAAGGCCTTGTATCTACCAGTGTGCTTTCCCCCGCAAATCTCTAGCTTCTGCCAGGGATCGTTCTGGGCAAAGAGGCATGGGCAGCCGAGCTGTACAGCCTGGGTTACCCCTCAACCTGGGACCCTGGTTGGAGAGAATGACAGCTTCATCCCCAAAGGGGCTGAGGTCAAGTCCAGCTCCTCATCCTGCAGCCCCACTTCCTGTCCACACCCCCTCCCCTGCTGAAAATCCTGGAACATCTATCTGATGACATCAGACAGGGCCAGATGAATATTAACATGAGGTCAGATCCTCGACTGCTTCCTGAGCCCTTCCCAGAGAAGGAAGGTGCTTCCCACCAGGATGCAGGTGTCGTTCTGCCTGGGAAATGGAGTAGGGGGCAGGGCGTGCCTCTTCTCAGGTGGGCAATGGGGGCATGGGTGGGTGCTGTGAGCATCATGAGCCCCAAAGGCTCAGCACATGCTGAGGAGGGTGGTAGGTTAAGGCCACGGGCTGGTTCCCAGAAGCCTTGAATCACAAAACAAGGACCCATTGTCGTGGGTCCTTCACCCAGCCTGGCCGGGGAGCTCTGCGGTGGGGAGGGCTTCTCAGAAAAGGGGCACTGTGGGGTCTCAAGGGCCACCAGGAGGGGGAGATGGCCACAGCAGGTGCAAAGGTGTGGAGAAGAGGATGGGTTCAGTGTTCCCTCTTGGGTTAAGGCCGCTGGTCTGCGTCCCACCTGAGCCAGGTAGGCTGGCCTGCAAGGGGAGAATCGGGGTCCCCCACAGGTGATGACCGCCCCCGGCACTGCTCCCCATCATGGAGTCTCTTCACTGACCGACAGATCAGTGACTGGTCACTCTTGGGCCAGCAGGGAAGGGCCTCTTGCCAGGAAGGGAGACGAGGCCCATCCTTGTGAGGAAGGAGATGAGGCCTCCCAGGAGAGCCCGGGGGTGAGGGGTCCCCCTCCCTCCCTCTGTTACCTGGCAGGATGAGGCAGTCACTCCTGATCCTGGCCCCAGACCCAGTTCCCACCAACAAGGAGCCCCCACACCTGACAGGGGACAGCGATGATGCTGCCACAGCAAGAATGAGGCCATCAGTGAACAAAGACGGGGGTGGGGACTGCGTCTGCAGGAGTCATTCCTGAGGTGGCAGTGGGCACCTCGGCCACATGGCTGAGGGAGGAGGCATGAGATCACCTCCCCCTTGAGGGTCCCGTCCAGAGTGTTTCTGATCACGTTCTTGGGATCAGGGCTGCCCTAGACCCCTCCTGGCCACAGCTTAGGGCACATGTGAGCCTTCCAGGGAGAGCCCTGTCAGTGTCCTCTGCTCAGGGCCCAGGGCCCTCCTCTCTCAATGCACAAGGTCTCTGAATTGCTTCTCCACCCTGTTGGGAGGGTCTATTCACCACCCCTCTCAGAAGGGAGGGGGAACATTCAGTAACGGGAGTCTAGAAGGGGTCCTGCTGAGCCCAAGGGCAGGTGGCACCGATGGGGTGGGGGCGAGAGTCTTGTGGCACATGCCGTGCCCCTGTGAAGGAGGCTCCCAGGAGCAGGACAGGCGGCAGGACAGGTGTGGGGGCCTTGATGTCGGCCTGTCACACAGCATCAGGGAAGGAGCTGCCAGGCCCAGGGAGGGTTAGGAGCCTCAGGGAAGCAGTAGCTTTTCAGCTGAGTGAGCAAGAAACATTGGCTAAAGTAAAGTCGATGGCCCACTTTCCTGGCACAAGTTAGGGAGGGCTGCCCACTGCCCGCAGGGCCCAGCACTGAGTGGTCCACGGAGCCAGAGCAGGAGGGGTAGGGTCAGGATCCCAGAGGGGTGGGGGCAGGCAGCGACAGACCTCCCCCTCTACCCCCTCACCCACCAACCCCACAAGAGGAAAGTGGGGTGTTCTGGGTAGGAAGGGAGAGGCTGTGCCTGAGAGGAGCCCTGGTGTCTGGGGGGGAAGGAGGGCTGGCTCCCTGGACTGTAAGGCCAGCCAGGCACAGCGGACCCTGTCCCCCCTGCTCCAGGGGGCTCTGGGATGCCTCAAGTGCTGGGATGCAAGCAGGGTGGGGACATTCATTCCAGAGCCAGGTCTGGGGGTGCCCGGAAGCAGCATCAAACTTAGACTGAGGCAAGAAGGGCCCTTGCTTTGGACCCCTGCACTGCAGAAAAAATGCACTCTGGCCTCTCCATCCTGCAGCAGGGGCCAAAAAGTCCCCTGAGCCAAAGGGACACACCTACCCAAGGCCCATGCCCCTCCAGCAAATACAAAACCCCAGAATCCCCTGCCCTCCGGTCCACAGGGGCTTTTCACCAAGGGCAGCTATTGACAGGTGTGTGGATGGACCACGGACCAATGGCCTGGGACAGTCACACAGGAGGCCAAGCCTTGGGGCCAGGGGTGGAGCTGAGGATCAGCTTTCTTCATGCAGCCACATTCCAGCTCTGGACTCCAGGAGTCCAAGAATTCTTTTTTTTTTTTTTTTTGTCTTTTTGCATTTTCTGCGGCCGCTCCCATGGCATACAGAGATTCCCAGTCTAGGGGTCTAATCGGAGCTGCTGCTGGCCTACGCCAGAACCACAGCAACGCAGGAGCAGAGCCGCATCTGCAACCTACATCACAGCTCACGGCAACGCCGGATCCTTAACCCACTGGGCGAGGCCAGGGATCGAACCCACAACCTCATGGTTCCTAGTCGGATTTGTTAACCACTGAGCCATGACGGGAACTCCCACTTGTCCAAGAATTCTAAACACAACCTGGCCTTCCAGGTGGTCATAAAGGTATATTTGTCAGTGTGGGAGGCTAGAGCATATTCTGTGGAGCATTCTGTTCGCTTGATTATAACTTAAATGTGTAGACGTGTTATGTGGGCCTCAGTTTTTTACTTCTGCCCTGAGCCCCACAGATGTCAGGGGTGGGCCTGTCAGAGGCATTTCAGGCAGGGCTTCCTCATTCATGATCGGAAGTTTATGGCCTCCTTCCTGTAGAAGGCCCTGAAAGGGACATGAACTCTAAAGCCCCAGGGTGAACCATCAGCTTCCTGGAGCAGGACCAAGACCTAAAGCCACTCCTGTTTTCTGACACCTAGCTACTGACAGTGGGGTTGTCATTCCAGGAAGCTGGGAGCCTGGGGGAAAAGGAAACAGTTCTTACTAAGCACCTGCTGCGGGCCAGGCTCTAGACCCTTCTCCCCTCGACCTCAGCAGTCCTCTGGGGATGGGGTCATTGTTAGCATCCCCATTTTGCAGATGAGGAAACAGGGTTTAGAGAGCTCACAGGCCTTGCCCAAGGTCACACAGATGGCCTCAAAGCCTCATCTCTGAGTCCAAGGTCTGCACTCTTTGTGCTTAAGCAGACAGAGACGTGTGGGGCATTTCTGGCTGGGGTGCTTGTGTGGTGCTGGGGATACGGCCGAGAGCAGACCGCTGGGGGTCACCACTGGGGAGCCACATTCAGACCCCAAGCTCTGGCCACTAGCTCCTTCAGGGGCCAATCCTGAGTCCACAATGCGGTGCCCCCAAAACCAAACCGTGTCCATGAAGCAGGCCATGTGCCAAGTCCTCCTTCGGAGACTTTTTCAGGCCCTGAGCACTTTCCCCCGAGGGGAAGAAACCCTCTGGTATGTCCTGAGAGCCACAGGAAACAGAAACCAGCACCCAAGATAGAAGGGGAGATTAGGAACTTGTCCAGCGACAAGGCCACGGGCAGATAATATGGGGCAGATGACCCCATGGCCAGGCCACTCCACTCACTGCGTAATGCAGCCTGGGTTGAGTCACTGCATCTCCCACGGCCTCAGCTTCCCCACTGGAGGATTGGGGAGCACAGTGTCCTTGCTGTGAGGTCTTCCTGCGGGTCACACAGGTATGTGAGAACTGGCTCTGGAGTGTGTGTGTGTGTGTGTGTGTGTGTGTGTGCGCGCGCACACGCATGACTAGGGAGGAGGGCCTTCAAAAGGGTTAGTTCCTTTTCCCTGAGGTTACAAAGGTAGTTCCGATTTTCAGAAAAGAGGAAGTAGGTAGATTCCTAAGAAGCCTTAAACCGGAGGGGGAAGATTTGCCCTAGGCAAGCGTCTAGCTCTGAATTTTCAGTGGGTGGGGTCCAGGTGTACCCAGAAAGGGAAGACGTGGGAGTTCCTGTCGTGGCTCAGCAGTTATGAATCTGACTAGGATCCATGAGGATGTGGGTTTGATTCCTGGCCTCGCTCAGTGGGTTAAGGATCTGGTGTTGCCATGAGCTGTGGTGAAGATCGCAGATGCAGCTTGGAACCCGCGTTGTTGTGGCTGTGGCGTAGGCTGGTGGCTATAACTCCTATTCGACCCCTAGCTTGGGAACCTCCGTATGCTGCAGGTGTGGCCCTAAAAAGCATGGAAAGAAAGAAGGAAGAAAAGAAAGAAAGGAAGGAAGGAAGGAAGGAAGGAAGGAAGTCGGAAGGAAGGAAGGAAAGAAGAAAGAAAGAAAGAAAGAAGAAAGAAGAAAGAAAGAAAGAAAGAAAGAAAGAAAGAAAAGAACGAAGAAAAGAAAGGAAGAAATAAAGAAAGAAAAAAGACAGGAAAAGATGAAGGAATGAAGACAAGAAAGATAAAGAAGACAGAAAACGCCAGAAAAAAGGAGGGAAAGAAAAGGAAGAGGTGACAAAGCTGTGGAGCACCTCCCCTGAATCCTCATCTGTACCACCACTCCCTCCTGGGACCTTTCACCCAGGCCCTGGGGAGGGTGGTAAGGACCTGGAGGCCCTCCCAGGCTGGGTGCACCAGGTGACACAGGGCCAGGGGGCAACTCTGGTCAGGTCACGCTCCACAAAGACGGCTCGGTTCGGCATCTGAGGCCTGCTGAGTGAGCAGGGCCCAGATGATCCCTCCTGATGGGCTGGTCTCCACCGGCAGGCCTCAGCCTCCCTCCCTGCCAGTCCCTTCTCTCCTGCTTCCCAGATGTCACAAGGCTTCCCTGCCTCCCTGTCTTTGTTAGGGCCCCTCTCACCCTGTGACTATAGGGTTGCCCCATCTGGAGGCCCTTCTGTTGGGAGGCCCTCTGAGGATCTCTAGCTTCAGGCCTGGGGGAAGAGTCAGACCGGGAGGGGGGCCTGCACCCCCACATTTGGGAAATTCTTTCAAAAGGCACCCCTACTTTCATGGGGTTTCATTTATGGTCTCCTTAGCACAGTGGAAACAATCATATTTTCTGCAAAAGATGTTGACTCTTCCCTCTGCTCCTGCCTCTTCAAAGTTCGGAGTCCTTCACTTGACTCTGACCCCCTTCCCCCTTCCCCCTCCCACAACCTCCTTAGGGTTCCTCTCCTCCCACCTCAGGACTCAGGAGCCAGAGCAAAGCAAGAGCCCAGTACCTCGGATGTGTCCCCGAGAGGGTCCAGGAAACTTGTTGGCATCCACCTTGTCCTGTCTGCATCCCAACCTCCTCCCACCTCCTGCTGCTACCTCTTGGCATCCAACCCACTGCCTGAGACTTTCCCATGCTACCAGAACCCTCTTTCAACAGCCCCCTCACCCCCACTTCCAGCCTCTGCCCCACAGCTCTTGAAAGCAAGTCTCCACTTACTGCCTCCATCACCACCCACCTCCCACCTCCCACCTTCTCTTCTCCTCGAAGACCTGACTTCCACCCAACACTCCACCAAGATCACTGGCAGACTCCACTGTCATTCCTCGCCGTGTCTCTGCCCACATCTCACGCTGCCCCTCGGCGCTGTTGTTCCATACTGCTGACCACACACGCTGTCTTGAAACCTGAGTCCTCTCGGCTCCTGAGATGCACACGCAGACCTCCTCCCATCTCCCCAACCACTGCTCCTACTGGCCTTGCCTGGTTCTCTTTCCCCCCTGCTCCCCAGGCCACCTTCAAATGAGCCCCACCCAGAGCTCTGTTCTGGGCCTTTTTCTCTCTCTGCCCTCGCACCCCAAGGAGTCAGAGCTCTTCCACCCCTAGCTCTCCCTCGTGTATCCTCAAGGTGCTGGCCTGCCAGCTCCTCCCCTGAGCTCCAGACCAGATAATGTACATGCCCACCGGATACTGCCTCCCACAGGTCCCTCAGGAACTCACAGCTTGTCACCTCCCCCAAACTTTCCCTCCCGTCTCTCTCCATCAGTGTTGGCCCAGATGCTGAAACCGAGCATCTGAAACCAAGCAAACTTTCACTTTCTCCTTCTCGATTGCATCCCAAATGTGCCCCGCGCCATCTGGCCGTCCACACCCCTCCCTGGTTGCCCACTCTGTGCTCCACTCGAGTCTAACAAACGTTTTGGGTGTTCCAGCTCCTAAGTGCCCGCCTGGAATGCCCCTCCCCCATGTAGCCGCAGGGCTCACTCCCTCACCTCCCCTTATCTTCACCGGAATAGCACCTCCTCGATAAGGCTCACCCTGACAACCCCATTTAAAACTTGAGAAGCCTCCTTGACCAAGTCTGCCAATCACCCTTACGTCTATTTTATTTTTCCACCATTCTAACAGACCATGTAATTAACATATCTAATATGTGTATTGTTTATTGTCTGTCTCCACCAGCTAAAAAGAAAGCTTTTTAAGAGCAGAGAGTTTTGGCTTTTTTGGTGACTGAGGCAAGCCCAGGTCTTGGAACTGTGCCTGGCGCCCAGGAGGCACTTGATAATTTGCTAACATGAGTGAGTGGACTGCACGGACCTTGGGCTTCTCCCCCTCCACAGCAGCCACACCCCATTCACCACCAGGTCTTGTTTCCATCGCCTTAAAATCTTATAGATTTACCTGTGAATCCCCATCCCCACAGCTACTGCTTTTTCTCCAGGCCCTCATTGCTTCTTGTCTGGGTTGCTAAAACAGCCTCCTGACTCCCCTTGCCCTCCATCCAGCCCTCTCCAGGACATCCCACCTCCAGGCAGCCTAGCAAAGTGATTTGAGTGTGGGCTCAGGAGCCAGACTGGCCGGGTGCTTTTTCTGGCTCTGCTGTGTGACTTTGGGCTAGTCCCCTAGCCTCTCTGGGCTCCATCCCCTTATTTGTAAAATAAGGATGATGATAGCACCTCCCCCATGTGGTTTGGAGTTGATAGGTTTAAATGGGACAATGTGCATAAAGCAAATTATAAATGGGGGTTACTGCTTTGCAGTTGTCAGATCTTGCTATCAGAAAAAGCAGGTCAACACCTGCTGAAAACTGTCCCTTGGCTCCTGGTGGCTTTCAGTTCCTTCTCTGAGCCCAGGGGCTCTCCCAAAGCTGGTCTCCATCTCACTAGCCAAAACCGTCCCTTCATTCCAGGCCCAGTGAACTCCCCCTGTCTTCTGAACACATCACACTGATTCCCGCCACTGGCCTGGGCATGAGCTGTTTTCTCTGTGCTTCAGTGACTTGTATTTGCTTTTTGACTTGACAAAAATCCCAGAGTTTTTTTGCACATTCGTACCTAGAAATCTTCCACAATCTTTTTCACATCTGTGTAGTATTCCGTCATGGGGACATACCCTAGTCGAAGCAAGTCTCATACTGATGGCTATAAAGGGTGTTTCCAATTGTTGGCTGTCACAACAGTACTGCTGTGAATGATCTTCTGCACATGTTTTATGCGTGCAGGTGTCTCTCTGTAGGACAAACGCCCAGAAGTGGGATTGCTGGGTCAAAGGTAACTAGCAAGTGTGACGCGTAGTTTTCCTACTGCCTCACAAACCCGGTGTGCTCAGCAGAGCCTGGACCTGGACCCAGGGCTAGGTGACTCCCAATTCATATCCTCCCCGCTGTACCAACATGCCTACCCTCAGAAGTAGGGGCCGAGCTCATGAAGGGCCCGAGGGCAGCCCCGGGCCACACCACAGCTCAGGTAGTTCACGTGGACTGGCAACCTCCCACTGGCCCTCACAGCAGCAGAGCCGAGTCAGCTGCCATCTGCCTTGGCAGCCTCGTGCAGGAGGAGGCCTCCCTGCACAGATGTGCAAGGGGTTCAGGAAGGTCCTAGCTCTTCCCCCCACTGCTGGCTTCAGAGAAAGTTCCTGCTCCTTTCCCGAGCCCTTGGGGTCCTTTCTGAGATGCTCTGCCCTCCTGTCCCCACACAGCCATTCCACTCCAGTCAGTCATATGGAAATTCTTGCTGTTTCCCAAAGAGGTCATTCTGCTCCCTACCTCTGTGCCTCTCACCACGCAGTTTCCCTCTGCTCCTTCCATGCCTAGATAACTCCTACGTTTACACAAAGGCAGAATTCAAGAACCACTATGCCCAGCCTAAGCTAGTACCCACTTTGCTAATATAGCAACTCATTGGTTTTAAACATCTCCTGACCTGGGTCCCCTGCTGTCAGAGCTCTGGCCCCCACTGGCGTGCTCATCACAAAGGCATGGTGCCATCCTGATGTCCACCCTCCCAGGGGCACAGGCCTGGCTGGGACAGCCTAAGGGCTTATGTTTGGGCAGCTAAGCCAGCCCAGGGGAGTTTTGACCATGCCAAACCCCTGGCATTGCCATAATTCCCCACTGCACAGTGCTACAGCACCAGGGCAGCCCCATGGAAAAGCCAGTCCCTCAGAGGCCCTTTGCTGAAGATCCAAAAATTGTCCCCGAAGCCCCACGGGAGCTCTGTGATGGGGAAGTGAGGCCTTCAGGAGGCCGGGGTAGCAGGAAGCCCTTCAAGGACGGCACCTTCTGGACTTCCCCCCACGACTCACATTTCTTCCTGGCAGCCACTGGGACAGGCCTGGGGGCTGCCAAGTCACAAAATCAAAAGATCATGTCAGCCTGAGTAAGCTGAGCCCCCAGAGGAGGAAATGAGGTGTGAGGGAAGGGGAGAGAGGGCAGGTGGTGAGTTTGAGAGATGTGTGATCCCTCCCAGCTCTCAGAGTTCCAGGCCCCCAGAACTGGCGGGCCGAGGCCCTTAGAAGGAGAGTCCTGGGCAAGGGGCACAGGAGGGGATGTTAAGGCAGGCCTGAGGTCACTCTGCCAGGGCCCAGAGCCCCTAGAGGACCCCAGAGAACCAAAGACATGGAAGCAGCCCAGACACCTCTCCCACAGGGCAGCAAAGGTACCTGACAAAGCCAGTGGTAGTCCGGAATTCCTGTCATGGCTCAGCGGAAACGAATCTGACTAGCCTCCATGAGGAGGCAGGTTCGATACCTGGCCTCACTCAGTGGGTTAAGGATCTGGCATTGCTGTGTAGACCAATGGCTGTAAGCTCTGGTCTCAACCTCTAGCCTGGGAACCTCCATATGCTGTGAGTGTGGCCCTAAAAAGACTAAATAAATACAATCATTTTAAAAAACCCCAAAAACAAAAAACTCCAATGGTGGTCCAAGGCCTCAACTGGAGACCATCTTTGATAAATCTGGGCATGATCTCTGAGCTCACATCAACATGAGGGAATGTTTTTCCAGGGTCAGGCAGGGCCTGGGACTGCCAGGCCACCCACCTGAGCACTCCAGTCAGGCTGGCCCCACCTGTCTGCACCGGCATCAGCTCCACCACCACAGCCTTTTCTAGCATCCTGAGCCTGCTGGTGGGAGGACCAGGGCCTGTCCTGCTGTCTGGAAGAATGGGGACCCATCCCACTCTGTTCCCATATGCCCACAACACCTAGTATGGCCAGGGACTTACCTTGGGGTCCTGTGAGTCAGAGTATGGAGTAAGGGGTGGGGGGTGCATTTCAACTTAGTCCCATAGAAATCTGTGTTCATTGAGCAAACATTCCCCAAGTTCATCACTTGTCCAAGCTTCGAGATGTGAAAGCAGAAAAGGCCATCAACACTGTCGCATCGTCAGCCAGGCCCCGCCCTAGCTCACCCCCACCCACCAAGGATGGGTCCCTCAGACTGTGGGACCTGGTGGGGACAGAAAGGCAGGCTAAGCTGGTGCTGGGCCCATCCCCCAACCCCACCTCCAAGGAACAAGATGGGCTTAACTAAGAGTCACGCCAACACCACCCAAACCACCTCCTATCCCAGGGTCTCAGGGGGCAAGTGAAACAGAACTGAAACTGGGGAGAGGAGAAACCAGCCTGAGCAGCCCCCAGGGACTTCAAATACTCACCCCTCACTCACATAAACCCCAACAAAAGCCCCCTCCCCCTGGCCTGGGAAAATCTTTGAAGCTTGGCTTCCTCCTACCTGAGCCCCCCTTCAGCCTTCTGCCAACTTCCCTTCCCCTCCCCCCAGCCTCATGCTACCCCAGGCCTCCCCTCAGCAGAGCTACGAGGATCCCAGGCTGGGAACCCAGAGATCAGGGCTCCAGTCGTCCCTCTGCCCCTGCCTTCTAGGGTGATCCTTGGCAAATCATTTCCCCATCTGAGCCTCAGTTTCCTCATCTGGCTTGGGCTGCTGACATGTGACCTGAAGATGAGGACTCAACACAAAGTAATAGGCTCTAGGGGGTGAATGGCAGGCAAGGATGGAACCTCTCAGAAAAGCAGCACTGAGGCGTGTGGCACCTGACCAATCCTTCCCAGGGCACAAGTGCTGGGAAGGAGGCCAAGGAAGAGACTGGGGACCGTGGCGCAAATGTCACCTCCTCTGAAGTCCGCCCTGCTTGCCCCTCACAGGTTGGGCCCCCTGTTACTCTGCTTTCACTCACCACCAACTGCCACAGTTTGATGTCTGTGTCCCCTTGGCCCTGCCTGAACAGCCGAAGCCTCGGTGCCCCTGTATCCCCTACTCCAAGCACAGGCTGGCACCAAGGAGGTGCTCAATAAAACACATGGTGAAAGACTATAGGCCCATAAAATAACAAGTGTTGACGAGGAGGTGGACAAGTTAGAACCAGCCTTTGCTGTGGGATTGTAAAATGGTATAACTTCTGCAGAAAACACTTTGGCAGGTTCCCAAAAATTAAACAGAGACTCAGTATATGATTCCACAATTCCACTCCCAGGTAGATTGAGCCCCAAAGAATTGAAAACATATGTTCATACAAAAATTTGTACACTGATGCTCATACAGCATTATTCGTAACAGCCAAAGTGTGGAAACAACCCAAGTGTCCGTGAACTAATGAATGGATAAACACAATCTGGCGTCGTCACACCATGGGCTAGTATTCGGCACTAAAAGAAATGTGAATAACCGATACAGACTACTACGCCGGTGAGCCGTGAAAACGGTATGCTAAGTGAAAGAAAACCAGACACACAGGCCACACGTATGGTTCCATTTATATGAAATGTTCAGAGTGGGGAAATTTGTAGCGACAGAAAGGCAGTTAGTGGGAGGAGGGGAAAAGGGAAATGACTACTAACAGGTATGGAATTTCTTTTGGGGTGACGGCATGTTTGGTAAATAGTGGCGGTGGTCACACAACACCATAAATGTACAGAAAACCACTGAAATGTAGACTTTAAAAGGGTGATTTGGGGGGAGTTCCTGTTGTGGCTCAGTGGAAACAAACATGAAACAAACATGACTAGTATCCATGAAGGATGCAGGTTCAATCCCTCACCTCACTCAGTGGGTTAAGGATCCGGCATTGCTGTGAACTGTGGTGTCGGTCACAGACGCAGCTTGGATCCCGCATTGCTGTGGCTCTGGCGAAGGCTAGCATCTACAGCTCCAATTAGACCCCCAGCCTGGGAACATCCATATGCCGCGGGTGCAGCCCTAAAAAGACAAAAAGAAAAAGGGTGGTTGTTATATCAATAAAATAAATAAATAAAGGAGTTCCTGTTGTGGAGCCCTGGAAGCGAATCTGACAAGGAACCATGAGGTTGCAGATTCAATACCTGGTCTCGCTCAGTGGGTTAAGGATCTGGTGTTGCTGTGAGCTGTGGTGTAGGTCGCAGATGCGGCTCAGATCTGGCATTGCTGCGGCTGTGGCATCGGCTGGAGGCCACAGCTCCAATTGGACCCCTCTCCTGGGAACCTCCATATGCCGTGGGTGCGGCCCTAAAATAAAAATACAAAAAGACAAAAATAAATAAATAAATAAATAAATAAATAAAAGCAAACCACCTCCCCATGGACGAGTTGGAAGACCAAACCTGTCTGTCTGGCTGGCTGGTTTGCTCAACTATATGTGTCTCTCTGAAAACACCATCCCACAGGAGCCATTCTTTGTCCTGGGAAGCCATACCCCACACTCCACTCCTGCCCCCAGATTCAGCCTGTGCGGAGTGGGTGGGAGGGGAGGAGACCTGGTGGGCTGTATAGTAGGATGAAGCTCTCTCCTGTGTCCCAGCTTCAGGGCAGGTGCCCCTATGACAAGAGGACTTGCAGTCTGGCTGCTGTCTGGGCTCTGACCCTGGTCCTGTCTCCTTCAGTTTCCCATCAGGAGTCTGCCTCACAGGGTAGGATGAGATATGGCAAAGCCTGGGATGGGGCACCCTCCCGAAATTCTCTCCTTTGGCTTGCGTTCCCAGCCAGCCGTTGGGAAGTTCTTCCTTTGGTCTGATTGTGGTATTGGCCTGGAGATAGCCGTGGGCAGAGGTTTCCACTGAGTCAGCCTGATTCAGCTTTAATCAGCTTTGGAACCCCCTGGAGGTCCTTGAACTCGAATGCTCACTTCATAGTGATGAAGCAGGATGTGGGCTCCCTTCAGCCCCCAAAGCAGCTGCTTCCTGAAATGGTGCTGGTGGGAGCCAGCAAAAGGAGAAGGCTGATTCCCCCCACCACTGAAGAAGCCCCCCAACCACAGCAGAGGGGCTGGGTCCCCACCCAGGCTGCCTGCATTCTCTCAGAGGCTGGATTGGCTGAGGGCCCTCCCCTCCTTGAGCCTCTTGGAACAAGCAGTCCCACCATCTTCCTCTGATGCCCAAGCATCAGATACGAGCCGATGGTGTATGAGGAGCCCTGGTCCCCTAGGGCTGCCTCTGCCCCAGGCCTGCCCACTTTCATTTTGCCTGAGAGACCCCCATCTGTCTGCTCACCTCTGCTGTGTATATCCTTTGTGTCAACCTCAGCCCAGCAAAGATGAGGAACTTAATAAATAACTGCACAATGAATGAATGAGATCAGAAAATATGGTTCAAAACTCCAGTTTCCTGAGGGCAAGAATTAGAGTCATTTTTTTGTTGTGAGGTTTTGGTAAACTTGACTTACCCTCTCGGTACCTGAGTTTCTTTAATAAAACGGGGACAATAATTGTATCAACCTCAAAGCGCTGGTGACAAAAGTAACTGAGATGATTCATATAAAACTTCCAGAACAGTCCCAGGCCTATGTGTGATGTGTGGTGTGCAGTCACCGCCATCACTCTTCGTAATATTGCCCTCATTGTCTTGCCCTTGGGAGAACAGCCAGGTGGCTGGCTGAACAATGCCTTTTTCTGGCAAAGCGGGTGGAGATCAGTGAACACCTTTAGGAAGAACTCTGGGCTCCTGCCAGGTCAGCCCCAGTCCCTGGAGGACCTTTAGTTCCTGCCTTAGTGGTGAGAGGTGGCCCCTCCCAGGTGTCCAGCCTTGGCGCCTCCCGCCTCTCACAAGTCTCATGCACACAGAGCCTGCACGTATGTGCTCAGTAAATGGGCTTCTCTGAACAGAGGGCTGGTCACGTGCTGAGGGTGGTCGCAGCAAAGGCTCTGGGGACCACCTGAGTCCGGATGCCAGGACAGGGCCGGCCCTCGGTGTCTCCACGGGCTTCCTGCCTGCACAGCCCCTTCTCTTCCTGTGGGATCGCTTCAACCCTGGGAGACCAGGAAGTTTGGGTATTCCAGGAAAGCCCCGGCCCGCCCAGGAAACCCTAGTACCTGGTGTGGCTTCATCTAGCCCATTGTCCTGAAAGGATAGGAACAGCGGCCCGCCTATGACCCACCTCCCCGCCAACACACCCCCCCCCCGCCCCAGCGCCAGCCCCTAGGGACGTCCTGTCCCAGGTCCCTGTGGGCAGAGTACGTGTTCAGTCAAGCTGTCTCCCTGCAGCCACCTCACCCTGGGGCCTCCTGTGGTCCAGTTTTCCTCTGTCCTCAGTTCCCAGGTGGGTCTTAGAACTTCACAGCAGACCCACAGGAAAGGGACATCAAATGGGGCAAGGCCTGGAACACCCTCAGGGCCAGGGCAGCAACTCTTCCTGCTCCCCTGCTCTCTTCCTAGGAACGAACTCTCTCTCTCCCAGCCATGTTGGCCTAGTGATCCCCACTAAATTCATATATCAGGGGAGTCCCAGTCTGGTGCCATGAAGGCAGGGAAATTCAATGTGGGTCTTTCCTGAGCCTGTGGACACAGGAAAAGAGAGCTTCGTGAGTATGTGGTAGATGGATGCACATGTGCACAGATGCACATGGCTGCATGTGTATAAATGTGAGCAGGTATTGTCTATGTGCCTGATATGTGTAGACATGAAAGGCATAGAGGTAGAGAAGCCTGCCATTCCATCTTCCCTGATTTGTATGCCAGGGCATATGGCTCACCTCTTGTTATACTGACAGCTGTATCTGTTTCTGTCTATGATGTGGGGGTGGGGGTGTTTCCAGGGGAGGTGAGTAAGCAGCAGGTGGAGTTCAGGAGAAGATGTATCAGGGCTTGGATATCAACAGCCCCACACCTTCTCACTCACAGGACCAGTCTGGGCCTTCCTCAAGGGCCGTGGTTTCCTCAAGCTGAGAAATGGGTCCGAAGTCCCAAGGATGCTATCCAGGGTACAGACGAGCTCCAGATGGCTCTGGGCTCCCAAGGTGGCTGGGGACGGAGAGTACCCCTGAAAAAGCCCCAGAACCAGGAACGAACATCCTGAAACTGTCTGACATTTCACGGTGGCCTGTGTGCACACTGAAGAGGGCTCCTACCTGCCGGGAAATGAGGGGAGCGCAGTAAGAGGTGAGAAAACCTCAGGCTTCTAAAAAAGCTCCTCAACACCTTCACTTTGGGCAAGATCTACATCACACCCACCCCTGCTTCCTTGGGGGAGGGTGCTGTATGGGGGAAGAGGTGAACCTTCTAGGCCAGGCTCCAATGGGCCAGGTAGCTCTGGCTCCCTGCCCCTGCTTTATCATTCCATCTTCCTACTGGAGGAAGATGGTGCCCACACTGGCTCTCTGCCTCTGAGGGCTGTGGCCAGGCCCCTGAAAGGTGTGAGAGCAAGAAGAAGCACCAGCTGTGGGAAGACCTGCCCCATGACTTCAGCATTTCCCCCAAATTCACCCTCCCCCCAGAGGAGGAAATTGTGACATCTGCCGCCCCCACTTCCTGCAGCTGAGACCCTGCTCAGCTCAGAGTGGGAAACCTGTCATGGGCTAACAGTGTCACCTGCTCACTCACTCTTGCCACCAGGAAGGCCATCCCCAAACCTCATTCTTCAGACTCGGACCAGGATGAGCCCCCAACAGCGGTCACCCAACCTCAGAGTGAGGGGATAATTTCCAGCTGGGCGTCGGGTATGAAGGTTCTGGTCCCAAATCTACCAGGTGCTCCAGAATGCCTTGAGTACCTCCCTGTTCTGGGCCTCAGTGGGGAGCCCTGATGAGCAGGCAGGGACCCCAAAAGCTCAGTTCTGGAAAGCACCAGGGCTTCCCACATATCATAGATCGATGGAAGGCCCATGCTAGGGAGCAGAGCCCTGGCACTGAGCACTCCCCCAGGACAGAATGGCAACCACCCTACCATAGACCACCAGATCTAAGAGGGGTCGCCCCCTCCCCGTGGGGAAGGATAGAAACACCTGAAAGACCCGTGCATGGGAGGGGGTGAGCCAGCAGACCTGCCCTATTGGCTTCCAGCCTAGGCCTGGCCGCACCGCTCCGTCTTGTTCAACCAGCCCTTCCAAATGGCTCATCTTTTCTCATGTGCCACGTCTCTCACACCACTTGGTTTTGCAAATGCAGGTTCCACTGCCTGGAAGACCCTCAGCTGCCTCTGTGTCTGGCCAACGTCCTCTCAGGAATGGGTGAGCGGACAGAGCATGGGGTCTGGAGGTCCAGGAGTCCTGGGTCTGGTCTGCTTGGGAGGGCAGATCAGTAAGCAAACCCTCATCAGGCCTGACAGTGGGAGTGCTGAGCTCAGGGTCCCTAGGGGCCAGGATGGGCCCGAGGCTAAAGAGATGGGGGTTGGTGGCTGGGGCAGACTTTGCAGACAGTCTGGGCTGCGGAGGAACTGGCGGGCGCAGGGCCCAGCTTCATGCGGTTGGCTGTGGGGGAGGCTGGAACTGCAGACTATTTTTAGTCTCCTTCCTGATGGATTGCAGAGACAAGGATGCTCCAGGCTACAGCCCTGGCTCGCTGGGGAAAGACTAAAGTGGCCCCAGGTCCCCCTGGAGCTCAGAGTCTCCAGAGGTTTCTCGTTTGTTCCTAGACATGAGGGGCTGAGGCCCAGGATGTGGACCGGAAGCATGCCCAGCACATCCTAGACATGCAAATGCCCGTGAAGGATTTTCATATCATTTGCACACTGCCTATCTTCCTCATCAGAAGGAACTGAGAGTTCCCTTTCAGAGGGCCCTTGGCAGAGCAGTGCATTCAACTGAGTCCACGGCTAGCTGCCCCTCCTGGGGGTTGAAGCTCTAAAATCAGAAAGCACAAGCAGGGGGGGTTATCAGGATAGCAAATGCGTTCTATCTGATCAGTTGGTGGTGGCTCCCTGAAGAGCAATGAAGAGCAATTCATTCCTTCAAACCACAAATTACCATTTGAGTACCTACTGTGTGGCAGACACTATTCTGGGTGATGGAGATTTAGCTGTGAGCAAAAATGACAAAATGCCCTCACAGGGCATATATTTTACAGCAGTGTGGCCCAATAGCAGAATATTTGAGCCACACAGATAATTTTAATTTTCTAATAGCCACAGTAAATCAGAGTTAAAAGGAACAGGTGAGAGGAACTTTTACAATACGTTTAGTATAACCTGATATACCCAAACATCTTCATTTCCACGTGTAATCAATAGAACTATTTTTAATACGTTATTTTTTCATGTTACAACTTCAAAATTCGGTAGGTCTCATATACTTAGAGCACTTCTCAGTTCAAACGAGTTACATTTTAGGTGTTCCAAAGCCCTTGGAGAATGCAGTTCTAGAGGAAATCATTGATAAGAGCTTCAGAGAAAGGAATGCCACGATTGATTAGTGATGTCTGCTATGGACCTGGGCAGGACGCCTGAGCTGGATAAGGTTAGAAGCCATGTGTCTGCCAACCCCAAGCGTGTCTTCTCCTTTACCCAGGCCTTTTGAGCCCAGTCGTCTTGCTCAATCTGAGAAAACTGTCAATCCGACGACTGAGACTTAAATCAGGTGTGAGTCTAGGATTTTTGGCCTGAGCACTATCCTACCAAAAGGCACCAGCACATCAATAGGGCAAGGGCCTCCTGGATGTGGTCCTGTGTGGTTTCCTATCGTGTGGGCTAGATTGTAGCCACTGGTGACCCTGGGAATGTGGGATTTTGCTTTTGTTTTTTCCCAAGCCTTCTTCCTCCCAGAGTTAAATAATACCAACATAAAAGTATTTCCTGAGCCTGAATTAGCCATTTCAGCCCCACTCCACCAGCCCACACCCGCAGACCTCCTGGCCGGAACCCTGGCTGGGACAGCACAGCCCAGACTCCATTTGCTTTCCCAGACAATGAGAAGCTAAAATTGGGCCACGGAGGCAGCTGGAAATGCCTGGGGGTTGGGGGAGCGAGGGCTGTGCTTGGAATGAGGGAGGCAGGGGTGAAATATGAGAAAAACTGGATCTTGGGCCACCTTACCATTGTTAGCATCATCACCCATTCTGCTCCTTCTGGAAATCTTTCACTGGCTCCCTAGAACCCACAGGATAAAAATCCAGGGCCTTAGCTCCCAGGAGCTGCCACTGATGGGGTAATTTAATTTTACTTTTAGAACATCTTCCCTCTTTCATCTTATTCCTCCAACAAACAAGAATATATCACAGGCACTGGTCTAGGTCCTAGGGATATAGCTGTGACCTAAACTAACTAACACAGGTCCCGGTCCCCTGCCTTCCTGGAGCTCACATTACTCCAGCCAAACCCATAAAACCCCACATCCTCATATACCACCAGGTCTTTGCAAATGCTCTTCCCTCTTCTTCCATTTTTTTTTTCTTTTTTTGCTTTTTAGGGCCACATTTGTGGCATGTGGAAGTTCCCTGGCTAGGAGCTGAATTGGGGCTGCTGCAGTCTTTTTTTTTTTTTTCTTTTGGCCATGCCCATGTCTTGCGGATGTTCCTGGGGCCAGGGACTAAACTCACACCACACCAGTGACAACACCAGGTCTTTAACCCACTGTGCCACCAGGAAATTCCCTCTTTAATTCTTCAGTAGCCTCTCTACCTGGGGGACACCTACTCATCTTCTAGGGCCCACTCTGCCCTTTCTTTGATGCCTTCCCTTAGAAATGGGTTTGGTACCTGCGCACCTAGGATCTTCACAAGTATAATGGCCCTCTAGCCCCACATCTGCCTCCCTCACCAGGCTGAGAGGCTTGAGGGGAGGGCCTGTGCCCTCCCTCGCCAGGACCCCAGGGCCTGACTCCAGAAGCACCCACCCTAAGCTCCCTTTTCCTCCAAGTTCAGGACTGAGCAGGAGAGGCATGGGGGTGGGGGTGGGGTCTAGGATTCCTCTGAAGAATTCAAGGTCATTGTGAAACCCCTGCCTGGCATTCCTACTCCTGGCATTCCAGGGATCCAGGGAGCCTCAGAGGAGCAAAGGCACAGTGTCTCCAGCAAAGGCAGGTGGATGACTGAGAGGAGCCGGGGATAGAGAAGACCAGGGTTCAGAACTAGGAATGCTGGGCATTGTTAAAGGGCTTCAAAAACAGCAGAGAGATGAGAAGGCAGTGGCCTTCTCCCATGGGAGACAGGATGGCAGGGTGCTAACTGACCAGGGTAAACTCAGTGGCCCTTAGATTTACGAAGCAGAGGGAGGCATAAAGGGGCCCCCCATTCCCTGCTGGTTTCTCCAGGAGAGCTGAGCTTTGGTTTTTCAGTCTTGCTCTCTCTCTCTCTTTTGTGCCCCTCTCCTCCCCAGGGTCAAGGATGCACAAGATGGAAAGCAGGACAGGCCCCCAAGAGGCTGATGTTGGTGCCATGATCTTGTGCAGATCTCCATGCCTCCAAGGCCCAACCTAATGGTCCTGCCATCCACCGCCCCAAAGGTCCCCTCTGCTGCTTGCCCATCAGGGGAAACGGCATAAGCCTTGTGCTCGGGCTGCCCGCTCTCCGCTGGCTCATTTACATGGGATTTACATGGGCTCATTTCATGCCTTGATGCCCACGGCTTCCCACCCGCCTGCCCACCTGGCCCCTCCCCGTGCCTCCATAGCGACAAAGGAGTTCCGTCTGTCCCTCAAGTTCCCTGCTGTAGGCCCACGGGGCACCAAGAGAATCACCAAGGAAAGAGGGAGCCTGCTGGGGTCCAGAGAGGGCAGGCACCTCACTGGAGATTGCTCAGTAATCCAGGTGGGATCAAGGCTTGAGCCCGCTTTCTCCACTAGCCACTCCCAGAACCCACTTCTTCTGCCCTTTTCCCACCACTGAGGGCTTGCAGAGGAGATGGTCTGTCAAGTCTGCTGCTGCTGCTGCTGCTGCTGCTGCTGCCGCCTGTGAGCTGGGCAAACAGACCAAGTCATTGACTTCGAGCTCCTTCCAAAGACCATATTGCTCTCAGAACCCACAGCAGTGCACAAGAAGGGGCCCCTCAGGAGCTCTGTCCAACCCCTTCCTCTTCAATAGGAGGAGAATGAGGCTCAGGAAAAGTCACGTTTGCCCGGGATGATGGGGGGGTGATGGAGGCCCCAGGTGTCTACCCCCAGCCCAGAGCTCACTGGGGTCTCACAGCTCCCAGACTCCTGGCCTGGGCACCTGCTGCCACCTTGGCCACCCTGGGAAGCTGGGTGTGGGAGAGGAAAGAACCAAGCAGAATCTCCAGTGCAGGGCTGGCACAGGAGGGCACAGGGCAGACACAAGACGGCTATGACTCCATGGTGGGAGGGCGATTCCAGCCCCGTGGGGTCTGCGAGCCAGCCAGAAGCTGGGCTCAGATTCAGAGCAGGGAACTCCCCCAAGTTTGCCACACCCCCTCTCCAGTAGTTACTGCTCAGGACAATCTCCCACACACCCCGAAAGGCCTGAGTCCCCACACAGGGGCAGCAGAGAGGGGAATAGAAGGGAGGGGAGAGGAGAAGATGTGGGGAGACTGGGGGACATCTGGCTTTCTGTCCCCGTCCCCCCACCGGCCCCACCCTCCATCCCCAGTCCTGTCCTAATCCCGCCCATCTGAGCAGCCCCCCCCCTTTCCCACTCCCCCACCCCGGGGGCCCTTCTCACTCATCCTTTGGGGTTCTAACATCTATTTGCTTTATCATGAAGGGAGCTTAAGGGTTTCTAAGGCACAAATCCCCCCACAGCCCTGTCACTGCCCTGAGGGTTGAAAAGCCAAGCTCTGGGACTAGCACACAAAGCCTGCCCACTGGTCCCTCCTTGCTCTCAGCATCCCCTCAGCATGCACACTGAGCCCCACGCTGCTTGCCCGTGTCTCCGCTCAGGTACCACCTCTCCTGCCCTCTAGCCTCCTGCTCGCGCCCTTCCCTCACCACAGGTTTATCCCATGGGGCTTATTCCATCAGCTTTCCCTCCCACAATGGACTCCTTGAAGGCAGGGAGGCCTGAAGCCATTTCTAGTAGGGCCAGGCCTCCAATGGGGTTGGAGGCCAGGAAGAGGGAAAGGTCCACTCTTGATGAGAAGAGGTGGGGTTCAGGAGTGGTCTGGACTCCAAGGTCATCGCTTGGCAGGCAGAGACCTGCTTGGGAGCTGTGAGTTCAGCTCTCACTCCCACCTCTTGCTAACTAGGAGTCCCACTGAGTGTTTCCTCGGCTCCAAGGCTCTAAGGAGAAGGCCAGTGAGAGTGTGTCATGTTCACACGGGCAGGAGGTGCTGAGTCACGAACAGGAGCCCCCCACCCTCACCTCCTGACCAGAATGGCTTTGAAGGCAAGAAGCAGGCACAAGTAAATAAATAGCTTGTTTATTAGTAATATGTTACATTATTAAAGTGCATTGAGAAGAGATGCAGGGGCCGAAGCTGGAAGGCCACCAGCCCCAGGCCCTGCCCCAGGCTGGCCAGACACAGCCAGAGAAAGTCCCTGCTCTCTGTTGAAGCCCATGGACAGGGCTGAGGGCAGAGGTGCCCACCAGGAGAGCTTGGCCCAGGGCGTCCCTACAGGAATTCACAGTTTAGCCTAAGTTATAACATGTCCTGAGCTGAAGGTGGGAGGCTAGGAGCATGGAAGCACAGCCCCTGGGGAAGGGGGCTGAGGGGAGGGGAGGGAGCCCCCCCGCCCCCCAACCCCCAATGCCAAGGGCAGAGTCCTGAAACCTCCCCCTGAGGACCCGGCTGCTCCTTCTAAATGAACATGGCGAACCTGGGGCTCAGTTTTCTCCTTCATTCTCCCCTGTCTCTCTCATCCCACCCTCTCCCATAATCAGCCCACATTAGGGGCTCAGACACCATCCCCCTCAGACTGGGCTCCCCGGGCAGAGCCAGCTCATGCTACTCTCCTCCAACCCATGTCCATTCCTGGACTCTCATCCTGTCCCTGTCCCCGGGAGCCACAGCTGGGACCCCTCCCCCATGACCCATCCCTTCCCCAGCCCCACCCTTCCCCACCCCACCCCAGCATGTAGTTTTGGTATTTCATACAGATGCAGTCAGACGTAGCTATACATGAAATAAGCCTAACATAAAAATAGAGCTTCTTCCGTCCTTCTGTCCGGAAAGCAAACATCCTTCAATAAACATGCAAGGCAGCTGCCTAGTGGGACCCAGAGCTGGCGAGGTGGCCACAGAGGGCGGCCCTGGGCCTGCAGGAACACTAGCCACCCCCAGCCATGGCAGGAGGGAGGATGGGCAGGAGGGGGGTTGGGTATAGAGAGTCCAGAAGGACTCAGGCCTCAGCCCAAAGGTCCAGAGATGGGTTCCCAAGTCCCCTTTTGAAACCCCACTTTCTGGCCCACAGGCTCTTGGGCCAAGAGCATTACTGATTTAGCCAGTTTGAGTTTTTGAAAAATAGTCCCCAAAAGATAAAGTCTTGGGTCATCAGTGCCCCGGCTTCACAGTCAGAGCCTTCATTCTCTGGCCCACACCACCCCCCGCCCCACCGGGGCTCAGCAGCCGCCTGCGGCTGGCCATCTCCAGGCCTGGTGACCCCTTCGGGTTATGCAGTCCCCCTGGAAGAAGTGGTGGGCAAGGAGCTCCCGGGCCCAGCCGGTTCTGGGTGTGAGACTCTTCTAGTGCCTTGGGGCTGCAGAAGAAGCCTGCAGCATGCTCAGCCCCAGGAAGCCCTAATGGACCAGCAGGCCAAGAACAAGCGTGGGCAGGACACCTAGCCAGAGGGAGGATGCCAGCGTGCAGGCGTGGCCCAGCAGGTGTGAGGCCGTGATACCATCCTCGCGCATCAGCTCCCAGTGCTGAGCCTCGCGGAGGTAGGAGCCCTCCCGGGCCTCGCAGTAGTAGTGGCCGTACTGGAGGTCCGTGAGATTCTCGATGAACAGGATGCAGTTGGGGCTCTGGTGGCCAGGTTCACAGCTCTGCTCCACATTCTCCTCGTGGCGCCACGAGTAGGTGGCATGGCGGGACTCCATGGGGCAGCTCAGGTAGTAGCGAGAGTTCTGGGCCAGGGAAACCTTCTGTAGTGGGGCCCCTTCTGGAGAGGGATGGGAGGGGCCGTGAGGAGGGGCTGAGGGCTCCCAGAAAGGCTGTGTCCTCCCCTGCTGATAGGCTGTCAAGGCCAAGGCTTCTAAATGAACATGGGGAAACTAGCGCCCAGTCTCCTCCTTACTCTCCCCTGCCTCCCTCATCCCACCCCTCTCACAAGCACCCCAACACCCAAAGGGCTCCCTCCACAGGACTGTCCCGCCCCATCTGTCCAGGGCCCCCAGGACCAGACTCTGCCTCCATCAGATGGGCCCTCATCGGACTGGGGCCTCAGGGCAGGGCCAGATCAGGTACCTGGCTTTGGGTTGGGGCACTCCTTGTGTGGCTCTTCTGGATTGATGGACTGCAGCACTGGCCTGGAGCCAGAAGGAAAACAGAGGCTAAGCAGACAGGAGGCCACAGGCCCGACTCTTTCCCTTCTTCCTTCCCCACCCAGTATTCGCAGCGGTGCCCACCCACAGGCAGCTCTGGCCAGAAGGGACACCTCCTGGAGCCCATCAACCCCCAATGCTGCATCTACTTTCTCCTAGGGACAAGAGGTACTAGCCAACATACTCTTGGGAGCTGTAGATGGAGGCACAGCGGTTCTGAGTCCAGCCGCAGTAGGGGTCTCGGGCCATGAGGCAGCCGTGGCAGCCCCCGCTATAGACTTCACACAGGTCCAGGGGCACCTGGCTCACCTCCCACTGGGAGCTCACATACAGTTTCCGCTGGAAGGAGAGAAGGACTGGGTCAGGCCAGGGCCTCCACCACAAATGAGTTCTAAGCTCCCAGGCTGAGGTTCAGCTGTTTGGCAGGCCGTGGGGCCCAGTGACTCAGAAAAGGACATGCAGATCACACACAGAGAAACTCTGTCCTCAGCTGGCCATCACTGGGCAGCCCCATAGGACAGGGGTGGCTGGGGGGTAGGGAGGCTCACCCGGTCAGCGTCCAGTGACATGGCCTGGATAGTGGCCGCACGGCGGAAGGGCTGGATCTCCAAGATGTTGAAGACAAGGCTGTGTTCTTGATCCCCAGACTCAACCACCTTGTGGATGGTGCCCTTGTCTGTGGGTGAGGGGCAGAGGGTCAGCAGCTGGGAGGCCCACCCCGGAGCCAGGCAGCCTCCCTCTAGGCTAAGCTGACCAGGAAAGACAGGTTGGGGTGGGCTGGGAAGTGAGGGCTCAGGCAAGGGTCATAGGACTCGGGTGGAACGGGACAGTGCGACTGAGGAGGGTCATCCCAGGAAGGCCAATGGCTCCCCAAGGCCACAGGGGAAGCTGGAGCATGAACAGAACCAGCA
Organism: Phacochoerus africanus; assembly: GCF_016906955.1. Lineage (NCBI taxonomy): Eukaryota > Metazoa > Chordata > Mammalia > Artiodactyla > Suidae > Phacochoerus > Phacochoerus africanus. The sequence goes on along the minus strand of NC_062552.1, from coordinate 60,355,398 downwards.
GGTCCACGTGCTGCCAGGCCCTAGCTCCATGCATTAGCATAACCTTGCTCATCCTCCACCCCCTTGGGAGGTGGGGATTATCACCCCCGCTTCTCAGATAAGGAAATGAGGCTCAGAAAGGACAAGCAACTTGCTCAAGGTCACACAGCGGGTAACTGGAACCCAGAGCGTCAGAACCCCACCCCTCAACTTATCCCATAAACCCCCCTGCTTCCTGGATTCTCTGGGGGTTTTTTTTCTTTAGATAAACTTTCTATTTTGGAATAACTCCAGGTTTACAGAAAAACTGCCAACATCATACAGAATTCTCGTATACCCTTCACCCAGTTTCCCCTAATGTCACCATCTTATATAACGGTGATATGTGTCGCAGTTGAACAGTTGACACTGGTACATTATTATTAACTTGACTACCGACTTTAAGACTTTATTGGGATTTCATGGGTTTTTCCGTTAATGTCTATTCCAGGATCCAATTTGGGATTCCACACTGCATGTCGTCTTAGGGGATTTTTTTTAATTGTTTTTTTAATCTAAAATCTTAGATCTGAAAAGGAAGGACCTAAGATTCCACAGAGGGATTTCCAAAGTCCCACACTAGGCTACCTGCCTCAGGGGCCAGCGCTCTCTCCATCCACACCTGTCGGGAATAATGGGCGTGCTGACCCCTGCACCCTCCCAATCCCATCTCACCAGCTGTCCCAGTTTCTAGAACAGCCTGCCTCCTTCCCCCTCCCTCCCAATTTCCCAGGGCATCACTTGCCCCAAAAAAGCAGTCAGATGATGAGATAATTCCTGCCTCGGACATTTCCTCCCGTGTCTGTGACCCGACTCCCCCCCGCCCCCCCCCCCCGCAGGCTCTGGGATGTAGCCCCATGCTCCTTTGGCCTGACAAGCTCCTAGCCCAGTCACTGCCTTCACACACACACGCTGCCCTTCACCTCCTCCACGCAGCCTGGTGACAGCCTCCGAGAGCTTCTCCCCCCTGTGAGAGCCTCCCATTCTTTGCAGAGGGCTCAGAAAGTTCTATTTCTTATCTGGCCCCAATCCTTCCTGCTACAGGCTCCCAAAACGGTACCTCTCCGACGGCCCTCAGGGAGAAGGGACACAAATGCCCTCATCGCTCAAGTGCACCTGCTTCACAGATCTGCAGGAAGGGGGCCCACTGTCCCTCAGCCCAGGCCCAGTCTTCCTTATCCTGGCTCCTGCTCCCAGTCCCACACCTTGTGACTTCCTCATCTCCTCTTCCCCAATGCCCTGTTGTCCCCCTGGCTGGCCACAACAGCTAAGCCAGCCACTGCTGGAACAGGGGCCAGGATGAAGAGAGGAGAAAAGGACAAGGGGCCAGGACAGGGGCCAGGATGAAGAGAGGAGAAAAGAGGTGGGTCTCGGGACTCAGAAACTAGGCCTGTTAATGGGAAGTTACTCTCCCCCAGATTCCCAGGAGGCACAAAACCTTATGTGGCCACTGGAGTTCCTGTCGTGGCTTAGTGGTTAACAACCTGACTAGCATCCATAAGGATGCAGATTCAATTCCTGGCCTCGTTCGTGGATTATGGATCTAGCATTGCTATGAGCTATGGTGTAGGTCACAGACATGGCTAGGATCCTGTGTTGCTGTGGCTCTGGCGAAGGCCGGCGGCTACAGCTCTGGTTGGACCCTGGCCTGGGAACCTCCATATGCTGTGGGTGTGTCCCTAAAAAGACAGAACAAACAAACAAACAAAACTTATGTGGCCACTATGGCCCTAAGAAAACCCCCAGGTAAAGCAACAGCAGGAAGTCACATGGGGCGAGTATGAACAGTTGAGGGGCATGCTTGAGAACTGGATTAAGTGACCCCAGAGATGCTAGGCACTGGGGCAGACACTGCCTTCTTTTTTCTTTTTAGGGCCACACCTGCAGCATATGGAACTTCGTAGGCTAGGGGTCAAATGGGAGCTGCAGCTGCAGGTCTACACCAGAGCCATGGCCACGCCAGATCTGAGCTGCATCTGCGACCTACACTGCAGCTTGTGGCAATGCCAGATCCTTAGCCCACTCAGCCAGGCCAGGGATTGAACCTACATCCTCATGGACATGATGTCGGGCTCTTAACCCGCTGAGCCACAATAGAAACTCCAGACACTGCCTTTCTGATGGCACCACCACCCAGTGTTAAGGAAGGCCTGCAGTAGCCCCCCAGCAATGATCTCCATGCCCACTCCCAGAGCTACATTTGCCCACAGCCTGGGACCAGGAAGCTGCTACAAAGCCAGCTCTGGGCTGGCGCCTCCATGGCTGGTGACTTCCAGGATGCAGGGACATCTCTCAGAACATTCAACCCAGCTTCCAGGGTCAGCCAGACCCTGCTCTCCCAAGGAAGCCCCATTCAGGGAAGAGAGGTACCCCTGCAAAGGCTCTGCCATCTGGAAGTCCTTCTTCACATCTCACTAAATCCTTTGCATCCCACATCAAATGTTTCCTCTCACCTGCATAATAATCCCAAAGACAGGAAGAGGGTCCACTTTCCCCACTCCACCTGGCAGAGCCCCCACAGGACACCCTGGAACCAGGTCTTTCCTCCTGACTTTCCACATCTCTTCCTACCATCTTCAGAAGTCAGACAGCTGGACTGAAGCTGCCCCCAGCTTTGCTCATACTTGCCACATTGTTGCTTCAGAATCCTGGCACCTGCTCTTCTCCCAGGCTATGATACCCTTCCCTTACCCCTCTGCCCCACCTCCTCCAGGAAGCCCTCCCTGCCTCATTCTTCCACGGCCCACATATTAACTCCTGACAGTTCTTTGTCACTCAACTCTCCCTTCTAGGTATCAAGATCCAGCCAAGTACTAATTCCATTATTTTTTATACCTTTCATATCCATCTGTACAAAGCCACTGGGGTGGGGGAAGGGGTCCCAGGAAGCACCTCACCTGTGGTCAGGTAGAGAACGTGGAAGGTCTCCCCATTGCTGGCATGCATGCGGTGCACGACCACTTTCTGGTAGTGATGCTTAGAATGGAACAGCGGCGTCTTCAGACGCCCCATGGGCTCCACCCTCTGTACCACCTCAGGGTGACTGTCGGCCACCTGGAAGGTCTCTGTGGGTATGGCCTGCCGGTCTGGGAGGCACTGGACAAGGAGCAAAGGTCCAGATCAGTGGGGTGGCTGGGAGGAGGGGCTGGGGCCTGGGGCCTGGTGGGTGTCCCTCTCACCTTGCCAGGCCGTGGGTCGGGAAGGTCCTTGTGGTAGCCTCTGAGTGCAGAAGTGCGGAAGACCCTGTCGATGTCGCCAAGGGAGTACACGCAGACGGCTGAGTAGTTCCTAGGCGGACACAAAGACCACCTGAGAGGGGAGCCCAGGACCTGCCCACCTCCACTCCCCAGGGCCAGCCCAGCCCCAGACAGCACAACTGCAGCCTCACAACCAAGCTCCCTGGCCTTTGAGCTCCAGGGGGGCAGGGACTATCCCGGGGGCCAAGGCCAGTGCCTGAGTTATCAAATACCACTGAAGGAAGGAGAGGGGAAGCTCAACCTACTTCCTTTCTGCCACAGGAAAAACCACAACCCATGTTCTGTCCCAGAATCGCTGAGTTCAGACACCAATGCCAGGGCAGAAGAAATCCCAGCATGCGCATCCTTGCCAAGCTGACGCCCAAGGAGGCCAGGCCCCCATCCCCTTCTCAGCCCGCTGGGTCCACCCACTCTGTCCCCCTCCTCTCCCTACACCCACCCTGTCCCCCTCCTCTCCCTATACACACCCAACACTTTTGCCTGCCTTGTTTTCAATCAATGAGCGATTAAGAGGTGTGAATTATCAGGCACAGGCACTGCCTGAGTGGGTGTGATAGCACCCCGCACCCAGAACCCCGAGGGGCCTCCGCAGCCTTCTTCCAGGGCCCAGCACTGGCTCTGAGCACACAGCTGGGGGACACACAGCCCCAGGCGCAGCCATGAGAATGTATTTGGCACGTGGATGCACACCCGTGTGTACAGACTCACAAACACACTGGCACACATCTCCCTGAGCACTGTCTGCCCACCAGGCCCAGTGACAGTCCTGTCCCTTGAGCCTGAAGTCCCCACTCTTGCCACATCAGCCATCCCCTCAGCAGGGCCCAAACCCTCGGATCCCCACTGGACACTTAACTAATGCCAGCCTCAGCCCCAGGACAAGGGTCACTCACCAGGGGTTGGAGAAAACTCCATAGACCCTCGTGTCCCTCCACTGGCCATTAGGGTCGGGGAGGAGGAAAACGTCCTGCAGCCTGTTGAAGTTCTTGTTGGTGGCAGTGTCACTGCACACCAGCATGGCTTTCAGGAAGGTGTTCCATTTGGAGACTGATAGTGAACTCTCACCACCCTGGTCCCCCTGGAAGGGTGGAGGGGAGAGAAGCTCCTCAGCATCCCCTCAGCTGCCAGGAATGCCAGCACCCAGGCTTCCCAGGAGGAAGGGAGGCCCTGAAAGGGGCTGGAACCTGCCAGGGGATGAGGCCGAGGTGCCTCATGACTCAGGCCAGGTTCTTGGGCCAGGCTCCAGGCAGGATACCTGCTGGGTGTCCGTGTCAGGTCCCCACAGAGCACACTGGCTCAGACACACGTCTGCCCATTCTCACACATCCCAGCCCCTTCAAACAGGTGAAGCTCAACACACTCTTCATGCTCACACCCACGTGCATACCCACTCACACAAATGCACACACTTGCACCTATCTCATGTGCACGTGAGCCCAGCCACCTTAACCCACTCACAGATGCACAGACCCTCCTGTGCACACACACTTCCTCTCACAATTCCTCACAGACTCACACATTTTGCACACTCTTTCACACAAACATGTGTGCACATTTGCAGACGGGCACTCTCATATTCACTCGCTCCTATGCAGGCACAGACACACACACTTGTTCACTCAGCACCCACTCACCCTGCACAGCTGGGCCACACGGGACACGTTGAGAGGGGCCTCGGGATTCTTGTCAGGGTTGTCCTCTCGGAAGAAGTAGTAGATCTTGTCATCGTAGGCCTGGTCCTGGCGCACGATGGTGGCTTTGATGAACTGTGGATCTGCCAGGGACAGAAGCGAATGGGTGTGAGGCTGGGAGCCTCTCAGAGGACCCACTCCAGCCCTGCACACCCTCCAAGTCTGCACAAACAAACCCGGGGCAAACGGACCTGGAATAAACTTCAGGACATCAGGTCCGACATCCCAAGGGGCCTGAGACTCTGCACCCCACCCCACACCTGTTTTGCCCTCTCCTACAAAGATGTCATCGGCCCAGGAGCAATGATTCATGCTTGGGGACTGAGGGGAGCTCCCTGGGGGCCCCTATGGCACTTCTGCCTAATTGGCAGAGCCCTAATGAGAAGGGAGAGAGTACTGCCCTCGCATGAGCTCAGCAGAAGGATATGCTACGGCTCCTGGGGACCCCACACTGGGGCTGGGGCTTCCTATGATTTGTTCCCAGAGGGTATTGGGCCCATCCTGCCCCCACATCTTTGTCTGTACTGTTCCCCTGATCCCTGGCAGGCCAGAGTCCTCGGCTCTGCCCACACAGGGCTGTACCAAGCCCCTGCTCTCCTAACTGGTCTGTGGCCAGCGGCCCTTGGGGAGCCTTCCCAGGAACGTGAGCATCCTATCTGTCACCCCGGGCACTCACACCTCCTCCTCCAGCCCAGCCCAGCCCAGCCGGAGCTTGACTCACTTTGCATCACGGTATCACTGGTGTACAGTTCACTGTCGCCCTTGATACGGCGGAACCGAGGGATCTTCCCATTGTATTCCTGCTTCCGGATGGTGGAGTACACCTCGTCTCCTGGGCACAGTGGGAGGGGCAGTGGTAAGGTCACACAGCTTCTGGAAGTACCCCCCAGGCCTGGGCCACCAGGCACAGAGCTGACCACCCTCTCCAAGCCCAGGGTGGCAGCCCTCTGGAAGTCCTCCTGCTCCAGCCACAGCCCTACCGTCAAACAGAACCAAGGAGTTCTCATCCGGGCTGAAGGGGGCATAGCCTCTCTTCTCACCAAGCAACACCGCAGTGTCATTCACCTGGGGGAGACCGGGGGGAGGGGGGTCAGACCGCCACGTGATCCCATGGCCACTGCCTCCCATGGGCTCCAGCTGCCCAGCCAGGGTCCCTTATCCTCCCAGGAATCTGCTCAAGGTGCGGCCAGCCTCAGAGTCCCCCCGCCTCCTTCCCACCATGGGGGCAGGAGTGGGAAGCCCACCCAGACAAGGGTGAGCTGACCAGGCACACAGGGAGGGGTCTCCTCACCAGTCTCCAGCAGCTGGGACGCCGGGCGTTGGTGCCGCAGACCAGCAGCCCCTCATTCTGCATCTCCAGGAGCGTGATATAGTTCTCGCAGTCCTGCCCCGGAGAAGGGGAAGGAGAGGGGTTGATTGGAGGCCCCGGCAGGCCTAGCGCCAGGAGCCTCAGTCTTGGGGAAGAGGGCATCAGAAGTCTGAGCACACCAGGCAGCCTCCAAGGAGAACCCAGAGCAGGTCCAGCCGACTCCAAGCCCCGTAAGAGCAGAGGAAGGGCCTCAGGGAAGGAGTGTCTCCCCCTCAGACTGGGACCCTAGGGCAGGGCTCAGACTGGGGCTCCCAAGGGAGGGCCATGCCTCCTTCCTCAGACTCTCAGGAACGCCCATCCCTCTACCAAAGGGCCCAGGCTCCCCCCTGCACACCCTCTCCCCCACTCACCCGCTTGTCCCGGCAGGACCCCACCGTGGAGCTGATGTTCACCTGGGGGGAGGAGAGGGGGCATTAGTTCACTCTGTCGGGGGCCAAATGCCCCTGGAAGTGCTTTCCATGCATCTTCAGGACTAGCTCATTTGACAGATAAGCAACTAGGGCTCGGAGAAGGGGAGTGATTTACCCAGGATCACATAGGCTGCTCAGCCTGAAACCTGGAGCCAAAGCCCAGAGCCCATGGGCCAGCCAGAGATCTCAGAAGACAGGGCCCGTGGGGTTATGGAGCCCAGCTTCCTGCCCAGGCCTCAGCAATCAGCAGGACTCACCAGGCAGGTGCGTTAGCTCCGTGCTTCTCTCCACAGCACCCCACCACCCATGCCAGTTGGGACCACCTTAAGGGAATCTACCCCAAGGACCATTTATAGTATATACTAGGGGGTCGACCAGTTTCAGAAGAGATTTCAGCTCCCCCAGATGCCCCGAGGCCCCTCCCTAAGGCTGGAGGGGCGATAAGCAGAGATGGGAGTGGGGAGAGATGCCCAGGCTCACCGTGTGCACGGAGGTATTCTTGCCCTTGGAGAAGTTGAAGATGTAGACCTTGTTGCGTCCACCCACCCACAGGAAGGCGCTGCCTGGCTCATGGAAAAGCACTGTGTGCGGCTCCACTGGGCCGAAGTCCACATGGTCCTGCCCTGCATGGCCTGAGGAGGAGACAATGGGCAGAAACATTGAGGCTGGGCCCTGGGCTGGAAGATCGTGGCCCACCTCCCAGGCACACAGGCATCCACCGAGAAGCTAGTGCTTGGCTCCGGCTAGGGCAGTGCAGAGACTCAGAGCCATGAGCGAGAGAAGTAAGGGGGTCCTCTGGTGGGGTCCAGCCACCAGCTGTCCTCACCCCAAAGCTATGCATAGTACCCACTCTACAATATGGGTGACCTCAGAGGGGGGCAGGATTTAGGGACCCCTGGGAGAACAGACCCCCCCCCCAACACATACTCTGCTGTTCCTAAGGGGCTGGGCTCCAGCAAGAAGGACCAAGGCCCCCCACCTCTGCTCTATGAAACTCTCTGTGCCCAAGACAGAGCAAGCAGCTCCCTCCACTCCTGCAGGCAGCAGGGCCTCTAAGAACCCCACTTACAGTTCAGGTGCCCAGGAATCATGCTGCTCAGAACCCATCCCCTCCTTCAGGAAGCCCTTTCCAACCTCGCCAGGCCCACCCACTCTCTTAGCAAGCAAGGTGGTATAGACCAGAACAAGAAAGGCGTCATAAGGTTCACTCTCTCCCATTTTACAGATGGAAAAACAGAGGTCTGGAGAGCGGGTCTGGAGAGAACCAAGCTCGCATAGTCAGTAGTGGGCCATGAACTCCAGCTGGATTTGGGGGCCTGGCCTGGTTTCCCAGAGTTGCCAGCTCACCCCGGGGCATAAGGTCAGCCCGCCCTCCCCAGCAACTCTGGGACAGGGGGCCCTTCACAGAGCACAACCTGAGCCTCTAAGTAGAAGGGCTGACTGGAACAGTTCTGCCCAAAAAAGAAACTGTCTGCAGCCACTGCCTCCGGGGAGAAGATGTCTCATCTCCGGTGACATTGCTGAGGTTGTCCTGGTTGCATGGCTAAATTACAGAGCTGGGACAGCCTGTGGCTGTGCCCCCAGCAATCAGCCAGAGCCAGCATCTTCCCACCTCTGACCAGCCCAGGGCCTCACCCAGGAACTCAGCCTAACCGCTGTTTTTTCAGCTGCAGCAAACTCAGGGGCAGTCAGCTTAGTGGTGACACCCAAGCAGGACACACTCCAGCCCAGACAGAAAAGATCTTCCATGCCCTTGAGTTTGCCCCCAAATCTCCCTTGGTGCCATTTGAATCCTTCCTACCGATTCTGCAGTCCACAGGGAAAAGAGCACTACCCACCAGGTGACCCCCACCCTTGCTCCCTGTCCTTAAGATATGTCCCTGCATGGCCAGGTGGTCCCTGGAAGTGGGCTATTCTCACTCTCCACCTCGCTGTGGTCTGGCTCACTGTACAGCGGCAGAAGCTGAGGGCCCCTGGGGGACACTCTAGCCCAAGGTCATACCAGGAGGCAGGACAGATTGGCCCATCCAGACTGAGGACTGGCTCTCGTATGCATTCAGGGAGAGGCCAGCATCGCAGGCCACAGACAAGCACTGAGCTCGCTGCTCTGGGGTTCACCCGGCTCTCCTTGGGTGCTCCACAAACAGCCTGATGGCTCAGAATGTCAGGCCTCTTTGAAACTTGAAGCTGCGCAAGGCAGGGGCTGAGAGCCCATGTTCTGCCAAGTGGCAGAGGTAGGGTATCAGCCAAGGCTGGGCAGGGCTCGCAGGTCTCAGGCTCTAGACTTCCCCTCCCCCCAGCTGGGATGAAATTAGAGCGCTGAGGTCAATCATAAGGCTTTTCTGTCTCAGCTCCAGGGCTCCCTGGCTCCCCTTTCACCTGCGGCCTGAGCAGCAGCCACGTCCCCATCCTGCAGCCTAGCCCCGAATCCAAACAGTCTGATCACCCCAGATCCCCACCACCTCCCCCAGCCAGCCAGGTGGCTGGAAAAGCTTATGTCTCTGTCTGAAGATGGGCTGGGGCCTGAGATCTGAGGCCCCCCAGGGGCCGAAGAGGAGAGCTCCATGGCTCAGGTCATGCCAGCCACCTCCACTGGTCCCCTCAGCTCACACAAGGCTGCAGCCCCAGGCCTCAGAGGAGGGGCCTGCACAGCCAATGCACAGCTCCAGTCGTGGAGAAAGAGGCACAGGAGGGGGGCCTGAGGGAGCCCTTATCTGGGGTCACAGGGTCATCAAAGTGAGGAGAGGCAGTCCTGCCCTGAGGAGTCCAGTCTGATGGGAGACGCAGCCTGGCTCTGGAGAACAAGGTCCAAGTGGGAGGCCCTGGCTCTACCCCGGCTGGAGGGATGAAACAGCCACACCAGAGCAAGCCCCTGCACCGCTCAAGCAAAACTGCGTCGGTGCAGACCCCAGGGCTGCTCACAAAGTATTTCCGAGAACGCAAAAGGAGGGTGAGGGCGGCCTGCTGCTGGGGTGCAGCATGGGGGGCTGCCGGGCAGGACATACCTGCACAGACTCCTAAGCCTGAGCCCGGTTCCCCTCCAATCCTGGCTGTGGCTGCCAGGCTCAGGGGGAGGGGGGAGGAAGGGACTGCTCACCTCATTTTGCAGAAGAGCAAACAGGAGCCCAGGAGCATTGCCTCCCTTGACCCCGAGGCGCTCACCCCTCCCAGCTCTGCGCTGGGTGATGTGTATGGGGGAGATGGCACCAGCTCGGCCCCAGGATGAGGCCTTGGCCCGTTCTCTACCCCAGCCCCAGCCCGGCTCCCGCACTGCCCAAGGCCCTCAAAGGGCCTGATTGTGCCGGGGAAGTGTCTGAGCGGCAGCAGCTCGATGAATACATGAAAGGCAGCTTTGTTCGGGTCACAGGAGCGGGGGCTGGGGGCTCAGGGGCAGGAGGGCTGCCTGGAAGTGAAGGCAGCACCAAGCCTTCTCGGCCAGGATCCGTGGCCCCATGGCACCAAGAGGGGAGGGGGTGGCATTCAAGGCTCCATGCAAGCAGGAGCTGAGCAAGGCTGGGGGCTGCCCCTAAAGAGGCCCAGCCGAGGGAGCAAATGCCACATCCCTAAATGCATCTTTCTGCTTCCTTAGGAATCTGAAAGGATGGGGCAGACAGAACGCTAGACGGGTCAAGAACAGGCAGGAAGAGAATTCCAGGCAGTGGGAACAGCCTGAGTAAAGATGGGGAAGCTGACGGAATGGTGGGTCCAGAGACCCAGTGGGAGAATAGGAAGGTGGGCTGAAGTCCGGAGTGTGATGAGGAGAAGGGAGACGCGCCCAAGGACTCACCCACCTACTGCCTGTCAGTCCCTGGAGCTGCCCTCTGCTTCCTACGGGCAGGGCCAGCATCCAGCAGCCTCCTCTCCTCCATCACCCCGCCACCCTGGCTTCCCCTGCCCTGACCAGCCCCCTCCGCTTCCCATCCTGGATGTCTAAAAGGAGCACCGTCTGGCACCGTGTCTCCCCCCTCGCTCCCCGGCCTGACGCATTAGTGGCTGACTAAGTGGTAGCTAAAAGCTCCCAGAATAACCAGGGGTTCAGGCAGGAGAGGGGGCTAGGGACACATGAGGTGGGCATGGCCCCCGAGGAAGGCCAGCACAAGACACCCCCCTCCCCACCCCCATGTGGTTCCAAGCCAATCCTGGCTCCTTCTGGACCAAGAAAGGGTGCACTTGGGCTGCCCCGGACCCAGCTAGACTCCATGGCCCCCTAACCCCCACTGTCCTCACAGTGGCAGGACCAACAAGGCCCAGCCCCAGTCCCAGCCAGAGATGAGAGTCACGAAGGTGGCTGGGGAGAAGTTCTCTTGTGGCACAGCAGGATAAGGATTGGCACTGTCACTGCAGTTGCTTGGGTGGCTGTTGTGGTGCAGGTTCAATCCCTGGCCTAGGAACTTTCACATTCCACAGGCATGGCCAAAAAGTAAAAATCAGAAAGGACATGTGAAAAACACAAATTTTTTCAAAAAGAAGAAAAAGATGGCTAGGTGTGAGGGGGCAGGCCCCCCACCTCCATCCCAGGCCCCAGGTCATCCATGGGGCTCCAATCCTATTGGAACAAGTCAGACCTCATTCCTCTCGTGGGCCCCCACCCCTCCCACCACAGTCCCAGAGACGGACTGGCTGGGACATGTGTGAACTTCTGTGGAGCAGGTTTTCCTAAAGCAAGGCTGCCTGGTGGAACATCATTCCTCCTCACTCACTGGGTGCTGTCACCATCTGGTCCCTGCCATCCCCCTATCTTCATTGCTTGTGAAAGAGGGCTGCTCAGGGGAAGGGTGCAGCGACGACAGTTAGAACGGGGGGGGCGGGGGGGGGCAGTGTTGTCATCTGTGAAGGAAGCAACAATGGATGGCCCCCATGATCTGGTCTGGGTGGGCACAGCCTTCCAAGCTGACCCACTGAACCAACGGGCCTTGAATGCTAACCTCAAGGAGCCCTTTGAGAGCGGGCATTGAGGCAGGCCCTGAGAATGGCAGGAATGCGGTGCCCAGCAGGGAAGGCCTGAGTCAGACAGCCAGAGAGGCCCCCTGGACGGGCAGGTCTGGGGCAGGAGCCGGGCCAACCTCCGATTGGAGGTCCACCCACATCTGGCAGGAGCCTCCTCCTGAAGGTGTGCCCACCTGAATCACTGGGCCCACCTCACACTGTTGCCAGAGGAAGAAGACAGAAGGCACATGTGGGGCCCAGGAATTAGCCGGCAGCCTTTCCCCTCTTTGGAACCCACACCCTACAGGTCAAGGTGGAAGGGAAGGGAAGGGAAGAGTCGCTGAGCTGCGGGGGCGCAGAGGCCAGAGGGACTGCGCCACTGGCCCAAGGCACAGAGTGAGGGAGGCACAATCGGGGTAGGCTGCGGCTCAGGGTTTCTGGTGCCATCACCCAGCTCCAGCCCACGGCCACAGCCCAGACTTCCTTGAGAGCCTCTTATCTTCAAAAGGCCATAGTTCACCTTCTCTCTACTCCCCTAAGTCATTTCCTGCTCTTCGCCCTACACTCCCGTGTCCTCCAGGGGGTAAGTCACTAACCTGACAACTGAAGGGAATGACCCACCCACCTACCTTCCAGGTAGGGTCCTGATCTCCAGGGGCCTTTAGCAATCAGAGCCTTCAACACAAAGGAATGACCCCCTGCGTGGGTCAGAGCAGTGGACAGAAACCTTTACACTGGAGGAGGATGCGGCAAAGGAACAAATACTTCATCAATGTTGCCTTTTGCAGGAGGGCCAGGGATGAGGGCTCGAGAAGCCTCTCCTTGTACCCAGAAGTGAGGTTTCTGGGGTAGCACCAGCCCATGCTAAGGAAGGGTTGTGGTTGCTGCTGGGGGGCCGGCGACACATGGCAGGACAAGGTTCCAGACAGCTGCCTGGCAGGGGCAGAACTGGTGTGCTGGGGCAGGTGGTGGGCCCTTGCGGCAGTACTTAGCTCACGGGCGTGGGAGGCGCGCCTCTCTTTATCAGCCTTGGGAACAATGAGCTGTGTGCTGGACCCAAAGGACGTGTCTTCCCACCCACCAAGGTCAGCCCAGCGTGGGAGGGGAGCATATCTCCATGGGGGCTCAGCTCTGGTTCCAAAAAACCCTTTGCTCCCTTTGGCAGGCTGGGGTCTGATTGGCTGTGACCGTGACCAAGAGCAGACCTTCCTGGGTTTGGTTTCCTCCTCTGTGCATTGGAGGGGCTGGTACTTGCTAAGGTCTAGGTTTTATGACCTATCATGACTCTTGGAACAAAACAATCAGGATTGGAGGTCCCTGATGGTTCAGCAGGTTAAGGATCCGGCCGTGTCACTGCAGTGGCTAGGATCACTGCTGTGGCAGGGGTTCAATTCCTAGCCTGGGAACTCCCACATGCCACTGGCATGGAAAAAAAGAAAAATGCAGGGTTAAGTTTGGGACCATTTGGGGAAATTGTGGGATTGTGAATGCTGAAGAAGTCAGAGACGGCTTTCTGGAGGTGAAGACAGAAAAAGAAACCACATCCTCATCTGCCCCCACCAAGCAGCTCACCAAATCCCCCAACCACCTTGCAAAGAAGGTGGGATAAGCATCTGCATGCCCGTTTCATAGACAGGAGAGCTAAGGACCGTCCACGCCAGCTCTGTACATTGTGTGCTTTCTACATCGCACCTCTGCCCTTGAAGCACCAGAGGCATGGCCTTCAGGGAGACCAGCTGGAGCAAAGGCTTGGGGAGTGGGGTGGGGGAAAAGCAGCATAGAGAGCAAGCTAGGGGTGGGCAGGGGGTGGGGGTGGGGGGTCTGAGCTGAGACAGATTCGGGAGCTCAGGGAAGGAAGGCTGGCACTGAGGCTCAGCCAGAGTCAGGAGGAGGCTCCAAGCCCAGGGAAGGCAGGAAGCCATGTCCTGTCCAGATTCTGGCCATTTTTCAGCCCAGCAGGTTCCAAAAGCCCCAGCGTGAGGCTGAAGTCAGCTGGTGGCTCCTTCGAAGGAGAGGATGGGCAGAGGTACAGGGCCCGCCCTTGGGCCCAGAGCTAGAACAGGGGTCAGGGAGAGGGCAGAGGGTGGATAGACCACCCCCCAAGGGGAAGGAGGCACGCAGGATGGGAAGACTGTGGAAAACAGAAGGTTCCTCAGCTCAGCCCTCGCCCAGGCCAGTGGGGGCAGAGAGCAAGGCAGCCAGCACGGCCAGTTAGGGGGAGCTGGCAGGAGCCAGGCTGCCAGGGCTGCATTTCATCTGAAATCAGAGATGCCAAAGGCAAAGGAGTATGACAATGACAACGATGATACCCCACTCCCCGACCTAACCATCCGATAGCATTTACTGTGTGCCGGGCCCTCTTCTACATGAGTGTCAGATCTGTTAACGCATTCAATCACCACTGAACTGTTATGAGGTGGCTTCTCTTATTACGCCCACGTGACAGATATGGGCAGCCAGACCCAGAGAGGTTGAATAACTTGCTCAGGATCACACAGCTAATGGTGGAGTCGAGGTTGACCTGCAGGCTGACTCCAGGCTCCCCCATACAAACGAGGTGACTGAGGCCCAGAGAGGGTGGAACCTGGCCAGAGGTCACTTGGCCAAGGAAGATCTGACCTCCATCATGACGCCCCAAAGAGGATATGTGTAAATGAGTGTGGGTGTCAGGCTTAAGGAAACGGGGGACTAGGGATCTGGGGGTGTAGCATAGTGTGGGCGCTGACCAGCATATAAGTCTCTCGTGATCTCTGCCCAGAATAGAAGCGCTGTGCAGTATGGGGCAAACCACAACAAAGGGAGGAGGTGCTCAGAGACCCTCCAACCTGCACGGGCAAAAAACACTTGCCTCCACCCCCCCTGGTTCCTCAGCTCCAGAACCCACCATGGCTCCCAACTGCCTGCCTCAGCAGGGCCCAACTCCTCCAGCTGGCAGCCCAAGCCCACCTGTCTCTGCTCATCTCTGCCCTGGCTGCTTCCCGCCTTTGCACCTGTGCTTGCGCTCTCCTGTCCCCCATCTCCCCGTGCACGTGGTCTAACCTGTCCTTGAAGATCTAGCCTCAGTCCCCCTGGCTTCAGGAGGAATTCCAGACTGCTCCAGCCCCACAGCTCCGTCCTCCCCCTGACCTTGCGCTACACACCATCTGGCACACAACCTCTTCTCTCAGATCACACTGTTTGGTGGAATTTCAGCTGGACCGTGGGGTCCTCAAGGTGAAGGCCAGCCCTCCTTGTATTCCATGAAGGTGAAGCCAAGGCCAGGACTGGGCACGTGGGGGCAACGCAGAGAATAGGGAGGAGCAGGACCGGGATAGGCCAAACCCCAATGTCAGACAAGGAGACATTTTAGAACAGTGGTTCCTGGGCCACTGACAGGATGCTGAGCTTTTCCCAGTGAACTTCCTTCTTTACCAGGCTAGCCCAGAGCCCCAGGCCCAGAAGACAAAGAACACAAATAGCAATCTGTGCCACACTCTGCCTCACCCCATGCCCCTGCTCCTCTCTCTAGCCCAGCTCTTCCCCCTCCCCCAGGAAGTCTTCCCTGATTGCACCACTCCACACTGACTCTTCCTGCTCTCACGTCCCATCCTGTCACAGTCCTTTTCTGCACAAGGCTCCTGAGCTCCCCAGGTGCTCTCTCTAGTCACAGACAGCAGGCCCACCTCTCCAGGCCCCAGCATGCACCCCCAAGGGCAAACCCAGGGTTTCTCCCCACACCCCTGCCCCAGAGGATCTGAACACAGGCCTAGGCATAGAGTGGGGACTGACTGCCCTCCAGTGAGGGCTGTCCCCAGGGGTGCTGGTTCACAGCTCCAGCCCCTGATTGGAAGAAGGAAGGTATAGGAGGCACAGCAGCATCAAGCTAATCCCAGGCTGCCGTGAGGGTTAAACCCAGATTAGCCCAGGCCATGACACGGATCAACCTGCCCCCCGAGACCTGAGGCCCAGCTGCCCGGAGGGAAAGACCAGAAGAGGTGCATGGAGCTGACCCAAATCTAAAGTCCTGAAGGGAGGATGGTCATGGCCACTGGGGCTCCTGGGAGCAGACAGGGCTGGGACAGGGGGAGTCTGGGCTCAACTGAACCGGCTGAAGAGGAAATGGGCTCAGGGAGTCCTCAACCTGGAGCCAGAGCATGAAAACAGACAGACAGGTGGACGGAGGCCAAGAGCTGAGGCCAGGGCCAGGCTCGGGCAGAAGACACAGCCCTGGTCCCAACTCTGCCTGTCTCACTGGGTGACGCTGGGCCCGTCCCTGTCACCTCTGGCCTCAGTTTCCCCATCTGTGGAACATGTGGTTGGCCCAGCTGATCTCTGACATCTGTTTGTGTCATCAGGCTGTGTGAGTTAAGAGTCATCCAGGAAGGCTCCTGGGAGGAAGTGAGACAGAAAGGAGGACAGGGGTGAGCTGGGTGCAGGAAGGGTAGACCAGCAGGACAATGACCAGCAGGGCAATAGCCCTGAGGCGGGAAAGAGTGGGGAGCCGCAGAGCGGCCAGGGAGACCTGCAGGAGCTAAGGCGGGCAGTGTGCTCCAGGTGGAATGCTCAGCACAGTGACCCGGAGAGATGGGGGCCCTCAAGGAGGCCAGGGCAGAGTCCTAAAGACACAGCAGGGCCCGGGCCAAGGCGCAGGGGTGGGTGGGGGTGGGATAAAGGGCTTGGAGGCTGAGTGGAGGGGGTGAACCCCCCACCCCCGTACCACAGGGAGCAAGAAAGGGACAGGTCAAATGGTCCCTCATGGCCTGGGCTGGCTAAGGAAGGGAGCAGCCCATGTTCTCTGACTGGGACACCAAACAAGGGGCCACAGCCCCTGCTCCAGGAGGTCCCCTTCCTCCCCGCAGCCTGGGAGAGAGGAAGCTTCCGGGGCAGCCAGGCCTGGCCAAAAAAGGAAAACAAGAAAAGGGGAACTTTCTGGCCCCAGAGCTGCCAACCAGAGTGGGGGAAGTCAGACTCTTGTGACACAGCTAGACGGCCCTGCAGTGGCTGAAATGAAGGACACAGGACGCGGGGGTGGAGGGTAGGACATCAGCTGGGGCTTAAGCTGTCACCTCAAAGGTCACCCACTCCTACCACTGCCCCCTGCAGGCCACTGGGCTCCATCCCCCGGACTGAGCCTCAGCTTCCCACCTGTACATTAGGGGCGCTGGCCTGGCCCTCCTCAGAGAAAGATGTCCAGCTCTCCCTGCTTCTCCAAATGCCCAGCGTGGGGAGTGATCCACCCCCGCCAAGGATGTGAAGGTTCCTGGAAGGGGAAGCTGGGCAGAGGGAGGGCATCTTCCCCTCCCACACAGGGATGTTGGGGGGCCTCCCCGAATTAAGAGTCTCTGCTGAGGAGAAGACGGGCCTCTCCCCTGGAGAAGTCCTGGTCAGGACTCAGGTGGCAAGCCCTGGTGTGCCTGGACGCAGCCCCAGCTTCCCATCAACGGCCTCTAACACTGGCGGGTTTTTCGGGCCTGCATGGCCCTTCTTTCCTACCCAGGGGCTGGCTGTGGAAGGTCAAATAGCCTAGCTCAGATGTCCCCTCCATCAAGACACCCTCCCGGAGCCCCCAGGCTGACTCAACATCTCCCTCTTAGTGACCCCACACACAACTCCTCTCCTCTCTTTGGTCCTAGTTGCAAGTTTGGGGGTCTGAAATCCTGTCACCCGGGTGCTTCCTCCTGTCCCTCCTCTCCCTCAGCTGGCTCCTATTCCTCCTGCCATCATGATTTACCACTTTTTTTTTTTTCTTTTTACTGCCACACCTGTAGCATATAGAAGCTCCTGGGCTAGGGGTCATATCAGAACTGTAGCTAAGGTCTACACCACAGCCATGGCAATACCAGATCCAAGCTGCACCTGCAACCTAAGCCATAGCTTGTGGCAATGCTGGCTCCTTAATTCACTGAGTGAGGCCAGGGATCAAACCTGCATCCTCACAGAGACAAGGTCGCGTCCTTAACTCACTGAGCCATCATGGGAACTCCGACTTATCACTTCTTCCAGGAAGCCTTCTCTGATGGTGCAGACTGCATTAGGCACCTCTTTGACCCCCACAGCTGCCCTCTGTTACAGGGCCTGACATATTTCACTGTAAATGCAGGCTGACCTGCCTGTGTCTCCCCATTGTCACAGAGAAACCTATGGATCCATCTAGTTTCTCATCCCTGGTTCCCAAAGCTGAAGACCAGCAGAGTTTGGCCCTTGCAAATGTTAAATGTCAAAAATGCTGTATTAGGGAGTTCCCTCGTGGCTTAGGTCACTGCTGTGGCCTGGGTTTGATCCCTGGCCCAGGAACTTCCACATGCCATGTGGGTGCAGCCAAAAAGAAAGAAAAAAAAAAATGCTGGATTACTACGTCTACCCCCCTGAGACACAAACCAAATGAGCCATTTCCTCCAGCTGATCCTCAGCCTTCAGCTCATAAGAGAAAAAAGATAAGAACACGAAACTTAAGGATTTCCCCTGACTTCCCAGATTTCAATTTCTCTTCACTGCTAAGGTTTGAACAGGCCACTACAGCCCCTCGCACCCCAGAGGGACAAGAGTTCCAGGGGATTAGTGCTCTGATAAGTATAAGCTACTCCTTACACCTGCTTTGGAAATTTGAAGAAACTGAGGTTCAGAAAAAGGCAAGCACTTGTCCAGAGTCACACAGAAAATCAGGCCAGAGCTGGATCCAGAACCAGGCTTCCAACCTCCCATCTCTTTTCCCCACACCACAGTCAGCTTGGGCCCAAGCCAGCATCTCCTCCACCCCAGCCTGCTCTTAGAATCTTCACTATGCAGGACAGAGGGGCCTCAGAGCTTGGCAGGAAACCCCTGGTGACATCATCAAGCATCTCTCCTGGCTTAGAAACCTCCCTCCTCCTGAGAATTGCCGCCCCTGTTCTGCAGGGGGAGTTCACCTTGAAGATGACAAATACATCTAAGTTCCCAAGGGGGCAAGGATTTCCACTGGAAATGGTGATGCTTGGGGAGCCCCAGCTGTGACCTCATCCCCTGTAGGAGGTGACAACAACCCCCTGCCCTGGGGAACGGCCCCATAATGGCTCCCCCAGCAGCCACCAAGTCAATGATAACATCCTGTTGTTTAATTGGACAAAGGAGAGGGTAGAACCGGCTGGACAGGTAGAGACTGGGCTATGTTTCTCTCTGTGGGCAGGCTGGCTCACCTCTGACCTTGGAGGCCAGGGCCTTCCTAGGCTTCTCCATCTCCTCCAACCAGAGATGGAATGGAAGAGGGGTACACAATTTACATAAGAATGTCAACCCCCTCCCTCACCTGCTGCAAGGAAGTCAAGCTCACACAGTCACATCTGTGACTGGCCCATGTGGCAGTGACAACCCTGAGGGGACAACCTCTAGAGCCCTGGCAAGCTCTGAGGGTCAGAGACAAGTACAGAGCTCAAGGGCACCCCTCTCTCTGACCAGAGCTGCCCTGGGCCAGGCCTTCATCAGGCTGGAGAGGCATCAACCTCCTCAGGCAGGCTGGGACCCTCTCAGAACTCCTTTATCTAATCTTTCTCTAGGACTTAGGGGGTCCAAGCAGCCGAAAATAATACAGAGACGATCCCTCATATCCACTCGTCCTCGCACCTGTCCTGACTTATAACTAAAACCCCAATCTGGGCCTCATGGAGAATCACCTCCAGAACCACCACTATCCTTGATCTAGACATTCCTGGAGGCCACTATCCCATCCCCTCAACCCACTGGTATACAGGGACCAGCCTACAGCAAGGCTGGGAGGGTCCTCCTCTTATCCAACTCCTGGGTTTGCCCTGCCCAAACCCATTCCTGTCTGACTGCCATGTGTCATCCCAAAGGAAATAAGAGGCAGCTGTCAGCTAGGCATACCATTACCAGCTGGTGGTCCTGGGGAACAGGTGGACGGCAGGGTCTCTTTGGCCAGTGGGGTGCCTGGCACCAGTGAAGAAGACTACAGACACCCTTGGACAAGACAGGTGAGGGACTGGAAGACCCCAGTGGGGGTCAAGAGTACATTACCAAGCAGAGGGCACAGCCAGTGTGGCTACAATGGTGACTGCATGCAGGAGAAAGAGCCCTTTGGAAAGTGGGTAACAGGACAGAAAGCAGCTCTAAATAGCCTCAGGGTGGGGACTAAGTGCCCAAGCTGGGGAGGCAGCATTAAGTGCTAAGAGGTGGGTGTGCATTAAGTATCTGTGTGTGGAGGGGTATCTTGGGAAGACTTGGGGGATGGGGGCGAGCAGAGCCAAATGCAAGGGGTTTGGCACAGGGGCAGATTCCAGAACATTTAGACATGGCCATTCATCCCCTCCGGAGTGCACAAATGCTGTGCTGTCCAAGACAACCAAGAGGAAGAAGAAAAAGCAAATGCCAGGAAGGCAGAAGAAGCCCAGCCTGGAGCTGGTCTAACTGAGGGGTCTGCAAGTGACCACCATGAGTAGATGGCCAGAGTTCCAACTGCCCTGCTCCACTACCACCAGGATCAGCTCTGGCTGGGTAGCAGGGCTGGCCCTCAGAGTACCCTCTTCATGATCAAAATACTGCTTAAATCTTTCTTCACTTTCTAACCCAGAACAAGCACCGGTCCTGTGCCAGATCAGAGCCCCCTGTCTGCACTGTGAGCTCACACAATGCAGAGTGACCTTGGGCGAGTCATAGTCCCTCTGCTGCAGCCGCAGCTCAGGACACTCGTTCTTGGGTTTTTTTTTTTTCCCCCTCTCTCTGCTAAGAATACCTGCCCCAGATAATGCTCAGTCTCCTGCAATCCCTGCAAACCGCCTCAGGCATCAAAAGGCTCCCAGAGGGGCCAGACCTACCATTCCCACCCCCACTGCCAGTCCACCACCACCACAGGGGGGCTGCAGCACCTGCCAAATTTGGGGATAGAGCATAGTCGTCCTGGGGGTGGGGAAGCATTTTTGTGCAATGCAGGGAACTTCAGTCCCTTGCAACACAAAACGTCAAAACCTATCCAGCCAGCTTTTTGACCCATTGTACAGTAATCTAAACTGAGGCGCCCCTGGGGAGACTTCAGTCCCCCAAGTTCACATATCCACCAGGGCCTAAAAGCTGCAGCCCCTTGCCAGATCCCCTACCTGGGGTCCCAGTGGCCGCGCCCCACCCAACTGGCACTGCCCCCCATGCTGGCTCGGATTCCTGGTGACAACTGCCACGTGCGGACAAGGGGGGAGCGGCGGGTCCCAGCATTGCAGAGGCAGCGCCGGGGTGCCTGAAGCCTCTGCACGGAGCCATGTCCCGGTTCACTACAGGGTACCCACCCCTTTACCCGGCCCGCGCTTGGGGCCGGGGCGGGGGCAGGGGCAGGCAGCGGGGTCTTTGTTCCCGCAGCCGGAGCGCAGCGGCGGCGGCAAAGGGTCCGCGCCCCCCTTGCCGGCCCAGCCTGCGCCCTGCGCGACAGCGGAGCCCATAGCTCAGAAAGAGAGGAGCTGGGTGGGGGTCCCGGCAGGAGAAAGGATTCTGCACAGAGGCCTCAGCGCTGGAGGACTGAGAGCGCCTCGGGGCCGAGAGAGGGGCCCTCTCCCTCCCCCCTGCACCCCCGCGCTGCGGCTCCCGGCTGCGGGCGGACTTGGAGTGACTTAGCCGGGGCTCCAGCCCTTGCCGCTCGCTCGCCGCAGCGTCACAGCCCGCTCCGGCGTGGCAGCGGGCACACTCACACATTCACCCAGACCCACACGCTATTCGCGGGGACAGCCCAGGACCTGCATAGCCGCGCGCACGCACTCTCTCCAGTGCTGCACACTCCGCACCCGCCCCGCGCGGCATCGGATCTCGAACCGCGCTGCAAGCGCGGCGCCACCTACCTTTCCAGACAGCAGAGATGCGGGGTCCGCTCTTCGAGTGGCCTTGAGAGGCGGCGGCCGTCCAGAGCAGCAGCAGCAGCAGCAGCAGCCGCAGCGGGAGCCCGGACCGAGCCTGCGGACTGGGAACGCGGGCGCGCGGGGCGCCGAGGGCGGTGCATCCGGGCGGAGGCGGTGTCATCCCGCGGCCCCGGAGCAACGGCGGAGAGCAGCCGAGACTGAGCCAGCGCCCGACCGCAGGCAGATCCAACGAGAGGAGGCGGAGTCAAACGCCTGACCCCACCCCGCCCCTCCCCCGTCCCTCTCCGACTTCCCCACCCGCTGGCTTAGGGGTAAAGCAGTGACCGCTGTCAGGGGAATCTTCGACACCCCTTTCCTGGGCAACTCCACGGGGATAACCTGGGCGAAGGGGGGCAAGACAGACTTGTGGTCTCCTGTGATCGGCGTCAGGTCCTGTCCCCTCTCAGGGCCTTAGATTTACTCCCCCCACCCCAGGAAGGGATTGGCCTAGAAGTCAGAGAGGACCTCTCCTGAGGGAACAGACAACCTCGATAATGATCAGCTAAGTGGACTCTGAAGGCTGTGGTTCTCAGAGGATGGGCTGACCTGAGTGGACACGGCTCCTCTGAGCCTATAAGAAGGAACAAGACGCTTTCCCCTAAGGAGGGGGTGTGGGTTTGGGGCAGAAGGTCGATAATCTGTAGGGAGCACTCAGAGCCCCATCCTTGCTCAGCTGTGAGAACACGGAATTTTCATCTTGGCCTGGCTCCCTCCCCGCCTTTCTCCTCCCTTCCCCAGCCAGCAGCCTTCTGGGCTGCCTCCCCCCCAGCCAGCTGGTGTGTGCTCAGAAAATCCAAACTCATTTCCATGTGAGTGGAGGGGGATATAATTAAGAAGTCCCCTTCCCCAAGCAGAAAGAGAGGGGAGCATCCTGCGTGCCCAGGACTCACTGTTGGGAAGGCAGAGTCAGTCAGACCAGCTTTAAGGGATCTCTGCCCACAAGATGCATAGTTAGTGCTCAGCTATGCAGGCAGCCTGATGACCCCACCGTGACCCCCTGCATAGGGTCCGGGCCAGTCCCTCTACAGTCACCTGAACAGCCCAGGCAGCTCTGCTTTCAGCTCACCTATTCAGAGCCATGTGCCTGCCTTTCTAAAGGAGTCTTCTCTCCCTCAAGCCAGAGAGGTCCCAGACCCACCTCTGCATCTGCCCAAGGTAACCATGGATGAAAAAATCCACTTATCCAGTGCCTACTGGATGCTTACCCCCAGGTGGACTGCACAGAGAAGAGACAGGGTGAGGAGTAAGTAGCAGAGGTGCACTGCAGCCTTCAAGACCCACAGACCTAGCTGGACTTGAGTCACATGCTGCAGACACCACCAGAGACAGAGAGCAGCTTGTCCTGGCCTCAGCTCCAGCTCCAAACCTCTGCCCTGCTCCATGGCCAAGAAGAGGTTATCATCAGGAAGTTCTGCCTTACCATTCCATATTTTGCTTCCAGCTATCCCCTCCTTCTTCCCTAAGTGTCACCAAAATACCCCAACAGGCCAAAAGGCGAAATCAAGATGGCTCCAGAGATCATGCAGGACTAAGTTCCTGGCTCACTGGATGGGGCCAACAGCTTCATGAGGCCCAGAGGGACACTGCCCCAAAGGGAGGGAGGCTGTGGACAGGTGAAGAGCCCCTCCTCAGGCCTACACCCAAGCCTCTGGCTCTGAAGCCAGCAGCATGTCCGAGCCCAGGCTAGCCTCCACAACTGAAGCTCAATTTCTAGCCCAGGACCTCATCTGCTAAGCTACATGGCCTCCAGTGTCTGCCCTCTCTGCACAGGTAAAAAAATAAGTAATTGCCTGCCCCACCTTTAAGAACTGAGAATTCAGAGTTAATGATAACACTGCCCACATGCATGGCAACTCGCAACACACAACCCACTCCCACCTACACTCTCCCCGCCAGTCCTACATTCTCTCCCATGGTTAGGGAGAGAGCACAACCCCGCCTTAGAGGAGGAAACTGAGGCAAAGAGAGGGAGAAGGATCTTCCCATGGTCAGCTGATGGAGTCAGGATGGGAGGCTGGGTTTTCTAATTCTAGGAGCAACAGCTAATGCTGAGGTCACTGTATGCTGTGCATGTTTTATAGCCTCATTTTAATTTCATCTTCACAATCTTCAGAGGTAGGTGTTATTATTTGGCTCCTTTTGCAAACATGGAAACCAGGGTACAGAGAGGGGATGAGATGTGCCCAAGGTCACACACCTCATTAGAGAAGG
The DNA here is from genome assembly GCF_016906955.1 of Phacochoerus africanus. Classification (NCBI taxonomy): domain Eukaryota; kingdom Metazoa; phylum Chordata; class Mammalia; order Artiodactyla; family Suidae; genus Phacochoerus; species Phacochoerus africanus. Next base: position 60,331,671 of record NC_062552.1, on the reverse strand, counting down.
GCTGGGATTGAAGCCCAGGCAGTCTCTCTGGGGCCCACACCTGTATCTTCCATATCGTAATGCTCTCGATGCAATGCACCCTTCTGCTGCTGCCTCTTGTGTATGGCTGGATCCATGCGATCCTCAGAAAGATCCAGAGAAGTTACCAGGTGTTGGACAGGAGGGCAGGCCAGGGACTGGGCTCAGCCTCCCAAGCAACAGGGCAGCAGATGGAAAATGGGGCAGAGGCTGGGGTGGAGCGAGGGGGTTGTGCTAAAGACGGTCCCACCTCATGTCAGAGGGTGGGCCTCTGGCTGGGTTCCTCCATGCTCAGCTCAGCACCTGCTTCACCACCAATGGACACCCTGAGCCAGCCAATCTAGGGGCAAAGGGCCAGCTCCAGATGGCAGCCCACTCCTGGTTGGCTATACAGGCAGCCAGGGGAGGTGAGAACTGAGCTGGTGATTTAAGGCAGCCGTTCTACAGAAGGAGAATGCAGCTTGACTATGGGCATGGAGGGGAACAGGTGCCCAGGGTGGGGAGAGCAGAGAGCCAGTATGTGGCATGGACTTGCCTGCCTCAGGTGGCACATGGAAATCAAATCAGAATGGTGAGGTGGTGACAGGAGCCTGCCCTTACTGGGGCCCAAGGCTGGCTTTTGAGCCTGGACCAAGGATGAGGGTGTGATCTCCACTCATGGCCAATGATGGGAAATGGACCAGCAGAGGAAGGAATAGATGTGGATGCTAACAGGTCTGAAGGGGAGGCACATTCCTGCCTTTCTCCTTCCCCACAGCTGGGGGCATCGGGGAGGGATGCTGAGAGAAAGAAACAATGTGGGGTCTCCTAAGTAGGAGAAAACTACCTTGAGGAGGTCTTCCCTGTGAGCAGTGGAGGCACAGCCAAATCTAAGAAAGCCCCCTGGGGAATCAGATAAATGGACACCACAGACCTGGAGTTCATAACCCCAAAGCTGCAAGAGGCCCTAGAAGCCCTCCCCAGTCTTCAGAACAAGGCCTTTGAGAGTCCTATTCAAACATTCCTCACTCTCCAAGCTTCTTCTGACCCCTCCTCAGCCCTGATGCCATGGCTACCCCTGCTCTTCAAAGGAGTGACCCACCCCTAACAAGAGGCCTGTGGGAGGCATAAGGATGAAGATATGAGTACCCCAAGCCCACCACAGCCTCCTCATGCTAGACTCCCTGCTGCTATGAGCCCTCAGAGCTTGGTACCCACCCAGGACCTCTGGCTACTAATAATATCAACTCTTCCTGTGCCCCCATCATCACCACCCTTGACTACAGGGGCAGAGAGACCAGAGAGATCTGTCTATAGGGGAGTTTTACTATTCGGCTCGAGCCTCTGGGGGCCATGGGGAAGTACACTCAGTGTGACAAGCAGCTGGTTTTTCAAGAGAAGATGAAAATGAGTTTTCTTTGAAATTCCCAATTAAAAAAAAATTTTTTTTGGCCACGCCTGCAGCACTTGGAAGTTCCCGGGCCAGTGATCAAACTCAAGCCACAGCAGTAACCTGAGCCATAGGAGTGACAATGGTGGGTCCCCAACCACTAGGCCACCTGGGAACTCCCTCAGTTTTAAAATATTGGCAAATAATTCAAAAGTAAGATATTTACGGTCATATAGGCGACATCCGGTAATTCTAACTTACTGTGTGCTCACGGCGTATAGGCCTGTGACTATCTCACAGGAAAAGGTATGGTCACACTAGCCTTAGATTCCACTGAACTTTGCCCAGCTCTTGGAAGACCATATGAGGGCTCTGGGCTGGACCAGGTAAGGTGTGCGGAGGAAACCCTCCTTGGCTCATGCAGAATCTAATAGCATAGTTCACCCTTCCTAGTGCTCTGCCCACCCCTAAACCTCTGCCAGGATGTTCCCCTCAAATGCCCACACCTCCGCTCCTACCCAAACCCGCCTCTACCCTCTAGGCCAGCTCAGAGCCACCCTGAATGAGAACTTCTCAGAATTGCCACCACGCTTCCTGAGGGTCAACACTTCCCAGCAGCCTGGAGGATAAATACTTCCCAGCAGTATCCCATTCCTGCATCTCTGTTCTCTGTCCTCGTCATTCTAGATGAATTTTTATTTGACTGGCTTTACCCTAAATTGCTAAGGTCGGAGTCTGGCCAGCCAAGTTCAAAGACAAAAAGTAAAAATCCGCAGGGTGATATTCAGTGATGGACAGGAGACTGACAGAGGAGAGAGAGACCTTTTCTCCTTCCATCAGGACACTCAGGTCACCCCAAAACATGACAGGTCTCCTTGCACGGCTTCCAGGGGCAGCACAGCGTCCTTAGCCCCAAAATTGCCCATATGGCACCAGGCTTGTGGTGTGAGTGCCACCTGGTGGTCACTCTAGAACAGAGCAGTGTCTCAGTAGAGACCAAGTGCATAGATAACACAGTCGACCCTTGAACAACACAGGTCTAAACTGCGTCGATCCACTTACAGGTGGATTTTTTTTTTTTTCCATAGAAAATACTATAGGAGTTCCTGTTGTGACTCAGTGGTAATGAACTCGACTAGAATTCATCTGCAAAAGGTTGCATATTCTATCCCCGGCTTTGCTCAGTGGGTTAAGGAACCCGCACTGCCATAAGCTGCAGTGTAGGTTGCAGATGTGGCTTGGATCTGGTGTTGCTGTGACTGTGGCTATGGCTAGAAACTGCAGCTCCAATTCAACCCCTAGCCTGGGAACTTACATATGCCACAGGTATGGCCCTAAAAAGAAAAAAGAAAATACTACAGTACTACGTAGTCCAACCCCCAGTTGGTTGAATCCTCAAATGCAGAACAGAAGATCTGGAGAGCCAACTGTAACTTATACATGGATTTCTGACTGCACAGAGTCAGCACCAGTTGACCCCATCTTGTTCAAGGGTCAACTATATACCCCCAAGCCTTTCTGGAAACAAACTCCTCCCTCCACACCTCCCTACCCTCTCTCCTACCCCCCACCCCACCCCCGAATCCATCTCTGAGCCTCCATTCTCAGCGCTCCAGGCCTGCGGCAGAGCAGGATCTTGTGGGAGTCATGTGGAACTCATCTCAACTAAGTCTCCTGACCAGATATGACTGGGAGGCCAAAGATCAAGTGTTGGCTTGGCCAGTGACCCACATTAAGACTCTGTCCCAGGCCAGGCCTCCATTTCTTTGTTTACAAAATGAGAAAGAGAAGCTACACCATCAGCTCTTCTTCTAGTCTATCTCCTATCTAGACTAGAGAAAGACAAAGCTTTCTCATTCCATCTTCTGCATTGTTTTCTTGTTCACAGGATAAAAGAAACATGCTTTTAAATCTCTGGAGGATAGATGGCATCCCAGGACCCTCCCAGTTCTGATGTGATCCCTGGGCCTGCTGGGGCTACCTGAGTAAGGAAAAGAAGTGCATGCAGATGCAGTTTCCCACAAACAGTTCACTTCCTTTCATAGATACAGTGATCCAAGAATCCTAGTCCTTTGGGTTAGAAGTAACTCTCAGAGGTCATTCAGTCTAACCTGGGAGCTCCTCACAGCAGCCCTTTTGGCATCTGCTTACATACCTCCAGTGTGTATAAGCTCACCCCCAAGGCAGCCTTGCCCATCTTGTTTGGCTCTGACACAAAGCCTTCTTCCCCAGTGGAAGACTCCCACCCAGTGGTCCTAGGTCTGTCCTCCAAGGCCACACAGAGCACGTCTAATCCCTCTTCCTGGCATAAAGCCCTTCAGGGATTTCAACAGAGGTCATGTCCTTCTGAATACTCTTTCTTCACAGTAAATAATCCCAGTTCCAACCAGGTCCCTCATGGGACTTCACTTAGTCTCTCTAATCCTGGTTGGTTCCTAGGACATCACCAGGCTGTCATTTAACAAACTTCTCCTGAGACCAGCCTAGGTGCTAGGCAATTTGGTTTGTGTCCGTCTCCTTCAAAGAGTACCAGATCAGATCAGAGCACCTAGGGGAAATGCGGAAGAATAAGGGGCTGGAAAGATAACTTCCCCGCTCCTATTACAGCCCCTCCAAAGGCACTGCTTCATTGGGCTGAGACACCAGGCTGTTAAATCCTGTTTATCTTAGCCTAGGGTCATCCTTGGGCCAATTCCCATCTATCAGCAGTGGCTTTTCTGAGGTACTGGTTGATAAAGATTGTCAGTCTGAATCTGGGCCCAGGAGGGGAAGAAATGAGACCCTAGCCTGCAGGAGAGCAGCTGATTTTCTAGGCCCCACCAGAGGCCCCCAGAGTGCCCTATTCCTAGGGCTGCCTCGTCTTCAAGCTCCTGACTCTGTCAGCCACCTAGAACGTTCGCTAGTCCAGCTCCGAGTGCCTTCATATCTCTAATAGATACGGTGTCAATGTACACATATAAGTTGCGAGGGAAAACGTCAAACAGATACGACTGAGGCTCCAAGAGGTTAGGTTCGCTGTGGAAAAGAGACCTACACCTCGCTCATTCTGACTTTGAAGCCTGATTTCCCTCCAAGCCTCAAGCTCCAATTTCCAGGAAGTATGAGTGGTGAACAGACCCTTCAGACCCTCTGAGTGGCTTCCGGCCTGCCAGCCCAGCACGAGGCCCCAGGTGGGTGCAATGATGGAATCGTGCTGATACAAACTCACCCAAGTCCCAGAAAGGCCAGTTTCCCGGCACAGTCATGTCTGGTTAACAGGAAGCACTCATCTGTAAATGGGGATAATAACGTCTACTCCTCAGGGTTGTTAGGAGAATCAACTGAGATGGCATATGTGAGCGCCCAGCTCAATGACTGGCACAGAGGGTGGTTGATAAATGAGCGCTATTCTATTGCATTGCTATGAGCCACTTTTGCCAAAGTAGAGTAGGGCAGCGCCTGGGTCTCTGAAAAAAAAAGCATTTCAAGTATAGAGGAAGCTGAATTCTGTTACCAGCAACTGCAGACTCTACAGGAGCCAGACATGGCCAGGCCCAGGGAAACCAGAGGCACAGCCAAGCTGATCTAACCTCAGCCCAGGGCCAGAGGGGATTTGGAGCAGCTGGGTAAGTGGATAGAAGGAGGCCTCAGTAACCTCCCTGCTCCACATCCTCACCAGTCACTGCTAAATCCTGCAGCACAGGCAATAAGGGGCCACCTCAGGGTAGGACTCAGAGCTTGGTCTGGGGCCCAGGCCAGATGGGGCTGAGGCAAGCAGGAGAACCAGGGCCCATGTGCCCAGCAAGCCGTGCCAGCCCAGTCCAAGTCAGCCCAGCCAAATCTGAGTTATATCAGGAGAAGGGATCTGTTCAAAAAACTCAACCCATCTCTGCATATTTGCATATTCTATTTTGGGGTCTCTTCCTTTTTTTTCCCCTTCGCTTCCTAGAAAAGTTCTCGTGATCAATTCCAACTTCACCTCTGCTGAACTGCAAAAGCTCGCTCTCAACCCCACCTCCTCTCCAACTACCCTCTCTCGGGCAAGGCTCTCCAGAGTTCTCTGCCCTCCCTGCCTCCAATGCCCTTACCTATTCCAGCCTCTGCCCCTGCAGTTGGGCTATGACACCTCAAGGTCACCATGGCTCAAGTTGTGAAATCCCAGGTCAGCCCTTGGTTTTACCATGTATCTCTGTGGCTTCTCACACCACTGACCATGCCCTCTTTGTCCAGCTGGGCAGGCAACTTTCTTCTCCCTTTCTCAGAAAAGTTGAATTCCCTTCTCACATGACATAGGCCCAGTATTTAACTTAAAACTGCTTGATCATTATCTCCAGCTGAGAAACATCCACCTGTCTACAAGACATTCCCTCCTGGCTGTCCCATGACACCTCAAGCTCAATATATCACAAACTGGTCTTGCATTACAAATCCCAAGCCCAATCCCTCATTCTTGCTGCACCATCTACCCACTCACATCCTGCCCCCCCCCCCCAAATCCAGTCTTTCACATCTCACATCCCTCTCCTCCTCCCAGCTCCCCTGCTGCAGCTCTAGCTGAGGCCCCCACTGTGTCCCATCTGGAGGCAGTGAGCCTCCGAGCTGGTCTCCCACTCCCAGTCTCACTTCCCACAAATCCAGCCTCCACGCAGCTGTCAGATTATCTCACACAGGAGTGTGGTCCCCCCACTGGCCTGCTAAAGCCATCCAAAGGGTGCTCTTTGCCTTCAGGATGAAGCCCAATCTCGACCTGATGAAACCCCCCCCCACACACACACACACACACCTCCCACTTCTCCACACTCAGAAGCCACGGCAGCAGCAGGAAGGGCACTGGCTTTGGAGGAAGACAGACCTGAGTTTCTAAGGCCGACTTGCCCACTGCTCCACCATGAGATTGTGGACAGGTGATCCCACCTCTTAAACTCGGTGTCCCCATCTGATAAATGGAGCTCATCATAATACACTTTCCCAACATGTGTTATCAACACTAATTCCTAAAGTCTCTCCCTACCCACCCCCTTCTCTCCTCCCCAACTCCCACACTGCCCGTCACACACAGTCAGTTCTAAGTGGCTCACAGCTTCCCCAGTGGTTTCCCTCCAACTGCCCCATCTAGCCACACACAGCCTCAGTGGCCTAAAATGTAAACCTGACTCCCCTGATTCAAACTCTCCTGTGGCTTCCCACTGTCCTTAGGATGAGCTCAAACTCCTTACATGGCTGAAAATGATCTAGCCTCTGCCTACCTCGAAGTCCACCCTAACACACAGGGCTCCGGGAGCTGTCTTCTCCCAGGTCCCGGCCCACTCCACACGTACGCCTTCCTGTCCCACTCCTCCTTACCTGCTGCAGGTCTCAGGCTGATGCCACCTTCTCCAAGAAGCTCTCCCTCATACACATCCCCACCCTAACCCAGTTGAGCTCCCTTCCTATCAGCCCCAAACCCTCAGGACCTGCCTGGCCTGTTCTCATTGGGCTTTAGTGTGAACATTCTGTTTGTCTGTCTTACCAAGTGCACAGCTCTAGAGAGCAAGGACCTCGTCATGTTTACCTGGCACAGAGTAGAGACTGAATGTTTGTTGAAAGGGTGAAGGGCACAATGGCGAGGAAGGAATCCTTGGCCCATGGAAAGCCCCAGGCTCGGTGGGGGCACTTATCAGACTCAACCTATATTATTTAAAACATGGCTACAGGAAGCAACGCCAACTTGCCAAGACCCAGGAGGAAAGAGCTGACAAAGAAGGGAAAGGGAAATCAGGGGAAGGTTCAATTCTGGGAAGCAGTGTAACTGGTGTTTAGGAGTCAGTTCCAGGGACAAGGCAAGGCTACCCAAGTGTTCTGCAGCAGAATGGAGCGGGGGAGTCAAGGAGCCCCAGCTTAGTCCCTGGGGTGGCATGAGCCACCACAGAATGGAAACCAGCTCGAGGAAGGCTGTATCATGGGGATGGGGAAGGGCTGTGTCAGCCCTATTTAACCAAGGCAGGCCTCTGAGGATGGAACTGGCCTTTGTTTTCATCACAAACAAGCCAGAGACATCAGGTTCAATGACAGAGCTTCCCGGTCTTTGCTGCTGCACAAAGAGGCAGCTGCGATCCAGGCAGACCACTGAGGCACAAAGGCCAGGCACCAAGAGGCCTGGTGGGTTCTGAGCCTTTTCAGCCGAAGCAAACACCCCTCAGTATCAACTCTAGGATGGAGAGGGAAATGTGGAGAGACTTCGCACTTTCTGGAAGGAAAGAATAGTGTGCCATTCAGGTCGCATCTGGAGTAGGAGGACCTCCAGTACCTCTCCTTAGGAGTATCACTGATAGACTTGAGGTCATTCAGAGAGAGGAACAGGCCATGCCAAGGGCCAAAAGCAGGAGGACAGGTCAAAGGGCAATGAATCCCTAACACTTTCCTGACTGAAGCCCTGTTCATGGAGAAGGGGCAGGCTTGTTCTGTGTGGCCCCTCAAGACAGAAAAGGGGCTCAGGGGTAAACCCTCTGGGGACAAAGGGCAGAGTAGGCAGTCCTTATCAGCGGTAAACCTTTTGTCCCAGAAGGTGACAAAGGGGATGAATGGCCGTGATCACAGATGCTGGAGGTAAAACCTCTGCCAAAGGCACAGGGCAGGAGCAAACCTCAGAGCAACTTCCCACCAAAACACCAGCTGAAGGGAAGGATTTTTTCCTGACAAAGTATTCAAAGCACATGAAACCCACTCACTCAGCTTGGACATGTCTGTGACGCTCCAGGGAACATGGTGCCAAGGGGAACGAGCACGGGCAGATGGAGCAGCAGCTTGGGGGTTGGTGCCCTCTCTTCAATATGAAAGCTGGGCCCCATTCGTGGTGTTGTTGTTGTTTAGTATTGTTATTTAACTGTTCTTGTATTTACGCCTTTAGGACAGAGAAGAGGGCCCTGCTTCCTGGCACAGCTCTGAGGCCTGGATTCTGGCATCATTACAAATCAGGCATCAGAACGCCTGTGAGGCTAGGCTAGGGGATGGATAAGAAATCTTTTGCATGCCTTTGGGAGAGGGAGTCATGTAGAGGGGGAGCTTCCCCGACCTGCTCCCCCCGAAGTCCACCTGGCCACTCCTCGCTGGTCATTTCAGAAGCACTAGTCTCTTGGCCACAGCAGCCACCCTGAGGACCAGGCAGCAGTCCTTGGACACATCCTGAGGATGCCACAGCCCCAAGCACCAAAGGGTCTGGGCTATCGCTGGAAACTTCTCCCAAAATAAGAGTGTGTGTGGGTGTCACACAGCACCTCAGGACGTAGGGCTAAAATTCACCCAGGGCCCAGAAGCAGGGGCACCAGGACCCACACACCACACTCGCCCCACTGCCTCCACCAGCTCAGATCAGCCAGAAAGACCAAGCACTGGACAAAGCAGGTCGGCCATCAGGTGTATTGGGGAAAGGAGAGATGGGGCACCTTCAGGAGTGCTTCCCACGGGCAGCTGCCTTGGCAGTTTGCTGGGGGCTCAGGAGGACCAGGGAGTTCATGGGGCCCCGCCGGCAAAGATGAGCTCTAGGGCCGCTTGGATGTCCCCCCCGGTGGCCTGCAGGGCCCGCAGGCTCAGCTCATCATCCTGGATGCCCATGTCACGTAGCTGCTGCAGCTGGGGTTGCCACTGGCTCTGCAGAAAGACAGGACAAGTAGAAGCTGTTAGTTAGGATCCTACAGAAACTCACTTATGTCTCTCCTGTCAGGGAAGAGATGGTGGGTTCCTCCAGCAAATCTGCTGATGTGAAGTCCCATATAATACAGTGCTTCTAGGAGGACTACAAGAGAGGCCTGAGAGGTTAGAGAACAAATTAAAAGTTTTTCCAGGGAGCTCCTGCTGGGGAGCAGAGGAAACGAATCTGACTAATAACCATGAGGTTGCAGGTTCAATCCCTGGCCTCGCAAAGTGGGTTAAGGATCCAGAGTTGCCGTGAGCTGTGGTATAGGTCACAGAGAAGGCTCAGATCCTGAGTTGCTGTGGCTGTGGTGTAGGCCAGCAGTTGTAGCTCCAATTCAACCCCTAGCCTGGGAACCTCCATATGCCATGGGTACGGTCCTAAAAAGCAAAAAAAAAAAAAAAAAAAAGTTTTCCCAATAAGAAAGTGGAATATGTAACATACGGATCAAAAGAGAAATCAAGAAGTTAAGTTCTCTTGTGACTTGGTGGGTTGAAGATCTGGCATTGTCTCTGCAGCAGCTCAGGTCACTGCTGTGACACAGGTTCAATCCCTAGCCCAGGAACTTCTGCATACTGCACATACAGTCGAAAAGGAAGAAAAAAAATGATACCATGCTTTAGGAGTCCCCTTATGCCCCAGTGGGTTAAGGATCCAGAGTTGTCACTGCCGTGGCTCAGATTGCTGCTGTGGCATGGTTTGATCCCTGGCCTGGGAACTTTCACATGCTACTGATACAGCTAAAAATAAATAAATAACAAGCCTGACTTGTATCCATGAGGATGTGGGTTTGATCCCTGGCCTTGCACAGTGGGTTAAGGATCTGTCGTTGCCATGAGCTGTGGTGTAGGTCACAGACGTGGCTCAGATCTGGCATTGCTGTGCCTGTGGTGTAGGCCAGCAGCTGAAGCTCCAGTTTGACCCCTAGCCTGGGAACTTCCATATGCTGCACATGCGGCCCTTAAAAAAAAAGAAAGTGAGAGAAAGCAAAGTAAACTTCTAAATTTACTAAATTTCGAAAGATTACTTTGTTTTTCCTGCTAGATGTGCGCATGCGCGCCCCCCCCCCACCCCACTCTGCTCCTTAACGTGATACATGATGAAAAGTCTTGCTCTTACCTACTCCCTTCCCCACCCCCAACAACCCATTTTCTCTGAGGAAATATGAATCTATGTCCCTATATTTGTCCTCTTCTTATATCCTTCCTTTTTTTCTAACACACAATGTATCCTGCAGATCTCTCTATGCCACTACATGGAGAACATATACTGTATAATACTCCAACTCATGGGTGCCCCAAAATATTCTACAACTGATGTGTTTCGAATCTTTGCCATTACAAACAACACTGCAGTGACTGATTCTGTGTGTCATTCTCTTCATGCACATACATCTCCATGATAACTTCCAAGACACAGGACTGCAAGGAATCATGCGGCTTTAAGGGCCATCTGTACTTCCTTTATTATGAATAGTTGGCTCATAACCTTTGCCCATTCTTCTACAGAGTTGTTGGTACTAAATTACCAGAACTTTTACAATTCAGGGAGGTTTTGCCCTTTGTCTGATATGTGTCACAGATTTTTTTTTTTTCCTCAGTTTCTTCTTATTTTCAGACTTGGTTGGTTGGTTGGTCTGCTATGGAGAAATGTTCACTTCTATATGTTACTCTTTATACAGTAATTCCTGGATTTTAACTTTCAGCTATGAAAAGCCTTCTTTACTATAAGGATTTAAAGAACTTTAGTATTTTCCAAACTTCATCAACACCTTGATCTCAGGAAGGAGGAAGTACACACCTTAGGGAGAAGGATGTGCTCACCCTGTGGGAATGAGAAGGCAGTGGGATGAAATACAAATTCAGAGAGGCACGCAGGCAAGGGTGCGGATGTGGAAGGCTTTTAAAAAACCACACAAACCATGGAGTTCCCATCGTGGTGCAGTGGTTAATGAATCCGACTAGGAACCATGAGGTTGAGGGTTCGATTCCTGGCCCTGCTCAGTGGGTTAACGATCCGGCATTGCCTTGAGCTGTGGTGTAGGTTGCAGACGTGGCTTGGATCCCGCGTTGCTGTGGCTCTGGCGTAGGCTGGTGGCTACAGCTCCGATTAGACCCCTGGCCTGGGAACCTCCATATGCCGAGGGAGCGGCCCTAGAAATGGCAAAAAACAAACAAAAAAAAAACCACACAAACCAACTCAAATTCCTTTGACAGGCCAGGTGGAGACACGAAAGCCACCAAGCTGGGCAGTGGCGTGAACTGTCAGCAGGCTGGAGAAGATGACGGAATGGAAAGACCAGCTGTCCACGGATCCTGCTTCCATTCCCCTCACTGTCCACCGGGGCCACGTGGGGCAGCGAGAACTACACGGGCCTGACTCTGTCTGCATCACTTAACGGTCAAGTTCCAGAATGAGGTTCACGCCGCAGGCTTAAGAGCGAAGGAGAGAGAGTGAAGCAAACAGCTGGTGCACAGAGGCATGTAGGAAGATGGGAAGCCCTGGGGTCCTCCACTTAGCTGTGAGCTAAGCTTCCACCTTCTGTGAGGCAGGGGAGATGGTGTCACTCCCTGCTTAAAATCTGCCATGGCTCCATGGTCATCTCAGGACAAGTCTGATCTCCTCACCCACGCACTCAAGGCCCTCACACTCATATTCCTGCTCTCCTTTTCTTCACCACAGGATCTTACACACAAGAACACTGTCTCCTGGTCTTGCGGATTTTAGTCCATCACATGTACCCTCATATTCACTCAAACAGGTAGCTGCCTCTGCCTGGACACCTCCCCACTTCAACCAAACACCCTTTTCCCCGCCTGGCTAACCTCCAACTAATTCTTTGACAGTCAGCCCAAACACCTCCTTCTCAGAAAAGTTTTGCCTGACCCACGCCTTCACCTCAAGCCTGGGCTGCCTGGCGCCCCTCCATGACATGGCAGGGATGAGGACCGCTCGTCTCTTCCCCAGAAGTTGGACCTGGATCTGGTCTATACCTGCTCAGCAGCTCATCAACGCTCACGGAACGCATGAGCGACTCCTCGACCACAACTGCCACAAGCATCCTAGCCAGTCACAAGCATCCTAGCCTGTCACAAGCATCCTAGCCAGGTGGTCCCTGGGGTCAGGCGGTGGTCACTGGGTGCAGGAGTGGAAGCCACAGGGACAACCGCCCTTGCTGGGGGCATCCTCTCCTGTCACACTGCCACGGCCCAGCTGTCCTGGAGCAAAGCAGGCCAAGTGGGAAGGGCCTCCACAGAGCACAAAAAGCTCAGTGTCCAAGGTGACAAAGAGCCGCGTGGACACCAGGAGTGGGAAGACTGACCTGAAGGCTGGGCTGCCCGGAGGCCTGCAGCGCATGCTGTAGGGCTTGGCTGAACAGATCGTTGGTGATGGGCGTCCCTGACTGGACGCCTGAGGACATTGGGGAGGTCCCAGAGGAATGGCCCTAGAGACAAACCAGAGTCAGTGCCACCCTCAGAGCCATCTCGATCTCCCAGCCCACACCCGCTGCTGTCGCCTCACCCCAGGCTGCCCCTGGGTGCCCGCTGACTGCCTCCCAACAGGGGCCTGCGTTGGTCAACCACACAGAGGCATCCAAGAGCTCAATGTGTGGCCAGGAAAGGTGCTGTTCTCTTTCGCTCCAGTGAGATGAATCAAGCCCCTCACCTAGCCTAGGACCCAGCACCGGGAGGGATGGACTTGGAAGCTGGAGTGATGGCCGCTGGGAAGGCTTAAGCCTGTGGTGTTTGGCCCCTTTCAGGGAAACGTGAGGGCACAGTACTTGAGGAGAGGGTCTTCCACACTGCTGGGAGGAGGAGTCCGTCAGGACTGTGCTGAACCCCGGACCTCTGAGCCCTGAAGGCAGATGAGGGGGAGGTCGCCTGAGCTGCAGTGGGAAACCCACCAGGGCACCAGGCAGAACTCAGCTCAAAGCGGATCTAGCACCAGAGTCAGCAGACCTAGGACCTTCTCCCATGGGGGCCAGGCCGCGTTCTTCCCGCCCTCTCTCCATACCTGGGTGCCAGGAGTTGGCGTGTGAGAGCTGCTCTCCGGAGTGCTGGCCAGGGCCAGGGCCGTGGCCAGCTCGCTCTGAGTGATGGGCCGGGGTCCGGCGGCTCCACTGTACCCCAGGGAAGCTGGGCGGGAGCTGGACGTGCTGCTCGAGGGCGTGGACCTGGCGCTCTGCACAAGGGAGGCACCCAGATCAGGGAGCAGCCCTGGGACAGCCCACATGAACCCCAGCCCGCTCCAGGAACGGTTCTTGGGGAGACTCCCCAAGCTGCCAGGTTCAGAAAGCAAGAGCAGGACACAGCTGGGCCACCAAAGGGCCTCGGACCACCTCTCTGCGGGGGCGTGCCGGGTCCCAGGGAGGGATGCATCCCCGGCACCATCTCCCCCAACTGGCACGCAGCCGGGCCACTTACTGGGTGAAAGTCATCCTCCTCATCGGAGAGCCCTTCAAACAGGAAGCCACCTGGAGGAGGGAGAACAGATTTCAGGAGGAAGAACAGAAAGGCACAGGCGTAGCTCCAGAATCAGCTCTAGCTACTCTCCAAACTCAGATTTTCATCTCTCCCCTTGGAAAATTACAGGACAGATGCACTCCCTGACTCAAAGTGAGAGTTCCCAAGGAACGCCCTCTGCCAGCACTATACATAGCTGCTGAGTGAAGCCAATCCCTGGGCCACTGCCTGCTCCCGAGGCGGCCTGCATTCTGCTGTCCTGGCGCTCACCTGGCATGTCCCGGTATGAGCTGGAGGGCATGCCGCGGGAAGAGGTGTCGGCCCCTGGCAGTGGCGTGCTACCTGCTACTGAGTGCAGAACCAAGACAATGGCATTTACCAGGGCTGGGTGAGCAGGCACCAACCTGAGATGGGACAAGAAGAAACCCAAGGATGACTAAGACAGAGAGAGCCCCCTTGGCAATGACAGGAATCCTTTGTGTCTCTGACAACAATCAAGTCACCCATGCCTGCCCTTAAATTCCCCACCCTTCAGCACCTCCCTCCAGTTGGTTTGTACTGTTGCTGCTCTGCCCTCAGAAAGAACAGCAAGGCCTTCACCTGCGGGCCTACCAGAGATGCTCCACCTTCCCCTCCAGCAATTCATGATGGGACACACACAACCCAGGAGGCTCAGGGGCCCAACCACTACTTTACTGGGCAATATTTGATAAGTCCCTTCTCTTCCAGGGTGTGGCTGTTTTCTTCATTTGCAAACAAGAGGATACAACTTCTACTATCCCTTCCAGCTCTAAAATTTTGCCATCTATGCACCTGCTTCTTTCCCCAGATTAAAATCCTCCAAAGGCCCCCTAATAGCTACTGAATGAGATCTAAACAGATCCTGGCCTGCGAAGCCACCTCCCTCAGAGCCCTGCTTCATTCCAACATCTCGGCATACCCCTGCCCTTGGGCTTTACTATTCCCCCAGCAGCCCTTGCTCATTTTTGCCTCCTGACACATTTAGGAGACATATTTGGAGGATGGGCTCCAAGAGCGGAATCTGGGGCCACAATTAAGGTTCCTGGCCCAACCATGAGAAATAAGGTCCCTTTTGTAAATGGATGTACTTACGTATCAAGCATGTTGGGATCAGCAAAGACAGAGAAGAGGTCCTTGTCCTGGAGAACCCCTGAAGCAGAACAGGGCTCATCTCAGAAACTGAAAATTCAGCCAGGTCCAATGGGAAGAAGAGGCTTTAGGCCTCAGAGCAACTGGCTTAACAGGGACTTGAGACTACAAAGCAGCCCTGAGGAGAAGTGGGGGAAACAAAGCACCAGCAGCACAAACCCCTGCCTCTCCACTGCCCCCTGCACTGAGGGTATATCCAGTGTACCAGCACACCAGCCTCTTTCCCCCATATTTCTGGGTTCTTGCCTTATCCACCAACATATGCAGGAAGTCTTCCCTGATTGCAATGGTTTGGGCTAAACATGGCTCCCTCATAGTCTCATTTTCTTTTCCTCTTTTGCTTTTTAGGGCCACACCCGCAGCACATGGAGGTTCCTAGGCTAGGGGTCTAATCGGAGCTATGGCTGACAGCCTATGCCACAGCCACAGTAACATGGGATCCGAGTCATCTTTGCGACCTACACCACAGCTCATGGCAATGCTGGATCCTTATCCCACTGAGCGAGGCCAGGGATCGAACCCGAAACCTAACGGTTCCTAGTTAGATGCATTTCCACTGCACCACGACAGGAACGCCTCGTTTCCTTTTTCTTTCTTTTTTGGCCGCACCTATGGCTTGTGGATGTTCAAGGGTCAGGGATGGAACCCGCGCTACAGAGGCAACCCAAGCCACTGCAGTGACAACACTGGATCCTTAACCTGCTGTATCACAAAGGAACTCCTCATAGTCTCATTTCTGATGTCAAGTAAGCCATGATTTCTCCATGGGACTGCCAGCTCTTGGAGGGCTGGGTAAATGGAACACATCTGGATTATTCCCTCTCCCTCCACATGACCAGCGATTCTACATTCACAAGATGGTCTAAGGTTCTTTAGGGTAACTGCCTCCTCCTGCCTTCTCTTTCTCCAGCTGCTCCTACTTCCTTAAGTTCAGCCTTGCACTTACCAAGAGCAATGGGATCACTGCTGAGGCCCGGGGTGGCCACAATAATCTGATCCAGAGATTCCTTATTGCTGAGCATCTTAAAGACCTGCAGGAGAAATGGGGAGGGCTGAGCACTCCAACCAGCTCACTGCACTCAGCAGATACCCACACTCCACTGCAGGACCCCTTCCTCCCTCTCTAAGTGCTTGCCCATACACCACCACAATGCAACAATGGCCCCAGGAAACAGATGAACTCTTTTTGCTCTGAGATCATGGTTACTGGAGGGGAAACAATACAAAAGCAAGATCGCAGTAAACCTTCAGTCTCTGGTCCTCTCCCACATTTACGGCTCTAATGCTTCCAAAATAAAAGCTCTCATTATAAGCCCCATAACAAAGGTTTCTCTAGATCCCCAAAGTCCCTTTCAATCTCCATACAATTACCATTTCACATTTATATATAGTGAGAAGTTTGCAGCTGTGTTAATTTTGCCTATCAGCTCTCCTACAGAAAAACATCAGTGTGTTTTCCCAATGAGGAAATCCTGGTGAGGAGCGGCGGGCAGGCAGTTCAGCCAAAGTCAAAGAATGAAGCCCAGCAGAAACAGTATGTGGATCCTTTGACTGCAACCACATTCACTCCATGACGCCGATGTCAGGAGGGTTGTATCATTATCATTAGACCGAATCAATAATGCCTAGCTGAGAGCCTCTTTGGGGGAAGACGGGGCTCTACTGAGACCCACAGGCATGGCAAAAACTCCCCAAGGAACTCTTGGAAGCCATGGCAACCGGCTTCCAGCTCCTACTCTGCACCACTTGCCAGCAGGCCTGGCAAGAGTCTCACAGGCACTGTGGCACATACTCACCGCCTCCCTGTAGGAGGAGCTGCTGTGCAGGGCAGTGTGCAGCACCCGGAACTCCCTCAGGGCAGCCACTTTGTCCACAGGTTCTGGGGACAAGACACTCAGTTACCCTACAACCTGGACCCTGCCCTGGCCACAAACACAGAATATCATTTCAGCTCATGCCCAGATGCAGGTTCCCTTTCCTCATCACCCCACTAAGAATGAGCTTCTGTTCAAAAAAAAAAAAAAATTATGCCACAGATGTGGAAATTGCACTCTCTTTAAAGCATCTTCAGAGGATAAACAAATTGAGATTCCAGCAGAGGGGAATCTTACCACATGAAAGAGACTGCTCTGATAAATATCCCACTGCAGGAAAACTAGACCCTTTACATTTGCAAAGGAGGGTATAATGAACTTGGTAGATTTTAGCGCAGTGATTTAAAATAAGTGCTGCAAGCCATCTGAACAATATGGAGCTATGTTGACACAATATGTTAAGAGAAAGAAATAGAACATAAAGTTGTATGTGCATTCTCTAGTAAAACTTTGTAAGATGTGTCAGTACGCAGGTGGGCCAAGGGTGGAAGGGAACAAGCTAGGGTGATGGGATCAGGGGTAACTGTGTTCTCTTGGATATTTTCTTTCAGGCTTCTGTAATATTATTTTGATTAAAAAAATAAAACATACAATGGGAGTTTCCTGGTGGCTCAGCGGGTTAGGGATCTGGTGTTGTCACTGCTATGACTCAGGTCACTACAGTGGAAAGAGTTGATCCCTGGCCCAGGAACATTTGCATGGCATGCCCCCCCCCCCCCCCCCCCCGCAAACAACCAAATACAAGAAGGACCAAGGAAACACTGTACTTCTAGGGTTCTTAACAAACTTTCATCACATGCTCAAAAGCAAGTATATCACTGGGACTCAAAGCTCCTTTTTGATATTTGGACAGTATGACTTACGTATGTGGGAAGGCTTAGCAGTTGTCTTAGTTTTATTTGGTTACTTTACTATTTAGGACATCAGCTCATTTCATAGGCAAAGAAATTTGGTTTAGGAGTTCCTGCCATGGTTCAGGAAAATGAATCTGACTAGTATCCATGTGGACACAGGTTCAATCCCTAGCTTCGCTCAGTGGGTTAAGGATCCAGCATTGTTGTGAGCTGTGGTGTAGGTCAAAGACATGACTCTGATCCCGCCTTGCTGTGGCTGCGGTGTAGGCCAGCAGCTACAGCTCTATTCGACCCCTAGCCTGGGAACCTCCGAATGCCATAGGAGCAGCCCTAAAAAGACAAAAATAAAAATAAAAACAAAAAAAATCTCCAGGCAGAAAGGGGGAGGAAAAGGAACTTAAAATCTTAAGGCCATAATCAGCCAAAAGTTATGCTTGTCTCTTTAACATCTCTGAGCTAATCTCACCCTTCGGAAATGGGAAGCAGCCATACTGGTAGAAAGAACACGGGCTCTGGAGCCAGGAAAACCTAGATTCACATTTCAGCTCCTGCAGTCATTTCCTAAGCAGGTGACCTTGAATACATACCTTTCTAACCCTCTTTTTCTTCATCTATAAAATGCTAATGCCATTACCTATCCTGCAGAGCCACTGTAATTATTAAATGAGATATCAAAAAGAAACAATCTGGCTGGAAGAAGCAACAAATACTGGCTTTCCTTCTGTCAATCCCCTCCAGCCAAAGACCAGAGGGGCACACCTGCAGCTGAGCAGGTTGTATTCACTGCTCCCTACAGAGAGAACGTGCACCACAAGAACCATGGGGCAGTTCAAGAAGAGGATGTTAGAAAAGACTTAAAGATTTGGGCTTTGGTTGGGTGACTCGGGGTGGGGTGGGGGGTTAAGGAAGCAGTGTTTTGCTATGGATTGGAGGCTGTCTGGAAGTAGGGGTGATTTTATGATCAGGTTATCTTAAAAACTCTAGAAGGAAGGAATAACTAGAGCAAGATGAAATCGGTAACTGCTAAAGAAGCAGTGGTCACTCATGGCAGCCAGGATGGAAGGATATTTGGTAATTTTCGTGGTTTGGACAATGTTCAGGCTTTTGGCTCTGTTCAGAAATGAGAAGACTCTTATTTTTGTCTTGATCTATTACAGTCCCAGAGTGAGTAGTCTTGTAGATGTTGGTGATCTATGAAACTGTTCTTATTTCAAGGCCTAGCTGAGGGCCAGGCCATCCCCCAGATATCAGAGACTGCCTTTCTCTTTCTCACTCCCCATCAGGATACAAAAAAAGATTTTTTTTTTTTTTGTCCTTTATGTTTATAACTGAAAAGAAAGAAAATTTCAAGCTCATAACCAGTCATAGCAATCATGAACATTATAAAAATATGTAAAACTGCCCATTTTTAACAAAGCTAATCTCTTATACAGCTTAGCTCTATCCTCGTGGAGGCTTTTAAAACACAAATGCAAAATTTAAATTAGTAATTCCAAGCAGCACCTTTTATTAATAAGTCATTAAAGGCATTAGAGGCTTTGTATGTTTTCTCCAAGGGCTATTTTCATATTGTTCGAATATTTTCAAGTCAGGAAAATAAGTTACCAATATAGCAGGAGTAAGCTGACTGAACAAATCACCACCTGAAGCATTTTGTGGGAAGATCTGCTAACATGAGAACAAACTACAGCATTTAGAGGAGGGCAAGGGCTTTCTAGCTTTTTTTCTAATGAGAACAACAATAACAATAACAAAAAGATACAAAGTCCACTGAGAAATAAACTGTTGCCCTAAAGGAGTTTAAACAGACACATACTCCCCATCCTATTAGAACAGTGGGTAATGAACTTAAAAGTAGAGAAACAAATCCCCTTCTGTCAGTGGTGCTGGCAGCAAGAAGACCAGAATTGCGCTCTATTTATCAACATGGTCTAATCCAATAAGTAATAAAGACATCCCCTATTATCATCTCAGTAAATCAGTCCTTTGTCCCACTCAGGCTCTGCCTCAAGAACACACAGATCCTCCTGCCCTTGTAGATATTACAGAAGCACTGCCTGTCTAAGAGCCAACAATCTCTCACCCGGTTTCTGATCAGGCTCAGGCCAGGACTTGCGCAGAACATGGACTGTGGACCCAGGCTGAATGCCATAGAAGTCAAGAGTCTGATCATCTTTGAGCTTCCGGCCACAGTAGATGAGATCTAAAAAAAAAAAAAAAATCCTGTTCATTTATCTTTTGCTCCTCAAAACAATACACGATACATGCTTTAAACAGTACTCTTATTTAATAAGTACGTTTTAATAACAATTGATAGCAGGTACAAACTGATAAAATACAGAATCTACATGCGGGAAAGCTCTAGAGCTTAACATCGTGAAGACTGTTCAATTTAAAGGAGTGGGAAAGTCCAAAAATAAAAAAGGATGAACCCAGTATTTTTTATGCCTGAAAACACACTTTTTGCCAGTTTATACCATTTTTCAGTTTATATGCCATTATGTTTATAATGTAATTAGTAGAAAGCCCTTGCCACCTTTCCTTCCTTTTTCACTGCCTTCTAACCAACCAACCATCCTTCTACACATGCCTAAGACCCACCTCAAATGCCATATACTGAGGGGCTTTCCCTGACCAGCTTCTCTTTCCCACCCTAAATTCTTGCTCTTTCAGAGAAAGAATTCAATAATGTCATAGTTAAAGACCTTTGTGATAAAGCAGGTGAGTATAATGTACAACTAAAACGGCAACCAGTAGCTTTGTTATATGACTTGTGTCTCTATTCACCCAACAACAATCACTTCGCTGGAGTGTTAACATTATGAGACAACAAGTCCCAAACTCTTTTTTATTGTTGTTGTTGTTGTTGTTGTTGCTATTTCTTGGGCCGCTCCCGCGGCATATGGAGGTTCCCAGGCTAGGGGTTGAATCGGAGCTGTAGCCACCGGCCTACGCCAGAGCCACAGCAACACGGGATCCGAGCCGCGTCTGCAACCTACACCACAGCTCACGGCAACGCCGGATCGTTAACCCACTGAGCGAGGGCAGGGACCGAACCCTCAACCTCATGGTTCCTAGTTGGATTCGTTAACCACTGCGCCACGACGGGAACTCCCCAAACTCTTAATTTACCCTTGTAATTCCAGAATTATTCTCCCCAAAAAGAAATCAGAGTAGCAGCCCATCCCCAGTCCACAGAGACTCACCAATCAGCTCCGGGTCTGGAACAGACTCCTGGAGTTTGCCAGCAATAAGCTGTTTCAGAAACGAAATACTATACCCCCCCAGTGAGTATTCTCCGAGCTCCGCCTCTGGCAACCGAAGAATAGATTTGGGGGCAAGTGGCTGGTCAGCCAGCTTCACCGCCAGGTGCCAATCTGAGAGAGACATCCTCTCTCTTTCGCGCTCTCTCTTTCTCCCTGGAAAGGAACAAAGCCTTAATGGTTAAAGGACAGACCATCACTCTACACCAGCCCCACCCCACCAAGGGGCTAAATGAGAGATAACTCAGTGTGACACTGTTGAAAAAGCCTAGGAAGCAGCATCAGGAAGCTAGAACTAGAATCTGGGGTCCTCTCTCATCCTATGACAGAGAGCAAGGAACTTCAGCTCTCTAGGCCTCAGTTTCTTTGGCTTTCAAGTAGATATAAAAATGCCATCCCAGCTAACAGGAATGTTGTGAGATTCAAATGAGATCATCCAACCCTCTCCCCTATGTACACTCTTCATTATCTCTTGCTTTAACTGCTACAACAGCCTCTCGCCTCTCCCTATCAAATATCCATGCTGCCAGCCAACTTGTTTTAAAACCAGATCCAATCAAGTCATTCCTCCGCTTAGAACCCCTCCAATGAATCCAAACCACCTCTACAAATAAGTCTAAATGCCACAGCCTGATTTTCAAAACCATTCACACCTTTTCTCTCTGACAACCGCCTTCCCCAAGAGCTCTGGCCTGCCCCACCCTCCCCAACACTCAGGTCTATCCCCAGGAAGCCTGGATTCACAACAAAGTTCTCCTCACTTTATACCTCTGCTCATCTGCTAACTCCTCTGCATGTAATTCCACTTCCCTCTTCAGTCTCTAAGCAAACTCCTACCAAGACCAACCCAAATACAACCTCTCTGTCCTCCCTCCCTCCCCTCTGTTGTTCTCACATTCCCTCATGGCAAAGGATTACAAACATCTGTTTACATCTCAATCTCCCCGCATCCCATTCTTAGAGGCCCTTGACAGCAAAGACTAGAATTTTTTGTCCTTGTTGTCCCAATGCCCAGTACATATGAGTGCCTAGAAAATGAATCTGAAACTATGAGAAAGAATCTTGTAAGGCAAGCCAGGCCATTGCTATAATCAATATTGCTTCCAAAGTGGCTTCTTTGGAAGAGGAAAGAAAGGCTTCGAGGCCGTCCAGCAGACCCCAGGGCACCCTCAAAACCTTCCATCTTTGCCTTTAAACAGGAAGGAAATAGGTCTTTTAATATACCCTATCTCATTTAATCCTCTCAACTGGACCCCGAGGCAGGCATTATCATCTACGTACTACAAAGGAACTGAGGCTCAAAAAAGTGAAATCACTGGCCCAAGGTCACTGACAGTTAATACTGGGACAGGAATACTATCTCCTGGGTGACGACCCCACCATTCCCAAGGGACCTGCGAACTAGTCAACACGCATTGAGCCCGCGCGGCCCGGGACCCAGCGCCCTCACCCGTCCCGCGGAAGGAACCCGGCCGCAGGGCCGCCGTGTAAACACTCACTCAGGTCCTCTCGCCGGAAACCGGAAGCTCCGCGCTGCATTCTGGGAGTTGCAGTTCCTACTGCGGCTCCTGCTCCTTTATAAACAGCTTGCCGGCGAGAGGCGCTAGTTGCAAAGTTTCCGGTTCCGGGGAGGGTGTGACTTCGCGACCATTTGAAAGTTACGGCGCGAGGGTCTCTGGGTGCTTTCGCCTCAGAGGGTACTGAAATTGTTAGTGTTCTAGGGTGTGGGTCTCTTGGGTCGTAAGAGCAAGGCTTGGTGTGAGGTGTACTGCCCGGTGATTCCCGCACTGTCCTGGGACGCATGCAGAGTCCGTAGGTTACGCCAGGTCCTTACAGCGTCACAGGTGGGAACGCCCGCTGCTGGGCTCTCGGCCTGATTGCGGACCCCAAATGCTCCAACCTTTCCCTCTGCGAGGGCCCTTTCCCGAGCAGCTTCTTCAGACACTCCTCAGCGGTTCTTTGCAGCCCTCACAGAAGACGACTTGCCTTCGGTGAAATCAGCCTCTTTTGTGACCCTCGCCTCTGGATTCTCCCGACTAAACCTCCCTGTGGGGGCTTACCAGGAACCCAATGATGACTTCCTCGAAAAGTCAGTTCTTAGGAGTTAGCAAACCGGGTTCCTGGTCCGCCCCAGTATGCGATGGTGGGATTTATCTAGGTCATTAATGGAATCAATTCGGGGAGGAGAATTTTCACTGAATTCTCATAGAAAATGCATACAGTCGTCCCTAGGTGTTCGCGGGGCATTGCTTCCTGCACCTCCTCCTCCCCCCGCGGATACCAAATCCGGGGATACTCACTTTATGCAAAATGGCATATAGTCTGCCCTGCCTATTCCCGAATGCCCTGTCCCTCGGATACTGAGGGGCCAACTGATTTTATGTTGTTGTTGTTTTCTTTTTAAGGCCGCACCAACTGTATTTTAGATGCATGGTTAGAATGGATTGTATTTGCGCAGGTGTTAGGCCTAGCCAATCAATTAGCGGAGCCACTTTTCTTCTTTTTTTCAATGGCCACACCTGCAGTATATGCAAGTTCCCCAGCCCAGGGGTCGAAATGGAGCTGCACCTGTGGCCTAGCCCCAGCCACAGCCACACCAGATCCGAGCCACATTGGCAAGCTACACTGCAGCTTGTGGCAACACCAGATCCTTAACCCACTGAGAGAGGCCAGGGCTTGAACCCGAATATCCTCACAGGGACAACTGTAGGATTCTTAACCCACTGAGCCACATGGGAACTCCTTTTTTTTTTTTAATTTCTTTTTCTTTCTTTCTTTTTTTTTTTTTTTTTTTGACTGTGCCCAGGGTATATGGAAGTTCCTGGGCCAGGGATGCAACCTGTGCCACACAGGCAACCCAAGCCACTGCAGTGAGAAAGCCAAATCCTCAAACCACTATGCCACAGGAGAGCTCTTAAAGGGCTGGCCCATTTCTGATTGGACTCTACTTAAGGAATTACTCCAAGGGCTAAGGAAAGGCCAAAAAAAAACACACAAAAAAACAAAAAACAGGTGAATGTAAGAAAGTAATAAGGTAGGTCCTAGGAACCAGCCAGGGTTCTTGGCCTACCTTACTAGAAATTGATAAGAGGCTAAGCAGGAAGTTCAGGCAAGGCTTTATTGGGGCCCCCACTACAGCAGGAGGGAGCAGAAATCAGCAGTAGGTTCCCTTGCTCGATCACTGAGGGGGACAAGGTTGTTCCTTTTATGGGGTGAAGGTAGGGGCAGGTCCAGAGATCAGGCCAGAGGGGTGGCTTAAGTGGCTTGCCCACCCCTTTGGTGGTGTTGTGTACAGGGGACATGTGTAGAACCCTGCTTTTGCTCTTGGCTCTTTAAAAGTGGCAATTGGTTTTTCAGTCTTTTTGTATATGTATTTTTTAATTTTATTGGCATATAGTTGATTTACAAAGTTGTGTTGGTTTCAGGTATATGGCAAGTAGATCAGCTATACATATATCCATTCCTTTTCAGATTCTTTTGTCATATAGGTTATTACACAATATTGATAGATTACCCTGCCTATACTGTAGGTTCTTTTGTTTTTGTTTTTGTTTTTGTTTGTCTTATGTCTTTTTAGGGCCGCACCCGCGGATGTGGAGGTTCCCAGGCTAGGGGTCTAATCAGAGCTACAGCTGCCGGCCACAGCCACGCCAAATCCGAGCCTCGTCTGCGACCTATACCACAGCTCACAGCGATGCCGGATCCCTAACCCACTGAGCAAGACCAGGGCTCGAACCCGAAACCTCATCGTTCCTAGTCAGGTTCATTAACCACTGAGCCACGACGGGAACTCCGGTAACCCTAAATTTGATTTTGAAATCTTTGAGTCTGTTTTGTAAGTTCTTTGGATTATTTTTATTAGATTCTACATATTGGTGATCTCATATGATACTTGTCTCTGTCTGACTTCACTTAGTATGAAGTTGCTGCAAATCCGTGTTGCTGCATTTGACATTTCGTTTTTTTTAATAGCTGAGTAATATTCCATTGTATATATGTACTACATCTTCTTTATCCACTCCTCTGTTGATGGACATTTAGGTTGCTTCCATGTAAATAATTCTTCAAGGAACACTGGGGTGCATGGAAGCCTTTTTGTATCTTATTGTCCATAATTTCCCCTCCTGTGCATGCATGGGGTTATTTTTAGTCCCTGAGAGTTTCTTTGTATTTTGTTGCTCAAAGAGACATTTGTCCAGGTGCAAGCACTGTAGCCACTGTAGCAAAGGGTCCCAGGTCCTAGGTCCCAGCCTGCCTCATTCCCTCATGAGAGATTCAGTACCTTTATTCTTAAGGGATAAGGGCCCAAAGTTCTCTGCCAAAACTTCTTCCTGGTGGTCAGGACCCTGGTTTTCCCTAGAGGTGTGGAAGGCTACTTTCCACACCTTGCTGACTGTTCCAAGGATCTGTAAGGACCTGGGCCACCCTCCACTGGAACGGGTTGAATCCTTTAGCCATCATGGGTCTTCCTTGAAATTGTTGGAGCCTAGAAGACATAAACTTAACCAGAAAGTTAAACAAACAAAGGCCAAGAAGAAGAACAATGGTCTCTAAAGGACCTGGAAAGGAAAGGAACCAGGTTAACTTTGGGAGGGATTACTTAATTGTTGACCAGACAGTGAAGGCACTATTGCCCCTGAAAAAATTGTGAAGCCAGTCTTCCTGGGCATGTGTTTCCTTAATATTCTACCTGTCCTATCACATTAATTCAGGTGCAGCAGGAAGATTAGTTATTGCATAAGCTCCACCTTATTCTGCCAGGAGATAATCAAGAGCCGGATGATGATTAAAAGCAAGAAACAAAAGAGGTCTTAAGTCCTGTTAAGGCTTGTCATATAATTAAGCTGTCTGATGAGGTTTCTCAATGCTGCCTTCATTATAGGTAAGCCTCTCCATGGAGCTGCCAGCCCTGCCTCTGCCAAGATCGCTCTTAGTGCTTTCCGGATTTGGTGGTGGGCCAGAGTGGTCCTATAATAGGTAAAAAGTCCCTCTTATCCCTGTAGTACACTCTTCTATAAAGTGAACATTGTCAGTGCATTTATAGGCTATAACTTGGCTGGAAAAGGACAGGGCCTGGCCAATTTATGAAGGTTTGGATGTTGGCAGAGGAAAACAAAGCTTTAAGGCATGCAGACCTGAATGTCTGTCTCATGGTTGTTAAGAGCATACAACCCTTGAAGGATATAATTCTTGTTAGTATACTTAAACAATTAGGGGACAGCGGACCATTATGTTGATAAGATATAAATCTCTACAACATTTTAAACAAGGTGTTCATGTATGTTCCTTTTGAGTACAAAAGCAAGAATGGCAAATGGGAGTCCAACCCACTACATTATTTTACTTATCTGTTGATGGTACCTATCTTTTGAATAAGTATTTCAGAGCTTGCACTAGCTCACAGGTCTGTTGTCCACCCATTGTAACCTGCAGGGTTTCTGGAGGTAAAAGCTTTAGTCTAAACAGATGTACCCAACTAGATATCCCTTGCAGTTTGACAGTAGTGGAGATGGCTAAAATTACTTTATGGGACCCTTGCATCTTGGCAATAATTGGTCTTTGGGGGAACCCTCTTTCCAGGTTTTAAGAAGGACTTGACCTCTAGGGTTTGTTTATTGGTGAAGTAATTCCTTCTGTATTTTTATTGGGAGCTGGTAGTGCCTTGTGGGCATAGTTCTGGATTACCTTCTGAGTTTGTCCTAGAGTAATCTCAGGGCCTAGTTCACTTCCTCATCAAGCAGAATGTCAGTGGTAAGGAAAGGCCTCCCATGGGCCATGTCAAAGACTAAGTCTCAGACCACTCCCAGGGGCTACACAGACCTCAAGGAGTGCAATAGGAAGCAAGCCATTTCAGTTTATTGGCAGAGCCTTGCTAAGGTTTTTAAAGTACGGTTCATTTTCTCTACCTTCTCTGAAGACTGAGGGTGCCAAGATGGATGTAGCTTGTAATCTATCCTAAGGGCCGTTGGGAGCCCCTGTGTGGTTTTGGCTATAAAGGAGAGCCTGTTACCACTCTGGAGAGACTTTGGAAGTCTAAACGGAGGAATTACTTCTCTTAAAAGGGACTTAGAGACTTTCATAGACTTCTCAGATTGGGTAGGGAAGGCCTCATCCCATCCCATGAAAGTATCAACAAACACTAGAAGATATTTATATCCTCATCATGGGGGCATTTGGGTGAAATTCCCCCCCACTCCCCAAATGGCCCTCAGGTTTGAACTGGCCTGAGTAACAGAAGGGGCATTGGATGAGCCTGTGGATTATTATGGGCACATAAATCCCAGGCAAGTGTTACTCATTTTACTGTTCTTTTAAGTCACTTCCCTGAAAAGGCCTTTTGCATCAAGTCCCATAGTACAGCTCTCCCATGGTGGGTGGCATCATGTAAGCTTTTAGTGAGTTTCCATCACCGGGCTTCAGGGATAAGAAACTTACCCTCCATTTTATACCAGCCTACACTTCCTTTCTCGTAGCTCCATTTCTCAGCATTTTCTTGTTCCTGTGGGGAGCATTGGGGGAGGCTAGAGAGTTCAGCGGGGTGAGCAGTGACTAGGGCCATAACCTGCTCAGGCTTCTGCACTCGAGCCGCCTGTATAGCTGTTTGATCATCTTTGCTATTCCCTTGGCTCACAAAAGATACATCCCTCTGATGGCCACTACAGTGGATTACTGCTACGTAGGTCAGGAGCTTTTTTTTGGCTGCAAAAAAAAATGTGGAAATTCCTGAGCCAGGGATCAGGCCTGCGCCACAGCAGCCACCCAAGCTGCTGAATTGACACTGCTGGATCCCCAACCTGCTGCATCACAGAAGAATTCCTGTACCTCTTTTTAAAAAGCCAGAATCAAATTTTTATATTTTATGGGGGAATTTCCAGTGGTAAACATTCCTCTTTCTTTTCCAGATGGTAGTATGAACATGTAGCATGTGTAACCCATATTTAGAGTCAGTAAAAATATTTCTTATCCTTCCCTAATTGCAGAGTTCTTATTAATGCAATTAGTTCAGCCATCTGGGCTGATGTCTGGGGTGTCAGGGCCTTGGCTCCTATGACTTCATTTAGACTGACTATGGCATACCCTGCCTTTTTTTTTTTTTTAATTCCATTTATAATGATTTTTATGTTTTCCATTATTCCTAGTTTACAGTGTTCTGTCAATTTTCTACTGTACAGCAAGGTGACCCAGTTTCACATACATTTATACATTCTTTTCTCTCACATTATCATGAACCATCATAAATGACTAGACATAGTTCCCAGTGGTATACTGCAGGATCTCATTGCTTACCCATTCCAAAGGCAATAGTCTGCATCTATTAACCCCAAGCCCCCAGCCCATCCCACTCCCTCCCCCTCCCCCTCAGCAACCACAAGTCTATTCTCTATGTCTATGATTTTCTTTTCTGTGGAAAGGTTCATTTGCGCTGTATATTAGATTCCAGATATAAGTGATATCATATGATATTTGTCTTTCTCTTTCTGACTTACTTAGTATGAGAGTCTCTAGTTCCATCCATGTTGCTGCAAATGGCATTATTTTGTTCTTTTTATGACTGAGTAATATTCCATTGTGTATATATACCACATCTTCTTAATCAAATCATCTGTCAATGGACATTTGGGTTGTTTCTGTGTCTTGGCTATTGTGAATAGTGCTGCGATGAACATGCAGGTGCATATGTCTTTTTTAAAGGAAAGTTTTGTCCAGATGTATGCCCAAGAGTGGGATTGCTGGGTCATAGGGCAGTTCTATGTATAGTTTCCTAAGGTACCTCCATACTGTTCTCCATAGTGGTTGTACCAATTTACATTACAACAGTGCAGGAGGGTTCCCTTTTCTCCACACCCCCTCCAGCATTTGTTATTTGTGGACTTATTATTGATGGCCGTTCTGACTGGTGTGAGGTGGTATCTCATAGTAGTTTTGATTTGCATTTCTCTGATAATCAGGGATGTTGAGCATTTTTTCATGTGCTTGTTGGCCATCTATATATTTTCTTTGGAAAAATGTCTATTCAGGCCTTTTGCCCATTTTTACATTGGGTTGTTGGCTTTTTTGCTGTTGAGTTGTGTAAGTTGTTTGTATGTTTTAGAGATTAAGCCCTTGTCTGTTGCATCATTTGAAACTATTTTCTCCCAATCTGTAAGTTGTCTTTTTGGGTTTTTTTTATGGTTTCCTTTGCTGTGCAAAAGCTTGTCAGTTTGATTAGGTCCCATTGGTTTATTTTTGCTTTTATTTCTGTTGCTTTGGGAGACTGAACTGAGAAAACATTTGTAAGGTTGATGTCAGAGAATGTTTTGCCTATGTTCTCTTCTAGGAGTTTGATGGTGTCTTGTCTTACATTTAAGTCTTTAAGCC
The DNA here is from genome assembly GCF_016906955.1 of Phacochoerus africanus. Classification (NCBI taxonomy): domain Eukaryota; kingdom Metazoa; phylum Chordata; class Mammalia; order Artiodactyla; family Suidae; genus Phacochoerus; species Phacochoerus africanus. The sequence goes on along the minus strand of NC_062552.1, from coordinate 60,302,654 downwards.
ATTTTGAATTTATTTTTGTGCATGGTGTGAGGGTGTGTTCCAGTTTGATTTACATGCAGCTGTCCAGTTTTCCCAGGAACACTTGCTGAAAAACTTTTTTCCCATTCTTGCCTCCTTTGTTGAAGATTAATTGGCCGTAGGTATCTGGGTTTATTTTTGGGTTCTCAGTTCTGTGCCATTGGTCTGTATGTCTGTTGTGATACCAGTACCACCCTGTCTTGATGATGTGGCTTTGTAATATTGCCTGAAGTCTGGGAGAGTTGTGCCTCCTGCTTGGTTTGTTTTCCTCAGGATTGCTTTGGCAGTTCTGGGTCTTTTATGGTTTCATGTAAATTTTGGATTGTTTGTTCTAGTTCTGTGAAAAATGTCATGGGTAATTTGATAGGGATTGCATCGAATCTGTAGATTGCTTTGGGTAGTATGGCCATTTTTACAATATTAATTTTTCCAACCCAGAAGCATGGAATATCTTTCTATTTCTTTGAATCCTCTTTAATTCCCTTGATTAATGTTTTATAGTTTTCAATGTATAAATCTTTCACCTCCTTAATCAGGTTTATTCCCAGGAATTTGATTTTTTGGAGTACAATTTTAAAAGGTATTGTATTTTTGTATTCCTTTTCTAATATTTCATTGTTAGTATACAGAAAGGTGACTGATTTCCAAATGTTAATCTTATATCCTGCTACTTTGCTGAATTTATTGATCACTTCGAGTAGTTTTTCAGATAAGTCCTTAGGGTTTTCTATATATAGTATCATGTCATCTGCATACAGTGACAATTTTACCTCTTCTCGTCCAATTCGAATACCTTTTATTTCTTTTGTTTTTCTGATTGCTGTGGCTAGGACTTCCAATACAAGGTTGAATAACAGTGATGAGAGTAGGCATCCTTGTCTTGTTCCAGATTTTAGAGGGAAGGCTTTCGGCTTTTCTCCATTGAGTATTGTATTTGCTGTGGGTTTGTCATAAATGGTTTTATTATGTTAAGGTATGTTCCTCTATACCCATTTTGATCATGAATGGATGTTGGACTTAGTCAAATGTTTTTTCTGCAATACCCCACCTTTTGGATTCCTTTTTTTTCTTTTCTTTTTTTTTTTTGCCATTTCTTGAGCCGCTCCCACTGCATATGGAGGTTCCCAGGCTAGGGGTCTAATCAGAGCTGTATCCACCGGCCTATGCCAGAGCCACAGCAATGCAGGATCCGAGCTGTGTCTGCAACCTACACCACAGCTCATGGCAACGCCGGATCCTTAACCCACTGAGCAAGGCCAGGGATTGAACCTGCAACCTCATGGTTCCTAGTCGGATTCATTAACCACTGAGCCATGACAGGAACTCCATGGATTCCTGTTTTTATATAGCTGCTTCCCTCAGTAAACCATTCGACCTCAGGTTTCTCAGGAGGTTCATGTGGATGATCAGACCTGCTAGAGTAAGTTTGTTCGGTGTTCTCTATACACTGATGCGATGTCTCCACTCTCTACCACTGGTAGCAGAGTTGCTGGGTTCAGGGTTTGGCATACCTCTAAAGTAACATCGGAAGTGTTCTTTAAGAGGGCCTGATATCTTTTTTTTTTTTTTTTAAAGGGCCACACCCACAGCATATGAAAGTCCCCAGGCTAGGGGTCAAATCGGACCTAGAGCTGCCGACCTATACCACAGTCACAGCAGCACAGGATCTGAGCCACATCTTCAACCTACACCACAGCACACAGCAAAGCCAGATCCTTAACCCACTGACTGAGGCCAGGGATCCAACCTGCAACTTCGTGGTTACTAGTCAGATTCATTTCCGCTGCGCCACAGCAGGAACTCCGGGCCTGATATCTTGTTAACCTTTCCAGTCACAGATTGTATCTGATGAGAGGTTAATACATCTAAGTGTTATTCCAGGGTAAGCTTGGACGCCTCGTTAACCAACAGGGCTGTGGCTGCTGCCCACAGGTAGCTTGGCCATCCCAGGGTCACTGAGTCCAATTGTTTTGAAAAATAAGCCTCTAGTCTCTGATCCGGTTCTGGCTTTTGGGTCAGGCCTCCTAGGGCTGTCCTGACCACTTGTAAATGTGTAGAGTAAAGGGCTTGTCCAAATTTGGAAGCCCCAGTGCTTATGCTGTACTCTACTCAGCCCTTAGAGTCTCAAAGATCTGCTGATGGACCCTATTTCATTGAAAGTGTTCCCTTTTTCTCCCTTTAGAGCCTCATATCAGAGTTTTGTTATAAGGCCCTAATTTGGTATCCAGATATGACAGAACCCAGCCATCCTGAGAAAGCCTCAGAGTTGCCCCTTGGTGGCTGGAGATGGTAATGTGCTAATGGCTGTTTTTAGATCTATGGCCAGGGCTCGTGCCCCTGGGGTCAAAACAAATCCTAAATGTTGAGCCCATTGCTGTGAGGTCAAACACTGTTCGAGTGTTTGAGGGGGCCAGTGCAAGACTTCCCTTCAACACTGGTTACTGTATGGCTTTTGGAGGCTCAGCATGAAAAATCAGGACAGAGTAAATTGTTCCCATATCACTTTTAAAATTTTTAATTTTCAGAGTTCCCTTGCTGACATAGCCAGTTAAGAATGTGGAAGATATATCATGAGGGAGGAGAACCACCAGAATTCCCAGGCCACCTCAGTCATCTAGCATGGCCATCCTAGGAGCAGGAGTACCCCTTCCCCTTCGGGACTAGGAACAGTCCCATCTCCTTTTGGTTTGCGGACAAAACATGGACCATTGCTCTTTCTGGCACTTTCAGGCCCTGTGGCTGGTTGACTTAACATTGAAGCAAATGTAGGTTTTTGATAAAACCTTGCTGGTTTTATTTCCAGGTAGATAGTTAAGCTTCCTTGGCTTCCTTGGGCTGCCCTGAGGTTGGAAGGCATGGCTGAACAGCAACAGTCATCAGTTTATCATGAGCCCTGGCCTGCCTGTTTTTACATTGCATTCTTTCTTCCTCTTCAGCCCAATCTCAATTATTAAATACCCCAAAGACCACCTCCAGGAGTTGGAATGTAGGACTTTGTTGGCCTAATTTTAACTTTTGGAATTTACCAAAAAAAAGTTTATGAGGGGCAGACTTCCTGATAAAATGTTGTCCCAGCAGAGATTGACTCTCAGGAGTAGAGGGATCAAAATTAATTTTTTTTTCCTTTTCTTTTCTTCTCTTTTCTTTTTTGGCTGCACCTACAACATGCAGAAGTTCTGGGGCTAGGAATCAAACCTGTGCCACAGCTGTGGCCTGAGCCACAGCAATGACACAGCTGGGTCCCTAACCCACTGGGCCACCAAAGGAACTCCTAGTAAATTTTCTAAGTCTCCACAAGCCATCCCCAAAAGAGAGCTGGATTTTCTTTTACTTCTTGGGTCACTCCTTTAACTTTTTCATAGTTAACCTGCTTTTTGATACACTTTCTCATCCCTAAAGTTTTTTTTTGTTTTTTGTTTTTTTGCCTTGGCTGTGCCATGCAGAAGGCCAGTGATTGAACCTGGGCCATAGCAGTGCCCTGAGCCATAGCAGTGACAATGCCTGATCCTTAACCACTAAGCCACCAGGGAACTCCAGCTCATCCCTAAGCATTTTTGCAAAGCATCAGCTTAACTGTCTAAATGATGAAAGACTTAGAAGGCACAGTTAAACACCTGATCACAATGTAGTTGACAAAGAAACTTGGTTATAATAACTAGAATTATCAGGACATACTAGACTTTTAGGAATTTCATATAATTTCTAGAGTATCTATATGAGTAACATTTACCCATACGATACCACCTAAGATTTAGTATTCATTTCACAGTGCTTCCTATATAATTTAACATAACAAATAAACCCAGTTTAAGATCTCTTTTTGGGATATTTCAGGGTTCTTTCAAAGCACAGCAAAGTTAGCTGTAGGTCAAAAGTCTTTAGTTAGAATTTGATCTTTGAGAAGTCTGTCAAAAATTTCAAAAAACTTTAAAATACCCAGTCAAATAGGATCATAGGTTACTGTGAAATATTACTTACTCCTTGAGCTGAGAGAAAGATTTCAAATGTAAATACAGGTCACTTAAAGGCACAGAAACTCACACAGTCTGTTATCAAAAGCAACATTCCGGAGTTCCCATCAAGGCTTAGCGGAAACAAATCTGACTAGCATCCATGAGGATGCAGGTTCGATTCCTGGCCCCGCCTGGTGAGTTAGGGATCCAGCATTGCCGTGAGTGGTGGTGTAGGTTGCAGACGTGGCTCAGATCTGGTGTTGCTGTGGCTGTGGCATAGGCCAGCAGCTACAGCTCTGATTCGGTCCTTAGCCTGCGAACCTCCATATGCCTCGAGTGCAGCCCTTAAAAAAAAAGAAAAAAGAAAAAAGAAAGCAAAATTCCAGGAAAACTTTGTTTTCTTATGTGAGAAACCAAATCCAGTCTTGCTTCAGCCTACTCTTAAAATCCATTTACCTGGGATGGACTGGGAATTTGGGGTTAATAGATGCAAACTATTGCATTTGGAGTGGGTAAGCAATGAGATCCTGCTGTATAGCACAGGGAACTATATCTAGTCACTTGTGATGGAACATGATGGAGGATAATGTAAGAAAAAGAATATGTGTATATATATATATATATATATGTATGATTGGGTCACTGCTGTACAGTAGAAATCCACAAACACTGTAAATCAACATAATGGAAAAAATAAAAATCATTTTAAAAAATCCATTTACCTAATTAAATTTAATCCAACCTTAGAAAATTCTGACTGAAAACAAAATTATTTTCCTAATGTTTTCTTTTTTTTCTTTTTTTGTCTTTTTTTTTTGTCTTTTTGTCTTTTCTAGGGCTGCTCCCGTGGCATATGGAGGTTCCCAGGCTAGGGGTCTAATCGGAGCCGTAGCTACCAGCCTACACCAGAACCACAGCAACACGGGATCCGAGCCGCATCTGCAACCTGCACCACAGCTCACAGCAACGACGGATCGTCAACCCACTGAGCAAGGCCAGGGATTGAACCTGCAACCTCATGGTTCCTAGTCGGATTCGTTAACCACTGCACCACGACGGGAACTCCCCTAATGTTTTCTTTCAACAAACTTGCAACTTTCTATATCCCTATTATTTTGTCCTTTATTCTTTTCCCATTCAGAAACAACAAGCTTTAGGCCAAAATCATCTCTTTTCCCCTTTAACAAAATGTATTTCTATTTCTCATAACTTCTTCACTGAAAACACCTATCCTACTTGCCTTTAGCAACCATGAACTATCTTCAGCATTCTGTAGTTTGGTAGAGAACATCTCAAGTGTCACCAAACATCTTTACTCTCTCATAAGACAACTATAGTAGGTAAATTTAAACCTGTTTAGCAATTAATGTGTCAATAGTTTATCTTATTTGCAATGGCCTGGATATTCAATGAATTTCTATAACTTTAGTCTCAAGTTATCAAAATGTGGAGAGAATACATTTGGTGGACATTTCCAAAACAATTATTCTTATAAAGTTTATCAAAATGCTCTTATATCAGTGATATTTGCTTTAAAAAATTAATCATATCAGGTATTTTCCTTGCTGACAATTTTTTTGTTTTGTTTTGTTTGTTTTTTTAGGGCCACTCCTTTGGCATATGGAGGTTCCCAGGCTAGGGGTCGAATCGGAGCTGTAGCCACCAGCCTACGCCACAGCCACAGCAATGCCAGATCCGAGCTGTGTCTTAGACCTACACCACAGCTCACAGCAACGACAGATCGTTAACCCACTAAGTGAGGCCAGGGATCAATCCTGCAACCTCATGATTTTTAGTTGGATCTGTTTCTACTGCGCCACAGCGGGAACTCCCCTTATCGACAAGTTTTATCTTTTTTTTTTTTGTATTTTTAGGGCCCAACCCATGGCATATGGAAGTTCCTATGCTAGGGGTTCGAATCAGAGCTATATAGCTGCCGGCCTAGACCACAACCACAGCAACTTGGGATCTGAGCCGTGTCTTCAGTCTACACCACAGCTCATGGCAGCGCTGGATCCGTAACCCACTGATCAAGGCCAGGGATCAAACCCGCATCCTCATGGATACTAGTCGGGTTTCTTAACCACTGAGCCACCATGGGAACTCCGATAAATTTTATAACAAAAGCAATATGCACTTAGTGATTTTCAGTAAATCCAGGTGCAATAAAATATTATATTTAGTGACTCTAAAGACAGGTCTGTATTAATTAAGCCCTCAAGCTTAAGCTAGCTTTAATACCAGATATTAATTTAATATTGAATATTTCTCAAATAACATGAACCTGAAATGTACTCTGGCAAGTTTCTTTTATATTTCTTTATTTTTTTTATTGCTCAATGAATTTTATTACATTTATGTTTGTACAACAATTGTCACAACCACATTATAGTATTTCCATCCCAAATCCCCAGTGCATTCCCCTACACCCCAGCCTGTCTCATTTGGAAACCATAAGTTTTTCAAAGTCTGTGAGTCAGTATCTGTTCTGCAAAGAAGTCCATTGTGTCCTTTTTTTAGATTCCACTTGTAATTGATACCATATAATGTTGGTATCTCGATGCCTTCACTTAGTGTGACAATTTCTAGGTTCATCCATGTTGCTGTAAATGCTGTTATTTCTTTTAATGGCTGAGTAATATTCCATTGTGTATATGTACCACATCTTCATCCACTCCTCTGTTGATAGACGTTTAGGTTGTTTCCACCTCTTGACTATTGTATAGAGTGCTGCAGTGAACATTGGAGTACATGTATCTTTCTTTTTTTTTAATTTCTTTTCCTGTGGTGTAAATTTATTTTATTTTCTTATTTTTTTATTATTACTGAATGAATTTATTACATTTATAGTTGTACAATGATCATCACAATCCAGTTTTATAGGATTTCCATCCCACAAAGGAGTACATGTATCTTTCTGAGTCATGGTTTTCTCTGGATAGATGCCCAGGAGTGGGATTGTTGGATCAAATGGAAATTCTATTTTTAGTTTTCTGAGGCATCTCTGTACTGTTTTCCACAGTGGTTGCACCAATTTACATTCCCATCAACAGTGTAAGAGGGTTCCCTTTTCACCACACCCTCTCTGGCTTATTGTTTGTAGACTTTTTGATGGTGGCCATTCTGGCTGGTGTAAGGTGGTATCTCATAGTGGTTTTGATTTGCATTTCTCTAATAATGAGTGACGTTGAACATCTTTTCATGTGTTTTTTGGCCATTTCTTTTATATTTCTGAGAGTATATGTAGGTGCGCACTTTCCTTTAAACCAATTAAATACAGCTCATTTACAAGTTAATTTTCACATAAAGACAGAACCAGAGAGCTCATAGTTTTTCCACTTGAATTTTAAAAGGCCTCTTATTTTTCTTTTTTCCCCTCACTCTGTGGGATTACAGATGGATCAGATAGTTCCTGAGAACCGAAGCAGAACAGCCACATTTCGAAGGCAGAAGAGGGAAATGCAAGCACGCAAGCACTTTTTCTTTCTTTCTTTTCTTTTTTTTTTTTTTTTTTTTTTTTTTTTGCTCTTTGGAAAGGCTGGAGCCTCAGGCAATGTGGGCTGTATTTGTATTTCAAGGCTTAAATGCACCACCATGCCCACAATTTCGGCAGAGATTTGCAAGAGCAGTTGGACAAACAGAACTGCATAAAACAAAGATACCAATGCCAGAAACTTAAAAGACACAAACAAAATGTTTTCAGGATCAAGGGGACGGGACTATGGGGTGAAGACAAAAGGAAAGGTAGGAGAGACAGAAAAGATTAAAAAAGAGAAAAAGAAGAGAGAGATTGTGGTTTTACCCACCCCCTGCAGGTGTCTATTCAGGCACCAACCTGGGTCTTCCAGAAAGGGCCAGTGGAGGAGGGAGTGCCCTGTCCACTGCTCTCCAGCGTGATCAAGCCCAGAAACCAGCCAGCTGTACACTGTGAGATTGCAACCTTCAGATGGAACTCTAACCCACACATACTCCAGTCACCAGTATGTAGAAATCAGCTGCTTCAGCCCATTCCCAATGGGACTTCTCTTGTTGGCAGGGAAATAAAGGTGAAAATACTGGGATGATTGGACTTCCAGCCACTACACGATATGAGGTTTGAACCTCTATCACTCTTACAAATCTGCTAGGAAGACCCTGCTGGACCAGGATCTGCATGGTGTAAGGCAAGTCTCTACCACCTCTCCCTGTCACCTGTCAAGGTGAGCCTTTGCCAGCCAGAGGGAGCATGGTCTCACAAGCTGAAAGAAGTGGTGATACAGCTGCTCAATATCCATTCTCTCAGAAGGATAGGACAGAAGTAAAGAGGAGAGAAAGAGAAAGCAGATTTTAGGAAAGGAAAAAGGACAATGGGAAAAGAGAAAGTGGTGAGGAGAAAGGGACAAAAAAATGGGATGAGTTGCCTGACTGAAGGTACTGAGGCCCTCAGGAGCTAGGAAGGCAGACTTATCAAAGGTGGTGATGCTGAAACAAGAGCTTCAGGAGGCTGCTTTTCACCCACAGAGAAGCCGCATTCAGTGGTCCCAGAGGTGCTCAGATCCTCTCCTGGGGCAGGACAATGGTCCCCAAAGAATGTTACCGTTCAGGGTTCTTGGCCTCCTCAATAGAAATTGGTAAGAGGCCAGGAGAGAAATTCAGGCAAGGCTTTACTGGGGCCCCTGCTGCAGCAGTGGGGAGCAGAAATGAGCAAGTTTCCCTTGCTCACTTGCTTGCTCCCTGTGAGGTGAACTGGTTCCTTATATGGATTGAGGGTAGGGGTGGCTCCAAGGGTCAGGCTGGAGGGGTGGCTTAGGTGGTTTGCCCACCCCTTTGATGATGTGTGCAGGGAGCATTTGTAGTGTCCTGCTTTTGCTCTTGACACCTTGCTTTTGCTCTTGGCTCTTAAGAAGTGACAGATTTTTTTTAGGCTCTTTGTATCATAATTTGCCCCAACTTTGCATGCGTGCAGTTATTTTTAGTCCCTTATACTTTATTTGTATTTTGTTGCTCTAGCTGTTTGTCCAGGTGCAAGCACTGCACTCACTGCAGCAAAGGGTCTCAGGTCCCAGCCTGTCTACAACTAAAGGTTGATCCAGTGTGCACAAACATAAACATAACTCTGAAACATCCCAATGTACTGCCTGGGACTAACGCAGCAACTGAGCAGGGCAACTTGACTGAGGAGAGCGGATAAACTTCAGGGTCTCTGAGGGCCTGACGTTGGAGGTTAATCACCACCCTGCTCTTCTAACATGTTATGTGGGAGATGTTCACAAAAGTCTGCCATTCTATTTTTTTTTTTAACCATACCCATAGCATGTAGAAGTTCCTGGACTAGGGATCAAACCTGCACTGCAGCAGGGACAATGCTGGATCCTTAACCTGCTGAGCCACCAGGGAACTCCAGTGACTCAATCCTGCTGAAGCCTAGGTTACTCATAGTTGTCTCCAAATAACTCCTCCCCCATTTTAAAAAAAATTTATTTTTATTTTTTTATTTTTTTACCTTTTCTAGGGCCGCTCCTACGGCATATGGAGTTCCCAGGCTAGGGGTCTAATCGGAGCTGTAGCCACTGGTCTACACCAGAGCCACAGCAACACGGGATCCGAGCCGCGTCTGCAACCTACACCACAGCTCACGGCAACGCCAGATCGTTAACCCACTGAGCAAGGCCAGGGATCGAACCCACAACCTCATGGTTCCTAGTCAGATTCGTTAACCACTGCACCACGACGGGAACTCCAATTTTTTTATTTTTATTTTTTGCTTTTTGGGGCCACACCCACAGCTAATAGAGGTTCCAGGCTAAGGGTCAAATCAGAGCTACGGCTGCCAGCCTACACCAGGGCCACAGCAATGCCAGATCCAAGCCATGTCTGCAACCTATTACCACAACCCACGGCAACGCTGGATCTTTAACCCACTGAGCCACTGAGCAAGTCCAGGGATCAAACCCACAACCTCATTGTTCCTAGTCGGATTCATATCCGCTGCACCGCAATGGGAACTCTCTCCATTTTTTGATATATCCTCTCTTTCAGAAATCCTAACTATCCAACCCTCTTAAGGCTCCTTCCTCTCCTATCTAGTAAGGTACTTTCACCTGAACTACATAATTTAGTGTTTTATTAAATTTTGTTCAATATTGTGCTTTACTGCCTGCAGGAGAAACCAGGGACCCTGTCTTCATCTTGTTTTCCTCATAGTGGAGCTAAATATACTGTATGCTCATGAATTTTTGCTTTGATTAATTTCATTATAAGCTCCATAGAATGAGCAATGATTATCCTACCCTCCACTTTATCTTCAGCAGTTGACCAGGACCTGGAACACAGTAGTTGAGTAATAAATATATGAATAAATAACTCATCTACCAAATATGGCTGTCTCGCTGTAGCTTGTTGTTTCTAGGAAAGGAGGTAAGCCTCTCTGAGTTCTGAATCATTACAGTGTAATGATATATTATTAAATGAATAAATGAATGAAGGGGGAGTTCCTGCTGTGGTGTAATGGAATCGGCAGCATCTTGGTTCGATCCCCAGCCTGGCACAGTGGGTTAAGTATGCTGTGTTGCCACAGCTGTGACTTAAGGCACAACTGCAGCTTGGATCTAATCCCTGACCTGGGAACTTCCACATGCCATAGGGCAGCCAAAAAAGAAAAAGAAAAACAAAAACAAATATATGCAATCTGTTGCCATGTTATTTACACCTCAATAAAGCTGGTTAAAAATAATAATAATTTTTTTTTAATGAGTGAAGGAATAACCCAGGACCAAACAGGTTCTTTGGGAACCAGTTCACCAAGAGCTGTTGTCAGATGCAAGGGTCAGATTCTAAGTAAAATTAGAAGTCTGGACACAAGACCAAGATGGATGACTAGATATGGTAAAAAGGAAAGTGTCCAGGCTCAGTCCTTTAGTCAATCCATGTTTGGAGACATATACCCTCATTAGCTTTCCCTGAGAAAGTGGTGAACAATTTTACATTAAACTTTCAAGAGATTATTTGCCCAATCATTAACTAAGGGAAAATGAAGAAGGCACATTTGGGGAATTCCCACTGTGGCTGAGCAGGAACGAACCAACCAGTATCCATGAGGATGCAGGTTCAATCCCCGGGCTTGCTCAATAGATTAAGGCTCCGGCATTGTGTGAGCTGTGGTGTAGGTCACAGGTGTGGCTCAGATTTGGTGTGGCTGTGGCCCGCAACTGCAGCTCCGATTCGACCCCTAGCCTGGGAACTTCCATATGCTGTGGGTGCAGCCCTAAAAAAAAAAAAAAAAAAAAAAAGCCAAAAAATATGCACATTTGTGTTTTTAAGACAAATTATATTTAATTAATAGCAGGCAAATACAATTCCTTTTTTTAAAAAAATTTTTGGAGTTCCCGTCATGGCTCAGTGGTTAACGAATCTGACTAGGAACCATGAGGTTGCGGGTTCAATCCCTGGCCTTGCTCAGTGGGTTAAGGATCGGGCATTGCTGTGGGCTGTGGTGTAGGTCACAGCCTGGGCTCGGATCCCAAGTTGCTGTGGCTGTGGTGTAGGCCAGCAGCTACAACTCCCATTAGACCCCTAGCCTGGGAACCTCCACATGCGGGAGGGCCCTAGAAATGGCAAAAAGAAATAAATATTAAATAAATAATTTTTTTATTAAAGTGTCATTGATTTACAGTGTTTCTTCAATTTCTGTTGTATAGCAAAGTGACTCAATCATACACAGTTCCCTGTGCTGTATAGCAGGAGGCAAATACTATTCCTAACTGATATATTTCTCCCTAGCTGAAACTACTTTTTTTTCCTTTTTACAGCCACTCCTGGATACATGGGGGTTCCCAGACTAGGGGTCAAATCAGGGCTGTGCTGCCAGCTTCCTCTGCAGCCACACTGGATCCTTAAACCCACTGAGCAAGGCCAGGGATTGAACCTGCATCCTCATGGACACTGTATCAGGTTCTTAACCTGCCGAGCCACAACAGGATCTCCTGAAACTACTTTCAATTTTATTTTTTTAATTTTTATTTGTTATTGAAGTATTATTGATTTACAGTGTTGTGTTAGTTTCAGGTTACAGCAGAGAGATTCAGTTATATCCATTCTTTTTAATACTCTTTTCCTGTATAGGTTATTATAGAATATTGAGTATAGTTCCTTGTACTATACAGTAGTAGGTACTATACAGTAGTACTATACTACTGTTCCTTATACTATACAGTCATCCTTGGTGCTTATTTATTTTATATACAGTAATGTGTATATTTTAACCCCAAACTTCTAATTTATCCCTCCCCCCAACCTTTTCCCTCCGGTAACCATAAATTTGTTTTTTAAGTCTTTTTCTGTTTTTTAAATAAGTTCATTTGTATCATTTTTTAATATGCCTCATAGAAGTGATAACCATACAATATTTGTCTTTGTGTGATTTACTTCACCTTAGTATGATAATCTCTAGGTCATCCATGTTGCTACAAATGGCATTATTTCATTTTTTTTAAGCTGAGTAATAGTCCATTGTATATATGTATCACATCTTCTTTATCCATTCCTCTGTTGATAGACATTTAAGTTGCATTCATGTCTTTGCTACTGTAAATAGCACTGCAGTGAACACTGGGGTGCATGTACCTTTTCTAATTATGATTTTCTTCAGATATATGCCCAGTGGGATTGCTGGATCATATAGTAGTTTTCTTTTTAGTTTTCTGAGGAAACTCTGTACTGTTCTCCACAGTTATTTTTTTGTTTGTTTTGCTTTTGCTTTTTAGGGCCACACCCACGGCACATGGAAGTTCCCAGGCTAAGGGTCGAATTGGAGCTGCACTTGCTGGCCTACACACAGCCACAGTGACATGAGATTCAAGCTGCATCTGCAGCCTACACCAAGCTCACGGCAATGCCAGATCCCTGACTCACTAAGTGAGGTCAGGGATGGAACTCGCAACCTCGCGGATACTAGTCAGATTCGTGTCCGCTGTACCACGACGGAAACTCCTCCATAGTTGTTTTTACCAATTTACATTCCCACCAGCAATGTAAAAGGGTCCTTCTCTCCACATCCTCTCCAGCATTTATTGTTTGTAGACTTTTTTTTTTTCCCATGGCCACACCCATGGCACATGGAAGTTCCCAGGCTAAGGACTGAATCTGAGCTGCAGCTATGATCTATGCTGAAGCTGCAGCAACAGTGGATCCTTTTTTTTTTTTTTTTTGTCTTTTTGCCATTTCTTGGGCCACTCCCACAGCATATGGAGGTTCCCAGGCTAGGGGTCAAATCGGAGCTGTAGCCACCGGCCTACACCAGAGCCTCAGCAACGCGGGATCCGAGCCGCATCTGCAACTTACATCACAGCTCACGGCAACACCAGATCCTTAACCCACTGAGCAAGGCCAGGGATCAAACCCGCAACCTCATGGTTCTTAGTCAGATTCGTTAACCACTGAGCCACGATGGGAACTCCAACACTGGATCCTTTAACCCACTGCCCTGGGCCAGGAATTGAGCTCACACCTCCTCAGCAATCTGAGATGCTGCCATCAGATTCTTAATCCACTGTGCCACAGTAGGAACTCCTGTTTGTACACTTTGGTGATGGCCATTCTGACTGAAGTGAGGTGATACCTCATTGTAGTTTTGATTTTCATTTCTCTAATAATTTGTAGTGTTGAACATCTTTTCCTGTACTTTTTGGCCATCTGTATGTCGTCTTTGGAGAAACATCTATTGATTTTCTGCCCAGTTTTTGATTGGGTTGTTTGTTGTTGGGTTTTTGTTTTTTTTTTTAATGTATCAAGCTGCATGAGCTATTAGTATATTTTGAAGATTAATCCCTGTTTTGTTTATGACTTCCTTTGCAATGCAAATGATGTTAAGTTTTATCAGGTCTCATTTGTTCATTTTTGTTTTTATTTTCATTGCTCTAGGAAGTGAACCCAAAAAGATATTGCTGCAGTTTATGTCAAGGAGTGTTTTGCCTGTGTTTTCCTCTAAGAGTTTTATTGTATCTGCCTTACCTTTAGGTCTGTAATCCATTTTGAGTTTATTTTTTTTGTATGGTATAAAAGAATGTTCTAATCTCATTCTTTTACATGTAGCTCTCCAGTTTTCCCAGCACCACTTATTGAAGAGGCTGTCTTTTCTCCATGGTATATTCTTACCTCCTTTGTCATAGACTAATTGACCATAGGTGCATGGGTTTATTTCTGGGCTTTCTATCCTGTCCTATTGATCTATATATTTCTGGTCTGGTGCCAGTACCATACTGTTTTGATGACTGTAGCTTTTTAATATAGTCTTAAGTCAGAGAGCCTAATTCCTCCAGCTCCCTTTTTCTTTCTCAGGATTGCTTTGGATATTGGGGTTTTTTCTGTGTTTCCATACAATTAAAAAAATTTTTTGTTCTAGTTCTTTGAAAAATGCCGCTGATAGTTTGTTTGTTTCTTCATTTTGTTTTTTAGGATCATATCTGCAGCATATGGAAGTTCACAGACTAGGGGTCCAATCAGTTCTGCAGCTGTCAGCCTACACCACAGCTTATAGCAACACCAGATCCTTAACCTACTAACTTAGGCCAGGGATTGAACCCTCATCCTCACGAATACTAGTCAGGTTTGTTACCAGTGAGCTACACTGGGAACTCCAGTAATTTGATAGAGATTGAATTGACTCTGTAGAATGCTTTTGGTAGTATAGTCATTTTTGACAGTACTGATTCTTCCAAGAACATGGTATATATTTCTGTTTGTGTCATCTTTGATTTCTTTTATCAATGTCTTAATAGTTTTCAGAGTACAGGTCTTTTGCCTCCTTAAGTAGATTTATTCCCAGGTATTTTATTCTTTCTCATGCAGTGGTAAATGGAATTGTTTCCTTAATTTCTCTTTCTGGTGTTTCACGTTAGTGTATAGATATGCAAGAGATTTCTGTGTATTTTGTTTCCTGCAACTTTACCAAATTCATTGATGAGCTCTAGTACTTATAATATCTTTAGAATTTTCTGTGTGTTACATCATACAGTGAATGTTTTACTTCTTTTCCAACCTGGATTCCTTTTATTTCTTTTTGTTCTCTGATTGTTGTGGCT
Source organism: Phacochoerus africanus (assembly GCF_016906955.1). Taxonomy (NCBI): domain Eukaryota; kingdom Metazoa; phylum Chordata; class Mammalia; order Artiodactyla; family Suidae; genus Phacochoerus; species Phacochoerus africanus. Next base: position 60,287,626 of record NC_062552.1, on the reverse strand, counting down.
AGGATATCCAAAACTATGTTGAATAACATTAGTGAGAGTGGACATCCTTGTCTTGTTCCTGATCTTAGAGGAAATGCTTTCAGCTTTTCATTGTTGAGAAAGATGTTAGTTGTGAGTTTATACCTATATTATATCGAGGTAGGTTCCCCTCATGCCCACTTTCTAGAGAGTTTTTATCATAAATGGGTGTTGGATGTTGTCAAGGTTTTTTTCTGCATTTATTGAAATGATCACATGGTTTTCATTCTTCAATTTGTTCATGTGGTGTATCACACTGATTTGCAGATACTGAAAAATTCTTGCATCCCTAGGACAAATCTTATTGATCTCAGTGTCTGATTCTTTTAATGTATTAGATTCAGTTTGCTAGTATTTTGTCGAGGATTTTTGTGTCCATATTAATCATCTATACTGGCCTATAATTTTTCTTTCTTTCTTTCTTTCTTTCTTTCTTTCTTTTTTTTTTTGTAGTATCTTTATCTAGTTTTGGTATCAGGGCGATGGTGGCCTCATAGAATGGGTTTGGAAGTGTTCCTTCCTCTGCAATTTTTTGGAAGAGTGTCAGAAGGACAGGTGTTAACTCTTTTCTAAATGTTTCATAAAATTTTCCTGTGAAACCAGCTGGTCCTGGACTTTTGTTTTGTGGAACTTTTTTAATGACAGTTTCAATTTCAGTACTTGTGGAGTTCCTGTCATGGCTCAGTGGAAACGAACCTGACTAGTATCCAAGAAGTCACAGGTTTGATCCCTGGCCTTGCTCCATGGGTTAAGGATCCAGCATTGCCATGAGCTGTGGTGTAGGTCACAGACTCGGCTGAGATCCCACATTGATGTGGCTGTGGTGTAGGCCAGCAACTACAGCTCCAATTTGACCACTGGCTTGGGAACCTCCATATGCCATGGGTGTGGCCCTATAAAAAAGATCAAAAAAAAAATTTCAGTGCTTGTGATTGGTCTGTTCATATTTCTATTTTTTCCTGGTTCAATCTTTAAAGATTGTACCTTTTTAAGAGTTTGTCCATTTCTTCTAGATTGTCCATTTTATTGGCATGTAGTTTCTTGTGGTTTTCTCTTATGATCCTCTGTATTTCTGTGGTCTCAGTTATAAGTGCTGCTTTTTCATTTCTAATTGTTTTTGATTTGAGCCCTCTTGATGAGTATGGCTAAAGATTTATCAATTTTGTTTAACTTTTCAAAGAACCAGCTTTTCGTTTCATTGATATTTTCTATTGTTTTCTTCATCTCTATTTCATGTATCTCGTCTGATCTTTATAATTGCTTTCCTTCCACGAATGGGTTTTGTTTGTTCTCTCTCTCTACTTGCTTTAGGTGTAAGTTTAGGTTGTTTATTTGAGATTTTTCTTGTTTCCTGAGGTAAGATTGAATTCCTATAAACTTCCCTTTACTGTGTCTTATAGGATCTGGATCATCATGTTCGCATTTGTCTATAGGTATTCTTTGATTTCCTATTTGATTTCTTTAGTAATCAATCAGTTGTGTAATAACATTTAGCCTCCATATGTTTGTGTTTTTAAAAATGCTTTTTCTTGCAGTCGATTTCTCATAGCATTTTGGTCAGAAAAGATGCTTGATATAATTTCAATTTTTTTAAATTTCTTGAGGCTTGCTTCGTGGCCCAGGATGTGATCTATCCTGATGAATGTTACCTGTGCAATTGAGAAGAATGTGTATTCTGCTGCTTTTGGATGGAATGTTCTATAAATATCAATTAAGTCCATCTGGTCTAATGTATCAAATTAGGCCCGTGTTTCCTTATTCATTTTCTGTCTGGAATATCTGTCCATTGTTGTAAGCAAGGGGTTAAAGTCCCCCACTTATTATTGTTACTGTCAGTTTCTCCTTTTATGGCTGTGAGCATGTGCCTTATATATTGAAGTGTTCCTATTTTGAGGGCATATATATTTACAATTGTTATATCTTCTTCTTGTATTGATCCCTTGATCATTATGAAGTGTCCTTTTTGTAACATTCTTTATTTTAAACTCTTTTTTTCGATATGAGTATTGCTACTCCCAGCTTTCTTTTTTTTGGGGGGGGGTTCTTTTTGCCTTTTATAGGGCCGCTCCCACAGCATATGGAGGTTCCCAGGCTAGGGGTCTAATCAGAGCTGTAGCTGCCGGCCTATACCAGAGCCATAGCAACTCAAGATCTGAGCCGCGTCTGTGACCTACACTAGAGCTCAGGGCAATGCCAGATCCTTAACCCACTGAGCAAGGCCAGGGATCGAACCCACAACCTCATGGTTCCTAGTCAGATTCATTAACCACTGAGCCACAATGGGAACACCTCTTCTCTTGTGATTTGATGACAATCTTTAATGTTGTGTTTAGATTGATTTTTCTTTTGTGTGTATCTATTGTAGATGTTTTGGTTTGTGGTTCCCATGAGATTTTGATATAGCAGTATGCATACATACAAGACTGTTTTAAGTTGCTGTTCTCTTAATTTCAACTGCATTTCCAATATCCTGCATTTGAACTTCTTCTTCTCTTCCCATGATTGCTTGTTTTGATATCATATTTGTGTGTGGATGATGTCCTGCTTTTACTGTATATTTGCCTTTATGGATGAGCTTTCCCATTTGTAATTTTCTTGTTTCTAGTTTTGGCCTTTTCTTTTTCATTTAGATAAATCCCTTTAGCATTTGTTGTAAAGCTGGTTTGGTGGTGCTGAATTCTCTTAGCTTTTGCTTGTCTATAAAATTTTATTTCTCCATCAAATTTGGATGAGAGCCTTTCTGGGTAGAGTATGCTTGGTTGCAGGCTTTTCCTTTTCATCATTTTAAATATACCATAGCATTCTCTTCTGCTCTGCAGAGTTTCTGCTGAAAAATCAGCTGATAACCTTATGAGGATTCCCTTGCATGTTATTTTTTGCTTTTCCTTTGTTTGTCTTTAATTTTTCTCAATTTGATTAATATATGTCTTGGTGTGTTCCTCCTTGGGTTTTTCCTATATGGGACTCTCTCTGTTTCCTGGACTTGAGTGAGTATTTCCTTTCCCATGTTAGGGAAGTTTTTGCCTATTATCTCTTCAAATATTTTCTCAGGCCCATTCTCTCACTTCTCCTTCTGGGACACCTATAATGTGAATGTTGGTGCTTTTAATGTTGTCCCAGAGATCTCTCAGACTGTCCTCATTTCTTTTTATTCTTTTCTTTATTCTGTTCCTTGGCAGTGATTTCCACCAATCTGTCCTCCAGCTCACTTATTCGTTCTTCTGCCTCATTTATTCTGCTCTTGATTCCCTCTAGGAATCAGTTATTATATTGTTTTTGTCTCTGTTCTTTAAATCTTCTGGCTCTTTGCTAAACACTTCTTATATCTTCTATGTCTGTGCCTCCATTTTTTTTCCTAGATCTTGGATTATCATTGCTATCATTACCCTGAATTCTTTTTCAGGTAATTTGCCTATCTTCACTTCACTTAGTTGTTCTTCTGGGATTCTATCTTGTTCTTTCTTCTGGAACATATTTCTCTGCCACCTCATTTTGTCTAACTTCCTGTGTTTATGGCCTCCATTCCAGAGGCTGTAAGATTGTAGTTCCACTTGCTTCTGGTGCCCCATGGTAGGTGAGGTCAGTCCAGGAATTTGTGCAGGCTTCCTGGTGGGAATGACTGATGTCTCCACTGATAGGTGGAGCTGAGACTTGTCCTTCTGGTGGGCATGGCCATATAAAAGGGCATGTTTAGAGGCAATTGTGAGCTCAGAAGGACTTTAGGCAGCTAGTCAGCTGATGCTTGGGGGTGTGTTACCATTCTGTTGGTTGTTTGGCCCAAGGCATCCTAGCGCTAGAGCCTGAAGTCTGTTGGGTAAGGCCTCCAGGAAAAGTTCACACTGATGTTTATTCCCCAGTGCTCTGCCACCAATGTCCTTGCCCCCACAGGGAGCATAAGCCAATACCCACCTCCCCAGGAGACCCTCTAAGATCCATAGTTATGACTGGCCCAGGTTCCTATGGAGTCACTACTTTGCCCTGGGTCCCAGTGCAATGAGACCTTGTATGTGCCCTCTAAGAGTGGATTTTCTTTCTCTCCCAGGCCTGTGGAACTCTTGCACTTGGGCCTCACTGGCCTTCAAAACCAAATGCTCTGGGGGCTCCTTCTGATGACAGACCTCCAGGATGGGGAGCCTGATGTGGGGCTCAGAACTCTCACTCCTGTGGGAAAGCTTCTGCAATATTACTGTTTTCCACTTCGTCGGTCACCCACCCAGCAGGTATGGGATTTGAATATATTACCAAAGTATCACTCCTACTATCTCATTGTGGCTTCTTTGTCTTTGAGTGTAGAATACATTTTTCAGTAGATTCCAGTCTTTTTTGTTGATTGTTTTTCAACAGTTAGTTGTGATTTTAGTGTTTTCATGAGAAGAGGTGAGCTCAAGTCCTTCTACTCCACTGTCTTGTTTTCCTCTGAAAAGAAATCTGAAACTATTTTTTTTTACTGCTTTTAAAATTATAGTTGATTTACAGTGCTGTGCCAATTTCTGCTATATAGCACAGTGCCCCAGTCATTCATACACATACACACATATGATATATACACATTCCTTTTCTTATATTATCTTCCATCATGGTCTATCCCAAGACATTGGCTATAGTTCCCTGTGCTATACAGTATATCCAGTCTAAATGTAATTGAAACTACTTTTTAAAACAATCTGTTCTAACTTCACTTGAGCTCTTCTGTGATTTTTTGGGGGGTTTAACTGTTTTCTAAATTAATATGGGGATTTCTGGTCTGGCAAGATAGCAAATGAAGAAAGTAAATGTATATTATATACACATGACTGGATCACTTTGCTATGCAACAAAAATTGGCACAACATTATAAATCAACTATACTTTAATAAAAAATAAATTTAAAAAACTACGGTGGGAAAGATAGAAAATGAAAATGATCTATAAATATTCCTGCTACAAACAAAAAGGTATAAAAATACTACACTTACTAAAAATCACGTAGCAGAGTTCCTGGTGGCTCAGCACATTAGGATCTGGTGCTGTCACTGTTGTAGTGTGTGTTTGACCCCTGGCCCTGGTACTTCTGCATGCCATGGCCATGACCAGAACAAACGAACAAAACAAAACAGAAATCACATAGCTATGGTCACAGGAGAAATGAGAAATCCTCAGATGCCAGAAATGAAGGGGTAACTGGAAAAAAGTTTTGAAAGCTGATAAGCACCTTTCCAAAGAGATTAGTGGTCCTGAAAACCTTGCTTGGAGATTTTTGTTTTAATAACAAAACTTTGGGCTGGGCCCCTGAGCTATTGAAACTGATACCATTACATAAAGTTGAAATCATTAAAACATTTGCATTGTATGTAAAAGGGCAGAGGACAAAAAAAAAAAAAAAAAAATCCAAAAAACCCCAAACCTATGCATCAACACTAAGAGAAAACAAGAGAAGTTCTCCGGCTCTGAGGGCAGGGCAGTGAAAGGGGAGTTATATGTGAAATAATAGTCTTCTCTAAGAATTTGAAACCCCAGGCCTGTACTTTGTGTATGTTTGTGGTCAGACATTCCGAGAAACATCCAAAATTGTTCCTGGGGTCTGCATTTTAACATACAGTTAAACAGTGGTATTCTATTAGGATATTAAAGATTTAGTGGCAGGAGGAAATATGTAGTTGGTGGCTTTTGTGTGAGTGAAGTTGACTGGCTGAGTCTGCTTTTTAATAGGGGGAAAAGGCAAATAACATGTCAATTAAACTCTACAATTAAAATTTTTTAATTCAGTTAATTCTTTGACAAATCAACAAAAACCAGATCTGTATGAATAAAAATATAAAAACCAAAGATATGAAAATAAAACGTTAGCATGCACAAAACATTACCTCAAGTTTTAAGTCCACTTTTTTTCTTTTTTGGCCATGCCCATGGCATGTAGAATTTCCTAGACCAGGGATTGAACCTACACCACAGCAGCAACCCAGGCTGCTGCAGTGACCTGAGCTGCTGCAGTGACAACTGCCAGATTCTTAACCCGCTGAGCCTCAAGAGAACCCATTAAGTCAACATTACTTAGAGATAGTTTACATACAGTAAAATGTACACTGAAAAATATTGGTCTGGGGTTCCCGTCGTGGCGCAGTGGTTAACAAATCCAACTAGGAACCATGAGGTTGCAGGTTCGATCCCTGGCCTCGCTCAGTGGGTTAAGGATCCAGCGTTGCCATGAGCTGTGGTGTAGGTCACAGACACGGCTCAGATCCTGCGTTGCCGTGGCGTAGGCCAGCGGCTACAGCTCCAATTAGACCCATAGTCTGGGAACCTCCATATGCCATGGGAAGTGGCCCTAGAAAAGTAAAAAAAAAAAAAAAAATATATATATATATATATATATATATATATTGGTCCTGGTGTTCTTGGTAAAGCAAATATGTCCTTTTTGGAGCAACACTACCAAAACTCATGCCATCCAACAGGAGAAAAGAAAGCTAAACTGAAGATTTCACACAGAATTAACAAGTGTTCCTGTAAATAAGCCATTATGAGAAAAAGTAGAATAAACGCATCACAACACCAAAAAATGTCAGATATTAGACAATTAAAAAAGAGAAAATAAGCATGATAAAATTTATTAGAGACACTGAAAAGACATCAAGACTTAAAGAATAACACATGATAAAAAAAGAATAGGATGTTTTGAGAAGGATTAAAAATAACTTTTAGAAATAAGTATTGTCACTGAAATTTAAAACTTAACAGATGTAGGTCCTTGTCAAAAATATTTTGTGGAGTTTCCATTGTGGCTCAGCAGATTAAAAACCCAACTAGTGGAGTTCCTGTCATGGTGCAGTGGAAGCGAATCCAACTAGGAACCAGGAGGTTGCAGTTCAATCCCTGGCCTCACTCAGTGGGTTAAGGATCTGGCATTGCCGTGACCTGTGGTGTAGGTCACAGACACAGCTTGGATCCCACGTTTCTGTGGCTGTAGCATAGGCTGGCAGCCACAGCTCTGATTAGACCCCTAGCCTGGGAACCTCCATATGCCTCCACATGTCTAAAAAGACAAACAAAAACAAAAAACAAGTAGTATCCACGAGGATGCATGTTTGATCTCTGGCCTCACTTAGTGGGTTAATGATCCCACATTGCCGTGAGCTATAGTATAGGTTACAGATGGGGCTTAGATCCCACATTGCTGTGGCTGTGGCGTAGGCCAGCAGCTGCAGCTCTGATTTCATCCCTAGCCTGGGAACTTCCATTTGCTGCAGATGCAGCCCTAAAAAGGAAAAAATGTATTTTGTGAATATCTTATCTCAGTTGGTGGCTTGTGTTTTTACTCCCTTAGTGGTATTTTTAAGAATTTCTTGAAAGTTTAACTTGTGAAATTTTATTTTTATGGTTAATTTTTGTTATGTCCTGTTTAAGAAATCTTTGCCCTAATTTTGCTGTTTTCTTCTGAAAGTTTTATCTTTCACATTTAGGTCTATGATTAATTTTGTATTTTTATGTATAAGGTAAAATAGGAATCAAGGTTCTTATTTTCCATATGAGTATCAGTTGATCAGAACTACTTATTTTTAACCCTATCCCCACTGAATTTCATTGGCAGCTTTGTCATAAACAAAGTAACATGTAATGGTCCATTTCTGACTCTATTCTGTCCCAGTGATGTATTTTTCTCTCCTCGTATCACTACTATAAAACTTGACTTCTGAGGCTTCAGAGTAGGTCTTGGCATCTGGTAGCATAAGTCCTCCAAGTTTGTTTTGCTTTAACATGGCTTTATCATCAATAGACAACAATTGTTAACTTTTTAATGCTTCTAAAAATATAATTTAATTGAATGAAATAAGGTTTTTTTTTTATTCTTTTTTGGCTGCCCTGAGGCATATGGAGTTCCTGGGCCAGGGATCAGATCCGAGCTGCAAGGACCTACACTGCAGCCGTGGCAACACCGGATCCTTTAACCCCCTGCAACCATCATGGGATTGAACCCACAACCTGTACTGCTGCAGTTGGTTTCTCAACCCACTGCACCACAGCGGGAACTCTACCAGTTGTTAACATGTCATAACATTTACCTTATCATTCTTTCCCATCCTCTTTATATGCATATTATTCTCCCTCCCTCTTCCCCAAGCCATTTGAAAGCAAGCTGAGGCTAAGATGTCCTATTGCCCTTAAATATTTCAGTGGGTATTTCCTGAAAACAAGGACACTTTCCTACATTGCCACAGTACAACCCATTAAAATCAAGAAATGAATATAGTTGTACCATCCCATCTAGAGACATAAATTAAATTTCATCAACTGTCCCAGGTAGATGAAGACTGATGGTTTCATTGCTGTTTTCATAAGTTATGTGGGAGATTTTCACAAAGTTTTTCATATCAGTCATTAATCCCAATAGGCTTGGTTCCCTTTAGTGGAAAATGGTATTTAGAATCCAAGTCTGGATGCTAGGTGTGTTTATTGCCACTGAGATGTTATTTCCAGTGCCTGTCAGTGGATGGACCTAGGAAATATATGTTTACGCACACAAACTCATTCATCTATATTTCCATTTTATATATATGTTATGTATATGAAGTAATACATATATGTTCTAATACCAATACTTCAAACTACAATTCAACACTCATATTCTTCTATAGTCTTCCTTTCCTCTATAATTTTATCTTTCTGCTCCAAAATGTCTCCCATTTTCCACAATAAATATACCTGCATTTACTCATATTGAAATCCATGGTGCCATCACAGTGGAGACTCTTCAAATTGTGGCTGAGTTATTTTAACATTTAACTGAAAAGTTTCCGATAGTTATGTTACTATCTGGCATAGTAACTGGTAGTTACGTTACTATCTGGCATGAGTTCCAGGCTCATCTTATACATTTCTTGCCACAAACACAAGAATGAGCCATTTGTTAAAAAGCTCAGGTGATTTTTAGTGGGAAGTGAATTTCAATCTGGGCACTAGGGATGCTTCTGGCTACTGGATTGGTCATTATTTCTAAGCTGCTTCAGTGGAGAGAGCTAGGGAGAGATCTAGATTTAGATCTTTACCTATATTCATATCTATCTCTGTACTCATAAAGATAGAAAGAGATAATTTATACAGCTACTTCAAATTCATGACTACGGGGTTTATATAAACTTGTATATTACATGTTTATTTCCTTTTCCCCACAGAGAATCCTAGTTCTCAAGAACAAGGGGAGAAGTTCCTGTCATGGCACAGCAGAAATAAATCTGACTAGGAACCATGAGGTCACGGGTTTGATCCCTGGCCTCACTTATTGGATTAAGGATCCGGCATTGCCATGAGCTGTGGTGTAGGTCACAGATGCAGCTCAGATCTGGCGTGGCTGTGGCTGTGGCTGGCAGCTACAGCTCCGATTCGACCCCTAGCCTGGAAACCTCCGTATGCCGTGGGAGCGGCCTTAGAAAAGACAAAAAAGACCAAAAGACCAAAAAAAAAAAAAAAGAACATAGGGGATATTCCATGAGTACTCATTTACTTTATCCCCCCACAGCACATGCAGAACAGTCTCCAGCATAACAAATATGAGTACTACATCACTGATATAATCATTGAGAAAAAGGTTTTAAATTGTTTGTGCATATACCCTTTTCATTCTACCTTTTCTACTCTTTCCTTTTTTCTTTTTAGGACTGCACCTGAGGCATATGGAGGTTCCCAGGCTAGAGCTTGAATCAGAGCTGTAGCTGCCAGCCTACGCCACAGCCACAGCAATGCAGGATCTGAGCTGCATCTGCGACCTATGCCACAGCTTGTGGCAATGCTGGATCCTTAACCCAATGAGTGAGGCTAGGGATCCACATCTTCATGGTTACTAGTCAGGTTCGTAACCTGCTGAGCCACAATGGGAACTCCCTCTACTCTTTTTATTCGAACAGATAAAATGTATTATCTGAGTCTATTCCCATTAAATACTTTACTTTCTTCCTCTTAACCCTTTCAATTCTCCAAAGAATCCTTTGTTTCATGTTCACCATTGGTTGGTTTTTTTTACAACTAAAACTCATTCTCTATTGGGTTTCTCAGAAAGGGCAATGATATTCCCTGAGTTTGTTTTTGTTTTTGTTTTTTGTCTTTTTAGGGCCACACCCACGGGATATGGAGATTCCCAGATTAGGGGTCAAATTGGAGCTACAGCTGCTGGCCTACACCACAGCCACAGCAACATCAGATCCGAGCCACGTCTGCAACCTACACCACAGCTCATGGCAACGCCAGATCCCTAACCCACTGAGTGAGGCCAGGGATCGAACTCACAACCTCATGGTTACTAGTCGGGCTCGTTAACCACTGAGCCCTGATGGGAACTCCCAAGATATTTTTATATTAATAGCAGTGTGTGTGTGGCCTTTATACTTGAAAATCAATTTTCTAAATATAAAATCAATTTTCTAAATATAAAATCCTTGGCTTGAGATATTTTCTTCTGATGATGAAAACCTTATTTTCTTTCCCTTACAAATTAAGTTACTTGATCTTTTTGCCTAGCTACCTAAGTTTTTTTTCCCTTCTTTTCTTAGCCAGCAAATTTAACAGACTATGTCTTGGTGTTGCTTGTTCTAGGTTAATAGTGTCTGACATGTGGTATGCTCTGGTCACTGCTGTGGCTCAGTTGCAGTCCCTGGCTCCCGGAACTTCCACATGCCTTGGGTACAACCAAAAAAAGAAAAACATAAGACAGAGCCAACAGGCACATGAAAAGACATTCAACATCACTCTTCAGGGAAATGCAAATCAAAACTACAGTGAGATATTACCTCATACCTGTCAGAATGGCTGTTGTCAAAAAGGCAGTTGTCAGCAAGGATATAGAGAAAAGAGAACCCTTTTTGGTGGGGATGTAAATTGGTGCAGCTACTGTGGAAAATAGTATGGAGTTTCCTCCAAAAATGAAAAATAGAAATACCAAGTGATCCAGCACTTCTATTCTTGGATATTTATCCAAGGAAAGCAAAAAACTCTAATTAGGAAAGATGTATACACCCCTATGTTCACTGCAGCATTATTTACAGTAGCAAGATATGGACTATTGTGTGTGTATATATACACATACACATATGAATGCATACGTATCAATCACATCTTCTTTATCCATTCATCTATTTTTTTTTTTTGTCTTTTTGCTATTTCTTGGGCCACTCCCGAGGCATATGGAGGTTCCCAGGCTAGGGGTCAAATCGGAGCTGTAGCCGCCGGCCTACACCAGAGCCACAGCAACTCAGGATCCAAGCCCCGTCTGCGACCTATACCACAGCTCACGGCAACGCCAGATCGTTAACCCAGTGAGCAAGGGCAGGGACCGAACCCGCAACCTCATGGTTCCTAGTCGGATTCGTTAACCACTGCGCCACGACGGGCACACCTCCATTCATCTATTGATGGAACTTTAGCTTGCATCCATGTCTTGGCTATTATAAATAATGCTGCAGTGAACATAGGGGCACATATATCTTTTCTAATTAGAGTTTTTTGCTTTCCTTGGATAAATATCCAGGAATAGAATTGCTGGATCACTTGGTATTTCTATTTTTCATTTTTGGAGGAAACTCCATAACGTATATATATATAAGACATGGTGACATGGCTTCCTCTCAGATGCGCATCACTCAAAGCCCTGTTTGCCTGCATCCTGGCATGTTGCTGCTCTGGACTACCAGTGTCTCCGAAGGCCACCAGAGGAGCAGACCACATAGCTCTGCTGTCTGGAAAAGTAGGGAATGCCTTGGTAGTGGCGGTGCACGGGATCAGATACTGGCCATCTGGAGGGTGCAGAGTGTACAAAGATCTGCAGGTCCCAGGCTGTCCCCACAGAAGCGTATGGGTCTGGGTGAATAACAGAGTGTGCGCACTGCCATGCTAAAGAGGGCTGTTACGCTCCAATCTGGCCAAAGTGCTGGAACTGACTCCTCTTCCCATACCAGGACATGCCAAGTGAGCACCACGACAGCAGAATGCAGGCCGCCTCAGGAGCAGGCAGTGGCCCAGGGATTGGCTTCACTCAGCAGCTATGTATAGTGCTGGCAGAGGGCGTTCCTTGGGAACTCTCACTTTGAGTCAGGGAGTGCATCTGTCCTGTAATTTTCCAAGGGGAGAGATGAAAATCTGAGTTTGGAGAGTAGCTAGAGCTGATTCTGGAGCCACGCCTGTGCCTTTCTGTTCTTCCTCCTGAAATCTGTTCTCCCTCCTCCAGGTGGCTTCCTGTTTGAAGGGCTCTCCGATGAGGAGGATGACTTTCACCCAGTAAGTGGCCCGGCTGCGTGCCAGTTGGGGGAGATGGTGCCGGGGATGCATCCCTCCCTGGGACCCGGCACGCCCCCGCAGAGAGGTGGTCCGAGGCCCTTTGGTGGCCCAGCTGTGTCCTGCTCTTGCTTTCTGAACCTGGCGGCTTGGGGAGTCTCCCCAAGAACCGTTCCTGGAGCGGGCTGGGGTTCATCTGGGCTGTCCCAGGGCTGCTCCCTGATCTGGGTGCCTCCCTTGTGCAGAGCGCCAGGTCCACGCCCTCGAGCAGCACGTCCAGCTCCCGCCCAGCTTCCCTGGGGTACAGTGGAGCCGCCGGACCCCGGCCCATCACTCAGAGCGAGCTGGCCACGGCCCTGGCCCTGGCCAGCACTCCGGAGAGCAGCTCTCACACGCCAACTCCTGGCACCCAGGTATGGAGAGAGGGCGGGAAGAACGCGGCCTGGCCCCCATGGGAGAAGGTCCCAGGTCTGCTGACTCTGGTGCTAGATCCGCTTTGAGCTGAGTTCTGCCTGGTGCCCTGGTGGGTTTCCCACTGCAGCTCAGGCGACCTCCCCCTCATCTGCCTTCAGGGCTCAGAGGTCCGGGGTTCAGCACAGTCCTGACGGACTCCTCCTCCCAGCAGTGTGGAAGACCCTCTCCTCAAGTACTGTGCCCTCACGTTTCCCTGAAAGGGGCCAAACACCACAGGCTTAAGCCTTCCCAGCGGCCATCACTCCAGCTTCCAAGTCCATCCCTCCCGGTGCTGGGTCCTAGGCTAGGTGAGGGGCTTGATTCATCTCACTGGAGCGAAAGAGAACAGCACCTTTCCTGGCCACACATTGAGCTCTTGGATGCCTCTGTGTGGTTGACCAACGCAGGCCCCTGTTGGGAGGCAGTCAGCGGGCACCCAGGGGCAGCCTGGGGTGAGGCGACAGCAGCGGGTGTGGGCTGGGAGATCGAGATGGCTCTGAGGGTGGCACTGACTCTGGTTTGTCTCTAGGGCCATTCCTCTGGGACCTCCCCAATGTCCTCAGGCGTCCAGTCAGGGACGCCCATCACCAACGATCTGTTCAGCCAAGCCCTACAGCATGCGCTGCAGGCCTCCGGGCAGCCCAGCCTTCAGGTCAGTCTTCCCACTCCTGGTGTCCACGCGGCTCTTTGTCACCTTGGACACTGAGCTTTTTGTGCTCTGTGGAGGCCCTTCCCACTTGGCCTGCTTTGCTCCAGGACAGCTGGGCCGTGGCAGTGTGACAGGAGAGGATGCCCCCAGCAAGGGCGGTTGTCCCTGTGGCTTCCACTCCTGCACCCAGTGACCACCGCCTGACCCCAGGGACCGCCTGGCTAGGATGCTTGTGGCAGTTATGGTCGAGGAGTCGCTCATGCGTTCCGTGAGCGTTGATGAGCTGCTGAGCAGGTATAGACCAGATCCAGGTCCAACTTCTGGGGAAGAGACGAGCGGTCCTCATCCCTGCCATGTCATGGAGGGGCGCCAGGCAGCCCAGGCTTGAGGTGAAGGCGTGGGTCAGGCAAAACTTTTCTGAGAAGGAGGTGTTTGGGCTGACTGTCAAAGAATTAGTTGGAGGTTAGCCAGGCGGGGAAAAGGGTGTTTGGTTGAGGTGGGTAGTGTCCAGGCAGCGGCAGCCAACCTTAAAAATGGCCTATGTTAGTTCACCTATGACTTTCTACCCACAAGACTGGTTTTGAAATCATAGTGCCTGCCACACTCTGGATATTGTTCCTGGGGTCAATAATGAGACTTAGCTTAATGTCTCATCCTATTCCTAAATTCTCAGCCAGATCTATCACTCTGAGAAAAATATTTTCTTCCTGGTATCATTCCTGGTATCATTATCAGATCCCTATTTTTTAAATCATCTCTGGACAGAACTAGAAATTCTCACACTAAGTGAGGTAAGTCAGAAAGAGAAAGACAATCCATACAATATCACTTACATGTGGAGTCTAAAATATGGCACAGGAGTTCCCGTCGTGGCTCAGTGGTTAACGAATCCGACTAGGAACCATGAGGTTGCGGGTTCGGTCCCTGCCCTTGCTCACTGGGTTAAACGATCCGGCGTGGCCGTGAGCTGTGGTGTAGGTTGCAGACTCGGCTCGGATCCCACGTTGCTGTGGCTCTGGCGTAGGCCAGTGGCTACAGCTCCGATTCGACCCCTAGCCTGGGAACCTCCATATGCCGCAGGAGCGGCCCAAGAAATATAAAAAAAATAAAAAATAAAAAAATAAAATAAAATAAAATATGGCAGAAATGATCTGTCTACAAAACAGAAACATCATGGACATGGAAGGCAGACTCGTGTTTGCCAGGGTGGAGAGGAGAGAGGGGGGACAGATGGGGAGTTCGGGGTTGGTAGATGCAAACTGTTACATTTAGAACGGATGGGTGATGGGGTCCTGCTGTACAGCACAGGGTACTGTGGTCTCTTGGGTTAGAACATGATGGAAAATGAAAAAAAAAGTCTGTGTGGGTGGCTGGGTCACTTTGCTTACAGCAGAAATTGAAGGAACATTGTAAATCAACTATAATTTAAAAAAAAAATTTTTTTAATGACCTCTGGGGAATTCCCCTCATGGCTCAGCAGAAACGAATCTGGCTAGTATCCATAAGAACACAGGTTTGATTCCTGCCCTCACTCAGTGGGTTAAGGGTCTGGCACTGCCGTGAGCTGTGGTGTAGGTCACAGTCGCAGCTCAGATCCGACCCCTAGCCTGGGAAACTCCACATGTCATGGGTGTGGCCCTAAAAAGACAAAAAAATGAAAATGATCTCTGGAATTCCCACTGTGGCTCAGCGGGTTAAGAACCCAACTAATACCCACAAGAATGCAGGTTAGATGCCTGGCCTCTCTCAGTGGATCCAGCATTACCAAAGGTGTATCATAGGTCACAGATGAGGCTCGAATCCCAAATTTCTGTGGCTGTGGCATAGGCCAGCAGCTGCAGCTCCAATTCAACCCCTGGCCTGGGAACTTCCATATGGCATGGGTGCAGTCCTAAAAAGAAAAAAAAATTTGAGCTCCGATGAAAGGCCATGAGTCTTAGCTACATTGTCCTGGTTCATCTCGCTTTCAAATTGAGTATTGAGGCACTTTCCACCCCAAAATTCTATACCAAGAAGGAATTTGCTTTGCACATTACTTCACAATAGCCAAAAGGTAGAAGTAACCCAAGTGTTCATCAAGAGATGAATGAATAAAAAAAAAATTGTATATACATACAATGGAGTATCATTCAGCCTTCAATTGGAAGGAAATTCTGACACATGCTACAGTATAGACGAACCTTGAGGACATTATGCTAAGTGAAATAAGCCAGTCACAAAATAACTGTTTGAGGAGTTTCCATTGTGGCGCAGCAGAAATGAATCTGACTAGAAACCGTGAGTTTTCGGGTTCAATCCCTGGCCTCACTCAGTGGGTTAAGGATCTGGCGTTGCTGTGAGCTGTGTTGTAGGTTGCAGACGCAGCTCAGATCTGGTGTTGCTGTGGCTGTGGCATAGGCCGGCAGCCTGGGAACCTCCATATGCCATGGGTGCAACCCTGAAAAAAAAGTGCAAAAAACAAAAAAGCTGTTTGATTCCACTTATATAAGATATCTAGAATAGTCAGATTCATAGAGGCAGAAAGTAAAATGGTGGTTGGCAAGGGCTGGGGAGCAGGGAGCATTGAGGAGTTGTTTCATGGGTACAGGGTTTCAGTTTGGGAAGATAAAAAAGTTCTAGAGATGGTGGTGATGGTTGCACAATAATGTGAATGTACTTAATGCCTCTGATCTGTGCACTTAGCTGGTTAGAATGGGAAATTTCATGTTATGTATATTTTACCACAGTTTTAAAAAATACATAGAAGACCCTGCCACCACCACCAAAAAAAAGGGAACACATCAAAATTTTAGTGATTCCACTCAACTCAGTGCTGGAACTCTTCCAGCCCCCCACTTGGCTGGAGACTGTTCTATGAATAGAGATTATGAGTTCACTAAAATGGTTGTAAAATATAAAAATATGTCTTGCTGCATATGTGGGTCTCTTTCTTCTTCTAGAGCCTGAAATAAAAATGGATAAAGAAGAAATTACTACCTTTATGGCTGAACATCTATTTTAGAAATGTTCAAGTGCCTATTTTATGCAAGGCACTCTGCCAGGAGTGGTGGAAGATGTGAAAATGCAGCATATACAAGAAGTTCATAATCTGGAAGGGGAAATGTCCATGCATAAATTTTTCCATGAATAATTTTTTTTTTGACTGCACCCACAACATATGGAAGTTCCCAGGCCAGGGATCAAATCTGAGCCACAGCTGCAACTTATGCCACAGCTGCAGCAATGCTGGATCCTTAACCTGATAGCCACAGCAGGAGCTCCCAATTTTTCTGTGAATAATTTTAATACATATGAAATATAAAATGTACCCTCTTCTGTGCCCTTAAAGCACCTGGTACTTCTCTCAGTTATTATATGTGTTTCTCTCAGCTATTGTATTGTACGTGTTGTATGTGTGATTAAATGTGTATTATACGTGTATTGTATTGTTATTAACTTCATTTTTCTTTTGTCCACAACTTGGTTGTGTTGATGCTTAATTCATCATCCTCTCTGTATCCATGCCCTTTACTAAGTAACTTTGCCATGCTGCCCACCATGAGTAGAGTGACCCGCCCACCCCTTGATTCTAGTTTCCACCATGTGACTTGCTTTGGCCAATAGAATGTAAGCAGTTATGATGGAAGCAGAGGCTTTAAAGGGACTTGAACACTGGGAGTTAACCTTTTGCACCTCTGCCATCACCACGAGAACATGCCTGGGCTAGGCTGCTGCAAAGCTGAGTCTCCTAAACTGCCTTAAGACAGGCCAGCCTAGGCTAGCTGTCTGCCAGATGACCTTATAGACATTATCACTAAGCACAGTACAGATTATCATTGCATAACCTGATGAATTGTTTACAAAGTGTACACATCTATATAATCACTACCCAGAGCAAAAAGGAGAATGTTAGCAGCATTTTATAAGAAATTTGCTTGCCCTCCACCCCCACTCTGGTCGTTACCACTCTCCTCCTCCAAAGGTAACCATTATCTTGACTTCTAACCATAGATTAGCTTTTGCCTACTCTTAATTTTTTCTAAATGGAATCATACCATATATAGTCTTTTGTGTCTGGCTTCTTTCATTTAACATTCTATTAATGAGATTCTTCCAGATTGTTGTGAGCAGCAGTAGTCCTTCCTTCGTTTTCATTGCTTTATAGTGTAGCATGGTGTGGATATAAGACAATGTATTTATTAATTCCACCTCTGATGTCTATTTGGATTATTTCTGTTAGAACCATTAGAAATAATGCTTCAATGACTATTCTTTTTTTTTTTTTTTTTTTTTTTGCTTTTTAGGGCTGCACCCACGACGTATGGAAGTTCCCAGGCTAGGGGTCAAATCAGAGCTATAGCTGCTGACCTACGCAACAGCCACAGCAACACAGGATCTGAGCTGAGTCTGCGACCTGCATCTCAGCTTGTGGCAATGCCAGATCCTTAACCCACTGAATGAGGTCAGGGATCGAACCCACATCCTCATGCATCCTAGTCGGGATTGTTAACGGCTGAGCCATGAAGGGAACTCCTGCAATGACTATTCTTACATATGTCTTTTGGTAAGCATATGTATGCATTTCTGTTTCATATAGGTAGGAGTAGAATTGCCAGGATACAGGATAATGTATTTTCAGCTTAGTACGTAATGCCAAACAGACTTCCCAAGCAGCTGCACTAATTACACTCCCAGAAGAATTGTCTAAGTCGCACTTCCTCCATATCCTTGCCAACACTGAGTATTATAGGTCTTTTTAATTTTAGCCATTCTAATGGGAATATAGTAATTCATTTTGATTTTAATTTACAGCTCCTTTATAACTAACAAGCATCCATACCTTTTCATATGAACATTTGAATATCCTCTTGTGTGAAGTGTCTGTTCATGTAAGATTGAAGTTTGTGCTTCATAGACTCTTGCACTGTTGAATCAAAAGGGCAGCTAGGCAAGGTCATGAAGCTCACATCAAAAGATCCTGAAGATGAAAAAGAACTTTGCATCTACTCAAACCAAGTCTTATCAGCATCAGGAATGATACAGTGGGATTCCAGCCTAAGACACTGAACTCTACGAAGCCTCAAATCGGAACCCAAGAAATAGGCGATGGGTTGGACACATGGCAACATGGGGATCTTCAAGGAAAACCTACTGGCTGGTTGCTAAGAGACTCGAAAGTTGTCAGATAGCCTGGAAACACCAGGACTTCAGGGTCTGATTCTCAGCCACACAGGCTCAGAAAAGAGCTTTTGCTGACACAGTGAGTCAGAAATTAATGTAAAATTCAGAATACTGATGTACTAATTCACACCATGAACCAGAATTGCCAAGCATTCCAGTCGCTGATTAGGATACTTACTCCGTGTAAGAAAACAACTTGAGAGGTCAAATACAATCAGAAGGCTGAGGTGAGCTGGAACCAGAGCACCAGAATGGGAGAATAGCAGGAATGTGCTTCCAAGACACACAGAACTGGACAGGATGTTACCTTGGGCCAGATCTCCCAACCAATGCTCAGATCAAGACTGACAGTGTCCCTTCAGTGACTTTCCTTTTTTCCAGTGTTTCCAGTGCTAATCCCCTTTCTGACTGACTTTTTTTTTTTTTTTTCTTTGTCTTTTTTAGAGTCGCACCATGGCATATGTAAGTTCCCAGGCTAGGGGTCGAATCAAAGCTGTAGTAACCAGCCTATGCCACAGCCACAGCCATGCCAGATCCTAGCCAAGTCTGCAACCTACACCATAGCTCATGGCAGTGCCAGATCCTTAACCCACTGAGGGGGACCGGAGATCAAACCAGTGACCTCATACATACTAGCCAGGTTTGTTACCACTGAGCCACAATGGGAACTCCTGACTCCTTCTTTCTTTAGATACCCTGAGGACATTTGTTGGTTGTCTTCCTATCATCTATTGCCCCACCTCTCTCCCCAGAGGTCAGTGGCCCCCTTTCAACAGACCATACTTTCCACTGGGGAATCCGATCCTTGTAGTTCCTAGAATGGTGCAATCCTAGATCTAGGTTTAGAGCTCACCACCTAGGCTAAGCCAATCAGTGCATTCCATCCTCTGAGCCCAGTGATAGGTTGAGCATATCAGCTGCAAATCCTGAGATCCTGATGCTCTGTATTTCCCCTTGGGAGCCATTTGAGAGCAACAAGGGGAGTCAGCCCCGGATTATTCTGACACAGAGGAAGGCAGAGGGGAGAGGTGGAGAGAAATTTGATTCTTAGTGATTTCCTTATTCCATTGGATCAAGCAAGCGCAGCCTCTGGACTTCTCAGTTACTTGAGCCAAGATATATTCCTCTCCTTTCTTTTTTTTTTTTTTTTTTTGTCTTTTTTGCTATTTCTTTGGGCCGCTCCCTCGGCATGTGGAGGTTGCCAGGCTAGGGGTCCAATCGGAGATGCAGCCACTGGCCTACGCCAGAGCCACAGCAACATGGGATCCGAGCCGGGTCTGCGACCTACACCACAGCTCACGGCAACGCCGGACCGTCAACCCACTGAGCAAGGGCAGGGATCGAACCCGCAACCTCATGGTTCCTAGTCGGATTCGTTAACCACTGCGCCACGACGGGAGCTCCTTTTTTTCTTTTTTTTGACTTTTTGACTTTTTGCCTTTTCTAGGGCCACTCCCACAGCATATGGAGGTTCCCAGGCTAGGGGTCCAATTGGAGCTGTAGCCACTGGCCTAAGCCAGAGCCACAGCAACGCAGGATCCTGGATCCCAGCCGCGTCTGCAACCTTCACCACAGCTCACGGCAACGCCAGGTCCTTAGCCCACTGAGCAAGACCAGGGATCAAACCCACAACCTCATGGTTCCTACTCAGATTCGTTAACCACTGGGCCACAACGGGAACTCCAAGATATTCCTTTTCCGATATAAAACAGTTTGCATTGGTCTGACAGACCTAGCTGACTATCCAAAATTTAGTCTCCTCCTCTTCTTTACTTATAGAACACCTATTTTATTCATAGTTTAAAAATATTAATCTCCCCTACTCCCCTGAGCTAAGAGTGGCAGTGTGGCCAAGAAGATGCTAATTTAAATCCCTGGGTAGTACTTCTGGACAAGTGATTAATTTCCTGATTTACAAAGCGGGGGGGGGGGGGTGCAGATTCAACCGGCACATGCCTTCTGCCTTCCCTAACCCCCTTCTTCCTGCCTGCAAAGCAGACACAATATCCAAGAGTGACAGGCAACTTGTGATCATAAAGCCAAAACACAAACACTAAGGATGGCAGAAGACAGAAGAAGGCTGATTCCTCGAGCAGCTAATCCAGTTCCCAGACTCCCTACCCTAGACTCCTCATAACATGAGAAGAGTAAACCCCTTATTGCTTTAGGCACTTTGTCAGGTTTCTGTTAAATGCAGCTAGATACAGTCCTATCACTTAGAGAATTCAGTATATTGAAATGGGATGCTGCAAGAATCTGAAACATGGATATTGTTGAGTTGTAGAGATGGGCTTTTGGGCTGTGAGGATAGATGCATTCAGACTGGAATGCCAATGACCTTGTTATACAGTGATGGAACATTTGGTCAATTTGCTTTTCTATGGGAGATATCCCACACACCAACCAAGTCTTTTGTGTTAGGGAAAATAGCTAGAATGATTCAGAATGTTAGCACACACTGGTGACTTTGTTCCATTTTTCAACAAAGTCCCGAAGGAGACTAATGAACGAGAGTTATCCAAGCTGAAGTAAAACAGGAAGGAAGTACCACTTCACTAAGGAAAACTCTTTGCTTCGGCCTGCAAATCCCCTTTGAGCATCTCATAATTTGAGACTTGCAGGGCCCAAAAAATAATCATCGCTTTTGTTTTACAAATAGGATTGGTGGACACCAAGAAGCTTAGAAGATGAGACTAGTGTCCTGGGCCTTTTCCTAAGCACCTTTTTTTAAGAATCACTGCTCTACAGAGGAAGAGGAGTCTGCAGAATGTTCTTTTCTGCCTAGAGCCTTTTGTTTCCAATTGTCTCAAGTCAGTGAGCATTAAGTTGAAGGCTAGAATAGGCAAAGCACCAGAGGCCAACCACAGAGGAGGATTTTCAGATTTAAAGAATATGGCTACATAAGAACTTTGGGTGTAGCTACTCACACATAGGATTGAGGAAGGGGCAAATAGATTGGAAGCCTACAACAATTTTGAAGGAATCATATCACCAAAAAATGAAAATGTAAGGACCTGACCAGCAAAACTTCATCATTTTTCAACCCCAGGTCCCTGAACACACACGACAGAAAAGGCATCCTCCCCAAAATTCACTTCAGATATGGTTAAAGAAGGTGACGCACAAGAAGCATCTCAAAAGAAGATGGAACTTGGACCAGGGAACACAATGGAACAGTTCCTCCCAGAGAACAGGTTGGCTAAGTATGGAAATTACTGTCAGGCAGGGAGTGCTGGCTGTTCCTGTCTATAGCAGAATCTGGTATTTGCCATAGTTGTAATATTTGCAATAGTTTTGTTATGTTTCCCATTCCTCTCTTTCCCATGTGGGAGTTTAATTTTTTTCCTTCTTCACTATTTCTCCACTATTATATGCGGAATATTTGGGGTGAAGTAACTTGGTTTTTAGTGTCTAGGTTACAGGACTATGTATGAGGATTCACAGCAGAATCCTCATACATAGTCCTGTAATGGGGAAAACTGCATATAGGCTAGAGATTCTGATTTTTGAGATGGATGCAGTGTCTGGATAAGACACTGTCCCCAGTAAGGAGGGTATATACTCTGTATATAGGAGGATGAATTGCCAAAAGTCTAGCCTGTGGCAGTCACTGTTTTCTTTCTACCAAGTAGTCATACTCCATGTCTTCTTTTCCACCGGAACCCTAAATTTGTTAGAGAAAGCAATGTGCCCAGCTAAAAATGACACCAAAGTTTTCTGGCCATTGAGACATAAGGAAAACTCTGCCAAAGATACCTGGAAAAGCTTTGCTTTCTGGTTATAAGTATCATTCCTTCTCTCCTTTTCACTTATTTCTCCTTATCTTGCCTAGAATCAGATGGAACTTGAATCTTTGGAAAAGAACGGAGAGCATTGGAAATGGTAAATATGGGAATAAATGTCACAGACTACTCTTTCTTCTTGATTTCTTTAAATTGCATGTGGCTATTTAAAAATAATGTGGGAGTTTCCTTTTTCATGCTCTGGAACTTTTTAAGTAGCTTTAAAATTTTGGTAGATTCTCCTAGGAATTCTTCTGGGCCTTGTTAATTTTTGAGGAGTGATCATTTAATTTCTTTAAATTTTTTGTTTAATAAGGTCAATTTTGGCAAATAATACTTTCCTAGGAAATTATCTTTAATCTAGGTTTTCAAATGTGTTTGTCTAGACTAATGAAAAGTAGTATCTTTTTTTTTTTTTTTTTTTGCTTTTTAGGGCCACATCCACAGCATATGGAGGCTCCCAGGCTAGGGGTCTAATTGGAGCTGTAGCCGCCAGCCTACACCACAGCCACAGCAACGCCAGATCTGAGCTGCGTCTGCAACCTACACCACAGCTCATCTCAACACCAGGTTCTTAACCCACTGATTGAGGCCACGGATCGAACCCACAACCTCATGATTCCTAGTCGGATTCATTTCTGCTGTGCCACAACAGGAACTCCAAAAGTAGTATCTTAAGACTTTTAATGTTTCTTCTGTTTCAGTGCTTATTTCCTCCTTATCATTTCTTATTTTCCATACTTATGCCTTTTCCTTTTTTTCCCTATCAGATTAGCTAATAGTTTGTCTCTTTGAATGATTTTTTTTTTTTCCTGAGAACCATTTGGACTTCTTAATTCATTTTAGATTATCTTTTTCTGTTTTCTAACCCATTAATTTCTGCTTATATCTTTAATAGTTCCTTCATTTTGCTTTCTCTTGGTTTACTTTGCTTTTATTTTTGTAGCTTTTAAATTGATGCTTAATTTAATTAGATATTTAGTTTAATAATTTTCCTCTAACAGCTATTTTATGAGCAGTACATCATAGATTCAAATAAGCCAGGTTTCCATTATCACTGTTTCATAAAATTCTGCAGTTTTTGTTTGTATTATCTATTAACCTAGGAGTTGCTTAATACAGAATTTTTAAATTTTCTAGGTGAAAGATTCTTTGCTTTTAATTTTGTTATTTATACTTTTATTGCATTGTGATCAGAGAATGTTTATATTATTGCTATTTTTATAGGTATTGATATTTTCTTTTCTTCTTTTTTGGCCGCCCCAGGGCACATGGAGTTCCTGGCCATGCAACCTAAGCTGCAGCTGCAGCAACGCCATATCTTTAACCCACTGTGCCAGGCTGGGGATAGAACCTGCATCCCAGTGCTCAAGATGCCACTGATCCATTGCACCACAGTGGGAAACCCTTGAGATTTTTTTTTGCAACCTAATAGATCATCAGCTTTCATGAATGTTTTTTCGATTATCTCATAGCCAGTGCTCTGATCCACCAGGTTCAGACCTAGCATAAAAGAATCCTCTCTTCTTGGGAAAATTCTAGCTGATATTGTTGGTATTTGGCCTCCTCTAGAACCAGGCTGCACTATTCTCTCTTCCACACCAAATCCCCACCCCCCACCCCTCAGTTCAGAGGCGAGCTCTGGAGCTGGCTCTACGGCTTTCAGATATTTATCTCTCCATTTACATGTACATTGAAGTTTAAGGTACTCTCTCTCCTGCTCCTAGGATGCTGTAGGTAAGGGCTGGGGTGATTTAATTTGCTTTCACTGTTGATTGGTGTGGGTTTTAGAGGATGTGGGAAGGGATTTAGACATCTTCCATTATTCTATAGGAATCAGGGAGCTCTGTGCTTTCTTTGTATCATATCTCTGCTGCTTTCTCTTCTTTCCTTACTTCCACTGGCTTAAATTTTCTCTTTTGCCCTTCCCTTCTCATTGATGTTGAAGTTATAGTTCTATTTCTGTTCTCTTAGTGGTAACCCTGAAAAATGGAGCCTGCACATTTAGCTTAGTGCAGTCTAAAGTTAGTAAATATTGCTACCTTTTTTCTAAACAATGTAAGGACCTAAGAATGTCTTAACTCCCATCATTGCTCTCTCATGTTATTATTCATTCACCAAACAATTTTGAGTGCTTACCATGTGCCAGGTTGATATAATAATGAACAAAAAGTGTGTGTGTGTGAGGCAGGCGAGGTGGGGGGAGAGGGGGGTTCCTGTTCTAGTGGATTTATGTTTTAGTGGAGGCAAACAAGATATAAATTTAAAATATACTATGATGTATAACGAAGAGTGCTACAAAGCAAAAAATAAAGCAAGGTAGGGGAATATGAAGTCTCCCGTGTGGGGGGGTTGGGGGGGTGGGGGGGCTAATCATTCAGATATCTTGAGGAAAAACATTCTAGGCAAAGTGAATAGTAAGTACAAAAGCCCTAAAGGACATTTTTACACATTTAAGGAATAGCAAGGCATGTGAAGCTACAGTGAAGTGAAAGAGGGGATCGGTGGTAGGATTTGAGGTCACAGAGCTAATAAGGAGATCAAAGTAGGACCTTACAAAGACTAAAACATGGCCTATAGTCCATAATAAAGATTTTGGGAGTTCCTGTAATGGTGCAGCAGAAACAAATCCAACTAGGAATCAGGAGGTTGCGGGTTCAATCCCTGTCCTCGTTCAGTGGGTTAAGGTATCTGGCGTTGCCATGAGCTGCGGTGTAGATCATAGATGTGGCTCAGATCCTGCATTGCTGTGGCTGTGGTATAGGCTGGCAACTGTAGCTCTGATGAGACTCCTAGCCTGGGAACCTCCATATGCTGCGAGTGCAGCCCTAAAAAGCAAAAAAAAAAAAAAAAAAATATGGAATCAGAGAGATTTAAAGCATGAGGGGTTGAGGCCACATGAGGAGGCATCTAGGCAGCCTGTAGGAACAGAGTGCAGCCCACAGCTCACAGTCAGGCAGGAAACGGGACTTCAGATCCATAGCCACAGGAACTGGATTCTGCCAGTCACCTGAATGAGTTTAGAAGCAGTTTCATTCCCAGAGCCTCAAAATAAGAGCTTGACCCAGTGGACACCTTGATTTTGGCCTTGTGGGATCCTGAACAGAAAACCCAGCCAAGCCCAGACTTCTGAGCTACAAAGCTCTGAGATAATGTGTGGGGATTGTTTTAAGCTGCTAGGTTTGCGGTAGCTTGTTACACTGAAATAGAAAACAAATACACACACAAGTCTTAGGGAGGCTAGGAAATGGTGTCTCCAGCTAGCCGTTCGTGTGCATTGTCAAATTTGGCAGGGGGTTCGGGTGGGAGGGTGGTTATAATGACGAAAAGAGAAGAATGAATACTGGGAGGATGATAAGATGTTCTGCCACACAATGAAAACCTGAACTATCCAATATGGTGGACATAGCCACATGTGGGTGTTGAGCACTTGGAAGGTGGCCAGTCCAAGTCAAGACATGCTATAGATGTAAAATACCCACTAGGTTTTAAAGACGTAGTATGAAAAAAATGGAATGTAAAATATCTTATTAAGCATATTTTATGTTCTATTTTGAAATGATAATATTTCTGATATATTGGATTAAATAAAATACATAATTAAGCAATTTCAACCTTCTTTTTTACAATTGTTATATCTTCTTTTTGGATTGATCCTTTGATCATTATGTAATGTCCTTCCTTGCCTCTCTCTCTCTTTTTTTTTTTTTTTTGTCTTTTCTAGAGCTGCACCTGAGGCATATGGAGGTTCCCAAGATAGGGGTCTAATTGGAGCTGTAGCCACTGCTACAGCAATGCCAGATCCAAGCCGCGTCTGTGACCTACACTGCAGCTCACTGCAACGCCAGATCCTTGACCTGCTGAGCGAGGCCAAGAATTGAACCCGAAACCTCATGGTTCCTAGTCAGATTCGTTAACTGCTAAGCCATGACGGGAACTCCCTTCCTTGTCTCTTATAATATTCTTTATTTTAAGGTCTATTTTGTCTGATATGAGTATTGCTACTCCAGCTTTCTTTTGATTCCCTTTTGCATGGACTATTTTCTTCCATCCTCTCACTTTCAATTTGTGTGTGTCCCTAGAACTGAAGTGGGTCTCTTGAAGACAACATATATCTGGGTCTTGTTTTTGTATCCATTCAGCCAGTCTGTGTCTTTTGGTTGGGGCATTTGGTGCATTTACATTTAAGATAATTATTGATATGTATGTTCTTATTGCCATTTCATTAACTGTTTTGGACTTGTTTTAGTTGCTCTTTTTCTTCTTTCTTCTCTTGTTCTCTCCTCTTGTGGTTTGATGATTATATTTAGTGTTGTATTTGAGTTAATTTTTCTTATTGTGTGTGTGTCAATTGTAAATTTTTGGTTTGCAGTTGCCCTGAAGTTTTGATATAGGAGTCTGTATATATACAGGATTGTTTTAAGTTGTTAGTTTCTTAATTGTAAGTGCTCTCCAGTGTCCTGCATTTGTACCCTCCTCCTCTCACAATTTCTAATATCGGTAGCATATTTGTGCGTGGATGATTTCCTACCTTTACTGTATATATGCCTTTACTGGTGAGCCTTGTCATTTGTGGTATTTTTGTTTCTAGTTGAGGCCTTTTCTTTTCTGCCTAGAGAAGTTCCTTTAGTATATGTGGTAAAGCTGGTTTAGTGGTGCTGAATTCTCTTAGCTTTTGCTTGTCTGTGAAGCTTTTGATTTCTCCTTCAAATCTGAATGGGAGCCTTGCTGGGTAGAGTAATCTTGGTTGAAGGGTTTTTCCTTTCATCACGTTAAGTATATCATGCCACTCCTTTCTGGCCTGCAGAGTTTCTGCTGAAAAATCAGCCAATAACCTTACCGGGATTCCCTTGTATGTTACTTGTTTCTTTTCCCTGGCTGCTTGCAGTATTTTCTCTTTGTCTTTAATTTTGGTCAGTTTGATTAGTATGTGCCTCAGGATGTTCCTCCTTGGGTTTATTTTATATGGTCCTCGTTGTGCTTCCTGGATTTGAGTGAGTGGTTCCTTTCTCATGTTGGAAAAGTTTTCAGCTGTTATCTCTTCAAATATTTTTTCTGGCCCTTTCTCTCTCTCTTCTCCCTCTGGCACCCCTGTAATACGGATGTTGGTGCATTTAACATTGTCCCAGAATTCTCTTAGGCTGTCTTCATTTCTTTTCAGTCTTTTTTCTCTTTTCTGTTCTACATCGGTGATTTCCACTAGTCTGTCCTCCACCTCACTTATTCATTCTTCTGCCTCCTGTATTCTGCTGTTAGCTGCTTCTAATGAATTTTTTTTATTTCAGTTATTGTATTTTACATCTCTGCTTGCTTAAGTTTTAAATCTTGTGTTTCTTTGCGAACTGTTTGCTGTAAATTATCCATCTTTGCCTCCAGTTTATTTCCAATGTCTTGCATCATCTTCAGCATCAACAGTCTAGAGTCTTTTTCCTGGAGGCTGATAATCTCCAGATCATTTAGCTGTTTTTCTGGGTTTTTTCCTTGTTCGTTTATCTGAGTTACAGATCTCCACCTTTTCATTTTGTATAGATTTTTGGTGTGGTGTCCTTTTTGCAGAGACTAGAGTTGTAGCCTCTCTTACTTTTGACGTCTGCTCTCCTTGTGGCTGAAGCTGGTACTGAGGACTTGCTCTAGGCTTCCTGATGGGAGGGACTGGTGCCTGCCCACTGGTAGGTGGGGCTGATCCTTATCCCTCTGGTGAGTGGGTCTTTGTCTCTGGGTGAGATTAGAGGCAGCTGTGTGTGTGTGAGGGGGTGTCTTTCAACAGCCTGTTTACTGATGGGTGGGGCTGTGATCCCACCTGGATTATTGTTTGGTCTGGGGCTTCTCAGCCCTGGGGGGTGGGGCCAGACTTTTCCAAAATGGTCACCTGTAAAGGAACACACACTGATGATTATTCCAGAGACCTTTGCCTCCAATGTCCTTTCCCCACAACCATCCACAGTCACCCTCTGTTCTCCCAGGAGATCCTCCAGGAGCTGCAGTCAGGTCTGATCCAGATTTCTGTGTAGTCTCTGCTTTGCCCTGGGACCCAGTGCACATGAAAGCCGGTGTGCATCTTTCCAGAATGGGGTCTCTGTTTCCCCCAGTCCTGTGGAGCTCCTGCACACAAGCCCTGCTGACCTTCAGTGCCAAATGCTATGGGGGCTCCTTCTCCCACTGCCAGATCCCCAGGCGTGGGGACCCCATGTGGGGCTCAGAACTCTCTCACTGTAGGTGAGTCTCTGTGATACAGTAACTTTCCAGTCTGTGGGCTTCCCACCTGGCAGGTATGGGGTTGCTTATATCGAGTAATCGCTCCTCCTACCTCTTGATATGGCCTCCTTTTTGTCTTCTGGAGTAGGATATCTTTTTTGATAGTTTGCAGTCTATTTGGTTGAAGGTTGTTCATCAGTTGGTTGTAATTTTGTTGTTTTTATGAGAGAAGGTGAGTTCCAATCCTTCTATTCCGCCATCTTACTCCCATCCTGGCTTAACTTCTATTTTTTTTTCCTTTTTTTTAGGGAAGTTCCCAGGCTAGGGGTCATCTTGGAGCTGCTGTAGCAGCCAGCCTACGTCATAGCCACAGCAACACCAGAGCAAAGCTGTGTCTGTGACCTACACCCCAGCTCATCAACCTGTCTCTTTTTACTGTTGAAAAATTCCTATTGTGGTTCAGTGGGTTAAGAACTCAACGAGTACCCATGAGAATGAGGGTTTGATCCCTGGCCTTGATCACTGGGTTAAGGATCCAGCGTTGCTACAAGCTGCAGTGTAGGTTGAGGATGCGGCTTGGATCTGGCATTGCTGTGAATATGTGTAGGCTGGCAGCTGCAGCTCCAGTTTGACCCCTAGCTAAGAAATTTACATATGGTGCAGGTGCAGCCCTAAAAAGAAAAAAAAATGTGGTTACATATGTAGTTTAAAGTTTAATTACATATGTGGCTCCAACTATAGTTCTATTGGATAGTGCTGCTGTAAACTCTTTTTCATATGTCTCAATTTTTCTTTACATGCACATGAATTAAATTTGTTTGTTTGTTTTTGCTTTTGTAGAGCTGAACCTGTGGCATATGGAAGTTCCCAGGCTAGGGGTCAAATCAGAGCTGAGGCTGCTGGCCTATGCCAGAGCAATAGCAACACAGGATCCAAACTGCATCTGAGTCCTACACCATAGCTCACAGCAATGCCAGATCCCTAACTCACTGAGTGAGGCCAGGGATCAAACCTGCATCCTCATTGTTCCTAGTTAGGTTTGTTAAGCGAGGCGAGGGATTGAACCCGCATCCTCATTGTTCCTAGTCAGGTTTGTTAATTGCTGAGCCATGAACGAAACTCCCCAAATTTTTAAAAATATTCTTTTTTTTCCCTTTCAGCACTGAAGGTTTGAAAAAGCAATGTTCTTAAAGAAATAATAACAAAAAAAGGGGGAGTTCCCGTCGTGGCGCAGTAGTTAACGAATCCGACTAGGAACCATGAGGTTGCGGGTTCGGTCCCTGCCCTTGCTCGGTGGGTTAACGATCCGGCGTTGCCGTGAGCTGTGGTGTAGGTTGCAGACACGGCTCGGATCCCTCGTTGCTGTGGCTCTGGTGTAGGCCGGTGGCTACAGCTCCGATTCAACCCCTAGCCTGGGAATCTCCATATGCCGAGGGAGCGGCCCAAGAAATAGCAACAACAACAGCAACAACAAAAGACAAAAAAAAAAAAAAAAAAGGAGTTTCTAGTCATGTTCAGCAAACCTGTTTTCCCAGATACCTTAATAAGCTAGTCGATGCATGTATAGGAGAGGGTGATAGAGATAGTTGAGGGTCTTGGAAGGAAAAGAAGGTCAGAACATCAGCTAGCACCATCATGGAGATGGAAATGTTGCGTATACTGTCAAGATTCCTCCCTTGAGGATGGGCACCCCACTATCTCAAATAAAAATCAAAGAGGGAGGGGTAACTGTTATGTAGGTAGATAGGACAACCTATCATTTTGCTAGGATGAAGGACTAGAAGTCACAGCTCAGCCTCACCAGGACACATGTATAGTGCCCTCTGGTGGACTGTGGAGGCACTAGAACGAGGTGGATCAGAATTCCCCCGCTTACCATCTCTGCCATTCTCATCCAAGCCACCATCATCTCAGGTGAGAATTATCCTAAGAGATTCCTAATTGTTCTCCTTCCTCCCACTCCTGTCCCCTAGAATGATGCCCCAAGCATCTTCTTGCATCAGGTACAGTGCAGGATATGACTGTTAATAACATGCTCATGGGCCTACTCCTGTAACTTCTTTCCTATAAAGTGGGCCCTGGTCTGACACAGTTATGTAGGATACTATGATAGCAGATCAAATACTCAATAATCCCTGGTTAGTGGTGCTGGCTGAGATGCTGTGGGCAGGAAAGGCAAACCTATACCTGGGACATGTTCCTGTTCCTGTGAAAACGAACGATTGGCCCTTCCTGGATGGAAGGAATCCAGTGCGCTCTGGGTCTGCTTTAGGCCTCACTCAAAGCTGTCTGCCTTTCATGCCACAGACTGGCGCCATATCCGTAAGTGTGTGATGTGCTGACTCTAAAACCTGAAGAGGCTCACCAGGTGGTGTGCTTCCTTCTGTGGTCAATGTAAGATGGCAATAACTTGTCTTTTACTGTGAAGGAGGTTAATCGTCATGCCCTTGATAACTGGACTCCTAAAAACTGTATCCACTCAGAAGGCCCTGAATCTTCACAGAGCTCCCTGTGGATTACATGTGTTACCAAGGCCTCCAGTGAACTCTCTACTCTTGTTCATCTGGCCCAGTTACATAACGCCATCAATGTGATACATCTGTGAGGTGCTCTGCAGTATGCCCGAATAGCCAACCCCCCTCGGGCTATATTATGATATAAGATAGGAGACATAACTTCTCTCAGCCCCTGGCAACCGCTTCTACTTTCATCTCTATGCATTTGACTACTCTAGATACCTCATATAAGTGGAATCATACAATATTTGTCTTTTTGTGATTGGCTTATTTCACTTAGCATAGTACCCTCAGAGTTCATCCATGTTGTAGCATTCAGCAGAACATCCTTCCTTTTTAAGCCTGAATGACATTCCATTGTATGCATACACCACACTTCTGTTGATCCATTCCTCTGTTACCAGGCATGGGTTGCTTCCACCTTCTGGCTGTTGTGAGTAACACTGCTATGAACATGAGTGCACTCATTTACCTGTGTTTGAGATTTATATAAATGGAATAAGTTATACTCGTGTATTCTTTTGTGGCTGGTTTCTTTCTCTTGACATTATGTTTGTGAAGTTCATTTTGTTGCGTATGACAATAATTTCTTCTTTCTCATTTGTATGTAGTATTTTGTTATATGATCACACCTCAGTGTGTTTATCCAGTCTACCATTGATGGACATTTAGGTTGTTTTCAGGTCTTAGCTATTACGAATAGCACTGCAATGAATGTTCTTGTTCATGTTTCTAGTATACGCATATATGCCTGAGGGTACCTACCTAAAAAGTTAAATTGCTGAGTCATAGACATGTTTAGTTTGACTATGTACTGCCAGATAATTTTCTAACTGGCTGTACCAGTTTACCCTCCAAGGATCACTGAATGAGTATTCCAGTTGTTTTACATCCTCGCCAGCATTTGATATCATCAGCTGTTTTAATTTTAGCCATTCTTATTGGCTTAAAGTTGTATCTCATTGTGGTTTTAATTTGTATTTCCCTGATGACTAATGAGGCTGAAAAACTTTTCATGTTTATCAGTCAACCCACATGTCCTTTTTTTGTGAAGTGTTTGTTCATGTATTTTGCCCTTAATTGAGTTGTCTGGTTTTGTCCTTATTGATTTTTTTTGGTATTATAGTATGTGTATATATTTTTCAAAAAGTTTTTAATGCTCCACTGCCAGTGGCATGGGTTTTTTCCAGAACCCCAAGGACTTTTCTTGGGCCACAGATTACACAGAACATGTCCCATCTCCCCCCCATACATGTATATGTGTGATGTATGTATATATGTATGTGTGTGTGTGTGTTCTTGATAAGTGTCCATTGTTGGATATATGTATTACAAATACATTCTCCCTCTCTATGGCTTGCCTTTTTCTCACTTAATGTTGTTTCTGATGAACAATAGTGCTTCATTTTAGTAAGTTTATCAATTTTTTTTCTTTATGGTTAATGTTGTCTTGTGCCTACAACTTATTTTTAAAATATATTCATAAGAATAAACATGTATTTATCGAAATAAAGATATTCTTTTGTGACCTAAGATTAGATTGTGTAACACCATTCCTTCTCACACAGCCTAGTGTTGCTAACCCATCAAGGGTCAGCAGTTCTGGAATCAGCAGTTTCAGGAACCATAGCAAAAGCTCCTTCTCTTTCCCACCAGAGGCCTGATTTTGTTCAGGTGTCCAACCTTCTCTACATAGCCTTGTGTTTCAGGGGAAGATGGCCCCACTCCCAGCTACAGGAGGGGCATCCCAATTGCTTAATCTAATCATGGCTCCGCTACCTCCTGCCGTGGACATGGGACCCAATCCTGGCTAAGGAAAGCTGAGAGGCTCCTGGGAAAGTCGTCTTTGCTCCCTTCAAAGAGAACAGAGAAGGTGGCCCATTTCCTACACTGGATGTTAAGGGGCTTGAGGTCAAATCTTGTACACTGAGCACAGAGATTTGCCTCAAAGAACCCGGGGCTTTTGATGACTTCAAGTGTCTTTGCTCATCCTGTACATTTCCCTATGACTGAAGCCAATTTGAATCAGGGTTCCAGTCCCTTTCAACCAAAAGCACCTAGTGACCTTGGGTGAATGACAGAATGTGGACATCCTTGCTGAACTCTGTGTGTGGGGCCAGCTTCGTGGGTGTGTGACTTATGCTGTTCTTGCTTAGTAGGACCACGTACCACCAAGCCCTGGCTTAATTTTCTGCCGTTACTGCTTTGAAATTCATAATAACTTATGAACAAAGGGCTCTGCATTTTCATTTCACAGCAGGTCCCTAAACTATGTAGCTGGTCCTGGTGATGTGACATTTCTTATCTCCTTGTTTGTCTTTATCTGCACTCTCAATCTTTGAATTTTCACAGCTTCATCTTCAAGACTCTTGTCCAGATGCCTCATCTGCAAAACCCACCAGCTTAACTAAAATGAGGAGGCCGGACCAATCATCAGCTCATCTCTTATGGATACTGTCCAGCATGGCTAAGAATTCACCTTCCCCCAACCCATTTTGGTAAGCAATGACTTTTCAGTGTCCTACAAGTGACCTTCATGAGGCAAAATTCAAGCCCCCTTGCCTGGCATTCAGAATCTTTTTCAAAATTAAAAGATTTTGTTTTTTGCTCATGTCACTCTTTCAACCTCAGCCTCTGTTACTCTCCAGTGGGAATCACCCACTTCAGCCAAAATGATAGTAATACTAATTATAATGAAAACATGCATTCACACATAAACAATGCAATAATGACAACAGACTGTACTTATACATATCACAATATTTGATCCTTATCATGTCTGTAAGATACAATTTTAAAATAGTTACCCTGTACTTTTATTCTACTACAAATGGAATTTGCTGATTGGCATTTTATTTAGAAGTCACAAACTTAATAAGTTCATCACTAGTCACTTTTATTTATTTATTTATTTATTTTCTCTTTTTGTCTTTTTTGTTGTTGTTGTTGTTGCTATTTCTTGGGCCGCTCCCACGGCATATGGAGGTTCCCAGGCTAGGGGTTGAATCGGAGCTGTAGCCACCGGCCTACGCCAGAGCCACAGCAATGCAGGATCCGAGCCGCGTCTGCAACCTACACCACAGCTCACGGCAACGCCGGATCGTTAACCCGCTGAGCAAGGGCAGGGACCGAACCCACAACCTCATGGTTCCTAGTCGGATTCGTTAACCACTGCGCCACGACGGGAACTCCCAACTAGTCACTTTTAAAAAAACTTTTTATTTTGAAAGAATTTTAGACTTACAGAATGGTTGTGTAAAAAATACAAAGAGCTCCTGGAGTTCCTGTCTTGGCTCAGTGGAAACGAATCTGACTAGCATCCATAAGGATGCAGGTTCAATCCCTGGCCTCACTCAATGGGTTAGGGATCCCGTGTTGCCGTGAGCTTTGGTGTAGATCACAGACACGGCTCGGATCCCATATTGCTGTGGCTGTGGTGTAGGCCCTTAGCCTGGGAACCTCAAATGCTGCAGGTGTGGCCCTAAAAAGATTAAAAAAAAAAAAGCAAAACAACAACAAAGACCTCCTATATAGCTTTTATTCACATTCTCAAAATGTTAACATTTTACCACACTTGCTTTATTGTTCTTTCTCTTCCTCCTCGCTCTCTCTTTGTATATGTATGTGTTTGTGTAATTATTTCCTGAACCATTTGACCATTTGAGAGTAAATTGAAGATACTTGAGTATATGTTTCCTAAAGCAAGCACATCCTCCCACATAACAATAGAGCAATTATAAAATCTGAAAAATAACATTGTTATCTAACCTACAGACTTTATTCAGATATCATCAATGTTTCAATAATGTCCTTTATAGCAAAGAGGAAAATGGTATTTTTTGTTGTTGTTGTTGTTGGAAAATGGTATTTTTCTGGAGTTCCTACTGTGACTTCGATGGTTAAGAACCTGATATAGTGTCCGTGAGGATGCAGGTTCGATTCCTGGCCACGCTCATTGGGTTAAGGATCTGGCATTGCCACAAGCTTTGATGTAGGTCACCGATGTGGCTTAGATCCGGTGTTGCTGTGGCTGTGGTGTAGGTCAGCAGCTACAGCTCTGATTTGACCCCTAGCCTAGGAACTCCCATATGCTTCAGGTGTGGCCCTAAAAAAGAAAAAAAATAGTTTTTTTTTTTTTTGGTTCAGGATCCAATCCAGGATTACCCATTATATTTAGTTGACTCGTCTCTTTAGTTCCTTCAATCTAGATTAATTCCTCAGTCTTTCTTTACCTTCCATTACCTTGTCACTTGAAGAATATAGGCAAGAGGGAGTTCCCGTTGTGGCTCAGCAGGTTAAGAACCCAACTAGTATCCATGAGGATTCAAGTTTGATCCCTGGCCTCGCTTAGCAGGTTCAGGATCTGGCATTGCTGTGACTATGGCATAGGCCAGCAGCTGCAACTCTGATTTGACCCCTAGCCTGGGAACTTTCATATGCACAGGTACAGCCATAAAGAAAAGAAGAACAAAGAGAAGAAGGAGAAGAAGAATACAGGCAAGATATTTTGTATAAAAGTTCATCAATTTAGGTTTACCTGGTTTTTTTCCTCATGATTCCTCAAGTTCAGGCTATTCATTCTTGGCAGAAATGTCACAAAAATGATGCTGCATTCTTTTCAGCTCATTAAATCAGGAGGCATATGATGTCTCTTTGGCCCATTACTGGTGATATTAATTAACTTTGATCCCTAAATTAAGGTGTTGTCTGTCATTGTAAAGCTATTCTTTGTCCACTCATAATTAATAAGTATCATGTAGGAAGATATTTTTATACTATATCCTATTCCTCATATAACTAGCTTCCCTTTGTGGCTAGTGGGTTAAGAACCCAACATGACGTCTGTGAGGATATAGGT
Source organism: Phacochoerus africanus (assembly GCF_016906955.1). Lineage (NCBI taxonomy): Eukaryota > Metazoa > Chordata > Mammalia > Artiodactyla > Suidae > Phacochoerus > Phacochoerus africanus. Next base: position 60,251,758 of record NC_062552.1, on the reverse strand, counting down.
TCAATCCCTGGTCTTGCTTGGTAGGTTAAGGATCTGGCATTTCTGCAAGCTGAGGCTTAGGTTGCACATGCAGCTTTGATCCGGTGTTGCCATGGCTGTGATGTAGGCCAGCATCTACAGCTCCAATTTGACCCCTAGCCTGGAAACTTCCATATGCCACAGGTGTGACCCTAAAAAGAAAAAAAAAAAAAAATCCAAACAACATAGTGACTATTGTGAATAGTACCATGGAAAGTAAATCTGATTTCAGATCCTCACAACTCCCTCCTCCTGTTACCTGTTTGTGTGTGTGTGTGTGCGTGCTTGTGGCAAAGATAATGTCATATGATACTGAAGCCCATTTTATTTTCTTCTACCTGAGTATGAAGGATGACGTTTCCTCCCATGCCTTATTGTGAGGCTAGGCCCATGGGACTAGTTCTGCTTCAAGAGTTATAAACAGGAGTTCCCGTCGTGGCGCAGTGGTTAACGAATCCGACTAGGAACCATGAGGTTGTGGGTTCGGTCCCTGCCCTTGCTCAGCGGGTTAACGATCCGGCGTTGCCGTGAGCTGTGGTGTAGGTTGCAGACGCGGCTCGGATCCTGCATTGCTGTGGCTCTGGCGTAGGCCGGTGGCTACAGCTCCGATTCAACCCCTAGCCTGGGAACCTCCATATGCCGAGGGAGCGGCCCAAGAAATAGCTAAAAAAAAAAAAAAAAAAAAAAAAAAAAAGACAAAAAAATAAAATAAAATAAAATAAAATAAAAACTTAAAAAAAAAAAAAGAGTTATAAACACAAGTGATATGTGCCTTCCTGAGCCAAAGCATTTAGTGCCAGTTTGTGAATCTGCAGCTTTCTCTTCCCTTGTTGCCGCAATTATGGAGGGCTTGAGATGGGGGAGCCACAAGGTGGAAACAGCCTGGATCCCTGAGTCACCATGTAGAGAACAGCTGCCTTAAAATAGTTGCCTCTCTCTCAGTGGACATGTGTATACACAAGAAATATAAATCTTTGCAGTGATAACCAACATAGATTTCTTTTTTTTTTTTTTCCCTTTTTTGGGTCTTTTTGGGCCACACTGAAGGCATATCAAAGTTAGGGCTAGGGGGTCTAATGGAAGCTGTAGCTTCCAGCTTTTGCCACAGCCACAGCAAAGTGGGATCCAAGCCACATTTGCAACCTACACCATAGCTCACAGCAACCAATTCCCTGACCCACTGAGCAAGGCCAGGGATCAAATCCACATCCTCATGGATACTAGTAAGATTCGTTTCCACAGTGCCACAATGGGAACTCCCACTAGTCAGATTCTTAACCCACTGAGCCATAACAGGAACTCCAGATATTTCAAGTTTAATATGTTACTAAAACATAATTTAGCCTATCCTGATAAAGTCTTCTGGAAATGTTTATCACACATTAAAAAACATGTAATTATGCCCAATTTTATTGTATGTAAACCAGGTATATTATGAAATAGTCTGTATCTTCCTTTTCTTAACATCTTTGAGATTTGTCTACATCAGAAATTTTAGCTCATTCTTCTTAAGACTTGGAAAGTGCTCTATCATAGCAATGTGCTTTAATCTATATTTAGAAGGTGTATTTCTTAAATAGGTACTACGTATATATAGTTTAAAATTAAACAGTTTTAAGAGCATGTGTGAAAACTCTCCCTCCCACAGCTCCCCTATGCCAACAAATTTCCCACCAAAGGTAAGCAGTATTTTCTGTTGCATATGTATACTTTCAGAGATATGTATAGATAGAATGTTTAAATGAACCTCACTTAGTCTCAGATTTGGCTGAGACCCCAGAACAATAAGGTCATATTCAAAGTTAGATGCAAATTCACCAACACAGGATTTGCAGATGGAGAGTGTAGGAAACCAGTTTTTTTACTCTAAGTTCAGCACCCACCTCCAGCTTACAGAAGGTGTTGGAGAGGTTGAAAAAAAAGAAGATTCAAAGTTTTTAGAGAAAGCTATTGGTGTACTGAGTCACTGCCACCTTCCTAACCTCATCCTGGGCAGTGTCTGCCCCCTCACCTCACACTGATATGAGGAGGTTTCTAGGATCACATGGCAGTATGTAATACTTCTTCCAACCTAAGAGGCACAGTGGCTGATGTCTGAGTTGTGTCTGGGATATGTAAAAGGTAAAGGCCTGGCTCAGGCATCCTGTAGGGTGGAGATGAGGCTATGGTTTGAGATAAAGCAGAACTCCTGACAGTGGGTCAATGAACATGTTTTCTCTAGTCCAAATGTAGTACATAAATACAAGAGCTCTGGAGAAGTGCTGTCTTGAGTCCTGTTCAAGGAAGCTGCCTAGGGGAGTTCTCTTGTGGTGCAATGGGTTAAGGATCAACGTTGTCACTGCAGTGGCTTGGGTTTGATCCTTGGCCCTGAAACTTCCAATGCTGCAGGCCCAAAAACCAACCAAACCAAGAAAGAAAGCTGCCTGGGGAGTTCCCGTTGTGGCTCAGTAGTAACAAATCTGACTAGTATTCATGAGGACACGGGTTCAATCCCTGGCCCTGCTCAGTGGGTTAAGGATCTGGTGTTGCCGTGAGCTGTGGTGTAGGTCGCAGATGCGGCTCAGATCCTGCATTGCTGTGGCTGTGGCGTAGGCCGGTAGCTATAGCTCTGATTAGACCCCTAGCCTGGGAACTTCATATGCCGTGGGTGCAGCCCTAAAAAGACAAAAAGGAAGGGAGAAAAGGAAGGAAAGATAAGAAAGAGAAAAGGAAGGAGGGAAGAAAGCAAGCAAGCTGCCTAGAGGAGTGAATGGACTTCAGCAGAAGGAGGGTGGAGGCATTATCAGCAGAGGCCCAGAGTCTCAAGAAAGAATTGTAAACAAAGAACCACAAGAGCAATGTACGCATCTGTGGGAAAGCGCAGTGATGAGATCCCCAAAGATGAGGTGAGGGAGCTTTAAAGAACTCAGAAATACAGGCTGCAAAAAGAAAAAAAGAGTAAGGCTTAAACATCTGCAAAGCCCAGCGAATGCAGATGCTACTCACAGCTGTATTAGTTAAGTTCAAACATTACTGTCTCCCTTGGGACTTCCTCCATATGTTCCAACCTTAACAGCCTTCATGGTTGTATCAGTTATTCACTGAAAAGGGTGTCTGTCTGTAGGTGCCAGTGGGGGCTCAAATCCAGCCTGCTTTCCACTCTCCAAACCATGTATCTTGGTACAGGGTTGTATCTGCTTGGAGAAAGGGTTGCCTTTTTCGACTTCACACAGAGGCACAGTTCTCTCACCATGGGATTGCATCCACCCAGAAAAGAAACCTTTTCTTTTTTTTTTTTTTTTTTGCTTTTTAGGGCCGTACCCACGGAACATGGAGGTTCCCAGACTAGGGGTCAAATCAGAGCTGTAGCCACCGGTCTACGCCACAGCCACAGCCACGTCAGATCCGAGCCATGTCTGTGACCTACACCAACAGCTCATGGCAACGCCAGATCCTTAACCCACTGAGCGAGGCCAGGGATCGAACATGCAATCTCATGATTCCTAGTCGGATTTGTTTTCACTGAGCCACAACAGGAACTCCAGGAAACCTTTTTCTAATCTACCCAAAGACACCAGATGAATTAGCATCCACCCAGCTTGGAAAGATCAGAGATAGCAACAAGGGAAAAGTGGAAGCATAGAATGAAGAAGGAACAAAAGTGACCACACACTCCTTTTCCAAAGGAGATCACTCACATCTTAGAGGCTCACACTGAGAGAGAGAGAAAGAAATGTTTTATTTTATTTATTTATTTATTTATTTAGTCTTTTTGCTATTTCTTGGTCCGCTCCCGCGGCATATGGAGGTTCCCAGGCTAGGGGTCGAGTCGGAGCTGTAGCCACCGGCCTACGCCACAGCCACAGCAATGCAGGATCCGAGCCGCGTCTGCGACCTACACCACAGCTCACGGCATGGCCGGACCCTTAACCCACTGAGCAAGGGCAGGGACCGAACCCGCAACCTCATGGTTCCTAGTCAGATTCGTTAACCATTGCGCCACGACGGGAACTCCAAAATCTGTTTTAAATCAATTTTAGGGTGATAACTATTAGAGGGGGCTGGGCATTTCTGTTACTTAACTGATGTTGTTTGGGAGACTAGAATTTCAGGAGGACTTTTAATACATAAGAGTGGTTAGCAAAGTTGATGGACTTGACCAAGGTGAAAAAGGCAATGGAAAACCAGCCATGGAGAATAAACAAAAGGGCCAGTGGAAGGCAAAAATTAAGATACTGGAGTTCCCATCATGGCTCAATGGTAATGAAACTGACTAGTATCCATGAGGACGTGAGTTTGATCCCTGGCCCTGCTCAGTGGGTTAAGGATCTGGTGTTGCCGTGAGCTGCAGTGTAGGTCACAGACTCCGCTCAGATCCCACATTGCTATGGCTGTGGTGTAGGCCAGCAGCTACAGCTCCAATTAGACCCCTAGCCTGGAAACTTCCATATGCCATGGGTGCAGCCCTAAAAAGATTAAAAAAAAAAATTAAGATGCTTTCTGGTCTACACTCCATAGTGGAGACCTCTAGCTCCCTCTAGGAGTATACATTCTGTCCTTTAGGCACAAAGCTACTCTGTATTTCTGTGTCTTTTACAATTTGACAAAACTTCTAAATTCTCTCCAATGGAATGTGAGCTGGGTTAGGGATAATAGATGGGTGCCACTTCTAGGACTGGCTTAGTAAACACCACCACACAATGAAACTCTTTCTTTGCTCTCCTGCCACCTGGATGCATATGATGACAAGGGCATAAAAGATGACCGACAGAAGGAATCTGGATCCAAGAATGACAGGGAGGACGAGAGATGCCCCACTGAGCTGAATACCTGTCCAAGGCTACTAGGTGAGCAAGATATAAACTCCTACTTTCTTAAGTCCTTGTAATTTATGTTTGCTTGTATTAAAAGAATCATTCTGCTGTATAGCACAGGGAACTCTACCCAATATTCTGCGATAACCTATATGGGAAAAGAATCTGGAAAAGAATGGATGTGTATATGTGTGTAGCTAATCATGTTGTTTTACAGCAGAAAATATCACAATATTCAATAAAACTTTAAAAAGTGGAAAGAAATTGAAAAAATAAAGAAGTCGCAGTTCTTTCAAATCTAGAAATGGAAAACACAAGTAGAAATTAATTTCTTGGAGTTCCTGTTGTGAATCAGTGAAAACGAATCTGACTAGCATCCATGAGGATGCAGGTTTGATTCCTGGCCTCACTCAGTGGATTAGGGATCCAGCGTCACCGTGAGCTGTGGTGTAGGTCACAATGCAGCTGGGATCTGACATTGCTGTGGCGTAGGCCAGCGGCTACAGCTCTGATTTGGGAACTTCCATGTACCGTGGGTACATCCCTAAAAAGACATACACACACTCACACACAAATTAATTTCTTGCCATGCAAGGGAGAACTGCAAGGAGAGAGAATCTCTGTTTACAAAGTAAAAGATAGGGTTTCTGTAGGGCTTGGGGGAAATGTGGGGTTTGGGTTAAATATAAATGATTGGCTGTGACTGTTTCAGAGTGAAGTGGTTAGTCACTGATTGGATGGATTTCAAGAGCCGACCTGTTACAGCAGAGTTTGGTGTCTGTGAGTGATTTAACCAGTATCAATTGACTGGTCTTACCTTTTCCTGTTTAAATACCTAAGGGCATGAGTAAGGTTCTTCAGGCAAGAGTGGAATTTTTCATTCTTATCTTCCTTTTGGTCATCAATGACAGATCACGGAAGAGGCTATTAAATATTGTCTAGAACAAAAATGGGCAATTTTTTTTTTCCTGAAAAAGGGCCAGAAGGTCAATATTTTAGGTTTTGTGAGCTGTACTGTCTCTGTTAAAGCTACTCAACTCTGTTGTAGCACAGGAGCATCATGAACAAGATGGAAAACAAATAAGTGTGGCTTTGTTCCAATAAAACTTTATTTACAGAAACAGGTGGTTGGCCAGATTTGACCCTCAGGCCATAGTTTGCTGACCCCTGGTCTAGAATTCTAGATCTAATCTATCTGGATTAGGTAGGGTTATGGTTTCCCTGCAAGGTGAAATGTTGGTTTTAGTGATCATCATGATTTCTTTTTTTTCTTTTTGCTTTTTAGGGCCGAACCTGCCGCATATGGACGTTCCCAGGCTAGGGGTTGAATGGGAACTGCAGCTGCTAGCCTATGCCACAGCCACAGCCACAGCCACAGCAACGCAGGATCCGAGCCACCTCTGTGACCTACACTACAGCTTACAGCAATGCTGGATCCTTAACCCACTGAGTGGGGCCAGGGATCAAACCCACATCCTCATGGATACTAGTTGAATTTGTAACCCAATGAGCTGCAGCGGAACTCCATTTTGTTTTTGATTTAGGATCATCTGTTGCACCCTGTGATGAGACAACTACCACACAGTTGAGTTTCATGCTGACACCAACTAGACAGTATATGCCTACAACATAAAAACACAACTAGTAGAATAAGGAGAGACTGGAAATTTCACCAAAATCATGATCCAAATTTCTACAGCTTAAACCCCCAGAAAAAATTCTCTTCTTGACCTAAATTATGGGAGGAATAAGACAAGGAGTATTGCCCAGGTTGTTACTTTTTGAAACTTTTTGAAGTTTTTCTACCTTTTTTTTGGATAATGTTGAAAACCTGTCTGAGAGATCTTTGGGAATACAAGCTGCTTAGAAGCAAACAGATCTAAAGTTTCTGAGGGAACCATATTGCCAAAAACCTCACAAGCCTGGCCTGAATAGATAAGCCATAAAACAACACTTGGATCTCCGACCCTGCAGCATCAGGAAGCAGGTTGTCAAAGCTGCACAGTCCTCAAGAAAGCAATGTTCCCACTTCAGGTGGAGCAGGGCAGGGGGGAAATGGCTAAGGACTTGCCAGAGGGCAGAGCCAGGGTATAAGGAGAACAATGACAAGTGAATTTTTCCTAAAGAGCAAGATGAGTCTAATAATGAGGACTTCCTTCACTGCCAGAAGTTTTTTAACCCCTGCCTTTTAACTTTTTTAAAGATTGAAGTATAATTGACCTACAAACACTGTGTAAGTTCCAAGTACACAACGTGGTGATTTGACTTTTCTATATGTTACAAGATGATCATCATAAGTCTAGTTACCACCTGTCATCAAAGATTTTTTAATAATTCAATGAATTTTGTTATAAATATTATGTAATTATTGACTATATTTCCTATGCTGTTCATTTTATGCCCATGACTCATCTATTTTGTAACTGGAAGGCTATACCTCTTAATCTCCCCACCCATTCCATTTATTCCCTCCCACCCCAGTAATCACCTGTTTGTTCCCTATATCTGAGTCTGTTTCTGTTTTGTTGTTTGTTCATTTGTTTTTTTAGATTCCACATTATAAGTGTGATCACACAGCATTTGTTGTTTGTTGTTCTCAGACTTATTTCACTTAGCATCATACCAAGTTCATTCATACTGTTAGAAATGGCAAGATTTCATACACACACAATGTAATATTAGCCTAAAGAATATATATTTTCTTTATCCACTCATCTATCAATAGAGACAGGATGCTTCTCTATCTTGACTGTTGTAAATAATGCTATATGAACACAGGAACACATATCTTTTCAAATTAGTGACTTTGTTTTCTTTGAAAAAATACCTGGGAGTTCCCGTTGTGGCACAGCAGAAACAAATCCAACTAGGAACCACGAGGTTGCAGGTTCGATCCCTGGCTTCGCCCAGTGAGTTGGTGATCTGGCATTGCTGTGAGCTGTGGTGTAGGTCACAGATGTGGCTCGGATCCTGCATTGCTGGGGCTATGGTGTAGGCCTGCAGCTCCAGCTCCCCTAGCCTGGGAAACTCCATATGCCACAGAGGCAGCCCTAAAAAGCAAAAAAAAAAAAAAAAAAAAACCTGGGAAGTGGAATTGCTAGATCATATGGTAGTTCTATTTTTAGTTTTTTGAAGAACCCCCATACTGTTTTCCAGTGTACAAGGAAATTTGCATTCCCACCAACAGTGTACAAGGGTTCTCTTTTCTCCACATCCTTGCCAAAATTTGTTATTTGTTGTCTTTTTGATAGTAGACATTTTGACAGGTGGTTTTGATGTACATTTCCCTGATGATTAGCAATATTGAACATCTTTTCATGTGTCCTTGGCCATCTGTATATTTTCTGGAAAAATGTCTATTCAGGAGTTCTCATTGTGGTGCAACAGGATCGGTGGCAGCAGTGTCTCTAAAGTGCCAGGATGCAGGTTTGATCCCCTGCCCAGCACAAAGGATTAAAGGATCCAGCATTGTCACAGCTTTGGTGTAGGTTGCAACTACAGCTCAGATCCGATCCCTGGCCAGGGGATCCATATGTGGATCCATATGCCACAGGGTGGCCGAAAAAAGAAAAAAGGCAAATGTCTATTCAGGTCCTCTGCCCAAGAGCATTTTCATAATATACAGCTGGCAGAATTCCGTAATTGCTTCGGACATGACTGTTTCGTGTTTCATTCTCCCATTTCCAAATAGGAGTTTTTATTGCAGTTTTTCTGTCCTCTCTATCATTGGTTATAGGGTGGCTGGTTTTATTGGGGTAGTGATGAAATGGCAACAACTTGGCTTTTAGCTCATAGGTTGCTGGACCATGAGAAAATTCATCCAGGCTGATTAGAAAAGACTGCAATCCAGACTTTGATATGAAATCCAGTAATTGGATGGGACCTTGGTCATCTCCCTTGGGAGAAAGGTGAGTTTATTTGGTGACGCGAGAGGCTGACTAAAACAGAGACCTTGTCTGTCTACCAAAAGCCATTAATATCTGGGACTACTAGGCTAGTTTCCTCTATTCCCTTTTAATTCGAATGAGATCATATGACAAAATTTTCTCCAGTGTAATGTGAGTGGAAGCAACGTGTACCACTTTCTGACCTAGGGAATGGCAGACCGCAAGATGAACAGAGCCAAGGACACTGAATGACAGTAATGGAGAGCTTCCTTCCTGACCTGAATATCTGTCCAGGACTATTAGGTGAGCAAGAAATAAGTTATTTTGCTGAGTTGTGTTTTGGATCTATTTGTGCAGTAGTTTAGCTGCATGAACTGATACACACCCCATGAGTCATGCTTGTTCAACATAATGATTATATATGTACATCCTCTTTAAACATATTATTAATGGTAACGTACTAAACATCCTGCAATGAGCCTTGCTTTTTTCATTTAATGTCTTGGAAAGCATTCCATATCAGTGCATAAAAAACTTCCTTGTTTTTCTTTTCTTTCCTCTTTTGGGTTTTTGATAGCTTAAGTACCATGTTACTTAACTAGTTCCCTCCTGAAGGACATTTAGGCTGTTCCTAATCTTTTTTTTTTTTAATTTAATGTGTTTTCTTTAATCCACTGTGAGTCTGTTTCTGTTGTTCCTAATCTTTAGCTAGAGTCCTGTGTTACAGTTCTTTTAGCTGTTACTCTGCAAAGGCAAGGTGCAGGTCAGCTTCAGGTCCAGTGTCCTGGACATTACACTCTGAATTAAGAGTTTCTTTAGCTTCTTTCTTTTAGCCAAATTACAATGTTAACATGTGACCATATTGATTCTCTGTGGTCTACCATTATAAAACTCAAATGGTTACAAGTCAAATCCTTATATTGATGAGAGGAATATAGCATGGTGGTTAGCAGCATGAATTAGACAACCCTGGCTTCAAATGCCAGCTCTGCTACATATAACATACAACTTAACCTTGGGCAAGTTGCTTAACTCCTATAAGCATTAGTTTTCTCACTGGTAAAATGGGGATTAAATGATAATGTAAGAGAAGTGCTTAGTGAACGATAACTTACAACTAACAGCTAATAAGCACTGTAGAATTTTCCTTAATACCTAATTTTCTGTAATTACCAAAGAAGGCAAAAATTAAACTTGAGTCTAATGTCAGGACATGTATCATAACTATCTTTATTGTTAAGATGGGAAATTGATGGAAATGTTCTAAAATTAGGTTGTGATGGTGGTTGTACAACTATAAATATAGTAAAATTCATCAAATTTGGAGTTCTTGTTGTGGTTCAGCGGGTTAAGAACCCAATTAGGATCCATGAAGATATGAGTTCAATCCCTGGCCTCCATCAGTGGGTTAAGGATCTGGTATTACTGCAAGCTATGCGTTGCTGTGGCTGTGGTGTAGACCAGCAGCTGCAGCTCCAATTCGACCCCTAGCCTGGGAGCTTCCATATGGCACAGGTACAGCCCTAAAAAAGAAAAAAAAAATTAATTAAATATTTTTAAAAGATGGGAAATTGCTTTTTTAGAACATTAAATCATTTTTCTTTTTCAAAATGATTTTATTTAACATACTTTTCTGTAACTTGCTAGTTTCTCTTTAAATTCTACCACTGACAACTTCCTATGCCAGTAGAAATGTATTAACTGCATTCTTCTTAAAGACTGTAACTTATTTTTTTTCTAGTAACAATTCACTCATTGAAGATGCCATAATTAATATTAAAGCAAACAACACAGAGGCTTCATCGAGTTGGGGAATGAGAGGAAAAGAGTTGTAGAAAATGTACACAAACGTAAATGCCATTCTCCTGGCTCTTGAATTCCAGAAGTGAAACTGGAGGGTTCAACTGTCCATATTTGGAAATGACTGGTTGCTCGATGACCACAGTGTTAAGCTAAGTATTTTGCCCTATTTTTTGCAGAGGTTGGGGGAAGCATGAAAGGGAATTGGTCAGGAGAGTGTTATTATTAAGCCAGTTAGCTCTGTATTCTCTTCCAGCATAGTCTCAGTGTAGTTTTAAGCATTATAAAATCAAACTTTCAGAGTTCCTGTCATGGCTCAGTGGTTAACGAATCTGACTAGCATCCATGAGGACGCAGGTTCAATCCCTGGCCTTGCTCATTGGGTTAAGGATCCAGCATTGCCATGAGCTGTGGTGTAGGTTGCATACACGGCTCGGATCCCGAGTTGCTGTGGCTGTGGCGTAAGCCTGCAGCTACAGCTCCAATTTGACCCCTAGCCTGGGAACCTCCATATGCCACAGGTGCAGCCCTAAAAAGCCAAAAAAAAGTCAAACTTCTGGAGTTCCCGTCATGGATCATCGGAAACGAATCCAACTGGCATCCGTGAGGATGTGGGTTCAATCCTTGGCCTTGTTCAGTGGGTCAGGTATCCAGCGTAGCTGTGAGCTGTGGTAGAGGTCACCAACATAGCTTGAATCCCACACTACATGTGGCTGTGGTATAAACCAGCAGCTGTAGCTCAAATTCGACCCCTAGCCTGGGAACTTCCCTATGCCGCAGGTGGGGCCCTAAAAAAAAAAAAAATCAGCGCAGTTTGTTTTGTTTTGTTTTTTAAGCTTCTCCTGAAGCATGTGGAAGTTCCCCGGCCAGGGATCAAACCCAGGCCATAGCAGCAACAATACCGGGTCATTAATCGGCTGAGCCACCAGGGAACTCCCAGCTCTGTTTTTTAAGATGAAGTTTCTGAAACAGATTCCCCAGTGAGGCTATCTCTTATTCCCTGAAATTACAGCAGAGGTAAGAACCTGGTTTGTAGGGCTGGTGTCAGTCAGTCAAAGGATCCAGTTTGTGTTCTTGCCATAAAGTAGCAAATAAAGGCCTGAAGAACAGATAACCTTCTCGACCTCTCTGGCACTGAATATATTTCACCTTAATAAACTATCAGGAACTTCCATTAAACTAGGTTTCCTTTAGCTAAGACTCAGGGATAAACTAGCATTAACATAGCGTGGTGTGTATGCTGTGTGGCAGCAATAAAAGCATGATGAGCCTGGGGCCCAAACACCCCAAATCTCATAAAAGCAAGTGCTCCTCACCCTTTATTTGGGAAACTTCTTTCCCACTAAAGTTCCTCCAATATACCTTGTATCTTCTTAGCTCATGTTTCCCAAATCCTTGCCTGGTATCCTCCATAACATCTCTATACTTATCTCAATTTTTTTTTTCTTTTAACACAGAAAGGGCAAGAGTCTTGGCCAACCTTGGCAATAGAAAATGTATATTACTATCCTCAAGAACTCAACATCCAGTGTTGGCACTTGGAAATAAAAGACTTTTGATGGTTTAAAGCCCCTGGGCATGTGTGGGTGTCTATAGACATGTTTACAGGAACTGGTTAGCCCCACAATTCTCCCAGACAACCAAGCTCACTACCAAGCTGACTTCAGCTTGGGCACCCTCTCCTCTTAGTCTCACTAACACTTGACAGTGCCTGGCTTATAACAGCTCTGTCGGATGGGGAGGCAGATGGTTCCCAAAGAGCCCCAACCAAAGGCACAGACCCGAGACCAGATGTCTTATTCTAGGACAGATGGTTTAAACTGCCTCCCGTTCCCTTTTGCTCTGGCAGTCTATGGGGCTACTAAATGCTGAGGCCACTGCGGAAATCTCTCGGTGAAGCTTTGCAAAGACAGCTTTCAATTAAGTGTGAAAAAGTGTGAAATGACCCCATGTTTTCAAAGATGAGTCACTTTGGGATTGGCCTTTTTATTTGCCTTAGAGGTCTGACCTCTTCTCTTCCCAGGTGAGAGAAAGAACAATAGAGTCCAGTTCATCAAAATGTCAGCAGAGCCAAGAGTTACAGGATTGAAAAGGACTTTTGCAATGAGAGTAGATTGAAAGAGAATATGGCAAGAGAGATGCTTCCTGCAGAGGAAGGCTGGCTACCCACTTCTAGGAGGCCTCAATACTTTAAAGAATCTCAAAGTTCAGTTTTGGGCCTCAATACCCAGGTGCTGGCAGCTCCCTAGGGTTGATGAAAGCTGACGTATAACTCAAGACGTGTACACTAAATACCAACGATCTGATTTAAAATACGAACAAGGTGGAATTCCCACTGTGACACAGTGGGTTAAGAACCTGACTGTGGCAGCTTGGTTCACTGCAGAGATGCAGGATCGATTCCTGGTCCAGCACAGTGGGTTAAAGGATCCGCTGTTGCCACAGCTGCAGCTAGGATTCACTTTCAGGCCAGGAACTTCCACAAGCTGTGGCTGGAAGCTGTAAACAAACACACAAATATGAACAAGTACAAAAGTACAAAAAATTCTGTGAAAGGACTTAGGAAACACAGTCCATTAGGAAACACATCAGTCCGTTAGGAAACACATCAGTAGCCCAATTAGGCCGCAGATAACATACTGGTGTATCCACCTCTACCTCCATAACAGCAAGGTCTTCTCAGGAATGTGGACTAGATACACCTCCCTTCAGTCGTTCCCCCCGCCCCACCCCCACCCCCGCGTGCTTGACTGCCACATTCTTTCTTTACACACATTAATACCACTCACTCAACAGAGGCTTTACACATGCATTAGCCTCCTGAGGCTATACCTTGATCTCAGAACAAAAAAAAAACCTTAATCATCTGTTACATTTTAATTTTCTATTACAGTAAAAGGTATAGTAACTGCAAGACAGTCCCCTCTTGCTTTACCTGAAAGAATCTCTTATTTGGGGCCAATGCAAGTTGAAAATGTAATCACTGTTAATTTCAAAGGGAAAATATTTTATATGTTCCTGAGTTCGCAAATTGACATCCATTCATGTGGAAACACAAATTCTCTTTAAGATGGATACAATTACATCAATAATTAGCATTAGTTATAAAGGCATTTCCTTTCATTATTTATGACTAGTTACATTATTCTATAATATGGCCATTTACCTGTTTATTTGTTTCAGTTTTTATGCCCTGTGCTATTTAAGACTAAATTTATGACAAAACATACATACAAATTATACCCATTATTTATATAATTCAAACTTTAAAAAAAAAATTTTTTTTTGGAGGGGGGGAGCACAGGGTGCAGCAGCTTGATGTGGGATCTCAGTTCCCAGACCAGGGATTGAACCCAAGCTACAGCAGTGAAAGCTAACCACTAGAGAACTCCTCAGCCTTTTTTTTAAGAGTAATAAAATCAATGAAAACCATGCCCATGCAAATGATTATCACCTCTATTGAACAAGTTGAAATAAAAGAGACAGGATGTAAGATTATTCCTACTAACACTTAATTTTTTTGACCACACCCTCAGCATGCAAAAGTTCCCAGGCCAGGGATCGAACCTGTGCCACAGAAATGACAATATTGGATACTTAACCCCCTGCACCACCAGGGAATTCCATCCCTATTATATTTAAGGAAAACTATGAGAAATGTGATGGGAGAACTTAAGGTAACCTAGGCCAGCTATGTGAAGATGATGCAAGGTGGATCTCTTCTTCAGGTGCTCAGTAGCTCTAAGAATTACACAAAGCAAATCCAGCCTGGTAGATGCAAAGAAATGCCTTGGATATCAGTTATCTTTTATTGCAAAACAAAACACCTCAAAACTTCCTGGTTTAACTTTAAAACAATAAGCATTGTTTTTCACTGATTTGTGGCTTTGTTGAGGGGCTTCCTCTGTACTGGGCCAGCATTATTAGACCTAGATGGTCTACAATGGCTTGGCTCACACGTCGATGGTTGGCAGGCTAGTTGGTCTAAGGGTCTGCATTCACATGTCTGGCAGTTGCTTGGATGTCAGTTGGGGAGATGACCACATGTCTTTAATCATTCATCAGGTTAGTCAGGAGTTTTTCACAAGGTGGTGGAAGAGTTCTCAGTAGCAAGAAAGAGCAAACCATAACTGTAAGCACTCTGTAAGATTTCTAATATCAAATTTGCTAATATCCCATAGAACAAAGCAAGTCACATGACCAAGCCTAGATTCAGAAAATGCAGAAAACAGACTCCACCTCTCAATGGGAGAAGCTAAAAAATACTGTGGCTTTTCTGTTCAAACTCTCAGGAAGCCAAAGAAGAGAGATTAAATGATAGTCCTTGTAACCAGACCAGGATGAGTGACTATCTTCAGGTTTAAGACACATTACTATGAAGGGAGGGTGGTGTTCTGTTTCAAGTACTTAGGTTATCTAGTAAGGCTGCCCTCTTGGGTCCTCAACTACACCTGAGGCAGAGATAAGACCAAAGAGGCAGGCAGAGGCTAGGTCTCTGCAGGCCACATGAAGGAATTTAGGTCTTGATCCCAAGAGTAACAGGAAGCCATAGAGCGTTTTAAAGAGAGAGATAAGATCACTTGGGCTGCAATGAGGACAATAATTCTAGAAGATTTGGCAGGAAGAGGAATCTTTAGATAAGGCTTTAGTCACAGAATATGGGGTCAAGGGAAGGGGTTTTTTTGTTTTTGTTTTTTAAAGCAAAAGATGGTTGAAACAAGAGTTTGTTTGAATACTGATGGAAGGGTCCAATGTTGCAAGAGTTAAAGGGAGAACCCTGAGAATTGGGAAGGGAAATTTGAGCATGCATGGAAGGTTTGGTTTTAAAAAATTATCGTACAATAAAACTGACTGTATTTTTATTGTACATCTCTATGGGTTTTAACACATGTATAGATTCATGTAACTACATAGCCACAATCAGGATACAGAAGAGTTCCCTCACTCCCAAATCCTCCTTTTTAACTATACCTTTATAGTCACTACTCTATCCCTAACTCCTGGCTACCACTGACTTATTCTCTATCACTATAGTTTTAATATTTTCAAGACTATCATTTTGAGACTAGCTCCTTCCACTCAGCGTAATGCCTTTATTGTTATGTTGTTATAATGCCAAGTTTGAAGGTTTACTAATACTTCATTCCTTTTTATTACTGAGTGGTATTCCATTTGGGGTCAGTTTCTGATAGAATTCCCCAGGTCGGTAATGTTAGCACTGTTCTACCAGTTATCTGAGGCAAAAACCTTGGCATCATCCTTGAATCTCTAACGTATACATAATCCATTAGTAAGTCCTGTGGCTTTACTTTCAAAATACACCTGAAATCTGACCACTTCTTAGCATATCCACTGTGTCATCTAGTTCAGGCCACCGTCATCTTATGCCAGGGCTAATGCTTCCACTCTTACCCCTGTACGTTCACTGCCTATTCTCTGCACAACAGCTAGAATGGATTTTTTTTTTTTTTTTTATGGCCACACCCGTGGCATATGGAAGTTCCCAGGCTAGGGGTCAAATCAGAGCTACAGCTACTGGCCTATACCATAGCCAGAACAACTCAGGATCTAAGCCACACCTGCGACCTACACCACATTGCAGTTCACAGCAATGCCGGATCCTTAACCCACTGAGAAAGGCCAGGGATCGAACCTGCGTCCTCAGGAATCTTAGGTTTGTTACCACTGAGCCACAAACTCCTAGAATGAAACTTTCAGAGTCTTAAATGTGATCAAATCACTCTGTATTTAAAATTCTTCAGTGGTTTTGGTGGTAATAATCCAGTTGTCACCATGGCCTATTAAGTCCCAGGTAGATGGGCCCCTGGATAACTCTCTGATCTCATTTCTAACCACTATCCCCTCACTCACTTTGTATCTTTCTATTTCTATAGTATGTCAAGCATGGTCCTGCCTCAGACCATTTGAATTTGCTGTAATCTCTACCCGGAACATATTTTCTCTAGATATCCACATGGCTCACCCCCATCAAGTCAATTCCAGTTTCTGCTTAAGTGTCTCTTATCAACGAGTTTTTTTCTGACTAACATTTAAAACAGCAGTCACCTGACACCACTGTCTAACTCTTACCCTGCTTTGTTCTTCTTCATACACACATATATACACATAAACATACATGTGTATGTTTTTCTGTCTCCCTATATTAGGTCCTTGAAGACAAGGAATTTTTTTTTTGTTCACTGCTTAACAAGCACCTAGATGAGTGCCTCATCTGGAATATAGTGGGAGTTCAATGACTATTTTTTATTGAGTAAATTATAGGAGGAAAGGACAGGATGGAAACATATGTAGATTTCTAGATTTTAGGGTATTCTACATTTCCTATTACTTACACAGTAAGATAATCAGGGGAAGGGGTATGGGAAGCATAGGGTTAGAGATTTGCAGATAGTGGAGAACAAGTTAACTAGAAAAATAAAATGAAATTTCCAGGCACTGTTCGGAGCTCATTTAAGGTTGAAATCATTTAGTGATGCCTGTTTGTTCATCAGGACAATTTACTATGACAAGGTATATGGAGAAGTATGTTAGTTCATCCAGGGTGGAGGACTTAGTTGGGGAAAAGAGGGGTGTTGGGGTGGGCTTAAGAGTAAGTAAGAGGGAGACTGTAATGATATACTGCTGAATCTAAGATGGATAAGGAGTGAAGTGAAAAGTGAGGATTAAGTAGAAGCTTTCAATCAGAACTGAAGGTTCTGATAAAGTGAAAACAATGTAAATGAAGTTCTTGAGCCGTCCAGGTAAAGAATATCAAGCTGTGGTTGGACAGAGGGATGTCGGAAGTACTGATTCATGACGCAATAGGGTTTCTGGTGACAAGGTCCAGGTTTCTGACTGGGATTGGGGGGCTAATGTAAGGGATGAGGCCCGCATGTGAAATGGGTTGTCCACATTGACTGAAATGATCAAGATGGAAGATGGTTAGAGGAAAGTAAGACAAGGAGCTGGGTGAACAAATTAGCAGATGGTCTCCTCTCTACAGAGGAGTGTCTTAAGAAGTAAGCATCAGATAACATATTACTATAAATAAAATAGATAACCAACAAGGGCCTACTGTATAGCACAGGGAACCATACAAACTCTTTCATAAAAACCTATAAAGGAAAAGAATCTGAAAAAGAAAACATACATATACACGTAACTGAGTCACTGTGCTGTACATCTGAAACTAATACAACATTGTAAATTAACTGTACTTCAATTAAAAAATAATAAAATGAAAAAATTAAGTCTAGGCGTTCCCCGGTTGATCAGCAGGTTAAGGATCCTGTGTTGTCACTGCTATGGCTCAAGTCACTGCCATGGCACAAGTTTGATATCTTGCCCAGGGAACTTCCAAATTCTGCGAATGCAACCAAAAACATTAAAAAAAACAACAAACACTTTTTTTCTTTTTAGTGCAGCACTTGCAGCATATGGAGGAAGTTCCCAGGCTAGGGGTGGAATCAGAGCTGCAGCTGCTGGCCTGTGTACACCACAGCTCATGACAACGTGGGATCCTCAACCCACTGAGAGAGGCCAGGGATTGCACAGGCATCCTCATGGATACTAGTTGGGTTCTTAACCTGCTAAGCCACAACAGGGAACTCCAAAAAAAAATTTTTTTAATCTAATTTGTATGATTCACAAAAAGACTAAGCTTCAGAGAAACAAGGGTTTTTACAAAAGGTGGCAGCATTTGTCCCCCACTTTTGGAACCCAGGAAATGAAAATACTAACCCATGTGAGAGGATGCAGCATCCTTACGGGACAGCCAGGTCTCAGTCCAGTGAAGTTCGGAGAAAAGCAGATCCGGAAGCGGGAATCTCAGAAGACCAGTTTGAAAGTGGGAGATTGGGGAAGGGACTGAAGCAGAAGAACATCCTGACAGTCCTTGTCCTTTATTTACCCTACCTACCGCCCGCACTACATCACCTTCCACAATCAGAAAACGCTCAAAAAAGACTAGGCACCCCAGCTGATTTCAACTCCCCGCGAAAGTGCTGACGCCGGAACTCCTACTTGTCTCCGCTTTCCCATTGGCAGAAGCTTCCGCCAGCTTCAACTCGCTTCCGCCCACGATTCAGTAGGGCGGGGCTGTCCCTAGAAGTCACTTCCGCCCGACCCGCCCATTGTTCCCTTTTTGGCTGCTTCCGGCCTCAGGTCCCGCCCCATCCCTGTGGCCTCGCCCCTTCCCGGCCCGGCAGTCCGGCCCAGCGGTCCCGCTTCCGGTGCGGGCCCCGCCCCGGCTGTGGCCGCCGGCTGCGGAGAAGTACGAAACCCAGCTGCCGAGCCGGGGCCTGAGTGGCCGCCTCCTCCAACGACGGCTGACCCGGAGCGCCTGGCACAGGTAAGCGGCTCCGGGCTCGGCTCCTTCAGCCTCGGCGGGAGCGGGGGTTGTGGCAGGTGGAGGAGACAGAGGGGTAGGAGGAAAGGCAGGTGTGTAGAGGGAAAACGTGAAGGCGCGGGCAGGCGGAGCGCGGGGGCCGCGGAGGAAAAGTGAGAACGCTGGGAGGAGCCTGGAGGCGCCCTCGCCCATTAGGGTGATTTGAGATAAAGGGATGGGATGAGTAAGGGGCCCCCGGGAACTGAGAGGGTAAGAATAGATGGGGTTGGAGCGATCTAAGCATAGCCGGCGGATTGGCTGGGAGGTCTTGGTAGAGGTAAAAGTGATAGGGTTGGGTTGGGGGGCTATGAAGAATGGCTGGGATGTGGGGAGGTGTGGGGCTTAAAGGGAGCTGAGGCCAGAGGAATCTGGCAGCAAAGGTAAAAGGAATGGTGGGCAAGGCTGGGTTCAAAGCTGTAAGCAGTCCATTGCGCCGGACCTGGAGGTCCGGGAACTTTAGGGGAAATGGGAGAGGGGGACGTCTGAAGGGATAGAGTGGTTTATATTTCTGAGACATAACTTTTCTAAAAGTAGGCAGGTAGTATTGTTGTTTGAATCAACTAGCTACTTAGGGATAAGGGGAAGATGGGCTCTTTGGGGGAGGGTGTGTGTATCGAATTGTAGAACTGAGTCATCTCAGTCTTACTAAAGAGGCTGTGAGACACCTCCCCCTCTGCTGGGGACAGCATGCAGGGAAGATGGTGCCATAAGATGAGAAGCAGTTGTTCAATGACGGCAGGACTTGGTTGAAAAATTACCCCACTTGTGATTGATTGCCTAATGTTACTAGGAGAATTAAAATGACCACTGAATTCTTTGTTTTATTCGTTTGTTTACTTTTCTTTGATGCAAGTTATTTTTATTTTAAATGAACATTTTTGGCAGCTGGATTTAATGCGGGTGTAAATCTTTTCATGCTTTGTTACACTATAAAAAGGGCTATAGCAGAACGAAGTATTGCTTCAGGCATAACTCACACTTTCTAAAGTGCCAGGAGAGGAAGTAAAGACAGAAGCAAATTGGAATTTGAATCTCTCACAGATTGCAAAAGGCAAAAGTGGTGCTCCTAAGATAAGCAGAAAGTGAGAATTTTAAAATTTCTACTTTGCCTAACTTTAAAAGTTGTACCTTTTTTTTTCTAGCCCATTTTAAGAAATCATAAATCCAAGCAGTTTTTATTGCTTAGGGGTGTGATTACTTCCTCATGAATTTTTGAAGATGCTAATACGTTTAGCTGCTTTTTAAAAATCTTTCTACCCAATCCTAATACAGTGGAACAGTGCAAATATCAAGTCCCAACCTGTGCAGTGCAGCTTCTTCTTTCATGTGATGACAACATTGTATGCCATGTTGCAAATCCTGTTCATCTAAAGTATGCCCATGCATAGTAATCCATTCAGTTATGGAGCCTTGCTGAGGAAACATAACTCAAGTGAGGTTTGTTGCAGGTGGGGGCCTGGAACCAAGGAAAGGAAGGGGGGGGCGGTGGTTAGAGGAGGAGAGGGTGTGAAAGGGGTGTGTGTTTGGAGACTGATTGGTAAGAATGCTGATAAACCTGCCCCCAGAATACTTTTGGCCTGAAAGCCATTTCTTTTTGTATTTGTCATAGAAGTGAATCAGAAAGAAAGGGGAAGGTGAAAAGATCTGTTTACTAGGCTGTTTATAAAAAAGAAGCATTGTTTTGTTTAGACAGTATTGATACCTGTTTCCAATTAATTAACTTAAAAATCTCCAGAGGAATTACCCCCCCATTTGTTTTTGAATGATGATTGCAATTTGAAACTCTTGCCTCCTTGCCTGTTTCTTTCTCTCATGTTGTTGAAATTGGATTCTTTTTGAGTCTGTAATGTCCAGTTAGCATGGCTCACTCAGCCCACTCAAAAAGCAGGCTGGCGATTTGATCTGGGAAAAGTTTAAACCCAAGAGCAGTTTACTAGGTTTTGCTTTTCTGCAAGAGAAATCTTTCATGTGCCTGATAGCTGTGTGTCTGCTTAGGTGGCACTATCTTTCTTTGATGGGCCTGGGAACATAAGCAATATTCTCTCTCTTATAGGCAGGCCCTTCTTTCCCTTTTTTATTGTGGTTTTCATACTTAAAACCTCTGTACAGTGCAAACCCAGTTGCTTTTGCAGTAATAAACAGATTAATGTTTGATAATGTTGAGGGAGAGATCAGAACACAGATGTTTGCAGACTTGATGTCATCTGGATTTACTTCATTTCAAACCCACAGTAGTCTACCACTACTGAGATTCATCCCATATTTCTCCTCTTAAATCCTGTTCCTCTTCTTCACACTTTTCTTTATCCACCTACCACCCACCCCCCAACTCCCACCACTCACTCAACTTAAAACTCAGGTTTAAGGGCATATATTTAATGTTCAGAAGTCACGCCCTTTACTGGAGAAAAGAAAACATTCTTATACCTGTTTTATGTAGTTTTTTTCCTCCCCTTTTTTTCCCTCCTTTGTGGTTTCTATGAATCACTTAAAGGTATAGACCCAGTGTGCCTCCTGGGCTGTGCCCAGGTTCAGAGCCATGCCAATCAGTGGGTGAAGCTTGAGGCAGTCATGGAGCCACTGCAGCCTCAGCAGAAGCAGCAGCAGCAGCAGCAGCAGCCGCCGCCGCCGCCACCACAGCCACCACACCTGGCTCCTCTGCAGATGGATGCCAGAGAGAAGCAGGGACAGCAGATGAGAGAAGCCCCGTTCTTATATGCCCAGAAGCTGGTCACACAGCAGACTCACCTTTCTGCCACACCTGGGAGGCCTTCTGGCAGCCCTGCCCTGGGTCCTTTAGCCAGAGTTCCACCGGCAGTGGCCCGAGTTTTTGAGCGGAGCAAAGTGAACTCAGAGCCTGAGGAAGAGGAAGGAGGTTTGGAAGATGAGGATGGGGATGATGAAGTTGCAGAGGTCACTGAGAAAGAGGCCCAGACTGCTTCAAAATATTTTCATGTACAGAAGGTGACTCGCCAAGACCCCAGGGCAGCACCTGTATCTGGTCTGCTGCCAGCACAAGGGCTCCCACCACATGGACAGCAAGCTAAAGAAGACCATACCAAAGATGCTTCTAAGGCCTCAGCTTCAGTCTCCACAACGGGGCAGCCAGGCTGGAATCTGGATGAGCAGCTCAAGCAGGTCAGTCTTTCTGGTGTTGGGGGTTATTTGTTCTCATGAAAGGCTAGCCAGGGAGGGGTACTGGACTGCCAGGTCCAGAGTCTGTGCCTTGTCAGCCTACTTCAGTGACCAGCAGCCTAGACATGGATAAAGTTTTTTCCTCATAGTTGTTTTCTTGATTAGAGCAGTGAAATGTGTGAGTTACTTCTAAACTTCTAATTTGGATCATTGCAAGTTTAATGTGAAAGAATGTCAGCTCCAGCCTTTTTTTTTTGGAAGAATGAGGTTGCAACAGTGTGTTATGAGAGATATCTAAGAATGAGATGTGTGACTCTAATTTCAGTTTTTCTAATACTGTGGTAACAGAACTATCTTGCCTAAGTGTCTTAGCTCCAGCCTAATCCAGGATCATGCTCTTTAAGGATAGTTTTGTTGTTTTGCTGCTGAACATAGCTGAGGAGAAGCTTTTGCATTGTGTATATTTTCCAGCAAACAGCCCTTTAGACATGATTTCATTTCAGCCTTATATCACCTTCTTTGAAACAGGGAAAGGTAAACCTCAAAATTCCCTTTAACTAAGGCAAGCTTCAGTGATTCCCAAATGTGGCGGAGCATCCGTCATCCAGGGAGTTTTAAGAAATACAGATTCCAGGTTCCTAATGAATTATCTCAGTAGGTAGGGCCTAAGGAATCTGTGCTCTCAATCAAGCCTTTGCCTTCTAATCTTCTTGTCTTTCTGACTTGCCATGCAGCTTTCTTCACCCAAAGATTGGGAGTGATGATAAGTTCTTCTGGGTTAAGTGAGAGTTGTTGGTGCTTAGACAGGGAATTCATGATAAAGCTGCTAATATTTGGTACTCCCCATATAAGCACATATTCTTCATGTGGTCCAGTGGTGCTGTTTAGAAATCAGTTGTGAAGAGTTGTGGGTTTACACAGAGCAACCAAGAAGTTATATGAGAAAGATCCTTTGCAAGCTGAAAAATGAGCATCTTTGTATCAAAGAGCCCTGCCTGGGCAGTTGATCTGAGTTTTACAGTAGCAATGTTTGCAGTAGATTCAAGAGCCAGCCAAGTGGAGTTCAGATCCCATCTCTTCTGTTACCCTTGTGATCTTTTAGTAGGGCTTTTAATTCCTTTGAGCCTTCTGTGAAATAAAAATAATGAATTGTACCTCCAAGGATGCTGTGAGGATTAACAGGGTTAGCATGGAGTGGGTGATAGGACTCCAGGTGCTCTTTTTTGCAAACAGTGCCATCCTCTGCTGCATCTATACAGACATGCTCAGAAGCAGGGGAGATGCTGAGATGCGCAGAGGTTTTCCCTCAGATCACTGGGGAGTTAGTGGCAGGGCTCGGACTAGGATCAGAGAATCCCAACTTCCCCGACAGCAGCAGCCTGGCGGCCAGCCCAGACCCGCCTCCCGGCTGATTGCTTTGGTTTAGCAAAACATCTGTGACTTGCAGGCAGCCCCCGCACTGCTGTGTGGTTGGCAGAGTTCCATGCCGGCCGCTGAGTCAGCTCCTAGCAGGATCCCGCCCTGACAGCACTGGGAAAGTTCAGGCCTGAGGCGGCTGGGCTGCCCCCGCCTTGGCAGCTGGCCAGCCTCTGCGTGTGTGCGGTCGTTCCTAGAAAGTACAGCCTCGTGCGAGGAACAAGTGGAGCTCCAGAGCCTGTCTGTCTTCAGGAAGTGTAGCAGGTGTTGAGGTCAAGCCATTAGAGCTTTGAAAAAAGACACTCTGCAGAAGTGGCATGTGCGTGCACACACGTGTGCACCGTGGCAGGCACCCAGCGCTGGTTCTAGACAGCATCAGCCCTGTGGCTACACAGCTCAGTGCTCTGGAGGCAGGCTTTGGCTTCTGAAACCCTTTGAGATCATTTTGTTTCCGAAGCACATTCACTAATTATAGACTGCCTGGCAGAGCACCTGCCAAATGTTTTTAAATGCCAGCGTAGCTGAGGCCTAATCTCACACCATACATTTACCTTCCACTAGGGTTTGGAGATCAAGAACTGTGGGGCGGGGGGGGGGGGGGCGGTCACTGGGCGACAATGATTCTAAACCTTACATGTGTACTTCCTTTTTTCCCTTTGAATTTAATACTTCAAAACTGATTTGGTCTGTGCCCTCCTCCTTTGTCTAATCCTGCTTCTAAAAGTGGTAAATAATGTGCTTGGGGATTTTAAAAACTTTTTGGTTGTGCTTTGGAGGAAGGACTAAAAAAAAAAAACATTCTTGGGGAAAACCTAGAGAAACCTTTGCACACTATGAGACTAGCTTTTTTTAAGGATTCTTATTATTATTCAGAGTCTTTTGTTTCTTACGCAGTTAACTTCTACAGAGCAGAGAGTATCCATTCCTCCAACAACAGTTAACAAAGATCTTTTACGGTTGACACAAAATCATCTTATTAATGTGTGACAGTGTCCATTTTTTTGTTTTACACAACAGACTTTTATGGAGGCTTCTTTGAGCCAGGCCTATGCTCCAGGGCTAAGGCATACTTCTCCTTCAAAGGGTTGACCATTTAGGTTTTAGTAGAGGCAGTGTGGGAACTTCAAGGGGGATTGAGTCTTGGGTTGCAACAATTTTACTCTGTCCCCAAGTCAGGTAAAGCCCAACTACCCAGTCTGAGCTATGCTGCAAATGTTTTGAAACAGTTTTACTTCCGATATACATACACCAAAATAAAGTTGATTTTGGCTACAGCATAGCCAACATAGCCTAGTAAATCAATAGGAACACTCAAAAGTACTTTGCAAGATTTGACGGTAACACTGGGGGCCACAGTAGGCATCTGCCAACTGAAAAGCAAAATTTGAGGTTTAAGCATTCACAGATTATCTTTTGTTTCTGAAATCTCTTTCTTAGAACATGTGAAATCAAGATTGTTTCATGTTTTCTCCTTGAAGAAAGTCTTCGAAAATATTTGCTTTTCAAGGCCTGGGTTGTTAGAAAATATGGTAGACTCTGACACTAGAGCAATGGGAAGATGAGCCAAGTGTCTAAAATCCATCAGATTTCGATGGGCAAAGTAAATAATTGTAAAACAAGACAACAGAGCCGAGTGTCCCTTCTCTCAAAGGCGATTAGTAGAACCCTGTCAACATACAACCAATTAGGGGGTGTTGCTGATCCATTAGGGGTGATCTTCTGTCCTCCTGGGAAGAGGGCATTTCAGGCAACACAGGCTTTGTCATCTTGAGCCCGTTAGTGGAGCTAGGTTTCCAGAAGGGCAGAGACTCCTTCCCATAGAATAGGGCAATTAATGATGGCTTGACCAGCATATGGGAGCCGGAGAGTGTGTGTCTAACACACTATTCTATATCCTTCAGCGGTCACTTGGATTACTGAGTGTGGGAAGGAGAAAAGTTGACTGATTGGTCTCCCGAATCCATTACCAAGAGTCCCTCTAAATAATAAGATGTAGTCTCTTGGGCTAGACTTAGTTTTCTGGGTACATACTGCATGTCTTTGGAACATGTGATGCTTTTAGTAAAGATTGTGCAAACTGTTAAATGAAAATAAATAAGATCGATTGATAAGCTTTCTCCACTTGCTTTGTAGGTCTACTTTGCATTCCTTTAGCTTCTTTATTCATAGTGGAATGGATCTAGATCCATGGCTCTCAATAGGAGTCAATCTCCCCACCCCCTCCTGCTCCCATGGGTTGTTTGGCAATGTTGGGAGTCATGTTTAGTTGTCATGACTGGGGCAGGTGGAGAGGTGCTACTGGCATAGAGTGGGTAGAGGCCAGAGATACTACTAAACATCCTGCAATGCGCAGGACACAACAAAGAATTATCTGGTCCAAAATGTTAGTAGTGTCAAAGTTGACAGACCCTGCTTTAGGTTGTGTAATTGGAAAGAGAACGTATTACTGTGCTTTCATCAGACACTGCCCCACACTCTTCCTTTGTGTTATGTATGCTCTTGGTAACTGGGGTGTTTGGCAACCTTGAATTTTCTTCACTTCTGTTTTCAGTATCTGTGTTGAGTTTGTTTGTTCACCCCGTTATCATCTAGGTGAGCAGACTGCCCATTACTTGGCAGAGGATTGGGACCTAGAACTTGCACTCTCATTTGGCTCTATCAGGTTCTTCCAGCCCAGCATTCCATGATGTCTGAGATGTTGATGGTGATTTGTGAGAGAGCCCAGTCACCCTTCTAGACATTAACCCCAAAATGTTCAGGCATGAATACTCAGCATATGTCTCTCCCAGAGAGTGATAATCCTCTGTTGCCATCCTCAGGGAGCAATTTTTTAAAGATATTACAAAAATAGAAGAATATGAATGTGAAAGATCTTTGTAAAATTTATACCATGATGCAGAGGTTAGGTCTCATTGTCATAAGCACCTAAATAATTTTTGAAGCTATAATTTTTCAGTTTTTACTACTTCTGTACGGTAAGATGTTCCGTAAATTTTAGTGCTCCAAAACAACCCCTTTTGAAGTTTTCTGGAGCTGTGACCAAAACTAGTATTCTAGGGTTCCCTGAAACATTTTAAGATTATGTGAGCTAAAACCATTGCACTTTTGAAGCTGCTTCTTTCAATATTAAAATACAGATATTGGGAGTTCCCATCGTGGCTCAGTGATTAACAAATCTGACTAGGAACCATGAGGTTGTGGGTTCGATCCCTGGCCTTGCTCAGTGGGTTAAGGATCCGGCGTTACGCTGAGCTGTGGTGTAGGGTGCAGACGTGGCTCAGATCCCACATTGCTGTGGCTCTGATGTAGGCTGGCAGCTACAGCTCTGATTAGACCCCTAGCCTGGGAATTTTCATATGCTGCAAGTGCAGCCCTAAAAAGACCAAATATATATATATATATATTCTTTAGGTAAAAGTATGCTTCGTTTATATTGACTTCTTGTAAATACATGGTCAGTGACCTAACTTGGGTCTTTATCTTATTAACAAAGACTAATCCCCTTCATGTGTGTCCCATCCCCTCCTAATTTCAGGGACTTGCTCTATCAGTTAATTAACTTCCCTGACTCTGGACTCATTTCTGAAGTTTCTTCCATATTCACACTCATCTAGTAGTAAATGTTCTACTGTCTCCCAAATTAAAACAAAACAAAACAAAACTCCCTTAATCAGCAAATCTGCCTGATTCAATTGCTACAAGGAAATGAGAAGTTACTTTTTAAAACCTTTCCCTTGACTGCACTATCTCTTTCCAATTTGTTCTGTCATCCTAACTACCCCCCACTTCCCACAGCAAAGCTTCTCAGAGGAATTGTTGGCACTCCTTACCTCCCTCCACTCTGTCACCTTCTATACACACTTGAACACCCTTCATTCTAGACGCTGTGTCTTCTGCATCCCTGAAGTTCCTCTTGGTGAGGCTTCCCAGTGATCATCATGCTACTGAGCCCCACTTGCCCTCACCTCATGTGGTTTCTCAGCAGATTTCTTAGCAGTACCAAATTCAGTAGACTCCTCTCCTTGAAACATTCTCTGTTTTGCTTTCTATAGCCCCTCCATTGGCTTGTTTTCTTTAATCTTTCTCTTTGTCTAACCTCTGGAACTCTCAAGTTTAACCTTAGGGCTCCATTTTAACCCTTTTCCCTATATGCCACCCCTGGGCAACTGCTTTCACTCTCATGGTGTTAAATACCATCCTCAAACTCTTGACTCCGGAGTATATTGTTTGAGCCCATATTTCCATTCTGAGTTCCACGAATATATTCCCAACTACCTTCTTGACATTTCCATTTAGATGTTTTACGGGGACCTCAAGTTTAATACATATAACTCTGGGAGTTCCCGTCGTGGCGCAGTGGTTAACGAATCCGACTAGGAACCATGAGGTTGCGGGTTCGGTCCCTGGCCTTGCTCAGTGGGTTAATGATCCGGCGTTGCCGTGAGCTGTGGTGTAGGTTGCAGACTCGGCTCGGATCGCACGTTGCTGTGGCTCTGGCGTAGGCCGGCAGCTACAGCTCCGATTGGACCCCTAGCCTGGGAACCTCCATATACCGTGGGAGCGGCCCAAGAAATAGCAAAAAGACAAAAATAAATAAATAAATAAATAAACAGCATCTTCTTTAAAAAAAAAATATATATATATATATATAAAACTCTGAATTTCCAACCTACTCCTCCACCATTATTTCCTCCTTTAATTTCCTCCTCTGTAAAGGGTATTTCTGTCCACTTGGTCATTCACGTCAGAAACCATTGAGCTGCCTATCTTTCATACCTCCTACTTTGTCGTTCCCTCTGATGATATCCACTCTATTACCAAGTCTTATCATTTCTCCCATCTAAGTATCTAGAACCGTGCCACTTCTCTTCCCTACCACCACCTCCCTAATCCAAGCTATTTACCTAGTGCTGTAGCTATCACCAAGTTTGTGTGTCTTCCCTCCCCCATTCTAATTCTCCACACAGCAGCCAGAGGGATCTTCTAAAAGGCAAATCAGATTATGTTACTCATTTAATGCCCTCCAAGTACGTCATCAGTTGCGCTAATTGTAAAAGTCAAAATCTGCATAATCTGATCCCTGTCTGCTTCTCCACCCTTATTGTTGCCGGTATCCTGACCTATCACTGTACTCCAGCCACCCTGGCCTTTACATATGCTAGTCCTGCCGAGAACATTTCTCCAGGCTAACCCAGCCTTAAGTGTTCACCTTAAAATATCACTTCCTCAGAGGCACCCTTAACCTTTAGTGTAGATCATATTACTCATTTGTAAATACCACAATAAAATAAGTCACATGAATTTCTTGGTTTTCCAGTACAAATAAAAATTATGTTTGGGGCGTTCCCAATGTGGCTCAATAGAAACAAATCCCACTAGAAACCACAAGGTTGCTGGTTGGATTCCTGGCCTTGCTCAGTGGGTTAAGGATCTGGCATTGCCATGAGCTATGGTGTAGGTCGCAGATGCAGCTCGGATTCAACCCCTAGCCTGAGTTGGGCCCTAAAAAGCAAAAAGCAAAAAAAAAAAATTATGTTTGGAAGTTCCTTTGTGATCCAACAGGTTAAGGATTCATTGTTGTCATTGCACCTGTGGCGCAGGCTGCAGCTGCAGTGCAGGTTTGATCCCTGGCCTGGGAACTTTCACATGCCCCAGGTGTGGCCAAAGAAAAAAAGTTATGTTTATGTTACTGTAGTCTAGTAAGTGTGCAATAGCATTATGTCTAGAAAAACAGGGCATATATCTTAATTTAAAAATGCTTTATCGGGAGTTCCCGTAGTGGCTCAGTGGTTAACAAATCTGACTAGGAACCATGAGGTTGCAGGTTCAATCCCTGGCCTTGCTCAGTGGGTTGAGGGTCCAGCATTGCCACAAGCTGTGGTGTAGGCCACAGATGCGGCTTGGATCCCGAGTTGCTGTGGCTGTGGCGTAGGCCAGCGGCTACAGCTCCAAATGGACCCCTAGCCTGGGAACCTGCATATGCCGCGGGAGCGGCCCAAGAAATGGCAAAAAGACAAAAAATAAATAAATAAATAAATAAATGCTTTATCAATAAAAGAAAACTAACCATTATCTGAGCCTTCAGCAAATTGTAATCTTTTTGTAATAGTAACATCAAAGATCACTGATCATAGATCACCATAACAAATATAGTAATATTTTAAAAGTTTGAAATATTTCAAAAATTACCAAAATGTGACACAGAGACAAGAAGGGAGCAAATGCTATTGGAAAAATGGTGCCAATAGACATGCTCAACACAGGGTTGTCGCAAACCTGCAGTTTGTAAAAAATGCGGTATCTGTGAAGCACAGTGAGGCAAAGCACAATAAAACAAGGTATCCCTGGAGTTCCCTTGTGGTACAGCAAGTTAAATATCTGGTGTTGTCACTCCAGTGGTTTAGGTCACCTCTGTGGCTCAGGTTCAGTCCCTGCCCTGGGAACTTCTACATACCAAGGGACTGGCCAAAAAAAACAAGCTTTTTTTTTTTTTTGTCTTTCTAAGGCAGTACCTGTAGCGTATGGAAGTTCCCAGGCTAGGTATCCCATCAGAGCTACAGCTGCCAGCCTATGCCACAGCCACAGCAACAGAGGATCCAAGCCAGATCTACAGCCTACATCACAGCTCACGGCAATGCCAGATCCTTAACCCACTGAGGACAGGGATCAAACCCACAACCTCACAGTTCCTAGTCAGATTTGTTTCCGCTGTGCCACAACGGGAACTCCCTGTGTGATTTGTCTGATATCTGAGTCCTAGACTAAATGGTAAACTCTAAGAGGATGGAGACCATGTTTGTTTCCCTTCTCATTGTGTCCCAGCACCCAGCAGAATAATGACAGATAACAGGTGCTGTATAAATATCTGTTCTACTTCCTTTTAATTTGCCTTTTTTTTCCTTTTGTGAATAACACGGTTTCATCACTTTAAAAAATAAAAATGCTTTTCTTAGAGCAGTTTTAGGCTCCCAGCAAAATTAAGCAGAAAGTACAGTGATTTCCCATATCCTCTCTGCCCCGACACATGCACAGCCTCCTCAGCTATCAAAATCTGCACCGGGGTGCTACATTTGTTACAGTGAACCAAAACTAATACAACATTATCATCCAGTGTCCAAAGTTTACCTTAGGGTTTGCTCTTTCACATTCTGTGGGTTTCGACAAATGTATAATGACATGAATCCACCATTACAGTGACGTACTGAGTAGTTTTGTCGCCCTAAGAACCCTCTGTGCTCCAGCCTATTCATACCAACCTTTTCAGATTGACTTCTTTCACTTAATACTATGCATTTAAGTTTCTTTCCTGTCTTTTCATGGCTTGATAGCTCATTTCTTTTTAGCACTAAAACAATATTCTATTGTCTAGATGTACCATAGTTTGTTTATCCATTCATCTGCTGAAGGATATCTTGGTTGCTTCCACGTTTTGGCAAGTATGAATAAAGCTGCTATAAATATCTGTGTACAGGTTTTTTGGTAGACATGTTTTTAACCCATTTGTATAAATACCAAGGAGCACAATTACTAGATTGTATGGAAAGAGCATGTTTAGTTTTGTAAGACTGCCGCACTGTCTTCTAAAGTGGCTGTACCGCTTTGCGTTCCTACCAACAATAAATGAGAGTTCCTGTTACTCCGCATCCTTGCCAGCATGTGGTAGTGTGAGTGTTTGGGATTTTGTTTTTTGTTTTTTTTTCAGTTGAAATTTTGAGATAATTGTAGATTCACATGCAGTTCTAAAAAATAATTTAGAGATCCCCGTACACTTTGTCCAGTTTCCCCCAATACTAACATTTTCAAAGCTGTAGTATACTCTCACAACCTGAATATTGACATTGATAGGAGCCACTGATCTTATTTAGATTTCCTAAATTCTGCTTGTACTCTGTATGTGTCTATCCTGTTTTAAGCCTATTTAGTTGTATGTTCAACACGTCTTCTAAAAGTCTTGATATTTAACATGCATTTGAAGCTGCAGACTCTCTTAAGTTTGCACTTTGACTGTATCCCACAAGATTTGACAGCAATGCTTCCATCAGTTAGTATTAAACATTTCAAAATTTCAATTGTGACTGCTTCTTTAACCCATGTTCCAAAGTATTTTTCACTTCTATTTATTTATTTATTTTGCTTTTTAGGGCTGCAGGTGTGGCATATGGAAGGTCCATAGCTAGGGGTTGAATTGGAGATAAACCACAGCCACAGCAACTTGGGATCCGAGCTGTGTCTGTGACCTATACCACAGCCCACCAGCAACCCGGAATCCTTAACCCACTGAGCCAGGCCAGGGATCCAGCCCACACCCTCATGAATACTAGTCGGATTCGTTTCCCCTGAGCCATAACAGGAACTCCCCAAAAGCATTTTTTTAGTTTCCAGATATGTGGGGTTTATTTTTTTTTAATATTAACTTATAGCTTGTAATTAAGCTCTAACCATTGTTGTTAGAGAACTGATGTGCTACAAGTTTTCTGGAATTTGTTATGGTAGCCTTTGTGTTGGCTTTGTATATGATCACAAGGAGATCATATGGAGATTTCTGTTAGTTGTCCGTTTGTGCTTGGAAAGAATGTATATTCTCTATTTGATAGAGGCAAGGTGTATCTGTTGGATCAAGCCTTTTAATTGTATTGTTCAGATCTTCCTTATCCTTACTAAGTTTTGTTTATGTAATCATTTTCAGAGAGGTGAAACAAAACATTCCAGTGTAAGACCTTTTTCTTCTAATTAGTATTTGTTCATTTACTCCTTGTGTATTCAAATCTTTGTATATTGAGACCACATAGGGGTCTAATCGGAGCTGTAGCTGCCAGCCCACGCCAGAGCCACAGCAGTACTGAGATCCGAGCTGCATCTGCAACATACACCACAGCTCACGGCAACGCTGGATTGTTAACCCACTGAGCAGGGATCAAACCTGCAACCTCATGGTTCCTAGTCGGATTCGTTAACCACTGCGCCACGACAGGAACTCCTCTGTGTCTGTTTTATTTAATCCATGTAGTTATTAGGACTGGAGATTCATTTGGATCTATTTGTGCCTTCTATGGACTTCCAGTTTAATGATACTTTTTCCTTGCTTTTTGTTTTCTCCTTGCCTGTCTTTTGTTTGATTGAGTTTTCTTTAGTCAGTCTTTTCTCCTTTACTGATTTAAAAGTTATGCTTTATGTTTTTATTCTTTTATTGGTTACTTTTAGGTTTTAACATTCTTGACTTGTTACACTACTCTCAAACAATATTAGGATCTTAGCTTCTGCCTCTTCAGTCCCTCTTCCAGTTTATTGTGGTATTCCAATTTGTTTTAACCCCATCCCTAAATTAGGGAGTTTCCCCCCCCCCAAGAGTCAGTATTATTTAAACTTCCCAACAAGTTTATCCATTTCTTTTCTCACCACTTCTTATATCCCACTCTTTCCCTGTGCCCTCATTCTTCTTCCTTTTTTAGTAACTCTCTTAGCAGAGATTGGTATGTGGTAAACTCAGTCTTGGTATGTCTGAAGAAAATTTTTTAATTTATGTCTTTCTTTATCTTTCCCATATTTTTGTTCAGTTGTTCATAGCTTTAGATTCTAGATTGTCTTAATACTTTGGGTCTATGATTCCATTGTCTCCTAGCAACTGTTTTTGCTGTTGAGAAGTCTATTGTCAGTGTGTCGCCTTTGTGATCATTTTTTCTTTTGTAGCTTTTAGGATTTTCCTGACTCTGCTATTTTGCACTTGCACTAGTGTTCTAGGTTTGAATACATTTCTGTGTACCCCACTTGGGCCTTGATCTGCTCCTTCAACCTGATTTGTGTCTTTTTTATTTTTCCCTTGGTTGCTATTTTTTTCTTGACCACTGTTCTATTTGAAACTTCTCATTTAGCCGTCTTTGTTTTATTGTTTCGTTTTTTGTTTGTTTGTTTGTTTTTGGCTTTGGCATGCTTGATGTGGGGTCTCAGTTCCCAGACCAAGATTGAACCTGGGCCCAGCAGTGAAAGTACCAAGTTCTAACCACTAGATTACCAGAGAACTCCCTGTGTCTTTTCTTTTATAACCTTATCACTTTATGCCTTTCTCCTGCATTCTGGAATACTTTCACATTCTGTTTTCCAATTTCTAATTCTCTCTTCAGCTCTATTTTACTTAATCACTTCAAAAGAAAAGTTTATCTTGATAGTATGTTTTAATTTCTATTCTTTTTTTGGCTTTAAAAAAATCTGCCTCTTCTCACCATATGGTTTCTCTTTCTTCCTTTAGCTCTTTGAATATCTTTTAACTTTTTAAAAACTTAGTATTATAGAATTGTTAAAACTTTTAATTGTGGAAGTCCCATATATAAAAAGAGGAGAATGGTAATGAGCCACCTGTGTCATTTACCCAGCTTCTAGCAATTACCAACATTCTGCCATTCTTTAAACATCTTTGTTTTAAAGATACTTTTAGATTATTTTATTATTTCTAATTCTTGGGATATAATTTCTAATACATGTGTGTCATGTTACTCTCCCATGCGATGGTTTATTTCCTCTTGCAGTGGTTTTTCTTTCTCTCTCTCTCTCTCTTTTTGGCTGTGCCCACAGCATGCAGAAGTTCCTAGGCCAGGGATGAGACTTGAGCCATAGCTTTGATAATGCTGAATCCTTAACCACTAGGCCACCAGGGAACTCCTGTTTTTGTTTTTCAGCATAAGTTCATTTTGAATTGGGATTTATTTCCATGGGACTCTCATGTGCTTTGGATTATGGAAAGATTCCTAAGAGGAGTTTTATTTTCTTCTCTGC
This sequence comes from Phacochoerus africanus, assembly GCF_016906955.1. NCBI lineage: Eukaryota > Metazoa > Chordata > Mammalia > Artiodactyla > Suidae > Phacochoerus > Phacochoerus africanus. The sequence goes on along the minus strand of NC_062552.1, from coordinate 60,217,556 downwards.
TGGAACCCTACAAGTTTAGCTGGTTGTCATTAGTTTGGGGTGTATGAATTTGGAGTCTACACCTGTGCCTGGTGGAGAGTCTGGGTTTCCATTTCTTATGGACCCTCTTTTTCCATGAGGCTCCTAGGAGATGGGAAGATTCCTCACTCTTCCAGGTTGGTGAGCACTGTTTTAGCACCTCCCCAGTTCATGGAGGTGGAAGTGTAATAACTCCTGTCCTCTGGCTTTAAGCATTTATCTCGCTCTGGTTCCTGGCACGCAGGGGTCCTGCAGCCCAGGGCCTCTTCTCCCTTAGGGATGATTAAGTCCCCAGTCCTCAGCCCTCAGCTGTTAAGCACAGTATCCAGGTCTCTTCTTGAGTCCTTTAGCTTTGGCACCTGTTCACTGCTCTCTGATTCCTTCCTTTTTGTTTCTGGCACTATGGACTCTGCTTTCTTTCTTGGTTTCAAGCTTAGCTATATCTGTAAGGGGTGTGGAGTATTAAATTTTTATCTAGCATTTCTAGCAAGATTTTCTTTGGAGAGGGGAGGAGGTAGTAAAGTTACTCCACATCAGATTGTCCTCATTCATGATTTTGTTTGCTCTTTGGTTTTTTTGTTTGTTTTTGATTTTTAATAGCTTGGACTTACTGACTTCTCATGTGCTAGGTTATTTGCCTTATTTCAATGAGTTGTGTGAGGTAGGCCCTGCTGTTATCCCCCCTCTACACATTTGCTTTATTTTACAGATGAGGAAAGAAGGGTGAAATGGGCTGCTTGTGGCCTCACAGTTGGGAAGCTGGGCTGTGAACCTAGGTGGTCCAACTTCTGCCTCCATGCTCTCTTCCTGTTCCAGAGAGAGCAGGGCAAGAATAATCTTATCTCAGTGGTTTTCATTACTCCAAAAGTAACTATTTTTTCTGGTTGTCAAAGTAATTCAGACCCACTTTAGAAAATGGAAAAATTTATAAGGAAGAAAATGTAATCACCACAACCATATAACTTAGATATAAAACTGTAAACATTTTCTTGTATTTCCTTTGTGTTTTCCCAAAATGCCTATTACAGGAATATTTTTTTGGTTTTATTTTGTGCCTAACTTTTATCACCAACAGCCCATAAGCAATTTTTATAATTGAAATTTATTTTAAACTGTTACTTTTAGGAGTTCCCATCGTGGATCAGTGGTTAACGAGTCTGACTAGAAAGCATGAGGTTGCAGGTTCAATCCCTGGCCTTGCTCAGTGGGTTAAGGATCCGGCATTGCCATGAGCTGTGGTGCAGGTTGCAGACGCGGCTTGGATCCTGTGTTGCTGTGGCTGTGGTGTGGGCCGTCGGCTACAGCTCCAGATTAGACCCCTAGCCTGGGAACCTCCATGTGCTGTGGGTGTGGCCCTAGAAAAGACAAAATAAATAAGTAAATAAATAAATAAAAATAAACTGTTACTTTTAAATAGTGTGTGTGTGTGTGTGTGTATATATATATATATATATATTTTTTTTTTTTGTCTTTTTGCCATTTCTTGGGCCACTCCTGCAGCATATGGAGGTTCCCAGGCTAAGGGTCTAATCAGAGCTATAGCTGCCAGCCTACGTCAGAGCCACAGCAACGCGGGATCCGAGCCACATCTGCGACCTATACCACAGCTCACGGCAATGCTGGATCATTAACCCACTGAGTAAGGGCAGGGATTGAACCCAAAACCTCATGGTTCCTAGTCGGATTCGTTAACCATTGCGCCACGAAGGGAACTCCAAATAGTATAATTTTTTTAAAATTTGAGTTAAAAAAATGTTTTTGAGTTCTATTGACTCAGATAATTTTAAAAATATACAGACGTATGAAGTAAAAAGCCTGACTTTCCACAGATGGTCATTGTTGTTAACAGTTTTGGATTTTTTTTTTTTTGCTTTTTAGGGCCATACCTGCGGCATATGGAGGTTCCCAGGCTAGGGGTCAAATCATAGATACAGCTGCTGCCCTACACCACAGCCACAGCAACGCCATATGGGAGCCGCATCTGCGACCTACAGCACAGCTCACGACAATGCCGGATCCTTAACCCACTGAGCGAGGCCAAGGGTCGAACCCAAAACCTCATGGTTTGTAGTTGGATTCGTTTCCACTGCGGGAACTTCCAGCCTTTTCAGAGCTTTTTCTCTTCATAAATACATTTACTTGTTTGTAACAAAAATAGGAGTTATGCAACTTACTTTTTTTTTTTTTTTGTCTTTTTGGGGCCACACCTGGGGCATATGGAAGTTCCCAGGCTAGGGGTTGAATCGGAGCTGCTGGCCTACACCACAGCCACAGCAGCTCAGGATCTGAGCCACATCTGCAACCTACACCGCAGCTCATGGCAACGCTCATATCCCACTGAGCAAGGCCAGCGATCAAATCTGAGTCTTCATGGATATTAGTCGGGTTCATTACTGCTGAGCCACTACTGGAACTCCCTACTTTTTCATTCAGTATTATGACTGTCCTTTCATGCATGTTTATAAAGATCTACTTAATATTTTTTTATAAGTACAACTCAGAATTTATATAAGTAATGTAAATAGGTGCTTATGAAAACTTAATATAGGAAAATATAGAGTAAAAATTTATAGTTGTAAAAATATAGAGCCTTGTAGCCTGCCCTGCTCCCTCCCAATCCCAGAGGAGGCCACAGTTAGGCATGAATCAGCTTCTATGGCTGTTTCTATATGTTTACCTATTTAGTGTACAGTTGCAGATATACGAAAGTGTGTGTATTTAGTATAACCACAGACTCTCTTTGTAGATGCTCTTTAACCCTTTGCCCTTCTGTCTGTATTTCTGTAGAGGATAGATTATTCTGGAGGTTGAACTTACTATAATCAGAGTGTATATGTATATTACTATCTTCTCATGTTTCTATGCCTTTTGTATTTGTTCTGTGACTTACCCTGCTTATAGCCTTTGAGGTTCTCAGGTTAGGGGTCTAATTGGAGCTGTAGCTGCTGGCCTACACCACAGCCACAGCAGTGCCAGATCCGAGCTGCGTCTACGAACTGCACCGCAGCTCATGGCAACGCCGGATCCTTAACCCACTGAGCGAGGCCAGGGATCGAACCTGCAACCTCATGGTTCCTAGTCGATTCATTTCTGCTTCACCACAGCGGGAACTCCACCTTTGCCTTTTTTTCTTTTTTTAACTGTGTGTAACACGAGATTTACTCTAACAGATTTTTAAGTTCATATTATTAACTATAAGCATAATATTGTACAGCACATCTTTAGAACTTTGCCATTTTGCATGAATGAAATCTATACCCATTTCCCATCCTGCCCCCCTCCCCAGCCCCTGGCAACTGCCATTCTGCTTTCTGCTTCAATGAATTTGACTACTTTAGGTATCTCATATAAATGGAATCATGCAGCATTTGTTCTTCTGTGAGTGGCTTACTTTACATTTATTTAAAGTTTTATTGAAATGTTCGCATTTATTTAACACAGTGCCCTCCAGGTTCATCCATATTATCACGTATTGCAGGATGTCCTTCTTATTTTGTAACTAATATTCCATAATGTGTATGAACTACATTTTTATTATCCATTCATCCATCAGTGGACACTTAGGTTAATTCTATATCTTGGTTATTGTGAACAGCGCTGCAGTGAACATGAGAGTACAGATATCTCTTCAAGATCCTGACTCCAATTCTTTTGATTAAATACTCAAAAGTGAGAACTGCCATATGCTGTATCATATGGTAGTTCTATTTTTTATTTTTTCAGAAACTTCCATCCTCTTCTCCATATTGGGGACACCATTTTACATTCCAAGCAACAGTGCACAAGGATTCCAGTTTCTTTACATCCTCTCCAACGTTTGTTAATTTCTAGATTTTTTTTGTTTATTTGTTTATATAATGGTTATCCTAACAGATGCAAGGTGATATCTTATACTTTTGATTTGCATTTTCCCTGATGATTAATGACACTCAGCATCTTTTCATATACATACTGGCCATCTGTGTGTCTTCTTTGAAGAAATATCTATTCTAGTCTTTTGCCCACTTTTTAGTTAGGCTATATGTTTTTTGCTATCAAGTTGTAGGAGTTCCTTATATCTTTTGGATATTAAGTTCTTTTCAAATGTATGGTTTGCAGATACTTTATCCCATTCTCTAGGTTGCCTTTTCACTCTGTCGTTTACTGTGCAGAAGCTCTTTACTCTGTGGGGGTTTTTTGTTTTTGTTTCTGTTTTTTGCCACACCTATGGCATGCAGAAGTTCCAGGGCCAGGGGTTGAACCCATGCTACAGCAGCAGTCCAAGCCACTGCAGTGACAATGCTGGATCCTTAACCCACTAAAGCCACAAGGGAATTCCCAGAAGCTCTTTACTTTGATATAATCCCATTTGTCTCTTTTTGCTTTTGTTGCTCATTCTTTGGTGTCATATCCAAGAAATCATTGCCCAGACTAATGTCATGAAGCTTTCACCCTGTATTTTCTTGTGGGAGCTTTACAGTTTCAGGTCTTATATTTAAGTCATTAATCATTTTGACTTGGTTTTTTATGTGTGGTGTAAAATAAAGAGCCCTTTCAATCTTTGCATGTGGAAATCCAGTTATCCCAACGCTGTTGGAAAAACTGTTCTTTCCCCATTGTGTATTCTTGCCATTGTGTCAAAGATCAGTTAACCATATAAGCATTGGTTTATTTCTGGGTTCTGTATTCTTTTCCATTGGTCTGTATATCTATCTTTATGCCAGTACCATACCATTTTGATTACTGTAGCTTTGTAATATGTTTTGAAGCCAAGACGTGTGAGGCCTCAGCTTTGTTCTTCTCTCTCAAGATAAGCTATTTGGGGTCCTTTGTGGTTCCATATGAGTTTTAGAATTTTTTTTCTATTTCTCTTAAAAAATCCCATTGGGATTTTATTTTAATGATTAAAGTATAGTTAAATTACAATGCTGTGCCAACTACTGCTGTACAGGGGATTTTGATAGGGATTGGTTGACTCTGTAGATCGCTTTGGGTAGCATGGACATTCTGACAATATTAAGTTCTTCCAATCTATGAACACAGGGTGTCTTTACATTTATCTGTATCTCTGTTTTATTTTAGTAATGTTTTGTAGTTTTCAGTGTACAAATCTTTCATCTTCTCAGTTAGATTTATTTCTAAGTATTTTATTCTATTTGATGCTATTGTTAATGGGATTGTTTTTCTTAATTTCCTTCTCAGATTTTTTGTTGTTAATATGTAGAAACACAACTAATTTTCATTTTTTAACATTTATTTTGGGAACTCCCTTTGTGGCTTAGCGGAAACGAATCTGACTAGTTTCTGTGAGGACACAGGTTCAATCCCTGGCCTCACTCAGTGGGTTAAGGATCCAGCATTGCCATAAACTGTGGTATAGGTCTCAGATGCGGCTTGGGTCTGGCGTTGCTGTGGCTGTGGTGTAGGCCAGCAACCTCAACTCCAGTTTGACCCCTAGTCTGGAAACCTCCATATGCTGCTGGTGTGGCCCTGAAAAGACCAAAAAAAAAAGGCTTTTATATTGGATTGTAGTTAACATACAATGTTGTCTTAGTTTCAGGTGTACAGCAAAGTAATTCAGTTATGCATATATACGTATACATATGTGTGTATATATACATTCTTTTTCAGATTCTTTTCCCATATAGGTTAATAACAGAATATTGAGTAGAGTTCCCTGTACTATACAGTAGGTCCTTATTGACTATTCTTTTTTTTGGCCATGCCCAGAGCATGCGGAAGTTCCCAGGCCAGGGATTGAACTTGAGCCACAGCTGTAACAACAAACCGCAGCAGTGACAATGATGAACCTTTAACCACTAGGCCACCAGGGGACTCTGATTATCTATTTCATATATAATAGTGTATATATGGGTTTGTTGTTTTTTTTTTTTGTCTTTTGTCTTTTTTGTTGTTGTTGTTGTTGTTGCTATTTCTTGGGCCGCTCCCGCGGCATATGGAGGTTCCCAGGCTAGGGGTCCAATCGGAGCTGTAGCCACTGGCCTACGCCAGAGCCACAGCAACGCAGGATCAGAGCCGCGTCTGCAACCTACACCACGGCTCACGGCAACGCCGGATCGTTAACCCCCTGAGCAAGGGCAGGGACCGAACCCGCAACCTCATGGTTCCTAGTCGGGTTCGTTAACCACTGCGCCATGACGGGAACTCCTATAATAGTGTATATATGTTAATCCAAACTCCTAATTTATCCCTTCCCCCCCACAACTGATTTTTCATGTGTTGATTTTGTATCTTGCAACTTTCTGGAATTCATTTATTAGTTCTAACAGTTTCTCTGTGTGTGTGTGTGTGTAAGTAATCCTCAGAGTTTTCTACGTATAAACATGTGGCATCTACCAAAAAAGATAATTCTACTTTTTCCTTTCTAGCTTGGATGCTTTTCTTGCCTCATTGCTCTAGTACTGTGTTGACCAGAAGTGGTAAGAGTAGGCATTCTTGCCTTGTTCCTCATCTTAAAGGAAGAGCTTTTATTTTTTGCCATTAAACATGTTAGCTATAGACGTTAGCTGTTATGTTACATATATATGTTACATATATGGCCTTTAAAATGATGAGGCTGTACATTCTTTTTTTTTTTTTTTTTGTCTTTTTGCTATTTCTTGGGCCGCTCCCGAGGCATATGGAGGTTCCCAGGCTAGGGGTTGAATCGGAGCTGTAGCTGCCAGCCTACGCCAGAGCCACAGCAACGTGGGATCCGAGCCGCGTCCTCAACCTACACCACAGCTCACAGCAACGCCGGATAGTTAACCCACTGAGCAAGTGCAGGGACCGAACCCGCAACCTCATGGTTCCTAGTCGGATTCATTAACCACTGCGCCACCACGGGAACTCCCGAGGCTGTACATTCTATTCCTAGTTTATTGACTATTTTTACCATGGAAAGGGTGTTAAATTTCATCAAATGGCTTTTCTGCATCTATTGAGATAATCGTGTGTTTTTATCTTTGTTCTGTTAATGTGGTGTAGCACATTGATTTTTATATGTTGAATCATTCTCCTATCGCAGGAATCAGTCCTACTTGGTCATGGTGTGCGAGCCTTTTAATGTGCTCTTGAATGTGGTTTGCTAGTAATGTATTAAGGATTTTACATCTGTATTCATTAGGTAGTTTTCTTATAGTGGCTTTTTCTGGCTTTGATATCAGGGTAGTGCTGGCCTTATATTCCCTTTTCTTTGATTTTTGGGAAGAGTTTAGGAAGCATTGGTGTTCTTTAAGTGTTAGGTAGAATTCATTTGTCAAGCCATCTGGTTCTGGGCTTTCCTTTTTTTTTCTTTGTTTGTTTGTTTGTTTGTTTTGGCCAGTCCCATGGCATGTGGAAATTCCTGAGCCAGAAAGCTGTGCAGCAGCAGCTGCCCAAGCCGCAGCAGGGACACCACCAGGTCTTTAACCCACTGCACCACAAGAGCACTCCCTGGACTTTTCTTTATTGTGAAGTTTTTGATTACTTATTCAGTCTCTTTACTAGTTATAGGTCTTTCAGATTTGCTGTTTCTGCATGATTCAGTCTTGGTAGGTTTAAATTTCTGGGAATTTATCTATTTCCTCTAGATTATTCAATTTGCATATACTTGTTCACAGTAGTCTCTTATAATCCTTTTTATTTCTGTGGCATTGTTGTAATGTTTCCTCTTTCGTTTCCAAATTTGTCTTCTCTTTTTTTTTTTCTTAGTTTAAAGGTTTGTCAATTTTGTTGGTCTTTTCAGAAAAACAGCTGTTAGATGTGTTGATATTTTTCTATTCTCTGTTTTGTTGATTTCTGCTGTAATCTTTATTATTTCCTTCCTTCTGCTAACTTTTGGCTTAGTTCTTTTTCTAGTTCTTTGAGGCATAATTATGTTGTTTATTTAACATCTTTTTTATTTTTTAGTATACATGTTTATTACTAGTATAAACCTCTCTCCTAGTACTGCTTTTGTGGCATTTCATGAATTTTGGTGTGTTGTGTTTTTCTTGCCTTTACCTTTTCTGTTCTGTTTGAGTTTTTTGTTTGTTTGTTTGCTTGTTTACTCATTGACTCAATACTGCTATATTTAATGGAAATCATTTCCTCTTTTTTTTTTTTTGGTCTTTTTCTTTTTTTTAGGGCCACACCCACAGCATATGGAGGTCCCCAGGCTTGGGGTCAATCGGAGCTGGCGTTGCCAGCATATGCCACAGCCACAGCAACACTAGATCCGAGCCTCATCTGGGACCTACACCACAGCTCAAAGCAACACCAGATCTTTAACCCACTGAGCAGAGCCAGGGATCAAACCCGTGTGCTCATGGATACTAGTTGGGTTTGTTACCACTGAGCCACAACGGGAACTCCAAGTCATTTCCTCTTTTTTATTTTAGCTTCATAATATGAGGGGTTTTGTTGACTTACTTATTTTTTGTTAGCTGTAGCTCCGACTCAACCCCTAGCCTGGGAACCTCCATATGCTGCATGTGTGGCCCTAAAAAGACAAAAAAAAAATTTCTGCTGTACATCGTATGTTATCTTTTTTTCTTATTGATCTGTAGTAGCTATTGTGCATGGATCCTTAATGTTTCAAGTATTTTTCACAGTTGTTGGTCTTTCAGCTTGATTGCAGTTCTTTCATCAAGTAATTTAAGTTTTTGTAGCTAAATCTATTGATATTTTCCTTTATGGTTTCTGTCACACTTAAAAAGGCCCTGCCCTCCTCAGGATTATAAAAAATATGTATTGTTATTTCTTTATGGTATATTTTTGTCCTCCGTCTGGAATTAATTGGAAGGGTGTGAAGTAGGTATCAAACTTTTTATTTTTTTATTTTTATTTTATTTATTTATTTTGTCTTTTTGCCGTTTCTTGGGCCACTCCCGCGGCATATGGAGGTTCCCAGGCTAGGGGTCCAATCAGAGCTGTGGCCACCAGCCTACACCAGAGCCACAGCAACTCGGGATCCGAGCCGCATCTGCAACCTACACCACAGCTCATGGCAATGCTGGATCCTTAACCCACTGAGCAAGGCCAGGGATCAAACCCGCAACCTCATGGTTCCTAGTCAGATTCATTAACCACTGAGCCACGAAGGGAACTCTGGTATCAAACTTTTTAAAAAGCAGTGTTAAAAGGGCTGCACAGTGTTCTGACATGGATAGCACCTTCATGTGTTACCTGTTTGTTCCCTTGTTATCATACGTTGAGGTTATTCTAATTTTTTACTAATATAAATAAAATTGTAATACATTCTACTTATTTTCTTAGGATAGATTCAAGGAACAGAATTATTGGATCTGGGGGAAACTAAGAAAGTAAGGCAGTTGCATGCTGGGACTTAAAGGTGCACTGCCTCCTTTTGATTCTCAGTTGCACTCTTGGATCTCTTTGCAGCCTTCTTCAAGTCACTTCCTTGTGTCTTCCTTAGCCTTGATTTCTCATCTATAAAATGAGGGTACTAATAGTACCCACCTCAGAGCATTGTGCTGAGGCTTAAATACTTAGTGCACATAAAACAGTGGAACAAGGCCTGGCACATATTAAGTATTCGGTTATTATTAGTTGTTGCTGCCACTGTTGTTTTTATTATGATGGGCATTTTAAGGCATGTGACTTTCAAGAAAGGTCATACCATTTTTGGTCATACCATTTTGATGGGAATATAGGAGATCCCATTGTCCCAGTCCTTGTTATCATTGAATGCCACCACCCGTATGAATGATAGGCTCCTTTTTTGCCAGGGTGGAGGTGCGCACTCCTCTATTATCCTCTTGAACCTTAAAATAAGACTGCTTTCTTTAGGAAATGGCTTATATTGCCTTTTAGATCTCTTTTATGGAGTTGTATTTTAGAACTTGAAGCCTCCCTGCTTTTCAGTATGTGATTCCCCCCGCCCAAATTCATCTCTTAGCCTGTGGTGATTCTCTGAAGTTCATTTCTGTGGCTTGTTCTTCAGGTACTGACATTCATTTGAGCCCCTACCATCTGCCGGGTCCTATGACAGGTGCACAAGCCTCACAGAGGACTAAGTCACTGTCCCTGTTTGAGAGACTCAGTCTGGGAGAGGCTGCGGGTAGCACAGAGCAGTTGGCATCAGAGTTGGAACAAGTATATACCATAGTGCCATCCCCAGGGTGTAAGGGTATGGGGGTGTGGGGTTGGGAGAAGCCCTAGGAGAAGCACTCAAAATTGTAAATGGGGCTGGCTCTTGTAAACACAAAATGCCACTGTGTTCTGCCTGAGGAGACCTGTTCTGTGGAATACCCAACTTGAAAAAATGTTTTCACTTTATAATTCATCATAGCATTTTTTTAAAAAAAAAATGTTTTCTTCTTAAACATTTAAAATATGTAGTTTGGAACTTCTCTCATTAAAAACAATAGAATTACAACCAAATGCTGAACAACCTTCAACCAAATGGACTGGAAACTTTCAAAAAGATATCCTACTCCAGGAGACAAAGAGGAGGCCACATCAAGAGGGCCACACCCACAGCATAGGGAAGTTTCCAGGTTAGGGGGTGAATCAGAGCTACAGCTAGTGAGTGGCCTACACCACAGCCACAGCAAAGTTTATCAAGCTGCATCTGGGACCTATGCTGCAGCTTACAGCAACACTGAATCCTTAACCCACTGACTGAGGCCAGGGATCGAACCCACATACCCATGGATACTAGTTTGGTTCGTTTCTGCTGAGCAGCACCGGAAACTCCTTGATGAGGTTTTAACAAGGCGATTTAAAAAAAAACAAAAAAACAAAACAAAAAAACCCCTATACATTCAGCAGTTAAGTATTGACAAAAGCGCCCCCTGCCCAAAAAAAAGCAAAACAAAAAAAAAATGTAGTTTAAAGAAAGAAAGGTTTTATGAAACTTCTCTGAAGCACTGACTTCAGGCAGTTTACCTGACTTCTGCAGATCTCAGTCTGCCCTTCTGTCTGACGAAAGTCAGACACGGTGTTCTTCCACTCAGCTCTCAAGCTCTGGCTTCCTGAGCTCTATGATGTGAAGGGGTGTCAGCAACCATTGTGGATGTTCAGCTGGTAGGCAGCTCACAGGGCAGAAGAAGCAGTGCTGCCCACGTGAATCCTACAGAGAAAAGGAGCTGGCATTTTGCTCTGTGGCCCTCAGACTTAGTCTTGGCTGGGCCACTTCACTCTTGCATAGGGGTATCCTCATCACCAGCAGTGCATTTTAGTTTTTCTTCCTCCTTTTATAGGAACACCCCATTTCTGGGTAATCTTCTTGATTATTTGTGCCTAGACTGCCACCCTCTCCCCTCCCCCACCCTTCCTTTCTACTGCTTAATCAGAAAAGTGTCCCTTGGCTCTTTTTCCAAGCCACCGAGTTTGAATTGATCTTTGTTGTTAGTAAAAGGTGGGGAGGTGCTTTCTGGTTCCTGCTAAAGTTACCCGCCAGCACCAGCGGAAGGTGTGCATCTGATAATTATGGAACTCTAGTGCTTCCAAGGCCTGAGCGATTGAGCTAAGAGCAGTAATCCTGATCTTATCAGGAGGGTTTGTAGTCCAACAGTGTTGTTTATAACAGTATCTGTTTTACTTCCTGGGGCTCCCCTCCCCTTTTAGGATTCCCCTATAATCCTGCCCATTACCCCCACTGTGCATGTCTCATTACCTCCTAGGATCAGTTAAAACTGGTGGGAGGACAGAATGTTTTGCTTTTCTTTCTCCCAAGATCTGGAATTGGACTTTTAACATTAGAACATCATCAGCTCATTTGGTAGTCGGGTAGTAACAAGTGTGAAACAGATAATAAGCCTGCAGAGCCACAGGTGTAGCAGAGAAAAAGTTAGTTTATGCCTCGCTTATTAAAAAAAAATAATAGGCGTTCCCATCGTGGCTCAGTGGTTAACGAACCCGACTAGTAACCATGAGGTTGTGGGTTCGATCCCTGGCCTCGCTCAGTGGGTTGAGGATCCGGCGTTGCTGTGAGCTGTGGTGTAGGTCGCAGACTTGGCTTGGATCCCTCGTTGCTGTGGCTCTGGCGTAGGCCAGCAGCTACAGCTCTGATTGGACCCTTAGCCCGGGAACCTCCATATGCCGCGGGTACGGCCCTAAAAAAGACAAAAAATAAAAATAATAATACTAACAACAAAAATATTTTTGTTATACTTTGTATTTCAGAGTTATTAATTGATATCCGTGAGCTTGGGATCAGCCCTTTGAAGTCTAGTAATTTTACTTTGAGACTCAAGTCCTAGGAATTCACCCAGATCTGAACCTGAGGTTGGATTTGGAATCTATTAGATTATAGAGTACATGGAAAGAAATACATTACTGTTCTGCCTTCAAAGAACACTCAATAATCTCTATAAAAGTTATAACCTGTGTGATGTTCTAAGGACAGGGCAGTTTCTTAGAGGTTTCAGAATACGAGTCGCTCAAATGAAGAGTTAGTAGCTTAGTCCCTACACTTTAAACCTGAAGCAAAGAATTAACTCTTGCCTTGGGGAGAGTGAGGAATGGGAACTAAAATTGCTTTGGACATCTGAGCTGTGCTTTAATAAGATATTCCAGGTGGTCAAGGAGTAATCCTAAAATAGCCTAGATACTTAATTGCTTTTAAAGTCAGGCGTTCCTGTCTCTGGGGAGGTACAGCTCTAAGGAATGCAGTGCTGGCTCCTAAGATCTTAGAGGCGTGGTCTGGTTTTTTGTTTTTTTGTTTTTTTTTTTTCCCCCAAATCCCAGTAAAAAAGGCTCAAAGTAGCTTTCTTGGGTCAAGAGATGCTGGTTAAATGTCTCTCTCCTCACTGGAAGTTTGGCAATAAGCCTTTGGCTCCTGCTCCTTCCAGCTGCCATGACCTGGCTTCCTCCAGGGCTGTAGAATTGTTCTTGTCACCCTCCGTGCACCCCCAGAGACAGTGGTCTATTTTCGTTAGTGCTCAAAGGCTTCCTGCTTGATCCCCTGCCCAGCATCTCCATTTTCATCAGAAAATACCTTTCTCATGTTAAGGTTCAGATCCAGTTGATTCTCTGACTTGGCTGTTTCTTAAGACAGTCATTTCTCCCAGGTTGTACTGCTTTCCCTACCCCTACTCCTAACTCAGATCCTCAGCGTGGGGTTTTTGCAGAGCTGCCTAGCCCCAGTGCTGGCTTTTCCTCTCAGATCTTCAACAATATATTTTCATTGTAAATCATTAGGAGCATTAATAAATATTTTATTAAATAAAGAGTCATAGGAAGTTCCTGTGTGGTGAAGGCTAAGGGTTCAGCATTGCCTCAGCTGTGGCACAGGTTGTAACTTAGTGGGGGTGTGATCCCTGGCCCGGAGACTTCCACATGCCACAGGTGCAGCCAAAAAATAATAAAACTACTGAAAAAAAAAATGAAGAGTCATACTACTCGCATACTTGAAAGACTAAATATTGTGATTGTGTCAGTTCACTAAATTATTCTGTAATTTTAGTTGCAATCCAAATTTCCTTTTAAAGCAAGGAGGAAAGATGGGGAGCAAGTGATAGGTCTTGACAAAGATTCCAACGTTAATCTAGAAAAAATAAAGTTGTTTTTTAAATTGTCATTCTCTCCATTAGACTGTAACCCCCCAAGAAGTCAGAGGCTGTTAACAATCTTGTTCTTTTTCTCTCAGAATCTTTCACAGTAGGTAGCATATCCTAGTGATCAGGTGTTTGTGTGTGAACGGATATAATGAAAAAATTGAAAAGTGAAACTCCCCTATAATTCCAATTCAGTTACATGTCTGCGTACATTTGTTATGGTATATGATATAGTTTCCAACAAAAATGGATCATCAAAATCATCTAAATACTGATTTAATCAATTTTTTTTTTCAGAAAACATCCACTGCCTCCCCCATCTTCACAGTTCAGAGTTGAAATTTCCTCCTGGTATTCAAGGCATTTCACAGCCTGTTTCCACCTAACTATTCAGACTTGCATCCTCCCTGCCAAAACATGCCTTGTTTATTCCCCACTCCATGCTCATTGAGACTGTAAATCTCCCAGCCCATTCTTTCAGGCCAGCTTCATCTCCACCTCTGAGCCGCCTCCTTTCTTCTCCCTCCTGGGCACTTTGTGTTTGGTACTTTGACTTGCCCTATCTATTAAATGCTGTGTGTGTTCAGCTTGTTTTTCCATCTCTGTGGTAAAACTCCTGATGGTGGGAACCACTTTTGGGGTTGGGGGGAAGGGGGAGGGGGGTAATTCTCCTCAGCAGCTTGTACAATGCTCTCCCTGGGGTGGGCTCTCAGGAAATCAGCATTGAATGAATTTGCCATAGGCTCTTTGCTTCTCAGGACAGAGGGACCCTCTCCTCCAGCCCTGTCTCATGTTCGATTCCATACCCTGACATCCTAGACAGATGGTCATCTAGGGACAGGAAGCATCCTGAGAAGGCCCACTCCATTACTGAGCAGTTCTGATTGTTAGAAAAGTCCTTCTGATCGACCTGAAACCTACCCCTGTTTACTTTTCTACCCGGTAACTCTAGTTCTACGCTCTGGAGCTTTAGAGAAAAAAAGAAGAAAAAAAAAGACAACCTTACTTTCTCTTCCACAAGGCAGCCTTTTAGATTTTCAGGGAGTAATGAATACGTTTCCCCTTCCAGGGTTGAAGTGTTGGGGGAGCACTGTTTACATTTTGAGTAGCACTCAGATTAGTCGTTGATTTATTATTTTTTGAAGGCATGTTGGAAATTAAGATAACTCTGGCTCAAGTCGTCAGTGTTGGAAAGTGAGACACGTGGACAAGGAGAAATCTCGACAAGGCTCTTTACTTCTGCAGAAGGGCGCTGGTACTCCAAAAAAGCATGCGTGCTGAACAAAGGACCCTCCCCTATTTACCCCTAATGCAGGTGATGTACCTGTCCCCTTCCCATTGGTCAGGTCAGGGCGCACATTCTTCCTGGTTGGCTAATTGAGACAAATTGTTGCTGGGAAAAGAGGTAAAGAGGAAGGGGGTCGCAGGGGGCGTTTGGGCCAAACCCGGAGCAAAATGGAGTAACCAAGATTTTCCTTTTGATAGAAAAGACATTATGTTACTTTCCACAGGCATAAAGCACATGTCGCTGTGCTAAGTGCCATATTCTTCTAGAGACCCCTCAGTGGTATCACTTGCTTGTCTCTCTCCTGAGAGGAAGGGGAGGGAGGTGCTCCTCTCAGCCAGGATGTTCTGTTTTAGAGGTAGTGGTGAAAGGTTAGCAGTTCTTATTTCAGTAGCCCCAGATGAGTCCTCCTGGGCAACTGCTGTGTGAGGGCTGGTTTTCTATTTAGATGTACCTCCCAGATGAAGCCACTGAGAAGAATCAAGGAATAAAAGACTCTTCCATTCATAGGAGCCATCCAAGGCCCAGACTTGGCATTGTAGGCCTTCTGTGTGCAGAGAACGTTCTTCTTTTCCTCCCTCTCCTTTCCTAATGGCCCCTCCCAGAACACTTTCTACTGTTTCGTTTTTGTTTTTTTTTCAACCCATGAGGCAGAGAGCCAGGCACTGGGTTTCATTGCTGGCACTGCCACTTAGAAGGTCTGAGACCGTGGGCAAGTTAACTAGTTCTTTGAGCCATGGTTTTCCCATCTCCAAATAACTACCTCTGCATTGTAGAGTTAAGTGAGAAAATGCTTGATAAACTCCTGGTCCAATCCTTGTTACACAGAAGATGCACAAACACTAACTTCCTGCACCCGCTACCAATTTTGAGGGATTTACAGGCCAAACACTCTTCTGGCCTCCCTGGGGAAAATGAGCTGAATGTGGGTATAGTAGCCAAAACTAGTTTGGGGGGAGACTAGCCAAAGCTAGTCTTGGGAACAAACTGTCAGTTTCCTGTGAGCTCCTGGTGAGATCAAAGCTATTAAAGCAGGCTCTCAAGTAGGAGAGGCTGAAACGGTCGTAAATGGCAGTGAGTGGCCACTGACTACTGTTGATCCCGCACATTTCTGGGCTGTTGAATAAAACCTCTTCCCCCAGCAGGCAGACTTGCATGTGGTGACCCTTCAACTGAAGTGCTTTTCTTAGGAACCCCTTCTGACCCCTGAACTGTTAAGCTGACTCTTTTGGGGTGTGTTTTCCCAATACTCGCTTCTGCCACTCCCTGTTTTCCACCATTGCTACGGTCTCAGTCAGCCACACTCTGCATTCACGAAACTCAATCATTGCTGGGCTGATAACTCTGCACAATCACACCTGTGCCCTGTTGATAGGCCAAGAATCCTCCTGCGCATAAACTTGAAGTGCATAAGTGAGCTGTGTTTTATAGCAGTTGGTCAGAGTTAAGAACCAAGAAAATAACTGCTGAAGCCTGTAATCCTCCCAATGAAAGGAGGAGGGGAAAACAGAGTTGTGGGATGGGAGAGCCCACCTGTCTTGCAGCAGATGTGTCAGTGCTTTTTATGTGCTGGGGGCTGGGGATATGCAGGCTGCTTATAGTCTGGAGACATAGGCAGGAGCACAAGTTACCACAACACGGAGTGACACAGCCCAGAGGAGAAAGACTGGTGGGCAGAGATGGAGGCTTCACGGAGGAATTCCAGCTGGACTGTGAAGGGCGAGCAGGGTTCAGGAGTTACTCTCACCTCAGCCAGAAAATCCTGTGAAGCAAGGTCGAAGTTTAACCATCCCAAGACAAAGTAATGCATTTTCCCATCAGCCCCAGCTGAATGTTTTAAATTAAGTAATGGCCCAATTTTGCCTTGGACAAAAGAAAACAGCTCTACTCCTAGGCAACTTTTTTCCTGTGTTTTCTTTAAATAGTAACTGACATTCCTGTCGGTGGAATGGGTCAAACAGTGGGATTGCTCAAATTTCCATCCTGTTCTGACAAGTCTCCTTGTCTTCTGTGGTCACCAAGCTAGTGCATTTCAGGCCAAAATCCTGTCTAAAGGCAGATTTTTAATCTGAGTGGTTCATTCTTAGTGGACTGTGGCTAGTACATGGTCTGACCATCCCACTGCTCAGACTGCCATGGTTTGGGCAGAGCTGGTGAAAGCCAAGGGGTCACAACAACCCCCACCCCCATCTCAGAGGGCATTCTCATCTGTTCCTGGAGCTGAGCCCCCACACTCACACCCAGGTGTTTATTTTCACACATAGTCACAACCGTGGTGACACTGGCACCACCACCGCAGTGCTTGTTTTTACACTCCCTTCCTGCTCTGGGAAGCCCTGTCTGAGATTCTAGGCTGTGGATTCCGTCTTCTCCACCCAACTGAGTGTTAAATAGTTTCTGAGTGAATGTTCAGGGTGCCTGGAAGTTACTGTGATTAGCCAAAAAAACTGTGTTTTCATCTCTCTTGGTGACAGATAGAGAAAGAATCCTCCAGAGACCAGAATCAGCTTCAGATCTGCAGCTAGAGAGTTGGGAATTGAGCTGCCACAGTAAACAGCTGACATAACAGAAGCGGCAATGATCCCCCATTAAGTGTCTTTTAGCCGATAGGGGCTCCCGGGATAATTGACTTTCCAGCAGGAATTACTGGCTCAAACAAAATCACTGGGCATTAGGACGGCCTACTGCAGCCTTTAAAAGGGGACTGTAACTCTGTCTGGTTTTGCTGACCTGACAGGCATAATTCATCTTGATTATTCATTGTGCTAGTTGCCACCAGATGACACCAGATTTCTGTTGACTGTAATTACAATGTGGGGGTGGGGTTTAGCTTTTTTTTTTTTTTTTTTTTTTTTAAATAGTGTTTGTCCCTCTTGAGGCCTCCCTGATCTAAAGGTGCTGTAGGAAGATTTCTACAGCGTCTGCCTGGGGGAGATGATGAAGCCACAGTCAGATAGCATTTCCTGAGCACTTCCTTACACACGTCTTTGACTAGATAACAGGGAAACAATTTGATGTAGCCTGTTTCATGTCAACTGACAGGGCGTCACTTCTTGGTTATACTTTACTTTCGTGTGTGCTAAATTGTTGCTCTCAGAAAATGGGTCTACATCTGAGGGATCACTTTGAGTAGGGGAAAGCAAAGTATGGCCCCAAAACATAACTGAATAGTACCTCCTGCTTTCAGTTAAGCTTTACTGAAGGAGGAGGTGGGAGAGAATGGAATTAGACCAGGCTTTCATTTTATTGGCATGATTTTACGAGATCCCTCTGC
This sequence comes from Phacochoerus africanus, assembly GCF_016906955.1. NCBI lineage: Eukaryota > Metazoa > Chordata > Mammalia > Artiodactyla > Suidae > Phacochoerus > Phacochoerus africanus. The sequence goes on along the minus strand of NC_062552.1, from coordinate 60,199,516 downwards.
AGTCCAAAGAATGTCCTCCCAAGAAACCTCTGCTCCCCAACCCCAGATGTCCCTCCCCAGCCACTTATACACCCCAGCCAGCTAGAGGCACATGTGCTCAAAGGCCTGTGGGCACCTTTGATCCTGGGGGAGAAATGAGAGCGTGCCAGTCCCATCCCTGGAATCTCCACTGACCAACGGGGCGGCTGAACAGGCTACTTCTGCCCTGACTTTTTATACTCCCCACTAGCAGAGGGACTCTCCTGTATGGTATATGTGTCTGTACATTTTTTGAAGAGGTGCTTAATTGGTTCAAATAACCAGTTAACACCTTTTAACAATGATTATAGTTCATCAGGTATTCACTAGAGCCTTATAAGTGTCAGGCTGTGTGCTGGAGGTACAAAGATGAATAAGACACTTTGCTCTCTTGGATAAACAAAAAGGTCTTACTATATATAGCACAGGGAATTATATCCAAACCATAAACCATGATAAAAAATGATATTTTAAAAAAAGTGTATGTGTGTTCATGTATAGCAGAAATTGGCACAACATTGTAAATCAACTGTACTTTAATAAAAATTAAACCAAAAGAGACACGTTGCTCTCAAGAAGTTTATAATACATGGGAATGATAGTTCATTCCAAAATATATCAAATTCTTTTTAGGGCCGCACCTGCAACATATGGACGATCCCAGGCTAGGGGTCGAATAGGACCTGCGGCTGCTGGCCTACACCTCAGCTCACAGCAGCGCAGGATACTTAACCCACCTCATGAGGCCAGAGATCGAACTCGCTTCCTAGTAGATACTAGACAGGTTCTTAACCTGCTCAGTGACAACAGGAGCTCCAAAATGTGTCAGATTCTAAACTCAAAATGTACAGGGAGTGTTTCTAGGTACTTGTGCAGCTGGGTGTGAAAGGATAGGCTTCCCATAGAAGGTGAGTTCTAATTTGAGGAATAAGAGCTATCCAACTTTGGAGTTATCTTGTGACTCAGCAGGATAAGGATCCAGTGTTGTCAGTGCAGCCAAAAGAAAAGAAAAAAGTTACCCAACTGAATAAGAGTGGAAAGCAGATTTCAAGAACATAAAAGCTTATTTGCCATTCCCTCCCATTCAGTTGAATGGTATTAGTTATAATCAATTAAATTAGGATGAGGTTTTCATCATTTCTCTAATGAAAATGAACCTCACTGTAGTGGCACAGAGTCTCTGTACATTGGGAATAATCTCGGACCCTGAGGGCCCTCAAATTACTAGAGTTCTGATCACTACGGTTAGGACTTCTAGTGAGATTTGACTGAAAGACCACAAGATCTTTGAGATCTTCAGAATCTTTGTCTTGCTCCCTTTGACTCTTTATCTTCCACTCAGAGTGTTGTGTGAGAGTCCAGGCTGGGTATCTTTACAATATACCGTAAAACATACAAACATATACTATACAGAGCTTGCAGAAAAATGGTACATCTCAGAGTGATGAGTTCCAGAATATCAGCTAAGATGAGCAGGATCTCAGAAAATTGGGCCTCGGTGTCTTCCTCCTCCAGGATTATCTGGTGTAAGTAACACCCACCCACCTCCAACAAGTGGAGATGCTTCTTCCACCTGACTTGCTCTGGTTTTGGAACCATAATTGAAAACATAAAAACAGGATGTCCCTGGAGTTCCCTGGTCGCTCAGAGGGATAAGGATCTGGCGTTGTCCCTGCTGTGTCTTGGGTCACTGCTGTGGTACAGGTTCAACCCCTAGCCTGGAAACTTCTGGGTGTGGCCAAAAAAACAAAGGCCAAGCAAACAAAAAACCCCCAAGATGTCCCTGTTGGGGCGGCGGAGGCGGTTATGCGAGTAGTCATTCATTGTGAGCCAGGGGAACACAGTTGCTAAGGGTCCTCATCTTCACCCTAAATGATTTCCTTGCCCTCTTTTTCTCCCTACTCCCTTCTGAATTCTGTGCTTTGTTCCCTTTAGAATGGTGGTTTGGCCTGGAGTGATGATGCAGATGGAGGCCGGGGAAGAGAGATCTCTCGTGATTTTGCCAAGGTCTGTAATGTTTCCTTTGGGCCAACGAAAGGGGCAGTTCTGTTGTGAGTTGTTGCATCTGATCCCCAATGATTAAGGACAGAAGTGGCCTATGGGTCACATTAGTCATTCAGATAGTTGTGATCTCAAGTGTAAGACTTCTGCATAAGATGGAATTTTTCATTGTGTGTGGTGTTTTTTTTTTTTCCCCTTTGGGGTTTGGGATTGCAGCTGTATGAACTGGACAGTGATCCGGAAAGAAAAGAGTTCCTGGATGACCTCTTCGTCTTTATGCAAAAGAGGGGTGAGTGTGCAGTCTACTCTTCATTTCAATTCACTGAATATCTACTGAATGCCTACAGTGTGCAGGTCACTGCTAGCCTCCCTCCCTACAGAGTGCCACCATTTTAGCCTAGAAGATCAAGAGCTGTGTGCTGCTGACTGGTCCCAGACCTAGCCAAATAATTGGCAGACAGACTGAAGAGGAGAAAGAGGGCCTGGGTAGAAAATGGAGGATTTCCCATTGTGGCTCATTGGGTTAAGTACCCAACATAATCTCCGTCAAGATGCAGGTTTGATCCCTGGCCTCACTCAGTGGGTTAAGGATCTGGCGTTGCCTCAAGTTTCGACCTAGATTGCAGATGGGGCTTGGATCCAGCATTGTCGTGGCTGTGGCATAGGCCTGCAGCTGCACCTTCGATTTTATCCCTACCCCAGGAACTTCCATATGCCTCAGGTACGGCCATTAAAAAATAAATAAATAAAAAATAAGGAAATTAATGTAATGATCCTCCAAGTTTGGTCCTGCTTTATTTTTTCACTCTTCTGATTAACTGGTCTCTGGAGTCATTTCAAATTCAAATATTCTTTTTTCTTAGCCTTATAACAGCCCTGGACATCACTTAAATTGATATATGAGGCTTCCTGCTGGTACATCTAGCCTTATAGAGACTTAGAAAGGCCAATGAAAGAATAGAGGCCCTTCAGGATTTGTTGGAAACTCTGAAATGATCCATGAAAAGGAAAGGCTAACTCTTTTTTCTTAGCTATTGGCTTTTTAAAGATTTTTTGCAGCCGCTGGCGTAGTCAGGGTGTGGCTGCAGTATGAGTGTGGGGTACATGGGCATCTGCTTTACAATGCACCTTCTGCCGTCTGTGTCCTTTTCTCCTTCTCCCCCCACCACCCCCCAACCATCTCTACTTTGGACCATGATGTGAGTCTTGAGCCCAGTGACTTAACTTCCTGGCTTTGTATCCTCTCATAGCAATGGGTTCACCAGCTGGGACAGCCCTTAGGAAGCATGGCCAGAACCCCAGCCTCTCTTGGAGATAATCCACCACAGCCTGTGAAGCTCCACTTTCTTCACCCTCAGGACCGAGCTGTAGAGAGAGCTGCTCCCACCAGCATCCTCATTGGTGCCCTGCCTGATCATGCATCCCTTGGTTTCTGTGTCAGCTCCTTTATTGAGACCTGGAAGCGAAATCCTCCTCTTTATCCTAGGCTGAGCTGTATGACACCCCCAGCAACTAAATGCTCTGCATTAACTCCTCTCCCTGCCTATCTCCCTCTTCCTCTCCCCACCAGCTCCACCCCGACCTCCACCTCCTTCCCTTTCCTTTACCTTCCACAAAGCCTTACTGCCTTCTTAGTAGCATGCCTGTCACTGCTGGTTTGCTTACAAAGGCAATCGAAAGTTTTGAGTCTCGGTTTCCCCCCCATCTCCAAGCCTATCAAAGCAGTCTAAGCAGCTCTAATTAGTTTACTCCTCCAACTGTTATCTGGAGCTGCATGTGTCAGTAAAAAACAAGAATATAATCCCGAAAGATAATGTGACTGCCAGCAATGAAACTCCCCTGTTGCCCTGAGAGAGAGAAATCCACTTAATACTTTGGTCTCCCCTTCCAATTACCTTTTAATTATTTACAAGCTCCACAAGCCCAGCTGGTGCAAACCCAGGAGCTGATCTCGTCTCAGAGGGGCTGCCATAGCAATATAGATTTTAATCAGCAGTGTGTCTCCTGCTTTATTTTCCACTTTATTGTTTTTTCTCTCTTCCCAGAAGGATTTTTAAAGGAAAATGGAAGTTATATCAGCCTAGCCAAGAGTGAAGACTGTTTGCTTACTACTGCATCCCCACTAGACGAGGAGCTCCCTGAGGACAGCCCCTTGGTCATTCCTCTGTGTCCCCAATGCGAGCGTAGGGCCAGAGAGGAAGGTCCTCAGGACATGTTTGTTGTAGGAGCAGTCCTCTTGCTTTTCCTAACTCAGCTGTCCATGCAGGGAGGCCAAGCTGTACCCTTGGCCTGTACCCGGCAGTCGAGACAAGTGTGTGCTGCTGTTCCAGCATTGGGGGGCTACCATCTAGTCTATTCCCGAGTGAACCCAAAGCAGGAGTAAGTGACCTGTCTTTGATCAAGTCTGTTTATTGTTATTCAGGCCCTGAGTAAATCTTCACTGTCTTCAACACGTATGTTAGGTATTTCACTATTTGCTGGCATCACCAGTGGAAGGGAAACAGTCAAGTCATTTTTGCTCCCTGTTTATTACTCTAATATAAGGTTTCTCAGCTTCAGCATATTGACTTTGGCGACTGGATATCCTTTGTTTGGGGTGCACCCCCAGTCTTGAAAACCAAAAATGTCTCCAGATGTTATAAAATGTTCCTTGTCGAGGACACTGCCATAGAAGGATGGGAGAGATGGTGAAGGTCAAAAATTTCCTCTGCAGAGAAACTCTTCCAGGAAATCATCTTACTTCCACTCAGGTAGCGGTGCCTGAGGGCGGCAGGGCCTGTGTCAGGCAGAAGTGCGTGCTCCCCGCTGTGGCTGAGCGCCAGAGGAGTGGATGACTGATCAAAGACAGTCATTCTGGGCTGGGGTGCAGGGAGCTGAGAGGAGCTGTAGCACCAACATAGCGGCGGTAATGAGAGTGAGGCAGAAATGCAGTGGCATGAGTGGTGTACATGGCCCAGGCACAACTGGAAGAATCCTTGTCTGTGGCCTGGATGAATCAGCTGACCCCAGACTGAGGAGCAGTGTTTGGCCAAGAAGTTAGCACTCCAGGCTATGACATAGCTGAGTCATTGAAGTTAACAAAGGGGGAGTGTCACCAGAGCCAGGTTTTCAGGAGGCTTGCTGAAAGCTGGGGGCAATGCAAGCTGAAGAAGCAGGGAGACTATGGAGGTTGTTTAAATTCACAGTGATCTTCTTCCTGGAAAACTGGTGTCTGATAGTCTAAATTAGAGTGGGCAGTTCAGCAGGGCTGGGAGCTATTTGCACTTTTAATCATGTGAAGCTTGCTGTCTTTACTCTTCACAGAATGGTGAGGCCTAGGGCCCCTAGAAATTTGTGACATCCCAAATTAGAGTGTCTGGGAGCACTCAGAAGGCTGATCTTGTTAGCTGGCTGAGTCCAAAGAAGGGCCTCATAGACCTTGGCAGTGGATCAGCAGCTCATCCTGCAGAGCTAATATGAAGGATAAGCAGTAGATTTCAAAGGAACCAGTGAAAATGGCCTGTGTTTGAAAGGCCCGGTGACACCCGCCTGGGCGTGGAGTAGGCTAGGCAGCTTTGACACAGCAGGCTGCACCTCGAAGGGAGTGGACCGGGCACCTAGGGAGGCAGTGTGCAGCAGGCGGCCCCAAATGACTGCAGCTGCAGGTGATAAAACTGCTGTCCAGTGGGAGGGGAGCCAGGCCATAACTGCTGCTTTGTGCTGGTCTTTCTGGCTTGTTAACATGTTTGAGTGAATTGACTGCAGCAGATGGGCCTTTCAGCTTTCGCCACCTTGGTTTCTAGGCACCCTCGTTACCCCTCCCCCATCAGCAGAACAGCCTGCCCCAGAAGGTGCCTGAGAAGAGGCTGAGGCAGCCCCCAGTTGAGCTCCCTGTGGCCTGCCTGCCTGCCTAGGGAATGGCCATTACAGCCTTGTCAGGAGGCAGGTGGAGAGGCAAAGGGCTCTGAGCTGAGGAGTGTGAGGCCAGGACTAACATCCCACCCTTCTCTGGGACCCTGAGCAAATCCTTCCTCTTCCGGGGCCTCAAGTTTCCTTATCTATAAAACAAGAGCATTCAGTTAGAGTCGATCCTGGAAGTTTCTTCCCAGTTCTGTTTTTTATTATGTGTCCATGATTGTGTCATGATTGTGTCTGTTGCACTACAACAGATAACGAGCCACCCTCGATGAGCAAAACAGAAGATAAACCCCTTGAGCAGTTTTCTTGCAAAATAGAAAAAATAAAAACTACACCAAAGACCCCCAAAACCAAACACTTCACTCCTTCCCTTGCTGAATAATGTTTCTTCATTTACTTACTGAAGCCAAATTGAATTAAACAAGTTGCCTTTAATTTTTTTTTTCCGCCCTCAAATGTTCCTCAAGAAAGATGGGTTAGATTTCAGCACTCCAGTGCCCTCTTTTGCTCACCTTTGCCACATGCATGTGTGTGTGTGTGTGTGTGTGTGTGTGTGTGTCAAACACACACACCTTTCTTTGCCTCTGAAAAAGCCAAACAGTTGTAAATAAAATGCTCACTGTGAGTGGTTTCTGAGCTGTCATTTCCTGGTTAGTTTTCCAGGGTGACTTGGCGGGGTTACTAATTTGGAAGTCTCATCAGCAAAGGCTTGTAAATAGTTCCATTCTTCCTTCATCAGTGAGGAAGAGGAGCCACTTCTCTTGTTCCCCAGGCGGTATAACAGAAGTATGGTTTCATCAAAGAAGAGGAAGATGATTTTGCTGTTAATTTTATTATCGTTTTCCCATGCACTTTACAGAACTCTTTCAACCCATTATCTGATCTGTTGCTCCCCACAGCTCCAGCCCTGTGGAGTAGAGAGAACAAAGGTTATCGTGTTAGCCCTGAAGAATCAGCCCTCAGGGTAACTGACTCACCTGAGGCCACAGAGCCGATTTAGCACTTGGCCTCCTAACCACCAGGCTATGACTTTTTCCCTCTCCTGCACTGCCCTTGAGAAACTTGTTCCTAGCACCAGCAGTTCCATCACTTCCCCTTGGAACATTAGGCAAGCCTCATCTCTCATTCAGCCTTCTGAGCCCCACAGAGAGTGTAGCCCACCTCCACAGGTCAGTGTTCAGTAGGGTCTGACAACATCTAGCTGATTAACACAGGGTAGAATTCTTCATTTAAGAAGAGTCTTCATCTCGGCATAAGGCCTATCTCATGGGGCGGGGGCAGATGTGACAGCTCACAGGGGCACAGAGGCTGCCATCTGTCAGGGTAGGATGGGGTGGGGGTGGGGCCCGGGAGACAGAAGCCCTAACAGTAGCATCTTGCATGCACCCCAAAGGCCTGCAAGCAAGGATCTCCCCTCTAGCCTCTGTTCCAGCTTGGCACACCAGCCTAAGGACCTGCTTGGTCATGTGGAAGACAAGTTTTATCATACCTCACCACAGAAGTGCCCTCCCTCCCCCACCAGCTCTGTTCAAGGCTGCAAATTGACCTTGGTTTTCCCAAATGGATTGTTGAATCTGTTTTTGATGTGTGTATACAAAGAATTTACTGTGGGAAAAGGGCTTGGTCTGCCTCAAAGTGCAATTTGAGTGTTTTTCCTCCTGTTGTGTGCTTATCTATCCATCTCAGGCAAGGAAATGTTCGTGACATATATTGCTTTGCCTTTTGGTGGAGGGAGTTTCTCGTATATTCTTTGTATCTGGTAGTAAATGGTCTGTGCCATGGACACTCTTCCTGATGGACTAAAATATGTTTGTCTTTGTCAGATAAAATGGGCTTTGGGACTTTATTTTCTAACTTTATCCCCAAATGAAAGTCCAAAATGCAAATCTTTGCCTCAGGGTAATAACCCTTTATTTTAGGCCAGATCTTTTTCTCTCCCCAGGTGATCCAACCACTGTTCAAATACTAGGGTTCCCCCCACACACACACACCCTTTTATGTTTGTGTCATTTAAATACCCTATACCTACCTAGTTATCCATGATAATGGGAAGAGATCCTCGTTTTTGAAAGACATGGTTAACTTCAGTAGCCCTTTTTGGTGTTTAAATTCAGCTTCTTCCCCCTCAAAATCCTTTATTGGTACTTACAGCACTTGGTAAAATTGGGTTGATAGTTTTGCTTGCTTTGTTCCAAGGTGAGCCAGTATTCGGTAAATCATCCAAGGGCTGGTGTAGGGAAAGTTTGAAGGTAAGCATTTGGCCCACTTACCCTGTGTCTTAAGAGGCTAAAGGCAGGGATTGACAATGGAAGCTCAGACGGCCATGCAGTACCCAGGCCAGAATGCCCATGAGTTGTTGCACCTCTCCCAGGCCAGCCTTCCACCCCCTCTCCTGGAGACACTGGCCAGGGCTGTTGATCAGCAGCAGGTAAAACAGAGAAGACCTGACAGCCCACCTCCTTCTAACTCCTTGGCCAGCTTCTCTGAACTTATTTTTTTAAGGCAGGAGACAGTGTAACCATAACCATAATTTTATTATTTGCCATAGTAGAAAACAGCACTGCACATACTGTTGAGCTTCACCAAGAGCAGTTAGCCCGAGCTAGAGTATCAAGAAGGGCAGTAGGTGTAAAATTAGCTTCTCAAGGGAGTTCCCGCCATGGCTCAGCAGAAACGAACCCAACTAGTATCCATGAGGATGTGGGTTCAATCCCTGGCCTTGTTAGTGGGTTAAGGATCCCGTGTTGCCGTGAGCTGTGGTACGGGTCACAGACGTGGCTTGGATCCCAAGTTGCTGTGGCTATGGCATAGGCCGGCACCTGTAGCTCTGATTGGACCCCTAGCCTGGGAACCTCCATATGCCGCAGGTACGGCTCTAAAATGCAAAATAAAAGTTAAAATTAGCCTTTCAGGTTATGGTGCCTCTAGAACTCCCATGCATTGCTGGTGGGAATGTAAATGGGCATAACCACGGAAATCTGGTAGTGTTCACTAAAGCCACAGTATGCTAACCCCATTACCCAGCAGTTCCACTTTTAGGTGTATCTTCAACAGAAATGAGAGCTTATGTTCACTGAAAGACACATTTGAGAGTATTCCTAGCAGCATAGCCAAAAACTGGAAAGAACTCAAGTATCTGTCAGTAGTAAGATGGATAGCTAAGTGATATATGGTCCCGTAGTGGAACATCACACAGCAATAACAAAGAATGAATTACTACTGTGTACAACTGGGAGGACTGTCACAGGTCTCACGCTGAACAAAAGAAGCCAGATACAGAACAGTGTGTACTACATTCTTCCATTTATGTCAAGTTCAAAAAAATCACCTCTGGTGATACATGTCAGGAAATGGTTACCTCCTGTGAGGAGTCGGGTGAGGGGTAGATATTGATTGAGAAGAATAATGGGAGCATGTTCTGGGGTGCAGGAAATGTTCTGCATTTTGTCCTGAGGAACGGTTACAGGATGTACTCAACAGTAAAAACCTGTAGTGGGCTGTATATATAAGATTAGTGCACCAGACTCTCTGTCAGTTAACCCCTCTTCAGTGGGAAATGGGAGGTGGAGGGCTGAAAGTATGTGCTGGTCCAGTCCAGTATTAGGATATTCACACATCCTTGCCTCTGCGCTGTCTTGTGGAACAGTCAGCTACACACTGCATGGCACACCACAGGCCCTGCTGCCCAGTTTCCCCGTGAAAGGTATTTTCTCCATGAGCAACTTGGGGAAAAATCACTAGTCATCCCTCTGCTTTCTCCCCTAGGGAGCAGGACTAGAGCAGGGCCAAAGTGAATATGCAGAGGTATGAGCAGGCCTGCTTGCCTGTCTGCCTATGCACATTCCCTGCTTAACGTGGGACTTAACTCTTCTAGGCTCCCTGGTCAGCTGCCTTGGCTCTCTTGACAGGCTATGGAAATGATGAATGATCTTGTTCAAAGCCAGGAAAAAGTAGTGAGGGTCCCTAGTGGGATCACGCCCTGGGTCCTAGGCCCTCCCCCTGACCAGTGGGCAGGAAGGGAGCCGTGCAACTCTGTTTGGGGTCCCTGCCCCCTAATTGCTTCTGGTCTTCACTGCAAGGTACCCATTTCTGGGTTGGGGAGAACTGGCCACTCATGCCATCTCCCATCTTTTGTCTCTAGGGCCAGAGGAGGCCCTCTTCTCGCTCTGCCCTCACCCCGCCCTGCTCTGTCTCTGCAGTCTGTGTGCCGGGAAGGAGAGCCAAGTGCCAGGGAGCAGCTTTTGTTTGGCTCCATCCTCACCGAAAGCTCTCCAATCACAGGTTTGGCCTGCTAGTGCCAGTGCCCAGCGGCATTCCCACCACCAAGGGTTAAAGCTCTGGGAGCCCCAACAGCTTCAGTGGGTCTGGGGGCCCTCATAAAAGCCTTTTCCGCCTTGTCCCTCGGGCTGCCTCAGGCTCCCTGGCTGAAATCTGATAAGGGGCCTCTTTGTTGGAACTGTCAGTCTCCTTTATTGAGGAGGGAACTGGAGACCAGCGGCATTTCTTGGGGTACCGATAAGGCTCTGGATTCCTGTCAGAGGGAGCATGATTAATTACCCTCAATCCTAGCTTCTGCTTTGATAGCAGTGACTGACAGTCCACAGGCTTCCCTATCAGGTGCTCCCGCCCCCTCTGGGCTGCGTGATGGGGGCGGAGATTCCACCTCCTGCCGGGCCAACCCTGGTGACCCACAAAGAGCTTTCTGCAGTGGCCGCTGACCTCCTTCCTGGTTCTCTGCAGGTTGCTTTTGCACTTACTGTGGACTAAGGCCCATCCCCTCTCAGGTGAAGAGCCTCTTTAGAGGAAGATGTAACCAGGCCAGAGATTTCTCCCCTTCCCCACAAGGCTGAGGAAGGAGCTACTGCTTATGGACTTGAACTTCACAGACCTGGTCTTAAGCCACACAGGAGCTCTTCATAAGAGAAGATCCCAAACCTAAACCATCCATCTGAAGGTCACTTGGCAACATTATTCCTTAATTCAGGCAAACTCCTAAAACCAAGTCACCTCCCTTTGGTAATAATCATGACTATCAATTTTTGTTTTAAGTTTTTATTCATAGACTCATAGGACTTTAGAACTGGAAGTCATCTAGTCCAAGTTGCTTGTTTCAGACAGACAGGTAAACTGAGGCCTGGAAGTGTTCCCAGGCCCCATCCTCACCCCCTTGGTTCCCTTTCCTGTTCAGGCCCGGAAACTCAGCTAACAGGTCTTTCTCCCTCCTTTTCATAGTTGAATCTCCTTGGGACAAGGGAGATGGCTACAGGCAGAGACAGACCAGCCTGAGGATCCTGCCTGTCTCTTAGTTGATGAAAGAATCAAAGCCAGGGCACGTTTTATGTCTGAACTGGCTTCGTAGTGTGAGAAAACCATACTGTCATCTAGAGCTGGCGCTCAGAATAGCCTCGGCTTTGTTTCTCACGGTACTGAGCAGCCCCCCTACACTGGGAGCTACTTTTAACAATGTGATGGAGGGCCAACCATGAGGAAGAAAGTGCCTGTTCCCACTGATCCCCAGAACCAGGGTGCCTGGCCACACCGCAGTGGCCCAAGTGAGGGAAATCATGACCCCTGCATGCCCAAAGTGGCCCTGGGCCACAGACCGGTCCTGCCTGTGGTTTCGCTCAGAGGTGCTGGGAAGAGCTCACTTTTGGGACTTGAAATGCAACTTTGTTCCTCCCTGGTGTTCTCAGGTCCTATAGCTACCTGTTTCCCTTGCTCTGAGCAGTCCCCCCAGCCTAATGCAGTCACTCTCTGTGTGACTCTAAAAAGGCTAAATTTTGATGAAATTTCTGTATATAATGACATTGTTGTCTTTGAAAGAAGCCATCTCAAATGACTTGACATTTAGTCTAGTAACTACTCAAAGTGAATTTGTAATTCCTTTCTGAGAAGTTGCTTTCAGAGGTGGTTTGAGCCACACTAGAAAATCTGTCAAGGTTTATGGCCACACCTTATCGTCACACAAAATCAGTATAAACAGCCTAGTCACTTCATCCTATTTTCCTGGCTTGCTTCCACGAATGACAGTTTCTAAAAGTAAAATACACCCTTTACGTTTGAAGATTTACCCTCCTTTGGAGAGAGTCAAATGAAAATAGTGCAAATTCTGAAAGCTTTCACAAACAGAGTTCCAAAACTATGTGCTCACTGGCTCTCCAAGGTTTCACTTCTGAAGGACAGCACTTCCTCAGCTGGGCAAGACCTCTTGGCTCTCACTCAGCCACGCCTGTTCTTTGTACGTCACAGACCCAGCCACCTTCCCCTCTCTAATGACTGTCTCCCCTTCTCTTTGGCCCCACTGAATGAGATCATGGTTTCTGTAGCTTCTCACAGTCCCCAGCCCTCCATCCATTCCTCTGCTGCTGGTGGTCCTCTTACTGTAGAACTCAGACTTGAAAGGCTTAACCACTCTGGGTCTCGGTTCCCCAGTCTGTTTAATAAGGGTTGTGACTGTAATGAACGTGCCAGGACCTGAGAGGTGACTTCTGTTCAGGGCTCTCAGCATTAGATTCTTTTTTTTTTGGTTTGTCATTTCTTGGGCTGCTTCTGCGGCATATGGAGGTTCCCAGGCTAGGGGTCCAGTCGGAGCTGTAGCCACCAGCCTACACCAGAACCACAGCAACGCGGGATCCGAGCCGCGTCTGCAGCCTACACCACAGCTCACGGCAACGCCAGATTCTTAACCCACTGAGCAAGGGCAGGGATCGAACCCGCAACCTCATGGTTCCTAGTCAGATTCGTTAATCACTGAGCCATGACAGGAACTCCAGCATTAGATTCTTAAAGGTAGTTGACACCCTGGTGGGCATCCCACACACATGAAGGAAATGTGTTTAATATTCCCATTTGGGTTCCACAGAGCTGGTTGCTTTGACTCTGAGAAGCAGGTTTGTTGGTTTGTTTGTTTGTTTAATTGACATGGTTGTTTAACTTATTGAACATTGTATAACATTCAAGACAGGGTAAAGGAAAAACAGGCCCTGCCTTCATAGGGCTTCCAGTCCTCCTGTGACACCAGACAAACATAACATGGAATAATTAGAGTGTGATTATTTGCTAAACTTGAAGGGGTTGTAATAGAAATTTTGAGAGACAAGAAGTCCACATGTACTGGGGTCGCTAGAAATTTCTTCCTGGAGGGAGTGAACATTAAGGATTTGAGCACAGGCAGGTCAGCTTGGGCTTGATGAGGAGGGAGAGCACAAAGCAAAAAGTACAGAAGGAGCTTGATTTATGGGTGAGGGTGAGAAGACCCGGCTGAGTAAAGTGAGAGTGAGTTGTTGGGATGTGCTCAACATACGTCGCACCTAATCTTCCAAGGAGTGGTGGGAACCCAGTCGTAGGGTTGAACATGTAAGGTGGGATGGGCCAGAGATGAGAGTATTTGTAGGTTTTTAAGCAAGGAAGCAAGTAATGTGGTCATAGTGGTGTTTTCATCAATTGACTGGCAGCAGCATTCAGGCAGGGCAGATCGATTTGAGGCTACTATGGTCAGCCTGGCCCAGGGTGATGTCTGCAGGCTGAGAGGAGGATAGCTTTAAGAGATACCTCAGGAGTTCCCGTCGTGGCGCAGGGGTTAACGAATCCGACTAGGAACCATGAGGTTGCGGGTTCGGTCCCTGCCCTTGCTCAGTGGGTTAACGATCCGGCGTTGCCGTGAGCTGTGGTGTAGGTTGCAGACGCGGCTCGGATCCCGCGTTGCTGTGGCTCTGGTGTAGGCCAGTGGCTACAGCTCCGACTGGACCCCTAGCCTGGGAACCTCCATATGCCGCGGGAGCGGCCCAAGAAATAGCAAAAAGCCAAAAAAAAAAAAAAAAAGACAGATACCTCAGTGGGGGAATCAGTGAGCCTCCCAACAACCAATTGGTGGGTAAGAGAGAAGAGAAGAGGAGCCAGTGCTGCCACTGAGGTTCCTACCCAAGACCTCAAAGAATGGTGTTGTTGGAAAAAGAGGAAGCAGTGGGGAAAAGGAGGTAGCCTAGGGGATGGTGAGCTCAGCGTGAACGTCTGACCTGCAAGTGTAAAGATATCCTCAAAGCTTCTGGAAATGAGGGCTTCAGGGTCCTGTGTGAGGGGGCCTTGGGAGTGGTCGTACCAGCCTCTCCAGGCGATGCCATGAGGGTGTGAACTCGCCAAGGCCATGAGTGTGCACGGCCAGGCCGGCCTCCAAAGGAGGGAGAGTAGCCTTAGCCCTGTCCTGCCAGGAGACCAGTTCTGCTGCACGAGACTCTTGTTCTTAGGACAGGAATGAGGTCTACCGCCCAAAACAGCAGAGAGAGAAAAAGTTAACCATCATACTAGCTATTGTGTCTCTGGAGCAGTCCTCTGATACTTTACCTCTGAATCTTTGACTCTAACTCTATGGCCCCTTTGTCCTTGACCCTCCAAAGACCAGCCAGTCGAGGCAAAGGTCTCCAAGACCTCTGGTTCCCTCCATACACTGAGAAAAGAGGCCCCGTCCCGCCATAGCCCTGCCACATGTTCATGCTCATGCTGCATCCTCCTTGTAAACGTGGGACCCTTCACTCCCCTCTGGCTCGAATTATCCTGTAAAAGAGTTGGTGAGGCCTGTGTTCCAGGGCTGAGAAGAAAATGCCATTCCTTGAGGGGGAAGAAGCAGAAGGAGTCAAACAAACAGCCCTTCTGTAATCAGACTGGCCAAAAGTCCACCAGGCAGTCAGTGAGACCTCAGCAAGACTTGAGGGGGGACGAGGGCGGCAAGGCAGAGGAGGAGCAGCCTGTGTACAGTAAAAGGACTTGCCATCAAAAGGCAACAAGTCTCATACCCTGCCCTGGACGGTGACCCTTCCCGCTGGAATTCTCCCCTCTGACCTCCAGATCATTAATCCCGAGGCTGCCAAATGACAGTCATCCATCACGCCTCCTGACGAGCATCCCGGCTGCCTGTGAAAGAAGCCCAGCCCCGCCCTCCCTGCCGTCCCCTGGTGCTCATTAGTGGGCCTTCCTGCTCGGTGCCAGGTTTCCTAATCAAGTCCCTGACTCCTCTCACTTCCCTTCGGGGCCAGTGGGCGGAAGTGGCTCTGACCCTCCCTCTTTCAGAGGCCGGGGTGGGGGGTGGGAGCGATTAGTGGAGAGAGAATTGTTGAATGGCTTTTTATCCCCCTGGAGACCCATGTGTCCAGCAGCTCCTTTGCCATAGCGGGGACACAGGAGAGAGAAAACCACTTCTCCATCCTGCAGCAGGAGAAGAAATGAGGAGAAAACAGGCAGTATGCAAATAAAAACACTGTACTGAGAGTTGCAAAAGAGAAGCCCGGGGAGCTATCTCCGTGGCCAGTGGGGCAGGACTTAACCTGTCTAGGGAGTCAGGGAAAGACTTCCCCCAGGAGGCAGCTGAATGGCTTCTGAAGGCTGCAGAGGACTGGGAGTTGCCAAATCATTAGGAAAGAATTTGGAATCATAGTCCTAGCAAAAAAAGGGGGCAGGGGGCGTGGAATCTTTCAAGTCATCTACTCCAGCCCTTCAATTTGCAGATGGGACTCAGACCCAGAGAGGCTATGTGTTTTACCCGGGGCCACACAGCCTGTGAATTAGGCCTGTCTTTCTGTTCATCTCCAGAACTGGCAGCTAGTCTGATAGTGTCCAGGCTTTGGGAGTTTGAGTCAAATTATACTTTTAAACAGAACCATGAATAGAATTTCCAACTCAGCAAAAGGTGGGCACCCACAGGTGTTTTCTTTCTCTGCTTAATGATGGCACAACCCTCTGTTTCTCTCTTTGCACAATCACAGGGACTCCCATCAACCGAATCCCCATCATGGCCAAGCAGATCTTGGACCTGTACATGCTGTATAAGCTGGTCACAGAGAAGGGGGGGCTGGTGGAGATCATCAACAAGAAGATCTGGAGGGAGATCACCAAGGGCCTGAACCTGCCCACATCCATCACCAGCGCGGCCTTCACCCTAAGGACCCAGTGAGTGGCCAGGGCCCTGGGGAAGGAAGCTGAGGCTGGAGAAAAGGGATGCTTTAACCTAGAGGAGAGGAAGGAAGGAAATTCCACTGTACAGTGAGCAAGAGGGGTGGAATTCCCAAAAGAGCCAAGAGTTTCTAAGATAAATCCCTCACTAACCTAAAGTATTCTGAGAGTGCCCTTTCCCAGGCATCTCCTGTATGCTGCTGCTTCACCATTCTGTTTTATTCAAACCTCACCAGCACCCCCATCAAGTAGATACTGTCCCTGTTTTCCAAAAACAAGAAGGAAGTCTCAGATATTAAATCGTTTGGTCAAGGCCATACCAGCTAGTAAGTGGTCAGACCGAGATTTCCACCTGGGCTCCTGTCTCTGAAATCCACTCTTTCCAGGACACCATCTCCCACATAGCACCCCCCTCCCCAAGCCTGGCCCTTTATACCTGACAATCAGCTTGCCCCAGCAATCCCAGATGCAGAGGAAGGCAGGTAGGCTGGCACCACCAGGATTGGTGACCTATTTTTTTTTTTTTTTTTTACCCATTTGAGTAAATTACAAGGATGAAAGAAGTACTGCGAGCATGAGTAGCATTGGGGAATGAGGGCCAGAAGAGACTCTGTTCTTTGGGAACACTAGATGTTGCTCTCTGAAGAACAGGGAGAGAGCAGCTATATGTCGGTTAAGGGGCGCTTTTTTTTCCCCTTCAAAAAAAATTTTTTTTTGTCTTTTTTGTTTTGTTTTTGGGGGTTTTTTGGTTTTTTGTTTTTGTCTTTTTCTAGGGCCGTTGTTTTTTTTTTTAATTTGTTTAATAAAAGTGTCATTGATTTACAGTGTGTCGCTTTCTACTGTACAGCAAAGTGACTCAGTCATATATACATTGTTTTTCTCATATTCTGTCATGTTCTATCACAAGATACTGGATGTAGTTCCCTGTGCAGGACTTCATTGCTTATCTATTCTAAATGTAATAGTTTACATCTACTAACCCCAAGCTCCCAGTCCATCCCCCTCCCTCACCTTCCCCCTGGCAACTACAAGTCTGTTCTCCATGTCTGTGAGTCAATCTCTGTTCTGTAGATAGGTTCATTTGTGCCACATTTTTTTTCCCTACGGCCGCTCCTGTGGCATATGGAAGTTCCTGTGGCTAAGGGTCAAATCAGAGCTACAGCTATAGCTACAGCCACAGCAACGTGTACCACATTTTAGATTCCAGGTATAAGTCATATCCGATAGTATTAGTTTTTCTCTTTCTGATTTACTTCACTCAGTATGAGAGTCTCTAGTTCCATCCATGTTGCTGCAAATGGCATTATTTTGTTCTTTTTTATGGCTAATATTCCATTGTGTAGATACACCATGTCTTCTTAATCCATTCATCTGTCAATGGACATTTAGGTTGTTTCCACATCTTGGCTATTGGGAATAGTGCTGCTCTGAACATAGGGGTGCACATATCTTTTTCAATGAAAGTTTTGTCTGGTTATATGCCCAAGAGTGGGATTGCTGGGTCATGTGGTAGTTCTATATTTTGTTTTCTGAGGTATCTCCATACAGTTTTCCATAGTGGTTATACCAGTTTACCTTCCCACCAATGGTGTAGGAGGGTTCCTTTTTCTCTTCACTCTTTCCAGCATTTGTTATTTGTTGATTTGTTAATGATGGCCATTCTGACAGGTGTGAGGTGGTACCTCATTGTAGTTTTGATTCGCAGTTCTCTAATAATTAGTGATTTTGAGCATTTTTTCCTGTGCCTCCTTTGGGGAAATGTCTTCTTTGGGGAGATGTCTGTTTAGGTCTTTGCCCATTTTTCAGTTATGTTGTTTATTTGTTCTTAAGTTGTTTGTATATTTTGAAGATTAGGCCTTTGTCATTTGCATCGTTTGCAACAATTTTCTCCTGATCTATAGGCTGTCTTTTGTTTTGTTTATGGTTTCCTTTGCCGTACAAAAGCTTGTAAGTTCAATTAGGTCCCGTTTGTTTATTTTTGTTTGTGTTTCTATTGCCTTGGGAGACTGACTAAAAAAACATTTGTACAGTTGATGCCAGAGAATGTTTGCCTATGTTCTCTTCTAGAAGTTTTATGATGTCTTGTTTATGTTTAAGTTTTATAAGCTATTTTGAGTTTATTTTTGTGTGTGGTATGAGGGTGTGTTCTAGTTTTGATTTACATACAGCTGTTGGGTTTTGCCAGCACCACTTGCTAAAGAGACTGTCTTTTTCCCATTGTATATTCTTGCCTCCTTGGTCGAAGATTAATTGACCATAGGTGTCTGGGTTTATTTCTGGACTCTGTTCTGTTCCGTTGATCCACATGTCTGTTTTTGTATCCAGTACCACACTGTCTTGATTATTGTAGCTTTTTAATACAGCCTGAAGTGTTATACTTCTGCTTTGTTTTTTTCCCCCTCAGGATTGCTTTGGAAATTCTGGGTCTTTTATGGATACATATAAATTTTTGGATTACTGGTTAGGTGGCATATTAAGGCCTTATTGAAAAGTAGAAGGGTTTTATCTAGTGATACTGTTCAAGCAGAAGTTGGCGGCAGAGCAATAGCCAGCATAGCAGTGTTCCCAGGGTACTTGGGTAGAGAATTGCTTCTTGGGGCATTTGACACAAAGAGGGATAGCATTTCCAGGTCCACACAAAATGGGAAGAATTGCTCCTGTCTAACCAGCCTGACTCACAACAGTTAGGAAATCAAAGAGCCAGAAAGACATTGCCAAAAACGGGCTTCATTTCTCCCAGGGCACTGGAAAGGCACCACACCAACTTGAAGCATTAGCTACTTCCCTTAATGAATGGTGCCTCTGGTTTAAGCTGCGTCTAGAACTGGGTCGAGTTAGAGGGCCTGGGTGGAGCGCCCATCTGTCCTGCAGGCTCCCCTTGCTTCAAGGGCGCGCATTGTGCTCCTTTGTCCTGCAGGACAGAGCCTGCTCCACAGAGGCCGCCTCCAGAGACTCATCGACTTACTGGGCTGTCCTGGTGCTGCGTTTTGGATGATTCTTGCTTCTTTCCTTCCTTACCTCCAGGTACATGAAGTATCTCTATGCCTATGAGTGCGAGAAGAAAGCCTTGAGCTCCCCGGCCGAACTCCAGGCAGCCATTGACGGCAACCGGAGGGAGGGCCGGCGGCCCAGCTACAGCTCCTCCCTCTTTGGCTACTCCCCTGCTGGTGCCTCTCATGCTGCCACCGCCACCACCGTTACCGGGGCCCCTGCCCTCCTCTCGCCACCCAAGATCCGCTTCCCCATCCTCGGGCTAGGCTCCAGCAGTGGCACCAATGCCAGCGGCCCTCGGATATCCCCAGCAGCCACTCTCAGGAAAGGTCTGCAGGGCCCTTAGGAGGAGGGGAGACAGGGAGGAAGGGTGCCAGGTTGCTCGGGTCCAAGATGCGGGTGGGAGGGTGGATTGTGGGTTGGATCCAGCTCTGGTGCCTTTGTCAGGTGATGGAGTCCCAGTGACAACTGTGCCCGTGCCAAATCGCCTGGCTGTGCCCGTGACCTTGGCCAGCCAACAGGCTGGTACCCGAACAGCCACACTCGAGCAGCTGCGGGAGCGGCTGGAGTCAGGGGAGCCCCCTGAGAAGAAGGCGTCCCGGCTGTCGGAGGAGGAGCAGCGCCTGGTGCAGCAGGCCTTTCAGCGCAACTTCTTCAGCATGGCGCGGCAGCTGCCCATGAAGATCAGGATCAACGGCAGGGGTGAGCACCAGGCCTGCACGCCAAACACGTGCTCCATTCAAGAGCCAGTTCATATCTCAGGGACTGAGGTGGGGCCCCTCCAGGTTCTGCCCCCTGGGCCCCCTTCGGTGGCCATGGAGATCTCAATTCATCAAGCTGAGGTCATTTTCCAGGGGACCTGAAATTGCCTCAGGCATGCCTGGCAAAAAAGGAAGAACAGTTCCAGGAGGAGGAGCCAGAGACCTTCAGGGACAACTGCTATGTCTTCCCTGTCCCTCCTGCCTTTTGATCAGTTTCAGTTAAATGGCTTGCCCTTGGAGTTCCTGCTGTGGCTCAGTGGGTTAAGGATCCAGCGTTGTTTCTACAGAGGTGCAAGTTCACTCTCTAGCCCAGAACAGTAGGTTAAGGATCTGGCATGGCTGTAGCTGCAGCTTAGATTTGATCCCTATCCTGGAAACTTCCCTGTGCCACCAGTGTGGAGGAAAAAACATAAAAACACTCACCCTTCACGCCGATACCTCACATCTCGGAGGAAGACAGTGCGTTCACTCCTGAGGCTCAGTGAGGGGCCAGGCTGCCAGTGACCCTTGGGAGAGAGGAAAGGAGGAAATTCAAGTTTGGCAGCATAACTGACATCTTTTCCCTTCCCCTCCGCATTTTTCAGGTGCCCCACCTTCTCATCCCCCAAACCACACACTCCACTTCCCTTGTTCCTCTTTCTCCCCTCCCCCACACACATTCTCTTTGCCATCCTTGCCCTTGAGTCCATCTCAGAACAAACATGAGCAGGACCGTGTTGGGGAGAAATAAGGTGTGAAGGGAGCTATGCTTAATCCCAGTCACCCTTCCTGTCCCACAGTCCCCTGGTCAAGGAGCCAAAGGGAACTGGAGGTAACAGCCCAGCCAGTAGGGTTCTGTCGTGTTACCCACTCGAGTCAAGTGCTCCTGGTCCTCCACAAGCAGGAGGCTAATAGGCGAGGCACCTCATCTGGAGTAATTCTTGGCTTTGTGAAAGGGTAGAGTCTTGTGAGCCAGACAGAGGCCCTGTGTGCAATGCCTGCAGCCTTCCACAAGCTGCAGAGTGAGATGGAGTGCCATGTGCTGGGCAGGTTGACCCACTCCTTGAGGACCTCCCAGCCTGGTTATGGGAGGAGGAGGCAGGATGAGCCCTCAGAAGAACAGGCCTATCCTTAGTGGTCTCTGATCCCCCTGCATGGTGGATAATGGAGCTCACGGTTTGCTGACTTGCATTAAAAGTATCAGTGCACAGACCTGAGCCAAGGTCAGCCTCCTTGCCTATGTGATCCCTTTTTTTTCCAAGCAGAGGGAGTTGGGGAAGTTGAAGTAGTTCAGTGGAGAAAGCAAGCAATGGCAAGCCTGGTTCTCCTGCCAGACCTTACACTCAGGAGGTTATACAGATGATTTCTAAGGCTGGGAGAGCAGGAAAGCCTCAGAGAGGACGACGCAAATGCTGGAAGGCTTGACCAAGCCCACTGTCTCCCTTTTCCCAGCAGAAGACAGAGCAGAGGCCTCAGCTGCAGCACTGAACCTGACCACGAGCAGCATTGGGAGCATCAACATGTCTGTGGACATCGATGGCACCACCTATGCAGGTGAGGCTCTTGGTGCTCTGAGGGAGGCAGCAGCATGGCAGCTAGTACAGCTCCCTGCAGCTTGTCTGAGCACCTTCCCAGGGTGGCTTTTTTGTGTAGGCTCAGGGTTGCAAAGGAAAAAGCAATTCTGGATGAGGAGAGACCGAAGATTGCTAACAGGGTGACAGATTCCCCTACACCTTTTTTTTTTTTTTAACTCAGTGAATTTTATTACATAGTTATACAACAATCATCACAACCCAGTTTTATAGCATTTCCATCGCAAACCCCCAATCCATCCCCCACACCCCACCCTGTGGAAACCATAAGTTTTTCAAAGTCTGTGAGTCAGTATCTGTTCTGCAAAGAAGTTCATTGTGTCCTTTTTTTTAGATTCCACTTGTAAGTGATACGATATGATGTTGGTGTATTTCTCTATCTGACTAACTTCACTTAGCGTGATAATTTCTAGGTCCATCCATGTTGCTGCAAATGCCATCATTTCTTTCCCTTTAATGGCTAATTAATATTCCGTTGTATATATGTACCACATCTTCTTTATCCACTTCTCTGTCAAAGGACATTTGGGTTGTTTCCCTGTCTTGGCTATTGTATAGAGTGCTGCAATGAATATTGGAGTACATGTATGTGTCTTTTTGAGTCATGGTTTTCTCTGGACAGATGCCCAAGAGTGGGATTGATGGATCAAATGGTAATTCTATTTTTAGTTTTCCGAGGCATCTCCATACTGTTTTCCACAGCAATTGTACCAATTTACTTTCCCACCAACAGTGTATTAAGGTGCCCTTTTCTCCACACCCTCTCCAGCATTTATTATTTATAGAATTTTTGATGATGGCCATTCTAGTCAGTGTAGGGTGGTACCTCATAGTAGTTTTGACTTGCATTTCTCTAATAATTAGTGGTGTTGAACATCTTTTCATGTGTTTTTTGGCCATCTGTATGTCGTCTTTGGAGAATTGTCTGTTTAGATCTTCTGCACATTTTTTGATGGGGTTGTTTGTTTTTTTGGTATTGACCTGCAGGTATTTATAAATTTTGAAGATTAATCCTTTGCCAGTCGCTTCATTGGCAAATATTTTCTCCCATTCTGTGAATTGTCGTTTCATTTTGTTTAGGATTTCCTTTGCTGTGCAGAAACTTTTAGGTTTAGTTAGGTCCCATTTGTTTATTTTTGGTTTTATCATCATTACTCTAGGAGGTGGATCTGAGAAGATAACTGCTGTGGTCAATGTCAGAGCGTGTTTGACCTATGTTTTCCTCTAAGGCTTTTATAGTATCCAGTCTTATATCTAGGTCTTTAATCCATTTTGGGTTTATTTTTGTGTATGGTGTTAGGAAGTGTTCTAATTTCATTCTTTTCCATGTGGCTGTCCAGTTTTCCCAGCACCACTTATTGAAGGGAGGGTCTTTTCTCCATTGTATATTCTTGCCTCCTTTGTCATAGATTAGTTGCCTGTAGGTGCATGGGTTTAATTCTGGGCTTTCTATCCTGTTCCACTGATCTATATTTCACTCTTTGGGCCAGTACCATATGATTTTAATGACTGTAGTTTTGTAGTATAGTCTGAAGTCAGGGAACCTGATTCCTCCAGCTCCGTTTTTCTTTCTCAGGATGTCTTTGGCTATTCTGGGTCTTTTGTGCTTCCAAACAAACTTTAAAATATTTTGTTCTAGTTCTGTGAAAAATAGCCTTGGTACTTTGATAGGGATTGCATCGAATCTGTAGATTGCCTTGGGTAGTATAGTCATTTTGATTTTATTGACTCTTCCAACCCAAGAGCATGGTATGTCTTTCCATCTGTTTGTGTCATCTTTGATTTCTTTCATTAGTGTCTTATAGTTTTCAGAGTATAGGTCTTTTGACTCGTTAGGTAGGTTTACTCCTAAGTATTTTATTCTTTTTGATGCCATGGTAAATGAGATTGTTTCCCTGATTTCTCTTTCTGATCTTTCATTATTATTATATAGAAATGCAGTCGATTTCTGTGTATTAATTTTGTATCCTGTGACTTTGCCAAATTCATTGATGAGTTCCCAGTTTTCTGATAGCGTCTTTAGGATAGTCTAGGTATAGTATCATGTCATCTGCAAATAGTGATGGTTTTAGTTCTTCCTTTCCAATTTGGATTCCTTTTATTTCTTTTTCTTCTCTGATTGCTGTGGCTAGGACTTCCAAAACTATGCTGAATAGCATCAGCGAGTGCAGACATCCTTGTCTTTTTCCTGATCTCAGCAGGAATTTTTTCAGCTTTTCACCATTGAGAATGATGTTAGCTCTGGGTTTGTCATATATGGCCTTTATTATATTGAGGTAGGTTCCCTCTATGCCCACTTTCTGAAGGGTTTTTATCAGAAATGGGTGTTGGAGTTCCCATTGTGGTGCAGCAGAAACGAATCTGACTAGTAACCATGAGGTGTAGGTTTGATCCCTGGCCTCGTTCAGTGAGTTAAGGATCTGGTGTTGCCATGATCTCTGGTGTAGGTTGCAGATGTGGCCTGAATCCCATGTTGCTATGGCTGTGGTATAGGCCAGTGGCTGTAGCTCCAGTTTGACCCCTAGCCTGGGAACCTCCATATGCTGTGGGTGCAGCCCTAAAAAGCAAAAAGAAAAAAAGAAATGGGTGTTGGATTTTGTCGAAGGCTTTTTCTACGTCTATTGAGAGCATCACATGGTTTTTATTCTTCAGTTTGTAAATGTACTGTATCACACCGATTGATTTTGGATATTGAAGAATCCTTGCATCCCTGGGATAAATCCCATTTGATCATGATGTACAATCCTTTTAATGTGTTGTTGGATTTGGTTTGCTAGTATTTTGTTGAGAATTTTTGCCTCTATGTTCATCAGTGATATTGGCCTGTAATTTTCTTTGTTTTTTTTTTGTGTGTGTGTGTGGTATCCTTGTCTGATTTGGGTATCAGGGTGATGGTGGCCATAGAGAATGAGTTCGGGAATGTTCCTTCCTTGCAATTTTTTGGAATAGTTTCAGAAGCATAGGTGTTAGCTGTTTTCTAAATGTTTTGTAGAATTTGCCTGTGAAGCCATCTGGTCCTGGACTTTTGTTTGTTCGAAGTTTCTTAATCACAGTTTCAATTTCAGTACTTGTGATTGGTCCGTTCATCTTTTCTATTGCATCTTGGTTTAGTCTTGCAAGATTGTACTTTTCTAAGAATTTGTTTCTTGGTTGTCCTTTTTTATTGGCATATAGTTGCAACTAGTAGTCTCTTAGGATCCTTTGTATTTCTGTGATGCCTGTTGTAACGTCTCCTTTTTCATTTCTAATTTTATTGATTTAAATCCTCTCTCTTTTTTCTTGTTAAGTCTGACTAAGGGTTTATCAATTTTGTTGATCTTTTCAGAGAACCAGCTTTTAGTTTCATTGATCTTTTCTGTGGTTTTCTTCATTTGTATTTCATCTGTTTCTGCTCTGATCTTTATGATTTCTTTCCTTCTGCTAACTTTAGGTCTTGTCTGTTCTCTCTAGGTGCTTCTTGTTTTCTGAGGCGGGCTTGTATTGCTCTAAACTTGCCTCTTAGAACTGCTTTTGCTGCATCCCATAGGTTTTGGAGTGTTGTATCTTTGTTATCATTTGCTTCTAGGTATTTTTTAATTTCCTCTAATTTCTTCAGTGATGCATTGGTTGTTTAGTAGCATGTTGTTTAGTCTCCATGTGTTTCTGGGGTTTTTTTGTTTTTGTTTTTGGTTTTTTTTTGTCTTTTTGCCATTTCTTGGGCCTCTCCTGCGGCATATGGAGGTTTCCAGGCTAGGGGTCTAATCGGAGCTGTAGCTGCCAGGCTATGCCAGAGCCACAGCAATGCAGGATCCCAGCCACATCTGCGACCTACACCACAGCTCACGGCAACGCCAGATCCTTAACCCACTGAGCAAGGGCAGGGATCGAACCCACAATCTCATGGTTCCTAGTCGGATTCGTTAACCACTGCGCCACAACGGCAACTCCGTGTTTCTGTTTTTTTGCAGTTTTTTTCTTGTTGATTTCTAGTCGTATAGCGTTGTGGTCAGAAAAAATGCTTGATATGATTTCAATTTTCCTAAAGTTACTGAGGCTTGATTTGTAACCCAGAATGTGATTAATTCTAAAGAATGTTCCATGTGCCCTTAGAAGAATGTGTACTCTGCTGCTTTTGGATGGAATGTTCTATAAATACCTTTTAAGTCCATCTGGTCTAATGCTTTATTTAGGGCCTGTGTTGCCTTGTTGACTTTCTGTCTGGATGATGGAAGTGGGTGTTAATGTCCCCCACTATCATTGTGTTGTTGTCAGTTTCTCCTTTTAAGGCTGTTAGTAGTTGCCTTTTTTATTCAGGTGATCCTATGTTGGGTGCATATATATTTAAAATTGTTATATCTTCTTCTTGGATTGACCCTTTAATCATTATATCATGTCCTTCCTTATCTCTTATTCTTTATTTTGAAGTCTGTTTTGTCTGATACGAGTATTGCTACTCCAGCTTTCTTTTGATTCCTGTTTGCATGGAGTATTTTCTTCCATCCTCTCACTTTCAGTTTGTATGTGTCCCTAGAAGTGAAGTGGGTCTCTTAAAGATAGCATATATCTGGGTCTTGTTTTTGTATCCATTCAGCCAGTCTGTGTCTTCTGGTTGGGGCATTTAGTCCATTTACATTTAAGATAATTATTGATATGTATGTTCTCATTGCCATTTCATTAACTGTTTTGGAGTTGTTTTAGTTGCTCTTTTTTCTTTCCTTCTCTTGTTCTCTTCTCTGTGGTTTGATGACTGTCTTTAGAATTGTATTTGCGTTGATTTTTCTAATTTGTGTGTATCAATTTTTGGTTTGCAGTTGCCCTGAAGTTTTGATATAGGAGTCTGTATATATACAGGATTGTTTTTAAGTTGTTAGTTTCTTTTTTTTTTTGTCTTTTTGCAATTTCTTGGGCCACTCCCGCAGCATATGGAGGTTCCAGGCTAGGGGTCTAATCAGAGCTGTAGCTGCCGGCCTACACCAGAGCCACAGCAACGCCGGATCCGAGCCGTGTCTGCAACCTACACCACAGCTCACGGCAATGCCAGATCTTTAACCCACTGAGCAAGGGCAGGGATCAAACCCGCAACCTCGTGGTTCCTAGTTGGATTCATTAACCGCTGTGCCACAACGGGAACTCCAAGTTGTTAGTTTCTTAATTGCAAGTGCTCTCCAGTGTCCCCTCCTCCTCTCACAATTTCTAATATCGGTAGCATATTTGTGCATGGATGATTTCCTACCTTTACTGTATATATGCCTTTACTGGTGAGCCTTGTCATTTGTGGTATTTTTGTTTCTAGTTGTGGCCTTTTCTTTTCTGCCTAGAGAAGTTCCTTTAGTATATGTGGTAAAGCTGGTTTAGTGGTGCTGAATTCTCTTAGCTTTTGCTTGTCTGTGAAGCTTTTGATTTCTCCTTCAAATCTGAATGGGAGCCTTGCTGGGTAGAGTAATCTTGGTTGAAGGGTTTTTCCTTTCATCACGTTAAGTATATCATGCCACTCCTTTCTGGCCTGCAGAGTTTCTGCTGAAAAATCAGCCAATAACCTTACCGGGATTCCCTTGTATGTTACTTGTTTCTTTTCCCTGGCTGCTTGCAGTATTTTCTCTTTGTCTTTAATTTTGGTCAGTTTGATTAGTATGTGCCTCAGGATGTTCCTCCTTGGGTTTATTTTATATGGTCCTCGTTGTGCTTCCTGGATTTGAGTGAGTGGTTCCTTTCTCATGTTGGAAAAGTTTTCGGCTGTTATCTCTTCAAATATTTTTTCTGGCCCTTTCTCTCTCTCTTCTCCCTCTGGCACCCCTGTAATACGGATGTTGGTGCATTTAACATTGTCCCAGAATTCTCTTAGGCTGTCTTCATTTCTTTTCAGTCTTTTTTCTCTTTTCTGTTCTACATCGGTGATTTCCACTAGTCTGTCCTCCACCTCACTTATTCATTCTTCTGCCTCCTGTATTCTGCTGTTAGCTGCTTCTAATGAATTTTTTTTATTTCAGTTATTGTATTTTACATCTCTGCTTGCTTAAGTTTTAAATCTTGTGTTTCTTTGCGAACTGTTTGCTGTAAATTATCCATCTTTGCCTCCAGTTTATTTCCAATGTCTTGCATCATCTTCAGCATCAACAGTCTAGAGTCTTTTTCCTGGAGGCTGATAATCTCCAGATCATTTAGCTGTTTTTCTGGGTTTTTTCCTTGTTCGTTTATCTGAGTTACAGATCTCCACCTTTTCATTTTGTATAGATTTTTGGTGTGGTGTCCTTTTTGCAGAGACTAGAGTTGTAGCCTCTCTTACTTTTGACGTCTGCTCTCCTTGTGGCTGAAGCTGGTACTGAGGACTTGCTCTAGGCTTCCTGATGGGAGGGACTGGTGCCTGCCCACTGGTAGGTGGGGCTGATCCTTATCCCTCTGGTGAGTGGGTCTTTGTCTCTGGGTGAGATTAGAGGCAGCTGTGTGTGTGTGAGGGGGTGTCTTTCAACAGCCTGTTTACTGATGGGTGGGGCTGTGATCCCACCTGGATTATTGTTTGGTCTGGGGCTTCTCAGCCCTGGTGGGTGGGGCCAGACTTTTCCAAAATGGTCACCTGTAAAGGAACACACACTGATGATTATTCCAGAGACCTTTGCCTCCAATGTCCTTTCCCCACAACCATCCACAGTCACCCTCTGTTCTCCCAGGAGATCCTCCAGGAGCTGCAGTCAGGTCTGATCCAGATTTCTGTGTAGTCTCTGCTTTGCCCTGGGACCCAGTGCACATGAAAGCCGGTGTGCATCTTTCCAGAATGGGGTCTCTGTTTCCCCCAGTCCTGTGGAGCTCCTGCACACAAGCCCTGCTGACCTTCAGTGCCAAATGCTATGGGGGCTCCTTCTCCCATTGCCAGATCCCCAGGCGTGGGGACCCCATGTGGGGCTCAGAACTCTCTCACTGTAGGTGAGTCTCTGTGATACAGTAACTTTCCAGTCTGTGGGCTTCCCACCTGGCAGGTATGGGGTTGCTTATATCGAGTAATCGCTCCTCCTACCTCTTGATATGGCCTCCTTTTTGTCTTCTGGAGTAGGATATCTTTTTTGATAGTTTGCAGTCTATTTGGTTGAAGGTTGTTCATCAGTTGGTTGTAATTTTGTTGTTTTTATGAGAGAAGGTGAGCTTAAGTCCTTCTGTTCCATCATCCTAATCCTGTTTCCTCCTCCAGCTTTTTGTTTGTTGTTTGTTTGTTTTTTGTCTTTTTAGGTTTGCACCTGTGGCATATGGAAGTTCCCAGGCAAGGGGTTGAATCGTAGCAAGCTGTAGCCACAGGCCACAGCCACAGCAATGCCAGATCCGAGCCTCATCTGTGACCTACACCACAGCCCGCAGCAATGCTGGGTCCTTAACCCACTGTGAGGCCAGGGATGGAAGTTTGTCCAAATGAATGCTAGTTAGATTCGTTTCTGCTGAGCCAAGATGGGAACTCCTCCTCGCCATCTTTGATCGAGTGATAGAGACCCCCTGTGTAACCCTTTTTCAACTATTGGTTGGCCTTTTAACTGAAAATGTCATTTAATGTAAAGAATCATAGTCAACTCTATACCTCTACTTTTAACATTATAAGTTAAATCAGTGTCCACTATTCTGCTCTTCCAATGCTCAGGTCTCCTTTCTTTGACAGTGGTTCAGCTCTTCTCTTCCTAAACATCATCTCTCATGGGCCAAGGACTGAGACACAGGCAGAGGAATCTGAATGCAACCAAGTCAGCCTGTGTTTTCATGATTTTCCCACTCAGTCTTTTACATTGTGTCTTCCTAAGTCTAATTTGGTAATGGTTTTTTGTTGGTTGGTTGGTCATTTGGTCAGTTTAGCACCTTCGACAAGTTTTTCCAAGGTATTCAACTTAGTTTTCATAGAAAAAGCAATCTTTTTCCCACTCCCATTTTGTTGGTTTAGGGGTGAGTCTGGGAACAAATCAGCTGACTCTTGTTAAGTGTAGCTTGCTGAGTTGGAACCACAGAGCCTGGGCACACTAGCCAGCAGCCTTCTGCCAGGGGCCTGGGCATTGGCCACCTCTTTACAGAAGGTATGGCGAGGTGCCCAGTGCAGGTAGGTTAGAGACACACCTCCATCAGAACCAGGGGCATTTCTGTGGGGCGTTCCCTGCCCTCTGAGTGCTCCTGCTCCAGGGGCTGGGGACCAGGCCCCTTCGGGATGCCACCCTGGAGGTCTTGTGTTCTGGATCTCTTGGGGCCACTCATGGGGGGCATCAGGGTTGGGGAAGGGAAGAGACAGAGTTTCTGGGAGCAGCCTGCAGAGAAGCAGGGATTCCAGGCTGCCTCACCAGTGACCACACAGTCGGTGCTTCAGAGGCCACATTCAGAGCCCTCTGCTAATACAGACCCCCTCGAGGAGACTGGCTGAGCTGTTGGGTAAGGCTTGAGTGCTCTTTGCCTTCTGGTGGTGCCAAGGAGGTTCAGGAGGGTTAGGAGTGGGAGTGGGTCTGTGGCGAAAGCAGGGAAGGAGGATATTGGTGCCTGGCTCTCCATCTCCTCTCATCCTCTCTCAGGAGAAAGGAGGAGGAAATGCCTCTTTCTCCCTCATCATGGGGACCAGTCAGAAGGCAATTGAAGGCTCCCCAACTCACCTGCCTCAATTCCATGCCACCTGTGCCCTTTCTCAGCAACTATGCAGTCACCCAGGTCAGGTACCTGGAGGTTGCTCTAAGAGCCCCTCAGGCCATTGCTGCCCAGAGCTGAGCAGACGCTGGTGCCCTCCTATCTCTGCTGTGTCTCAGCTGCCGCCCTGGGTCAGGCCTCTCTTCTCCGCCATTAAAGTAGCTTCCTCACAGGCCTCCACCCACCCACATTCCTCCCCGCCTCACAGAGTGGTCTCAACCCCATGTCTCCCGATGTCCCTCCTTCAAACTTTCAGGGGCTCCACAATCCCTATAGAGAGCCTAGAGGCTCTCAGGAGGCTGTTTCCTTGCCTCCCACTTCTCTAGCCCCCTCTGCCACACTCCTGCCTCCAGCATCCCCTGATTATACCACACTGCACGCCCAGGGGCTTAGAGGCTGGTGAAGAGCTTCCAATGCTTCTGTTGCCTCTCTCTGCTCTTTGCTCTCTCAGATTTCCTCTGCCTGCCACGCCATCTCCTCCTTTTTACTTGGCTACTTTTTTTTGGCCGCACCCACTGCATATGGAAGTTCCCAGACTAGGGATCGAATCCAGGCTGCACCTGCAATCTCTGCCACAGCTGTGACAACACCAGATTCTTAACCCACTCCACTGGGCAGGGGAACGAATCTGTGCTGCCACAGAGACAGCACCAGACAGATACTTAAACATCTTTGCCACAGCGAGAATTCCAGTGACCACTTTTTCTAAAAGTCCAGGCATGCTCTACTCCTGGAGCCTTTCCTGACCCACTTTCCCCTGCCCTCCAGAGCCTCCAAAACTACAGCACCCTGGGCACACTTCCCTTAGAGCCTTTGTGACAGACATTTGAGCAAATGACTCCGTCCCCTTGCCTCTAAGCCCCTGGGGGCAGAGCAGTGTCCCCCCCAGCGCAGCATCCGGCATGGAGAGTTAGCAGTAAATAGAGTGCAGTGAGCTGAAGCCGTCCCATCTTCCCCATCTGCTCATACTTCCTTCTCCCCGCCCCCTCACTCAGGTGTGCTCTTTGCCCAGAAGCCTGTGGTCCACCTCATCGCAGGATCTGCTACCCAAAGCATTGGCAGCAGTGCCAGCAGCAGCAGCGGTTCTCACTGCTCACCGAGTCCTACCTCATCTCGGGGCACCCCCAGCGCAGAGCCCTCCACCAGCTGGTCCCTCTGAGGGCAGGACCCAGCTTCCACTCCCCACTCTCCCTTCAAGAGTGGAGGAAGTTGATGCACAGAATTTACCTCATCTCTCGGAGCCCACATCAAACACCACTTGGCCAGATGTTGAGAGTTTGGATGTGTCCGTCTGTCCAGGCTCCATCAGGTCCTGCTGTACTCTAGAGACAGGGAGAGGCTGGAGAGGCCTGACAGGGCAGCGTTGTCCAATCAGGGATTGTCCTGGAGAACTGGGCGGGGTCTGTGGGCGTCCAGCTTCCTCCAGGGCTCCCAGGCCACCTCCTATTCCGGGCACAGTGTATCGACAATCTGTAAGCTGACACAGGGCTGGAGGCCCTCCACATCCCTTCCCCTTTAATTTATTTCCCTTTTCCTGCCTTCTGCCATGACCCCAGGTTCCCTGGTCTCTTCCCTTGCTCAGTCCCCATCTTTAACCTCCATGTGGGGCTTCTCGGAACCTAAAGCATGCCTTCGCAGCCCTTCTCTGCTGAGCATGGGATGAGGTCCTCCCAAACCACCTTGCCTACTGGGTTTGGTTCCTGGGCTGTGGGTCCCTCAGATTCAAGTCTTGAAGCATCTCAGGGCCCCATATCCCCCTTTTAATGGTCCCAAGAAAGGGCTCATGAGGGCCGCCCTCAGGGCCTGCTGGGCATCTGCCAAGGGAGAGGCAGAGCCTCAGGGCTGCCCAGGCAGGCCCTGGCACCCACTCCACTGACCCTTTACTGACCCTCCCAGACCTCTCACCCCTGTTGGCCAGCTCTCCCAGAAAACAGCCCACTTGTCCCTTGCGCCCCCCTTCTTCTCATGGGGCCATCTTAGCCCCAGTATCTCCAGACCTGCTGACGTCAGGTTCATTGAAATACCTCAGACTTGTAATTGTTGATGTTTGATTCTTCAGGAAGTATTTGCATCTCTGAAATCTTTTTTATATGTGTTTGCTGACTTTGTTTTTTACTTTAAAATTTTTATTGTTGTTATCATATAGCACCAAAGAAATGAAAGCAGATCACCCCCAAAGCCGAGCAAATGATCTGGTACCCCAGCCCCTCCGGCCCTTCCCTAAGACTCCAGTGAGGAGCTGGGAGAGGCAGCAGGAGAAATGACTCAGGGATCACAGTGGCAGGAGGAGGTGGAACTGAGAGGCCCTCTCTCATGCAGGTTGGGTCCTGAAACCACACTGGTTCTCAAGATGGCCCTTGACCCATTTCCCACTGGAGCATCGCAGTCCCACACCCCAAAGCCCAGCTCACCTGAGTGGGGACAGAGCGTCTCTCCTTTGCTCAACATTCCCACCCCAGAGCAGGCGCAGCCGCAGGCCTTGCTGAAGTTGAGGGTGAGGCAATGCCGAGAGAGCTCTGTCTCTCCTTTCGGACCCTTGGGTGGAGCAGGCTGCTCATGTGTCGTAAAGAGGGGGTGATTCTCCCACAAGGCTCACCTTTCAATGGAGTAAGCTCTGCAGTGTTCATAGAACCCCCCTAGTGTGATGTGGGCTGCAGTAGTGGAAGGCCACAGAGGCACAGGCCCACCCACGGTCCTGTCTGGGAAAAGAAAGGGAAACCAAATGCTTGAGCACAAGACATACCTCAGCCAGGTAAGCTGCAGCCGCGCCGGACTGCATCGCCTCTCTCCCCTCCCCCCGTCTCCACACTCTCTCTCACACACACGGTCACGCACAGCCTCATCACTGGGGGCTGACCCTCTTATAGCCTCAGAAGCCTCAATATCTTACCCGCCAGGTCCATGCAGGGCATAGGCAGAGGGTGTCCTGGGTCTGGGTCAGGGAGGAGCCCGGTTGGCCAGTGCCAGGCCCACTTGAAGACATCACAGACATTGGCCAATATGTCTTTCTCAGGGGTTTGGTCACGAAGGATGGACTCTTCCCACCCGGAGGACGCAGGGCCAGTGCACTCTGTCTTCCTGGTCATTGGATCCTCTCCCTCTCCCAGGCAGCTTGCCCAGCCTCACCCTCTCAGCAAGCCCTTGCTGCCCTCAGGGCATCAGCAGGGTCTCAGCCTGAAAGCCCCAGGGTGGGGAGCGCCAGCAGGTGCCCCCCCAGAACACCTGGGCCAAGAGAAACTTTGCTGAGGGTACAGCCCTGAGGCCATGGCATTCATTGGCCAGGGCTGCTCTGTCTTTTCCCCCTCCCTAACTTACTTGTTTTCTAACCAGGAAAAAATGTGATAGCACATGGGTAGCCTAGGCAGTGGATAAATACCTCAGATGTCCTCTTGCAGCAAGTGTCTGTATATGTTGTGGTTATTTTCTATCTTACATGTTTTCGAATGTTTATATTTCAATAAACCTCTACCTCTTCACACAAGCAGATCTCTTGGGTACTTTCAGTGACTTTTTCTTTTCTTTTTTTTTTTTTTTTTTGCTTTTTTTAGGGCTATACCCGCAGCATATAGAGGATCCCAAGCTAGGGGTCAAATTGGAGCTGCAGCTGCTTGCCTAATGCCTCAACCACAGCAACACAGGATCCTTAACCCACTGAATGAAGCCAGGGATCGCACCCACATCCTCATGGATCCTAGTCAGGCTCATTAACTGCTGAGCCACGAAGGGAACACCTTTCAGTGACTGTTTCATTGGACAGTAATAGGGAAGAAGCAAGGGCCTTCATAGTATAAGGAGCTGGGTGAACTGCCCCTCTGATCCCCTGACTTTTCCTCAACCTTCTCCCCTTAACTGCTCAGCCATCCTTTTTCCCCAAAGCACTCACTCTCAACCTGCCTTCTTTATTAGCCAGGCACCTCTGACATTGCCTGATCACCAAAACCAATACCCACAGTGTCGCAACAGGATCCCAGCAGGGCCCCACAGGGCCCCAGCAGGGCCAGGGCTCTCCGCCATTAGCAAGCCCTCTTTAAGCTCCTGCTGAAGTACAGTCCCTGTGCTTACAGGTAGATGTTTCAGCTGGAAGAATGAGATTATCGAGTGGAGACGTGAGGAAGAGGATTCTCACCAGGGGAACTGATGCATATGGAAACTCGGTGGCATCAAAGGACCTGGCATTGGGCAACTGAGCGGTGCCTTCAGAGGGGGGTGGGTGACTGGAAAAGTGTAGCTAGGACCAGGTTGGATCCCATGCTAAGTGATCTGGGCATCATCTTCTGAGTATCAGGACACTGCTAGCATGTTTTAAGGACATAAGCTCAGGAAAAGGCTTTTCTAGAAGGGTGATCTGGAACTGGGAGACATTCTAGGTGTGGGCACCCTGAGACACTGCCAGTGAAACTTAGGCCTGCTCAGCCTTTTTTCCCCTGCCACGATGTACATCCTATGGGCACAACCTGGTTTTGGTAAAACCAAAAGAAATGGGCAGATGGAGTTCCCGTCGTGGCTCAGTGGTTAACGAATCCAACTAGGAACCATGAGATTGCAGGTTTTGATCCCTGGCCTCACTCAATGGGTTAAGGATTCAGTGTTGTCGTGAGCTGTGGTGTAGGTCGCAGACTGGGCTCGAATCCCAAGTTGCTGTGGCTGTGGTTGTAGGCCAGCGGCTATAGCTCCAATTAGCCCCCTAGCCTGGGAACCACCATACGCCATGGGAGCGGCCCTAGAAAAGGCAAAGAGACCCCCAAAAAAAGAAATAGGCAGAGAGGTAAAGCACTGAGTAGTTTTGTGATTGCCTTCCTGCACCGTAACATACATACATCTTACCTGTCTGCACCTTCTGAGGGGTTTTCTCTGCCATTTTGAAGTGCTAGAAAATGAGGGTGACATTGGGACAGCCTTGAATCTCATCGATGCTTTAAAAATCTAATTTTGGGAGTTCCCGTTGTGGCGCAGTGGTTAACGAATCCGACTAGGAACCATGAGGTTTCGGGTTTGGTCCCTGCCCTTGCTCAGTGGGTTAACGATCCGGTGTTGCCGTGAGCTTGTGGTGTGGGTTGCAGACGCGACTCGGATCCTGCATTGCTGTGGCTCTGGTGTAGGCTGGCAGCTACAGCTCCGACTCGACCCCTAGCCTGGGAACCTCCATATGCCACGGGAGTGGCCCAAAGAAATAGCAAAAAGACAAAAAAAAAAATCTAATTTTGGGGGCAGGTTAGGGCCATACTTGTGGCATATGGAGGTTCCCAGGCTAGGGGTTGAATTGGAGCTACAGCTGCTGGCCTACAGCTATAGCCACAGCAACACAGGATCTGAGCCATGTCTATGACCTACACCACAGCTCATGGCAATGCCGGATCCTTAACACACTGAGCAAGGCCGGGGATCAAACCTCCAACCTCCAACCTCATGGTTACTAGGCAGATTCATTTCCACTGCGCCACAGCAGGAACTCCTAAAAATCTTTTGATAAAAATAACCAACCCTTGAAGTTCCCTTCATGGCTCAGTTGTTGACGAACCCAACTAGGATCCATGAGGGTGAAGGTTTGATCCCTGGCCTCGCTCAGTGGGTCAGGGATCCTGTGTTGCCATGAGCTGTGGTACAGGTCGCAGATATGGCTTGGATCCCATGGCTGTGCTGTGGCACAGGTCAGCAGCTGTAGCTCGGATTAGACCCCTAGCCTGGAAACTACCATGTGCCATGGGTGTGGCCCTAAAAAGCAAAAAAAGAAAAAGAAGTAACCAACCCTTTAGTACTTAAATTACTAACCAACCAATAGTTGAGATCACACCTCACAACTGTGACATACCAGGGGGCTGCCACATGGAGATTCAGCAAGCCTACTGTACAAGGAGCTGAGAGGTGAGGAGAAGCGGGATCCAGAGACATTTGAGATACAAACTGTGTAATGGCTGTGAGGGGTTGCTGAAGGAGAAGTGGCAGCTGGATGAAGTTCCTGATGGAGATGGAGAATCTGGGAAGAACAAGGCACGAGGCCACTGCCTTTCCATCCCATAATAAATTAACAGAAAAAAATGGAGTTCCCAGGTAGCTCAGTGGGTTAAGGACCTAGCATTGTCACTGTGGCTTGGATTGCTGCTGTGGCACAGGTTTGATCCCTGGCCCCAGAATATCCACATGCCATGTGTGTCTCCAGTATATATATAATACAGGAATATCTTTAAGATCTCAATAAAGGAAAGAATTCCTCAAACTAGACCCTCCAAAGGAAGTTCATCAAAAGATATAAACTGGGAGGAGCTACTTGCAACACACAACCAACAAAGGAGTAGTAGTAGAGGAGTTCCCGTTGTGGCTCAGTGGGTTAAGAACCCAACTAGTATCCCTGAGGATGCTGGTTTCATCCTTGGCCCCACTCTGTTAAGGATCCGGCATTGCCATGAGCTGAGGTATAGGTCACAGAAGTGGCTCGGATCTGGCCAGCAGCTGCAGCTCTAATTCAACCCTAGCCTGGGAACTTCCATATGCCACAGATGCAGCCCGAAAAAGAAAAAAGAAAACAGGCATAGTTGTCAGCATGTTTGTCTTAATGCTTGTTGCTAAGACAAAACCAGGAGTTCCCGTCATTGCTCAGTGGGTTAAGGATCCAGTGTTGCCATGAGCCGTGGTGTAGATCACAGACACGGCTCAGATCCTGCATTGCTGTGGCTGTGGTGTAGGCCGGCGGCTTAGCTCTGATTCGACCCCTAGCCTGGGAACCTCCATATGCTGGGGGTGTGGCCCTAGAAAAGACCAAAAAAAAAAAAAAAGGCGAAAAGAAGGATTGAGGAGAGGGAGCAAAGTCATGAACAGGTCTTCTGCAGAAGAGGAAATGGTTGGACCTCATTAGCAATCGGGAATGTACAGAAAACCATTCCATACTGTTAGATTGGCATGAAATTTAGTCTTACAATACCATGTCTTGGCAAGGGTGGGGAGCAGTGGAACTCTGACAGATTGCTGTGAGGAGTTTAAGTTAGCATAACTCAGGAAAACACTTTGACTTTATATAGTAAAATGGAACATGCACATGCCCTGGGGCCCATCAGTTATGCTCCCAGGTTTGTATCCCAGAGGAACTCTGTAGCAGAGTTCCTGCACCTTTCTGCCACAGGACACAGGACAGCACTGGTAATAACGAGCCTGTGAAAGTTACAATTACTGAACACTTGTGTGTGCCAGAATTATTTGCATGAATTAACTTATTTGCTCCTCTGCACATTAATGAAATGGGACTATAATACCCCCATTTTACAGATGAGGTGGTCCCAGAGCTGTGAGAAGAGCAGCAGGGGTTCTGAGTCAGTGGGTACAGAGGCTGTGCCCTAACCATGAGCAAGCGCTAAGCACGTTGTACAAAGCATCTCATTTAACACCGCACCCACAGACCTGTGAGGCAGTGACTTTTGTTCATTTTACAGACGAAGAAACTGAAGATCAGAGATGTGCACGAGGTCACATATGTAGTGAATGGCAGGGCTAGCTAGGAATGGACTCTAATGCAGCTGTTCGGCCTTTCCCGCATGTGCTTCAGCGAGTGCAGGGGCGACCCGGCGCGGTGAGGAGATGGAAGCAGAGGATGTGTGCGGTGTGGAGGCGCTCAGATGTTCGCGCTTCTTGGCTCTGCCTCGCCGAGCACAGGTGGCTGTCACCTGAGGGTCTTTAGCATCTCCCTGAGATGATTTCCCGGCCGCGAGCCGCAGCTCTCCCCCACCGCATTGGCCAGGGCTGGGCATGTGCCCGCCCCGCAGCCAATGGGAGGAGGGGGCGGGGCTACAGGATCGGCCCTGGTATCTCTCGGATCTTGGAGGAAAAGTGAGCGCAGGTCGCGCCTTCGCCTGCATCCATGTGAGGGGGTGTGCGTGTTCCTGACCAGAAGGAAGTGGGTAGTGGTGGCCTGGGGCTTCCGAAAGGGAAGGTTTGTAATCACTACTGGAAGAAAGGGGAGAAGGAAACGACCAGAACAGCAGGACTGGGAAGAGTGGGGATCACCCCACACACCCCTGCCCGCTGCTCTTGGAGGCAGTAAGGTACAAACCCCAGACCCAGGGTCACAGAAGAAGGCCAAAGGATGGTGGAGTGGCCCACTGTGTCAGGAGAACAAACTGGAGACTGGTCTGACAGTAAGCCAGTGGAAGGCAAGGCTCGGCATCTAGGGAGGGCCCTCGGGATGCAGCGGCAGCTGTCTGTTTTGGAGGCATTAAGGGTTTTGCCCTGGCAAGGGACCCAGACCACTCAGGCACATGTGAGCAGAAAGGAGGGGCGTTTGTTTTCTGACACCAGGGTGTGTGGAGGAGCCCAAGGGCAGTGGGACCCGGGGGCTGGCCTCGGGAAGAGTCTAGAACTCAGAAGCGCGCCCACGAAAGGTATTTCTCCCCTCCGAAGACCAGCTCAGCCTGCTGCCTGAGCCACAGACCAAACTGAGATGACACCCCAGAAGTCAAGTTTACGTCTTCTCCATGCAAGGGGCCTCTGGCCTGAACCAAAATCTCTCCATCCCAATTTCAACGTCTGGGAATCGCTAGCTGCATTTGCTTTCACTGAAATCAAGGTTTTTCCACAGAGAAAAACAAGGTAGTTGACAGCTCCCCAGTTTTATGTGTCTGGTCTTCAGCCCTGGAAATATTACTCTTTTGTCCCAAGTCCAATTATCCCAGAAAAGAACCCATCGGTTCATTTGGGTTCCGTACCCAGTGCTGGATCAATCGAGAACTCAGCAGCAACCCCCCCCACCCAAGTAGCCTTTGGATGGCAGGGAGGGCAGAGAACATTTTGTAGAGGATGATGCTGGGGAAACAGTCCCAGAGACATTCTGTCCCTTCCCCCTGTCAGAGTCCGCCTCTGCAAAACCCCACTTCACTCAAGATAGTAGATGGAGGGAGTGTTCAGCGACAGCACTGAGGAGGGTTCTGGAGGCATGTGGCCCAGCTGACAGAGCTCTGTAGGGGAAGGAAGCACCCAGGAGGGTGGGGAGGGAGGTACAAAAAAAGAAAAATGGCCAGATGACCTTGAGGGGGATGTCAACCCTAAGCTGACCATTGACATGGTCCTGCTCTCAAGTTCAGAATAGATAGTATGAAATGAGAAACCACCTTTTTGGGACAGGTTAGGCAACCAGAGAGGTTTAGCTGCTCTTTTGCTGTGTGACCTAGGGCAAGTTACTGTCCTGCTCTGGGCAGTTTCTTGTCTGTGAAATGTAAACTGTAGAGTGAGTAAAGTACAAGTAAATGAAAACTCACTTTTAAAATCGAAAGCCCAGTGCCCAGTGGCTTCCCCAGTGAAACAGGTGGCATCACTCTGCTGGCACTGGGGCCCTGAGTAGGCCAACCAAGCCCCACAAGGACCCCAGCATCCCCACAGGTCACTTTCTGCCCCACTCTACTCTGAGCCAGACAGTTCCCCTGGGAAAGGGCCCAGTGGCCTCATCCATTGACAGTCAGGAATATTGTGCTGACATGAGCATTTCAGGCCCCATGGCAGGTGGGCGACAAGGACAGTTTCTTTATAAGCCTCAGTCCTGAGAGAGAGAGAGTCCTTGGCCTTGGAGACCAAAGGCATAGTCATGGGGCCTCCCTTCTCCCCAGGAGTCCTTGTCCCCGCTTGATTCCCTGAGGCTTGTTAATCCCAACACTCTGTGCCAAGATGCCCAGCTCACTAGGCTGAAAGCCAGGGATGGACCTCAGTCTCTTGTGCTGCAGAGGGAGGCTGTGGCTCTGGGCCTCAGTCAGTCACCACACCACTTTTTTTTTTTTTTGTCTTTTTGCCTTTTCTAGGGCCGCACTTGCGGCATATGGAGGTTCCCAGGCTAGGGGTCTAACTGGAGCTGGAGCCGTTGGCCTATGCCACAGCCACAGCAACATAAGGATCCAAGCCACGTCTGTGACCCACACCACAGCTCATGGCAACACCGAATCCTTAACCCACTGAGCAAAGGCAGGGATCAAACCCACAACCTCATGGTTCCTAGTCAGATTCATTAACCACTAAGCCACCACGGGAGCTCCCCACACCACCTTTCTTCCCCAGCCTGGGTACTGCCCCTGGCTGCCAACTTTCTCAGATGCTCACCTCCTCTGTGGTTCTAGGGCTATAGCTGAGATCTGGGAGCAGATGAGGCAGAGGCTGACCCACAGAGGGCACAGAGGCAGGGCAGGAACAGATATGGGGTTGTCCTGGCTCTGTGCAGGCAAGGGGGGCCAGCTGAGGGATCCAGGAGGACCAGCAAAGGCCCAGGCTAGAAGGACCTTTTCGAGCCTGTTTCTCCCTCCAACTTACAGATGGCGAGACAAAAACAGAGAGAGAAACTGGGCCTGGGACCCACTGGGAGGCAGGGGTCACTCTGCCCACTGGTCTGGAGAATTGCTACTTGCAGGGCTTCAGAGGCAGCTAGAGGCTCCTG
Source organism: Phacochoerus africanus (assembly GCF_016906955.1). Classification (NCBI taxonomy): domain Eukaryota; kingdom Metazoa; phylum Chordata; class Mammalia; order Artiodactyla; family Suidae; genus Phacochoerus; species Phacochoerus africanus. Next base: position 60,159,323 of record NC_062552.1, on the reverse strand, counting down.
TCCTCTTGGTTCTGGAGCCCTTGATGCTCGGCACCACACCAGCTCCTGTTCCCTGAGGACATAGTCCAAAGCCTGAGGGTCCACCAATGGATCTGCCCCCCTACCCCTGGGGTTCCCAGAGAGCAGCTGAGGCAAAAGACAAGAAGCCACCACCCATCATCCCCTCCATGCAAGGTCCTAAAGATGAGGCCCTCAGTCAGAGTGAAACAGTAGCCAAGCACTAACAGCATTCAAGCTCCTGGGAGTGGATGTGCTACACTGTTTATCACTCCCGGCTGCATGTTATATCAAATTGTTTCCTGAGCTTCATCAGAAGTGCAGGCAGTGTCTTGCTGGTGGAACCCCGGAAAAATAGACTTTGAGACTAAAGCCCCACACACATTTGATATTGGGCTTTAATACTGACTCATCCAAACTGGACCTGAGGTATCAGGAAGTTCAGGGGGACTGGAAACAAGCTCTGTGCAGTGTGCATTGTCTGCATGATCCTCATCTCATTTTTTGAGGTAAGTACTGTCAGTATCCCCATTTTGCAGATGAAGAAACTGAGGCCTAGAGAAGCTTTTTCATGCTCACCAGCCTAGGAGGGGGTGGAGCTGACTCAAGCACAGGACTTCTCAGCTCTGAAGGCCACTCTCCTTCAATCCATGATCTCAGGCCCAGGAATGCAGACCTCTCAACCCCCCGTATCACCAGAGCCCACCTAGCCACACCCCCTTCTGCTTCTTCCCCTGGATTCCCCTCTTTAGAAAGGATAAGGATGAGAGTGAGATACATCAGGCCCAAGGCCTAGCAATGTCCCCCCCACCCCGTGCCACTGAGGGATCCTAGAGTGCGCCTAACAGCATGTCTCCAAATGCCCCTGCCATCTGCCCCAGAGCCTTGGGGCGGGGAGGAGAGCTATGCAGCTTAGTGAGCATCTCCATGAGGGAAAGGGGTTTCTCCCCCAGGGCCCTTCAGACCCAGGCGCCCCTCACCCCCACGGGCCTCATTTTCTACCAGCTCCTGTGGAGCCTCAGCTGCTGCTCCAGCCTCAGCTTCTCAGCGAGGCTCTCAGCCACCTTGAGGGGGAGGGAGAGAGGCAGTGAGCAAATTCCAGGGCTTGAGCCCTGGGGGAAGAGGCAGTGAGGGCTTGGGAGGGACTCGACTCCAGTTGAGGGAGGGAAAGCCAATGGCCAATTATCTTGTCAGGAGAGACCATAGGTTCCTCCCTGGGCAGGCCAGCCTGGCAGAGGCACAGAGGCGGGGGCAGTGCTGAGCACCTGGTTCTGGGCACCCTCCAGGGCCGGCTGCTGAGCCTCCAGCTCTGAATCCTGGGCTTGCCACATGTCCCAGACTCTCCAGCTTAGCCTGTGTCTGGGTCTGCTCGGAGCCCACCTCCTGCAGGGAAGTCTGGCAAGGGCGGGGGTCGTCGTTAGCTCCCGTCTCAATCTGGTGCTTCCCCAAGGACATCCCACTTCATCCTCACAGGGTCCTGCCTGGGACTGCACCTTGACCCGAAGACGGGACAGATGGCTGGCTGCCAGGTGCTGGGAGAGGCTGATGGAACAGCACTAGGGGGAAGGTGCGAGATGGTATCTTTCTGCCCCTCCAGACTGTACAGGTAACTAAAAATTTCCAAATTGATTCCATAAATATTGATGGGTGATGCTCCCTGTATGAATAATACCACCCAGCCCGAGAGCTGTCTGAGGGCTTCCTAGGGCAGGCCTAGGTCTTCAAATTCCCCTCCGTCTCCTGATCCTCCCACCTCTCTGCACTAGGTCCCTATGCACCAGGCTGGGTCTGCAGAGCCTTGGCCCTGACGCACTTGCTTTGTTTTGATTGGTGAGCCCATGCCACCAAGGGCTAAGTGCCTGGTCCCCACTCAGGCACCCCAAGACCGTGCAACGGCAAGGCAGCCTGGGGTCCAGCGTGGGACAGCTCAGGGCTCAGCTCTTGGCTCTCGGTGGAGACATCCTGATCCTGACTCCCTGGGTCCAACAAGCCCTCCCCTCCCCGCCTCCTGGGCTCACCCTACCTTCACCTCTCCAGGTAGCCTCGGCCTCAGTCGCAGGTCTTCTGTTTCCTAGTCACAAGGACCCTGTGTAGGCTTAGAAGGCCAGTCCATACAGCTGCATCCTCTGCCTGGGAGGCCCTACCTCCAGCCCCATCCCCAGTCTGATCTGAGGGAGGGCAGCAGGCCCACCCCAGGCCAGTTCTTACCTCCTGCAGGGGCTCTGCCCCCACATGCTCCTGACTTCTCTCCTCTGCCTCTGCTGGGGCCTGCCCTGGACACTCCTTGGGTTCCTCTGCCAGCCTCTGCCACCCCTTGCCCCCATCCCATTCTGAGCCCAGCCTAGGTCAGTGGGCCCCCCTGCTAGGACATAGGCACTAAGGAGCTGGAGAGCGTGACCCATGGACAGACACTCAGAGGGTAAACTGCATAGGGTCATAGTATCACCGAGGGTCAGAACCTGCCAACACCAGTCCCGGGGCACAGATGGGGACCTGAGCCCAGAGTCAGCAGAGGGTTTGTCCAAGGCCACCGGGCGACAACCCCACTTCTGTGTTGGAAACCCTGCTGCCTGAGAGGCCCAGGGAGGAATCTGCAGAGGCCTTCCCCAAGCTCTGGGACTGGAGGCTGAGGGGAGTGGGCCTGAGGACGAGTAAATGCCAGTCTCGTCCTCAGAGAGAAGCCATACTGGGCCCAGACCCCCACAGAGGGTTGGAGTTGTGGTGGAGCCTCCTTCTATGCCCAGACTCTGGAAGCTTGCCTGGGGTCCCTGCTGGGGACTGTGCTCATGGGAAGAGGGTGGGTGCCTAGGACTCAAGAACCCCTGGGCGGCTGGCCTCCCTTTCTGGCTGGCTGGACTGTCCAGGTTCTCATGCCCCTGTCCTGGGGTGTGGGCAGGCCCAGACCATGCCCAGCCGAGGCCACCAACCCTGGCCCCTAGCAGCTCAAGCTGCAGTTCCAGTGCCAGCTGCACCCAGAGTCCTGCTCCTGCCCCCAGGTGCCCAGCTCAGCCTGGAGTGTAAGGCCCTTGGCCATTTGCAGATTGAAGGGCTGCCTCAGCCCAAGAAACTCCACACCCTGGACCTGAGCCACCATGTACTACAGGGGCCAAGGCAGGGATTTTGGGACCCATTATACAGACAGAGAAATTGAGGCCCCATGGGGAGAAGGAGCTGGTGACTGTGGCAGAACCCAGGACATCTAGTTTTTTTGCATTAGGTCCCTGGTTTCAGGCTTGGGGTCATCAGGAAGGGCTTCTTGACCTTGGGGATCAGGGCCCCATCTCACCCCCCTCAGGCAGCCTCCAGCTCCTCCCACCTTCCATCTCTGGATCTCGCCAGCCATCTGATTGTTTTTCTTCTCTCGAGCCTGCATCTTGCTCCCGTCGCTGGCCAGAGCCAGGCAGTGAAGGACAGATTGCAGTCCCATCTGAGGGGAACCCCACCCCCATCCTTTCTCCCACTGACACCCCAGCACAGGCTCTTGGGTCCAGGCAGGGCCTGGCCTGCAGAGGGGAGCCCCATCTTCAATTGGACCCCAGTCTCTCTCCCTCACCCAGATGCAGATGTAGTGCCAGGGGGTCGGTGAACAGCCCCTCGGTGGACCCTCCAGCCTCTCTGCAGCTATGTCAAGGTCCTGGGATTAAATGAAGGAAAAAAACAGCCAAGAAAGAGCTAGGACCCCATGATCCCAAGTCACACCCAACCCACCCAACAAGAAGGTAGCAGGAAGCAAACTGGAGGGTGTTGTGGGTGAACTGTGTCCCTTATGAAAAAAAAGGCATGTTTGCGTTCTAATCTCCAATACCCCAGAATGTGACTTTATTTGGAAATAGGGTCTTTACAGAGTAATCTAATTAAAAATGAGCTGATAATAGTAGATCCTAATCCAGTGTATCTGGTGGGTTTTTTGTTTGTTTGTTTGTTTGTCTTTTTGCCATTTCTTGGGCCGCTCCCACAGTATATGGAGGTTCCCAGGCGAGGGGTCAAATCGGAGCTGTAGCCGCTGGCCTACACCACAGTCACAGCAATGCAGGATCTGAGCCATGTCTGGACCTACACCACGGCTCACGGCAACAACATATCCTTAACCCACTGAGCGAGGCCAGGGATCCAACCCACATCCTCATGGATGCTAGTTGGGTTCGTTAACCACTGAGCCACGACGGGAACTCCATCTGGGGTCTTTATAAAAAGTGAAAATGTGAAAGTTCCCATCATGGCTCAGCAGTTAACGAGCCCAACTAGCATCCATGAGGATGTGGGTTGGATCCCTGGCCTCGCTCAGTGGGTTAAGGATCTGTTGTTGCCATGAACTGTGGGGTAGGTCGCAGATGTGGCTCGGATCCCACGTTGCTGTGGCTGTGGTCTAGGCTAGCAGCTGCATCTCTGATTGGACCCCTAGTCTGGGAAACTCCATATGCAGCAGGCACAGCCCTAAAAAGACAAAAAAGGCAAAAAAAAAAACAAAAACGGGGGGGTGGGTGGGTATGGACACAGAAACATGTACCAAAGGAGAGTGCCATGTGAATACGAAGGCAGGGATTGGGGTGATGCGTCTGTGAGCTAAGGAACATCAGAGACTGTGAGCAACCAGGAGAGGCTGGGGAACAGATGCGCCCTCCCAGCCTCCTACTGACACCTTGATCTCAGACTGTCAGCCTCCAGAACTGTGAGAGAGTAAGTTGCTGTTGGTTAAGCCCCCCACTTTGTGATACTTTGTTAAGACGACCCTCGCAAACTAATACAGAAGGTGAAGGAGACAATCCCCTGTGGCAGCTCTATGGCCCAAAGCAACCCTGATTCAGAAGGGGGACTTTCACCTCAAAGCAGCCAGGCCTGCAGCAGCACGAAATGCGTAACAATATAGCATTTGGAGCTCCCGTTGTGGCTCAGCAGGTTAAGGACCCAACATAGTGTCCATGAGGAATGGGTTTCAATCCCTGGCCTCGCTCAGTGGGTTAAGGATCCAGCACTGCTGCAAGCTGCACTGTAGGTTGTGGATGTGGCTTGGAAGCAGTGTGGCTGTGGCTATGGCTGTGGCTGTGGCATAGGCCGGCAGCTGCAGCTCCGCTTGGCCCCCTAGCCTGGGAACTTCCACATGCCGCGGTGTGGCCCTAAAAAGAAAAAAAAAGGAAAAAGAAAAAAAAAAGATAGTAGCTAACATTTCACAACCACATGCCGTGTGTCCAGCATAGCACTGAGCCTTTTACATTCTTGTCCAATTTAACCCCCTCAGCCAGCTCCTGGGGTAGGAGAACTGTTCCAGTTTTTGGCTTTTATAGATGAGGCCCAGAGAAGTGGAGTAACTTACCCAATGGCGCCCAGCCAGAATAATGTGGAGCCAGGATTTAATAAGCCAGCAATCAGGCTCCTGAGCCCATGGTCTTAACCACTAATTTGGGGACAATGAAGCCCACAGTATCCCGGCATTGAAGGGGAAGACAGCCAGAGGTAGAGACCCGGAGAGGGCCTTGGTGGAAGGAGCCTGAGGTGGGGGACAGGACTGGAGGTGGAGAGACCTGGAGGCCCTGGGTCCCCCTCGCCCACACCCCTACCCCCCCACAGCCAGATGTTGATGCAGCATCAGACCCTCTCCAGCTGCTGCCCCCCTCCCTGCTGTGTTTGGCCCCTCGGCACAGGACCCCTGCCCATGACCCAGGGCGGATTTCTAGGTCATCTTCCCTGGACAAGCATAGAGCCTAGGGCACCCACTCACAGGTGAGTCCTGGGCGGGGCACCCAGGGACTAGAGAGAGGGAGACACAGCAGGGCAGTCCCCAAAGGGCATGGGGATGGACCCCAAATTGGCACTGGTTACATCATCTGCATGGTGCTTATATAGAGTTCCCCTGGAGTTCCCATCATGGTGCAGTGGAAACGAATCCGACTAGGAATCATGAGGTTGCGGGTTCGATCCCTGGCCTTGCTCAGTGGGTTAAGGATTTGGCGTTGCCATGAGCTGTGGTGTAGGTCGCAGAGAAGGTTCAGATCCTGTGTTGCTGTGGCTGTGGTGTAGGCCGGCAGCTGTAGCTCTGATTGGAGCCCTAGCCTGGGAACCTCCATATGCCCTAAAAAGCAAAACAACAAACAAACAAACAAAACAAAAAAAATACAAACCCCGTAGAGCTCCCCTGCCACCACCTCCTTCCTTCCTGGAGTCTGAATCTGCCCAGAGGGCCTGGCCCTCAGCCGCTATGTGTCCTGCCTTCTCACTCATATGGTCCACTGAACACGCCTTAAAGAACAGAGTCCCTTCAGGTCCCAAGGAGACGATCTCTGACTCTCAAGAGTCTGAACTGAGAAACAGACAAAAAATGAATGTTTTTTCCTGTACAAAAGTGCAGCTGCAAATTGTTACTGCAGATTTGCTTCCCTGAGGAAATAACAGCCCTCTCAGAGCCTCACTCTGATCCCAGTTTGTGATTCACCCATTTAGACCAACTCCACCTTCTATGAAGCCCAAGGCCAGCTAAGCACAGCTGCTGAGACCTGCTCTTCCTTTCCTTCAAGCCACAGCAGCAGACCAGCTCTGGTCAGGGTCCTGAAGCACAGAGTGGAGCCCATCCTGGTCCTTAAAATTCAACATCCCTGCTCGATATCTGTACCTGTTTCTCTGTATCTGTGTGGGGACATCTGGGAGCACATGCACCTGTCTCTGGGTGAGTGCTGATGTGTATCCTTGTGTGTACATATCTAGCTGTCTGTCTGCCTGTGCACATGTGCACTTGGCCAGGAGACTAAGGGAGGATGTTGGCCAGGAGGAGACTGTCACCAAGCTGGAGCTGAAGTCGGATGGACAGTGTCTGGAACACACAAGCCCTTGCTTTGGCCTCTGTCCCGCATTTCATGGCAACCCCTCACCTGCTCCATTGCTCATTTAAGTCAGGGACTATTCACAATACCCCACCCCTGATCTCTCCTCTCTGGGACTTTGCATGGGCTCTTCTCTCTTGTTGAAAAGTCCTTTTTTCTTTTCTTTTTTTTTTAAATGACTTTTATTTTTTCTATTATAGTTGGTTTACAGTGTTCTGTCAATTTTCTTCTACACAGCAAAGTGACCCAGTCACACATACATGTATACATTCTTTTTCTCACATTATCCTCCATCATGTTCTATCACAAGTGACTAATATAGTTCCCAGTCCCTACAGCAGGCTCTCATTGCTTATTCATTCCAAATGCAATAGTTTGCATCCATTAACCCCAGATTCCCAGTCCATCCCAATCCCCTCCCCCAACCCTGGCAATCACAAGTCTGTTCTCCAAGTCCATGAGTTCTTTTTCTGTGGAAAGGTTTATTTGTACCATATATTAGATTCCAGGTATAAGTCATATCCGATGGTATTTGTCTTTCTCTTTCACTTAGTATGAGAGTATCTAGTTCCATCCATGTTGCTGCAAATGGCATTATTTTGTTCTTTTTTATGGCTGAGTAGTATCCCATTGTATAGTTATACCATGTCTTCTTAATCCATTCATCTATCAATGGACATTTAGGTTGTTTCCACATTTTGGCTATTGTGAATAGTGCTGCTCTGAACATACGGGTGCATGTATCTTTTTGAATGAAAGTTTTGTCCAAATATATGCCCAAGAGTGGGATTGCTGGGTCATATGGTAGTTCTCCTTTAGTTTTCTGAGGTATCTCCATACTGTTTTCCATAGTGGTTTTACCAATTTACCTTTCCACCAACAGTGCAGGAGGGTTCCCTTTTCTCTTCACTCTTTCCAGCGTTTGTTATCTGTGGACTATTAATGATGACCATTCTGACTGATGTGAGGTGGTACCTCACAGTAGTTTTAATTTACATTTCTCTAATAATCAGTGATGTTGAACATTTTTTCATGTGCTGGTTGGCCATCTGTATCCTTTTTTTTCTTTGGCTCTTTGAGGATGGCTGTTCATCCCTCAGTGAGGGTTTAGAAGCTCAGAAGCCTCCTCTCTGGGGGAGAATTTCCTGTCTGCTGCCCTGCCCCCAGCTTTCAGAGTGCCTCTCCCTTCATCAGACACATTCAGTTACAATTGCCTGTTTGATGACAGTGTGCCTCTGCAAACCAGAGGCTTTTGGGGACAGGAAATGGTCTGCTCTGGTTCTCCTGTGTACAGAAGAGGGCCGGACATGTAGTAGATGCTTAGTAAATGCATGTTGAATGAATGAATGAGTGGAGAATGATGGAGCATGATGAGGAACAGGCAGAGGGAAGGAAGTGGAGGACAAAGGCCAGGGGCATTCTAAGAAGGGGGAGAGACTCATTAGCATGCAGGAAGAAAGACGGGGATGTGGGGAAGGGAATGGAGGGGAGCAAGGGCAGGCAGAGGAAAGAGGTAGACAGGGAGTTCCCATCATGGTTCAGTGGTTAACAAATCTGACTAGAAACCATGAGGTTGTGAGTTTGATTCCTGGCCTCACTCAGTGGGTTAAGGATCCGGTGTTGCCGTGAGCTGTGGTGTAGGTCTCAGACACGGCTCGGATCTTATGTTGCTGTGGCTCTGGCGTACGCCAGCGGCTACAGCTCTGATTAGTCTGGGAACCTCCACGTGCTGTAGGTGCGGCCCTAGAAAAGACAGAAAGACAAAAAAAAAAAAAAAAAGAGGTAGACAGATTGTATCTACCTGGGCAGGCCAGGCCTCATTCTGCCTCTGCTGCCTCTGTAGTTCTTCCTCCCTAAATTTCAGAGCAACTGCCCCCTGGTGCCAGCATGTCTTCCAGTACTCAGCCACCTTCTCATGAAGCCTGGGATGTGATCCTTTCTCCTCCAGCTTTCTCCTGAGGGCCACTGGTCTCTCCTGGACCTGGAGTGTGCCAGTAGAAATGAGGTGGTCTGGGCACAGCTTGGACCTCAGATCACCCACATTGTTTTTACCCATTTTCTTTTTCTTTTCTTTCTTTCTTTTTTCTTTTTTTTTTTTAAGGGCCATACGCACAGCATATGGAAGTTCCCAGGCTAGGGACTGAGCCCGAGCTGTAGCTGCCAACCTACATCACAGCCACAGCAATGCCAGATCCGAGCTGCATCTGCAACACCACAGCTCACCACTACGCGGGATCAAACTTAACCCACTGAGCGAGGCCAGGGATTGATTCGTTACTGCTGAGCAACAACAGGAACTCCTTTTTACCCATTTTCAATGATTCCTTTCCAAGTCGTGTAGATGTCCTCACTGTGTCCTGATGGCAGAGATGGGGACTAGGACAGAGACACCTCCTTCACGGCTCCCTGCACAGACACAGCCCTCTGTCCTGAGCACTTCTAATCCCAAATATCCTGACTTGAGCCGGCAGCTACGGTTATCTCATGTGTGCCCCCCCCGCCCCCCCCCGGCCTGGCCCTGGGCCAGCAGGGGGCGGCTCAGCTGTGTGTAGGGCAGACAGGACTTGTTGAAGCTGACAGATTTCCCACGTGCTCTCACAGGAGCCAGAATGTGACAACCAGGAGTGTTGATACCTGGGAAGGGGAGTCTGGCTGTGGCCACATGATTTAGGGTTGGGGCCCTGAGCTCCTCCCGCTCATCAGCTGTGACAGAGGTTGGCCCACCTCCTGTCCAAAGGCCATCTCACCTAGTATTAAAACAGGACCCCACCCTAGCCCAACTGGGACACTGAGGGTGGGCCTGAGCAGCCACTTACCAGGCCTTCTGGCCAGGGCCACCCCCAGCGCTACCACCAGCACTGACTTCTCCCCAAGCAGCTGGACACGTCTGCCTCCAGGGCCTGCACACAGTGCTCTAACACTGTCTTCTCTCCATGCAGCTGCTTCAGGTGCTCCAAGCCGACCCCTAGCTGCCGGTGGCTCTGGCCCAGCTCTTCTGAGAGTCTCCATTCACCTGTGAAGACCCCAACTCCACCCAGAGTCACAGCTCAGCCTCAGGTGAGGGAGCTCCCCTGGCTGGGATCTGTCTGCTCAAGCTAGCCTGTGGGCCTTTATTCATGCAGCTCCCTCCTCCCGAGTTCCTCATCTCTGATCTCTGCAGCCTCTGAGACTCAGTCTTTCCCAGAGGCCTCCTCTGGAGTTCCCGTTGTGGTTCAGCGGTAACAGACCCGGCTAGTATCTATGAGGATGCAGATGCTCTCTGGCCTCGCTTAGGGGGTTAAGGATCTGGTGCTGCCATGAGCTGTGGTCTAGGTCAGTTGCATACAGTGCTCAGATCCCATGTGGCTGTGGCTGTGGCATAGGCTGGCAGCTGCAGCTCTGATTGGACCCCTAGCCTGGAAACTTCCGTATGCTGTGGGTGCGGCCCTAAAAAAAAAAAAAGGACAAGAGGCCTCTTCTGATCACAAGCCCACAGAGGCTTCTCAGGACTCCAGGCTTTAACTCTGGACCAAGTGATTTAAGGCTGGACGCCAGTAGAGGGTGCTGTTTCAGTGGCCCACGATGTAAACTGTGCTCACTGGAGTTGTGCTGTGTTGAAGCCCTGCTCCAGACTGTCCCTCTTGGTCATTTTCTTTTCCATGGTGTCCTTAGATCCCCTCACCTAACCTCAGAATCTCCCAAGGACAAGGCCCAGGCTCCCCTTCTTCTCTGCCCCCTGGCACAGGTGGGTACAGCCCGGCTCAATTGGTGCCCTAGGCTTCCTGCAGGACTGAGTTTAACAGCTGTCCTAACCCACCTGGGTGAGCCTCAGCAGCTGCTCCTGCAGGAAGCCTGAGCAGAGGTCTCAGTTGCCTCCACTGAGACTCCATCTGGGCCCTAATGTGCCTGGACCCCATTGCCATCCCACTTCTGCTCCTGGCTCTGTAGGCCTGGCACCAGTATCTCCTGCAGGTACACTCAGTCTGGGGGGCTCCTCCCAGTCTCCAGATCACACTGTTAAGACCCTGAATAAGCTCTTCCTTTCCTCTAGGCTGTTTTCCCATCTTTTTTTTTGTTGTTGTTGTTTTTTCTGGAGCCGCTCCCTTGGCATATGGAGGTTCCCAGGCTAGGGGTCTAATCGGATCTGTAGCCACCGGCCTACACCAGAGCCACAGCAACATGGGATCTGAGCCACGTCTGTGACCTACACCACAGCTCACGGCAACGTCGGATCCTTAACCCACTGAGCAAGGCTAGGGACCGAACCCACAACCTCATGGTTCCTAGTCAGATTCGTTAACCACTGCACCACGATGGGAACTCCCCCTGTTTTCCCATCTTAAATGGGAGAGGAGTCAGCTGGCTGATCTCAGCCTCTTCCCAAATGTTAGGGAGAAGGGTGTCCTTCTCTGGGCTGAACAGAAGCCCCTGTTTCGCAGCAATTGCTCTGGGAATGAAGACTTGGGAGTTGAAGTATCAGGCGGGCCCAGGGTGTGGGAGGGCCAGTGTTCAGGGCTCTGCCATGCACCCACTTGAAAGAGATCCTACCACCTGGGGACTCCAGGCTGGGCTCTGGGCCAAGGGGCTGTCGGCTCATCTGGTCCAAACACTGCTGGGCCTTTTCCACTTCTGTCTGCAGTAGCAGGATCCTGGGGACAAAAGGGACTGTCTGCCTATCTTCTGCCACTCTGCCCGGGCCTCCCACACCTCCCGACACCTCCCTTGTCCTCTCTGTCCTTGTCTGGTCTCTTCCACTCCTTCTATCCTGGGATCCCCCCAAGTGGTACCTCTCCTGCTCCAGGTGGGTCAGGGAGCGTTCCACCTGCTGGCCCAGCCTCACCACCCACATCCCCCACCCTTGGCAGGGCAGTGTCTGCAGCCCCTGATAAAGCAGGCTGACTCCACAAAGCTCTGCCTGCTCCACCAGCTGTGATAAGCCCAGTTGGCCCTGCATAGACCTGTGTCCTGAACTATATATAAGGGACTGTGCCTCACTACTTTGAGGGGCTGCCCAGCTGTTATCACTACAGGCTCCAGATGTGCAACCCTCCATCTCCAGCTGGACCCAGAACACATCACCTTCTCCAGACCAGTTCCTGGCCACCTCCTTCCCTCTGAATCTGCTTGGGGAGGGGAGGGCAGAGGTTCGCTGGCCCTTCCTTTGCATCTATCCAGCCACTGCTCCCAGCCATACCAGGCAATGTGTTGCACACCTCAAGGGGGCACCATTCACAGAGATGACACTTTAAAACATGGTAGCCTGGATGGAGACTTGATTCTCCTCTGTCTCTCTGGATTCGCAGACTCTGACTAAACTTCTTCCTGAGAACATGACACCAGATGTGGGCACCAGCCCCAAACATTGTGGAGTTTTCAGTCTAGTCAGGGGAACTTGCTTGCTCAGGGGACCTCCCTGGGGCTGTGGACAAGCAAGGAGGATCAGGGGGAGAGGACCAGAGCCTCACTTTCTGCCTCAGAGCCAGCCGCTCACCCTGGGCCCTGCTGAACCCCAGCTCACTGTCCTGCCTCTGTAGCACCTGTGCCAGCTCAGACAGGGCCTCCAATGCTGCCCATAGGCAGCCAGCCAGCTTGGCCCACTGCTACCTGCTATCTGCCAGCTGCACCTGCAGGTCCTTCTCTGATGGCCTCTAGTCTCTCTTGGGGGCCCTGTCTGAACACTTGCCACAGAAAGAGCAGCCAGGCTTCTGCTTGGGCCCCAGGGACTGCCCTGCTCATCTTCCCCACACTCACCTGCATCCTTCAGTGGGGCTCAGTGGGGCACAGTCCAGTGGCCAGGGGTGATGGGAGTACTGGGGACAGCAGGCAAGGATAGGTGGAAGATCCATGGGGCTCTGCTTCAGTGGGTCCTGAGAACAGGACAGAGGGGAAACCCTGGAGCTGGGGCGCGCCTGCCTTCCCAGAGCACCAGCCTCTGAGACCCCTCAGATGTGGAAACTGAGGCCCCTGAGCTGAGCAGACACTTAAACCTTCAACCCCAACACTTGGCCCAGGATTCTCTCTGGTGATTCAGGTTTCAAATGAACACTAGTCTCAACCTTGCCAACAGTTCTCTGTCCCAACAGTTTCCATGATCTATGATCTGTGATCTGACTATAGCCCAGCCACTTGCTAAACAACCATGAGTTTATTTGATGTTCCCAACTTTGGGGTGGGGGGACTGAAGCTCAAGAGGGGAAGTCAGCTGCCCCGGTGATGCTGGTGGTCAGTCCACTGTGACCTGGGCCTACTGCCCCCACTCTGCTGCTCTCCTTCCCAGTGTGGGAGTCTAGAAATGGCCGGGGTCAGAGGAACATTTGCGGGGACACTGTATTTTAGCTCTAATGTGTGTGTGTGTATGTGGGGGGGACCAGAAGTCCTCAAATCAAATCACTGCTCCGGTCCCTGTCTGGCTTTCATAGCTGCAGCAGTAAGATGGAGGCCCTGCCTCATGACTGCTCTGCCCACATTCCCAACCTGCTCCTTACTCAGGACTGCACCACCAGCTACCAGGTCCTCTCCCTTCTAGATACCTTGACTCTCTCCTCTCCCCAACTCCAGGCTCAGGTTGCTGGAGCTCCCTCCTGTGCTGTCTCACCCCATTTCACCACCACACAAGGTGTCTCCAAAAGGCACCATGAGGACCAGCCCCTGCCCCCACTTCCCATGTCCTAGCACAGCACCCACAGCTCTACCCTGACTGGGTGCTCTATCTTTCCCACTTAGAGGCAGGGGCCCTCTTTGGGCAGCATCCCCTCTGACTGAGCCCCTGAGCTTGCCTGACTTGGTTTGGGGGAGGGAGGCTCATGGAATGGGGAGTGGCACAGCCCAGGCTGTTGAACCAGTGCTGTGGGAACACAGGGAAGAGAAGCCCTACCCTCCCTTGGGGCTCCCAGGAAGGCTTTCCAGAGAGGTTACTTTGGGGCTAAGGCCCAAAAGTGAATTAACTACCCCTGGAAGAGGGAAAGATGGATGTGGAAGGCAACAGAACAAGGGCAGCAGGACAAGGAGGGGGGGTCAGAGAAGCTGGAGCTGGAGGGAGTGGTGAGCTGAGTCAGGAGCCCATGGGGGCAAATGGGGAAATCAAGGGGGCCAGAGCTGCTGTGGTGCTTAGGTGGCTGGAGGCAGGGCAGGTGCAGGGCAGAGGCATCTCCTTGATGTCCTCCACTCGCATAGCAAAGACTTGGTGGGCACATGCATTGAGGCCTAGAGATAGAGCTTGGGCCTGAGTGGCAGCGGATGTGGAGCAGGCCTCCTCTAAAGGTGGCCCAGGCCCCTGAGCTCCCCGGCCACCAGCTGCCAAGGTCTCAGCCATCCAGCACTGGAGGAGAGAGGGGGAGGAGTGCATTGTGGGTGGAGAGTTACTCATACTTCACTTTTTCCAAGTGCTTGACACTCTGCCTTTCTTTCATCTAGGTCTGAGTTCTCTTAGGAACAAAGAGGGAAGAATGAGGCTTAAAGGTAGAGTATCAGGTAGGACAGCTGCTGGACTGCAGACTTTAGAGAAGGAGCTGGGAGATGGCTCCTATTCTATTTCTGAAAAAGAGAGCTCTGTTTCTTTACTAGGAGGCAGGGACTCCTGTGTTCTTGATGGTGGGAGGGATGGTGGGACGACAGCCCGACTTACCAGCTCAGAGACTGGGGCCCAGGTCATGACTCCAGGCTCTGAGCTCCTCCACCCTCAGCTGCTGTTGTGATCCTAGCTTGCAGGAGCCATGGAAACTGCAGGCAACACATAGCTGTAGGAGGAGGAGACACCAGAGCCCTTCCACATCATCTTAATGGATGAAACCCTTAGATGGACCCCTGCTGGTGTGGCCTCTGGCATAGGGCAAAGGCCCAGGCAAGAATGGCTGCTCAGAATCTCCCACCCCAGAGGCAGGAGCCTAAAGGGGCAGGATTTAGGGGCAGAGACAGCCGGGCTCTCGGTCGCCAACTACACAGTAGAAGCGGCTCCGGAATTTATATTGGGGGGAATGGGTGCATTTGGTTGGACCGGGACCGGGAGTCGGTCTTGAGGCTGCATTAGTGTAGTAAGCAACCCGTTTGAACTTGGCTTCGGTTGTTTACTTCCAGTGGGAGTGGTGGAACTAACGGAGATTTGTACTAAGCACCTGCTCAAGCCATCCCGTCAGACCCCAGTTTAAGGGGGAACTAGAGGTTAGAGACTGTAGAGGCCTCGCAACTCCGGAGGGGTGGGCTCCATTTGGAATCCGCCTCAGTGGCTAGGAGACTAGCCGGATGTCAGGGGCGTGACCAGCCCTCGCTGGGGCGGGGCCGGGGCCGGGGCTGGGGAAAGGGGTGGTGACAAGCAGGCCCACGCGGTGCTGGGGAAACGCTGCAGCCTCCGCATTTCAGTCTCCGGGAGGGGCGGGGCCCGGAAGGATGCTGTGTCCCTCCTTCTTGGGCCCTGGCGTGGCTAGGGGGCAATTAGAGGCCGCTCCCGCCCTCTTTGACCGACGCCAGCGAGAGCCGGGGGGACAGGGAGTGCTTGCTCATAAACCGCGAGGTCTCCCAAAGGACCTTACCTCGGTTTTCTCATCTGGAAAAGATGACCTCCTTATCTCCCTATGACCAAGAGCGGGGCAGTAGGTGGCCGGGGCTTCGGTGAGCCCGCGCCGGCGGCGGGGGCAGAGAGGTCACCAGGTGACTCCGGGAGAAATAGGAGTGAGGGGGGCCGCGGGGCTTTTCTTCGGCGGGGGTGGGACGCGGGTAGTTATGAACTAAGAAACAACTCTGGTCTGCTCACTGCCGTGCCCAAGAATGCTCAAGGAAAACGAGACTCCCTTTTACCCCAGAACCCGTCCCTTTCCCTTCAAAGGCCCCGCCGACGTGACTCTTCAGTATCTTCCCAGAAACTGCAGTGCACATACACCGGGCTTGGACGCGCCGCCATGACTTAAAAAGCTCCTCCACACATGAATAAGGTCTCATTTGCTTCTTTCACATCAGCGGGAGTCGGGACCTCCTTCCCGATCCTCCGTGGTCTTTAGCGCCCTCCAGGGCCTCGAGGCCGGGCTGGCGCTCAAGGCCTACCCAGTTTTCACTTGAGGCGACAGCGAAACAATGCCCTCCTCCCGGCGCTCAGGAAAGGAAAGGCCAGGCGGGCTTGGGCGGGGTCGGGGCTCCACCTTTCGGCTCTCAGCGCCTGTCCACCGGTGCCCCCGCCGCATCTTTGAGGCCTACGTGTCTCGTGACACGGCAGGGGGCGGGCCGCGGCTGGGGACATCCCCTCGGCCCTCCAGGAACCAGGTTCCACCGCCGCCGCAGCGACCCAGGTGGACAGGGCGGGTCCTCCAGAGTCTTCGAGTTCAAGGCTAGAGGGGCCAAGTCGCCGAGCTCAGTCGACTGACGGCTGCGTCACGGGAGGGGCGGGCCCGCCACGGGCGGAGGCCGGAGCCGGAAGCGGAAGAGGCGCTCGGAGCGGGGAGTGGGGCCTAGCCGCAGCCGGAGCCTGGGAGACGGTGAGTGTGGGGCCCTGGCCCGCGACGAGGAGCGGGGGGTTGAGTCAGAGGGGCGGGTACGCTGGGTGTGGGTCCCCGGGCTTCTAGTTCGGGCTTGGTCTGCTCTCTTTCGTTCTCTTGGCCCATCTCAGGCCGCGGCCCCGACCTCTCACCCCTGACCTGCCGCTTCTCCCCCAGAGGGCGGTCACAGCAGACCCCAGTCTCTCGATCCTGTGCGTCCGAGTCCGAACCTATGAGAGGCCCCTGAGGGCCCTGCAGGGATCCACCTTCGGCCCTATACCTGCCCGCGGAATGGGGTCAGGGTCCTACCTGGGACAGCCTGGAGGGGCTTTCAGACCCCTCCCCTAACCCTGGCTCGAGGCTGGGTCGGCAGACTCCTCCCCCCCGCGCGGCTTGGAGTCTGATTCCGGCCCAAGCTGGCTTTCCTCCTGCCCGCCCCCCCCCACCCAAGGTCTCCCCTCACCTCCATTGGCGGCGGTTACGGGGAACCCGCCTCAGATCTCTGGGACCCGCGGCGTCAGGAAGGACGCGAGCGAGGGCTGCAGGCCCCCTGATTGTTTTGTTGTGATGATGGAGCCGCTCCAGCCCGGAGGAGGGGCCGAGCCAAGCTGACAGTACAAATGCCCGGGCTGCTGCATGGTCCAGGAGTCTCTGTGCTTTAGTTCCGGGTGCGGGTGTCCTGGTGTGGAGCTGGGGTGGGAATCGCCTGAGCCAGGGCCCCGTTGAGGCGGAGTTGGCGGCCTTCCAGCTTCCCTCCTCCATGCCCTTGAAAAGGAGGAGCGTTTCACCCGGTGGTGGCGGCTTGCAAGGTGGCAGGTTTGAGGTTGCAGTGGTGGGACAGCGTCAGCCAAAAATAACCATGGGGCGCTGGGGTGGCTGGGATCCGGCAGGGCTGCCGCTGACCTGGCTGGCTGCTCTTGTCAACCCAGTTCTCTGGCCAGGAACAGCAAATGAGAAGACAGCTAGGCCTGTGCTCAGAGAAAAGCTGGCATCCTCGCCCTGGTTTCTTTCACATTACCTTTTTCTTAATTGTGCCAAGCAGAGCCTTCTGGAACGTAATTGTGGCCCTTGTTTTTCTTTTACAACCTGTTTGCTGGGGTCTCAGAGAATCAGAGATAATTGATGAGAAATGGGCCCTAGAACCCTAGCTGGGAGGATTATGAGGGGCATCTGGTGTTACCATTATTTCACCTGCCTAGAATGTGTTAAAACAGGGGAGATTATGTCCTCTCTGATTGCCTTGCGTGTGATACTTTATATCTCTCATATTTGTCATTCCCTTTGCCAAGTTGGCTGGGAGGTGGTCATATCTCCATTTTCCAGATATTGTAACCATGGCCCAGAGTGACTTGTATAAGGTCACAAGGCCAAGTAAGTGGCAGCACTGGGATTTACTTTAGGGTTTTCTACCTATACCTCTCTCCCCTCTGCTCCCTTGGGACTTATGAATTACCTTTAATGCTTTTAAGGCATTTAACATAGACCCAGAGGTGTTACTTGGAAGCTTTTTAATGAAAAGCTGCCTTCAGTACCTCTTGTGACCCATGCTAGGCATTTGACCCAAGGGCATGTACTAGGCATGTTACTTTAAGATGTGACATGAACCCTGTAAGTGATTACTGTTCCTTTGTTGCAAGAGGAAGCTGAAGGGTAGAGCTGTTTAATAACCTGCCTAAAGGCACAAGCTAGAAGTGGCCATGTCAGCATTCATGTTGACATCAGCGTGACTGAAGCTGTGCTCTTTCCACTAACATGAACATGTGTGCACTAAGAATCTTCTAGGTCCCAGGAAGGAGTCTTTAGCCTGATAATGGACTAGACCCTGTGACTTCCAGCTCTGGTGCTTTGCCCAGTGAGGATGGGCAAGGCCTTTGCCCCGGCCACTGAAGCATCTTCCATGTCACTTAGTGACATGGATGTGAGATACCGTCTTCATCCCACAGCTTGGTCACGTGACCCAGCCTAATTGGGGAGAAACAGTGAACATTAGTCAGCTGATCACCAAAAGAGAGCAGCAGTCTGAGCTCTTGAGGAGGTGTTACAAAGTATTTATCTGGAAGGATTGCTCTGGCCCAGCCTTCCTATGGAGGCAGTGTCAGGGTTTGGATTGTGGGTGGAACAGGGAGCTGGCCTCACATACCCATCTTTCTCGTTTGATGGCTGATCCAAGATGGCAATTTCCTGTGGTGGCTGTAAGTCCACACTGAACCAGGGATAGGGAGGTGGGGCCCCTTTGGCCTGCTTTCCCAAACACGCAGGCTGCCAGACAGCCGATCCTCTAGTTCCTCCTGAAATGGGTATAGAAATGGGGACAGTAGTGGGATAGAGGTGAGGCACTGCCTGGCATGGCACCAGTGGCAGGTGGTCTGAGGGTGCTAAATAGGTTTCAGGCAAGAAACTTGGTTGTTCTGAGGACTTTACTGATGCTGAGACTGAATAGATACCATCAAGGGCTGGAGAGACCCCCGTATCTGCTTGGCCAGACCCCAAGGGATGTTTGTGGGGCCCCGTGCACCTCTTTCTCCAAGGGCTGGTCTTCTCGTTTCTGCCAGTGGCTCCTCACACTAAATTGTGGTCCTTGCTCCCTTGTGTAGGGTCCAGTTCCAGAGCCTCAGCCAGACAACTTGGCTTTTCAAACTTGAGGACTTTCACCCTTTGCTCCTGTGTGTTGACTCCTGCCAGCAGCCTTTTGACTCTGGCCTCTGGCTTGACAGAAAAGGCACTTCCTAGGACCCTACAGACAGGCAGGAGGGAACTGAGCACAGGAGTCTCCCTTTCTTCTTGGCCCCAGACTCTTGTGAAGGTGCTCACCAGCCTCTCCCTGCATTCTACCTCAGCACCTGTCCTGGCTTGCCCAGTTCTCCCAGTGCTCAGACCACCAGGCCACTGATGCTCTGCTGGGGAGGAAGCTGTTTGTTCACTAGCAGAGGTGGGTGTTACCCATTGTCTGCTGTTTGACCAGTGTGACCTCAGAGTTCTTCCTCACTTCATAAACCCCTGGGAGGGGCTGCCCCCAAACAGAACAATGGGCCTCTTCTTCAGGAACACTTAGGCTGCCCAGGGAGCCCCGTGGCTGGCTGCGTGTTTAGCTGGGCTTTCTATTTCTTGTGGCCTAGATGCATCACTGTAAGCGATACCGCTCCCCTGAGCCAGACCCGTACCTGAGCTACCGATGGAAGAGGAGGAGGTCTTACAGTCGGGAACACGAAGGGAGACTTCGATACCCATCTCGAAGGGAGCCTCCGCCCCGAAGATCTCGGTCTAGAAGGTGAGAGGGAATTAGGGTGAGAGAAAGGACTCTTTCCCACTTCTGGGCTAGCGAGACAGTCTGGAGGCTCGTGGCAGCCCTGGGCCTCTTCAGGTGACGGCCACCTCTGCCCAGATCGCTGCCCTGTCTGCTTCAGGCCCCCCCCGCCCCCGACCTGCCTCAAGGTTCACTGCCATCCTTGCCGCCCTGCTTTCTCTGAGTCTTCTTTCTCCTGACATGTTCCCCTGTTTTCTAGGCCAGCATCTCCCCTGCTAATCTCTGAGCCTTCCTCAGTGTGGCTTAGGAACATCACCTTGGCCCTTCCCAGAGGTTGGTCCCTGGTCTTCTCTCAGCTCCCTGACCAAAATTACAGACTCCGCAGGCCACGGAGAGCTCTGGGACGGTGGAAGCCTCAAAGGCTTCTCCGCCATACTCATCTTACCCAGTGCTTGCCTTGTGCGGCACCGGAGGGATGCCGTCAGGAGCCACGGTTCTGGAGGTTGGACTTCATGGACATGTGCCCCACTCCTGCCCGCCCGCCACCTCTCCTAGTTTGGAGGCTGCTGTTCCAGCAGGCTACCCATGAGAGCCCTTTGCAGGGACCCCACTGCACGAGTCTTGCCTGGCAGCAGGAACCTGGCTGGTAGGAGGAAGGGCCCCATCTGACCAGTGTCCCTGTCCCTGTCTTGGCAGTCATGACCGCCTACCCTACCAGAGGAGGTACAGGGAGCACCGTGACAGCGACACATACCGGTGTGAAGAGCGGAGCCCATCCTTTGGAGAGGACTGCTATGGATCTTCACGTTCCCATCATCGACGGCGGTCACGGGAGAGGGAGCCCTACCGGACCCGCAAGCACGCCCACCACTGCCACAAACGCCGCACCAGGTCTTGTAGCAGCGCCTCCTCGGTGAGTGGTAGCCAGAGTGTGCTGGCTGGGGCTTAAAGGCCTCCTCTCTTTCTAGCCTTCTCTCAGGCTGGCTGGTCTGGGTGAGTACTGCCAGCCCCACGCACGTGCATTTGGTGTGTGTGCATGTGTGTGTGTATGTGTCGTCTGGTCCAGGTGCAGGGCTGAGCAGGGGGCCCGGCTTCTCTGTCTTCTGGCCCATGGGCACTGGCAACTGCAGGGGCTCTGGTTCCGGCGCCGGCTGGCCTCTGGCCTGTTTCCGCACTGCCCCAGGCACAGGCCACATGGTGCAAGTGGCCAGGGACACTTCTTCAGGATCCTGAATAGGATTGCTGGTATGTGGTCTGGAGCCATGCGGCCTGGGCCTTCCCACCCAGAGATTCGCCCCCACACAGCAGAGCGCTCTGACCGGTGTGGACTGCATCCACCTCTGCAGTCTCGTCTCCACACCCCTCCCCAAAGGCCCGGAGGCTGGAGCGCCCACGGGTGAGGGAGGGTCTGCCTGTCAATCAGCTCGGACTGGAAGCCTCCCTCTGACCTCCAGTCAGGCCCTCTTCAGCCCAGCCTCTTCACCTGAGGGGCAGTCAAGGCGAGGAGGACAAGCTGCCTGCCTGATGGGCATGTGAAGAAATGGCAGAAAGGCCTTGCTAGGTGCGGGTCACATACCCAGAGCAGGGCCTGGCAGCATTCTTAACGTGGAGGGTTGTTGAGATCTCTGCTGAGACCGGGAACCCGTACTGCGCTCTCTGCTCGGGGAAGGAAGGCCAGTTGCGGATCTCTGAGGGTGTGCGGTGTTCTCTTCTCCTCCCCAGCCCTCTTCCCTCCGTCACGTGCTCCCGGTCCTGAGGCCCCTGAGGAGTGGTGGCTGATCACTGGAGGGGGCCAGGTGTCTTCTCTGCCCCGCTTTCACGTGACTTCTTTGAGTCGCCATGGGTTGAGGGTTGACTGGGTGCCCGGCATGGCCTGGTGGCCTCTCTGGACACTGCCGTAGGATGGTAGTGCAGGTCTGTGGCTCTGCTGCTTCTCTTTTTGGTGCCCTCGGTTGTCATGAGGCTCAGGGTAGGCTTGACCTGTGAGTAGCATAGGTGCCAAGGCCAGGGCAGGAGCTGGCTTGGGGCCGGTGTGGGCCGTCGTGGTGGTAGGCCTTGGAGGGTCGACCGGCCCAGAAGATCCAGGGCTCCTTCCCTGCTCGAGGCTGGTGGCACAAGGGCCGCTTGATGGAAGGCCGTTTCTGGTAGTGAAGTTAAGTCGGGCCACGGATGCCGTCTTGGGGCAGGTGGCAGCTGTCGGGCACGTGCAGCACTGCGCGGGCGAACAGAGGCAGACAAGGACAGACTGGGCACTCTGCAGCTGAAGCCAGAGTGGCCTCTGACTGTTCTGGATGCTCGGACCCAGGCTGGGCCAGCCGTCTTCTTGCGCCGTTGTTCTCACTGCGACTTCACGCTGGCGAAGCCATCACGGGAGGGCCGGGGAGGGGGAGACTCAGTGGAGAAGGGAGTCAGGGCTGTGCCTCTCTACACGGCCCAGCCCCACAGCAGCAGAGGCTGGTGGTCTTTCTGAGCATTTGCGGCGTCCTTCTCTTAGATAATGTCCGAGTTTTCTTTACATACCTGTAGCTGTTTTTACTTTTCTGTTTTTGAAGTCAGTTTGTGTCTTGACGTGTCCCTTGCAATATCCCTATCGTTATATATGCTGTGTGCCTTATGAAATGCTGGGATCTGGAAAATCCAATCAACCAACCCACCGGCTCCTCACCGTCTCCACCTCTGCCTTTGACTGACACCTCAATCTGTCAATCGGAACCGCCTACCATGCGATTGGTCGGATGGCGTTTCGGGGGGCGGTGCATGCAGAGAAGCCAACAGAGCAGTAAGCGCAGCAGCCGGAGTGTGGAAGATGACAAGGAGGGCCACCTGGTGTGCCGGATCGGCGATTGGCTCCAAGAGCGATGTACAGCCACCTTTCGTAAAACTTTACCTCTCTACTTTCTACCCCCCTTGTTAGACGAGACCTCTCCCGCCCGGAGGGGCCTCTAGTGCGCGTGGCGCCTTAGCGGGGCCACCAGTAATTGCCTGAATGACACAGACGCTAGCAACTTCTGTTTTTAAGAGTGTAGCAGTGAGAGAGAAACCTTTTTTGTTTTTGAGAATTTGAATGCTGTGAACTTGCAGGAGCTGCCGACCCTCTGTCTTCCAGACCCTCATGCCCCGTTTCTTTTCTCTCCTAGATGAGATCGTGGGGAACCTGGGTGAAGGCACCTTTGGCAAGGTGGTGGAGTGCTTGGACCACGCCAGGTGAGCCATCTTCCTGGAAAGAGCTGGCCCGAGTTTCTTGAAGGTGGTGGCACAGCTTAACCTTTTTCTTTTGGAAGGGTAGCACCAAAGCAGAGTTCCGTCCTGTGCGTGTTGGGGTTTTGCTGATCCCCTGAAACTCCTGGGATTTCATAGGCAGATGGCATCCCTGCCCAGGAGCTGCTGGATAGTGAGCAGCACTGTCCTGGCTTCCTGGCTTCCCCACTTCCCCAGGGCTGTGGTGGTGGGTATCAGAACAGGGCAAGGCTCTGGCTCCTTAGTGGTCTAGAGTGCTTCTTGTGATTTCTTTTAGGGTCTGGGCCTGGCAGGGGGTTGAGAGTACTGCTGAGTCCAGCCCAAGCATGAGCGTACCCCCCACCCCTAGCCCCCAACAAGAGGTCTGCCTGAGAGGCTGTGCAGGTTCCAGTTGAGAGAAACAAGACCTTGGGCTGAGAAAGCAGGCTGCTGCCTTCTGCAGGTTGGCTGAGAGGGGTGGGCCCCTTTGAGCGTGCTCAGGTAGAGCAGGGGTACACCTGCATGTGCTGGGATGCTGCAGGGGGGACCTTGCTCCCTTCTGGGCTCAACAGTGAAATACTGTTTTGTCCCCTTGTCATCCCTCAAGGTCAGAACTCTTGCCTTCTCCACCTCAGGCTGGGGGCCTGCCTCCTGCGAGCACATGGCCTTCCTGCCTTAACGGCCCTCTCATTGCTTTGGCTACAAAGTGCTTGTGTCCTCGCTGTCTCAGTTGAGCCTGTACATGCCTTGTACTATTTTAGAGATGGGAAACATTGCTCAGCATTTGTCTGTATCCCTGTCCCCCCTCCCCCACCAAACTGAGTGGCAGAGCCACTATATGCAGTTCTCCCCCATGCAGAGGGGTGCTCGCAAAGGACAGACCCAGTGGTCCAGCCAGCCATGTGGCCTCAGTTTAAGGTAGAGGTTTTTACTGAGGGAGCCTCCCTAGGTGCCCAGATCCCATTTAAACAACCCTCAGACCTGGTGTGGCCTAAGAGGGTGGCCCGGACCCGTGCGCAGAGGGAAATGTAGACTGTGTCATGACCGGGGAGAGAGGTGGCAGATCTGAGACCTGGGCCACCTAGGGGCTCTCTGGGCTGTGTTGCTCTGAGAAGCTAGAGGGGAAGTGAGCCTTTGAAGTTGCTAATGGGCAGGCACAGGGCTCTGGGGACCTTTAGGGGATCCAGAGGAAGTCAGCCAGTGGGCTGCTTGTGAGGAGACGGAATTCAGCTCAGCAAAAGGAAGGGCGTCCAACCCTGGTAGTAGCTGTGTGGAAGTGATGAGCTCTCTGTCGAGGCTCGAAAAGCCATTGGGGGACCCTATTCTAGCAAGACGGAGGGGTGGCTTTTCCTCTGAGGCCCTTTCCTGCCTTGAAAATCTGAGAAAATGGGTTCAAGAAAGAAAAGGGGGCGTATTCACTAGAATATGCCTCTGCCCTGGGGCCTGTGAACCTTTCTTTAGGCACCAAGGCCAGCTTCCCAGAGGCCATCAGGCCACTCCCTTGCAGGTCAGGGCTTATCACTCTAGTCCCCCACTGGACATTTGACCTCTGGCTGTCCCTTCCTGACAGCTTTGGGCCTGGCAGCCTAACCTCAGCAGATTTTCTTCTCTGCTGGCATCTTGCAAATGCCCTACAGGGGTGGTGCTGAGGGTAAGGGATGTGCAGAGCAGGAACTATTAGAATCCTGATTGGACACTGAACAAGGGCTCCTGGCCACTCAGTGATCTCTGATAAATACTATGGCTGGTAGTCAGGCAGGTGGGGCTGGGGGCACGGGGTGTGGTAAGGCTCCCAGTGAGAGGAACCTACTATTGGTACTCTTACCCTCTTGCCTGCCAGGCTTTCATTCCATCCTGGAACTCCCTCCCCAGGGGGAGCTATTTGCCCAGACATGTCAGTGTGCTCCAGGAGGGGCGTGGGGGCCGCAAGAGGGTTCTGAGTGGGGTGGCCTAGCCAGGGTCAGGACCAACTGCCTGCAGGTTGGGTCATGAGTGAGTTCTGGCCTGGCACTCGTCAGCAGGATAGGGCTCTACTCCTCTGTACACCGCCCCCTGGGAGCTGGCAGTGGCCAAGGTCATAAAAGCCTAAGGCTGGCATGGATGCCAAGAGCAGCTTGCTCTCGGGAGGGTAGAAGTATGGTGTTGCATGGGGCAGGCTGCGTGTCAATCTCCTCTCTTCAGGGCAAGCCCTATTCCTGGAGTCCTGAGCAGGGTTTGCCAAGAGTTGCTGGGTTGGGGTGGAGGGTGGGGGAAGGGCAGCACGGCTTCTCATGAGAACTTTTTGCTTCCTTCCTCGATCCCAGAGGGAAGTCTCAGGTTGCCCTGAAGATCATCCGCAATGTGGGCAAGTACCGGGAGGCCGCCCGGCTAGAAATCAATGTGCTTAAAAAAATCAAGGAGAAGGACAAAGAGAACAAGTTGTGAGTGTCAGCAGGAAAGAGGAGGGACGCTTCTAAGGGTACCGCGTCCACTGCAGCCCCAGCTGCCCAGACGCCCTGGGGCTGAGCTGTGCCCTTTGACATGGTTGGCACCCTGCCTTCTCCCTGTGCCCAGAGCCGGGGAAGTTTGTCAAGTGAGTCTCGCTGGAAGGAGCCTTTGGATTTCAGTACAGGCTCCAGCACAACCAGCTCTGTGTTCTGAGGCAGGCCTCCCAGGCTTGTATTTTCTATTGGCATTTCAGTGGGGTTCTCAGGTAGTCAGAGGAGAGCCACCTTGGGCACACAGGCACTGTGCTGAGCCCTGCAAGCTGTCAGGAAGCTCAGCTGAGGGAGTTGGAGGAAAGCAGCGCAGGTCTGTGGAGTGTACTGGTCTTATCCCATCTCTTTCTGAGATGCAGGGATTATGTCCATAATTTTCTTGGCATGTATCAACATCCTGTGTGTGACCCAGTGGCCTGGGAGAGAGCGGGGATGGCTTCACCTGAAGGAGGGGGTGGGGCAGCCAGCCCCCAGCACAGATCCTGAGCCCCACCCATCCTTCTCCTCCAGCCTGTGCGTCTTGATGTCTGACTGGTTCAACTTCCATGGTCACATGTGCATCGCCTTTGAGCTCCTGGGCAAGAACACCTTTGAGTTCCTGAAGGAGAATAACTTCCAGCCTTACCCTCTACCGCATGTCCGGCACATGGCCTACCAGCTCTGCCACGCCCTTAGATGTGAGTTTCCACCTTCAGGTGGAGCATGGGGCAGCCACATAGCTGCAGCCAAGTCACCTGGCAGTCTTGCTCCCCATCATTCACACCAGCACATTGCTAACTATTTGCTGGGCCTGAGACACCAGGGCCACTTTGGCTGAAAGGCCTTGAAGTGGGCGACTGTGGGGATGGAGAGGCTGCAGTCCCCTCCAGGGGCCTCCTGAGCGATCTTCTGCCCCCAGGCACTCGGGAAGAGGTAAAAGCAAAGAGCTGTTCTGAAATAGGCCTGGTACCACCTCCACTCCCACCTTCCTGCTTAGGATGAAAAGGTCAAAGACTAATCTGGCAGACAGATCCCACCCACCACATAGACACCCTGTCTCACCACACTTCCCATCTGTCTACCAACCTCACAGAGCATATCTGCTGGTGCCTATGCCCGGCACTGCAGTATTTGCAGTGGTTGGAACAGGTCAGAGAGGCTAGTTGGAGAGGAGGTGGATAGACCTAGAGCTAGACTGCCAGGCCTGCGTAGATGATGGGACGGGGGAGCATTCCAAGCAGTGTGAGCCGCTTAGTGATGGCCCAGAGCCTGGCAGGTGCTGAAACTCACTCTGGTGAAGAGAGGGCCCGTGTTGGGAGAGGTGGGCTGCACTGTTGTGAGGGTCTTCAGTGCCAGGTGGGGAAAGTGGTGAGTGGCAGAGTACAACCATCAGTGTGATGGGGGTTGGATGAAAAAGGTGGACTCCGAGCCCCCACTCAGGGCTATGGATGAGGCGCAGGACTGGCTTTGTAGGTGGCCCTATGTTGGTTTAATGCTCTGTTGCTATCATCTTTTTTTTTGTCTTTTTTAGGACTGCACCCAAGGCATATGGAGGTTCCTGGGATAGGGGTCCAGTTGGAGCTACAGCTGCCGGCCTATGTCAGAGATACGGCAACACTGGATCCGAGCCAAGTCTGCAACTTCCACCACAGCTCACGGCAATGCCAGATCCTTAACCCACTGAGCAAGGCCAGGGATTGAACCCGCAACCTCATGGATGCTAGTTGGATTCATTTCCACTGTGCCACGACAGGAACTTCTGTTCATATCATCTTGAGGTTTTTTTTTTTTTTTTTTTTCCTGGCTGGGGAAAAATTCCTCAGCATGCAGAAATTCCTGGGCCACAGATCAGACCTGCGCCACAGCTGCGGCCCAAGTCACAGCAGTGACAGTGCCACATTCTTTTTTTTTTTTTTGTCTTTTGTTGTTGTTGTTGTTGCTATTTCTTGGGCCACTCCCTCGGCTTATGGAGGTTCCCAGGCTAGGGGTCTAATCGGAGCTGTAGCCACCGGCCTACGCCAGAGCCACAGCAACGCGGGATCCGAGCCACGTCTGCAACCTACACCACAGCTCACGGCAACGCTGGATCGTTAACCCACTGAGCAAGGTCAGGGACCGAACCCGCAACCTCATGGTTCCTAGTCGGATTCATTAACCACTGCGCCACGACGGGAACTCCCCTGACAGTGCCACATTCTTAACCCCTCTTGCCACCAGGGGAACACCCTGAGATTCTTAGTAATTTTTGAATAAGGGGACGTGCATATTCCTTTTGCCCTGGACTTCAAATATTACGTAGCTCGTGGTGGGGAGTGGGAACCACCCCAGGGCTGATGCTGCAACTCTGGTGAGACAGGCTGAGGAGGCCTGGTCCCCCGCAGACAGATGGAGGGAGGTTTTCTAAATGAAAAAAGTCTGCCGTATCCCCACTTCTCAAGTATCAGAATGCTTCAAGGCCCTAAGCATAGAGAACTCTGGAGAAAGAAGCCAGTGCAGGAGTTCCCATTATGGCTCAGCGGTTAACGAACCCAACTAGCATCCATGAGGACATGGGTTTGATCCCTAGCCTCGCTCAGTGGGTTCAGGATCTGGCATTGCTGTGAGCTGTGGTGTAGATTGCATATGTGGCTCGGATCCTGCGTTGTGTGGCTGTGGTGTAGGCTGGCAGCTCCAGCCTCAATTTGACTCTCAGCCTGAGAGCCTCCATATGCCTCTGGTGCGGCCCTAAAAAAAGGAAAAAGACAAAAAGAAAAAAAAAAAAAGTTCAGTCTGCCCACTGGCTCACTGCTGAGGTTAGGGGCTGAGAGGCTCTGGCAGGCTGGCTTTGGGGGCGGGATCTGGCCCAGCGCTTGCAGCGAGGCCAGAGAAAAGTCCAGGTTCCCAGCGTCCGCTTCCCTCCTCTCCTGCTTCCCCAGTTCTACACGAGAACCAACTGACCCACACAGACTTGAAGCCAGAGAACATCCTGTTTGTGAACTCGGAGTTTGAAACCCTCTACAATGAGCACAAGGTATTGGAGGGGGAAGGAGTAAGCCCCTGCTCCAGGGTTGGGTTACCCACCAGGGCAGACTCTTGACCCGGCTCCCCCTCCTTGCCCTTCAGAGCTGTGAGGAGAAATCTGTGAAGAACACCAGCATCCGAGTGGCTGACTTCGGCAGTGCTACCTTTGACCACGAGCATCACACAACTATCGTGGCCACCCGTCACTATCGCCCGCCTGAGGTCATCCTCGGTAAGTGACTGTGTAGCTCCCAACCCTGATAAAGTGGGCAGTTGTTGGAAGGTATGATGCCTGTCTGCCACCTGGGGCTGGTGTCCTGAGTCACTGTGGCTGTTGACTTGGCCTTATCAAGAAAGGGACTTCAGAGTTTGGGGCAAGAATCATGCCAGGCAGTGTGGTAGTTGCCCTGTGACCTCCAGGCTGGGAACCCAGGGCTGAATCTCATAGCCTCTCCCATCTTGGCTTTCAGAGCTGGGCTGGGCACAGCCCTGTGATGTCTGGAGCATTGGCTGCATTCTGTTTGAGTACTACCGGGGCTTCACACTCTTCCAGGTACGGCCTCTCCCATGTCCCCCCACTGCCCTAAGCGCTGCTGCTCTGACAGGCTGCAGCGGCCTAGTGTGGGAAGCCCTTCCACCGCTTACCAGCACGCATGGTGTGAGACTGACCCCTGAGGGTTCTAGGTGCCCAGGGGAAGGACGAGATCAGGGTGGCCGGAACACTCCGGGACTGTTGTGATCAGCCTTTCAGGATGGAGGCTTGGGATGGGAGGAACGAGCATTCCAGGCAAAGGGGCACAGCCATGAGTGAGGGCATGGAGATGGGCACTTTCTGGGGAGTGAGGAATGGAGCAGGAATGAACTCATGGGGTTCACCTGAACGGGGAGGGTCAAGAAGTCCGACCCTGACCTTGCAAGAATAGGTTGGCCTCATCCCTGGCCCCAGGCTGCCACAGGTCAGAAAGGCTAGGACTGCTGTAGGTTTCCATCTCCTGGGGCAGGGAGGAAACTTGCCCCTTCTTCTCTGAGGGTGCTAAGGCTGGCACTGACCCCCGGTTGCTCTGTCCCACCCTTCCACAGACCCATGAGAATCGAGAACATTTGGTGATGATGGAAAAGATCCTAGGGCCCATCCCATCCCACATGATTCACCGGACCAGGTAAGGAGGCCTCGGCTAGGAGCCTTTCCTTCCTTCCTTAGAGAGACCTGGCAAAGCTGCTGTCCAGACCTTCCTGCCAGGTCAGCTCAGAATCCCCCACCTGGCCTTGCTGCTGGGCCCCTGGCTGCTGCTGTCTTTTCCACTGAAGACTTGACCCTTCCTGTCCTTCATTTTCAGGAAACAGAAGTATTTCTACAAAGGGGGCCTGGTTTGGGATGAGAACAGCTCTGACGGCCGGTATGTGAAGGAGAACTGCAAACCTCTGAAGGTCAGTTTCTGGCTTCCCCCAGTTCAATGCATGCCAAGGGGACCCCAGGCACTGGGCAGACACACAGCAGCGAGACACGCTAGGCAGCCAAAGGCTGCCTCCTCACTCCAGCTCTATGGGAGTTGAGTGCTGGCAGTGGGGCTTCTTGCAGACTGCCCCAGAGGGCCCCTTAGCCCTACCCCATCCCCACAAGGTGGCTGTGAATGTAATCGGGGAGCACCCGGGGGGCCAGATGTCAGAAGCCCTTCTAGTTCCTGCCCCCCGCCCCCAATCTGGGGAAGAAGAACTTAAGCAGGACTGAGGTGGGGTGGGGGGAGACCTAGACATGGCCAGGAAGCCGCTGTCAACTGCATTTGGTGCTCAGACATGTGGATTTCACAGAGGTGCTCCCTACTCACCTGTCTGAACTTTGCGTGTGGGGCAGAGGCACCAAGCCAGGGAGACACCTAGTAGCCTGCCAAGTTCAGAGCAAACATGATTACTGGCATGAAAAGAGCTGCTCTTAGTCCGAGAGGGCAGTAGTCCTCCAGGCGGGGAGGTACCACTGCCTCCTCAGCCACACAGCAAGGCTTCCCACGACCCTGTCATCACACTGAGGCACCTTGTGTCCCTGAGCAGAGTTATATGCTCCAAGACTCGCTGGAGCACGTGCAGCTATTTGACCTGATGAGGAAGATGTTAGAATTCGACCCTGCCCAGCGCATTACACTGGCGGAGGCCCTGCTGCACCCCTTCTTTGCTGGCCTGACCCCTGAGGAGCGGTCCTTCCACACCAGCCGCAACCCAAGCAGATGACAGGCACAGGCCACTGCGCCAGGAGATGGAGAGTGGGACTGGGCTGCCCGGCCCTTTTCTCCAACCTCTACCATTGGCCCCAGGGCCAGAGCCACCCACGAACAGTGCAATGTGAAGGCAGGCAGGAGCCTGCAGGGGAGGAGACTTGATGCCCAGCTGCCAGAAAGCACAGATTTGACCCAAGCTATTTATATGTTGTAAAGTTATAATAAAGTGTTTCTTACTGTTTGTAACCCCTGGTACCAGTGTGTCCGTCTCCAGGCTCCCTGCCTTCTCCCTTCCCTACTTTATTAATAAAGTCTTTCTTAGTAGCTGAGCTTGTGGAGAGCTAAGTGTGAACTGGGCCAGGCATAGAAGGGCTAGCCAGTGAAAAGACCAGCAGCTCAGGTGTCCCTTGGGGCCCAGAAGAGCAGTTATAGCCCTGAGGTGGTAGGTCTGCTAAATGGTTCTGAAAGGCACCTGCTCCCCTGCTGGCCCTTGGCCCTCTCAGCCCCCAAGGAATGTAAGCACTAGCCCCCTGTAGTCAGCCAGGCAACACCTGGTTGTACCTATCCTTCCAGGCCTGTCCCTGGCTGGGGCTTGAGGCTGTATGCGCCCAATAACTGGTTTACTGAAAGCTGTCAAGTGTAAGAAAGAATCAAGGCAGGCTCCTAGGGCTGGGGAGGCAGTACCTCATTGCAGCCTAGACAGCAACACACCAGAGCACAGACTCAGTCACTCAGCTTTATTTTAGTGCTGGTTTTTGGTTCCCCAGGAGCTGCATGAGTGATGGTCTCAGCCACCTGACTGAGGACTGAGCATCGTGGGCAGGATGCCCCTGAAAAGAGCTGACAACAGAGGAACATGCTTTTCTCTAACACCACTGGGGAAGGCCCAGGCCGGGGTAGGGGAGAGGCTCCAATGCTGCCTGGGGAGAAAAGAGGGAAAGCCTTGGCCACTAACAATTCCCTGTGGCTCCTCAACACAAGGCCAGCACCCCAGGGCCACTGTGACTTACTGGAGCAAGCAGAGTCTTCTGGGCCAGGGTTCTTCTAGCTCTTTTTCACTGCACCCAATCAGGGGACCTACCTGCATTAACCGGAAGCCAGGGCCGGGTTAACGACTGCTTACCAAAATGCCTGTAATCTTGCACTGCTCCTCAGTTTACAGCCCTGCTTCTATAAAGAGAGGGCCCCATGTGGGGAGCTTCTTGGCCCTGAGAGTAAGCAGAGGCTCAGGAAGGATACACAGCACGGGATTCACAGTCGCTGACCTTCCACTGCTAGAGACAATTCAGCATTTGAGGGAGGATGGGAGGAAAGGAGGGACCAGCCCTCTGCCCTGCCTCATCTGCTCCTGGCTATGCTCCTATAAGAAAGTGAAAGTAGCCTGAAACCCATCGTGCCAGGGCCTACCCTGTGTCCACAATCCTTGCCAAGCCCTTTTACTCACCCCCTTAACCAGAGTGGGTGGGCACAGAGCAGAAGCCTGAAGCCCTGAAAGAGGCTTTAAAGCATAAGCCATTTGCAAAAGCCTCTCCCAGAAACTTCGGGGCATGGCTCCTGTCGTGCCAGCCTCCAGGGCCTAGGCCTGTGAATGTCCACAGGCTCAGTGCATAGGATCTGAGCAGCACAATGTTCTTTAGGCTGAGCACCCCCCAGCTAGCTCATCTAGAACTAGCCTCATTTTGGCATCTTTGAGACAGGGCGCTGGCCCTGAGCCTACTCATCTAGAAAGGACAAAGAGGGTTCAAGGCCCAGACACTGTAAAAGCTGGAGTGGAGCCCAGAGGGGAGAGACAAGCACCCTGCTCTGGGATCACAGCTGCAGAGGACCACTGCAGAGGAAGGGCAGAGGGGGCAGAAGAGAAGACGGGTATGTGTGTGTGCAGGCAGGGAGGGGAGGGGAGTGGTGGCCTAGGACAGAAGCACCAGGGAGCCTCTTCTGGCTCAGCACCAGGCTCCCCCTGGGGCCTCCCCAGTACTAAACATTAAAGCTGCACCCTGAGGGGTCTGGCCCCAGACTAGGCAAAGGCTCAGCCCCCAGCTAGAGAGTATGGGTTTGGGGCGGGGGGGGCACTGCTGGCAAGATGGGCACTGTGGTTCTCTAGTAACATAACCTTATACTACCTGTACTGAAGACAACAGAAAAACAGTAAAAACTTCCAATATAGTAAAACAATTCTGATGCCACCCCCACTTCTCTGCCTCTCAGAGTGATGGAGTGGGAAGGAGGAAGGAATCTTAGAAAAATAAAACAAAACAAAACAAAACTCCAGCATAAAACTTAGATCAGCTCAGGAGAAAGGGTCAAAAGCCCCCAAATCAACTTAAGGTGGGGCCCAGAGAAGACCTCAAAGCCCTCAGATTACATGGAGGACGCAAGTCTGCCCTCTAGTGGGCAACTGCAGCACAGCCAGTTCTACATGATCGGTAAGGGCTGCTTGGGGGGAGGAAGCCGGGCAGACAAAGCCACAAGCTCTGAAACAGAGCAAGCACAGGCCCCTAAACAGAACTGCCCCACCCCATGAGGCGCTCGTCCAGGTCCAGTGGCTGTAAACCTGAAACACAGTCTGTGAGCTGCCTATGTCTGTAAACAAAGCCCCATCTGACCACACGGGGGGCTGAGTGTATGGATCCCTGGACCCACCATCCACTCAGCCTGCCACCTGCCCCGCACACCCAGTGGGGAGGCCTTCCCTGGCTAAGGGCAGGTGACAGGTCAGTTTTAAATACCATCTGTTCTCTCAAAGAAACAAATGCAAAAGAAAAAATTGAACAAGGTCCATGAAGTTTCACATCCTTAAGGCGTTCGTTGTCAAGTTCAGTATCAGGAGCAGCGGGGGACCGCAGGGTCCAGCCTGCCTAGAGCCCTTCTAGGCGGAGTGCAGTGGGATGACAAACTTGCAGCCAAAGGGCGAGTGGTAGTTGATGCCCACCTCCTGGAACACCTGCTGGGGAATGCCGATGTCGCACAGATAGATGCGGCCGGCGTGCTCCCCTAAAGGCAGAGGCAGGCCCAGAGCCAGCGACCACTTGGCATCGATGCCCTGTTCAACTTCATGCACAGGAGGGTCTATGCTGAGTACTGGCGCTCGGTTCTGGTTGGCCCAGGCCACAGCTGCCTTGTACCAGGGCTGATCCCGCAGGAAGGCATTCTCGGGGCAATCCAGGCAGTTTATCACCAGGTCCACAGGGCTAGTGGGCAGATCTGCAGGTGGAAAGAGTGCCATCTGAAAACCCCTATGAATTAGAGAGCAGCCCAGGCTGGGGACCAGAACCAAGGTGGCCCCAAGAGTGATGCCACTCCACCACTCTGATGACGCTGCAGGGGCCACCTTTTACTGATTCCACCACTACCATGCTGCCTCCGCCACATCATTTCCCTCTCCAGTTACCCCAACAGCCTTCACACCTCTCACTGTAACAATCTTCTCTCAAATAACAGCTAAAATGATCATCTGCAACCTGAGCTGGATTATCTCTCTCTTCTTATCCTTCCATTGACTCTCCATCTCACCCAGAGTAACAGGTCAAATCCTTACAATAATCTATGATTAGACCCTGAAATGTTTAAGTCTGCTACCTTTCACCCAACCCGCCAACAATCTCTATCTCCCTCCACTCCCTTCTTCCTTTCTTTCTTTTTACAGCCGCCCTGAGGCATATGGAAGTCCTTGGGCAGGGTGGAATCAGAGCTACAGCTGCTGGCCTAGGCCACAGCCACACCAATGCAGGATCCGAGCTGAGCTGCAACCTACACCACAGCTCATGGCAACGCTGGATCCTTAACCCACTGAGCAAGGCCAGGGATCGAACCTGTGTCCTCATGGATACTACTGGGATTTGTTTCTGCTGAGCCACGACAGGAACTCCTCCCTGCTTTATTTGTCTCCATTAACACTTACTACCATCTGACCGGATAGAAATGTTACTTGTGGCCCATCCTAACCAGAATGTAAGCTCCATGGAAACACAGATTTAAGAGGAAAAAAAAAAAAAAATCCAAAAAAAACAAAACCTGCTGCCAATATCCCCAAGTGTCAGGAACGGTGCCCATCTTGCAAATATTTGTGAAATGAATAAATGGGTCCCAACCTCTCCATCTGAGTGGAGAACGAGGAAGGTGAAGGGATGGGAAGTAGGCCAGTTGGCACCAAAGTTATTTATCTCAGACACTAACTGCACTCACAGGGAAAGAACACTATGCTTGTGGTGCTTTTCCACCTGCCGCCACTGGGTGGCACTGCCAGACCATCAAACTACGGAGGAGGGAGCGGGCCTCCGCCTGGCCCTGTCCAAGTGCTCACCTTTGAGGCTAGATACTTGTTGGCCTTGGGTCTTGCTGAAGAGAGACAGCTCGTTGGTGATGGATTCCAGCATCTTCATGAAGTTGGGAAGGAAGAGGATGACCTGGACATCATGGTTAGCTAGATGCCTTCCACAGCTGATACCCTGAGCCCCCTTCACATGGGGCCCACATAGCAGGGCCACTGTAGGCCTCTGGTGAACATTTTTGGGATTCAATCTGGAACAGAAAGTAAAGGAGCATTATTAGCAGCAGGTCTGCCAATCCCTGGTGCCATATACCAGACAAGTGCCTCTCAGACCTGTTGCTCTCGGAGTTCTTATTAGTTCCAGTTTCAGAGGGGGACAAAATCCACTACAGGCTAGGTTTATACGGTGGCATTCCCACTGTTCCACACCCGAGTGTCACTTCATTTGCTGGGTCCTCTCACTAGGTAGTTCACCCAGATCTTGTTCCATATAACACTGTTCGCAGAAGGCTGCTTTCTGACCAAGAACACTTATGTTCTCACTGTGTGATCTAGTAGGTCCAAACTCTCCTTAGCAAAGAGCCTTGTCCACCTCTATAGCCTTCTTTGCTCTTCTTCTCCAACATGCCTGCTCCACTGCAGCAAGAAGACTGGTCTCATCATTTTCTCCTGCACTTGTTAGGTTCTTTATTGCTTCTACTCAAACTACTTCCCTTGCCCAGAAAGCCTTTCATCTCTGAAACTCTGACCTACCCTTTCTAGTATTACCCTGGCTCAACTCTGAAGAAACTCACAGCAAGTACCAAAGAGGATAGTTCTACATCATCCTCAATCAGTTGCCAGTCCAAGTTCTTTACTGAGCCACCAGTAAGCTAATAACAGCAATGTTCTTAAAGGCATCTATTTCACAGGCTGCCGGGTGGATTAATGGATGTAAAGCACTTGAAATAGGAACCAACACAGAGAGAGTATTCAATCAATGCTGGCATCATTTTAGTACTGGACACAGAGGAGGCAGCAGGTTAGGGCCTTCCCAGCCTCCTAGGCTGGTAGCTGCCTTGGATACCGACCTTCTGGATGAAGTCGCTTCCAGCCATTCAAAGCTGAGACCTCTCTGGTCTCAGAGAAGTCACAAGTAAAGAGGCTTGGAGGATTAGCCCTAGAGCTGCGCCCAACTCACACGCAGTGCAGTTTGCCCCCAGGCAAGAAGAGGAGATGAACCACAAGAAAGAGGCTTAGGTCCCTGCTTAGGGGCAGAGCAGTGACCGTCACTTACTGGTTTCCCAAAGGGAGGAAGACAGATGTTGTCAAGACAAAGAGGAAACCCCCACCCTCGCAATAAATTTGCAGGACTTTTGGCACTGTACTCTACTTATTCATTAAGCCTTGCATTCCCCCACCACACTGGCATCCCTTCACACAGACACTGCAGAGTTCTGGCATCTGACTCACCTGTGTCTAGTCCCTAA
The DNA here is from genome assembly GCF_016906955.1 of Phacochoerus africanus. NCBI lineage: Eukaryota > Metazoa > Chordata > Mammalia > Artiodactyla > Suidae > Phacochoerus > Phacochoerus africanus. The sequence goes on along the minus strand of NC_062552.1, from coordinate 60,123,212 downwards.
ATGGACTCTCCCTCTCACAGAGGCATCCCCCCAGGAGAGGACTCAAAGCTGACCACAGCCCCCACATACCCAACAGCAGGGGTCAGAGTACAGGCACTGGAGACCTGGCTCTACTGTGCACCAGCAGTGTCACATGTCCGCTCTGAGCCTTAGCTTGCTCATCTTAAAGCATGAGTCATGACTCACCTTCAAGGTGAAGCTATGAGGGTCAAATTAAGTGCTGTTGTGCAACACAGTGGGAAACGCATGGCACTGGATACACCTGAAACTGCTCACTGGGGGAATCTTAGGAGAAAACCAGCAACTGCTACAAAGGCTAGGAAGCGGCTCTTTGGAGAGTTCAGACAGAGAGAGAATAGACGGGCACAAGGACAGCCATCCCCAAGAAGCTGACAAGAGAGGAAGGTGACTTGTGAGGACATTCAGATCCTGCCCCCAGACTGCTATTTCTGGGAAGCCACTTTATAGCCTTAAATACTCCCAGGAACAGCTTATTCCGAGAGATGCCCCAGCAGCTGCTCTGGGAAGAGGTTCAGCAGTTACCAGACCCAAGGGCCTGATGCCCCTTCAGAGGCAGCCTGCCCTACCGCACTCTGGGGTCTACAGTGGCTCTTCCTGGCACAGCAGAGGCAAGGGATCCAGGTTGAGAAGTAGGTCTAAATCATGGGCCAAGGAGGAATAAGCACAACTCTCTAGGCAAGAGAGTGGAGAAGCAAGGAGGGGAAATCTCACAACCAGCTTGGAGCCCTTTGACCACACTTTCCCACAAGGCTGCTGCCGTCCTCCTCCTCTTTGCTGACCCAGCAGCCGCCTGTCAACTCTAAGGGTACTTGCTCTCTAAGCAGAACCATTGCTGACCGTGCCTTTTTTCCTTCACCACCACCTCCGGGGTCTTAAACACAACCCTCTTGGTTCTCTTACGGCTCCAGCTTTAAACTTTCTTAGCCATTTTGGAAGGCTCCTCATCTCGTAACCATGCTTTAATGGTGATACGTTTTCCTCACTATCCACCCCCTCCTTAATTCTTATACCATGGACTAGGTGGTGACCTCCAGATCTCTATCTTCTGCTAAGACCTTTTTCTAAATTTCAGATTCGGGTTGTTAATGATCTATTCAGATATCTCACAGGCCTCCTAAACTCAACACATCCAAAACAAAATCCACCATCTCCCCCAAACCTGCTCCTCTCCCCACGTTCCTTATTACCTGACCAGGTGTCCATGCAGGAAAGCTTTTTTTTTTTTTTTTTTTGTCTTTTTGCCTTTTCTAGGGCCGCTTCCTGCGGCTATGGAGGTTCCCAGGCTAGGGGTCTAATTGGAGCTGTAGTTGCTGGCCTACGCCATGGCCACAGCAATGTGGGATCCGAACCACATCTGCAACCTACACCACAGCTCACGGCAACGCCAGATCCTTAACCCACTGAGCAAGGCCAGGGATCGAACCTGCAACCTCATGGTTCCTAGTCAGATTCATTAACCACTGAGCTATGGAGCAGGAGCACAGGAGCACGATGGGAACTCCTGGAAAGCTTTAAGTTCCGTGATCATCGGCGTGCCATGTTCTATCACCTCCCACATCCATTCAATTATCCTGCCCTGTTGTTTTGCCTTAAAGAAATTCCCTCATCCACCCACTTCTCTGATCCCTACTTCCTTGTTTGGATCACTTCTCATCTGGCCCCTGCCTTAGTTTTCTGTTACAGTTTTCCAGTTGGTCTCATGGTCTCTAGTCTTGCCTCCGTTCAATCTACTCAAAGTCATCTTTCTAAAACACAAGACCGATCACATTACAGCCCTACTGAAATCCCTTCAGCAGCTCCCTGTTGCTCAGCTATTACCAAAGCCCTACTTTTCAGCCACACAAAATGACTGACCGATCCACAGTCTCTCCATCCTCTCTGCCCCTTGGCACACGCTGCTCCCTAGACCTAGACTACTTTCCCCCTTCCTGCTCGCCCCTGTGCACTCGTCCTTGCTCTGAAGGACTTGGCTTGGATGTCACTGTTCTAAGTAGAAATGCAGCCTCCTAGAGAGTCTTCTGTTTTCTCCACTACAGCACTGCACTTTCTGGAGGCCTTGCTAGGCTACTGCAGGGCAGGAGCACAGTCTCTTTCTCTTTGTGGCACTGGCCCTAACACAAGGACTGGTACATGGTACCAGTAAACATCCACAAATAAAATTAAGCACTGCTCCAGATATATCAGCCCAAACAGTAGTGGAAAGGTACCAGTCTAGCTCTCACACTCAGTGGTCACGGTGATTCTAGAAGTTCTCAGGTATGGAACTCAGAACTGATTTTTATCCTAGACCCTTTGAGTGAATGATGAGTTCCAAAGGCTGGGTCTCGGAAGGTCCTTAGCAGGCAGGCCTCTGGCAGTCAGCCAAAGTCAGAGCCAGCTGTCCCCAGGAAGGAAGGGCCAAGGGTGGTTTGATGGGAGAAGAACGAGGAGTTGCAGGACATGGGTGAGGGGGGCCAACAATAACCTTGTAGCAGACAGGAGAGTGACTTCTAGAAGTACTCATGTGAGAAGGGCAGCAACTGTCCAATTAACCATGTGTGAGGTGCTGTGGTGGAGCTGAGGCAGAGTAGCATCACCCACACTTGGCCCCGCCGACCTGGAGGCACTTACCTGTTGGGTCCTCCAAGCAGGGTCAGTGCCATCTGGCTGGCACACACACCTGTCATCTCCAGTCTCCGTTCCAGGGTCAAGCCATGTTTCTCAGCCACAGACAACAGCTTTTTATGCAACTCATAGGAAACACTTGGGACAACCAGGCCAGAGTCTGCAGTTCAAAAGGACATGAAGAGAAAGGGAAAGCAATTACGGGCAACCAGGGCCACAAATGGGTGCACTTGATCTACGAAAGCCAAGCCTCTAAGACTGACCCTCCCCAGCCCAGCCACCAAAGCTAGGACGGAGGGATGCTGTGCTGTGCCCCAGAGTTCAAGCAGTGGATGGGGAACTGAGTAACAACTTGTTTGGGTTTCCAGAGAGCAGAAGTGAAGTTAAGCTCTCCTAGAAGTTCAGCTCTGAACACGAAGGCCAAATCCACCATGATGTATTTGGTACTAGCAAGAAAAGGCTGAACTCGATCAGCCACACTAGGAAAAAATAGGCTTTTCTCAAAGTGAGGGAAACGCCATTCCTGGCAGTGGGGTGTTCCTCACAAGCAGACCCCTTATCCTTGCCCCAAAGTGGAACAGATACCAGCAAACCCTCCTGACCCTCTGGTCCCTGCTGCTCAATTTCAAGGCAAGAGGACTTGCTCATCCTATCTGCTCCACACATCCTCCTCCTCCCACTCTCCTCTACTCAGCCCCTCCTTTTGGCGGAAGAAATACAACTAGAAACCTTTTTTCTCAATAATTTGTCATTTACTCCCCATTTTGGGTGACTGCAACCCAATACTCATACTACAGGGGGAAAATTACATGGAAAGCAACCAATGCCTTGCTCAGAAGAATCTTAATTTACTCATCATAAATAAACAGAACTCGGAGTTCCCGTCGTGGCGCAGTGGTTAACGAATCCCACTAGGAACCATGAGGTTGCGGGTTCGGTCCCTGCCCTTGCTCAGTGGGTTAACGATCCGGCGTTGCCGTGAGCTGTGGTGTAGGTTGCAGACGCGGCTCAGATCCCACGTTGCTGTGGCTCTGGCGTAGGCCGGTGGCTACAGCTCCGATTCAGCCCCTAGCCTGGGAACCTCCATATGCCGCGGGAGCGGCCCAAGAAATAGCAACAACAACAACAACAACAAAAGACAAAAACAAAAACAAAAAAAAAAACAAACAAAATAAATAAATAAATAAACAGAACTCTGTAAAGGTTAGGAGATCATAGTCATTGAAAGTACACCATGGAGAGTACTTGGTTTTACAAAGCCTAAGTCTATGGCAGCTGGTGCACTTGAACGAGTCTAAAGCATTAAATGTATCATTATCAAGGAACTGTTTCAGGGCCCAGAAAACCAGAACAGGAAAGGAACAGCAAAGTCAAAAAATTGTGATCTCAGTGGGTTAAGGATCCAGCGCTGCCATGGTATAAAGTCACAGACGCGGCCTGGATCTGGGGTTGCTGTGGCTGTGGTATAGGCTGGCAACTGCAGCTCTGATTTTTTTTTTTTGTCTTTTTGCCTTTTCTTGGGCCACTCCCGTGGCATATGGAAGTTCCTAGGCTAGGGGTCGAATCGGAGCTGCAGCCACTGGCCTACGCCAGAGCCACAGCAACACCAGATCCAAGCCACGTCTGCAACCTACACCACAGCTCACGGCAACACTGGATCTTTAACCCACTGAGCAAGGCCAGGGATTGAACCTGCAACCTCATGATTCCTAGTCGGATTCGTCAACCACTGAGCCATGATGGGAGCTCCGCTCCGATTTGACCCCTAGCCTGGGAACCTCCATATGCCGAGGATGCAGCCCTTAAAAAAACAAAACAAAACAAAAAAATAAATAAAAGATAAAAAACAAATGTTGAAGTCACTGGGCTGGCCCCAAGGGAGCAAGCTCTGCCAAAGAGCCCCATCTGGCCTCACTGGCTAACCAAGAAACACGGATTTCAACCAGCAGGTCATTATGGGCCAGCATGTAACTAGTCTTGTCTGGCTGGATCACACACCTTTTTAGATCCTGTATCCTCATTTACACTGTATTGAAAACTCCTCAAAGTAGGGAATTGTACTTCCTCAGCCCCCACCTCAGTTACACTGTCTTAGCTGTATTTATCTATCAACAGAGGCAAGTTCTCATCAGGTACGCAAATGTATGAATGATGCAAACCTACTGCTATTTCTGGTGTGGCTTAACTCTAAGGCAGATGTTTTCAGAAAGTTCATCATCATCCTATTGGCTTCAAAGTCCTGTACAGAAAAACTTCTTTTCCTCACTGATCACTTCAGGAGAAATGTCTTGAGGTTCTATCTGGTGTCTAATGCTGCTATATTATATAGATTCTTAAAACCACACATAATTAGGCTGCGGCTGTACATTTTAACAACAGTTATACAAGCACAATGACTGAACTTAAAGCACCCAGGTCTGTATCTTCTCAAGAGAAGGCAAAATAACAATCATGTAACAACAAAATAAAAACCATCTACATGTCAGAATTAACACTATCCTGTTGGTCAACTGAGCCCCTCCACCTGAGTCCTACCCCTGCTTGGGGCAGAAACAGCAAAAAGTGCCATCACAAGCTTTGCCTCTCCTTCACCCTTTCAGAAATGTCAGTCACTGATGTCCCAGGTGCCGATGCTGGCAGCTGTAGTCTGACCTTGCATGTCAACAGCTGATTAAAACAGCCATTTTTTATGGCCTGCTCCAGACATGCACATATTATCAGAACTAATTAGGAACCACTGATAGCATTGTGAAAAAGCTGAACGAATTCTCAAGAGTCCCAGCTACTAACAACCCTAAACCTGTTAGACAAGTCACGCACCTGCCTACTTCAAAGACCGTCTTCACCTGCAGAGTCACGCAAGGGAGAGCTTCCCCTTGGGTCTGGGCATTGCTTCCCCTACTTACTCCTTTTCTGCTGAATTTGAAACAGGTCAGGGCTGTGAGTCTTGGGCCTGCCGCCCCACAAATCAAACTTTCTTTCTGGGCCTAGGTCTTGTGCCGTGTGTACAGGCACCCCCTCTCTAGTTCTAAGGGCTCCATGGGGGCAGGCTGAGCATTTCCTGCTACTTTTCTCCTCACAGTCCTTAAGGGTATAAAACTCAAGGTACAGACCCCGCTCTGGCTAGCTAGTGCTGCAGCTGGAAACAGCGTCTGCTATATCGCACTGATTTGGGCTGGGGGGAGGGGCCTCTGTGATGAATTGGCATGTTTTGCAGCTTAGGGAAAGACAAGGCCAGAAATGCTTTCTGTTCAGTCTGCCAGTTGCAGGGTCTAGGACTCCACTGCACTCTGTTTCTCTGAAAGGAACATGCAAGCACCACAAAATGTTCCTTTTCAACAACAGTTACACACAAAGCCAACCAGTCAGACGGGCTTATCAGAAAGAGGCAGAGGGAATAAAATAAACTCCAAAGGAAGGGAACCAAGAACATAGCGTGTAAAGTGCAAACAATAACATCGCCAAAGCCTGAACATGGGCCAAGCCTAATTATGTTTGGGTTGGAAGGTGGATCTTTATTGTTTGGGAACCAAGGCAGTAAAATCAGTTGTTAGGGCTTCTCTTAATATTAATATGTATTTTATAGCTGTTGGTGAAACAGGAGAGAGAGATAATTATAGCCCGTTCATGACAAGCAGAACACTTCTTAGGATCTGATTAACCTCAGGGTATCAAGAAAAACGGCTTAAGCACACCCAGCACAGGCCAGGACAATTCATTCCACAGCTTGAGGCAGGGCCATAGAGCCTGTGGCCCAGCACTACAGACTGTCCCTCCTGCGTGTCTCGGCCACTCCTGCACTGATTCTTCTATCTGACTATTTCAGGCCTTTCTCTCCCCAGTGGACACCTGTGCACGTTCTCACATCCTCCCTTGCACCTCCCCACACTCAAGACACCCTCCAGAGCCGCATCTAAGCCTTCCCCAGTAACCTCAACATCCCTCCCCTGTCCTGCAAACCTCCCGGCCTTTGCGTTGTCTAACAAGGCTCCCACAACAAAGTGGCATCGCAAATCCAAACTCAATCCTCATAGTGACATGGCCTTTTAATTGGAAAGGCTGTGTGTGTCCTATGTCTTAGCAATGAGGAGCACAACTCAGTAAAGGGCACAGGTATTCCTCTAGGACCGTGAATTCCTCATATTGGTTCTTTGGGGGGGGTTATAAAACCACTGGTAAATTCGTATCTTCAGACCCACAATGTACATACAGCCCTTACAGACTTAAATTAAATCTACCACAAAACTCAATTTGGTGTCAGGCATATCTCTGAAACAAGAATTGGTTACAAGAAACCTAACTACTCTTAAAACTCTATTAGGGTCCATAAGGTCTCCCATGATCTGGCCCCTGTACACTATTTAGCCTCTTTGCCTTGGACCTCAATCCCCACATGCTCCAGGAATCTTGGCTGCCTTCGTTTCCAAGTACTCCGGAGGCCTTCTGGCCTCAGGAAGCATGGCCCCTCACGAGCCTTCCCTCCTCAGGCACTCTTCTCTCTTCCAATGCTCCCCCACCCCACACAGGGCTAGTTCCTCATTCTTTAGGCTCAATTTAAACATCCCTCAGACTCAGCATGCTGCTTACTTCCTTCGTTGTATTTAATACAAGCTGTAAGTGACTCTTTTTTCTTTTTGGACTATAGCTTTGCTAGACTGTAAGCGCCACGAGGGCAGTAACCCTGTCTCGTTCACCCTTCTTCTCCACGGTGTCTTCGGTGCTAGCACAGAGCCTAGTGGAGGGGCTGCATGAACACATGCTGAATGAGCGAGGAGGAAACCTACCCAACAGCCTCAGGGCGTTCTGCAACTGGGTAAGAGCCCAGCTGTAGGCAAAGCCAAGCATGGATGAGATGTTTCTCTTTCCCCACTTCTTCCTCCCCCTTTAAACTCTAGACAAACCTCCTATCCACACTGGACCTCATTCCTTTGGGTTAAAGCTCTACTGGAACAAGCTTTGGACTCATGAGGTAAAGGACTTCCTGACAAGATTAACTCATTAATTATAAAGGGGGAAAAGTATCTTTACAAGGAAGGAAACTGCTGGACAACACCTTACCAAGGGATCAAACCAACCTCAGTGATGGGACAAACTGACATCATATCCTCTATAACGTGATGCCCCAAGAGAGAGCCCCACCAAAATCCTGGAAAAAATATTTACCATGAATTATATCAAAAGAAAACAATCAGCAAATCAAAACTAAGGGGTATTCTGCAAACCGTCTGGCTTAGACTCTTCACAAATGTCAATATCACAAAAGACAACAAAAGCTGTGGGTGCTGTCCTGATTAAAAGAAAGAGATATGACAACTAAATGTAACAGACAATAGTTGATTAAAAATACAACTATAAAGGACACGATTGGGGTAACTGGAAAGTTCTACATATGGAGTGTGTATTAAATAACACTTTTGTACTAATTTTAAATTCCCTGAGAGCAATTTTTTTTTTTGCCTTTTTAAGGCCACACCTGTGGCATATGGAAGTTACCAGGCTAGGGCTCCAATCGGAGCTACAACTGCTGGCCTACACCACAGCCACAGCAATGCCAGATCTGAGCCATGTCTGCCAACTACACCACAGCTCATGGCAACGCTGGATCCTTAACCCACTGAGCGAGGCCAGGGATCAAACCCATGTCCTTATGGATACTAGTCAGGTCTGTTACCACTGAGCCACAATGGGAACTCTTCCCTGAGAGCAATTTTATAGTTCGGTTGTATAGAGCAACATCGTATTGAAAGACATATGTAAGTATTTAGGGGTGAAATGTAATGAGTGCAACTAAAACTCAGATTGTTCAGGCGTGTGTGTGTGTGTGTGTGTGTGTGTGTGTGTGTGTGTGTATTTATGTGAAATAAATGTGGCAAAATGTGAATTAGTAAATTTAAGTGAAGGATGTATGGCTGTTCATTCATTATACCATTCTAGCAACTCTTCTGAAAAATTTGAAATATTTTTCAACATAAAAAGTTGGAGAGAGGAGTTCCCGTCGTGGCGCAGTGGTTAACGAATCCGACTAGGAACCATGAGGTTGCGGGTTCGATCCCTGCCCTTGCTCAGTGGGTTAACGATCCGGCGTTGCCGTGAGCTGTGGTGTAGGTTGCAGACGCGGCTTGGATCCCGCGTTGCTGTGGCTCTGGCGTAGGCCGGTGGCTATAGCTCCGATTCAACCCCTAGCCTGGGAACCTCCATATGCCGCGGGAGCGGCCCAAGAAATAGCAACAACAACAACAACAACAACAACAACAAAAGACAAAAAAAAAAGTTGGAGTTCTGATAAGCAGCAGAAGTTGCTGTGGCTATGGTGTAGGCCAGCAGCTGCAGATATGACTGAACCATTAGCCGGGGAACTTCCATACGCCATGGGTTCGGCCCTAAAAAGACCAAAAAAAAAAAAAATGTTGGGGAGGAGTTTCTGCTGTGGTACAGCGGGTTAAGGATCTAGCATTATCTCTGCAGAAGCACAGGTTTGATTCCTGGCCTGGTTAACTCCAGCACTGTTGCAGCTGCAACTCAGATTCAATCTCTAGCTCAGGAACTTTTCCATATGCCACAGGTGCAGCCAAAAAAAAAAAATGGGGGGGAAAAAAAAAGAGTCAAATGTCTCCAAATATGATCAACAAATGTTTGCTGAGTAATAATACATCAAGCCAGTGGTGGGAGTGGCAGGAAATAGAATAAAAAAAAAGAATACGAAAACAAACCATGTTCCCAGTCTTACAACCTAGCTACCAACAAAAAATATATATATGCAGATATCAGAGAATACAAAACCAACTGTATTATCTTGAGCACAGGTGCAAAGTATGGATTTCAAACCAGGAGCTGCAAGAAAAATCAAATCCTCACTCTGAGCCAGGCAGGATTATAGTCACAATGATAGGAGAGAGCGTGCACTCCTTAACCCACTGAGTGAGGCCATGAATTGAACCTATGTCCGTCCTCATGGATACTAGTCAAATTTATTTTCGTGGGGCCACGACGGGAACTCCAGAGCTTAAAATCTTAAATTAAAACTGGCAATAAATTGGAGTTCCCTTTGTGGCTCAGCGGTAACAAATCCAACGAATATCCATGAGAATGTGGGTTTGATCCCTGGCCTCGCTCAGTGGGTTAAGAATCCAGTGTTGCCATGAGCTATGGTGTCGGTCACAGACGTGGCTCAGGTCTGGCATTGCTATGGCTGTGGTGTAGGTTGGTAGCTGCAGCTCAAATTCAACCCCTAGCCTGGGAACCTCCATCTGCTGCGGGTGCAGCCCCAAAAACCAAAAAAAAAAAAAAAAAAAACACCTGGCAATAAGTTGCCACGAGACGCTTTCCAATAGAAAGACTGTAGGAAGCACAAGAGTTCATTACTGGGAAAAGGGTCTAAGCCAAGATACCTGTCTTGACAGTACTGCTCTAAAGCCTCATGAAAGTGCCAACGACCAGAACCAAGCCCATCGTGCTGATGACAAGTGGCCATCTGGTTATTCAGGCCCATAAACTCTGATGGACTCCACGTTTAAAGGACTGACTACTCCTTCCACTCCTGGCACGAGAGGATCTGCTAGAACCAGAAGTTCCCCAAATCAATCAAGTCATTGTCAAGGAAGTCTGCCAGCAGAGACACAATTTCAGAAACCAGGCTCAGAAGCTCTGCTCAATTAAAAGCTACAGTGGCATGTGGTTCAGGAGCACAGATTCTGTTAGTGCAGGTTTTCAGGTCCTCCTAGAATTTACCTCATGTCTCCCTTGGGCTCTCTTAAGAGAAGAAATGCAGGAGTGGTACCCCCCTGGGCATGGGACATGGTCTAATCTGTAAACATGAGAAAAGGAATGAGTGCTGAAGGGAGATCAAGGCAGGAACCGACATGGGGTGGGCCGATGGTTTGAAAAAGCAATGAGATCATGACCAGTTCCACTGCAGCAGACACTGGAGTCTCCACAGGAGAAGGATCTTCCTGAAGAGCACAAGGGGCTCTAAAGGTAGTCTTCACTACCCTCAGGGTAAAATTCTTCAACGGCCACTTCTAAGCTAAAAGACGTATTTCTTTCTGAGTTCCTTTTGAACATATAAGCAAATGCAAAGGAGATTTCCTAATTACTTATTCTTTAAGAAATAAAAACACTGCTGGTCTCGAAAGCATTAGGACACTTCTTTTTTTGCTTTTTTTTTAGGGCCGCACTCATGGCACATGGAGGTTGCCAGGCCAGAGGTCCAATCGGAGCTACAGCTGCCAGCCTGCACCAACCACAGCCACAGCAACGCTGGATCTGAGCCGCGTCTGTGACCTACACCACAGCTCATGGCAACGCCAGATCCTTTACCCACTTGTCGAGGTCAGGGATTGAACCCGCAACCTCGTGGTTCCTAGTAGGATTCATTTCTGCTGTGCCATGACAGGAACTCCACATTGGGACACTTCTTGAAGGACTCTTGGTGATAAGCAGCAGCAGAAGGCAGCCTGGGCTGGGAGTTCGAAATGGAATGCCAGTTGTGGAAAACAACTGCCAAATGGCATGGTGAAAGCCAGCTTGTCCTGAGAGCAAGATACATCCCCACTGAAGCGCAAAGACTTGGCTAGCCAAGGTGGGAAGAATCAAGACGAAAGCCACAAAACAGCAGGAGCTCAGACCAAAGAGTCTCACTCAAACTGTGACCTCGTCATTCAAGACAGTAAGAGTAAACTCAACTTCAGATCACACACTTGCTGCTCTCCACATCTCAGCAGACACATAGTGTGGAGCAGAGAGGAACATCCTCAGGCAAAGCCAATGGGACAACTGTGGAGATTCAGTGCCAGTACCAAGGGCACCCTGGTGCCTCCCATCTGGCTTCTACACACTTGAAGACAAGAGAAGGTTACACAGTGGAAAACAAATGGTGGAAGTTAAATCAGAAATCTACCAAAAAGGAAGGGCTCTTGAATAAACATACCTGAGAAGAATTTATCAGAGCCCAGGAATGAAGAGTTTCAGACACTTTAAAGTCACTCCTGATTAAAGATTTACTGGAACACTTAGCTCCAGCAAAATGAGGATATAACAAAATCGGGATAACCTCATAGAGATGCTATGAACATTAACTGAGACAAGCATGAGAAGTGCTTAGAATGGTGCCCAGGACTAGTAAACACCCAACGAACATTTAATATTATGATGTTGATCATAATGTTGTTTCTCCTGAACCAGGCCCTACCCTTTGCTTTCTGCTACCTCTAAATCTTGTACACACTTCTATTATTTGTTTGTTTACACATCTGGGTGCCCTATACTCTAAGGTCCCTGAGGTTATGGGCAATGATTTAACTAGAGTATCGAGAATAGTGCTTGGCACAAGGGAAAAATTTTGCAAACGTTGATGCTCTGAAGTAATTTTACTGAGGCAGACTCTGTAATTCACATTAAAGTCAAATATTAACTAAATAATAATTATAAGCCAGGCATTATACTACCTGCTTTCCACATGATCTCATTTACTAGTGAGATAATACAGTGACAAGTATTATCCCACTCTACAGACAAAGAAAGAGGCTCAGTAGTCCCCACGTGGCTACATAACTAAATTCTCTGATTCTACAGAAGCCCCTCGTTGAAGCCTGTAATAATTAATAAGTCCCTCATTGTGGTAACTCTAGTATCTGCTTTCTTTCGGCTCAGCCACAAAGCAGGAGGAAAAATCACAAAACCATGTAGACTTGGCCTATTATAAACTCATGTAATCTAACCACAACTAGACTCACTGCCATTCTTCATGCCCCTCAGATTCAATGCTTTTGAATCCTCTTGTTCACTCAATCCCTTTTGATCTGTTTTCAAGCATCAAATCCTATCAAATTCCCCTTGGTCATTTCCCTCACATCTTTTGTCTTCCTCTCCATTCAAAGGTCCAAAGCCCTGGAACATTAGTTATTTCATCGGCCTAATTTATCTTCCTGTTCTAATCTCTCTCTCCTCAAATTATACCCTGAATTCTATCATGAGATCAGTCTTCCTAAAGACTAACACATCTTCCTGGAGTTCCCATTGTGGCGCAGTGGTTAACAAATCCGACTAGGAACCGTGAGGTTGCGGGTTCGATCCCTGGCCTTGCTCAGTGGGTTAAGGATCCGGTGTTGCCATAGGCTGTGGTGTAGGTCGCAGATGCGGCTCAGATCCTGCGTTGCTGCGGCTCTAGCATAGGCCAGAGGCTGCAGCTCCCATTAGACCCCTAGCCTGGGAACCTCCATGTGCCGTGGGAGCAGCCCTAGAAAAGGCAAAAAGACAAAAAAAAAAAAAAAGACTAACACGTCTTCCTAAAAGAGACTTTGGATCATGTCATTTTTAGAATCCTTCAGTTGTTCCCCATGGCCATAAAACAGAGACGACACCAGTACACAGGCTCTCTGAGCTCTGGTCTGAAGTCATTTTAATTTTAATTTCATTTATTTATTTTTTTTTGCTTTTTAGGGCCACATCTGTGGCATATGGAGGTTTCCAGGCTAGGGGTCTGTCTAATCAGAGCTGTAGCTGCCGGCCTACACCACAAACACAGCAATGCCAGATCCGAGCTGTGTCTGCTACCTACACAGCTCAAGACAATGCTGGATCCTTAACCCACTAAGCAAGGCCAGGGATCGAACCCGCAACCTCATGGCTCCTAGTCGGATTCATTTTCGCTGCACCATGATGGGAACTCCTCTTTTTTTTTTTCCTTTAAGTTATTTTTAATTCCTGCTACTCTCCCACACAAAACCTCTGCCCTGGCCAAACCAGTCAATGGCCAATCTCCTATATGGTCCTTTACTCACACTATTCACCAGCACTTGCCCAGCCTACCTGTGAATTTCCTTCTCTTCTTCTCTGTTGACATCCTGCCCATGCTTCAAGGCTTTTGTCCTGCTCCCTTTGTGAAGCCTTCCCTGATTAGCCCAGGCTTCAGGACCTCTCCCTGCCTCTCAACAGTCAGTGCACTTCATGTCTGCACTCAGTGAACTCCAGATATATATGATACCTTTCCATTTACCAGCAAACTTTAATAACTTGAATGCTACAACTGTCTTAGAATGACTTACACATAATAACCACAGGTTTTTTTTTTTTTTTGCTTTTTAGGGCTGCACCTGCAGTATATGGAAGTTCCCAAGCTAGGGGTCGAATCAGAGCTCCAGCTGCCAGCCTATGCCACAGCCACAGCCACATGGGATCCAAGCCGCACCTGTGACCTACACCACAGCTCATGGCAACACCAGATTCTTAACCTGCCAGGGATTAAACTCACATCCTCAGGGACACTAGTCAGATTCATTTGCACTGCGCCACAACGGAAACTCCTAACCACAGTATTCTGACCGACCCAAACTGCCTTAAGTATTACTTCTTAGAATATTACATGAGTACTTAGCAAAGATTCTTCTCTCTGAAAAATCTTACCACTCTCCCAAACAGTGTTCTTTGGGGACTTCTCACCTCTGAACACAGAGGGCTCGCATGCATCCAGCATTTTATAGCCAAACTTAACAAACATGTATGTGACCACTGGATACTATTATTTAGCAGTGCAGGTCCAAGCTGAAGGAAAGTCTGAGGAACGTTTGAGGCAGCAATACTATTTAAGAACCCAAAGTGGCTTTCCAGAGAGAAAAAATTTGGGTGCTAAATTTAGTTGCTTCCTCAATGTGTTTTCCCAAATGTGTCTTCCCAATCAATAGAGCTTTTATAACACCCCTTACCACACACACATACAGTTGGCAAGGAGTATTGCCAAAAGAAATATGAGCAATTAGGAGTATAACGGATTAGAAACTGTTGACAACACTTAGCCACTTAGCATGCAGTCAATGTGCAAGACCACTGTAATGGTAATACCAGCAGCAAGCTGCCAGAATTCTGAAACCCGAGCCATTACCAAATAGGTAGTAAACATTATGTTCTTTTGCTATTCTGGGAATTAGTAGAAAAAAAAGGTATTTGGAGTTCTAGAACATGAAGGTTACAAGGCTAGACTGGAGAGCTGGCCTAGCTACGGTACAAATGCTGATTTAAGTTAACCTATTTCTGGGGAATACTAAAGAGAGACGGCTAGACAGTCTAACTGCCATTAAACCGTCCTTCTCTTCTTACACTATAGTCTTCTTTCTTTTTAACTTATCCGCATTCAGAAAAGGAATGGAAATGTGACAGATAAGAGCCTTTACCTCCCTGGAACTCAATGTTCTCCATCTGTAAAATGAGAAAATTATACTACCTGATCAAGTAACCCAACACTAACATTTTGGGGCCCTAGGTTGTTTCTCCACATATTCCAGATAGTGTGCCTTATTCTGATACTAACATTTGAATAGTAGATCCCAACTGGAAAAGTATCCCCAGTCAGGCACTACCTGAATAACCCTGAGTGAAAATCTGCTTTGAGGCTTATGCCCTGGAGCCAGATCAGAGATAAAAATCATCTATAGAAGCTACTCAGCAAGATAACTGCTTGCTTGCTCTATTTCCAGCATAGACCCTGCTTGGCAAAAAGACTTCATTTCTACTCCTTACCATTGTTAAGAAGAAACAGAAACCAGACAGCATGAGGCTACAGGGCCTGTTTCCTCTCTGTCATGCTCCAGTGAATGCAACTGGTCACTACACACTGGCAGCTGCCACACCTGAGTTCTTGGCCAAGGTCCAGCACATGTGCTTTGTAGTATGTCTGTTAATGGCTATTCTGGGAAAATAGTTTCATATGAGGAGGGAACTCTGACTTCCGTCATTAAATTAAAGCAAGTGCGGAGTTCCCATGGTGGCGCAGTGGTTAACAAATCCGACTAGGAACCATGAGGTTGCGGGTTCAGTCCCTGCCCTTGCTCAGTGGGTTAACGATCCGGCGTTGCCGTGAGCTGTGGTGTAGGTTGCAGACGCAGCTCGGATCCCGCGTTGCTGTGGCTCTGGCGCAGGCCAGTGGCTACAGCTCCGATTGGACCCCTAGCCTGGGAACCTCCATATGCCCCGGGAGCGGCCCAAGAAATAGCAAATAGACAAAAAAAAAAAAAAGAAAGAAAAAAAGAAAGGGAAGGGATCAGAGAAAAGATGGCAGAGTAAGACTTGAGCTCACTTCATGAAAACACCAAAATAAACAACTGCTGAACAACCATCGACAAAAAAGACTGGAAACTATGAAAAAAGATATTTTACATCCAAAGACAAAGAGGAAGCCACAACAAGACGGCAGAATGGGCATTTTTCACAATATAATCAAATCCCGTACCCACTGCGCAGATGACTCACAAACTGGAAAATAATTATATCACAGAGGTTCTCCCACAGGAGTGAGAGTTCTGAGTCCCACATCAAGCTCCTCAGCCTGGGAGAACTGGGAGCCCCCAGAGCATTTGGCTTTGAAGGTCAGCAGGGCTTGAGTGCCAGAGTTTCACAGGACTGAGGGAAATAGAGACTCCACTCTTGTAGGGTTTACACAAGGTTTCACATGCCCTGGGACCAGAGCAAAGCAGTGACTCAACAGGAGCCTGGGCCAGACCTACCTATAGGTCTTCAAGGGTCTCCTAGGGAGGTGTGGGTTGGCTGTGGCTCAGTGGGGACAATAACAATGGTCACAGAAGCCCCAGGGAATATCCACTGACCTCCTGGAGGTCAACATTTGGCACCAAGACCTGGCTCCACCCAATAGCCTGAAGGCTCCAGTGCTGGGACGTCTCAGGCCCAACCACCAACAGGTGGGAACACAACCCCAACCACTGGTAGACAGGCTGCCTAAAGTTGCCTTGAACCCACAGCTGCCTCACCTCTAAACACACCCCTTACATGGCCATGCCCATCAGAGGGACAAGACCCGGCTCCACCCACCAGTGGGCGGGCACCAGTCCCTGCCACCAGGAAGCCTGCACAAACCCCTGGACCAATTTCACCCACCAGTGAGCAGACACCAAGAGTAAGAGGAACTGCATTCCTGCAGCCTATGGAATGGAGACCACAGACACAGAAAGTCAGACAAAATGAGATAGCAGAGAACTATACTCTAGATGAAAGAACAAGATAAAAACCCCAGAAGAACAGATAGCAAGGGAAATAGGCACTTCATTTGAAAAAGAATTCAGAATAAGGGCAGTAAAGATGATCCAAGATCTCAAAAAACAGCAGACGCACAGAGAAGATTTAAGAAATATTTAACAAAGAGCCAGAAGATTTAAAGAACAAACAGAGATGAACAATACAATAACAGCAATGAAAAATATCCTAGTAGGAATTAATAGCAGAATAAATAAGGCAGAAGAACAAATAAGTGAGCTGGAGGACAGACTGGTGGAAATCACTGCCAAGGAACAGAATAAAGATAAAAGAACAAAAATAAATGGAGACAGTCTAAAAGACCTCTAGGACAACATTAAATGCACCAACATTCACATTGTAGGGGTCCCAGAAGGAGAAGAGAGAGAGAGAATGGGCCTGAGAAAATATGTGAAGAGACAATAGGTGAAAACCTCCTTATCGTGGGAAAGGATACACTCACTCAAGGCCAGGAAGCACAAAGTGTCCCATAAACCCCAAGAGGAACACACCAAGACATACATTAACCAAACTGAGAAAAATTAAATATAAAAAGAAGATACTAAAAGAAACAAGATAAAAGCAACAAATAACATACAAGGGAATCCTCATAGGGTTATCAGCTGATTTTTCAGCAGAAACTCTGCAGGCCAGAAGGGAATGGCACGATATATTTAAAATGATGAAAGGGAAAAACCTATAACCAAGCATACTCTACCGAGCAAGGTTCTCATCCAGATGTGATGGAGAGATCAGTCTGAAAAAAACAAGCAAAAACTAAGAGAATTCAGTACCACCAAACCAGCTTTACAAATGCTAAAGGGACTTCTCTTAGTGGAAAGAAAAGGCCACAACTAGAAACAAGAAAATTATGAATGGGAAGGCTCACCATTAAAGGCAAACCTACAGTAAAGGCAGGAAATCATCCATACAAACATGTGAATGATATAACTGACAAGGGCTTAATTTCCAAAATATACAAAAAACTCGTACAACTTAATAACAAAAAAAGAACCCAATCAAAAAATGGGGAGAAGACCTAAAGAGACATTTCTCCAAAGAAGACATACACATGGCCAAGAGGCACATGAAAAGATGCTCAGCATTGCTAATTATTAGGGAAATGGAAATCAAAACTACAATAAGGCATCACCTCACACTGGTCAGAATGGCCATCATTAAAAAGTCTACAAATAATAAATGTTGGAGAGGGTATGGAGAAAAGGGAACCCTCCCACACTGTTGGTGGGAATGTAAATTGGTGAGGCACTATGGAAAACAGTAAGGTGATTCCTTAAAAAACTAAAAAATAGAGCTATCATATGATCCAGCAACCCCACTCCTGGGTATCCAAGAAAACTCTAATTCAAAAAGATATATGCGGAGTTCCCGCCATGGCACAGTGGAAACGAATCCAACCAGTATCGATCCCTGGCCTTACTCAATGGGTAGGGGATCTGGAGTTGCCGTGAGCTGTGGTGTAGGTTGCAGATGTGGCTCGGATACCATGTTGCTCTGGCTGTGGCATAGGCCAGCAGCTACAGCTCCAACTCAACAAAGCAAAAAAAAAAAAAAAGATGTATGCATCATTTGCAATAATCAAGACATGGAAGTAACCTAGATGTCCATCGACAGATGAATAAAGAACATGTGACATACACACGCAATGGAATACTACTCAGCCATAAAAAAGAATGAAATAATGCCATTTGAAGCAACATGGATGGATCTTGAGATTATCATACCAGGTAAAGTCACACAAAGATGAATATTATCCATTACTTATATGTGGAATCTAAAACAAGATACAAACAAACCTATTTACAAAACAGAAACAGATTCACAGACATAAAAAACACATTTATGGAATGAACTGTAATAAAAATTTTTTAAATCACATTTATGGCTTTCAAAGAGGCAAGAGGGTTGGAGAGGGATAAATTAGGAGGTTGGATTTAGCAAATACAAACTACTATATATAAAACAGATAAACAACAAGGTCCTAATGGAAAGGACGGGGAACTCTACTCAACATTCTGTATTTTTTTTTTGTCTTTTTGTCTTTTTAGGGCTGCAACCACAGCAGATGGAGGTTTCCAGGCTAGGGGAAACTCTAGATCCGAGCCGCATCTGTGACCTACACTTTAGCTCATGGCAATGCCGGATCCTTAACCCACTGAGCAGGGCCAGGGATCAAATTCGTATCCTCACGGATACCAGTCAGGTTCATTAACCGTTGAGCCACAACGGGAACTCTGACATTCTATAATTCTATATGGCAAGAATATGAAAAAGGATGGATATATGTATAACTAAATCACTTTGCCATACACCTGAAACCAACACAACACTGTAAATCAAGTATACTCCAACATAAAATAAAAATTAAGTTAAACTGACAAAAAAAAAAGAAAAAGGAAAAGAAAGAAAGTGAAGACCAGCCAGTGAGATGTAGGGTTAACTTACCTGTGCAGAACTCCTTGCTTACATTGTGGGGCACTGTGATCCGTCGGTAGACAATGGGCTCTGACTCCAGGATGTTCTCATCATGGCGGTACCGAGTAGGTCTCTCATTTGGGATGCCCCGGGAACGGCTACCACTCCTCCTCTCATAGGTATCAATCTCCTCAAACACAGCTGCCTTGTCAAAAAGGGCCAAGTTCCCTTCAAAATCAAAATCTGTGTCTGGGATCTCCTCAATATCATCCCCAAAGCACTCATCATCTTTATTCTTCATTTGGCCATTCTTTAAGCCACTTTTCTTTGGAGTTGCCTGATTTGGGTGCCTGCTACTAGATGACCCTGGAGAAAAAAATAGGGACTAAAGTCAGTGTGCCCACGGAAAGTGCTCAGCAGAAGTGGGAAATACAAAAAAGAAAAAAAAAAGTAGCATAAACTACCACAAATTTCATAGACTAATAGATCTTATATATTACCCAAGTAACAGTAAATATGAAATAAACAGTACTCTTGGAAATCTTGTTTTTTATTTTTTTTTCTTATTTCCGTTTTTTGGGGCAATCTTAAGCTCTACCCTTCATAGGGAAATTGGTAATAACCCAGGCTTTTTTGACAACTGAATATCAAAACAATGCAAGGCCAAGAATATAGCAGTCTCTTTCCACAGATCTGGGTGATTTGCTTTTGAATGTCCAGCAGCTGATTAAGAGAGAACTAGTCCCAGAGTAAAAGAAGGCCAAGCAAGTCCTCATAACCTGAAGCTCATAGGAAGACACTATTCAAGTGGCTCTAAATTCTGTCCTTACCAAGACAGACCAGGGATCAGATCAAGGCTGCAGTTGTGACCTATGCCTCATCCAGCTGCAGCAACACTGGATCCTTAACCCACCATGCAGGCCAGGGGTTGAACCTGTGACTCAGCACTCCAGAGCCGCCAATGCCAATTTGATTTTTAAACCTGGTCTCAGGCTAGACCCAGCAGGAAGGGATCCCTATTTAGACAGATTCCAGATCTTGAGCCAGATACACATCTACCACTTTAAGTTGATATATTTTGACCTGCTTTTAGATCTTTTGTGATCTTTTTTCTCAAAATTTTACTATTTCTGGGTAAGCTATTTCTGAACCATCAAATAATGACAAGGACCATATTGATCGTACCATGTAGAGGCCACCAAGATACATACAACACCACAGCAGTCAGTCACCCTCTGTCTCTGAGACTCTATTTGGCTACCACACATCAGTCAACTACTCCTATAGCAGCCAAGGCAGAAGACCCCACACCATCTCTTCCCAGAGCATCCTATACTGAATTTACAGTTTGATGCCCATCCAGTCACCCGGAAAGGTATGCCAAACTGATTAAACTGAACCTCCAAAAGTCTGAATAAACACAACGCACTTCCTTTTTTTTGGGTCTCAATCTTTAAGGCCACACCCATGGCATATGGACATTCCCAGACTAGGGATTGAAATCAGAGCTGTAGCTGCCAGCCTACACCACAGTCACAACAACGTCAGATTCAAAACGCGTCTGCAACCTACACTACAGCTCATGGCAAGGCTGGATCCTTAACCCACTGAGCGGGGCCAGGGATCAAACCTGCGTCCTCATGGATGCTAGTTAGATTTGTTTGCACTGAGCCATGATGGGAACTCCTAATGTACTTCCTTTTTTGAGTCTTAACTTCTCAATTACTGAAAATACTCAAGTAGAGGTCAGAATGATCATAAGCAAACCCTCTCTCACACATACCATCCCAACTTTACTGCTTAACTCTTTTCACAGCAACTCCCTTCTATCCAATGGACCACAAGTCAAGAGACCTAGGATCTAGGTGCAGTTCTGTCATTAACATGTTATAGGATCTTGTATCTATCATCCAATTTCATAATTTCCTTGTGTATAAAATACTCAATGTGGTACCCCCTAGCACACAGCAGGCAGTCAATAAATATTTAACAATCAACATCAGCAAGATCAATTACAGTAATTATTCTGAAAGATATGTACTATGCAAATATAACTCACATCCAAGTATTCCTAATGCCAAATACTGGTATGAAAAAAGGTTGTGCTGGCAGTAAAGATGAGATTTAAGCTGCTGAAAAAACTCAAGGCTAACCAAAATTATGAAGGGGAGGAAGAGTTAGTTGAGCCATCATAAAGAGTTGAGATTATGAACCACTGAGATGCTTGTCAAAGTTTGGGTTAATTCTAGTTCTAATAATTAGATAAAAACATTTATTGAGAGCATGCTGTATGCCATAGCTAGGTACTAGGAATACAGTTTATAACTAAGACATGTTACTCAAAAAGGAAGGGGGAGAGAGATATAAGCAATTAACTAAAATGCAATATAATGAGAATTATAGTAGAAGTTTATATAAAGTATATGCAAATAAGCATGAGAAAGCAGAGCTGGATTAGGAATGGGAGAGCAGGAATTCCTGGCGTGGCTCAGAGGTAACAAATCGGACTAGTATCCATGAGGACACAAGTTCGATCCCTGGTCTCGTTTGGTGGGTTAAGGATCCGGTGTTGCTGTGAGCTGTGGTGTGGGCCAGCAGCTGTAGCTCTGATTTGACCCCTAGCCTGGGAACTTCCATAGGCTGTGGATGCAGCCCTAAAAAGACCCCCCCCAAAAAAAAATTATCACAACATTGTAAATCAACTATACTTCAATAAAACTTCAAAAAATGGGGGGAAAAACCTGTGTCCATGCAAGTGGATTTACATCAAATGTTTAGCACTGTGGTAAAATATACATAACATACAACTTACCACTTAAACCACTTTAAAGTATACAATTCAATGGCATTAAGTACATTCACATTGTTGTGCAACTATATGCATTTTTAACTACTAAAGCATAAAAAATTAGTAAGTGGCTTAAAAGATTCCTATAAAGAAGCTATAAAGAAGCTATCCCTTATAGCATAGCTGATTAAGGATCTAGTGTCATCACTGCTGTGGTGCAGATTCGATCCCCATCCTGGGAACTTCCATATGCCATGGGTGTGGCCCCCCCACAAAAAAGAAGCTATGTAATAAAATAATATTAATAATGCAATTGTAAGTGAACAAAAGAATGGCAAGGACAACGCTTCTCCTATTTCTCTTACGAGCCTTCTTTAACCAAAATGAGGTTTTTCAAAAATTAATCTCAGGAGTTCCTGTCGTGGCTCAAGGAAAACAAATCTGACTACAAGGACACAAGTTCAATCCCTGGCCTCCCTCAGTGGGTTCAGGATCCAGCATCGCCATGAACTGTGGTGTAGGCTGCAGAGGCGGCTCAGATCTGAAGTTGCTATGGCTATGGCATAGGCCAGCAGCTACAGCTCCATCGACCCCTAGCCTGGGAACCTCCATATGCTGCAGATGCAGCCCTAAAAAACAAAAAATATAAATAAAATAAAAAATTAATATCATCGAGGAGTTCCCACTGTAGTGGAGGGGTTAAGGACCAAGTGTTGTCTCTGTGGTGGCACAGGTTCAACTGTCAGCCTGGCGCAATGCCTTAAGGATCCAGTGTTGCTGTAGCTGTGGCATAGGTAACAGTTGCAGCTTGGATTTGATCCCTGGCCAAATTGGAAAGGAAGAAGTAAAACTATCACTATTTGCAGATGACATGATACTATACTTAGAGAATCCTAAAGACTACCAGAAAACTGTTAGAGTTCATCCATGAATTTGGCAAAGTCACAGGATACAAAATTAATACACAGAAATCGACTGCATTTCTATATACTAACAATGAAAGATCAGAAAGAGAAATCAGGGAAACAATCCCATTTACCATTGCATCAAAAAGAATAAAATACTTAGGAATAAACCCCTAAAGAGACAAAAGACCTGTATTCTGAAAAGTATAAGACGCTGATGAAAGAAATCAAAGACGACACAAACAGATGGAAAGACATACAATGCTCTTGGATTGGAAGAATCAGTATTATCAAAATGACTATATACCCAAGGCATCTACAGATTCGATGCAATCCCTATCAAAGTACCAAGGACGTTTTTCACAGAACTCGAACAAAATATTTTAAAGTTTGTTTGGAAGCGCAAAAGACCCAGAATAGCCAAAGACATCCTGAGAAAGAAAAACAGAGCTGGAGGAATCAGGTTCCCTGACTTCAGACTATACTACAAAGCTAGAGTCATCAAAAATGTATGATACTGGCACAAAGACAGAAATATAGATCAGTGGAACAGGATAGAAAGCCCAGAATTAAACCCATGCACCTACAGTCAACTAATCTATGACAAAGGAGCCAAGAATATACAATGGAGAAAGGACAGCTTGTTCAATAAGTGGTGCTGTGAAAACTGGACAGCTACATGTAAAAGGATGAAATTAGAGGAGTTCCTGTTGTGGCACAGCGGAAACAAATCCGACTAGGAACCATGAGGTTGTAGGTTCGATCCCTTGCCTTGCTCAGTGGGTTAAGGATCTGGCAGTGCTGTGAGCTGTGGTGTAGGTCACAGATACAGCTCGGATCCTGCGCTGGCAGCTACAGCTCCTATTAGACCCCTAGACTGGGAACCTCCATATGCCATGGGTTCGGCTCTAAAAAGACAAAAAAAAAGAATGAAATTAGAATACCTCCTAACACCATACACAAAAATAAACTCAAAATGGATTAAAGACTTTGTGAGAAAAATAGAATGTGTACATGTATGTGTTACCATGCTGTGCATTAGAAAAAAAAATTGTACTGGGGAAACAATTTAAAAAATAAAATTAAACTTTAAAAAATAAATAAGGAGTTCCCATAATGGCTCAGTGATTAACGAATCGATTAGGAACCATGAGGTTTCTAATTTGATCCCTGGTCTCACTCAGTGGGCTAAGGATCTGGCATTGCCTTGGGCTGTGGTATAGGCTGCAGACGCAGCTCAGATTCCAAGTTGCTGTGGCTCTGGCGTCGGCCAGTGGCCACAGCTCCAATTAGACCCCTAGCCTGGGAACCTCCATATGCCACGGGTGCAGCCCTAGAAAAGCCAAAAAAATAAAAAATAAAATTTACTTACTAAAAAAATGGATTAAAGACCTAAATATAAGACCAGGTACTATAAAACTCTTAGAGGAAAACACAGGCCAAACACTCTGACATAAACGATAGCAACATCTTCTCAGATCTACCTCCTAGAGTCATGACAATGAAAACAAACAAATGGGACTTAAACTTGAAGGTTTCTGCACAGCAAAGGAAACCCTAAACAAAATGAAAAGACAACCCACAGAATGGGAGAAAATATTTGTAAATGAAGCAACTGACAAGGGATTAATCTCCAAAATTTATAAACACCTTCTACAGCTCAATACCAAAAAAACAAACAATCCCAACAAAAAAATGAGCAGATCTAAACAGACAATTCCCCAAAGAAGACATACGAATGGCCAAAAACACATGAAAAGATATTTAACATCACTAATTGTTAGAGAAATGCAAATCAAAACTACTATGAGGTACCACCTTACACCAGCCAGAATGGCCATCATCAAAAAGTCTACGGACAATAAATGCTAGAGAAGGTGTGGAGAAAAGGGAACCTTAATACACTGTTGGTAGGAATGTAAATTTGTGCAACCACTGTGGAAAACAGTATGGAGATTCCTCAGATCTATCCAGAGAAAACCATGACTTGAAAAGACACATGTACTCCAATGTTCATTGCAGCACTATATACAACAGCCAAGATGTGGAAACCACCAAAATGCCCATCGACAGAGGAGGGGCTAAAGATGATGTGGTACATATACACAATGGAGTGTTACTCAGCCATTAAAAAGAAAGAAAAAACGGCATTTGCAGCAACATGGATGGACCTAGAAATTATCATACTAAGTGAAGTCAGTCAATGAGACACCAACATCAAATGCTACCACTTACATGTAGAATCTAAAAAAAAAAAGACACAATGAACTTCTTTGCAGAACACCTACTGACTCACAGACTAAAAAACTTACGGTTTCCGGGAGTTCCCGTCTTGGCTCAGCGGTAATGAGCCCAACTAGGATCCATGAGGACGCGGGTTCGATCCCTGGCCTCGTTCAGTAGATTAAGGATCCAGCGTCGCCATGAGCTGTGGTGTAGGTCACAGACATGGCTGGGATCTGGCGTTGCTGTGGCGGTGGGGTAGGCCAGAGGCTACAGCTCCAACTGGACCCCTAGCCTGCGAAGCTCCATAATGCCGCAAGTGCAGCCCTAAAAAAAATTAAATTAAAAAACTTACGGTTTCCAAACGAGACAGGTTGGGGTGTGGGGATATGCACTGCGGGTTTGGGATGGAAATGCTATAAAATTTGGTTGTGATGATCATTGTACAACTACAAATTTAATAAAATTCATGAAGTAATTTAAAAAGGGGGAAGAAAAGCAAAAAATAAAATAAAATATATTAATCTCATCAAGGAGTTCCCACTGTGGTGGATGGGGTTAAGGACCCAGTGTTGTCTCTGTGGTGGCATAGGTTCGATCATCAGCCTGGCTCAATGCCTTAAGGATTCGGTGTTGCTGTAGTTGTGGTGTAGGTCACAGTTGCAGCGTGCATTTGATCCCTGGCCCAGGAACTTCCATATGCTGTGGGTGCAGCCAAAGAAAAGAATAAAAAAGAAAAAATTTAATCTTATCACATCTGAGAAGATGGTCTTCCAAATTAAAAAGTAATCAAGGTTATTCTAAACATGAATCTATATGGACTACCACTGATTAACTTCACCCTAAGAATATACTCTACTCATATCCCAGGGCCAAATCCAGCTCAGGCACTGCCTATTTCTATAAATGAAGGGTTGTGTTTGTTTTGTTTGTTTTTTGTCTTTTCAGGGCCACACTTGAGGCACATGGAAGTTCTCAGGCTAGGGGTCAAATCAGAGCTGCAGCTGCTGGCCTATACCAAAGCCACAGCAACATGGGATCTAAGCCATGTGTGCAACCTACACCACAGGTCATGGCAACACCAGATCCTTAACCCACTGAACAAGGCCAGGGATCAAACTCATGTCCTCATGGATATTAGTCGGGTTCATTTCTGCTGAGCCATGACAGGAACTCCTAAAGTTTTTTTGTTTTTAGCCATGCCTGCAACATGCAAAAGTTCCCAGGCCAGGGATCAAACCCATGCTACAGCAGTGACCCAAGCCACTACAGTGACAACACAGGATCTTTAACCTGTTGTGCAAAAGACCTTCTGTAAATAAAGTTCTATTGGAATAACAGTCACGCTCATTTGTTTACATATTGTCCAAGGCAGCTTTTGTGCTACAAAAACAGTTAAATGTTTGAGACAGAGACCTTATGGCCTGCAAAGCCTGAAATATTTAATGTATGAACCTTTATAGAAAAAGTTTCATCACCCTGCTCTACACCATGCCTCTCATGCTGGAAAGAAAGGCATTCTTTCTAGCTATGACTGCCATTAAATTTTTAAAAATTTTTTTATTAATTGTACCTAACCAGAGTTCTTTGAATCTCGTTTTATTCAAAGCGTTAAGTGCGTCACTTATTAAACTACTGTCTTCCAACACCACACTCACCTTTTGCGGTACCAGCTAGAACTCTACAGACTACATTTTCCCTTCCTTAGCTGGCTTCCTGTTAGCTTCTACCACCAGAAGTCGGTACCTGAAGAGAGTAGGAGGAAAGAAGAAGGAGATGGGACTTCCTCCTTCTTATTTGCTCAATACTGCACCAACATTGCATTGCCAGTGGGCTCCAGTCTCCAGTTTTACTCTCTGGCATACACAGAACCAGTTCTGCCAAAGAGTGGCAGAACCATGTCATTCAGTTCTGTCACCCGATACCATGCCTGCTCCACCATAAGTACACAAATCTCTGCTGAATTAAAAAATCAAAGCAGACATATCAAAAAGCAAAACAAAAACCCCCCAAATAAACAACAAAATAGTCTAAAGAGGTTATAAAAGACAATTTGAGACTAACTATGAGAAAGAAAGGGAGCCAACAAAAACTAAGCCAAGGGTGTTGTGTGACTGAAAGAGACAGGAAGATAAAGTTGTCAACAATAATACAAGGGGACTATGAGACAAGAGCTTCAGAGAAAAAGAGCTCAGTCAAGTCCAGTACAAACTGACAATGAACTATCCTGGACCTATCACACTGATAGAGGAAGACAAGCAATTAATTGATGGGAGAGAAGACAGGATAAAAGAAGCAAAACGGGGAGTTCCCATCATGGCGCAGTGGAAACGAATCCGAGGAGGAACCATGAGGTTTCAGGTTCGATCCCTGGCCTCGCTCAGTGGGTTGAGGATCAGGCGTTGCCGTGAGCTGTGGTGTAGGTCACAGACGCGGCTCGGATCTGACGTGGCTGTGCCGTAGGCCAGTGGCTACAGCTCCGATTAGACTCCTAGCCCAGGAACCTCCATATGCTTTGGGTGCAGCCCTAAAAAGACCCAAAAAAAAAAAAAAAAAAGAAGCAAAACGGGAAATCATTTTTGGCTCCGCCACAGACTCTACAAACATAACTTACAATAAAACCCACAGTTGTGACTATAGAAAGTATCAGGTATTTTCTCATGTTCCTACTGAATATAGGTCTTCCATTCATTCATTTGACAAATATACACTGAGAACTAGCTATGCTCCAAATACCGTCAGGAAAGCCATCAGTGAAAAAAATTTCCAGGAAGAAATTCTGATATCACAGGTCGGCAAGAAAAAGTTAAGAGAATATCAAACAAATGAAAGGCAGGCTAACATGCTCAGTTGCCTTTTTTTTGATAGGCAAGAAATAGATTGAGATAAGATGCTTGTGAGAGATGCAAGCAGGCAGGCAAGGAGGCTCTGCCTCAGTTGTCTCTTATTCTTCCTTTGCCTCGTACTTTGATACAAACATTGGGAAGCCCTGGGTGAATAAGCTGTCTCAATACTTGGTTTACTCAGCTCAAAGGGCTGGGCTCTATATTAAAGTGGCCTTTGGCCAGTAGGAGAGAAAATCACTTCCCTTGGAAAAGATAAACAATGCTTCCCAGATGTCTTTACTTTTCAATTTCAAGGGCCAAGTGTATGTTAACACTAGAGGCTGGCCGCCTTCCTGTGCCATTTTGCTGCCAGCCTTTGGCACAGAGGTCCTTTGGCCAGGACAACTTATAACAAATCCATTGTTGTGTAACCCTCAATGCCACTTATTTATTGGTTTTTGTCACACACATATTGTAAAGGGGAACTCTGTCCTGCACTTGGCACGCTAAAGGGCACCTGAAGGTCAAATTACAATTATTTTTTTTCTTTTTAGGGCTGCAGGTGTGGCATATGGAAGTTCCCAGGCTAGGGGTTGAACTGGAGCTGCAGCTGCTGGCCTATGCCACAGCCACAGCAACACAAGGATCCAAACCGAATCTGAGACCTACCCCACAGCTCATGGCAACGCCAGGTCCTTAACCCACGCTGAGCAAGGCCAGGGATCAAACCCTCATCCTCATGGATTCTAGTCGAGTTCATTTCCACTGAGCCACAACAGGAACTCCTACATATGTTTTAGTGCCAGACTAGAGGGGCTTTGTGAGGAGGTTTCTGAGAGTATCTGGGACCTTCTTTTCAACTCCCAAATTCTAGGTCAGTAATCAGTCAACGTCTTGGCTCCAACAGCAGCACCACGGGGTTTTTCCAAGTCTGCTGAATATATGAAGCACATCTAAGGAGGTTAAAAAGTCACATTAGGATCTCAGAAGGACCACAAAAACATAGCAAAAAATAACTTTCTGCCCTCACTCAGTGGGATCACTGTTACACTGAGCAGACGATACACAGACATGTATCCTTAACAGGCCTCAAGAGGCATCCCTCTGCTCCCTCAGGCTGATATTCCATTTATCTACTTGAAAAATATTCTGAGTTGTCTGTTCAATGACCAAGGTTATAGAAACTATAACCACCCTCCTACCACCAAGCCTAAAAGAAGAGATTAAAATCTGCTTGTGCTAAATCTCTCATCAAGTTGGACTAAGGAACCAGAATCAACAAACTCCTCAAAAACTCATTACTAACCCTGAAAGATCAATTAAAAGCCAGAATTTACAAGAGATTATGCTCCTATAGCTTTATCAATCTACTGGCCTCAACATCAATGTACATAGAGAAAATGTGATTTATAGATCTCTAATGAGAAAAATACTTAATATCCATTTCTCACTCATCAATGAAAAAAAACATTAATAATCTACATTACAATTATGGTGGGAAGAAACCAACCTATCTCCTTGGTATCCTTAAAATGCTACATAAATGCTAAGTAATAAGTCAATCTCTGGCAGACTTTTCTACTCATCTTACAGGGTTCACCGATCAGACGAATAAAAGTAACTCTGCTTACTATGACAAACCAATTCTGTGACACATTTCATCATCAAATTCCCACGCTACAGACATTTCCACACAAATCCAGGTTCAAAAGAAATTCTCAGAAAGAGAATCCAGCATTTTACTGGCTTATTTACTGATCATGATCTCTTTACCTTATTTACAAGCTGTTACTAATCTAGGAAAAGGGAATGGACCAAATAGCAAAAGCAGAAGCAGAATCAACCAGAGTATACTTTTGAGAATGACCCCATGTTCTACTACACTAGAGTGACGTGATAAAGAGCTAATAAATTACTTGGTTGTTGTTGTTTTTTTTCTTTTGGCTGTACCTGCGGCATATCGAAGTTCCCAGACCAGGGACAGAACCCATGCCACAGTGGTGGCCCAAGTTGCTGCAGTAACAACGCCGGGTCCTTAACCTGCTGTGCCACAAGAGAACTCCTAAATTACTTGTTTTGAACTTAACTGTACTCTTTCAAGAAGCTGCTACAACTGTAAGTAACAGGGGGAAAAAAAAAGAAAAGAAAAAAAAGAAACAAACCAATAGTCTCATAACATCCAGCATTCACACCCATAGGTATTTACCCAACTCATCTGAAAACTTATATCCATATAAAACCACAAATATTTATAACAACTTTATTCATAATCACCAAAAGCTGGAAGCAACTAAGATGTTCTTCAATAGGTAAATGGATAAACAAATTTTATATATTCATACAATGGAATATTATTAAGCAATAAAAGGAAATGAGCTATTAAGTCACAAAAAGACATGGATGAATCAAATACATATTGTAAAATAAAGAATTCTGAAAAGACTACATATATGTGATATTCTGGAAAAGACAAAACTACAGAGATAGATGATAAAAAGATCAGTAGTTGCTTGGTGGGGAGTGGGGAAGCGATCATGGAGGGAAAATGGAAAAGACTGAATAGGTTAAACACAGGGATTCTCCACAATACTGTATTGATAGATATAAAATAACATGTATTTGTCAAAGCCTTCAGAACTTTAGAGCACAAAGAGGGAGCCTAATGTACGTAAATTAAAAAAAAAAAAATCATTGAGGAGATTGGAGGAGCCCAGGATGGAATGCAGAATGCAAGCAAATGATCTGTTACAAATATATGAGACTAGTCAATAAAGAGGATGGGGGCATGGGTTAGAGTTAGCAATTCTGATACTGTATACTGGAATTAAATAATTTAAGTCAATGATGAAAGACAGTATGGATTTCTTGCTGTTGGGAGTAAGAGGTTACAGATGAGAAAAGGAGGCTAGAATGAATCATGTGGTGCTGGATTAGACTTGGATACATCAACATGAATTGACATTTAGCTTAACATAGTAGTGAAGGTTACATATATATGTATTTATTTACAGGAGTTCCCGTTGTGACTCAGGGGCTTAAGAACCCAACTAGTATCCATGAGGAGGTGGATTTGATCCCTGGCCTTGCTCAGTAGGTTAAGTATGTGGTGTCACCATGAGCTGTGGTGTGGGTTGCAGACATAGCTCAGATCTAGTGTTTCTGCGGCTACAGCTCTGATTTGACCTCTAGCCAGGGAACTTCCATATGAGGCAGGCATGCCCCCCCCCAAAAAAAAACCAAAATTTATTTACAGATATGTGTATATACACTGGTTTAAGTACACACATATATTTTCTTGCTCTGTCAGCTGAAAGGGTGACACCCAGTAGCAATAAGCACGTCTACTGCCTAGATTGTGGTAATACCATTCTCTAATAAAATGAAACAAGGTCCCTAGGGCTGGGGCAGAAAACACAGATAAACCTAGAGCATCTTGCAGTGCCTGAAAGGGAGGAAGTTCCAGGAGGCAGGGAATGTATAATGGGGGCATGCCAAAGGGACACAGTAGCCAACTGAAGGAGCACCCAGTGGCCAAAGCTGAAACAATATGAGCAGCAAAATAAAGTGGAAATGAAGTATAACCCAAAGTATAAAATAAATACTTATAAGTCCATACTCATAAAGATAAATGACTGAATAAGTAAATGAGGGAGAAGAAAAATCTCTGGAACAGAAAAATCCCAATAATTTATGTAGATACTCTGCATGACTCTCGACTTCTTAGGGGTGGGCTGCAGAATGACTTCAGAGGACAAATCTGACATATACTACCTCAGCCAGGCACTTGAGGTCAATATCAAAGTCAGAAACAAGGGAGTTCCCATTGTGGCTCAGTGGGTTAAGGACTGATGTTGTCTCTATGAGGATTCGGGTTCAATCCCTGGCCTTGCTCAGTGGGCTGAGGATCCAGTGTAGCCGCAAGCAGCAGTGTACGTTGCAGATGGATCTGGTGTTGCCATGGCTGTGGTGCAGTTCTGATTCATCCCCTAGCCCAGGAACTCCCATGCACTGCAGATGCAGCAGTAAAAATAAATTAAAAAGTCAGAAACCATGTTGTTAGTATATACTCTTGATATATGATGAAAATGACACTTTATCTCTGTGATCTTCCTTTCCCAATCACATGACCCCGGTCTAATAATAAGAAAAACATCAGGATTTCCCATCATGGCTCGGTGGTTCAAAAATCTGAGTAGCATCCATGAGGACACAGGTTTGATCCCTGGCCTCGCTCAGTGGGTTAAGAATCCAGCAATGCTGTGAGCTGTGCTGCAGGTGGCAGATGTGGCTCGGATCTGGCACTGCTGTGGTTGTGGTGTAAGCTCTGATTCAACGCCTAGCCTGGGAACTTCCATATGCCACTGATGCAGCCCTAAAACAAACAAACAAAAAAACCAAATACCAATTGAGGCATAGTCTACAAAAATATCTGACGAGTACTGTCCTGGTCATCACAAAACAATGAAAGTCTGAGAAACCGTCAAAGTCAAGAGAAAACGTGACTCCTACATGTAACATGGTATGCTGGATGAGAGCCTGTAACAAGGAGCCTGGGTAATAAAAACTAAAGCAATCTGAATAAAATATAGATTTTGGTTAATGTCTCATCACCGTTTCATTAACTGTAACAAATATGTCATAAAAATGTAAGATGTTAATAATAGGCAGAAAATATGCAGAAAAAAATTTACAAATTGCTAACAGGCACTGTCTCCAAGTACATGACAGATTATAAATTGCTTGAATATTTGAACTTTTAATAAACAAGTCAATTTTTTTGATAAAGAAAAAAGGTTTTTTTTTTTAAGAGAATAAAGCAAAGTAGAAAATGTTAAAGTCTAAATGGAAAAAGTCATTTTCTATCTAAGCATTTTACAATTTTTCAAAGGATATAGAAGAACTAACAATTCAACTTCAGGTTCAGGTCTTCATTTGTCAATTCATATAGTTATTTAAGATGTACTGAGGCAAAATGCCTCAAAATACATTTAAAAAAAAATTTCAGGGAGTTCCCGTCCTGGCGCAGTGGTTAACGAATCCGACTAGGAACCATGAGGTTGCGGGTTCGGTCCCTGCCCTTGCTCAGTGGGTTAAGGATCCGGCGTTGCCGTGAGCTGTGATGTAGGTCGCAGACGCAGCTTGGATCCCGCGTTGCTGTAGCTCTGGTGTAGGCCGGTGGCTACAGCTCCGATTGGACCCCTAGCCTGGGAACCTCCATATGCCGCAGGAGCGGCCCAAGAAATAGCAAAAAGACAAAAAAAAAAAAAAAAATTTTCAAAATGTCAGTAGCTTATTCACAGAATCAGGCATTTTGAAAACTTAAAAATGTTGGGTCCTGAAAGGCCACACAGGGTCTAGTGGATCTGTTATAATTCACTACTGTAACATTACTCTAGTAAATATGTTAAAGAGCATACCAGATCCTAGTGAATTAACTATGGTCTATAACGAGTAAATGGCATTCAACAATTCATTAGTACCAAACAAAACTGGGAACAAATACACACACCAGTGCATGCTCTCCTTGATGTGCTAGCAGGGAGTGAATACAGCAAATCTAAAATTGTCAGTATGTCAGATATTGTAAGATCACAGAGATGTCTAGGCCCATCGCTTTCTCTCTTCTAAGGATGGGAATTAAAATACAAGAAGAAAACTTATTTGAGAATCCCCTAGAACAGCTTAAGTGTAAGTTCAACCCAGGTATCACTACTACCACCAGTTAGCAGATTAAAAACAACATCGCTTTTGTCTGTGTGAACTCAAGACAGATGAATGACTTTTTTTGGAAGGAAGGGAAGTGGTGAGAGAGGGCAAGGAGCTGGTGTGAGTCTCTAACAGCTTATTTCCTTTCCCTTATTATCTTGAGGAAATAGCTCCAGAATGAAAGAACCATGCTATATTTTTGTGAAGCTCTGCCAGCATCTTTTTTTATTAGGGTAATAAAGGATTTATTTAAAGACTAGCAATGAATAAGAGCTTATAGACATGAAACATCAGGTAAAAAAGAAATATTAACTCAAACCAACTTACAAGAGTTGTGCCGACGCCGGAAGCTTTTGGACTGACTCAAGGACTCCATGTGCCTATCCACATAGCTCTTTGAGCACTGCTGCTGCTGGGGAGAAACGGCAACATCTTGGCTCTTGACATCTGTCCTCTTAGGGATGTTCTGAGGGGCACTGCTGGAAGAGGCTGGCTTTTTAACCAACTTGCCCATGCCATTCTGACCAATACCTACTTGGCACCCAACACCAGAGGGGCCTAATTCTGCCTGATGAAGGTCTCCAAAATGTTGGTTTTCTCCAGGACCTGGTATCTCCAGAATTTTTAGTTCCGTAATGTCACCTGCCCTGAAGTACACAAAAGAGCCCAAGTCAAAACTGTAATAGTGATAACAGTGATGAAAATGGGATCAAAAAGAACCAGCTATACCGTAGCAGGGCAGCATTTCAATGAGTCATCAAAGGCAAAAACTAGAAAAGGTGGTAGAGTACTTAAAGATAAGGCTCGGCCACCAACATTCAACTGTCACAGCACTGGCCTTTAAAGAGACCTACTGTTAACCACACAACTATTATTAACATCTTAGATTGCTAGAATGCTTAATTAATGGCTTTTTTTCATTCATTCACTCATCTGCTCATTCAATAGGTATATACAGAGTACTCACAATGTGTTAAGCTCTGTATTATGAGTGGAGCATACAGAGATGAAAAGCAATACATGCCCACAAGGAATTCACAGTCTAGTCAGCAGAAAATTCAGGTAGGTAATCACAAGTGTTAAAAACCATGACAAAAGGTGTGCACTGGGGACCAATGCACCCCGAAGCAAAACATATGTTAGTTTGGCAGAGATGGATCAAACACTTAAGCTAAGTCTGGCTGGGGAGGAAAACAAAGAGTTGGCAAAACAGTCTGGTAGGGAGAAGGGCACCTCAGGCCAAGGCTCAGAGATGGAGAAAACGTGGGCCATCTGGAGAACTTCAAATGTGACAGGGTTACTAAAGGGAAGAAAGCTTGTGCAGGGCCATTAGGAGATCAGGCTGTGGAGGAAATTAGGGACCAGATCATAATCACAATGTATTTTCCTGATGGCTACAGGGAAGGTGGAGAAATTAGAGGCAGGGGCACTGGTTAGGAGATAAAGAACATGGGGATGAACAGGGCAAGTGACAATGCAAAGGAAGTGGGAAGGATGGAACCAAGAAATATCAGGAATCCACAGAATTTGGTGACTAACTAAACATGAGGATCAAGAGAAAGACTTTATTATGATTCCTAAATTTCTAACTTGGGTGAAAGGTGTCATCAGTCACTAATTAAGGATAGAACTTTGGAGGAAGAAATGTGCAGGTAACATAGTCAGCTCAGCTTTGAAAATTTTAAATTTAAGATATCTGTAGGATAGCCACTTGGAGATGACCAGTAGACAATTAAAGTGTATATAACACAGATAATGGGTCTAAATTAAAAATCTGGGGTCTCATTAATGTGTAAGAAGGTATACAAGAGATTGTCTAAGGAGAATACAGACCAGGAAAAGAATCAAAGATGTAACTCCGACTAAATCCATCTTAAAAAGTGAGTAGAGGAGTTCCCATCATGGCGCAGTGGTTAATGAATCTGACTAGGAACCATGAAGTTGCAGGTTCGATCCCTGGCCTGGCTCAGAGGGTTAAGGATCCGGCGTTGCCGTGAGCTGTGGTGTAGGTCACAGACGCGGCTCGGATCCCTTGTTGCTATGGCTGTGGTGTAGGCAGGCAGCTACAGCTCCGATTCGACTCCTAGCCTGGGAACCTCCATATGCTGCGGGAGCAGCCCTAGAAAAGGCAAAAAGACAGAAACAAAACAAAACAAAACAAAAAAAAGTGAGTAGAAGAGGGGTTCCTGTGGTGGCGCAGCAGAAATGAATCTGACTAGGAACCATGAGGTTGTGGTTCAATCCCTGGCCTCCCTCAGTGGGTTAAGGATCCAGCGCTGCCCTGAGCTGTGGTGTAAGTTGCAGACGCAACTAAGATTCTGCATTGCTGTGGCTGTGGTGTGGGCTGGCAGCTGTAGCTCCGAGTGGACCCCTAGCCTGGGAATCCTCCATGTGCCGCAGGTGTGGCTCTAAAAAGCAAAAAAAAAAAAGTGAGTAGAAGAAAAGGAACCTGTGGGGCTGGGGAGAAAAAGTGTATAAAGGAATGGAGGAATACTTGGGAAGAAAACCCAAAGGGGTGACAAAGAAACTAAAAGAAGAGGTCACTCCAATGGTTAGGGAACATCTGAATAAGATTAGATTAGAACTGAGACACTGCCACTGAATCTGGCAATTAGGTCATTTTTAACCTCAGCAAAAGCTAGCTCAGGAGTTCCCACTGTGGCACAATGGGATCAGCAACACAGGTTCGATCCCCAGCCTGTCAAAGTGGGTTAAGGATTCTGGTTGCTACACCTGTGGCATAGGTCACAACTGCAGGTTGGATCTGATCCCCAGCCTGGGAACTCCATATGCCATGGGGCGGCCAAAAGAAAAACAAAACAAATTAACAAAAGCAGTTAGTTCAGCAAGATGGTAAAGACAGAAAAAGATAATGGTGGGGTAGAAAGAGGCTAGTCTAAGACACAAAGGGAGTAAAAGGAGACTATATTCGACCTTGAATATGGGTTTGAACTGTGTAGGTCCACTTAAACGTGGATTTTTTTTTTTTTCAACAAAATACATATTACAGTACCACATGATCCACAGATACAGAACCATGGATACTGAGAGTTACACCAAGATTTTGGATGGTGTAGGTGGTTGGCCTTCTAACCTCCTCACTGTTCAAGGGCCAACTGCATTCTACTCTGAAAAGAACTGTGAGTCTAAAGAGAAGGAAACCGACAGGGCAATACCTAGGGCAAATGTAAGGTGTGTGGAGGGGTAGTGTTTATACTATGGGGGAGGCCTGAGAATGTTAGAAAGAGAAGAGAAAAGAGCCAGTATTAAGGTTGAAAGTGAAGACACAAAAGAAAAGGAGCAGGGTCTCAAAGGAGATAGGAAAGCATAGCTCATAAAGCATATGTGATAAGGTTGGCCCTGAACACAAAGGGCATTCCTTCCATGGAGACTTCAGAGGAGATAAGAAATAAGAATTGATATGCCTACAGAAAAGGTTATGTGTGGGTGTTACATAGGAAGTCAAGGAAGCTCTAGCTCAAGACTTTTTTTTTTTTTAAAACATAAGAAAGGGAGGTTATCTGCCAAATTTATAAAGGAGGGATGTGAAGACATCTGAGCTTGAGATCTTTGGCAAATTTATTCCTGTAGCTAAGGACTTTAGCTATTGGCTACAGTGTGTTCTCTGGAGAGAAATTATAACACACACCTGCAAAGAAAGATAGTTACACAGGGGGGAAAGAAGTCAATAAAGACCTTAGATATAAGAAAGAGCAAACAATCCAGAACTGACAAAAG
Organism: Phacochoerus africanus; assembly: GCF_016906955.1. Lineage (NCBI taxonomy): Eukaryota > Metazoa > Chordata > Mammalia > Artiodactyla > Suidae > Phacochoerus > Phacochoerus africanus. Next base: position 60,085,950 of record NC_062552.1, on the reverse strand, counting down.
AAATCTGAAACCATAAAAGAAAACAGAAAGATTATTCAGAGTCTGACATTGAAATACTGCATAAGTTTGACAGAGATAATAAAAATGTTTCATAAACCTTGAATCATTTGCTAAAAGCTAATTATAACATAAAGTCTCTGCTGAAAAGAGCAGCAGGACTATAAGATCTGATTGTAAAATCTCACCCTTGACAAGACTCTACTGAAAAATAGCCCTGTGCAAGAGAATATTGGCAACAAGACCCAGGCTCAAGCTCCCCAGACACCAAGCTGGATTTGGAAGAATTAGTCAGGATACTCACCTGAAGGTGACTTCTGGCACAAGGCACTTCACTCCATTGTGGAAAGGCCGGGTAAGAGAAATGGTCTGGCTGACCTGATCAACTGCTGATACTCTTCCCTGATAGACACCCAAGCTATCTCCACAGTTGATGGACACAATACTGCCCAGCCAATCCGTAGCCATGTTTCAGCTGTAAGGCCACCGTGGAGACAAGGAACCATGCAGTGCACCTTAAGAAACAGACACATCTTTAATTCAATTCAGCAAATATTATATTAGGTTCTGTACCAGGTGTTATTTGGTAATACACATTCTGTCACATCCTTGAGATAATAAAGCATAAAAAATAAAACTTGTTTTCATTGGAGTAAGCATATTAATGAATAAGCAGTATCATTTAATGTATATATAAAGATCTTTAATTACTTTAAATCACATGTACTGGCTGAAGATATTTACCTAGACATTAAATTGCACAAATTATCACCTGTTTATAATGTATTATATTTTAATATATCTGCCATCAGAATGCTTTCAAAGAGATAATTAAGAAATAATATATAAAAAATAATGTTAGTAATGTCTGAGTAGCTCATTATCAGACTAATCCTCTTGCTGAAGATAGCGAAAAATTCTGGACAAATTTTTGTTTAAAAAAAAAAACTGGGAGTTCCCGTCGTGGCGCAGTGGTTAACAAATCCGACTAGGAACCATGAGGTTGCGGGTTCGATCCCTGCCCTTGCTCAGTGGGTTAACGATCCAGCGTTGCCATGAGCTGTGGTGTAGGTTGCAGACGCGGCTCGGATCCTGCGTTGCTGTGGCTCTGGCGTAGGCCGGTGGCTACAGCTCTGATTCAACCCCTAGCCTGGGAACCTCCATATGCCGCAGGAGTGGCCCAAGAAATAGCAACAACAACAACAATAACAACAACAACAACAACAAAAAGACAAAAAATAAAATAAAATAAAATAACTACATAAAAAAAAAAAAACTGACTGAAGGCATTACAGAACACTACACCTAACAACTACAGAATAAATATTTTCAAGTCCACGTGGAATGTTCATCAATATACACTGGGCCTTAAGTTAGTATCAATTAATTTCAAAGGCCTGAAATTAGACAGAGTATATTTTGTCCACAAAGAATTAAATTTGAAATTGATAAAATATTTCAAATATACCAAATATCTGAAAATTAAGCAAGACATTTCTAAATAAACTATCAGTTAAAGAAATCAAAAAGGAAGTTAGAAATTCAAACAATAAAAATGAAAATAGAATGTATCAACATTTGTGGGATGCACTTAAAAGTAGAGCTTGAAGGGAAGTTTATATATATTTATAGATTTCTAATTTAAATGCTTATTTTAGAAAAAGAGAAAGTTTTCTTCCATCTTAAGAAGCTAGTCAAAAAAGAGCAAATTAACCCAAAGTTATTAAAAAGGAACTAAAGAGTAAAATAAATGAAACAGGAAATAAAAATCAAGCCAAAAATCAGTTCTTTGAAAACATTAATGAACTTGATAAATCCCTAACTAGACTAACCAAGAGATACAACATATATTGTCAGTGTCAGGAATAAGCAAAGGGACATCACATGCATTAAAAAGATAACTTTGGACTTCCCATCGTGGTGCAGCAGAAACAAATCCAACTAGGAGTGGGTTAAGGATCTGGCATGGCCATGAGCTGTGGCGGAGGTCGCAGACATGGCTTGGATCTGGGGTTCCTGTGGTTGTGGCATAGGCTGGCAGCTGTAGATCCAATTGGACCCCTAGCCTGGGAATCTATATGCCATGGATACAGCCCTAAGGGAAAAAAAAGAAAGATAACTTTAAGCCAGTAAATTTTATTTATTTTTAGGGCCACACCTGCAGCGTAGGGACGTTCACAGACTAGGGGTAGAATCAGAGCTTGTGGCAATACAGGATCTTTAATCCACTGAGGCCAGGGATCGAACCCACATCTTCAAGAATACAAGCTGGATTCTAAACCTGCTAAGCCTCAATGGTAACTCCCTACACCAGTAAATTTGACCACTCAGATGAAACAGAGAAATTCTTTCTTTTTAGGGCTGCACCTGTGGCACATGGAAGTTCCCAGGCTAGGGGTTGAATCAGAGCTACGCCTGCCAGCCTACACCACAGCCAAGCCATGCCAGATCCAAGCTGAATCTGCGATCTACACCACAGCTCAGGGCAATGCCAGATCCTTAACCCACTGAGGGAGGCCAGGGATTGAAGCTTCGCCCTCATGGTTCTAGTCAGATTCGTTTCTGCAGTGCCACGACAGGAATCTGAGAAATTCTTGAAAAACAAAAGTTACCAAAACTAATACAAGAAGAAATAGAAAGGGAGGTCCCGTTCAAAAACAGGCAGGATATACTACCTAAGGCAATCTACAGATTCAATGCAATCCCTATCAAATTACGAAGGACATTTTTCACAGAACTCGAACAAAATATTTTAAAGTCTGTTTGGAAGCACAAAAGACCCAGAATAGCCAAAGACATCCTGAAAAAGAATAATGGAGCTAGAGGAATCAGGCTCCCAGACTTCAGAATATACTACAAAGCAACAGTCATCAAAACCACATGGTAATGGCACAAAGACAGAAATAGAGATCAGTGGAACAGGATAGAAAGCCCAGAATTAAACCCATGCACCCACAGCCAACTAATCTATGACAAAGGAGACGAGAATATACAATGGAGAAAGGACAGCTTGTTCAATAAGGGGTGCTGGGAAAACTGGACAGCCACATGGAAAAGAATGAAATTAGAACACTCCCTAACACCATACACAAAAATAAACTCAAAATGGATTAAAGACCTAGATATAAGACTAGACACTATGAAACTCTTAGAGGAAAACATAGGCCAAAAACTCTGACATAAACGACAGCAACATCTTCTCAGATCCGCCTCCTAGAGTCATGACAATAAAAACAAAAATAAACAAATGGGACCTAACCAAACTTAAAAGTTTCTGCACAGCAAAGGAAACCCTAAACACAAAAAGACAACCCACAGAATGGGAGAAAATCTTTGCAAGTGAATCAACTGACAAGGGATTAATCTCCAAAATTTATAAACACCTTTTGCAGCTCTATACCAAAAAAAACAAACAACCACATCCAAAAATGGGCAGAAGATCTAAACAGACAGTTCTCCAAAGACGACATACAGATGGCCAAAAAACACATGAAAAGATGTTCAACATCACTCATTCTTAGAGAAATGCAAATCAAAACCATGATGAGGTACCACCTTACACCAGCCAGAATGGCCATCACCAAAAAGTCTACAAACAATAAGTTCTGGAGAGGGTGTGGAGAACAAAGAACCCCATTACACTTTTGGAGGGATTGTAAATTGGTGCAACCACTGTGGAAGACAGGATGGAGATTCCTCAGAAAACGAAAAATAGAACTACCATTTGATCCAGAAATCCCACCCTTGGGCATCCATCCAGAGAAAACCACGACCCACAAAGACACATGTACTCTGATGTTCACTGCAGCACTATTTTCAATGGAAACAATCTAAATGTCCATCGACAGAGGAGTGGATCAAGAAGATGTGGAACATATACACAATGGAATATTACTTAGCCATTAAAAGGAACAAAATACCAGCATTTTTAGCAACATGGATGGACCTAGAAGTTATCATGCTAAGTGAAGTCAGCCATACAATGAGACACCAACATCAAATGCTTTCACTGACACATGGAATCTGAAAAAAGGACAGACTGAACTTCTTTGCAGAACAGATGCTGACTCAGACTCTGAAACACTCATGGTCTCCGGAGGAGACAGTTTGGGGGGTGGGGGTATGTGCTTGGGTTATGGGATGGAAATCCTGTGAAACTGGATTGTTATGATGATTATACAACTACAGATTTGATAAATTCATTTGAGTAATAAAAAATAAAAATATATATATTAAAAAAATAAAATAAAATAAAAACAGGAGTTCCTGTTGTGGCTCAATGGGTTAAGAATCCAACTACTATCTATGAAGATGCAGGTTTAATCCCTGGCCTTACTCAGTGGTTTAAGGATCCGGCATTGACAAAAGCTACATGAAGGTGGTAGATGAGGCTAGGATCTGGCGTTGCTGTGGTTGTGGTGTAGGCCAGTAGCTGTAGCTCCAATTCAACCCCTAGCCTGGTAACTTCCATATGCCACAGGTGCAGCTGTAAAAAAAATAATAAAGCAGGGAAGGGGATAAGACAATGCTGGTGGATTGGGTGAAGGGCAGCAATAGTAATAATGTACTACGGTTCTGCAAGACATTACTAATGGGGAAAACTGGGTAGGCTATATGGAATCCCTGTGTTATTTCTTACAAGTGCATATTAATCTACAGTTATCTCAAATAAAAAAGGTCAATTTTTAAAAATCAATGTCCTACCACATTAAAAAAAAAAAAAGGAAATGAGGAAATCGTGTACAATCATGCCCATAAATGCAGAAAAGAATTTTGTTGACAAAATTCAACATCCATCCATTGTATAAAAAAAGAGATGGTGGGTGTTCCCATTGTGGCTCAGGGGGTTAAGAACCCAACTAGTAAACCTGAGGGAGCGGGTTTGATCTCTGGCCTCGATCAGTAGGTTAAGGACTCAGCATTGCTGCAAGGTGTGGTATAGGCCACAGTTGAGGCTCGGATATGGTGTTGCTGTGGCTGTAGTGTAGGCTGGTGGCTACAGCTCCGATCAGACTCCTAGCCTGGGAACTTCCATATGACACAGGTGTGGCCATAGAAAGGAAAAAAAAAAAAAAAAGAGAGAGAGACAGTGGCATATACAAATTATAGCTACATAACAATTATAACATCTGGGAATTCCCATCGTGGCGCAGTGGTTAACGAATCTGACTAGGAACCATGAGGTTGCGGGTTCGATCCCTGCCCTTGCTCAGTGGGTTAAGGATCCAGTGTTGCCGTGAGCTGTGGTGTAGGCTGCAGACGCGGCTCAGATCCTGCGTTGCTGTGTCTCTGGCATAGGCTGGTGGCTACAGCTCCAATTCGACCCCTAGCCTGGGAACCTCCATATGCCGTGGGAGCGGCCCAAGAAATGGCAAAAAGACAAAAAACAAAAAACAAAACAATTATAACATCCTACTAATGGTGAAACAATAAGTCTTTCTCCCCCAAGACGGGGACAAGGCAAAGAAGTCCACTTTCACTTCTACTCTTTATTTAACACTATAGTATAGGTCCTAGTCAGTTCAATAAAACAAGAAAAAAATAAAAAGCATAAATACTGGAAAAGGAGAAGTAAAGTTATCTTTAATTGTAATTATATTGATCATGTGTAAGAAGAAAATCATAAGGAATGTATCAGGAAAAAAAAAAAAAAAAACTCCTGGAGTTCCTGTCGTGGCATAGTGGTTAACAAATATGACGAGCATCCATGAGGACACAGGTTCGATACCTGGCCTTGCTCAGTGGGTTAAGGATCTGGGATTGCCATGAGCTGTGGTGTGGAATGCAGATGCAGCTTGGATCCTGCATTGCTATGGCTGTGGTGTAGGCCTGCAGCTACAACTTTGATTGGACTCCTAGCCTGGGAATCTCCACATGCCACAGGTGAGGCCCTTAAAAAAAAAAAAAAGATGAATAAAAATTCCTGCTAGAATGACTTTAGGATTACAGATAGATGCTCAATATGAAACAAACAACTGTGTTTTACATAATAGCAAGAAACAACAGCAAATAAAAATTTTAAATACTATTTATAATATTAAAATATAAAATACTCAGGAATAAATCTAACAAAAAATGTGTAGGATCTCTACGATAAAAACTATGAAAGACTGAGAAAAATTAAAAGAAGATCTGAAGTACCCGCCATGGTGCAGTGGAAATGAATTCAACTAGGAATCATGAGGTTGTGCATTCAATCCCTGGCCTCACTCACTGGTTTAAGGATCCAGCATTGCCACGAGCTGTGGTGTAGCCTGCAGATGTGGCTTGGATCTGGCATTGCTGTGACTCTGGCGTAGGCCGGCGGCTACAGCTCTGAATCAACCCCTAGCCTGGGAACCTCCACTTGCCATGGCTGTGGCCCTAAAAGGACAAAAAGACAAAAAATTTTAAAAATTTAAAAATTTTAAAAAAGATCTAAATAAATGGAGAGATAAAGGATATACTGCATTCACAGGCTGAAGAGCTTAATATTAATTCTCCCCAAATTGATCTGTGGGTCAAACATAAATATTAATTTAACCACTGGCCTGGGTCTATTTATAATAGCTGAGACATGTAAACAACCTAAATGTCCATCAAGAGACGAACAGATAAAGAAGACACACATGCGCACGCATGCGCGCATACACACAAACACACACACACAGGAATATTACTCAGCCATACAAAAGAATGAAATAATGCCACTTGCAGCAATGTGGATGGACCTAGAAATTATCACACTAAGTAAGTCAGAAAAAGATAGACAACTACCATATGATATCACTTATATGTGGAATCTAAATTATAACACAGGAGTTCCCATGGTGGCCCAGGGGTAATGAACCAAGCTAGTATCCATGAGGATGCATTTTGATCCCTGGCCTTTCTCAGTGGGTTAAGGATCTGGCATTGCCACAAGCTGTGCTATAGGTTACAGATGCAGCTCATATCCCCTGTTGCTGTGGTTGTGGTGTAGGCCTCAACCCGTGGCCTGGGAACTTCCATATGAGCAGGTGCGGGCCTAAAAAGATTTTTTTATAAAAAAGGAAAAATCTGGAGTTCTCATAATGGTGCAGCGGAAACAAATCCGACTAGTAACCGTGAGGTTGCAGGTTTGATTCCTGGCCTCGCTCAGTGGGTTAAGGATCCAGTGTTGCCATGAGCTGTGGTGTAGGTTAGAGACACGGCTCCAATCTGATGTTGCTGTGGCGTAGGCTGGCAGCTACAGCTCCAACTCGCCCCTAGCCTGGGAACCTCCATATGCCATGGGTGCAGCTCTAAGAAGCAGAAGTAAATAAATAATGGAAAAATTTGATGAATTAGATTTCATTAAAAAAAGAAAATTTTTTTTTTTTTTGGTCTTTTTAGGGCCACACCCGAGGCATATGGAGTCAAATCAGAGCTGTAGCCTCTGGCCTACGTACGCCACAGCAATGAGGGATCCGAGTGGTGTCTGCAACCTACACCACTGCTCACGAGGTGAGCTTAACCCAACTGCAAGGTCAGGGATTGAACTTGTATCCTAATGAATACTAGTCATATTCGTTTCCACTGAGCCATGACAAGAACGCCATGGTTTCATCAAAATTTAAAAGCTGTCATTAAAAGTTGACCAAAGAACACAAATTGGAAGAAGTGTAAAAAAGATGCAGCAAGACCAGGTGGGAAACAACTAGAACAGTTAATTTAAGAGATGGTGGTAAATTGGACTAGATAGAATCAATGGAGATGGAAAGGAGCTGATGGACTCAACACCTATAAAGACGATGGTTTGAATTTGGTGATGATTTAATATGGTAGATAACAGAAGGGAGGGGGTGAATCACTATTAACAAAAGGTGGAAGTTCCTACTGTGGTACAGCTGGTTAAGGATCTGGTGTTGTCTCTGTGGTAGCACAGGTTCAATCACCAACCTGGTGCAGTAGGGCAGCTGTGGCATAGGTCATAACTGTAGCTCGGATTCAATCCCTGGCCCTGGAACTTTCATATGTTGTGAGTACCAGTACAGGGAAGGGGAAGGGAAGGGAGGGAGGAAGAGAAGGAGGAAGAGAGGAAAAAATAAAATAAAAGGTGAACAGAACACACAAAACCCCACAGTCTTTACACACATACCATCATATTGCGTAACAATTGCAGCAGCTAGCATTTACTGCAATGTCTCAAGAATGAGCTAAAACTTTAGGGCATTCTTTCTTCATTTATCATAACAACCCTATAAGGAAACTATTTTACTATCCCATTTTACAGATGGGGAATTTGAAACACAGAGATTATAATGAATGTTTTACACACTTGTAAGCAGAGACAAAGGCAACTTCTTAGTACAATGGCATATTTTCCATGCTGTACATATTATTATACTGAATTTACATATTATAGTTTTCTTTTAATTGGACATTTAGATAATTCTATTTTTCACAATTGTAGTTAATATAGCAATGATCAATTTCATTCAGTGCTTGTCTTAAATTATTTTCTTAGGATAGAGCCTAATCAATCAAAAGGAAAAACAACCTAACTTTGATTACAATATACCAGAGCAGAAAACTATCTTTTTTTCAAACCAAGTCATTCTCTGGATGGGTTCAGATAGTCATACATTTAAAATAATGGTACTGTACTAAAATATCTAGGAAGGTATTCCATACAATCTAGCCCATCTCAAAATCACTCCAGTGAAAAATCCCAGACAGATAAGCATTTCAAGAAAACATCCAGATTTTGAATGGCAAAAAGATGTTTCTGACCTCTTCTACTATAATCACCCCCAAAATAAGAAAAAAGGAAAGGTAAGTCACAAGCAAGGAGAAAAATACTCACAATAGATATATATATAAAATAAAGGACTTGTATCCAGAATATATAAGGCTTACAAATCAGGAATAAAAAGGAAACACCACATCTTTTTAAAGCAGGCAAAAGAAGTTATATGAATAGCCAATAAACACATGAAAAGCTGTTCATCATCATTAATTATTAGGGAAATGAAAACTAAAACACAATGAAACTACCCAAATGTCCATGATGGATGAGGGAATAAATAAAATACACTATAAAATATTATATATATATATATATATATAAAATATCATTCAGTCTTTAAAAGAAAGGAAGTTCTAAAGCTGATGACATAACCTTCCCAGATTTCAAACAATACTACAAAGCTATAGTGATAAAAACAGTGTGATACTGGCACAAAAACAGACATATACAGATCAATGGAACAAATAGACAGCCCAGAAATAAATCCACAAGCCTAAGGTCAATTTATCTTAGACAAAGTAGGAGTTTCTGTCGTGGCTCAGTGGAAATTAATCTGACTAGCATCCATAAGGATGCAGGTTCGATCCCTGGCCTCACTCAGTGGATTAAGGATCTGGAGTTGCCATGAGCTGTGGTGTAAATCACAGACTTGGCTTGGATCTTCCGTTGCTGTGGCTGTGCCACAGGCCAGCAGCTGTAGCTCTGATTAGACCCTAGCTTGGGAACTTCCATATGCTGTGGATGCGGCCCTAAAAAGCAAAAAAAAAAAAAAAGAATATACGTTGGAGAAAAGACAATCTCTTCAGTAACTGGTATTGGGAAAGCTGGACAGCCACATGCAAATCAATGAAGTTAGAACATACCCTCAACACCAAACACAAAAATACTCCGAATGGGAGTTCCCGCTATGGCTCAACAGTAACAAACCTGACTAGTATCCATGAGGATGCAGTAGATCCCTGGCCTCAATCAATGGGTTAAGGATCTGGGGTTGCTGTGGCTGTGGCATACACTGGCAGCTGCAGCTCCAATCAGACCCCTAGCCTGGGAACTTTCATATGTCATAGGTACACCCCTAAAAAGACTACATACAAAAAAAATTCAAAATGGCTTAAAGATTTAAATATAACACCATAAAACTACTAAAAGAGAACACAGGCAACACATTCTGTAACATAAATTGTATGTTTTCTTAGGTCAGTCTCCCAAAATAAAAGTAAAAATAAACAAATGGACCTAATCAAACTTAAAAGCTTTTGTACAGAAGAGGCCAGAGATGGAACCAGAGTCAGTGTAGAAGCTTCCCCAAGTAGTTATGCTGTCAGCTACAAGTGAAGTCCTTGTAAAGCAAAAGAAACCATAAACAAAATGAAAAGATAACCTATGGACTGGGAGAAAATATTTGCAAACGATATAACCAACAAGGGCCTAATTGCCAAAGTATACAAACAGCTCATACAACTCAATAACAAAAAAAGAATCTAATAAAAAAATGGGCAGAAGGAGTTCCCATTGTGGTGCAACACAAACGAATCCAACTAGGAACCATGAGGTTTCGGGTTCCATCCCTGGCCTTGCTCAGTGGGTTAATGATCCCGCATTGCAGTGAGCTGTGGTGTAGGTCACAGACAAGGAGGCTCAGATCCTTTGTTGCTGTGGCTGTGTTGTAGGCCAGCAGCTGTAGCTCTGATTTGACCCCAGTCTGGGAATCTCCGTATGTCACAGGTCTGGCCCTAAAAAGCAGGGGGGGTGGGGTGAAGGCAGAAGACCTAAATAGACACTTCCCAAAGAAGATATACAGATGGCCAAGAGGCACATGAAAAGATGCTCAGCATTGCTAATTATTAGAGAAATGGAAATCAAAACTACAATGAGGCATCACCGCACACTGGTCAGAATGGCCATCATTAAAAAGTCTACAAATAATAAATGTTGGAGAGCGTGTGGAGAAAAGGGAACCCTCCTACACTGTTTGTGGGAATGTAAATTGGTGAGGCACTATGGAAAACAGTAGGGAGGTGCCTTAAAAAACTAAAAATAGGGAGTTCCCGTCGTGGCGTGGTGGTTAACGAATCCAACTAGGAACCATGAGGTTGTGGGTTCGGTCCCTGGCCTTGCTCAGTGGGTTAACAATTCGGCGTTGCCGTGAGCTGTGGTGTAGGTCGCAGACATGGCTCAGATCCCATGTTGCTGTGGCTCTGGCGTAGGCCGGTGGCTACAGCTCCGATTGGACCCCTAGCCTGGGAAACTCCATATGCCGCGGGAGTGGCCCAAGAAACAGCAAAAAAGACAAAAAAAACCCCTAAAAATAGGAGTTACTATGTAGCGCAGTGGAAACGAATCTGACTAGGAACCATGAGGTTGTGAGTTCGAACCCTGGCCCCATTCAGCAGGTCAAGGATCCAGCATTGCCATGAGCTGAGGTGTATGTAATTCACAGACATGGCTCGGATCTGGAGTGGCTGTGGCGTAGGCCAGCTCTGATTAGACCCCTAGCCTGGAACCTCCATATGCCACAGGTGCGGCCCTAAAGAGACAAAATGACCAAAAAAAAAAAAAAACCCTAAAAATAGAGTTACCATATGATCCAGCAACCCCACTCCTGTGCATCCAAGAAAACTCTAATTTGAAAAGATACATGTACCCCAGTATCTATTTACAATAATCAAGGCATGGAAGTAACCTAAAAGTCCATCAACAGATGAAGAGATGAAGAAGATGAGGTACATATACGCAATGGAATATTAGCCATAAAAAAACAATGAAATAATGCCATTTGCAGCAACTTGGATGGACCTTGAAATTATCAAAGTAGGTAAAGTCAGACTGAGCAAGACAAATACCATATGATATCATTTATACATGGAATCTTTAAAAATTACACAAATGAACTTATTACAAAACAGAAACATACTCACAAACACAGAAAAATTTATGGTCACCAAAGGGGAAATGAGGTGGAGAAGGATAAATTATGAGTTTGGGATTAGCAGATACAAGCTACTACGTATAAAACAGATAAACAAGATCCTACCATACAGCACAGAGAACTATAATTAATACCCTATAATAGACCATAATGGAAAAGAATATGAAAAAGAAATACATATATATATATATATATGTATGTATGTATGTATAACTGAATCATTCTGCTGTACCCAGAAACTAACACAGTAAACCAACACAGTAAATCAACAACATGTCAATGTAAAAAAAAAAAAAAAAGAAATTCTGTTACTTCTTGTCATGGCTCATCAGTTAATGAACGTAACTAGTATCCATGAGGACACGGGTCCAATCCGTGGCTTCTCTCAGTGGGTTAAGGATCTGCAGACATGGCTCAGACCCTGCATTGTTGTGGCTGTGGCAGAGGCTGTCAGCTGTAGCTCCGATTCGACCCCTAGTCTGGGAACTTCCATGTGCCATGGGTGTGGCCCCAAAAAGACCAAAAAAAAAAAAAAAGAAAGAAAGAAATTCTGATGTACGTTACAATGCAGATGAACTTTGAAGACATTATGCCAAGTGAAATAAGAAACCAAAGGACAATAAAACCAAGAGCTGGTTCTTTGAAAGGGTAAACAAAATTGACAAACCTCTGGCCATACTTAACCAAAAGGAGAGAGAAAGAATTCAAATAAACAAAATAAGAAATGAAAAAGAAGAAATCTCAACGGATACTGCAGAAATACCAAAAAAAACTATGAACAATTATATGCCAACAAGTTTGACAACCTAGAAGAAATGGACAGCTTTCTAGAGACACAGAGCTCACCAAAACTGAATCAAGAAGAAACAGATCAACTGAACAGACCAATCACTAGAAATGAAATTGACTGTGTAATAAAAACACTCCCTACAAACAAAAGTCCAGGACTAGGTGGCTTCACAGGCAAATTGTACCAAACATGAAAGAAGAACTTATACCTATCCTTCTTAAACTTTTCCAAAAGACTGAAGAAGGAATAATCCCAAAGACATTCTATAAAGCCACCATCACCCTAATATCAAAACCAGACAAAGATACTACCAAAAAACAAAATTAGGAGTTCCCGTTGTGGCGCAACAGAACTTGCAGAACCATGAGCTTGCAGGTTCAGTCCCTGGCCTCGCTCAGTGGGTCAAGGATCCGGCACTGCCGTGAGCTGTGCTGTAGACTGCAGATGCAGCGTGGGTCTAGCGTTGCTGTAGCTGTATGATGTAGGCTGGAGGCTACAGCTCTGATTCTACCCCTAGCCTGGGAACCTCCATATGCTGTGGGTGTGGCTCTTTAAAAAAAAAAATTATAGGCCAATATCTTTGATGAATACAGACACAAAAATTCTCAACAAAATTTTAGCCAACCAAATCCAACAACATATAAAAAGATCATACACCATGACCAAGTGGGATTCATCCCAAGTTCATAAGGATGGTTCAACATACACAAATCAGTCAATGTCATACACCACATTAACAAAAGTCAAAAACCATATGATCATCTTAATAGATGCAGAAAAAGAATCTGACAAGATCCAACATCCATTCATAAAAGAAACTCTTGGAGTTCCCGTCGTGGCTCAGTGGTTAACGAATCCGACTAGGAATCGTGAGGCTGCGTGTTTGGTCCCCGGCCTTGCTCAGTGGTTTAAGGATCTGGCGTTGCCATGAGCTGTGGTGTGGGTTGCAGACGCGGCTGGGATCCCGAGTTGCTGTGGCTCTGGTGTAGGCCGGCAGCAACAGCTCCGATTAGACCCCTAGCCTGGGAACCTCCATATGCCGTGGGAGCGGCCCTAGAAAAAGCTAAAAGACAAAAAAACAAAACAAACAAAAAAAAGTAAAAAAATTCTTACTAAAGTGGGTATAGAGGGAACATATCTTAATATAATAAGAGCCAGTTATGATAAACCCACAGCTAATGTACTCAAGAGAAATGCTAAAAATCTTCCCGATAAAATTTGGAACAAGACAAGGATGCCCACTCTCACCACTTTTATTCAACATTGTTGGGGCTACAACTTTGAATACAATCAAACACAAGAAATAAAAGGTAACTAAATTGGAAGGGAAGAGGTAAAACTGTCATTCTATGCAGATAACATACTATATATAGAATACCCTAAGGACTCCACATAAAAACTACTCAAACTGATCAACGAATTCAGCAAAGTAGCAGGATACAAGACCAACATTTAGAAATCGGTTGCATTTCCGTATACTAACAATAAAATATTATAAAAGGAATATAAAAATGCAATACCTTTTAAAATCGCACTCCAAAAATTAAATACCTAGGGATAAACCTTACCAAAGAGGTACAAGACTTATACGCTGAGTACTATAAAACACTAATCAAGGAAGTTAAAGAGAATTCAAAGAAATGGAAAGATATTCCATGCCCCTAGATTCAAAGAATTAATATCATTAAAATGGCCATACAACCCAAAGCAATTTACAGATTCAATGCAATCCATATCAAATTACCCATATTTTTCACAGAACTAGAACAAACAATCCAAAAATTTATATGGAACCATAAAAGACCCAGAATTGCCAAAGCAATCTTGAGGAGAAAAAAGCAAGCAGGAGGCATAACTCTCACAGACTTCAGACAATATTAAAAAGCTACAGTTATCGGCAGTTCCTGCAGTGGCTCAGTGGTTAACAAACCTGACTAGCATCCGTGAGGATGCAGGTTTGATCCCTGGCCTCTCTCATATGAAGAGAAGTCAGAAGGAGAAAGACAAATACCCTGTGATATCACTTATATGTGGAATCTAAAATCTGACACAAATGAACCCATCTACAAAACAGAAACAGACTCACATCCATCTTTAAAGTTTATATCATGGAATTTTAAGATTTTTTAAAATCTTTTTTGTTATATTAAAGTTTATATCATGGAATTTTAAGATTTTTTAAAATCTTTTTTGTCCTTTTAGGGCTGCACCCATGGCATATGGAAGTTCCCAGGCTAGGAATTGGAGTTATTGCTGCTGGCCTACACCTCAGTCACAGCAACACCAGATCTGAGCCTCGTCTGCGACCTACACCACAGCTCACGGCAATGCTGGATCCTTAACCCAATGAGTGAGGACAGGTATCGAACCCCCAGCCTCATGGTTCCTAGTCGGATTCATTTCCTCTGTGCCAAGATGGGAACTTTAAATTTTAAGAATCTTCAAGAAAAGTCCTTTATTAACTGAAAACAGTAAATCTAAAACAAATGGAGTGCCAACATCTGGGTTTCTAATCAGATGAACCATTCAGGGAGGGAGCTTCATCAATTACTAACACCTTCATGTCAAAAAAAAAAAGCTACCACTGGAACAGAAGATCTAGGAGCTACAAGCAGACCCATCTTTGATGCCTTTTATCTTCTACTTTTCTATCAGGGTACAACATAGATAGTACATCTACAGAGTTTAAGTTTATAACCCAATGAGTTCTTACATATTATTTTACCCAAATAACCACCACCCAAATCAAAACACAGTATTTTAAACACCCCAGAAGGTTCCATGTGTTCCCACAAAGGTAGCCATTATTCTAATATCACGACAAGATTCATTAGCCTGTTTCTGAACTTCCTATAAATGGAATCATAAAGGTTCTCTTGTAAGTGTTTGGCTTCTCTCCCTAATATTACATCTGTAAGATTCATTCCTGTTGCATGCAGCAATAGTTCATTTTTTCTCAAGGCTATGCAGTATTCTGTTATATAACTATGCCTCAATATATTTATCCATTCTTACTGCCCACCCCCCGTTTTTTAAGTTAGAGCCATACCCATGACATATGGAAGTTCCCAGGCCAGGAGTAGAATATCAGAGTTGCAGGTGCCGGCCTACACCACAGCCATAGCAATGCCAGGTCCTTAACCCACTGAGCAAAGCCAGAGGTCAAACCCGAATCCTCATGTATACTAGTCATTACTGCTGAGCCACAATGGGAACGCCTATCCATTCTACTGCTGACAGACAGTTGCATTATTTCCAGTTTGGGGGTTTTGTGAATAAAGAATTAAATAGTTTTGCATACGTCTTTGTGGTGGACAAATGTACCCATTTATGTTGGGCATATTACATAGGAGTAGATATGGGACAATTCTGCTCAAATGCTATCAGGATTTCCAGACTACTGAATTCCCCACTAGGTATGAAACTTTACTGAATCATTTCTCTTGTAAGAAGCATTTTTTTAAAAACCTTTTAGAGCTGCACCCATGGCATATGGAAGTTCCTAGGCTAGGGGTCAAATGGAGCTGTAGCTGCCAGCCTACACCACAGCCACGCCATATTCGAGCTACATCTGTAACCTACACCATAGCTCATGGCAATGCTGGATCCTTAACCCACTGAGCAAGGCAAGGGATCAAACCCATGTCCACATGGATACCAGTCAGGTTCGTTACCACTGAGCCACAATGGGAATTCCCTTGTAAGAAAGCCTTTAGATAACGAAGTTATGCAACTGAGGCAGTTGCCAAAATGATTCAAAAACAACTTGGCAATCACAGACCTACGAACTTCCATCCATCTACCACATCAGACAGAACTCACAGCATTCAGATCCAAGGAGCAATCCCTTGGTCTCCTAAGGACAATTAAATCAATAGCTATGGATGAGTGAGTTGTCAGTTATGGATTTCTGAAAAAGTAGGTATTTTCCCACACATCTATGTAGAAAGGTGTTTGTAGAATCAAAAGGTTGGGAATGGCAAAGGTCTTAAAAGGAAACATCTAGTCCTTAGCTTCCACAAAAGGCAGCATAGTGAAAAGGGCAGGGACTTTTTGAAGGCAGACATCACAGGCCAGCATTATGAGCAAATTATCCTAATCTGAGCGTCAATTGTATAAACTACAAATGGGAATTATAGTTGACCCTTGAACAACATGGGCTTGAATGACACAAGTCCACTTACGTGCCAATTTTCTTCACTAAATACTAAAGCAGTATAAAATGGGCAGTTGGTTGCATCTGAGATGCAAAACTGCAGATACAGAACCATGTATATGGAGGGCTGACTATAGGTTACATGTGGATTTTTGCAGAGTTGGTGGCCCTAACCCCGAATTGTTCCAATCAGCTGTATACTAACTATACTATCACCTCATAGAACCATGGTGAAGATTAAAAGAGATAATCTATATAGTTTCTACCATAGGGCAAATTTTATTTCGAAAGTCTCCTTTTTGCAGAAGGAATACTTGGCCAGATAGGAGATTTGAGTTATGGCTCTACTGTGAGGGCCACCTTCCTCATCACCTGAACAAAACCACAAAAATGCCTAAATAACTTCTGCAACATCTTGGAAACGAAGTCTCAATCTTCAAATTGCAGTACATATATCCTTTGGGATACACAAAGATACACAAGCAAGAGAATCAATTTCCAAGCTATTCTTTCATAAACTTGATCTGCCTGGACAGCTGGATTATTAATAAAAGATTTTCAACCATAAAATTTGCTACTTTTTTTTTCTGTTTACGGCCACACCTGCGGTATATGAAAGTTCCCCGGCTAGGGGTCAAACCAGAGCTGCAGCTGGGGCCTGTGCCACAGTCATGGCAACATAAGATTTGAGTCACATCTGCGACCTACACTGCAGCTTACAGAACACCAGATCCTTAACCCACTGAACAGAGACATTGTCAGCTCCTTGACTTGCTGAGCCACAATGAGAACCACAAAATTTGTTATCTTTTTTTTTAGGGCCCCCAAGTGCGACATATATAAGTTCCCAGGCTAGGGGTCGAACTGGAGCTGCAGCTGCCAACCTATGCCACAGCAACACCAGATCCAAGATGTGTCTGCAACCTACACCACAGCTCATGGCAATGTTAGCTTCTTTAAGCCACTGAGTGAGGCCGGAGCTTGAACCTGCATCCTCATTTATACTGAGCCACAATGGGAACTCCCTCAAAATCTGTTACTTTCAAACAAGGGTCAGAAAACTATGGCCCATGTAACAAATCTGGCCCACCACCAGTAAAGCTGTACTGGAACACAGCCACATGCAGCTGCTTGCTTGTTGTCTGTGGCTATTCTGCTCTACAGTGAGAGAAATGAGTAGTTTTGACAGAGACGATATGGCCAGGCCATTTACAGAAAAAGTTTGCTGACTTTTTTTTCTTTTCCTTTTTTCAGGCCACACCTGTGGCATATGGAAGTCCCCAGGTTAGGGGTCGAACTGGAGCTGCAGCTGCCAGCCTACACCACAGCCACGCCAGAACCGAGCCCCATCTGCAACCTACACCAAAGCTTTTGGCAACACCAGTTCTCTAGCCCACTAAGCAAGGCCAGGGATCGAACCCACATCCTCATGGATGTTAGTCATGTACTTTACTTGCTGAGCCACAATGGGAACTCCCCTGCTGACATCTGTTTTAGGATAAAATTCTGTGGGAATGGAGTTTCCACTGTGGTACAGCGGTAATGAAACTGACTAGCATCTATGAGGACGTGGGTTTATTCCCTGACCTCGCTCAGTGAGTTAAGGATCCAGCATTGCTGGGAGCTGTGGCACAGGTAGCAGACACCGCTTGGATCTGGCATTGCTGTGGCAGAGGCCGGCAGCTGCAGCTCCAATTCAACCTTTACCCTGGGAACTTCCATATGCCACAAGTGTGGCCCTAGAAAAATACAAAAAAAAAAAACCTCTGTGGGAAAAGTAAAATGGATACAAGTTCAAAAAGAAACAGAGAAGTTCCCGTTGTGGCACAGTGGAAACGAATCTGACTAGGATCCATAAGGATGCAGGTTCAATCCCCGGCCTTGCTCAATGGGTTAAGGATCCAGCATTGCTGTGAGCTGTGGTGTAGATTGCAGATGAGGCTTGGATCTGGCCTTACTCTGGCTGTGGTGTAGGCCAGGGTCTACAATTCCAATTTGCCCCCTAGCCTGGGATCCTCCATATGCCATGGGTGTGACCCTAAAAAAGCAAAAAATAAAATTAAATTAAAAAAGGAAAAAATATGAAGTGGACAAATTCCCAGAAGGACAGAAGGATACAATTATCATAACTGCCCATCAAAACTGCCTCAAGAAGTGACAGAAAATCAGATAGATCTATTCCAAGTAAAGAAAGAGAATTAGTAATTTAAAATCTTCCCCCAGAGGACTTTACCACTGATAATCTCTATCAAACATAGAGAAAGAAAGAAAGAAAGAACAATTCTACACAAAAAACTCTTTCAGAAAACAGAAGAGGAACATTTCCCAACTCATTGTATGAGGGTACTTTTACTCTGATACTAAGGTGAGCCAGAGACCACATAAGGAAATATTAGACCAATAGCCCTCGTGAATGTGGGCAAAAAATTCTTATCAAAAGATGAGCAAACTGAATTTGGCAACATATACATACAAAGTATTCTACATCATGACTCAACGGGATTCATTCTAGGAACACAGATTGGCTTAACATCTGAAAATCAAGTATTATAATACACCACTCATACATATCCCTACCTTAAGAGTTTTTTATTTTACTTTATTTTTATTTTTTTTGTCTTTTTGCCATTTCTTGGGCCGCTCCCGCGGCATATAGAGGTTCCCAGGCTAGGGGTCTAATCAGAGCTGTAGCTGCCAGCCTACGCCAGAGCCACAGCAACACGGGATCCAAGCCGCATCTGCAACCTACACCAGAGCTCACAGCAACTCCGGATCGTTAACCCACTGAGCAAGGGCAGGGACCGAACCCGCAACCTCATAGTTCCTAGTCGGATTCGTTAACCACTGCGCCACGACAGGAACTCCATGAGTTTTTTAATATAAAAAAGGTTATTTGCATTTTTTTTTGTCCTTTTTTGCCTTTTCTAGGGCCGCTCCCACGGCATATGGAGGTTCCCAGGCTAGGGGTCTAATCAGAGTCGTAGCCACTGGCCTACGCCAGAGCCATAGCAACGTGGGATCCCACACCACAGCTCATGGCAACGCCGGATCCCTTAACCCACTGAGCAAGGCCAGGGATCAAACCCGCAACCTCATGGCTCCTAGTCGGATTCGTTAACCACTGCGCCATGACGGGAACTCCTATTTGCATATTTTTAAAACACCAAATTTCTATTATAGGTAGAAAGATCTTTTTTAAAAAAGCCAATATTTATGTGAGAAATTACAACATAAATTATTTAAAATTAAATATTTATCTACTTAAATTTATGATGACCCTCGCATTTCATTAAACTACACTGGGCAAATCTTGAGATTAACCAGCTAATACTTTCTCTCTTCACGTCAAAAAGGCAACAAATTTGATAAGCACACCCTCCAGATAAGGCTTCAAATACACACTGTGTATAAAGAGAGTGAAAGAGCCTCAATGCCAATCACCAAAATCCCAGCTGTAAGTTGTGTAAATCAAATCCCTCCAGACACAGATGCTTAAAGACACATGACTTCATCTATTTATCACAATCTGGCAAATACCCCATCTCACCCACCAGGTCATTGTAAAAGACTTAAATGCCTTGCCAAAATTCTGACACACTATCACTATGGATACTGTACTCCTTTGGGACACCAATATGGATGTTCTGTCCTGTTGTTCTGGCTGAAGAATTCTAGCAACCCTGATCCTGTGGTTAAGAACAGAAAAATGATACACTTTTTCACCCTGCATTAGAGAATCTCAGGAATCACAAATATCTTAAACATTTTCTAGCCCAATGTGTTTCAAACTACAGGTCTTTAGCAGGCAGATTCATTAGCTGTCAGAGTCAATTTAGTGGCTACAATCAACTTTTTTTTATTTTAATGAAATAGAAAATGTCAGAGGGCATCATATGTAGAAAGAGTAAACTTTTGTTTGTGTGTACACACTCTATGCATGAGGGGATCACAGAGAGTCACTATGTAAAATACATTAACTGTGGATCACAGGTGAAAAAAGTTTGAGAGACACTATGCTAGTCCCATAGCCCTACAGCCTCAGGAAAGCTCCACCCAAAAATTCTCAGCAGTCAAAAAGTTATGTTCTTTGTATTTGTAACCATATGCACTTCACACAGAGAAAACAAAAAAGTAGCAATTTTGTGCTCAATATACTTAATCTGCCATTCATAATAAAGACTAGAATCCACCTGAGGTTTCCAGCTGAAATAGTAACCTGTCAGAGACATTTATGTTTTGATGGGATTAAGACCTGTATTTGACAGACCACAGACAACTCAATTTAGTCTGTGGCTAGGAAAGAGAACAAAAACCACTCAAGGCCTCGAGTTCTTCATCTGTAACCACAAAAGAGGACTGTTAGGGCTCCTAGCTCTGGAACTAGATTTATTGACAACCACCTGGCCAAGCAAGTGAGGACCACGCCTCCCACACGCCAAATGAACCATTCAACAAGTCAATGACCAAATCAACCAATATCACACAAAGAGCACTGATAACAAATTCAAACTTATAGCAACAGCAATAAAAAAAAAAAAAAAACAAGGGAAAGTCCCTAGGATTCAGCAGAAGCTGTGCCCTGAGCCAACTATCATTACTTTCTCAGCCACCCTTCTCTCTCAGACCCCAGTTCACTTCTGTCTTCCAGCTATGTGGCACTCGCGCTCTTCCCTGCCACCTGACCCCACTGTGCAAAAGAAAACTGAGGCACGGAGCACTAAGTGGACGGGCTGCAGCAGCCATCAACAAGACTAAACTAAGAGCATAGGCCACTAATGGCTCACACCTCCCACAATTCCTCGACTATTCTCAATCCCGCTCCCCTCCGACTCTCACCTCAAACCACATCCCCAAAGCAAGCCTTAGTAATGGGCCCCCAGCTCGTGCTCGCCTCTATAAAGGTCCAAGGCCTAGAACCACGAAACCTAAAAGCAAACCCTCCTGGCAACACCGGAAGCCTCCTCCCACGAGCGCCCAAGAGCCACCCGCCTCCCCTTCGCTCCCACCTCCACGCCGCCGGGCCTACGCCTCCTCCGCACACCACACGGAGCCGGCTCCGAAGCACTCGAAGACCTGAGACGGAGAGGCTTCTCCACCCACCTACACAGCCCGGGCCGCGGCCGCCTCCGCCGCCGGAAGCGTCCAGCGTCTCACCATCGTCCTTAGGTCACTTCCGGCGCGACGCCTCGGAAACCGAAGAGCTGGCTGTTGAGGGGCGGGGCTCCCGGGAAATTTGAGAGTTTGAGAGAACCTGGCCTCCGCCAGCTCTGAGGCTTTCCGGAATCGTTCCTGCGAGCCCATTTGGCGTGCCCCGCCTACTTCTGTCAAGTGGATTCTGTTTTCGAGTAGAGGGTCTCCCGCACTCGGGGCATATGAAAGTTCCCAGGCCAGGGATCAATACCAGCCACAGCTGTGACCTAGCCACAGCTGCTGCAATGGATCCTTAACCCGCTGCGCCCCTATGGGAAGTCCATCTTGCTTAGTGTGTGTGTGTGTTTTACTGCCACACCCTCTGCCTATGGAAGTTCCTAGGCTAGGGGTCCAATCGGAGCTGTAGCTGCTGGCCTAAGCCACAGCAACACCAGATCCGAGTGGGTGTCTGTCTGCGACCTACATCACAGCCCAGGGCAACGTAAGATCCTTAACCCTCCTTAACCCACTGAGAGAGGCCAGGAATCAAACCCGCTTACTCATGGATACTGGTCGGGTTCCTTATCGCTGAGCCACAAGGGGAACTCCTATCTTTCTTATCCTTTTTTTTTTTTTTTTGTCTTTTTGCCATTTCTTGGGCCGCTCCCGCGGCATATGGAGGTTCCCAGGCTAGGGGTCGAATCAGAGCTGTAGCCACCAGCCTATGCCAGAGACACAGCAACGCGGGATCCGAGCCGCGTCTGCGACCCACACCACAGCTCAGGGCAACGCCGGATCCTTAACCCACTGAGCGAGGGCTGGGACCGAACCCGCAACCGCATGGTTCCTAGTCGGATTCGTTAACCACTGAGCCACGACGGGAATTCCTATCTTTCTTAGTCTTAATTAAAAACTCCTCTAGTTCCTCTTACGCTAATAGCTGGGCAGAAGACTTAGGGGCGGGGCTTGCGCCTAGTGACGGGAACCTCATCTTTGACCATTTTCAGCTGTGGGGTGCAATAAGTAGATCCCCGTGGTGAGTTAAAGGAAACGAAAAATTCCCTTTGTTGTTTATCTTCAGAGTTTATCAGCTCCAGCTCATTTTGGGCTTAATGTCAGCCAGTAAGAGTAGTTAATTCTCCTGTGCTTCCCTACCCCCATCCCCACCCCCATTGTTCATTGGGAGGAAAAGTGCCGCTCTCTTTTCCGTGGTATTTTAGTCTTGATTTTGAAAAGAGTGGACGTTTAGGGCCAAGACAGTGTAATGAAGAATTTTAGAGTTTAGAGTTTGCAAGATCATCTTGAAGTCTGACACCTGGTTTGGGAACCACTGCTTGGGAGGGCAGCGTAGAGTAGCGCAGTTGTCTAAACCTGGCTCTGCAAAATCAGTTGAGCTTTTTGAATTTTTCTCTTTTCAGGAACTCTCCCTTCTCTTTCTGCATCACTGGAGTAGTAGTAGGTCTGGAGGGGCAGTAGCATCTATTATTTAAAAGGTTTCTCCCAGTCAATTCTTAGCACACCCCAGGTTTGGGAACCATTGCTGTATCAGATGCAGAGCTGAATTCTTGCCCTACCTTTAGAAAATATATATTGTTATTTTACAAACGATCTGTGCAACTCTGGAGACAATAGCTAATAAAGTTGCTGTGAAATAAAATGAGATAATATGCGTCTGAACATGGTTGAGATTCCAAAAAAGGTAGTTGATTCTCCTGTGCTTCCCTTTGGTTATGTTTCTATAGTCCACTCCGAACAATTTTCTTTTCTGCTTTTTAGGGCCGAACCTGCAGCATATGGAAGTTCCCAGGCCCGGGGTTGAATTGGAGCTGCAATTGCCAGCTAGCGCCATAGCCATAGCAATGCCAGATCCGATCCGCATCTGCGACCTATACCACAGCTCACTGCAATGCAGGATCTCAGACCCACTGAGCAAGGCAGGATCGGGATACTAGTCAGATTCGTTTTCCGCTGAGCCACAACAGGCACTCCCAAACAATTTTTTAAATTCACAAGAGAATCAATCTTTCGTCTTGTGGTTGTTCTCTGCTGAAAGCACTGCTGTAGCCTCCAAGGTCATTTGGACGTTTGTCTGCTCATGTATCCCCATCACTTTGCACAGTGCCTACCAAATAGTAGGTGCTAAAATAAGTGTTTGTTGAATGAATGAACAGATTGCTCTGAGGCAATATAGGACTTTCCTCAGAGCTCAGAGTAGGAAGCTCTAGTCAGATCTGAAGTCCTAGTTGGTCAGCCATTACACTTGGGAAAAGAGATCAATATCTGCCTTAATTCCATTAAATGAATTGCTCTGCTTAGAATTATGCTATATTGTTTTTGAACTTTCATCTCATGGAAGGATCAATCACCCAGACTTTTAAATCTTTTCATGATTTTAAGCATTAAGTTTCTCCTTTGGCCTACAAAAAGTGGCAAATACATTCAGAATTGGAAAAGAGAATCATTGTTTTCTCTAAACTGTGTCCATTCCATTCTTTCTCTAAGGGCTGGTCATTTGAGAATCTCAAAGATTCTCCCTGAGAAGGGGATTGTTTCCCTTCCTGACCTGAGTGTATAAGAGTTACTTTTATTTAAGTTCTTTCAGAAACCACAAACTAGTTGTATCCTACTTGTTAAAAATACATATTCTCAGAGTTCCCATTGTGGCACCACAGAAATGAATCTGACTAGGAAGCACGAGGTTGCGGGTTCGGTCCCTGGCCTTGCTCAGTGAGTTAAGGATCTGGTGTTGCCGTGAGCTGTGGTGTAGGTCAAAGACTCGGATTGGATTCTTTGTTGCTGTGGCTGTGGTGTAGGCCAGCAGCTGTAGCTCCGATTGGACTCCTAGCCTGGAAATCGCCATATGCCTGGGGTGCGGCCCTAAAAATCAAAAAACAAAAACACATTCTAGGGAGTTCCCTGGTGGCCTGGTGGTTAAGGATTTGGTGTTGTCACTGCTGTGGCTCAGGTTCAATCCCTGACCCAGGAGCTTCCGTATATCAAGGGTACAGCCAAAAAATATTTACACCTCCTAGGCCTCACTCTCAAGAGTCTGACTCAGGAAATCTGGGGTGGAATCTAGGAATCTGTATTTTGACAGGGAGATCTGATGCTGTGGCTGGAAGACTGTACTTTTGGTGCGACATCAAGTTCTTTGCTTAACAGAGAAAAGATAGAATCCTCCTAGCATCACTGCTCCTTCTCCAAACCTCCCACCACCACTCCATGTCCAAATCACACACAGAAATTGACAAGGTTTACTCCTCCAAAGCCTAATTCTTTCTTTTGCCTTTTCCTCTGGGCTATGATGTCTCCTACACAAATGCATATTCAGTTTTGCACAAAAGGCTTGTTCTCTCAGCAGAATCTAGAATTTGAGGTGTTCATTAATTGCACAACAAATTCAGATTAAAGATTGGCATTTTACAGAGTTAGAGAAGGTGGAGAGTCATCCTGTGGCATTGTTCCAAACCCCTTGTCCTTGCTACAGTCATGGGCTATACTCCTTATGTGTTAAATTCAAACACTGGTTTGGACAAGAAATAACATATGCCTGAAACATCTTATCATACAAGATATTAAGAAACTGCAAAGACTACTAGATTTTTGTTAAAAGAAAGATGGCAACTTGAAGAGGTTCCCACTGGTCAAAAGTAGAACAATTTGGGCATCAGTGAAAACAGTAGAAATTCATCAAATATATTAGGATCCATGTATCACTAATGATAATTTTTAAACACTTAAATGGCAACATTTAACCATACACCTGGTGCTCCCATTATTATTTATTTATTTACCCAAGTGAAATTAAAATCTATCCACATAAAAACCAGCCCAGGGATGTATATGGCAGCTTTATTTATAATCGCCAAAAATTGGAAACAATCTAAATGCCCTTCAGCTGAGGAATGGATGAACAAACCTTGGTAGATCAATACAAGCAATAAAAATGAACAAATCAGTACACGCAAAAAAAAATAGATTAATCTCAAATGCATTATGCTAAGTGAAAGCCAGACCTAAAAGTCTATATGCTATAATCCTATTTTTACGACACTCTGGAAAAGGCAAAACTATAGGTGCAGAAACCAGGATTTACCTGAGCATGTGGAATGGGAAGTTTGACTGCAAAGGGGAAGCACAAGGGAATGAGGGGATGTGAAAATTGAATCTTGATTGTATGCATTTAAGAAATGCGTAGAATGGGAGTTCCCGTAGTGACTCAGTGGTTAGCGAACCTGACTAGCATCGATGAGGACTCGGGTTCAATCCCTGGCCTTGCTCAGTGAGTTAAGGATCCCAGGTTGCCGTGAGCTGTGGTGTAGGCCGGCAGCTATAGCTCCAGTTGGCCCCCTAGCCTGGGAACCTCCATATGCCACAGGCATGGCCTTAAAAGATAAAACGACAAAAACAAAAACAAAAAAAAACATAGAATTTACACCAAGAAGAGTGAATTTTATCATATGTAAGTTTAAAATAATTTTTAAACTAGATTACAACATTTGATCCCACAGAGAATCATTTTCTTAGCTGTTTATCAATTAATAGTACTTGTAGTATAGGAAGAATAAAGTAATCTAAAACCCAAAAACAATAGGTAACTGTTGGAGGATGCTAGAAACTAACACATTATTTTGAAAACAAATAAGTGAAGTGAAAGAATCAGCATATAGTCAGCCTTTTGGGGGGCGGGGGTGCACCATTGGCATATGAAAGTTCCCAGGCTAGGAGTCAAATCGGAGCTACGCCTGCTGGCCTACACCACAGCCACAGCAATGTCAGATCTGAGACCTACACCACAGCTCATTGAGACACCAGAACCTTAACCCACTGAGCAAGGTCAGGGTTTGAACCCACATCCTCATGGATACTAGTCAGGTTTGTAACCGGCTGAGCCACAGAAGGAACTCCTAGCCTGCCTGTCTTATGCCATCTGTACTATTGAGTACACAAAAGAGAGGAGGGGAAGTTTCTCTTTGAAAAAGTATTCCAGGGAGTTCCTAGAAAAGAAAATCTAAGAGTTCCCATTGTGGCTCAGTGGTAATGAACCTGACTAGCATCCATGAGGACTCAGGTTTGATCCCTGGCCTTGCTCAGTGGGTCAAGGATCTGGCATTGGCATGAGCTGTGGTGCAGGTTGCAGATGTGGCTTGGATCCCGTGTTACAGTGGCTGTGGTGCAGGCCGGCAGCTGCAGCTCTGATTCAAAACACTAGCCCTGGAATTTCCATATGCCCCAGGTGTGGCCATAAAAAGGAAAGAAAAAAAAAAAGGGAAAAGAAAAAGTATTCCAGCTAGTAAATGAAGAAGAAATGATAGCATATCACTTTGCTACCTCTAATGAACTAAATGATCTAGGCATTGAACATTAACAGCTGTTAACATCATGAAAGAAAGACAATCAGACATTAAATACTGCTGGATAGAAGAATGTAATACTATTTATGGAGTAAACTTACCCCCCTAAATCAAATCTGAAGCAGAACAAACCTCTAGATCTAACTATCAATTTACAAGAAATACATTGGACAAAGAAACATTAAATGACTGCATAGAGATGCAGTAAGCAAAATCCAAACTATGAGAAATTCTAGAGGACAAACCTTTTTTTTTTCCAGCACATTTCAAGAGGGAACAAAAAGAGAAGGGTGTACCTATATAGTTTACATAAGCCTTAAAAGATAACCAATCAATATGCAGATTTTGTTTGGAACCTACTCTTTAAAACATACTGTAAGTCATGTTTTTGTGACTTATTAAATAACAGGAAGTTCAAACACCTTGGATATTTACTGATTTTAAGTTTTTATTAATTTTTAAGCATGGTCTTCTTTCTTTTTTTTTTTTTTTTTTTTTTTTTTTGCCATTTCTTGGGCCACTCCCAGGGCATATGGAGGTTCCCAGGCTAGGGGTCTAATTGGAGCCGTAGACGCCGGCCTACACCAGAGCCACAGCAACACAGGATCCAAGCCGAGTCTGCCACCTACACCACAGCTCACGGCAACGCCAGATCCTTAACCCACTGAGCAAGGCCAGGGATCGAACCTGCAACCTCATGGTTCCTAGTCAGATTCATTAACCACTAAGCCATGACAGGAGCTCCAGCATGGTCTTGTTTCTTGAGAGTCCTTTCGGAAATACATACTGAAATATTTCCTGATGAAATCATATGATGTCTGTTTAAAAAATAATATGAAGTTCTCATATTATTTTTACTGTTTGAATTTTTACAAAGATTATGTGTAATTAAAAATTTTTTAACTTTTAAAAATTATTTCAGGGAGCTGCCGTCATGGCTTAGCAGTAACGAACCTGGCTGGTAATCCATGAGGATGTAGGTTCGATCCCTGGCCTTGCTCAGTGGGTTAAGGATCCAGTGTTGCCATGAGCTGTGCTGTGGTTTGCAGACTTGGACTGGACTGGGCATTACTGCGGCTGTGGTGTAGGCCGGAAGCTATGGCTCTGATTCAACCCCTAGCCTGTGAACTTACATATGCTGCGAGTGCAGCCCTATGAAAACAAAACAAAACAAAAAATTATTTCAGGATTTACCATTGTGGCTCAGCGGGTTAAGGGCCCAACATAGTATCCATGAGGATGCAGGTTTGATCCCTGGCCTCACTCAGTGGATTAAGGATCCAGCCTTGCCACGGGGCTGCAGTGTAAATCACAGAGGTGGCTTGGATCTGGCATTGCTGTGGCTATGGTGTAGGCCTGCAGCTGCGGTTCCAATTTGAACCCTAGCCCTGGGGATCTTCCATATGCTGCAGGTACAGCCATGTCATACATATTTAAAAAATATTTATTTTTCCAAAGAGTCGTAACATGGAGCATTTTCAGGGCATTCCGTTCACCACCTCCACCCACCTACTCTAGAGAAAGTTAACTCCCACTATACCAAAGCCAGAGCCGGCCGATCAGAATGGGGCGTTGGTTATCAATGCAGAAAAATGTGTGTTAAAGCTATCAGAAAAGTGTAATTTCATGTGCACTGGCAAGCAGTGGGGAAACCCATTTTTACAACTTGGATTCCAATCAAAGAGCTACTTCCTGCTTCACCCACCAAATGGGGAGTTTGCAGCAGCCCACCGTTCACCTCAGCACCTCGAAGAACCAAAAAAAATTCAGGGCTTAGAAACACAGATCAAGACGCTGAGAACCCAGGTGCCATTAGCAAGCCCAAGTGCCCCACGAAGTGAGAAAATTCCTAGCTTAATAAGTGGAGCAGGATACCAGCTGTTTACAGGGAACATTAAAGGAAAACAAAGCCTCCTAATAGCAATACAATCTGCAATTGTTTAAAAATTATTTAGAGTGACAGTTGAAGAAGGACATAAGTAGTTCCAGACTGACAATAAGGCATGACAATTCTAGTACACAGCATTTTGGCATCCGGAAAACGTTCCACAGAGCTTGGAAGAGGAGGAATCCAGGCTGACCACAACAGAGGCACTTTTTATGGTCACACTCATTTAAGGAAATTGGATATATGGATAAGCTCAGGAAAGAGATATGAGATTTAGAATTCATCAGTAATCAGGCAGAAAGAAAAGTTCCAGTAATGGGCTATCCAGGGATAACACATAGCATAAGAAGAGTCAAAGGCCAACAACAGAACTCTGAAGATCACCAACATTTAAGGGATACACACAGGAAGAGAATGAGTCAAAGGAAATCAAGAAGCAGCAGCTAAGACTACAGAAGAAAACACAGCAGTGGGGATGCCAAAGAAACCCAGAAAAGAGAGCATTTAAAAGAATAGTACAACAGTGCTAAATACTACAAAGAGTTCAAATCAGAAGAAAACTGGGGGGAAAAAATGTACATTAGATTTAGCACCTAGGTGGTCCCTGGTGATTTTGACAGGGGTTCCATAATGGAGTGAAGGGGCCAGAAATCAAATGTCAGTGGGTGAGGAGAGAATGAGAGGTGATCAAGTGGAAGCAGTGAGTGTAGACAACTTGGAGAAGTTTGACTATGAAGGTAAGAAGTGAGATACAGCAATAACTACAAGGTAGCTGTTTATCACTCACCAAATCCTCCGGAAGCCTCCCTAAACTCCCAAGTCACAGAACTCCACCAGGTGTTGCTGGTTATTCACAGTTACTTGAACTGGGTGGACCCTGCCTGACCACTGGAGTCAAGTTTCCAGGAGTTCCTGGTAGATAAAAAACTAGTGAGCAACACCCATTTGCCTCTCCTGACGTATGGAAAAGAGCATATGTTTTAACGAGACTTGCAGACCATAGTAAGAGTATCTAACAAGGACATCAACCACCAAATTCTTAGGTCAAGAACAGCACAGCCCTGGGGGTTCCCTGGCAGTCTAGTGGTCTGGTGGTGGTCAGTGCTTTTGATAGGGATGGAGCAGGATAGCCACACAGGTAGTCATAGAAGTCCCAAAAGGGGACCACAGACAGAGAGGGAAACCTAGGGCCCCTTGGGAGACTACTGTAAGTTAATAATCATTCACGAAAGCCATCAGAGCCATCAGAGCAAAGCAGGCTTAACTATAAAACCATAAGTAAAAGCATATGATATGCCTCAGATCATTAAGTGAAAGATAAAATGAGGCCTGCATTCAAGTTCAGCAAGATGATGACCTTTAGGGAATTCCCGCTGTGGCTCAGCAGTAGTGAACCTGACTAGTATCTGTGAGGACATAGGTTCCATCCCTGGCCTTTAGCTCAGTGGGTTAAGGATCCCCAGTTGCCATGAGCTGCAGTGTAGGTCGAAGAAGAGGCTCAGATTCTACATTGCTGTGGCTGTGGTGTAGGCAAGCAGCTGCAGCTCCAATTCGACCCCTAGCCTGGGAACTTCCATATGCTGCACGTGTGGCTCTAAAAAAAAAAAAAAAAAAAGTAATGACTCTTAGGATCAAGGAAAGGAATTTAAGGGAATGATGACATTCCAAAGTAGAAGACCCTCATTATACGGAAAGCTGAGATGATTCAACATTTTTTAGCATATGTTACCACCCTTCTGCTGATTTGAATAAGTATCATGATAGTCCTAGTTTGATGTCATATAGTCAGATACTCTCTTACTGGATACAGAGAGGGAGCTAATGATGTAAGCCTGACATCCACTCTAAGAAAGAGGAAGAGGAGTTCCCATGGTGGCCCAGCAGAAACGAATCTGACTAGGAACTATGAGGTTGCGGGTTCCATCCCTGGCCTCGATCTTTGGGTTAAGGATCCAGCATTGCCATGAGCTGTGGTGTAGGTCACAGATGCGGCTTGGATCTGGCATTGCTGTGGCTCTGGCGAAGGCCGGCGGCAACAGCTAGCATTCGACCTCTAGCCTAGGAACCTTCATATGTCGTGGGTTGCGGCCCTAAAAAGACCAAAAAAAAAAAGAGAGAGAGAGAGAGAAAGAGGCTGGTCTTTTCCCACCTACCCACTTTCCTTGGATTATAAAAATGTAGCCCACTCAATCCTCAGGGCCAAACTTCTTTGCCAGCCCACTTGTATCCCTCACAACCTTCCTATCGTAATAAATCTGTCTTGCCTATCACTTTGTCTCTCACTGAATTCCTTCTGCACTGAGACACAAAGAACCTGAACTTCAGTAAATCCAAAAAACTGTGGGTTCAAGTCCCAATCTGGCTTCTGGCTAGGTTCAAGTCATGATCGTTGTCAGTTTCACTTTCATCCCTGAGACCTGGGTTCAATCCCTGGTCTGAGAACTGAGATCCCACATCAAGCCACTGTATGCATGGCCAAAAAAAAAAAAAAAAAGGCACTAATCTTGACTTGAAAGTACATGGCGTTCTAGAATGATAGAGCTGAAAGGAACCTTAGAAATTATCTACTGTGAGGTGAGGTGAGGACTTGACGAGTTAATGGTGGATCCAACATTGGGACTCCATTACTTACCCTTTCAGGAAAACATACGTCCCAGTTTGCCTAAAACAGTCTCAGTTCACACCTGTTACCCATAACAATTATTATCACTTGCTTTTATCAGTTGTGTTCTGGTTTAGACAATAAATTTTATAGTCACCCTACTTATATAGCATAAAGTTAGGGCTAGGCCAGCAATGCTAATTACTTATAAGATTATTTTTCTCTCATGTGATCTCAAAGGTTTAAGTGTCTTAAACTCTTACATATCATTTTATAAGTGAGGTGAAGTACATGAAAGCAGGTCCCAGACTCTAAAATGCTAAACAAGGTCAGGATTAAAAAATAATAATAACCTGGAGTTCCTGCTGTGGCGCAGTGGGATCTGTGGCTTCTCTGGAGCACTAAGGTGCAGGTTTGGTCCCAGCCAGCACAGTGGGTTAAGGATCCAGAGTTGTAGCTGCAGCTTGGATCTGATCTCTGGCTAGTGAATTTCATATGCTGTGAGGTGGCCAAAACATTTTTTTAAAAATAATAATAATAAGCTTTGATTAGGCAAGACTTTCTAAAATATGACATCAAAAACACAAGCAACAGAAGAAAAATATATAAATTGTACTTCATCAAAATTTAAAAATTTTGTGCTTCAAGGGACATATCAAGAAAGTAAAAGATGACCCACAGAGTGGGAGAAAATATTTGCAAATCATATATCTGATAAGGGTCTAGTGTCCAGAATAAAGAACACTCAGAACTCAACAACAAAAAGATGAATAACCCAGGAGTTCCCGTCGTGGCTCAGTGCTTAACAAATCCGACTAGGAACCATGAGGTTGCGGGTTTGGTCCCTGCCCTTGCTCAGTGGGTTAGGTTAGGGATCTGGCATTGTCATGAGCTGTGCTGTAGGTTGCAGCTCGTATCTGGCGCTGCTGTGGCTGTAGCATAGGCCGGTGGCTACAGCTCTGATTCGACCCCTAGCCTGGGAACCTCCATATGCCCTGGGAGTGGCCCAAGAAATGGCAAAAAGACAAAAAAAAAAAAAAAGATGAACAACTCAATTTAAAAATGGGCAGGAGTTCCCATTGTGGCTAAGCGGGTTACAAACCCAACTAGTATCCATGAGGATGGGAGTTTAATCCCTGACCTAGCTCAGTGGGTTAAGGATCTAGCGTCATGGTGAGCTGTGGTGTAGGTCGCAGATTCAGCTTGGATCCTGAGTTGCTGCAGCGTAGGCTGGCAGATACAGTTCCTGAACGACCCCTAGCATGGGAATTTCCATATGCCGCATTTACGGCCCTAAAAATAATTAATTAATTTAATTTAAATGGGCAAAGTACTTGATAGATACCATCAGTTTTACTGGAAGTTAATAGGGAAATGGATTTGTCTCATAGAACCTTGTCTCACCACCAAAATTGTTGCAATTTCCTCATCTCGTTATTTGTTTTTTCTGGCTTTTTAGGGCTGCACCTGTGGCACATGGAGGTTCCCAGCCTATGGGTCTAACGGGAGCTACAGCTGCCGGCCACAGACACAGCCACAGCCGTAGCAACTACACCACAGCTCACGGCAATGCCAGATCCTTAACCCCCCGAGCGACATTTAAGAAATCTCTTGGTTCTTAGTGGGGTTTGATTTGTTTCCGCTGTGCCATGACGGGAACTCCTCCTCATCTGGTTAAAAAAGAACTCCCCAAACAAACCATTCAGATTTTTCAAGGGATAGCTTTGCATTTTGGCTGAAATCATCTGGGAATTGCCTTTCCTTTCTATCCCATTTTGGTGAAATCAAATGCATAAAACAGGCGTCCGTGCAGTAAGCAGGGATCCTGACTCACTGCAGATGAGGCTGAACTAGGAGGGTCATGGCCAGGCACCTGTGGTCCGCCAGCCACAGCTACAAACCTTCTCCCACTGTGCGGTGTTCTCGCTCCTGTTCCACCTCTCCCACCACACCCTGTGATCCTTACCAGGTCCTTGATTTTCTCTTTCAAGCTTCTTTTCCTGTGTCTAAGCTAGAGAGAATTATCTTAATTTTCTACATGGGGCAGGGATAGATATTGAGCAGGAAGAACAAAGGGAATCTAGAACTGGGCCAGATAATAGGAGAGGGTGGGCTTCCTGTTTGAAAAGACCTCCAAAAAGAGACCAGACAGCAACTGCCACCGTTGTGGCTGCAGCCTTGCCTCAGGCTTTAGGCCCCTCCCAGCTCCAGCCACTCAGCCTCCCCTTCCCCTCCTTGGATACTCAGAGAGAAACCAGCTCAGCAACAACTGGCCTTTTCAGATGCTACTGCTGAGTTGCCACTTCTTACTCTCGCCCAAGGGCTTTAAATGGTTTCAGGACATTCAACTTTACAACTCTCAGGTTCCCAGGCAAAGCCTAAAGAGTTGCATGCAGACCCAGAAGCTCCTGATTTTCCTCACCTGGACCTGTGAGTTGTCAACTTAAAAAATATGCACAGCTTAAAAGTTAGAGTTAAGTTTTATTTGGGGCAAATGAGGACTATAGCCCAGGAGGCAGCATTTCAGATAGCTCTGAAATATCCCAAAGAGGCGGGTGCGGGGGTGGGAGAATGTCAGCATATATGAGATTTTGATGGAAGGGGAGGTTCATGCAACCACGCACACATTTTACAGAAGTTGCTGCTAGTCTAATGAAGGCTACTGCTAGTAACAAGGAGCAGACGTCACCGTGAAGGATTTTTAGTGTTTTTTGTACACATGAGGAGATGCAAGAATTGGGCTCATAAAATCTTCTCCTGAAAATATCTGACAATCTGAAGACGTGTCAGTTTTCCCAGAGCACAAAGTGCCTCACTCCTGATCTCCACCCTGAGCTCCTTTCAGGGGGTGTTGAGAGTTGGCAGCTGCAGTAAAGGCAGATGGCCAGTGCTGATCTCCAGTTCACAGAGTCAACTGTTAAAATATTCAGGAGAGGCGATCTCAGCTTGCAGACACAGAGGTGGACCAAACAGAACCCCGAGGTTGGTAGGGAGGGGATTGGATGGGAACCCCTCCTAGCTCATCACGGCAAACAGCGCAGAGCCTTCCAGGTTCAGTGTGTTCCTGAGGACTTAGAGGCTAGCTGTCCTCCCCAAGCACACCTCAAGGGTCAGATTACTGTGCAGAATGTTTAGGAGTTCAGGACACTTGTGCCTGTTCCCCACTTGCCCAAACAGGTAAAGATTGGAAGCTGCATATCTCCTTGCTCCCTTGTTCTTCTCCTCCATTACCTTAGAGCCACATCCTGACATATCTGATTTTCCCCCTGCAAGAGAAGGGCTGGAGAAAGTGGGAAGTAAATGAATAATTTTGCATACAGGGTAAAAACTTTTTTTTTTTTTTTTTTTTTGCTTTTTAGGGCCTCACCCATGGCATATGGAAGTTCCCAGGCTAGGGTTGAATGGGAGCTACAGCTGCTGGCCTACACCGCAGCTACAGCCACACCAGGTCCGAGCTGCATCTGCGACCTATGCCACAGTTCATGGCAACGCTGGATCCTTAACCCACCAGGAATCAAACCCGCATCCCCATGGACACTAGTCAGGTTCGTTAACTGCTGAGCCATAATGGGAACTTCCCAGGGTAAAAACATTTAAACAAACTTTGTGCTAAACCCAAGAATGCTTTGGACTACTTCACAATTCTGCTCTTTCTTTGATTCTCTTCCTTCCCTTCTTTCCTTCTTTTTAATAGATTGAGGTTATTCTATGGAGGACTCACCAAGAGATGCTCAGGAAATTCCCAAAGGGGAAAACATATCTTTATTACTTTATTTGTTTGTTTGTTTGTTTTTTCTTCTTAGGGCCACACCCACAACACATGGAAGTTCCCAGGCTAGGGGTCAAATCAGAACTTCAGCTGCTGGCCTACACCACAGCCACAGCAACACCAGATCCAAGCCTTGTCTGTGACCTACACCACAGCTCATGGCAACGCCAGATCCTTAACCCACTGAGGAAGGCCAGGGATTGAACCTGCATCCTCATGGATCCTGGTCAGATTCATTATTGCTGATAACGACAGGAACCCCTGGGACATGTTTTGATTGTATGTATTTAATAGTCTAGGTCCTTGGCTTCTAGACCTATCAAAAGCCTAACAGTCATTTTGATCCCAACAATTACCTATATTACAATACACACAGGGAGTTCTCATTGTGGCTCAGCAGTAAGGCACTTGACTAGTATCCATGAGGATTTGGGTTCGATCCCCGGCCTCACTCAGTGGGTTAAGAATCTGGCGTTGCCATCGGAGTTCCCGTTGTGGCTCAGTGGTTAACAAATCTGACTAGGAACCATGAGGTTGCAGGTTCCATCCCTGGCCTCCCTCAGTGGGTTAAGGATCCAGCGTTGCCGTGAGCAGTGGTGTAGGTTGCAGACGCGGCTTGGATCCCACATTGCTGAGGCTCTGGTGTAGGCCGGTGGCTACAACTCCAATTCCACCCCTAGCCTGGGAACCTCCATATGCTGCGGGAGCGGCCCAAGAAATGGTAAAAAGACAAAAAAAAAAAAAATCTGGCGTTGCCGTGAGCTGTGGTGTAGGTCGCAGATGCATCTCAGATCTAGCTTTGCTCTGGCTGTGATGTAGGCAAGCAGTTGTAGCTGTGATTCGACTCCTAGCCTGGGAACTTCCATATGCCTCAGGTGTGGCCCTCAAAAGACAAATGACTATATATATACATACACATACACACATGTTGGGGCACTACTAGTAGCATAGCCATTGTCATATCAGATAGTCCAATAACTCATCCTATAACAGAAGATTAATCCTTGTTCACTTATAGACTACATTCAGTGGATGTTCTTAATCTGCAAATTGATCTTAGCAAAACTCTGGCAATGATGAAAATCTGGATAAATGGACAAATGTTCTGAGATCTAATTTTCTTGACCCAAAAAGGGGTTGGAGAAAGAGCAGCCCTTGATAGCTGGAACTGACCTGATGCTCACAGCTAGACCTCAAGATTATTACAGACTGGTCTGATGCTTATAAACCACTTTGTTCTCCCCTTCTCTGGTTCTTTTCTCATAGAACACCAGCCTCATACAGGTTATTCGGAGAACATGATAAAATGAAACTCTTCATAGAGTCAGGAGTAGAATAGCCACAGAAAGAAGGGAATAGGAAGTTACTGCTTAATGGGTGTAGAGTTTCAGTGTTGTAACCTGAAAAGAGCTGTGGGTACGGATGGTGGTGATGATCGCATAACATTATGAATGAACTTGATACCACTGAACTGTACACTTAAAATGCTTAAGATAGTGAATTTTATGTTGTGTGCATATTTTAGCAACTTTTTTAAAATGAAAAAAAGGCTGCTTTATAATTTTGCCTAAGCACAGATAAAAGTAAGGTCACAACGCTACCCACCAAATTCCCTGTTGCAGAATTATTCCCAATTTCTGACAGCATCCAATTTAGAACTAACCCTCCCCTAAATCATTCAGCCAAAACCCAAATCGTGTGAGTTCTTTCTACCATTCTGTATGGTGTGTGTTCTCCTTTACTGTGCTGAATAAGAAACTCAGCTTGTTTAACTGCAGGTGTGTACGGTTGGTGGTGTTTGACCAAAGGACATTAACATATTAATTATACTTCTAAAAAGAAATAAGCAATACAAGTTATTTCTATTATTTCCTTCACTTTTATAAAACAAGCATCCTTGAATGACACCCAGGTTAAGAAATAGAACTTTGGGAGTTCTCTTCGTGGCTCAGTGGTTAACGAATCTGATTCGGATCCATGGGGATGCGGGTTCAATCCCTGGCCTCACTCAGTGGGTTTAGGATCCGGCATTGCCGTGAGCTATGGTGTAGGTCAAAGAGGCAGCTCGAATCTGGCGTTGCTATTGCTGTGGCTATTGTGTGGGCTGGCAGCTGCAGCTCCAGTTTGACCCTTAGCCTGAGAGCTTCCATATACTGTGAGTGCAGCCCTAAAAAAAAGCAAAAAAAAAAAAGAGAGAGAGAGAAATAGAACTTTATCAACCATCCTAAAAGCCCTCCGCACATTCCATTTCAATGGTAACTTGATAACCTACTCCCTCCATCCAAAAGTAACCACTTTCCAAATGCTAATATTAAAAATTACCTTATTATTATAAGATTTATCACCAAGTGTGTATTCCTAGACACTATAGTATAGCATTGCTCATTTCTTAAATTCGATGTCTTTTTAAGTTTCTTTTAATCTACAAATATCTTCTCCATCTTTTTCTTTTCCTGACAGTTTTTATGAAGACCCCATAGCTTTTGACTTTTTTAGAATTTTCCAAAGTCTGAATTTTACAAGTGCTCCCTGATGTTTCCATTCAGCACATTTCTTCATCTTCTGTATTATTGCGAAATGACAGCTGGATCCTGAGGCTCGGCCAGGCTCTGGTTCAATTCCTTTGGCAATACTGTGGGCAGTGTTGGTTTCTTTCATCAGGCACGTAGCTGGTTTTCTCTCTTTTTATGACGCTAGCAGTTGTTGGACACAATGCCCAGATCCTTAATTTACTGGTGGATGCAAAATAGCGACATTCTTTTTTTTTTTTTTTTTTTTAGGTCCAAATCCACAGCACATGGAAGTTCCCAGGCTGTGAGTTGAATTGGAGCTGCAGCTTGCAGCCTACACCCCAGCCACAGCAACTTGGGATCAGAGCTGAATCTGTGGTCTACACCACAGCTCACAGCAAAGCCAGATCCTTAACCCGCTGAGCAGGGCCAGGGATCCAACCCGAGTCCTCACAGATACTAGTCAGGTTTGTTACTGCTGAGCCACGATGGGAACCCCAATAGTGACATTCTAATTCTATTATTTCTTTTTCATTTATTAATTGGAGAATTTTACTGAGATGCTTCTTCTTATCTACTATTTGGTTATTTGTAGGTATGGTTCATATAGGAAAGGTAGGATGAATGCTTGATTCTTTGCCTTTTTCACTTTTTAAGATAGTGAATTGGTTCTTCTGAAGATGACAGACTAATTTTTAAAAATATATAGGAGTTCCCACTGTGGCACAATGGGATCAGTAGTGTCTCTGAAGCACCAGGACGCATGTTCGATCCCTGGCCTGGCACAGTAGGTTAAAGGATCCAGTGTTGCCCACAGCTGCAGTATAGGCCAAAACTGTGACTCAGGTCTGATCCCTGGCCTGGGAACTCTGTGGGTGGCCAAAAAAGAAATATATATATATATATATGTATGTATGTATGTGTGTGTATATATATATATGTATATATATATCCTTATGAACTCGGATTCAAAGGTATTTGCCAGGTTTTAATCAATGGCAATTATCATTTTTGACTCTCAAGTTGTCCTATCTTTGTCCTTTTGGAGCCTCTTCAGTTTGATCCACTCCTGCTAGTGTTTGTGGTTTCTTTGCTATCTGGTAAAGGCTACTATTCAAGGCCCATCTTTTACATTTTCTGCCCCAGATTTATAACCAGCATTTCTTCGAAAAAGCCCTGAATGATAACCTAGGCATTAGGATGCTCATTGCT
The DNA here is from genome assembly GCF_016906955.1 of Phacochoerus africanus. Taxonomy (NCBI): domain Eukaryota; kingdom Metazoa; phylum Chordata; class Mammalia; order Artiodactyla; family Suidae; genus Phacochoerus; species Phacochoerus africanus. The sequence continues at coordinate 60,046,864 of NC_062552.1, read as the reverse complement.
CTTAGTTGGTCATTGTTTCTAACACTTAGAAATATAAGTACCTATGTTATATATATAATACAATTATTTATATACTATATATTATATAATTATATATATACTATATATGTGTGTGTGTGTGTGTGTGTGTATACACACATAAAAATATATACATATATATTTTGCTTTTTAGGGCCACACCTGGAAGTTCTTAGGCTAGGGGTCCAATTGGAGCTACAGCTGCCAGCCTATGCTACTGCCACAGCAATGCAGGATCCAAGCCGCATCTGTGACCATGGCAACGCTGGATCCTTAACCTTAACACAAATTATTTTTTCTCTTCTTCCCCCCAACCCCCTGCTTTTTAGGGCCACACCCACTGCATATGGAAGTTCTCAGGCTAGGGGTCAAATTGGACCTACAACTGCCAGGCTATGCCACAGCCACAGCAACAGCAAATCCCTGGCCCACTGAGTGAGGCCAGGGATCGAACCTTCAACCTCATGGATCCTAGTAGGGTTTGTTAACCGCTGAGCCATAAAGGGAATTCCAACAAATTATTTTTAAGTTAAAATTAAGTCAATAGGAGAATGATTGGGCACCAGGTTTCCCATCCTCCTACATAAACAGAGTTGCTCCAGATGACTTCAGCTCATTTTCACAGCAGCCTGAAACCTTTGGTGAGTGGAAGCCAGAAAGAATAGTGCATTAGTGTTGCACAATGTGCCACTGCCAACACTTCAGGAAGAAAGCTGGGCTGGAGTCATAGCCCAAGATGCACCTCCCCTTGGTCCCTCAGCCAGAACAGCTGCTAGCTATGTGGGGCCAACCTCTATGCCCACTGGCACAACTACTCTGCCATTCCAGGTGGAGAGGGATGATTTCAGCTTTGAAATCTGGGGCACAGTCTGCTTGTGGGGTCCAGCAATGAAACATCTTTTTTTTTTCTTTTTGCTTTTTGCTTTTTAGGACAGCACCTGCAGTATATGGAAGTTCCCAGGCTAGGGTCGAATTGGTCAGCCTTCATCACAGCTCACAGCAATGCCGGATCCTTACCCCACTGAATGAGGCCAGGGATTGAACCCCACATCCTCATAGATACCAGTCAGGTTATTACCCCCCCCCCCCACTGAGCCACAACAGGAATGCCAACAATGAAACATCTTGTTCTCCATCTGTGACCAGCTGTGGAGTCTAATAGGGTTGCAGGACCTGAATGGGGCATGGCTAGAGAGGAGCAGACCATGACTTCTGAGCTGAGGATCTTTCCCCTCCCCCTACACCATGACCAGAGTCCACCTGTTGAACTTGAGCATCTAATGCTGTGAGACCCAAATAAGAGTGCCTTCCATTCATCAAGGAGGGCCCCACGCAGATATCCCCAAGACCTGGTAACCTCTCCCAGCGCACACTCCCTCACCTTCCCAGCCTGCTCTGCCTCTGGGCCTCGCCCTCCGCAAGCATCTGTCTGGTACAGCCCTGATCACAATGAATTGGACGATGTCTTAATGAGCTAGTTCCCCCCAACCAGCTTAGGAGGCTCTTGAAGGCAGACAGTGTTTTATTCACTTTATCCCCCCAGAGCCTGGTCCAGAGAATGCTCTTCATCAACATGTGATCAGTTAGAGAAGAAGGAAGGCAGTGAAGTGATAGCCTGTGCCCCAGCCAGACTGTGAGTAGCCTGAAAGCAGTTTCACCACTTCACCTCTGCCTCTTCCCCTTCGTCCTCCCACAGTAAAACCCAACAGAACTGGGCTCAAAGTGGGCATGTAGATGAGAGTGGCTTCCCTCACGATTCAAAAAATCTCCACCTACGGGACTTCTGGATAGTATCTTTATTTAGCTCAGGTGGATGTTTCTTACACTTTTCTGGATACTTGGGTTAGAATTTTCTCCATTGCACTCAATAAACTGTTTTAAAGCTTTTATATGTGATAAATGCAAACATACAAGTACAATACAGGCTAAAAGAAAACACTCTTTGCATGCTAACATTTTAAAAGGACATGGCGTAGAGAAGGAGACCCAGTTGAAGGCAATCGAATTTCTGTCCTCCTTCCTGACATGGTCCTGGCGCCTGGATTTGGGCACTCCCTCTGCTCTCTGCTCCTCTTAGACACATAGTCCTCAGCCCATCCTAGACAGGAGCAGGGGCCTTACGAGGCCAGGAGGCAGCCCTGTTCCTGCCTGCAGAGAGGAAGGTGATCCCACAGGTACAGTATTCCAGACTCTTGTGATTGGGTTGCTCATCCTTGTTTAAGCGGGGAGACCACCTTGTGCCAGTATCCTGGACTGCCTCATCTCCCCCCCAATTGTCAAAGAGATTGCATAGGTCCTGGTGTGGCAGGACATCTCTCAAGCCAGTCAGCCCCCACAGAGAACCAGCCAGCTACAGGGCCCAGGGGCCTCCAGAGAGCTCCTTTCTGAAGGCCTGGGGACCCCCTAACACTTCTAGACCTCCTAGCTTAAGCACAACTTCGGAAGGCTCCATCAGTTCCCAGGTGGCCCCTGCTACCTGTGGTCAGCATGCAGAGGGATGAGTCCAGGGTGGGGGACGGGTATGATCCCTCAGGCTTGCCTGTAGCCCAGACAGTAAAAAATCAGCCAGACAGTATCTGTGGGCTTTGGGCTAAAGCTCAGGTCCCGCAGGTCAGTCCCCTGGCCTGGCTGCCTAGACAGGCAGGAGAAAGTCTAGGTTGCAGGGCTTTCCGCCGCCTAAGAGCGCACATGCATCTGGACATGCTCGCAGTGGGCATGCTTCATGGTCAGCCCGTAGATGGGGGTCATGTCCACCTTCACACCAGGGGTCACGCGGAACTCCACTTGCTGCAGCAGGATGGCCAGGAAGAGAAAGACCTCCAAGCGGGCAATGGTTTCACCGATGCACTTCCGCTTGCCCAAGCCGAACAGGATCACCTTTTCACCCAGTGCCTTGTTGATGGTGCCATCGGCAGTGAGAAACCGTTCTGGCCAGAACACAGAGGGGTCATCCCACAGCTTCCTGTGATTGGAGAGAGGCAGCTAAAGTGGCAGCTTCGGGGCTCGGAACCATCACGTGGGTTGAGCTCCAGCCCAAAAGAACAGGGTTTTGGCAACTGGCCCAGGGACAGCAAGAGTCTGAAGCTCAGGAGAGGGTGGAGTTTCCCCTGTCTACTCTCAACTTACTGGTCATGGTTGATCTGCCACTGGTTCACAAAGACACAATGCCCCTTGGGGATGTAAAAGCCATTCAGACTTGTGTCTCTTGTGGTACTGAGGAGAGAGGAAGCTCGTTTAGGCTCGGGGCCACAAGGAGATCCCCCCATCTCCCGTACCATGTCCCTCCCACTACCCTGATCAGGTATATGGACTGGCGTTAAGCCCTGTTTCAGACAGCAGCAGATCCATGGGGCCTCACCTGTGAGGGATGGTGAAGGGAACGAAGGAGGTGTGTCGGAAGAGCTCCAGGATGAAGGCCTCCATATAGGGCAGCTGGGGTCTGTCGGAGAGCCGGGGCCGCCGCGCCCGGCCGATCACCGTGTCTGCAGAACGCAGAGGACAGACAGATGAAGGGGCCGCTCAGACCCTGGCCAGGCCCCCTGCCTTGAGCACTGAAGGAAGCTACCACTTACCCAGCTCCTCCTGGATCTTTCTCTGGATGCTGGGATTTGTCACCAGGTACATGAGGCTCCAGGAGATGGCGGTTGTGACTGTGTCAAACCCTAGCCAAGAGAGAGAGACGTTAGGTGTTTGGTGGGTCAGGGCAGCTGGGCACAGGAAGGGCACAACGGAGTAGCTCATACCAGCTCCAAAGAGGTCTATGACAACGTTCACAATCTTCTCATCCAACAGCTGGATATTGGCATTCTCGTCCAGCCTCTTGTCCTGACAGTGCTCAATCAGGCTGTCTGTGATGTCCCGGATGCGCCCCTGGGTAGGCAAGCCCCACAGATGAGCAAGACCCCAAACCCAGACCTGCCTCTCCATCCAGGACCGGTCCCTCACCATCCCTAGCACCTTCATTCAAGAGGGGACCACTCCCACCTCCAAGCTGCGCTTCCAACTACTCTTGCCTCTCCAAGGCTCTCTCCTGACTCACAATACTTGCAGCCCCAACTCAGAGGACATCGGTCACAGACTCTAGTACCATCATCACCTCAACACACTCTCTACCCTTTTCTCTCCCATGAGGCCAGAAGACTAACTCTTTAACTCTTTCTGGTCCCCACAACAATTGGCCTAGGGTCCTGCATGGGCTGGCTATTCAGGAAATATTGCTGTCTGAAGTTAGAAGGGCTGGTCAATAAAAAGTTCTCTTTCCCTGCCAAGGATGGAGTCCCCTCTACTATTGGCTTCAAAAGCCTAGGGTGAAAGCCCATGAGAGCCTGCCAAACCCTATACTGTTCTAGTTGTCTCTGACTTCCTGACCCCTGGCCCTACCTGCTCCCTACCCACCTACTTGGTGCCTCTCCCCAGGCTTACCTTCTCAAAGATTTTATAGTGTTCCCTGACCATCTTTTGCATGAAGATGTAGAACTTCTGATTCAGGTCTTTGAAGAGATCCAGGGACGTGTTGGGCAGGTAACGGAGGATAGGGATGAAGTCGGCTGGGTTCCCAGCTGCAGTCACCTCCCCAAACTCATTACTCAGGTTGATAAGGCTAAGCAGCTCTGGGTTGTCATGGTCATAGCGCTGACCAAAGCATATGGCACAGATGACATTGGCTACTGACACCAGTACATACTTGTAGGGATCGAAGTGCCCATGCCCTGCCATCAGCTCCTGGAACTTGCCAAGGAGGCACTCGGCCTCCTTGCTCACATGATCCTCCAGGTAGCAGGAGGAGGAGGAAGCTGGGTCTGAGGCAATGGAGAAGGTGTTAAGAGCCTTCTGGGCCAGGCGCCGACGGGCGGCCCACACTGGACCAGAGTCTGGGTTGAAGGTCATGCTCTGGCCATTAGAGATCAGACTGAAGCTGTAGAGGTCGGGCCGTCCCTTGAAATCGTCGCCCTGCCGCACCAGGGCCTGCCGGATGGTGTCCAGGCCGCTGAGCACGAGCACAGGGGTGCAGCCAATGCGGATCTGCAGCACGTCTCCATAGCGCTGGCTCAGCCTCGCCAGGGCCAGGTGTGGGCTCTTGCCCAAGGTCAGCACGTGCCCGAGCAGGGGCCAGCCCCAGGGCCCTGGTGGACTCTTCAGGCCTTTGGGGACCTGAGGCTGCCAAGTCCTGACCACCCAGAATACAAGGCAGAAGATGGCAGAGGCCAGGAGCAGCCCTGTGGCTGAGATGGGGATGGGGAGTCCAAACACAGAGAACATGATCGGCGTAGAGATTCCAAGGTGGCTGCTGAGAGGTGGGACAAGAGGAAAAGGTCAAAACATCAAAAGGGGAGATGGGAGGAGGCAATGTCCTAATGTGTTATCATGCTCATCAAGGGAAAGGAAAACTTTATCCAGAACTGCTCACTGGGCATGAAGGGGAGGAGGTGGGAGAAGCTGCTTGTTGAGCTGCCACTGTGTGCCAAGAATTGCAATCATTCTTCATTCAGTTCTGGCCACAGCATATGTGGTAGGCTGCAAGGAGGCTCAGAGAAGGTAAGTAACTTTCCCAAGGTCACACAGCCAGGAAGTATAGAATCCAAATTCCAACCCAAATTGCCTAAATTGAGAACATCTACTTAACTGCTGCACTGATCTATATGTCAGTCTGTGATTTCCATAAAGCATTATACTATTACTTACTTCATATTTTTCTAAAATCAACTTTAAATCCACCCACTTAGCATCATTCCAAATAATAATAGCTGTGTGAAAGAACAGATTTGATCTTTTTCCCCTAACATATATTAAAATTAACACATAATCGGTGTGTATCATCCAATTCCCCTTGAGTATTATCCACCACACTTGGGGAAAACACTTGGGATCATTCATTCCTCAGCCTCATTTCACATGTGGGGAAACTGACCTCCAAGGGGACACTGACTTGGCTAAAGGCACCCAGCATGCAGACTGAGCTGGGGCTAGGCTCTCTTTGGGAAAGTTCCCGGGGAAGTTTCCAATTCCTGCCATAGGTACCTCCCTTTGAAGAGTGGTCAGATCAGTTGATGAAAAGGAATTTTCCCAGGACCCTCAGTTCTCTACTCCTCGAACCCATCTGGGAATACTGCCAGACTCTGGGGCAGGGTAGAGAAGGGACAGGGGACTGCCCCCTTACTTATTGTCTAAGCCATAATGCCCTTAGCCCCAGTTCTCTGAGTTCAACTGACCCACAGTTTAAAAGCAGCTAGATGCCAGCCAGATTGAGGCTCCTGGTCACAGAATTCCATGCCAGGGTTTTCACTGGGTTCAGTTTTCAATGAATGAATAGTCTGGGCCTCCCCCATTTGCCAATCACTAGAGAGCTGAGAATAAATGAAAGGCTCCCACTAGGCAAAGGCTACAAGCAAACTCCAGATTGGAATGCAGAAAATTAGGAATGGATCTGAACATCACAGACGCTAAGACAATATTTTGTCTCTAGGTTTGGTCTAGAAAAGTTATACAAATTCATGGACTATTCCCTCCAAGCAGGAGGCTCTGACTGGGGCATCTTTCCGGTGCCCTGGACTGGAGGTCAGAATACCAGTGTTCTAGGCTCTAGGATGTGGTCTTGGGTGGGTCATTTTACCCTTCTGGGCTCCAGTCGCCTCATCTGAGAGAGGAGGTGGGATGTGATCTCTGATTCAGGGTGACCATCTGGATCTCAGAGAAAAGAAAACCCAGACCTAACCTGGGAAACTATACCATCTGACTAGTGAGGTTTCCCCACAGAAAAGCCACCCAGGATGGGGAGGTTATGTGGTTCCTACCTCAACTGCTACAGCCATCTGTCTAGGGGGCTTCCTGGAGGAGCTGAATTCCAAAGCACACTTCTGTCCTACTCCCTGAGTGAACTGGGGACATCGTTAGGCTTCAGTGTGCCATGGTGTTCCCTTCTGCACCCCCGGTGCCTCAAAGACCCCTAGCCTTAGTAAGGTGGTAGGAGGCAAAAAGAAATGTGACTGCTGAGTATTCAGGGTCCAGCTTTCTGCAGCTGGCAGTCTCTCACACTGCCTGCCCCCAGCAGAGGATAGAGAAGACAGGCAATGGAACAGGGAGGGTCCCTGGGCAGGGTCCAGCACTCCCACTCAGATCAGCCTCCCTTGTCTGGCCAGCACATCTCAGCCCTGACAAGCTATGCCTTGGGAGGGTGGTGCCAGCCAGGGGTAGCTTTTAAATAAGGCAGAGTACAGCTGGTAGGAACCCACCCTGCCCCCTCCATCCACCCTGACCACCCAAGAGAAGCCCCCCACCCCTCACACAGCCTGAAGATGGGCTACACTTGTTTCCAGCTTCCCACACCTGTTTCCTTATCCAGCCTCCCAGGTAGCCCTCATGGAGAAGCCCCAAGACATTCAGGTGGTCAGTGGGAGATGGAGCCAGAGTCCTGAGGGGAGCACCTACATCTAGAGTTCTGGTACTGACTGTGGGACCTTGGGTAAGCCCTGCCCTTCCCCTGGCCTCAGTTTCCCCACTTAGGGAGGGAGCCAGACTGCCTCCTCACTAGGAATACTATTAGCCTCCTTTCTTGAGGTGTTGGACTGGTGGCTACCTAGGAAGACAGGAAGGTATCAAAATTTTCCTTTTGGGGGAGGGAAGGGTCAAGCCTAAGGCCCCCAGCACTCACCTGCGGCTCTGAGGGCTGCAGAGCTGAGCTAGGAAGGGTGGTCTCTGGAGCCAGGGACCCCAAAGAAGATCAAGGAAGGCCCCAAGGAACTGTCACCTTCAGGGTGAGGATGAAGGCACTGCCACCTTTATAGGCAGCTTTTGCGTGTGGCCACGCCCCCTGGAGCTCTGGGATGGGACAGAGGGAGGGGCAGCCTGGGGTTGGGGGGGACGGTCTTCTCAGGATGGAGGGGGGAGCGTGGGGAAGGACACAGGGACATAGATAAGAACACACCAGGGGGATGCCTCATTCAAGTGCTGGCAGTTAAGAAGGTGAGCGCTACAGACACCTGGGACCCCCAGTTCTAAGGTACCCCATGAACAGCTGCAGAGCCCTGCTGAGCAGGGGTTTTCAGAAGTCCCAGGATAGCCCAAAAGAGAGGCTATTGGGTGATGGGGTGGCCCCAGCCCCGGGCAAGACAACCCCTCACCCTGATTTTTGCACTCACTGAACACTGGGCATGTAAATGCTTCCCTCTCTCTAGTAGCAAGGGCCACACAGGCAGGGGTGGAGCTGCCGGCTGAAGACCTCCTAACCTGGGTTATTGATTTCTGGCTCGCGTGAGAAGCGTGGCGACCCCAGCCCCGAGGTCGCCAGGACCGGAAGGCCGAGGCGCCGATGGGCTGGCCCCTTCCCCCAAAGTCCCCAGAGACTGGGCCACTAGCAGAAGTCTGTGCTCCCTGACAGAGCGGTAGTAATGGACGGAGAATGTGCAATCTCACTGAGCGCGCACTAGCGGGGACACGTTGAGCTGCCTCTAGGGCCACTTTGGAATGCTGCAAACCAAGGGCACTTCCAGCCAGGACCCACGGGCCCTTGAGGTTCCCGGGTTGCTCCCGCTTTGGCATCGCTGAGAAATTGGGCGGCGAGGGAGGGCCGGGCAAGAGAGGGGGCCCCGGGACCAAAGAGGGAGGGAGTCCCGTGCCGATGCCTCCCCAGGCTAGCGTGCCTGTGTCTGATACATCCCTCCAGGGGGCAGAGGTCACGCGGCCCATCCCCGCCCCACCTGGCCGGGGGCGCGGTGCCCAGGAGTTGCGTGAGAAGGGCCCGGAGGCCCGCGCAGCCACCCAGACGCCCAACTCTCTGGCCAGGCTCGGTCCGATACAGTCACGCGAGGGGGGTGGGGAGGGGAGTCGGAGGCGGGGCTCTTAAAGGGCCAGTCTCTAACGGAGCGTGGGGGTAGACATGGAGCGACAGGAGCGGCGGAAGCCTCGTTGGATGGGTGCAAAAGGTCCAGGTTTGCGTGCGGAGCTGGGCTTTTGCAAACAAGCGGGTGCCTCAGTGTGTCTGTATTTTTGGTCTATGCCTATAGCTGGACACGCAGCCCAGTGCCCCCCAGGTCGCCGGGCCAGCTGCCTCCAACGCTGTCCCAGCCCCTGTCGAGCCTTCCTGATGTAGGAAGTTGGGAGAGACAAAGTTTCATTTGCGTGTTTAGCTCAACGTGTCCCCAACTAACCACATCATCCGGCCTCCCTAGAGTGGCACCACCAGCTGATAGCCCAGGTCAGAAAAGAGAGCCTCATCCTGTCCCCTCACCTCCCATTCCAATCAGATGCCACCTCATGCATTGTACAAAATAATATTTACCAACAATGTCCCAGACACTGTTCTGCTGGCAATTGACATAGAGGTGAACAAAACTGACAACCTCCTGCTCACCTTGGTTTATATTGTAGGGCAAGAGGAGTGGGAAGTGAGAACAGAAAATATCTACAGAATCTCAGAGAGTGGAAAGTGCTATAGAGAAAAATAAGGCAGGGAAGGGGTAGAAATCATGCGGGGGCAGACTGCAATTCAGAACAGGCTGCTTGGGGAGGACCTCATTGAGAAAATGACACCCAACCCAGGCAGGAGGGTGAGAGCAACAATCAAGGGACACAGATATCTGGAAGAAGACTACCTGGCAGAAGGAACAGCAAGTTCAAAGGCCCTGCACAGTGGTCCTTGAGGGAGGGAGCAGTACTAGGAGCACTGGAAATGTGCAGTGTCTCATGACTGGTGAATTGTCCTGGAGTTGAGTGAGATGAGTGAGGGACAGCATGTGGTCTTTTCAAAAAATGCAAAAATCTCATTCCATCGCCAGCCACCTCGCCTCTTCAATAGCTCCCATCTGAATAGAAACCAGAATCTTTAGAGAGTTCCTGTTGTGGCTCAGCAGGTTAAGAATCTGAGCAGTATCCATGAGGATGTGGGTTCGATCCCTGGCCTCGCTCAGTGGGTTAAGGATCTGGTATTGCCGTGAGCTGTGGTGTAAGTCACAGACATGGCTCAGATCCTGCATTGCTGTGGCTGCGGTGTAGGCCAGCAGCTACAGCTCTGATCCAACCCTTAGCGTGGGAACTTACATATGCCACAGGTGTGGCCCTAAAAAGACAAAAAAAGAAAAATAAAAGAAACCAGCATCTTTAGCAGAATCTACTAGGAATGCCCACTGCTACTTCTAATCACCCCACCTTTGTCTCAGCTAAAATATCACTGCCTCTCTAAGAAGTCTGCCTCGATCCTTTCCACAGCAATTTAAGTTTTTCCTGGTCTGTTTCCAGCACTTCTCCATGGTAATTCTCAGGATATCTGTCCCTTGCTAGGACCCTGATCCAGCCTGTCACACCTTCCTCCAAGCAACACAAAAAACCCACTGCGGGAAACTGATCTGATTGCAAAATGCTAATAACTGGCAAATGGGTTAATCCAGCTGTATTATGAATGGGGCACATGACCAGGGTGATGTTGAACATAAAGCGCTTATGCTATAATGGTGGAATTTAGGCAACAGAACAGGTAGGAGACAAAGAATGATGGGCTTCCATTCTGTCCAGCATCCTTCCATTCATTTCACCTTTGCATCTCTGGCTCAGTCTGAGAAGCATTGTGGTACCCAAGAGAGGTCTGTGTCTGTCCTTCAATCACAGTTGGAGCTAGAGCCACAAAGAATGGAAAGAATCGGTGTGGAAGCTGTGGCAAGGAACTGGGGAACAAGGCACTCCCAGATCCATCACCCTGCTCTGCAGCCCAATCTCTCCCTAGACTCTCAGAGTCCCCACCAATGCCCTAGAGCTCTGGAGAACCACAGCAGCCTGCTCATCAGAGCTAGAAGACCATCTGCGGGGCTCCTAACCAGGACCCAGAAAACTCCTTCTCTTGGCGGAAGACGCATTGTTTCCCTCAAATTCTCAAAGGTTTCTTGCTCCCAGAGAATCAGTTAGAATTAGCTAATTCCTCTCCCACTTCTCAGCTGGAGAGACTGATGCCAGAAAGAAAGCCCAAGGACACATGACCAGGGAAAGCAGAGCCCAGATCTAGCCTCTTGCTTCTCGGTCAGGGCTCTTCCCTCCATGATTTATAGTCCCAGACTATCAGGAAAGCCCCAGAAGGCCAAAGGTTGACAGGCTCAGCCCCTGGGTCAGGGCTGCCCAACTCCCCATCTTCTTGGACAGGGGCCTGGTACACTGGGGTTACAGGAGGCACTGCATTTCTCGGCACCAAGCCCTGCATTTCACAGCCCCCAAGACATAAGGGGGCCCTCAGGAGCACAGGGAAGAGAAAGGGGGAGACAGGCGAGAGGTTAGAGGACCTTGGCCTAGAGCCAAACAGCCAATCCTGGGTCAAAGTTTGCATGCCTTTGCGTGAGAGACTCTTTGGCTAGGATTTCCTAGAGATCAATACCAGGAACACAGAGGAAGGATGGGCAGTGCAGAAAGGAGAGGGCTCTGGGCTGGAGGGAGAGAGACAAGTAAGGGTCCTGGCCCAGCAGAGGGATCCAGCCTGGAGTCTTTGGTCAGTAGGGCTGAGGGCTATGTAGCGAGGGGGATGGGGAGACAGCAAGGCCCACAGCAAATCTCCCGCCCCATGGTGGAAGCAGGAACCATGCCCAAGCAAGAGCTGATGCTGAATCTGGAAATGCTACAGGAGCTGTGAGAAGGCTGAGGTCCCGGAGGGAGAGAGGCAGGCTAGAGAAGGGTCCTAGAGGATGAGGAGGGCAGGAAGGGTATCTCTGGTGCAAGTAGGGGGTATAACTTGAACAAAGGGTGGGAGAGGGAGGGTGAGGGGAGGCAGTTTGAGAAAAGTGGAGTTTGAATGGAGATAGAGAACTGGGACTTGTTTACCAAGGTGTCCTCACCCCACCAAGCCACCCATCACCCCACCTGAGATCTGAGCCCTGAGTGCCTTCCCTTCTCCTACCTGTATCCAAGGAGCCAGAGAGATTTGGTGTGTAGGATCCAGGGCTCAGATGAGGCAGCCCCTGGCTCCCTGGCTCTTAGCTATCCTTTCCCAGGATAGTCTTGGTCTAACCTGTTGTCTTGGTATAACAATTCAAAGTGCCTTCTTTCACTCTCAAAAGAGTCCTGGCTTGGGCAATAAATTTTATGGTTACCTCAGTGACAGTGAACACTTAAAAGGTTTTGTGTGCCCCACACTCATCCTCTCTTCTTGGGAAACACCATGCCCATGGTCCTTTGAGGACTACCCTACCCTACTCTCGGTCAATAGGTTTAGTGACCCGGCCCCAGGCTACCAGGCTGGCACATGATTCAGGCCAAGCCAGTGAGAGCCCTACAGGGGTTTCAGTGAAATTGCTGGAAAAGAAGTTCTCTTTCTACCAAGGGTGGCTAAGCTGGCTAGAAAAATAATTCTGGACCTACCAGTGGCCATTTTTCAAGACAACTCATTAGAAGAAAGAAGAATCAGGAGATGAGGGGAGGGAGAGAGGGCAAGAATTAAAGACATTGAATACCTAGATCCAGTTGTTCCTGAAGCCAATGAAGTTCACCATAGAACATCTGTTACATGACTCAATATCGTCACCATCTCCCCATCTCATCCTTTACCTCCTCCTCCTCACCTTCTCCTCCTCCTCATCTTTCTCTTCTAGTAGGAGTTGAATGTAGGGGTTGGCAACTAAAAAAATTATAACAAAACCCTGCAGGCCAGAGTGTATTACCCAGCAGCACTCTCTGAGTAATTAAATCTCAGCACTTGAGGCAGTTCCAAGAGGCCTAGACAGGTTAGACAGAATCCTAAGAAGTTACTCGTGTCTAAAAGCTTCCCACTGGTCTTCCCCTGTGCTAAAAATTCCACCATCGGCACCACCACGGGAGGCTAGTTTTATCTCCAGACGACCCTATGCTGGTACTGAGGACTTGCTGACCAGGGAGCACCTGGAGAGAGCCCAGGAGGAGGCAGGCATCATCAGAAGAGGCTGTGCCACCTCACCCAGCTAGGAGCTAACGCTCGCACCTTGTTGGCTGGAGGCTTCCTGGCTGAGGGACACCCTGGGAAGGAATGTGCCCCATTTGCCCTCCTAGATCCTAGCTGAGGAAGAGATGCCATCCTCTCCCCAAGCTGAAGTTTTCAGGAGGAAGTTTTTGAAGAATCTCAGAGGAAACAGTCCTTCCAATAGCGGGCAAAGCCTTTCCAGATGGGGCTCCCCTTACCTCTCTGACCTCCACCCCTGTTACTCCCCTTCCTCAGCCCATTCCTCTCCAGGCACAAGAGCTGCCTGAGTCACACCAGGCAAGTCCTTCCCTGTATTTGTCAGGTTCAATTCCTGCAGGAAACAGAGGGCCTCCTCAAATGGAGTCACTGAGCAGAATTTAATAAAGGAAATTTGTGAATGGCTTAAGGTTCAAGCTTTAGGGAAATCAACAGGAACAATGCAGCAGCCCAGGGCTAGCAACATGTGCAGCCCTAAAAAGCAAAAAAAAAAAAAAAAAAAAGGCACACTAGGAGTTCCCATAATGGCTCAGTGGTTAGCGAATCCAACTAGGAACCATGAGGTTGCAGGTTTGATCCCTGGACTTGTTCAGTGGGTTAAGGATCCGGCATTGCCACGAGCTGTGGTATAGGCCACAGATGTGGCTTGGATCCCGAGTTGCTGTGGCTGTGGCGTAGGCTGGCGGCTACAGCTCCAATTCGACCCCTAGCCTGGGAACCTCTATATGCCGCAGAAGCAGCCCTCGAAAAGGCAAAAAGACTGAAAAAAAAAAAAAAAAAAAAAAGCACGCTAGCGCACTGTGGATGCTAAGTGAATATTTGTTAAATAAATGAATGGAAACATGTTAAACCCCCAAATAGGAAAATATACCAAGTTTGAAATGGCAGAGGCCTTGTGAGATTATGGGTCTTCATGGTAGGCAGGGCATCATTTTGCTGCCAGAAGACAAGCAGTCAGGCACAGTCCTGCCTTAAGAAGCTCATCTCGGGAATTCCCATCATGGCTCAGTGGTTAGCAAATTCGACAAAGCACAATGAGGTTGCGGGTTTGATACCTGGCCTTGGCTTAAGGATCTGGCGTTGCTGTGAGCTGTGGTGTAGGTCACAGATGCAGCTCGGATCTGGCGTTGCTGTGGCTGTGGCATAGGACGGTGGCTACAGCTCTGATTGGACCCCTAGCCTGGGAACCTCCATATGCCCTGGGTGTGGCCCTAAAAAGACAAAAAAAAAAAAAAAAAAAAAGCCTGGCCCAGCTCAGATATCCTACCTTAAGTTACCTTCACTTTTCTTCACTTTTGTCCAGGGTCAGTGCCTGCACTAGGTCTCACTACCGACCATATGGCCATGATTGCCAGAAATCCCAACCTCTTGCAATCTCAAAGACTTCTGGTTCCCTCAAGAGGTCACAGCACCTCTCTCCACAATCCAGCTCCCCTGCTATAATCAGCAGAGAGCAGTTTCTGTAGCTGCTCTCAGCAGAGGGAGCTCTACAGGATTGGGACAAGAGAACTCCATGTTTTGATGGGTGGGGAAGCGCAGGGAGGATGCAGACCCTGGGGCACTGCCCGGAGAAGTGGGGTGGAGAGGGATTATCCCAGAGGTGCCCTAGATAGAAGGCAGTATAAATAAAGGCAGACCCTCCTCTTACTTTCTCTCTTCTTCCTTCAACAGCATTAAATATCATTAATTTAGACCCATGTTAGATATCAGAATTTGGCTATTTCTGCTCAGCTTGGCAGTTGTGTTTATTGCTGGGGAAATGTTTACCAAGCCAGTGAATTGTGAAAAGAGCCTTGCAGGGAGATATTTGGCCTACTGAAGGTCATGTTCAGCAGCTCAGGGGACTGTTCTGTTTTCAAGTTCGAGATGTCCTTTTCTATGTAAACACAGAAGTTTGCTGACAACCAACTTTCTTGTCCTCTCATCATAGTAGGGTCTCTGAGGACCCTGCTGTGTCAGCCAAGTGCTCTTGGACGTCCTCTCATAGTCTCTGCCAAGGAGGTGGCCTCATCCGGACCTATCACCATCAGCCAGGAACAGGCCACTAGATCAACCTAAAACTCCCTTTCCAACTGCTCTACCCCTTGTAGACACCCAATAGCCATTCCCTCCACCTTGACTTTTCCTCCTTCCCACCACCCTTCCCCACCTCAGTTTTGTCCAGGTATCCTCCATCTTCCTTGCCAGAGGTATGTGCTTTGGGAGAAGGCTGACCTCAGGGAGTAGGTCCTGGCTAGTCTGAACCAGTCTTTGTGGCCCCAGGTACCTTGCTGGTGATTGGATTAAACATGGATCTGTGACATGATTCTGGCCAATGTTATGTAGGAGAGATCTGAAACAGCATTTAGGAAAGGTTTCCTCACTCTTAAAAGGGATACATGATAAGGACTTCCCATTGTGACACATCAGAAATGAATCCAACTAGTATCCATGAGGATGTGGGTTCGATCCCTGGCCTTGTTCAGTGGGTTAAGGATTTGCTGTTTCCCTGAGCTACAGTATAGTTTGCGGACACAGCAAGGATCCCTCATTGCTGTTCCTTTGACATAGGCTGGCAGCTACGGCTCTGATTCGACCCCTAGCCTGGGAGCTTCCATAGGTGCAGCCCTAAAAAGCTAAATAAATAAATAAATAAAGGATATATGACAAGAGATACATTCTTGTCCCTCTGGCCCTTGTCATGTCTGGATATGATGGCCAGAACTGAAGCAGCCATCCTGTGACCTTAAGGGAAACAGCTTAGGGGAAAGGTGGATACTCTAATGATGGCGCAGTAGAAATTTGCGGAGGACCAGTTTATCATTCAGGGCCCTTGCAAGAATTAAGATCCATTCAAATTGAATCACTGAGGAGAATTTAATAAAGGGAATATTTACAAAGGTGTGGATAAGGTATAGAGAAACCAACACAGGGTAGTGTGGTACCATATGACTAGTAACAGAAAAGAGCCCTTACTCTCTTGGGCCTGAAGGGACAAGAGGAAGGATCTGTTCCTGGAACCCAGAGAGACAGAAATTGTAAGAAGAAGGGAGTTGCCTGGCAGGAGCTGTGGCCTCTCATGGCAGGGACTGGAGAAAAAATACCCTAAACTCAATCTCCTCCCACCCTCCCATCTCATGCCAATGCCTCCCACTGACTGCAACCAACAAGAAGCCAACGGATGAGGGAGCCCATTGACATAGTCTGCAGAGATCAGCCTCCCAGTGCCTAGAGCAGGGTGGAGAAGGGGGTGGTGGTGGATGTGGAGGACAAAGAGGATTTTCAGCACAATCTGGGTCTGCAATGATCTCATTCATCTGTTTGCTCACTTGTTTTCAGGCTCCTCTCTGAGGGCCAGTTCTGTCTTATTCACTGCTCTAAATTTCCTCCTTAAACAGTGGTTGTTTGAGCATAATTTACACTCAAAAGAGTATGGTTGGACATCCACTATTTGACAGGCACCATAATAAAGATTGGGTGACTAAGAACATAGTCTGCTTCAAGTTGTGCATAATCCAGAGAGGGCAAATGAAACCAAAGCAAAATGGCACTGTGGTGTTTGTGCCATGAGAGAGCTATGCCCGAAGAAGGAAAATTTAAACCAAAGTGGGTGGTCAGGACACCCCAGAGGAGGTGAACCTGGAGCTCAGTGTCTGAATGCACAGAGGCAGAAAACTAGAAGAATTCTAAGAGCTTCCTTCTCACTGGTGGGAAAGATGCGTGAAAGGGAGGAACAAGTGGGAAATTAGGTAAGAGAAGTGGCTCACATGCTGAGCTAAGGAGTTTGAGTTTGGTTTTGAATGTCTTAAGAAAGCAGTACTAAGGGATTTTACGTAGGGATATGGCTTGCTCAGTGAATTTCAGAAAGTTCACTTGGGTGGAGCATGGATTGAAGGGATGGGGTGGGGAACTGTTCTGTCCAATACAGTAGCCACTAACCACATATGGCTACTCAAATTTAAAATTAAATAAAATTGAAGTTCTTCCTGTGGTGCAGCGGGTTAAGGATCTGGCATTGCTGCAGCTGTGGCGTAGGTCAAAGCTGTGGCTTAGATCCAATCCCTGGCTCAGGAACGTCCATATGCTGTAGATGCAGCAAAGAAACAAACAAATAAATATTAAATAGAATTAAAAATTCAGTATTTCAGTTGCACCAGCCACTTCAAATGCTCAGTAGCCACATGTGGCTACCTATTGGCTAGCACAGACACAGAACTTTTCCATCATCACAGAAAGTTCTCTTGGAGAACACTGGCTAGAGTCAGCGAGACCAGGTAGGAGGTTCCTGCTAAAGTCCAGGTGGGAAGTTGCACTGAGAGTCTTCTCCGGGAAGTGCCACGGTGATGGAGAGAAGGGGTCAGACTCAAGAGGTATGTAGGCGGTAGAATCTTGAGAGTTTGGTAGCAGTTAAATAAGAGAAGGAGTCTGAAGATTCCCTGGGTTCTGGCTAGGGGGAAAACCCAGAGGGAAGGTTTTTGGGCAGGGAGGTGACATCATCCATTTGGGCAAGCTGAGGGCATAGTAGTTACTCAATAAATTTTAACTGTAAGGGTTATTATTTGCAATTTCCATAAAACCAATGCAGGAAAATGCCCAAAGCAGTCTTCACAAAGCTCTTACAGAGGTTAGTATTCTCACTTGTAAACACTGATTGAGTTAACAAATCTTTTTCTTTTCTTTCCTTTTTTTAAATTTTTTATTTCATTTTATTTTATTATTATTATTTTTTGGCCACTCCTGCAGCAGGTGGAAGTTCCTGGGCCAGGGACCAAGCCTGTGCCACAACAGAAACCCCAGCCACTGCTATGACAACTCCACAGGCCTACACCACAGCCATAGCAATGCAGGATCCAAGCCACATCTTCGATCTATACCACAGCTCACTGCAATGCTGGATCCTTAACCCACTGAGCAAGGCCAGAGATTGAACTCGAGTCCTCATGGATACCAGTCAGGTTCGTTACTGCTGAGCCACAGCAAGAACTCCCCCCCCAAAAAAATCTTTCTCTGAATACATGCTCTGTGTCAGTCCCTGTGCTAAAGACTAGAGATCTGAAAAAAAAAAAAAAAATGAAAACAGAGGCTGCCTTGACCTTCAAGAAACACAGAGTCTAAGGGGGGAAACAGCATGACAGGCGCTGTCAAGGAGGGCAGTACAGGGCTTGTGGGATCTCAGAGAAGGGGCTTAGAACCCAACCAGTATGGTGACAGCTGAGCAGGGTATAAAATGAGGATCAGGAGTTGCTCAGAGAACACAGGGTGGGCCGCACGTTTCAAGCAAATAGATTAACATTTGGAGAAAGACAATGGAGAAGGGGTCAGGCAGGACATGGTGGCAAACAGAACCAGGGAGGCAGGCAAGAGTTACTGCTGAAAACTTTGAGTCTCAAAGGAATTTGGTTTGTATCCTGAAATCTAAGGGGAATATTGAGGGGTTTTAAGGAGGAAAGGAGTCAACACACACTCCAAAATGAACTGAAATGAAAAAGATTAAAAATAATCCAGTGGTGCTGGCAGCCTTGTCACCATCTTCTGAGAACCTTAATGCCATGAGAGCAAAGCGGAGTAAAAAACAAACTCACAGGCTGAAGAGCAAAGAAGAAAGATGAGGCAGAGGTCCAAGTGAGCGTGTACACCCGTGGAAGCCACAGGAACAGAAACAAGGAAAGCCAGAGGCCAGAGGCACTGGTACAATTTGTTGCACTCCATGCCTACTGTCTAGAACTTACTCAATGGATCTAGAATACCTATTGCCATTCTGATCACCTAGACCATCTTTGAGACCCACCCTGCTCATAAAAAAACAGTTCCTTTTGGTTCTTTGCTCTGGACCTGTGACATTCCGGACTAGTTTTTTGTTTTGTGGTTTTTTGGGGGGTTTTTTTTTGTTTTTTGTTTTTTTGGTTTTTTTTTTTTTTTTTTTTTTGTCTTCTTGCTTTTTCTAGGGCTGCTCTCGCGGCATGTGGAGATTCCCAGGCGAGGGGTCTAATCGGAGCCCTGGCCACCAGCCTATGCCAGAGCCACAGCAACCGAGGGATCCAAGCCACATCTGCGACCTACACCGGATCCTTAACCCACTAAGTTAGGCCAGGGATCAAACCTGCAACCTCATGGTTCCTAGTCAGATTCGTTAACCACTGCGCCACAATGGAAACGCCCATTCTGGACTAGTTCTGTTCTCAGTTGTGACTGAATGTAACACGTATACAATAAATTGTCTCTTCCACTATCTTAGCTGAAGAAAAAAAAAAAAAATCCAGTGGTGAAGAAAAAAAAATAATCCAGTGGTGGTGAGCAGAAGAAGCAATCAGAACCCTCAGTCACAGCTGGCAGAAGTAAGAATTGGTTCAACTACTCTGGAAAAGTGTTCATAGCTAGACTTTACTAGCACTAAACCATGCCTAGGCTAGCATGGTTAGTAACGACCTAGCATTTCCACTCATTAAGTCTATATACAGCAGAAATGCATACCAAATATGTGCAAGAATTTCACAACAGCAGGTCTCATCATCACCCAACACAGAAAACCCAAATGTCAATGGACAGTTGAGTGGATAAATACATTGCTGTGCTTTCATATTATAACAGAACACCATACAGCAATGAGACTGAGCTACAACTTCCCCCAACTCTGTAGATGAATCTCATAAAAAAAGAAGTGACAGAAGCCATATACAAGAGTATGGAGTTCCCGTCGTGGCGCAGTGGTTAACGAATCCCACTAGGAACCATGAGGTTGTGGGTTCGGTCCCTGCCCTTGCTCAGTGGGTTAATGATCCGGCGTTGCCGTGAGCTGTGGTGTAGGTTGCAGACGCGGCTCGGATCCCGCGCTGCTGTGGCTCTGGCGTAGGCCGGTGGCTACAGCTCCGATTCAACCCCTGGCCTGGGAACCTCCATATGCCACGGGAGCGGCCCAAGAAATAGCAACAACAACAACAACAACAAAAAGACAAAAGACAAGAGTACACACTGCCCACTGAATCATACACTTTTAAAATGTTTGAAATAGTAAATTTTAGTTTTCTATTTCACTGCAATTTTTTTTTTTTTGGTCTTTTTGCCTTTTCTAGGGCCCCTCCTGCGGCATATAGAGGTTCCCAGGCCAGATCCAAGCCACATCTTCGACCTATGCCACAGGTCACGGCAACGCCAGATCCTTAACCCACTGAGCGAGGCCAGGGATCGAACCCGCAACCTCATGGTTCCTCGTCGGATTCGTTAACCACTGAGCCACGACAGGAACTCGCACTCCAATTTTTAAAAGTGAAAAAAAGTTCAAAGAACTCTATAACACAGAGAGTGCGTGTAAACTATGAATTTTAGTTGATAATCTTGTATTACTATTCATTTGCCAATTGTAACAAAAATGTATCACAGTAATGCAAGATGTTAATAATGTGGGAAACTGATTGGGGGGGAGGTATATGGGAGCTCTCTGCACTCTCATTCAATTTTTCTATTAACCTAAAACCACTATAAAAATTGAAGTCCATTAATTTTTTTAAAATTCCATGCCACAGAGTTCTCCTGTGGCACAACAGATTAAGGATCTGGTGTTGTCACTGCAGCGGCTTGGGTTGTTGCTGTGGTGAGGGTTTGATACCTGGCCTGGGGACTTCCACATGCCGTGGGCACAGCCAAAAATTGGTTTTAATAAAAAAAAAATTCCATGCCAAAAAAAAGTACACAGCATGATTTCATTTACATAAAAACAAAAACAGAAAAAACTAATTGATGCTATTAGAAGCTGGGAACATTGTTACTCAAAGAGAGGGAGCGCCAGGGGTTTCTAGGGTCCTGGCAACATTTTTTTTATGGGCACACCTAGAGCATATGGACATTCCCGGGCTAGGGGTCGAATTGGAGCTGCTGCTGAGACTTATGCCACAGCCACAGCAGTACAGCATCTGCAATCTACAGGGCAGTTTGCGGCAATGCCAGACCCTTAATCCACTGAGAGAAGCCAGGGATCAAATCTGAATTTTCACAGATGGTCTGTCAGGCTCTTAACCTGCTTAGCCACAATAGGAACTCCACATTTTGTCTTTGACCTGAGGGCTGGTAACATTACTTTTTTTTAACTCTGTAAAAAATTCATTGAGCTATGCAGATTACCTGCACTTTTCAGTACGTATCTTGCAATTTAAGAACATATTTAAAATAAAAAGGGAAATTGTCCCTCATGTAGAAGTCCAAAGAATTTACACAGATGGAAAGGGGGAAGGAGTAACTTTACCAAGGGGAAATCTGAGAAACACTTCTTCAGCCAGCTAATCAATGCCAACATCAACTTTCCTGCTAGGTTGCTTGATATATGCAATGAAAATGGCACTTCACTTCTGTGGTCTTCCCACCAATAACCCATAACCCCAGCCTTGTCCTGAGAAAAACATCAGACAAATCCCAATAGTAGGACATCATGCAAAACACCTGACCAGTACTCCTGAAAACTGTCAAGGGCATGAAAAAACAGAGTCTGAGAAATGTTACAACCAAGGGAGCCTAAAGAGGTAAAAGACTCAGTGCAATGGGGTGTCCTCCTTGATGGGATCCTGGGACAGAAACCGACATTAGACAAAAAAATAAGAAAATCTGAATAAAGTATGATCTAGCTGACTAGAGAGAGAGGAAGAGAGGGGAAGGGAGACAGAAAAATAGTTTTCTATAAAACCTACCCTAGGAGTTCCCATCGTAGCACAGTGGTTAACGAATCCGACTACGAACCATGGGGTTGCGGGTTCGATCCCTGCCCTTGCTCAGTGGGTTAAGGATCTGGTGTTGCCGTGAGCTGTGGTGTAGGTCACAGACTCGGCTTGGATCCCATGTTGCTGTAGCTCTGGCATAGGCTGGTGGCTACAGCTCCGATTGGACCCCTAGCCTAGGAACCTCCATATGCCACGGGAGCGGCCCAAGAAATAGCAAAAAGACAAAAAAAAAAAAAAAAAAACCCTACCCTAACCTCAGACCTTGACCTTTTTATAGAGTGAGCCAAACCCAGTGAAGGTACGGATAGAAAAAAGCTCTCCTTTCCTCTCAGCCACAAAGCCTCTGTGGCTTCGTCAGATTCCCCAGCCCTGCTCTTTGACATCATCGCAGCTTTCTCATCTTCAGGAATTAAAAAAGCCCAGTCCTAACTAAAGCAAAATTGGCTTCTCATACCCAGTTTTGGGTTTGTCTAGGCAGGGGAGAGGCACACTCCGTTTGGCACTCCTTTCTTTCCCTGCCATCCTGCCCCCACCACGGGGGAAGGGAAAGGGGGAGGGTGCTGGAAGAGGAGCCGATCTCTTTTTATTTGGCTGGTGCTGTTTATCTTCTCTTAGCTGACAATGTCCTTGTGTGTGGTAAACCGTCCAGAGCCAGCTGTTCATCGAATGCCTCGGAGCTCCAGCGTGTCCTCCACATCACACAGTGCCTAATGCAGCTGCTGGACTCTGGCTGACCTCTCACCAGCGCCCCTCGCCCCCACTCAGCTCCTTCCCACGGTGACCCTCTGTAGCCTGTCACTGCTGGGGTCCCCTCCCCTCTGTTGCCAGGTCTCATCCATGCAGCTAAAGTCCATCATGTTGGCCCAGCCCTCAGGAGACTTTCATCCTGATAAGGTACCCAACTCGGGCCATGTGGGGTGCCCTCTGCTGCCCTGCCATCACAGACTCAGTGTCCACTTAGCTTCTGGGTCCACAGATCTCTCCCCTAGTGGTCCAGAGCACAGTCTTCTAAAGGTTCAAGTCCCAACTCTAAGATATGAGATCTACAACAAATTACATAACTTCTTTGCGCCTCTATTATCCCACTGTAATATGAGAATAGAATTAATTTCTATCCCATAAGATTACTGAGAACGTTTTTTGTTAATAAGTCTAGAGCTCGGATAACAACATGGGGCCCATAAGTAAAGAGCCTTGTAAAGAGCGTGAAAAATACACAAATGTCATCGTCTCTCTCTCTAGGCTCCCACCCAACTGAACTCATGGCTGAGGAGTTCCCTTCTTGCAGGCATCCCACTCTTAAGGTTTGGGTCCTCTGGAACTCAAATGCAGGAGGAGAGAACCATCATGGGACTCCCTCCTTACCAAGCAGCAGCTCCACCTCAAAAGTCCCTTTCAGGAGTTCCCGTCGTGGCACAGTGGTTAACGAATCCGACTAGGAACCATGAGGTTGCAGGTTCGGTCCCTGCCCTTGCTCAGGGGGTTAACGATCCGGCGTTGCCGTGAGCTGTGGTGTAGGTTGCAGACGCGGCTCGGATCCCGAGTTGCTGTGGCTCTGGCGTAGGCCGGCGGCTACAGCTCCGATTGGACCCCTAGCCTGGGAACCTCCATATGCCGCGGGAGCGGCCCAAGAAATAGCAACAACAACAACAAAAAAGACAAAAAGACAAAAAAAAAAGTCCCTTTCATACAATGGACAGCCCCGGACATTCCCACAGGGTCTCAGCTCACCTCTGTCGTGTCTATTCTCCCCTTCGTCTCCATATAGATACACAGATTTACTTTTTTTTTTTTTTTGAGTGATGCACCTGCAGCATATGGAATTTCCCAAGCTGGGGGCCAAATTGGTGCTCCAGCTGCTGTCCTACCCCACAATTTGCAGCAATGCCAGATCCTAACCCACTGAATGAGACCAGGGATGGAACTCACATTCTCTTAGACACTAGCTGCTTTCTTAACCTGCTGAGCCAGAATGGGAACTCCTAGTGTACATTTTTAAACAAAACCGTTGAAAAGTAAGTTGCAGAAATAATGACACTTCATCGCCTAAACACTGGAGCAATTCTCTCCTAAAAACATTAATCTCCTAAGAATATTTCTTTAAATATTTGCCCACGAAACCATGATAACAGGCTCATACATAAGAGAATTAACATAAACCCCATAATATCATCTAATCCTCAGTCCATGTTTGCATATCTTCAGTTGTCCCAAAAATGTCTTTTGTAGCTTAAAAGAAAATGCTTTTTTTTTAATCCAAAGTCCAATCAAGTTTCACATATTGCATTGGGTTGTTATGTCTTTTTGGTCTCTTTCCTTTAGGAAAGGTTCTTGTCTTCTTTTTGTTATTTTATTTTATTTTTTTGCCACACGTGTGGCATCCAGACATCCCCAGCCAGGGATTGAACCTGCACCACAGAGGTGACCTGAGCCACAGCAGTGAAAATGCTGGATCCTTAACTCACTGAGCCACCAGGGAACTCCTTTTTTTCTTTTTTAATGACATTGACCATTTTGAAGATTCTAAGCCAGTTGCCATGAAGAATAGCCCACAGTGTGGATTTTCTTCATGAAATTTTACCATCTCTTAGCAAGGGGTGGGGGGGCTCTCTTCAAAATATAGGATCCTCATCATCTCTTGCTTTCAGATTAAGGACCAGGGCTGAAATTCAGAGGTGGCCAGAACATACTTACTCCTTACCTGGTTTCATAGGTTGTTGGAGGAGTATTACAGGGCATCCTTCTGGAGAGGAGCAGTGACATACCACCACCACCCCACCACACACTCCACCCCCACCCCCACCACCCCACTGACCTGCCTGGACTGAATGTCCAGGCAGGGTCCTTCCTCCGGGGTACAGTGGGAAAATAGGCTGGACCAGCCCAGAGGATTTTATTCCCAGCACCCTATCCTGTCTTGAGATAAATAACCACCCCCTTCCTGACTCTGGACCCCAGAAAGGAGCTGGAAGATACTCCCCAAGGACATAGCACCTACCTTCGGAAGAGCTGCCTTTGGGCCCTGGGAAGTAGGTGGAGCTGAGGGATCATGGCCCAAGGCCAAGGACAGATCTTTTCAATGTATTTTGGTGTCTTTGATATCAGGTGACCAGGAGAGCAGGGCCAATCTGATAGGGGTGATGTTTATAAAAGGTCCTTTACCAGGAACCAGAAGTTGTGTATCAGCTCCTACAATCCTGCTGATCTCAAGCTCTGCCTCTACAGGTACCTTTCTTGGGCCCATTTCTAAGTTCCTAAGATCCCCCATCATGTATCCTGGGAACCAGTGGAGATCGAGGGATGGAGGGACCTAGGTTAGGTGTAGGAGGCCTGAGTTCTAGTTCTTGCTGCCCAGCTCCTGACTTCAGTTTCCCCATTTTTAAAATTTTTTAGTTTTTAATTTTTTTATTGTTTTATCTTTTTGCCTTTTCTAGGGCCGCTTCCCATGGCATATGGAGATTCCTAGGCTAGGGGTCTAATCAGAACTGTAGCCGCCAGCCTACACCAGAGCCACAGCAACGCGGGATCTGAGCCGCATCTGCGACCTACACCACAGCTCACAGCAACACCAGATCCTTAACCCACCGAGCAAGGCCAGGGATCTAACCGGCAACCTCATGGTTCCTAGTCGGATTCTTTAACCACTGTGCCACAACGGGAACTCCCCCCATTTTTTTAAAATGAGAAGCTTGGTTGGACTAGGCCACCTCTAAGGATGCCTTGCATGATTGAAGTAGAGAGTGGATAGGACTCCCCATCAGGCAAGAGGGCAGCCCTGGCCTGACTGCAACCCAGCCTCAGCCTTCAAGGCTATGAGGGGATGAGGACTTGCCCTTGGAGGAGGTTTTCTTCTTAGTTTTGATGAAGAATGCCCTGGGGGAGGGAGCTTCCCAAGCCATTTGCATCAGCCCTGGGACCTTGGTCCCATCAGTGTTGCTTGGGGAGGAGCAGCTCCCTGTTCCAAGGGTATGAGGAGGTATCAGCAGTAAGCTAGCCCTGGTGGGGTCCCTTTGGCACAATGCCCAGCATACACCCTGCACTGGGGGCTTGCAAGTGTGCTTCTCTGTTTTGAAGTGGTCACTTCAGCCTCAGAATAGGAAAGTGAGGTTATGGGCAAAGGGGAGGGCCAGGGCTAGGAGTTCAGACACTCAAGTCGGGAATCTCAAGGCTCCTTTCCAGCCCCTATTCTGTGAGGCACTCTGTGGGTGAGCTCCTGGGATGCAGGAACCACATGACTTAGTGGGTGCAACTTTCTGATGTCTAGCTGGCGGCAGAAAACATGTGCAAGTGCTTATTGACTTAAGTGAGCAAATGAATGAATGAATGAATGGCTCCATCCTATCCCTAAGTCTGGCTCTTCCTTCCTCTTTCCCTGTAGTTGGTACAGATGATATTATTCCAGCCCAGTCTCTTCTCAGCCACAGAGCTGCTCCTGGCCTCTGCCATCTTCTGCCTTGTATTCTGGGTGGTCAGGACTTGGCAGCCTCAGGTCCCCAAAGGCCTGAAGAGTCCACCAGGGCCCTGGGGCTGGCCCCTGCTCGGGCACGTGCTGACCTTGGGCAAGAGCCCACACCTGGCCCTGGCGAGGCTGAGCCAGCGCTATGGAGACGTGCTGCAGATCCGCATTGGCTGCACCCCTGTGCTCGTGCTCAGCGGCCTGGACACCATCCGGCAGGCCCTGGTGCGGCAGGGCGACGATTTCAAGGGACGGCCCGACCTCTACAGCTTCACTCTGATCACTGATGGCCAGAGCATGACCTTCAACCCAGACTCTGGTCCAGTGTGGGCCGCCCGTCGGCGCCTGGCCCAGAAGGCTCTTAACACCTTCTCCATTGCCTCAGACCCAGCTTCCTCCTCCTCCTGCTACCTGGAGGATCATGTGAGCAAGGAGGCCCAGTGCCTCCTTGGCAAGTTCCAGGAGCTGATGGCAGGGCATGGGCACTTCGATCCCTATGACCACATTGTGGTGTCGGTGGGCCGTGTCATCGGTGCCATGTGCTTTGGGAAGGGCTTCCCGCAGAGCAGTGAGGAGATGTTCAGCATCGTGAAGAACAGTCATGAATTCGTGGAGACCGCCTCATCCGGGAACCCCGTGGACTTCTTCCCCATCCTTAGATATCTGCCCAGCCCTGCTCTGCAAAGATTCAAGAGTTTCAATCAAAGGCTCCTGAAATTCCTGAGGAAACTGGTCCAGGAGCGCTATCGGGACTTTGACAAGGTGAGCCCAGGGTGCAGGTGGTGCAAGAGCACCCTAGAGCTTGGGTATGGCCCCTCTCACCCAGCTCCAGGGCACCCACACAGCTGGTATGAGGCTGGGCCTAGGAAGACTCTGGGGACATCTCAGACAAGCTGTGTGACCTGGAGCCAATCCCTCTCCCTCTCTGGCTTCGGTTTCCTCATGCCCACAGCCTCGCTCTCAGGGCCGCTCAAAGCCCCAGAGAGATGAGGCTGTGAATGGGCGGGGTGGGGGGGGAGTGAATGAGTGAGAAGGCTTTTATTCTACAGGAACCTGAACCCCAGCAGTGACTAATTCCCAGCTCAAGTGACACTTTGCTTCCCTGTACTCACATCAACCTCCCTTTGAAACTGGACCCCTGGGGTTTTTGGGAGGAAGGGTCAACAGGGCATGAAATGATACTTTGTTTTTCTGTTTGTTTGTTTGTCTTTTTGCTATTTCTTGGGCCGCTCCCTTGGCTTATGGAGGTTCCCAGGCTGGGGGTCGAATCGGAGCTGTAGCCACCAGCCTACGCCAGAGCCACAGCAACGCGGGATCTGAGCTGCGTCTGCAACCTACACCGCAGCTCAAGGCAACGCCGGATCGTTAACCCACTGAGCAAGGCCAGGGACCGAACCTGCAACCTCATGGTTCCCAGTCAGATTTGTCAACCACTGTGCCATGACGGGAAATCCGAAATGATACTTTAAGTCCTACCTAGGGCTGGTCATCTCCTATCATGAGCTCAGTCCACTGCTCAGGGGCCAGGAGGTAATGCCAGATGGGGGCAAGATCCAGCCTTCCACCCCTGAAATTTAGGGTGCCCCTAAACTTGTGCCCCCTCAGAACTGTATCCAGGACATCACAAGCGCCCTATTCAAGCACAGCGAGGAGAATTCCAGCACCAGCGGTGGCCTCATCTCCCAGGAGAAGACCATCAACCTTGTCAATGACATCTTTGGGGCCGGTAGGAGCCAGACCCCTGCCCCTCCATCCCTTAGTTCACCTGCTGTTCATCCACTGCCTTGCCTAGCCCCCAGGGCCATCAGATAACTTGCCAACCACTTGCCAATGGTACAGGACACAGAGACCTGGCCCAGGCTTAAGTGTTTGAGCCCAGGCTGTCCCACCACTGAAAGCTCAACCCAGTCCCTCTTCTACTCAGAGCCTTAGTTTCCTCATCGAAACAATAAAGGCTTCTCTGGTCTGTTAAGTCTAGGTCCTTGTAATTCTAGTAGCTAATCATGAAACCTGTGATTCAAGTTTACATTGAGGAGACCAGGTCTCTGCTCTCAGAAAATTCAGGGTAGGGGGCTTGGGGGAAAAGGAGGAAGACAATGCTTGGTACACATATGGTGAGTGCTTAGTAAATGCTGGCTTCTTGTTCCTGTCTTCCTTCCTTCCTCACCTTGCCCCATGCTGCCCAGGATTTGAAACAATTACCACAGCCATCTCCTGGAGCCTTTTATACCTTGTGACATATCCTGAGATACAGAAGAAGATCCAGAAGGAGCTGGGTATGCAGTGTCCCCCAACACTCTTGTCCTTGGGGTCCCAAGTCATCTGTTCAATCTACATATGGCTGTTACATGCCTACTAAGTGCCAGACCTGGGCATACAATGGTGCCTACCTTTGCCTAGAAGATATTGGGGTGGTGGAGGGTCAATGGGTCTCAGACCTGTAACGTAGTACCACATATAGTGACACCTGGCATGAGGATGCAGATGCCATAGGCAATCAGGACAGCCCTGAAGCCTTGCCTGTCCTCTGCATTCTGCAGACACAGTGATTGGCAGGGAGCGGCGGCCCCAGCTCTCCGACAGACCCCAGCTGCCTTATATGGAGGCCTTCATCCTGGAGCTCTTCCGATACACCTCCTTCGTTCCCTTCACCATCCCTCACAGGTGAGGCCCACCTATCCTGCCCTCCCACCCCTAAAATCTTTGCCATGTTTCCTCCTCCCAGTTTCTCAGCCCTGGCCCTGGTTGGACCTCAGCATCTCCTTCCTGGCCACAGCACCGTATTCCTCATAGACTCTCAGCCTCTACTCTGCCCCCATCCAGTCCAAACCTGATCAAACTACCAGGCTTTCAGGAGAAAACCACACTCCTGACCTCAGCTCTCATTCATTTCTGCTCATATCCCCTCCCTACAAATACTCTCAGCCCAGCCAGGCTGCCTCATCATCCCTCACAAGCATGAACCAGCCAGCTTCTAATTTTGCTTATGCTAGACCTTCGGCTTGGAAGGCCTTTACCCCTCTTCTCTGGCTCCCAGAATCCTATCCTGTTGCAAACTTCCCTTTCCACAGAAACCTTTTTTGACTCATCCAGCCGCACAGCTTCATTCTCTGATGTCCTGTAGGATTTACTGTCATTCGTCTTTTATTAAGTCCTGGGATTTTAACAATGTCAAGAGAGTTTGTGAACATTGACTTCTGTGCGAGTGTTGGTCTAGTTATTCCCAGAGGAAGAGCCCTGACTCCTCAGCCAGGCTGGGAACTGGCCCAGACTGTCTGCTTCTTGGTTCCAGAGAATGGCCAAGGACACAGCTGGGCACAAACAAAAGTTTGGTAAACATCTGTTGAAGTTGAAGGACAGGCACTGAGAAAGAGGAAGAATCATTTCCACACTTTCCTGCTCCTGACCATCCCCCTGGTGTAGGGTGCGGGAAACCGTGGTGGGCAGGCCATTGGGGTGGGGTGGAGGTAGGAGCAAGAAGCTCCCAGAGACCCAGCCCAGCTTTCCAGCCCCTGAGCCTGACAAAGCCCTCTTCCCTCCTTAGCACAACAAGGGACACGACACTGAATGGCTTCTACATCCCCAAGGAACGGCATGTCCTCGTAAACCAGTGGCAGGTTAATCATGACCCGTGAGTACACATCCCCCACTGAAAAATGTGTGAAGGCCAGCAGTCAGGAAGGCTCTTTGTCCTCTCGGAACTGGCCATATAATAAAGGAATGGTGCCTTGATGGTTCTGCAGCCTATGCTAAGGGACAAAATTTAGGCCCATGTTTCTCAAATGTTAGTGCACTGATCAGGGAATTGGCTTTAGATTATGGGGCCCTGTCCCCCCAGATTCTACTTTGGTAGGTAAGGTGGTATCCCGCAGGAAACTCTGATGCGAATCACTTAAGGACCTCTTTGGAAAAAAAAAATAAAAATCCCACTGTAGTCTTTAGGTAGGAGGATCATATAATTTACCATTCAAACGGGGGTACCTCTGAGTGTGAAAAGCGATGCTATCCATAATTACACAAAACAGGAGTTCCCATTGTGGTGCAGCAGAAACGAATCTGACTAGGAACCATGAGGTTGCAGGTTTAATCCCTGGCCTCACTCAGTGGGTTGAGGATCTGGTGTTGCCATGAGGTCACAGACGTGGCTCAAATCTGGTGTTTCTGTGGCTGTGGCCTAGGCCTGCAGCTGTAGCTCTGATTCAACCCCTAGCCTAGGAATCTCCATGTGCTGCAGGTGCGGCCCTAAAAAAGAAAAAAAAATTACTACAAAACGATAAGCATAAACCAGGATGGACTCTTGATTCCTCTTGTATATTGAGCAGGATAAAGACATCCATCCCTTCTTTTAATTTCTTTTAAAGTTTTATTTCTCTAAAATAAGAAATTAACATTAAAAAGCACTATTTTCAGGGCTGGTCATTTTGGAGAGAGCTATGTAGAGCAAATAAGCATCAAATACAGTTTGGTCCCTTTCCCCACCCTCCTTTCATTGTTCTACATCTATTCTAACACAGAAGTCCCCCCACCCAGGCCTTTTCCCCCAGGGCCTCCCCAGCCCAGAGATCTCACCTCCTCTGTTTCCTCTCGCAGGAAGCTGTGGGGGGACCCATTCGAGTTCCGGCCAGAGAGATTCCTCACTGCCGATGGCACTGCCATCCACAAGACCATGAGTGAGAAAGTTATTCTCTTCGGCATGGGCAAGCGCCGGTGCATAGGGGAGGTCATGGCCAAGTGGGAGGTCTTCCTCTTCCTGGCCATCTTGCTGCAGCAGCTAGAGTTCAGCGTGCCTCCAGGCGTGAAAGTGGACCTAACCCCCACCTACGGGCTGACCATGAAGCATGCCCACTGCAAGCATTTCCAGGCACGTCTGCGTTTCCCCATCAAGTGAAGTTACCAGAGTTCTGAGGCAGAGGGAAGGGTGCAGGTTGCTCAGGAACCTTCCTTTCATCCTTTCTTTTATTTTACTAACACCGTTATAGAGATGTAATTCATTTACCATGTAATTCACCTCCTTAACATACACAATGCAATGGCTTTTAGTATATTCACAGGGTTATGCTACCACACCACAATCAATTTTAGAAGCATCTCATCACCCAAAAAAGGAACCCATACCTATGGATGGAGTCACTCCCCATTTCCCCCAACCCACCTTCCCTGCCCCACTAGTCCTAGGCAACTATTAATCTACTTTCTGTTTGTATAGATTTGCCTACTCTGGATGTTTAATATAAATGCAATTATACACTAAGTGGTCTTTTTTTTTTTTTGTCTTTTTGCCTTTTTCTAGGGCTGCACCCATGGCATATGGAAGTTCCCAGGCTAGAGGTGTATTTGGAGCTGTAGCCACTGGCCTACGTCTGTGACCTACACCACAGCTCACAGCAACACTGGATCCTTAACCCACTGAGCAAGGCTGGGGATCAAACTCGCAACCTCATGGTTCCCAGTTGGATTCGTTAACCACTGAGCCATGACAGGAACTCTGACCTCTAAGCAGTCTTTTATGACTGGCTTCTTCACCTAACATGACATTTTCAAGGTTCATCCACGTTATAGCATGTGTCAGCAAGTCCTGGGACCAGGCCCAGGTCAGTTTCCTCCGTCATGGATGGGTACATCTTTCACTGATCTTTCATCTCTCCTTTACTGTATGATCCAAATCTTGGAACATGTGAAGGGAACATGGAGGAAGGGACCCAGCCTTGTGGGCCAAACCTAGGTGGGTGAAGGGGGATCCCTTGTGTGCAGTCCTCAAAAGGAAGAAGACATCTGACTTCTCACAATGTTCTGATTTGTTCATCCACAGCTAGGGAAAGGTGAACTCCCCAGAAGTGCTTGGATTACCTACAAAAGGCCCAGGTTCCATCAAAGAGGGCTATCAAAAGAATGAAAAGATAAGCCACAGAATGGGAGAAAATATTTGCAACTCATATATCTGATAAATGATTAATATCCAAAATATACAAGGAACTCCTACAACTCAACAATGACAACAAAAAACAAACAAGCCAGTTACAAAATAGGCAAAAGAGTGGTGATCATTTTGTAACTCATAGAAATAGTAGGAGTTCCCGTTGTGGTTCAGCAGTAATGAACTCCACTAGTAACCATGAGGATGCGGGTTCGATCCCTGGCCTCACTCAGTGGGTCAAAGATCTGGCATTGCTATGAGCTGTGGTGTAGGTCATAGACACAGATCTGTTCTGGCGTTGCTGTGGCTGTGGTGTAGGCCAGCAGCTGCAAATTTGATTTGACCCCTAGCCTGACAACTTCCATATGCCACAAGTGTGGCCTTAAAAAGCAAAAAAAAAAAGGACATTAACATGCATTGGTGAGGACATGGAAAAATCATAAGCCAGGTACATCACAAGTAGGAATATAAAATGATAGAGTCCCTGTGGAAAATAGTTTGGCAGGTCCTCAAAAAGTCAAGCATACAATTACCACATGATTCAACAAGTCCCCTCCTAGGTATCTACACAAAAGAACTGAAAATAAGTGTTCGAAAAAAAACTTGCATGGCAATGTTTATAGCAACACTATACTTAATAGTTAAAAGGTAGAAACAACCCAAGTGTCCAACAATAGACATATGGATAAACAAAATGTGGCATAGACATGCAATGGAGTATTATTCAGCCATAAAAAAGGAATGGCATTCTGATGCATTCTACAACATGGATAAACATTGAAAACATGATGCTAAGTGAAATAAGCCAGGTATAAAGGGACAAATACTATATGATTCACTTACATGAGGTATCTAGAATAGGCAAATTCACAGAGAAAGAAAGTATAATAGAGGTTACTTAGGGGCTGGGGGTGGGGAAGGAAGAATAGAGAGTTATTGTTTCATGAGCATAGAGTTTCTGTGTGGGATGATGAAAAAGTTCTAGAAATAGAAATGAATAGTAGTGATAGTTACACAGCATTGTTAACATACTTAATGCCACTGAATCATACACATAAAATTATAAATTTTATTATGTATATTTTAACCACAGTTTTTAAAGGCAAATAACACAATAAAATGTTATTGTGTGCAATAAAAATGAGCAAGCATCAAAGCCACGAAAAGAGATGAAGTAACTTTTTTTTTTTTTTTTTTGGTTTTCAGGGCCACACCCGCAGCATATGGAGGTTCCCAGGCTAGGGGTCGAATCGGAGTTGTAGCTGCCGGCCAACACCACAGCCACAGCCACAGCAACGCAGGATCCAAGAAGAGTCTGCAACCTACACCATAGCTCATGGCAACGCCAGACCCTTAACCCACAGAGCAAGGCCAGGGATCGAACCTGGGTCCTCATGGATGCAAGTCAGATTCGTCAACTGCTGAGCCACAACGGGAACTCCATGATGGAGGAACATTGCTAAGTGAAAGAAGCCAATCTGAAAAGGTTACCTATTTCATGATTCCAGCAATATGACATCCTGGGAAAGGCAAAACAATGGGAACAGTAGAAAGATCAGTGGTTGGAGTTCCCGTCATGGCTCAGCAGTTAACAAAAACCCAACTAGCATCCATGAGGATGCAGGTTTGATATCTGGCCTCACTCAGTGGGTTAAGGATCCTGCATTGCTGCGGCTATAGTGTAGGCCTGCAGCTGTAGCTTTGATTCGACCCCTAGCCTGGGAACTTCCACATGCTGCAAGTGTGGCCCTAAAAAATAAAAAAAAATAAAAAAGAAAGAAAGAACAATGGTTTCCAGAAGTTCAGGGGTGAGGGAGTAGGTGGGAGGAGGGGGGATGAGCAGGTGGAGCAAGGGGATTTTTAGGGCTATGAAACTATTGTGTATGATACTGTAGCAGTGGATACATGTCATTATATATTTGTCAGAAACTACAGAATGTGCTACCCTAATGTAAACTGTGGACTTTAGTTAATAAAAATGTTTCAATACTGGCTCATTAATTGTAGAATAAGTACCTACCAATGCAAGATGTTACTAACAGGGGAAACTGGGAGCAGGGAGAGGTACATAAAAACTCTTGCTACTTCATGCTCATTTCTCCATAGCCTAAACCTGCTCCCCCCGAAAAGTCTATCAATTAAAAAAACCAAAAAGGCAAGTCATCCAATAAAATATTGCCAAAACATTAGGGAAAGAAGGCCCAGGACTTACCCTTTGTTCACAATAGCCTTGGGGGTGGAGCACTTCCATGGTGGCAGAGGCCCCCTTTTCAGCTCAGACACACGCTCTCTAATTTGACCTCCAGTGTTTCCACCTGCAAAACAGAGGCAGGGAGTTGAATTACTTGATCTCACGAGAGCCCTCGGCTCTAAGTGCATAATACCCTGGCTTCAGTCTTCACAAAATGAAAGAGCTATTTGTTATGTTTCTTTGTTTTCTCTTTTTTGGCCACCATGAGGCATATGGAGTTCCCAGGCCAGGGATCAGGTCTAAGCCACGTTTGCAGTTGCGACCTACACCACAGCTATGGCAACACTGGATCCTTAATGCACTGTGCCGGGCATGGGAGCGAACCTACGTCCCAGCACTCCAGAGATGCTGCAGATCCTGTTGTGCCACAGCGGGAACTACTATTCATTATGTTTTACATGCATGAGCAAGGCTCCTCGCCATGGGGGAAAAAAATGGATACAGAGAAACAGTGCTTAAGGATACTGAGATTTGGGCTTCGTCCCCTCTCACACACACCTGAACTGACCACCTGTCTCCTTAATGTCCCTCCTGTCTCCTTAATGTCCAAGGCTCTTTCCAGGGACATATCTTTATGCTTGGGGGGGATTAACTGGCTGGGGGTTGGGGATGAAGGAAGGAAAATGATTGAGGAATTCTCAAGGAGTGTCCTAGAAGGAGGTGAGAGAGAATGACACAGAAAGAACGGCTATGCCCGCACATCTATCCTGACCCCCTGGCAGCCACAGCTCTGATTCAACCCCTAGCACAGGAATTTCCATATGCCGAGGGTGTGGTCCTAAAAAAGAAAGAAAGAAAGGAAGGAAGGAAGGAAGGAAGGAAGGAAGGAAGGAAGGAAGGAACTAAAACAAAACAAAACACAACACAACACCCAAGAATAAAATCTGGAGTTCCCGTTGTGTCTCAGTGGGTTAAGAAACCAACTAGTATCCATGAAGACACGGGTTTGATACTTGGCCTTGCTCAGTGGGTTAAGGATCCAGTGTTGCCATGAGCTATGGTGTAAGTCACAACATGGCTCGGATTCCACATTGCTGTGGCTGTGGTATAGGCTGGCAGCTGTAGCTTCAATTCAACCCCTAGCCTGGGAACTTCCATAGACTGCGGGTATGGCCCTAAAAAAGAAGAAAATCAGCTGGATTCTGTGCTAAAACCCAGAAGGAGGAAGCACCTCACCTGAGCCCCACCTGTCTGGGTCCAGGCTTGGCCTCAAACCCAAACTGAACTCCTTAAGGAACTTCCATCTGAGAGGAAACAGCTCAGCTGGCAGACGAAGGAGGCACAGCCCTGCCTTGGGGACCCTGTCTGAGGGGGAAGGCAGTTCCATCCTGGGAACCTGTGACTGAGCAAAATGTGACCCTGTCCTGAACGTCACAAGCTGAGGGAGGAGACACAGCCCCATCTGGGGGCTCCAGTCTGAGGGAGAGACGAGTCTACCCTGAGAGCCCTGGTCTGAGGAGGGAGGTGCAGCCCATCCTGGGGACCTCAGGAAACATGGCCGGGTCTGAGGAAGGAGATGGGCCCTTGTTCTGGGAGCTCCAGTCTGTCAGAGACATGGCACATCCTTCAGAAAACTCCACTGATGCACCCTGCAAAGCCCCCCAGTGAGCCCCAGACATTGCCATACTTTCTCAATCCAAGACTCAGCCAGGTCCCAGCCTGGTCCCACTGGACCTGGAGAGTTTCAGGTCCAGTGGTCACCCAAGGTCATTGCCCTGCCTGGCTCCCTGTGGTCAGGAGTTGGCCTGAGCTTCTCACGCACACCTGGCCAATCTTTAACTCACTTGCGCTGGTTTAGGGCTCCCCTCTGGCCAGAGCCAAAGCAGGAGAAATTGGACATGGAGACTTTGCCCCCCACAGCAGGCTGGTGGCAGACTGGAACCGTCCTGTCCTGCCCTTTCCTGGACAGGCCCTGGACACACCACCCAGGCTGTTCTCTCAACTCCCCAGGAGGTAGACACCATTATACCTCCTTTAGAGATAAGAAACACAAGGCTGAGAAGCTGGGAACTGGCTGGGGAGGGCAGGGCACTGGGGAGGAGCAATCTGGTGAAGATAAAATGGTGTGTGGATTTCCCGTTGTGGCTCAGTGGTTAACGAATTCGACTAAGAACATGAGGTTGTGGGTTTGATCCCTGGCCTTGCTCAGCGGGTTATGGATCTGGCATTCCCGTGAGCTATGGTGTGGGTCACAGATGCAGCTCAGATCTAGCGTTGCTGTGGCTGTGGCGCAGGCCAGCAGCAACAGCTCTGATTCAACCGCTAGCCTGGGAACCTCCATATGCCACGGGAGCGGCCTAGAAAAGGCAAAAAGACAAAAAATAATAATAAAATAAAATAAAATGGCATGAAAGACTCTGGGCTGGGAATCCCACCTTGACCTCACAGGGAGAATGAGGTGACTTCCCGAAGTCTCCCAGCCTGTCTGTCCAGGTCAGACTCTCAACTCCTTTTTTCTAAGCCTCTACCACTAACCTGCTCTCTCCTTTGTATAACTCATTTCAGGCTCTTGAGAGAGGAGTTTGATTAAACCAGGCCATGTTGCTCAGTGCTGGGTCCCCTTGAGCAGTATCCAAACAGTCATAGCACACTGGCCACCATGGCCCAGGAGAGGCAGTGACCCAGGGGACAGCCAGCAGAGCCGCACAAGAGACGCCACCTGTCATTCTCCTGGCTGCCCACCCTGCCCCCTACTCTTAGTGCCCAGCAATCTTGCCCTCATCCTCAGTCCTCCCTAAGATGCCAAATGGCTGGGTTTCTCAACAACTTAGAGAAAAAAAAACACCACTCCTGTTTTTTCCTTTCTTTTTTTCTTTGTCTTTTTAGGACCACACCCAAAGCATATGAAGTTCCCATGCGAGGGGGTGAATCAGAGCTACAGCCGCTGGCCTACACTACAGCCATGCAGGATCCAAGCATCTACAAACGGCAACACCTAGGCCATAGCCACGCAGGAACCGAAGCAACACCTATCCTCCTATACCAAAGCTCACAACAACACTGAGACACAATGGGAGCTCTATCCTCACTTTTGTTTTGGCTTAGTTCACTCCTTCTCTGAAGGCGGCTGTGACACTGGGGCAGGTGACCCTGCCTGACTTCTTTTTTCCTCAGGGTTACCCCCCACCCACCCCCACCCCCTTGGTCCCTATGCAAATGAATCTAGTCATTAGGGACGCCCAGGTCTGTCCAGGTAAGTCTCAGTCCAAAGGCAACTTGCTCCCCAAGGAAGGATTTTCCAAATGACAAAGGAATCTGAGGAGGGAGCAGACTATCTGAAA
The DNA here is from genome assembly GCF_016906955.1 of Phacochoerus africanus. Lineage (NCBI taxonomy): Eukaryota > Metazoa > Chordata > Mammalia > Artiodactyla > Suidae > Phacochoerus > Phacochoerus africanus. The sequence goes on along the minus strand of NC_062552.1, from coordinate 60,009,362 downwards.
GAAGGGTGATGTTGGAGTTGCCATTGTGGTGCAGCAGAAACAAATCCACAAGGAACCATGAGGCTGTGGGCTCAATCCCTGGCCTTGCTCAGTGGGTTAAGGATCTGGCTTTGTGGTGACCTGTGGTGTAGGTCGCAGACACGGCTCGGATCTCGAATTGCTATGGCTGCGGTGCAGGCGAGCAGCTATAGCCCTGATTCGACCCCTAGCTGGGAACCTCCATATGCTAAAAAGCACACTCACCCCCCCCCCAAAAAAAGAAAGAAAGTTTATGCAGTTCAAAGAGTCAGCCCTCCACCTTGTCCTCTCATTGGCTCCTATCCCTGAGAGGGGACTGCCACGAGAGGTCATCACACCCTGAGCTGAGCTCCCCAGCCCTCAAGGATACCCTCCCTCAAAATTAGCCCCCCAAGACCCTACACTCCACCTACCCCTCTATCCTGACGTGACACCAGGGTCGCAGAATTCCCCTGGAACCGGGGTCATCTCTCTAATTCAAGGTTGGGCAACTGTTGTGGCAGCTCTATGGTTGTGCAGGGGAGGGGGCACTTGTGGGTGGGGAGACTGAGGGAGGTGGCTTCTGGTCTCCACTGAGGCCACCTGTGCTCTCCCTGCCAACCCTGCGTGCCAGCAGGTGCTTCTAGTTTTAGAAGGCTGGCATGGTGATACCTGCTATTCTTCCCCAGGCCACTCCTCACCTCTACACCCCATTACCCTGGGCCGGTAATTAATGGTAAGAGTCTAATTCTCAGCAGGGCCTGGGAAAGGGAAAGGGGATGAGGCAGGAGGCTGGCTCACAAAGACAGGTCTAAAGCCCAGCTTGCCCGCTAATCCTGGGCCAGTTGCACAAAATTCCTGAGTCTAGATTTTTTCATCTTGTAACTGGGGATGATAATCCTACCCCCCAGGGTTGCTGGGGGCCTAATGAGATGAAGTATGCAAAGTGGCACATATTAGATCAATGCTACACACACGCACACACACCAGGAATGCCAGGAAAGGTGGTCCGGGGCAGGACTGAACGCAGGACACATGCATGGCATGCCCAGCTGTGCAGATACCACGCCCACACGTGTGAGCCAGCATTCCTGGGACCTCGCACCCCCTCACTGGGGTCTTGCCAGGACCTGGGCTCAGCCCACTTCCTTCCACTGCTCCCCCCACCCAGCAGCTGGGGAGGGCTGGGGGGGTGCTGGCGTGCCAGGGAACAATGGGCCCCCAACCCCTTCCGGCCCATTGCGTGAGAAGGAGCTGCCGGAAGGAAACTCACCTCCCAGTGGATCGGGGCACCGCCCCCCTGATGACTGCCCCAGGGAAGCCTGGAGATCCCCCATGCTGCTCAAGGGGGGGCCTGTACACTCCAGGCCTCTCACTTGGTACAGTCAGTCCTTGCACCTGGCCTGGCCTCCCCCACACCCTTTCAGAGGCATCCCTGACCCCCTCCCCAGGGGCTGGGCTGGGTCCACCTGCAAGAGTCCAGGGCCCTGTCCTCATTCATCTCTGTGTCCTTGGTGTGGTCTGGCTGGAGCAGTGACCAAGTGAGTGAGTGAGTGAGTGCAGGAAGCCAGTCCAAGGATGGTCAGAACCCAGGGCCTGGGCCAGGAAAGATGAGAGAGAGAAGGATCCAGCTCCAGGCTCAGCCAGAAATCCTGCGTTGCAGACAGGGAGGAGGTCAGGGCCCCAGAAATCCCTCCAGAGGGCACAGGGCACACAGCTGAGGGCCTAGGATGTTCTCCCCGCCCCCAAATTCCTTCCAGCACTCAGGGTTTCATTTATATAGCAGAGTCTTCACCTATGCCCCCAACTTTCTTTCTCAGGCAACAATCACCTTCACACCTGGTGGGTCCAGAGCCTCCACCATCAGACTAGTAGCCTTCTGATGTGGGGGGAGAAGGGCTCTTCTTCCATTGTGCCTGTCTTCCACACCCAGCAGGGTGACTCAGAGGGTTCACACCTGGTGAGCTGCTGACCAGAGCTTCTGGACAAGATGCACCCTGTCTGGGCCTCAGTTTCCCCACCTGGCAGCCTGTGTACAGAGTAGACTGGGTGGCCATCTCTGGTGTAGCTGGGCTCTCCTGGCAGAGCTGGGTCTGATCTGCATCTTGCTCCACTACTTCTTTTTTTGCACCATGACCCCCAAAGTTCTGAGCAGGGTCTCCCCCTGTCCAGGTCCAGGTCTCCAGATTCTCAGGTGTGAGCATTGCCAGCAAGCGGGAGGAACAGACACACGCTCCACAAACTTGCCTGATGACACTACTTGGCCACATCCACCCCCACCTCGGAGGACATGCTAACCTGGGGCCTGAGTGATTCCTCGGTTCCCACGGCAAGAAGGACTCTCAGGCATGCAAGCAAGCAGCTCCCATGGCCCGAGGGCACAAGAGATGGTAGGCACACCTGCAAACACACACCTGGCTGCAAGCATGCACATACCTGGCTGGCGTGCCGACCCTCCTGAACGCACACCTGGCAAACTCAGGCACATATATGCACCTGACCAGGCTCATGCTTGCCCATGTGCACGCACCCACAGAGAGTGGGTGCCCGCCTAACAGGCCCCCCAGAACTAGTTTTTGGTTTTCTATGGGATTTGTTTGTTTTTGCTTTTTAGGGCTGCACCCATGGCATATGGAGGTTCCCAGGCTAGGGGTCGAATCAGAGCTACAGTTGCCAGCATACGCCACAGCCACAACAACGCGGAATCCGAGCTGAGTCTGAAATCTACACCACAGCTCACAGCAATGCCAGATCCTTAACCCACTGAGCGAGGCCAGGGATTGAACCTACAACCTTATGATTCCTAGTAGGATTCATTTCCGCTGCGCCACAACGGGAACTCCCCCACCCCACCCCAGAACTACCTTTGATGTGCATGCACATCCACAGCCCACTCCCCACCAGCTCACTGGTACTCTTAGCTGGGCCACCCCAAGAATGCTCTCTTCTTGCGGACACCACACAATGACTATGCCCACTTGAAGTTTCAGAGGACACTAAGGATGTGGCAGGGGTTTGTGGATGAATCCCAAGCAGGGCCCAGGGGTAACAATGAGGTCTAGTGCCGTATAGCAGATGATACAGCAGTGAGTTTTTGTTCCCAGCAATGCTACCATTTCATTCATTCATTTGTTCATTCATTCATTCACATAAGTTTTTTTTTAGTAAAAGTTCACTAAAATTTTTTTTACATTTCAAATCAACGGGGAAAATATATGTTATGAATTAAAGTTCCCTGGTAGCCTAGTGGTTAAGGACCTGGTGTGGTCATTGCTACAGCTCCAGTCACTGCTATGGTGTAGGTTCAGTCCCTGGCCCAGGAACTTCTGCATGCCATAGGTACATCCAAAGGAAAAAAAAAAAAAGATATGTTATTGAATAAATCATGTTGAAAATAACTGGATACGTACCTCCCAACACCAAAATAAATTTAAATGGATCAAAAACATTTGGAGGAGTTGCCTTCAAGGCTCGGTGATTAACGAACCGGACTAGCATCCATGAAGACGCAGCTTTGATCCCTGGTCTCATTCAGTGGGTTAAGGATCCAGCGTTGCCGTGAACTGTGGTGTAGGTCACAGATGCAGCTCTGATCCTGTGTTGCTGTGGCTGTGGCATAGGCCAGCGGCTACAGCTCCGATTGGACCCCTGCCTGAGAACCTCCATATGCCACAGGAGCAGCACTAAAAAGACAAAAAAAAAAAAAAAGAAAGAAAGAAAGAAAAAAGAAAAAGTTTGGCCTTACCCACAGCATGTGGAAGTTCCTGGGCCAGGGATAGAACCTGAACCACAGCAGTAACTAAAGCCACAAAAGTAACCTGAACCACAGCAGTGACAATGCTGGGTCTGGGTCCTTAACCTGCTGAGCCACAAAGGAACTCCCGAATGGATCAGATATGAAATGTTGTTATTACCAAACCATAAAAGGCCAGAAGAAAACATAGAATTGATTTTTTAAAAAATAATCTGAGGCTGGAAAAAGCCTTTCTAAATTTGACACAAGTCCGAAAGCTTTACAAGAAAAATTAATGCTACTATATAAAAATAAATCATTTCTGCATTTAGAGGAATCATGAACAAAGTCAAAAGACATACAGCAGGAGTTCCCGTCATGGTGCAGCGGAAATGAATCTGACTAGGAACCATGAGGTTGTGGGTTCGATCCCTGGTCTTGTTCAGTGGGTTAAGGATCCAGCATTGCCATGAGCTGTGGCATAGGTCACAGATGCAGCACGGATCTGGCATTGCTGTGGCTGTGGTGTAGGCCAGCAGCTGTAGCTCTGATTCCACCCCTAGCCTGGGAACCTCCATATGCCTAAAAAGGCAAAAAAAAAAAAGACATACAGTAAATGTGCGCAGGGTATCTTCACACATTTGGCCCTTCCAGATGCCCTCTCTACCCAGCTCCACCCTGCTCTCCATCTTGTGAAGCTGGCCTGCAGGGGCATCAGCCACAGATTCCCTTGCACTGGGTTTCTAGCAGGGCCCCTGGAATGGAAGCTCTAATTAGGAGACTGGCATCTCTCCCAGCAGCTCTTTTCCAGGGAAAGCTCTGGTAACAGCTCCCTCTAGTGGCATACGTCTGGCAACGCAACTGCCTGGCTGAGTGGAGCTGCTAACTTAACCGGGGTCACCTCTGGCCGGGAGTTGGAACACGCCCTACCTTGCCCCAGACTTTGAAATGGGCCCCTTTTAAAACACTGCTTCTTTTGTGTACAAACCTCAGGGCACGCCAGTATGCATATTCTCGTGTATCTGCAGGTTCATGTGTGAGCCTTCTCCCTGTGATTACACTGAGCACTCCCCGAGGACAGGATCCAGTTGCCATTTTCCTTTTTGCATAATAATTTAATCCTGACAACAATCCCATGGGGCACATGCTATTATTTACGCCTTTTTACAGATGAGAAAACTGATGCCCAGATCATCACGTAAATTGTCCAGCAAGTAAGGGGCAGAGCAAAGACTCAGACCCAAGGGGGTGGGATGGCAAAGCGCCTGCCCTTCGGTCAACACTAGATAAACAGGCAGTGAGCCTCATGGCACAGAGGGGGAAACTGAGGTCTGGATAGGCACCTGGCAAGCCGATGTAGACAAGGTTAAAAAGCCAGCCTTCATTCTTCCCAGCCAGGCCCCCTCCCAGGACCCACTGCCCTCAGGACTGGAAGACCATCCTGCTCCTGCCGGCTTTCCACCCAGCTGGGCAGGCAGGTGGTAGGTGGGAACAGAACAGGGAGGCTCTGAACTCTCTGGCCCTTGCCCTGTACCTCCAACTTGGAATCCAAAGGAGTCCTGGCCTTCTTGGCCCTGTGCCCCCCAGGGACACACTTGATATGTATAACAAGGGACTGCCTTCTCCCCAGGCTACTCCTCATCTCACCCAGGCCCCCCTCCGAGGGCAGGTGGAAGTCCTTGTGCTTAACCACAGCTGTGCCTGTGCTAAGCCTGTGCTAAGCCCCTACAGAGTCCAGGAAAGCAGCTGACCTGGGAAGAGGCCAGGAGCTCTGAAATGAGCACACTCATTAGCGCAGTCCTGCTCCCCTGCACACCAGCGCCCCCTTTGAAGTCTGTTTCCCTGGAGGGGTGTGCATGCCCAGGATACTGGAAAGCCTGCACCACAGTCTGCCCTCCCAGGGGATAATGAGAGGGACTCCAGGAATGGTCATAGCCCACACCTCCCCCCTGTGCCTTAAGCTGCCACCACAGGCCTCCCACCTGGGGTCAGCTCTGCCTCCAGGCTCCTCTCCTGTACTCTAGGCCCCTCCTCCTGGCAGCCAAATCCTCACATTCTCCTTGCCCCAGAAAAGGCGGAATCTGTCCCTATCGCCAACCTGGAAGACTTCCTAGACACTTGCTACAACTGTTTTCTTCAAATTCTACATTTTTTCCCAGTAGCTGGACTTACTATGCCCCACTTCTCCTTCCCCTGCCAAAAAGAAGTCAGGCTTGTGATATTCCGGGAGGAGAGTTCTGCTCCCCAGCAGCTGTCCAATTCTGAGTCCCTCTTCCTAACCCCAGATCTCAGGTCAGGATTGGCCCCCATCCTTCTGCTTGGAGCTGGAGCAGCAATAACGTAGTTTGGGCTGTCCCCTCGTGGCCAATCAGAGAAACACAGGCTTCTTGAAGCCACTGATTCCGTCACCTCCTGCAGTCCTGGAGACCCCATCCTAAATAAACAGACAATCTAAGGAAAAGTGAGTTTACCTCACACATGTAGCCTCAAGTCCTTCCTACCCAGAAACTGGCCAGAGGACTCTCGCTGCAATCCCTTCCCCTTCATTCCCTGGCCTGGTCTTCAGAGACCCACCCAAAGTAGAAATTACACATCCAGATTACTTTTTTTTTTCTTTCTGGGCTGCAGGTGTGGCATGTGGAAGTTCCCACCTAGGAGTCGAATTGGAGCCACAGCAATGCCGGATCTGAGCTGCATCTGCGACCTACAGCACAGCTCATGACAACACCAGGTCCTTAACCCACTGAGTAAGGCCAGAGATTGAACCTGTATCTTCATGGACACTAGTCAGGTTGATCACCACTGAGCTGGGATGGGAACTCCCCAGCTTCCTGATGGGAGTTCATCTTCTGTTCTCTTACTTTCAGAGACAGGGAACTCACTACCCCAAGGCTGACCCATGACCTTTTCTGTTCTGGAGGTAATCAGGAACACTGATGGTGTGGACCCACCCCTGATCTCCTAGGACTCACACTGCTCACTCACCTGGAGCAAGAGGTGAGCACACAAGGGTTACAGGTGCACCGACTGGCACAGAAATGGGCATGGCCAGTGCTAAAAGAACCTACTCCCCCGCCTACATCTTCTTAGGGGTCTCATAATAAAAGGAATTAAACCCTAGAATCTTGAAGACATCTTGGGTCAGGCTGCCCCCTTAATTCTGCTCTAGAATCAGCCAGAGTCCCCTGAACACTTGCTCTCTGCCAGGTCCCTCTTGGTGCTTTACCCCACTTAGTGCTCACAACAGTCTGAGGGCAGCGTGCTCATGCCTGCCAGGCATCTGGGCATGGGGTGCCAAGGGGGAGGTCACCTGCCCAGGATGACATGGCCAGTCATTTGCAGAGTCAGACATGACTCTGGTGACTCCAGCAGCTCCTGCAGAATACCCTGACCCGACGCATGACATCTGGGCCCAAGCAAGGTCTGCTGAGAAGGTTTGGGGCAGACTGTGAAGCCAGAAGTTTGATCCCAGCCTGCCCCCTCGTGCCCCTCCCCTCCAGCCCTGCCTCCACCAGCGGCCCCACTTTGGGACCCAAGGTTATCCCACTCAGACCCTCCTGCCCTGCCCCAGCAGCTCCTCTAAACCTCAGTGGAGGACTGGCAGGAAGGCTGTGAACATGTGCCCCAGCTCACTGCCCCTTTACTGCCTAGCAACTGGTAACCTGGGGCCTCTGAAGTGGCCTGGCATCTGAAAGCAATTCTCTTGGGGCAGGGGAGAGAGCCAAGGCTTTGAGGAGGTCCTGCAAATCACATTCTGTGGGCCCCCCTTGCCATACAGATAAGATCTAGATGCTACTGTTTTCCTTGAAAGATGATGATGAAGTGAAATCAAATGTAGAAACACCCAGCTGTTCAGAAGAGCATGCCTGCCTTCTTGGCCTCACCTTGCTCTTGTTACTCAGGGGAACCCCAGAGGGTGTCAGCAATGCTCAGGCCAGTCCAGGCACTCGGGGCCAGCATGGTGGTGGCCTTGGAATCAGAAAGCAGCCCAAGGTGGGGGACCCTGGGGAACTCTGGCAGCCAGGTGCTGATCTGGCTGTCCCCCACCAGCACCCCGTGTGGAAAAAGCTGTTCCAAAGGCAGACAATAGCCAGTAGGAGTGGTTTCTGGAAGGGCTGGATTCTGCCTCTCTGTGAAGGGATGACCAACCCACTCAGGCTTTCTGGAAAAGGCCTTATCTCCTCCCTTTCTAGCTGCGCTGGGTTCTCTGTCCTCATCTACCCTGGCCAGCCCTGCTCAGAGCCTGCCCTGCGGCACTCCTAATTGGCGAGGGTCAGCTCTGTCTCTGGTCCTAATTGAGCCCAGGACAGGGTCTTACCCAGGCTCCTAGAGGCCAGTTTTTCCAGAGCAGACGCCTGCTCTGCAGCTAAGGCCCTGGGGCTGCTGGCCAGAGCTGGGTGATTTTGCTCTGCCTGCAGACCCATCACTTTCTCTTGCCCTTGGGATCTGCACTCTGGCCACTAGAAGGCGCTGTTCCCCCTCAGGCCCGATGCGACCACAGGCCCGCATCCTGGAAGATCAAATTCTAAGAGACCACAGAAGGCAGATCATGGTGGGGAGTTCAAGGGAAGCCAATGGCCTTTGTCTAACCGCTCCTATGAATCTGGCACTTCCCACGCAGGACCTCACCTCCCCCTCTAGCCACCGCAGTGGGGGCGGGAGCGGGGGTGGGGGCAGGGGGCTAAGTCACAAACGACAAAACCAACCTCTAGCTAACAAGCAAAAACCAAACGTGCTGTACACCAAAGCAGCAGAAAAGAGAGTCACTCAAAGAAGACCGCCACAAAGGGGACAGCCAACGTCAGGCCTCCAGTGCAGTTTGAACAGGATGCTGCCACCCCAGCCTCTTGGCTCCCAGCTGCAATTAAAAATACTCTTCACGGGTCCCTAGCATTTGTGGCTCTGCTTCCCTCTGTTGCACACCCTCTCCCTAGCTGACTTGAAGCCTCACATTCTTTCTGCACCACAAGCTTATGGAAGCAACCAGCTCCTCCCAAGCTTTGGTCCTACCACTCCCACCTCCATCATTCACTCCTTCAACCCCCCCCCCCACCCCAGGCTAGGTCCCTGTCTACATCAAGCACCTAGGACCCGGGCTCCCAGACTCAGGCAGGCCTGCCTTTCCTCTGAGGCTGCCTCCCTCACTGCTGACTGGTCACATGGTGGGGGACTGGCTGCACTTTGTGTGCTTGAAATTGGAGCTGCATGGCCCCAGGAGTAGGGAGAAGAGTCTGGGGGTAAGAGGACCAGCTCTACAACCAGAACTGGCTTTAGCTGGAGAGGCATGTGATCCAGACCTCCAGGAGGCTACCTCTATGCCAGGAGAGCACTCCTGGAGACCCAGCAGTTAACGGGAGGGGTCTAAGAAGATGGGCTGGGAGGGAGGACAACAGGGGGGCAGACAAGGGCCTTCTCCTTGGGATGGGAGCCCTGAGACCTGTGGCAGGAATGGCAGCCAGAGACCCCAAGGAGAATTCAGTTGCTCACTTATTCACTCAACACACAATTACTGGAGCTCCAGCTGTGGTGCAACAGGATCAGGTGCATCTCGGGAGCGCTGGGACGCAGATTTGATCCCTGGCCCAGCACAGTGGGTTAAGGACCCGGTGTTGCCATGGCTGTGGCTCAGGTCAAGACTGTAGCTCAGATCTGATCCCTGGCCCAGAGGCTCCATATGTGGCCAAAGATGAAACACACACACATACACAATTACTATTACAGGTTCTGTGCACCCCATGGAGAGACAGCCCCAAAACTCCCCACCCAGACACCCACTCTTCAGAACTAAATTCTGAGGGGGGCTTAAAAACCAAAAGGAAGGAACGTTTCCCTCCAGGTCCCCTGGAGCCCCCTGACAAGGGCCCTCCAGGCCCCGTTCCTGACTCAGGGAGTTTCTAGAACCTCCTCAGCTCAGGTAGGGTCTCCTCCCAGCCCAGCTCCCCACACTCTTCCAAAAGCTCCACAGATCTCAGCGAGGGATACACAGGCTTATTCACAGATACACCTGGGCAAGAGGCTTTGCATGTGATTTGCAGAAGCTTGGCCTGAGGCTCAACAGCACCCAGCTGTTCTCCCTTTGCAGCCCAAGCCAGGCAAACCTCTGCTCCTTCCCCCCGCCTGTCCCCGTCCTACAGCAAGTTTCCAACACAGAACCCCACCGTGCTTTCCCCCACACAGTCCCCATGAGAGAGTCAGAATAAAACACCAACTAGGCCTCCAACTTGTGAGGCTGAGCCTGGGTCTGGGTGGAGGTTGGTCCAGCCTGACTCGGTGGTGAATCTGACTAGCACCCATGAGGATGCAGCTTCAATCCCTGGCCTCTCTCAGTGGGTTAAAGGATCCAGCGTTGCCATGAGCTGCAGTGTAGGTCAGAGACACTGCTTGAATCTGGCTAGTTGCTGTGGCTATAGCATAGGCCAGAGGCTACAGCTCCTATTCCATCCCTAGGCTGGGAACCTCCATATGCCACGAGTTCAGCCCTGAAAAGCAAAAAAAAAAAAAAATAAAAAGACAAACACCTGGCAGGTAAGGGTCTCTGGGCAGCCCTGAGGGGGCAGCATCAACCTGTAAGAGGCTTTGTGAGCCCAGGACTCGGGGTACAAAGAACCAAGGAAGTTCTGGTCCTACCCAGCCCCAAGGACTCCAGTGCCTGGGAAATAGTAAACACACCCTCCACATTTGTGAATGGATGGAGGAGGGCTACAGCTCATGAGCCATCGTGAAACTGCAGGCTCAGGAATAGAAAAAAAGCCTCAGGAAGCTGGACTGAACACTCAGAGGACAGCAGGGGAGAGCCTATTTCAGGAGTCAGAGAAAACATATTCATCTCACTGCCAGTGAGTGCAAGTGAGCCTTGGGCCAAAGCACTGTGCTAAGTGATTAACTTTTCAGCATCAGAAGTTAGGTGACTTTTGCTTAAGGTCACACGGCTGGGCAGGAATGAGGCCAGGCCAGTCTCTAACCCAGAAGCTGTTAAAATAAATTGGGTAAGAATGATACAATGGCATCCTGAAATCTCCCTTCCCTACCCAGGGTCTGGTGATAGAGCTCCTTCATGGAATCCCCTCAGTTTTCTCCTCTGCAAAATGGGGAGAATAATACCTACCTGTTAAATGGGGTGGTGAAGATTAAATGACAGTTAAGACATGTAAAGTGCCTAGGACAGTGCCTGGCATATTGTAAGCCTTAGAGTAGTGTTACTTACTGATATTATTATTCATTGGAATTCATGTCACTCATTCATTTAACCACTTCTGAGCACGGGGTTTCAGCCTCCAGTGGCAGACCAGGAAACCCACACAAAGCAGGCGGTCAGTACTGCAAAGCTGAGGTGAGGGCCCACACAGGGCACAGCAGAGAGGAGTGATCCAGCATGGGGATTTAGAAAAGGCTCTATTTTTTTTTTAGAACTGCACCTGTGGCATATGAAAGTTCCCAGGCTAGGGGTCAAATAGGAGCTGTAGCCACTGGCCTATGCCACAGCCACAGCAACTCCAGATCCGAGCTGCGTCTGTGACCTACACCACAGCTCACCACAATGCCAGATCCTTAACCCACTAAGCGAGGCCAGGGATCAAAGCCGTGTCCTCATGGATGCTGGTCAGATTCATTTCCGCTGAGCCACAATGGGAACTCCACTGCAGCTTCCTGGAAGACAAAAAAACCTGTCAATTCTCCACCCACAAGCAGAAGTGATCTTTTAAAAATGCAAATACACAGCTGAGACAGCGGTAAAACCCTCTAAGAGCAGGGTCCCTCTGTCCTGAGGAGGAAGTCCAAAGACTCCACTGGACACAGGAAGCCCTGCAGGCGCTGGGCCCTGCCCCCCATGCCCTGCACCTCAGCCCTTCCTGGCCTATTGCCGCTTCTCCCAAAGCTCAACCTCTGCTCTGCCTGCCTCCCAGGCATCTCTCCTCCCGCAGTCTGAGCACTCAGGTCAGGAGGGCTTCTCTGCACTGCACCAGCATCACACCTGCCCGTCGTTCCTGGTATATCTCAGCTCCCCGTTTAACATCAGTATCTCCACCAGAGAGAATATACTAAGAAGAAAGACCAAGAAGAAGAGATGTGCCAGGAGGAAGGCTCCAAGACAAGCTGCAGGGATCCCAGGTTCCTTGACCACCAATTTGTGTCAGAACTTGTCTCTGCACCTACCCACTTGAGAGAGATTCCAAGTTGGGGAGCCCAGACCCATGACCTTTGAGGTCAGGGGACCAGCCACTTACCCCCTGTGAGGTGGGTGGGGAGGCCCTCCAGCTCCCAACAGCCTCAGCACCACCACTAACACCCCTAAAGCCAAAAAGCCACCAAACCATCACCACCAAGACATCTGCCACCATCATGGTGGAAACAAGCAAACAAGCTTCCTAGGAAATCCACTTGGAGCAAAGTGGTGTGGTAAAGAGAGTAGACCTTCATCTAACAATAAAAAGCTTGTGCACAGTAAGTGCCCAGCTATCATCATCAGTAACAATAATTATGTATGAGGAAGTTCCTGCTGTGGCACAGCAGGTTAAGGATCCAGCAACATCACTGCAATGGCTTGGGTCACTGCTGTGGCACGGGTTCAATCCCTGGCCCAGGAACTTCCACAGGCTGTGGGCACAGCCAAAAAAAAAAGTATCAGTCACATAGTAGGTGCTCAGTAGATGTAGTTCCCTGGTCCCAGAGGGACAGAAATTGGAGGCAGTTAGCAGCCGCCCACCCTCCCCATGCCCAGGCTCCACTTGTGCACAAGGAGTCAGAGCCGCACGCAGATCACCAGATGAACCCTTCAGTACATAGGAGGGGAAAGTGAGGGCTAAATGGGGAGCATCTGCCCCAAGTCAGGAGCCAGTCTGTCCCTAGAACCTGGGTCTTCCAGGCCAAAGCCTTGTCCTCATGATAAAGTCAGCCAACCAGGGGGGGATGGGTTCAACGTGTGATGCCCCTAGATTCAGGTGGGCAGGGCTTACTCCCAGGGCAGCTTTGTAAGAGGGAGGCAGGGGGGCTCAGGCTTCTTAGGAAAACACAGGGCTTATCTGGAAGGCTGAGGCTTTGCCTCTGCATGAGGCAGGCACAGCTTCTTGCCTTGATGGAGCCCACGGAAGCCAGCGCTCCTGCAGCTCGGGAAGGGGAAGAGGTCACAAGGGAGGGCCGTTCTGGCTCTTGGTTCCCAGAGCCTTCAGCAGCTGTGGCTATCAGCTTGGCCAGCTGGCCTTGAGATGGCAGGGGCCACTGTGGTCACAAGCTGCCTCCTCAGGACTCTGCCCTAGCATTGGTCCAGTCTCCCTAAAGCCCTTCTTTGCACTGCCTCCCTGCCTGCACCCATCCCCACAGGTCAGTGAGACTTCCACAAAGAAGTGGCATTTACACCAGGCCCGAGTGATCCCAAACCCTTTCCACCTGGTCTCACTGCCGCCCAAGTGTCCCCAGGTGCTGTTTCCTGTTGATGCCCCTTCCCCAGTGACAGCTCCTTCCACCCTCCCTAGCCTCTTTCTGGGGGATGCTTGTTTCCCTAAGTTTCCCCCCCTCCAGCAGGAGCAGCAGGAGCTCTCAGGTGGAGAGAATGATGACAAGGCCAAAGATGAGCTCCTATAGTGGGAGAGCCAGCCTCTGAAGAGCCAACCAAAGGTGCTGAGAGCAAGGGAAGCTGCTCACAGTCAGCTCAGCCTGAGCACCTGCTCTGCAGGAAGTAGAAGGGGACTTTGCTGGAAATCTGCCTTTAATCTTGGCTTCCTGTTTTCTGCCCTGGGGGACCGCCCAGAGGATCTGAGTTTCAAACTATTTCACACCAGCTTCTCTAAACTGCCATCTCAGGGCAAAGAGGCTGGGGGAGGGGAGGAGACAGTGTGGGGTGGGGAGGAGAGGCCCTTCCCTTCCCTGAGGATCCTGGGAGCAGAGCTCAGTCCATACATAATATGCTTAAGCTCCAGATTTCTGGTAACCAACCCAACTTTTGCATCATCGAGCTAGTGCAGTTGCCTTGTGTCATCAAATGCAGCCAGGAGTCCTGAGGCCCATTCCTCACATCCAGGCATCTTCAGCCCTTCCTCTCATCTCCATTCTCCCAAGAAGGGGACAAGTAGCTGACCTGGCAGGGAGGGGGCTCTTGTTAAATTTCCTCCCCTGTCCTAAAACCCGAGGACGCTTTTCTGCTGATTTCCTTTCCTAGAGTCCCTGAGAGGGAAGGAACTTTGGTGCCTCAGGCTTTGGAAGTCCTCTGACCAAACCATAGCCCTGGAATGGGACTCTAGGAAAGTTCCTTGTCTTTTTTTTTTTTTTTTTAGGGCCACACCCAAGGCATATGGAGTTTCCCAGGCAGGGTCCAATTGGAGCTCTAGCTGCCAGCCTATGCCACAGCCACAGCAACGCGGGATCCAAGCCACGTCTGCGACCTACACCACAGCTCACAGCAACGCCAGATCCTTAGCCCGCTGAGCAAGGCCAGGGATCAAACACGCATCCTCATGGATCCTAGTCGGGTTCTTTAACCACTGAGACATGAAGGGAACTCCCTAGGAAAGTTCTTTAGGTTCGAGCCTCAGTGGCCTTGTCTGTAAAACATGGCTCCAGACACCTACTTGGCATCATCCTATGGAACAGGCATCTTAAACTCAGCTCATCCAAAAGCCACCTCCTGCTTGTTACCCCCAGCCTGCCCCTCTCCCATGTCCTCCCTACCTCAGCAAAGAGCACCAGCACTTCCCCAGGTGTTTCCCTGGTCCCTGAGAATCAGGCCCGCTTTTCTCCTGGGGCCTCCCTCCTCCCAAACAACCCCTCACTGAGCGTTGCGTGGCTCTCCTTTGTCCACCAGGGCCCATGCCCATCATCACTGGACAGGTTATGCAAAGTGTCCCCACTGGTCTTTGCTCAGTGGTGTCACTCCCCGGCTTAACATCCTTCAACATCTCCCCATTGCTCCTATGATAACAATCCAAACTTTTCTTTTTTTCTTTTTTGTCTTTTCTAGGGCCGCTCCTGCGGCATATGGAGATTCCCAGGCTAGGGGTCTAATTGGAGTTGTAGCCACTGGCCTATGCCAGAGCCACAGCAACTCGGGATCCAAGCCGCATCTGCAACCTACACCACAGCTCACGGCAACGCCGGATCCTTAACCCACTGAGCGAGGCCAGGGATCGAACTCTCAACCTCATGGTTCCTAGTCGGATTCGCTAACCACTTGGCCACGACAGGAACTCCAACAATCCAAACTTTTCTGATAAAACTCCTGGCCCACAACACCCGACCAGCTTGGGCCAGCTTCCTCTCATGCTGCACTCCCCTGCTCCTCTGATCCTGTCACCTCCGTCTTTCCAGCTGTCCTGTAAACTGTGGGCTCTCTGGGCCCGTCTCCTGCAGTGCTCTCTCCTCCATCAGACATTCATGGCCCTCATCCCACACTGTCTAATTGCCCTGCTTACCTATTTACCCCACTGGACAAGAACCAGGGTAGTTTTCATCTCCCGCATCCAGAATAGTGCAGAGCATTTTGCAGGCGCTCAGTATTTGCGGGAATGAAGGAATGAATGGTGATAAGGTTGGAAGTTAATTGGCTCCTCCACTAGAGGAGAGCTCTGTGGGGCAAGGCCCTTTATTGATTTCTCCTGAGCCTGGGGTTCAGAACGTTAACAAGTTTATTTCACTCTGCTGTGAAGAGGTGGAGCCAGGATGCAAATGCAAGTCTGTTTGACTCCAAAGTTCATACTCAGACCGCAGCAAACTCAGGGGAAAAAGTCAAATGTGCTTGAGGGTAACGAAAGATGGGCTGGTGACAAAACTGGAACAGGGATTAGAGCATTTTCCCCAAATCCCCACAGCCCTTTTCTCATTTTGCCAGCTGATTCAGTCAGGGGAGGGGAGATGTCAACTTCACACTTCCAGAAGCCTTTGCAAAGCCGCTGAAGGCCTTCCCTTTAGCCTGAGAGGTGGCCCCATCCGGTCCCAATTTATCATTCCATCTTGACCTCAGAGGAAAGAAAGGGAAACCAGCCAAGCTGAGCGCCCTCCCCACCTCCCTCACCCCTAGGCCGTTATCTTGCTAGATCTGCACCATCTCTTGTGAAAGAGGTGCCTTTTTTGAGCTTGATCTTACAGAGGAGGAAACTGAGCTCAGAGATGTTAAGTAACTAGCCCAAGGTCACACAGCTGGGAAGCGGCCCCGCTGAGATTTAACTTTATGATTTGAACTCCAAATTCATACTTTTCCCCATCACACCACAGCCATCTCTGAGACTTACTGGATGTCTCCTAAGGGCAGGGGTGGGACTACTGCTTCCCTCCTTGAAGGGCTGGCTCCTTACTGGAAAGCTGGCCCAGGGGTGCACTGGGTCGGAGGGCCATTCTGTGGTCTGTCTCGGGAGGCAAACCCAACTCCTCTCTGTGCAATGTACAGCCACAATGCACACTCAGCTCACTCTCCCACAGGGCCCTTTACTGTCCCTCTCAGTCCCTAGCCCCTCACTTATTTTGAATTTCAAGACTTTGCAAGTACACCTCATTTCCCCCACCACAGTATGCCCCTCCCCTCCGCCCACCCAAACCAGACTCTTCCTTCAGGGCCCAGTCCCTAGGAAGTGCCCCCCCACCCCCACCTACACTGGAGTCTCTGGTCTTTCCACCATCACTCCCCCCCCCCCCCACATGCACATCAGCTCCTGTAGCTCAGAGCAGATGACATCCTGTTAACTGTAATATATAATAACAGGCAATACTTGGCTAAGGACTGACCATGTGCCTGCCACTGCACGCTAAGCTCTTTAAATGTATTAACTCATTTCCTCCCCACAAAACCTTAAGAAGTTGGTGTTACTTTCCCTGTTTGGTAAACTAGAGCCCAGAGAGGTTAAGCAACTTTCCCAAGGTCACATAGCTACTGACAACTTCCTCATTGCTGCCAGGCTTTTCGAAAACAAAGTCCAAGAAAAGTCCCATCAGTCTTTTTGGATCTCTTTTGTCTCCTCGGCTGTCGGGGACCCCATCTCCCAGGACTCTCCTGGACCCACACTGCAAACTGCAGCCATACTGAGCTATTTACAGTTCCCAGAGCCACCATATGGCTCTGGCCTCTCCCTACCTTTGTCCATGCTGTTCCTTCTGCCTGGGGTCCCAGCTTTATGAAGATTGCCCATTACCCTTCCCTCTTTTCTGCTTCTTGTGGACCTGTACACACTTCTTCACTTTTATCAATTATTTCTTAGCGCTTGTCTGCTGTCCTGCCAGTTCTGGGAACTCCTTGGCAGTAATGAAGCGGTCATTACAGGGCCTGTCGCAACGTCAGCGCCAGGAAACACCTATGAATGAATGAATGCTGCTGCTAGCGAGACCCATTCTCCACAAAAAGGAAGATACGAGAAGAAGGAGGTCGCTTCTGCATAAGGAGAGCTGTTCCCCGGGGAAGTTTTGGCGTTTGCTCCAAGGCGGACTGTTCGGCCCTCAGTGAGGGACCTTCTGAAGCCTTCGACGCGGGCGGGCAGGGCTTGGGCGCGGACACACCCCCCCGCAGTGCCCCGGGAACCCGACAGGGGGCGCTGTCCCTCCGCCAGCCCACGCCCCGCCGTGCTCCCGGCCGGCTCCCTCGCGCAGGCGCGCTGCCGCGGGCGGAGGATCCGGGGCCGCGCTTCCTCTCGCCAGGCCTGCGAGCTTCCTCCCAGCGGAGCCCAGGGCGAGCCGAGCTTGGCCGCCGCCGCCGAGACCGCCGCCGCCCTCTCGCTCCCGCCCCACCCCGCACCCTGTCCGGAGGTCCTGCCGGGGTGGGGTCCGAGCTGGGCCATCGCCCGGCAGCGCCGCCGTCGGGGCTATCCCCCGGCCAGCCGTCCCTCCCGCTCCAGTCAGCCTCTGGCCGCAGGAGCCTCCGGGGCGTGGAACGTGGAGAGACCCTGCGGCCCCCGAGCCAGCGTCCGGGGCAGCCCGGGGCAGCCGGCGCGACGTCCCCAGATCGAGCCTTGGTGTCGGCGTTTGGAAGCGGAACTCTGCCGGGGCCTCACCGGCTACATTGTTTCCTCCCCCTGAGTCCCTCCCGCCCCCCTTCCCCCGCCTTTCTTCCCTCCCCGACCCGGGCCGCGCAGCCATCCCCCTGCCTCTGTCTGGCCGTCCTTCCTCCCCCTCCTTTCGCACCCAGACCTCTTTGTACCGCACCCCCCGGGGACCCCTGCGCCCCTCCCTTCCCGGCTGGCCGCATGGACCGTCCCGCAGGCCGCTGATGCTGCCCGCAGCGAGGTGGCCCGGACCGCAGTGCCCCGAAAAAGGTGAGTGTCTGGCAGGCCCTGAAGGAGGTGGGCGTCCGAGCGCTTCCCAAGGGGAAGACGGGTGGAGGTTGTACGTCCCGCTTCTATTGCTTCTGTTGCAGCTGCCGTGGCGTCCACACCCATCCCCCACTCCCTTACCCCCTCCTTCCCGGGTTCGAAATCTCCCGGGAGTCACTGTCAGCCCGTCTGGGAGGGGGGCTCACGAGGGAGGTACTGCCCTCCCAGCCCCTCAGACTTGTCTCAGGCCACCCGGAGTCTGTCCTTTCCCCGTATTGGGGCTGGCTGGAGCGGAGGGGAAGGGGTCAGCGTGGACCAGAGCCCAGGAGAATGGGCTGTTTGTCATTCCCTGCCCAGGGCCTCCCTGCAGGCCTGCAGGTTTTTTGGCCTGCCTGGTTCTGACCCCTCCTTCATTCCCTCTGCGGAGGCCCAGGGTCCAGCCGCCTCCCTTGAGCCTGCCAGAGGTTGAGCTTATCATCTTCGGACTTTTAGAAGACCAGGCCTAAGCCCAGGGACATCTGACCCTTGGGTGGGAAACTAGGCAGGGCCTCTGGCCTCGGTGGAGGCGACACTGGGCATTAGGAGGTGAGTCCCCACCTCCTAGCGTCCTGGTCAGCCCTTTCTGTTCTCCCAGGCTCGTCGGAGGCCAGGCCAGTTGTCAGGAAGGGGTGTGTCCAGCTACCAGATCCTTGGAGCTTAACTAAGGGTTCACCTCCCCTCCCATTTTGTAGGCTGGGGGGCTGAGGCTCAAAGGGGGAAGTTGCTATCCCAGGCTTTTGGCAGAGTTAGCTGTCTGTCCCTCTGTCATCCATCCCCTCCCACCACCACCCAACACCTGGACTGCTATGGGTACAGGGAAACCAGGCATAAGCCTTTACCCACTGGGGCCATAAGCCCCCAGCCTGGCCCGTGGGACCTTGTGGGGTGAGCACGTGCTCCCCTGCAGAGGGCTAGAGAGGAGGGAGAGGGCTTCCGGTGACGGTTCTGCCTGGGTCTGGGCTCAGACCGAATCAGCACTGCCCATGGGATTTCCCTCTGGTGCTTGAGGCTGGGTCTTACTGACGGGAAGTGGCTTGCGGGGGCACCCGTGGGGTGTAGCCCTGGTGCTGAGCTGAAACAGCCTGATCGTCATTCCTGACCCTTTGGCCCAGCTGGTGTAGGAGCATGAATGGATCTGGATGCAGAATGTGAGAGCCCTGTGTCCACAGGGAGCAAGCCTCCTATAGCCTTGGCATAGGAGCATTGTCAGAGCGAGCACACCCAGGGGGTCTCTTCCAAGCTCCCCACACCCTGATGGTCCCAATGTCTTTCTCAGTGGGGCCCCGCAGGAACAGGGTGAAGGCAGCAGGAAGGAGATTGGGACTGTGGCAGCATCCTCTGGCTCCTGGAAGTGTGGGAGGTTCCCTGGAGGATACTGAGCCATGTCTGGGCCCCCTCGGGGCATCTGGCAGTTTTGTCCTGCTTAGGCCTCTGCCCTTGATTTAGAGTTGTTTCCGGTTGCCCTGACATGCATGGTGGAGGGGATACAGATGTGGTGGGCCGGTGAGGCTCCCCTCACCCAACCCTAACTTCCTTTCCAGCCTGAGGGCCTGGGGCTGAAGGCTGACATCATTGGGTGCCTTTATACCAACTGTTGAGTGCAGCCTGGGGTCCCGAGGCCCTTGTAGAAACTAGGGGTCTGTCTTCTGGCAAACATATGTGCAGGGATTGCCTTTTTATCTGGCCACCTTGGTGCCTTCCTCCTTGCTCTTCTCTCTGCGTCGGGGGTCTGGGACAGAGAAGGACCAGAAGATGGTCCCCAGCACCACTGCAGGGGACACCAGGCCCCAAGGGGTTGAGCCACCCCAGAGCAGACCAGACTGCAGGCAGAGACAGAAACAGAGGACCAGGGCCTGCAGAGTGACGTGGCTGCCCCCACAAGCCTGAGTGGGCAGGACAGCTTGGGTCCAGTTCTGGGCTCCAGCTCTTGGGGGATTTTGAAACCTTGGCTCATGGTCCCAGAGAGACACTCCAAAGGTTTGGGGTCTGAGCAAGAGAAATTAAGGAGGGAGCCTCATGTGCCTGAGGTGCTATCCCAAGCTGGAAAGGCCCTCCTTTCATAGATGTCCCAGACACCAGGCCAGAGCTGAGGGGCAGGCAGGCCCCAGGGAAATGAATCTGAGCTCGTTGCGAGAACACTGCATATGTCGGTATGTAGTATTAGTTTTCTTAATTTAGAAAGTAACAAAACAGCACTACAGAAAATTTAGAAAACAGAAAATTCACCCACTGTTTCTTCACCGGCGCCGTGACTGTTATTATCGTGGCACTCCCAGCCGCCTTTTCCTTATCTTTTTTCCCTTCATTGCTGTTGTCATTTAGGCCTGTGTGCCATCACACCTTTTTTCATTTAATACCGTATCTGGGCATTTTCTCATGTGGCTACACGGTCCATGTAACTTAATCTCTAGAAAACTACAGAGCATCCCAAACCGCTCTGCCACAGCAGCTTCACCCAACCCTCTTACCAAGCCTGTGCATTGTTGTTTCCCATCTGTTGCTGTTGTGATTATTGTTACTCCAGGCCCCAGGGTACTGGAGAGAGGGGCAACTTGGTACCCAGCCAACGTGATTCCAGGCCCAGCCGTGCTATTTAGGCCAGGGCAGAGGGACCTTGGATAGGTCATCCTCTGAGCTGGGGCGGTGATACATACCTCAGGGAGGCATGTGCGACACTAACTAACTAACCAAGGTACTAGAAGGTTCCTGGTGCAGCCTCTGGCCACCACTAGACGCATTGTTGACCCAGTGCCCACCGTAGGCTACCTCTGCACGTGCCGAAAATGCCTGGGACAGGGTTGGCTGATTGCTCACCTAGCGGAGGCGGGGAGTGGTCTCTGCCTGGGGAGTCCTTCTGAAACCCCGTGTCCCTGAGGTTCTGCGCTACTCAGGCCAGTGTGCTGTCCCACCTCCCTGCCTCCCTGCCCTGCCCCACCCCCATCACCATGTGGAAGATGGGCTGCTGTTTGGCTTCTGGGCCCTGGACCTACCCATTCTCCTTCTGTTCCTCCAGCATCAGAGATGCACAGATAAGGCCTCTTCTCTGAGGGTCCGGATGCCTCCTGTCCCCCAGCTTCAGCCATCCTGGGCCAGCCCTGTTTCCCCAGTGCAAATAGAGGCCAGCTTTCCCTGGGAAAACGGGGTCTTGGACAAGGGAACCAGGCGTCCTGCGCCCCAAGCCAGGGACAGCCATGCCAGCCTCATGGTCTTGCCCTTCCCAGCATCTGGGAGGGAGGAGGCAGGGTTTCTAGACCCTCGCCCCTGGGGGGTGGAGGAGAACATGGGTAGTCCCCAAATCACGGGGGAAGGCTTGTGTGTTAGCGTCCTTCCCTTTGGCCGGTGTTCCTCAGGTCTAACCTGAGTGTGTACTGCTGTGACGTCACTCGCTTCCTCTTGTTCTGCTTCTGTGGGGACCAGTGCCCTACTAGGGCCAGCCAGTGGACAGTAGGAGGAAGCCAGTCTCAGCCTGGCACTCCCAGGGCCTAGGAGTCCATAACCCCAGGTGATCCTGGTATGGCTCAGGACTAACTTAGGAAAGGGTCCTCCCTGAAGCGGTCCATTCAATGCAGAGGGCTCCCAGGTGCATGACGTTGGATTCCAGCTGCCAGACTTTTGCCTTTGGAGTTTCTCCCTCTTCCCTGGCCTTGGTACAGGGGAAGTGGGCATTACAACTGCCCTCCTGTCCCACAGCTTGGGCTAGGATGAGGTCACAGGGTGTGGTCCTCTCCAAGATGCTGGCCTGGCTGGGGTGAGCCCTTTGGGTGTTTCTCAGTGCCCCCCTCCTTGGTTGGGGACAGGATGGGTGGAGGAGCAGGCCACCCCCCACGCCAGGCAGGGAGCACTGCCTCCCTTCCTCCACTCCTCTGGGTCCCTTCATCCAAGGGCTGGAAATAGAATCCGCTAAGTAATGATTAAAGTCAAATTCAGACCTAAAAATAAAGAGCTGGTGAAGGAAGAGCTAGTGTGCTCCCTGCGTGGCTGAGGGGAGAAGCAGACTGGGCGAGGCTGGCTTCAGGGGGCTGACCCTGCTTCCCGGGAGAGGCCAGAGCCCACTGCGGGATCAGGAGTACTCCACTAGTGGGGGGTGGTCTCGTATCAGGCAGGCCCCAGCCCGTCCCAGTCAGGGCAGACTGGCAGGACCAGGCAGAGAATCCCGTTTTTCCCATAGGGAAGCTGAGGCCTGGGAGGAGAGGTGGTTTGTCCAGTGACTGTCCAGTAGCTCCCCTTGGCAGGCCCCCAGGGCCCTGAGGGCCCCACGCAGCCTGGCTCGCCTTTCTGCCTGCTCAGTTTCTCTTCCTGGTTTTGAGGTACTGTGATGAGCATAGCTTCTCATCACACACCAGCTCTGTACGCCTCAGTAGGGCTGGGCCTCCAACCGCAGCTTCCCTCCGCCTCCCCCCCTTTCCGTGGTCTGGGCCCCCGAGAAGCAGAAGAGAGGCGGCCTGGCACCCCCTCTGTCGGTCCCGCTCTCTGCAGTTGGAAGCCTTGTGGGTGGGTGAAAACCTGGGTATCATCTGACGCCTGCACACCCTGGCGGCTGCTTCTCAGCCCGGCCCCTGGTCCTCACCCAGGCCTGGCTGGCTGTAGCCTGTGCTGTCCACACTGCAGGGAGACTGGAGGGGAGCAGGGAAGAAGGAACCCTGAGAGCTCCGCTGCTGGCCAGTAGAGGAGACCAGAGTCAAAGGAGTTAGTCAGGGGAGGCCCGTGGTTCCAACTTCCTGGCAGGGCTGGTAAGAGCTCAGAAGCTGGGGATCTGCGTAGGCTGGAGCAGCCTGGAGGGCTTCCTGGAGGGGAAGGGCCATGAAAATCGAGAAGCATTTGAGAAAGAGGGAGGGTAGGGGCAGAGGTCCTTGCTTGGAGTATCTACCTGCTCTACAGCTGCTGGCTTCTCTAGCTGCTGTGTGGCCCTGGATAAACTCTTGGCCTCTCTGCCAGTCAGGGTATGGCACAGATGTAACCCACACTTCCCAGAGCAGGAGGCCGGTCTCTGGGCACAGGTCCCCTCAGCCACCCTCCTTCGCCTAACTGTCCCTTTTTAGGGTGTCGTCTGTCTTGCCTAAGGAGAGGGTGGAGGGCTTTCTCCCACCCAAGTTCAGACAGAATTTGAACTCAAACCCTTGCTCTGCCCCTTGGAGCTGGGTGACTCTCCTCAGCCTGGTTCCTCCTCTGTCAAGCAGATCAACAGTAGTACCTGAGGGGAGTTTTGAGGATTAAGTAACTCAGGCGGCATTGGGTCAGTAGGTGCTCACTCCCATGCTCTCGTTTGCACAGTCTACCCTGTCGGGGGAGGGTATTGGTAACACCTCTTTTCCCTCCTCTGGGGAGCTAGGCTGAATGTGCTTTGAGTTGGGCCGCCCTAGCTGTGTGTTTTGTGGGTCCTGGTTCTGAGATGGGGAGACCAGGAATCAGGGGGCCAAAGTTCTGGATAGTTCCCTGGCCTCTGGGCCCCACCTGTAAGGTGGCTAGGAGACTTTGGGGTGAGGGACAAGGACACTCTGGTTTTTAAGGGTTCATTGAAGGTCAGTGCTGACAGGCTGTATGTAAATGTGGGCAAATGAAGATGCAAAGACCATAGTGTGTACTTGGGGCGGGGGGCGGCAGAACCAAGGCCTGGGTTAGGGCTCTGGGGAGGCCTAGAGTCCCCACTGCCCAGTGCATGTAGGTAATTAGGCTCTTGAGCGGTAATTAGAAGCTTAGAAGCCTTTCTGGGCCAGGAGTGTCAGCCTCTAGCCGCAGAAGTGCCTGGGGGAAGAGGCTCCCCATTAGCCTCCTCTAGCTGCAGCCCGGGCCCCGCCAAACCGCTAGACGAGATTTCCGGTCCCACTGAGCCATTGGGGGCAGGAAGAGCCAGTGAGTTGCTCTCGTTTAGTTTTTAGCATTTTTCAGCCCTTCAGCTCACCCCTCCCCTTAGGGCAGGGGTGCTGAAGGCTGGGGGAACCCTGGAGGTGGGGGTTGGGCAGCAAACACTGGAGCCAAGGTGGGACCCTCCTTCCTGCCCTCTCCTCTAACCCCCAGGGAGCTTCAGCCTTCTGCAAGGGTCTTGTGCCCGATTCTGTAGCTGCCCGACCCTGAGACATCTGTGTAGCAGGTCTGATAAGGGCTCCGGGACCACCCGTCTGGCTCAGTGGGAACCTTCCAGCCCACGGCCTGGTGTGGGGCTAGAGGCGTCACACAGGCTGGGTGCCCCTTGCAGAACCAGAGGAGCGGCTGATTTTACTGCTGCCAAACCAGCTCAGCTGCTGGCGGGCCCCGCCCTCCTCAGGTGCACTGCCCTTTCAGAGGGGCGTGCCCAGGCGGAAACTCAGTTCTGCTTGAGTCTGTCCCAAGACCTGTCAGAAACTTCCGGGCTGGCTGGGTTCAAAGCCTCTGTGGACCCCCACCTTGAACCTTCCTCAGCCATAATTAATTCTCTGTACCATAATTTGAAATCCTAATCCTGGCCTGATCTAGTCACTTCCACCTGCAGTCCTCCCAGTTCCAGCTCCCCTCCCCCTCTTCCTGGAAGCCTTCCCCAGTGGCCCCTGTCCCTGTCCCCCCTCCCCACCTCCGTCTCTCCCATCTACTGAGGCACTGACCTGGCCATGATTGACCACCTGGTAGCCAGAGGGCATCAGCAAGGATGCATTGGGTTGGGGGCCTCAGGCCAGCACGGGGGAGAGACATTGAGAAGCATTCTTGGGGTTTCAAGAGCAGGACCTCCTGGACCCTGCCCCTGCCGTCCATCCTGGCTTCCCACACGTGGGACTGAACGTTGCCCAGGGAGGCTTCTGAAACAATGGCTGAAAGAATGAGAGGGCAAGGTGAACCTGCCTGTTACCTCCTGGGGCTGCCCCTGCCCCACAGAGGCTCCAGCTGGGTCCTGTGGCAGGAGCAGAGTCTCTGGGGGCCATGGCCCTGAGTCCCCCCAGGTCTCTTGTGCACTTCCCTTTTCAGTGGGTATTTTTAGCTGGGTGTAAACAGCTACTGAAGGCTCCCACGCCCCATTAGGCAGTGGAGTTTTGGTGTGGGGGGCAGGGTGGGAGCCCTTTGACCTACCGTGGCCCTCAGCACACGCTTGGCTCTGGGGGTCTACAGCTGCCCCAAGGCAGGGAGAGGGCAGCCTAGGAGTTCATGGGCTCCCCCTCCCTGCCAGCCTGGGTTCCCAAGAAAGGCCTGCCTGAAGCTGCAGCCACTGACCTCAGCACTTGGGCACAATGCCCAGCCTGTTCCCGGGACCCTAGCACAAGGGCTTCTGGGAGCAGGGTTTGGGGCAGGAAGTCAGAGTGAAAGCCCCCTGTGCTCCAGCCCTGTGGGGGTGGGGTGGCAGCT
This sequence comes from Phacochoerus africanus, assembly GCF_016906955.1. Taxonomy (NCBI): domain Eukaryota; kingdom Metazoa; phylum Chordata; class Mammalia; order Artiodactyla; family Suidae; genus Phacochoerus; species Phacochoerus africanus. The sequence continues at coordinate 59,984,063 of NC_062552.1, read as the reverse complement.
GCTGTCCCTGTGGGGTTAAATATAGTCCTGGCAGTTATGGGACCTCAGCATGAGCAGCCCAGCTTCCCTTGTCGTTTGTTGGTTCATTCATTCATTCAGGCTCACTCACTGAGCAGCCACTTTGGGCCCAGTCCCTGCCGGGACATGAGTCAGCCCCAGCCTTCTTCCTGCAGGGCTTCCATGCAGGTCAGTGAGAACACTGGAGCAAGAGCTGTGAGAGGCCAGGGAGGCCCAGAGCAGCCACCACAGCCAGGGGACCATGGAAGGTTCCTGGCACATGTGGTTTTCAAAACGTTACTTATTTTCTTACTAATCCTATTTTTAGGGGGAAGTTAATAGGTACATGTGGTTAAAAAAATAAAAGTCAGGAGTTCCCGTCGTGGCGCAGTGGTTAACGAATCCAACTAGGAACCATGAGGTTGCGGGTTCGGTCCCTGCCCTCGCTCAGTGGGTTAACGATCCGGCGTTGCCGTGAGCTGTGGTGTAGGTTGCAGACGCGGCTCGGATCCCGCGTTGCTGTGGCTCTGGCGTAGGCCGGTGGCTACAGCTCCGATTCGACCCCTAGCCTGGGAACCTCCATATGCCGCGGGAGCGGCCCAAGAAATAGCAAAAAGCCAAAAAGCCAAAAAAATTAAAAAATAAATAAATAAATAAATAAAATAAAAGTCAAAAGAACAAAATAGCAAATGTACAATAAAAAGTAAGTTTCCCTTGAATTTGATACTTACTCCTCCTTCCCATTCCCAGAAGCAACCTATTATCAGTTTCTTCGATCTTTCAGAAATAATCTGTAGGAGTTCCCTCGTGGCTCAGTGGGTTAAGGATCTGACATTGTCACTGTCGTGGCACGAGTTTGATCCTTGGCCTGGGAACAAAAAAAAAAAAAAGAAAGAAAAGAGATAATCTGCATGTCTGAGGTCAGGGGAAAATGGTACGTCTTTTTAAAAAATAATAATTTGTGGAGTTCACGTTGTGGCTTAGCGGTTAATGAACCCGACCAGCATCCATAGGGATGCAGGTTCCATCCCTGGCCTTGCTGTGAGCTGTGGTGTAGGTCGCAGACACGGCTGGGATTCTGCGTTACTGTAGCTGTGGCATAGACTGGCAGCTACAGCTCCGATTGGACCCCTAGCCTGGAAACCTCCATATGCCGCGGGTGTGGCCCTAGAAAAGACAATGAATGAATAAATAAATAAATAAAAATAAATAATAATTTGCAATATACCATGGATAATGTCCTTCTCTCTGCTTTTTTTCTTTCAGTCTTTTACTTTGAGTATTTCAAACCTACCGAAAAGCTGAAATGATAGTATAGTGAATGTACTCTACCCAGATTCACCAATTCTTAACATTTTGCTCTTTTGCTTTCCCTGTCTTATATATATATATATATATGCACACATATGTACACGTATTGTTTTGCAGATTTGTTTGAGTGTTAGCTACAGGCCTGGGTACCTTTCTCTCCTAAGTACATTAGCTTGGATCTCTTACATAATCACAGCACTGTGATCACATTTAAAAAAATTAACATTTGGGGAGTTCCCGTCTTGGCGCAGTAGTTAACGAATCCGACTAGGAACCATGAGGTTGCAGGTTCGTTCCCTGCCCTTGCTCAGTGGGTTAACGATCTGGCGTTGCTGTGAGCTGTGGTGTAGGTTGCAGATGCGGCTCGGATCCCACATTGCTGTGGCTCTGGCGTAGGCCGGTGGCTTCAGCTCCGATTCGACCCCTAGCCTGGGAGCCTCCATATGCAGTGGGAACGGCCCAAGAAATGGCAAAAAAAAAAAAAAAAGAAAAAGAAAATTAACATTAATTCCATAATATTATCTAACATTTTCATTTTCCCCATTGTCCCCAAATGATCTTTATAGCTATTTTTTCCCTCTGATTCTGGATCACTCATTGAGTCTTGTTGTCATGTGTCTTCTTTCTTTTACAGCTTTATTGAGATATAATTGCTATTTAACATCCTGTGAGTTTAAGGTGTACTAAGTGATGATTTGATATGCGCATGTATTGTGAAATGATTACCACAATAAGATTACTTAACACATCCTTCATCTCACATAATTACCATTTTGTTGTCGTGTTGTGTTTCTTTAGTGTCCTATTTAATCCAGAACATTCCCCAGCCTTTGTTTGTTTTATCTTTTATGACACTGACTTGGGAGTCCAGGCTGGTTGTCTGGGCTCTGTCTGCTTGTGTCGTCCTGTTTGGAGTCGGCTGCAGCAGCTCTACAGGACCATGGCACAGAGGATGCTGTGCCCTTGGTGCGGGGGGAGGAGCATTTAGTGTGCCCCTCTCAGTATTGGTGATGCTTAATTCGATGACTTGGTGAGCGAGGTGTCTGCAACATCTCTGTATTGTGGAGGTGCCTTTTCCTCTCTGATTAATCTGGAGGGTGATACCTGGATGCTGCATCTTGTTTCCCCCAGCAGCATTTCTGTCTTGACTTGAGCTCGTTTTTTGCCATTTCTGCTTAATCTCTCATGGGGATGGGGGTCCTCTCTCAGCACCTGGAGATCCATCCTGGCTCATCACTGCTGGAGTTGCGGTGTTCCCTTGTTGGGATGTCTGGTCATGGATTTACTTGGTCCCTTGTTAATGGCATAAAGGTTGTCTCCCAAACTCTTGCTACTACAAACAGTACTATAGGGACTGTCCTACTGTGTTCTTTGAGGCACACGTGTGTGCAGCTGCCAAGGTTGAGTGGAAGTTCCTTGGGCAGAGGACCTCCCGGGAGGAAGTGGAAAGGGAATGCCAAGGCAGGGAGGAGGCTGAGGCGCCCATGTCCTAGGAGCAGCAGGTGAGAAACGGGTCTGGCTCGGGTGTTAGAGAGCCAGTGAGTCCCAGAAAGGCCAAGGGACTTTCCCAAGGTCACATAGCAAGTTGGTGGCAGAACCAGGAACCGGATGCAGAGCCCCTGACTCCCAAGACACAGTTCCTGCACTTCTTCCAGAAAGTGGCCTGAAACCAGGTTCATGTAACCCTGGAAGGGCTCTCTGTGCCTGACCAAGGCTGGACCAGAGGCCCAGGTTTGCAGTAGCCCTTCCCAGCCACTCTGACTCTTGGCCTCTGACCTGGAGGGGGATGGCCTACCTGGACCCTTAGAACTATAAGGAAGGGGCCGTCTTGGCCTCGTGGCTTTGCCAGGGAGGCGCTTTCAGGGAGGATCCGCAGCTCCCACTGGCGGGATTTCTGTCTAAAGAAGGCAGGTCTCTCACCAGCCCTGCAGGGTTATCACCCACCCACTGAACAGATGTGGAAATCAGATCCTAAAGTCGCAGCCAGTAGAGCAAAGAGGAGAGGTTAGCTCCTCCCTCTCCTTTCTAGATCTGTCGTCCTCAAAACCTGCCCCTGAAGGAAGCCCACCCTCACATGGCTGGGCCTGCCCCTTCCTCTTGAGCACCGCTCGCTTCGGCCTTCTCCTTGGCACTCTTTTCTCGGCCAGTTTGCCCCCCGGCAGCCCCTGCAGGCATGGCGTGGGCACATGGGTGGGGAGGCACCAGGGCTGGCTCCTGGCACAGGTGTCTGACACCTGCGTGGGTCAGGACACCCACCGGAGGTGTAGCTCCAGGCAGGGCCGCCTTGCCTCTCGGCTTGGCTTGAGATCCTCATCTGTAAAATGGGGATAATAATAGCCCCTCTTCCACTTGTTAGAGGATTTGATGAGCCATAATGTGCCAAGGACAGGGCCTGGCACAGAATAAGTGCTCAGCAAACAGGGGCTGTTATTATTTTTATTATTATCATCAAATCGGTGGGGAGGCAGCAGCAGCAGCTGCAGGCCAAGAAAGGAGTGTTTGCAAACTGACAGCTGGGAGGGTGACTAACAGTGCCTCAGCCTCCGCGCCCTCCCACCCCCCATAGCGGCGAGTCTTGTGCCGGAGAGGAGGTGTGGGGATGTAGAGAGCCGCCAGGGCCCCTATTCAGAAGGGGCTGAAGTTGGGGGTCCCAGCCAACCACAGAGGGACCCCCAGTTCAAGTTCTGGACTGTCATCCCTAACTAGCTCTGTGACTTGGGGCAAGTTGTTGAAACCTCACAGGCCTGTTACCATTTCTATAAAATGGGAGTAAGAAGATCTCATGGCTCCCACACGTGGTCCTCAGAGCCCAGGGCTGCTTGCTACGCAGCCGTGTCAATGTATGCATGGCGTAGGGACCCCTGTCTCCCTGTCCAGATGGCAGAGGTTGACGGACCAGCTGAGGCACAGGAAGCGCTATGTGTCCTAGGAGGAAGGGAAGCCCTTTATTCCTCGTGGGAGGGTAGTGATGGCCCCGCCCTACGGCGGACACTTCCAGGTCTGGGGCTCACTCCCCTTCCTCTACAGCCTGCGTGCAAGAGATTCTGGTCCTCCCCTTTGGGGTGAGGGATCTGAGGCTCAGAAGGGTTGAGTCATTTGCCTGAGTTGTGTACTTGGCAGAGCCAAGTCTGCCTGACTCTAGAACCAGGAGTGAAGCCTGAAAGCGGTGGCAGTTCTCCCCGGCTCCTTCTGGTCTCCAAGACCACACATGCCCCCGCTGAGGCCCCCAGGCCCTGTGGCCCTCAGAAGCAAGCCCTGCTTCCTCACGTTGGCATCTGAAGCCCCCGCCTCCCTGCCAGGTTTGTGCCAGGCAGACCCAGTCCACACAGTCGCCTGCAGTGGACTGACAGGGGCTTCATTGGTCAGGATCTGTTTCCCACCCTCCTCACCGTGGGCTTCCAGCCTGGGGCACCTTCTCCAGCCCACCTCTGCCTTTCTAAGCTCTCCAGCCTTCAGGGCTCAGCTCCAGCGCTCCCTCCTCCAGGAAGCCCACCTAAACTCTGCACTCCTCCCTCACCTCACACTCCTGGGTACAGGTACTCAAATGTCTTCTCCCCATGCCTGGCCTGGGGCAGGAGGTAACGTTTGTGTCCGCCCGACCCCAGACCTTGTCCATCCTGCAAGTGAGCCTGGGGACAAGGCCCATGGAGGAGCTTTTTCTCTAACATACTGTGACCATGGTGCAGTCACTACCCCTGTCCAACTCAGTTTCCTCATCTGTACAGAGAGCAGTATCCCCAGCACCCCTGCTTCCTGAGACAGGTCCATGGGGGTTCTGGGCTGTGTTTGGGTGATGATGCTCATAGAGGGAGCTCTGAGCAGGGGCCACAGAGTGTGTGCAGGATAGGGTTGGCTTGCTGATCTTGGGGCGTGGGGAGCTATCTGGGGGGAGTCTGCTTTACTGAAGTAAACATACACCAAAAAGTACATCAGTCACAAGGGCCCAGCTCAGCGAATTGCCACAGAGTTGGACTTGCTTCTCCCCCTTCCAGTCACTGCCCCCTCCAAGGGCAGTCACCATCCTGCACTGGGAAATCCCCTGATTTTGAACTTTATACAAATGGAATCACATGGCATTTTGGTATTTCACACGCTATTTAGAAATGCATCAGTGTTGTTTCATAGCTGTAGTTTATTCACGTTCCCCGCTGTACAGTATTCTGTTCTGTGAATGTACACAGTTTATCCAGCTCGCTCCTGATGGGCGACTGGGCGGCTCCCAGTATGAGGTTTGTTACAGACCCTGCTGCTGTGTGTGCTCCCGTGCCTGCCTCAGCGACGCCTGCCCTATTTTCTCTTGAGCGTATGCCAGGAAGTGGGGTGACCAGATCTTGGGGTCGGCATACATTTGCCTTCAAAGATACTGCCTGGGCGAGTGTTTATTGTTGAAGGAACTAAAGGCCTACAGAGGACAAGTGACTTTCCCAAGGTCCTGAGCACCTTCCCCAGGTTCACAGCTGCCCTGTGGTCCCCCACAGACCACTTAGCTAACATTGCGTGAAACTGGTGGAGCAGGTGCAACTCACTCACTGTGCTTCCGTGGCTTCTGTCGGTTGGTCATTCTGTGGGCTGTAAGACTGCATCAGGCTCGGGGTTGGTGACCCTTTTTGTCCCTGGGTGGTCCTCAGCCTTCTACCTGCTGAGACTGGAGAGGACGGCCCTTGCCCTGAGTCCCAGCTTTGGGCAATGAGCTTCATCTCTGTGACTTGGAGGGACCCATCTCCTCTCACCCTCACCCCAATCGTCCCCTTTCCCCACAGCTCTCATGGTACCAAGTGATAGGTCGGCCTTCCTGTGACACGGGGACGCCAGACCTTCTGAGAAGATGTCGGCAATACAGGTACTGCAGGAATGGGGGGCTAGGCAGTTGCGTGTCCCCACCACCACCACGGGGGGGTGCTGAGAGGAGAGAGAGTGAGGGTTCAGGTCAGTTCCCTCCCCTTTTCCCCAGTCCTGGCTTTCAACACAATAGAATTCCAGGGCACACTGGTCGTGCAGGGTCCTAAAGATGGGAGCACAGGTCTGGGGCAGTGGAGAGATCTCAGCTGGAAGATGCCCAGAGCTCTCCGGGGGAAGGGCACCTCACCCAGGCCCCTGCAGGCCAGCCAAGAGGCTGTGACCTCGAGGGTGTGCAGGCAGGTGGGCCGGGGTTGCCCCGGGCTGCACTGCCCACCTGTCGCCTGCCTTGCAGGCCGCCTGGCCATCCGGTACAGAATGCATTGCCAAGTACAACTTTCACGGCACTGCTGAGCAGGACCTTCCTTTCTGCAAAGGAGACGTGCTCACCATTGTGGCCGTCACCAAGGTAATCAGTGACCTCAGCTCCCCAAACTCCACGCCCACCTCTGGGTCCCAGCTGCCCTGCAGGGAAGGGTGGGTGAGCCTGAGAGCGTGTCTGGGCTCCTCCCCACCCAGGACCCCAACTGGTACAAAGCCAAGAACAAGGTGGGCCGTGAGGGCATCATCCCAGCCAACTACGTCCAGAAGCGGGAGGGCGTGAAGGCAGGCACCAAACTCAGCCTCATGCCGTGAGTACCTCCGAGGAGCGATGGTTGGGGGCCCCCAGGCTGGGGAGGAAAGAGGACCAGGAGCCCTGGTTTCCCCAGAAGAGAGTCAGGAGAACAGGGAGGTGAGAGCAAGGGGCTGGGATTCCGTGAGGGCTTCCGGCAACGAGGGGAAGGGCGTGGGTGCTGGACCTGGAAGGGGAGGATGGAGCCAGGAGGACTGAAGAAAGAAAGGCAGAGACAGAGGGTGAGGCCCCAGGGCCTGACACCCACAGAAGCGTGTGAAGAACCCGGAGGGAGAGGGCCTCCAGGAAGTGGAGCCTGGCAGATGCATGAGGAGGCTGGTGGGGGCACCAAGGACAGTGCCCGCGGGCCACCACGACCCCAGGCCTGGCCTTCCCATAGCTGGTTCCATGGCAAGATCACGAGGGAGCAGGCAGAGCGGCTCCTGTGCCCACCAGAGACAGGCCTGTTCCTGGTGCGGGAGAGCACCAACTACCCCGGGGACTACACGCTGTGCGTGAGCTGCGACGGCAAGGTGGAGCACTACCGCATCATGTACCACGCCAGCAAGCTCAGCATCGACGAGGAGGTGTACTTCGAGAACCTCATGCAGCTGGTGGAGGTGAGCAGACGCCAGGGCTGGCCCGGGTTCCAGCTCCAGTCCCACTGCTTCTGACTGGTGGCCTGGGGCACGTCATGCAGCCTCTGTAAGCAACACCCTGATAGAGCACCTGCTGTGCTCCAGGGTTGATCTCTGACCCCACCACAGGGAGGTGGCACCCTGGTTCATAGGTCAGGAAACAAAGGTTCAGAGCATTTAAAGAACCCACCTCTGGTCACATGGTTGTAAACTAGAGGTGCTGGGACTAGAATCTGAGTTTTCTGACCCCAGAATGAGCTTCTTTCCAGTTCCTCATAGACTATATGCCAAGTGTGTGTGTGTAAGCACATACTCATGACCTTCACCTTGAAGGGCCACATGTCCCTGAATCTTCCAAGGCCATCTGTGCCCCAGGCAGCCTTCACATGCCTCCTGCACTCACTCGGCACCTTCGCCTTTTCTCTGCTGGCCTGGCTTGACCTGCGACAGCGGGCACCTGGGCCCACTAGAGCCTGATATCTAGAGTGAGCCAGGGCTTGTCCTCTGCCTCGGGATACTGGTGAGGCCCCAGAGTGGTAGCAACAACCCCAGTATCCGTTCAGCACCTCGGTGTGTGGTGACATGGGCCAGGTGTCTGGGGCCTCCCTCACCCCTGCTGGAAACACAAAGCCCTCCAAACCCAAAGCATCTGCAGGGCTGGGTGGAACTGGCCTCTGCTTCCCCCTGGTGGTCAGACCAGGACAGGGCATGGCAGCCATTGGAGTTGCACAGGGGACCCTGAGCGCCTGCCCTGCCCTCTGCAGCACTACACCTCAGATGCAGATGGACTCTGTACCCGCCTCATCAAGCCAAAACTCATGGAGGGCACCGTGGCGGCCCAGGATGAGTTCTTTCGCAGTGAGTGCCACCCCTCCCCGAGACCTCACTGGCCCACCCACCCGCCTCCCACCCAGGCTTCCTGGCACTACTTCCATCCCAGAGGCTCTGGAGGCCTCCAGGGAACCCCTCACCCCACCCCACCCCGCCCTCCACTTTATGTCCAGTCTGCCTCTGCTGTGACCCCTTCTCTGGCTTCACCACCCCTCAACTGACCACCCCCTCCCCCCAGGTGGCTGGGCACTGAACATGAAGGACCTGAAGCTGCTGCAGACCATTGGGAAGGGGGAATTTGGAGGTGAGCCAGAAAGGGTGGGAGCCCTGAGAGGTGCCAGGGACTGTGCGGAATCCAGGGCCAACCCTTAACTCTCTTCTCCAGACGTGATGCTTGGCGACTACCGAGGGAACAAAGTCGCCGTCAAGTGCATTAAGAATGATGCCACTGCCCAGGCCTTCCTGGCTGAAGCCTCAGTCATGACGTGAGTTGGGCTGGGGGTGAGGGGGTAGGGAGGTCGCCCCGGGGGCCAGGAGGTGATGGGGAGGCTCGGCAGGCTCTGACCACCCCATGTTGCCCCAGGCAACTTCGGCATAGCAACCTGGTACAGCTTCTGGGCGTGATCGTAGAGGAGAAAGGCGGGCTCTACATCGTCACAGAGTACATGGCCAAGGTGGGTGCCTTCCCTGGGACCCAGCCCTCATCCTGGAGCTGAACACGGGCTCGAGCTTTCCAGCTGCCCCAAGCCCCTCCCTACACACACACACACCCTTGGGCCCCTGCTCCTTCTCTCCAGCCGAGCTTTGAAGTCACCCGGGCTCAACTTGGCTCATCATTTTTTCACTATGACCTTAGACCAAGCCTCAGGTCCTCACCTGTGAACAGAGGCACTAGCAAAGTTTACCTCAGAGATTTATGAGAATTAAGAAATAATGCATGAAAATTGCTGAGCACAGCGTCTGCTATTCCTTCAGAAGTGATGTCCTGACCCTTCCCCTGTCCGCCTCCTCTTCACAATGCCCACTGAGTGTCACCGGTTACCCAGCCCCAGGCCTACTGTTCCCAAGGTCTGGAGGGCAGGTTTGACTTATAGGGCCTGTCGGTCTGTCTGTCCACCCCAGGGGAGCCTGGTGGACTACCTGCGATCCCGGGGTCGGTCGGTGCTAGGCGGAGACTGCCTCCTCAAGTTCTCGCTGTGAGTGAACCCGCCCCTGGGGGCGGGGCGGGGGTGGGGGAGCAGCCCTGCTCTGGAACCCCTGTCTGAGGGGACCTGTGGCTGGCTCTCCCCTAGAGATGTCTGCGAGGCTATGGAATACCTGGAAGGCAACAACTTCGTGCACCGGGACCTGGCTGCCCGCAACGTGCTGGTATCTGAGGACAACGTGGCCAAGGTCAGCGACTTTGGCCTCACCAAGGAGGCCTCGAGCACCCAGGACACGGGCAAGCTGCCGGTCAAGTGGACAGCCCCCGAGGCCCTGAGAGAGAAGGTGGGCGGCCTCCCCCAGGGCCCGAGCAGTGGGGGGTGGGGTTCCTGGGTCCCTCCCACCCCCAATTCCCGGGATCTGACACTGCTTCTCCCATCCACGTGGCAGAAATTCTCCACCAAGTCTGACGTGTGGAGTTTCGGAATCCTTCTCTGGGAGATCTACTCCTTCGGGCGAGTGCCTTATCCGAGAATTGTGAGTGCGGGCTGGGGGTGCCGGGGCTGAGCGTGGGGCTCGGGGCAAGGGAGAGTGAGGGCCAGGGCTTGGCCTGGAGCCCTGCCTCCCCAGCCTTAGGCCTAGAAGCTGCTGACTTGCCCTCAGGACCTCCCAGGCCATTCTCTGGGCCTGGATCTAAGGTGAAGCTAGAGCGGCCCTTGGAGAGGAATGCTGAGTAGGGGGTCCCTTCGGCAGGGGCGGGGGAAGTCAGGCCTGGCAATGATTCATACCGGCCACCTGCCTACAGCCCCTAAAGGACGTTGTCCCTCGGGTGGAGAAGGGCTACAAGATGGACGCCCCTGACGGCTGCCCCGCTGCGGTCTACGAAGTCATGAAGAACTGTTGGCACCTGGACGCCGCCACGCGGCCCTCCTTCCTGCAGCTCCGTGAGCAGCTCGAGCACATCAAAACCCATGAGCTGCACCTGTGACCGCCAGCCCCCGCCTAGCTCGTGGGCCTGCGGGGACTGAACTCGGATGGATTGTGGACCTGGTGCCCCAGCTCGCTGGGCCCAAACCCGAACTGAGCCCAGCGGGCCGGTGGGCCTCTTTTCTCTGTCCCAGCCTGCGCCCCCTCTGGCTCCCAGAGACCTGCCTAGGCCTGGCACCTTCTCTCAAGGACCCACCTGGGGGGCTTTGGGAGCCCCGCCCAAGGGCCAAGAGGGAGGAGGCTGAGGAGCAGGAGGTGATGCCCCTTCCGTGGTCAGGCTCCCCCTGGCCTCCCACCTCTCGCCTTCTTAGAGTTTTATTCCTTTCCTTTTTTGAGATTTTTTTTTTCCGTGTGTTTATTTTTTATTATTTTTCAAGATAAGGAGAAAGAAAGTACCCAGCAAATGGGCATTTTACAAGAAGTACGAATCTTATTTTTCCTGTCCTGCCCGCAAGGGTTGGGGAGACCAGGCCCCTCTCTAGGGACCCATCGCCCCAGCCTTGTTCCCCATCCCGTGTTCCGTGTCCGTGTCGCCTCGGTCGCCCGGTGTCTGCGCTTGACCATGTTGCACTGTTTGCATGCGCCCGAGGCAGACGTCTGTCAGGGGCTTGGAGTCCATGTGCCGCTGCCGCCCACCCACCTGCCTTGTGAGATGGAATCGTAATAAACCACTCCATGAGGACACCGCTGCCCGGCCTCGGCGCTTCCTCCGCCGGGCCTGCCTGTCCCATCCGGCCCCCATCCCTGTGCCATCTTGTCCATCCCCCTGTCTCTGTGAGTGGGGCTGTGCTTGCCCTGTGGGTAGGGCGGGGTGGGGAGCACTGCCGGGAGATGTAACGCCGCTTTGTGTCAGCTGCACGAGCGAGTGTCCTGTGTCTGCCGTGGGAGAACTCTCACCACCCGCCTCCCCCAGAATCCTGCTGCCACGCAGGCTTGGCCCAGGGGTGGTCATGGGCTTGGGGCCCATCCACAGGGTGATGCCGAGGGGTCCTGGCTGCCTCTCTCACCGTACTGTTCAAGCCCTCAGCACAAGAGGGGTTGGAGCCAAGGACGGGGAGAAAACCAGGCCTGACCAGCTGGAGATGGGCTCCCCTTGCTAGGAGGCAGAATAAAGGCCTCATACTTCAGAGGAGGCAGTGACCTGGAGGGAGAGGGGAGGCTCTGAGCTCCCAGTGGTTCTCAGTTCACCCTGTCGTCACCCCCATGTGTGCCCAGCCCTGTGCCTGAGGATACAAAAGCTGGGGGGGCCTTCCCCACCGCCCTTGGGGGGAATAGATGAAGAATGTGAACCAGCCATGGGATTTTCTCCCTTCAGGTTCCCAGGGCCATTGGTCATTGCCGAACCTCTGAGGGTTGGAGGAGGTTCACTATTCACTGAGACAGGCAGCTGGTGGGGTTCCCCTTGTCCAGTTGGGGCTCTGACCCTTCCTGTCCCAGCCAGCAGGACCTGAAATCCGGGCAGTTCTGAGTTTGCAGCATGCCTCATGTCTGTTCCTGAGTCTGGCACCATCACACACCACTACCCAACCCCACGCAGCCCAGTGCTGCTGGCTCCTCACCTCCCCCAGTCCATTCTGCACACTGCCAGACTCATTTCTCTAAAACTAGATCCATTCAAGAACCAATATTTGGATACCTACTATGCAGTAGGACTGGGGTTCAGCAGTGAGCAAAACAGACCCTGTGGAGTTCACAGTTGGGAAGACAGATAATCACACAGACAATTACAAACTGGTAAGTGCTATGAAACACATATAACATGTAGATCAGGGAGGGCATCTCAGAAGAGATGACATGTAAGCAGAGATGAGAGGGGTGAACGGCCGTCATTGCGCAGTGGAAACGAATCCGACTGGGAGGCATGAGGTTGTGGGTTCGCTCCCTGGCCTCAGTGGGTTAAGGATCCAGCGTTGCTGTGGCTGTGGTGTAGGCTGGTGGCTACAGCTCTGATTAGACTCCTAGCCTGGGAACCTCCATATGCCGCAGGTGCAGCCCTAAAAAGACCAAAAAAAGGGGGGAGTTGGAGAGCCCCAGCATTGCAAGGGGGCGGGGCCAGCCTGTCCCAACTTCCTAGAGCACATGGGAGAGGAGACACTGACTCTGCTGTAGGTGTCAGCCACAAAGTGTTTGCTAGTGACTTTAGCAAGAGCTGCCTTTGGTGGGGGCAGGTTCCAGATTACAGTGGCTAGAGGAGGTACAAGCCATGTGGGAAGCCGAACAGTCTTTGGAGGAATCTCGCTTGATGAAGAGAGAGGCTGAGGATTTTTAAGACAGCAGAGGCTTGAGCAAACCTCACTGCCGAAAGGAAGACTGCTTACCTTTGTTCATATCCACGTATTGAGAGGGGAGGGAGTGGTAGTGGTTGAAGGTGGAACCTCCCCCAGAGCAAGGACGGGCTGCTGGAATCCACAGCATGAGGCACGGTGGGTCTGCAATGGGACGGGATTGTCCCGGTGAAACTGCAGAGGAAAGGGAAGCCAGCAGTGGCACACTGCATGTCTGACCCTCAGATCTGGGGCCAGGGTGGGGTGGGGTGGGGTGGGGAGCTCTGATCAATTGTGCGAGGTATCCATGGTGTGCCCTCTGCCACAGCCAATCTCACACTACCAGTCTGACATTACTGAAAGCAGTGCTTGGGGGGTTTTGACAGTTGGCCTTCACCAGCTCAGGTTCAGAAACCTGCGAAGATGCCCATGACCATGTGGTCACAGGAAGGGCCAGGCAGGTGACATAATGGAGAATCAGGCCAGGTGTGACAAGCAAGAGTGAAGGGGCAAGCCCTGCTGATGGGGCGCTATGGGAGCACAGGCGTAGGTAGCGGGATGTTCCTGTTCCATCTACCTGGTGGCCTGTGATCCCTCCTGCCCCCATTCCTTCCTTCTCCCCTCTCTCAGTTTAGGTTTTTTTGTTTGCCCCTCTTTCTTCTCTCTCATCCTCTTCTGTCCTGCTGGCCACTGACATAGATGAGTGAGACAGAGCTCTCACCCAAGGAGCTCACAGACATGGGGGACGAGGTTTGGTGCCCAGAAATCTGGTGGGTGTCGCCTACTGCCAGCACCGAGCCAGTGAGGCCAAGGACAAAAGTGCAAAGCAGCTTCTCAGACACGTGGAGGACAGGAACAAAGGGAGAGTGTGATCCTGGCAAAGGGATGCCACTGCCTGGGCAAAGGTGGTGAGGTGTCAGCCTGCTGAGGTACTCAAGTGTGGCTGAGGCTAAGGGGCCAAGGGGGTGTAGTTGGGGAGCAAGTGAGACTGAAGAGAAAGCAAGGCCCAGACCCCACCTGGCTTTGCAGGCCTCATGAGGAATATGACTTTGTCCAAAGATGACCGAGAGCAATTGAAGGATTTAAGGCAGAGGAGTGACATGGTCAGATCTACATTTTTAAAAGGTCATTCTGGTTAGAGTCTGACTAGAAGGGGCTGTGGTGTCCCAAGTAGAGACAGGGAGATGGTGGGGAGGCTGATAGGCCAGTTTAGTGATTGATGGTGCCCCGGTCTAGGCAAGCCAGTAGGAGGTGAGGACAAGACACTGTTGACATTTACTGAGCTGAGCTCTGTCAGACCTTATTCTAAGCATAATAGATGTATTATCAGAGTTCCTATTGTGGCACAGCTGAAACGAATCCAACTAGGAACCGGAGGTTGCAGGTTCGATCCCTGGCCTCGCTCAGTGGGTTAAGGATCCGGCATTGCTGTGAGCTGTGGTGTAGTTTGCAGATTCGGCTTGGATCTGATGTGGCTGTGGCTATCGCATAGGCCAGGAGCTGTGGCTCCAATTAGTGATTAGACCCCTAGCCTGGGAACCTCCATATGCCTTGGGTGTGGCTCTAAAAAGCAAAAAAAAAAAGTTTTATCTCATGGAAGCCTCCCGACAACTCTTAGATGATTTTTACATCCATTTTACAGATAAGGAAAATGAGACTTAGAGTGAAGCATCAGGTGACACAGTGTGGGAGTGCAAAGAGCACACTGAAGAGCCTGCTGCTGGTTGATGAGAGATGTTGAGGCAGAGGAAGGCATGGGGGTGGGTGGGTTCCAATCTCCCATCTGATAAGGTGGGTGGTGCCGTTCATGACACCCCAGCCCTGGAGGAGGATGTGTCGGGGTTGGCAAGGAGTTGGGTTTGGGATATGTTGGCTGGGGGTCTTTGTGTCATCCAAGCAGAGAAGTCCCCTCCAGAGTTAGGCATTCATGTGGGCCTGCAGCTCCAGAAGAAGCCAGGCTGAAAGTAGCTATTTGAGGATCATGTGCAAAGCCATGGGTGTGGATGAGCTTGGCCAGATAGCAGTGGACAGTGAGGAGAGACTTGCCCTGCAAGAGGCCCCACTGTGAAAGGCTGGGGAGGGAGAGCAGTGGCAAAGGAGCAGCTCCTGTTCCCATTGTGGCTCAGTGGGTTCAGAACCCAACTAGTATCCATGAGGACATGGGTTTGCTCCCTGGCCTCCGATCAGTGGGTTCAACATCCAGAGTTGCCACAAGCTGTGGTATAGGTCACAGTTGTGGCTCAGATCCAATGTGGCTGTGGCGTGGGCTGGCAGCTGCAACTCTGATTCAACCCCTAGCCTGGGAACTTCCCCTGCCCACCCCCAAAAGAAGCAGCAGCTTCTGGGGTGCAGAGGGCTGGGGAAAGGCAGGTGAGCCCTGGGGCAGTGGTTCTCGGAGCAAGGGGAGGGGCTGAGGGAGGAGTGACCACATCATCTCTCACTGTGGAGACCCTGCACAGACAGAGAACAGGCTGGGTCTTGTTGGAGCAGTTTTCCCTGGGGAGTGCAGGGAGCTGGAAGGACATAGAGGGAGGCCAGGAAGCAGGGCTGGAATGGAAGCCACCTTTCCACAGCTTGGCTGTGAAGGTGAGGGATGAGAGCAGGCCGAGGGCTTAGTGTAGGGAAATGAAATTCTTCATTTCTTCATGTCCTAAAATTCTCCATTTATAGTCTTGGTTTTAATTAATTTGTAGCACTTCAGTATCTTAATTCTACTGGGGACTTAAAATACAGTAAAACTGCAGCTATCCAGAATTCTTGGCAAGTGAGCCACTCGAAAACCAGAATTTGGATGAATATATCTGAAATATAGCATATCTTTTTTTTTTTTTTTTCATGGCCATACCCAAGTGGCATATGGAGGTTCCCAGGCTAGGTGTCAAATCGGAACTGTAGCTGCCAGCCTACACCACAGCCACAGCAACACAGGATTCAACCTACACCACAGCTAATGGCAATGCCAGATCCGAAACCCTCTGAGCCGAGGCCAGGGATCGAACCTGCATCCTCGTGGATGCTAGTCAGATTCATTAACCGCTGAGCCATCACAGGAACTCCTAGCATATCTTTTTAAAATTTTATTTAATTATAGAAACTATCAAACACGTGGAAGTAAAGTAGAGGGAGTTCACTCTCAATACCGAGGCATGAACTCAGTGTTGTTGCTGCTGTGGCTCAGGGTTGATCCCTGGCCCAGGAATTTCTGCATGCCGCTGGGGTGGCCAAAAAAAAAAAAATAGAAGTAGAGAGAAGCATACAAGGAACACCCATGCCCCTACCACCCACTTTAATAGTTACCAGCTCAAAGCCACTCCCATGTCATCCACACCCTATTCCCCCTGGGATATTTGGAAGCAAATTCTAGGTATCATATCAAGTTATCCATAAAAAAACACGTTAGTATGTTTATCCAGAAAACAAGACTTTCTTTTTTTTTTTTTTTGTCTTTTTGGCCTTTTCTAGGGCCCCTCCTGCGGCACATGGAGGTTCCCAGGCTAGGGGTCTAATCAGAGCTGTAGCCACCAGCCTACAGCAGAGCCACAGCAACACGGGATCTGAGCTGCAACTGCAACCTACACCACAGCTCATGGCAACACCGGATCCTTAACCCACTGAGCAAGGCCAGGGATCGAACCTGCAACCTCATGGTTCCTAATCGGATTCGTTAACCACTGAGCCACAACAGGAACTCCAGAAGACAAGACTTTTTAGAAAAACTCTACCCGAGGAGTTCCTGCATGGTTCAATGGGATTAAGGATTTGGTATTGTCACTGCTATGGCCCTGGTTACAGCAGTGGTGCAGGTTTGATTCCTGGCCTGGGAACTGCCACATGCCACAGGCATGGCCAGCAATACCATTATTACTCCTAAAAATTTTAACGAGAATTCCGTAATTTGATTAGTCATTGTTCAAATTCCCCCAATTGTCTCATTCCCCCCTCCAACTGCCACTTAATTGGTTAAAATTAGGCTACAAAAAATGTCTGTGGATAGCACTTATCTGCTCTCTCAAAACTCCCTCTTTCTTCTTTTATTTTTCCTTTTTCTTTTTTTTTTTTTTTAGTGCCGCACCTGCAGCATATGGAAGTTCCCAAGCTAAGGTCGAATCAGAGCTGCAGCTGCCTGCCTACACTGTAGCCACGGCAACACCAGATCCTTAACCCACTGATCAAGGCCAGGGATTGAATCCGCTTCTTCAAGGATACTAGTTGAGTTTGTTACCACTGAGCCACAACAGGAACTCCCCTTTCTTTTTTCACATACTTTAAATAAATGAATATTGAGGAAGCCAGTTGCTTGGAGGCACGAGCATTTGGGAACGTGCAGGAAAACTGAGTATAACGGTGGAGAGAGCAGGACAGGGAGAGAAGGTGGGGGCAGGTAATGTCCAGATAGTGGGGGACATCCAGCTATGGGAAGGAGGCAGGATGTGGGGGCCCACCCAGGCAGGGAGGAAAGTCAGCTATTGAGAGTGGCCTGTCCCAGTGACACCTGAGGCCCTTAGCTGCTGGAGCAGAAGGAAGGTGGAGAGATGGCCTGAGCCAACGAGCAGGAGCAGAGCTCAGGTTTGCAAGAGGTGAAGGAGGGGTGGGGCCTGAGGTCAGGCCCGAAAGGAACAGGATGTCTGTGTTGGGGAGGGAGGGATGAGGCAGTGCCAAAAACCAGCTCCTGCTCAGTCCAGCTCCTCCCTACCTGGACCAGTCCCAGGAGCCCATCCCTAGCCTCCCAGCTACAAATACACCCCGGGGCTGGATACCAGATCCCTTCACAATGCTGGTGGTCCATGGCCTGGATCCTTTGCTCAGCCTTCTCCTCCTCTTGCTCCTGGACCCCCACAGCCCTGAGGGGGGCCATCCTCCTCAGCGAAGGTTTGAATACAAGCTCAGCTTCAAAGGACCAAGGCTGGCATTGCCTGGGGCTGGAATCCCTTTCTGGAGTCATCATGGAGGTGAGGGACCAGCCATGCCCAGGGTTTCTCAGAATGCTGGAGCAGCTGACCAGCTCTGGGTGGCTGTGACTTGGTGGGGAATGGGCCTGCCAGTAATAGCCTCTGCCCAAGATGGGGCCAGGACTGGGACAGATAGTGCCAGGGGCCCCAGGACTTTCCCTAGGCCTGTCTCCCACTCCACCACAACCCCAGCCTCATCCACCAGCCTCAGTTTCTACTCTCTGCCTCTCCCCTTTTATGCTCTGGGACTTCTCTCTTCTCTTTTTCCTCTCCTTGTAGGATCACCCCCCAACCCTGCCTCTTTGACCCATGAACACACACGCACACCCTCACATGCTGAGTCCTAGACACATAGATACAAAGCAACTTGGACCAGCACAAACCTACAGTCTGTCAGGTGTGTGGCTGTCCATGACAACTGGGGGGTTACTGGAGGGCTGCTGGAGGGAGGCATCCTCACAGCCAGCTATTTCACCAGCAGGGCCCCTAGCCCTGCCCTATATGTTTGTTGGGTGGAAGTAAGAATGAGAGCATCTTAGCCCATGCATTGTGTTCAGGGCTTTCTAAATCCAGGCCTACAAAGAATCCATCTTCTATTTGGTTTTGTTTTAAAAAGAGTTTTGAGGAGTTCCCGTCATGACTCAGTGGTTAACGAATCCGACTAGGAACCATGAGGTTGTGGGTTCGATCCTTGGCCTTGCTCAGTGGGTTAAGGATCTGGCATTGCCGTGACCTGTGGTGTAGGTCGCAGATGCAGCTCGGATCCCACATTGCTGGCATAGGCTGGCAGCTACAGCTCCGATTAGGCCCCTAGCCTGGGAATCTCCATATGCCGTGGGTGCGGCCCTGGAAAAGACAAAGATAAAAAATAAAAATTTAAAAATTAAAAAAATATTTTTGAGGATGTATAAGGCCTATGTAATAGAGAGGAGCTTAAATCAGGAGCAAGCAAGAAGAATGGGACTTAAGAGTTGAGGCAGGAAATGAGTCCAGTTGCCAAAATTATGCTGTAAAGTCAGTCCACCCTTCAGAGCTGAGCCATTGACCTGGTTCAGAGACTCCTAGCAGGCAAACCAAAGAAAGAAATCAAATCCATTGTGTATTTCTGTGTCTATGAGATGTAAGTTCTGAAAAACAGCATGACTGCATGATTCCTAAGACCAGAACAAATATCTCTAAGAAGACAGGCCCTCTCAGCAGGGCCCTCCCTCACCAGGGCCAGGAGGTAAACAAAGGACGGGGGCTGTTCCTCACAGCACAGGGCCAGGCCCCGCCTCAGGGACACTCACTGCCCTGGGCAGTATCAGGTCTGAGGTGTCACAGGCCATGTGGGGGAACAGGCATATTCGCCAAGATCACCCAGTAATGTTCATCATTCATTCATTCATTCATCTTTTGGGAGTTCCCTGGTGGTCTAGTGATTAGGATTCAGCATTTTCACCACTACAGCTCAGATTCAGTCCCTGGTATGGGAACTGAGATCTCACATCAAGCCACTGCATGCCTCAGCCAAAAACAAAACAAACAAACAAACAAAACATTCATTCATCCTTTTATCATACCTCACTCCCACACCCTCTGTGACTAGCCCAGAGGCATAGGGCTGAGTCAGGTTCACAAAGCCCACAGTATGGGGTGAGGTCCCATGAACAACCCACATGAGGGAGTTCCTATTGTGGCTCAGTGGTTATGAACCAGTGGTTATGACTAGGATCCATAAGGATGTGGGTTCAATCCCTGGTCTGGCTCAGTGGGTTAAGGATCCGGCATTGCCCTGAGCTGTGGTGTAGGTCGCAGACTCAGCTCAGATCCCGCATTGCTGTGGTTGTCGTGTAGGCCGGCAGCTGTGGCTCCGATTATCGATTAGACCCCTAGCCTGGGAACTTCCATATGCCACACTTGCGGCCCCAAAAAAGAAAAAAAAAATCTACATGCAGCAGAACGAGAAGCAGGGTAGGCAGTGGACAATCCTTGCCTCCTGCAAGTCACTTCAGAGGCAGAGGTGGTTTCCACGAGCCCCAGCACTCCTGGCCTGAGCCTCCCTGCCCCCAGCCCTGGCCTTTGCCGAGCAAACAGGGTGGATTAGCAGTCTCCGGAACATCCCAGCAGGGACTGGGCCCTGGGCCAGGTTCCAGGCTGGCAGGCCGCAGGGGAGGGGAAGGGAGCCAGCTGGGGTGGGGTCTCTCATCTCCCTCCATTTCCTGCCAAGCCTACCTCAGTTTCCCGCCCCTTTCATCCCACCCCCCACCCCTCACCAGAGGTAATTGTCACACAGACCATCCTTCAGCCTTTCCTCAGCCCACCCGCACTTTCATGCCTTCCCCACCTTGGAAGGTCCAGCCTCATGTGGCTACTTCACAGCCTGGAGTCCTGGCCCTCCGCGTGCTTCCTCTGTCAAGGAGCTCCCCCGTGTTCTGTGGCCTCAGGCACATCCTTTCTCTCACAGGCCCTCAACTGAGAAACACAAAGGACTGGACACAAATCTCTCTCACGGTGGAAAAAGCTTGTGCTTTGGAGACAGAGTAGAGTTTCACTTAGTTCCTTAACTTTTCTGAGCCTCAGCATCCTCATCTGTAAAGTGGGGGTCTTATGAAAGCAGACCACACAGATGTGCGGTGAGCCTTAGCTGTGAGAAGGAATGCAATGTACTCCCTGCAGTCTGGCCTTCATGGCCCTTCCCTGGCAAAGACCCATCCAGCCATGCTGGGCTCCAATTCCCACTTGTTCGGTGGATTCCTGTGTCCGACCAGCCGGCCTGTTATTTGATGGTCGTGATGTCACCTCCTTCCTCCTCCTAGAGCCCAGCCTAGATCAGTGAGAGAGAAGGACTGGGGAGCAGGGCCGGTGGGGCCCAGGCCTTGAGCTGCCCCGGTTTGCAGATGCCATCCTGGGCCTGGAGGAGGTGCGCCTGGCCCCATCCATGCGGAACCGGAGTGGGGCTGTGTGGAGCAGGACCCCTGTCCTCTTCCCCGCCTGGGAGGTGGAGGTGCAGATGAGGGTGACCGGGCCGGGGCGCTTGGGAGCCCAGGGCATGGTGAGTGGCCCCCACCAAGGTCCAGCAGAGGGCTTGAATCAGGGAGGCTGGAGGTGAGCCTGGGGTTCCAGTGCCCTGCAGGGACCCCGAGCTGAGCAGCTGGGGCCCCGCAGGCTGTGTGGTACACCCGGGGCAGGGGCCAGGTAAGCTCTGTCCTGGGGGCGCTGGACTCTGGGGATAGCATCGGGATCCTCTTCGACTCCTCGGCTGAGGATACCCAGGTAAGTCATAGTCTCCCGCCCCCCGCCCTGCCTACACCCTCACTCTCCTCCCTGTGCCAGTGGCTCAGGCCGCTTGTCGCCTCCCACACAGAAGAGCCCTGCTATCCGCGTGCTTGTTGGTAATGGGCACAACCCCGACGAGCCACTCGGGTAAGTGCTGCCTGGGCTGACCCTCACCCCATCCCTGAGCTTTAAGGGGCTCAGAGGTTACCTCCACTGCCCCCGATGACCTGCCCCAGCCTCTGATGGGGAGCCCCCCCCTCCTAGGGTGGTGCCCTCCTTGTTGACCTCTCATCTGAGCTGATGGTGCTGCGCTGGGGCTCCTGCCCACTGGGTCCCAGCTCTACCTCCTCTGGCCTGGAACCAGAGTTTCCTTGCTCTTCCCGGGAACCATCCCACTGAGTCCTCCATTCATGCAACACAACAGCCCCAGGCCAGCGGGGGTGGTGAAATGACACAGGGTGGGGTCTAGCGCAGTGCTTTCACACACATCCTCTCATCTTGACACTCTTGAGAAGTGGGGATCAATTCGTGCCCAGTTACAGGTGAGGACACTGAGGCCCAAACAGGTGAAGTAACTTGCCCCAGTTCACGCAGCTGTGCACAGAGCTGAGATTTGAGGCCAGACTTGCCTGTGGAAGGCCCACGCCCTTCTCCGTGCCTGCTGCCAACCAGCCTGCCAGCCCTGTCCCTGTCTCCTAGATGACGTGGCTTCCCATCCTTCCCCAATCAGGTTGCTGCCTCAGCAGCTGCCTCCTCAGTTTGTCAGTGTCTCTCAGCAAACATCCTTTAGCTCATAACAATTAGAATAATTGCTAACATTTATGACCTGAGCTTACTGTACGCCAGGCTCAGCGCCAAGCACTTCACATTCATTTCTTGGTTAAGACTCATAACAATGTTATGAGGTAGTTTCAATTATTATCCTTTTTTAAAGATGGGGAAACTCGAGTTTGGAAAGGTGAGGTAACTCTCCCAAGGTCACACAGCTCTCCCTGGCTCTGAGCCCACTGAAGGTAGTGGTGACAGACAATCCAGTGTGAGAGCGCCCAGAGAAACTCAGAACCTCTCAGGCTCAACGCCCCTAACTCTCAGAGCCAGCTGCACTGCCCCCCGGTGGGGGGACAGGCTGGTCATACTGTCCTTGGCTGCTAAGGTGATCCAGTCTCATGTTGTCTGTCCTGAGTCAGTCCTGCTGCAGCCAAACCTGGCAGAAGGGAAAGAGCAGCTGTACCCAGAGGGAAGCCAGTGGGAGATGGTAGGAGGAGGTGGTGGGCCTGGAGGATTGTGGGTAGAAACCCCACTCCTGATTCAGGCTCTGCCCCCTAGGAAAGATCCCCAGGGAGGCCCTTGGCCTCTTCTGCGAATTCCAAGTCCCAGCCTCCTGCCAGGCAAGGCTTCTTGTTCCTCTCTCTTCTGCCATGGGGGCAGACCACAGCCGGGGAGGCTCAAGCTAGACAGCAGGGACATGTCCTGTACCAGTGAGGAGGGGTGGCACCAGAGCCAGGGGCAGGACGGCCTCTGGGACCACCCCTACTTGTCAGGCCTTGGGTCCTGTGTGAATTGGCTGGATTGCACGTGCCCACAGGGATGGAGCCAGCCGGGTGCTGGGGTCCTGCCACCGGGCCTTCCGGAACCGGCCGAACCCCTTCAGAGCACGGATCACCTACTGGAGGCAGAGGCTGCGTGTGAGTCGCCCCTCCTGCTTCTGTGGGTCCACTGGGCGTGAGGTGGAGATTACAGGGCTTGGAGTTTTGTGAATGCCCATGACCCCACATACCTGTGTCACCACACAGGGTCCCTGGCACACACGGGCAACACCCACAGGATCCTCCTCCCCACACAGACTCCTAACTGGCCCCGAGGACATGCTTGGGTGGGCCAGGATGAGACTAGATGTGTGAGCCCCTCCACACGGCTCTGACAGCAGGCCCTGGGGCTGCCAGCCGGTCTTCCAGTCCAGGGGAGCCCTTGAGTTAGGCAGGGACCATCCCCTGCTGGGCTCAGGGGAGAGGAGTGGGCTCCCTCTACAAGGGGCTCATGCCTTCCATGCCCCTCAGGTATCCCTGAACAGTGGACTCACTCCCAGCGACCCGGACGAGCTCTGCGTTGACGTGGGGCCTCTGCTTTTGGCCCCTGGAGGTTTCTTTGGGGTCTTGGCAGCCACTAGCACGCTGGCAGGTGAGTGCCTTCTGGGCAGGTAAGAACAGAGGAGTGGTGCCTGCTAGACACCCCTTCTAAGGGGCACTGGGTGTGAGGCCACCGTGTGTGACCCAGTAAAGCCATGAGCCATCTCTGGGCCTCCGTTACCAGCACAGGAAGGTCATGTCTGCCTTGCAGAGTTGCAAAAAGTCTCAAAAAGAATAAAACATGAGATTTTTTCCCAGTATCGGCACCACAAGAGCCCCTAGCTGAGAATTGTGGGGCAAGAGGAAGAGGGACAGCCACGAGGGACATTTAGGGAAATGGAGCAAAGCGATGTGATGTAACGGGAGTCCTGTGGAGAGACTCAGCTGGAAAGCAGGGTGCAGCCGGAGGTGGGAGTCCTGGGATGCCAGGACTTTGATCTTTAGACTCTGGGCCCCAGGGACTATGGAAATTTGCAGAGGAGGAGAGTGACATGGTCAGACCCACGTAGAGGAGGTGCCCTCTGTGTAGCTGCTTCTGCCAGTAGCAGCCAGGCTCCAGGCCTGAGGGTGTTGCTTGTTCTGCAGCCATGGCTCTAGCTCAGGACTGTCCAGGTTTCCCTCTCATCGGGGCTCCCCCCAGCTCTGTGTGTGGGTCAGCCCTCACAGCCCACCCATCTGCTTGTCTGGTGCTCACACCTTTCCTATGAAGTGAGCAGGTCAAGGGTCAGAGCGGCCCAAAGTCAACCAGATCACTTGCCTGCCTGGAACATAATGGAAGCTGGGGGCAAGGGCTGAATGGGTGAGTGGCTGGGTGGGGGCCACCTTCCCTCTCCGCCCCTATTTACAGATGACCATGATGTCTTGTCCTTCCTGACCTTCAGTCTGAGTGAGCCGGGTCCAGAGGTAATGCCAGCCCTGGGCCTGCCCCAGGGGGAGGGCTGGGGGAGCGGCAGCCCAAGGATCTCTCCCCTCCCTGGATGCTCTGTTCAAATCCAGCTGCCAGACCTGTCATTCCAGCTGTTGTCTGTACCTGCTTGCTGAGCTCTGCTCAGGCCAAGCCTTGTGCTGGGCAGTGCTGGGGGCCGGAAGTGACCCAGCGCCAGGCCCTGTCTTCAGGGACTTTCCGGCCTGGCTGGGAGCCGTGGGAGTACAGGGGGCTCCTAACTGGCCAGGAAAGCAGGGAAGACCGCATGGAAAAGATGAGTTTGAAGGGACAGAGGGAGTGGCACGGACAAAATGAGGCCTAAGAGAGCTGCTGGGGTCTGGGCTGCAGCAGGAGGAAAGGGTATGAGGATTGGCCACAGCAGGGCTGGGAGAACTGGAAAGTTCTGGGCCTAGTGGCTGAGGTAAAGGAGAGCCGGCTTGGGGTGGGGGAGCACGTCCTCCCCATGCTGGGGTAAATGTTTGCACAAGGAAGGGGACTGGGCTTGTGGGAAGACCCCTTTGGCCCCCAGGTCACCCCTGGATTTAGGGCCTGAGTTTTTATCTTCTTCCTCCAGCCCCCCCCGCAGCCCTTCCTTGAGATGGAGCAGCTCCGCCTGGCAAGGCAGCTGGAAGGGCTGCGGGCAAGGCTGGCCCTGGGCACCAAGGAGGAGATGATTCTGAAGCCAAACTCCAAAGTCCAGGAGGAGGGTAGGGATTCAGGGAACAGGCAGGTGGTCCAAGGGCCCATTCGAGTGTCCCAGGATCTTCTTCCCTTCAGACCAGGGGTCCTGTACCCAGTGGGGAGATGGAGGCCTGAGGCAGCCATATATGAGCAGACTCTGGGGCGCAGGTTCTGAGTCCTGTCCCTGTCACACCACCCAGACACATCTTTCCGGGGAAGAGTCTTGGTGGGCCAGGAAAGTGTGGTTTCTGCCCCAAGCCAGGGTCTGTTGCCCCACCCCAGTGGGCTGCCCATCCCAGCTCTGCCCCAATCCCCAGGGGAAAGAATCTTTGACCTGGAGGAAACACTGGACCGATACAGCCAGATCCTGCAGGCTCTCCAGGGTCTCTCCAAACAGCTGGCCCAGGCTGAGAGGCAATGGAAGAAGGAGCTGGGGTCCACAGACTGTGCCAGGCCTGAGAGCACCTGGGTGAGTGGACTCTGTGGTAATCAAAGGTTTGCCTACAGGCCTGGAGAAGCTGAACTCCCCAGGCACCAGTGGCCTCCCTCTGTCTAGAAAGAGGAGCAAGCACTACACTTGGGCACTCGCCTCCCCCGAAGTCTGGAGGGAAAGGTGGGCAGGGGTGAAATGCTGCAGGTCGCAGGATGGGGAGAACTTGCCAGGCAGCAGAGTGTGCGGGGAGGGCTGCTCTGCACAAGCAAAGGCCCACAGAGCCCCATGGCTGGGGCCGAGGAGAGGAGTTGCCAGGTATTTAGATGTGGGTCTCTAGACAAGTGACAGAAATAGACCGAGTGCTTATCTGCATGTAGCTCCACATGTGATTTGATTCACATACGCTTGCTTAACGCTCAGATGCACCAGAATCCCCGTTTCTCCTCCACTGACATCCTGGCTTCCCCCTGGGAGTCATGTCCCATGGCATACCCAGCCTGCAGCCTGAGAGCCAAGCTCAGTCAAGATGTTAGATGCTGGGCAGAAGAGGCGAGCAGCCCCTGTGGGCTTTGCTGAGCTCTGGCAGCTCAAGGTTTGCCAGAGCAGCTGGAGTAGGGCAGAGGAGAAGGAGGCTACACTCAAGGGCTAGGTCTTTCTGACCCTACTGCCAGGCCCGGAACTCCCCCTGCCAGATTCTGTCCACCTGAGAGAAGCAGCAAGCTCTCCAGGTCACTCAGAAAGACAGGGGCCCAAAAATTGGGAGTGGTCGCCTGTACCCCGGGAAGAGAAGAGGAAAGGACTGGACTGGGCTGCTGCCTCCTTCTGGGGAAGGGAGGGATTCTGAGAAAGCCCCTAGTCGGCCACTGTCAAGGGGAAACCAGCACCCTCAGGGAGAGGGGTTTGCCAGGAGGGGGAAATCGGAGCCCAGATGGACAGGGTCAGATAAACCTAACATATCCAAAATGAGGAGGGCCCGGGGAAGGCCTCCAGAAGGAAGAGGCTGCAAGTCCCTGGGGAAGATGGAATCTGAGAAGAGAGGGGCTGTGCCCTGGGCCCTAGAGAAGAGGCTGGCACTCCCGCAGGACTCAGCCAAGGTCAGTGCCCTACTCCATGGACAGCTGACTCTCCTCCAAGACCTGCAAGAGATGAGGTAAGGGCACAGGGTGGGGAGGATCCCGGGGGAGAGGGAAGAGGAGTCCCAGTCCACTGATTTGCTTCTCTGCCTGAAGTCCCCCCATTAGCCCACTATTCTTTTTTTTTTTTTTTTTTTGTCTTTTTAGGGCCACATCCATGGCATATGGAAGTTCCCAGGCTAGGGGTAGAATTGGAGCTGTAGCTGCCAGCCTACAGCCACAGAAATGCCAGATCTGAGGCTCATCTGAGACCTACACCATAGCTCACGGCAACACCGGATCCTTAACCCACTGAGCAGTGCCAGGGATCAAACCTGCGTCCTCATGAATACTAGTCAGAATCATTTCTGCTGAGCCACGAAGGGAACTCCAGCCCATTATTCCTTTCAGTGTTTCCTGAGCACCCAGCACAAAGCCTGGAGCCCAGGGAAGAGCTAGGGGCAGAGTTAGGTTTGTTGAGTTGACTTGAATTTAAGTGAATTAAGTTTAAAGTTTTGAATCTCCTAGTTTAAATACAATTCCCTGAGACATTCTCACTCCAGGGAGAGTTAATAAATTTGAGCCTTCCTTCAGTGATAGCTTCTGGAAGGAGGAGGCATTTTGATGGGATTCTTGGAAGGAGTACAACCAAAATCAGGCCCAGTTGGAGGGAGCAGGGGTGGGGGTAGAGGGGGGCAGTCCTTAACTTCATTTTACTCACCTTCGGCCTCCCAGCATCCCACTCTAGTCCTCTGGAGTTACCTATGAAGCCCTGTCATGAGAGGAGTGTGGCTTCAGGTTGGATGCTATGGCTGCGGCCCAACCCCCTTCCTTCCTCCCCCACATCAAGATGCTTGAGGATGGGACTATGGGAAGAGAAAGAGGGGCGGAGGACCAAAAGCAGAGCCCAGGGAGCCTGGGTTTAAGAATGGACAGCTTTAGGGAGATGCTTCTCTGAGCTAAAACTGTCTCAGGATCCAGGAAGAAGGTTTAGGGTAAGAAGACCAGCCCCCAAGAAGAGGCCCTATGAATGGTACCTGTTCTCCACCCAGGTGCTGCCTTAGGGGATTATGGGAAATGATTAAGCAGTTTGGTGTAATAAGAAAGGATAATGAGTTTTCTCCCTTGGTTTCCATCCTGCACTAGGGATGCAGCTGCTCACATGGCCTCAAGAGCCCAGGTCTTCTACCTACCTGAGGGCACCAAGCATCATTTCTTAGAGCTGGCCCAGATCCTGAGCCTCCTGCAGAAGGACCTTCGGGGTCCAGCGGTGAGAGGGAAGGAAGGGGTACCATGGGACTCAGCCCCGCTTTTTCCAGCACTTCTGTAGCCCTAGACCCCACCTGCCTTGCCCCTGCCCTCCCGACAGGAACACCTGTGTCTGTGTGTGCATGCAAGAACACGGATCACATCCTCTCTCTGCCCTCTCTGCTTTCTGGAGAGTCCCACAGACTCTCAGTACTAGCAGAGCCCTGGAAACCACTTGGTCCAACTCCCACAATAACCAGAACACAAATGGGAATAGGTTGTACCCAAGAGCATTCAAAGCTCGGTGAAGGCTGCTCTTCCCTACCCCTGCCCCATCTTTCTCTTTCCCTTGCCCTCTCCATCACACCGTCTTTTGCTCTCTAATTCTCTTATCTCTAGAGCCTTCAGCCTCCCGATGATCCCAGATGGACCCATGGGAGCTGGGGTGGGGGAGGCAGTTTTGTCCCCCCCCCCCCCGCTCTACAAGTTCTGTGGATAAGAGCCAGGGTAGTCCAAGCCTGGGAAACAGAGCCCACAATGACCTAGATTCCAGGTCCCCCTCCCTCCTTCTGGGTAAGAAGCCGACCTGGGATCTTAGAATATCCCCTTTCAGAAAGCAGCAGCCAAGGACCCCCGCCCACCTGGCCGGCCCCCAGGGATTTTCTCATGCCTTCGGCCTGGCATCTTCCTGTTCTTCCTCCTCGTCCAGACTGTAGGCTTCTTCTGCTACGTACACTTCAGGTGGGCCTTCCCGTGGGCAGGACTTCCCATATCTACTTGGCATTTCTTGGGTCTGGGTCATAATCATTGGGGCATTGAGGCCTGTGGTAGGGGTGCCTGTCTGGTCCACCGGTTGGCAAGGAGCAGTACCCAAGTTAGGATCCATTTTTTTTTTCATTAGAGACTACTGACTACCTGCTCAGCCACTGGTCCCATCTCAGTCCTGCCCTCACAGAACTCACTCTCTAAAGTGAGAAACTGACAAGTAAATGACAGTCACATCCTTTGTGGTCAGTGTTATGATGGCAGGAAGCTCAGGGTCTATAAGAATGCAGGAAACTGCACCTGATTCAGCTTGGGGAGATCAGGGAATCACCTGGAAGGGATATTTGATATGGGTCATCAAGGCAACTAGGAACTTTCCAGCCTGACAAGGTAAGTCAGGATGATACAGAAGGAAGAGCATGAGAAAAGGCATGGAAGCATGAGAAAAAACAAACAAACAAAAAAACCAGAATAGTTTGGAGAAAAAGTAGCAAGTTCAGTACTCTTAGGCAAAGGGTGGAACCAGTTTTTGAAACTTGGCAAAGGGAATTTAAAAGGTTGGTGGGCAGAGTTCCCATCATGGCACAATGGAAACGAATCCGACTAGGAACCATGAGGTTGTGGGTTTGATCCCTGGCCTTGCTCAGTGGGTTAAGGATCTGGCATTGCTGTGAGCTATGGTGTAGGTTGCAGATGCAGCTCGGATTTGGCGTTGCTGTGGCTGTGGTGTAGGTTGGCAGCTGTAGCTCTGATTTGACCCCTAGCCTGGGAACCTCCATATGCTGCCACTGCGGCCCTAAAAAGACAAAAGACCAAAAAAAAAAAATTAAAAAAAGTTGGAGGGAGGTCACATTTCTGCTTGAAGAGTATTTGTAGATGAATGAAACATTTAGAAATACTAAGGTGTGCTAAGGAGCTCAGAAATAGGACAGTCCTTGTTGGTGGAATTTCAAGACAAGAAGAATCAGTATGGGCTGGGATGGTCCTAGAGGAGGACTAAAATGCACTGAGTTTTAAAAGCAGAGTGGGAGAGGGAATGACCTTCAGTTGTGGAGAACAGCAAAGGTATGTGGTGGAAATGATGACAGGCTTATGTGTTACACAGGGATGTTATGCTGGCCATAAGGCTGGAGCTACCTGCACAGACCTTGAATGCTGGAGGAAAGTGTGGTCCTGATGGAGCAGGTCAAGGCAGCTATAGAAGTCCCAGAGGAGGGGGTGCTGTGGTGCAGTGTGTAGGGAGATGAGTGTAGCAGGTGTAGAGTGTCTAGTCTCAAAAACCCAGACCTGAGAAGCTCAAGTAAATTTCTTCTCTTCCTAGCAGCAAGCAGGAGCTGGACAAGAACCTTCAGGACTATCTGTCCACAGGCAGCCTTCCTCTGAGTCCAGCACCACAAATCTCTAGGGCTCTGGGTGCTCTGAGACGGCAGCCCCTCTACCCCAACATACATGCATGACCTGCCTCAAAGCCCTGAAGAAAATGTCCATGACTCAAGACTAAGAAATCGATATATGCCTGGAGGATGGAGGGCTTGGCCAGTTTCTCTCCCTCTGGGTACCCACTTCCTATCCACACCTTAGCTTTCAGAGGCTCCAACCTTATTAAAAGTGATTTCCCTCTCCCCATGCTTTAATATACTCATTTACCTTCCAGCTTTCCCTTAATCTCTCTGAAGACTTCCATCTCTTTCAGATAATAGCTAGGAGTGAGGTCCAAACAGGCAAAGAGGCCAAGGGCTGGCTTGACTTCCAGAAGACAGTCCTTGATACTCCACAGGCCCTGAGCTGTGTATAATTCTGTCCCCACATTTATTCAGAACAAAGAGTGGTCCAGGTGCCTTTCCTGGTCCTGCCCAGCCAGCATCACCAGGAACAGCTATTTCTCCCTGCTTCTTATAGCTCCAGGGGTCAGCAGGGAAGGCGCACAATTAAGAACTCTGAGAGGCAACCCATGGAGCCGTAATTGGGATTCCCGCTCTGCTTCCCTTTCCCAGCTGCTGGAGCAGCGGGTCGAAGAGGAGGTTGGGGTAGGGCCCGGGGCTATTCGCTATTCGCATCTCTCAGTGAAATCCTGGCTATTAGCGACCCGGGGGAGGAGGAACTAGGGGGAGAGTAGGAAATAGGGTTCTGGGCGCGTAAAAGCGCAGCTCATTCCCCCCGGAGAGCGAGCCCCCCACCCCCCACATCGCGGCAGGCCCCAATCCGCTGTGGCCAGCGGAGCTTGGCATTGAAGGAGGGACGTGGGGGAGGCGGGAGTGAAGAGCGTGCACGTGGTCCAGCCTTCTCAGCCCCGTGCATGCCCCCCGCCCCCTGTGAGGAGGGGTTTGGGGAGGTGGAGGCGGGCCCGGGCAGGGGCGGGCGGTGGGCGGTGCAGAACGTGGGGCGCCTGCCTGCGGCGGGAGCTGTCCCCGAGACCTAGTGCTGAAGTAGGCGCAGACGTGCCTGGGTGCCCGGCGCGTGGTACCCGGCGCCCGGGCCAGCGAAGACCATGGCGTTCATGGTGAAGACCATGGTGGGCGGCCAGCTGAAGAACCTCACTGGGAGCCTAGGGGGCGGCGAGGACAAGGGGGACGGGGACAAGTCGGCCGCCGAAGCGCAGGGCATGAGCCGAGAGGAGTATGAAGAGTATCAGAAGCAACTGGTGGAAGAGAAGTGAGTGGCTCCAACGACCCTCCCCATCCTAACCCCTAATGAACCGTCCTGCCCACGCTTAGAGGAGTCTCAGACCCCGAGCCTCTCCCCTACTTTTCTAGACGCAATAAGAAACTGGGAGGTGCCCTCTAGGCTGCCCCCAGAGCCACCCCATCTCAAACCCAGAAACCCTGCTCCACTTTCGCCTTCGGGTCCAGGGAGTGGGGGAAGGGGCGATAGGGCCCTGGGACGAGGTGGGGGCACGTGCATTTCTGACGAAATAAGTAATCCCTTAATCCGATCTGGTCCCAGCCGTCTGTGTCTTCCAACTGGAGCTCCTCAGAGCCTGAAACTCTGAGAAAAGCGGTGCAGCTGAGGGGGAAACCAGTTGTGGAAACAGATCCTGAGATGGAGGCACTCACAGATATTGAGGGTACTTGTGTGAGGACAATGCTGGACAAAAAGGCAGCTGGGGTGGAATCAAGGGCTGAACTCTAGAGCTAGGCTGCTTGGGTCAGGTCCCAGCTTTGCTTCTTTTTAGAAGGGTGACTTTAGGCAAGTTACTTAATCTTTCTGTGCCTCAGTTTCTTCTTCTGTAAAATGAGGATGGTAATCATAAAAAGTGCCTTATATTTTTTTGAGGGATAAACTTTAATGCACATAAACCACTTAGTGGAGCTCCTGGTACACGGTAAATCATTGAATATTAGCTCTAATTATATCACTTAGTCGTAATAACAGTTTTGTGAGTTGCAAAATCTTACCCCCATTTTACAAAAGAGGAAGGTAAGTGACCTACTCAAAGACATACCAAAAGTGGTACGGAAGTAGAGCCAGGACTCGGACTCATGTCTGTCCTGAATGTCTCCCCCTCACAAGACACAATCTGTCAAGAAGGGAAAAAGACTCAGTCAGAGGCCACAAGGGACATATATTAGGGTCTGCAGAGAGAGCCAGACAGAGTGACGCCCCTGCCCCAATAGCTCCGTCTAGTAACTGGTGTGGAGGTGATAAAGGGCTCTGTGATAGGAGAGAGGTGGCAAAGATTGCAGCAGATCAGAGCACCAAGTAACCAGCACACAGGCCAGCAGGTGGAAGCATTGTTAACCTTGGCCAGGACGCAGAGACCCTTCCAGCCCCTTCCTCTCAGCCCCCACCCATTCTCTCAGCCCTGTCCATGATTCTGGCCCTCGTGCCCCCGCAGGATGGAGCGGGATGCACAGTTCACTCAGAGGAAGGCAGAACGGGCCACGCTGCGGAGCCACTTTCGAGACAAATACCGGCTGCCCAAGGTAAGCTTAGGGGCTGGGGCTGCAAGGAACATCCAGGACCCTGAGCTCTGGGCTACAGACTCCTCTGCAACTCTCGAGGAGGGTTTGACGAAATCCTGATACTCTCACTCATTCATTCATTTAGTTTAGTGCTGGGCACTCAGAAGTAGTCTAGTCCTTCTGGAGCCAGTCCAGGCCCCTTCTCAGAGTCAGGCCTAGACAGGCGAGAAGTTGGAAGGCAGTATACTTTATGCAGGGGTAAAATCTCTTGGACTTTGAACACTTAGGGAGGGGAGCAGATGGGGAGAAGGCAGTACTGTGGGCCAGGCACTTGACCTTCACACTCTTACATAACCCCACAGTAATTCTACCACATAACTACTACCCACATCTGTAAATAAGGAAACTGAGCCTCAGTGAGATTAAGGGACTTGGTTAAGGTCACACAGCCAGCAAGTGATGGAACTGCGATCAGACCTCAAGCCTGGGCGTGCTGAGCCTGCACTTGCTCCAGGACCCCTGGCTGCCTTCTAGAGTATGGAGTCTGTCTGTAGAGAGCAAGGTACCCCCTCAGTTGGCTGAGTAGCCATAAGGATGCTTCCCTGGGCACTGCAGCACCAGATGGGCATGTAAGTGTTCTACTCCTGTTGCCTAAGGAGGGAACTGAAGAACAAGCTACTCCCAGTGCCCATATCATGCTAGACTCTGAGGAGAAACAGAAGTACGGGCTACATGGAGTTCCCGTCGTGGCGCAGTGGTTAACGAATCCGACTAGGAACCATGAGGTTGCGGGTTCGGTCCCTGCCCTTGCTCAGTGGGTTAACGATCCGCCGTTGCCATGAGCTGTGGTGTAGGTTGCAGACGCGGCTCTGATCCTGCGTTGCTGTGGCTCTGGTGTAGGTCGGTGGCTACAGCTCCGATTCAACCCCTAGCCTGGGAACCTCCATATGCCGCGGGAGCGGCCCAAGAAATAGCAACAACAACAACAAAAAAAAAAAGACAAAAGAAGTACGGGCTACAGTACACCTGACCTTGATCTTCCACTGGAATTGGAAGATCAGATATGTGAACATCACATTTACCCATTCAACAAATGTTTGCTGAGCCCTTGACGGCCTCTAACTCCCTACGGGGCATTAGTCTTTTGAAAGGCTCTCAAAGTGAGAGTTAAATCCAGCTAGGAATAGAGTCAATCCTCAAATGCTTGCACTAAGTATATAAGGGACACAACTCCTGCCATCAGGGAACTCTGAGTCCAGTAGGAGAGAAAAGACTTGGCTGTAACTGAGCAAGACATAAAGTAGAAAGCCCCAGGGCCCCCAAAGAGACAGGGAGGTGCAATGACAATCAGCAGGTGGGTGCTGCACAAAAAAGGCACAGATGTCAGAATCAGGGACATAGGTTGAAATCTAGCTCCCCCACTTCCTAGTTGTATGACTTTAGGCAAGGTACTTAAGCTACCTGAGCCTCAATTTCCTTTTTTTGTAAAATGGAGAAAACAGCATCTACCTCACAGGGTTGTTTTGAGAATCACAAGCACTCAGCTCAATGTCAGCCATGTAATAGGTGTTTGACAAATGGAACCCATCACTGCGATTAGTAACATCCTTCAGGACAGTTAACGACAGTCAACACACAACTTGGCTGACTCAGTCTGACGCCCAGGTACTTTCGTGTTGTCATCACTCACTATGCTGCTGTCTTACCTTCAGTATCTCAGAGTGAAGTAAGCCGGCGGACAAGTGCAAGGTCTCCATATTCAAGTGGCAAAAGCTCGATCCTGGGATGGGGGAGGGGGACTGAGAGTACTGAAATACGGAACTCCAGAATCTAGGGGCCTGGGACCCAGTCCAGACCTCCTCCTTGTCCCTCGACTCTGAGTTCCCACAGACCTCCAACCCCACCCCACCCCTTTCCTTCTTCCCTTCAGAACGAGACAGATGAGAGCCAGATCCAGATGGCAGGTGGAGATGTGGAGCTGCCCCGGGAGCTGGCCAAGATGATTGAGGAGGACACAGAGGAGGAGGAGGAGAGGGCCTCGGTCCTTGGGCAGCTGGCCAGCCTCCCTGGCCTGGACCTTGGCTCACTCAAGGACAAGGCCCAGACCACACTGGGGGACCTCAAGCAATCAGCTGAGAAGTGCCACGTCATGTGACTACATCCCCTGGGGTTGCCCACTGGGGTGACCAGAGGGCTGGGCCCACATAAGCACTAAGAGCATGTCTCACATTCCAGGGTCCCATATCCCATCTTGGCTTTTTTCCCTGCCTCACACCAGCCCCTTCTCATCCATGGCTCCAGTCTGCCTTCCACACTCTCTCTCTCCACTGGGAGAAAAGTCCCCATTCCTTGCCCTACCCTTCAGGACCCGCCCTCCCTACTCTGCCTGGGGAAGCCTCCTAAGATTGTAAGAATAGGCCTGACCCTCTCTGGCCATGGTCCAAAGTTTCTGCACACAGGAGCACCTGTAGAGGAATACACAGAGGGACACAGAAACCCTGGAAGGTGTAGAGGCATATGCCACAGATGCATCCTGGCACACACAGACGCAAACACAGGCCAGCTCCTGAGTGCCTATCCCCTCTAGACATCAACACTCAGATATGCTTAGAGGGGGCTTTAGGCAGATACCCTCAGCAGGCAGGAGGCCTAAATACAAGTCTCCACATTTATTCTCCTCAAAACCCACTGCCCTTTCTGGGTCTCATTTCATCATCTATAAAATGGGGATGGACTGGGTGATTTCTAAGACTTTCTAACTTGGCCCTCTCTGGCCCCTTGGAGTCAAACCCACACTCCTCCTTGGGCAAGGCAGAAGCTGCAGCCATGGCCTCAAGTGGCTGCCACTGTGGGCTCTGGCTCTTGGAAGCTGAGCAATGCTATGTGAGGGGGCCTACTGCCAAGGATGAAGCTGGCACTGAACAGTAGCCCAGGCAGCTCCAGGCCTTCTCTGGGCCTAGGGCCCAGCCAATTTCTGTTCTGTTCCTGTAGTTCTCTCTCTGGATTCCATAGCTGGATTTTCTCTCTCAACTCAGTGAAAAATAAAAATTCCAAATGACCTGCCTATTCTCCCAGTTCTTACTGGCCTCCAGGAGTCTTGTGTTTCCCAGGCCCCTAACCCAGCCCTTGGAGGGGTGTCCTCTCCCTCCTCAGCCGTAGCTTGTAGGAGTTCCAGCCCCTGTAAGATATCCAAGCTCTACTCTCAGGGCCCTGGGTAAGGGCAGGGTCCTAGTATTAGTCGACTGAGCATCAGTTCAGTCTGCAGCCAGATGAAACAGATCTGGGCTTTGGGGAGGATGTGGGAGCCAGCTGGATGGGCTGCAGCTGGGAAAGGCAGGGCCTCTGGGTCATTACCTGAAACTGAAGGAGGTGCCAAGGCTCAACTATGGCTCTTTCTCTTACCTGTGCCTATATGCCTCTCTGCACCTTGCAAATGGAGGGTGTAACAAAAAGAAGGCAGAGCAACTCTTTCCAGCCCTGGCACTGCTGTATGATTTCTGAGCAGGTCCCTTTCCCTCCCTGAGCCTGTTTTTCTTGCTGTGAAATGGAGAGTCCCTCCCTCAATAACAATAATACATTTCAAAAGGTGACCATCTGTAAAGTCCTTGGCATATGACACCATATCAATCAGTAGTAACTCATTCTTTAAAAGGAAAGTGAAGAGTCCAAATTTCATCCTGCTTACCACTGGGAAGCGGGGAGGTCCAGGAGACCAATCAGGAGGCTCCACAAGCAGGCCATCCCAGGGGCCTGAGAGGAACAAGGTGCTATAGGCCGACCCTGATGTCCCCGCTTGGCACCAGCCTGTGGAGAAGCCAGCCAAGATTTACAGGTGGAACAGCCATCTAAGGGTTTGGTTTCAAGGGCGAAGCTTCCATTAGGCCTCCCTTTTTTTTTTTAAGGGCTGTACCCACAGCATATGCAGGTTCCCAGGCTAGGGGTCGAATTGGAGCTACAGCTGCTGGCCTAACTCACAGTCCACAGCAATGTCAGATCCTCAACCCACTGAGCAAGGCCAGGGATTGAACCCACAATCCCATGGTTCCTAGTCAGATTCATTTCCACTGAGCCGTGATGGGAACTCTAAGCCACCTTTTTAAAATAAAAACAAGGAACATATAACCTGGGCCATAGGTAATGTTGGGAGGGACAAGAGGAAGAGAAAGAGAGGATGAGGAGTTTGGAGGGTTAAGGGTGGCAAGGGACGAAGGCCTAGGATCTGGGCAGTGCTGCTCAGGCTGTCGTGCCAGGCCTTCTCTCTTAAGCATCCCTGGGGCAAGGAGCCTGGGCCTCTGAGCTGCTCCTAAGCAGCCCACACCCCCATCCCTGGGGGTGGTCACTGGACAAAAGCCCCTCCTGACCTTCCTGGAGCTGGAGGAGACCAAGTTCCAGCCCTGGGCTGTGCAGAAGGGAGCACGGGCCTCAGCAGCGTCAGCAGCAAGACCCACGTCAGCACTCCGCCCTCCAGGGGCCTCCTGCCTAATGGGATTGGACAGACCCCTTTCCCCTCAGTGGTTTGCAAGACCAAGAGCAAAAGAGGCAGGGATGTGGGCCGTGGGGAGGCTGGAGGGTTAGCACTCACTAAACCCTCACAAAATGGGCTGCTTGGGGCCTGAGGTCAGGGAGGGGGCTGAGCCCCCACACTGATTACTTCCTCACAGCCTGAGAACCCTAAGAAGCTCTGACCTGTCTGCACATCCCTGGAATCGAGACGGGGATGAGGCTCTGTGGGAGAAGGAGCTGGCTCTGGGGCTCAGGCAGAGATGGGCAAGAAGGGGAGGCTGAGGGGCCCCCAAGTTCTGCTGGCCTCGCCTGCCTCCCCCTTCCTTCCTCTGCTCTCTAGGCTTCTCTGTCAGTCCCTGTCCCCTCATCTGTGTGCCCCACCCTCTGTCTCATTCCTGGCTCCTATGTGTCCTACCCTGACGCCCTCAGTGTGGGGCAGGCCTGCCCCACTGCCAGCCCTATTACTAGACCTATGCTCTGGAGTTCCCGTTGTGGCACAGTGCAAATGAATGCGACCAGGAACCATGAAGTTGCAGGTTCAATCCCTGGCCTCTCTCAGTGGGTTAAGGATCCAGCATTGCTGTGAGCTCTGGCGTAGGCGGGCAGCTGTAGCTCTGATTCAACCCCTAGCCTGGGAACCTCCATAGGCTGCAGGTGCAGCCCTGAAAAGCAAAAAAGAGCAATGCTCTCCTCCTATCCTGCTTCACGCCCACTCAGACAACCACTTTCTCCAAGGCTAGTCCACCCTCCTGGTGTGATGTGAGGGCCACAGAGAAAGGCACTTACCACCAAAACTTGCCCTTCCGGACTGATTATATAAAGTCCCACTGTTTAGGGCACCAAGACTTTAGAGAAGGCCACTGCCTCTCCAGGCCCTTCCTCCTGTTCTTCTCTCCTTTCCGCCTTCTCGCCCTGAGAGTAGCCCTCCAAGCCCCCTTTCACTCTTTCAGGCCGCCCTGTACACTTTCACTCTCACCCTCAGGTTTTCTGGCCCCAGAAACAGGGAATTTCAGGGAGGTTGGTGACAAGCCCTGGCTCCTGCCCAGCTCAAGTCCCCTTCTGCCTTCCATCCCCCAAGATGGCTCAGGCCTGGTTCCCAGAGGAAAAAGGGGTGCAGAGAGCAAATGACTCTCCGGAGGCCAGTGAGTCTCCAGGGAGGAGTCTGGGAGGGCAGTGATGGGTTAGTTCTGAGGATCCCCCCTTCCCCCAACAGCCAGATGGTCTCTCCTCAAACATGGGAGGCCCTGGCAGGGCAGGGGCTGGGACATCTGGGGGAATGTCCGTTGGCTGAGCCTGAGCTGCTGGCAGTGCCTATTGACCCAGCTGACTCCTGAGGCTGGCTTGGGGGTGGGGAGCCCAAAGCCTGCTGCCCTGCCTCCCACCAGGTGCCTGCCAGACATCACTGTTCCCGGAATCCGTGTGAGGCTCAGAACAGGGGAGCCAGGGTGGGCTGGGTCCAGGAGAAGAGTAATACTGAAGCTGCCTTGCCTTTATTTAGTGAGAACTGTGCCTGTATGATCCTGAGTGTAAGTCTGCATGGGGTCTACAGGGCTTGTGATCTTGTATGTAGCTTTCAGTGTTTTTGTGTCTGTGGCCCATGGCCTATGTCTGTGTATCTATGGGATTTCCACCATACAGGTGTGGGTGTGTTACTCTTGGGAAAGTGGTCCTTGATGTCCTCCCTTCCCTCATGCCCTAGCCTCAAGGTCAGGGAGGGGTGAGATGGCAGCTGGCCTCTGAGGATAAGGATCCTTCTATTTTTATTTTTTTTATCTTTTTATTTTTTGTCTTTTTAGGGCAGCATCACGGCATATGGAGGTTCCCAAGCTAGGGGTCCAATTGGAGCTACAGCTGCTGGCCTATGCCACAGCCACAGCCACATCAGATCCAAGCCATGTCTGCGACCTACACCACAGCTCGTGGCAACACCAGATCCTTAAACCACTGAGCAAGGCGGCTAAGCCACGCTGAGAACTCCGACAAGGGCCCTTCTAAATGACCTCCTATCAGGAATCAAGTTTCGGAGTTCCTGGTGTGGCTCAGTGGAAACAAATCCAACTAGTAACTGTGAGGTTGCAGGTTCGATCCATGGCCTTGCTCAGTGGGTTAAGGATCTAGTATTGCCGTGAGCTGTGCTGTAGGTTGCAGATACAGCTGCGATCCCACATTGCTATGGCTGTAGCGTAGGGCGGCAGCTGTAGCTTGATTCCCCTAGAGTGGGAACTTCCATATGCCTCAGGTGTGGCCCTAAAAAGAAAAAAAAAGGGGGGAGTTCCCGTCATGGCTCCGGGGTTAACGAATCTGACTAGGAACCATGAGGTTTCGGGTTCTATCCCTGGCCTTGCTCAGTGGGTTAAGGATCCCACATTGCTGTGGCTCTGGTGTGGGCTGGCAGCTACAGCTCTGATTAGACTCCTAGCCTGGGAACCTCCATAGGCCTTGAAGAAGCGGCCCTAGAAAAGGCAAAAAGACAAAAAAAAAAAAAAAGGAATCAAGTTTCTGTACCCTAGGGTTAGGCCCCTGGGAGACAGAGGGTCCAGGCTCCAGGCTCAGGTGCTGCTTCCCCAGCTCGGCCCAGTGCTGGCTCGGCTAGGGGACTTAGGGGAGCAGGGAGGACAGGGCAGGGTGAGGCACTCAGACGCTGGGGTTTGGGGGCTGTCTTCCTGCACTTTGAAAGTGTCTTAGGTACTTTCAAAGTGTTAACGGTGAGAGGTGGAAAAAACTCGCTTCTAGGAGAAAACTGTATTTAACAAGCACATTAGTAATTTCCCATAGGCCTCTGTCATTTGAAAAAAATTCTATGGAGCCCCACCTCTGGCTGGCCTGCCTCCCTCCCTGGCAAGTGGATTAGACACAGGACCAGCCTGAAGGGTATCTCAATGTTTTGTCCAGGGAGGGCCCTTCCCCAGGGCCTCCTCCTCTGGCCTCTTCTGTACCCAGTCCCCCCAAGGGGGCTCATGCCCTTCCATATCCACATGTATAATAACTTCAGGCCTCTGTTCTCAAGAGAACCAATGCCGATATTACAAACAACTGGGCCCTGTGGGCCAGTCCTCCATCCCACCATGCTTCTATTCAATTAGTCTTTCACAAACCCCATCCTTCCTAATTCCCACTCTCCCTCCCACTTAGTCTTCTCCATTCACCCACCCATGGGCCCCTTCATTCCCCTCCTCCCTTCCTCTATTCTACTCACTGAAGCTTTTAAGTCTAGCCCATTCTCAGAGAAATCTGAGCGCATTCTTCTGTCTAGATTTGAAAATAACATTTTATCGAAATCTTACTATGTGTCAGGCTCCTGTACAGTGACTAACTTAATCCTTACATATTGCCACGGCACATGGCATCTTCATCTCATTTTACCAAGAAACAGGCTAATCAATGGGTCCCAAGCTTCAGGGCCAAATGGCAGGGACAGGATTTTAGCCTTGCCTCCTGCCCTCTGGGCCCCTGCTCTACACTGCCTCCCAATGTCAGGCCAAGGGCTTCAGGGAAATTAGGTCCCTCCTAGGGTTTCCTTCCCTGTACAGCAGCCCTTCAGTGTCTGCATGGAAGTCTCAGCAGCTAGGGAACTCCTGCCTTGGTGGCTTCCCAGGGGGTGAGCTGCCTCTCCCTTAAGTCCCCAGAGATGCTCCTGAGTACCATTCAGACCAAGACCTGGGGGAGGGGGCTGCTGGAAACCACCCCAACTTGGGGGTCCTGGGGGGCTGCACATGAGCACAGATACCCTAGATGTCCCTTCCCCAGTCCAGCTCACTGGCCAGAGTAAGAGGGGTGAGCCGGGGATCCTGTCTTGGGTAAGTAAGCATACAGGGCAGAGCTCAGAAGTTTGCCAGGATTGCACTCCCGCCATTGAGCCCTCCTCCACATGCAGATAGGGTCTTGCCTGGGCCCCTGGATCCCCTCAGGGCTGAGGGCAGGAGGAGACGTGACTCTCATTCCCTACCACCTTGTGGCCTCCCCCAGGTCACCTGGCTTTTTCTGGGGCCCCTCTAGCTCCAGCCTGTGAACAGGGACTACCTCGCCTGTTTTTTTTTCCCAGGGCAAGAAGAGAAGAACACATTCAGAAAATAATTTAATAGAAAAACAGAATAGAATTACATTCTTTACACCCAGCCTCCTAGAGGGAAAGCAGACACTCTCCTAAAGAAAGGAGGCATTTAAGGGCAGTGGGGTTAGAAACCACTAACACCTTCTCTGATTTTTTAGAAAAGAAACCTCCAAGTAACTATGGGTATGCATGTTCTTTCCAGATTAAAGTCACTTTGTTTTCCTAAAAGCCCATGTGGGATCCTAGGAAGATACTGGCAGACCTACTGGAGAGATGGGGTCAGGCCCAGAAAGGGGAAGGAGCCTGTCCAGGGTCACACGCTGGAATAGTGGCAGTGTCAGACTTAGAACCAGCTACCCTGGATCACTGGGTCCCCCACAGCTTGATGGGCCAGGAAGTCCCCATGCCTCTCTCTCCCAGGCCAGGACCAGCTCTGGGGCCAGTAGGGGCGTTCCCCAAAGAGGGATGGAGGTGGGAAGGATGAGGACTGAGGACCCCTCCCCTTGTACCCCCTGGGCCAGGGCAAGAACAAGGCATGGGTTTCTCATATTTGCTCCACTTCTACAGAGGATATTATTTTCATGCATGAAGGAGTACCTTAAAATATTGAGAAAGTGGGCAGGGGTCAGTTTCCAGGAAGACTGGTGAGTTTTGCGGGGCTGAGTGCGTATGTGGGGTGGGTGGTCCCTGAGGGGTCTTGGGCCCTGTTCCAGTGCAAGGAGGGAGGTGAGCTGCAATAAGGGCTCTCAGGAAGGACAGGGGTGGC
This sequence comes from Phacochoerus africanus, assembly GCF_016906955.1. Taxonomy (NCBI): domain Eukaryota; kingdom Metazoa; phylum Chordata; class Mammalia; order Artiodactyla; family Suidae; genus Phacochoerus; species Phacochoerus africanus. The sequence continues at coordinate 59,942,664 of NC_062552.1, read as the reverse complement.
CACAGGGCAGAGGCTGCCCCGTGCCCTCTGCTCAGAGCAAAAACAGAAACCAAGAGGTTCAGGGCACAGCAACCACCAAATAACAAAAGTCACGTGAAAGAAATACTCTTCTCCCAGAGTCCTGCTCCTCTTCCCCTGGGCCAAGGCCCAGCGCTCCCAGCGCACTCCGTGGGCTATCAGACCCTCTAGCCAGTAAAGAGTCTCCCAAGGGGTGCTAGGGATCTGGGGTGTGGGGAGGTCTCAGAGTCGCCCATCCAGGAAGCCTGCTCTGCAGGGCTGCAGAGGGCCACAGTAGGGGTGAGTGCGTCCCCAACTCCCAGTGACCTGTCCAATCATCCTTCAGGGTCACTGCAGAGTGCAAGCTATAGAGGGGAAAGGGGGGAGGGTCAGTTTCAGGTCTCTGGCCAAAGAGGCAGAATCCGGGGCTGCTTCAGCCCTCATCCCTCCTTGGGTGGAAGGTCAGACCCCAGGGCAGGACTCACAGCTACGAACAGACTCCAACAGCCCCTCTTTGTCCAGGGTCTCAGCTTCCCAGCGAGACTCCCTCATCTGTGGAACATAAAGGACACAGATAGCGATGGAGCAGTCTTCAGACAGAGACGAGAGGGATACACACAGATTGAGGAGCAGGACCCAAACGGCTTCGCCCCAGTGAGGGCCCCCACGTGCCCACCTTGACTTGCTCCTTCAGGTATTCAGCTCGAGCCATGAGGTTCTGAACCTGCCAAGGGAAGACATGCCCGTGGGTGTGAGGCGATGAAGGGCCTTCGAATTGAGCTCCTCCTCACTCCTGATGCTCTCCACAATCCTCTGCCTCATTAGAACAACCTGCCACTGAACCCTCATCTGCTCCCTCCTCCAGGAAGCCCTCTGACTGCAGCGGACCAGCTGACTTTCTGCTGCTGAGTTCCCAGATCCTGCCTGACCCCTTGGCCTGACCAAGCACCCAAGCCCTGAGGGGGCCACCGACTCAGCAAGTCCCCAGGAGGGCCCCCTAAACTGGAGCAGGTCAAATGGGGAAGAGGAAGGCCCCAACCCTCCCAACCCCAATGGGCACCTCAGTGTGAAGCAACTCCCGCCTCCGGCCTGGGGGCTCCGCTGCAAAGACAGGAAGGGCACGTGGTGAAGGCAGGGCAAGGCAGCCAGGGGCGTGAAGGAATGTGGAGATGGGGGTCTCACCTGCCAGCAGCAGCAGCAGCTCCCCCAGGCTGTGCTGGTACAGAACCAGGGCGTCCTGCTCCCCACCAGCCTCTTCTGCCTGCAGCCCCAGGGACACGAGGTCATTTAGGGTCATGACCTGGATTCTCTCTCCCCCACCTGGACCCCTCCCACTGGCTGCAAACCTTGGCCATGGCAGCTGAAGCCACTTCCAGAGCAGCTAGGAGGCGGGGCTTGTCCCGGGCCATCTCTGGAATGAGGGCAAAAGCTCAGGGTGAGGGGAGCAACCTGCCTTTTCCTCTCAGGACACCTACCCTGAGGGGCCTGCCTCCCCCTCAGGCGGGAGGAAATTGCTGGGGGCCTGGTGGTCAGCCAGAATTGGGGCCTACCTTTAAGCAGGTCTCGGGCAGAGGTTTCCTGCCTCAACAGGGCCCGATTGGAGGAGGAGACGATGGCCTTGAGCTCCTCAGCCCGGGACACGTACTGGCCCACCTGCAGGAGGGCAAAGGGCTGAGGAAGGGCTGTCCCGCCTTGCCTCCCTCGCCAGTACCCACCTCCAGGTTCGCCCTCCGAGTCCTCAGTGACTGCCCCAAGCTGTAACATCAGGAGTCAACAGAGGCTGGCCTGACCCCTTCCCAAGGAGAGAAGTTCCTCTAGGAGAGCCAAGCCCCAGAGGCCCTGAGATCCCTCACCCATTTCCTCAGAGGCCTCTCATTCACCTTTGCCTTAATTGCCTCCTTCCGCTGGGCATCCACCTCATCTGCAGAAAAGAGAGGGGTTATATGAGGAGTCTGGGACAAGGAGAGCCCTGCCCCACACCAAACTCTCTGAAACCCCACAAAGTACTAAAGTCCAAATTTACCCTCTGCCTTGTCTCCCACAAAATTCTGGAAGGAGAGCTGCTTCTAGAATCTATCCACTGCAGCCATGGCTGACCCCACCCCTCCTGGAACAGCCTGGCACTCACAGTGTAGGGCAGGCACGAAGAAGTCCAGAGCCTTGCAGTAGAGAGATAAGGCGGCCGCGGCGTCCCCCTGCTGGTCCTTCTGCACAGCCTGCACCACCAGGGCGGTCTAGGGGACAAGTAGATGGGAGTCATGCCCACCCACCATGCTCACCACTAGGGGGTGATGCCCCGTGCCCACTCTCTGTCTCCTGCTGGGCAAGTCACGTGATCACCACTGAAAGGGGTAGATAAGAGCCCCCAACTCACCCTCAGACCACCCGTCTCTACTCACTGCTCGTGCCAGGCTCTCCCCGCTGGGCATGTGCTCCAGGTCCACCCAGGGGTGGGCAAAGAAATCCTGGAAGGAGATGCGGCGGTTGGGGTCCCGCTCCAGGAGCCGCTGCAGCAGGTCCCGGCAGTCCTGGGAGAGCAGGGGTCGCAGGGGGAGCTGGGGAAGAGGGGTACAGATCATACTGGGCTCCAGCACCTCCAACCCCAGCCTCAGGGGCCTGTCAGGACCACCTTGTAACCCTGTCCTGAGATGCCCCAGATGGATAACATGACCAATTAGAGTGTCGCAGCCGGTGAAGAGCCAAGCCTCCTCCCCCAGGCTCCTGCCCACGCTTTTGCTGGAACCCATAGCTATCACAGAACCCTGTTTCCAGGTCCTTCTCCCTCTCTGGATTGTGCTCATTGGAAGCCTGGCCCAGGTCTGCTTTGGCCTTCTCCCCAAAGGGGGCCTGTAGCAGGCTGTGGGGCGGGCCCTTTGCATCCTGTTGTAGGCTGATCTGAATCCCTGGAACTGAACAGAGCCTGACTTCTAGGCCAGAGTGTACCCCAGATCCATGAAGGTGGCCTGGAGCCCACCCCTCCACCTGCGTAGGCAGCAGTGAGCTCTCCCACCTCAGGGCCCTGACTCCTTCCGCCCCCCCCCAAAGTTGCCAAGGCCCTGCTAGACCTACCTCAATAACCCGGTTGCTCCGGATCTTCTCTTCCAGCTCCGAGAACGACCTGGAGGCAAAGGGGGGCTGCCCGAAGAGGGCTTCTGTGGAAGGGAGGCAGAGGGCAGGCTGGGAGGGGACAGGGTCAAGCCTGATCTGGCCCCTCCTGGGGAGGGGGCCTGGCATCCTTTAGAACAGGGGCCCCAGACCAGAAAAGTCAACCTTCTCATTAAAACCCTTCAGGAGTGCCCCAGAAAGGCCTTGCCTGAGGACACAGTGCAGGCCACCAGGTGGGGGCAGGGGACAGAGCTCTCACCGTACAGGATGACCCCCACAGACCAGAGGTCCACACGGGCATCGTATTGTCGCTGACACACCATCTCGGGAGCCATGTAGAGCGGGGAGCCACGGAGCACATGCTTCTCATCCCAGGGGGACATGTGCTGGGCAAAACCAAAGTCTGCAGGCAAGAGGGCAGGCAGCAGGGCTGCAGATTCCAGCTGCTTCTGCTCCAGGACTGTACAGGGCTCCAGCACAGGGCTCCTCCCACCCTCTAGACTCACTGAGATTGATCCCACTTCCCTCCTTTGCTCATGCCGTTTCTCTCATTATGTGCCTGGAACACCCTCTCACCTCTTGCTCTAGGGGCATAAATCCTTCCAATCCTGCATAACCCCATCAGCGCCCTTTTTTTTTTTTGTCTTTTTGCCTTTTCTAGGGCCACTCCCATGGCATATGGAGGTTCCCAGGCTAGGAGTTGAATCAGAGCTGTAGCCACCGGCCTACACCACAGCCACAGCAACGCTGGATCCTTAACCCACTGAGCGAGGCCAGGGATCAACCTGCAACCTCATGGTTCCTAGTCAGATTCGCTAACCACTGCGCCACGACGGGAACTCCCATCAGCGCCTTTTTAGGACGCCCACCCTAATCATACCAGCAATGAGGATAAGGGCTCACGGGGGTTAGAACCCTCCCTCACTGTCCCACCAAGCTCAGAGGGCCTCTCTGGCCTCTAGCTTCAAGTCAGTTCTTCAAATTTCACCAGAGGCCACAACCACCCCCTCCCCATCTCACATCTTTCAACACTGCCACAGACTGAGTCATAGTCTGAGCCCCAATCCTGGTGACAGAAAAAGTCCTAATCCTGGTCACACTCTGAACTCTGGTCACACACTGAGTCTTAACCCTGACCCCAGAGTGAGCCCTGACCCCACTGTGCCACTGCTGGAGTCAAGCATGGGTAGCCCAAGAAAGGCCCTGCCTTTTGGTGACAGGGCCCACCCCTGGATCTCCCAGTCTGTCACTGCTTGATGACTCAACAGAGGCCTCCATGAGAACCAGGGCTGCCGAGTGAGCCCAGACAGAAGGAGGCCTCTGCCTACCCACCTTCCAAACCCCCACCCCTGCTGTTCCAGACTCACACCTGCCAATTTAAGGTGAGGCTTCTCCAAGGAGCTCAGCAGAATGTTCTGTGGCTTTAGATCCAGGTGAGAGATGTTCCGTTCATGTAGGAACTGCAGGGCACTAGCTGGGGGGCAGGACCCATGCAGAGAGCCCAGTCAGAGGACTCTATCTCCCACCTCCTCTCACCTTCCCAGGCTTGTCTGTCTTTCCAAGCCTGCACAACCCCAGTTCTGGACTCAATGGTCGACTGAATGCTTTATATATAAGCACCTGGCTCTCATCTCTGCCATGAACCTGTGCCACCCCCCCATCCCGAGTGACCTCCTTCCTCCCTTTACCCTTCACAAGTCTTTTTCCTCCCGAGATACCCCAGCCCTTTAGGCCCTTGCTCTTTCCCTTGGCAAAGCACCTGGGTCTTCGGAATGTTCTACGAGGTCCTTATATTATGTTTCAATTGTGGAAGCCTGGACTCCCCACAGATGGGGGTCCTCCCTGTCTCTCTCACAGCATCCTTAAGCCAGAGATGGACACCTAGGAAGGAGGGGCCCTACAAATCCAAGCTGGGATGAGAGGCAACTGCTAAGAGTGCCAGAGCTCTAAGCCAGGGGCAGGGGTGGGTGAGAGAGCAGAGATCACGGGAAGAGGCTGCAGACTGCATTCAGACGCTTTTACCCAACTGCTGCATGAAGACCCGAGCCACCTTCTCAGGCAGAATCCTGCGGGTATGGATGAAGCGAGAGAGGTCACCTCCTGCACAGAACTCCATGATGAGGTAGATGTTGTCACTGTCCCACTGTGATGAGAGGCAGAGAGGAGGCTTGGAGAGAGGGTCCTTTCTCCAGCCCTCTTTGGGGGTGGCCCCACCCCAGGTCCACACCTGGAAGTCCTTCAGCTGCACGATGTGTGGGTGTCGAATGCCCTTGAGGATCTCAATCTCTGTCAGAAGGTTTTCCACAGATGCCTTGTTCAGACTCTTCTTGGCCACACACTTTATGGCTACCACCTCACGAGTGTCCTTCTGTGGGGACAGGAGATTTGAGAGCTCTGCCTTGAGAGAACCAGGGACCATGTGTGGCCAGAAGTGCTCTAGTTCCTCAGGCCCTCTCCCCCTCACTGGGCCTGCCCACTCACACCCGCTCCAGGCTTCCCAGCTGCCCCTTCCCAGGCCAGTGAGGCACCCAGATTCTGGAATTTCAGCTTCCCCACAAGCCTGGTGTTCTCTGCTCCACAATCCCTTTCACTGAGTTCTAGGCGCCCCTGCTGAGGAATGCCCTTCCCTGCTCTACACCGCACACTCTGCGTCCTCCGTGGGTCCAGTCTCCTAGAACCCTGCCCCAGACTCCTCCCAGCCCACAGAGACCGCCCCCCCCCCCCGCCCCCTCGATGTGAGCCTATTCTGGGGCCACTGACACAGAGGCTGCAGGGAGGATTCCACCTGTGTCCCCACAAAAGATGGGTGTGTGTGCGTGTGTTGGTTTTGAAGGCCTATTTGTGGCGGTCACCTCCCACCCCCTCCACAGAACCTGGGAGGGACAAGGCAGATGTGAGCCCCGAGTGCCTCTCACGTCGTCTCTAACCTCTCCTAGTTTCCGGCCCGGCACCTGGCTCGGCTTGCTCGCCGTCGACTTGCTCTGGCGGGCACGGAGGCCAGGCCCTCAGAAGTTCTCGTGCCCCCAGATCCTGCCTTTCACAGAAACCCCGGGGCGCCTCGCACCCACCTTGGCGTAGGCCTTGTACACCGTCGCGTACGTGCCACTGCCCAGGCGCTCGGTGAGGATGAAGCCGTCCAGCCGCGGGGGACCCCAACCTGGCCCTGCCATCCCGACCTCCCCGCGCCAGCCGCCGGGCGCTTCCTGGTTCCTGGCGCAGGGTTCCGGCTGGGAGCCGAGAGTAGAGCGCGCAGCGGCCGGAGTGGACTCCACACTGCCCCCAGCGCCGCCCGCCGGAAGTGCAGCGCGGCGGGCTGGGCGGGGCTCCCCACCCCCCAGATGCTCGTCCAGGGCATCCGCCCCCACCGGCCCTGGAAATCACATGATCTGCCAGTACGCACAAGATCTACTTGGGCAGGCTGAACAGAAGTGAGCAGGAGCCAGCAGACAGATCACTCGGGGAATTTCATCCAGGTTCAGGCAGCATCCTAGAGATCGACCATGGGAAGACAGAGGAGGAGTCCTGCTGCGCAGGTGTGTAAAATGTGGGGAAGATTCCAAGAGGCCCCCTTTCCCCAAGACCAGCAGCTCCGAACGTGAAAGTACTGGTACAAGAAATTACCACCAGGGTGTTCCCATCGTGGCTCTGTGGTTAACAAACCCGACTAGTGTCCATGAGGACGTGGGTTCGGTCCCCGGTCTCACTCAATGGGTTAAGGATCCTGCTGTTGCCACCAGCTGCGGTGTAGGTTGCAGATGTGGCTCAGATCCTGCATTGCTGTGGCTGTGGTGTAGGCCAGCAGCTATAGCTCCAATTCGACCCCTAGCCTGGGAACCTCTCTGTGCCATGGGTGAGGCCCTAAAAAGACCAAAAAAAAGAAAAGAAAAAGAAATTACCACGGAAGAGGTCAAACAGTCTCAGTAAGGGGCTTACCCCCAGGGGTGAGGGCCTTGGCCTGTCACAGACCAGCCAGGGAGTGGAGTGGCCAGTTGCAGCATCTTCACTGTCCCTTCTTGCCTGAGGCTGGCATGCCTCAGCCCCCACCTACCCTGTGGGCCTCTCCCACTTCCCAAGTCCAGCAGACACGAGGACCAATGTTGTCTGAAAATGTCTTGTTTTATTTAAGGACAAAAATTGAGACATAACATATACATTTTTACATGGAGAAAAAAATACCAGAAAGGAGTTTACAAAACCGTCGTCACTGACATTATCATCCAGTGGCTCTGGGGCTGTATGGGGTGGCAGCCTGTGGGCTGCCTGCAGGTGGGCCCAGGTCCTAGAGACCTAAGGCAAGCCAGTTTTTTGAGATGTCCCCTCAGTCCACACACCCACTTGTACCACCTGTGGTGGACAGGGTACAGGTTTTAACTCTGAACTACTAGGTACCCATCACAGTGACACATGTCCTGGGAAATCCCAAGGACTAGAAGAAGGTGACCTAGTCTCTACTTGAAGTATGGGGGGAACTCTGGAGGATTAGTCTGGAACTCTCAAAAATGTGGCTCATCAGTCCAGTCTGAAGGATGCATTTCTGGACTGATTCCCCCTGCCCTACCTAAGAGTCATACAAGCTAGATATTGCTGATGCGAGAGGCGGGGGCAAGGAAAAGGCCAGCTGTCCCTCAGGAAGTGAGGAAATCAAAACAAACAGGACCAAAAACAAACCACACCAGAACAGTGCGACCCACCCTCCTAGAAGACTGCCAAAGGCTGGTCAGGACAACTTGGGGTCAGTGTCCTCGAGCTCTCCCCATCCCCAAATCCCAACCAACCCCATTGCACATTCAGTAAGTCTAAAGAGGAAAGGGTTCAAGGAGCACCCCAGAGGGTACTGCCCACACCAGGAGGGAACGGGTCTAAAGGGTTGTGAAACTGTGAGAAATGTAAGGCTGGAGCAACCAGGCCAGAGGCTCTGGAAGCCCAAAGAACACCCGAGACTGACCTGGGGAACAGAGCCCAGACTTCAGCTCATCTAAAGGGGAGCCCTTAGACCACCTCCTCAGCCTGGCTAGGAAGGAAGAGCGGGCCTGTGGAGCCAGATGCAGGCCAGGCCTGCTCAGGTAAGAGTGGTGTCTCAGGACCCCGACAGAAAGAAAACTCCAGCTGTGGTGGGCCCAGGGAAGCTGGCGATCCCAAATGTGTACGTGTGTGTGCGCGTGTGCGTGTGTGTAGAAGAGAACTTCAGTCCCACTGTCTCCAGAGGGACCAAAAACCCTACCAAACCACCACCAGAGAAGGAATGATAGCTTTGTTTTCCTCTTTTCTCCTGTGTAAAAAAAAAAGTCCCTGTCCCTCCCTCCCCTTTCCTCAAGTGGAAGGGACAGCTGGCTGCTGAGGAAGGAGGAAGAACCACGGGCGAGACCCTCCCCAGGTCTGTGCTGGGCATAACCACTGCGTAAGGCACCCACAGAAAGTGCAGCTCAGAAGGCAGGTTGAGAGAAAGGGCTGGGCCAAAGGGAGGAGAGGCAAGAGGACTAATTCCCCTGGAAGGCTCCTCGGGCAGCAGATGAGGCGGCGCTCTGGAAGGTCCTGCTGCTGAAGATGCCCTGGGAAAACTCCTCTTGGGCCTGCTGGAAGCTGGCCCCAGTCCGGCGGTACAGCGAGTGAACCTGTGGAAAGAGGCTACGGTGAGAGAAGCCCGCCCTGTGGGCCACCAGGAAGCCCAGCCTGCTGACCTCCCACCCAGAGCCTTGGAGGGAGCTGCGGGACCTCTGGGGACCCAGGAGGCCATAGCGATGGACATCTCCATGGAGAAGGCAGGAGAGAGGTGCCTGCTTCCTCGGGTCTGCTGTTGGCCCAGCACCACCACTCACCCGCTTCAGGAGGAAGAGTGAGAGCACGGCACAGAGGGTGAAGAAGCCAGCCACCACCATCATGATGATTGACACAGCCAAGTCTTCCTTCAGTATGGACAGGGCTGCGATCCAACCACTGCAAAGGGAGGAGGCCAGAGGGAGCACAGTGGGAGTGGGTCCCAGGGCTCCCTGGAGGGACTCTTCTCCCAGTGGCCACTGTGTGTGGAATACTACCCAGGCATCTTCTTGCAGCAGAACTCTGAGGGCCAGAAATCCTTAGCCTGTGAGAGGCCAGGCTTCTGTGAAGGCCCTCAGGCCACATACTGCCCATGAGGAATCTTCTGGCCATGTGAGGTCTTGAAGGGAGGATGTGGCTGCTGTCATGACAGGAGGAGCACTGGGTGGGGCCTTTCCCTGTGCTTTGGGGGCTCCGGGGACATGGAAAGCCTGGCTGCTCACTCCTGAGGGCCCTCCCTCTGGAAAGGAAAGTCACTGGCCAATCCGCTCCATTCATCCTGTCACCTCAGCTCCTCCCACTGGGGCCCAGGGACAACCCCTCTGCCTCCAGTCAGTCATGTCTCCTCCTTGAGCCCCAGTGTCCTCATCTATAAAAGGGGATAGCCTCACACTTTGACTTAAAAAATTACTACAAAGCTACAACTATCAAAACAGTGTGGAACTGGCATCAGGATAGACATACAGATCAATGGAATAGAACTGAGAGTCCAGAAACAAACCTATATATTTATCATTGACTGATTTTTGAAAATCCCCCACTGAATGGAGAAAGAATGGCCTCTTCAACAAATGGTGCAGCAACAACTAGATATCCACATGCAAAACCAGTGAAGTTGGACCCTACCTCAACCAGACACAAAAATTAACTCAAACCTAATAACTAAAGCTATAAAACTCTTAGAAGAAAACAGAGGTAACTCTTCATAACCTCAGATTTAGTGATGGTTCTTAGATATGACATCAAAAGCGCAAGCAATACAAGCAAAAAATAACTTGGATTTCATCAAAATTAAAAAACTTTTGTACATCCTACAGAGTTCCTGCTGTGGCACAGTGGGTTAAGGAGCTAGCATTACTGCAGCTGTGGCATAGGTCACAGCTGGCCTGGGAACTTGCATATTGCTGCAGGTGCAGTCAAAAAAGAAAACCCTAAAGACTCCACACAAAAACTACTAGAACTGATAAACAAGTTCAGCAAGTATCAGGATACAATATTAACATATACAAATAGATGCAGGAGTTCCCACTATGGCGCTGTAGGTTCATGATCTGGCATTGTCTCTTTGGTGGCACAGGTTTGATCCCCGGCCTGGCACAGTGGGTTAAGGATCTGGTGTTGCCCCAGCTGTGCCACAGGTCAAAGTTGTGGCTTGGATTCAACCCCTGGCCTGGGAACTTCCATATGCCACAGGTGCAGCCAAAAAGAAAAAAAGAGAGAGAGCATTTTGGGGGGGGAGGGTGTTGCCCTGTGGCACATGGAGTTCCCAGGCCAGTGACTGGGTCCAAGCCAGAGTTGTAACCTATGCCACAGCTGCAGTAATGCCAGATCCATAAACCACTGCACTGGGCCAGGGATCAAACCCACTTAACCCGCTGCCCCAATGGGACAATCAAATTTTTTTTTTCTTTTCTGGCCACCCTGCAGCATACAGAAATTCCCTGTCTAGGGATCAAATCCGAGCTGCAGCTGGGGCTCACCAGGCTGCAGATCAAACCTGCTGCACCACAATAGGAACTCCCAATAAATTAAAAAAAAAAAAAAAAACTTTGTACACCAAAGGACACCATCAAGAATGAAAAATATGCAGGAGTTCCCATCGTGGTACAGTGGTTAACGAATCCGACTAGGAACCATGAGGTTGTGGGTTCGATCCCTGGCCTTGCTCAGTGGGTTAAGGATCCGGAGTTGCCATAAGCGCTGGTGTAGGTTGCAGACACGGCTGGATCCCGCATTACTGTGGCTCTGGTGTAGGCTGGCAGCCACATCCGATTAGACCCCTAGTCTGGGAACCTCCATATGCTGTGGGTGCGGCCCTAGAAAAGGCAAAAAGACTAAAAAAAAAGAATGAAAAACATGTGGAAAGGAAAAAAACTATACATTACATATCTGATAAGAAGCTCATATCCTGAATATATAAAGAACCCAACAACAAAAAGACAATGTGATTACTAAATTAGCAAATGAATTTTTTTTTACTGCATCCACGTCGTATGCAAGTTTCTGGGCCAGGGATCTAGCCTGCACCACAGTGGCAACCCAAGCCACTATAGTGCTAACACCAGATCCTTAACCTGCTTGCACCATAAGAGAACTCCAGCAAAGGATTTCAATAGACATTTCTCCAAAGAAAATATATAAATGGCTAAACAAGTACATAAAAGATGGCCAATGCATTCATCATTCAGAAAACAGCAATAAAAAACCACAATGAAATACCATACTTCTAGACTGGCTATTAATAGGGGAAAAAAAAAAAGGAAAATAATAAGTGTTGGTAAGGATATAGAGAAACTGGAACCATCACACACTGCTACTGGGAATGAATGGTTCAGTTCCTTGATAAATTACATAGAGAATTACCATAAGACCCAGTAAGGAGTTCCCGTCATGGCGCAGTGGTTAACGAATCTGACTAGGAACTGTAAGGTTGCAGGTTCAATCCCTGGCCTGGCTCAGTGGGTTAATGATCCGGCGTTGCCATGAGCTGTGGTGTAGGTCCCAGACGAGGCTCAGATCCCGAGTTGCTGTGGCTCTGGTGTAGGCCGGCAGCTATAGCTCCAATTCAACCCCTAGCCTGGGAACCTCCATATGTCGCAGGAGCGGCACAAGAAAAAGGCAAAAAGACCTAGTAATTTCATCCTAGGATACATATCCTTAAGAACACAAAATGGGTACTCAAAAATTTCTACACAGATGTTCATAGTAGCACTATTCACAGCAAAAAGGTAGAAACCCAGATCCTATCAACTGATGAGTGAGTGGATAAGAAAATGCAGTATCTCCAAAAATAACGGAATATTATTCAGCCATGAAGTGGAATGAAGTACTAATATGAACCTTGAAAACAGTGTGCTAAGTGAAAGAAGCCAGGTGTAAAAAGTCAAATGCTGTATGATTCCATTTACATGAAACGTCCAGAACAGGCAAATCCAGAAAGATAGAAAGCAGTTTAATGGCTGCCAGGGGCTCAGGGAAAGAGGGAATGGGGAATGATTGCTTAATGGGTATGGAGTTTCCTTACAGGGTAAAAATGTCCTGGAATTAGACAGAGGTGATATTCGCACAACAGAAAATGCCACCGAACTGTATACTGAAAATGGTTTAAGTGGTAAATAAAATGACAAATTTTATGTTGTGTGTATTTTACCATCAACAAATAAGGCAGGGGGCCTTATGCCGACCCAACTGTGGGTGCTCTGAGGAGAGACGAGAAAGGCTTTGGGAGGCTGGAGGCTGCAGAGCTCATCCAGGCAGACCCAGGCAGGGCAGTGAGGGGAGGAGCCAGGACCAGAACTCAAGCCTTCCAACTCCCAGGCCAGGGTGTAAACAGCAGTTATTAATCATAGCCCTTTACCAGGATCTCACTTAGGGTAATGAGTAATGAAACTGGGTCACCAGTCAAAGAGAAAAGGGGCCAGATTAGAAAGAGCAAGGTGAGAAGGAAGAGGGGCAGGGGGGAGGGCAGTGTGCACTGGATCGGAACATGAGGTGAGTCACCCCTCCCTACCACTCTGGATGTGTCAGCTCCACTGAAGGGAGGGGACCAAAATAGTGCAGCCCTTCCAGGCTCAGGCTTTCAGCCAAGTGCCAGCCTGACCTTTCTGTAATGTTCCCTGTGCACTGGAGCAGAATCAGCCATCAGCTTTTCTTTCTGAGACTAATTCTGAGCTGAGCACTGCAGCAGCCAGGACACTCAAGTCAGCTATATGCTCAAGGAGGGCAGCCAGAAGAAGCCAATCCACAAGGGGCACGGGCTCCATCTCCTGAGGTTACAGGGCCTCTGAGAAAAGTCACGGCTCAGAAGTTCCCGTCGTGGCTCAGTGATTAACAAATCCAACTGGGAACCATAAGGTTGCGGGTTTGATCCCTGGCCTTGCTCAGTGGGTTAAGGATCTGGTGCTGCCATGAGCTGTGGTGTAGGTTGCAGATGCAGCTCGGATCCCGAGTTGCTGTGGCTGTGGCGTAGGACGGTGGCTACAGCTCGGATTCGACCCCTAGCCTGGGAACCTCCATATGCCATGGGAGTGGCCTTGGAAAAGGCGGAAAAAAAAAAAGACCAAAAAAAAAAGTCACAGCTTAGAGTTTGCAAAGGCCAAGACATCCATCAGCAGCCGTACAACCCCCAGGGCTAGTCTGGGGCCTGTGGAAGCCAGGAAAAAAGGACATGACAGGAAAAAAGGAAGAAGAGGCCATCAGTACAGGACACAGCCCTGGTAGCCTAAGAATTTAGGCCAAGTTCACCCACAATACCCCAGAAAATGGTGAGCAAGGCAGGACAGTAAGTGGATGGGGGCACTCCCTTCCCTCCCTTCTCCCCACATGTCAGAAGACAAGTCATCTGTGGGAGCTTCCTGGGAGCAGGGAACAGGGTACAATTCCCTCTGTGCTGCCCCAGGTCTCACCTGTCCCCCAAGCTAGGGATGCCGACCAACTGGATGATGTAGATCCCTATTTGACAAAAAAACACAAAGAAGAACACGAAGAAGCTGAAGGAGTTGTCGGACCTGTAGAGAGAGAGGGAAATGAGAAGTCACTAGAGGGCCTGGGCTTCTTCCTCACTTAGAGCCAGAAGGCAGGGTGCGGGAGCAGACAGAGTTCTGGTGGGGCAGCCACACTGTGCACAAGGACACAGACACGCAGACACTCACCACCATAATCAGAAAGGGCTTGCCTGCCACTGCTTTCCAATTTAAGAGGTCAATGTTTGACCCCTTCCTCAAAGAGCTAATAAAGTTGCTCACCCAAAAGACAATATGAAGAGCCTAATAGTTCATCTCTTGGAGTACTTACTTGCATTTTATAACAGGCAAGAAAATCTAAGCCAAAGGTATAAATCCCTAATAATAAAACTGTAAGAGTTCCAATAGTGAGTCAGTGGGTTCAGGATCTGGAAGTGCCACAAATTGTGGCATGGGTCACAGATGCAACTCGGATCCAGTGTTTATGTGGCTGTGGTATAGGCTGGCAGCTGCAGCTCTGATTTGACCCCTAGCTCAGGAACTTCCACATACCACAGGTGCAGCTGTAAAAAGAAAGAAAAAAAAAAAAGAAAATGTAGGCCTGGGTCGAAAAAAAGGTATTCGGGAAGTAAAAAACATTAGACAAAGCAATGACATCCTGCTGTAGAGCACAGGGAACTATATCTAATCACTTGTGATGGAACGTGATGGAGGATAATGTGAGAAAAAGAATATATATACGTATAACTGGGGACTTTTGCTGTACAGCAGAAATTGACAGAACACTGTAAATCAACTACAATTAAAAAGAAAAAAAAGGGAGTTCCTGTCATGGCTCAGTGGTTAATGAATCTGACTAGGAACCATGAGGTTGCAGGTTCGATCCCTGCCCTTGCTCAGTGGGTTAAGGATGAGGCGTTGCTGTGAGCTGTCGTGTAGATCACGGAGGCGGCTTGGATCTGGTGTTGCTGTGGCTCTGGCATAGGCCGGCAGCCATAGCTGTGATTAGACCCCTAGCCTGGGAACCTCCATATGCCTAAGGTGTGGCCCTAGAAAAGGCAAAAAGACAAAACAAAAAAACAAACAAAACAAAAAACATCGGACCAAACTGATGTTTTGAGAACCTCTATCTCTGTGTCCTGGAGAGCTAGAACACAGTGAGGGTGCAGGTTCTGCCTGCTGAGTGCATGGGAGGGTTCAGCCACTGCCCTGCCCCCTCTTCCAGGGGCCTGCTGCCTCCCTATGCTGAAAGCATCAACTCTGAGGCACAATTTTAAAAGCCCTGTGAGGTGGATTCATTAATGTCCACAGTATCTACTCCAGGTCAAACAAATAGTGGCACTCAGTGATGCTCGAGAGCTACTGGGGAGGTGGGGAGGGAAGAAATGGGTGTGGAGAGATATGCCATTGAGAGCTTATCCAACTCTGACTGTCAGAGAAGTCTGATTTCCATCAGAGAAGCACCCTCTTCCTAGTACTAAAATCCCACCAGACAGACTGGGAACAGAAGAAAGGCAAGTAAAACTCCCGATCCCTTCTCCAGGTCTCCTGTGCCTCATCCAAGGACATGGCCCACAGCAGACCTGAAGACAATGGCTCCAGAGCCCTGTCTGCTCTTGCTATAGGTAGGAATGGGAAAGTCTGCTCTAAGACTGGGATGGGGCCCCAGGACTTATGGCCCTTGGCTTGCTGCTGGGGATGCCAGCCATACACTCACCCCTTGTCCCAGCCCCACTTACCTAAAGGCCTTATAGATGGGTCGGTACCAACAGAGGAAGGCACAGGGGGTGAAGATCACAAACCACAGGATCGAGAGGCCAAAGTCTACTCCCCTGCTGGTGTCAACTAAGAACCACGCCAGGCAGGCAAGCAGGTTCAGAAACAGAGTCACTGAATGCACTGAGGAAGGAGAGGGAGAGAGAGATGGGCTTAAGCCAGGGTGACTGAAGGGCTCCCCAACAAGGCAAACTGCCCCCAGGAGAGGAAATGAGGTCCATGCTGAGAGAGCAGCTGCAGAAATACTAAAGGAACTCGGTCTGTACACCAGCGGGGTTAGCTCTCAAATCCGGGTTTCTGGGACCATAAAACCAGGGACCAAACCAAGTTCCTAAAAGGTGATGGGACAGCCCAGGTATCTGAGAGGTGGCAGTGGAAAGGCAGATGCAGACCCAAGGACTGATCCTTGAGAATGAAGTCTTTCTCTCAGCAACTTTTTCCCCTGGCCCTAGACAGCCCACAATGGAGCTCCAAGAAGTCTTTTATCCCAACTCCTAGGAGCCGAGGGGACTGTGGGGAAGGGAGGCTTTGCCTAAGGAAGGCCCTTTAGTGCAGTGAGCTGCACAGGAACTTAGAAGCCCCCAGCCGGTCCCACCCTACCTGATCTGTGGCCTGGACTAGCCCTTTCGGGGAGGTTCCCAGGCAGGGAACAGACTGCAGAGGGCCAGTCACGTGGGAGAAGGCACCCCCACCCCGCCCCAGCACTGAGGAAGACTGGAGCCAGCCAGGGAGGAGGAGCCAGAGCACGGATAGGGCTCTCAAGTCATAGCCCATTTCACCCTGGAGCTCAAAGGGGCAGGAGCAGGACTCACACATCCAGAGATAGTAGAGCATCTTGCATATCCGCTGGTAGTCAGCAGGGATCTCTGTGGAGAAATCCTGATAGAAGCAGGGTTTGATGGGGCACCATATGGGCAGAGGTGGCCAGTTGTTCTCTCTCACTGTTTGGAAAGAGGTGAGGAGGTGAGCCGGGCCTCAGCAGGGCACGGCAGAGTGCACACACCCGCTCAGTACACCACCCAAACCAGGGCTAACAGAGGGGTACCAGCAAGTGGGGCTTGTGTCCCTGGGTATGGGGCAGGATGGGAAAGGGTGATGGGACACAAATACCATGAGCTCATTCCAAGATTTGGACCCCTACTGTCCTGGGAAACACAGCTCAGCGGCCCAAGTGATTATTTTTATTAACAAACAGCCCATAGCACAAGGGGTCAACCTCATGAGTGAGGAATCCTGGGACCAGCGCCCCCACTCTATCGAAGAATTCTAGAGCTGAGGAGTATAGAAATAACCTACATCCACTAGGATTACATGGCAAGTCTCCTGACCTCCACCTCACCGCTCTTCCCCAAGACCAAGACCATTCTAAGATGAACAACAGCTCAGCAAAGCTCTGAGGCTGCCCCAGAGCAAGCGGGCTCAGACAACTCCTCAAGCTGGGCATGATGGCCCAGTCCCATGCAGCCTCCCGTACCATGTAAGCTGGCCACAGTGTTCTGCAGCTCCCGCTCCTTGCGTTCCAGCTCAGCCGCTTTCCTGTCCAGTTCTTCCTGCTGCCGGAGCAGGCTTGCCTGGGCTGCGGAGGCCACAGCCTGGAGGAAACAGAGGTGAGGGGCACCCAGACACAAGAGACAGTGTCAGCCTGAACATAAGTCAGAGGGGCCTTGCCTCATGCAGGGAGAGCCCACCCAGAGGAAGTGCCAGCCCCCACCTCTTGGGTACCTGAGACCACCACAGAGAGGCCAAGGTGACCTGCCCCTGCCACCTCTCACCACCCCTGGCCCTTAGCCGTTACCAGGACTCTCCTCTCCCCTTCATCCCTGAGCTTGCCATCAAGGGGAACTAGCCCCCATATCAGAGTCAAGGCAAAGTTCACTGAAGCCTTTGGGGTAACAGCAAAGGGAAGAAGACCTCACAAGAGACTAACTTATAGTCAGAAACCCAGAGACCCAAGCCTGATTTGAAGAGTTTGTGTGCATGTGCATGCATGTGTGCCTGTCTGTGTGTGCATGTGTGTGTGTGTAAGGAAAACAGTACAAACCAGCTAGCAGTGACAGGGAAGGGAAGAGACTTGAGGGAAGCCTTGGGGACCTGGAGCCTCAAGGATCTATATTTAAGCACCTCCCCTTGCCCCAGCCCCAGCAGCTGCCCAGAGGTCCACCTGAACTGTGACTGGCTATACCCCAGGATGGCCCCTCACGCTTGACCCTGCTTTCATGTGTGCAGAGTCCAAGCTCTATCCTTCTCTAGGCAAGGCAGGCCTCTGGGTAAGGCAGCTAGGAGACTACACATGAAGCTGCAGAAAAATAGGCTTGGGCCTCATGTTCCATCCCAGGGCCCTGCTCCCCGTGTTGGGGCCCATTTCCTCCTAAAGTCTACAGTCCTCTTAGGGAGTAGGTATTAAACTGGTCATCCCACAGGATGACATGGAAGGCATATGTGTACATGTACGTACACACGTGCGTGTGCACACACACTCCACCATCCCCCCAAAAGAAGTTCTCCAGGGAGCTAAGGCTGCCTTCTGGAGGTAAATACCAGGCAGCAGGGGCAGAAGCAGAACCGGAAATCAACTGCACTAGACCACCCTGAGAGTCTAAGCCTCCTCTCTCCAAGTCTGCAACTTCAGTTGAGCAGGACTAGGTCCCTATAGCCCACCACCCAACCAAACAGCAAAGTCACCTCTGCCTCCAAGCCTTACTTCACCTCCACAGGGTTCTGGGGCCAAGGGTGGGGCCCAGGTGGGGGCAGCACATTCAGAGCACGTCCAGTCAGAAGGCAGGAGCTGCCTGGGGCCCCCTGGAGTCCACAGCCCAGCCTGAGCAGGCTCCAGGCGCCCTGCCCTCACTCTTGCTCATCTGCACTTGGCCTACCTTGGGAAGCTCTCGCATGTAGCTGTCTCTGAGAATACTATCTCCGCCTAGGAGCATCTGCCTCTCTGAGAGCTCGCTCACTGCCAGGAATCTGGAAGGCAGGAACCTGCTGGCCTGTCTAAGCAGGAGCTGCAACATACAACTCCACTGTGGGCCATGCTCACCGGGAGCAGCGAGGAGCGTGGGGTAGGGCAGTGAGGCGTGGAGGGGAGTGTGGCACAAAACAGACAAGATTCACAGTATCTGGTGAAGAGACGAAGGCAAACAGGAAGGCAGTGAAGGGACAAAGGCAAACAGGAAGGAGTAAATGAGGTTAAAAAAACACAGAGAGAGGAGTTCCTGTCGTGGCGCAGCAGAAACAAATCTGACTAGTATCCATAAGGATGTGGGTTCGATTCCTGGGTTCGCTCAGTGAGTCGGGGATCTGGTGTTGCTGTGAGCTGTGGTGTAGGTCGCAGATGCGGCTCAGAGCTGGCATTGCTGTGGCTGTGGTGTGGGCAGACAGCTGCAGCTCTGATTCAACCCCTAGCCTGGGAACCTCCATATGCTGTGAGTGCTGCCCTAAAAAAAAAAAAAAAAAAACCCAAAAAAACAGAGAGAGAGAGAGATTCTGGGCCATGAGGAAGACAGAATAAACAAAAGGCCTGAGAGGATCTGAAATGGCACAAAAGGGGCAAATACTTGCTCTGACACCAAGGACGCTGGTCTGGTGAGTAGAGCATATTGTGGGTGGTGGGAGCAGGGTGGGGGGTGAGGATAAAGGTTGGCAGAGCAGACCCTCCATATGCAGTGACCAACTCCAAAGAGATGATCAAGGGAGCCAGGGATGAAAGCCCTCTGCCCACCCTCGATCCTGGGGCTATTGATCTGGGTGCATCCCTTTCTGGAAGTAAGAGGCCAAAGGGACCTTGTCAACAATACCTGGGGGGTTGGCTGAGTTGGCTCCACTGAGGGCTGGAGAACTGCTGGCTGCGAGGGCCCAGGAAGCTGTGTGACAGGAACCGTTGTTGCTGCATTTGTCTGCATGGGGCAGATCAGAGCAAGGAGGTGAGTGGGCCTCCACTAGTTGGCCATGTGGGGACAAACCCACAGAAGGGTGAGTGATGCGCCCTTGCCCATGAGGGGCCCTCCCTCTGGGCCTCCCTCTGCAGCTTCTTGACCAACAAGCCTCAGGGTCCAGGCAATGTGATGCCCAACACAGACCCCTGGGCTGTGCTGGAGAGCCCCTAGCAATTCCTGGCCCTCTTCCAGGAGAGGCCCAGATTGCAAATCTCAGGGGAGAATGAATGAGTTCCTCATCCTTACTGCACCCCAAGTTCACAGTAGGTCTGTCCCTTTGAGGAAGGCACCTTCTCAGCCTGTCTGTGTCTCTGCCAAGGCTCCTTACTCCAGAGATGCCAGCACCACCTAGGGGACCCAGGGACTCAGAGAGCAAGCTCACCAACCTCGGAGAAGGGGTTGAATTCAGCCAGGCCTCCTTGTGGAGCATTGGTCAGCTGGGTCACAGAGGGATCCTAGAAGGTGAAAAAGAGTCATTTGACACTGGGGAGAAAGGAGAACCGTGGTGAGGTGGTGGGGCATCATCGTCTCTTGGCCCCTCCCAAGGATGCCTGGCTGAAGTGAAGCTGCTGATGGCCTTTCCTAGCGCCCACAAAAGCCTCTCCAGAAGGCTCCTGGGCCTGGCCCCTGACACACCATAGCTGCCATCTCTTCTCTAGTTCTGAAAAAGGAGGGGTTCAGACCAGATGACTTCCCAGAAAAGACTCAGAGTAAGGCTTACACTCTGAGACCTGGGAATAGACACCATCCATGTTCTTATAAGTGCTCTTTATAAATTCAAAATAGTTTATTTACCTCCAGGGAGGGGTTTTTTGGGGGGACTAAAGGAGGTAGTGTGGATGGATAATTACTTTTCACTTTATAATCTCTCTATATTCTTGGTTTTTTTTGTGGCATATGGAGGTTCCTGTAAGAGAACCCATGGGAACCCGTGGCATATGGAGGTTCCTAGGCTAGGGGTCTAATCAGAGCTGTAGCCGCCGGCCTACACCAGAGCCACAGCAACACGGGATCCGAACCGCATCTACAACCTACACCACAGCTCACGGCGACACTGGACCTTAACCCACTGAGCAAGGCCAGGGATTAAACCCGCAACCTAGTGGTTCTTAGTCGGATTCATTAACCACTGAGCCACGACGAGAACTCCCTCTTGTTGTTTTTGGTTTTTTTGCTTTTTAGGGCCACACCCTCGGCATATGAAAGTTCCCAGGCTAGGGGTTCAATCAGAGCTATGGCTGCCAGCCTACACCACAGCCACAGCAACACAGGATCCGGGCTTCACCTGTGATCTACACCACAGCTCACGGCAACACCGGATCCTTAACCCACTGAGCGAGGCCAGGGATCAAACCCAAATCATCATGGATACTAGTTGGGTTCATTACCGCTGAGCCACAATGGAAACTCCTCTCTGCACTGTTTTATTTATGATTTTACAGAAAGCATTTATTCTTCTTATTTTTTAAAGGGAAGTTTAGGGTTCTGGAACAAACACATGCTGCTGGCTGCCTGTGCTGATTTTATTACCTCGTGCACAGTTGCTAGGAATACAGATATGAAGGACTCAGATGAAAAGCCAGGAAAATGTTTTGGGTTTGTTTTTTTTTTTTTTTTCAGATTCTTTTCAGAAAATGCAAAAACGTCCTTAGAACACAGACTTTTCCTGAGTTTTCAATCTCCCCTTTCCCATCTGATTTCTGCCGAGGGCAATCCTCCGGCCTAAGGCCTCATGGGGTCCCTACCACCCTCTCCAACCAAGCGGCCTCTGTGTGCTGGCCTGGGGCTGGGCTGGCTTCATCCTGCCCTTCATCCAACAGAGCTCCTGTGCACCCCCTCCTCTTCCCAGGCAAGAGGTGTGGCTCAAGTCCAGTTTAACAGCCTGGCCTTTGGCCCCTGGGAGAAATAGCTGCCACCAGACTCTGCCAAGGCCCCTGTTTTAAGGCCTCTCCTAGGCGCCGCTGTCTGTACACCTCACCCCCAGTCCCTGATGACTCGTCCAGATGCTCCTGTCCTTCCTGCCCCGCTTCCCCTCCACCAGGAAGCCTCCATAGACTGGATTTTTAAACACAATGTTAACAGGAGAGAGACCCTTGGGGAACAACCTTTTTTTTTTTTTTTTTTTAAGGGCCGCACCTGTAGCATACGGAAGTTCCCAGTCTAGGGGTCAAATCAGAGCTGCAGCTGCCAGCCTACGCCACAGCCATAGCCACATGGGATCCAGGCTGCATCTGCGATCTATGCTGCAGCTTGTGGTAACGCCAGATCCTTAACCCACTGAGCAAGGCCATGGATCAAACCTGCATCCTAATGAATACTAGATGAGCCCCTCATTTTAATTTATTTATTTATTTTTGCTTTTTAGGGCCACACCCACGACATATGGAGGTTCCCAGGCTAGGGGTCAAATTGGAGCTGTAGCCGCCGGCCAACGCAAGCCACAGCAAGCTGGATCCTTAACCCAGCCAGGGATCGAACCTACATCCTCATGGATGCTGGTCAGATTCGTTAACCACTGGGCTACCACTGGAACCCCCAAGCCCCTCATTTTTACATGTGGAAATGACATTCTCCATAGTGCAGTACTTGTCCTAGGTCTCAAAATGGGAGCTGGCTCTCTATTTCCAACATTTATAGAGCTGAGGACCAGTCAGCTATGAATGTGACTTTTTCACACATCTTGTCACACATCTTCCCACTGAGGCCACCAGCTTAGAGGACAAGACTGTGTTTGAAGGGCCCCAGGGCCTAACCCAGAGCTGGGCACACAGCCTCAACTCATTTCCTATCTCTGGATGAGCCTCAGCCTCTGCATCCCACCCAGTCTCCTGTGCAAAGAGGCAGTGTGGCTCTGTCCTTTTTGCTGGACACTATCCCTGCCAGTGGCTTCTACAACTCGCACAAAGTGACAACTTCAGGCTCCAGAGGCCCCTGAAGTTGGAGGAATTGGCCTTGGGGTTATTTGTTGGCTGAACAACTAGTAGATTTCTCCCAGAATTACTAGACTGGCTTCCTGCAAGAATGATTTGAGGCTCAGAATCTGCTCCCCTTTCAGACTCAGCAGACATCAAGCCACAGGAGAGTAAGTGAGCTGAAGTCACTGAAATCCGATCCACTATCCAAGGAACTGGTTACTCAAGTCTGTCACCAGAGGAGAAGGACAGAGGGGTGGCTCTGGTGCAGTTTCAGGTGCTGGCCTACATCCCTGGCTAAGGTACATGTGTTGGCAGCTCCAGACCCATGAAGAGATGTCATTTCCTTTACCAAAGTCAGCCAGAAGAGAAGTCTGGGGGCTGGGGAGCACTGACGACCCTGTCCATGCTGAAACCTCCTCCTTTTTCAAAAATCTTGAAGGCTTGTCCCTGAACCCCTTGCCAAACTCACCATAAACAGATCCTGTCTCCACTAGCAGGCTGTAAACGCTGCAGCCAAGTGCTTCTGTATCTAGCTCATTCTTCTGGCTCCCTAGTACTTGGTGAAGGGCCTGATGCACACAAAAGCTCGGCTAATGTCTGAGAATAAATGCTGCATGCTGTAGGCCCTTCTCTACTTTCTCTAGGAGGTACTGCCCAAATGCTAGGGCACAGAGAAGGGGAGGGCCACTCACATCACAGCAGGAGCCCTGGGGCCCAGAAGCACCTTGCCTGGGAAAAGGAGATATGGGTACTTTCCATCAGAGAAAACCAAGGCACATTCTGAAAGATGTACATGGCTTCAAGAGAAGCTGAGGCTTGGAGAGAGAAGGAAGGAGGAGGGACTGAGAAGGGAGCTGACATTTACTGAATGCCTCCCATGTGCCAGCAGTGCTATTATGGAATTCTAGTCATTCCAGAACTGGCCACTGTGGCAAGCCATCAAAAAAGAAGGTTCTACCAGAGCTCCCATCATGGCTCAGAGAAAAAGAATCTGACTAGCAACAACGAGGACACAGGTTCAATCCCTGGCCTCATTCAGTGGGTTAAGGATCCAGCGTTGCTGTGAGCTGTGGTGTAGGTGACAGACATGGCTCGAATCCTGCGTTGCTGTGGCTGTGGCGTAGGCCGGCGACTATAGCTCTGATTGGACCCCTAGCCTGGGAACCTCTACATCCTGCAGGTGTGGTCCTAAAAAGACAAAAATAAAAATAAAAATAAAAATAAAAATAAATAAAAATAGAAGGTTCTACCAGCCTTTCTCAAGAAAATTGAGCCCCACTGCCCTCAGGCATCCACTGTCTGCAATGACTTGACTCCTCTGCTGTGCATCTAGAAAAGGCCTGGTTATGTTCCGTCCTGGGAGAATGGAGAAAAGAGTCGCTCCAATCAGCTTCTGTGTTCTGTGGCTCAGCTGAGGAGCCCTGGCTGAGAAAAGTTACACCTTCTCATTTAACCTCAAGACCACCCTGTGAGGGAGAAGGCTCTACAGTTGGCAGATGAAGAAAGCCCCAGCTCAGAGGGGGAGTAGCTCATCCAAGACCTCAGGGGTAGTGGCTGAGCCTGACTTTGAAACCAAGTGTGTCTGTCTCTAAAGAAAGTGGTAAACCTGAGTGGGCAGTGAGCCCCAGAGCTAGGCATGGGGGCGGACCAAGAGAAGGTGCCCTGTTGGTGTGGGGCTGGCTGGGTGACAGGGCACCATGAGTGACTGGGATGACTGCTTCTGCTTGACTCTTTTGTTTGTTTGCTTGTTTTGTCTTTTTTGGTTTTTTTAGGGCCGCACCTGCAGCACATGAAGTTCCCAGGGTAGGGGTTGCCTCAGGGGTACAGCTGTTGGTCTGTGCCACAGCCCCAGCAACATGGGATCTGAGCCTCATCTGCAACCTACACCACAACCACAGCTCACAGTAATGCCGGATCCTTAACCCACTGAGCGAGGCCAGGGATCGAACCCACATCCTCATGGATATGAGTCGGGTTCGTAACCTGCTGAACCATAACAGGAACTCCCTCTGCTCAACTCTTTACTCACGGACTTCAGAGCAGTCTTTCTTGGCAAACACCCTTGGTAGGACACATAGCTTCAATGAGGACCCTCAGCTTTTACTGAGTTAAAAATAAAAAGTCAACAGCAATGACCTTCTTTCCCACTCACCAAGTGTCAACTGGCTTGTTAAGTGGGTCAAGCAGTTATTTAAAAAGCATGGTGAGAGCTAAGTTTCACCTACAAAGAAGTAACCTGACACATCCTGGGTACCCAAAGGCCTCAGACTGGCTCATGCCCTTTACTGAATTTATAACAAAGAGAACGCCCCTGAACTCAGATCTTTTCATTCAGCAAAGAGTCACAGTGTGAGGGACACACCAAGAGAACAGGGCACAGCCCTTTGCCCTTCTGAAGACCATATCTGGTAGCTGGACGGCAGGCACACAGCCTAAGACAGGAGGGGAGGGGAGGCCCCAGGAGGGTGTTTCAGGAAGGGGAGCAAAAACCCAGTCAGTAATCTTAGGCCACCACAGTTCCGGGGCAAGGGGAGCCCTCCGTGGAGCTGGGGTGTAAGGGACCTAAGAAAAAGAGGCAGCACAGTCAGGCTGGAGCTCTGCTGGGGAAGGGCCTTGAAAAACACACTTATTTTCCCTGGTTTGGCAACCCCTTTCCATGCACGTCCCATCTCCTGGCTGTGCTGGAGCTTACTGTGACTTTCTTGTTTTCCCACCCTACACTCCACCCCAGCTCCTAATGTGTGGTTTATTTCAGGCTCCAAATAAACACATTAAATAAATAACCTCATGGGCTAACCAAACCTTGGCCACCTCTCTCTTGGGGGGCAGAGAGTCACCAGGACTTTGGAACCTCTGTGAAGTCCTGTTTACTCTGGCGACAAGGCTGTGTGTTATAGAACAAGAAAGAGCAGTTATCCCCAGACTGACTGGCTGGGTCCCAGGCGCATAAAGAGACACAGTGAACCTTGGTACCCTCTGACCCAGAGCCTGAGGATCCATGATGAAAATATATAAAAATCTGTACCTGCAAATGTACTCATTGCATAAGTATTTACAACAGGAAAAAAAAGCAGGAAATGACAAATATTCAGTAACAGCGAGCACAAGTACATTTGGGTGCACATCCCCTTGATGGCCTAATCAGCTACTAAAAATCACAGCTAAGAACTCAGGGCAGCAATACACAAAAGGCTTGGTTATATGAATAGCGGATGATGATTCTGTCAAAAGTACTCACCCATAAAACTCACATCTAAATAACAGACTAGTAGAAATATGGATGATTTATTTTGTTTTCCAAATTTTCTATAACATGATTATCTTTTTTTTTTTTTTTTTGCTTTTTAGGGCCATACCTGCGGCATATGGAGATTCCCAGGCTAGGCGTTGAATCAGAGATACAGCTGCTGGCCTACACCACAGCCACAGCAACCGGGAACCTGAGTCGTGTCTATGACCTATACCACAGCTCACAGCAACACCAGAAAGCTGACCTACTGATCGAGGCCTGGGATCGAACCTACATCCTCATGGATACTAGTCAGATTTGTTTCCACTGAACCAAAATGGGAACTCCCTATGATGTGATTATCTTATGTTTATGTTAAACACACGCTTACTGGGGTTTTTTTTGTTTTTTTTTTTAAGGGCTGTACCTGTGGCATATGGAGGTTCCTAGGCTAGGTGTGGAATCAGAGCTGCAGCTGCTAGCCTACACAAAGCCACAGCAACACCAGATCCGAACCCCGTCTGCAAACTATACCGCAGCTCACAGCAATGCTGGATCCTTAACCCACAGAGCAAAGGCAGGGATTGAACCTACATTCTCATGGATCCTAGTGAGGTTCATTATCACTGAGCCACAACAAGAACTTTCTTTCTTTTTTTTTTCTTTTTTTTTTTCTTTTTTGTCTTTTTTCCATTTATTGGGCCGCTCTTGCAGCATATGGAGGTTCCCAGGCTAGGGGTCTAATTGGAGCTGTAGCCGCCGGCCTACGCCAGAGCCACAGCAACAAGGGATCTGAATCACGTCTTCGACCTACACCACAGCTCATGGCAACACCGGATCCTTAACCCACTGAGCAAGGCCAGGGATCGAACCTACAACCTCATGGTTCCTAGTCAGATTCGTTAACCACTGGGTCACCATGGGAACTCCTTTTTTTTTTTTTTTTTTTTAAGCCATACTCACAGCATGTGGAAGTTCCATGGCCAGGGATTTAACCCATGCCACAGCAGTAACCAGAGTCACAGCATTGACAATGCTGGATCCTTAAGCCACTGAGCCACCAGGGAACTCCATACATTTATTTTTAAAAAGAGAGCCTGAAAACCCACCAAATGAGCAAGATGCACCTTGGGGGCCTCCCTGCCTGCCACAGCAGTGGTGTATAGAACTGCCCAGAAAAGTGAGTCTCACTCACTCCCCTGCCTGGGATTGAGGCCCTCCATGACCTGGCACCAGCCTGTCCTCTCAAACGGAGCCCCCTGCCATCTCCTTCCAGCTCTGTTTACTCCCTACACAAACTATTCCACACCAAGCACAGGGCGAGGGCACCAAGAAAAAGCCTTGGTTCCTGCCCTCAAGAAGCAAATAGCACAGAGAGCAAAACAGAAGCCAGGTCAAGAAGTGAGAGCACATGATCAGTGCTGTGACAAGAGGAGAGCAAGTGCAATGGGCTCTCAGAGGAACGAGTGAGGAAGCTGTCTGGAGATTCGGGGAAGGCTTCACAGAGGTAGTACCCGAGCTGGATTTTGAGAGATGAAAGAAATGTAGCAAGCACCAAAAAGGGAGAGAAGAAAAGCATTTGCAAAGACACAGCATCTTTTTTTTTTTTTTGTATTCTTGCCATTTCTAGGGCCACTCCCACGGCATATGGAGGTTCCCAAGACAGGGGTCGAATCTGAGCTGTAGCTGCCAGCCTATGCCAGGGCCCCAGCAATGTGGGATCCGAGCCGCATCTGCAACCTACACCACAGCTCATGGCAACACCGGATCCTTAACCCTCTGAGCAATGCCAGGGATCGAATGCACAACCTTATGGTTCCTAGTCGGATTCGTTGACCACTGAGCCATGGGAACTCCCAAGATACGGCATCTTTAAAAAGAGCTTAAAGGTGTCCTGCAGACTGTGGAGCAAGGGACAGGAGCCAGGAGCAGCAGGAAGCCAGCCCGATGAAGAGGTTGGGCCTGACTACAGGAGTTTGGACTTTACCCTAAGGGAAAACCAGAGATTGTGAGTGGGAAATGCCGTGATCATCTCTGCCAGCAGGGAGGGGAGTGTAAGGCGAGGGGAAGGTGGATGGCAGAGGGTGACTGGCTGGGACATAAAAGTCCACGTGGGGACAGCAAAGACTGAACTAAGGGATGACACTGGGGGTCTCTCTACCAGAGACCCTTCTCAGGTAGCTGCCACAGGCTCATCCACTCTCAGGGTTGGTTGGGGGTATGGAGTTACTGCAGGGCAATGAAGGGGAAGGGAGGAGAAAGGAGGAAGTGGAGTGACGGGAGTCGCTAGCTCGGGGGAATGGTGGACAGAGCTGCCCCTGAGCAGGACAGGTGGTCATGGGGGAAGAGGAACGGGTTTCTCAGGAGTGGGAGCAGGGAGAAGATCCGAGAAGATACTGAGTTGCACTGGTTGGAACGGGTGGAAATGTCCAGGTGAGAGTGGAATATACTGGTTTGAAGCTCAGGAAAAAGGTGAGAGCTAGAGTTCTAGATCTGGGACCACTGGTAGGTGGATGCTGTTCTGAAACCACAGACATGGGAGGACTTACTCTGAGAGGTGTATGGTGGGAACAAGGTCAAGGACAGAACTCCAGGACACCTCTAAATGTATGAGACGGGAGGTGAAAACAAGCAGAAGGAGGTGAGAGTTACCAGTGTAAAGAGGCCAAGGACGGAGAGGATTGCGAGAGACTGGCCAGATAAGCATCTGCGTCACCAGCAGCTGACGTATTGCGGGCCCACAGTCCCCAAAGAGACCACAGGATCCAAAAGTGAGGAGGCGCCTGGGCTGCGGGGGTGACCTCGAAGGGAAACAACTTTCGGTTCCTGGTGCTCCTTCACCTGAAATATCCTCTCGTGCCACATGCCAGGCTTTCTGCTCTCAGCTCAAGCCCTTCATACCACAGGAGTCTGCACTGTTCCTCCTCGGGGCCTCACAGATCCTCTGGTCAAGTTTTCACTGCCCTTATCGCACCACGGTGTGTTGTCATGATCAGCGAGCATTTCTTAGCTCTCCTGCCAGATCAGAAGCTCTGGCAGGCCATCTGCCCATTTACCTTGGTCACCTGCACAGGCCCTTCGAGCAGCAGTGGCTCGGTGACATGCACAAATGTGTCAGCATCTCAAAGGAGTGCTGCCGGTCAGGTCACACCTTGCTGATTAATGTGTATGGCACCCTTCCCTGAAGCAGCATCAAGTACCCCTTGTTTGCCTTAGTTAAACAGTACCAGGAGTTCCCATCGTGGCGCAGCAGAAACAAATCCGACTAGGAACCATGAGGTTGTGGGTTTGATCCCTGGCCTGGCTCAGTGGGTTAAGGATCCAGAGTTGCCATGAGCTGTGGTATAGGTTGCAGACGAGGCTCAGATCTGGCGTTGCTGTGGCTGTGGTGTTGGCCGGTGGTTACAGCTCCGATTAGACCCCTAGCCTGGGAACCTCCATATGCCACAGGTGTGGCCCTAAAAAGACAAAAAGACCAAAAAACATACAAACAAACAAAAAAAAAGCACCATTTCTCTAAATCCAGGATTATCCCATACCAAGTGGCTCCAAAAAAAACTTAACAGAAGTATAGCATCAAAGTTCAGTGCTTTCTAACACCAAGCCTAGCTCCAGGCACCAACCATGATGGTAGGGAGACCTTCCCTGCCCCCATCTGGGCAGCTGTCTGGAGTCAGTTAAACTATATGAACTTTGTCATTTTCAGATTTCTTTTTTTTTTTTTTTTTTGCTGTTTCTTGGGCCGCTCCCGCGGCATATGGAGGTTCCCAGGCTAGGGGTCCAATCAGAGCTGTAGTCTCCCGCCTACGCCAGAGCCACAGCAACGCGGGATCCGAGCCGCGTCTGCAACCTACACCACAGCTCAGGGCAACGCCGTCGTTAACCCACTGAGCAAGCGCAGGGACCGAACCCGCAACCTCATGGTTCCTAGTCGGATTCGTTAACCACTGCGCCACGACGGGAACTCCCATTTTCAGATTTCTTGAGACAAAGCTCCTGTTCCCAGGAAAGTTCCACCAGGTCCAACTGGTGATTTCATGAATTCCCAAAGCCACAGTCAAGCTGGAGCCCACCCTCTCTGAGAAGTGACAGAGTCCTCAGTTGTCTGTGCTGGGAACTTCATGTAACTCTGTTCACACCCAAATCACGTTGCTGCCACCACTTTTTCCTCCTACAGGAGAGAAATGTTTAAATCCTTGGAAAGCAGCCACACCACCAAGATTATCTTTTAACTGCAAGGAGGCAACGTGTGAAAGTGATATGGTGTGATATGGCAATTCACAAACACTGAAAGGCTTTCTCTGCTCAGCACCACCAGCTAGTCCACTCCCCCTCCTGCCTGGGGTAACCTGGCAGAAATGCCCGAGTAGGAAAGCAGCCCAGGCTTTTGTCTGAATGACCTGCTTGTTAGTGGACTGCTGAAAAATACAATGGGCAGTGCAATGTCTACCTGTAGCCCTCAACCTCTTCATCATTCGACAAGACTTACTGAGAAACTTTGGGGAACAGACATGCTGGAATCAGGTGAAAGCAGGACACCCGTGTAGCCAGATGGTACAAAGCAGATGTGCCATAATTCAAAGAGGGACTGGGGAGTGCCAGTGGAGTTGGGAAATCAACCACACTTGGCTTACACTTTCCTGCTTCCTCCTAGGAAGTTTTCTTTTTTTTGTTGTTGTTTTTTTTTGTTTGTTTGTTTTTGTCTTTTTGTTTTTTGTTGTTGTAGTTGTTGTTGTTGTTGCTGTTGCTATTTCTTGGGCCGTTCCTGCGGCATATGGAGGTTCCCAGGCTAGGGGTCGAATCCGAGCTGTAGCCACCTGCCTATGCCAGAGCCACAGCAACGCAGGATCCGAGCCGCGTCTGCAACCTACACCACAGCTCACGGCAACGCCGGATCGTTAACCCACTGAGCAGGGACTGAACCTGCAACCTCATGGTTCCTAGTCGGATTCGTTAACCACTGCGCCATGACGGGAACTCCTCTGCAGGAAGTTTTCTAATAATCCCACTATAACTGCACACAAGGAGGAGGTCATAAAAGCCCATGACCACAGTGTGGGGTGGGGATGGGAGCAGGGTGTGGATCAAGAACGTGCATAAGGAAGTCAACTTAAAAGGCACACCAGGACTTTCAGGGGATATTTAAGAGTTAGCAGAAAAAGGACTCCATGGTTGAATAACTTTGAGAAATGCTAGGTCAAACAAAGTTGAGCAAATATCTTTATTGTAGGATTTCTCAGAGCCTTTAACAAACTAACAAGCCTGGTCAATCTTCAAGAAAAATGATTCCCAAATTCATTTAACCACAGAACTTGGAGCACCTTTCAGGACCGGTATTAATCAGAACATGTGCTGTTTTAAAGTACTGTCTTAAAAAGCACATACAATTCATATTGTTCCAGCCCCAATTTCTGAACTGCGCCCCCCCCCCACCAAAAAGCTTACTTAATATTAAATTGTTACTTTCACCCCACCAGTACTCTCATTTTAAGAATGGTGACAGTGATGATGACATTACATTCTTTCCTTAGCAGCCTAAATAACCCCAAGGCAGTTTAAAACAGCACTGCCCTGAGAATGACACCCAGAACTGAGCCCCTTCCTGCTTCAAGTTAGCTGGGGACTCCGGCATGTCCCACCCTCACTGAGTTTTCAGTTTCTTCATCTCTCAACTAAAGGGGTTAGCAGAGATTTCCAAGGACGTTCTCGGTTCTAACAGTCCACCATGGACTCTAAACACTAAGTATATTTTCGTAAACCACATGGAGTGAAGGCAAAAAAAATTAACTCTGCTCTGAAAGCTGGCTAGGTGTGCCAGTTGCTGAGTCTATCGCCTCTCCGCCTGTTCTCTCCTGAGCTCTGTGCCAACACCCTGGGTAAATGAAGCTAGGCTCACACCCAGTCACCCTAGGGCTGCACCCTCCCAATGTTCCAGCCCTGGCAGTCAGGGAAGTGGCATACACAACCATCACAAAGAGAGGGAGGGTAGCTCTCCAGGAGAAGGAGACTGGGGGTCTCACGTTCTAAGTTCCTTTTCCCCCACACAGCTATACACCAAGAGGAAAAACCCAGCCCAGGGTCAGGAGAAGCAGAATCGCAGCCAGCCAGCTCTCTTCTTTCCACACAGAGTTCCCCACCAGATGTTGCTCTTTAAGGACCACAGCTGTTTCCTGTCCTGTCATATCCTGGGGCTGCCTGGACAGACCGTCTCGCTGGAATGCAGAAGCTACTTCTACCACAGTTTGCACAATCATTTCTGGAGCTGCAGATGTGGTTTAAGACTTTCAATATAGGGCAGAATTCAGGCCAACTATCTTGCCCACCACTAGCACTGGGGACAAGCTCTCTCTACATATTTGGACAGCTGACTGCCTCTGTCAGATAGCAGCGGATATTTTATTTCTGATTCTGACAGGACCAAAGAAAAAAAAAGGCATATCATTACAACAGCACACAGCCAAAGGGCTATTAGATCCTTACTAAAACCCAAACTCCAGTATCATGCAGCAGTTTTATAATTAAAGCAAAACAGTTATCTGAAAACACTGACAGAAAAAAAAAAGAAAAAGAAAATGGAAGTTCCCATTGTGGCATAGTAGTAACAAACCCAACTACTATCCACGATGACACCGGTTTGATCCCTGGCCCTGCTCAGTGGGTTTAGGATCCGGCATTGTTTTGAGCTGTGGTGTAGGCTGGCAGACTCAGCTTAGATCTTGCGTTGCTGTGGCTGTGGTGTAGGCCGGCAGCTGCGGCTCCAATTCAACCCCTAGCCTGGGTACCGCTATATGCTGTGGGTATGACCCTAAAAAGACCAAAAAAAAAAGCAAATATTCTTTCTTTACTCAAATAGAGATGACTGCATTACATAAGAGATAAAGTCCTTCAAACAGTTCCGTCAAGAAGCGTTAAGTTATAAGAGGAATGTTAGGAATTCCCTGATGTTACAAAGAACAAGCTACCAAAACTTGCCTTGAGGGCTTCCATTGGCTAAGTCACCTTGAGACCAAGAAAGAGGCATAAAATGTCCATTCTCTGACATTCATTCTAGTCTCCTTTGTGTTTGTTCTGACCCTTGAAGGTGGATTCAAGGCGGGAAAGCTCATGCTGTGAGGTGCAGCAAGGACCCCTCCAAGGACTCCCCCTACACCTGCAGGAAACTTGGAAGTTGCCAGTGACCAAAAAAAGTACAAGCAGGATGAGTTCATCTGCCTGGTGACATCCTGACAAAGCAGAAAGCTCAGGGCTCATAAATCACCCGTCAGCACAAGCAAGCTTCCCGAGAACTGGTTTTGGACAGACATGAAACGAGAGGCACGGGAGCTTTGGAGCTAACTGGAATCCCAACCCTTCATCATGAGTAAGAATACCCCTGTGCTCTTAGCTCAAAGGCAGAATGGTTTTGACTTTGAGTAGGAAGTTTGTTTTCTCCTTGATTATTTGTTCAAAGGGTCAAGGCAGCTCATAGGTCAGGGCATCTCAACTACCTCGCCATCACACATAGATCCATGAGACCAACATTCCTTGTGCTTCAAGATCACCAGAGGCTCCGCACTTCTCCTCCCTCTCTAACCCGGGCTCTCCCATCTAGCCAAAATCCAGTCAAAAACAGACCCACAGCCGAGGTGTGGAATTGTTATCAAGGCCGTATTTCAGCTTGGGTTACCAGACTTCCTTTCCTGATAAACCTCAGCGGCTCTCCTACACCTTATACAGTAGTTGGCTGTGTCTGTGTTGCGGCGGGGTGGTCTTGGGATTTTCTCCATTTCACCCCAATTATAGGGTTCCACCACCTCATTAGGTTGCTGCCATCTAAAGTGACTCAAGGCTGGTGTCTCCCCAAGACTGTGGGATGTAGCCACACTACCCCCTCAGGTGAAATCGCTTCTCTCTCTGAAGCTGAGGATCTCCTTGATCATGTCCTTCCTCAGCAGTGTCCAGTTAGAGGGGCTATGTCTGGGGAGCTACATGGTCCCACCTCTTTCCAAAGTACAGCGCCCCGCCTCCTCTGCTATTCCACCTGCTGATAGTCCCGCCCCCCAGGAGCTATGATAAGCCAGCCCTCAGAGCCTGCTCTCCCATTGGGCAGATAGCCCGTCCCTCCTATGCCACGTCTCCCGGCCCTGGCGAAAGAGGCCAGGGCGGTGCGGCCTTTGGCACTAGAGAGCGCTATAAGATTAGGACTCTACCTGGAAAGGGTTTACGTCCACTGGGTCCGCGAAAGGGTTGGTGTCGAAGGCCGACATGGCGATCGGGGTCCAACGGGCTAGCTCCGCGAGCGTTTCTGCCTCTTGGCACCCAGACCCAGCGGCGCTCTTCTTGCAGACCCTCCACTTCCGGGAGCGAGGCAGCCGTTCTGGCGCAGGCGCAGCATCCTCCCAGAGGGGCGTGGTGGTGTGACGTAACAGAAATCCGCTCCGCCCTCCTGCCCAACCCAGTATGGAGCAGCTCGTGGGCGTTCCGCTTCCATCAGCTGCTTCCCTGTGCTGGTGCGTTTAGGGTCTGGGAGACCCCAAGGGACTTGAGAGAGGCGGGGCTGGAGCGTTCCCAATTGCTTCTCGGTCAGTTAGCTTTCAGCATTGAGAACTCCCCAAAGTAAACTCAAGTAAACTTCCCAAAGTGGGCCTGGAAACTTAACCCCTTAACTTCCTTGGAGGGCAAGTTTAGGAAGCATGCACAGGTTAGGTCCGGAAACAGAAGTCTAAGCCTATGGCGAGAGTAGGGAATAGAGTTCCCGACCCAGAGAATTTCGCCAGGCTAGGAAAGTGTTCTAGTGGTAGCAGCCGAGCAGAGAGGTTCTTTTAAGAACCGGCAGTGCTGCTGTTCCCGACACTAGCTGAGCCCTGACTTTCAGGCCTTGACCCCTAATGTCAAGTTTTATCTTATCGTTTCAGGGATGAGGATCCCTCAGCCCGGTCAGATTTAAGGCCTGAGCAGGGATTAACCTGGGGATCAAGCATTTATCTAAGCAAGTGGGAGTTCAGCAATAGAACCATCAGCCATGGGAGAGATGGCTGATTCACTCCCCACAAACTCACCTTATTTATTCCTGCCTTTTTACAGTTCAGCTGCCACTGAATCCAGCCAATCATCCTTTACTCTGGATGAGTACAGGGCTGCTAATTTGTCTATTGTACGTGTTGTAACCAGAGATCCATTCAAAGGAGGCAAAATTAGTAGGGAACTTTCTGTTTAAAACCCTTCAATTATTTTCCATAGAGGCCCAAATTCTAGTTTGGCCTCTAGGTCTTAACAAGATCTGCCCCCACCTATCAACTCTTCTCATTCCTTCTTGTGCCTACCCTACCACCACAACATAGCCATGTGCATCCCAACTCTCCTAGTAGCTTTTCAGTGCCTCAGACTTCCCTTGTTCCTCCTGCCTCAGGGCCTTTGCACTGGACTTTTCCTTTTTCTGGTATGCTCTTAGCCCATGCTCTCATCATACCCCATTTAACTCCTACTTATCCGTCAAATCCAAGCTTATATGTCCCTTCCTCAGGAGTAGTCTCTCTTCACCAGAGATTAGATCAGCCCCACCCCCAATATAAACTCTTATATTACCCTGTGCTTTTCCTTTATAATACCTTGCACATTGTAAGTACACACTTGTATAGATGATTATTTATTTGTGTCTGTCTCTCCAGCTAGACTATAAGCTCCACAAGGGCACGAGTAGCCTCTGTTTTCCTCATTATTTCTGGCACTGACATAGTACTAAACACATGATAGACATTTAGCAAATATTTACTATTTCCCTCATCCACTTTTCTTAGGGTCCAGCTCAAATTTCTTCAGGAAATGTCAAGTGGGAGAATAGGAGGGACATATGTTTGTGTCCTATTAGAAGCTACCTACTCCTGGAGTTTCTGTTGTGGCTCAGTGTGTTAAGAATCTGACTAGAATCCATGAGGATGCAGGTTTGATCCATGGGTTAAAGAATCCAGCATTGCTGAGAACTGCAGTGTAGGTTGCAAACATGGCATGGACCTGGTGAGAGTGCGGCCCTTACTCCTTAACCCCCGGCCATCCCTCGGAGGGCAGTATAAGAAAAACTTCTTGTGGAGTTCCCATCGTGGCGAAGTGGTTAACAAACCCGACTAGGAACCATGAGGTTGCAGGTTCAATCCCTGGCCTCACTCAGTGGGTTAAGGATCCGGCATTGCCATGAGCTGTGGAGTAAGTTGCGGACATGGCTCGGATCCTGTGTTACTGTGGCTCTGGCATAGGCCGGTGGCTACAGCTCCGATTAGACCCTTAGCCGGGAACCTCCATATGCCATGGGTGCGACCCTACAAAAGACCAAAAAAAAAAAAAAAAAGAAAAAAAAAGAAAAACCTCTTGTGTTTCTCAGGTTAATTAAGGGCTCAGTCCCACAAGATTTCCCCCACTTCAGAGGCAAATTGCAAGTCCCAGGTTGTTCTCACCTGTACTTCTATAAATCAGGGTTCCCACGGCCCCCTCAGGTTCAATAATTTGCTAGAATGGCTTCCAGAACTCAGGTAAACACATTTACTGGCTTATTATATAATAAAAAGCATGATAAAGAGTACAGATGAATGGCCAGTTGAAGGGTGAGGTCCGGGTCCTGATCCCAGAGCTTTTGTCCTTGTAGAGCTGGGGTGTGCCACCTTTCTGGTAAGGGGATGTGTTCACCAGTCCAGAAGCTCTCTAAACCAGTAGTTCAGGGGAGTTCCTGCTTCGGCACAGTGGGTGAAGGATCTGGCGTTGCCACAGCTGTGGTGTAGATTGCAGCTGCAGCTCAGATTCATCTCCTGGCCCAAGAACTTCTATACGCCTCGGGTGTGGCTGAAAAGAAGAAACAAAATAAACCATTAGGAGTTCCCTTCGTGGCTCAGTGGTTAACAAATCTGACTAGGAACCATGAGGTTGCGGATTCGATCCCTGGCCTTGTTCAGTGGGTTAAGGATCCAGCGTTGCCGTGAGCTGTGGTGTAGGTTGCAGACTTGGCTCGGATCAAGCGTTG
This sequence comes from Phacochoerus africanus, assembly GCF_016906955.1. Classification (NCBI taxonomy): domain Eukaryota; kingdom Metazoa; phylum Chordata; class Mammalia; order Artiodactyla; family Suidae; genus Phacochoerus; species Phacochoerus africanus. Next base: position 59,906,227 of record NC_062552.1, on the reverse strand, counting down.
CTGTGGGCTGTGGTGTAGGCCGGCGGCTACAGCTCCAATTCGACCCCTAGCCTGGGAACCTCCATATGCCTCAGGAGTGGCCCAAGAAAATGGCAAAAAAAAAAAATTAGTTCAGGGATTTTTATGGAGGCTTCATCATGTAGATGTGATTAACTATTAACTCAACCTCTCCCCTCTTCCCTCCCCATAGCATGAGCGGTGTGGCTGAATATTCCAAGCTTCTAATCGCGGCTTAGTCTTTTTGCCCCCATACTGAAGCTATCCAGGAGCCCACTAATTAAGACAAAAGATGCTCAGATCACCCAGGAAATTCTAAGAGACTTAGGAGCTCTGTGTCAGGAACCAAGTCAAAGACCAAGTATTAGAACAAAGGATACCTGGAGTTCCCATTATGGCTCAGCGGGTTAAGAACCTGACTAATATCCATGAAGATGCGGTTTCGATCCCCAGCCTCACTCAGTGGGTTTAGGATCCCACATTGCTGAGAGCTATGTCAGGTCGCAGAGGCACCTTGGATCTGGTGTTGCTGTGGCTATGGTATAGCCTGGCAGCTGCAGCTCCAATTTGACCCTTAACCCAGGAACTTCCATATGCCACAGGTGCAGCCCTAAAAAGAAAAAAGATGGCCCTACAACTCTTGCTGCTTAGGAAATTACAAAGGTTTTAGGTGCTCTGGACAGGAGTTAGTTATTCTTTCATAGTATCACAGGCAGCATACAGAGATCCTTGCTGTGGCAGCCTCAGAGGAGAGCAGTCCACAGAACATGAGGCTATCCTGCCTCCTCCTTGATGTGTCCCACATCATCCCACCTGACCCTCCAGCAACCCTGTCAGTCCAGCATTATTACCCACATTCTTCAGAGGAAGACACTGATGCTCAGCTAGATTAAAAGTCCTGCATGTGACATTTGCCATCACCACAAAGCATCAGTGTGTTCCTGCTTAGATCACAGCAATTCATTCCTCAGACTCGCTAGTGAAAACTTGACATCCTCACAATAGTATACAAAGTTTTGCCTTTCCTCTCTAAACACCTGCCCTGCTCACTCTGCTCCAACCACTCTGGCCTCTGCTATTTACTCCAGAATATGACACATACATTTCCCTGTTCCCATTTTAGGGCCTTCGCTCTAGCTATATTTTCTGTCTAGAACAGTCTCTTCGCCTCATTTCCAAGTCTGTGCTCAAATCTCACTTTCTCAATGAGACTTACCTAGACAACTTTTCTTTCTATCCTTTTTTTTAGGGCCACACCCACGGCATATGGGGAGGTTTCCATGCTAGGAGCTGTAGCCACCAGCCTACATCATAGCTCACAGCAACGCCAGAGCCTTAATTCGCTGAGTGAGGCAAGGGATCGAACCTGTGTCCTCATGTCCTCATGGATACTAGTCAGATTCGTTTCTGCTGAGCCATGACAAGAACGCCTCCTTTTTTTTTTTTTTTTTTCCCTTTTTGCTTTTTAGGGTTGCATCCGCGGCATATGGAGCTTCCCAGGCTAGGGGTCCAACTGGAGCTATAGCTGCCAGCCTATGCCGCAGCCATAGCAACACAGGATCTGAGCCGCGTCTGAGACCTACACCACAGCTCATGGCAGCACCAGATCCTTAACCCACTGAGCAAGGCCAGGGATTGAACCCCCAACCTCATGGTTCCTAGTCAGATTTGTTTCCGCTGCACCACGATGGGAACTCCTTTTTTTTTTTTTTTTTTGATGGTCACGTCTGCGGCATATGGAAATTTCTGGGTCAGGGATTGAATCCGAACCACAGCTGCAACCTACACCAGCAGCTGTGGCAACGCAGGCTCCTTTAACCCACTGCAGCGGCAGGAGGATGGAACCTGCACCTCTGTAGCAACCTGAGCCCCTGCAGCTAGATTCTTAACCCACTGGCCACTGAAATGGGGCTCCCCAGACAACATTTTAAAATTCTACAAACTGCCTCCAACTCCCACACACTCCCCTTACTTTCTGTAATGCTTATCTTTCAACATACTATGTGATTTTCTGTTTGTTTGGCTACACCTTCGGCACTGCAGAAGCTTCTGGGCCAGGGATCAAACCTGAGCCACAGCTGTACAGAGTCACAGAAGTGACCCCTGGGGGAGTTCCTGTCGTGGCGCAGTGGTTAATGAATCTGACTAGGAACCATGAGGTTGAGGGTTCGATCCCTGGCCTTGCTCAGTGGGTTAAGGATCTGGCGTTGCCATGAGCTGTGGTGTAGGTCACAGACGGCAGCTCGGATCCGGCGTTGCCGTGGCTCTGGTGTCAGCCAGTGGCTACAGCTCCCATTAGACCCCTGGCCTGGGAACCTCCATATGCTGCGGGAAGCAGCTCTAGAAAAGGCAAAAAGGCCAAAAAAAAAAAAAGTGACAACCTGGGATTCTTAACCAGCTCAGCCACCAGGGCACTCCGTGATTTACATATTTATTGCTGTCTTCCCTTCACCAGAATGTAAGCTCTACAGAGGCAAAGCAATCCTTATCTTGTTCTTGGGTGCATGTCCAGCCCTCAGAACAGTCTGTGGCATTTAGCAGGTTCTCAATAAATACGTGACCAATGTACTCCAATGTTTATTGCAGCATTATTTACAATAGCCAAAACATGGAAACAACCTAAATGTCCATCGACAGAGGCGTGGATCAAGAAGATGTGGTACATATATACAATGGAATATTACTCAGCCATTAAAAAGAACGAAATACCTGCATTTTTAGCAACATGGATGGACCTAGAAACTATCATGCTAAGTGAAGTCAGCCATACAATGAGACACCAACATCAAATGTTTTCACTGACATGCGGAATTTGAAAAAAGGATAGACTGAACTTTGCAGAACAGATGCTGACTCACAGACATTGAAAAACTTATGGTCTCCGGAGGAGACAGTTTGGGGGTTGGGGAGATGTGCTTGGGCTGTGGGATGGAAATCCTATGAAATCAGACTGTTATGATCATTATACAATTGCATATGTGATAAATTCATTTGAGTAATAAAAATAAATAAATAAACAAATACGTGTCCAGTGAAAGAATGAATGAATGAATACCGAGACCCAAAATTTTGGGCTGGAAGCCTCTGTGCTGTTGGGGGCTCCTCCTGAGAGCTGCGGGTTGGAAGAGGGATTGAAAGTGCGGGGAATGGCCGCACAGGACGCACGGGCTTCCGAGGAGGCGTTCGAGGAACTACATTTCCCATGAAGCTCTGGGCGCAGAAGGGCTGCGGGAGCTGCCGGGAAAGGTATACGTGTTGGATGCCAGGTTTGGTGCCGGAAGGATGGCCGCTCAACGAGGTGGGCTCTTAGCTGGGGTGCTAGCAAGCGTGGGGGGATGGGTCAAGTGCTCGGACCCTTCCCGACCTGAAATGCCGGGTCGAACCCTCCCGTGGGGCTCTGCGGAAAGATGGATGGATGCCGGGTAGAGGAGGGGGCACTTCAGGTGGGAACAGAGCCGTTATTGCAGCCCTATAAGGAGAGCCTTCAGGGGAGGAGGCTGCGCGTGGGTCATTTCAAGAGCGGGTGCAGTGGAAGAGGTTCCTGCCACTCCCTCTCCGTCACCTCAGCACAACAGCCTCATATCAGCAAAAGGTTCTTACTGCCCGTCTTACACATACGAACAGTGAGGCCTGCAAAGGTGCCTCAACAACCTACAAACCCGTTATTTGACTCTATCCCCCAGACAAAACCTTCAGCTCGGTCTAGTTTCCCCGAAACAGGAGGGTCAGGCCTCAGGAATGGAGTGGAAGCTGACGTTCAATCTGTATCCCCAGTATTCCCACTTTCCTGTGTGGTGCAGCAGTATGCCTGGGGGAAGATGGGTTCCAACAGTGAAGTGGCTAGGCTGCTGGCCAGCAGTGACGCATTGGCTCAGATCTCAGAGGACAAGCCATATGCAGAGGTAAGACCCAGCTGTATTGCAGTCTACTTTACCAGCAGGTGAGACCAAGGGGCTCCTCCACTCAAAGGGGTGGGGGGTGGTGCAGTCAGGTAGATCAGTAGGGAAGGGAAAACAGCAAAGACAGAGGAGGTCCTCTTGCCTCCTTAGGTCTGTGCAGGTTGATGAACCTAGATGGTAGCACCAAAAGAAGTGAGGTTTTGTCATAATAGACTGGGAATTCCAGTACCCTCCTTCCTCACCCAAGAACTCTCAGCACTTAATAAGGTTTATCTTATTTATTTTACATTTTTAGCACTTACTGAAATTTTTTTTTGGTCTTTTTTTTGCCTTTTCTAGGGCCGCTCCCACGGCATATGGAGGTTCCCTGGCTAGGGGTCTAATTGCAGCTGTAGCCGGCAGCCTATGCCACAGCCACAGCAACGCGGGATCCGAGCCGCGTCTGCGACCTACACCACAGCTCACGGCAATGCCGGATCCTTAACCCACTGAGCAAGGCCAGGGATCGAACCCGCAACCTCATGGTTCCTAGTCGGATTCTTTAACCACTGCACCACGACAGGAACTCCCAGCACTTACTGAATTTTAATTCAGTCCTCCTTGACAATTAAAATTTTTACTCTAACTTTGACACTTTTAATGGCCTAAAATATATGTATTTCTCCTGCCCATTTAGTAGAGAAAAAGTGAAAGCACAGAAAGTCTTTAGTCTGTACTTTTGAGACTGGAATAAATTAATGTTAACCCCAGAGTTCCTGTCGTGGTGCAGTGGTTAAAGAATCCGACTAGGAACCATGAGGTTGCGGGTTCGATCCCTGGGCTTGCTCAGTGGGTTAAGGGATCCGACATTGCCGTGAGCTGTGGTGTAAGTCGCAGACACAGGTTGGATCCCGCGTTGCTGTGGCTCTGGCATAGGCCGGCGGCTGCGGCTCCTACTGGACCCCTAGCCTGGGAACGTCCATATGCCATGGGAGCGGCCCTAGAAATGGCAAAAAGGCAAAAGAAAAATGAATGTTAACCCCTTATAGAGTCATTTAAATGAGTCAGAGATTTTCAGTGACCTTAACTGTGTAGGTTTTGTTCTCATTGGAGATTTCCAGTGACCTTAACAGTGCAGGTTTTGTTCTCATTGGACAGATGAGGAAACCGAGACCCAGGAAATAACTAGCCCTAACCTCCCCAGTTGATTGGAGGCAAAGCCTGGACTAGGGTTTGGGTCTCTTGACTCCTGGGCTTCTGTGGTCTCTTGCTCCCATGGATATCTGTGATGGTACGAGCATTTGTACCCATTCCTGGAAGGCCCCTCTCAGGACTTAGCTGCTCTGTGGGGAACACAGGGTTACAAATTGGGGCAGACCAACTGGTGGTGCCAGATTCTTCCTTTTTTCCTCCCAAGTTTCCTGTTTTTTACAGCTGTGGATGGGGACCCACCCCAGGGGAGATTCCAAGATCCTTGACAACCGCATCTCGCAGAAGACCCTAGGCCAGTGGATTGCTGAGAACCAGGAGTGCTTGGGTTCGAAGGTCAAGGACACCTTCAATGGCAAGCTGCCCTTCCTCTTCAAAGTGCTGTCAGTTGAAACGGCCTTGTCCATCCAGGCACACCCTAACAAGGTAGAGAATCAGAGTAGGGCGCAGAGGTCAGGGTAGAGAAGAGCTTATGTCAAGGCCTTCCTACAACTTTGACTGCTGCTTTTACCCTGACCACGTCAACTCCGGCCCAATACTAAGTCCAGGCCTGACAACTCCCAATTTAGCTCTGCAGAGCCAGTTGAGGGTGACACATGTTGGCAGTTAAGTCGAAGTGAACAGCCGAGCAGCCTGTGCCAGGGGAGTTTCTTCAAGCTTATTCCTGGGCTCCCCTCAGCCATCCCAGGACTATTTATATCTGCCATTTTTCCATCTGGCTCTCTGAGTTCACCTTCTAGGGCAGGGCAGGTATCCTAGTCATTACCTCACTTCTACCCCCATAGTCTTTTTATACAAGCCCGTGAGTCACACCTTTTAAGCATTTGCCCAGACTCCTCATTTCTCAATGAGCAAAGTAAGACCCAGAGAAGACAGATTTACGCAGTCATACAGCTTGTTAGTGTCACAGCTTGGCTTGATGTCTGAATTTCCTATTCGTACTCTATGTCTCTTAAAGCTTGCCCCAGCTCTCCCCAGATTTGGCCCATGTGCCTGCCTTGGGTTGGCTGAACTCTGAGTTTCCGAATTATGCCTTGACTGGGCTCATTGCCAGAGGTAGGAAGCCACTGCTCTCTGGCAACTGGGGAAGGTAGAGAGCAAGTAATGAGTGGGACTGGTGTCCTGCTAGATGATTATGCACCTTAACCATCCTCCTCTTCCCCTGGCCATCCCACAGGAGCTGGCAGAGAAGCTGCACCTGCAGGCTCCACAGCACTACCCTGATGCCAACCATAAGCCAGAGATAGCCATTGCCCTCACCTCCTTCCAGGGCTTATGTGGCTTCCGGCCAGTTGAAGAGATTGTGACCTTTCTGACGAGTAAGGTTGGGCAAAATGCTAAGAGCATGCATATTGGGTCCAGGTGCATGGGCAACCCAGGGCAGAGCTGGAACAGTGGCAGAGAGTAGAGGCTGAATGTCATAGGAACTGAGGGGTTGGTTGGCCTCATGAAGTCTTGACGCCCCTGGTGCAGGCCCATGAGACCAGGCTCAGGTATAGTTGCTGAGGGCTGGTGGTGAGCAGCTGGTTTTCACTGCAAAGCATGCATAGCATTGCCTGTCCCCTTAGGGATGAGATGGGGAGGCCTCTTCCAGTTTCCCACTTTTGTGGGTTCCATCTTAACCATTCCTGATGTGGCCCCTGACTTTCCTGCAGAGGTGCCCGAGTTCCAGTTTCTAATTGGAGACAGTGCAGCAACACAGCTGAAGCAGAGCATAAGCCATGACTCCCAGGCTGTGGCCTCTGCTCTGCGGAGCTGTTTCTCCCATCTGATGAATAGCGAAAAGAAGGTAGTGGTGGAGCAGCTCAACCTGTTGGTGAAGCGGATCTCCCAGCAAGGTGGGTGTTTTAGGCCTGCGTGTAATGCCCTGGTTTGGACCCCTGGCACAGACACTGGGCTGTGGGGCTACGATTCTCAACTCAATTAGAACTAGCCTGACTTAGCTGGCCTGATAGCGATTAGCATTTCTTACCCAGTCTTTGTGGAGCAGGGCCCTCATTTGAGTGCTGCTTCCTAAGTGACCACTTTCTCTAGATGGCTGGCCTGAAGGACTATTAGGATGTCCTCCACCCAGGTGTTCTGAGATCTCCCCAGCCCTGTAGCTGCTCTCCATGTGTGGTTTTATACTTTGGGGCTGGAGAGCAGGAGGGGGACAGAGGGATCTCCTTTCTACTCCAAAGGCCTGAAGTGCAGAGCTCTCAATCGTAGATCTTTCCTTCAGTTATCTGCTCTGTGCCCAACCTTGTGCTAACTCAGGAGAGTTCAGGAAATGACTGTGATGGGTGTGGTCATGTCACCTTTGGGCTGGGGAGTCAATATAAGCAGTGAAAACCAAGGCAGAATGGATTCTCTGCTAGGAGCTTATGTGGCACACATGACAAGGCCCCAGCCCCTTCTATAAGCGACTCTGGAGTTCTGGTTCTATTTCTACACATTTCCCCTACTACTTTTGAGCCACAAGGAACTATTTATTTTACTCAAGCATAATTATTATTATTATTTATTTATTTATTTTTCTTAAGGGCAGAACATGGGGCATATGGAAGTTCCCAGGCTAGGGATCAAATCGGAGCTGCAGCTGCTGGCCTACACCACAGCCATAGCAATGCCAGATACGAGCCATGTCTGTGACCTATACCACAACTCAAGGCAAAGCCAGACCGTTAACCCAGTAAGTGGGGCCAGGGATCGAACCTGCATCCTCATGGATACTAGTCAGTTTCGTTACTGCTGAGCCGCAATGGGAACTCTCCCTTAGGAGGCTTTTTTTTTTTTTTTTTTGGTATTTCCCTGCTTGCACGCCTCTCCCTTTAGGGCTTCTTGTACTCACAGGATTGCTGATTACTTCTGTCTGGAGCTCCTGTAACACCCTGTTCATATGGCACGTATAGCCCTTACTTAGCACCTGTGAGTAGATATCATCCCATGCACACTTGTTCAAACTGGGGTTTTCTCCAGGCTGGGGAGAAAATTTGTGTGTCCCCACAGTGCTTAGCATAGAGTAGGCATTCAGCATGTCTTTGAACAACCCTCTAGTCCAGACCAGGTGATTCTTTCATTATGGCCCTGACACACTCTGCTTTTACTTAGAAACACCATCCTCTTTCTCTGCACACGTGGGGAAATCCAGCTCACCACCCTCCCTTCCTCCCTGCTCAGTTCCCAAGAAGCCTTTCCTCTCCACTCTAGCCCAGGCTGAGCTCACTCTCCCCTGATCAGCCTCCAGGACAAATTTTGGCCCTTGGTTGCATCCTGCTTCATGCCATCTGGGGTGACCAACCACCTCAGTTTGCCTAAGACTGAGTGAATTTCAGTGTTAAAAAAGGGAAAGACCTGGGCTGACTGGGACAGTTGGTCACCCCACATGGAACCCTTGGGTTATCTCCTAACTAGATTGTAAGCTCCTAAAGCAGTAATTCCCAAGCAGGGGACATCGACAATCTGGAGACATTTTTTGTTGTCAAACCTGGGTTTAGGGTACTAGTGATATCTTGTGGGTAGAGGTCAGGGATGCTGCTAAACACCCTATTATGCATAGGACAGCACCCACAACAGAAAGTTAATCTGTGGAGTTCCTGTCATGGCACAGCAGAAACTAATCCAACTAGGAACCATGAGGTTGTGGCTTTGATCCCTGGCCTCACTCAGTGGGTTAAGGATCCGGTGTTTCCATGGGCTGTGGTGTAGGTTGCAGACTTGGCTCAGATCTGGCATGACTGTGGCTGTGGCGTAGGCCGGCAGCTACAGCTCCAATTAATTAGACCCCTAGCCTGGGAATTTCCATATGCCGCTGGTGCGGCCCTAAAAAGACCAAAAAAAAAAAGAAAGAAAGAAAGAAAATCTGACCCCAAATGTCAGTAACGCTGAGATTGAGAAACTGTGTCCTAAAGAATACTTTAGCCCTTTTAGTGCTTAGTGTAGTGGTGAACGTAGAATAAAAATGGGGAAAACAGGAGTTCCCATCGTGGCTCAGTGGTTAATGAATCCAACTAGGAACCATGAGGTTGTGGGTTCGATTCCTGGGCTTGCTCAGCGGGTTAAGGATCCAGTGTTGCCGTGAGCTGTGGTGTAGGTTGCAGACGTGGCTCGGATTTGGCGTTGCTGTGGCTCTGGCAAAGGCTGGCAGCTACAGCTCTGATTAGACCTCTAGCCTGGGCACCTCCATATGCCATGGGTGCAGCCCCAGAAGAGACCAAAAAAAGGGGAGGGGCAGGAGTTTTCTTGTGGCACAGCAGATTAAGGATCTGGCTTTTTCACTGCAGCAGTATGGGTTTGATCCCTGACCCAGGAACTTCCACATGCTGTAGGAGTGGCCAAAAAAAAAAAAAAAGGAGTTCCCGTCGTGGCACAGTGGTTAACGAATCTGACTAGGAACCATGAGGTTGCGGGTTCAGTCCCTGCCCTTGCTCAGTGGGTTAACGATCCGATGTTGCCGTGAGCTGTGGTGTAGGTTGCAGACGCGGCTCGGATCCCGCGTTGCTGTGGCTCTGGCATAGGCCGGTGGCTACAGCTCCGATTTGACCCCTAGCCTGGGAACCTCCATATGCCACGGGAGCGGCCCAAGAAATAGCAAAAAGATAAAAAAAGGGGGGGGGGGCGGAATGGGGGAAGCAGCATTAGACCCCTAGCCTGGAATATTAAGGCAGGCTGGCCCCCAAAGGGCTGGGAGGTGACTAGAACAGCCCTTGGGTTTCTGGATTCTTGTGGGTGGGGACTTCTTTTGCACTCTCCATGGCTGGGATGGGGCTGTGAATACCATTGAGTGTTTATTCCTAAGTGCTCTGTGACCCTCAGTGGCTGCTGGAAGCAACATGGAAGACATCTGTGGGGAGCTCTTGCTGCAGCTGCATCAGCAGTACCCAGGTGATATTGGGTGCTTTGCCATCTACTTCCTGAACCTGCTTACCCTGAAGCCAGGGGAGGCCATGTTTCTGGAGGCCAATGTGCCCCATGCCTACCTGAAAGGAGGTGAGCCACATTTCAGTAGTGACCCCACTGCCGTCCCTTCAGGTCTTGTTTCCCCATCTGGAAAAATGTGGGAGGGCGTGGTCGAGGAGACAACTTTTTTCTTTTCCTTTTTTTCTTCTTAGGGCTGCATTCGTGGTATGTGGCGGTTCCCAGGCTAGGGGTCTAATTAGAGCTGTAGCTGCCAGCCCACACCACAGCCAGAGCAACGTGGTATCCGAGCCCCATCTGCAACCTACACCACAGCTCATTGTAATGCCGGGTCCTTAACCCACTGGGCAAGGCCAGGGATTGAACCTGCGTCATCATGGATGCTAGTCAGAGTCGATAACCACTGAGCCACTATGGGAACTCCGAGACCACCTTTAAAGTCTCTTCCAGCTCTGACCTTGCAGGGTTTCAGGGGTCAGCAGGGAAGTGGCCAGTAGGGATGGTGAATGCCAGCTTGGTTTTGGACACTGCTTGGATCCTCACACCAACCTTGTGAGGTTATGATACTCTTAACGTTAAGCCCTGTCATGTGTGTGGGAACCAAAATTTTGAGTCCAAGGCTATGGTTCGCTCCCTGTGACACACTGCCTTAACATATCTACACAGAGATTTTATGCTAAAATACACTTTGGGAGTTCCTGCGGTGGCACAGTGGGTTAATGATCTGGCTTGTCTGTGTGATGTTGCCAGTTCCATTGCTGGCCCAGCTCAGTGTTAACCCACTGGTTAAGGATCCAGCATTGCCCCAGCTGTGGCATAGGTTGCAGATGCAGCTTGAATTCGAACTCTAGCCTGGGAGCGTCTATATGCTGCAGATGTGGCTGAAAAAGGGGAAAAAAAATACACATTGCTATAGAAGGATGTCACGTATTGACTGCTGACTCTTTATCCACTCATGGACAGGATTCTGGTAGAAGGGGAGAATACAAAGTATCCAGAGGGTTGGGGTTCCCTCAGGAGTTAACATGACTCCCCTTAAAAATGGTGGGTGACATGTCACCTCTTTTTGGTATCAAATATCTTAGCCCATTATCATAGAAAGTGCAATTCACACATTTTAAACTAACTGCAGGGGGCTCATGGTGCTTAGGTTAGGAGGCTCAGCCCTGGAGAGCCAGACACTAAGGCATCCTTCGTTAGCTTAGCCCATGACAACTGTCTGTCCCCAGACTGCGTGGAATGCATGGCGTGTTCAGACAACACGGTGCGTGCTGGCCTGACACCCAAGTTCATCGACGTGTCGACTCTGTGTGAAATGCTCAGCTATACCCCCAGCCCCAGCCAGGACAGGCTCTTTCCTCCAACACGGAGTCAGGAAGACCCTTACCTCGTTATCTATGACCCCCCTGTGCCAGACTTCACCGTTATGAAGATGGAGGTGAGTGGGGGCTGTGGTGAGTGTCTGTTGTGTGGTATGAACAATGCAGGCAAGAGCCACAATGTAGCGTATACCTGGAGCTGGGTTTCCTTTCCACCAAGCTCATGTGGGGGAATGGCCACAGGGCCTGCCCACTCCTCTATCAGGGACCAGACAAGGGCATCCATGCTGACAACCCGAGCAGTGGAGAAGGTAGCACAGCTCTCCCGCCCACTGCCCTTGGGGTTGTCACGGGCCCCCTGTGAGCTGACAGTAGCTCAGACTTGCTGTTTTTTCCTGCCCAGGTACCTGGCTCCGTTCCTGAATACAAGGTCTTGGCACTAGACTCTGCCAGCATTCTCTTGATGGTTCAGGGAACAGTGACAGCCAGCACCCCCACAGCCCAGGCAACGATCCCCCTGCAGCGTGGCGGGGTGCTCTTCATTGGGGCCAATGAGAGTGTGTCACTGAAGCTCACTATGCCTGAGGACCTGCTGATGTTCCGTGCCTGCTGTCTACTGTAGAGACCACAGCCGTCCTGGCTTTCCTCTGCCAGTCACCCTACCTCCTGGCCAGCCTCACCTCTTCAGACCCAGCCCAAATCCCTTCCCTGCTCTGAGTTCTTTGGGTACACCCTGCAAGAGCGGGGTAGAGGAGTAAGCTTCAAAGTACTGATTCCTGAGCAGGCCTAGGCTGAATCGTCTTCTTCTGGGGGCAGAATCTGAGGACTAAGGGCTGACACTTCCCTTGTATTCTAGCTACCCTTGAGCTGGGCTCCCCTCAATGCAGGAAGCAGTAGCTCTGTTCCAGCCTGTAGCACTAGGCAGGATGGTGAAATCTGTGATTAGCTCAGCATCAGTCAGAGCAAGATAATTAATTTCTAAGAACAGGGTTCTGGCCCTGGGACTGCCTATTTCCTCAGCTGCAGAGAAGGAGGGGAAGGGAAGGCCTGGGGACTAACGTTGCTTACTCTGGCTCTGTCAAAGCAATTAAAGATCACTTGTGTTGAGGCCTGTGGGCTAAGAGCACTCAGCCTTTGCCATTCCAGTCCCTGAAGTGGGCTAAAAGAGCCCTCCCTGGATGTTGTCCAGTTTTTGCTTTATTCTTATATCAAACGTTTCCCTGAAGTAGGCAGGCTAAGACTCCTATGGACTTTATTTTTGATTTTATTTTTTGCCGGGGGGGGGGGAGGGGAGTGCACCCATGGCATATGGAAGCTCCCAGGCTAAGGGTCTAATTGGAGCTGTAGCTGCTGGCCTACACCACAGCCATAGCAGTGCAGCATCCAGGCCCTGGCCTATACCATAGCTCATGACAACGCTGGATCCCTGACCCACTGAGTGAGGGCAGGGATCAAACCCACATCCTCATGGATACTAGATGGATTAATTTCTGCTGCGCTGTAACATGAACTCCTCCTGTGGCCTTTTAAAGGAAGGTGTGGGACAGAGGGCCTGCTATAGTCTCTGCTGAGAGCCTGGAAGCAAGCCTTGGGCCCTCCAGCCCTGCAGACAGTGGAAGGTGGGTTTAAGGATAGGTGTTGTCAGTGCAAGATTCTTCTCTCCTGTGTTTTAGTTGGCCTTAGCTAAGGCAGGGATCCTCAAGCTGAGGCCAGCAGGCTGGATCTGGTCATGCCCACTCACATACTATCTGGCTGTCAGCTGCTGTCCAGGCAAAGCTGAGTAGGAGCGCCAGACTGTATGGCCTGTAAAGCCAAGTGTACCGACTGGCCATTCACAGAGAAAGTTTGTCAACCACTTCTCTAGAGTACACTCAGTCACTCTAGAGACAGGATAATCTGATTAGTGTTGTGAAGAGAAAACTAGCTACTTTTTCTCTTCACTGGTAGGAAGTACCAAGGAGGACATCCGCTCACCTTGTGCCTACCCTCTAGAGGTGGGACACACCCTTGCAGGAGGTTGCACATGTTTTGCCATTGAAGTTCCTAACTGGCAGTCTCAGAATCCTGTCACCTTATAGTAGGCAGAGACCCAGGTTAGTGGCTCGTTCCTGTGGGGTAAGGGATCAGACTTGCACAAAAGGAACTTTCTGGGCTGTTGCCTGCATTAGACCTGTAGGATGGAATTCCAGGAAAACACCTTCAAAAGTTGAGCCGGGAGTTCCCTTGTGGCACAGTGGGTTAAGGAACTGGCATTGTCCCTGCAGTAGCTCAGGTTGCTGCTGTGGCATGAGTTCAATCCCTGGCCCTAGAACTTCCACATGTCTCAGGTGTGGCCAAAAAAAAAAAGTTCTAGCTAATCTGTTCTGGGTTCTTTTTGGCCTTTAGTAAATTAAATAAAAACCTGGGAAGAAAGGATCTGCTAAAGGAAACTCATTTTTTTTTCCTTTTTAGGTCCGCACCTGCAGCATATGGAACTTCCCAGGCTAGGGGTTGAATCAGAGTTATAGATGCCAGCCTACACCACAGCCACAGCAGCACCAGATCTTAACACACTGAGCGAGGCCAGGGATTGAACCTGCATCCTCATGGATACCGGTCAGATTCATTTCCGCTGAGCCATGACAGGAACTCCCAGGAAACTCATTCTAAAGAGAAGTGATATGCAAAGGCCTATTCCATCCATGGTCTTAAATGAGCAGGCCTGAAAACGACACCCACTGGGAAAAGAAGAGGTCCTTAGAGGAACGGTCACAGTTGGGGCAATTAGGCTATTTCATTTCAGAATTCAAAAAGGGAATGACTGAATGGTCTAGGCCTTTCTTAAAAATTCTAGTGCAACACAGACGGCTCAACTAGCATGATTGTGGTTTTTTGTTTTTTTTTATGTCTTTTTGCTATTTCTTGGGCCGCTCCTGTGGCATATGGATGTTCCCAGGCTAGGGGTCCAATCGGAGCTGTAGCCACCAGCCTACACCAGAGCCCGCCACAGCAACGTGGGATCTGAGCCGAGTCTGCAACCTACACCACAGCTCACGGCAACGCCGGATTGTTAACCCACTGAGCAAGGGCAGGGACCAGACCCACAACCTCATGGTTCCTAATCGGATTCGTTAACCACTGCGCCATGACGGGAACTCCCATGATTGTGTTTATTCTTATAAACTTACAGAGCTGTAGAAGCCTAAGCCAGGAGTTCTATAGAGTATTCTGTAAACACCATACAGGACTGCTCCCATCTGTGAGGTAAGCCTGAATATACCCTTTACTCCCCAGGGCACTGTCACCTGCAAAACACCCAGCACTGTTAATTAAGGCAGTTTGGTTCTAGGTACCTTGGTGCCTTTACTGGTGACATTTTAGCCTGTGGCTTCTAGCCCAAGACAATTGACCAGTTCTACCCTGCCTCCCTGCATGGTGTTCCAGAAATTTTTTCTATAAAAGTAATGCCTACCAGACAAGGTCAACCAGCTCTAGAACATTCCAGGGACAAGTGCAACCCAAAATACCAGTGTTGATTTATAGCAATGACCACTGGAGGTCTCAGTCTTGAGGTCCCACTGCTACCCTCACTCCCAGAAGCTGTCACTCAGGCTACACTGTCCTAACCAAATGAAGCAACAAACTGGGCATGTTCCCAAGGTGGGGCCCACCTCAATCCTGACTACCATACCCCTCATGGTTTTAGACAGGAAAAAAAGAGGAACCACTGAAAAACTAAATTCCAGAGAGAGACCTGGTATAGCAAGAGATGCTATTTAGTGGGAGATTAGGCCTGTGTTGCACCCAGAGGTTTACTCTATAAAGTCTAACCCCAAGTATGCACTGTGAGGCCCATGCTGTGGTCAGAGGCATCTAGATGCAACTGAATGGCCCTCACTAGGGTGAAGGGAGGCCCTGTGCAATGGCAAGATTATCTCCTTGGGTAGGGGCCTTGGGAGCTTCCACAGGTCCCTCCTCCTCACTGTGAGCCTCCATCTATGCCAAAGCCCACAGAGCTGTTCTAGCATACACATCCACTGCTCCTCAAGTTTAAAAAGCTGAACAAGTGGGAAGGCCCCTCACTGCTCCTGCAGCTCCCTCTGCTGGTAACCAAAAACTGCAGGCCTCTGGGGCAAGCTCCAGAACCTTCATACTAACGTAGCTTAAAGACTAGATACTATCTGACCAAGGTGAACAATGGCAACCAAAGAAAGACAAATTTTGTCTACACAGTAGAGCAGTTTTCCTCTAACTATTGATGGAATGACTGGAGTCACTAAAGTCATCCAGACAGTTGGACCAGCTGGGGCCGCTCTGAGTCCAGGGATTCTGGAAGCCTTGATGAGGCTGTGCCATCAAGCAACCTGCTGTACTCCCTGCTCTGGTCAAACAGGCACAATGCAAAGAGGCCAAAGGGCCTGCTTTATGCCCTCTTGAAGGTAAGGTGTAACCCACCCGGAACTAGGAAGAGGAAGAGAGCATATGAAATGCCTTGAACTGAACTGGTCCCAAATAAATTCTTGTTCAAAGATTCTCTTGCAAAAGCCATAAAATGCCTTTTATATTCTGCCTCCATATATTACACCACCAGGACAGCCTGGGCACAAAAGCTCTCTTTTCCCTCCATAGAGCATGATGACAAATACTAGTCAAGATGTCTGCAAGTTTTTCTGTTAGCCAGCTTTGTCTCTCACCATAAGACCAGAATTCCTCTGTACCTGCCCTTATTAAAGTGGTTTCTCCAAACTCTGCTCCAGCAGCAGAGGAAAACTCCAGAATGCTACTTATTACCCTATGGCTCAGATGGGGGCCTCTGGCTAAGAAGCACCAGGTGAGGGGTAACTGCAGGTCACTGACTTTCCTAGAGCATCAGTGCTTCCAGTGTTCTGGGGCTGATGACAGTTCCCACCACACTGTCACCCCTGATGGGCCAAGTGGACTCTGCAGGCATGGTGAGCAGGACCCATCTTAGGGGATTTTGTCTACTGGAGGGTACAGGAGGAAGAGTTCCCAGGACAGCACCAGCAGCAGGAGCATGTTGAAGAGGCCATAGGTTTGGGGGGGATAAGGTCCAAGTCCTCATCATCTGGAATCTCATCCAGGTGATACCCATCCTGGAGCAGCTGCCGGCTCACATCCTGGTTCACCTGCTAAGAGCGTGAGAGGAGACAACTATAAGCCAGGCTGCAAATGACTGCTGCTCAAAAGGGTGACCCACATTTCCTTACTGAGGCTTCCTGTCCACACTCCACCCTCAGGCCAATCCCACACATCCCTGGACTACAGGAGGAAGTGGCACCTTTTCCTACCTGTGCCTCACCCTGTACTGAGCCAGTACTGTCCAAGCTGCCTTGTCACTTGCCTCCAAGGAAACTGCCCTCACTAAAGAATCCTGAGGGAGCTGATGAAAGTATCAGATTCCAGATTATATTTGCAAGTCAAGCCCTAACCATTCCCACTGAGAACCCAGGTTGGTCCCTATGAGGGCTGAAGAATATGGAACAATGTACCAGAACAATGGGGTAAAAGGGAAGAAGAATATAGGTTAGAGTAGAACAGGGTACAGAATGGCTTTTTCTGCACTGCCAGTAAGACATGTTATTCTTTGATGCCAACAGAGCTCATTCCTTGCAAAGTGGAACCTGTTAGCCTGGCTTCACCAGTTCCACTGAGCAGAAGGAAAATGAGCCTAGGAAGTCTAGGCCTTTCTCTGGCTCTCAGCTAATTTTTCTCTTCAGTTTTAACAATCTTAGGCATCCAGATATTCAAAGAAGATAGAATTTTCAAACTGCCTGTATTCTCTTTGGCAGAAACTCAGGGGTTAACCAAGGGTTTCCAGGAAAATAAGGACAAGATACCAGCAGTATACAGTCTTCATCCCAGCACTTCACCTCTATCAAAGGCAGTAAGATGCACATGCCAGGACTTTACATCCCTGGTTTTTTTTTTTTTTTTTTTGCTTGTTAGGGCCGCACCCGCGGCATATGCAGGTTCCCAGGCTAGGGGTCTAATCAGAGCTACAGCTGCTGGCCTACACCACAGCCACAGCAACGCAGGATCCGAGCCATGTCTGTGACCTACACCACAGCTCATGGCAACACTGGATCCTTAACCCACTAAGCAAGGCCAGGGATCGAACCCGCAACCTCATGGTTCCTAGCTGGATTCGTTTCCACTGCGCCACACAGGAACTCCACGTTCCTGTGTTTTTGTGTAGGACCATCACTCTGGAAACATGTCCAAAAGGCCAGCCCAGGAGTATCTCAGTCTCAGTTCTCATAGATGGAACAACTGAAGGAATAGAAGTTGTCTGGCCTGGAAGAAAGCAAGCTTGGTGGAAGACAGATGGGGAGGGATGAGAAGGCTTAACTCAGATAAGAAACAATCAAAACAAGGGAGACTAGAATTACTGTGTGACAATGGAGGCAGGACTAGGACTACTACATCCAAGCTGCAGGCGACAACTGAAATTAGTAAGGAAGACTTAAGAGCTACCTGAATTGTTTGTTGGGGCAGGAGGTGGAGATAGGCAGCCAGATTTCTTGGAGACACTGAATACCCAATTACAATGAGCATTCAAACAAGTAGAGGGTGGTAAACACTTAGCTGGGATTTATCAAGAGGATTCCTTTTGTAAGTGGTGGCCTGGATTAGAAGACTTGTGAGGTCATTTGTAGCCCTAAGGGTCTGTGGTCTCCTGAACTTTCAACAGCCCTTCTTAGACACGTTTACTTCTGCTGGGGGGAGAGTGCAGAGCAGAAGACTGGAGGACAAACCACAAGTCTGGCACAGTGCCGTGCATACAGCAGGAACCAGACAAGCATTTGGCAGTGGCAGTGACACTGCCTTCAGCCTGGCCCCACACAGAAAGGTGCTCTGGACTTGCCTCTGCAGAGGAATACCCGGAGGAGTATCTGGATTCCAGCTCCCCATCACTAGAAGAGGAAGACAGTCAGATCAGGGAGATGCCTGTGGAGTACAGCTATAAACAGCACAGTGCAGAGCATGCAAAGGGGTTTGGGGGACTTGTGAAGCAAAGACCACACACCATAGAACTCAAGCCCAGAATGTGCCATGAGTATAAATAGCTCCTTCCACTGGCTCCAGCAGGGACAGGGTCACTGGCACTAACAGTGCAGACATTATAGGGTAGGATGATTTCCCCAGATAAGGTTGGTGTTTCAAATCCATGAGCAGCAAGATGACCTATGAGTCCTCTAAGCAAGCCATCCTGGGAAGGGATAGTGCAGCCCTGGAACATGCACAAAAGGTCTTGGAAGAGACAGGGAATAAGCAAAGCAAGTGATCTGCAATTTTACCCAAATCACTCCCCAAGGGTATTTCCAAGGCGTGCACTTACCTGTCAGAGTCAAGGGACACCAGGTTTTCGTCTGGACTCTGACTAAGAGCAGTATAGCCCTTGTTAAACTTCACTGACCTAAGGGGAGATGGGGGGAAAACCAAGCATTGGTAAAGCACCAGCTTTTCTCAGCGAAAGCCAGAGTCCTCACCCTTATGGGAAAAAACCCAACTGATGGCACTACTCCTGACTTGCCTTCTACTTGGTCACACAGCCACCACTGCCTGCCATGTATGTGACTACAGCTCCTCAGAATATGCACTTCCTCACGCCACTCCCCCTGCTGCTCCTGAAGAAAAGCACACGCCCTCTTTAATGAATTGGAAAAAGCCCTGTCTCCCCACCTAATTTAACTAGGGAACAGAAAAAGTTCTTAGGCAAATTCCTTCACCTGCTTTAGCCCTTATTTGTAAGAGATGCCCTGGATAAAGTCCCACCCAATCCTCAGAGTTTACCATTCTGTTAGAAGCAAACAAACAGCCCTGACTTCCCACACTGCTCTCCATCCTCACTCTTTGGGGCTCCAGCCACTATATTCCTCCCTAACTTAGTGAATGACCCTACTCACTGACAAAACTTATTCCAAAGCCCTTTCCTTGAAATCATCACATTCTAGAAGGAAAAGAAAAGGTCGTTCCTCTTCTCATTTTAATGCAGTGAACCTGACAGTTTGGCTTCAGGGGAATCACTAGTTTGGCCCCTAAACGTGTGTTTGCTTTCTGTCTCCCGGCCTGAACACTAAAGCCTTCTCTGGAAACGGTTGCACAGAGGAGGTGGCGCTTGCTGAGACCTTTTCCCTGAAGAGTCGGGGCGGTTCGGCGCGGCACCCAGCATGCCCTTTCTCCGCAAAACTGCCTTGGCCAGGTCCCGGTGTTTCTCTGGAAGTCAAAGGGCCGCAGTCAGAGGGATCTTCCCCATTCCGCAGTGTATCCCAAACGCCAGGAGCCCGCTCTCCGAACGGATTTTGAGGTGCGGGAGCGGGCTGCAGGTGCCCCTCCAGGGTCGCCCCAGTGCGGCTCCGGAGCCCGCCCGGGGACACAGCAGCCCGCCCCGGCAGAGAACCCCCACCAGGCAGCACTCACGCAACTTGGCCTGAATGGAAGGCGCGCGCGTCACCATGTATGGCCCCCGCTTCTCCACAGCAGCCAGAGTCCGCTCCCCAAGCCGGGTTACTCCAATACCGCTTCGGCCGGAGGGCGGACCTGCAGACCCAGCACCGCTGGGCCGGGGTCCCAGAACGGACGCCAGAACCGCATGCCCACTGGGCTCCGCTGTCGCCATCGCTTGGCCACACCCCTCCGGGTGGTGGAGCCCCACCTCCTGGCTAACCAGCCAGCAACCGGGAAGGAGGCGGTCCCTCCTCGAGCAAGATGGCGGCGCGCGGGCGCAGACTGTACCCGGCTGAGCTTTCCGGTCCCATAAGTTGCGGGGTTGGCTCAATTGTTCCGCCCTTCCGGGGGGGCTGGATTGCTGCAGTCCCGCCTTTCTGGCACACCACGTGCTTGTAGTTGGCCTGAGTTCCTGGCTGTCAAACTAAATTTTTTCTCTAGTGGAAATTAAATATCAATATTTTCGGGGTGGCCGCGGATGTGCACCTGCGGACTTCGAGCTCTTTGCGCCCTGGTGCGCACGCGCTCCTCGTGGTATCTCCGCATGGGTCCTCTTGCCACAGCCGCCCCTCCCCCAGGGCGGACCGGGGAGAGCTTGGGTTGAACCAGAAACAGCAGTAGGAGACAGGGACGTGTTAGCGCCCTTCTCCAGAAAAGAAACTAGGCGCGGGAAAACAGTTTAAAGACCTTGTGGAGGTCACACAACCAGAGACACTGCCTGCGCTGATACTCTAATGTCAAATCCAGGTTATTTCCAACACCACGCAATGCCTGAGACCTTGGATGAGGCTGACCCTATCTAGGACTCAGTTTTCACATATTATTATTATTTTTTGTCTTTTTAGGGCCGCACCCGTGGCATATGGAGGTTTCCAGCCTACCGGGTCTAATCAGAGCTACAGCTGCCGGCCTATGCCACAGCCACAGCAACGGGGGATCCAAGCAGTGTCTGCAACCTACACCATAGCTCACGGCAGCGCCGGATCCTTAACCCACTGAGTGAGGCCAGGGGTGGAACCCTCACCCTCATGGCTCCTAGTCGGATTTGTTTCCGCTGCTCCACCGGGAACTCCAGTTTCCACGTTTTAAAATGGAACCAATATCACTACCCTTCTTACAGCTACAAACAAGAGCAAAATAGGCCTTGGGAAGAAGAATGAAAGTGTGTCCAGGCCGGAGCTGTCACAGCTCTTGACTTCTCTGGCTCCCAAGGGATGTGTTTGTAGCTGGCTGGAAAGTAGCTCCAGATCCTTGTAGTAACTGCGAAATCTCATGAGGCTGTCCCAAGGCTAATTTATTAGTCTCCACAGGGTAGTTCAAAAATGTACAACTTATGAGCCTCCAGGGTCACAAAAACAGTTGAGTGGGAGTGTGATTAGGCGGGATAGGAGAAAATAATTTACGACTGCGTTTTTTAAAGTTTATTTTTTAGAGCCACAGGTGCGGCATATGAAAGTTCCCAGGCTAGGGGTGGAATCAGAGCGGCAGGTGCAGGCCTATGCCACAGCCACATCAACTCGGATCCTTAGTCTGAATCCTCATGGATACTAATAGGGTTTGTTTCTGCTGAACCACAATGAGAACTCCTAGAACTAAATTTTTTGAAAAATGAGAAGCAGAGTTCTTTCGTGGCACAGTGAGTTAAGAATCCAGCATTGTCACTACAGCAGCTTGGGTAGCTGCAGTGGCGTGGGTTCCATCCCTGGTCCAGGAACTCCTGTGCCCCCCAAAAAGAAAAATCAGAAGCATAAAGGAATGCTATTTTGGTTGATTCCACCACTGTTTTTGACCTCCAGAAGCAACAACTTCATATGACTCAATATTTTCTCCTTTTGACTGACTACTACTTCTGTTAAGCAAATGACGCTTACATTTGGTTGGATTCGCCAGTTAGGTGGTAAACCTGGAATTCGAACCTAGCCTGTGGACTCCAAAGAGGTGGTTTTCCTCATGGCTATTGCTGCCTGTTAAGCTGATGGATATTTCACTAATGGCCAAAAAAAAAAAGTGACCAGAACCTTTCAACATTACAAAATCTCCAGGAACTAGTAGCCAAAAAGTCATCCATCCATGACACTCTTGGGTCTCCCATTACTAGTGCTCAGCTAATTGTTATGTCATTGAATATGAGCCCTGAACCCAGATTTTAATTCTTTATCTGTGTCCTTATTTGAGGAATAGGGATTTTAATAGTACTTGCATAATAGAATTTATAAGGTTAAATCCTAAGGTGCTTGGAATGGTACCTGGCATGTACTAAGCGCTCAAGAAATGTAATCTTAGGAAGTTTACACAGTGTTTTAAGTATGTAGTGTTTATTCTCTCATTTCAATTTACCCTCCCCAAGGGCAGACTTCCTTATTTATTTATTTATTTATATTTTTATTTTTTGCTTTTCAGGGCAGCACCCACGGCACATGGAAGTTCCCAGGCTAGGGGGTGAATCGGAGCTAGAGCTGCTGGCCTGTGCCACAGCCACAGCAACATGGGATTTGAGCTGTGTCCGTGATCTACACCACAGCTCACAGCAATGCCAGATCATTAACCCAGCAAGGCCAGGGATCAAACCTGCTTCTTCATGGATACTAGTCGGGTTCATTACCCTGAGCCACTACGAGAACTCCCTATTAGATATTTTATTATCTTTGATGCAATTGTAAATAGGATTGTTTTCTTAATTTCTTTCTGATAGCTTTTAAGTGTATAGAAACAACATATTTCTATACATTGATTTTGTATCTTGATGCTGTACAGTATTTACTAGTTGTGACAGTTTCTTTAGTTTTTTTTTTTTTTTGCTTTATAGGGCCGCACTCATGGCACATGGAGGTTCCCACGCCAGGGGTCCAGTTGGAGCTGTAGCCACTGGCCTACACCAGAGCCACAGCAACTCGCTGAGCCGCGTCTACAACCTACACCCCAGTTCACGGCAACACCAGATCCTTAACCCACTGAGCAATGCCAGGGATCAAACCCGAAAACTCATGGTTCCTAGTCGGATTCGTTAACAACTGAGCCACGACAGGAACTCCTCTTTAGGGTTTTGTTTTTTTTTTTTTTTTCAATATATATCATGTCATCTGCAAATAGTGAGTTTCACTTCTTCCTTACAATCTGGCTATCTTTTGCTTGCCCAATTGTTCTGCCTAGGACTTCCAATGCTATATTGAGTAAAAGTGGTGAGAGTGGGCATTCTTGTCTTGTTCCTGATCTTAGAGGAAAAGCTTTCAGTGTTCACCGTTGAGTATGCTGTTAGCTGTGAGCTTGTCATATATGGCTTTTAGTATGTTGAGGCACATTCTATCCCACGTTGTTGAGTGTCATAAATTAAGTTGAATTTTGTCCTGTGCTTTTTCTCCATCTATTGAGATGACTATACAATTTTCATCCTTTATTTTGTTAATATGGTGTGTCATACTGATTTAGTTGTGACTATCAAACTATCCCTGCATTCCTGGAATAAATCCCACTTAATTCATTCAGGTCATTTGACCCTTTTAATTATTGAATTGCTTGCTAATATTTTATTGAGGATTTTTGCATCTGTGTTCATCAGGATGGATTTTTTATCCTGCTACTTCTTTCTGAGGTCCTCTCTTCCCATCTGACCAGGTTTCAGACTCTACCCTTTGACCTTTCCTATCACTGGTAGAGCACAGACAATGGTCAGGTGGAGCCTAAGAACATGCAGCTCTTTCTGGGTCTCCAGGTCACCAGCCCCACCTTAATCACATTAATCCATGTCATCTCCCTCTAAGGAAGATTATTTCCTAATCCAATCCTTACAGCATCTTCATATGGTATTGTCATACCTACTTCACATATGTATAAGGGAACTGAGGGTCACAGGGATTTACTGACTTGTTAAAAGCCACAAAGTTGTACAAGAGTTGAATCCTTATCTGCCTCAAAATCTTGACCTGTATTTATATCAGTCAGGTGTGACTTTAATGTTATGGACTGAATTGTGCTCCCACCCACATAAATTCATATGTTGAAGCCCTAACCCTCCATGTGATTGTATTTGGAACTAGAGCATTTAAGGAGGTGATTAAGGTTAAATGAGGTCATAAAGGTGGAGCCCTAAATCAATAGGACTGGTGTCCTTGTAAGAAAATTCCCTGGTGGCTTAGCAGTTAAGGATCTGGTGTTATCATTGCTGTGGCTCAGGCCACTACTGTGGCACAGGTTTGATCCCTAGCCTGGGAACTTCTGCATGTCATTGGTTGGGTGCAGCCAAAAACCAAAAACCAAAAACAGGGAGTTCCTATTATGGCTCAGTGGGTTAAGAACATGACATCTCTGTGAGTATGCAGGTTCATTTCCTGGCCTTGCCCAGTGGGTTAAAGATCCAGCGTTTCCATGTATGTGGCATGGGCTTCAGCCATGGCTCTGATTCAACCCCATGCTTGAGAACTTCCATGTGCTGCAGGTTGGGGTGAAAGAGTACCACAATGGGAACTAGGCATATATTTGGACAAAACTTTCATTCAAAAAGACATGGAGGAGTTCCTGTCGTGGCTCAGGGGAAACGAATCTGATTAGCATTCTTGAGGATTCAGGTTCAGTCCCTGGCCTCCCTCAGTGAGTTGGGGAACTAGTGTTGCCGTGAGCTGTAGTGCAGGTCACAGATGTGGCTTGGATCCTGTGTTGCTGTGGCTGGCAACTGTAGCTCTGATTCGACTCCTAGCCTGGGAACTTTCATATGCCACCAGAGCAGCTGTTTAAAAAAAAGATACATGTCCCCTACACTCACTGCAGCACTATTCACAGTAGCCAAGACACAGAAAAACCTAATGTCCATGGACAGATAAATGGATTAAGAAGATGTTTTATTTATATATATATACACACACAAACACACACACAATGGAATACTACTCAGCCATAAAAAGAGCGAAATGATGCCATTTCCAGCAACATGGATGCAATTAGAGCTTCTCATACTATGTGAAGTAAGTCAGAGAAAGACAAATATCACATGATATCACTTATATGTGCAATCTAAAATATGGCACAGGAGTTCCAGTCGTGGCTCAGTGGTTAACGAATCTGACTAGGAACCATGAGGTTGCGGGTTCGATCCCTGGCCTTGCTCAGTGGGTTAAGGATCCAGCGTTGCTGTGGTTCTGGTGTGGGCTGGCAGCTACAGCTCCGATTAGACCCCTAGCCTGGGACCTCCACTTGCTGCGGGAGCGGCCCTAAAAAGGCAAAAAGACCAAAAAAAAAAAAAAGAAAAGAAAAGAAAATTCTACATATACGACTTAATTTTTAGCAAACTTACTAGCCAGTACATCCAAATATGTTTATAGAGCTGACTTTCACATCAGGTGGTTTCCAGAGAACTGAAGCAGTCCTCTCAGCACATAACATGGCAAGCAAACAGTGCAATCAATGACCTTCTAAAGGTCCCCCCCCCCCAATTTTTAATGCAAACACATGAAACAACATCTAATTTCAGTTCAAACTCATTTCCCTTTTATTAAAGTCCAAGTTACATTACACAGTTTGGTACTCAACGAAGGAAAACTTGTTCAAATAAGGTAATATGTTATCATCAGTATTTCCAGGTGATTGTTTATAATCAAGTAGCATTATCAATAAATCCTTGGGAAGCTCATCTGTAAGAGAAAACATGAAGAATTAGCTAAAAAATACAGATAGAAGTCTTCTAATGATAACCATCTTTTTTTTTTTTTTTGGCCACACCCATGGCATATGGAAATTTCTGGGTCAGGGATCGAATCTGCACCACAGCAGCAACCTGAGCCACTCTAGTGACAACGCTAGATTCTTAAGCTTCTGTGCCCCAAGGAACTCTAAAAATAACCTTCTTTAGAGCAAGAGCCCAAGGAAATCACTCCCTCTATGTAGTCTCTTCTGCTCTTACTTAATTCTGCCTATAGTCAACACATCAGGTACTAGCAGCTTGGCTTTTTTTTTTTTTTGGTCTTTTTTTTTTTTTAAGGCTGCACTCAGAGTTCCCATTGTGGCTCAGCGGTTAATGAATCCGACTAGGAACCATGAGGTTTTGGGTTCCATCCCTGGGCTTGCTCAGTGGCTTAAGGATCTGGCGTTGCGGTGAGCTGTGGTGTAGGCTGGCAACTATGGCTCCGACTGGACCCCTAGCCTGGGAACCTCCATATGCCATGGGAGCGGCCCAAGAAATGGTAAAAAGACAAAAAACAAAAAAAACAAACAAATAAAAAGGGCTGCATCCATGGCATATGGAGGTTCCCATGCTTGGAGTCCAATCGAAGCTGTAGCTGCCGGCCTACACCACAACCATAGCAGTGTAGGATCTGAACTGTGTCTGTGACCTACACCATAGCTCACAGCAACGCTGGATCCTTAACCCGCTGAGCAAGGCCAGGGATCGAACCCACGTCCTCATGGATGCTAGTCAGGTTCACTAACCACTAAGCCATGACGGGAACTCCTGTTTGGCTTATTTTGTTGATTTATACCTGGCTCTTACTGGGGTAATCTTCTTTTCCAATCAGGAGTGTTGAAAAGTTGCCCTCTTAAAACATTTTAAGTAAAAGAAATACAATGTAGGATTTCACAAAACCTCAGGCATTTTCTGCTCAGTTTGTCAAGTAGGAAGACTGAATACAGGAACTCTTTTGAGTTCTAAGATTTTTAAATAAGTACTTCATCAAGTGTTCACTGATGAGATCCTAACTAGGCTCACTGGTTCTTTATCTTGGAAGGATCTGCCACTAGTTCTCAACATCGGATCCACTTTTATTGAAACTTTTATGAGAGAGTTTAGTTCTACCTTTTAAAAATAAACTTTCTCAGAGTTCCTGTCACGGCACAGCAGAAACAAATCCGACTAGGAACCATGGGATTGAGGGTTTGATCCCTTGCCTCGCTCAGTGAGTTAAGGATCTGGCGTTGCTATAAGCTATGGTGTGGGTCACAGACACGGCTCAGACCTGCCGTTACTATGGCTGTGGCATAGGCTGGCAGCTACAGCTCTGACTGGACCCCTGGCCTGGGAACCTCCACATGCCACAAGTGCAGCCCAAAAAGGACAAAAGACAAAAATAAACAAACAAACTTCCTCTTACTCTTAGGAAGCCAATCCTCTAATTAATCCTCATTATTTACCTGTGAGAAATAAGAACATGGCCTTAATAAATGCCTCAGTACCACAATGCCTACAAAAGATGTGTGCCATAGTAAAAGCAATCGACTCTGGAGCCAGAGTGTGGGGATTTAAACATGGGTTTCTGTACTAATTGCATGACCTTGAACAAGGTGACTCAGTTTTCTCATCGGCAAAACAATAAAATGGGAAAAATTACAATAATAGCAGTTACCTCATAAGGCTGCTTATGAAGATTAAATGAGCTAATATTTATAAAGCACTTAAAACAGCACCTAACACATATTAAGAGTTATATGTACTGTATGTGTTTGTTAAAGAAAATAATTTTGTTTTTTTTTTGTCTTTTTAGGGCCGCACCTGAGGCATATGGAGGTTCCCAGGCTAGGGGTCAAATTAGAGCTACAGCTGCTGGCCTACACCACAGCCATGGCAACACCAGATCCGAGCCACGACTTCGAACTACACCACAGCTCACGGCAACACCAGATCCTTAACCCACTGAGCCAGGCTAGGGACTGAACCCGTAACCTCGTGGTTCCTAGTCGGATTCATTTTTGCTGCGCCACGACGGGAACTCCAAAATAAATATTTGAGGCATTCTCTTATGGCGCAGTGGGTTAAAGATGTAGTGTTGTCACTGCAGCAGCTTTGGTTGCTGCTGTGGCTTGGTTTCAATCTCTGGCCCAGAAACTTCTACATGCCACAGGTACACACACAAAATAAATATTTGAGTTATTACTTATATATTTTCTATTTTACAGTGGACTTTCTTCATGCTGCTCATTATCTAGGCAATTTTGTGACAGGTTTTATTACCTAACCTATCTTCACACAGAAAACAAAGTATCAAATAAGTTATTATCAATGAGTATTTATATAACCATTAAATTCCAACTTGAGCACATGAAAACAAAAGCATCAAATTAATAAAATCTTGCTGTTAAAAAAAAAATAAACAGGGAGTTCCCGTCATGGCGCAGTGGTTAACGAATCCGATTAGGAACCATGAGGTTGCGGGTTCGATCCCTGGCCTTGATCAGTAGGTTAAGGATCTGGCATTGCTGTGAGCTGTGGTGTAGGTTGAAGATGCAGTGTGGATCCCACATTGCTGTGGCTGTGGTGTAGACTGGCAGCTATAGCTCTGATTCAACCCCTAGCCTGGGAAATTACATATGCCACAGGAGTGGCTCTAAAAGGACAAAACAAACAAACAAACAGATGTATAAATGCATGCATGATGAATACCTTGTATGTAATGGATTACTTTTAGTTAGAGGAGGTTAAAGGGTTAGAATTAGGGAAGTGGTACAGAGAGAGCTTCAACTCTATGTAAAACCTATCATTTCTTGGTGAGGGGAGGGAACTAAAGTAAAAAGGCAAAAGTAATAAAATCTGAAAATCTGGGTTTGGTTACATTTATTCTCTATGCTTGAAATATTCTTTTTCTTTTCCTTTTTTTTTTTTAGCCTTTTGCTTTTTAGAGCCACACCCGCAGCAGATGGAGATTCCCAGGCTAGGGGGCAAATCGGAGCTACAGCTGCTGGCCTATGCCACAGCCACAGCAACTCAGGATCCAAGCTGCATCTGCAATCTACACCACAGCTCATGGCAACACTGGATCCTTATCCCACTGAGCGAGGCCAGGCATCGAACCCGCAACCTCATGGTTACTAGTTGGGTTCATTAACCACTGAGCCACCATGGGAACGCCTATGTTTGAAATAATCTATATAGATTTTAAATTAAGGAGGTGTTTTTTTGTTTTGTTTTGTTTTTGTTTTTGTTTTTTGTCTTTTTGTCTTTTTCTAGGGCTGCTCCTGTGGGATGTGGAGGTTCCCCGGCTAGGGATCTAATCGGAGCTGTAGCTACCGACCTACACCAGAGCCACAGTAATGCCAGATCCGAGCTGCGTCTGTGACCTACACCACAGCTCACGGCAAAGCCAGATCCTTAACCCACTGAGCAAGGCCAGGGATTGAACTCACAACCTCATGGTTCCTAGTCGGATTCGTTAACCACTGAGCCACGACGGGAACCCCATTAAGGAGGTTTTTACTTGTTTTTAAACCAATAAAATAATTATAACTAGAAAATTCTAGCTCCTTAAATTAATGGTCACAGGTACTCTCTAAATCTCTGTGCCCACAGCATCTAACGAGGCCATGAAAAGGTCTTATTCTGAGAATACTGAAATGTCACTCACTCAACCCTCCCTGGATTCTTTCCTACCCTATTTAGGAATGTATCTTACCCATGGAGTTTACACTTTGTCAAGGCCCAGCTCCTCTGGAGTGGAGATTCCCAGTTCATTTAAAGTTGGTCTAAGCTCCTGGATGACATAGGGGTAGATTTCCTTATGAGGTCCTGCTTTGTCCTGATGGCAAAGAAAATATTTACATTTAGCTCTGAAAAACTGTCTCTATTAACAAAATAAACTTGAAATGCTTTAAATCACATATGCAGAGGCTAGTAGCAGAGAATACAAGTCACCTATTTATTATTATTTTCAAGGCCTGCACTCGAGGCATATGGAGAGGAGGTTCCCAGGCTAGGGGTCGAATTGGAGCTGTAGCTGGTGGCCTACACCACAGCCACAGCAACGCCAGATCCGAGCTGCATCTGCGACCTACACCACAGCTCACTACCATGTCGGATCCTTAACCCACTGAGCAAGGCCAGGGATTGAACCCGAAACCTCATGATTCCTAATTGGATTTGCTGCCACCGCACCACAATGGAACTCAAAAGTCACCTACTTTTAAGTTAACATATTTGTCCAAAAAAAGAGAGCAACTTATGTAGGCACTATTCAACACTGTTTTTTTTGTTGTTTTGTTTTTTGGCCACGGCCACAGCATGTGGAAATCAGGGATCAGACCCACACTGCTACAGTGACAGTGCTGGATCCTTAACCTGCTGTACCACAGGAGAACTCTAAGGGGAGGATAAATTTTAAAGCCTTGAATTAGTGGAAAAGAAGGTGGTGATGACAGAGTTTTGTAAAGGCAATTAAATGTGCCTAACAGGCAATAGGAATAATTAACACAGAAAAGATTTTTTTTTTTTTTTGGTCTTTTTGCTATTTCTTGGGCCGCTCCCGCGGCATATGGAGGTTCCCAGGCTAGGGGTCGAATTGGAGCTGTAGCCACCAGCCTATGCCAGAGCCACAGCAATGTGGGATCCGAGCCGAGTCTGCGACCTACACCACAGCTCACGGCAACGCCGGATCCTTAACCCACTGAGCAAGGCCAGGGATTGAACCCGCAACCTCATGGTTCCTAGTTGGATTCGTTAACCACTGCGCCACGACGGGAACTCCACAGAAAAGATTTTTTATATGCCTCAATTTGATACCCTAACTGAATGAAGTACTAGTGCTGAATGGATTGACAGCCTACAGAGAACCCTTAATTATCTTACCCATTTTAGACAAAGTAATGTCATACTTTCTCTCTTACAGACCTTGAATTTCTTCCTTTTTTGTCTTTTGTCTTTACTAGGGCCACACCCGCAGCATATGGAGGTTCCCAGGCTAGGGGTCTAATCGGAACTATAGCCGCCGGCCTACGCCACAGCCACAGCCACAGCCACACCAGATCCAAGATATGTCTGCAACCTATACCACAGCTCATGGCAACACCGGATCCTTAACCTACTGAGCAAGGGCAGGGATCAAACCCGCACCCTCATTATTCCTAGTCGGATTCGTTTCTGCTGGGCCACAACGGGAATTTCTTTCTTTCTTTTTTTTTGTCTTTTGTCTTTTTTGTTGTTGTTGCTATTTCTTGGGCCGCTCCCGTGGCATATGGAGGTTCCCAGGCTAGGGGTCGAATCGGAGCTGTAGCCACCAGCCTACGCCAGAGCCACAGCAACGCAGGATCCGAGCCGTGTCTGCAACCTACACCACAGCTCACGGCAACGCCGGATCGTTAACCCACTGAGCAAGGGCAGGGACCGAACCCACAACCTCATGGTTCCTAGTCAGATTCGTTAACCACTGCGCCACGACGGGAACTCCTGAATTTCTTTCTTATAGAACATGTCTTTTCACAGAGAACTACATTTAGTCAATACTTATTTCCAAGTCAAAAGAGTATGTTTCCCCCTTTTATTCTCTTTATGGCATATGGAAGTTCCCAGTCTAGGAGATCAAATCAGAGCTGCAGCTGCCAGCCAATACCACAGCAATGCCAGATGTGAGCCACCTCTGTATCCTATGCTGCAGCCCACGGCAACGCTGGATTCTTAACCTACTGAGCGAGGCCCCAGATCCAACCCGCACCCTCACAGACACTGTGTCAGGTTCTCAACCTATTGAACCACAATGAGAACTCCAGTGAAAAGTTCTGATGAATACTCACTATAACATATAATTATACCTATATTCTCACAAGGTTCCTCAGGGACAAATATTAAAAACTCAAATGGACTAAGACAGTGTCAAGCTGTTATTCTTCTGTCTTTAACAATTCTAGGTCTCTTTATCTTTTTGGCCGCAGCATGCAGTGGACTGATGTGGGATCTCAGTTCCCAGTCCAGGGACTGAAACCGGGCCACAGGGGTGAAAGCACCAAGTCCTAACCACTAGACAACCAGGGAACTCCCTAGTTCTCCTTAGTTGTATTTTTCTTTTTTTTAAATGAGAGTTTCAACATTTACTTCAGGTTCTCTCTCTCTTTTGCCACACAGGCAGTATGTGGGAATTCCTGGGCCAGGGAATGAACCTATGTCGCATAGCAGCAACCAGAGCCACAGCAGTGAGAATGCAGGAGCCTCAACCTGCTAGGCCATCAGAGAACTCCCTAGTTGTATTTTTTAAATATAAAATTCTTGTTTAAAATTCAGTGCATTGAAGGGAGTTCCTTTTGTGGCTCAACGGTTACAAACCCAACTAGTATCCATAAGGTTGCGGGTTTGATCCCTGGCTTTGCTCAGTGGGTTAAGGATCCGGCGTCGCCATAAGCTGCAGTGTAGGTCACAGACTCAGCATGGATCCCGCATTGCTGCGGCTATGGTGTAGGCTGGCAGCTATAGCTCCGATTTGACCCCTAGCCTGGGAACTTCCATATGCCATGGGTGGGGCACTAAAAAGCAAAAGAAAACCAAAAGCAAACAAACAAAAAAGCCCCAGCTCAATGCACTGGAGTTCCTACTGTGGTGCAGTGGTTTAAGAATCCAACTGCAGAGGGTTTCCAGAGGGTGGCTCAGCAAGTTAAGAATCCAACTAGTATCCAGGAGGATGCAGTTTCGATCTCTGGCCTCATTTACTGGGTAAAGGATGTGGCATTGCCTTGAGATGTGGTGTAGGTCGAAGACATGGCTCAGATCTGGCACTGCTGTGGCTGTGGTGCAGGCCAGCAGCTGCAGCTCCCATTCATCCCTAGCCTGGGGACTTCCATATGCTGCAGATGTGGCCCTGGGGAAAAAAAAAAAAAAAAAAAGAGTCCATCTTCAGTGGCTCAGGTTGCTGCAGAGGTGAGGGTTTGATTCCCTCCCTGGCCTGGTGTAGTGGGTTAAAGGATCTGATGTGTAGGCACAGGTCACAGCTGCAGCTCAGATTCAATCCCTGGAACTTCATATGCTATGGGTGCAGCCATTAAAAAAAAAAAAAAAAAAAGAGGAGTTCCCGTCGTGGCGAATCTGACTAGGAACCATGAGGTTGCGGGTTCGGTCCCTGCACTTGCTCCGTGGATTAACGATCCGGCGTTGCCGTGAGCTGTGGTGTAGGTTGCAGACGTGGTTCGGATCCCACGTTGCTGTGGCTCTGGCATAGGCCAGTGGCTACAGCTCCGATTCGACCCCTAGCCTGGGAACCTCCATATGCCGAGGGTGAGGCCCAAAGAAATAGCAAAAAGACCAAATAAATAAATAAATAAAAATTTAAAAAAAAAGAAAGAAAAGAAAAAAGAAAAATCAACGCATTAATTTGTTCACTACAGAAAAATCAGAAGGTATTATCAACTAAGAGGAAGGAAAGTAAGTATATACCTTGCTACATTTTCATCACTCTCTATATACTTAAAAAAACAAAAACAAAAAACACTTAATTTTTTGGCCAGGCCCACAGCATTGGAAGCTGCCAGGCCAGGGATCGAACCTGCATCACAGCAGTGATCCAAGCTGCTGCAGTGACAACATGGGATCCTTAACCTGCTGTGCCACAAGAGAACTCTACTCTCTCGCTATACTTTTTAATATAATGTGGTCATGTATCATAAAAATTATTTCATAATTTCCTTCAGTTAAGATACTACTAATATCGGAGTTCCTGTTGTGGCTTAGTGGTTAACAAATCCAACTAGGAACCATGAGGTTGTGGGTTCGATCCCTGGCCTCACTCAGTGGGTTAAGGATCCAGCGTTGCCATGAGCTGTGGTGTAGGTCATCGGCTACAGCTCCGATTAGACTCCTAGCCTGGGACCCTCCATATGCCATGGGTTCAGCCCTAGAAAAGACAAAAAAAAAAAAAAAGATATTACAAATATTTTTAATGTTGGGAGTTCCCTAGCGGCCAGGGGGTTAAGGATCAGGCATTGTCACCACTACGGCTTGGGTTGGCTCCCTGCCCCAGGAACATCTGCACGCTAGAGTCAATAAATAAAATTTTTTTTAAAAGTTTAATGTTAAACACAATTCTACAACATTAGTAACAACCTCTTCTGGGAAGTTCCATCTTAAGAAACCACTAGCAACATTTATTTTTTTATCTTTTGGGCTGATCTTGGGCATGTGGAAGCTCCCAGGCTAGGGAATGAACCCAAGCTACAGCAGTGACCTGAGCCACTGCAGAGACAATGCTGGATCCTTAATTAACTGTGCCACAAGGGAATGCCTAGTAACACTTAAATTTTTTTTTTGTCTTTTTGCCTTTTCTAGGGCCACTTCTGTGGCATTGGAGGTTCCCAGGCTAGGGGTCCAATCGGAGCTGCAGCCGCTGGTCTACGCCAGAGCCACAGCAATGTGGGATCCGAGCCACGTCTGTGACCTATACCACAGCTCACGGCAATGCCAGATCCTTCACCCACTGAGGGAGGCCAGGGATGGAACCCGCAAGCTCATGGTTCCCAGTCGGATTCGTCAATCACTGCGCCACAATGGGAACTCCGCAACACTCAATTTTTAACTTCACATCACAAATAGCACAAAGATAGATTGTAGTTAAAACCTTTGTATAGGAGCTCCCCCTGTGGTGCAATGGTAGATTAGCAGCATCATGGGAATGCTAGAATGTAGGTTTGATTCCTGGCCTTGCACAGTGGGTTAAGGACCTGGTGTTGCCGCCAACTACAGCTTGGATTTGATCGATACCTAGCCTGGGAACTCCATATGCCATGGGGTGGCCAGGAAAAAAAACAACCAAAAAACCTTTGTACATTCTTGGGGTTGTTTTTTTTTTTGGTTATGGCCGAACACTCAGCATATAGAAGTTCCCAAGCCAGGGATTGAACCCACACCTCCACAGTGACCCAAGCCGCCAGAGTTGGATTCTTAACCCACTGCACCACAGCGGGAACTCCCTGTACATTCTTCATTATTTCCTTAAGATTAATTCTTAAATGGAATTGCTGAACAAATGGGTATCAAGCACAATTTTTAAGCCCCTGAATAAATTCTATCAAAGCATCCTCCAGAGAGTTCCTGTTGTGGCTCAGTGGGTTAAGAACCTGACTAGTACCCATGAGAATGTGAGTTCGATCTCTGGCCTTCCTCAGTGGGTTAAGGATCCGGCGTTGTAGGTCATAGATGCGACTCGGAACCCGTGTTGCTGTGGCGTAGGCTGGCAGCCGCAGCTCCAATTCGACCCCTACCCTGGGAACTTCCATATGTTGTAGATGCGGCTTGAAAAAGAAAAAACAAAACAAAACAAAACAAATAATAAAGCATCCTCCAAAAAGACTAACTATAGGAGTTCCCGTCGTGGCTCAGTGGTTAATGAATCCGACTAGGAACCATGAGGTTGTGGGTTTGATCCCTGGCCTAGCTCAGTGGGTTAAGGATCTGGCATTGCTGTGAGTTGTGGTGCAGGTTGCAGATGCAGCTTGGATCTGGTATTGATGTGGCTCTGGTGTAGGCTGGCAGCTACAGCCCCGATTAGACTCCTAGCCTGGGAACCTCCATATGCTGCAGGTGCAGCCCTAGAAAAGTCAAAAAGACACACACACACACAAAAAGACAACAAAAAAAGACAACGACTAACTATAATGTACATCCCCTCTAGCTACATATAGGAACTAATTTTAGATATTTTAACAAACACAAAAAATAGAGAATATGCCAATACCTAATCAACAGCCCACCTACTTCCAGTACAACTTTAACACTGGTACTTCACTGACCTTAACAACCTCTAGGATGCGAACGGCACTAGCAAAATCATTTAAGCG
Organism: Phacochoerus africanus; assembly: GCF_016906955.1. Taxonomy (NCBI): domain Eukaryota; kingdom Metazoa; phylum Chordata; class Mammalia; order Artiodactyla; family Suidae; genus Phacochoerus; species Phacochoerus africanus. The sequence continues at coordinate 59,870,979 of NC_062552.1, read as the reverse complement.
TCTGCATGCCCGCAAAGCAGCATCAATGATTTTGGGTTCTGGAACCAGATCATAGCCAACAAGCGTGTTCATCCCTGTCAAAATTAAAAAGAGGGGTCATATCAACCTGGAATAAACTATGATTTGGTTACCCATATCTTCATTCAACCATAGACACTGATCTTGTCTGTTTGGGCCTTTATTTTCCTCTCTTTAAAATTATACACTCTATCTTTCACAAATTCTAAATGGTAAGATCATAGTGGATCTTCCAGTCAATTAGTAAAAAAAAGACTATGCAGTAGCATGCAGACTGAAGAAAAAAACAACCCACTTTTTTTTTTTTTTGGTCTTTTTAGGAATGATCCTACAGCATATTGAAGTTCCCAGGCTAGGGGTAGAGATGGAGCTGTAGCTGCTGGCCTACGCCACAGCCACAGCAATGTGGGATCTGACCCGCGTCTGAGACTCACACCACAGCTCAGGCCATGCCTGATCCTTAACCCACTGAGCAAGCCCAGGGATTGAATCTGCACCTTTATGGATACTAGTCAGGTTCGTTACCGCTGAGCCATGACAGGAACTCCCCAAGAGTTTTCTTAACTGCAAACAGTATTTTCACAATCAGCTGGTTTCTTTTCAAACAAGAGGGTCATTTTCAACTCACATCTTTAACTCTTAGTACAATGTATGTACTATGGTTGCTTTACGATAGATCTGATTGGAAAATAATATAAACTAGCCAGAGAAATGCTTGAGACATAATGAAACCCAAGTGAGGATATTAAGGAGATACAGAGATCCATTAGTGCACAGTCATAAACATTCAACAAGAAAATGACTGGGCATGATTACTTTTGGCTCTGCACAAAAGGATACACGATAAAATTTAAAATTCTCTTAGTGGGAACGTTCTTTTCATTACTTCTACTCAAGATTATTCAATAAGAATTTCCCTAGTTGCAGCAAAATGGAGTCATTACGTCCTGCAGAAAAGTATGAAGCATTTAGGTTTCTTAATTTTGCTTATTTTAAAATATTAAACAAAGGACACCAGTGACTACAATACTAGAATACAGCCATAGAGACTCAACTCTTGGTCCGAGATAAACTACTACCACTTAAAATTTGTTATTTACCAGTCTACTAGCCTACTTATTATTATTTTTTTTGTTGTTTTTTAGGGCTGCACCGTGGCATATGGAGGTTCCTAGGCTAGGGGTCCAATCGGGGCTATGGCTGCCGGCCTACACCACAGCCACAGCAATGTGAGATCCAAGCCTCGTCTGCAACCTACACCACAGCTCACGGCAACGCCGGATCCTTAACCCACTGAGCAAGGCCAGGGATTGAAGCCCCAACCTCATGGTTCCTTAGCCTAGGTCTTATTAATGCTACTTACTCAAATTAAATGTGCATCCACAAAGTTAAGAAAAACAAGTTCTAGCTTACTCAGATTGGACACTTATTCAGAGCAGGACAAATCATAAAAATAACAAAACTCCCAAACTATTATCAAGAGGGAAAGAGGACCAAAGGACTACTTGCATAAATTATCTAAAAGGTACACTAATTGTTAATTCTAGCTCACGGTGACTTATCATTAGAGAAGCTGTTTTCAATCAGGGATTATTTTGTCCCCGGGGAGACATTTTTGTTTGTCACAACTAAGGCCGTTGCCATCTAGTGGGCAGAAACCAAGGATGCTGCTAAACATCTTTCAATGCAAAGGACAGCCCTTCAACACAGAGCTCTTTGGCCCAAATGCCAACTGTGCTTCCTGTAAAACCTTGTTTTACAGGAAACACTATGAAAACCATAAACTTTCCTAACTGCATGATACATGACAATACCTAGTTCACATGACACATGTTTTCAAAATACAGCTAACCCGTGAACAACATGGACTGAACGTGGATTTTTTTCAATATTATAGTACTACACTATCTGAAGTTGGTTGAATCTGTAGATGGGGAATCTTGGATGCAAAACTGCAGATAAGGAGGGCCAACTATAAAATTATGTGTGGATTTTCCACATAGGGGTGGGTATTAATGCCCCAACCCTGTGTTTTTCAAGGTTTAACTGTCATTACTTTCAACAAAGTAGTGGAAGACTACACAGAGGTTCATAATTCTATACCCAAATAGACAAATATGCCTATGTTCCAATTACCTTTACGCAATTCCCAAGCATCAATATCTGGCTTATTGAAGTATGTCACCCAGCGAGCATCAAACTCCTCATCTGTCTCATGTGAGCCATGGGAGTAGCAGCGAATTGACTGGATAGCTACAATGGAGAAAGAGCAATAACTTCAATGTACAGAAGCAGTACTAGACGTATCTTGCCAATATATTAGTTTTTGTTTTTTTTTTTTTTGCTTTTTTGTTTTGGGGTGTCTTAAAGTACACGCAACATAAAATTTACAATCTTAACTACTTTTTTTAGCCATGCCCATGGCATGCAGAAGTTTCTTGGCCAGTGACCCAGGCTACAGCAGTGATTAACATGGGATCGATCCTTAACCCAATAAGCCACCAGGGAACTCTGAATCTTGGGAATTTTTGCACCAAAATTTTTTTGGGGTCCACGCCTGTGACATATGGAAGTTCCCAGGCCAGGGATCAAACCTCAGCCATGGCTGTGCCAATGCTGGATCCTTAACCCACTGTACCACAAGGGAACTTCCCCGTCTCAACCATTTTTAAATGCACGGTTCAGTAGTATTATAAACACTCAATGCATTTAATTTTTTTTCTTTTTTTACTTTTTGGGGGTGCACCCATGGCATATGGAAGTTCCCAGGCTAGGGGTCGAATCAGAGCTACAGCTGCCAGTCTAAACCACAGGCACAGCAACGCCAGATCCAAGCCAAATCTTTGAACTTCAGCACAGCTCGTGGCAATGCCGGGTCCTTAACCCACTGTGCAAGGCTAGGGATTAAAACCACATTCTCATGGATACTAGTCGGGTTTTTAACCTGCTGAGCCACAATGGGAACTCCAATTTTTTTTTTTTTGGTCTTTTGAGGGCTGCACCCACGCCATATGGAGGTTCCCAGGCTGAGTTGAATCAGAGCCATAGCTGCTGGCCTACACCACAGCCACAGCAACATGAGATCTGAGCCATGTCTGCGACCTACACCACAGATCACGGCAACGCCAGATCCTTCACCCACAAAACGAGGTCAGGGATCAAACCTGCGTCCTCATGGATTCTAGTCAGATTCGTTTCTGCTGAACCATGATGGGAACTCTAGGAACCCCATGTTTTGAATCAACCACATTATGTCACGGCAGGAAAGTCATTCAGTAGGTCAAATCAAACAAATCTTTTGCACTGGCTTAATTAAGCACAGAAAAGCAAGTAGAACAAAAAGGACTACACACTTTTCCACCTCTAATGTGTAATGGTAGCAGGAAATTGTTAACAGTAGTTATCTTGGGAAGGAAAAATTATTTATTTATACACTTAAATAAATAAGTGAATAAGCAAGAGTATTAATTTCTAGCAAATTAATGTCCATTCTTGTTCTTAAGCAAATTTTTTGGGGGTCTTTTTTTATATACCCATGGCATATGGAGGTTTCCAGGCTAGGGCTTGAATCAGAGCTGCAGCTGCTGGCCTACACCATAGCCATAGCAATGCCAGATCCGAGCGGTGTCTGTGACCTACACCACAGCTCAGGGCAATGTCTGATCCTTAACCCACTGAGCAAGGCATAGGATCAAACCTTCGTCCTCATGGATGCTACTCAGATTCATTTCCCATGAGCCATGACGGGAACTCCTTAAGCAAATTTATAAGATACATTTTCCTGATAATTTTTTTTTTTTTTTAGGGCCGCACCTGGGGCAAATGGAAGTTCTCAGGCTAGGGTTGAGTCAGAGCTATAGCTGCTGGACTATACCACAGCCCATGGCAATGCTGGATCCCTGAACCCACTAAACGAGGGCGGGATCAAACCTGTACCCTCCTGGATACTAGTTGGATTTGTTTCTGCTGCACCACAATGGGAACTCCCCTCATGCTAAGTTTTAAAATACCTCATTAAATTATATTCCAAAATAAGTTACACATCCTGACAAAGCAATTATATTTTAAAAATTGCTTTATCAGAGTTCCCTTCATGGCTCAGTGGTAACAAATCTTACTAGCAACCATGAGGATGAGGGTTCAATCCCTGACCTCATTCAGTGGGTTAAGGATCCAGTACTGCCATAAGCTGAGGTGTAGGTCACAGATGTGACTCAGAGCCTAAGTTGCCTTGGCTGAAGTATAGGCCGGCAGCTGCAGTTCCAATTTGACCCCTAGCCTGGGAATTCCACATGGGCAGACATGGCCCTAAAAAGACAAAAATCAATCAATCAATCAATAACTGTTTTATCAAACTACAGCTCCTCCCCCAAATTCTTATAAAAAAAAAAGTGCACTCTGGGAGTTCCCATTGTTGTTGTGGCATAGCAGAAACGAATCTGACTAGGAAACATGAGGATCTGGGTTCCATCCCTGGCCTTGCTCAGTGGGTTAAGGATCTGGTGTTACGGTGAGCTGTGGTGTAGGTTGCAGACGCAACTCGGATCTGATGTGGCTGTGGCTGTGGCGAAGTGCAGCAACTACAGCTCCGATTCAACCCCTAGCCTGGGAACCTCCATATGCCACAAGTGTGGCCCTAAAAAGTCAACAAACAAACAAAGAATACAGCTTTATTAGATTTCCAAGAGGTAAGACTTTAAAAAATATAACACAATCACAAAAACAGGACATACTTATTAGCATTCTGCTCCCAATCAATATACCCTTTCCAGTACCATATGAAAAGCCTTTCCATTTTCAGTTTCTGCTTGTCATATGGATAGTGAATTGAGAGTTAAAGAAATCTGAATTCTTTGTAAACAGCCTCTGTATTAGGCAGGAGAGAGGATAAGGAATTTTCACCTTTGAGTTTTAGGAGGCAGCAAAGCTTTAATAGTCAGATACTTTTAGGTTCTTCACTCTCCCACTGTTTGACCTTGGTAAAATTAACTCAAGTTTTATAATCCTTATCTGTAAAATGGGATACCACTACCTTAGCAGAATATGATTAAAAATGAAGGCCAGGGAGTTCCCGTCATGGCGCAGTGGTTAACGAATCCGACTAGGAACCATGAGGTTGCGGGTTCGGTCCCTGCACTTGCTCAGTGGGTTAACAATCCGGCGTTGCCCTGAGCTGGGGTATAGGCTGCAGACGCGGCTCGGATCCCACGTTGCTGTGGCTCTGGCGTAGGCCGGGGGCTACAGCTCCGATTTCGACCCCTAGCCTGGGAACCTCCATATGCCATGGGAGCGGCCCAAAGAAATAGCAAAAAAAAGACAAAAATAAATAAATAAATAAATATGAAGGCCAGGGTGTTCCCCTTGTGATGCAGTAGAAATGAATCCGACTAGTAATCACGAGGTTGCGGGTTCCAACCCTGGCCTCGCTCGGGGGTTAAGGATCCGGCATTGCCATGAGCTGTGTGTAGGTCACAGATGTGGCTCGGATTTAGCACTGCTGTGTCTGTGGTGTACGCCGGCAGCTGTAGCTCTGATTTGATCTCTAGCCATATGCCACAGGTGTGGCCCTAAAAGGCAAAAAAAAAAAAAAAAAAAAGAAAGCCAGGTGGAGTTCCCGTTGTAGCTCAGTGGTTAATGAATTTGACTAGTATCTGCAAGGATGAGGGTTTGATCCCTGGCATTGCTCTGTGGGTTAAAGATCCGGCATTGCAGTGAGCTGTGATGCAGGTCACAGACTAGGCTTGGATCTAGCATGGCTGTGGCTGTGGTGTAGGCCAAGCAGATACAGCTATGATTCGACCTCTAGCCTGGGAACTTCCACATGCTGTGGGTGGGGCCCTGAAAAGACAAAAGACAAAAAAAAGAATAGTAAAGAAAGCCAGCTAACACTTTGCCCAGGGCTTAGCCCCTTGTAAGTAGGCATTGAAAAAATGGCAGCTTTAAGGGCTGCAGCTATGGCACATGGAAGTTCCCAGGCTAGGGGTTGAATCAGAACTGCAGCTGCCTGCCTAGACCACAGCTTACAGCAATGTCAGCTCCTTTAACCCACTGAAGGAGACCAAGGATGGAACCCACATCTTCATGGATGCTAGCTGGGTTCTCAACCCACTCAGCTATGATGGGAACTCCCTAATTTATCTTATATTTATGGAAATCATAACTTATAGAAATAAAACATTCTTCAAATTCCATTTCTTGTTACATGAATTAGAAGCCTGGTATTAATTTCTGGTTATTTTAAAAGCTTAACATGTCAAAAACAAAAACAACTCTTCAGCCCACTGTTTGCAAAAATTTGTAAACTATCTTTTCAAAAAATGAAGTTATCTGTAGCTGAATAAAGTGCAAATATATAATGCAAGTATAAACTGTTTAGCAGTTCCTTATTAAGTAAAACACACATCTATCATCCCACCCAATTATCTCTAAGTATTTACCTAAGGAAAACAAAGTATATATTTCTCTTCCCATAAGTAATTTTATTTTTATTTTTATTTGTCTTTTGCCATTTCTAGGGCCGCTTCCCACGGCATATGGAAGTTCCCAGGCTAGGGGTCTAATCGGAGCTGTAGCCGCTGGCCTACGCCAGGGCCACAGCAATGTGGGATCTGAGCCGAGTCTGTGACCTACACCACAGCTCACGGCAAAGCCAGATCCTTAACCCACTGAGCAAGGGCAGGGATCGAACCCTCAACCTCATGGTTCCTAGTTGGATTCGTTTTTGCTGCGCCACAACAGGAACTCCCCCCTAAGTAATTTTTTTTGTCTTTTTGTCTTTTTTTGTTGTTGTTATTGTTGCTATTTCTTGAGCCGCTCCCGCGGCATATGGAGGTTCCCAGGCTAGGGGTTGAATCGGAGCTGTAGCCACCAGCCTACGCCAGAGCCACAGCAACGCAGGATCCGAGCCACATCTGCAACCTACACCACAGCTCACGGCAATGGCGGATCGTTAACCCACTGAGCAAGGGCAGGGACCGAACCCGCAACCTCATGGTTCCTAGTCGGATTCGTTAACCACTGCGCCATGACGGGAACTCCCTCCCATAAGTAATTTTAAAGTGTACTTCTCCAACCATCTAGGAAAGTGAGTGTTTCATGATAGTGAATTTCTTTTGCTCACTGCCAGCATGGGATTTCAGTGGATGACTGTGACTTTGTTTTGTTTTCTCACTATGAAAAAGACGACCAGCAACTGCAAATCCTAGTCAAGGAGATCAACTGATCACCTTCAATGATTTGTTCACCTTGCTTCTGAGAGTTTCAAGTTATAAACCGGTTGTATTCCAAAACAAAAACCCTACAGGAGATAACTATTTAGAATACCAAGTAAGCACTGGGAACACATACTGCTTCTAGATCAGGAAAAACATACTCTCCCACATGGCTTAAATTATATTCCTAATTCCAGTAATGGGTAGAGCAGGATCTATTCTTCTAGTTAGAGACATACTTAACATTTTTATTTTTATTTTATTTTATCTGTCTTTTAAGGGTAACACCCGCAGTATATGGAAGTCCCCAGGGTAGAGCGTCAAATCAGAGTTGCAGCTGCTGGCCTACACCACAGTCACAGCGACATCTGAGCCGCATCTTCCACCTACACCACAGCTCACAGCAACACTGGATCCTTAAGCCAGTGAGTGAGGCCAGGGATCGAACTCGCATCCTCATGGATACCAGTTGGTTTTGTTACCACTGAGCCACAACGGGAACTCTGGCATTTTGATTTTTAGATAAACTACATAGGCATTCTCTCCCTCCCCCATACCAACCCTACTTAAGTACAGCATTTCCACTTAGTTTTGAAGCTTGTAACGTAAACTGTCTTGGAAAACAGTCACTCGGTACTTTTATACAAACTGACGCTTCCAGAGAAGGAAAAAGGAGCTATTAAAAAACTGGGATTTTTCAGGAGTTCCCGTGGTGGCACAGCGGAAACGAATCCGACTAGGAACCATGATGTTGCTGGTTTGATCCCTGGCCTCACTCAGTGGGTTAAGGATCTGGCGTTGCTGAGAGTTGTGGTGTAGGTTGCAGATGTGGCTCGGATCCCGTGTTGCTGTGGCTCTGCCGTAGGCCAGCGGCTACAGCTCCGATTCGACCCCTAGTCTGGGAAACTCCATATGCCACAGGTGCAGCCCTAGGAAAGACCAAAAAAAAAAAAAAAAGACATTTTTTCTTTATTGGCCACACTCATGGCATATGGAAACTCCTTGAACTGAATCCAAGCTGTAGCTTCAACCTATGCCATAGCTGCGGTGATGCCGGATCCTTAAGCCACTGCACCAGGCCAGGGATCAAACCTGCAATGCTGCAGAGACAATGCTGGATTCCTAATCCACCTTGCCACAACGGGAACTCCTAAAAATCTATTTCTAACACTGCTTTTTGGCATTCAGTCAAGCAGTCTAAATATGTTAGACAATAAAATGCTAACATATTCAGAAAAATTAAAGGAGCTTATTAATTTCCTTGGTTTAAATTTAGTTAAATCAGATAGTTTTCCATTCAATAACTCTCAGATATGGCTCAAAGAATGGACATTTTGGTGGTGGTATATCTAAGAGCAATGGATAGAGGTGAACAATGTAGGGTGTCCATGAACAAGCCCAAAGGCAGGGCTACAGAGGTGCAAGACCTAAGAGCAGTCATGCATCTTGGGGCCCAAAGGCTGGAAATCTATAAATGTGGGAGTGGTGCAGAAAAGAATATCGGAAGGTAATAAAAAGTGCCTACTTAAAGGCACTGCAACATAAAAGGGAAAGTGAAACAACTCCCATCTTTCCAAAACTATCAGGATAAGGACTAGGAGCCAGGATTGCGTAACTTTTAAGGGTTGACTAGAGAATCTAACCATTATTCAAAATATTTCATTATTTAATCCCGCAGTTACTGGAAAACAATTCTGTTAGAAACTGAAGATTTCTTGGAGCAAATACGGAATTTAAGTTTTTTATCTAAAGCAAACTTGAAGCCCTCCATCCAGGTTAACCCCCTCAGAGCTCTCAAGTATATTCTCATTTGCCCTTGGATAGCTTCATCCAAAAATCTTAATCTTTTTAACTTTTTTTTTTTGGTCTTTTTGCTATTTCTTGGGCCGCTCCCGAGGCATATGGAGATTCCCAGGCTAGGGGTCTAATCGGAGCTGTAGCCACCAGTCTACACCAGAGCCACAGCAACTCGTGATCCGAACCGCGTCTGCAACCTACACCACAGCTCACGGCAACGGCGGATCGTTAACCCACTGAGCAAGGCCAGGGACCGAACCCGCAACCTCATGGTTCCTAGTCGGATTCGTTAACCACTGCGCCACGACGGGAACTCCTCTTTTTAACTTTCAATTGCATAAAACCTCTTCAGTCTCAAACTGGTAACGAACCTCACCTATAACATGCAAAAATGAAAGGCACTATAATAAAGCAAGTATGTCTTAAGCATTTGTACCTGGAAAAGTGCTAAGAGTTTACATTATCTCATTTAAATTTCACAACTACTAAATATTATCCTGGTTTTAGAGATGAGGGAACTGAGTCTTAAGGTTTAACTAATACGTCCAAGGTCACACCGCTAGAAAGCAGTTGACATGAATATAACCAATACTGCCTCCTTGTGGCAAATATTTAGGTCTATGGGACAATACCTAAGATAAAGCTTTTTGTTAGGGAATTATACTAAAGAGGGTGCTGAGAATGCCTAGCAGATAAACCAGTAGTCCAAATTTACTGGAGAAAGAACTGCCTTAAATCTAGAGTTTGCAGAAAGCCTGCCACTTCCTCAACCTGCCACAAAATGTAACAATTCTTTCCAAGAGGTCAAGAACACCTCCCCCAAATGTATCCACATGAACAAAACCGAAGCAAAACATAACTCCTTAGGTTCTGAAGTGCTAGTTAAATAGTCAAAAGAACAACACTATTAGTTTTGAGTTTGAGTGCATATGTTTAAATTTTATAACGTTAGCATATGCTACCGTCATGCACCAAGATCAAAGCGCAGTTACAAGAAATGGGCACAACACTGTGAGCCAACTATACTCCAATAAATATTTTAAAGTGCATTTACAATAATTAAAAGTTCAGTGCTGGACACAAAGTCTCCTGGAATACATATTAAGCAGAAGGCAAAATAAGAGACAGAAATCAGCAGAACATCTCATACTCCAGCAACCAGACTTCTAGCCGGAAGCAAAAATAAAAAATAAAACTCCAAGTTTGTAGGACCCAGGACTCCTGGGTCTGTGGTACCCCGTTTTCCAAACAGTAATATTCTTATCCTAAGACCTATCAAGTCAGGCGCTCTTCCAGACCTCAGGAAAGAACCACATACACCGATCTAATGCAAAGATGGAAGAATTAAAACATGGCACAACAGTGTCTAAAAATAAAAGGACGGCTGGAGAAAGTGACAGACAAAACGGTAACGAGAAATGCCTGATGAAAAGACTACACTGTGTCCCAGTCACGGAAGTATAAAGTGTTCTCAGAAGAGGCTGCGGGCGGCGATGCCAGGGTCCCCGGAGGGGCCACCCCCGCCTTCTACCCTGAGCTCAATGTCACCTTCGCGGAAGCGCTGCAGGCCGGCGGTAGCCACTCCCAGTCAGTGGCCGCAGGATCAACGCCAGGGCACGGTCATGGCCCGGGGACCGAAAAGGTCCAGTGGGCGCGGGAGGTGCACCCACAGCAGGTCCACGCTCGACCGGTCCGCGGTGCCCACACCAGGAAGTCGCGCCAAGGGAGGACCCCGGGAAGCGCCCTCGAGTCCTCCACAACTCGGCGGCGGCGGGAACGGCTAGCGGTCCTCAGGTTCGGCCGTCGGCCCGCAGGGCAGGGGCTAGGCCTCTGGGCGAGCCTGCCCTCGCATGGCGGCGGGGGGCCAGGTCACCACAAGGACACGCGGGCGCGGACAGTGGCAGGCGGGAGCCTTACCGGCGGCGGGGCCGGGGGTCGGAGTGGGGTGCAGAAGGCCTCGAGGGCTGGCCCGGGCGACTGCGGCTGCTGCTACGGAGCAGCGGCGAACAGCGGCGCCTAGCATGACGGCGATGGCGGCGCGCAGGTTAACGCTAAGGCAAAGCCGGGTGTGAGCTCAAGGGCCGCTTCGAAGCTCGTGGGGGCGGAACTCACGCACCGACGCAGGGCGGGCGGAGCGTGGAGGCCCTCCCACTGCGGCGCTCGCGCCTAGGCCGAAAGGGACCACACGCGGCCACAGGCGGCCTACGGCGGCGCGTTCAGGACAAACCATTTCGGCGCCGCGCCCCGCCCCGCCGCCCGGGTCTGGGCGTGGACCAGATCTGCTATTGTGGAGCTAGGATGGTAGGATGGCAGAGGCCAGCAGTGGACAGGCTCGAGAGGCGACTCCAGCACCTCAAAATGGGAACGATAACAATAATAACGACAAATTATAATAAAAATATCTTTTTTGCTTACCACCTGGTGTGAGCCTACAATAAGAGAACAAGTGGGGGCAAAACAACTGCTTATGTATAAGATCTTATTAGCAACTAATCTTTTTTTTTTTTTTTTTTTGCTTTTTAGGGCCGTACCTGCAACATAATGGAAATTCCCAGGCTAAGGGTGGAATTGGAGCTGTAGCCGCCAGCCTATGCTGCAGCCATAGCAACGCCAGATCCTAGCGGCGTCTGCAACCTACACCATGGCTCACCGCAACGCCGGATCCTTAGCCCACTGAGTGAGGCCAGGGATGGAACCCACAACCTCATGGTTACTAGTCGGATTATTTTCCCCTGCGCCATAACAGGGATCAACAGCAATATTCCTGTATAACAAACCCGCAAGCATTAGGAAATGAGTGGAGGAGCTTCCGCTGGGGCGCCACAGGCGGGATTGGCTGTGTCTTGGGAGCTCTGAGACCGGGATTCCATACCCTGCCGAGCATAGAGGGTTAAGGACCCGGTGTTGCCGCAGCTACGGCTTGAGTGGCGATTGCCTTGGAATCTGTTCCCTGGCTCAGGATCTCCACATGCCACGGGGCGGCCAAAAATTGGAAAAAAAATATGAGTGCAATCACTTTACGGAGAAGGAAACAGCCTCAGAAATTAGATTTCTTGCAGGCAATTGAGTCTCTTTTCACCAAATCTCCAGTTCCAGGACTCACCTGGATGTTTCTGGGGAAACCACCACTTCCAATCCCTATAGGAAGGGGTTGATTAAATCCCAAGACTCTTAACATCAAATCTGGCCTCAGTAACTGCATTCTGATTTTGAACTCCTGGGCAGTGGGCCTGCTTGCCCCAGGCCTGAATTATCTCGCAGCCACCAAGAGTTAAGTAGTAAAGATTCTTTTTTTTTTGTCTTTTTTTTTTTTTTTGCTATTTCCTTGGGCCGCTCCCACGGCATATGGAGGTTCCCAGGCTAGGGGTCGAATCGGAGCTGTAGCCACTGGCCTATGCCAGACCCACAGCAACGCGGGATCCGAGCCGCGTCTGCAACCTACACCACAGCTCACGGCAACGGCGGATCGTTAACCCACTGAGCAAGGGCAGGGATCGAACCTGCAGCCTCATGGTTCCTAGTCGGATTCGTTAACCACTGCGCCACGACGGGAACTCCAAGATTCTTGACTTGTAATCACTCATTCTCTATCCCTGGACCCACTGAAGAAAGAAAAGATGGATGGATATTCAGCTCCTCTTCCTCACTCCAGGCTCTGTCTCCAGAAAATCAGTGTTGATCTCTTTTTCTTCCCTAGCAGTGTGGCCTTAGGAGGTATGAATCTGGCTGGGAAACGGAAAAAAAGCTTTTTTCAAAGCACCTGTCCTCTGAGAGTTCCCTTGCAGCATAGTGGGTTAAGGAGGTGGATGTTATCACTGCAGTGGTTTGAGTCACTGCTATGGTGAGGGTTCAGTCCTTGGCCCAGGAACTTACATATGCCCCCGGTTGTGGCCAAAAGTAAAAACAAACAAACAAAAAAAACCCCAAAGCACCTGTCCCCATTTTCCCCCATCAACTTAACCAAACAACACCAGGGGAAGTTTTGCCTCTTTGAGTTTAATTAGTATTCTCCAAATATCTTAAGAGCTGGAAGCTCAGGACAAGGTCAGCGTTCCCATACTTAAGAAAGCACTGTAGTTCTCTTGTGGCACGTGGCATTAAGGATCCACATCTTCACTGCAGCAACCTGCATCGCTGCTGTGGTACAGGTTCCATCTCTGGTCTGGGAACTTCCACACTCCATCTGGTCTTTGCTCTTAGTCTCTCCACTTTGCTACAGTACCTTAGATTGAGAACTGAAGTGTGGTATGTTTTGGTTGTTGTTTTCAAAAACAATCATGACTGTAGTGGAGTTCCCCCTGTGGTGCAGTGGATGAAGAATCTGGTGTTGTCTCTGCAGAGGTACAGGTTTAATCTGCTACCCAGAGAAGTGGGTTAAAGATCCTGCTTTGCTGCAGCTGTGGCATAGGGTGTAGCTGCAGTTCAGATTGGATCCCTGGCCTGGACTCCCATATGCCACAGGTGTGGCTGAAAAAGAAAAAAAATGACTATAATTTATTATGTACCACTGCATGCTATAAACTATTTATTATCCCATCTAAGCCTCATAACAATGTTGTGAGATAAGTATTTATCCCTATTTTAAAGATGAAGAAATAGACTCAAAGGATATTTGCCTAAGAATCACATAGCTAATAAATAGTAGTGCTTAGAGCCCAGGTTTGTCTGACTCTAGAAATTGTTTTCTTTCCCTACCACCCCTAAAGTTAGGCTTTGCTGGCTTCTCAGTGAACTCTGAACCACTTGTTTCCTTGAGGGCAGTTCTTAGCCCTCATCACTTGTATTAGTTTTCTATTGCTGCCTAACAATTTACCACAAACTAAGCAACTTAAAACAATACCCATTTGGAGTTCCCACTGTGACACAGTGGGTTAATGATCTGGCTTGCCTCTGTGGCTTTGCTGGGTTGGATCCTTGGCCTAGAACAGTGGGTTAAGGATCCTGTGTTGCTGCAGCTGCTGCAGCTGTGGCGTAAGTCATAGATGTACCTAGGAACTTTCACATGCTCTGGATGGGGCTGAAAAAGCAAGCAATCAAATCAGTAAAGATTCTTGGAATTCCCTGGTGGCTCATTGGGTTAAGGATCTGGCTTGTCACTGCCATGATGTGGGTTTGATCCCTGACCCTGGAACTTCTGCATGCTGCAGGCCTAGCCAAAAACGCAAAAGAGTCCCCATTTATTATATCCCAGTTTCTGTAGGTCAGAGTTATGCCTTCATAGTATAACTGGTTTTCTACTGAGGATCTTATAAGACTGAAATCAAGATGTCAGTCGGGACTCTGATCTCATCTGGAGCTCAGAGTCCTCTTCCCCGAGCTTGTTTAGATGGTTGGCAGAATCCAGTTCTTTGGCGTTGTAGGTCCACATTTTTTTCTTACTGTCAGCCAACAACCACTCTTAGCAGCTAGAGGCCACCCTCAGGGCCTTACCATACACGTGGACCCTCCACAGGCCCTCTCACAGGCCCTCATACCAGTGGGAGAGTATCTCTGACACTTCACCCTCTTTTAAGGACCTCATCTAATCAGCTCAGGCACAGTCAAAGTAATCTCTCTTTTGATCAACTCAAAATGAATGGATTAGTAGCTTAATCTTGGGAATGATATCCCATCATATTCACAGGTTCAGCCCTGATTATACCAGGGGACCAAAGGATGTGAATCCTGGGGGCCATCTTTAAATTCAGCCTACCAGGGAGTTCCCGTCGTGGCGCAGTGGTTAACGAATCCGACTAGGAACCATGAGGTTGCAGGTTCGATCTCTGGCCTTGCTCAGTGGGTTAAGGATCTGGCTTTGCCGTGAGCTGTGGTGTAGGTCACAGACTCAGCTCGGATCCTGCGCTGCTGTGGCTCTGGCGTAGGCCGGTGGCTACAGCTCCGATTCAACCCCTAGCCTGGGAACCTCCATATGCTGTAGGAGCGGCCCTAGAAATGGCAAAAAGACAAAAATAAAAATAAATAAATAAATAAATAAATAAATAAATAAATAAATTCAGCATGCTACATCACTCAGGTTTGGGGGATACCCTGCTTGTTCACAAATTTGCCTCCAGTTGTGCCCCCAGGCCCCAGACCATTCTGCCACTTTTAGTATGTACTCCTTCCATGATGGGTTTAGACAGACACCCTGGTTCTTGCCTGAGGTCATCAGGGTGTTGTCTCTTCCTATCATCTTCTGCCCTAAAATCCTTTGCTTTCTCTCTGGAGAAGCAGCAGCTGGACTTTTGATGCCTCAGGAATGTCACTGTCACCAGTTGATCAGCCTATCAGCTTCTTGCTTCAGCCCAGAGCCTTCATCATGGAACAGTTGTGATGAGGCATTTCCTCTGATGTGTGCAGAGGGGAGGGATTATTGAGGAGCTTGTGAGGACAAAGACATGGTTACATCCTGTGAATTTCTAGTAAAGGGAAGTTCATGTGCACGAAAATATCTTATCTTCTCTAGTAGGAATTAAGCATGCCTCTGGGGGTTTCAGATGGAAATGCTATAAAATTGGGTTGTGATGATCATTGCACAACTATAAATGAAATAAATTCATTGAGTTAGCACTGAGGGTTTGGGATGGAAATGCTATAAAATTTGATTGTGATGATCATTGTATACCTATAAATGTAATAAAATTCATTAAATAATTAAAAGAATAAAATAAAATTCATTGAGTTAAAAAAAAAAAAGGAATTAAGAGCATGCCTTGGAAAAAAAAATCCTGTCATTTCAAGGCTGGAAGTGACCTTGAAGCTATTAGTCTGACTGATCCTATTTTCTTTTCATTTCCTTAGGTCCCCACTTGGGCAATTCCAACAACAGGAAGACTACTACTAGACTGCTCTGAAAATGGAGATGAGGAGTTCCCGTTGTGGCTCAGTGGTTAAGGAATCTGACTAGGAACCATGAGGTTGTGGGTTTGATCCCTGGCCTTGCTCAGTGGGTTAAGGATCCCATGTTGCCATGAGCTGTGGTGTAGGTTGCAGACTCAGCTCAGATCTCACGTTGCTGTGGCTCTGCCGTAAGTCGGTGGCTACAGCTCCGATTAGGCCCCTAGCCTGGGAACCTCCATGTGCCATGGGAGTGGCCCAAGAAATGGCAAAAAGACAAAAAAAGAAAAGAAAAAAAAAGAAAGAAAGAAAATGGAGATGAACAAAAAAGGGCACCTGAGAGAATGACATTCTTGCTGCTCTTGAATTGTAGCTCTGTCATAGGGTCTTAAGCAAGTTACTCCAATTTCCTGAACTATGGTTTATTCATCTATATAATAAGAATAATGATGGAAACTTCCTAATAGGTTATTGGGAAGATTATATAAAATAATGCATTAAGATACTGTGTCCTGGAGTTTCCGCTGTGGTGCAAAGGGATTGGCAGCGTCTCTGCAGTGCCAGGATGTAGGTTCAAGCCCTGGCCCAGCACAGTGGGTTAAAGGATCCGGAGACACTGTGGCTTGGATCTACCCCTGGACCGGGAACTACATATGCCATGGGGGGCTAAAAAAGAAAAAAGAAAAAGAAAAAGAAAATACTGTGTCCTGGCTGGCACACAGGAAGAGCTCAATAATTGGTGAGTGTTGTATTTTTGTGTTGTAAAATTATGGGAAGTTTTTTTCCCCGGGCACTGCAGGTTGTGAGACTAGGGACAAGGCACAGAGGTGGGGTGGATAAACACACCACAAAAATCACCTACGAATCAGGAAGAAAGGGTGGCAGGAGGAGGCAGCCTTCAAAGGTGATCTATGGGGCCGCCATCCAGTATGGATGGGAGAGCTCTAATGGTACTTTTTCTTAATTAATTAATACTCATTATGTAATTTTCTAAATTATTACTTTTATGATCAGAATGTCATTTTTTCTTTTTCTTTTTTTGCTACCCTGCGGCAGGTGGATCCCAGGCCAGGGATCAGATCCAAGCCACGGTCACTTCCTAAGCCAAAGATACAGCAACACAGAATCTTTAACCCACTGTGCTGGGCTGGGGATTGAACCTTCATCCTAGTGCTCCCAAGATGCCACTGATCCCATTGTGCCACAGTGGGAACCCCTTTCTCTCTTTTCTTTTTAGGGTTGCTCCTGTGGCCTATGGAAGTTCCCAGGCTAGGGGTCAAATCAGGGCTGCAGCTGCCTACCTGTGCCACAGCCACAGCAGTATGGGATCTGAGCCACATCTGAGACCTGTGCCTGCCTGTAGCTTGTGGCAATGCTAGATCCTTAACCCACTGAGCGAGGCCAGGGATTGAACCTTCATCCTCATGGATACTAGTTGGGCTCTTAATCCACTGAGCCACATTGGAAACTCCCAGATCATTATTAAAGCATATAATTTTTGATTGAGGTATAACTCACAAATCATAAAATGCATCCGTTTAAAGTGTGTAATTCAGTGTTTTTTGCATATTCACTATGTTGTGTAGGCATTATCACTATCTAATTCCAGAACATTTTCATCACCCCAAAAAGAAACCCCATACCAATGGCAGTCACTCACCATTCCCACAATCTCATCAACCCTAGGCAACCACTAATCTATTTTTTGCCTCTATGGATTTGCCTATGCTGGACATTTCATATCAATATGAATGTTCTTTTGTGTCTGGTTTCTTTCACTTAGTATAATGTTTTCAAAGTTCACCCATGTTGTAGCCTGAATCAGTATTTCATTCCTTTTTATGGCAGAATTATACTCCATCATATGGATATTCCACATTTTGTTTACCCATTCATCAGTTTATGGATATTTGAGTTGCTTCCACTTTTTGGCTATTATAAATATGCTGCTGTGAACATTCGTAGACATGTTTTTGTGTGGACATATGTGTTCCATTATCTTGGATATATATTTAGGAGTATTATATAGGTTATATGGTAAGTCTATGTTTTTTTTCTTTTTTCTTTTTGGTCTTTTTGTCTTTTAGGGCCACACTGGCAGCATATGGAGGTTCCCAGGTTAGGGGTCGAATAGGAGCTGTAGCCGCCAGCCTACGCCACAGCCACAGCAACTCGGGATCCGAGCCGCATCTGCTACCTACACCACAGCTCATGGCAACGCCAGATCCTTAACCCACTGAGCGAGGCCAGGGATCGAACCATGTCCTCGTGGATGCTCGTTGGGATTCATTAACCACTGAGCCACGACGGAAACTCCTCTTTTTTTGTTTTTTAAAGACTAGTCAAGTGCAGTAGTGAGAAGGGGGGAAAGAGTGAAATGAGGATTTCGACCTGTAACTGACTGTGAACAATCAATTGAGATAACTCACTACCTTCAGACGAGTCTGGGTAAGTCTGTTTAACTTTTTGAGGAACTGCCAAACTGTTCCAAAACAGCTGGCACCATTCCCACCAGCAATGTATGCAGATTCTAAGTTTCCCACATTCTTGTAAGTTTTTTTTTTTTTCTTATAAACATTTTTTTAAACAGAGAAAGCTGAGTTTTTGTAGCTTTTTGAGCTGGCCCCCACACCCTCAGTTTCCTGTCAGGACACAGGCTCAGGGCAGGGGTGCTTTGTGCTTGGGAGTCTGTTAGCTGCTCTCCTGAAGATTTCTTCCTGTGTCTCCCAGCTCCCTGAGCCAAGGCCTCTCTTTCCCAGAACCACCTAGGGGGCAGCTCTCAACACGTCTTTTTTTTTTTTTTTTTAGCTTTTGTAGGGCCACTCTGTGGCAAATGGAAGTTCCCAGGCTAGGGGTCGAATCAGAGCTGTGGCTGCCAGTCTACACCATGGCCACAGCACCTTGGGATCCAAGCCACATCTGCGACCTATATCACAGCTCCTGGCAATGCCGGATTCCCAACCCGCTGAGCAAGGCCAGGGATCAAACCCGCCTCCTCATGGATACTAGTCGGATTCATGTCCACTGTACCACAACAGGAACTCAACAGTTCTTGAACAGTTGAGTTTCTCTCTTTGAATGGGAAGGGAAAGAGAAGGGGATTTAACTTCGTGTCTCTCTTACCAGTGTGAGTGCTGCTCTTTCTATATTAACTCAGGGAATAGTCAACCTTGATTAATCATCAAAATCACTTGAGGATCTTATTTTTTTGATTATTTCTTATTTTTATTTTTTTCTGAATGAATTTATTACATTTATAGTTGTACAATGATCATCGCAAACCA
Organism: Phacochoerus africanus; assembly: GCF_016906955.1. Classification (NCBI taxonomy): domain Eukaryota; kingdom Metazoa; phylum Chordata; class Mammalia; order Artiodactyla; family Suidae; genus Phacochoerus; species Phacochoerus africanus. Next base: position 59,851,853 of record NC_062552.1, on the reverse strand, counting down.
ATTTTATGGCCTTTCCATTTCAAGCCCCAGCCCATCCCTCCCCCTTTGAAGATCTTATTGAAACACCCATTTCCAAGTCCCTCCTGGGAGATTCTGATCCTGTTGCTTTGGAGTTCAACCCTAGAAACCTGTATTTCTTTAAAACTGAGATATAGGAGCTCTCGTTGTGGCCTAGCAGTAATGAATCTGGCTAGTATGCATGAAGATGTGGGTTCGATCCCTGGCCTCACTCAGTAGGTTAAGGATCCAGCATTGCCGTGAGGTGTGGTGTAGGTTGCAGAAATGGCTCAGATCTGGTATTGCTGTGGCTGTGGTGTAGGCCAGCAGCTGCAATTTGGATTCGACCCCTAGCCTGGGAACTTCCATATGCTGTGAGCACTGCCCTTAAAAAAAAAAAAAAAAAAAAAAAGATAAGTTCCCATCATGGTGCAGTGGAAATGAATCTGACCAGTATCTATGAGGACATGGGTTCAATTCCTGGCCTTGTTCAACTGGTTAAGGATCTGGCATTGCTGTGGCTGTGATGTAGGCTGGCAGCTGTAGCTCTGATTCAGCCCCTAGCCTGGGAACCTAAAAAAAAAAAAAAGGGGGGGGGGGAGTTCCCGTCGTGGCGCAGTGGTTAACGAATCCGACTAGGAACCATGAGGTTGCGGGTTCGGTCCCTGCCCTTGCTCAGTGGGTTAACGATCCGGCGTTGCTGTGAGCTGTGGTGTAGGTTGCAGACATGGCTCGGATCCTGCGTTGCTGTGGCTCTGGCGTAGGCCGGTGGCTACAGCTCCGATTCAACCCCTAGCCTGGGAACCTCCATATGCCGCTGGAGCGGCCCAAGAAATAGCAACAACAACAAAAAAAGACAAAAGACCAAAAAAAAGTAAAAAACCCTGAGGTATAATTAACATACAACATGCAATCTACATTTTTAACAAGTGCCCTAGGTTATTCTGATGATGAAAGATTGGGAAGCCTGGTATTACTCTAACCCTTATCCCAAAAGCAGTCTGGCCCATTTTGCAGATGAGAAAGCTGAAGCTCAGAGAAGAATAAACTTGCTCCGGACTAGAGTCACCTTTACTTCCTACAATGCCTAGGATCTGTTTAATATAACACCAGGCTTTACATTTGCTAGCACAAAACTACGGAGCAGAGAGTCTCTCTCCATGTAGGACTGGAAATTCTGAAGACAGGACCTTGGCAAACACTCTGTATTCCTTTTCCCTATCCCCACTGAGGGTGGTGAGACTGCCTATTGTATGTATTAATTTCCTAAGACTGCTTAAACAAAGTGCCACTGGCTGGGTGACTTCAAACAACAGAAATTCATTCTCTCATAGTTCTGGAAGCTAGAAGTCCAAAATCAAGATGTTGGCAGGACCATGCTCTCACTAAAGGCTCTAGGGAAGACTCCATTCCATGCCTTTTTCTTAGCATTTCTTGTTTGCCAGCAATCTTTGGCATTCTTTGGCTCAGGGCTGCATAACTCCAATCTCTGCCTCCATCTTCACATGATGTTCTTTCCTCTGTGTGCCTGCCTCTTCTCCTCTTCCTCTAAGGACATATTGGATTAAGGACTCATTCTACTTCAGTATGACCTCATCTTACATATTAATTACATCTGCAAAGCTCTTTTTTTCAAATAAGGTCACATTTACAGGTACCAGGGTTAAGGCTTCAACATAGCTTTGGAGGGACACAGTTCAACTCACAATATTTATGATAGTCTGTAGGTGTCATCAACGACCCCAGAGTCCTCAAGTTGGATATTCAAACCCAATTACTCTGGTGATCCTTAGCTTCTTCAAAGAGAAGGTAGAACCCAAGGGCCCAGATGAGAAGATAAGCAGTGGTCGGGATAGGGGAAGCTTTGGCCACTGACCATGGGGCTGGATAGTTAAGGACTTTGATGTGGTGCTGGAACAGTTCAGAAATCTCGTTCATCCAGTGTTTATTCACTCAGTCAACAGCTCTCTGTTGGCTTCCTGTGTTCCACGAACTGTGCAGGGAGCAAGGCAGGCAGGTTCCATTCAATCATGGCTTCTGGTTTATTGGGATGACTGACAACAAGAGAGTCACACTTATGAACGCACAATTCCAAACTAAGATCTGGTCAGTGACAGGAAGAAACCTGGCATTACCAAGGCAACTTTTTTGTGGCTGTATTTCCTCCCTTTCTTCAAATACCACTCTCTGTAGATATTTCACCATCTCATTGAAATATAAGGGACTAGAGAGTCCCTAGTGGCCAATACGGGCATGGCAATGATCCAAACTGCAGAATTAGTAGAGCGAGAGCTGGGAGATGAAGGGAATGGGTGGGGGAGGTACGTGCAGCAGGGTGGGAATGTGTCAGACCCAGATCTTCTCCGAATTGTGCAGTGACCATGCCTTGGCAGATTCATGGCCAGTGGATGAGAGATTTTAAAGATTTTTTTTTTAACCAATTTGAAGCTGTGGACACACTCCTTAAAATCCTTCTATTGTTTTGTCCTTAGGTAGCATGACACTGGTGACGTCAGGAAGGCAGGCTAAGCCCTGGCCAAGCTAGGGGTAGTGCCACAAGGAGAAGCCCTCTCTGTCCTGACTGTAACGGCGGTAAAATCCTATCTAGTCTGGGTAGCTCTCAAATCTGTTCCTGCTACCACTGTCTCATCTCCTACCTCCCTGTAGCATCCTGAATGCAGACAGGCTCCTTCCAATCCACCTCACTCACAGCTGTCAGAAGGATCCTTCTCACACATCAATTAGACCAGGGCACCCCCTGGCTTCTATTGGTCCCCCACTTGCTGCTGGGAGGCACCTTATGACCTAGTCCCCACCTGGTACTCCCATCCCACCTGCCTCTCATCATGCTTCCTTCAGATACTTATGGCTGCCTCAACACCAGATGCATCTGTGCTCTGTCTGGAATTCCTGGTCCAGTCCTGTCCAGCTGGCTAACTCCTGGTCACTGGGGAACCAGCTCCATCAGCACCTCTGAGTGAATTCAATGCCTCTTCTCATAACTCCTGCCTTCTCCCCCTATCACTGCATTGTGCTGTAACTTTCTTTTATCTCTCAACTAGACTGGAATATTTTTTATTTTATTTATTCATTTTTCTATTATTATTATTATTATTATTATTATTATTATTTTGCTTTTTAGGGCCACACCTGTGGCATATGGAAGTTCCCAGGCTAGGGGTCGAATCGGAGCTGCAGCTGCTGGCCTATGCCGCAGCCATGCTGGATCTGAGCTGCATCTGCAACCTACATCACACCTCATGTCAATGCCAGATCCTTAACCCATGGAGGGAGGCTGGGGATCGAACCCTCATCCTCATGGATTCTAGTTGGGTTCATTACCACTGAGCCATGACAGGAACTCCTGGAACATTTGAAAAAGTTTTATTGAAGTATGCAGTTCCTGTAGTGGCCAAGTGGTTAGCGAATCCGACTAGGAATTTGCGGGTTCGATCCCTGCACTTGCTCAGTGGGTTAAGGATCCGGCGTTGCCATGAGCTGTGGTGTGGGTGGCAGACGTGGCTCAGATCCCACGTTGCTGTGGCTCAGATGTAGGCCGGTGGCTACAGCTCCGATTCGACCCCTAGCCTGGGAACCTCCATATGCTGCGGGAGTGGCCCAAGAAAAGGCAAAAAGACAAAACAAAACAAAAAAAGTTTTATTGACGTATAGTGATTTTAGACTGGAACATTCTTGCAGAAACAATGTCTGATCATACTGTGATTCTTCCCTTGTAGCCCCGTCCTGTGCCTAGGCTGGGACTTGGCACAATAATGAAGTCCCTCGAGGCCCAGCTAGTGGTCCATTGCCCTTCTGACCACATGCTCTGGCCTTGGATTATACACATTTACGTTCCCAAATGAATTTTGATTGTGTGACTTGACAGTCGTGTGGGTGTGAGCCTTCACTACCACTCCTAGCCTGGAAGTGCACCAAGTCAGGGCCCAGGAAGCTCTTGGATGGAGGCTACTATTGGAAAGATGGGGTTTCATGGGTGGGGAGGTTTCCTACTCCCTCCCGTTCGGTCATTAGTCAGTTCTCAAGTGAGCTACCTATGAAGTGCTCCGCTGGTCACATCCTGCCTTATTTCAGCACTTCTCAAGTTCCCACCTCAGCCTTGACAGGTGGAGGTGTCTACTCTTGTGTCAGCAGGGCCAAAGGATCCAGTAAAGCACAGAGGTGGGATGCTCATGGGTGCTGGGTTGGGTTCCATGGCCCACCTATCAAAATCCTGGAAACTGAAGTTGCTGGAGTGGAGTAGAGGTGCAGACAAGAAAGGCAGTTTCTTTTCTTTTCTTTTTCTTTTTTTTTTTTTTGTCTTTTTGCCATTTCTTGGCCCGCTCCCACAGCATATGGAGATTCCCAGGCTAGGGGTCAAATTGGAGCTGTAGCCGCTGGCCTACATCAGAGACACAGCAACGTGGGATCTGAGCCGTGTCTGCAACTTACACCACAGCTCACGGCAACGCTGGATCCCCAACCCACTGAGCAAGGCCAGGGATCAAATCCGCAACCTCCTGGTTCCTAGTCGGATTTGTTAACCACTGAGCCACGACGGGAACTCCAAGAAAGGCAGTTTCAAAAAAAAAAAAAGAAAGGCAGTTTCACTACTTGCTTTCTGGCATTGGAGGCAGAAATTCAGCCCATCATGCCCCTCTCCTGCCCACACCACAGGATGAGTTTCTGGACTGGAAGGGTACTTACTTGACCCAAGCCATCACAAGAGAAGGCCTTTGAGCTTCTTCTCTCTAAAAAGTCTCTGCTTGCAGACTTAGTGATCTGGCAATCAAGATGTCCAGACACTAGCGGTCACAGAAAGTTGGCCCTTTTCCAGAACAAAGATCAATCTCTCTTAAGATACTACCGTGCAGGACCTCTTTCAAGTTTTACCATTTACTTTGGATGTGAAAGCCCAGGATACCTTAGTTGTCAGGATAGTCTGCATTCTCTCCACACTTCTTGGCCACCCCTGAGAGAGTCAGACAAGCACACCCAAACCCCTTGCCCCTCCCCAGGGACTCACCAAGAACAAGAAATTGGGGAGGGCAACCGGAGTCTGTATGACAGGGCTCACTGATTCCAAGCTCAAGCAGAGATGGAGGAGGCAAATTCCCTTAAGAGCCCCCTCCTGTCAACTACAGAAATCTTACCCCTTTGTTACCAGCAGAAGGATTTATTTCAGGTTTCAGCCTGCAAAGTGACTTACATTCTTCCCCATCCCCTTCTTTCTGTCACTTTGCATGGGGCTGGGGCTGGTTCTGAGATCTTGGGGCTATATGCTCCCCCTCCCCCGACTTTTGCCAGAGTTCTTCCAACACACAGCACTCCTCCTCCCCCCAACCTGGGACTTGGGCAGAAAGACTTATAAGGCCGTTATCTCTCAACAGACAGCTGTGCAGGGCTGGAGGCAGCAGCTTATCAGGGAGCCTGCAGTGAATCACAGCCCAAGTCCCAGCTTCTCTGCTGAATAGTAATTTCCAGCAGTGGATTTGTGCTCAGTCTCTCTCCTCCCCCTCTCCCAAGGGTGTGCTGTCCTTTCTCAGAGAGAGAGAGGTGGGGAGAGAGCTGAAGGGGAGAACCTATCCATGGGGATGGGGGGCTCTGCACCAGCCTTCTGGATAAGACTGTTTATTGGCAGGAGGCTGCAGGTTTAGGAACCCTAGTGGGGTACACCACCCTTGGCAGTTACCCCCCCCAGGAGAGTTCATTGATGCTCACCTTCCTTCTCTTTCCAGAAAAGCAATACACTGCTCCCTTTCCCTGAGTGGTAATGCCTAAGGTGATGAAGGTCCCCTTCTGGCCATAAGCCCCTGAAGCTAAAGCCAGCCAGGGGAGCTGAGAAAAGGAGAGCCAGGGACTGGGTAATGTGCTCCTTGCATCAATTCGAAGCTGTCCAGTTTCTGTGCCTGACCCTGAAGGCTCCAAAGGCTAAGGAGTCCAGGCTGGAGGGGACTGAGACACAGGAAGGCAGGCCAGAGAAGTCTCTGCACAGGCAAGCGGTTAGGAAAAAACCCAGGGACAAAGTCATTTTTGTGTTTGTTTTATTGGAAGCAAGACTCCAGCTGCTATGGGGCTCAAAGGAGGAGGCATGGAGAGTCCTGTCCTGGGTCTTCTCCTCTGGGCCAGCATGGGGAAGGGGGGATGTTAAAAGAGCTAGAGCCCGGGGAGATGCCCCTGCCATCTTGATCTCAGGATGCTCCTTAAACGCAGGGGAAGGAAAACTAGAAACTGTGTGCTGGGGTAAGGGGCAGAATAGGGCCCCACACAACTCAGAATCCCCTGCCCTCAAGCAGTGGTTTCTGACCCATTACCCTCCACTACAATTGTGGGGGGATTCCAAGAGTTTCCTCAGCTTCCACCCTCCAAGCCCTCTTCAAAAATCCTAAGTGCCTTTAACCTTTGCAGGTTCTGATCAACGCTCAAGTTCTACTGCCCACCATTCCCTCCCTGAAGTAGATCCCTGTATGGTTCAGAAAAGCTGAAGGTGGAGTCCTGTAACGTCAGGCAACATAGGTAGAGGCGCACGAAGCTTCTCTGGGGTCCCTCTCTTGTCGCCTTGGGGTCCGTGCTTCCAGTCTGAGGAGCTGGGTCCAGACTGGGGGCTCCAGTGTACCAAGACATGAAAGGCTGGAGGTGTGTCTCAAGGTCGAAGCTCAGGGGGGTAAGATCCAGCCCGTCTACGTGGCCCAGAAGATGGAGTTCTCAGGCCGTCTGGTCCTCTTCCGCTGCACCTGGCTCAGGCTGTGACCTCTTCGCGGAGCCTTCTCCAGCTGCGGGTTCTCCGAGACTCCTCTTAGACGTCGGTGCAGTTGGCTGGGAAGAGGGTCCAGGATGGGGGCTCGGGGGCTGGTAGCCGGGTTGGCGTGGATCAAGTGCATCCTTGGAAAGTAGGATGGCGAGACTGGGCACGTTCTTGAGTACAGTGAGACTGGCGGCTGGTTCGTCAGGCTTCTGACCCGGCGTGGGCTCCGGCGGGAGGCTCTGCCACACCTCGCGCACGCTCCGGTAGCGCAGCCGCGTGACCTGATGCAGGCCCACCAGGCGGCGCTTGAGGATCTCCGCGCACGTGACGGTCTTGGTGGTGGCCCGACCGCAGCCGCTGAAGACGATGGCGCGCGTGGCTGGCTGCGCCATGCTGGCGGTGGCGAAGGCCAGCAGATTCCGGATCTTGCTGCCCTCCTTGACCCGCATGTGCACGGCGCCTGGCGCCAGGTCGCCGAAGGGGCCCGAGCCAGGGCCGCCTCCCTCCTCCCCGTTCCCCACCGGCGCCTCCTCGGAGCGCACCTTACGGAAGTTCTCCATGCGCCGTAGTTGCCGGGACCGCTGGGACGCTGGCTTCGCCATGGGGCCGCTTCAGCCCTAGGGCTGCATGGCGGCCGGTCGCGTCCGGCAAGGGCCAGCAGGGATAAGGGTGCGGAAGCGGCGTGGACGCTAGTGGGCGGGCGGGGACCGTACGATCCTCGTCTCCCACTCCTCTCCACTGGGCGCTGCTCTACTCTGCGCTCTCGGCGCCCTGTGCTCCGCGCCTTTAGCTAAGGCCCCGCCTGGGAGCCTGGGAGCCCCGCCCCCACCGCCAGGCCCCGCCCCCAACAGCCCTGCGGGCTCTTGTCCCAGCCTCACCCGCCTCCCGGATCCAGTCCGGTCCTCAGCTATGGGCGCGTGGGAGCGGCACGCACGATGGAGCGCAGTGGCAAAGCCAGGGAGTGACTTGTTAGGCGAAGTTTCCCTATAATCGCCATCAGCTCTCTCTGAGCCAACCTTCATAAACGGGCAATCTAAATAAAAACTGCGTTTGAGGTAAACGCCGCCTTAGAACGGGTCCCTGAGTCCTGCGTTTCAGAACTGAAGGCAGCCCCTTGTCCCCTACCAAGGAGAGATTTCGAAGCGGCCTGCTGGGGGCTGAGGCTTCTTTCTTCCACTCCCCTTCAAACCCCCCACCCCCGCTGTGTTCCTCCGCTCTGGAGCGGGTGTTCTCGCCTCAAGGACAGCCTGTGCACGGTCAGCAGAGTGCGAGAGGGGCTGGCTCCGGCTTCGCTCCGCGCCTGCCTTCGGATGATTACGTCGCGGTGTGGCCCTAAGACAGGTTTCAGCCTCGCCGCGCCTGACTGAAGCTGAAGCATCCTGGACCCCACCCCCCACCCCCTGTGGTGTGGGGACTGAGGCCGTGAGCTAGACTGTTCCCTGAGGTGAATGAGAAGAGACCAAGGAGACCTCTTCTCAAGGGAGAGTTAAGCTGCCTCCATTCATGCCTGAAAGTCGAGTATTAAAGCTGCATGCTTTAGGGTAAGCCAGGTATTTTTCTTTGCTAACGTGGATCCCCTCCAGCACCCCACCCCCTTCTTCCCAGGTGGAATTCGTTGTTAGTCAGCCTGGCTTTCTTTACAAAAAGGAGACTGGGTGAAGTGTGTTTTGAGGGAAAAGGGAAGTAGGTGGGAAGTTGAAACCTTGGGGCACTATGAAGCTACAGGGTGTCCCTTCCCAGGACCTCTGCAGAACAGAGGGAGTGGCCGGGGATCTCCTGCCAGGAGAGATGAACAGCTAAGGGAGAAGCGAGGTTGGGATTGAAGCGCTGCTGATGGGAGGGAGGGAGTTTGAGAAGAAATTGGACCCTCCCTCTATCTGCCCTAGGGTCTCCTTCTTCATCCTTCCACCCCCTTGCCCACGCACAGAACTGAAGAGTGGGCCAGACCAGATCCGGGCCAGGGTGACTACGTGGGGCGTGGCAAGGAGGAGCACAGAGTTGTGGCCGGTGGGAAACCCTTAAAGTGCTGGGAGCATGACAATGCTTGGGGGAGCCGGGTCGGTTTTGAGATGGAGCTGCCGGGTCCCCCACCCTCTCCTCGCTGCCATTTTTGCATCCTCAGCATCCTGTATCTCCTAGATCTGCCCTGTTGTTTGAAACCCAGGGATGACCCATTACCGCGCGGTGGGAGTGACTGGAGGAGGCGAACCTTTGAGCCCCACCGTACGAATGACCAACGCCCTTCTCAGATCTATTGCTCGCCCTCTGGGATCAGGGGCCCTCGAGGTCGCGTTCTGCTCCAAACCTGTACTTCCACCCCGCCCCAGCTCCCAGAGGCCCCTCTAGGAACAGCCCTAGGAGTCGGAGACACAGTAGTCTGGAGAAGACACAACAGTCTGCAGCGCGTGGCAGGGCGTAGGGAACCTCAGGCCCTGTAAGACTAGGGCAGTTGTGGGACTTAAAGAGCATCAGTTTCGTTAGGCCCGAGAAAAAGTCCCAAAATGGCTGGAATCTATGTTCGAACGGGCTGATAAGCGCAGAAGCGAGCTCTCCATCCCACGGGAGTATGCGAGCCAAGGCTGAACGTTCACTTGGAAGGGATCACGCAGGGGTCTACGATTCGGAGGCAGGGGCCAGGAGTTTACGTCGGGTGAGGATAAGACTGTTCTGCGTTTGCCTTTGCTCTGAGCTGGCGCTAGAAAGCGCCGCCCCGCGGTCCCCCTCCACTGGCGCCAGCTCTAGAAGACTCGATTCACTTCGTTCCGCAGTCAGTGAAGGGAGACCGGGGGAAAAAGGCCCGCGCCCCCTCCCGCCGCTCCCCTCCTTTTCCCAGCTCCCTCTGCAGCACTTAAAATGTAAATGTACATCGTGATTAGCCGCCGGGTCGCTAATTACCGCTGAAGCCATTCATTACTCTGACAGCGCGCGTTGCAGCCCGCCGGCTGTGCGCTCCTGCGGGGCCGCGGAGTGGCAGGACCGGGTGCGGAGCGAAGAGGGGGAGGAGATCGCGGGCAGGGGAGCGGAAAGATTCGAGTGGGGGGGCAGCGAATCAGTGGAGCGACGCTGGCAGGCCAGAAGCTAGGGCGGGAGAGGGGACAAAATGCTGGACGGTGACGTGCGGGGGCCGAGAGAGGCGAGGTTTGCCCAGGGCTGTTAGGAAAGAAGGCGAAGGAGCCGTAGCAAGGATCGCAGAGAAAGGGGGCGCTGTGAGCGAGGAAACCGGGACGAGGAGCGAGGCGACGGCAGGATACTCTGGGGTCGGCTGGGAAGGGAGTAGAGGGCTCAGCTCTGGGAAGGTGGATAAATAAATTTGAGCATCTGTGGTGCACACTCTGCGACAGTTAGAAACATGGAAAGACAGTCAAGACTTTCTGTTGAATGAACTAGGTACCAGCTATCCACACAGTAGGACAGGTATTTTTTAAGCTAGGGAGTGAGGAATCTATTTCTGTGTGCACGTTTATAGATGTAAATGTATTTTTAAAATAACTGCAAGAAAACAGCACACTTCATCTGTTACCTCTGAAGCTACATTTTGTTGGCCTCTCTAAGGAAAGAACTACTAAGTATGAATATAAAATTAAGCCCAGAGTTTTGAAATAGCCTTTGTTAAGTGAGGTCCTGACTTTGAGCCTGAGGTTCATTAACTTCTTTTCACCTCTGTGACTTGGGCATTTTTTTTTTTTTTTTTCCTATTTTGGCCTCCCCTCGGCATATGGAGTTCCCTGGGACCAGGGATCAGGTCCTAGTGGCAATTGCGACCTTCTCCAGTGCTGCAGCAACAAGGCTGGATCCTTTTATCCATTGCGTGGGGGGGAGGGGCAGGGCAGAAATCGAACCCGCAACCTGGTGCTTTGTGCCAGACCCTGTACTACGCGCTCACCTGTACTAACTCATTTCATACAACAATGAAACCACTACCCATTTCGTACCCATCAGGTAGAGCCAGATCCAGAGTCTGTCTGGCTCCAGAGTCTGTTCTTTTCTTTTCTTTTTCTTTTTTTCCCTCCCCCCTCAACCTCCCTCTCTGGCAACCACCAATCTCTTCTCTGTATCTACGAGTTAACTTCTGTTGTTGTTTTTAGATTCCACATATAAGTGAGATCATACATTATTTATCTTTATTTCACTTAACATCATGTATGTATACATACATAACACACAATGGAATATTATACATACACACACACCACATCTTCTTTATTCTTTTATATGTCAATGGACACTTAGGTTGCTGTCATGTTTTAGCTATTATAAATAATTCTGCAGTGAACATGGAGAGGCATATGTCTTTTAGAATTAATGTTTTCATTTTCTTTAGAAATACCCAGGGTATGGGAGTTCCCGTCGCAGTGCAGTGGTTAACGAATCTGACCAGGACCCATGAGGTTGCGGGTTCGATCCCTGGCCTTGCTCAGTGGGTTAAGGATCCAGCGTTGCCGTGAGCTGTGGTGTAGGTCGCAGACACGGCTCGGATCCCGAGTTGCTATGGCTCTGGCGTAGGCCGGCGGCTACAGCTCCGATTAGACCCCTAGCCTGGGAACCTCCATATGCCCTGGGAGTGGCTCAAGAAAAAGGCAAAAAAAAAAAAAAAGAAAGAAAGAAAGAAAGAAAATACCCAGGGTAGAATTGCTGGATCATACAGTAATTCTATTTTTAATTTTTTTTCTTCTGTCATTTTAGGGCTGCGCCCACAGCATATGGAAGTTTCTAGACTATGGGTTGAATTGGAGCTACAGCTGCCGGCCTACACCACAGCCACAGCAACGCAGGATCTGAGCTGCATCTGCAACCCATACCACAGCTCACGGCAACGCTGAATCCTTAACCCATTGAGTGAGGTCAGGGATCGAACCCACAACCTTCTGGTTCCTAGTTGGATTTGTTTCTGCTGCACCATGATGGGAACTCGCTATCAGAGTCTGTTCTTAAGCATGGCACTAGACCATCTGCAAGAGGAAGGAGAAGCAGAGTGGAAAGCCATCAGCTCTAGGTCTCCCCAGCTACCCATGATGAAGGTCCAGAACTTCAGGATAGAATTCTGCTCTGCCAGCTGCTTGCCTGGGATAGCAGGCATCAGGACTGCACTTCCTCCTCCTGCTTTGACCTTGGGGCAGAGCTAGGGTGCTTTGTTTATGCCTTCCCAGAATTATAAATATCCTTCAGGGGTATACTGAGTTTTTCTACAACTTACAAAATGCTTGCCTATCTAACACCCAGGAGCAGCTAGTAGGGTGGTTAACAGTGTGTACTCTGGAGCCAAACACCCGGATTTGAGTCCCAGCTCTGCCACTTGCTAGCTGTGCCCTTGATCAAGCTATGGAAGCTCTCTGCACCTCAGTTTCTTCTGTTGTAAAATGGAAACTATGATGGTGATAACAGGATTATCTCTTAGAATTGCCCCAGGTCCCCCCCATTCCCCCTCCAGGACCTCTATGAGATCACCACTCCCGAAAATCCCTTGTCCAAACTTTGCTTGTAGGCAAAAGTGGAGGATGGGTAGAGTTAAAAAAGAAAAAGAGGAGTTCCTGTGGTGGCTCAGCACTTTATGAACGGGGCTAGTATCCATGAGGATGCAAATTCGAATCCTGGCCTTGCTCAGTGAGTTAAGGATCAGGCATTGTGGTGGAGGTCACAGATGCAGCTCAGATCTCTAGTTGCTGTGACTGTGGCGTAGGTCGGCAGCTGCAGCTCTAATTTGACCTCTAACCTGGGAACTTCCATATAGCACAGGTGCAACAGTAAAAAAAGCAAAAAAAACAAAAACAAAAACAAAAACAAACAAAAAAAGGAGTCAGAGCAGGTTGTCAGCCCTCATGGGGCAGCCAGAGCTGCTGCGCCCCAGCTGTTTGTTGACAGGCAGGAATGCTGACCCAGTGGTTTTATTTTGCTTGTGTGTGATTTAACATTTTCTGCTTCATTTCAATGGGGAGTAGTTGTATCAGCTTTTCTGAATGTTACATACAGAGATCCCTTCTCCCAACACATCCTGTCAGAGTCTGACTTATAATAAACAGTGTAATTCTTTTTTTTTTTTCTGGCTGCACCTGCAGCATGTGGAAGTTTCCAGGTCACAGAGTGAACCAGAAAAGAGGTTGCTACCTGCACCATGGCTATGGCGATGCCAGATCCTTAACCCACTGCACCACAGGAAAACTTTTTCTATTGTCTTAAAATGAATTTTATTATATTTATAGTTGTATAGCCATCATCACAACCTAATTTTATAACATTTCCATCCCAAATCCCCAGCCCATCTCTCCCCCCACCAACTTGTCTCCTTTGGTAACCATAAGTTTTTTTAAAATCCATAACTCAGTTTCTGTTCTGCAAAGAAGTTTATTGTATCCTTTTTTCTTTTTCTGCTTTTTAGGGCCACACCTGCAGCATATGGAGGTTCCCAGGCTAGGGGTCGAATCGGAGCTGTAGCCGCCGGCCTACGCCAGAGCCATAGCAACTCGGGATCCGAGCCGTGTCTGCGACCTACACCACAGCTCACAGCAATGCCGGATCCTTAACCCACTGAGCAAGGGCAGGGACCGAACCGGCAACCTCAGGTTTCCTAGTTAGATTCATTAACTGCTGCACCATGATGGGAACTCCTCTATCCTTTTTTTAGATTCCACATATAAGTGATAGGATATGACCTTTGTTTCTCACTGTCTGACTAACTTCACTTAGCATGATAATTTCTAGGTCCATTCATGCTGCAAATGCCATTATTTGATTCCTCTTTATGGCTGAGTAATATTCCATTGTGTATATGTACCACACCTTCTTTTTCCATTCCTCTGTCAATGGATGTTTAGGTTTCTTCCATGTCTTGGCTATTGTATTTGGTGCTGCAATGAATGTTGGGATACATGTATCTTTTCAAGTCATTTGTCTGGGTAGATGATTAGGAGTGGGCTTGCTGGATCAAAATAATTTTATTTTTAGTTTTTTGAGGAGTCTCAATACCGTTTTCCATAGTGGTTGCATGAATTTACATTCCCACCAACAGTGTAAGAGGCTTCCCTTTTCTCCACACCTTCTCCAGCATATATTGTTTGCAGACTTTTTGATGATGGTCTTTCTGGCTGGTGTAAGGTAGTATTTCATGGTAGTTTTAATTTGTGTTTCTCTAATAATTAGTGATGTTGAACATCTTTTCATGTTTTTTTTTTTTTGGCTATCAGTATGTCTTCTTTGGAAACTTGTCTGTTTAGATCTTCTGCCCATTTTTTGGTGGGGTTGTATGCTTTTTGGTATTGAGATTCAGGAGGTGTTTTTATATCTTGGAGGTTAATCCCTTGTCAGTTGCTTCATTTGCAAATATTTTCTCCCAGTCTGTGAGCTGTCATGTGATTTTGTTCAGGGTTTCCTTTGCTGTGCAAAAACTTTTAGGTTTAATTAGGTCCCATTTGTTTATTTTTGCTTTTATTGTCATTACTCTAGGTGGTGGATTTGAAAAGATATTGCTGTTGTTTATGTCAGAGAGTGTTTGGCCTATGTTTTCCTCTAAGAGTTTTATAGTGTCCGGTCTTGTATTTAGGTCTTTATCCATTTTGAGTTTATATTGTATATGGTGTTAGGAAGTGTTCTAATTTCATTCATTTACATGTAGCTGTCCAGTTTTCCCAGTGCCACTTATTGAAGGGACTGTCTTTTCTCCATTGTATATCCATGCCTCCCTTGTCATAGATTAGTTGACTGTAGGGTGTAATTCTGAGCTTTCTATCCTGTGCTTTTGATCTATATTTCTGTTTTTCTGCCAGCACCATACTGTTTTGATGATTGTAGCTTTGTGGTATAGTCTGAAGTGCATGAGCTTGATTTCTCCATTTCCATTTTTCCTTCTCAGGATAGCTTTGGCTATTCCGGTTTTTTTGTGCTTTGAAACAAACTTTAAAATATTTTGTTCTAGGAGTTCCTGTCTTGGCTCAGCAGAAAATCTGACTAGTATCCATGAGTTTGCAGGTTTGATCCCTGGCCTCGCTCAGTGCGTTAAGGATCTGGCATTGCCATGAGCTGTGGTGTAGATCACAGACGCAGGTTGGATCCCATGTTGCTGTGGCTGTGGTATAGGCCAGAGGCTACAGCCCTGATTTGACCTCTAGCCTGGGAACCTCCAAATGCTGCAGGTGTGGCCCTAAAATGACAAAAAAATATATATTTTTTCTAATTCTGTGAAAAATACCATTGGTAATTTGATAGGGACTGCATTGAATCTGTAGATTGCCTTAGGCAGTATAGTCATTTTGACAATATTGATTCTTCCACTCCAAGAGCATGGTATATCTTTCCATTTGTTTGCATCATCTTTGATTTCTTTCATCAGTGTCTTATAGTTTTCAGAGTACAGATCTTTTGTCTCTTTAGGTAAGTTTATTCCTCAGTATTTTATTATTTTTCATGCAATTTTTTAATGAGATTGTCTCCCTAATTTCTCTTTCTGATCTTTCATTGTTAGTATATAGAAATGCAGCCAATGTCTGTGTATTAATTTCATATCCTGCAACTTTACCAAATTCATTGATGAACTGTAACAGTTTTCTGCTGGTGTCTTTAGGATTTTCTAGGTATAGTATCATGTCATCTGCAAACAGCAGTAGTTTTACTTCTTCCTTTCCAATTTGGATTCCTTTTATATCTTTTTCTTCTCTGATTGCCATGGCTAGGACTTCCAAAACTATGTTGAATTATAGTGGTGAGAGTGGACCTCCTTGTCTTGATCCTGATCTTAGTGGGAATTCTTTCAGCTTTTCACCATTGAGAATTATGTTATCTATGGATTTGTCATAGATGGCCCCTATTATGTTGATGTAGGTTCTCTCTATGGCCACTTTCTGGAGGGTTTTTTTTTAATCACAACTGGGTGTTTGATTTTGTCAAAAGCTTTTTCTGCATCTATTGAGAGGATCATATGGTTTTTATTCTTCAGATTGTTAAAGTGGTGTATCACATTGATTGATTTGAAGATATTGAAAAATCCTTGCAACTCTGGGATAAATCCCACTTGATTGTGGTGTACAATCCTTTTTTTTTGTTTGTTTGTTTGTTTGCCTTTTTATAGGGCTACTTCCCACAGCATATGAAGGTTCCCAGGCTAGGGGTCTAATCAGAGCTGTAGCCACTGGCCTACACCAGGGCCACAGCAACACAGGATCTGAGCTATGTCTGCGACCTACACCACAGCTCATGGCAATGCTGAATCCTTAACCCACTGAGCAAGGCCAGGGATTGAACCCACAACCTCATAGTTCCTAGTCGGATTCCTTAACCACTGTGCTATGACAGGAACTTCTACAAATCTTTTAATGTACTACTGGATTTGGTTTGCTAGTGTTTTGTTGAGGATTTTGCATCTATATGCATCAGTGATATTGGCCTGTAATTTTCTTTTTTTGAGTGTGGTATCTTTGTCTGGTTTTGGTATCAGGGTGATGGTGGCGTCATTGAGTGAGTTTGGGAATGTTCCTTCCTCTGAAATTTTTGAAATAGTTTCATAAATATGGGTGTTAACTCTTCCCTAAATTTTTGATATAATTCTTCTGTGAAACCATCTGGTCCTGGAATTTTGTTTTTTGGAACTTATAAAATCACAGTTTCATTTTCAGTACTTGTAATTGGTCCATTCATCTTTTTTATTTCATCTTGATCTAGTCTTGGAAGATTGTACTTTTCTAAGAATTGTCCATTTCTTTTAAGCTGTCCATTTTATTAGCATACCGTTGCTTGTAGTAGTCTCTTAGGTTCCTTTGCATTTCTGTGATGTCTGTTGTAATTTCTCCTTTCTCATTTCTAATTTTATTGATTTGAGTCCTCTCCCTTTTTTCTTTTTCTTTTTTGGATGAGTCTGGCTAAGGGTTTATCAATTTTGTTGATCTTTTCAAAGAACCACCTTTTAGTTTCATTGATCCTTTCTATGGTTTTCTTCATTTCTATGTCATCGATTTCTGCTCTGATCTTTATGAATTCTTTCCTTTTGCTAACTTGGGGTTTTGCCTGTTCTTCTCTAATTGCTTTAGGTGTAGAGTTAGGTTGTTTATTTGAGCTTTTTCTTGTTTTCTGAGGTAGGCTTGTATTGCTCTAAACTTCCCTCTTAGAACTGCTTTTGCTGCATCCCATATGTTTTGATTTGTTGTATCTTTATTGTCATTTGTTTTTAGGTATTTTTAAATTTCCTCTTTGATTTCTTCAGTAATCCCCATTGGTTGTTTAGTAGCGTGTTGTTTAGTCTCCATGTGTTTGTGGTTTTTTTGCAGTTTTTTTTTGTCTTTTTAAGGCTGCTCCAGTGGCATATGGGGGTTCCCAGTTTAGGGGGTGAATTGGAGCTGTAGCTGCCGGCCTATACCACAGCCACAGCAACGTCAGATCCAAAGTCTGTGACCTACACCACAGTTCATGGCAATGCCAGATCCTTAACCCACTGAGCAAGGCCAGAGGTAGAACCCATGACCTCATGGATACTAGTTGGGTTCGTTAACCACTGAGCCACAATAGGAACTTTGATCACTATGCTTTTTAGGACTGCACCCACAGCATATGGAGGTTCCCAGGCTAAGGGTCTATTCGGAGCTGTTGCTGCTGAACTATGCCAGGCCAGATCCAGGCCATGTGTGTGACCTACACCACAGCTCACAACAACAACAGATCCTTAACCCACTGAGCGAGGCCAGGGATTGAACCCGCAACCTCGTGGTTCCTAGTTGGATCTGTTTCCGCTGTGCCATGACAGGAACTCCCTCTTTGGGTTTATTTTGTATGGTACTGGTTGTGCTTCCTGAATTTGAGTGAGTGATTCCTTTCCCATGTTAGGGAAGTTTTTGGCTGTTATCTTTTATTATTATTATTTTTATTTTTTATTATCTTTTCTGTTCCACATCAGTGATTTTCACTAGTCTGTCCTTCACCTAACTTATTCATACTTCTGCCTCCTGTATTCTGCTGTTGGTTGTTTCTAGTGAATTTTTTGTTTTAGTTATTGTGTTTTGCATCTCTGCTTGCTTAGTCCTTAAATCTTCTATTTCATTGCTCAGTGTTTCTTGTAATTTATCAATCTTTGCCTCCTCTTTACTTCCAAGATTTTTTTTTTTTTTTGCTTTTTAGGACCTCACCTGTGGCATATGGAAGTTCCCAGGCTAGAGGTCTAATTGGAGCTACAGCTGCCAGCCTACACTGCAGCCTCAGCAACGCCAGATCCAAGCCATGTCTGCAACCTACCCCACAGCTCACAGCAATGTCGGATCCTTAACCCACTGAGCAAGGCCAGGGATTGAACCCACAACCTCGTGGTTTCTAGCCAGATTCGTTTCTGCTGTGCCACGATGGGAACTCCTTTATTTCCAAGATCTTGAATCATTTTTACTATTATCAGTCTAGAGTCTTTTTCATGGAGGCTGATAATCTCCAGATCACTTGGCTGTTTTTCTGGGGTTTTTTCTTGCTCCCTTATTGAGTTATAGTTCTCTGACTTTTCATTTTGTATAAATTTTGGTGTGGTCTCTTTTTTGCAGACAATAGGGTTATAGCCTCTCTTGCTTCTGATGTCTGCCTCCTTGTGGCTGAAGTTGGTACAGGAGCTAGCTGCAGGCTTTCTGGTGGGAGGGACTGGTGCCTGCCCACTGGTAGGTGGAGCTGATTCTTATCCCTCTGATGGGTGGGGCTTTGTCTCTGGGTGTGATTAGAGACAATGGTGTGCCTGGAGGGGTGGTGTCTTTAGG
Source organism: Phacochoerus africanus (assembly GCF_016906955.1). Classification (NCBI taxonomy): domain Eukaryota; kingdom Metazoa; phylum Chordata; class Mammalia; order Artiodactyla; family Suidae; genus Phacochoerus; species Phacochoerus africanus. The sequence goes on along the minus strand of NC_062552.1, from coordinate 59,833,409 downwards.
CAACCTGTTTGCTGATGGGTGGGGCTGTGTTCCCACTAGGTTTGTTGTTTGGCTTGGGGCTGCTCAGCCCTGGTTGGTGAGGCCAGATTTTTCCAAAACAGCCACCTCCAGGGGAGTTCATACTGATGATTATTCCTGAGACCTTTCCCTCAATGTCATTCCCCCACAATGAGCCACAGTCACCCCCTGTTTTCCCAGGAGATCCTCAAAGTACTGCAGGCAGGTCTGGCCAGATTCCTAGAAAGTCTCTGCTTTGCCCTGGGACCCAGCACACATGAAATCCTGTGTGCGCCTTTCAAGAGTGGAATCTCCATTTCCCCTAGATCTCTGGAGCTCCTGTGTTCGAGCCCCACGTACCCTCAGTGCATGCTCTGGGGGCTCCTCTTCCCAAAGCCAGATCCCCAGGCCTGGGAACCTGACGTGGCTCAGAACTCTCATTCCCGTGGCTGAGCCTCTGCATATAGGGGACTGCCCACCTGGTCTGGGGACTGCCCACCTGGTGGGTATGGGGCAGTCATTTCTCCTACTGTCTCGATGTTAGAAAGGAGGCAAAGGCTGGAGCAATAAGATTGCAAGCAGAGTTATTGACCAAAAGGATGGTTGGGAGCTCTGAGCAGGCAAGACTCAGGCTCCCTCTGCAGAGGAGTGCTTGTTTTTTTATAGACAGGGGTTGTTTTGTTGAGCCATGTAGTCTGCGGCTTTGGGGCTATTTTGTCTTTGGGAACTCATCTGTTTCATGGGCCTGTTTGATAAGAAGGAGTCTGCAGAGTTCCCGGCATGGCTCAGTGGAAACAAATCTGGCTAGTATCCTTGAGAATGAAGGTTCGATCCCTGGCCTTGCTCACTGGGTTAAGGATCCGGTGTTCCCATGAGCTGTGGTGTAGGCTGCAGACACAGCTTGGATCTGATGTTGCTGTGGCTGTGGTGTAGGCTGGCAGCTGTAACTCCAATTCAACCCTAGCCTGGGAATTTCCATATGCCATGGGTGCGGCCCTAAAAAGACAAAACAAACAAACAAAAAATAAAAAGAAGGAGTCTGCAAGTCTGGATTTAGCTGGGTTATGCTGATTTTTTTTGTCTTTTTAGGCCTTGTTTCCTTTTCTGACTAAGACTCTACGCAGCCTCCTCTTTGTCTTCTGGAGTAGGATATCTTTTTTTGACAGTTTCCAATCCTTTTTGTTGAAGGTTGTTCAGCAGTTGGTTGTCATTTGTTGCTTTTATGGGAGAAAATGAGCCCCATCCTTGTACTCCACCATCTCAATCCTAAAGTGAACTTCTTAAGCAGTGTAGTTTTTTTTTTTTTTTTTTTTGCTCCAGTCCCCTGGGATCTGGAGCATTGGGAAAGAACCAGGAAATAGTTTCCTCTTCCCTGGACCACCTCTCTTCTTGGCAATCGTCCCGTCCCCACATCCCCATGGTAGTGAGAGTAGAAACAGCTCTTTTTAACCTAATACCCCTGTCACCTCCATTCCTCAGCCTACTGGCCCAGAACAGAGCCCCCAAATCAAGCTGGAGAAATTGAGGTTCATCCCAGTTCAAGGAGCTACTTGGTCAAATCCCCTTTACGACCATGAGGGTTCCCTGTCACCACCAGGTAACTGTCTTCTCTTCTCTTGAACAAATGACGAAGTTAACCAAGTGTGCCTGCTCTCCGTTTTTGTGAAGTAAATCACAAGGCACCCTTTACATATTGTTCTAGAACATAAATTTTATATATTTCGACAAGGGAAAAATCACATTTTGTTTGCAGAATTCCTGGGAGAACACTTTCTCTGCTCAGAAATTAGGCATACTTGGTGGTTAATGACCTGCCCAGTGAACCTGCCTTGGGAAAGATAATAGTTGTGCTCGAGTGTCACCAGCTCCCATCATTTCTGCTTCCGGAGAAGCCATGGGAACAGGCAGAATTCCTCTCCTCTCTGAAGCAGCTCTCCATTGCACCCACAGAACTTCACTGTGGGTGGTGGGCACACCTTTCAGATTCTGCCTCTGACGTTCAAGCGAGGAACACAGATCCTGTGTTTCCAAAAATGAAATCCCAAATTTCATTTTTTTGAGTGTGACAGTTTAGTGTTTTTTTTTTTTTGTCGTTGTTGTTTTGTTTGCCGTTTTGTCTTTTCTAGAGTTGCACCTGCGGCATATGGAGGTTCCCAGTCTAGGGGTCCAATTGGAGCTGTAGCCGCCGGCCTACACCACAGCCACAGCAATGCAGGATCTGAGCCGCGTCTGCAACCTACACCACAGCTCACAGCAACACCGGATCGTTAACCCACTGAGCGAGGCCAGGGATTGAACCCACAACTTCATGGTTCCTAGTTGGATTCATTAACCACTGAGTCAGGACTGGAACTCACAGTTTAGGTTTTTAAATGTTGCCAAATGTTTCAGTTAACTGTTGCTGGCTAACTAATCACTTTAAAACCTAGTGGTTAAAAATAACATTGATTGACATTCTGGTTGTAGCTCAGTTGTAGCAAACCTGACTAGCATGCATGAGGATTTAGATTCAATTCTTGGCACTGCTCAGTGGATTAAGAATCCAGTGTTGCCACGAGCTGTGGTATAGGCTGAAGATGTAGCTCACATCCTGTGTTTCTGTGGCTGTGATGTAGGATAGCAGCTGCCAACCCGATTGGACTCCAGCCTGGGAACTTCCCTATGCAGCAGGTGCAGCCCTAAAAAAAAAAAAAAAGAAAAGAAAAAAAGAAATTCCCCTCCCCCCAAAAAAAACCCCCACTGATTTATTTTTTTTTCTTTTTCTTTTTAGGGCCATACCCATAGGTTATGGAAGTTCTCAGGCTAGGGGTGGAATCAGAGCTGTAGCTGCCAGCCTATGCCACAGCCATGGCAATACCAGATCTGAGTTGTGTCCTTGGCCTACACTGCAGCTCATGGCAAGGCCAGCTCCTTAACCCACTGAGCAAGACCAAGGATTGAATCCACATCCTTATGCACAAGGATGCACGAGTTGAGCCAGAATGGAAACTCCCTGATTTATTATTTCTAATGCTTCTGCAGTTTGTCTGGACTCAGCCAGGCAGTTCTGCTCCATATGGTGTCAGTTGGGGTCACTCACTGGTAGGCATTCAGTGGGATGCTTGGGGCTAGAACACTTAAAATGGCTTCACTCACATGTCTGTGCCTCAGATGAGGTAGCTGGAATGGCTGGGGTGCTGGCCGGGCCTCTCTTCACATGGTCTCTGGCCCAAGCTTAATTTTTAGTGACTTGATTCCAAAAAGATGAAAATGGAGGCTGCAAAACATCTTAAGGCCTTGACCCAGAAGTCACACATTATTATTTCCTTTGCATTCTAATGACGAAGCTCAGATGCACCAGCCCAGATTCAAAGTGCAGGAAAATAAACCCCACCTCTTGGTGGAAGGTCTGACATGCATTTACAGGCACAGGAGCCATCACTCTGTACAGTCTACCACATCAACAAACTCACATCACTAAAACATACATATCTGGGAGTTCCTGTTGTGCCTCAGCAGTAACGAACTCGACTAGTATCCATAAGGACGTGGGTTTGGTCCCTGGCCTCTCTCAGTGGGTAAAGGATCTGGCGTTGCTGTGAGCCATGGTGTAGGCTGGCAGACATGGCTCAGATCCCACATTGCTGTGGCTGTGGTGTAGGCTGGCAGCTACAGCTCTGATTCAAACCCTAGCCTGGGAACTTCCCTATGCCATGGGTGCAGCACTAAAAAGACAAAAAACGAACACCCCTGCCAAAACACACACACACACACATACACACACACAGAGGTCAATGTGGCCCACAGATGCAGCTTTTACTTGAAACTTGAAACTTTTAAGACATTCACCTGGAAACCCTTCATGACCAGGGACTTTTTATGGAAGGAGATCGGGATGAGGAGTAGCAGAAAAAGGAGACTCTGGGCTTTCCCTGGTGTTCATGTGGCCTTTGTTCTCTGGAGGAGAAGAATGTCAGAAGAATGTCACTGCCTACGCCTGACTATTATTACTTCCTTATTACTAACCTACTTTGAGACTGCTTCCATCCATAAGCCTGTATCCCCAAACTGCCCAGTTATAACCCGGTGGAAGAAGGCCAGCTGATTGCTGAGATCTCCTTTAATACTCTGATGAGTGCACTAGCTTTAGTCTAGGGAATCATCGTACGATTTTAATCAGGACTGTTTTGTTTAGGTTAGTACTTGGGAATTTTTACCTTGGATGCTAAGAAGGCTCTATTCCAGTTACCAACTGCCACCTGACAAATTATCTAAAATTGAGTTTTATAAAGCAATACTTTATTATGCTTACAGATACTGTGGTACAGGAATTCAGGCAGGGCATAGTAAGGATGGATTATCTCTTTCTCATCCAAATCTATGGTTTAAGCTGAAGACTTGAAGGCTGGGGGCTAGAATAATTTTTTTTTGGTCTTTTTGCCATTTCTTGGGCCACTCTCATGGCATATAGAGGTTCCCAGGCTAGGGGTCGAATTGGAGCCGTAGCCGCTGGCCTACGCCACAGCTCATGGCAACGCCGGATCCTTAACCCACTGAGCAAGGGCAGGGATCGAACCCGCAACCTCATGGTTCCTAGTCGGATTCGTTAACCAATGAGCCATGATGGAAACTCCTAGAATAATCTTAAAGTTTGTTTACTTGCACGTCTGTGGGTGCTTGCTGGCTGTTAGATGAAAGCCTCTCAGAGCTCCATGTGGGCCTCTTCATGTGGTCTTTCTGCTTGGATTAATTTGAACTTCCTCACAGCATGGTGACTTGATTCCAGAGTGAGCATCCAGTGAGAGAGAGAGCCAGGCATAAACCATGTTGCATTTTGTTTGTTTGTTTGTTTGTTTGTTTGTTTTTTGCTATTTCTTGGGCTGCTCCCGCGGCATATGGAGGTTCCCAGGCTAGGGGTCCAATCGGAGCTGTAGCCCCTGGCCTACGCCAGAGCCACAGCAACTCGGGATCCGAGCCGTGTCTGCAACCTACACCACAGCTCAGGGCAACGCCGGATTGTCAACCCACTGAGCAAGGGCAGGGACCGAACCCGCAACCTCATGGTTCCTAGTCGGATTCGTTAACCACTGCGCCACGACGGGAACTCCCCATGTTGCGTTTTCTGACCTAGTCTCGGGTGTCTGCTGTATCGTGCTTATCAAGGAAGTCCCTAGGAGTTCCCATCATGCCTCAGTGGTAAGGAAGCTGACTAGTATCCATGAGGATGCAGGTTTGATCCCCAGCCTCGCTCAGTGTGTTAGGGATCCACCGCTGCAGTGAGCTGTGGTGTGGGTCACAGATGCCGCTCAGATTACATGTTGCTGTGGCTGTGGTGTAGGCTGACAGCTACAGCTCCAATTGACACCTAGCCTGGGAACTCCATATGCCATGGGTGGAACCCCCAAAAGACAAAAAAAAAAAAAATCCCACAGGAGATAAGAAGGGGTGGGAATCAGAACAAAGCTGGAGGACTGGACTTAACCTGGGAGAGAGTGGGGAGACAACCGTCTCAGTATGTTTGGCTGCTATAACTACCAGAGGGGAGTTCCCCTTGTGGCTCAGTGGTTAACGAATCCAACTAGGAACCATGAGGTTGTGGGTTCAAACCCTGGTCTTGCTCAGTGGGTTAAGGATCTGGTGTTGCTGTGAGCTGTGGTGCAGGTTGCAGACACAGCTCAGATCTCCCATTGCTGTGGCTGCGGCATAGGTTGGCAGCTGCAGCTCAGGTTCGACCCCTAGCCTGGGAACCTCCATATGCTGTGGGTGCAGCTCTAAAAAGACAAAAGACAAAAACAAACAACAACAACAACCACCAAAACACACTAACCCCTAGTCACCTCCCAAAGGCCTCACATCCTAATACCATCACATTAGGAGTTAGGATTTCAACATATGAATTTAGATGGGGCACAAACATTCAGCCTAAGTAATGTCTCTTCCTCTGTGACAAACAGGAAGGAAGAAAAAGTGTTGGTTAATATTGGTTAATTTCCCCCCCTGAAAGTGGTGAGGCTACCTTCAGAGAATGAATGGCATGGGTACTACTGGGAGGAATTATCCCCAGTGGGCTTTTGCAGGTTCCACATTTAAGAACATCAGGTAATGGGAGTTTATTGAAAGGATACGCAGGGCAGAAGGCAACACTATTATTGATCATTTGTTCCAAATATGTATGGGGTCTCTGTTATGTGACAGGCACTGGTGTAGGTGCTGGGGATATGGCAGTGAACCGCACAAGGACAGTACTTGCTCAGTGGCTCTTACATTCTGGGAAATAAAAATAGCCCAGTAGATGTGCTCATCACCACCTCCATGGCACTGAGTCATTGGATGAGCAGAACTCCCCACGGCCTCTGCAGATGGCGCACAGAACAAAGCCCATGGCCCCCTGCATGTGCCTGGTTGTAGCAGGCCGCTCTATAGTATTTCGTGCTCACTAAGTGTGGCAGACACTGCTGTACCCTTCTTAGTATCCATGCTCCCTGTCTTCCTTCCTAATACAACAGTGATTTTATTTTGCAGAGAATGTGCCCAGTTAAAAAGCTAAAATGTGTCACACAGTCACTTCCTTGCCAAATAGGAGTGACAGTTCAGGACAATGAGAGATAAACGGAAATTATTGGGTAGGGCTTTCTGGAAAGCTCACTAAATGGGGGTGCAGACTCAGCTGGCATGCCCTTTGGCCCTTCCTCCTCCCAGCTGCCTGCAATGCAGCCATGAGGGGAAGCTATCTCAAAAGTCTGAGGAAAAGACCAAGAGATTTGCAGAAATTTCTGCCCTGAATCTTTTTTTTTCTTTTTATGCCCACATCTGTGGTCTGTGGAAATTCCCTGGCTAGGGGTTGAATTGGGGCTACAGCTGCAGGCCTACGTCACAGCCACACCAGAATGCGGTAGTGCCGATCCTTAACCCCCCGAGCAAGGCCATGGATCGAACCTACATCCTCATGGAGACTACGATGGGTTCTTAACTTGTTGAGCCACAATGGGAACTCCTCTGCCCTGAATCTTAAAGACAATGAGCCAACTCACTTATTCCTGGACTTCTCATTATGTGAGGAAAAAGACCTGTATTGTTTAAGCCCTTGATATTTGAGTTTTCTGTTGCACTTAACCAAGCTAAATCCATACATGATACACCAAGAATCGGCTGTGTTTGTTACCTGTGGTGGCCATGGGAATGGCTTCTCATGTCTTTTCTTTTCTTTTCTTTTCTCTTGTCTTTTTTAGGGCTGCGCCCATGGCATATGGAGGTTCCCAGGCTAGGGGTCGAATCCAAGCTGCAGCTGCTGGCCAACACCACAGCCACAGCAATGCGGGATCTGAGCTGTGTCTGTGACCCACACCACAGCTCACAGCAATGCCGGATCCTTAACCCACTGAGCAAGGCTAGGGATCGAACCCAAGTCCTCATGGATACTAATTGGGTTTGTTAATCACTGAGCAACGACAGGAACTCCTGCCTTCTCACATCTTTAATGACAGGGAGTACAACTGACCAAGGTTGCTGCTGCATTCTAAAATCCGTCACTGCGGAGCTCCTGATGTGGCACAATGGGATCATGGGATCAGTGGCGTCTTGGGATCGTTGGGACACAGGTTCAATCCCCAGCCAGGTACAGTGTTTTAAGGATGCTGTGTTGCCGCAGCTATGGCTTAGGTCTCAACTGCGGCTCAGATCTGATCCCTGGCCCAGGAGCTCCATATGTGGGGTGGCCAAAAATGAAAAAAAAAAAAGTCCACGTGGGCTGCTAATCAATGAACAGAGAGGGCATATTAAAGCAGGCTGATCTCTGGGAGATAGATGGAAGATGGGTGGTTTTGGCTAGAGGACTCCCTGGTGGCATTGCTGAACTTTTCTTAGAACTTCACTGCAGTCTAAGATGCTTCTACCCAGCTTACTTCCAGCTTCTTTCAGTTGCTCAGGGTCAGACTTATAGTGTGGTTTAGTGGTTCTCTCAGTCTCACCTTGCTCTCTCTTCATTTTCTCTAACAGATGGTCTTCCTTATAAATGTTTTGTTTATTTAATCCCACCTTGATGACAGCTTCTCTAAGGACTTGAAATAACACATTGCCGAAACTGTTTATGCCTTTTGTACTCACTATTGCAATTACATAATTAATAAAGTATAACCAAGCCAGAAGTAAGAGTGCAGAAGAAAGTGAATTATCATTTTTATGAAGACTAACTTTACTGCTTTAGAAAGTTTTGAAAAAGACAGTTGTTTTTAAAAAAGCTATTGGAGGGAGTTCCCGTCGTGGCGCAGTGGTTAACGAATCCGACTAGGAACCATGAGGTTGCGGGTTCGGTCCCTGCCCTTGCTCAGTGGGTTAACGATCCGGCATTGCTGTGAGCTGTGGTGTAGGTTGCAGACTCGGCTCGGATCCCGAGTTGCTGTGGCTCTGGCGTAGGCCAGTGGCTACAGCTCCGATTCAACCCCTAGCCTGGGAACCTCCATATGCCGCGGGAGCGGCCCAAGAAATAGCAACAACAACAACAACAACAAAAGACAAAAAAAAAAAAAAAAAAGCTATTAGAGTTCTTGTTGTGGCTCAGTGGTTAACGAACCTGACTAGGATCCATGATGATGCGGGCTTAATCCCCGGCCTTGATCAGTGGGTTAAGGATCCATTGTTGCTGTGAGCTGTAGTGTAGGTCGCAGATGAAGCTTGGATCCCAAGTTGCTGTGGCTGTGGTGTAGGCCGGCAGCTGTAGCTCTGTTTCAACCCCTAACCTGGGAACCTCCATATGCCGAGGGTTCGGGCCTAAAAAAAAAAAAAATTTTTTAGTTTTGCAAAATGAAAAATTTCTGGAGATCCTTTGTACAACACTTTGAATATACTTAATACTGCTGAACTGTATATTAAAAAATGGTTAAGATGGAAAATTTTTTTCTGATGTGTTTTCTTTTTTAAAATGGATTTTATTATATTTATAGTTGTATAACCATCATCGCAACCTAATTTTAGAACATTTCCACCCCAAACCCTCAGGCCACCCCCCCCTCTTTGCTACCCTCCCACCCCATCCCCTTTGGTAACCACAAGTTTTTCAAAGTCTGTGAGTCTGTTTCTGTTCTGCAAATAAATTCATTTGTATTCCTTTTTTTAGATTCCATGTATAATTGTTATCATATGATCTTTATTTCTCACTGTGTGACTGATTTCACTTAGTATAATAATTGGGTGTTTTCTTTCTACAATTAAAATAAATTTAAAAAATAATTGTTGAATTTGGATTGGGGAAACCTCGGTAAAAGATTTGGGAAATGGTAGAAATCCAAGAATCTGCCCTCAAATTGCTTTGCAAGTGTTCTAAAGCTCTTATGCATGTTATAGAACCTAGAAGTCTAGGCAATTTGTTAGGAGATGTTTTACAGGAAAAGAAATGTGGAATTCCAATTAGCAGATCCATACTCAAAGAAAAAGCCATAGGATTACATCAAAACCTTGGCAAAAAAAAGAAAAAGTTTGGCAAGTTAATACATGTTTATATGTTTTAACTTAAAACATGTCCAAAAAGAAAAAGAAAATAAAAAAATAAATAAAACAAAACAAACAAAAATGTCCAAATACATATCTTTTTTTTTTTTTTGGTCTTTTTAGGGCCCCACCTGTGGCATATGGAGGTTCCCAGGCTAGGGGTTGAATTGGGGCTGCAGCTGTAGCCCTACACCACAGCAACACCAGATCCTTAACCCACTGAGCGAGGCCAGGAATTGAACCTTCGATCTCATGGATACTGGTCATGAGAGGTATCTTCTGCTGAACCATGATGGGAACTCCCAAATACATATCATTTTAATGATACTCCTATTAAACCGAGTTTTTTGTTTAATTGACCAACTCCTGGTTTCAATTGCAACAGATGAGAGGGTTTCTAATTACAGTTTGGCTAGGGTAAAGGCTTGAGTATAGATACAAAGGAAGGATGAGCAACGAGGAGAGATGTTCCAGGCATCAGGAGGAGATTGATGAACAGGACTCAGGGAATGATGTCCAGACTGAAGGACATGTTAGGCTTTACTGAGAGGCTGGAAGAAGAGCAGACTGTAGTCCAAGAGGCAAGAGGGGAGGGTGAATTTCCTGGGCAAAATGATTCCTGGTGATGTAAGGCTGTGGGAACAGGTGGGGGGCTGCTGGAGTGAGGAGTCATAAGCCCAAGGTGTTAAGTGGGTCATTCTAACTCAGAAATCTTCTAGATGCTCAGCAAGATTGAGCCTACAAAAGAAATTGGGGACCAGTTATGTGCAAGAAGCAGTGATGTGCTGGAAGCAGCTTGTACTGGCTCATGAGAGCCAATTGTGAAAATTTCAATTTTGGACCTGGTTATTAAACACAGTCATTATTAGAAATTTATATTACCTTATAATGAAGTCAACTATATTAAAGCAAAGGCAATACATATTCAAAACTCATAACTTTTAATAAATTTACAACATTTTACTATTCATGCTCTTAAAGTTATTTGTTTCTTGTCTCTATAAGGCAGACATACTATGTGGTGGTATGCCGTGGTGCCTCTTTGCTCAACTCTGCATTCAGTGTCATCATGTTGGTAGCTCAAAATCAGCTATGGTGGAAGTGTTTACATCAGAGCTAGATTTGTTGTTTGGTCGATTACCTATATTCATTCATAAGTTGCAACTGAAGGTTGGCTATGGATACAAGAGTTAAAAAAACAATGAAAGCATTCTGTGAGAATCAATTAGCTACATAAAATTCATGCTATACAATTTTATTTATTATTTTATTTTATTTTATTTTTTCTTTTTGCTATTTCTTGGACCGCTCCCGCGGCATATGGAGGTTCCCAGGCTAGGGGTCAAATTGGAGCTGTAGCCCCTGGCCTACACCAGAGCCATAGCAACGCAGGATCCGAGCCTCGTCTGCAACCTACACCACAGCTCATGGCAACGCCAGATCCTTAACCCACTGAGCAAGGGCAGGGATCGAACCCTCAACCTCATGGTTCCTTGTCGGATTCGTTAACCACTGTGCCACAACGGGAACTCCTATTATTTTATTTTATTTTTTGTCTTTCTGTTTTTTCTAGGGCCGCACCCGCGGCTTGTGGAGGTTCCCAGGCTAGGGGTCTAATCAGAGCTGTAACCACCAGCCTTTGCCGCAGCCACAGCAACTCTGGATCCAAGCCATGTCTGCGACCTACACCACAGCTCATGGCAATGCCGGATCCTTAACCCACTGAGCAAGGCCAGGGATAGAATGCACATCCTCATGGATACTATTTGGGTTCATTACTCCTAAGCCAGGATGGGAACTCTTATTTATTTATTTATTTATGGTGGTGCCTATGGCATACAAAAGTTCTTTGGCCGGGTATAAAACCCACACATGCAGTGACCTAAGCCGCAGCAGTGACAACACCGGATCTTTAATGGACTGAGCCACCAGGGAACTCCAGTTGTATATTTTATTATATGTTAAACTGTGTGTTACACATACATATTAGTAAAACTTATAATAATAAATATATGTGTCCTTCTCTCTCTCTCTCTCTCTCTTGTTTTTAGGGCTGCACTTGTGGCTTTGGATGTTCCCAGGCTAGGGGTTGAATCAGAGCTGCAGCTGCTGGCCTACACCACAGCCACAGCAACACAGAATCCTAGCTGCATCTTTGAACTACACCACAGCTCACTGCAATGCCAGATCTGTAACCCACTGAATGGGGCCAGGGATCCATCTGAGACCTCGTGCATACTAGTTGGGTTCGTTACCACAAACCCACAACGGGAACTCCCACAGTCATTTTTGAAGGGTACTGGTCAGTAATTTTGTTGAATGTTCCTCAATTTGGCTTTGTTTGATGTTTTTCTTGTGATTAGATTGAAGCTGTGCGTTTTGGGGGCAAGAATATCATAGACCTTTGTGAAGTATATCAGGAGGCACATGATGTCACATCTTACTACTGATGATAGGGCTATTTTTGGAGGCAGGAGCACAGGAGGAGGAACAAACCCAGGTAAAATATCTTGGATTCCAGTTTGGGATGGGGCTGAAATGCAGGAGAGAATTCAGATGAGAGACAGAATTCTGGGAGCCCTGGCAACTTTAGAGGTAGTGCAGGACTCTGCAGGAGGCAAATTGCTGGGGGAGAAGATATCAGGCTAAGAAGGAGGAAGGGAGACTGGAAGTTAAAAGCAAGACTGACTTTGTAATATATCTAACTTGTCAGGCAGGTGAGGACTGGAATGTGTTCTGTGGATTTGGTATTTAAGGGCTCAGCCAGTGACCGAGATCAGTGCTTACCAGGCCAGGCCCAGGCTGGGACTTGTGAAGGGTATTTTTTCTCTCTGGACAGTTAGTGGGAGCAGGGTGGGAGGGGCCCTCCATTTTAACTCAACAAGTGAGCAGTAGGTGTTGCATGTTCAGAGCTGCTGGCAAGGCTGCAAGAGGTGGTGGTGTGTAGACTAGGAGGCTGCCTAGCCCTTCTAGCTGCCAGCAGAGCAACCTAACCGATGAAGCAGCTCTGCAAGTGTAGCGGTTGCCAAGTGCAAGTACAGGCGTGGCTGCCCTCAAGTGGTCTATTGGAAGCACTGCTGGTAGAAGGGAAGCAGTGCGAGGCAGTCATTGAGCTGGGTTTCCTGTATAGGCAAGAGGTTGGAGGTCCATAATCATCTTTTCTTTTTCTTCTTTTTATGACTGCACCTGTGGCATATGGAAGTTCCCTGGCCAGGGCTGCAGTTGTGGCCTATGCAACAGACACAGCAACACCGGATTCAAGCTGCATCTGTGATCTATGCCGTAGCTTGCTGCAATGCCGAATCCTTAACCCACTGAGCAAGGCCAGGGATCAAACCCACGTCCTCAGAGAGACAACTTTGGATCCTTAACCCACTGAGCCATAGCGGGAACTCCTAGAATCTCTTTGTTCTCTAGACTCAAGTTACCGCAGGGATCCCCATTTTTTTAATGGCTGACGGTCCTTTACAGAGTTATAATCAATAAGTTTTCAGTGTAATAAATTTTGGCAGTTTTATATACATTATAACTATCACCCAAAAAAGATATAGAATATTCCTACCACCCAGAAATTTCTTTTTCCAGTCAATCTACACCCATCCCCAACTGGAAGTCACTATTCTACTTTCTTTTCTTCTTCTTCTTTACTTTTTTTACTTTTTTTTTTGCTTTTTTAGGGCCGTAATTGTGGCATTTGTAAGTTTCCAGTCTAGGGATCCAACTGGGGCTATGGGTGCTGGCCTACACCACAGCCCCAGCAACACCAGATCCAAGCCTCATCTTCAACTTACCCTCACGGCAAAGCTGGATCCTTTACCCACTGAGCGAGGCCAGGGATCAAACCCGAAACTTCATGGTTCCTTGTCGGGTTCATTAACCGCTGTGCCATGACGGGAACACCTTTTTTGCTTTTTAGGGCTGCACACATGACATATGGACATTCTTAGGCTAGGGATTGAATCAGAGCTGCATCCAGCCTACACCACAGCCACAGCAACACCAGATATAAGCCATGTCTGTGACCTACACCACACACAGCTCAGGGCAACGCCGGATCCTTAACCCACTGAGTGATGCCAGGGATCGAATCCGAATGCTCATGGATACTAGTCAGATTTTTAACCTGCTGAGCCACAGCAGGAACTCCTATTCTACTTTCTATCACGTTAATTTTCTGTTTTTTTCCCCCCCCCTTTTTATGGCTGCACCTGTGGCATATATAAGTTCCTGGGCCAGGGGTTGAATCAGAGCTGCAGCTGGGGCTTACACTACTGCCATGGAAACACTGGATTTGAGCCACTTCTGTGACATACCCCTTCAGCTTGTGGCAGCGCCAGATCCTTAACCCGCTGAGGCAGGCTAGGGATCAAATCCAAATCATCACAGAGACAACGTGGGGTCCTTAACCTACTGAGCCATAATGGGAACTCTCTTAATTTTCCTGCTTTTATTTTTTATTTTATTTATTTATTTATTTTGGTCTTTTTGCCATTTCTTGGGCGAATCCTGCGGCATATGGAGGTTCCCAGGCTAGGGGTCTAATCGAAGCTATAGCCGCCGGCAACGTGGGATCAGAGCCACGTCTGCAACCTACACCACAGCTCACGGCAACACCGCATCCTTAACCCTCTGAGCAAGGGCAGGGATCGAACCCGCAACCTCATGGTTTGTAGTCAGATCTGTTAACCACTGAGCCACGATGAGAACTCCAATTTTCCTGTTTTTAAGCTTCATGTAAGTAGAATTGTATGGTATATATTTTTGGGTCTGATTTATTTGACTCAATGTAATATTTTGAGATTCATTCATGTTGTAGTTATCAGTTGCTCATTCATTCTATTGTTGGTTCACATTCTATTATTTGAATATACAATAATCTGTTTATATATTCACTTGTTTTATTTTATTTTATTTTATTTTATTATTTTTTGCTTTTCTACGGCTGCGCCTGTGGCATATGGAAATTCCCAGGCTAGGGGCAGAATCTGAGTTGCAGTTGCCAGACTACACCACAGCCACATTAATGCGAGCCACATCTGCAACCTATATCACAGCTCATGGCAATGCTGGACCCTTAACCCACTGAGCGAGGCTAGAAATCAAACCTGCATCCTCATGGATACTAGTCAGGTTCGTTACTGCTGAGCCACAACGGGAACTCCTCCATTCACTTGTTGATGGCTGTTTCTGGGTTTTAGCTACTACCAATAAGATTGCAATGAATTTGCAAGTCCATTGTGAATATATGTTTTTATTTCTCTTGGGTATAAACCTAGGGCTAGAACTGTTTAACTTTTTGAGGATCTGCCAGATTGTTTTGCAAAGTAGCTATACCCTTTATATTCCTCCAGGAGGCATAAGTGTTCGAATTTCTCCATATCCCTATAAATATTTGTCTTTTTGATTATAACCATTCTACTGGATGTGAAGTGGTATCTCATTGTGGTTTTGATTTGCATTTCCCTGATGACTAATGAGTTTGAGCATGTTTTCTTGTGCTCATCGGCCATCTGTATTTCTTCTTTAGAGGAATTGCTATTCACACCTTTTTTTTTTTTTTTTTGGCTGCACTTGCAGCATGTGGAAATTCCAGGGCCAGGGATTAAACCCACACCACAGCAGTGACCCAAGCCACAAGGCTGGATCCTTAACCCACTGAGCCACCAGGGAACTCCTTAGATCATATACATATGTAAATCAATCTTTCTTTCTTTCTTTCTTTCTTTCTTTCTTTCTTTCTTTCTTTCTTTCTTTCTTTCTTTCTTTCTTCTTCCTTCCTTCCTTCCTTCCTTCCTTCCTCCTTCCTTCCTTCCTTCTTTTTTTTAGGGCCACACCTGTGGCAGTTTCCGGGTTAGGGGTTGAATCAGAGCTACAGCTGATGGCCTACACCACAGCCATAGTGACACTAGATCTGAGCCACATCTGCGACCTATACCACAGCTCATGGCAATGCCAGATCCTTAACTCAGAAGGATCAAACCCGTGTCCTCATGGATACTAGTCAGATTTGTTTCCACTGCACTACAACAGTAACTCCCCATTTTTATATTTTTATGGTTGATTGTTTGTCTCTTTTATTATTGGGTTGTAAGAATTCATATATTCTAGGTGAAAGTCTCTTATCAGATATACTATTTGAAAATACCTTTTTCCATTCTATGGGTTGCCTTGGGGAGTTTCTTGTCTAATTGGGGAAAGAAGACAAACATGAGGAGTGCAGTAGTGGGAAGGAGGTGTGAGGGAAGAGGCATTGTAGGAGAGGTCCAGGGTGAATTCTCTGAGCTTCAGGTTGCCGTTGGGGTAGTGAGTGGGTTAGATGAGCTGCTCTGACATTGCCATGGCTCTGCAGGCAAGAATGTGAGTCACTGCATACTCAGTTCTGGGCTATCAGACAGACATATTTACATAAAGGCCAGGGACTTGGCATCTCATAAGACCAGGAGCATGGAGTAGGGTGGAGGGAACAGGAAGCTCTTTCTTAAGAAAGGTGTCTCCATGTTGCAAACTTCTCCAGGACTAATGGGTGACCTTGGAGGTGGCATGATGTGTCTTGAGAGTGAGGCAGACTTGGATTTAGATCTTGGTTGCAGTAGATGCTGCTACCTAGTGCCCCTTTAGCCGCTCCTGATAGCTTCTTACATTCTTATAGAAGATATTCGTATATTCTTACGGTATGTAAGTCTCTGGGATTTTTCCACCTAAGGGCTTTCTCTGCTCAGAAGACACACAGAGAAGTCTGGAAATGCCATGAGCAGCCTTTAACCCTTAGTTTCCTCATTCTTTTCGTGGGACCACTGGGCTGTATTTTGCAGTGATCCCCAGTAGGATCGAGCCCCCATTGCCCATGGTATTAACCTGCTCATTATTGCATCCCAAATTGAGTTCCTTTCTTTGTTTCAACTTCCTCCACTTCTCTTTTAGTGCTTCCTGGAATCATCTCTCAAATAGATCAGTGTCGGACTTCTCGTGTGGCTCACAAGGTAACTACTCAGATAGATCAGTGTCTGTTTCTGGGGAAACCCAACCTAAGATACTGGTTCTTCCACTTCTTAGATACATCCATTCTATTTCATTGGGCAGATCACCTCACCTCTCTGAACCTCACTTTCCTTATCTACAAAATGAGGATAGAAGCATTTACTTCATAGGATAGTCATGAGGCTTAGCATCTCGCTCAGACATGTTTAGGGTTTAGTAACTGCTACTAGTCCTCTTTTCTTTCCAGTTGCTTATTGTCCTGTAACATAGATATTCTCCCAGAGGCTCTTGCATAGACATGACTCATTAAACCATATCTAAGCAGGAAAATATAAGCAGCCTGAAGCGGGCCCTGTGGGGGACTGAATTACTGTTCCCTGTCACTTGCTCCTTCCCTGCTGTAGGATTAAACATTCTGTTTGTCAGGCCTTACATCCTCTAGAGGGAGCAAGTCTCCCTGTTGTCCATGCATTAGCCATAGGACATGCTTTGATGAGAGGTAAGTGAGCAGACATGACATTTATCACATTTGAGAAGAAGCTTTATATTTGTTATTGCATGTTTTGACTCCGGCTTTCTCGCTCCTGCCCTCCACCATGAGAAAGACATGTCCCCAGAGCCTAGTATACAGTATGAGCTAGCACTTATTAGACACTTATGGTGTACCAGGCACTGTCCCAATTGTTACATATGTCTATATCTGTTAATTCACTTCATCCTCAAAGGAACTTTAAGACATAGGTACTATTATCATCACCCTTATTTTACATATGTGGAAAACTAACCTTCGGTAAGGATGAGTGCCTGCTCAAACATATACAACTGGGAAGGGGCAGGCAGTCTGCCTTCTAGGTCCATATTCCTAACCATTGCACTATGTTCTTTCTCATAGGTGATCAACAAATTCGTGTTGAATGAAAGTTTGTTTAAATGATTGTAACTTCTGAAGTATTGTTTCCTTCTATTTACCCAAATTCTGATGTGGGTATGATCCACTGGAACAAAGATGGGCTTCTGACTTTGGACCTGGGGACTTTTCCTGCTTCAGTTGTTAGCCGAATAGGAGGCCCTTCTAATTCTCCTGATTGGGGAAAGTCATCTGCTGCTATCAGACGCTAAAGCAAACATTCCTCCCATGGGACCCACATAGTCCACAAGACATCTCTTGTAAATTCCATGTGGACCCCAGACATCTCCATTGTAGGCTTCAATGTGGACCTCAGACCCCTCTCCTAAAGACTCATATGAACCCCCATATCTTTCCTGAGGCCCATGTGGATTCCCAACATCTCTCCTGTAGAAGTCGTGCTTGATAACCTCCTCAGGGTCCCATTCATCATTTCACTGGGTGCTCTGACAACTCTGTAAATCAGCTAATGCTTGTCTTATAGCAGGATAGAGAGCAGTGACCATACAAATGAACTAGAATCAGGACAAAAAGAAGAACCCCATTGTCTTGCCTTATGGCCCATGACTCTTCTGTCCTGATGGACACAGATTATGTTTCCTGATTAAAAGTCCACAGCTACTGAGGGTCCCTCCCTTTTCTTGCCTCTCTTGCACTAATTCTCGTCTGCCTTTCTTTACTCCTACCCTCTTTCTATCCCAGCTGTGGGAGTGAGGCCCACTCCCAGCAGGCTGGAGACAGACAATGGGCCCTTATTCTGGGCAAAGAATCCCCACAGTGTCTCCCACCCACTGAGGCCCCATTCTAGGCCTAGGATGGTGTGGGTGGAGGGCACTGTGGAGGGCAGGAGCCACTCTGTCTGGCAAGACAGAGGGTGGCGCTGGCTGTAGATATCTGCAGGAGTTTACAATGTAAACATCACTCACAATAAAAGCCTGTCTTTCACTCCCAGCCCCATCTCTCCAAGTGCATCTCTCTCAATCCTCATTAGTTTTGGGTTTTAAACATTTATCCTGGTCTTTATTCACTTTCAGTGTTCATCTCTGCATATCATGATTTCCTTCTTTCTTTCCTTCCTTTTTCTGATTCTAAGCCTCCCCTTTCTATTCCTCTGTGTACCTTGTCAATCCCTATTTTTTACCTCTTTCTCACTTAGTTGTGCTCTCTCTCCTCTGTCATTCCTTGTCTTTTTTCTCTCCAAATCTTGATCTCTCCACGTCTCTCTTTGTGTTTCTATGTCTGTATGTTCATGGCTCTCCGCTCCTGTCTATTTTTTATCTTTTTTGGATCTGTGTGTCCTTGTTTATGTGTCATTTCTGTCTCTTTATGACTCAACTCTGATCTTCCATTCTCTATCCCCTTTCTGTCACCTTAGGGCTGTGGATCCGAAGTCCTTCATCAGTTACCACACTCTCCTGCTCTCAAAGCTCGCTTTCACTCTTCCTTTCTGCTACGTCCCAGCAGCTCCTGGGATCCGCATGGGAAGTTATTCTCCACAGTTTACAGATTTGAAAGCTGAGGTTCTGGTTGTTGGTACCAGACTTCCACTTCTGGGTCTCTTCCTTGACGTCCTCGCCTTGTTCTTTTCCCCTTTGTACCTGCCGAACACCTGATCCGGCCCTGTCCAGGAACTTAGTGCCTCGGACAGCTCCTGGGAAGTGCAGGGGCAGCCAAGCCTCCTTTCTCGCGAGAACAGGGGAAGCAGCCCTAGAGGAAGCACGAGAATCTCGCGAGAGCGGCTGCTGCAGGCAGGGGCGGTGCGGGCGCGCGCGCGAGGAGCTTGCCTGAGGCTCGCGCGCGCACGCACCCCGCCCCAGCCCTGGAGCGGCTCGCGGCCGGCTCCGCGCCGCATCGCTGGGTTTAGCGCACATAGCGCGGCGGCCTTTCGGCAGCCAAGCGGCAGCGGCGGGTGAGTACCGGGCCTAAAGGCCCAGAGAAGGGCTTTGCAGGGAAGTTGGCTCAGGGCGAGAGGGGAGTCACCCCATATCCAGCTTTATACCTCTACACCTCACCTTTGGCTGCAGGGGGCAGGCGGAGCTGAAGAGGTGGAGAGTGGAAGTGACCTTCCCTGCTTGGGGCGGAGGAATAGCGCCCTGGCTGCCCCTTAACCCCCATCATTCCCACTCCTGGTTCCCGCAGAGGGAACCCTAGTCTTGGATGACGTAAGACCCCTAAAATCTGGAGCCCGGGCCTTGGGCCCTTCATCCCACCCCCACACCAGCCCCACCTGGCGTTCCCTGGAAACAGGCTCCCACCTCCTGGGGATGGCGCACTCAGCCTGGGATGGGGGCGCCCGGAGGGAGGGTGACTGTGACCTTTGGGTCCTTCCTCACAAGAGGCGCCTGTAGGTCGACCCAGGTTGTACTTCCTACCCCTCAACCTTTGCCAACCCGAGGCAGCGGACCTTTGGACCGCTAGTCTGAGCCGCCGCGGAATTTCATAGGGTGGGTGCATTGGCTTGAGCCAGGGGTCCACCAGGGGTTTGGGATAGTGTGTTGGGGACGCTGGATGAAGCTTATTCTAACAGTGACAGGAGTCGGTCACGCGGCTGGGGGTGAGCTGTTTGGGAACCCATCCCTGTCTCTGCCTCTGGGAGTTTCAGATCCAGTGGTTGAGAAAACCAAATAGAGTGAGAATTCGCTATCTCAGGCGGTTCAAACCGGTAATGCCCCAACTGCAGGATGAGGTGTTTAGGGAGGGCAAGGCCGACTTTTCCCGTGGACGCCATGAACACAAGGAAAATGGGAGGCAAGAGCCAGGCTTCTTGGAGGAGATGAGATTTGGATGAGAGGAAGGATAAGAGAGGGGATTTCTGGGGAACGGTCTGGGCAAAGGCATAGAGGTGGGAACTAAGCATAGCTTTGGGGAGCCTGGCCTGTGAGCCCAGCCATGTGATGGTGCCCATGGTGTGGGAGAGTATGGAGAATTTTGCAGTCTGTGCCCTACCTGTTCTGCTTACAAGAGGCAAGCTTCTGAAAGAGGGAAATGGTTCTTGAAGGGGCATGACTGGCAGAGAGGTTTTGTTAGGGGCTGCACAGATCTTGTCAGTTGAGATTTGATCTGGGTTTGGTGAGCTTGAGTTGCTAAGAGAGGACTGTTTCTGGTCAATGGGCCACAGAAAAAGAATCTTCTTAGGTCTAGCAAACCCATGGAGAGTCAGCAGGGTCCTGGGAAGGGACCTCTGGATGGGGATCTTGGTCTCTGTTCCTGTTTCTTTAACCCTTTCCCTGGCTGGCTGACCACCTTTGAACAAATTGATTCCCCTCTCTGAGTATCTCTTTGCCAGCACCTTTCTCTAGGGATGAAATAATAGGACTAAGTACTGACCTCCCTTGAGGAAGCTGCTTGTTCTAGTTTAGAGCGTCCCTCCCAGTTCTCCCTCTTCCTTTTCCTTTCCTCCCCGCTCCCTCAGCCTTCTTCTCTGTGTCCCTGCCCCCTCCCCATAGCAGTTCCTCTACTGGCTGCACTTCCTTCCTTGCTGACAGCCTGGAGCCTCTACAGGTTTCCTTAAGGAAGTGGGGTACAGCAGGGTTGACAGAAGCTGTGAGCTTAGCCTAATTGGGGGAGGGCATCAGTTGCTCCACTCCCACCCCTTGGGAGGGTGTCCAAGTCTTAAGTAAGAACACAATTAACTGTACTCTGTCCCCTGCCCTGTGCTGGGTCTCTCCTAGAAGCCTATCCACGAGGGAATGAGGATGAGATTGGATGAGAGTGAGTGACACTTGGTGCACAATAACTGGTTCAGAATTAATGCAGTGGGAGGCACAGCAGGGATGTCTGGAAAGGCTTCCCAGAAGAGGTGGGATGTGAGAAAACAGTAATACTTAGAGGAACTGACAGGGCTCTGGTTTACGGTCACTGGAAGCAGAGGGGATGGCTTGATATGATCTGCATGAAGCAGGTCAGCCATGCGGTAGAGGGTAGTGAGTGGGAGGTTTGTAGCTGATTGACACAAGACCTTGATTGCTAGGCACGGGATTAGTAGGGGCTACTGAAGAGTCATCATAGGACAGTACTATTGCACTGCCAGGTGAGTGCTGTTTTCTGAGGGTGATTTGTAGTTCTAGAACATCAGAGCTGGGGATATGGGACTGGGCATGGGATAAGAGGACCAGACATAGAGCAAAAGGGGAAATCTTGCAGCTTAGCAGATAGGCTCTGGGCACATAGGAGGAAAATGACCATTTCTATGCAAGGATGGGGGCCTGGTGAGTAGGGAGCCCTGGAACTAACCCCTGAGGTCAGACTAGTCTGATCTGAGGCAGACCTGACACCCTTAGCTCTGCCATGGACCTTGCTCTCTTTACTGTGGGACCTTCTGTCCTCTCAACTTAATAGTAAGAAATGGAATAAATTATAGTCCTTACCTAAATTTCAGTTAGTATTTGATGTCTTATTGATAACTAAGGAGGTACTTCCTTAGACCTCCATCTTTGAGGGGACATGTAGCATCCCCAATGCCTCCCAACATTATGAAAGACTCTCAGTTGAGGAGTAAATTGCTACTTCTCCCGTTTTGCAGTTTAAGAACTTTGGTTTGCAGAGGCTAATCATTGCTGCATCCCCCATCCCCCACCCCCCCAAAACAAGTATAAAGGCTAAGCCCTGAAATAAGAGCAGAGGAGCCTAGAGCCTTCCATTCCCGTAGCCCTCTGAGCCTCAATTCTCTCTGGGCTAACCATGTACAAACAAGGCACCTTTGCCCTGTGCTTTGGCTCTGAGCACTGGCTTTCCCATCATCTGTACTTTGCTACATTGACTTCTCTATAAACATGGGCACACCTTTGGGTGACAACCTGGGGACCAGACAGGAGTCAGGTTGGAACCAGGGTTAGAGTCTCCCTTGAAGCTCCTATAGTCTAGTTATTGGCCACCCTCCCCCTACATCTTCTCTTTGTTTTCCTGTAGGACATTAGTGCTCGACTCAGTCTCATGTTCCACATCTCATTATCTCATGAGAGGTGATGCCACCCTTTTTACCAGCTACACCTGAGTTTGGTCATCATTGGCATGTGGCCACCTCCAAAATCTTAAACTCCAGTTTCCTTCTCTGACCACTGTCCAATTTCTGCTTTACCTACTTTGGGACCTCAAGGAGACCTCAAGTTCTCCAATACCTCCATTTTCTCTATTCCACTCGAGTGACACCTTCTGTGTCCTTCCTGGACTCCATGGTATGGGATTTTAATCATTCTCTGGCCCATGCCGTCAGTGACCATGCCACTTTGCCTGTGTATCCCACCCCAGCAGCAGGCCCTCCCAATTCTGTATTCTATGCTCAGAATGTGAAAACCCTTTTATTTATTTATTTATTTATTTTTTAAACAATGTGGAAAACTTCTGGTGGCCTTCACATATTATTAGGGCAGTCTAGTTCTGCTTCCATGGAGGGCCTCAGCTGACCCTCCATTACTTCTAGAAACCCTTTCCTTCTTCCCATCATCTCTCCATTCTGTTTCGTGGGGAGAGTATTCCAAACTTGGACTATTATCCTGAAAACTTTTACTCATGGAGAGGGTTGGTTGTGGGAGGGAGGGGAATATCTATGTAGGAGTTAGAACCAACCCATGTTTCTCCACTTCTTGAATCCCGGTAGAGGGAGGGCTCCTAATCTAATGCACCCACTCTGTGCTATGGATGCTGGCACTTCCTATTCCTGAGGTACCATTGTCCATCAGCTGTTACCCCCTCTATTGTATCTTCAGTCACTCTACTGTTTTCCTTAATACCTTTGTCCCAGCTTATAAAAATGCTCAAGTCTCCTATTGGGAAAACCTTTCTTTTTCTTTTTTTGTCTTTTTAGGGCCGCACCCATGGCATATAGAGGTTCCCAGGCTAGGGGTCGAATTGGAACTGTAGCCACTGGCCTACGCCAGAGCCACAGCAACGCTGGATCCCAGCCGAGTCTGCGACCTACACCACAGCTCACAGCAATGCTGGCTCCTTAAACCACTGAGCAAGGCCAGGGATTGAACCTGTGTCTTCACAGATACTAGTCAGATTCGTTTCCAATGAGCCATGACAGGAACTCCCCTGGGAAAACTTTTCTAACTCTGTGTCTTCCTCTAGCTGCTGCTGTTTTAAACCTATGGCTTTGTCTCACTAGAAACTGATATATGACCATTGTAGAAATATTGAAAAATAAAGATTAAAGAAAGACAACAGTAGTTCTTGTTGTGGCTCAGTGGTTAACTAACCCGACTAGTATCCCTGAGGATGCAGGTTCGATCCCTGGCCTCGCTCAGTCGGTCAGGGATCTGGCATTGCCGTGAGCTGTGGTGTAGGTTGCCAACATGGCTAAGATCCTGTGTTGCTGTGGCTGTGGCATAGGCTGGCAGCTGTAGCTCTGATTTGATCCCCAGACTGGGAACCTCCATATGCCTTGGGTGTGGCCCTAAAAAGACAAGAAAGAAAGACAGACAGACAACAAATAACTTATAATTTCACTCAGAAGAAATCACTATTAAGCCCTTAGTGTGTGGTGTTTTATTGTTGACACTAACATTCTCTGTGTTGTATTAAAGTCTCAGCTGGGTTTTTAGTCTGCTAGACTTGTCCCTCTTCTTCTCCTCATGTTTCCTTATTTCTTGGCAGCTGGCCTCTACCCACCAGTCTCTCAAGCTGTGACCTCCTAATTGCCGAGCATCCCATGTCACGCCTGACCACTCCATGACCATGGACATTGTTGACCTGGTTGGCCAGTCATTAAAGAGATTGAGATAACCTGTATTCATTGACATGAAACATTTTCATGAGATATTATTGAGTAGAAAAAAGCAATAATATAAAACAGCATGTATAAAACAATCTTTTTTTTTTTTTTTCCTTTTCTAGGGCCGCACCCGTGGCATATGGAGGTTCCCAGGCTAGGAGTCTAATTGGAGCTGTAGCTGCCAGCCTACGCCAGAGCCACAGCAATGCTGGATCCGAGCTGAGTCTGCGACCTACACTACAGCTCATGGCAACGCCAGATCCTTAACCCCCGCTGAGCAAGGCCAGGGATCCAACCTGCTACCTCATCGTTCTAGTTGGATTCATTAACCACTGAGCCACGACGGGAACTCTCAGAACTTGTATTTTCTACTTTATGCACTTTTTTTTTTTTTTTAAGTGCAAGTGTTTTTATACATAGCTAAAAAGCAACATATTTTCAGAGTTCCCATGTGGTTCAGTGGGTTAAGAACCTGACTAGTATCCATGAGGAAGCAGCTTCAATCCCTGGCCTTGCTTAATGGGTTAATAAGGATCTGGTGTTGCCATGAGTTGTGGTGTAGGCTGGTGGCTACAGCTCCGATTTGAACCCTAGCCCGAGAACTTCATATGCTGCAGGTGTGGCCCTAAAAAGAAGAAAAAACAAAACGAAACAACAAAATCCCCCATATTTTCGTTTTATTTAAAAAGTGAGCTTATGTATTTTTTCTATATATTTAAATGTGTTTAAAATTTTTTTTTTGTCTTTTCTAGGGCTGCACCTACGGCATATGAAAGTTCCCAGGCTAGAGGTCTAATTGGATCTGTAGCCACCGGCCTACACCATAGCCACAGCAATGCCAGATCTGAGCCGCGTCTGGGACCTACACCACAGCTCACAGCAATGCCGATCCTTAACCCATTGAGCGAGGCCAGGGATCGAACCTGCAACCTCATGGTTCCTAGTCATATTCATTAACCACTGAGCCATGACAGGAACTCCTTAATTTATTTTTTATTGGCTGCACCTGCAGTATATGGAAGTTCTGGGGCCAGGGATGGAACTTGTGCTACCGCAGTGACCCGAGCCACAGTGGTGACAACACCAGATCCTTAACCCCCTGAGCCACCAGGGAGCTCCTATTTTTAATTTTTTTTAACTTGAGGTATAGTTAAATTATAATGTGTTAGTTTCAGGTGTACAACACAGTAATTTAGTCTTTTTCAGATTCTTTTCCCTTATAGGTTGTTACAAAGTGTTGAGTATAGTTCCCTGGACTCCAGTAGGTCCTTGCTGGTTATCTATTTTACACATAGACATGTATATATGTTAATCACAACCTCCTAATTTATCCCTCCCCATCCCTTTCCTCTTTGGCAACCAATATTTTATTTTCTGTCTGTGGGTCTGTTTCTGTTTTGTAAATAAATTCCTTTGTATCTTTTAAAAAATTCTTTTTTTTTGGATTCCACATATAAGTGATATATGATATTTGTCTTTCTCCGGCATACTTAGGATGATAATATCTAGGTCTATTCATGTTGCTTATATATTTTTTCTCCTTTAAGGTTTAACTTAAAATTGGCCAAACATCTTGCATAGTCCCTGAGCCAGCCCTGCATCTTGTTTCTTCCCCTGAATGATCACCTTTCCCAGCTCCTCCTGGGCTGCCCCGTTTTTTTGGGTCTACTGCCAGCACCTTCTTGAGGTCAGCAGTTGCTTTGTCCAGGTTCCCAAGAGCAGCCTGGGCAACCTCGCTTTGGTACAAGGCCTTTAAATGGCCAGGGTACCGCTCTAGCACCTGGTCACAGTTCTGGGCTGCCAAATGGGGCTGTCCTAGCAACAAATGTCAGGCACCCAGGTTGGCATGAAGGACAGTTTGTTCTGGAAAGCCAGGTGGTGGTAAAGTCAGCAGCAGTTGAAGAGCTCATCCATAGCATCAGGCAGCCCCTTCAGGGTTCCCAGCTCTAAATAATTCTGTGCCCCTTGCATGTTCTTTCCTGGCCAGGGCCTTTAGCTCCCAGGAGGGCCTCTAGCTCCCAGTGGTCACGGCTCTGAGACAAGGAGGCCAGTGTGAGTCTGATAGGAAGTCCAGAGCTCCCAGGGAACTGAAGTTCTGCCTCTTCACCTTGACACAATGGACTCCAAGCATGTCTCTATGAGCTCTCCCCAAGTTTCCTCCCTCCCTGGGCCTAACCCCATAGTTAGCTCTGTCCAGCCCTCTGGCGGCCCTGACCCCAAAGGAAATCCAAAAGGCTGTACCCAGCAGTGGGAGCCCAGCTTGGGTTTGTCCAAGTTATGGCCATGAATTAGGATCTTCTTGACAAAGCTCCCACTGGGACAGTATCAGAGTTCAGAAGCTTGAAGGGGCTCTGGCATCTCACTGGCTAATCCATGAGACATCAGAATTTCTTTCAAGTCCAGCAGCCAGCCTTTCAATTTCTTGAGGATTTTCTAGAATTTGGCTGGCTGGATCTGGGCTCACTCTCAGCTCAGGGAGTTCAATAGAAGGGTCTTGGGGCTGCTGCCTAATCTGAGTAGTTGAGTCAAGGATCTTCCGGGAGTTCTTTTCCCCATCGTTGCGTTTGAGAGGTGTCCTTCTCTCCCACTGGACTGACTGGTGGTGTCTCCATTTGGGTACGTGGTCCCTTCCACCATGGGTGAAGTGTTGGTCAGAAAGATATGGACCAGGTTCAGATCAGCACTTTCTAACCCTGAACTCCAGAGGTTATATTTTTTAAAAGAAGAAGAAAGGAGTCTCTCAGTGGCTGTCAAGATGCCAAGGATAAAGCTCAAATCCTGTCCATGGCCTTCAAGGCCAGGATGACTGGACCCTCCCACCTTTCAGCCCTATTTTTGCCCTTTATTCCCTCCTTCCACACTGGGCTTTATCTGTGCTCTCCTTCTTTCTGTTCCCTGAATATGCCATGCCATTGCTCTCCTGATTGTCATATTGCTTTCCTGGTTCTCTCTTCTTCTGGCCAGCTCTTATTCATCCTTTAGTATTTAGCTCTGACATCGCTTCTACTATGAAGCCCTTCTTGGCTCCTCCAGGATGGACTAGGGAGGTGGTCCTCTGTGTTCCCACACTTTGTAGACTTGCTTTCAGCTTTGTATACGTGTACTGAGCCCTTCTCAGGCTCTGTTGTAATTGCCCATTGACTTAGCTGCATTTTCTACTCTTACCTCCTCCCTTTCAAATCAAACCTGCCTCTTATTATAGAGAAAATTAAAGCAGACATGTAGGACTCTCACTGTCCTTTCCAAGGCCCCAAACCTTTCCCCTCTGCTTGCATCATGTTCTTTTTCTGCCTGTTAGGATTGAGGCTTCTCATACCTCCTTGCACTGGACCCCCTGCTTCTTCCCCTTTCATGAACTTGCTCTGTCAATTAACCTCTGCCCCTATTGTGATTGCAACTCTTCCCTGGATCTTTCACTTCCCTAGCTTATTGTCGACTTAAACATCCCTCAGCCTGCTCATCAGATGCTCCTGCTTATTCTTTTTTTGTTTGTTTTTGTTTTTTGTCTTTTTTTTTTTTGCTATTTCTTGGGCCACTCCCGCGGCATATGGAGGTTCCCAGGCTAGGGGTTGAATCGGAGCTGTAGCCACCGGCCTACACCACAGCCACAGCAACGCGGGATCTGAGCCGCGTCTGCAACCTACACCCCAGCTCACGGCGACACCGGATCGTTAACCCACTGAGCAAGGGCAGGGACCGAACCCGCAACCTCATGGTTCCTAGTCGGATTCGTTAACCACTGCGCCACGATGGGAACTCCGCTCCTGCTTATTCTTTATAGACAGAGCTCATCCTCTTCTGACTTTTCATTTATTTTTTTAAACGAGCAATGCATTTACATGATTCATAATTCAGAAAGATGTCCTAAATTTCATAAATTCTAAGATGAACATTTTGGTATTTCTGAAAACATTTTAATGTCTATGTCTTTTAAAATTTTGACATCGTATCATTGTAAGTTGGTGGTATTTTTTCTTTCTTTTGGTAAATAAGATAATGATCTACCTTAAAACTGGTAGTGTTTTGGGAGTTCCCATCGTGGCTCAGTGGTTAACAAATCCTACTAGGGACCATGAGGTTGCGGGTTCGATCCCTGGCTTCACTCAGTGGGTAAGGATCTGGTGTTGCCACGAGCTGTGGTGTAGGTTGCAGACGTGGCTTGGATCTGGTGTTGCTATGGCTGTGGCATAGGCCGGCGGCTATAATTCTGATTAGACCCCTAGCTTGGGAACCTCCATATGCCATGGGAGTGGTGCTAGAAAAGGTAAAAAGACAAAAAACAAACAAACTGGTAGTGTTTTGGCTTTGATGATATAAAGATACATAGTAAAAATTCTTCCTCCCACCTATTCCACATTGATTCAGTTCTTCTGTCCTCCAGGAACCACAATTATTTTTTTCTTGATGTCCCACTAGAGACTTTTTTTTTCTTTTTAGGGCTGCACCTGCAGCATATGGAAGTTCCCAGGCTAGGGGTGGAATCTGAGCTACTGCTCCTGGCCTACACCACAGCCACAGCAACACAAGATCTGAGCTGCGTCTGCAACCTATACAGCAGCTTTCAGTGATGCTGGATCCTTCACCCCACTGAGTGAGGCCAGGGATTGAACCTGAATCCTCGAGAATACTAGTGGGATTCTGATGTTCCACTACGGAAACTCCCCTACTAGAGATTCTTTGTGTATATATTACCAAATGCAACTATATATATTTTTTCCCAACTTAAAAGTATTCGTTTTTATTAAGTGTAATTGATATATATTACTTTCAGGTATATAACATAAAGATATTTGTACAACATAATGATTCTTGTATATATTGTGAAATGATCACCACAATAAGTCTAGTTGACATCCGTTGCCGCACAAGTTGTGGCATTTTTTTTTTTCTTGTGATGAGAACTTTTATTTTATTTTATTTTATTTTTTTGTCTTTTTTTGTCTTTTTTGTTGTTGTAGTTGTTGTTGTTGTTGCTGTTGCTATTTCTTGGGCCGCTCCCGCGGCATATGGAGATTCCCAGGCTAGGGGTCTAATCGGAGCTGTAGCCGCTGGCCTACGCCAGAGCCACAGCAACTCGGGGTCCGAGCCGCGTCTGCCACATACACCTAGCTCACTGCAACATTGTATCCCCAACCCACTGAGTGAGGCCAGGGATCGAACCTGTGTCCTCATGGATGCTACTCAAGTTTGTTACCGCTGAGCCATGATGGGAATTCCCTGGGAACCACCAATTTGTTCTCTATCAATGAACTTGGTCTTTTGTTTATTTTGTTTTGTTTTATTATTATTATTATTATTATTTGGTCTTTTTGCTATTTCTTGGGCCGCTCCCGCAGCATATGGAGATTCCCAGGCTAGGGGTCCAATCAGAGCTGTAGCCACCGGCCTACACCAGAGCCACAGCAACTCGGGATCCGAGCCGCGTCTGCAACCTACACCACAGCTCACGGCAACGCCGGATCATTAACCCACTGAGCAAGGCCAGGGACCAAACCCGCAACCTCATGGTTCCTAGTCGGATTCGTTAACCACTGCACCACGACAGGAACTCCTATTTTGTTTTGTTTTGGATTCCACCTGTAAGTGAGATCATACAGTATTTGTCTTTGTCTGTCTGACTTATTTCACTTAGCATAATGCCCTCCAGATCTATCTTATCACAAATGGCAAACTTTCATTCTTTCTATGTCTTGGCTATTACAATGCTACAATGAACCTTGGTGGGGGGTACATATATCTTTTCAAGTTAGTGTTTTTATTTTTGGATAAATACCAAGAAATGGGATTGCTGGATCTTATGGTAGTTCTATTTTTAATTTTTGAAAGGAATCTCAATACTGCTTTACATAGTGAGTGCACCAATTTATATTCCCATCAAACAGTGCACAAACGTTCCATTTTTTCCCACATCCTCCAATGTTTGTTATCTTTCTTTCTTTTTTTTATGACCACACCCATGGCGTATGGAAGTTCCTGGGCCAGGGATTGAATCTGAACCATAGCTGCAGCAATGCCGGATCCTTTAATCCCCCGAACAAGGCCAGGGATAGAACCTGTGTCCTCATGGTTGCTAGTCAAATTCATTTCTGCTGAGCCATGACAGGAATTCCATATCTCATCTTTTTGATAATAGCCATTCTAACAGGTGTGAAGTGATACCTCATTGTGGTTTTGCTCTGCATTGCCCTGATGATCAGTGATGTTGAGCATCTTTTCATGTCCCTGTTGGCCATCTGTATGTCTATTTCTCTTTTTATTTTGAAAAATTTCAAAGCTACAAAAAGTTTGAAGAACAGTGCAAGGAACTACGGTACTTTACCTAGATTCATCAGCCGTTAAGATTTTGTGACATCTGCTTTATCTGTCTGTAATTTTTTTTTTCAGAATCATTCAAAAGTTAGTAGCAGACAAGACTTTGTATTTCTAAATACTTAGGTGTGTAGCTCCTAAGAACAAAGATAATCTCCTATGTAACCATAACAAGTAAGAAATTTAACATTGAGCAATGATATCTATTATTTAGTCTGTATTCACATTTCTTATTTGTCTTAAAAGTGTCTTTTATAGCTGTGATTTAAAATTCCGGGGAGTTCCTGCTGTGGCACAATGGCACCAGCGGTGTCTCTGCAGCAACTAGGATGCAGGTTCAATTCCCTGGCCTGGCATAGTGGGTTCAAGGATCCTGCATTGCCATGGTTGTGGCACAGGTTGCAGTTGGGGCTTGGATCTGATCCCTGGCCCCAAAACTCCATGTGGTGCTGGGCAGCCAAAAAGAAAAAAAAAAAAAAAAAGAGAATCCGGGATCTGCTAAAGGATCACTCATTGCATTTTGTTGCGTCTCTTCAGTCTCCTTTAATTTAGTTGAGTCCCTCTACCAGTTTTTATCTTTCATGACATTAACTTTTGTCTTGGAGAATTTCCCACAATCCAGATTTGTCAGATTGTTTTTTGTTGATATTTTTATTTTTATTTTTTGTCTTTTAAGGGTCACACTGTGGCATATGGAGGTTCCTAGGCTAGGGGTTGAATCAGAGCTATAGCTGCCGGTCTACACCACAGCCACAGCAATGCCAGATCTGAGCCGCATCTGTGACCTACAGCACAACTCACAGCAATGCCGGATCCTTAACCCACTGAGCGAGGCCAGGGACTGAACCTGCATTCTCATGGATACTAGTCATATTCGTTTCTGCTGAGCCATGATGGGAACTCCCCGATTGAAATTTTTGTGTGTGTGTGTCTTTTTGCCATTTCCAGGGCCGCTCCCTTGGCATATGGAGATTCCCAGGCTAGGGGTCTAATCGGAGCTGTAGCCACCAGCCTACACCTGAGCCATAGCAACTTGGGATCCAAGCCATGTCTGCAACCTACACCACAGCTCACGGCAATGCTGGATCCTTAACCCACTGAGCAAGGCCAGGGATTGAACCTGCATCCTCCTGGATACTAGTCATATTTGTTTCTGCTGAGCTATGATGGGAACTCCCCGATTGAATTTTTAATAGTTATTTTCAGATTAAATGTTTTGGCAACAATACTGCATAGATGATCTTGTGTCCTTCTATGTGTATCACCATGAGGCACATCATGTCCTTTCATCTCGATATCAGAAATGCTAAGTTTGGTCACTTGGTTGGCCAGATCTTCTCATTATAGAAGTACCTTTTCTCTCTTGTGATTAATAAATAACTTGAGGGTGACATTCAGATTGTGTTGTGATTGCTCTTCCCAGTCACCTTTCAGCCAATGGTTTTAGCAGCCGTTGATAATTCTTACCTGTATCAGTTCTGACATAGGGGTTGCAAAATGATAATTAAAAAAATTATGTCATTCCTTCTATATTAGAACTTTTCTCCCTCACCCGGGAATTTCATATGCTGAAGGACCATCAAAAGAGGAAAAAAAAAAAAGAAAAAAAAAAGGAACTTTCTTTCCCTCCTCCTTTCCTTTTGTGTATCATCATGGACTTGCTTATTCTTTTCATTTGCTGTGTTATAATACTGACATTAATCTTTTTTTTTCCTCCAGCTTTTTCTTTTGAAAACTTTAAAGTTGAAAGAGTAGTACAAGGGACACTCATATAACTTCACCCAGATTCACCAATTGTTAACATTTGCCATTTGCTTTGACTCTGTCTGTATCTGTCCACCCATCATTTATTTTCTGAACTATTCGAAGATTGTTTCAGACATCATGACACTTAACCCCTAAGTACCTGAGCACATATTTTCTAAGAAAAGGGGCATTTTCCTACATGACCTCAATAACATTATCATTACCAAGAAATGTAACATAGGCACAAAATATTATCTAGGGTCTATATTCAAGTTTCCTCTGATATCCCATTGATTTCCTCTTGAACTAGGATCCAGTCATGTTTACACATCAGTTTTTGTTGCCATATATCTTTAGTCCCTTTTATTTTAAAGAATCTTTTAATTTTATTTATTTATTTATTTTTTAGCATGTTGGCATTTTTTACATTCCAGGCCAGTTTATAGAATGCTCCATAACTTGGATTTGTCTGATTTTTTTCT
Source organism: Phacochoerus africanus (assembly GCF_016906955.1). Lineage (NCBI taxonomy): Eukaryota > Metazoa > Chordata > Mammalia > Artiodactyla > Suidae > Phacochoerus > Phacochoerus africanus. The sequence continues at coordinate 59,800,816 of NC_062552.1, read as the reverse complement.
TTTTTTTGGGGGGAGGTGCACCCACAGCATACAGAAGTTCCCAGGCTAAGGGCAAATCAGAGCTGTAGCCACCAGCCTACGCCACAGCCACAGCAATGCCAGATCCAAGCCACATCCATGACCTATGCCACAGCTCTCGGCAGCACCAGATACCTAACCCATTGATCGAGGCCAGGGATCAAACTCACATCCTCATGGATACAATTCTGGTTCTTTACCTGCTGAGCCACAGCAGGAACTCCTGATTGTTTCTTATGATTAGAAACAAGTTAAACATTTTGGGCAGAAATACTACCTAGGTGATGCTGTACTCTGGGTGCCTCACACTGAGGAGCCAGAATTTGATCATCTCGTTAAGGTGGCCTGTCAGCTTTCTTCACAGTGAAAAAAAGAACTTTTTTCACTGATTAGTTTCCGATGAGCTGCGACGGGAACTCCCCTCTTTTGTAATTAGTAAGTCGTCTTTGAGATTCTGACTCTCTTAAAGATTTAGCAGTTATTGATGATCCTTATCTGTATCAGCTATTACATTCATGATTGCAAAATTAGGAGATTTTCTAATTCTGTCACTCCTACATTCATAGGTAGCATTCTCCTGCAAAAAGAGCTTTCTTTCTTCCTTCTCCCTTCCCTTTAAAAATAAGATGTCACTTTGGACCCATGGATTATTTTCTAAACTCAGTATGTTATATTACTGCCATTATTTTTTAAAATTACTTAATGAATTTTATTACATATATAGGTGTTACTGCCATTATTTTTGATGCTCTTAATTATCCTAAATTTGGCTGGTGGTAGCCCCTTCAAACTGGTGTCCTTTTGACATACTCCAATTAATTGAATTCCTGCTTGTTTCTGGCATCACAAGATGTTCTAGGCTAATGTTGCATTTCCTTGTCTTGGCTTGGGATGGGCCACATATTTTCAAAGTCATGAGTTCATATTGATGTCTCCAATTGAAATTCAACATCACAGGACTCTTTCTTACCTTTCTTTCTTTTTTAGGCTGTACCTGTGGCCTATGGAAGTTCCCAGGCTAGGGGTTGAATCGGAGCTGCAGCTGCTGGCCTATACCACAGCCACGGCAATGCCAGTTCCAAGCCTTGTCTGCGACCTACACCACAGCTTGTGGCAACACTGGATCCTTAACCCACCAAGTGGGGCCAGGGATCGAACCCCTGTCCTCGTGGATACTAGCTGGGTTCATTACCATGGAGCCATAACGGGAACTCCTCTTTCTTACCTTTCTGTGTTCCATATTCTGTCTCCATATCTAATATTGAGAACCCAGGTGGCAACAACATAAACACATTCACTCCCATGCTCTCTGCTGCAGTACAGGTGACACAGGTTCATAATCACCACACTAGGACCAACAGTAACAGTAAACCTGCTAAAATTTCCCATTTCTTTCCAGTTGATTTTGCTTTTTTTTTTTGGAGACTGCATCCGGATTTGAACCATGTTTTTTGCTCTTGAGATATATCCCTCTAAAAGAACATAAAGTGCTGAGATCAAGTCACTTGGCTAGTTTTTTTTTTCCCTGTGTGACTGTCTTATCAATTTGCTGTGCAAACAGCTTCATTTCTTTTTGTTTATTTCAATTTTACACTTTCATTTCCTGCTTTTTTTTTTTTCCTTTTTCTTTTTTGGCTGCCTTGAGACACATGGAGTTCCCAGGCCAGGAATTAGATCTGAGCCCTGGTTGTGACCAATGCTGCAGCCGCAGCAACACTAGATCCTTAATACATGGTGCTGGGCCTGGGACCGAACCTGCATCCTGGCACTGAAGAGACGCTGCCAATCCTGTTGTGCCACAGCAGGAACTCCTAGGCTTTCATTTCTTTCTGGTATAAGCTTTTTGAGTATGTAAGACATTGTGTGTAGAAAGTATATAAAAGCCTTTAACCAGAGAAGTTTCACTACTCATCTAGCCCTTCCATCATTTAGGTGACCATTTCATTAGTTTCTTGTTTACTCTTCCTTTATTTTTCTTGCCAAAACAACCAAACTTACACACATATTCTTATTTCTCCTTTTTTTACTTAAAAAGTAGTGTACTATTCATACTTGTTTTAATTTTTTATTTTAATTTATTTTTTCACTTAACAGTATGTCCTAGGAGTTCCTGTTGTGGCTCAGCAGGTTAAGAACCCAACTAGTGTCCATCAGGATTTGGGTTCGGTCCCTGGTCCTGCTCAGTGGGTTAGAGGATTTGGCATTGCTGTGAGCAGTGATGTAGGTTGCAGATGTGGCTTGGATCTGGCGTGGCTGTGGCTGTGGCTTAGGCTGGCAGCTGCAGCTCTGATTGGACCCCTAGCCTGGGAACTTCCATATGCTACAGGTGGAGCCGTAAAAAAGCAAAAACAGACAAACGAAACCCCAGTGTGTCCTGGAAGTCATCCTGTAGCAGTTCACAAAGATCATCTTTATTCTTTTGGAGATCATCTATATAGTACTCCATTGAATGGTGTGCCATAGTTTACTCAAATGGTTGCATTTAGGTTGCTTCCCACATTTATTATTGCAAAATAGCGTCATGCTGAATAACTTGTATCTGTTGTTTCTTATTTGTGCGTAGAAAACACGAACTAGGATTCTGGAGACAAAAAAAATTTTTAGTCTCCTTTCCTCTCCTTTTTTTCTTCGCTATGAAAGATAGCATACTATGTAAACTAAGATATGTCTTGCAGTTTTTCAACTACTTGTAATTGTGGAGATCTTTCCATATCAGTATTTTAAAATTTGATTATACTATTTATTTAAGCAGTCCCCTGTTGATAGACATACCAATTGTTTCCAATTTTTCGGTATTATAAACAATGCCACAATTAATGTAGCTGTGTCAAAGGATCATTTCATGCGTGTCTTGTGCCTGTCTTTTCCATTTGTGGTGGATGTTGTTAGGTTTTTCTATCTGTATTTGATGTCGTATCACAAAGGGACCACAAAGATGATAATTGTCAAACTTAATTGGATCCAGAGGAATTTTAGTGAAACTCTAGGAGGGTTTGTTTTTCTTTTAAAGCAAACTTTTAATTGAAATATAACACTTAGGAAAGTACACAAATTGTAATTACATGCTTGAGGAATTTTCACAAAGTCAATACCTTTGTGTCTCCCGCACCCAGATCCAGGAACAGACCAGCACCCCAGATGCTTGTGTTCCCTTAAGGGTAATATTATCCTGCCTTCTAACACCATAGATTTGTTTTACTTGATTGAAACATAGAAATCTCAGGAGTTCCCTGGTAGTCTAGTGGTTAAGACTCAGCTCTTTCACTGCTGTTGCCCAGGTTCAATTCCTGCTCTGGGAACTGAGATCCCACATCAAGCCACTGCATGCTGTGGCCAAAAATAAATAAACATAGACATCTCTGCCAAACTTTTAGGTGTTGCATTGCCTTAGTGTTTGGCCATAGACCATTTTCTGTTTTTTCATTATATCTTTAGCTATCTACCAAAGTTACTGTTCTAGTAAAATGATCTCATTCACTTCCTTAGCCTTAAGTCACCTACCATTATCTTGTGCATGCCTCCACGTAGACCTTCTGCTGAACTCCTGACTCAGATATTCCCAGAGCCTACAAGGCAGCCCTCTCTGGGGGGGTGGGGTATCTGGGGGGTGGGGTCTCACAGCACCTCAGACTCAGAATGCTCATAATACAGCTGCTTTTTTTCCCTGGGAACCTGTGCATCTTCTCAGGGCTGCTTCCCATGATGGGGCTTTCAGTAAACAGCCCCACCATCTACTCAGGGAATCTTTATGATGCCCCCCCCCCCCGCCATGCTTCCAATCCACTTCGGGGCTCCTTCCACCTTGCCTAAGTGCCTTAAGAATCACATGCTGCCCACCTCAGCCCTCCAGCCTCCTCTCCTGCTACATCCCCATGCACTCTCTGCTTTGGCCACAGTGGTTTTCTTTCTTGTAAAAGTGTGAGGCTCTTTCCTGTATCTGTGCCTGCTTTCCCCTCTGCCCAGGAGGCTGCCCTGCCTCCGGCAACTCCTCTGTATTCTCCCCTTACAACTTACATTTAATTTCCATGGCTCCCCAGACGAGATCACCTAATATATGCTGTGGATGTTTTTATAGCCATCCTTCCCTTCTATCTTGTTCACTGCAAAGTTTATCGACTGTTTCATGCCAAGGGCAGGAACCACATCAGTCTTATTCATGCTGTCTCCCCAGTGCCTGGCAGATTATAAATGTTCAAGAAGTGAACACATGACCAAAGGCAAAGGCAGGAGGAGGAGAGCCCAGCTTGTGACTGAGGCCAGGGCTCTGCTGTGCTCAAGGTCAAGAATAGAATTTCTTCTTTCAGAGGTTCCCCTCACACCTCAGTCACTTGACTTACCCTCCCAGGTTCCTTTCCTGCCCTCAGATGGGATTTTCTTTTCTTTTTTCTTTAAAAACTTTTTTTTTGGAGTTCCCGTCGTGGCGCAGTGGTTAACGAATCCGACTAGGAACCATGAGGTTGCGGGTTCGGTCCCTGGCCTTGCTCAGTGGGTTAACGATCCGGCGTTGCCGTGAGCTGTGGTGTAGATTGCAGATGCGGCTCGGATCCCGCGTTGCTGTGGCTCTGGCGTAGGCCGGTGGCTACAGCTCCGATTCAACCCCTGGGAACCTCCATATGCCGCGGGAGCGGCCCAAGAAATAGCAACAACAACAAAAAGACAAAAGACAAAAAAAAAAACCCCAAAAAAACCTTTTTTTTAATTGTGGTTGATTTACAATGGTCTGTCAAGGGATTTTTCTGAAGGTAGATTTTATGCCTGAAGGCAGAGGGTGGGCATCCCTGGAAGGATGTAGCTGGTGGAATGGTGGCTCTGTGAGGTGGGCGCTGCCTCCGGGAATGTCAGACGGCTCCTGCCTCAGGGAGTTTCCAGCCTGGCTGGGGCTGAGAGAGGGACTGGGTTGGGTAGGCCATGATCCTCAACCTTCTCTCATTCTTTCTTTCCAGTTTAGGGCAAAGAGCCGTGGATAGGCTGCTGGGCCAGCTGGTACCATCATGGCGGGTAAGGAGAGGGTGGGCTATGTGGGTAGTAGGAATGACAGTGAACATAGGGTGGGTCCCTTTATGCTCCCTAGTTTTTGGAAGTCAGGTTCTTTCTGTCCTGCCCTCAGATTTCCCCTGGCTCCCCACCGAGGCCTGTCTGTCTGAGACCCTCACTGTCTAGCCCTGTGTCAGGCCCCTGACCCTGGGGCCCGAGGATAGAGCATCCTGATGCCTGGTCCTACTGTCCATTTGACTGAGCAGCTCAGTCCTTGTCACCATACTCTCTAATGTTCCGAGGTCTTTTCCTTCTGGTTTTTGAGGTCTGGCTTCCAAAGGCTCGGAGCTGGAGGGACCTTTAGGGACTCTCTAGTTTGACACCTACCCCACTGGATAAACTGAGGTCTGGAGGGGACTCACCAAGAGCATGAATATTGGAGTAGAGGATGGAACCCATGTCTCCAGACTCACCATCCCACTTCCTTGGCCTAGAACTGGCCTCCCTGCTGAAGAGGGTGCCACACCCCTGATGGACAGTGTTTACTATTTTTATTCTTCTGAGAGACAGTGACACTGCCTCAGGGATATTTTGGGAGACCCGAGGAAGCAGGGGCACCTGGGTGAGGAGAGCAAAGTGGCCTATGGCCACAGGGGCAAGAGTGTAGCCCAGGCTGGGGAAAGAATGATCATACTGGATTGTCGGGAGGGGAACATTCAAGGTGATACTATGTGATGTGCCTTGTCCACAGAGAAAGTGAACAACTTCCCACCGTTGCCCAAATTCATCCCGCTCAAGCCATGTTTCTACCAAGACTTTGAGGCAGATATCCCTCCCCAGCATCTCAGCATGACCAAGCGCCTCTACTACCTCTGGATGTGTGAGTGCTGTGGGGTAGGCGTGGGGTGGGCCAGAGCTGGTGGGAGGGATGGGGGAAGGCTGATGGGTGCTGGCATTGGGATGAGGTGTCCCCAGGCCCAGTGTCCTTTAGCCCCGCTTGTAGCATCTGCATGGGCCAGTGAGCCTTTTCCTGCAGGGTCCTCTCCAGGGCCAGCTCCCCAGCTGGGCCTCAGTTTCCCTCAACCCCCCATCTAGGCCTCTTCCGGTCGCCCTCACACAGAGCACATGGGTAGGGTCTGTCATGGTGTAATTGCTCACTCTTCCTCTCCCTTCGCCTTCCCATTGGAGTGGTTTTCCAGGGAACCTCTTGAGACTGCCTCAGGATTCTGGGTTTGGAGAGAAATCCCCCCTCTCACAGCCTCATTTTTCCTTGCTTTCTCTGGAAGATTGCTCAGAAAGATTATTCAACTGGGAATTAGGAAATACTGGAGCAAGCCTTGCTGGTCACTTCTCAAGTAGCTGGTTCCTCATTTGTAGGAGAAGGTATTGGCTCAGTGATTGCTGTGGTCCCATGTAGCTCTGTTAAGAGTCTAGAGTTCTAATGTTCTAAGATTTTGAGGTTGAGAGTTTAAAGTCTCCAGTTTCTGATGGTCTGTGGCAGGTTGGTGGGGAAAGTGTCATCTTAGGGAGCTGGGGCTTGGCTGTACTCAGGCTGGTCACAGGTACCTCTTAGGCATGTGCAAGGAGGCAGGCTGTCTGTCCTGTGCAGTACTGGTCCCAAGGAGCCCCAGATGCTTGCAGTGTGACCGCAGCCAGGGTCTGCCACGCGTGACGTCACCTGGAGCCAGGGTTGCGCTCACCTGGGGAGATGATTGATGGACCAGGAAGGTGGTGGGGAATGCCATCTTTGCAGTGGGTCCTTCATAAAATGCTAGAAAGAATAGATGGATTCAGTGCCGAGTCCCAGTTTGGCTTTTGGGTGGAGAAGGGAGTTTTCCCCATATAACACAAAAAAAGGAAGGGATGGGGCAGGAGTGTGTAGGTCTGTAGATGTTGGGAAAAAAAATGAGAAGGTTGCTTCTGATGGCTCCCATTTTTTTCCCATCATATATGCTGTAGAAGTGGGGATAAGAGCTTTGAGGAGAGTGGGATTAGAATGAGAGCACTTTGTGGATAGAGGGTGAGGACCCTATCAAAAGAAACATGACCACTAAGATTTCTGGGTCATGCACAGGGTCCACTTGAGGTTGGCTGCCATGAATTTATAGTCTCTATGGGGCTAGTTTTTTTCCTAGCAACATTCAGCTCACATATAGATAGGAGATGTGTTCATCCAGCGTGAGTGTGACCAGAAGAAAAGGCAGGGAAGGGAATAAGAAAATGAGTGTAATGGGAGTTCTTTTGTGGCACAGTGGGTTAAGGATCCAGTGTTGTCACTGCAGTGGCCTTGGTCACTACTCTGTTTTGGGCTCAATCTCCGGCCTAGGAACATCCACATGTGGGTGTGGCCAAAAAAAAAAAAAGGAGTTCCTATTGTAGCTCACGGGGTTAAGAACCCAATGTAGTCTCCATGAGGATGTGATTTCGATCTCTCGCCTCACTCAGTGGGTTAAGGATCTGGCTTTGGCACAAGCTATGGCATAGGTTGCAAATGCAGCTTGGCTCTGGCATTTCTGGGACTGTGGCATAGACCTGCAGCTGCAGCTTTGGTTCAGCCCCTAACCTGGGAACTTCTATATGCTGTAGGGCATGGCTGCAAAAAGAAAATAAAATGAATGGAATAGATTATAAATCAAAGCTGGATAAAGAGGGAAGTAGAGATGGAAAAAAGCTGATGGCTAGAGAGAGTAGCCAGGTCAATGGATGTTTGTGCCAAAGAGGTAGTAGAATAATTATGGCAGAGGAACTAGGTCAAATGAGCTGGAGAGAGGTAGGGCTGGGAAGAGAGATGTAAACCAATATAAAAAGAAGTTAATGTCTGTTCTATGTAAAGAGCAAAAAAAAAAATCAGAACACCAAGGTTCTAGGAAATTTGGAGGCAATAAATGGAGATGGAGGAAATACAGCTGCAACTGACAGAAATGATTATTCTTGTTGTGAGGGGGCCTGAGATGGGTGTACCTGCACAGGTGACAGCATTGTCAGGCCAGACTTGGGGAGGACTGGCTCTGGGCTCTGGGAACACTGCCTCTGAGAAGATCTCATCCAGGAGCTGGATTTAAGAGCTATAAATATCTTCCTAAGTCCTCACCAGGTGCCTGCCGGATGCTTTGCTCCCAAGGAAATATATATAACCCTTGAGATGCTTAAGGGTTCTATTCAGAAGCCAAGGCCATAGATGCCTGGCTGTTTGAGGCCAAGATTAAGCCTTCCTTCCTTTGTTTATTCAGCAAGTCTTAGTGGAACCTTAAAGGGACTCAGTCTAATGTTCGAGGAAGGGAGCATCCTTAATGTCAGATGACCTGGGTATGTGTTGGTGCTGGCATCAGATGAGGAGACTCGAGGTCCCTGCTGGTTATGACTCAGTGATACAGATATTTGGAGGTTGAGCTAGATTATATGGACACAGAGGAGAGGGAGCCTGGGTCTTTCTCTTGGGGAGCTTCTAGTTTGGTTGATGGGATATGTACTTGGGGAAGTGTGAGAGCAGCCCAAGTCTGCAGGAGGTTGGAGGGATAGGAGTTGAGTAAGGCTGCAGAAGTGAAAGAAGGAGAATGGAGGAGGTGGCATGATAGTTGTCTAAGAAATGGATTAAAGAAAGACTGAGATCCCAGCCAGTGGTGCTGCCCTATTGAAATGCAGGGCAGATGTACAATGGCTTACAGAGACGTTTCCACGTTTACTTTCCCCTTTTCCTGCCCTACCTTGCAAGAGAAGATGGAGGATGGGTTTCCTGTGCCTTGGATTTGACAATTGCTGTGGATCTGGGGGGGTCAAGTGCTGAGGCCATTCTTATAAGGAGAAGAGCATTTCTGCCACGCTGAGGCTTTGGGGCCCTGCAGAAGGGCTTGCTGGGCCGAGGCTCTGGGTTCCTGTTCTGGAGACTCTTTGTTCTCTAGATTTCTCAGATCCCCAGGAACGGGTGTAGGGAGGGGGTTGGTCTAAGCTCCTAGTTTTCTTTCTTACATTCTGTACTCCCTCTGTGTGTGTATGTGTATGTATGTTTTGTGTATCTGTGTGTGTATTCACTGATGTGGGCTGTGTGTGTGAATCCGTATAAGTGTGGTTTGTGTGTCTGTTTGTGTGTATCTGCATCTTTCTGTGCTTGTGCTGATTGCCTGTGTTTGATTGTGGGTCTGTGATGAGGTATGTCTTTGTGTGTCCATGTCTGGGTGCTCGTGTATTTCTGCATGGGCCTTGGTGTCTGTATGTGTGTCTGGTGTCTGTCTCTGTGTGTGCATGTACTCCTGGGTCTGCAGTGAATAGCGTCACGCTGGCCGTGAACCTGGTGGGCTGTCTCGCGTGGCTGATCGGAGGCGGGGGAGCCACCAACTTTGGCCTCGCCTTTCTCTGGCTCATCCTCTTCACACCCTGCTCCTACGTCTGCTGGTTTCGGCCCATTTACAAGGCCTTCAAGTAAGTGATTGATGTTAAACCCCAGCTCCTGACCCTGTCTCTTTGCCCATCTCCCCTGTTTCTTCTTTATATATTTTCCTCACTCTTTTTTTTTTGCTTTTTAGGGCCACACCTGCAGCATATGGAGGTTCCCAGGCTAGGGGTTGAATTACAGCTAGAACTGCTGGCCTACACCACAGCCACAGCAATGCAGGATCCTAGCTGAGTCTGCCAACTACACCACAGCCCGTGGCAACACTGGATCATTAATGCACTGAGCAAGGCCAGGTATTGAACCTGCGTCCTCATGGATGCTAGTCAGATTCGTTAACTGCTGAGCCATGACGGGAACTCCAGGGCCATCTATCTTGATGGAGCTGCCCATCCTTGTAACATGGGGCTAGCTGCTTTGGTGCCAAATCAACTGTATCTATCCATGTGCCACTGACACTATTTATATGCTTAATGAGGTCATCCAACTCTGCCAAAGGGACTACCCACGCATCTAACAGTGGGACTAGCTGTCTTAGTGTCAGTGGAGGTCTACTTTGTGTCAAATGGGATTTTTAAGTCTTTGTGCCAGTGGGACAACAAGGCTATCTGTCTTGGTGGTGCCAGTAGAGTATCCATCCAATGGGGCCTCAGATATCTTTGCTGGTCAGATCTATCCATCTATGTGCCAGTTAGAGTATAATCTTGGTGCCAGTAGGGTGTCCATTCTTATGCCAATGGCACTTTCTGTCTTATGGGACCATCCACCCATGTACCAGTGGAACTAGATGTCTTGGTGCCAGAAGGGTTGTCCAACCCTTTGACCATGGTCATCTATTCCTGCCACAATGGACCCAGCTATTTCTGTGCCATTGGGGCCAACCATTCATGTACCAGTGAGTGGTCCATTCATGAGATCTCTCCCTATGAAATGTACCCATAGGCCTCACATGTGGAAACTTGCAGTGATCCATGGGTAAATGCTGTCCCATTTTGGCCTTTCAATTAAGACTTTTAAATGTCTTCTGTCCGTTGTGTACTCATTTAAACTTGGAGAGGCTTGGACATCTTGAAGGCAGGGAAGCCCTGGCCCTCTGCCCAGGTGACAGGAGTCATCTCCTCTGTTTCAGGACTGACAGCTCCTTCAGCTTCATGGCATTCTTCTTCACCTTCATGGCCCAGCTGGTCATCAGCATCATCCAGGCTGTGGGCATCCCAGGCTGGGGTGTCTGGTAAGAGACTAGGGTGTTGCGGACTGATCCAGGGCTGTCATGGGTGGCCCTGGGATGTGTCCATTGCTACTTCTGGTGTGCTAAGCTGCCTATCCTCTGGGGACACCATGAGTTATTGGAAGTGTGAAAGAATCCAAGATAGTTTAGTAGATATAGCCATAGCATCAGAGGGGAAGGAGAACCAGCATCGTGAGATAACCTGAGAGAAGAAAGCTTTATGTCTCAGGAGCTTGTTTCCTGAGCCAAGGGTTCTTCATGAACCCCTGACACAGGGCCTTTGCATCCAATGATATGGTCTCTCCCTGTGACAATGAGATGGTCCCTCACTGTAGTGGGGTGGCTCCTGGATACCCCTCACCCTGCCAGGCAGCCCCACAGCTGGCCTCTTTCTGCAGCGGCTGGATTGCCACCATCTCCTTCTTCGGAACGAATGTTGGCTCAGCAGTGGTGATGCTTATTCCCACCGTCATGTTCACAGTTATGGCTGTCTTTTCCTTCATTGCCCTCAGCATGGTATGTGGTCACCTCAAGGGTCAGAGGGTGGCATTGGGAAGGGACTGTGGTTGGTAACAACCCGTCTTCCAAGTTATAGGAAGACCCAGAGGTCTTCTAAGGGATTCACTTTGGAACAGCTTTGGTGGACTCTGCTCCCCATGCATAGGGAATGGGTGGGAGGGAGGATTGGCTTTTACAGTGACTTGTTTCTGGCTCCCATGTATTTCCTGGGTGGGCTTCTTCTTCCCTTTGATTAACGCTTCTTTGTGCTCCTCTTGCTGCAGGTTCATAAATTCTACCGAGGCAGTGGGGGGAGTTTCAGCAAAGCTCAGGAGGAGTGGACCACGGGGGCGTGGAAGAACCCACACGTGCAGCAGGCAGCTCAGAATGCAGCCATGGGGGCGGCGCAGGGTGCCATGAACCAGCCGCAGACTCAGTATTCCACCACCCCCAACTACACGTACTCCAATGAGATGTGAACCAACTGAGCCTACTGGGAGCTGGCTAGGGGCCTGTGGGACAGGGGCTCAAGCCACACGGTCTGTTGTGGTGACCAAGCAGGGTTCCCCCTTCCCTTTTTCTCCTTCCTGACTTTGTACAAAGAATCAGAGTTATATATATATATATATATATGTATATGTATATTCTCCCCCTCCCCCACCCCGCCGCCACACCCTTTGGATTTTGCTCTCAGCACTCTGAGAGCTGTGGGCTGCACGTGGACCTGTCCCGTGCAGTGGTAGTTGTGTCTTTGTCCCCTTGTGAATAGTGTGTAGTGGAGGTCTCTGTTGTTGTGGTGCTAGATGTGTGTTTAGAACTAAACCAGCCCCCCATCCTCCACCAGGCTGCCCCCTCTGACCTTCGCCCATAGCAGAAAGCCTGGCCACTCCCAAGGGTTATGAGCTGAAACTGTTTCCACTTTTGGTCTTACTGGGAAGCAACAATATTTAGCACTCATGGGGCTGGTAGGTGGAAGGGTGGGGACCTGCAGGGGATCTTCCCTTGCTCCTTCCTGTATGGCTCTCCCCACCCTAACCTCCTTCCCCTGTTCTCCTTTCCTGCTGTCAGATTCCTAAGGTCTCTTCTCCCACCCAGGTCTCTCTCTTCCCCATGTAGCTTTTCTTTGTCTCTCCAAGGCTGAGTGTCCCAGTTGTATCTGCTCCTGAGACTGAGACCATTCCTAGATCAAGGAAGCAGATGGGAACTGAGTCTTAGCCCTGATGTGGAAGGGCACAGAGCTGGAGGTATAGAGCCCACTGCAGTACCTGACTCCCAGGGAATGGAAATGCAAGGCAGGATCCTCTCTTCCCGGCCTTGCCTTCCCCTCCTCTTCCCAGAGCCCCGTTGAGCTCCTCTGCCTGTGTCCCTCCCCATACTCTTGGCTGCTTTGGCCTGATTCTCCTACCCTCTGCCTACTGTGTACTAGATGGCATCTGCCATTCATGAGGGCAGATTCCACTGCCTTCCCTGAAGAGCTAAATAGTGTCTAGGCAATTTTCAGATGTAAAAATACTGCTGGAGTAGAGGGTATATAAATAATTACTGGTTCCTGGGTGATGTCTGGTTGGCCCAAGGCCACTAGGCAGGTGCTAGGTGTCTCTAAATGACCAGTGGTTTTCTGGAAGCAATCGCTGTTCTGTTTGGGTTTGATAGAAAGGACAGGCTCAGAGGGCTGGGCCGGGAGGGAAGATTAGAGGAGAAGGCAGGCAGGGCCCTGTGGGAGGGGATCATGTGTCCCTTGACCCCAGCTTTCTCTTCGTCATAGGGCAGTTCTGGGCAGTTGAGCTCAAGGCCCAGGAAGAAGCCAGGCCCAATCCTATATGCAAGGACAATGATGGGAATGGGATTTCAGGTTAGGTGGGGTGGGAGGGGAGGCACTCTGGCTCTTGTTTTTCTTTTTTTTTTTTCTCTTTTTAAAAATCAGATCAAGATCCCTTGCTCCCCTCTGCCTACTAGACTTGGTTCTTGGCCCTTCCTTCCCCTGTCAGAACTTCCTTTCCCTCCTAGGACAGTGATTGCAGGCCTATGGGGCTGTTCTGTTCCAGGCATTGTGAGAATATTGGTGGTAGAGGCACTGGCTCTTTCAGAGACCTGGAGGGGAGTGGGATCTCTTGCAAGGAGCAACTGCTCATTTCTCACTCACTGCCCCCACCTCCTACCTGGGCTACTTGGCTTGAAAAACCAAACACTACCTGGCCACTTTGGGTGGCTCCAGCTTAGAACACAACACCTGGATTTCCAGGTGCCATCCTGAACTTTGAGCTCCAGATACTTTGTTTTCTTATACAGGGAGCCAAGGCCTCTGGGAAGTTCTCTTCCTAATGGTCAGAGTGTGATTGGCTCTTTACTCTCTACCACTCTCTCTCTGGAAAGCACAGCCCCAGGTACCTAAAAAGAGACCCTAGGTCTAGGTTCTTCCTCCCCTTTCTTCTTCCCTAGCCCAGACCTCTGGCTACCTTTATCTCAGTCTCTTTGGTAGCTCCAAGAGTCCTGTGGTCCAGCTGTCAGCGCAGCATCCTTGAAATGTTGGATGCTCCCTCCAATCAATTTCCTGTCCTACCTGCCTTTCCTCTTTCCTGGCTCAGACCTATATGGCCATGATCTGGTTCTGCCCTTGGGAAAACCTGCTACCTGTGGGCAGCCCAGCTTGTCCAGGTTCTGGGATGCTGCATCTCCTGGCAACTATGCACTTTCCTGGGGAGGGAACCAATATGAGAAGTGGAGCTGGGCACAGATTCATCTCTGTTGGATGGCCTGGCATGAGGGTGGAGGAAGGCCCCGAGAATCCTCAGATCTGTGGCCAGCCAGTGACCTGCTTTTGCATTTTGCTGGTGCCCATTGCCCTTCTTTGTTTCTGGGAGACACAGACCATTCTCCCTCTGGCAGTTGATCTGCTGAGCCAATGTATCTGTCTGTGATAACTGAGTGAACCATAATAAAGGGGAACATTTGGCCCTCTGTGTCCTGCTGTGTCATGTGTCTTCATGTGGCCCCGTGTGGAGCCTCAACATGGGCTGTGGGGCATATAGGTAGAGTGTGTCAAGGGGGTCTGTGGCCAAATTTCACACACCTCTGTGAGGTTCTTTCTCTGAGGCAGCTTTGAAGTTGCCATAGAAGCCTTCTGCCTTTTAGAAGGAGGAGTTCCCTGAGTCAGATGTAGAAGGCTGGATCAGTGGGTGAGGGGTGGTTTGGGCCAGACTGTCACTGTAGGCAAGGGCAGGGGTAGAGCACAGAGGCCCCCACCTCCACTCTCATCGAAGGAGATAAGCAACTGATTGAGCAGCCTCAAGGAACATAAGGGGATCCGGAGGCCTGTGGATGCTGGAGAATGAAGACAGGAAAGTGTAGCCAACATACACTTTCCGCTGCTTTCCTTTTGCCAATGCTGTGTCCCCCACGTGGAGGGCTGTTCTGGCACTCCATCCAAGCCCCTGGTATCTTTCAAGATCCACCTTGGGTGGCTCCTCTGAGAGGACTTCCCTGCCTGTAGCTGTTACTTAGGTCCCTCTGCTTCCTCGTAGACCTCATTCTGTACAAAATTCCCTGTTTGTCTCAAGAGCAGGGAAGAGTCTGATTTATCTCTATCCTGTGCACTTAAAACATATAAGAGGCTCAGTAAATATTAAGTGCCTCAGTGGTGAGAGCATGAGATTGGGGGTGGGGAGTGAGGAGGTCAGGTAATCAGGCTAGACCCAGGAGAGAGCACAGGAAAGAACGAACCTGGCAGTAGGGGGTTCCCGGCAGCACTCTCCCAAGTGGACTACAGCTCCCAGAAGGCTGCGCGCTCGCGTAGGCTGCCCCCGGCTCTGGAAACGTTGCGTGCAGCCAGAATCAGCGGGAGGAGCGGCCGAGGTATCGCGGTATTTGGGGGCTGCCCTCGAGACACGCCTGCAGCGGGTGAGGAGTCTAGTGGGTCGTGGGGTTTGGTTTCTCGCACTGGGGCGGGAGAGAGGCTGGAGTAGCTTCGTTGGTGACCTTGGTTCCGTGCCTGTGTGTGTTTGCTCACTTTCCGTGCGTGTGCGCGTGCGCTGCGGGTCTGCGGCTGTGTGTGTGTGTGTGTGTGTGTGTGTGTGTGTGTAGGGGCTGTGGAGCTTGTGGCGCCGGAGCGTTAGGAATCCCTTTGCATCTCTGTCCTGAGGTGGGGAGTTTATATCTTCGCCCCCACGCTTTTTGCAACTCTGCGATTGCCTAGTGCCATTTAATCTAGCTTAAAAGGTGGCCCTGTCAGTTCCCCACACTTGCCGCTTGCCTTAAAAAAACAAAAAACAAAACCCGCTATCCTGCTTTCAAAAATGAATGGGGACCGCCCAAAGTACAGACTATCTTACAAGTTGGTAAACTAGAAAAAGGAAAACCTTAGGATATTGCAGTTTTCCCCTAGCTCTACTTAAAAGTGCTGAATGACTATTCAAAATGAGAGTGAAGGAATTCCAGTTGTGTGATTCACGAGGTAATGTACCCGATTAGTATCCATGAGGAGGCGGGTTCCATCCCAGGCTTCGCTCAGTGGGTTAAGGATCCAGCATTGCCCGTGAGCTGTGGCGTAGTTCGCAGAGGGGCTCGGATTCCCCGTTGCTGTGGCTGTGGTGTAGGCCAGCAGCTGTAGCTCCGATTCGACTAGCGTGGGAAGTCCATGTGCCGCACCTGTGGCCCTTAAAAAAAAAAAGGGAAGAAAAAGAGAAAAAAAAGAGTGAGGAAAAATTTTGTCAGCGAAAAACCTCATGCTGTACTTTGAGGTATTGGAGGCTGTTGCCAGATAATAGGCAGGAGAGATTCCCAGGTTGGGGAAGTGATGGGGATCTTGCAGCAGGAGTTTTCCACATCTCTCCCAATGGTTGAGAGGTGGCAGTACTGTCAGTCCCTTGCTGGTAGCACTGTGTGTGCATGTTATATTTACCTATGTATCCCCAGCATGTGGCCTTGAGGTGGGGTATCTAATGAGACTCTAGGAGCAGCAGACTCAAGCATGCTTGCCTGGGTTTGAGACAAGAGCAATCTTAGCAGAATGTCAAGACCTTGAGCTCTCTCTGAAGAGTTCCTTGCCTTTCCTTGGAAGAAGGAGTTTAAAATGCCCCTGTGGCCACGTGACTCCTTTTAACGACTTTGGGTTTGGGGGCAGAGTGCCACTATGAGCTATAACTGTTTAGTTATTACTGGGACTGGTGGGAGATGAGGCCAGAGCACAAGTCTGGGGCCAGTAGTGAGGAACTTTGATGTTAGGCTAAAGGATTCAAGCTCTTAATGGATCCTGGATCCCTGCTCACCCACCCACCCACACCCCCACCTCCGAATTTTGTTCTGCTTTTTCCTAGGCCCTCGCTCCTCTTGTTCCTGTGTTGTGCTGGGCTCATACTCCATCTGGCCTCTTTTTTTAGCCCTGGTTCTGCTCTGGCTCCTCACGTGCCCATATTGTGACTGGCAGATATTCCTAAAACCTTTGCTTAACTTTGCCCTAATTAAACTCATTAGAGAAGAGACTCACACATCACAGCCCTGCCACGCTGAAGCTCTTTACTCTGTCTGGCCCTGTCTTCCTAAAGGACAGAGAGGCTGCCATTTTTCTGGCTGTGGCTGCATGCATGTGGCTACCTGCATGGCTTGGTGTCCTAGGAGCTTAAGGTTCAATAAGCATAGCCTTCAGGCCTGTAACCTCTCTGCCCGCCAACTCTTTCTGCTGCTCAAGAGTTCCTGTGAGTACAGCAGGGCTCAGGAAAATGAAGTGCTGTCTACAGCTAACTTGGCTGTGCAAATAGATGTTTCTAGCAGGGACTGGGTAGAGCAACAGGCTTACTGGTTTGGGATTTGTTCTTTATTTGAGAATAAACAAAGAACTAAAAATTAAAAAAAACTCCTGCCAACTGTTGCCCTCCATGATCCTGTTAGATTGACCTTGTCTGAACTTGCTTTCAAATTTGGTTAAATTATCCACTTTCTTTCTTTCTTTTTTTTTTGTCTTTTCTGGGGCCGCCCCTGTGGCATATGGAGGTTCCCAGGCTAGGGGTCTAATCGGAGCTGTAGTCACCAGCCTACGCCAGAGCCACAGCAACGCGGGATCCGAGCTGGCTCTGCAACCTACACCACAGCTTACGGCAACACTAGATCCTTAACCGCTAAGTGAGGGATCGAACACCGCAACCTCATGGTTCCTAGTTGGATTCATTAACCACTGAGGCACGACGGGAACTCCCAAATTATCTACCTTCTATTCCTCAAGTACCTATGCCCTCTCCTGCCTCCCCCAACCTTCCTTTTCTAGAAAGGTAGGTAGGCTTTGGTCCTTAATGAAGATTGCTCAGCAGGCTAATTAGTAAATCTTGGGCTGTAACACCTGCTGTGGGGAGGCAGTTGACGTCATCAGTATGGATTCCTGCCCCAAGTGTAAATGATTGCTTTCAGTAACCTATTCCTTAGGAATGATATCAGTTTGATGTGGAGGAGGTTTTAAGTTCAGCTTCTAGGTTTGCAGGAGTCTCCCTGTCCTAGCACCAGTTGGCTGAGGTGGGACAGGGTCAAGGTTTAGAATCTTGCAGGTGGGTTTTCCTGTAGAGTCAAGAATTGGAAGTTCCTGGAAATCCTGGTGTGGCGTAGTGGAAATGAATCTGACTAGGAACCATGAGGTTGCGGGTTCAATCGCTGGCCTTGCTCAGTGGGTTAAGGATCCAGCATTGCCATGAGCTGTGGTGTAGGTCACAGACGTGGCTCAGATCCCGCATTGCTGTGGCTGTGGCGAAGGCCGGCAGCTATAGCTCTGATTGGACCCCTAGCCTGAGAACCTCCGTGTGCCACGAGTGTGGCCCTAAAAAGAAAAAAAGTATGGAAATTCCTTAGTGGCGCAGCAGGTCAAGGATCTGGTGTTGCCATAGCTGTGGCACAGTTCACAACTGTGGGGTGGATTTGATCACTGGCCCGGGAACATCCACCTGTTGTGAGTACTGCCAAAATGAAAAAGCCTCCGTCACCTACTGTGGATGCTAATTAGCATACTGATTAGTTTGGGGAAAGAAGCTGGCTGATAGTCCCTCTAGACCTTGTAAGTTGCTAACAGGGTTCTGCAGACCCTAGAGTAGACTCAGTTCTGCTCTGGGTAAGGCCCTGGCTGAGGTCCCGACAGCAGAACTGAAATCCCTGGCAAATGGAACTTTGGGGGTAATCTTGTTCCAGGGAACTGGCCTGTGCTTAACAAACCCTGCTGTGAGGGGTCTGGGCCCTTGGGAGATCTTTCCAAGTAGGAGTGGGATAATGGACCCAAACAGGATTCTCAGTTCATGTGGGTATGTGCCTGAGTCTTTTTATTTTTTATTTTTTTTGCTGCACCCACGGCATGCAAAAGTTCCCAGGCCAGGATCAAATCCACACCATGGCAGTGACAATGCCAGGTCCTTAACCTACTGAGCCACCAGGAAGCTCCTGTCTGATCTCCCCATCAAACTCCGTGCTCCCAGAAGCTGGGTCTGTTGACCCTCAGAAACCCCAGTATCTGGCTCGGGGTCTAACACAGGGTACTGAATACATTTTAGTTGAATGTATGAATGAAGCAGGCACCTCTTGTTCTACTTTTAGATCTTAAATTCTGACAGAGCTGTATGGAGCCCAGTTCTAGCAAGCTTCCAGGACCCGAAGTCACCAGACCCCACATGGAATCAAGGGCCACATGTTCGGCTGCTGCTCCCTTGGAGAGACAGTTCCGAGTTCTCATAGGTGTTACTGGGAGTGTTGCAGCCTTGAAGTTGCCTCTTCTAGTGTCAAGACTTTTGGATATTCCTGGCGTGAGTATCCCTCCTAGACATGCATGGCAGCCTCTGGCATTGGAGAGCTCATGTTCTGAGGCCAGCTTGCTTTTGTGCAGTATGCTCAGCATTTTCTTTTTCTGTCTTTTTCTTTTTAGGGCCGCACCCGCAGCATATGGAGGTTCCCAGGCTAGGGGTCCAATCAGAGCTTTAGCTGCCGGCCTACACCACAGCCACGGGAACGCCAGATCTGAGCCAACTCTGTGACCTACACCACAGCTCACAGCAACGCCGGATCCTTAACCCACTGAGCGAGGCCAGGGATTGAATCTGCATCCTCATGGATCCTAGTTGGGTTCATTAACCACTGAGTCATGATGGGAACTCCTCTTTTTCTTAATCATGATGTTTGTGAAAGTCTTCTTTGTGCAGTGGTATGAGGTGGATGCAGGAGGCAGAGACAGATGTGACAGTCTCACCAGGAGCTAGGATAGGTGGTGTAGACAGAGGGTGAGGGGAGGGTTTTGGTTCCCAGACTCTGAACTTGGTTTCCTGAGGTCCTGGTGTGGGAGAAGGGCTGGCTGGAGCAGTACAGTGAGTTCTCAGTGTCCTTTGCTACCCTGGGCTCCCTGCCTCTGCTTTCACTCCATCCTGGACACTGCAGCTCTATCCTCCCTCCTTTTATGACACGGCTGTCCTGTTAGTCCGAAGGCACTGGAGCCTTAGGGGCTCCCTGTTGCCTGCAGCTCTGGTTTTAGACTCTGCTCCTTCAGGTGTTTAGAGATGCCCAGGGGTCACAACAGTATGTTGAAGTGGAGGGTTTAGCCCCCTGCCCTTGGTCAGATCACCTCAGCTTTGACTGGTTTTATATATTGGGGTTCTGGGGCAGATTCTTTTTGTGGGAGAAGTTCAAGGCTTTAAACAGTGTGAAAGCCAGCAGGTGTGAATCCTTCTCTCTCATCTGGTATCCTAGGCCCTTCGACTATCACTCTCCCACCGCCCCACGTTCCATCCTGAGGGCCTTTGCTCTGGCCCAGCCCTTGCCAGGCTGTGCCGCCCTCCCTATTCCTTTCTGCCTTTTCAAATTCTCCGCAAACACTTCACACAAAAGCCTTCCTGCCTGCCACAGACCATGTGGTTTTGCTCCCTTCTCCTTTTTTTTTTTTTTTTTAAATTTTTAAATTTTATGGGCATACCTGTGGCATATGGAAGTTCCTGGGCCAGGAACTGAATTCAAGCCACAGCTGTGATCTGTGTGGCAGCTGTGGTAACACTGGATCCTTTGACCCACTGTGTGGGGCTGGGGATTGAACCCGAACCTCTGCAGCAACCTGAGACACTGCAGTGGGCTTCTTAAAGCACTGTGTCACGGCAGGAACTCCTGTTCCCTTCCTTTTGATGTGTTTGTGGGAGAAGGTGAGTGCCACGTCTTACTACCCCACCATCTTGATCCAGCTCCCCTGCTGCTCCCTTCCTTTTAAAACTCATTTGATGTATTAAAGAAAAACTAGAAGTGGTAAAAACAGGTTTTATTCAGAAAAACTACTGCAATAAGGCAAAAGAGGCCTCAGTTTAGAACTGGGTTTAAAAAATAAACAATCAAACAAAAAGATTTTTTTAAAAAATAAGAAAAAAAGTAAAATTAAAAAAACAGAACTGGGTTTAATTTTGAATACAACAAGAAAAGGTCGAGACGTATAGCCAAGGGTGTTAAGCTGATGTGCTTTTTCCTTGCTTGTATCTGCGCCGCGTGTAACTCAGATGGGTGTACTGGAGTGTCCAGCAGGGGGCAGTGCTCACTTGCAAATGACCATGTCAGGGTTTTTTCTTTTTTTTTTTCTTTTAAACTTTCCACTAACTTCTATCCAGAAAGTCACCCCCTCACCCCACCCTCCGTGCTGGGATGATCAGTGAAGCAGGCAGCCAGGGATGCCAGTCAGGCCAGAAGCAGGAAGGGAGGAGAGTGTTGTGGCTGCTCTGAGGCTGGGCACTGGCGCTTCTGGGGCAATAACCTCTTTGGCCTGCCCCCTCCTCCTGTGCTCAGAACCAATGGTAGGAGCTGGCTAGCTTAGAGCCTTCAGGGCAGGAGGCCTGAAAGGGGTGGCTGCAGCCACAGCCTCTGCCACCACCCCCTGGGGAGGGAGGGAGCCGCACAGTTCCCTTTCCCATAGCCCCAGAGCAAGTGAATTTCCGGACTGGGGGTGGGTGGGGGCAGGGAGTCCTATCCCAGGAAACAGATGGGCAGCCTCAGAGCTGAGGGAAATGGCAACTCCACCGCTTCCTGCCATCCCACACAGCCGGCGTTTATAGGGGTGTGAGGAGAGGGTTGCCTGAAGCAGGGAGGCTCTCCAGCCCACCCTAGGCCTTTTAGTCCAGCCGCTGCCGCTGCCGCTGCCACTGCCGGGGGACAGGCCCTGTCTGGAACAGGACTTGGCTCCCTCTCTGGCTGGAGTTGAAGCTGAAAGTCAGGCGGACAGAAGGACAGTGACCTGGGAGGGAGGACTTTCTGACTTAGCCTCCGGGAGCCTGTCTTTCTCATTTGAAAATAAAGATGATGACTGCCACCCATCCCTTCAGGCTGTTGTCAAGGCTGGGGGAGGGGAACACAGATGAAACAGTTTGTCATCTGGTGCCAACGACTAGGCGTAGCTCCCAGCACGCGGAAGCACTTAACAGTGTTTGTTTCCTGTCCTTCACCTTCTCCTTTCCACTGTTGTCGTGTCCTTTGGGGCGGCCACATGTAGCGTGGGGTGTTGGGGTTGGTGAGATGGCCCATGTGGAAAGAGCTGTGGGAGCCACTGTCCATCTGCTTATGTGGAGGGGCCCACTTCCCTCTCATCCTGTGGATGGGCAGCTCTCCAGAGAGCCTAGATTTGCTTAGTAGGGTCCTTGTGAGGTGTTGGTAACCAGAGGAGGGGATCCCTGCATGCCTTGTGTTGGCCCCAAGGCAGTGGCCTTCCCCCCGCCGCCCCCCACTTCCTCACACTCCCTGATGTTACCATCTCCCTAGAGCCCTCCTCACCCAGGAGTTGCCTTTGTCCCTTGGAATGGTCCTTCTCAGCTCTTTGATTAAGGCATGCGTGAGGCTTTCCTGAGCTCCCTTAGGGATCCCTAGATTTTGACTAGCAAATGAGCAGCTGGGGTGTGGGTGGCAGGGAGCTGGGTGATTCTACAGACCTGGCTGAGAACCACTCCTGTTCACCAGTGTGTTCAGGCTTCCCAGGAGGACCACTGACCTGGAGCCAGACCAGGGAGACTGTGAGGGGGTGATGGGGAGGGGCGGATTTGGTCTTCTACCTCACACACCAGCAGGTGGGGAGGGCGGCCACCAGCAAAGAAGCTTTGGAGCCTTTATTTGAGCTTTGACGAGCTGGACCAGCCTGCCCTCAAACGAGGCTGCTGGGCATAGCAGGATTTCTCACCCTGGGACTCTGGGCAAGTCAGGTCTTTTTTATGGCCTGCAATAAAGCAGGGGCTGGGTACTCAAATGATATATCTCCAAGGTCTCTTCCATCTTGAGTGGTGGAAGATCTTAGATGTGAAGACAAAAAGGACCAGGACTCAAAGGCAGCCTGAGGGAAGGTCCTGGGGTGCAGGAGCTGTGGCTGTTTTTCCGTTCTGCCATTGTCATGTAATTGGGTGACCCTTAATGGCTGAGCTTGTGGCTCAGTTCCTGCCTTCTGGTTGGCACCGTCCTCACTGTGGAGAAGACAGACACCTCTCTAACTTTTGCTGGGCAAGTGTCGGCAGGGCTGAGAGTCAGAAGAGGATTTCTAAAGGTGAAGAAAACCTCCCATCCTGGGAGTTGGCAGGCCTGGAGCTTAGAGAAGGCTAAGTTTACAGAATGCCTGTCAGAATATTCAAGGCCATTAATTAAGAGTGAGGGGACTTGTGGCTGCCTGATGGGAGGGGGAGGAAGTGGGAGGGATCGGGAGCTTGGGTTTATCAGACACAACTTAGAATAGATTTACAAGGAGATCCTGCTGAATAGCATTGAGAACTTTGTCCAAATACTCATGTTGCAACAGAAGAAAGGGTGGGGGAAAAAATGTAATTGTAATGTATACATGTAAGGATAACCTGACCCCCTTGCTGTACAGTGGGAAAATAAAAAAAAAAATTATAAAAAAAAAAGAGTGAGGGGAGAGGGCCTTATTCATATGCCGAATGAAATAAATTCTGCTTTTCTGGAGGACTATTTTGGCAGTTATCTGGAGAAACCAAAAATAGTCACAGATTTACCCATAGGATTGAATGTTGTGAGGCACAAAAGTTCACCAGATGTACAAGGATGTTCATTTTAGCCCTGTTTATAATTTCAAAGCAAAACTGAAAAGAAACAAAACATCTAACAATAAGAAGTTGTGATGCAGTTACGGTTCAGCCTCTTGATGGATTCCGAGGCAGCAGTTCAGGGAATGGGTGGCCCTCATGTGCTAATGTGGGACGGTCCCGAGACAGAGTGAAAGGAGCAAGGTGCTGGAGTTGGCAGGCCACGGCCCATAGGCCACATTTTGTTGCCTGTTTTTATATGACCTGCAAACCATACAGACGCCAGCCATTTACAATTTTACTTTATTTTTAGTTTTTTACGGTTTTAAATGGTTAAAAAAAAATCGAAAGAAGATTTTGTGACACATAAAATTATATAAAATTCGGATTTCAGTGTCCATAATGGTTTATTGGAACACAGCCACATCCATTCAAGTGTTGCCTGTGGCTACTACAGTCTTGCTGCTATAGAGTAGAGTAATGGTGACAAAGCCCGAAGTAGTATCTGGGCCTTTATAGACTAAGTTTGCCAACTGCTGGCATTTAGTGTGATTCCCTTTGTGTCTTCACATATCCGAGTTACCGCCTGTGATTTTTCCCCCAGAGGTGGTTACCCATGTGGAGAGATGCAGGCAGGAAGGGAGACTTGTATTTTGGGTGATGCTGTTCAGTTTTGATGTTCTAACCTCTGTATGTGTGTTTATTTTTTGAAGTCAGTGGGGCTTTCTGTGGCGGTACTATGGAACATTTTTTTGTAACTTTATGTGCCTCCCGCCCACCAAGGAAAGGAGAGCAGGAGAAACATGGCCTGGTTTGAGGTTGTTTTTTTTTTTTTTTTTCTTTCCACGTGGGGCCACCTGTCTGCTCTGTGGTCCTGTTGTGGACACTGGTCTGTTTAGCCGTAGTCTTCTGAGGCATTTGTTTGGCCCTCTGCTGGCTTGGCTGCCACCATCCTTCTGTGCCCTGCTCCCGCAGGGAGTGAGCTCCACAGGCCGCTGGTCAGAGGCAGCCAGCCCAGGGCCAAGGAGTCTTGCATCCAGGGTCCTTCCCTGATGCTTCAGAATGGCGTCCTTAGCAAGAGCTTCCATAGTCTGTTTCTCTAGTTTCATTCTTGAGAATTTTTTCTTGCTGGGGAAGGGCTTGGAGGGATCGGTAGCTTTGTCCTGCTCGAATGGCCAGAGAGGGCTGTGCGGCCAGAATACCAGCTTTCCCAGGAGGCCTGTTTGGCACCAGAGGAGAGAACAGCAGAGCCTGGTGGGAAAGGGCAAGGGTCACAAAAGGGCTGGGATGGCATAGTGAGCTGGAGGGATCCCTGGAGGCCCTGCGGTCCAGATGGCTCATGGCTCAGAAGGGGAAACCAGGCCAGAGAGGAAGAATTTGCCTGAGGTCTCCAGCCAGTGAGCTGGCAGAACTGAGGCTCAAGGCCAGTTTTCCTGATTGCTGTCAGCAAGTGAATTTGAGGACCTCAGATCTGGAGCTCAGATCATGGGCCTTCTCTGCTTCACCTAACCATGGCCAAGAGGATGAGAATGCTCAGGAAAGTGTGTATTCCTGCCTGGTCTGTCTTGCTTTATGGTCAGGGGTCATACATATCCCACCCACCTGTTAGATACACTGAGCCTTTACTAGCTCGGGCTCCCGTGTGTGTAGTAGGCTCAGTAAATGTTTGTCAAGTGAAGAGACATCATTGAGAGACATTGGGAAACCCACTCAGCCAACCAGAACGCCCTTGGGTATTTGTTCATGAGGCCACCTCCTCCACAGCTCCCCCAGCTGCTCACTGCACCCAGAGTCCTTTTTCCTAGACTATACCTGCCACCCCCATGCTCAGTGGGGTCAGGCACTGCCAGTGTCAACACTGCGTGGCCCAATGTCAGGGTCTTCTGCTGTGTGTGTGTCAGCCCAGAGGCCTGAGCCAGCAAAGTTCTGGGTTCCTTGCCTTGTGGCAGGTTATGTCACGCCTGGGGCATCCTCTTTAGGGTTCTCAGCAGTCCCCTGTGGAGCTCTCATCACATGCTCTACTTAGAAACACCTGCTCTTTTCTGGCCACTCAGCTAGGGGTTCAGCTGGGGCTCTACTTGTATATAGAGCTGTGCTATCTAATACAGCGGCCACTAGCCACATTCAAATTTAAATTTAAATTATTAAAATTAAATAAAACAAAAATTCAGTTCCTTTGTTATACCAAGTGCTGAGTAGCCACATGAGGCTAGGGGCTGCCATTACTGGACAGCACAGGTGTGAAACGTTTCCAACACTGCGGAGAGTTCTGTTGGAGGATTCTGTAGAGTAGTACTTCTTAGCTGCCTCCCAAGGGGCACTGGACAATGTCATTTTTGGTTTTAATACTTGAGGAAGGGGGTGCTACTGGCTCATGGTTATAGTAGGTAGAGGCCAGAGATGAGAGTGGAGGTAGATGTTCAAGCCATGGGATTTATCTCATTGTTTGACTATGGCAGTCCTCCACGGGCCCCTTTGATATCTGCCCCAGAATCATCCTGGGCTAGACTAGGGGCTGAAAAGTGAAAGAGGAGGTATCACCCCCAAATTCTGTTTTCCATTTCCTTTGCCAGACTCTCCAGGAGCCCCAGGTGGGATTGCTGATGTATCTTTAGCAGAGAAAAGGAAACCAGACTTGCCAACTGGTTTCAGGAAGGAATCTCTCTAAACATCAGGCAAGATGCAGGCAGTTTGTAAAATAAGGTCTGGCCAAGCCCTGGTCACATCACACAGAGGTTCAGGTTAAAAACATTAAGCCATGGGAAGTTACCGTTGTGGAGCAGTAGAAATGAATCTATGAGGAACTATGAGGTTGCGGGTTCAATCCCTGGCCTCTCTCGGTGGGTTAAGGATCTGGCCTTACCGTGAGCTCTGGTGTGGGTTGCAGACTCAGTTTGGGTCTGGCGTGGCCGTGGCTGTGGTGTAGGCTGGCAACTTTAGCTCTGATTTGACTCCTAGCCTGGGACTCTCTGTATGCCATGGGTGTGGCCCTAAAAAGCAAAAAAAAAAAAAAAAAATTAAGACATGAAAACAGTTGCCAGGAGGCTAGGTACAGAGCTGCCTTTTAGGAACTCTGAAGTGTGTGAGGGATTGTTTTAATATCCAGCTCTGCTTCTACCAGGCCCCAGGAGAGTGTAAGAGAAAGCCGAGGAGAGTGCCTGTCCTCAGGAGTTTTCTACTCTGCCAAGACTCCTTAGCATTTGCTGGGGGAAAGGTCAGGGTGTGAATAGTCCAAGTTATTTGGTATCTCAGAAGGTAACATAAGATGCTGGGTTTTTAAAAATTTATTTTTAGTGTGTGTAAACCCAGAGCCTAGCTCTTGGTTCCTAGGACCTTTTGGCAAACAGAATGAAAATGAAAGAACAAAGCCCATAGGGCTGATGAATCAGATCAAGTGACATCCCTCTAAAACCGGAGGAACTAGTCTGGGCCTGCTGGAGTCTGGGTCACTGCCAAGGAGACATGGCTGCTTCTTAGGGGTCAGGGAATGGCATTGGGAACATATGCTTCACGTTACTCTTTAGGTGAAGACTTTGCCCCAAGAAGCTCCCTAACAGTGACTGTGTAACCTGGGCGGGTAGCCGGGAAGGGGTAGACTGAGAGCCTGGGGGAGGAGCTTAGAGGGCAGATCTCAAGCAGCAATGATGGACCAGGGTGGAGGGCCTATTTGGCCCCCTGGTTGGAACCCCCAGGAGCCAGGCGAAGGCAATAGGAAGGCTCTGAGACTCTGAGGGGGCCGTGGGAAAGAAAGGGTAGAGCTGAGAGGGAGGAAGGAGCCCCTAAACAGGGCCATCACCAAACTGAAACTTTGTGAAGACTGACCCTAGGCACAGTCCTCACTTTGAGAACTGACAGACAGGCCTTTTGGGAATTGGGAGAGCAGGGGAACAGATCTTCAGGAAGCAGCTTTCCAAACTTCAGAATAGAGAGAGGATAAACTAGGGTGATCCCAAGCGGCAAATTGCTCAGGATAGTTGGGAAGCTCTTAGAAATGAAAGAAATTCCCCCAAGGAATAGAAGGCAGGGATCAGAAACTGATCTGGCCGCCTGGGAAGGAAACTGGAAAAATAGTTAAGTGGAGAGGAGGAAGCGTCAACATGGATAGACCCAGAAAGTATGCTCCTAAGTGAGATTAATCAGACAATAAAAGACAGGCATGATATGATGTCACTTACAGGTGGAATCCTAATAAAAGGATACCAATGAACTTACTTGCAGAACAGAAACAGACTCACAGACTTTGAAAAACTTATGATTACCAAAGAGGACAGGTGGGAGGGATGGACTGGGGGCTTGGGATTGGCATCTGCACACTGAGGTATATGGTACCTGCTCTATAGCAGAGAATTCTACCCAATATTCTTTGAAAGAATCTGAAGGAGATTGATTGTATATATATGTAGGACTGAATCACTTTGTTACACAGCAGAAATGATCACAACCTTGTAAATCAACTGTACTTAAGTATAACTTAATAAAAAAAAAGATAAGATACTCTAAGTTAGGTTCCCGATTAACACTTAAAGAAAAAAAATGGAGAGGAGAACATGTAACCAAAGATGAAGGTAGACTATGGTCCAGAGGCCACCAGAGTGAGCTGAAGCTTACAGTGAAACTCAGGATGACCAAGAGGGCAGTGGGACAACGCCTGGTCCTGGGGGCCAATGGTATAACACTAGGGGGGCACAGAAGGAAATGGGAGGGACTCTTAAGTTCCACTTTGTGTTTTCATTTTTGTTTTTTAGGGCTGCACCTGCAGCATATGGAGGTTCCCAGGCTAGGGGTCCCATCGGAGCTACAGCTGCCGGCCTATACCACAGCCACGGCAGCACAGGATCCGAGCTGCGTCTTTGAACTAAACCAAAGCTCACAGCAATGCCAGATCCTTAACCCACTAAGTGGGGCCAGGGGTTGAACCCGAATTCTCATGGATACTAGTTGGATTCGTTACCACTGAGCCACCATGGGAACTTTGAGTCCCACTTTGTTTTCATCTTTTCTTTTGAGCTTGAAAAAGTAGGACAAGTTGTAGAAGTGACTTGAACTCAAGTTGGGTGATTTGTCTCCTGACCTGGGCAAATTCAGTCCTCAGGCACCGAGGTTGTGGTTGGATGTGTGGGATGTGTGGGAAACAGCCAGAGGCTGGTGGCTGGAAATGACTAATATCCATTTATCAAAAAGGCAAATTACTCTAGACAAGGCTTGTGAGCCCTTAGAAAAGAACTTAGAAAATGGTTGTCACTGGGGCTTGACTGGGCTTATTGGGAACAAGCCATATTTTTAGTTAATTTTTGGGGGGATATTAGAATATTTCTGGATTTGGTGAGGCCTTTGATGGAATCTTGGGACATTTCCCCCTGGACCACCTGGTAATGTTGTCAGCATGTCTCTACTCAGGCAAAGGGTACATTCTTTTCTTTTTTTTTTTTTTTTGTCTTTTTGCCATTTCTTGGGCTGCTCTCACGGCATATGGAGGTTCCCAGGCTAGGGGTCCAATCCGAGCTGTAGCCGCCAGCCTACGCCAGAGCCACAGCAACGCGGGATCCCAGCCGCGTCTGCGACCTACACCATAGCTCATGGCAACGCCTGATCGTTAACCCACTGAGCAAGAGCAGGGACCGAACCCGCAACCTCATGGTTCCTAGTCGGATTCGTTAACCACTGCACCACGACGGGAACTCCAAGGGTACATTCTTGATTCTTTTCCACCCCAACCCCCTAGCCTGTGGACCTTGGGGAAGGGCTCTGCTGTTGACCTGGTTCTGTTCATGATTTGGATTTGTGTTTCAGGTCTGTTGATGGTGTGCTGGCTGAGAACAGGCCAGGGGGAACAGGATTGAGATTTTAGGAGCTCTTCATAGATTGAGCAAACAGTGGGCCAACTCTGGAAAGGTGAAATTCACCAGGGAAATGTGAAGGTCTGCACTGGGGAAAGTAACAGTGCAGGTAGTTTGGAGCTTGTGGTTTAGTAGCAAC
Organism: Phacochoerus africanus; assembly: GCF_016906955.1. Lineage (NCBI taxonomy): Eukaryota > Metazoa > Chordata > Mammalia > Artiodactyla > Suidae > Phacochoerus > Phacochoerus africanus. The sequence continues at coordinate 59,771,736 of NC_062552.1, read as the reverse complement.
ATGGGTGAGAAGAGCTTGTGAGGTTTGGCTGATTGCAAGCCCCATATACATCAGCAGGAGGATGTGGCTTCCAGTAGAGCTGATGTGGGCTCAGGCTCCATCAGCAGACAGTTAGTGGGTGCCAGGAACATGATGCTCCAGGTTCCCTGAGCCTAGCAGGGTACCACCTTCTCAGACCCCTGCCGGCAGAAGAGATGACTTCCACCTCTGAGGTCTCTCTCTCTCTCTTTTTTTTTTTTTAGGGCCGCACCTGAGGCATATGGAGGTTCCCAGGCTAGGGGTCTAATCGGAGCTGCAGCTGCCGGCCTACACCACAGCCACAGCAACGTGGGGTCCAAGCCTTGTCTATGACTTACAACACAGCTCACAGCAATGCCAGACCCTTAACCCACTGAGCGAGGCCAGGGATCAAACCTTTGTCCTCGTGGATACTAGTTGGATTCGTTAATCACTGAGCCATGACGGGAGCTCCCACCTCTGAGTTTCTCAATTTGGGAAAATTAAATCTTATTTCTTTTGTAATTTTCACCTCACTATTTTTCTGTTTTCCTTTTCAGGAACTCATTATTAGTCAGATTTTGGACCTCTTGAGTTGATCATCTGATTTTCACATCTTTTAAAAATACTTTTAGCCATCTATTTATCTTTCTGTTCTACTTTCTAGAAAATCTCTTCTAAATTTACATTGAATTTTTTTTCATTATTTGTAATTTTAATTTCCAAGAGTTCTTTTTTGTTCCCTGTATGTTCATTAACAACAACAACAACAAAATCTGGGAGTTCCCATCATGGCTCAGTGGTTAATGAATCCGACCAGGGACCATGAGGTTTCGGGTTTGATCCCTGGCCACGCTCAGTGGGTTAAGGATCCTTTGTTGCCGTGAGCTGTGGTGTAGGTCACAAGTGTGGTCTGGATCTGGCATTGCTGTGGCTGTGGCGTTGGCCAGCAGCTACAGTTCCGATTTGATCCCTAGCCTGGGAACCTCCATATGCCGAGGGTGCGGCCCTAGAAAAGACAAAAGAAAAAAAGACCAAAAAAAAAAATCTGATCTTGTCTGATCTGATCTGCTAATGCCTCCTTCCACTTCCTTATCTTATATGTTGATGTATCTTAACCGCTAGTTTTGGGGTTTTGTTTTTGTTTTTGTTCTTTTTTTGGTCTTTTTAGGGCCGCACCCCAAGGCATATGGAAGTTTCCCAGGCTAAGGGTCTAATCAGAGCTACAGCTGCTGGCCTACGCCACAGCCACAGCAATGTGGGATCTGAGCTGTGTCTGTGACCTACACTACAGCTCATGGCAACACCGGATCCTTAACCCACCTATCAAGGCCAGGGATCGAACCCATGTCCTCATGCATTCTGGTCAGTTTCATTACTGCTGAGCTACAACAGGAACTCCCCTTTGTTCTGATAGTTTTAAAAATCCCTTTAAGGATTTCCCTTGCGGCATGATGTCAGTCACTGCAGAGGTTCAGGTTACTGCTCTGGTGCAGGCTTAATCCCTTGGCCTGGGAACTTCTGCATGCTGCAGGTACAGCCAAAAAAATTTTAAATACATAATCCCTCTTTTAAAAAAAAAAAAAAAAAACTTTTATTTTGGTGGGTTTTTGGGAGGGAGCAGAATTTAATCCACTTTGCTTAACTGAAAGTTTATTCTTTTATTTAAGCTTTATATAGCTTTCTGTCTTAAATGTGTCTTTGTAAACACATTTTGATGTGATTGATGGATTTTTAAAACATTCAATATGAGAGTCTGGATTTTGATTAGGGAGTTTAGCCCATTATATAATTACTATAACTGCTATTCTCTTAGGACTTACTTTGGTATCTTATTTAATGCTTTCTACTTTTCGTGTGTTCTCACTGCTGCCTTTCCCCTTCTTTCCCTATCCTTTATTGTATAGATTGAATTTACTTCTGCTGGTTTGAAAGTTACATATTTTTCTTCCTATGGTTACTTCTAACTTACTATGCCCATATACCTTACTTTATTACTATCTTGCATCTTGATTCTCAGCACTGTCCTGCCTCCCTCTGCTTCTCCACCTGTCCTGGTCCTGTGACATCTTCAGGCTGGGTTCCCTGAAGGGACATCAGCTCTGTTCATTTGCCGTCTTGTTCAGAACTGGACAAGTCTTGTTCAGGGCTGTCCTAGAAGGGACTCCTGTGCTCAGTGGGAGTTTGTTTTAAACGACCTTTAAGAAGGTTCCTGAGGTTTTGTGCAAGTTTTGGGGAGGGTGGATTCCAGGGGGATGTGAGCAGGAGAATGGATGAGTCTGGGAGCCCTGTATTAAAGCTAGAAACAGCAGACTTTCTGAGGTTCTTTCATAGTCTGCCTCTCTGAGACTTCTCTCCCCTGGTTCCAGCATTTCTCTTAGGTGCTATGTAGCACAGTGTCCCACAACCCACAGACTGCAAGAGACAAATAGGGGCCTTGGTGAGATGACAGGGTGGGGACCGGGTTGAACTGACACGGGGACCGGGTTGAACTGACACAGGCACATCCCATCCAAAGAGGAGCCATTACTCAATACCAGCAAGTCATTATCAAGCAGGAATGTGGGCCCAGCAGTGCCAGAGCAGTCAGTTTTTTTAAGAGAGGTCAGGATATTGGATTTTCTTTGTGAAATCTCCCAATTTGCACATATAGGCTTAAAAATGTTTATAACCCCATGCAGGCCAAATAGCACATCTGGCTCAGACACTGCCACCCATCACCCTTGTTCTAGTCAATCGATGATTCTGTCCTTGACTATTTTCCCTGCTGGGTAAATGTCTCCCAAAGATGTGATTTCCTGCACATCCCCACCACCTCTCTGAGCCCTTTTACTCTGCCTGCTTGTTAGCCTAACATTTCGTTTTACAAATGGCGGGAATTGGTCTAGTGCTGCCCACACCACCATGTACTCTTTCTGTTAAGCACCTTCACCACCCCCTTTGTGTGCATTATTAATTTATTCAGTAAAGGAGTAGTGTAGAAGGGAACATCACTCTTGCCCCGTGAGTGTAGGGCACACAGGTTTGGTTTTTCTGGAGCCTGTCTGCAGCCGGAGCCCATGAAGCCTTGTTCCTAGAAAGAAGTATAAGAAGGGCCTCTACCTGCTTTCTCACTGGACTCTGACTGCAGATGCCAGGTGCCGGGCCCCAGCTCCCCAGTGCCTTGGCCTGCAGAGGGCAGAGCTGCAGTGCAGCCCAGAGCTCAGGCCCGTGAGCCTCCTTGGGGTGGCCCCTCCTGCCTGCCATAGCCTTTGTGGCCCTTTTGCCCTCAGTTCTCTTCCCGCCTGCCTCTGCCCAAACAGCAGGAGCCTGCAGCGTTATATACACGGGGCAGCCGGTGACTCATTCCTCAGCAGCCCCTTGGATAGGGAAGTGAAACGGCCACACCTGGTGAGGCCTGACCTTTGGGTGACAGCGGAAGTAGCTATGCAAATGTGAGGCTCGCTGCCTTGGAGGGCAGCCAGGCTGTGAAGAAAGCTCTTGCCTGGCCTGGCCCCATGTGGCCTGCAGGCCAGTGGCTCTGATAACAGTTTCTCTTTCCTTTCCTCCCCCCTTCACCTCCACTTTTTCTTGGTGACAGCTAGAAGTAGCAGTGGTCACAACTGAGAGGGCTAAACATTTCTACAACCCCCAGGATGTTCCTGTCACCCTCTACAGCGACGCTGATGAATGGGAGGTCAGTACTGGGGGCCCCTGGGGCTGAGTTCCATCCTGTTTGTACCAACAGGACAGGACTGCCCTGCCTGCAGCCTATGGTCCTGGTGGCCGGAGCACATAAGCCAGGCTCAAGTCAGCGGTCAGGGCTCTCTGGGCAGAGGCGATGAGGAAAACATCTGTCTAGCTTCTGGCCTGCGGGAGGCCCAGAGTCTCCTCCCAGCTCAGGCAGAGCTCAGCTTTGGCCCCGTGCCTGAGTGTGAGTGTCCTTGTACTTATCTGGGCTGATGAAACCACAGAGGAGCTCTGTTCCCACCACCCTTGTCCACGTGGCTCCCAGTGTCGGGGCTGTCGAGAGTGCCTCACTTCCCACGGCTGCTGGGCTCGGCTTCTGCTCTCCCACGGAGAGGCGGGCACTGGCCAATTCACCAGACGTTGAGTGTGGGCCTCACCGGGGTGCCCTGCCAGGCATTTTTAAACATTCTCAGCCTAGAACATTTCTGGTTGGCCTGTCCTCCCCACCCCTCCCCCTCCATTTCTCACCGCCCCAGAGCCCTTCCCCTGGCTTGGACAACCCAAGCATCCGCCTCAAGCAGACAGGCCAGGAGCTCCCTGCCAGATGTCAGTTCTCTTGAAAACCAAACCATAAAGGGAATAGCTCAGAGAGACAAGGGGCGTTTGTTTCCTCAGGCCTGGTTTCTCTCAGGCTGTTGGCTCCACAGCCAGTGCTCACCAGCTTAGCTGTGAGAGGGGTTGCTCAGGTGGTCTCCTTCTCCTTCCTGACTTAGTGTACCTGCTCTGGGTTGGCCCTCCCCCCACCCCCATTTCTCCCTCCACACTGAGGGGGTGGCCAGCCTGGTGACCCCACTTCCTTCCCCTGCCAGATGTGGAAGTGCCGATCTGATCCAGTTCTCCACATTGACCTGCGGAGATGGGCAGACCTCATGCTGGTGGCTCCTCTTGATGCCAACACTCTGGGGAAGGTGGCCAGTGGCATCTGTGACAACTTGCTTGTGAGTGACTCCCTGGGCATGCCTCCCTCCCTGGACCTCACTCCTAGTTTGCTGAGCGCAGACTGCCGCTGTGCAGTGTTCTCAGCTTGGAATCATTTACGGTGGACCAGTTGGCTCAGGACACAGTTTCCTGGGCCACCCCCCCCATCTGGTCTCACCTGCAAGTGGCAGAAGGCCCAGTCTTTGCAGGTTGCCCTCTGAGGGTGTCCACCTCTCCCCTGCCCCTCGACACTCAGGTCCTTTCTCTTTGTCTCTAGTTCCTGGGCTGCCCTTGACATGCTTCTCTGCTGGCCTCCCTGCCCAGCCCTGTCACCTGCCCCTCTCGGCTCTGCCTTCTCACCAGGATCTGGGTATCCACATGGGCAATCTGATAAGCGTGCTCACTTCCTCATGGATCTCACACACCTCTCTCCTGTAGCTTTAGCCGCTAGGCTGAGCTGTGGTTTCCTGTATGTACAGAAAGCTTAAAGAGGAAGAGAGAGAAAGGGTGAGAGGCTTGGGCTGAAGGAGAGGAACAGAAGTCCAGCTGTCCAGAGTGTGGATTGGCTTAGGCATGAGGGACCTCCCGGGAGTTGCTGTCCTTAAAGAGCCTTTGTCCACATGACCATCCAGGGGAGGCTGGGTGCCATCCCCTCCCTCTCCTTCCTCCCTGTCCCCCATCACCCCTTCCTTCATTCCGAGAGTTCTTACCGGCCACGTACCAGGCCCCATGTGGAGGGACACAGGGAGCTCACAGTCTGGAAGGAAAGGGTTTTGGGGTCTGCTCTGGTATGTGGTACAGTGACACACCTGCACAGTGTGTGGACACTGGAGTCACACCTTACACAGTGCTGGGTGTGTAGTCAGCATTCTATAAATACTTATGGTATGTATGACGTAATTAGTAATTTGACTTTGGCTACCAGCCAGGAGGTTTTCAGAGTTGAATATGATGAAAAAGTGACTAACGGAGCTGGTTTTGAGGAGTCAGATAGGAGGTTTGTCTCCTCATATGCTTGCTGATGGGTGTTTAAGACACTTCTTGAAGAGCTGCTGGCGATTTAAGCATCATTGAGCACAGGTGATCAGAAGAAGAGCAACACACAGATCGTGTTGTAGGGCAGGGGCAAAGGAGCACAGAGGAGAGCGAGCCTAGGGGCAATGTTGTCAAGAAGCCTTCCCAGTGGGGCTGGTGCCAGGCTGGCAGGGCGGCTGGAGCAGGTCAGGCTCCCGGCCACTTTCATCTTCTTGGCTGAGTGTTGTGTGTAGCCAGCACCGTCTCACCAGATCTCCAGGCTTCCCACCGGCTGGCGAGCAGCCAGCTGATGTGACAAAGCACACTGACCTCCAGGAGCTAAGCCCCAGCCTGGCCAACTTTTTGAGGTCTCCTTCCTTCCTCCTGAAAGCTGTTTCCCTCTTTTCTTCAAAGCTTACCACTCCCTGAAATCTTTAGGGTTTCCCTCCTACTGAGTTGGCTGCGCAATGGATCATGTTCCCAAGATGAGCCCCGAGGCCCTTGGCCTCAAAGGTTGCATTTGAAGGCACAAATACTTCAAAGAACTGAAGAGCTTTTTTTTTTTTTTTTTGGCTTTTTAGTGCTGCACCCGCAGCATATGGAAGTTCCTATGCTAAGGGTCGAATAGGAGCTGTAGCTGCTGGCCTATGCCATAACCGCCGCCACAGCAATGTGGGGTCCAAGCCACACCTGCTACCTACACCACAGCTCACAGCAACGCTGGATCCTTAACCCACTGAGCGAGGCCAGAAATCGAACCTGCGCCCTCATGGATGCTAGTCAGATTCGTTTCTGCTGAGACACGACGGGAACTCCAAAGAACTTCAGGTCTTATAAAGTTTAAACTATTGCCATCATGAACTGTGGCTCTGTCCTCTCTCAGAAGATATTTTTTCCTTATATAACCCCCAAAGACACTTGCCCTGCTTCCTCCCTCCTTCAGGTCTTCTTCCTTTCCAGTATCCAGAACTTGGGGTGCTATCAGGGCAGCGTGCTAGGCGTGAACCTGTGCTCCCAGTCTCTGGGCCTTGGGCCTGGGTGAGGTGCATCTGTCCTCTGGCCCTTCTTTGTTCTCAGTAATGCAGCAGATCCAGAAAGAGAAGGTGACTTTCCTGGGTCACCAGTCCAGCTGGGAGCTGGTCTTCTGACACGGATCCAGGGCTTCTCTTCACCCAAGTGGATTCCCAGGGGCAGAGCCTGAGGTGCTGCACACAACATTGGCCAAACAAGTGACTGTGGGAACTGATGCCTCCTTTCAGCCCTCCTGCTGCTGGAAGGTTTGGAGGAGCTGTGGTTTGTCCAGGAAACGCTGAGCTTTGAGATGGGGTGGGAAAAGCTAGAGAGGTGGGGGGGGGCATGGAGATGTTGGGTTTGTGCTCTGGTTGGTGTGTTTTGCTTTGAGCGCCTTTAGAAACCCCAGCCCTGCCTCTGCCCCACACACAGTCAAGGGGCTCTTCTAGGGATGCTCATGACTTCCGCAAAAGCAGCAGGTGGCACGTGGCCAAGAGGAAGTGTGGACTGAAACTGTCCACTCATAGCCTGGTTGCCTCATTACGAGGACTGGGTGGGAAACAAACACTGGTGTCTGGGACGATGCAAGCAGCCAGATCCTGAGGCTGTGTGCTGTCCCACTTCCTTCCTGTCCCAGGAGAGGGCAAGGGCACTGAGAAGGACAGGCATTTTCTCTGGCCTGTTTGTGGCATTGTTGTCTGGACTCCCCCTCTTTTCCCAGACAGGATCCACTTCAGGGAAAGGGTGTGTCAGCCGCTATCTCCCTGAAGGGTCCACAGCCCAGGCAGAGGCACCTGGAGCAGTCAGAGCCCAGGGGAGCACATTCCTAGGGTACTCAGAGCTTATTTCTCCCCGAGACACCCCTATGCCTGTTATAATAACAGGAGCTACTATTTCTGAAGGCCATACTTTGTGCCAGGCCTTGTGCGAAGAGCTTTATAAGTGAGCACACACCCTCTGTCCTCATGACTGCTCGGTGAGGGGGCTTTTGCAGAGAGGAAACTGAGACTCCTGGCGTGAAGGAACAAGTATTCAAGTTCTCACGGCTAGTGACAGCAGATAGCGCAGCAAGATTTGAACCCAGGTCCACGTGATTGCAAAGCTCACAGCACTGAGGACTCTGCGAGCTGCTTCTGTCTGCGAGGGCCGGCTCTGGGGAAGACATAGGCTTGGGCACAGGGAGCCTTGTTTGCACAGGAGGAGAGGTCTGCTTAGAGGTGGCTGGGTCATTGCCAGAGTTGGTAGAGCATCTCCTGTGTGTAGCCTGTGGGGAGGTGAGAGGACCAGGGGACATGGCCCCACCCCGAGGCTGAGACAGCTCCACAGGCAGCAAACTGAGCCCACAGTCCCCCCACCCCCCTCTTCACAGACCTGTGTCATCCGGGCCTGGGACCGCAGCAAGCCCCTGCTCTTCTGCCCAGCAATGAACACTGCCATGTGGGAGCACCCCCTCACTGAGCAGCAGGTGGGCCAGCTCAAGGCCTTCGGCTATGTCGAGATCCCCTGTGTGGCCAAGAAGCTGGTCTGTGGAGACCAAGGTGGGTGTCTGGCCAGGCTCACAGCTCATTCCTACGGCCTGGGGCTGGGGCAGGGCTCAGCTTCAGATCCTAGTCTGCTGTGATCTCAGGTAAAACCCTTCTCCTCTGAGCTCGGCTTTCTCATCTGGGAAATGGAAATGGAAATTCTTCCTTGTCAGAGTTGTTAGGATTAAATGAGACAGTAAAATGCCTCGCATCTTCCCTGGCATGCAGCCCACATAGTTCAGATGGCTACTGTAACCATTCCTGGGACTGTCCGGAGGGTTTCGTGGGAGGGACTGGATGGGTCTGGCTCAGGCCTGGTCCTGCCCTTCCCAGGCCTCGGGCTCTGGGTGGGGCACTGGGGAGCACTGGGTGGGGTGGGTGGGGAATGGTCCCCTGCCTCAGTCTGCAGGGTCACAGTAGAGCTCTGCTCCCCAGGTCTGGGGGCCATGGCTGAGGTGGGCACCATTGTGGACAAAGTGAAAGAAGTCCTCTTCCAGCACGGTGGCTTCCAGCAGAGTTGAACCCGGGATTCTGTCACACATGTCCCTCCGCACTCAGCATGTTTTCAGGCCAAGTTGGTGAAGAAGGTGGCCTTTGACAAAATGGGGTGAAGACTCCCTGCATTTGCTGAACAGGGATCTGACCTGACCCAGGTTAAACTAAACCAAAGGCCCAGATCCCACCTTCTTTCAACCAGGAGCCACCTGCTTTCTGGAGTTCTTCTCCAGCTTTTCCTGGGATGGGCGCAGCAAGTCCGAGGAGCAAGTTGTGGTATTGTGCCTGTTCTCCGGGAAGGGGACTTAGGAGTGACTGAGAAATCTTGATCCTCCATCGCACCCAGGAACTGCTTTTAGAAAGAGCCACGGCTGGTGATCCCCAGGCCTTTGGAGCTTCAGCTCTTTGGTGGGTACAGGGAAGCCTGTGAATTGGCGGGACCATGCTGTGAGAGGAGTACTGAGAATAAAGAAAAGTGACTTTTGGGGAGACTCCGTCCTTCCTTTATGACTCCATCCTTCCTTTACAGCCTGTCCGGGGTTTTGGTGATTGGGGCATCGCTAGGTGTGGCTGGGGAAGGGTCTGGGCTGGCAGCTGACCAGCACTTCCTAGTCCCCATGTCATATGATGATTAAGGGCAAGGGCCTTTGCAGCCAGACAGCCCCTCGTCAGATCCCAGCTCTGCCACGTACTAGCTGTGGGACGTGGCTCAGGGCTCAGCCTCTCTGACCCTCACTCTCCTCATCTGTATTATCCTACCTTCATGGAGTTGCTGAAAGGATTAAATGAGATAATATGTGCACAATGGCCACCCTGCTGCCTTTACGTAGCATCAAATAAATGTAAGTTAAAGCTAGTTGTGTGTTCTTGTCAGTGAGCTTTCTTATGTTTACTGAAATAGACTGTCTCATTTTGGGAAAAATAAAATCCCCAGCCCTACGCTGACATGCACTTTATGCAAGTGACAGGTTCGCAGCCTGCAGAGTTGGAACCTGTCCTAGAATGCAGGCCCCTTGCTTCCTGGTGTCATCCTCATTAGCTCGCTGTGCCTGAGACGGGGCCTGGGTGTCTGAGCCCCCACAGTAGAACACGTGGGTGGGAGAAGTAGACCCCAGAGAGACTCATGCTGTGCCCTATAAACCTCTGCTACTCTGCCTTTGACCTAACTGCCCTTTGGTGGCTGCGTGGTGCAGGGGCTTGTTTGCCTATTTGGAGCTGAAGTCAGAGCAGGTTTCCTGCCCTCTTGCCTTTCCAGGCTGGGGTGAGTGGGTTCCCTGTGCATGCCCTCAGACCACTGCAGTAGAGGTGCCTTGAAGGAGCCCCAGGAACCCTGCCTGCTGGAATCAAGGCCTCCAGCAGCCTCTGAGAGCTTTTATCTCCATGGCACTTGACTTAATCAAGTGACCCTTTGGGATAAAATTGCTTTAGGGCATCAAAGAAAAAATAACTAAAATGGTAGCACCAGGAACCGACTTCTTGGGCTGGTTTGGGGGTCGGGCCTTGGGAGGACCTGGATAACCAAAAGCCAGAGGCAATTCCAAAGTTCCATTAAAAATTCTAGTTTTTTTTTTGCTTTTTAGGGCCACACCCTCGGCATATGGACATTCCCAGTCTAGGGGTTGAATTGGAGCTGTAGCCGCTGGCCTACACCATAGCCACAGCAACACCAGATCCCAGATCCGAGCCTTGTCTGTGACCTACTGCAGCTCATGGCAAAGCCGGATCCTTGACCCATTGAGTGAAGCCAGTGATTGAACTTGGGTCCTCTAAGTCATAATGGCAACTTCCAAAAGTTCCATTGGAGTGGTTTCTAACTTCCCTCCTCCTGTCCACAACACCTTTCCTTTCCCTCTGCAACCTGTTAGTGAATGGAAAAGCTTCCAGTTTTAACAGAAACTGCTACCATTTACTGTGTGCTTATTGTGTGCAAGGCTCTGGGCTAGGCACTTTAGGGAAGACAGTTGCTCAGGAGACTTGCTACAAAATGCCCATTTTAAAAGGCTATGAGGGAGTTCCTGCTCTGGTGCAATGGGCTCAGCAGCATCTTGGGAGCACTGGGACACAGGTTTGATCCCTGGCCTGGCACAGTGGGTTGAGGATTCAGTGTTTCTGCAGCTGTGGCTTAGGTTGAGACTGTGGCTCAGATCCAATCCCTGTCAGGGAACTCCATATGCCCCAGGGGCAGCCAAAAAGAAAAAGAAAGAAAAAAAAAAGCTATGGGAGTAGAAGTTCATAGGCCTCTGTCTGTGGCTGCTCAGAGCGGGACTGAACCTTGTTGGCCAGAAGGAAAGAGATCCATGTGGACGTGAGCCAGCTAAAGGTCTACTGCTGCATCATAGCAGTCCTGCATCTTGTTGCCCATTCTTTTTTTTTTTTTTTTTAGGGCCACACCTGTGGCATATGGAGGTTCCCAGGCTAGGGATTCAATCGGAGCTGTAGCCACTGGCCTACACCATGGCCACAGCAGCTCTGGATCCAAGCTGCATCTGCAACCTACGCCACAGCTCACAGCAACTTCTCTACACAACTGAGCAAGGCCAGGGATCGAACCTGCAACCTCATGGTTCCTAGTCGGGTTCGTAACCACTGACCCACAAATGGGAACTCCTTATTGTCCATTCTGAATGGGGGTCTGGATGAGTGGTTGAGGGCTGAAAAGCCCAGCTGTTCCCTGAGCCAGGTTGGAGCTGAGGAGAGGGCAGTTAGTGTCCGAGCTACCTTTACCTGTCCTTGTCTGCCAGAGGGGTGCTAAGGTGAGAGTGATAACTACCACCCTGCCTGGTAAAAATCAAAGCTCTTGAAGTTGCCATCATCTTGGGTAGAAATGTTTCTCAGAGAAGGTGCTAGCTTCCCTGATTTTTTTTTTTTTTTTTTTAATAAGGGCCACATCTGCAGCATGTGGAGGTTCCCAGGCTAGGTGTCCAATTGGAGCTACAGCTGCTGGCCTACACCACAGCCACAGGAACACAGGATCCAAGCTGTATCTGTGATCTGCACCACAGCTCACAGCAACGCCAGATCCTTAACCCACTGAGTGAGGCCAGGGAATGAACCCGAAACCTCATGGTTCCTAGTCAGATTCATTTCTGCTGTGCCATGATGGGAACTCCTTCCCTGATGATTTTTATAGAATTCTGAATGTTTGGTGGACCAGAACATTAGGGTCTGAAATTTTCACTCTTGTTTGGCAGCCCAGAACCTCTCTAAACTGCTATGGCTGTTGCTGAGCAAGAGGAGGAAGCCTTTGAGCAAGGCCCAGCCTCCACCCTGGACTGTCTCCAGCTCTTCCTCCACACAACTGATGTGTCCCCCTGCAGCCTCCCCATTGCCTCAGGGTAAGGCTCTGACTTCTGCCTTATTGTTCGTCCTCTGTTATCTGGACCCTGTCTACCCTCCTATATCCACCCCTTACCACACACCAACCCTTTAGGGCTCCCTGTCTTCTTGTCAGACTGGACAACCTTGTTCTTGGCCTTTGCACATTCTGCAGCTTTTAACTGGAAGGCCATCCTTCCCCTGGCTGCCTCCTATGCATGCCTCCAGTTGTACATGGGTGCCACGTCCTTTGGAAAGCCTTCCCTGGCCAACTTAGACTGGATTAGGTGGTCCTAGCCCAGGTTCTCATTGTGCCACCTCTTATATATTATGCCCTGGAATTGCAGTAGTCCGTTTGTGTCTTCCTAAAATTGGGATCTGAAGGATAGGGGTTTGCCTATTCTTCACAAAATCTGGCAAGTCATTCCAAGCTTCTTATACTGACACAATTTTTTTTAAAGCTGTTTGTATGGGGGGAGAGATGGGGAGTATCTTCCTTCTTTTTGAGCAAGGCATCCAACCTAGGAACTGTAAAAGCAAAGACTGATAAATTTGACTACAGAAAAATAAACATTTCCACCTAGCAATAGCCCAAAGGCAAAGTCAAAAGACAAACAACAAACTGGAGAAATTATCTGCAGTTCCTATAACAAAGGACTAAATCCCCTAATACAAAGAGTTCCTCTACGTTGATTAGAAAAAGACCAAGAACACAAAAGTGAGCAGAGTATAAAGACAGAGTTCATATAGGCACACACACACCTGAAACATAAAATATGTTTAATTACAATCACAAGGAGAATGGTGCAAATTAAACTACACTGAGATGAAAGTTTTTTACTTACTAGATTGGTGAGGGTGTGAGGAAATGTCACCTTCATACATTACTGGTAGGAATGTAAAATGATACAGCCTCTTTGGAGAATGATCTGGAAATAACTATTAAAATTACACATGCATCTTACCTTTTGACCTAGCAGTTCTACTTCCACAGATACACTCCCCTATATGACATCGCGTCTGAATAAGGCTATTCTTTGTAGCATTGCCTATGGTAGTAAAAGACTGGAAACACTCTCACCATCTCACAACTGAAAGTTGGTTAAGTAAATCAGTCATTCCTGCACTGGAACACCACACAGCCCCAAGACAAAGAGTGAGAAAGCTCTCTAGGGCTGGTAGGGAATGACGTCTGAGATAAAATGGTCAACAAAATGCAAGATGGAGAACAATGTGTATTGCATGCTAGCTTGTGTATAAAAAAATGAGGGGAGAGAAGGAGGATCTATTCATATTGACTTGTATTTGCTCAAATACCTATTGACAAATGAGGATCCAGTCTATCGTTTGCCTCTCAGCAGGGGAGCTGGGGGGTTGAGATACAGGTGGGAGGCTGACTTCATTTTAAGTTTTGAGCCAGATGAATATAGTATCCACCACAAGCCCCTAAATACATACATTTTGAAAAAGGTTCCTTCTGCCCTTTATCCAGAAGGTTTTTTTGTTTGTTTGTTTTTTAAATGACTTGGCAGAGAGTTAATGCAGAAGACTTGGCAGGAGCATCTGGAGATTTCCATTAAGGCCCTTGGAGTAGAAACAGTCTGTTTTTCTTGTCATGAGCTAACAGAGGAAGATGACTTCTGAGTGCCCCAGGTGCTCCTTATAAGCCTTTCGAGGTCCCTGATCTCAAGGAGCTTATGGTCTTATGAAAAGAAGACTCAAGGCTTTAAAACAAAACAATCAAGTGACAGAGAAAATCAGAAGTGAGACTGTGTGGCATACACTCTAAAATGCCATGATGCAAAATTGAGAAACAGCCAGGGTGGGCCTTTTGGAGGGAGTGGAACTCCTTGGCTGATGCTCACTGGAGGACAGCGTAGTTAGAGTGGTGGCGAAGAGTGGAGAGCCGCTGCCACATGCTTGATGAGGGGTACCTGGGCGGGAATGAGACTTTGTGCACTGGAAAGTCGGGAGCTGTACATCCGGGGAGCCACCCTGTGAGTGCGGAGTGTCTTAAAGATCAGCTGCATGGTACATGAGGGACAGATTGGAGGCAAGAAACTGGAGTCAGATGCTAAGTCAGGGAGGCCAGACTGTGCTGAAGGCCTGGGGCACACCCGTGGTTCTGGAAAGGGAGGGGATGACAAAGCAAGTGATGTTGTGAAGGAAAATTGGTATGATTAAAAGTGCGGAAATCACAGTCATTGTGACAAGTGGGGGGAAGGGGAACTTAATGACAATAGTGTGCCCGGTCGCGCAAGACTTATTAATAATCTCCAGTTCCACCCACTGAAAAGAATTTTGCTTTGTCTGCCAGGTATTTCTCTCAAGATTATTCAGCCCGCCCCTCATGTTCCTGGGCATTTTGTGGTGTAGAATTAAGAAAAAACAGATTGAGATATATAACTGAAGAGATGGGAGGAAAGGGGAAGGAATCTTACTTTTTGGGTTGGTACAGAGTCTTCTTTATTGTGTCAAGTTCTGCTAATGGGTAAAGGGAGAGAAAAGTAGAGCACGGAGCAGAGACTTGGTTAATTCCATCCTAAGGAGCGGAAAGGGGCCTGAGGGGACGAATGGCAGCAGAGCCATGCAGGCTGGCTAGACGTTTGGGAGTTGGCTTAATAGAGCCTCCAAGCCGCTAAGAGGTGCAAGATGATAAGAGTGGGGAATAAAGGGATTTTTGAGCAATGTGGCTGAGGATTTGACACATTTAGTGTTCTTCAAGAAACCCAAGTAAGGAGTTCCACATGGCTCCGCAGAAACAGATCTGACTAGCATCCATGGAGACACAGGTTGGATCCCTGACCTTGTTCAGTGGGTTAAGGATCCGGCATTGCGGTGAGCTGTGGTGTACGTTGCAGACTCGGCTCAGATCTGGTGTTGCTGTGGCTGTGGCGTAGACCAGCAGCTACAGCTCTCATTTGACCCCTAGCCTGGGCCACCTCCATATGCCACAGGTGCAGTCGTAAAAAGACAAAAACAAATAAAATGTTCAGGAAACACTTTTCAATAAACACACATTAAAAAAAATGTAAAGTTTGAGTCTTTAAAAACATTTATTTAGGAGTTCCCATCATGGCTCAGTGGAAATGAATCTGACAAGTATCCATGAAGATGCAGGTTCATTCCCTGGCCTCACTCAGTGGGTTAATGATCCGCTGTTGCCATGAGCTGCAGTGTAGGTCGCAGACAGCTCAGAACTGGAGTTGCTATGGCTGTGGTGTAAGCTGGCAGCTACAGCTCCGATTGGACCCCTAGCTTGGGAACCTCCATATGACAGTGGTGTGGCCCTAAAAGACCAAAAAAAAAAAAAATTAATTAATTTAAAGTTATAGTTGATTTACAGTATTATACTAGTTTCAACGTAGTCAATATTTTGTAGATTATACTCCATTTAAAGGTATTATAAAATATTGACTTTATGCCCTGTGCTGAATAATATATCCTTGTAGCCTATTTATTTTATACATAGTAGTTTGTACCTTTTCATCCCCTTTCCCTATATTTCCCCTGAGTCATCCCCTCTCCCCAGTGCAATCACTAGAATATTGGATCTTTTCAATTCCTTTGCCAGCATGTGCTTCTCTGCATGTGACTCCATACAGGACTGGGTCATACGGAGCCCCAGCTTCTACATGGGTTATGTGTATGTGTTAAGTGTTCCTGTAATGCTGAGAGTTTCCTTGATTTCATTTCACCCTCCTAATACTACAGCCTCACGACAAAACCAACTAGTATGTTTTATTCCATTTTATAGATGGGAAAGAGAAGGTTACTCAGCCAGTTTCTCTTTCTGTCCTAAAGTTACCTCCAAACAGGCTGTTGCCACTGCTGAACCAGAGCTCCCACCCTCATTGGCATTTACCTCCCTGGGATCTGTTGAAACACCTTCTCCACCACACACAACCACCATCACCACCACCACAAAATACCTTTTTTTATATTTTTATATTTTTTTATTAAAAAATTTTTTTATCTTTCAGCCCTGACTTTATTTTATTTATTTATTTTTTTAATTTTCCCACTGTACAGCAAGGGGATCAAGTTATCCTTACTTGTATACATTACAACTACATTTTTTTTCCCCACCCTTTGTTCTGTTGCAACATGAGTATCTAGACATAGTTCTCAATGCTACTCAGTAGGATCTCCTTGTAAATCTGTTCTAAGTGGTGTCTGATAAGCCCAAGCTCCCGATCCCTCCCCCTCCCTCCCCCTCCCATCAGGCAGCGACAAGTCTTTCCTCCAAGTCCATGATTTTCTTTTCTGAGGAGATAAATACCTTTTTTTTAAAGTCCCAATTTAGCAGCTGCTTCATTATGTTTTTCTTCCTGTAGCTTCCTTCATACACATATTACAGTTTCTAAAGCAGCATGAAAAAAGTGTCACACAATTGCCTCTGAACAAAGAGCCCTAGAGTCAGATCCCAGTGACTGACAGGGTGTTTACACCAAGAGCTGCCTAGTGGAACAAAATGTCTGTAATATTTGAGGCAGGTTTGGTGCCACCTGGAACAAGGCAAGGGGAAGGAGCAGGCCAGAGAACTGGTGGTTGTCTAATAGCAAAGGAATGCCAGGAGTAGCTGGGTGTGAAGGTAAAAGGCAGATGGGAGAATCGAGCTTCAGGGCCTTTGGAGGACATGCCGCTAATCCACCTGTGATGTGGGAGCATGTCATCCCCTTGCTGCCTGGTCTCATGGTGGCTTTATCTGCTGAGATTACAGGGTTACCCTTTGCCTACTGGCCCAGAGAGCAGGTCCCTGGGGATTGGAGGCCCAGCAGATTCCTTTTTGGGCCTCTGGATTCCTGGAAGAGCAGGGAGAGTTCAAATGTGCCTTCTGTTTACGTGGACAAGGTAGGTGAGGGCTGAAATGTTTCTAACTATAGCGATGGGCTTGGAAGCTGCCAATAGAGACACGTGGATACATGCAGGAAGGAGAGGCTGGAATGCTCCTCAGGGCCTGCTGTGGAGCTTGTAAGTGGAGGTGAAGATCATTTCCTGCTCTCTAGAGAGATGACAGCTTGGGAGCTCATATGTCATTTAGAACTTCTGAAATCACTCTCCTGGTAGGAGAGAAGTTGAGCTCTGGAGTCCCACTCTTGAGAGGAAGTTGGCATGATGGAAACCAGGCAGAGAAGGCTGTGGAAGGGTACTCATGTTTATCTGGCATCTGGCCTGTGCCAGACATGTGCATTGCACACCTTATCTCATTTAATCCTCTAAGCAACCTTTTTTTTTTTTTGTCTTTTGCCTTTTTTGTTGTTGTTGTTGTTGCTATTTCTTGGGCCGCTCCCGCGGCATATGGAGGTTCCCAGGCTAGGGGTCCAATCCGAGCTGTAGCCACCGGCCTACGCCAGAGCCACAGCAACACGGGATCCGAGCCGCGTCTGCAACCTGCACCACAGCTCACGGCAACGCCGGATCGTTAACCCACTGAGCAAGGCCAGGGACCGAACCCGCAACCTCATGGTTCCTAGTCGGATTCGTTAACCACTGCGCCACGACGGGAACTCCTCATCCTCTAAGCAACCTTTAAGATGGGTTTTGCTATACCCATTGTAAAAAATAAAAACCCAACGCTCAGAGAGAAGGCTTTAAAAACCTTCCTGGGAGTTCCCGTCATTGCTCGATGGAAATGACTCCAACTTGTATCCATGAGGATACGGGTTTGATCCCTGTCCTCGCTCAGTGGGTTGGCGATCTGGCATTGCTGTGGGCTATGGTGTAGGGTGGCAGCTGCAGCTCCGACTCAACCCCTAGCCTGGTAACTTCCATATGCTGTGGGTGCAGCCCTAAAAAGCAAAAAAACAAAAAAACCAACCAAAAAAACAGAAAAACAATTAAAAACCCACCTAACTATAAACCAAGACATGGCCTCTCACTGAAATGGGTAGAAATGGGTGATAGTGCGTAGAAATGGGTGATAGTGCTGCTCACACAAGCTGGACCTGAGTTGGGAGTAGAGAGAGGTGCAATTAGGCTGACCATGGATTTTGTTGTCCAAAGCAGGCTCTTCTGAGTGTGAAAAGGGGCAATAAATATACCAGGACAATAGGCATTAACTGGGACTGTCCTGGGAAAACCAGGATATATGGTTACCCTACCACAGAGCACCAGATGGAAATACAGCTCAGAAGCCTTATCCTGTGGAGTAACAGCTACCGTTTATAACGTAATCCTCAGAGTTCCTTTCGTGGTTCAGTGGAAACGAATCTGACTAGCAGCCATAAGGATGCAGTTTCCTTCCCTGGCCTTGCTCAGTGGGTTAAAGATCCAGCGTTGCCATGTGGTGTAGGTTGTAGATGCGCCTTGGATGTGGCTGTGGTGTAGGCTGTAGCTCCAATTCGACCCCTAGCTTGGGAACCTCCATATGCCACGGGTGTGGCCCTAAAAAGTCTATATATATATAAAACGTAATATAGGTGGAGATCACTCCCTAAGGTGGAGATCATTATCCCCTTTGTCAGATTAGCAAACTGAGGCTCAAAGATGTTACTTAACTTCTCAAGTTCTCACAGCTCTTAAGAAGGGCTCCGGCTGGCTCCAAGCCCTTTGTTCTTTCTGTGTGTCATCCTGCCTCCCAGGAAGCCCAGGGCCTTTGGAGGAAGACCAGAGGAAGAGGCCAAATGGAGAAACAGAGCTAGAAGCCTTGGGTCTTGGAGTGTGACAGAACAGGTGACAGTCTCTGTGTGGCATCTCCCAGGACTGGCATGCCAGCAGTGGCTGGGAAAGGTGGCTGAGTATATCATGAGAGGCTGGGGGCAGGGTGGAGGCTTCAAAGGCTTCCGCAGCCTTCCCTGATCTTCTTGGACTTTCAGGGGGGCTGTGGCCAAGGTCAGGAATTTCTAGAGGAAAAAAACTCTTCACTGTATTGCCCCGTGTCTATGACTGTTGAACAAGAACAGTGAGAAATCAAATGGCAGGAACCATCTTGGAACCAGGACTGTCCCCTCTGATCTATAGATCCTGCTCTGGCTCCAGCTCAGTCCCTCTGAGGCTCCTGGAAAGACTGTGGAGGCCTGGGATGCAGAAATACACTAGGTCAGGGGCAAAAAGTCTGCAAGATCATGCACCAGTGGAGTGTTTGTGAGCCTTAGAGTTAGTTCCTGCTACCTTCACTAGCCAGCCTGACCTTCTAGGAGGGGGTCCACAGCCATAGCACAAATGATGGAAGGCCTGGTCCAAATCTCCGATGGCTTCTGCAGCCTCCTTAACTTGCTGCAAAACAGGTGGATGGGCAGGGAGTTGTCCACCATCATCTAGCCATTCAGACCACACCACCTATGTGCACTCAGACCTGGGCTGACAGAGCTGGCAGAACTGATAAGGGAAGAGAAGTCCCTGCCCTCAGGGATGACCAGTCTGCCTTGGGTACCTCACTCAAGGACAGCAGCCTGAGGCCTCTGCAAGCCAGTGTTGCATAATCAAGGGATGATCATATTTCTTCATTTATTTAAAAAAAAATTTAAAAATTAATACACTTGGAGTTACCTTTGTGGCTCAGTGGTTAAGGAATCCAACTAGGAACCATGAGGTTGCAGGTTCGATCCCTGGCCTTGCTCAGTGGGTTAAGGATCTGGCGTTTCCATGAGCTGTGGTGTAGGTCGCAGACGCGGCTTGGATCCCGCGTTGCTGTGGCTCTGGCGTAGGCCGGCGGCTACAGCTCTGATTAGACCCCTAACCTGGGAACCTCCTTATGCTGCAGGAGTGGCCCTAGAAAAGGCAAAAAGACCAAAAAAAAAAATTAATACACTTAATTTTTTAATTTTTATTTTTGTCTTTTTAGGGCTGCACCCTCAGCATATGGAAGTTCCCAGGCTAGGGGTCGAATTAGAGCTGCAGCTGCCAGCCTACATCACAGCTCATGGCAATGCCGGATCCTTAATCCACTGAGCAAGGCCAGGGATCAAATCTGCATCCTCATGGATGCTAGTCAGGTTTGTTACCACTGAACTACAATGGGAACTCCAATAGACTTTTATTTTTTTCAACAGTTCCAGGTTCACAGTGAAATTGAGTGGAAAGTACAGAGAGTTCCCATATACCACTCTCCCCACACATGCATACCCTCCCACTACTCATTCTTTTTTTCCAAATTCTGTGTTCCAGACACTGTCCTGGACAAAGGCCAGCCCTGTTCTCAAGGCACTTCTGGTTCAGTGAGTAGCCAAAAGAGCAGATAGACAAGCCCAGGGAGGAAGGGATGGAGGTAAGTAGGCCTGGGGTGGCAAGGGAGCCCAGCAGGACAGCTCACCCAGCCTGCAGGGGCGGTCTGAGGAACAAGGGAGGATCTCAGAGGAGGTTGTACTTGGGCTGAATTCTAAAGGAGGTGTGGGCATTAACGGGAGTGGGGTACAGCGTGTGCAAAGGCCTGTGCCCAGATAGCCCCTTTGACCCAGGTTCTGGGTTTGGTTCTGAGGTTGGATGTGGTAGGTGGAGGTGGGAGGAGCCCCATTCTGCAAAACCAAAAGCCAAGGAGTTTAGTTTTAGGAGGAGGGGCCAGATGGTCCATAGCAGGTGGGCTTACTTGTGTAGGTGGGGCCACTACTGGCCCTTGAAAGAGTTGGAAAGCTTGGAAACTGAATTGTACATTTTGTGGCTTCAAATGTGTCCTGAAGATTCTTCAAGCCTTTTCACTGATGCCTCAAATGCTAGCCCCTTGAGGACAGGATAATTTTTCTGATGTCCTAGGGGCTAACACCTGGTTCCCTTCTGCTATGATATAGTCTTAACCAACAGTCTCACATCTCATAAAAAAGCAAGTAAGGCTCACCCAGCATAAGTCTGTGTCCAGAAGGGCTTCTCTGATCATGTCAGGTTTTCTCCATTTATTCATTCCTGGTGGTAGTTTCAGAGAAGAGAGGCACAAGCAAAAAGAATGCTTTTTTTGTTTGTTTTCTTTTTTGGCCACCCCTCAGCATATGGAGTTGTTCCAAGGCCAGGAATCAAACCTGTGTCCTGGTGCTGCAGAGATGCTGTTGATCCTCTTGCGCCACAGAGGGAACCCCAATTCTTTTCTAATAGAGCAAGCTGATTAAGGCACAGGGAGGGCAAGGACTTGGACCCGTCTTCCCCGCATGCCTGAGGCAGAGCCTGAGCCCCCTGGGAGGGGAAGCAGACAGGCCCAGGGTACCCTCTGCTTGTTTGTAGAAAATGGAGAAAGTAAAGTATGCCCTTTCCCTGGGGCTCTGAAAGAGGGATGAGGATGAAGGCTCCCTGAGGCCATTGGGGAGCACAGATGGTCACAGGCTAGATTAGGGAATCCCAGAGCAGTCCTGCCCTGGGAGACAAACCTCTTCTCCTCCCCCACTGCTCCAGGCATGCAGCAGAGGAGTCCCACCCAGGGGACAAGAACACACTCCTCTTACCAGCTTCTGGGGAAGGAGACTCGTATGTTCTGAGCATTGTGTGCCAGGCTCTTCCTGTTGCGTATATGACTGTACTTCATCCATCATCTTGTGAGGTGGGTACTGTTATAACCCCCATTTTACTATTGAGTAAACTGAGACTGGGAGAAGGGAAGTGACTCACCAAAGGCACAATCAGGTGAGTGGCAGTGCTGGAACTCAGGCCCAGGTCTGCTTGTTTACAAAGCTCACACTCTGCCATGCATCCTCTTGCTCCATTTGGGCAGGATGAAGTCATGTGGAAATGGAAGGGCTTTGCCTAGTCAGATAAAGTAACATCGTGCCTTAGTCATTCATTCATTCACTTGATCCATCTTCTTTCTATATATACCTGGTGCCAGAAACTGTGCTCAGTATTGGGGATACAGTGAGAAGCAGAAGCAGATGTGCTCACAACCCTCAGGGCTAACTGTCTAATGGGAGACCTTTATCAGACAAGGAAGAGGGAACACTCTAATAAGTACCATGGAAGAAAAGTCAGGGGTGCTATGAGAAGAGTAGCCATGGGGCCTAGATTAGTGGTGGTTAGGGGGGGAACTTCAGCAAAGACTTCCTGGAGGAAGTGAGCAGAAGAAATGTGACTGGGAAGTTCCCATCGTGGCTTAGCAGTAATGAATCAGACTAGCATCCATGAGGATGTGGGTTTGATCCCTGGCCTCATTCAGTGGGTTAAGGATCCAGCGTTGCTGTGGCTGTGGGTAGGCAGGCAGCTGCATCTCAGATTGGACCCCTAGCCTGGGAACTTCCATATGCTGCAGGTGTGGCCCTAAAAAGACCCCCCCCCCCAAAAAAAGATGAGTAAACAGGAGTTAGTCAGAGAAAGGTGAAACAGAATATTCCAGGTCAAGTCTACTGTATGTGAAAAGGTGGGAAGGAGAGGGCTAGTAGGGGGAACTGAAATAAGGATCATGAATAGGGCAGAAGGTAGCGGGTGAAGGGGATAAGGTGGGCAGTGGCACAATGGGACAGGACCCGGGAGCCACAGCAAGTGGCTGTGGGAAACCAAGGCTGGTGCTTGTGAAATGGGAACTTCCTATCTTTCCCATGAGCTAAAGTGAACATACAACAGTGTATGTAGCTTCCCCAAAATTTTGAGCTACATTAATGATGGCATAGCATGTAGGTCAAAGGAGGACATTGTTCCTCCTTCTGGCTCAGACTGCACCTCTTGAGTTGTGATCCTTTCAGGGCCCCCACTGCCCAACTTCTGCAGGGGAAGACCCAGCATGCTGAACAGATGCACAAAAACCAGACTGGATGAACAGGGAAGAGCAGCCTCAGGAGACAGGAGTGTGTCCTAGACCTCTGAGGAATCTCCTGGAAGCAAAGTTCAACCCCATAGAGGGAAGAACATCATGGCACTTAGGGCTTTAGAAAAATGGTAGGTAATGAGCCTCTTGTGCTGGGGAGCAGATACTGGAGGACCAGAGAGGTGGAGAAGGCCCCTGCTTAGCTTAGTGGGTGGTCTAGATTCAGTTCTTGGCATTGATTGAGTACATAGTGTCTGCCTTTTCCTTTCCACCTCTGAACTGAAGGCTCATCATATTTGTCCCCAAAACACATGTCACTGGCCATGCAAATGGTGACCCTGGCTAGCCTGGGGTGGGCTCTACATTTGTTTTCCTTAGACTACTTTGGGGAAGCCAGGTTTTAGGAATAGTAATAGTCTCAGACCTGTGAGCAGGCAGCAGCTGCTCACCATTTGAAGTCATTTTCCAGGGCACTCCTTTCAGAATCCTGAGTGTTTTCTGATACTCCAGACCTTCCAGCTCTCCATCATGGAGTCCCCACTCAATCAGAACCTAGGAGAAGCCAACAAACCCCTCCTTACTTCCTCATCAACTATGTATACACTGAGACTTCCCAGAACTCCCTTGTTTGTTTAAAGAAAGCTGTCCTGGTTCTCATATCCCAGAACTGACATTCTTGATCCCCTCTGTCTCTGACATTCTTTTAGTCCCCAGACATTGCCTTCTTTCTTGACAAGGGCTCCAATCTATGCCCTCTGAAACTTCCCACTGCCAGCTACTGGCCTCCAGACCTAGCCTCCTCAATGATCCTGTCACCTTTCTTCTACTTCCCATTTGATTTCTCTGCTGAGTTCTGGGGGCCAAAGCCAGTTAAAATTTTTTTTAAAAAATTGAAGTATAACATATGCTATACCACCCAGGTCAAGCTAGAGAACACTTTCAGGTCCATCTTTTTAAAATGGCTCCATCCTTGGGAATTCCATTGTGGTGCAGAAGAAATGAATCTGACTAGGAACCATGAGGTTGTGGGTTCGATCCCTGGCCTAGCTCTATGGGTTTAGGATCCGGCGTTGCTGTGAGCTGTGGTGTAGGTCACAGACGGGACTCAGATCCTGTGTTGCTGTGGCTGTGGCATAGGCTGGCAGCTGTAGCTGTGATTAGACCCCTAGCCTGGGAACCTCCATATGCAACGAGAGTGGCTCTAAAAAACAAAATAATAATGATAGTAATAATAATAATAATAATAAATAAATAAATAAATAAATAAATAAAATGGCTCCATCTTCTAGCCCTACTGCTTTATGTCGAACATTTGGCAGGTGCTGCCTTTCATTCCAACTAGCTACAGGAGAGGAAGCATCTGTGTGCATTTTTGCCTCACTCACCTGACCTAACACAGTGCAAGGTCCACAGGAGGTGCACCTTGAGGTCCATTAGGTGGAAGAGTGTAGAGTTTCCCAAGTATGTCTTAGCATATGTGCCCAGTTGCCCCTCAGAAATGTGGGAGAGGTGACAGATGAAGGATGGGGTCATCAGAGTGCAGGAGAAGCCCTGAGCACCGAGTATGTGGGTTCCGCTCAGGTGACTGGCCACCTCCCGCCCACCACCTGGGATGATATGTACAGGTTTAGAGGCACACATTCCCAGCAGAGGGCTCAGGCATATGGAACTCCTTGTATGGAATGTCCTTTAGAGGGCTCTGGGTACAGCATAGAGCTGGCCAAGTTCTCATCCTGGGCCCAGGAGCCCTAGGTTTGGATATCCACCATGGTAGGATCAGAGAACTCAAGGAATAGGGCCAGCCCCAGCTCAGGGGAGCCTTTGAAGTTAGATGTCTGGTATAGAATGCTCTGAGGGAGGCCAGGGTGCACAGATTCTCACTTGGAAGCCAAGACCTTCCCTGTTGGCTTCTCTTGCTCAGGGAGGCCAATCACTCCCTTCCTCTTCCTTCATGGCCTTGCTTAGGAGTTGGTACCCTCAAGGAAACAGAGCCTTGATCTGTGCTTGAGCAGCAAAGTGGGGACAGCAAGGAGCTGGAGGGATGAGGTGAGGCAGTACGGTGTGAGTATGTGGTACGTGAAGTCCAACAGCTGTCCTAAAGAACCATGTCTCCAGGCTATTGGATGATTTAAAGACACCTTCTTTGCTCTAAGACACCCTCAGTCAGGGTCTTCCCCTTAGATGGCCTTCCCTCAGACCACATTGCTCCTGTCTCCTCTCATCTCTTTGATTGTAGTAGATCTTATCATTAAGGATGGGTTGTATGCCTCCATGATTGGTAGAGGCATGATCATGAGCATATGGTGTTAATAGGAAAGGAGAGAGAGAAGGAAGAGAAGTGCACGAACATCAGTGGTCAACACAGATGATAGGACTGACTGAGTTACCTTAGAGCAGCTTCTGAATAGGGAAGGCTGGGGTGTTAAATATTTCCTGAGTGTCTATGGTATGCAAAGCACTCGCTTATATATGATCTGCAAGGGCATATTATCCTTCTTTTACTAAGAGGGAAGCTGATGCTTAGGGGATTTACCCAATCAGAGTCAAAAAATGTGGAGATGGAGTTTGAGCCAGGTATGTGCAACTCCAAGGTTGACCTTCTTTCTTTTCCATGGGAAGTGATCTCTAGGTGCTGTTTGTATGCCTTTAGGATGGGATGTCAACCCTAAAACAAAGATCCAGTCTCTAGACACTTGAGTAAGTCTTCAATATGTAAGAGAGGCCAAAAAACAGAAAAAGGGAACTCAAAAACAAAGATGCTGCAAAGAGAAGAAGAAAATGTCAAGGAAACTATTACTGATAATCTTAGAGAGACTGGAAGAGATATTGCATCCTGAAACAAGAACAAGATGCCACAAAAAAAAGGATCAGAGAACAAGTAAAAAATTTAAAATGTGATAACAAAGTGGTAGAAATATAAATAACAAGGAAACCTTTCAGAAAGTTAAACAGAAAGTAACAGAGATGGGATAATAGGTTAAAACAGATTCAACATCTGACTGATTAAATTTCTTGAAAGACAGAACAGAGACAACAGTTGGGGAAAGGATATTGAAAAAGAAAAAAATACAAAAAACATTTTCAGAAAAGAGAAATGTGTTTAATTAAGAGCCCACCTAGTACCCAGAACAATGGATGAATACAAAACAAAGCAAAACCTCTTATCAAAGTTCATCATTCTAAAATCTTAGATCAAAGCGATCTTAGGGAGATGATTTCTGTAATAGTGAGATGAGAAGCTCTGCCGATCCTCTTTCTGGTAAAACAACCGTAACTGATAAAATTTAATTTAAAAATTCAAAAAATTCTCTGAAATTGCCCTAATGCATATAGGTGAGTAAAGAACATTTATTCAAGAAAAGCTACTAAATCTTGGTGTTCCTGTTGTGGCTCAGTGGAAACAAATCTGACTAGGAACCATAGATTGCGAGTTCCATCCCTGGCCTTGCTCAGTGGGTTAGGGATCTGGCGTTGCCGTGAGCTGGGGTGTAGGTGGCAGACCTGGCTTGGATCCTGAGTTGCTGTGGCTATGATGTAGACTGGCAGCTGTAGCTCCAATATAACCACTAGCCTGGAAACCTCCATATGCTGTGGGTGTGGCCCTAAAAGAAAAAGAAAAAAAAAAAAAGCAAATCTACTAAATCTTGGTAAGAAGAGTGAGAGGTCATGGCATTTCAGCTATGACCTACTTTCTTTCCACTTCCAGGCCACTGTGAAAGTAGCTCCACTCTAGGCAGGTACAGCCAAGAACAAAGGATTCTCCCTACCTTCAGTATCCAGTTGAGAGCTACAGTATCTCTCTGGGAGTGGCAGACCACCAGCATTTTTCATCTTCCTCACCTCTGTGTGTTGCAGCAGCTCTATTCCAGGTAAGAGTAGCTGAGAGGTCTGAGGCTCTCTTCCTCAACCCATTCCCAACTCATAGGGCGGAACTTCTATTCTAGGCATGAAAACCTGAGGATACTGAGGTCCTGATCTCCCTCACCCTGGTTGGCTTCTTTTTTTTTTTTTTTTGTCTTTTTGCCATTTCTTAGGCCGCTCCCGCGGCATTTGGAGGTTCCCAGGCTAGGGGTCTAATCGGAGCTATAGCCACCAGCCTACACCACAGCCACAGCAACATGGGATCCGAGCCACGTCTGTGACCTACACCACAGCTCAGGGCAGCGCGGGATCCTTAACCCACTGAGCAAGGCCAGGGATCGAACCTGCAATCTCATGGTTCTTAGTTGGATTCGTTAACCACTGTGCCACGAGGGGAACTCCCTGGTTGGCTTCTAAAGTGGAAGTTCCATTCTGTGAGAGGCCAGCTTAGAAAACCAAAGTCTACTGCCCCAACCTTTTAAAGCAGGCATGTCATTCCAAGCCATCAGCTTCAGAGCAGTGGCACAAAGGTTTTGTACAGAGAGAGAGAGGAAGTTCATGAGAGGAAGTCCATAAGAACATAAGAACTCTGATGTTCTCTCCAAGGGAACTGAATTTATTTGCAACAGAGTGTGCAGAAATTCAAGCATATGGAGGCTCTCAAAAATTATGGAGATATTGTTGGTATATGCAATTAAGGGAATTCCGGTAGTGCTTTGAGAAAAAGAAGCTAAAAATTAGACCAGCTCCAAGTTTGCCAGAGAGAAGCAGGCAAAGAGGTAGCTGAGAAGAGACCTCCTAAGGTCAGAATAAACTTCAAAGACTGTCCTCAAAGACTGCTCCTGAAAAGGGGTTTAATTTCACTGGATCAGATTGTGCAGCAATTTATGCCCCTGGGCATTGTTGAAAATAATAAAGCAGTTAGTCAGCAATTAGTGGAAGCTAATAACTGGGTGTGATACCAATAGAGATAGCTTAACAGAAAGATCGAGGAAATAGACAAAGAGGGCCCTTTTAAAACCATTGTCATCTCAGGGTGATAGTGCACCTATCCAAGGTTCAGCCTTTTAGGAGTGAAATCAAGAGACTACACACTGCAGGGGAAATAAAATTTCAAAATAGTCCAGCCAGATCACTATGTGTGGGTATGGGTGGGGGGAGGAGTTTGTGGCTAGTATCCAGAGTTGCTGCAATATATTATCTAAAATACTAACTTGGGAGTTCCCTTCGTGGCTCAGTGGTTAACGATCCCAATTAAGATCCACGAGGATACGGGTTCAATCCCTGGCCTTGCTCAGTGGGTTAAGGATCTGGCATTTCTGTGAGCTGTGGTGTAGTTTGAAGACAAAGCTTGGATCCCATATTGCTGTGGTTGTGGTGCAGGCCAGCAGCTGCAGCTCCAATTGGGAACTTCCATATGCTGCAGATGCAGCCCTAAAAAAGAAAAAAAAAATTGAAGAAATAATGGCTGAAAACTTCCCAAATTTGATGGAAAACATTCATCTGCATATCTAAAGCTCAATGAACTCCAAGTAGGATAAATATGAAGAGATCCACACCATAAAACATTGCATTAAACTTTTGAAAGTCATAGACAGATAAAATCTTGAGAACAACAAGAGAATAATGACTTGTCCAAGGAAAGCTTATCATCAGAAACAGTGAAAGCCAGAAAGCAGAGGGATGACATATTTGAAGTGCTGAAAGAAAAAAACTGTCAACCAAGAATCATATATTTAGCAAAACTAGCTTTCAAAAATGAAAATGAGGAGTTCCCATTGAGGCTTGGTGGATTAAGAACCCAACTAGTATCCATGAGGATGTGGGTTCAATCCTTGGCCTTGCTTAGAGTTGCCACAAGCTGTGGCGTAGTTTGCAGATGCAACTCAGATCTAGTGTTGCTGTGGCTGTGGTGTAGGCTGGCAACTGCATCCCTGATTTGACCCCTAGCCTGGGAACTTCCATATGCTGCAGGTGAGGACCCAAAAATAAAAGAAAAAAAAAAGAAAAACCTTTCCAATTAAACAAAAATTGAGAGAATTCATTGCTAGCAGACCTGTCTTACCAGATATATTAAAGGAAGTTCTTCAGACTGAAAGCATGTGACCTCAGACAGTAATTCAAAACCATATGAAAAACAGAGTTCTGTTAAAGACAATTATGTAATTATAAAAGACATTATAAGTGTAAATTTCTTCTTCTTAACTTATTTAAAAAGCAGTTATAAAAAGAAGTTATAGAAAACAGTATGTCTGTAATTGTATTGTTGGGTCTATAACATATAAAATGTAGTATATTTGACAATAACAACACGAGATGGATGAAAACAAAGCTGTATTGGAGTAATGAAGTGACAACAGATTGTAACTTGGATCCACAGGGACAAATGAAGAGAACCAGAATTGATAAATAAAAAACTAAAAATACATTTGCTCTCCTTTCTTCTCTTAGCTTCTTTAAAAGACATATAAATATATAAAGAAATAATTATAACAATTTATTGTTGGATTTATAACCTATGAGGACATATATAAACATACTGTATACTATTTACAAGCAATATATAATAATAGCACAAGGAAAAGGGAATATATAAACAAATGTATAGGATTAATAGTTTTACATCTCATGGAGTTAAAATAAATCTGAATTAGATTCTGATAAGTTAAGAATATATGGTTGGAGTTCCTGCCGTGGCACAGTGGAAACGAGTCCAACTAGGAACCATGAGTTGCCGGTTCCATCCATGGCCTGGATCAGTGAGTTAAGGATCTGGTGTTGTCATGAGCTGTGGTGTAGTTTGCAGAAACGACTCAGATCTGGCATTGCTGTGGCTATGGCACAGGCTGGCTGCTGCAGTTCTGATTCAACCCCTAGCCTGGGAACTTCCATATGCCACAGGTGCAGCCCTCAAAAGATTGAAAAAAAAAAGAAAAGAAAAGAAGGAAGGATGGAAGGAAGAAAGAAAGAAAGAAAAAAAGAAATTTGAGAATTCCACATATGTGGAAAATAGGAACATACTCCTAAAAAAACAATGGGCCAAAGAAGTCACAAGGGAAATTAGAAAATACTTTGAAGTAAGTTAAAATGAAGACATGACATATCAAAATTAATGGGATACAGCTAAGGCAGTGCTTTGAGGGGAATTTGCAGCTTTAAATGTCTATATTATAAATTAAGAGGGATTCCCATTGTAGCTCAGTGGGTTAAGAACCTGACATAGTGTCCATGAAGATGTGGGTTCAATTCCTGGCCTTGATGAGTGGTTAAGGATCTGGTGTGGCTGCAAGCTGTGGTGGGTCACAGATGTGGCCGGATCTGTAGCTGTAGCTGTGGTGTAGGCATATAACTGCAGCTCCAAATTGACCCCTAGCCCAGGAACTTCCATATGCCTCAGGTGCAGCTGTTAAAAAGAGAAAAAAAAAAAAAAAAAGATTACAGATCTATAACTCCACTTTCTACCTTAAGACACTGAAAAAGGAGTGCAAACCAAATATAAAGGTTAGAGTGGAAATTAATGAAATAAAGAGTAGAAAAACAGAAATATTAATGAAACAAAAAGTCAATTGTGAAAAGACAAAATTAAACAAACTTTTATCTAGACTGACCAAGAGAAAAAAGAGACTCAAAATACTAAAATCAGAAATTAATGATTCTAAAATCACTTGATTTTAGAGATAAATGCCAAAAAATTAGATAGATGGAATGCCAACAAATTAGATAACTTAGATGCAATGGATAAATTCCTAGGCCATGAATTTGGCAGAGTATTCTTAAATATGACACTAAAAGTATGAGCAACAAAAGGAAAAATAGGTAATCAAAATTAAAACCCTTTTTAAAGAAATGTTTCATGTAGGTTTCAGCCCATCAATAATGATGCTATTGGCAAAAGTGGCTGAGACACTCGCCTGAGCTCATACTACTTGTGGCAAGTCTCCATGGACATTTCCCAGGCTGGAGCCAACGTTGAGGTTGGACTGGCCCTTGTAGTTATTATGATTGCAAGATGTACCTCAGCAACAACTATCAGAGAACTTTGAAAAATCAAAATTTATGGAGTTCCCATTGTGGCGCAGCTGAAATAAATCCGACTAGTAACCATGAGGTTGCGGTTTTGATCCCTGGCCCTGTTCAGTGGGTTAAGGATCCAGCATTGCCATGAGCTGTAGTGTAGGTTGTAGGCACGCCTTGGATTTGGCACTGTCATGGCTGTAGCGTAGGCCAGCGGCTACAGCTCCAATTTAACCCCTAGCCTGGGAACCTCCATATGCCATGGGTGTGGCACTAAAAAGCCAAAAAAAAAAAAAAAGAAAGAAAAGAAAAATCAAAGCTTATTACTCACAGGTCCTGGAAAGTACCTGGCATCCCTGAGGATCACACAAGGTTGTAGGTAAACAGACAAAGAGCAGACGTGGGGCTATGGCTTTGGGGTTGAGAGCAGGGTACCTCGGACTTCATGGCTTCACTCTTTCTTGGCAAATTTAAAGCTTAAGAGTGGAAATTAGGACATGGGAAGGGAAAAGCAGAGTCAATCAAATGGTCAGTTATTTATATTCTAATAAGAGAGGGTTTCTTTCTTTTTTTTTTTTTTTGTCATTTTGCCATTTCTCGGGCCGCTCTCTCGGCATATGGAGGTTCCCAGGCTAGGGGTCGAATTGGAGCTGTAGCCACCGGCCTACGCCAGAGCCACAGCAACTCAGGATCCGAGCCGTGTCTGCAACCTACACCACAGCTCATGGCAACGCCGATCGTTAACCTACTGAGCAAGGGCAGGGACCGAACCCGCAACCTCATGGTTCCTAGTCTGCGCCACGACAGGAACTCCAAGAGAGGGTTTCTGAAAGGAGAACTTTCATTGGAGTTGGGGGAGCATGGCTTGGCTACTTACTGGTTTTTGACTAGTAGCTTTGTCATTCTAGCTGGCAATATGTTTATTGGAGATGGATGTCTTGAAAAGGAAGCCTCAGAAATCAAAAGCTTAATGTCAGGCACTCACATAAAAAAAAAGCTCAGAGTTCCCGTCGTGGTGCAGTGGTTAACGAATCCGACTAGGAACCACGAGGTTGCGGGTTCGGTCCCTGCCCTTGCTCAGTGGGTTAAGGATCCGGCGTTGCCGTGAGCTGTGGTGTAAGATAAGATGAGACTCAGATCCCGTGTTGCTATGGCTGTGGCATAGGCCGGCAGCTATAACTCGGACTCGACCCCTAGCCTGGAAACTTCCATATACTGTGGGTTTAGCCCTAAAAAAAAAAAAAAAAAAAAAAAAAAGCTTAATATCAGGCGTTTATACTACCAGGACACTGTATTAATTTCTAGGGTTGTCATAACAAAGTACCACAAACTGAGTGGGTTAAAACAACAGAAATTTATTGTGTCACAGTTCTGGAGGCTGGAAGTCCAAAATAAGGTGTTGATGAGGCATTCCTTCTGAAATCTGTAGGAGAGAATCCTTGCTTGCCACTTCCGAGCTTCTGGTAATAGCTGTCAATCCTTGGCACTCCTTGGCTTGCAGCTGCATAATTCCAGTCTCTGCCTCTGTCATGACGTGGTGTTCTCTGGCATCACAGTAACTTGTAATGGATACAGGGTTTCCCTGTGTATTTTCACAACATCCTCTTATAAGGATACCAGTCACATTGCATTAAGCCCCTGCTCTATTCCAGTTTGACCCTAGCTTAATTAATTACATCCGCAATGATTTTATTTGCAAATAAGGTCACATTCTGAGAAACTGGAGGGTTAGGATTTCAACATATCTTTTTGGGGAACACAAGTCAACTCATAAAAGACACTATCAATGAAGTGAAAAGACAGCCCATAGAATGAAAGAAAGTATTTACATGTTATGTATCTCATAAAGGACTTGTATCTAGAATATATAAAGAACTCTTAAAACCTAATAGTAAAGACAGTGTAGCCCAATTTAAGAATGGGCACAGGAGATGAATAAATATTTCTCTAGTGAAGATATACATATGGCCAATTGGAACACATGTTCAACATCATGTAACCATTAGGAAAATGCAAATCAAAAACATAATGAGATACCACTTTACATCTACTTTATCCATAATAAAAAAAGATAATAACAAGTGTTGACAAGGATGTAAGGAAAGTGGAACCCTCATATTGTGCTGGTGGGAATGTAAAATGGTACACTTCCTTTGGAAATCAGTCTGGCTGTTCCTTCAGTGTTGAACATAGCGTTACTGTGTAAGCCAGCAATTTCTCTTCTAGATATATACCTGAGATAAATAAAAACATTCATTCATACAAAGACTTATACAGAAATGCTCATAGCAGCATTATTTATAATAGCCAAAAAGTTGAAAAACTCAAATGTCAGTCAACTGATGGATGATTAACAAAATGTGGTATATCCATACAATGTAATGTTATCCAGCCATAAAGTGGAATGAAGTTCTGATACGTGATGCAATATGAATGAACCTTGAAAACAATGTGCTGAATGAAAGTAGCCAGTCATAAAAGACCACATATTATATGATTTTGCTTATTTGAATGTCCAGAATAGGCAAATCTATATAGAGAGAAATAGATTAATAGTTGCCTAGAGCTGAGTGATTTGAGAGGAGGTGGAGAGTAACTAGTAATAGATACAAAGTTTCTTTTATGGGTAATGAAAATATTCTAAAATCAATTATAGTGATATTTGTTCAATGCCGTGAATACATTAAAAAAAACCCACTGAATTGTACAGTTTAAATAAGTGAATTGTATGTTATGTGAGTTGTTCCTCAATAAAGCGGTTTTTAAGACTGGAGAGGAGAGCCAAGAAGACTCCAGAAAGTGACATCAGATCTGAACTTATACAAAGGATCAGGAATCAGATCAGTATCAGACTTTTTTTTTTTTCTTCTTAGGGCTGCACCTGCGGCATATAGAAGTTCCCAGGCTAGTGGTTGGATCAGAGCTACAGCTGCCGGCCTGCACCACAGCCACAGCAATGCCAGATCCAAGCCTCGTCTTCGACCTACACCACAGCTCACAGCAACGTCAGATCCTTGACCCACTGAGCGAGGTCAGGGATTGAACCTGCATCCTCATGGATACTAGTCGGGTTTGTTTCCACTGCACCACAGTGGGAACTCCCATCAGACCTCTTAATAGCAACATTTGAAGCTAGAAGTCCATGAAGCAGTGCCTTAAACATGCTGAGGGAAAATTATTTTCAACAGAGAATTCTATATCTAGCTGAAGTATCAATACAGTGTGAGAGCAGAAAGTCGATATTTTTAGACATTCAAGGTTTCAGGAAATTTATCTCCCACAAAAACTTCCTCAGGAAACTACTGGAGGCTGTGCTTCACCCCCTGCAAGGACATAAACCAAGAAAGAAGAAATGGAATCCAGGAAAACCAGGGATCATTAAGGAAAGAAAAGGAAAGAAATTTCAGGATGTTGGCCAAGAGAAGTCTCAGGATGACAGCTGTGTAGCTGATATAGAGCTATTAGTTCAGATGGAGGCAGGAGAACCAGGGGCTCTGGGAAGGGTGTCTCAGAGGGGGAAAAAAAAGAAGGAATTGGGACTTATAGTGAAAATATGTATTGAGAATCATTTTACATGTCTTTTGCAGGATGTCAGAAGGGTCATACAAAAAATGAAAAAATTAGTCAACAATTAACTGTGAAGAAGGAAAGAAATTTACAAAGAAAGGAAAGATAGTTATAGCATATTTCTTGGCTCAGCAGTGACCACTATTTACTGATCATGAATGTAACCAAGAAGTGTGGTGTTATGATATTGAAAAGAGAGGAAAAGGGGTGTTAGTTTATTTCATCTGTTATGAGAGAAAGGCCAAGAGACAGTATCTAAATTGGACCTCTCTGGAAATAGCAATAATATCAATAAATGCTTCATTTAGGGGATAAAAACCAGAAGAAATAATTGAGATGATGTGGTCGCTTTTGAAGGTAAGAGTCTGCTGTCTTTGTTGTAACCCTTTAGCAGTTTGACTCTGTAAACACTTTTCACATAAGAGTTTGAGAAGATAAAAATTAATTGAAAGACAGATGAGGGGAAACCATGACAACAATAGGGGGTCTTCCCTTTTGAGATGCTCCTTTCTTCCCAAATGCCCCCTTTAGAATTGAGCAGACAACCCCATCCATCTTTTCAGCCATCTCTCAAAGGGCATTCTTACCCTGTGAGGCAGGTAGTGATAAGAGTTTTCGTGAGGGTCAAAAGAGGTGGTGCTTTGTAAACTGCAAAGTTATATGTGATTTAGATGGTTGTTATGAGGCAAGACAGAAGTAAATATCCCCATGTTACAAGAAAATGGACACCCCCAAAAGGGAAGTATTCCCTCAAACAGCACAGCTGGCAGAGCTGGAATTCTGACTCCATGTCCAGCTTTCACTCAGCTGGCATCAGCCCAGGCACCTCTTAGCCCTCATATTCCCTTCTCCCCCCGCTGACCCCACTGTGCCTTCAGACACTTTCCATGCCTTCCCTGGCTCTGAGCCCCATCTGGGGGGTGATTAATATGATGTCATCAAGACTGAGCTCTCATCCTGGTCACACTGTGAGCCCTAATCCTGGACTGATTCCTGATTCTGGTTGCAGACTGAGCCCCCACCCCTTGCCACTAACTCCCTTAATTGTGTTTAGAGCCAAACCCAAGATGGGCCAGGCCTAGAAGACATGGATGGCTGAGTTCTGTGCCTCTCCAGGAGCAGGGTTGGTGTAGCTGCAGCCTGGCTAAATGCTCTGGCATGGTTTCCCTCCATCCTGGACTAGACTCAAAGCCACAGCCTGTGCCCAGTCCATTTCTGTCCCCTCCCACTGCTCTTCCTTGTGTGGGTGGGGGATTGTGGGGCCCATGGTACATGTTGAGCAGAGATTGACTGATGAGTCATCCTTGCTCAAAACAAAGGAGTCTGGCATGGACAGTACTTCTGGCTTCTCTGCTGCAAGGGAATAACCTCTCCAACCCAAATGTTCAAGTACAACCTTGACCTGGCTGTTTCACACCCTGGGCTCTTCATTCCCCTCCCTCACCACGTCAGCTTTTCTTCAACATGATTTCCCGGAGTTGCCAGAAAATGGGCTTGTGGCAGCTTTTGCCCTGCTTTTAGTACTGGCACCTCCTGTAGGATCAGTTGGAAGGCAAGGCTGACTTCTAACCACTCGTGTCTCTTATCCATGCCAGGAGAGGTGGAAGGTCAGGGAATGGGCACTGGCAGATGCTACGTCTGGAGAAGCTGAAGGGAAGAAGATAAGGGATGGTAGGGGTCATGGTCTTGATATATCATTGAGTCATAAAATGTCAGAGCAGCCGGAATGCTGAAAGACTTCCCCTCCTGCCACTATGTCAGACAGATGGAGAAACGAGGTCCCTGGCAGAGGCAGAGGAACATTCCCAAGATCCTACAGTAACTTGATCAGATTGGGGGTCAAAGTGTGGATTCTTTGTGCTGAAGATTAGCCTTGGGCAGAGGGGGCAGGTTCCATGGCCCTAAAGCCAGAAGAGGACTCCTAGAGAAGGCCCAGGAAGATAGAGGGAGGGGCTCCAGGGAAGGAGGACCTGGGAGTTTTCCAGCCCTGGGACCTCTGATTGGAGGGAAGTAAGGTTCCAGTTCCTCATCATCAGATACATAGCAAGTACAGCCTGGGTCAGAATATGGGGATGTGCCCAGCCATACAGTGAGGGGGAGCTTGCTTGCTCTCTTGGCCATGTTTTGCTTTGTGGGGTTAGAACCAGTTGTGTTCCCCACAATCCTGGGGTTCCTTTGCTTGACCTAAGAGTCTGCTCTCCTTGCTGAACCCTCAAGGTCCAGAACAGCTCACTTGAGCAATTCTGCAGCTGCCTCTGGCTGGTCACAGGCCATGGGAGATGTAAGAGACATCTGGACCCATAGTAAGAGTATGTATTTGAGGAGGGAACTTGGGAGAGGGCCACCCTGGTGGGGGTTGCTTATGGGAGCAGACTGGCTCAGAGAAAATCACGGCAGGGGTGGGAAGCCTGTCCCTCCTCCAAGCCAAGGGTCTGGGCTGCAGGTTTAGGGTGGCAGGGGGCACTTGGGCTCTTGCCTCAGTGCTGCTACCTGGTGCCTACATCAAAGACTGCTTTGGCAGTCTCTGGGCTGTGTTACCCTGGGAGCCATCATTTCCCCACCTAGTTCATTTACATGTCTCTCTGCCGCTAGGCTGGCAACTCTTTGAAAGCCAAATATTGCAGGGTGGGTTCTTTGGGAAACAGACTGTGACTGGAGGTTTATCATGTTGGATGTTCTTTAGGGAGAGCTCTTGAGATGGATGCCTGTAGAAGGGAGAGGGAAGAGGCAGAACTGGGCAGAGGGAGAAGTTGAGCTATAATGCAGGCCCCAACCTAGCCTTGGATGCCTCAGTGGAAGGTCTGGAGTGGAATGGCCCATCACATTCCCACACTGAGTTGAAATAGCTGGGCCTTTATACCCCAAATGGATTGATCTTTGCATATAGATCTCCCAGAGCAGGACATGACCTCAAGTAAAGCAAGTATCTGCCACTGAAGCACTTGGAGGGCTGACAGCCCACAGAACTCCTGCTGGTGTTCTACTGCCCACAGAACTCCAGAGTGGGCATCCCCTCTCTGTCTACCTTGCTGGTTTCAGTTCCCTTTTGAGGAATGCTAGTTCAAGGAATTAATAGATTACTTTGAAAGAAGCCCCTAAAACATTTTGGCCTCATTCTCCCTATCTCTTAAATGGGCGTATCTTCTACATTTAGGTTATAAAAGGCAAAGCTCTTTATAAACACCACACCCCGGAGTTCCTGTCGTGGCGCAATGGTTAACGAATCTGACTAGGAACCATGAGGTTGCAGGTTTGATCCCTGGCCTTGCTCAATGGGTTAAGGATCTGGCGTTGCTGTGAGCTGTGGTGTAGGTTGCAGATTCAGCTTGGATCCCGTGTTGCCGTGGCTCTGGTGTAGGCTGGCAGCTGCAGCTCCTATAAGACCCCTAGCCTGGGAACCTCCATATGCCACAGGAGTGGCCCTAGAAAAGGCAAAAAGACAAAAAAAAATATATATGTAAACACCACACCCCATGGATGTATGAAGCCTCCCTTCAGTTCTCTTTCAGTTGACCCTGCGAGGTTGGGGATAGAGCACTGAAGGTATTGGGGGGAGTGGAGGGTAGGTGGGGTGGACGTGGCAGTTTGTGTTTGATACTTTAGGGGAAACCACAGCTGCCTCTTATTCAGGGCTGTCAGTGAGGCCAGGGGAGGGGATGTTCACATGCCGGATGGGCCGTGGGCACTGAGTCACCACCCAGAGGAAAACTACAGCTTCAAAAGCCCCAAGGTGCAAGGAAGGGTGGCAGATGAGCTGGATGAGAGCCAGGTCTCAGGAGCGGGGATTTGGACAGCCTCCTTACCTCAAGGGCTAGTCCTGTTCCAGCTTGTAGGGCATCACCTACCATATGCCATTAGAAAAGCTGGCTTGGTCACACATCTCTGTGCAACAGAACAGAGCAAGAGCTGGTTGATCCTGGAAAAGAACCAAGCCTCTCTGGTGTCTAGTTCTCCACTCCCTGGGAAAATGGGGACAATTCTTGAATTGGAGAAAATTCATCTAAAGTATCTGAAGACACATAATCTGCAACTTTGCTAATATGATAATTTTACTATCTTCATTATAGTCTAGAGTGGCTGCTATCTGTCACATTGCATTCATCTACTGATTCCTCAATAATTGCATAATAATCTTCCTCAGTCAGTGTTTTCCTTCTTTGTAGGAAGATGAAATATTCTCAATTCTCATCTTATGCAATGAAAGCTAAAATAAGGAAAGATGATGTCTCCATACTTCTTTTTTTTTTGTCTTTTGTTGTTGTAGTTGTTGTTGTTGTTGCTGTTGCTATTTCTTGGGCCGCTCCCGCGGCATATGGAGGTTCCCAGGCTAGGGGTCTAATCGGAGCTGTAGCCGCCGGCCTACGCCAGAGCCACAGCAACTCGGGATCCGAGCCACGTCTGCAACCTACGCCACAGCTCACGGCAACGCCGGATCGTTAACCCACTGAGCAAGGGCAGGGACCAAAACCGCAACTTCATGGTTCCTAGTTGGATTCGTTAACCACTGCGCCACGACGGGAACTCCCTCCATACTTCTTTACACCTTCTTGAAAGATGTCTAATGCTTTGGACAAAACAATTAAAAAACTAAAGGATGGTGGAATAGTAATGATTTGTGTCACTATTGAATCATTCTCCAGGCAATTTCATCATTCTTCTGTTTCCTTATTACTTTTTGAAAATTTATTTATTTATTGCTTTTTGGGGTCACACTCACAGCATGTGGAGGTTGCCAGACTCGGTGTCAAACTGGA
Organism: Phacochoerus africanus; assembly: GCF_016906955.1. NCBI lineage: Eukaryota > Metazoa > Chordata > Mammalia > Artiodactyla > Suidae > Phacochoerus > Phacochoerus africanus. The sequence goes on along the minus strand of NC_062552.1, from coordinate 59,732,881 downwards.
GCTGTAGCTACCGGCCTACACCACAGCCACAGCAGTGGCAGATCTGAGCCACGTCTGTGACCTACACCACAGCTCACTGTAATGCTGGATCCTTAACCCTCTCAATGAGGCCAGAGATCGAACTCGCATCCTCATGGATGCTCGTCAGATTTGTTTCTGCTAAGCCACATGGGAAACTCCTGTTTTCTTATTATTTTAAACACTTTTAAAAATTTATTTTTATTTTTTATTATAGTTGATTTACAGTGTTCTGTCAATTTCTGTTGCACAGCAAACTGACCCAGTCATACATCCATATACATTCTTTTTTTCACATTATCCTCCATCATTTTCCATCACCAAATGATCAGATATAGTTCCTTGTGCTGTACAGCAGAATCTCATTGCTTATCCATTCCAAATGCAATAGTTTGCATCTAGGAACCCCAAACTCCCAGTCCCTCCCCTTCCCTCTTGGCAACCACAAATCTGTTCTCCATGTCCATGAGTTTGCTTCTTTTCTGTAGGTGGATTAAAGTCTAGATATGTGATATCATATGGTTTTTGTTTTTCTCCTTCTTACTTACTTCACTTAGTGTGAGAGTCTCTAGTTCCATCCATGTTGCTGCAAATGGCATTATTTTTTTCTCCTTTATGGCTGAGTAGTATTCCATTGTGTATATGTACCACATCTTCTTAATCCATTCATCTGTCATTGGACATTTAGATTACTTCCATGTCTTGGCTATTGTGAATAGTGTTGCAGTGAACATAGGGTGCATGTATCTTTTTCAATTAAAGCTTTGTCTGAATATATGCCCAGGAGTAGGATTGCTGGATTATGTGGTAGTTCTATATTTAGCTTTCTGAGGTATCTCCATACTGTTTTCCATAGTGGTTGTACCAATTTACATTCCCACCAACAGTGTAGGAGGATTCCTTATTTTAGACTCTTTCTAAAGCATGATTAAGAGTAATTAACATGTAATTATGGAAAATAGTTCCTAGGGGGATTAAACAGCAAATATTCTAAGATCTAAGAAAAAGAAGATTATTAAAGGTCATGATATATTTTTGGATTTTAAAGGATCCAATGGATTGATATGATAATTTTAAGATAGAATAAGCTTCATTCGATTGAAAAATAATTGGAGTTCCCATCATGGCTCAGTGGTAACGAAACTGACTAGTATCTATGAGGTCGCATTTTTGATCCCTGGCCCCACTCAGTGAGTTAAGGATCTGGTGTTGCTGAATGCTATGGTGTAGGTTGCAGATATGGCTTGGATCTCACATTGCTGTGGCTGTGGTGTAAGCCAGAAGCTGCAGCTCTGATTCACCTCCTAGCCTGGGAACTTCCATATGCTGTGGATGTGTCCCTAAAAAGAAAAAAAAATGAAATGTCTCTTTGGTTTTGAAAGAACCCTGTGAAAGAATAAAAGTCATAAAATATCAATCCTTACAAATAGTTAAAACTGCTCAAAAAAGAAATTTAAAAATTAGAATTGGGTTTAAAGGAACTTAATGGTATACTGAGAGTTAAAATAAAATTCCCCAAGGGGTATTTAGCTGAAGGTCCACTTCTCTCTGCACCCAAATAAGGAAGAATAATCATAGACTGAATTTGACATAAAATGAGACTCCACATAAATGGCAAATGACATGCAAAAAGATGCAAGTAAATGAGGACAGTACTGAGGGTCCTGGTGGTCCTGGTAGATATGGAATTCTGGCTTCCTCTGGGTGGAGGGTAGTTCCACGAGAGCCACTCTGTCCTCCTCCCAGGGTCTCCCATATGGTTCCTGTGTCTGGGAGACTCAGGCCCAAAGATTGTTCCTGCTTTCTTGTTCCCTCTTCCAGTCGTCCACGAAGGCCCCTGTGGCCCACCAGAGCCCTAAGGCTTAGCATTCCAGGCCCCTGCCTCTGCCTGGCCATGCTGCTCTTCCTGCTACATGGACACTGGGGCTGAAATGTGGCACTGGACATAGGGCAGTGAAGAGAGAGAGAGACTAGGAAAGAAGTAATATTTGAAGAAATATTGACAATTTTTCAAAGATGATGAAAGGCATCAAGCCACAGATTCAAGAATGTCAATGAGCTTGAAGCAGGTTACCTATAAAGAAAACTACAACTAGGCCCTGAAAACCAAAGACAAAACAGAAAATCTTAAAAACAACCATATTTTTAAAGGGGGGAGGGGAAATTAGTTATCAACAGTACAATTGATGGCTGACTATGGAAACCAGAAGACAATGAAATGACATCTTTAAAGTGCTGAAAGGGAGTTCCCATCGTGGCGCAGTGGTTAATGAATCCGACTAGGAACCATGAGGTTGCAGGTTCGATCCCTGGCCTTGCTCAGTGGGTTAAGGATCCAGCGTTGCCATGAGCTGTGGTGTAGGTTGCAGACGTGGCTCGGATCCCACATTGCTATGGCTCTGGCATAGGCCTGTGGCTACAGCTCCGATTAGCCCCCTCGCCTGGAAACTTCCATATGACACGGAAGCGGACCAAGAAATGGCAAAAAGACAAAAAAAAAAAAAAAAGTGCTGAAAGAACAAACCCTGCTGATCTACAATTCTATGCCCAGCAAAATATCCTTCAAAAATGAAGGCAAAATGAATGTGTTCAAATGGACAGAAGTTGAAAGAATTTGGTTTGTTGCTAGTATACACTGGTGCTACAGGAAATTACTAGGACAGTTCTTTAGGCTGAAGGAAAAGATTCCCTGATAGAACTACAGAGGGAATGAAGGACAGAGCAAAAGTAAAAATGTATATAATTATATGTGAATATTGACTGTTTAAACAACAATAATATTTCACAAGATTTTTAACATAGAGGTAAATATATTCCAACAATAGCACCAAAGTGGGAGTTAACTGTTCTAAGATAATTTGCATAACTACTAACTGTAAAAGTACTAGTTTAAGGTAAATTAAGTACCTTAAATAAATCAAGGATACAGGAGTTCCCGTCGTGGCTCAGTGGTTAACCAGTCAGACTAGGAACCATGAGGTTGTGGGTTCAATCCCTGGCCTTGCTCAGTGGATTAAGGATCCGGCGTTGCCGTGAGCTGTGGTGTAGGTTGCAGACTCGGCTCAGATCCCACCTTGCTGTGGCCCTGGCGTAGGCCAGCAGCTACAGCTCCAATTCGACCCCTAGCCTGGGAACCTCCATATGCCGAGAGAGCGGCCCTAGAAAAGGCAAAAAGACAAAAATAAATAAATAAGAATAAAAAATTAAAAAAAATCAAGGATGCATATTGTAGTCTCTAGGATGACCACTAAAATCATAATAAAAGAAGGTGCAATGAAAAAGCTAATAATAGAGCAAAATGAAATAGTAAAAATTAAAAAAAATTTTAAATTAGCCGAAAGGAAAGTGTAAAAGGAGGAATAAAATTACAAAGGCTAAATAGAAAACAAATAACAAGGTAAATCCAACTATACTAGTAGTTATAATTAATGTAAATAATATAAATATGTCAATTAAAAGACAAGGGTTATCAGACTAGACGAAAAACAAAATCCAAACCTGATGTTTATAGAAGACTCACTTTATTGTTTTTGTTTTTCACATTTTTCAAATTATAGTTGCTTTACAATATTGTGCCAATTTCTGCTGTACAGCAAAGTGACCCAGTCACACACACACACATATACATTCCTGTTCTTTTTTTTTTTTTTAGGGCTGCACCTGTGGCACATGGAAGTTCCCAGGCTAGGGGTTAAATCAGAGCTGTAGCTGCTTGCCTACAGCCACAGCAATGCCAGATCCAAGCTGTGTCTGAGACCTACACCACAGTTCACGGCAATGCCATATCCTTAACCCACTGAGCAAGGCCAGGGATTGAAACCGCATCCTCATGGATACTAGTCAGATTCTTAACCCACTGAGCCACAATGGGAACTCCTGCTTATATTTTTCTTAGTCTGTGAGTTTAAACAAAACAATTATCTACTGTAGTCTTGGAGGGCTATTTATATGCAGCAACGTCCCTGATAGCTTGTGAGGGCGAACTATACTTTTGTCTGCTTTTAGTTTGGATGCTTGCTGTCTCTTTCCTCAGTGTGTGCAGGCCGTTATCCCTTGATGGGGTGTAAAGGTATATGGACTGCTTGTGCTTCCAGGGAGGTGGGGGCAATGGGTGGCACCTGCAGGTGGTGCCTAGTTGCTGGGACCTTGCCAGTAGCCATACTCTATGGGGAGGCAGGGTGGTGCCCAGAACCCTTGCAGTGGCCACAGGGGGCATATGTAATCCCAGGGAGGTGAGGGCAGCAGGTGGCACTCTGGGGCCCTCCACAGCAGCAACACCTGAGGTGACTGGGGCTGCAGGCCCGTGCCTGGTCATGGGACCCTCAGTGGTGGCAGGCCTCACCCACCTCTGGAGTCTGAGATTGCCACAGCAGTTTGCACCCACACTAGTAACATGTGCAGGAGGCACCTACCACATGAGAGCTCTCATGTGTGCAGAGAAAGAAGTTCCTATGGTGGTCCTGTTTCCCTCTCCCCTCGCGCTCACCAGCAATGAGGCCTTGCTGCTCTGGCAGGCCCAGGCCTCCTCCTGCACTGCCTCAGCTGTGGTGCACCACTCCCTGGCCCTTTCAGGCTGTTTCCACACAGCCAACCCCAGTCCTCCCCACAGAAGTGACCTCCATAGCCCAAGTCTCAGCACCCAGCCCCCGTCTGAGTGTCTCGGCTGTGGTTTCCCAGGCGGTGTTACTGGCGCTCTCTCTGCTTTGCCCTCCTCAGACCAGTTGCTGTGCTTTTCTCTGAGGCCTTGAGGCTCCTTCTCATCCCAGCTGACCTCCCTGTCAGTTAGGTGGCCTCCCAGGGGACAGACTCCTTTCCTCTTTCACAGCTCCCTCTCAGGAGTGCTGGTTCCAACCTGATTCCTTGTTTTCTCTTCTCTCTCTCTTTTTTTTTCTCCTTTTGTTCTATCCAGTTATGTGGAGCTTTTCTTGTCCTTTTTGGAAGTCAGAGGTCTTCTCCCAGCATTCAGTAGATGTTCTGTGCAAGTCATTCTACATTTAGGTGGGTTTTTTTTTATTATTATTTGTTTGTAGGAGAAGGTGAATGTCAACGTCCTACACCTCTGCCATCTTTTTAAAAATTTTATTTATTTATTTTTTGATCACATCTGTAGTTGTATAATGATCATAACAATCCAATTTCACAGGATTTCCATCCCGCAACCCAAGAACATCTCCCCCCCCAAAATGTCTCCTCTGGAGACTAAATTTTTCAGTGTCTGTGAGTCAGCATCTGTTCTGCAAAGAAGTTCAGTCTGTCCTTTTTTTCAAATTCCGCATGTCAGTGAAAGCATTTGATGTTGGTGTCTCATTGTATGGCTGACTTGATAATTTCTAGGTCCATCCATGTTGCTAAAAATGCTGGCATTTCATTCCTTTTAATGGCTGAGTAATATTCCATTGTGTATATGTACCACATCTTCTTGACCCACTCCTCTGTCGATGGACATTTAGGTTGTTTCCATGTCTTGGCTATTGAACATAATGCTGCAATGAACATTGGAGTACATGTGTCTTTGTGAGTCATGGTTTTCTCTGGGTAGATGCCCAGGAGTGGGATTGCTGGATCAAATGGCAGTTCTATTTTTAGTTTTCTGAGGCATCTCCATACAGTTTTCCACAGTGGTTGCACCAATTTACAATCCCACCAACAGTGTACTAGTGTTCCTTTTTCTCCACACCCTCTCCAGCACTTACTGTTTGTAGACTTTTGGATGATGGCCATTCTGGCTGGTGTAAGGTGGTACCTCATTGTGGTTTTGATTTGCATTTCTCTAATAAAGAGTGATGTTGAACATCTTTTCATGTGTTTTCTGGCCATCTGTATGTCTTCTTTGGAGAATTGTCCGTTTAGATCTTCTGCCCATTTTTGGATGGGGTTGTTTGTTTTTTTGGTATGGAGCTGCAGAAGGTGTTTATAAATTTTGGAGATTAATCCCTTGTCAGTTGATTGATTTGCAAATATTTTCTCCCATTCTGTGGGTTGTCTTTTCATTTTGTTTAGGGTTTCTTTTGCTGTGCAGAAACTTTTAAGTTTGGTTAGGTCTCATTTGTTTATTTTTGTTTTTATTGTCATGACTCTAAGAGGTGGATCTGAGAAGATGTTGCTGTCATTTAAGTCAGAGAGTGTTTGGCCTATGTTTTCCTCTAAGAGTTTTATAGTGTCTGGTCTTATATCTAGGTGTTTAATCCATTTTGAGTGTATTTTTGTGTATGGTGTTAGGGAGTGTTCTAATTTCGTTCTTTTCCATGTGGCCGTCCAGTTTTCCCAGCACCATTTATTGAACAGGCTGTCTTTTCTACACTCTGCCATCTTGATCCCTCCTCACAGAAATCTCACTTTATTTTTTTAATGATTATTTTTTTTAGGAAGCTTACTTTAAATAGAAGGATACAGAAGGGTGAAAGTCAAAGGTTAGAAAGCAATGTCATATAAATATTAACCCCTAAAAAGCTGATATGGACACATGAACACTGGAAATTTTAAGTTAAGATGTATTATGAGGGAGTTCCTGTCATGGGACAGCAGAAACGAATCCGACTAGGAAGCATGAGGTTGCAGGTTTGATCCCTGTCCTCACTCAGTGGGTTAAAGATCCGGTGTTTCCATGAGCTATGGTATAGGTCACAGACACGGCTCAGATCTGGTGTGGCTGTGGCTGTGGTGTAGGCTGGCAGCTTAGCTCTGATTAGACCCCTAGCCTGGGAAACTCCATATGCTGCAGGTGTGGTCCTAAAACAAACAAACAAAAAACCGAAAAAACAAAAACAAAACAAAAAAAAAGAAGTATTATGAGGAGTTCCTGTTGTGGTTCAGCAGAAATGAACCCGACTAGTATCGATGAGGATGTAGGTTTGATCCCTGGCCCTGCTCAGTGGATTAAGGATCCAGAATTGCCATGAGCTGTGGTGTAGGTTTCAGATGTGGCTGGGATTTGGTGTTGCTGTGGCTGTGGTGTAGGCTGGCAGCTGCAGCTCTGACTGGACCCCTAGCCTGGGAACATCCATATGCCACAAGTGTGGCCCGGGGCGGGGGGGAGTATGAGAGAAAAAGAAGAATATTTCATAATAATAAAATTCCTAAGCTCTATCTTTGTGGCCCAACTCATACAGCAAGACCAGGTTATAAGTCACTACTGACTGTAAATTGGGTAGCACCTGCAGGTGGTGCCTAGTTGCTGGCCCCTTGGCAGTAGCTGCTCTCCGTGGGGAGGTGGGGTGGTGCCCAGAACCCTTGCAGTAGGTTAGGCTGCCCTTGTCTATCCCCAGGATAAATGGGGCTTTCAGCAGCTCTAAGGAGGAAGGTATGGGCCCTTTGCCACTACTTCTGGTTTGCTCCTGACCTCCCCATGTTTAATGTCCAGAAGGGTACCTAGGTGTGACTGCCCACCCCTCTGTCATCCTAGGCAGGCACTCAACTTCTAGGATCTCAGCCTGAATCTGGGGTGCACAACACTCCAAACTTGACTTTGAGCTGCAGTCCTGCCAGGATGCCCATCCCAGGGCCTGTGACCTTATAATTGGGGTTGACAATCCCTAGAAAAGCCTATCTTGTTGGCCTTAGCTGCTGTTCCCATGGACAGTGACTATGTAGGTTCCTGAGCCTCTTCCCTCATTCCAGTGGGCAGGCAGGTCTTTGCCACCTACTTCTTGGGCAGGCTGCATAGGGAAGGACCTGCAGCTCCCCAACAAGGCCACAATTCATATACCTAAACAATCATCTCTCAATTTCTGTGACCTTTCTCTTCTATGCCACAGAGAAAGCCGTGGGATAGTGTAGGTCACACAATGTCTGGGTCTATCTGTGGTCCTAAGCCTGGCATCTGTCTCAATTACTAGCTCTAATCTCTGGTACTTTCCTCCTTCAGATACCATTCCATCCCTCCAGCTCCAGCTGCTCCTGCCCCACTGCTGGGATCCCTTCATTTAAAGAGGAGACAAGACATCTTTCATGGTTCTTAGTCTCTGGCTCCCTTTGCTCCCCATTCTGCAACCATTCAAGGCCCTGCCCATATAGTTTGATAGGCCTCAGCCACAGACTTTGTTGGCCTGGCCAGTCCCTACCCCTGCTCACCTGGGCAGATCCAGACCCATTCCAGGTCATGACCTGGGCTAGTTTGGGTAGAGCCACCACTTATAGTCACTTTGCCCATAAGTTTGATAGGCCTCAGCCACAGACTTTGTTGGCCTGGCCAGTCCCTACCCCTGCTCACCTGGGCAGATCCAGACCCATTCCAGGTCATGACCTGGGCTAGTTTGGGTAGAGCCACCACTTATAGTCACTTTGCCCATAGTGTTCTCCCAAGAGACATTATCTGTCCTGTTTGGAGTCTAACATTCTCTCCCAGACTTTATTATCTGTGGCTAGTACATGGCATGCAACGATTATGATAAATGATGTTAATTAGTTTTAACCTCATTCAGGGTGTTATGGGGCTGAAGATTGTAGCCTCTATGATAAGCCTGGGCTTGAACTCCATTTCTGTGATTCTGAGCCTGTTTGAACCTGAGCTTCCTCATCTGTAAAATGAGTTAATATCCACCTTCTAGGAGTGCTGTGAAGAATAGTTAGATGATATACATGAAGTGCTTAGCACAATGCCTGAAATATAGATAATGCTTATATTACAGATGGTAGATGGTTATTTCTAAGGAGCTCAGCTATGTCATAAATATTCTAAGTACAGAGACCATATTTCTATTTTGTTGTGGTTATATTTTTCTATTTTTTTTGTTTTTTGAATTCTGGAATGTATCATATATACAAAAAATGCCTTATATAGTGTGTGTGTGTGTATTAACACCAATATATGTATTTCCCAACTGGAAAATAAAACATTTCCAATTTCTTGAAGGCTCCTTTGTCTCCTCCCAAATCATATGTCCTCTTACTATTCCAAAGGTACCCAGAATAGTACGATGTTAAGTAAGAGGCCATGTGGGGAGCAATAAGAAACACACTTACTCCTCACAGCCAGGGAGGTAGCACCAGGGGTCTAGTGGGAGCTGGAACTCCCATGCCCTCCCAGCAATAACAAATATTAACCCCACTCAAGAGTCATTGGAGGAGTTCCCATCGTGGTTCAGCACTAACGAATCCGACTAGTATCCATGAGGATGCGGGTTCGATCCCTGGCCTCTCTCAGTGGGTTAAGGACCTGTCATTGCCATGAGTGGTGGTGTAGGTCGCAGACAGGGCTCAGATCCCACGTTGCTGTGGCTGTTGTGGTGGCTGGCAGCTGCAGCTCCTATTCAACCTCTAGCTTGAGAATCTCCATATGCCACAGGTGTGGCCTTAAAAAGACAAAAAGAAAAAAAAAGCTGTTATGAACTGAATTTTTGCCCCTCCCCCACATTCATGTGTTGAAGCTCTAACCCCTGATATAACAATATTTGGAGATAGGGCCCTAAAGAGCATAATTAAAGTTAATGAGAACATAAAGGTGAGGCCCTAGTCCGATAGGACTGGTGTCCTTTTGAGAAGAGGAAGAGATAGCCAGGCTGCAAGTGCACAGAGAAAAGGCCATGTGAGGACAGAGTGAGAAGGTGGCCAACCACAAGCCAAAGAGAGATGTCTCACCAGAAATCAAACAGCAACACCTTGATTTTGGACTTTTAGCCTCTAGAATGTGAGATAATAAATTTTTGTTGTTTATGCCACCCAGTCTCTGGTGTTTTGTTATGGAAGCCCGAGTTGACTAATAACAGAGGATGCGAAGAATCTCAATGTCTAACCCTGCCTTGTCATAATGAGGTAGGACTTCCCCTCCTCTGCTGGACCAGTGTTAGAGGAAGCCAGCTAAAATAGAAGGTTTAAATAAGGGCCTGAGACTCATAACATAATGCCAAAAATGCCCAGGCTTCAGTAGTCAATCACTTGTCATGCCAATAGCCAAAATGATCTCACACTGAAGGAAAAAAGAAATAAATAGATGCCAACCTCAAGATGTCAGAGATGTTAGAATTGTTTGACGAGGATTTTAATGCAGCCATCATGCAGTGCTTCAGCAGGTATTTGTGAACACACTTGAAACAAATGAAGAAAGAGAAAGCTTCAGCAAATAAATAGACGGTAATAAAGAAGAACCAAATGAACATTTTGGAACAGAAAAATTCACTAACCACAATAAACTTGGTGGATGTGCTCAACAGCAGAATGGAAGGGGATAGAAGAAAGAACCTAGAATTGGAAAATAAAACAGTAAAAATTACCCAGTCTGAACAATGGAGACAAACTAGACTGAAAAGAAAAAAGAAAAAAAAAAAAAAGAAATGAACAGAACCTTAGAGATCCAGGGGATTATTTAAAGAAGATCTAATATTCGTGTCATTGGCATCTAAGCAGGAGAGAAAAGCATGTAAGATGGGATATATTAGGATCGTCACCTTTAGAAAATATAATCCATGTTGCACAGAGCTATAATTTTTCTATTTCACTTCAGTATTCTATTGTGTGCTCTGGGAATATTCTGTTCAGTCTCCAGGAGTGGAATTGCTGAGTCAAAGGGTATGTGAATGTTCACCTTCACCAAATAATGTAAAATTGTTCTTCAAAGTATGTGTTAAAAAATAAATAAAATGAAAAAAAAAAAAAGTAAGTGTACTAATTTTCTAGCCCCATAGCAGTTTAATAGCTACCTTTTGCCAACATTTTATCAACCTTAAAATTTTCTCCAAACCAGTGGGCATGAAATGGTAACTTGTGGTTTTATGTGCATTTCCCTTTCTACTAACAAGGTTGAGTATATTTTCATAAATGTAAGGGGCCATTTTGTGTTTTCTCTTTTGTGAAATGCCTGTGGGTGTTTTTGAAAAATTTTCTATTGGAGTATTTATCTTGCTAATTGATTGATTTACAGGATTTGGGTACTAATCTTTTTTTGGCATTATGTGTGAAAAATTCTATTAGGACTGTGTTGAAATAGGAAGAAAGCTGTAAATCAGTTTGGGGAGAAATAACAACTTTACAGTGTTGAATCTTTCTATCTGTGAACATAGAAAGATGCTCTTCATTTGGTTTTCTTATTGCCTTTCAATAAGGTGCTATATTTTTCTTTCTTTTTTTGCTTTATAAGGCCTCACCCACAGCACATGGAAGTTCCCAGGCTAGGGGTCTAATAGGAGCTACACCTGCTGGCCTACACCTCAGCCACAACAATGCAGGATCCAAGCCGTGTCTATGACCTACATCACAGCTTCTGGCAATTCGGGACCCCTGACTCACTGACTGAGGCCAGAGATTGAACCTGCATCCTCATGAATACTAGTCAGATTCATTTCTGCTGCACCACAATGGGAACTCCAGTACTTTGTTTTCCCACATAAATATTTTGTATATCTTTTGTTAGATTTATTTTTGAAGACCTTGTATTTTTCATTTTTAGAAAAATTTAACTGCACTTTTTAACTTCATTGCTGTTGTTTATAAATTCATGATATGTATTTTTTGGACATTGAATTGATATTTTCTCCCAGGCTGTGGATTGCCTTTTCATTTTGTAAACAGTGTCTTTTGAAGATCACTGATTTTAAGCAGTTTGATCATGATGTACCTTGGTGTGGCTTCCTTCTTGTTTCTTCTACTTGGGGTTCATTGAGCTTTTTTAAATTATTGGTAATTTTCATCAAATTTGAATTCTTCAAGTTTTTTTCCCCCCTCCCTCCTCCTCTTCTGGAACTGCAATTACATGTACATTAGGCTTCTTGGTGTTGTCCTACAGCTCCCTTTTGGTCAGCTCCCTTTTTTTTTTTCCCCAGCCTTTTTTTCTCGATATATTTTATTTTGATAGTTTCTACTGCTATGTCTTCAAATTCACTCATCTTTTTTTCATCAGTGTCTAGTTTGCTACTAGCAAGGAACTAGCAAGGTGACCAAACAAGGTATGCTGTTTCAGAGAGAACGAGGAGGAGGCGGGAGAGAGTATGGACACGGACCATTTGCCTAAATGGAATGTTGCCTAAGCAGGAAAGAGCAAGATGGTAGCAACATCAGGTCTTTATCATTTTATCAATTGTCACAGAGAGGGGTTCTGTGGCAGGTGGCCTGAGGTGCCTGTCACCAGGAGCAGAAACACTTGATCAGGACATTTGTGTGTGAATTGAAACCACAAGCCTCGAAGTTTCTGTCGTGGCGCAGAGGAAATGAATCCTACTAGGAACCATGAGGTTGCCAGTTTGATTCCTGGCCTCACTCGGTGGATTAAGGATCTGGTGTTGTCATGAACTGTGGTGTAGTTTGCAGGCATGGCTTGGATCTGGCGTTGCTGTGGCTGTGGTGTAGGCCTGCAGCTGTAGCTCCGATTAGACCCCTAGCCAGGGAACCTCCATATGCTGGGGGTGCAGCCCTAAAAAGTCAAAAGACAAAAAAAAAAAAAAAAAGAAAAAGAAAAAGAAAAAAGTAACCACAAGGCTCATCCCACAAGGTGTGTCTCACTGGCCCATTAGCAGAAGGCAGGAAACAGTGTGACAGAAGACAAGCAGCCAGCCTCACAGCCACGGGAGGGAATTATAAACAGATAGGCCTCCCCCAGTGTGTTTTTTCAACCTCAGAGGATGCAGTGTACAGAGGTTGCCTATCCCGTATCTTGTGGACAAGCAGATCTTCCTGTGCAACTTCGTTTCTTAGCTGGAAAGTGTGAGAGCATTGGAGAGGCCTTTGATTCACCACAGCTGCCCAGTTGTATCAGTTTTACCTCGATGTGGCTCTCTTGCTGCAGCCCTCTCTGATCCACTGTTACCTTCAGGGTGAGGGCATTTAAGGCTACTCTGGATCTGGCTCCAGCCCAATACAGCATCTCTCCCAGCACATCCTTACCGCATTCAGGCAGTGTGCAGTCCCTTGATGCCAGACTCCTTGCCTTTCATTGCATGATCCCCTCCACCTGCTCGTAGGCCCAGCTCAGACGCTAGCAGGCAGACCTGGTTGCAAAATATCTGCTTATTCTAGGCGTTTAGTGAGTAGACAAAGGAAGAGGGAGAAATGCTTTTACTTTTTATATGAACAGCTTCTCTTTTGAACTCTTGTTGGGAGGGTAGGATTTGATGAGCACATGTGGGATGATTTATCACTATTCCTAAGGACCCTTTTTCTGTTGGTGATGATCCCATCTGAGAAACCTTGATTCCTCTCTCTTTTTCTTCTTCAGGTCTGCCATTTCTTCTCTCACTAAATCAATCCCTCTCTCTCTCCCACTCCATCTTTCCCTTCCTTTCTCCCCATCTTCTTTCCTTCTTCTCTTTTTCTACCTACTCCTTTCCAGGTTCTTTGTGCTCAGCTTCTAACAGTTTGCCCCATCCACTCCACCTTGCATGCTGTATTTCTGATGACTTTTTAAAAAATATGGCAACTAGTGATTTTGCGGTAGGGCCTTACTCTGACTATGCCATGGAATTTTTTGATGCTTTCCAGCCTAACATCTGTTCCTGTTAGCCTGGCCTTCTCCTCGTCTCCCCAGGAGCCAGGCTCTTTTTGTATGTCTCACCGCTGCTATGAGTTATCCTTCCAGACCCATATATGAGCCTTCTATGAACTCCATTGTGCTTGTAATCATACAGTGTAACCCCCAAGGTTCTCCAGTTTCTTCATTTTTTATTGTGGTAAAATACCAATAACATTTATCATCTTAACCATGTTTAACCGTACAGTTTACCGGTATTAAATACATTTACTTTGTTGTGTGACCATCACCAACATCCATCCCCATAACTCTTCTCATCTTGTTAAACTTAAATTCTAGACCCACTTAATAATAACTCCCCATTCTCCCCCAACTTCAGCCCCTGGCAGCCACCATTTTACTTTTGGTCTCTATGAATTTGACTACACTGAGTACCTCATCTAAGTGAAGTCATATAGTATTTGTCTTTTTGTGATTGGCTTGTTTCACTTAGTATAATGTCCTCAAGGGTTATCTATGTTGTAGCATATTACAGAATATCCTTCCTTTTTAAGGCTGAAAAATATCCCATTGTGTGTATATACTATGTGTTGTTAATCCATTCATTCATCCACACGCCTGGTTTGCTTCTGCATTTCAGCTGTTGTAAATAAAGCCTCAATGAACATGATTATACAAATATGTTTTTGAGATCCCTACTTTCAGTTATTTTGGGTATATACCCTGAAGCAGAATTGCTAGGTCATATGGTAATGCTATTTATTTTTTATTTTCATTTTTTGCTTTTGAGGGCCGAACCCATGGTATATGGAGGTTCCCAGGCTAGGGGTCCAGTCAGAGCTACAACTGTGACCTACACCACAGCTCACAGCAATGCCAGATCCTTAACCCACTAACAAGGCCAGGGATCGAACCTGCAACCTCATGGTTCCTAGTTGGATTTGTTTCCTCTGCACCACAATGGGAACGCCTTGAGCATCTTTTATGTGGTTGTTTTGTATATCTTCTTTAGAAAAATGTCTACTTAAATCTTTCCTCATTTATGAATCAGATGGTTTTTTTGTTGTTGTGTTTTAAGACTTCTCTATATATTCTAGGTAATAATCCCTTATCAGATGTATGATTTGAAAATATTTTCTCCTGTTCTGTGGGTTGCTTTTTTACTCTGCGGAGAGTGTCTTTGATGCACAAAAATTAAAAATTTTCTTGAAGTCCATTTTGTCTATTTTCTTCTTTGTTACCTTACCTTTGGTGTCATCCAAAAAATCTTTGCCAAATTCAACATTGTAAAGCTTCTTTTGTCCTATGCTTTCTTCAAAGAGTTTTTTTTTTTTTTCATTTTTAAAAGTTTTAGAAGTTCTCTTCGTGTGGTTAATGAACCCAACTAGGATCCATGAGGATGCGGGTTCAATCCCCAGCCTCTCTCAGTGGGTTAAGGATCTGGCATTGCCGTGAGCTGTGGTGTAGGTCGCAGCCATGGCTTGTGGCTGTGGCATAGACCAGAGTCTACAGCTCCAATTCAGTCCCTAGCCTGGGAACTTCCATATGCTGCATGTGTGGCCCTAAAAAGCAAAAAAAAAAAAAGTTTTATTGAAACATATTCAATTTACAATCTTGTGTGAATTTCTGCTGTACAGCAAAATGATTCAGTTATATATACAGACATGTCCATTCTTTCTCAGATTCTTTTCCCACACAGCTTATCAAAGAACATTTAGTAGAGTTCCCTGTACAATACAGCAGGTCCCCATTGACCATCCATTCCATATATAATAGGGTACATAAGCCAATCCCAAACTCCCAATTCATCCTTCACCCCCAACTTTCCCCTTTAGTAACCATAATTTTGTTGTTGAAATCTGTGAATCTGTTTCTATTTTTCAAATAAGTTCATTTGTATCATTTTTTTTAGATTCCACATATAAGTGATATCATATGATGTTTACCTTTTTCTGTCTGACTTATTTCACTTAGCATGAGAATCTCTAGGTCCATCCATGTTGCTGCAATTGGCATTATTTCATTTTTTATGGCCGAGTAATATTCCATTGTGTATAAGTACCACATCATCTTTATCCTTTTCTCAGTTCTTCCAAGAGTTATTCTTTTAGGTCTCACATGTAGATCCTTGATGCATTTTGAGTGAATTTTTATATATGGTGTTAACCATCTACCTTAATTCTTTTGCATATCGATGTCTAGTTTTCTTAGGACCATCTGTTGAAAAGACTGTCCTTTCCTTCATTGAATGGTCTTGGCATCTTTGTCAAGAATCATTTGACCATATATATTAAGGCTTATTTCTGGGAGCTCTATCCTGTTCCATTGGTCTATATGTCTGTCTTTATATCAATACCACATGTTTTGATGACAGTAGCTTTGTTGTAAGTTTTAAAATCAGGAAGTGTGAGTCCTCCAGTTTTGCTTTTCTTTTTCAAGATTGTTTTGGCTATTCGAAGTCCTTTGAGATTGTGTATGAATTTTTTGGATTTTTTTTCTATTTTTACAAAGAAGTCATTGGGATTTTGGTAGAGATTGCATTGAATCTGTAGATTGTTTTAGGTGGTATTAATATTTGAACAATATAAAGTCTTCCAACCCATGAGTATGAGGTGTGTTTGCATTTACTTATATCTTTATTTTCTTTCAGCAATGTCTTTATAGTTTTCATTGTAGAAATCTGTGGGGAGCTGAGGAGATGCAGAAACTCAAAAAAAGGACCTTGCCTGACGGCAGAAAAACTTGAAGGCAGGTTCCTAACCAAGAAAGGGAGCTCACCTGAACGGTACAAGCCGAAGGTGGGCTTCTGGACAGGATAAAAGCCAGCCTGTACAGTACAAGCCGAGGGCAGGGCTCAGGTTACACAGCTCTCATTTTGATGTTGATGGGGAAGAATTGGGGCTTTCCTGGGAAAACAATTCCCATGTTTGCACTGGAGAACATGGATTGTTTCTCGGGTGACCTAGTCTTTCCTGTTGTTTTATTTGTTATTCAGTTTTCCTCAGTCTTTCCTGATTATTTACTTATTATTCTTATTTCCCATTCTTATTTTCCTGTGGTGATTTGTGATTTAACAAAATTACAACAATAATATAATAAGAATTTCATCCTGAAGGACTTTCCCCTATTTAAATCCAACTTAGTTAAAACATAGTGTTTATCTATTAACTAGTTTTATAGTAATCTTTAGAGTTAGGATCTTAATGAGGTTCATAAAAGTTAGACATATATTATCCAAAAAACCTAGCCGTGAGTTTTGTCCTTGATTTTAAAAGCTTTTAAGTGATAGCTGGTTTAGTTAAGTTGGTTTATATTTACTTATACTGTCTCCCTGCCATAACGCTTTGAAGATAAGCACCAGTCTACAAACAAGGTTTGTGAATGCCAAATTCTTGTGTCTATGGCCTCTTCAAAGAACTCACTAAGTTTAGTTAAGATAGAGATCTTAAAACATGATGTATAGCTGCTATACCATGTGACAGTTAACCAATGTATTTTTAACACCATGATGTAATCTGTAGTGAAAAACTGTCTATATAATCAACCACTGTTGCCAATAAAGTTTGAGCAGTCCAGCGCCCTGAAAGAAGGGACAAAGAGGCTGTCTCTGATGCAAAAGCCGACGTCCGTCCATCTTCTTCAGGAAAGTGTACACTCCCTGGCCACCGGAGCTGGCCTCTGGCAGAAATCTTTTACCTTCATGGTTACATAAATTCCTAAATATTTTATTCTTTTCAAATCTATTGTAAATGGAGTCATTCTTATAACTTCCTTTTCAGATTAGTCACTGCTTATATATAGATATGCAACTGATTTTTGTGTGTTGACTTTGTATCCTGCTATTTATTGAATTAGTTTGTTAGAGCTATTAAGTTTTTGTTTGTTTGTTTGTTTGTTTTTGTCTCTTTGCCTTTTCTAGGGCCACACCTGTGGCATATGGAGGTTCCCAGACTAGGGGTCTAATCAGAACTGTAGCCACTGGCCTACGCCACAGCTACAGCATTGCAGGATTTGAGCCACATCTGCGACCTACACCACAGCTCGCGGCAACACCGGACCCTTAATCCACTGAGCTAGGCCAGGGATCGAACCCGCAGCCTCATGGTTCCTAGTCGGATTTGTTAACCACTGTGCCACAACAGGAATTCCAAGTTTTTTGTTGATGTTGTGAAATCTTTAGGGTTTTCACTATATATGATCATATTATCAGCAACCAGAGATAATTTTACTTCTTCCATTTCAATTTGAATGCATTTATTTCTTTTTGTTTTCCAATTGCTCCAGCTAGAACTTCCAGTGCTGTTGAATAGAAGTGATGAAAGCAGGCATTTTTGTCTTATTCCTGCTCTTAGAAGAAAAGTTTTCAGTCTTTCGCAATTGAGCATGATGTTCACTGTGGGGTTTTTTATATATGGCTTTTATTACATTGAAGTGGTTTCAAACATTGTTAAGTGTTTTCATCATAAAAGCGTCTTGAGTTTTGATTCAGTTATTCATTGGTTGAGATGATCAAGTGTTTTTTTTCCCACTTTTATTCTGTTGTTGTGGAATATTACACTGATTGATTTTCCTCTGTTGGATCATCCTTGCCTTCCAGGAATAACTCCCACTTGGTCATAGTGTGTAATCTTTTTGATACTGCTAAATTCTGTTTGCTAGTGTTTTTCTGAGGATTTTTTTCAGCGATGTTTATAAAGGATATTGAACTCTAGTTTTCTTTTCTTGTAGTGTATTTGCCTGTCTTTGGTATCAGGGTTATGCTGATATCATAGAATGAGTTAGGAAGTGTCCCTCTTGTTCACTTTTTTGGGAAAGATTTGAGAAGGATTAAATCTTTGGTAGAATTCACCGGTGAACCCATCAGGTCCAAGGCTTTTCTTAGTTAGTAGATTTTGGATTTCTGATTCAACCTACTTACTAGATCTATTTATATTTTCTATTTTCTTCATGATTTGTACTTGGTAGGTTTTGTGTTTCTAGGAAAATTTCCTTCTCATCTAGGTTGTCCAAATGGTTGGTATACAGTTGAATTAGTCCTCTCTTATAATCCTTTTTTTTTTTTTGTCTTTTTGTTGTTGTTGTTGTTGCTATTTCTTGGGCCGCTCCCACGGCATATGGAGGTTCCCAGGCTAGGGGTTGAATCGGAGCTGTAGCCACTGGCCTACGCCAGAGCCACAGCAACGCGGGATCTGAGCCACGTCTGCAACCTACACCACAGCTCACGGCAACGCCGGATCGTTAACCCACTGAGCAAGGGCAGGGACTGAACCCGCAACCTCATGGTTCCTAGTCAGATTCGTTAACCACTGCGCCACGACGGGAACTCCATATAATCCTTTTTTTTTTTTTTTTCTTTAGAATTGGTAGTAATATCTTTACTTTCATTACTGATTTTAGTAATTTGAATCTTCTCTCTTTCTTTCTTAGACCATTTAGCCAAAATTTTATTGATTTCTAAGAATCAAGTTTTGGTTTCATTGATTTTTCTCTGTTATTTTTCTGTTCTCTATTTTGCTTAACTCTGCTCTAATCTTTATTTCCTTCCTTCTGCTTTGGGTTTAGTTCTTCTTTTTCTAGTTTCTTAAGTTGTAAAGTTAGGTTGTTGATTTAAGATATTTCCTGTGTTTTTTTTTTTAAATTTCCTGTTTTTTTTTAATGTAAGCATTTATAGCTATAAATTCCCCTTAGCTCTGCTTTTGCTATATCTCATAGATTTTGGATGTTAAACATTTTCATTTTTACTCATCTGTAAGTATTTACAGATTTCCCTTGTGATTTCTTCTTTGATCCACTGGGTGTTTAAAAGTGTGTTGTTTGGAGTTCCTGTTGTGGCTCAATGGTTAACCAATCCAACCAGGAACCATGATGTTGGAGGTTCGATCCCTGGCCTCACTCAGTGGGTTAAGGATCCAGCATTGCCTTGAGCTGTGGTGTAGGTCGCAGACATGGCTTGGATCCCGCGTTGCTGTGGCTCTGGCATAGGCTGGCAGCTACAGCTCTGATTAGATTCCTAGCCTGGGAACCTCCGTATGCCATGGGAGCGGCCCTAGAAAAGGCAAAAAGACTAAAATAAAATAAAATAAAATAAATAAAAGTGTGTTATTTAATTTCCACAATTTGTGAACTTGCCAGCTTTCCTTTTTATTGATTTTTTTTTTTTTCCTTTTTAGAACCACATCTGCAGCATATGGAGGTTCCCAGGCTAGGGGTTGAATTGGAGTTGTAGCTGCTGGCCTACACCACAGCCACAGCAACATGAAATCCGAGCTGCATCCGAAACCTACTCCACAGCCCACAGCAACGCTGAATCCTTAACCCACTGAGTGAGGACAGGGATTGAACCTGCGTCTTCATGGATGCTAGTCAGATTCATTTCCACTGAGCCATGATGGAAACTCCTCCTTCTTGTTGATTTCTAACTTCATCCCGTTTTGATCAGACAAGATACTTTGTGTGATATCTATTTTTTAGAATCTATTGAGACTTAATTTGTGGCCTAACGTATTGTCTATCCTGGAAAATGTCCCATATGCATTTGAGAAGATTGTATATTCTGTTATTGGGTAAAGTGTTCTATATGTGTGTGTTAGATATAGTTGGTTTATTGTTTTGTTTAAGTCATTTATTTCTGTACTTATGTCTGTCTGGTTGTTCTATCCATTATTGTGAATGAAATACTGAAACTTCCAGAGTTCCCGTCATGGTGCGGCTGAAACAAATCCAACTAGGAACCATGAGGTTGCATGTTTGATCCCTGGCCTCACTCAGTGGGTTCAGCATCCAGTATTGCTGTGGCTGTGGCATAGGCCGGCAGCCGCAGCTCTGATTGGACCCGTAGCCTGGGAATCTCCATATGCCATGGGCGTGACCCTAAAAAGCAAAATAAACAAATAAATAAATTAAATAAAGAAAGAAAGAAAGAAAGAAGCTTCCAACTATTATTGTAATGATGCCTATTTCTCCCTTCAATTCTGTCTTTGCTTTATATATTTTGATAGTCTGTCATTAGGTGCATAAATGTTTATAATGATTGCATATTCTTGCTGTATGGAATCTTTTATTAATATATTAATATCCTTCATTGTCTCATAATCTTTTTTGATTTAAAATCATTTTGTGGCGTTCAGGTCATGGCTCAGTGGTTAATGAACCTGACTAGCATCCATGAGGATGCGGGTTCAATCCCTGGCCTCACTCAATGGGTTAAGGATCCAGTGTTGCTGCAAGCTGTGGTGTAGGCCAGCAGCTACAGCTCTGATTTGACCCCTAGCCTGGGAACCTCCATATACCACAGGTGCAGTCCTAAAAAGACAAGTAAATAAATAAAAGGAAATCATTTTGTCTAATACTAGTATTGCCTATCTTGCTCTCTTTTTATTTTTATTTATGTATTTATTTTTGTCTTTTTGCCTTTTCTAGGGCTGCTACCACAGCATATAGAGGTTCCCAGGCTAGAGGTCTAATCAGAGCTGTAGCCACCAGCCTATGCCAGAGCCACAGTAACGCCAGAGCCACAGTAATGCCAGATTCGAGCTGCGTCTTCGACCTACATCACAGCTCACGGCAATGCTGGATACTTAACACACTGAGCGAGGCCAGGGATTGAACCCGCAACCTCATGGTTCCTGGTCGGATTAATTAACCACTGAGCCACCACGAGAACTCCTGTCTTGCTCTCTTATGGTTACAATTTGCATGGAAAAAAATTTTCCCATCCTTTAACATGTTTGTGTTTTTGGATCTCAGATGAGTCCTTTGTAGAGAGCATAAGGCAGGATCATGTGTTTTTATCCATTATGCCAATCTCTGTCTTTAGATTGTTTAATTCATTTATATTAAAGAAATTACTGATAAGAGGGAATTACCTCTGCCATTGTGCTATTCATTTTCCATATACCTTATAGCCTTCTTGTCTCTTATTTTCTTCATTCTTATCTTTTTTGTGTTTAGTTCTTTTTTTGTAGTACAATGTTTTAATTCCTTTCTCATTTCCTTTTGTGTATATTCTATAGCTATTTTTTGTGGTTACCATGGGGACTACATTTAACATTTTAAAGTTATAACACTCTGATTTGAATTTGTACCAGCTTAACTTCAATAACATACAAAAACTCTGTTCCTTTATAGCTTTGTCCTCACCCCTTTCAGTGATGTTAATATTACAAAATGAAGTTTTATACATTGTATATCCCAAAACAAACTAATAATTCTTTAAATGAATTAGTCTCTTGAATTATCCAGTAAACATTTGTAGTTATGAACCAAAGTTACAGTAATATTACCATTTACACTAATAATTGCTTTTTTCTTTTGGCTGCACCTGCAGCATGCAAAAGTTCCTGAGGCAGGAATTGAACCTGCCTCTCAGCAGCAACCTGAGCCACTGCAGTGACAATGCCAGATCCTTAACCCACTGAGCTACATGGGAATTCCTGCTTTTTTTCTTTAAAAGTTTTAGTCTCAAATCACATAGAAAACAAAAAGTATCATTACAAAACAATTGCTACAGAAAATTATAGACCAATATCTTTGATTAATGTAGATGAAAAAATTCTCAACAAGATTTTAGCCGATCAAATCCAACAACATATAAAAAAGATCATACACCATGACCAAGTGGGATCCATCCGAGGTTCACAAGGATGGTTCAACATACACAGATCAGTCAACATCATACACTACATTAACAAAAGAAAAGTAGAAAACCACATGAGCCTCTCAATAGATGCAGAAAAATCATTTGACTAAGTCCAACATCCATTCATGATAAAAAAAAATTCTTGTATAGAGGGAACATAACTTAACATAATAAAAGCCATTGGTGACAAAACCACAGCCAATATAATGCTCAATAGAGAAAATCTGAAGCAAGATAAGGATGCCCACTCTCACCACTTTTATTGAACATCGTATTGGAAGTCCTAGCCAGAGCAATCAGATGAGCAAAAGAAATAAAAGATATTCAAATTGGAAGAGAAGAGGTAAAATTGTCACTATATGCAGATGACATTATAGTATATATAGAAAACCCTATGGACTCCACACAAAAACTACTCAAATGGATCAATGAATTCAGCAAAGTAGCAGGATACAAGATTAACATTAATAAATGGATTGCATTTCTGTATACTAACAATGAGACATTAGAAAAGGAATATAAAAATACAATACCTTTTAAAATCACACCCCCAAAAATTAAATATCTAGGAATAAACCTGACCAAGGAGGTGAAAGACTTATATGTTGAGAACTATAAAACATTAATCAAGGAAATTAAAGAGGATTCAAAGAGATGGAAAGATAGTCCATGCTTATGGGTTGGCAGAATTAATATTATAAAAATGGCCATACTGCCCAAAGCAATCTACAGATTCAGTGCAATCCCTATCAAATTACCCATGACATTTTTCACAGAACTAGAACAAACAATCCAAAAATTTATATGGAACCATAAAAGACCCAGAATTGCCAAAGCAATCCCAAGGAACAAAGACCAAGCAGGAGGCATAGCTCTCCCAGACCCCAGGCAATATTCCAAAGCTAGCGTAATCAAGACAGTGTGGTACTGTTACCAAAACAGACATACAGATCAATGGAATAGAATAGAGAACCCAGAAATAAAACCATTCACCTGTGGTCAATTAGTCTTTGACAAAGGAAGCAAAAATATAAAATGGGAAAAAGACAGTCTTTTCAGCAAGTGGTGCTGGGAAAACTGGACAGCTGCATGTAAATCAATGAAACTGGAACACACCCTCACACCATGCACAAAAATAAACTCAAAATTGCTTAAAGACTTAAACGTAAGACAAGACACCATCAAAGTCCTAGAAGAGAACATAGTTAAAACATTCTCTGATGTCAACCATTCAAATGTTTTCTTAGGTTGGTCTCCTAAGGCATCAGAAATAAAAGCAAATGTAAACCAAAGGGGCCTAATCAAACTGACAAGCTTTTGCACAGCAAAGGAAACCATAAAAAAAGGACATCCTAAAGAATGGGAGAAAATAGTTTCAAATGATGCAACTGACAAGGGTTTAATCTCTAAAATATACAAACAACTTATACAACTCAACAGCAAAAAAACCAACAACCCAATTGAAAAATGGGCAAAAGACCTGAATGGACATTTCTCCAAAGAAGATACACAGATGGCCAACAAGCACATGACAAAATGCTCAACATCACTGATTATTAGAGAAATGCAAGTCAAAACTACTATGAGCTACCACCTCACATCAATCAGAATGGCCACTGTTAACAAGTCAACAAATAACAAATGCTGGAGAGGGTGTGGAGAAAAGGATACCCTCCTTCACTGTTGGTGGGAGTGTAAATTGGTAAAACCACTATGGAAAAAACAGTATAGAGGTACCCAAGAAAACTAAATATAGAACTACCACATGACCCAGCAATCCCACTCTTGGGCATGTATCCGGACAAAACTCAAGAAAGATATATGCACCTGTATGTTCATTGCAGCACTATTCACAATAGCCAAGAAATGGAAACAACCTAAATGTCCATTGACAGAGGAATGGATTAGGAAGATGTGGTATAGGAGTTCCTGTTAGGGCTCAGTGGTTAACAAAACCAACTAGTATCCATGAGGACATGGGTTTGATGCCTGGCCTCATTCACTGGGTTATGGGTCCAGCATTGCCATGAGCTGTGGTGTAAGTTGCAGATGAAGCTTGGATCTCAAGTTGCTGTGGCTGTGGCACAGGCCAGAGGCTACAGCTCCAATTGGACCCCTAGCCTGGGAACCTCCATATGTTGTTGGTGTGGCCATTAAAAAACAAACAAAAAAATAAGATATGGTATATATACACAATGGAATACTACTCAGCCATAAAAACAAAATAATGCCATTTGCAACAACATGGTTGGAATTAGAGACTCTCATACTAAGTAAACTTAAGTCAGAAAGCGAAAGACAAATACATATGATATCACTTATATCTGAAATCTAATATATGGCACAAATGAAACTTTCCACAGAAAATAAATTCATGGACTTGGAGAACAGACTTACGGTTGCCAAGGGGGAGGGGGGAGGGAGTGGGATGGACTGGGAGTTTGGGGTTAATAAATGCAACTATTGCATTTGGAGTGGATAAGCAATGAGATCCTGCTGTATAGCACAGGGAACTATATCTAGTCACTTGTGATGGAACATGATGGAGGATAATGTGAGAAAAAGAATATATATATGTATATGTATGACTGGGTCATTTTGCTGTATAGTATAAACTGACAGAACACTGTAAATCAACTATAATAGAAAAATAAAAATCGCAAAAACCCAAACCATTGCTATACAATACTAGCTTTTGTAATTGCCCATGTGCTTATCTTTGTTGATATCCTTTTTTCTCTATATGACTTTGAATTACTGCCCACTGTCTTACTTTTCAGGTTTCAGGACTCCCTTTAGCATTTCTTTCAGGGTAAGTCTATTGGTCACTCCCTCAGCTTTTATATCTCTGGGAATACCTTGATTTCTCCTTCACTTTTGGTGGACAGTTTTGGTGGATATAGAATTCTTGGTTGACATTTTTTTTCTTTTAGTATTTTAAATATATGAGCCATTGTATTTTAGCCTCCAAAATTTTTGATGCGAAATCTACCAATTATATTATTAAGGATCTCTTATGTGTGATTATTCTCCTTTCTTGCTGCT
The DNA here is from genome assembly GCF_016906955.1 of Phacochoerus africanus. NCBI lineage: Eukaryota > Metazoa > Chordata > Mammalia > Artiodactyla > Suidae > Phacochoerus > Phacochoerus africanus. Next base: position 59,707,787 of record NC_062552.1, on the reverse strand, counting down.
CTTAAAATTTCTCTTTGGCTTTTGAAAGTTTGATTATGAGTCTCAGTGTGACTCTCTTTGAGTTCATCTTACTTAGAGTTTGTTGAGTTTCTTGGATGTTTTATTTCTTTCTTTCATCAAATTTATGGTTTCAGTCATTATTTATTCAAACAGTCTCTCTGCCTTTTTCTTCTGTCTCCTGAGACCACCACAATGCACATTGGTCCTTTTGATGGTATCCTACAGGTCTCTTAGGATCTGTTTACTTTTCTTCAGTCTTTTTTCTTTTCCTCAGACTCAATAATTTTCATTTCTATCTTCAAATTGGCTAATTCTTTCTTCTGCCTACTCAATCTGCCCTTTAATTCCTCTAGTGAATTTTTTCTTTTCAGTTATTGTAATTTACAGCTCCAGAATTTTGTTTGGTTATTTTGACATATTCTGTATCTTTATTGATATTCCCATTTTGCTTGCCCATTGTTTTCTTGACTTTATCCCATCTTTCTTTAGTTCTTTGAGCGTATATAAGGAAGTTTTAAAAAAAAGTCTTTTTGTAGTATATGTGCCATTTTGTCATTTTCAAAGATAGTTTCTATTGATTTTTTTTCCTTTGAGTCACCCTGTTTCTTTGTATGCCTTGTCATTTTTTATTGAACATTGGATATTTGAATCTAATAATATGGTAATTATGGAAATTAGATTCTCTCCTTACCCCAGAGTTTACTGTTTTGTGTTTTACTCACTTTTTAAAAAATTGTTGTAGGCTGTCTTTGTGCTGAAGATCAGCCTGAGGTATAAACTTAATGTCTTTTCATATCTTTTCTGAGACTTTCCGTGGGCATGTATGGTCACTTTCTAATTTTCCCTATGTATGCATTTGTTTTTGAATGTCCTTGTCTTTAATGCCTTTTCCTTGAAAGAAGAAAAAGATAAAAATGAATGGCAGTTGGGCATATTTCCAATGCCCAAAACTGTAAGTTGAAAAGATGAAAACTCTAAGTTGAAAAGATACTTGCACCCCAGTGTTCACTGCAGCACTATGTACAATAGCCAAGACATGGAAGCAATATAAATGTCCTTTGACAAGTGAAGGAATAAAGAAGATGTATATACAGTGAAATGTTACTCAGCCATAAAAAAGAATGAAATAATGCCATTTGCAGCAACATGGATGGACCTAGAAATCATTATACTAAGTGAAATAAGTCAGACAGAAAGACAGACATCTTAAGATATCACTTATATGTGGAATCTAAAAAACATAATAGAGGGAGTTCCTGCTGTGGCACAGTGGGTTAAAAATCTGACTGCATCCGCTCAGGTTGCTGCAGAGGTGTGGGTTTGATCCCTGGCCTGGTGCAGTAAGTTAAAGATCCAGTGTTGCCTGCTGCAGCTGTAGTGTAGGTTGCAGCTGTGGCTCAAATTTAACCTCTGGCCCAGGAATTTCCATATGCCATGAGTGTAGCCATAAAAAAATTTTTTTAATGATGCAGTTGGACTTGTTTACAAAACAAAAATAGACTCACAGACACAGAAAACAAACTTAATGGTTACCAAAAGGAAAAGAGGGGGAGGGGATAAATTAAAACTTTGGGATTAGTAGATATGCACTACTATGTATAAAACAGATAAACAACAAGGATTTACTGTATAGTGCAGGGAACTATATTCCATATTTTATAATAACCTATAATGGGAAAGAATTTGAACAAAGTATCTATATATCTATATCTATATATTGATATATATCTGAATCACTTTGCTGTACACCTGAAACATTGTAAATCAACTATATTCAATTAAAAAAATAAAGCCCTGTTTGGGGCAGTTTGACCTGGAGGAAAACATTCTACTAGATACTCTCTAGGAAATAAAGAAAGCTAGTTGGTGATATCTTATTCCAGTGCTTTTCAAATTTTTGCACTAAAAAATCCTTTGCACTCTTAAAATTTACTGAGGATCCCAAAGAACTTTTGTTTATATGGGTTATATCCATCAATGTTTACTATATTGGGATTAAGAACTGAGATAAAAATGAACTGCAGATAAAAAGGCTCCCTCACTTTAGCTAGGAAGCCACTTTAGCTAGAGAAGAGAAGTTTACAACAATGGGAGAGGTGCAGTGACAAAGGCCGCCTACCTCTTTGTCTGCAACTCTGTAATCAGAAGCAACAGCAACAATGAGAAAAGAGATCCCTTGGAGTTCTTGTTGTGGCACAGCAGAAATGAACACAACTAGTATCCATGAGGATGCAGGTTCAATCCCTGGCCTTGCTCAGTGGGTCAAGGATCCGGGGTTGCTGTGGCTGTGGTGTAGACTGGCAGGTGTAGCTCTGATTCAGCTCCTAGCCTGGGAATTTCCATATGCCGTGGGTGCTGACCTAAAAAAAGCAAAAAAAAAAAAAAAAAAGAGAGAGAGAGAGAGAGATCCCTGATATTTGAAGGACAGGGTTCTGTTGGCCTACCCCTATTCCTATATGCTGCATGTATGCTCTTGCAGGAATATGTGCACAGCTGCCTGCCATGTGGCTGAGGGGGTAGGAGCTGGGTAGCTGCTACTGTGCTAAGAGCTAAAATTGGCTGAAGTTAGCAACATTCACCATCCAAATCTTTTCTTGGAAGTTGCATGCCTTCAATAGGCTCCAGATTTTCAAAATAATTACATCAGACAGATCCTGCCAGTGCAGTTCTAGGTGGGGAGACAGATTCCTGGTACTTCCTACTCTGATACCCTCCCAGTGTCCTCCTCTATACCTGAGGACATATAGAGGATGTCAGACATTGTACTTTTAAGCTGTTGTGTTCTGGAGTTTTTGTATTTCTTTGATTTTGATATTTGATTTTATATGTAATTATTTGATTACAGTGTGACCCTTTTGAAACTTACTTGTGAGCTTTTTAAAAATGGTTCCAGAATGGTATGTATTTTAGCACTCATTTGGCAATACCTTTCTGAGACCACTGTCTGATGCCTTGTTTGTCAGGAGGTCCCTGTGCTCAGCTCTTGGGAACATGAACGATTCCTGGTTTTGTCAGCTCTGGGGATTGTTCCGCTTGTCTTTTTAGTGGCTCTTTCCCTGGCTTTGGTAGTATCCTTACATACATGTGCTGATCAGTACTCAGATGAAGACTTCAGATTAATAGAGCTCTCTTTCTTTGTGAAGTTTTCTCATCTCCAGTACTTTGCCTGCAAATTCTAGCCACCTTTTCCTTCCCAGGTTCTCAACTCTGTCTCTTCAACTCTGGTATGAATATTAATATACATATTTGGGGGATATATGTATGTTTTTGCTTCTCCTGAATAAATACCTAGGAGTGAGGTTGCTGAGTCATTTGGTAAGTGTATGTTTTACCTTATGAGAAACTGTTGAATTGTCTTCCAAAGTGGCTAATTCCACTTGGTGTATAATTCCACCCAGTAAAATCATTGCACTGTTTTAAGTCTCACCCAATCACACATAAGAATTCCTGAGGAGTTCCCGTCGTGGCGCAGTGGTTAACGAATCCGACTAGGAACCATGAGGTTTCGGGTTCGATCCCTGGCCTTGTTTGTTCATTGGGTTAAGGATCCAGTGTTGCCATGAGCTGTAGTGTGGGTCGCAGACGCGGCTCGGATCCCAAGTTGCTGTGGCTTTGGTGTAGGCTCGGATCCCAAGTTGCTATGGCTGTGGCGTAGGCCGGCGGCTACAGCTCCGATTTGACCCCTAGCCTGGGAACCTCCATATGCCACAGGAGTGGCCCAAGAAATGGCAAAAAGACAAAAAAAAAAAAAAAAAGAATTCCTGATGCTGGAGTTCCCACTGTGGCACTATGGTTAAGAATCTGACTGCAGTGGCTTGGGTTGCTGTGGATGTGTGAGTTTGATCCCCAGCTGGTGCAGTGGGTTTAAGGATCCAGTCCCTGGATTCAGTCCCTGTCCTAGGAACTTCCGTATGCTGCAGGTGTGGCCATTAAAAAAAAAAATTCCTGATGCTCTCCATTCTCTCCATTTTTTTCTTTTAGCTGTCTCATAGGTTTGTAGTGGTATCACATTGTAGTTTTAATTTTTATTTTCTTAATGACTAATGATATTGAGCATTTAAAATATGCTTATTGTTGGGAGTTCCTGTTGTGGCGCAGGGGAAATGAATCTGACTAGTATCCATGAGGATATGAGTTTGATCCCTGCCCTTGCTCAGTGGGTTAAGGATCCGGCGTTGCCATGAGCTGTGGTATAGGTTGAAGATGTGGCTCAGATCCAGCATTTCAGCCCTAAAAAGCAAAAAGTAAAATAAAAAAAGCTTCTTGTCACCTATATATCTTCTTTGGTAAGGTTTCTGTTAAAATCTTTTCCCCGATTTTTAAACTATGGGTTTTTTGTCTTATGATTGAGGATTCTTTAAAAAAACGTGCTGTATTGAGGTATAATTTACATGCCATCGAATCCACTCATTGTAGGTTTAAAGTTGTACAACCATCCCTACAATACAGTTTTAGAAAATATTCTTCACTTCAAAAATTCCTTTGTATCCATTTGTTTTTGATCTCTGCTCCCACCTCAAGGCCAAAGCAACTGGTGATCTGCTACTGGTGATCTTGCTGCTTTTCCCTTGCTGCTTTGAATTACAGGGTGTCTTGGTGTGGACCTTGGTGTGGACGTTCATCTTTATAGAGTTACATGATTTACATTTTGTACAAATAAGATGATACAAGTAATATTTTGTGTTTGTTTTTCTCCATTTAGCATGATGTTTTTGAGATTCTTTGATATTATAGCATTTACTAATAGTTTGTTCCTTTTTTATTGATTAATAGTATTGCATTATAAGAATATAACCCATTTTGTTTATCCATTCACCAGTTAATAAACATTTGGATTGTTGCCAATTTTAGACCATTATGAACAGTGGTACTGTGAATGTTCATGAACAAGTCTGGGTTGTAAACATATGTTTTCATTTCTCTTGGTAGATAACTAGGAGTAGAATATCTTGATTATATATAGTAAGTACATGTTTAATTTTTAAGAAACTTTCTTTTTTTTTGGAGTTCCTGTTGTGGCTCAGTGGTTGAAGAATCTGACTAGCATCCATGAGGATGCAGGTTCGATCCCTGGCTTTGCTCAGTGGGTTAAGGATCCAGCGTTGCTGTGAGCTGTGGTGTAGGTTGTAGATGCAACTTGGATCTGGTGTTGCTGTGGCTATGGTGTAGGCCATAGCTCCGATTTGACCCCTAGCCTGGGAACCTCCATATACTTCAGCTGTAGCCCTAAAAAGCAAAAAAAAAAAAAAAAAAGCAGCTTTTTTTTTTTTTTAATGGCTGTACCTATGGCATATGGAAGTTCCTACCCCCTTTACTATTTTAGACATATTTTACATCTTTTTGTTTCATGGATCCTTTTACTTACTGTGGATATAGATTATTTTACTACTTTTTTGGGGGTGGGGAGACATTTGCAGCATGTGGAAATTCCTAGGGCAAGGATCAAACCCACATCTCACCTGTGACCTGAGAACCATAGCAGTGACAATGCTAGATCCTTAACTCGGTGTGCCACCAGGAAACTCCAATATTTCTACTTTTGCCTTCCTTCTAGCTTTATGGTTAATTTACTACCTTTACTATATATTTGCCTTTGCTAATGAGATTTTTCCTTTTAAAATTTTCATGTTTCTGGTTATAGTCTTTTTCACTTAGAAAAGTACCTTTAACATTTCTCATAGAGCTGGTTTGGTGGTAATGATTTCTTTTATCTTTTGCTTGTCTATAAAACTTTTGATCTCTCCATCAAATCTGAATGAAAGCCTTTCTGTGTAGAGTATTCTTGGTTTTATTTTCACCTTTAATCACTTTGATTATATCAATCCACTTCCTTCTGGTCTGTAGAGTTTCTGCTGAAAAGTCAGTTGATAGCCTTATGGGAGCTCTTGCATGCAACTTGTTGCTTTTCCCTTACTGCTTTTAATATTCTGTATTTTGAATATTAGCCATTTTAATTACAGTGTGTCTTGGTGTAGACCTTTTGGGTTAATCCTATTTGGGATTCTCTGTGCTTCCTGGACCTGAATGTCTGTTTCCCTTTCCAGCTATTACGTCTTTAAATATGTTCTCTGCCCCTTTCTTTCTTCTCCTCCTAGCACTCCTATTAGGTGACTCTTAGTACATTTGATGTTACACTGTAGATCTCTTAAACTGTCTTCCTTTCTTTTGATTCTTTTTCCTGTTTAACTTCAGTGATTTCCATGACTTTGTCTTCTAACTCACTGATCCATTTCTCTGTTTCGTTTAGTCTACTATTGATTCCTTCTAGTGTATTTTTCATTTTGTTTATTGTGTTCTTCATCTCTGGTTCTTCTTTACATTTTCTCTCTGTTAAAAACTTCTAACTTCTCATTCTGTTCACTCAGTCTCTTCCTGCTGTTTTTGTTTTGGCTACACCCATGGCATGTGGAAGTTCCCAGGCCAGGGATCAAACTTAATCCATAGCAGCCACCCAAGCTGCAGCAGTGATAGTGTCAGACCCTTAACCCACTTAACCACAAGGCAACTCCTCCTCCTGCATTCTTTGAACATCTTTACTCTCATTCCCTTGAACTCTATAGTATAGATTGCCTATCCCCACTTCACTTAGTTCTTCTTTTGGAGTTTCATCTCTTTCCTTTGTTTGGAAGACACTCCTCTGTTGTCTCATTTTGCCTAATTTGCTCTTTTTACTTCTGTGTATCTGGTAAGCTGATTATGTTTCCCAACCTGGGAGAAGTAGCTTTTGTATGATGTGTCCTGTGCATCCCAGCAGCTCACTCCCCTCTGTTCACCAGTGCTGTATTTCTCTAGGGATGCCACCTATTTGGACAGCATGAGTCATTCTTTTGTGGTGGGCTGACTACAGCAGGTGGTCTGGTAGGCATGGCTGGTTGGTTGCCAGGCTCTGCCTTGTGCAAAAACTGCCAGCCACTGATTAGTGGGGCTGGTTATGGGGCCCTGGATGGTCCTGAGACCAGTGTTGGCCCACTGGTGGGTGGAGCTGGGTTCTGGATTGGGTGATTATGGGGATGAGGGTCCCAGATCTAGTGTTGTCACTATGGTGGGTGGGCCAGTTCCTGACACAGTTGGCTACAGAGTCTGGTTGACCCAAAGCTGGTGATGGCCTGCTGGTAAGTGAGGCTAGATCCTGACTGAAGGGTCCAAGTTGTCTTTGAGCTGATATCAGCCTGCTGGCAGGTGGGACTGGGGCTGGGTCCATGGGCTAGTGCTATCTCATTAGTGGGTGGAGCCATTTTCCTGGATCTCTGGCTGAAGGGCCATGGGGGTCTCAGAGCTGGTGTTGGCCTGTTGGTGGACAGGGCTGGTGCCCAGTGTATCCTGGAACTAATACCACCTACTGGTGAGTGAGGCTGGGTCCTGGAGCTAGTGCTAGTCCACTGATGGACAGAGCCGAGGCCTGGGCTTACTGGCTGCAGGGATTAGGGGTCCTGAAGCTGGTGTTCGCTGGCTAGTAGACAGGGCTAAGGCCCAGAGTGTCCCAGGGCTAGTGCTGGCTCAGTGGTAGGCAGAACTGAGTCCTAGGATCTCTGGATGCAGGGCCCTGGGGGGGTCCTAGGTCTAGTGCCTGTGTACTGTGTGACTGTGGGTTCTGGGCCCTCTGGTGGATAGAGTTAGGACCTCGGGTGGCTCTGCATTTAGGAAGTCTTAAAGCAGAAGGCCTGCTGGTGGGTAGGGCTGCATCCCTGCTCAGCTAGTTGCTTATCCTGAGGCATCCCAGTACTAGTGCCAGAAAGGCTAATGGGTGGGGCCATGTCTGGCTCTAATAACCTCCAGGGAGGATTCCAAAATAGCACTTACCAGCACCTATGTCCATGTGGTAGAACAAGCTCCCCATGGCTACCTCCTGTGTCTAGATGCAGTGTAATTTGGCAGTTGCCTCCTGTCTCTCTGGGAGGCTCTCCAAGATAAGCAGGTAGGTCTGATCCAGGATCTTTTCAAATACTGTTTCTGGCCTAGGTCCAGGAGTATGTGACATTATGAGTGCACCTTTAAGAGCAGAGTCTTAAAGTCTCCAGCTCTCTGGCTCTCCTGAAAATAAGCCCTGCTGGCCTTCCAAACCAAACGTTCTGGGGGCTTATCTTCCCAGCACAAGAACCCTGGGCTATGGAGTCTGATGTGGGGCTCAGATTACTTGCTCCTTGGAGAAAACCTCTGTAATTGTAATTATCCTCCCACTCATGGCTGTGGGTCTTGACTATACCATGTCTCTGCCCTCTTACCCATCTTGTTGTGGTTTTTCTTTATATCTTTAATTGTAGAAGATCTTTTTGTGAGTCTTCCAGTTTCTTTCATCAAGAGTTGCTCTGTAAATAGTTTTAATTTTGGTGTGCTTATGGGAGGAGGTGAGCTCAGGGTCTTCCTACTCCACTATCTTGGCCACTCCTTGACTGGTTTTCATGTGTTAAATCAAACTTGCACGCTTGGGAGAAATATTACTTGGTAATGGTGTATAATCTGTTTCAGATGTTTCTAGATTCAATTTGATAGTACTTGTTGGAGATTTTTGTATCTATATTCATAAGAGGTATTGATGTATAGTTGTTTTTTTCCCCTTGTGATGTCTTTGTCTAATTTTGGTATCAGATTAATACTGACCTCATAAAATGAGTTGGGAAGTGATCCCTCTTCTTTTAACTTTTGGAAGAGTTTGTGGAGAAATTGGTGTTAATTCTTCCTCAGACGTCTCATTGAATTCACCAGTGAAGTCACTTGTGCCTCAGCTTTTATTGATGGAAGTTTTTTATTATGCATATTGATCTTGCACACTGTGACCATGTTAACTTGCTCATTAGTTTTACTAGTTTTTAAAGTACACGCCTTAGAATTATCTACATTCAGAATCATATCCTTTGTGATTAAAAACAGTTTTACTTATTACTTTCCAATCTGCGCACGTTTAATTTCTTTTTCTTCCCTTATTGCACTGGCTAGAACCTAAAGAACAATGTGGAATAGAAGTAGGGGAGAGAGGGATGGCACAGGGAACTCTGCTCAATATTCTGTGGTAACCTATATGGGAAAAGAATCTGAAAAAGAGTGGATAAATGTGTATGTATAACTGAACCACTTTGCTATAAAACAGAAATTAATACAACATTGTAAATAAATCATATTTCAATAAAATTTTTTAAAATAAAGAAATAAAGAAGTGGAGGAGAGAGAATATCCTTGCCTTATTCTTGATCTTAGGGGGAAAACATTCTGTTTGTACTATTAAATATCAAGTTAGCTGCAGGTTTTTTGTAAGTGGTGTGTTGTGATATCTCCTTTCATTGCTGTTTTTGGTAATTTGTGTATTCTCTTTTTTTCTTTTAGCCAGTGAGCTTTATCAATTTTGTTCATTTTTTTAAAGAATCGCCTTTTGGTTTCACTGATTTTCTGGGTTTTTTTCTAATTCATAGATTTATGCCTTTATCTTTATTATTCCCTCCCTTCTTGTTACTTTGGGTTTGATTTACTTTTCTTTTTCAAAGTGAAGTGAAAGCCTAGATTATTGATATTTGATTTTTTCACATTCTAATATAAACATTTAAAACTATAAATTTCTCTCTAAGCATTGATTTAATGACATCCAATAAATATAGATTGCTGTGTTTGAATTTTTATTCTCTAATTTATTCTCTAATTTCCATTTTTTCTTCTTTGACACATGAGTTATTAAGAAATGCCTTGTTTAATTTTCAAATATTTGGAGATTCTAAATTTTTTTCTTGTTTTGATTTCTAATTTAATTATGTTGTGTATGGAAAACATAATTTGTGTGATCTCAATCTTTTTAAGTTTCTTTTTTTGTTTTTTTATTACTCAAATGAATTTATCACATCTGTAGTTATATAATGATCATAACAATACAATTTCACAGGATTTCCATCCCACAACTCAAGCACATCCCCCCACCTCCCAAAATGTCTCCTCTGGAGACCATGAGTTTTTCAGTGTCTGTGAGTCAGCATCTGTTCTGCAAAGAAGTTCAGTCTGTCCTTTTTTTCAAATTCCACATCTCAGTGAAAGCATTTGATGTTGGTGTCTCATTTTATGGCTGACTTCACTCAACATGATAATTTCTAGGTCCATCCATGTTGCTAAAAATGCTGGTGTCTTGTTCCTTTTAATGGCTAAGTAATATTCCATTGTGTATATGTACCACATCTTCTTGACCCACTCCTCTGTCGATGGACATTTAGGTTGTTTCCATGTCTTGGCTATTGCAAATAGTGCTGAAATGAACATCAGAGTACATGTGCTTTGTGAGTCATGGTTTTGTCTGAATAGATGCCCAGGAGTGGGATTGATGGATCAAATTGATTGCTGGGTCAATTTTCAAATATTTGGAGATTCTAAATTTTTTTCTTGTTTTGATTTCTAATTTAATTATGTTGTGTATGGAAAACATAATTTGTATGATCTCAATCTTTTTAAATTTCTTGAGTCTTGATTTCTGGACCAAAATTTATGAGTGTCGTTGTGTGTCTTAGAGAATGTTACAGGTTTGCTTGGAAATTAATACGTATTCTATTGTTATTGGCTTGAATTTTCAATTGAAGTTAGGTCAGATTGGTTGAGAGTGTTGTTCAAGTCTCCTATATCCTACTGACTTTCTGATTATTTGTTCTATCAGTTACCAAAAGATGTATATTGAAATCTCCTACAATAGCTGTTGAGCTATCTATATCTCCTTTCAGTTCTGTCAGTTTTTGCTTTGTAAATGTTGGAGCTCTGTTATTAACTTTTGTTTATTTATTTATAATTGTATTATCTTTTTTTTTGCTTTTTTTAATGGCTGCACCTACAGCATATGGAAGTTCCCAGGCTAGGGGTCCAATTGGAGCTGCATCTGCCAGCTTACACCACAGCCACAGCAATGCCAGATCCAAGCCGTGTCTGTGACCTACACCACAGCTCATAGCAACGCCATGTCCTTTAACCCACTGAGTGAGGCTGGGGATCAAACCTGCAACCTCATGGATACTAGTCAGATTTTTAATCTGCTGAGTCACAAGGGAACTCCATTTTATCTTCTCGATGCATTGATTCTTTAATCATTATGGAGTGTCTCTTTGTTTATAGTAATGTTTCCTATCTTAGAGTCTAATTTTGTCTGATATTAATATAATTACTCCTACTCTTTTATGATTACTGTTTATGTGATGTATCTTTTCCCATCCCTTTTAACTTTGAACGTATTTATCTTTGAATTTAAAATGTGCCTTTTGGGGAGTTCCCGTCGTGGCTCAGTGGTTAACGAATCCAACTAGGAACCATAAGGTTGCAGGTTCGATCCGATCCCTGCCCTTGCTCAGTGGGTTAAGGATCCTGCGTTGCTGTGGCTGTGGCGTAGGCCGGTGGCTACAGCTCCGATTAGACCCCTAGCCTGGGAACCTCCCATATGCTGCGGGAGCGGCCCAAGAAATGGCAAAAAAAAAAAAAAAAAAAAGACAAAAAAAAGTGCCTTTTGTATACAGCATATAGTTGGATCTTGCTTTATTAGACATTCTGACAATCTAGATCTTTTTACTGGAGTGTTTAGACCATCCACATTTTTTTTTTTTCTTTTTAGGCTGCACGGCGGCACATGGAAGTTCACAGGCCAGGGGTTGACTCGGAGCTACAGCTGCTGACCTACACCATAGCCATAGGTACGCCAGATCCAAGTTGTGTCTGCAGCATACACCACAGCTCATGGCAATGCTGGATCCTTAACTTACTGAGCGAGGCCAGGGATCAAACCTGCGTCCTCATGGATACTGGTTGAATTCGTAACCACTGAGCCATGACAGGAACTCCCTAGATCATCCACATTTAATGCAAGTGTAGATATGATTTGATTTATGTCAATCCATTTTGCTTTTTATTTTCTTATGTCTCATGTCCTTTTTGTTTCTCTGTTCCTCCTTTATTGCCTTCATTTGTGTTGAACAAATATTTTTAGTGTACTGTCTTCATTCCTCTTGATTTTTAACCATATTTTAAAGATTATTTTCTTAATATTTGCTTAATGATTAAAACCCTAATTTATCACTATCTGCTTTTATATTGATTTAATTCTGCTAAAATATATCAAATTTCCTCTAATACAGCTCTATCTCTTCTCCCCTCTTTGGTGCTATTAGTTTCATATATAATATATATATGTTATAAACCCAAGAATACAATGTTATAATTATTGCTTTAAACAGTTTTACACACTCTAAAGGAAATTAATTAATTAATTACACACAAAAAGCCAAATACTGTCTGATTCCACACATATGATGGGGTGCTCAAACACTTTGGATCTGTAAACTTTCCATTCTACCAGTTGACCTATGTGTGGGTTGTGGAGTTTATTCAAAGTTCATCCAGTTTTCAAGACTGCCTTGGCTTTCACTTTCTACCAGGGCTCCTACAGATCTCTTCTGGGAGTGTGCAGACTTTCCCAGTCAGCCAGGCATGTTTGGAGAGCTTATCTAACCCTTCTACAGCTATCTTATTTCCAGGACCTCCTCATTAAATTTCTTGCTGGTGTGTTGCTCATCTCAACTGGGCTAGCAAAGTTTAAGATTTTTCCCATTCATTGGAGCTCCCATTGTGGCTCAGCAGTAATGAACCTGACTAATATCCATGAGGATGCGGGTTCCATCCCTGACCTTGCCCAGTGGGTTAAGAATCCGGCGTTGCCATGAGTTGTAGCTCAGATCCTACATTGCAGTGACTGTGGTGTAGGCCAGCAGCTGCAGCTCCAATTCCATCCCTAACCTGAGGAACTTCCATATACTGCAGGTGTGGCCCTCAAAAAAATAAAATAGGAGTTCCCATCATGGTGCAGCGGAAACGAATCCGACTGTGGACCATCAGGTTGCAGGTTCAATCCTCGGCCTTGATCAGTGGATTAAGGATCCGGCATTGCTATGAGCTGTGGTGTAGGTTGCAGATGTAGCTCGGATCTGGCATTGCTGTAAGCTCGTTGTTGTGTCATGGGCCGGCAGCTGTAGCTCCAATTGGATGCCTAGCCTAGGAACCTCCATGTACTTTGGGCGCGGCTCTCAAAAGACAAAAGACAAAAAAAAAATAAATAAAAAATAAAATAAAATAAAGATTTTTCCCATTTGTGTCCTACTTTTGCTGACAATGTGCTGGCTTAAGTTTTTGCCTACATCAAGTATAATCCTCTCTCGTGGCTATACTTGTGGTTTCATGGCTCTCCACACCCTGTAACACTGTTATTCTGAATGACCAAGCTGGGGGCAATGGAAGCAGCCTTAGGCAGAAATATTGCAAAATTCCACTGTTCTTGCTCAAAGTTCTAGCATTTTTTTTTTCATGAATAAATGCTTCTCAATATGTTGTTTGCCTTTGAATAATTTCCAAAACAGTGCAGAGTTGTTTGGGGGTTTTTTTGTTATGCCCAGTTTTATATTTGCTTAGGGGAAAAACTATTTGCTAACCTCTTCATGCAACTTCAGCCATAAGTCCTCTTTCTTTTGGTGGTGGTGGTGGTAGTAGTAGTAGTAGTAGTAGTAGTAGTAGTAGTAGTAGTAGTAGTAGTAGTAGTATTTTGTCTTTTTAGGGCCACACCAGTGGCATATGGAGGTTCCCAGGCTAGGGGTCAAATCAGAGCTGCAGCTGCCGGCCTACACCACAGACACAGCAGTGCCAGATCTGAGCTGCTTCTACAACCTACACCATAGCTCATGGCAACACCAGATCCTTAACCCACTGAGTGAGACCAAACCCTAGTCCTCATGGATACTAGTTGGGTTCATTACCACTGAGGCACGATGGGAACTCCCCCCATTATTGATTTTTGAGACTTCTTTATACATTCTGGATACTAGTCCCATACTAGTTCTTTCAGGCTTGCTTTTTTGTTTATTTAATAGTACCTAAAGTGTAAAACCTTAAAAATGTTTATGCAATATAGTATTGATTTTTCTTTATGAATTTGCTTTTAATATAATATCTAAGATAGCTTTGCCCAACCCATAGATTTTTTTCTACTATGTTTTTTTTTGGCCATGGAGTGCAATGACTTGATGTGGGATCTCAGTTCTGGACCAGGGCAAACCCAGGCTGCAACAGTTAAAGCACTTAATCCTAACCCTAGACCACCAGGGAACTCCCATCTATTATATTTTAGAAGATTTATAGTTTTATGTTTTACATTTCTGTCTATGGTCCATTTTGAGTTAAAATTTTAATATGGTGTGATTTATGGGTTGAAGTTCTCCTTTTTTTAAATGAATGAATAATTGTCCCACTACAATTTGTTGAAAAGATTATTATTTTCCCATTGAATTGGCTTGGCATCTTTGTCAAAACTCAGTTTACCATATATGTGTGAGTGTACCTTGGACTCTCAATTCTGATATGTTAAAGGATAAATTAAAGTACATTAAACTTTGGAAGAGTTTATTTGAGCAAACATGGATTCAAATCAGACAGCGCAAAACTGAAAGTGGTTAGGGAGTGCTGTCCCAGCAGGAGCTATGAGCAAAGGCTTTTATAGAACAGTCATGGAGGTAAAAAGCAAGGAAATTATTTGATTTGCTATACCTTAAGCAGTTGCCTTATTTGGGAAAGGCTAGTTGGCTGCTTATGATTGGTTGTTCTTAAGTTTTGATATCTTAACCTTGAGGTATTTACAGGAATTTACTCTGGGTTATGTTTAGGTTGCTTACAAGGCATTGTTAAAAACCACCTCGGTCTAATGGCCTCCTTGTTTAATTGCTTTAACATCTCCACTAACATATGTATTAATCCTTTTGTCAGTACTGTCTTGAATATTGTAGCTTTATAGTAAATTTTGAAATAAAGCAGGGTATGCTTTTCTTTCAAAGCTGTTTTGGATGGTCAAGGTCCTTTGGCCACTTTTAGCAATACTAACATTTCCAATCCATAAACATTCATTTAGTTCTTCTTCAGTTTCTCTCATCAATATTTTGCTGATTTCCAACCTTGCACATTGTGTTCAATTTATACCAAGTATTTCATGTTTTCATGCTACTGCAAATGGTACTATTTTTTAATTTTCCATTTTAATTTTTCAGTGCAAATATATAGGAAATAGGGTTGGTTTTTCTGTGTTGACCTTGTCTCCTGTAACTTTGCTAAACTCATTTATGATTTTTGTAGATCTTTTTATTTTTCTATATAGTCAATTACATTTTTTGGTATTAGAACAGTTTTATTTCTTCCTTTGCAATCGGTATGCCTTTTATTTCTTTTTTGTGGTATTGCACTGTAAGAACCTCTAGTTAAATATTCAGTAGGAGGGATGAGAGTGTACGTCTTTTTGATCTTTTTCTTGATCTTGAAGAACAGATTCAGTCTTTCACCATAAAACATGTAGATGCAGGTTTTTAGTGGATGTCTTTGAGTTGGGGAAGTTCTCTTTAATTCTTAGTTTGCTGAGATGTTTTATCATGAATGTTAAATTTCTTCTTTTTTTTTTTTTGTCTTTTTAGGGCCACACACACACAGCATATGGAAGTTCCTAGGCTAGGGGTCCAATTGGAGCTGCAGCTACTGACCTACACCACAGCCACAGCAGTGTGGGATCCAAGCCTTGTCTGTGACCTACACCACAGCTTACAGCAACACCAGATCCTTAACCCACTGAGCTGGGCCAGGGATTGAACCCGCATCCTCATAAATATTAGTTGGTTTCATTACCACTCAGCCATGACAAAAACTCCTGATTTCTTCTCTGTCTTGTAATTTCTCTTTCATATTTCACATTTTTATCATTCATCACTGAATTCTTAATAATTTCTTAAGATTTCTATTTCAGTTTACTAAGTCTTTCTTCAAATTTGTCTGTTTTGCTTTTTATCTTGTCCTTTGTCTATTTTGCTTTAAATTTGATTGTTTTTTCTATTTAATTTTGATGGTTACAATTTTCATTTGTAGAACTTTTATCTGATTCATATTCAAATATGGCTAATTTTGTTAATTTATTATTCTGATATATTTTCAATATCTTTTTTACCTTCTTTAAATATATTAAAATATTTATTTTCTTTTTCTTCCTTTTTTTTTTTTTTTTGTCTATACCTGTGGCATATGGAAGTTCTTGGGCCAGGGATCAAATCTGGACCCTTAACCCAATGCTGGACCCTTAACCCACTGTGCCACAGCAGAAACTCCTTTCTTTTCTTTTTTTCTTTCTTTCTTTTTTTTTTTTTTTTTTTGTCTTTTTAGGGCTGCACTCATGGCATATGGAAGTTCCCAGGCTAGGGGTCCAATCAGAGCTGTGGCCACTGGCCTACCCCACAGCCACAGCAATTTGAGATCTGAGCCACATCTGTGGCCTACACCACAGCTATGGCAACACTGGGTCCTTAACCCACTTAGTGAGGCCAGGTATAAAGCCGATGTCCTCATGGATCCTAGTTGGCTTTGTTAACCTCTGAGCCATGATGGGAACTCCAGAAACTCCTAAAATATTTATTTTCTCTTCTCTATCTCATTATTCCATTTTATGCAGTATTTGTAGGTTTCACCTTGCTAAGTGTTGTTTCTGCTGATTCATGGTCCTTGTGGTTTGTTTCCTCATGAGTTTTTTTATTTTTTATTATGAGCTTATGTTCTTTGGAATTCTTTGAGGTCTGTGTTTAAAATATGTTCTTCCAGGAGTTCTCATTGTGGCTTAGTGGGTTAAGAACCCAACATAATATCCATGAGGATGTGGTTCTATCCCTGGCCTCGCTCAGTAGGTTAAGGATCAGGCATTGCCACAAGCTGCAATGTAGGTCACAGATGCAGCTTGGATCTGGTGTTGCTGTGGCTGTGGCTCCCATTGGACTCCTAGCCTGGGAACTAATATATGCCTTGGGTAAGACCCTAATAGGAAAAAGAAAAAGAAACATTCTTCCAGAGAGAATTTTTGTTTGCTTCTGCCCATCACCTAGGAGTACTTCCAACTCAGAACTACTTTGAAATAAATTTTGGCTTGGAGTTTTTCCAGTCACACAGGAAATATGATTTAGGGCTTCCCTCTGCATGAATGTTGGTTTGTGTCAGGAGTCCTAGCGCACTTCTTTTATTCCCTGTGTTCCTACTCCACCCAGACCTAAGTGGGCATAGTAAAGTCTTCTGTGGGTAAGTTGGCTTTTTCCCCCCTTCTTCTCCCCAGAGCATTGACTTCTGAGAGGTCCCAAATTTGGGGGAGTCAGGAGGTCTTTGATAACCTCCCTCCAAGGTCAAGACCTTAAGGCCTTTTCTTCTCTTTCCTGCTCTGTTTTGGTTCTTCTAAAAGCAGACCATCAGTCAAAAGCTTGCATGTAGTTAATTTGGGAAATGATTCCAGGGAGCAGGAGTGAAGGTTTGAGAGAGAGAAACAAAGACACAAAGGCAGTATATAAGGTTGCCTTATCAAGAGGACTTCTGATATGTTCTTGATTCTCACAGGATCTTCTGAGGAGCCTTATGCAATGGAGACTAAAGGGAAAAGAAAAGCATCTATTATTTGCTCCAGTCACCAACTGATCAAGAGTAACCCCACAGATATTAAGTCCCCTGAGCTTGGGGGTTACTCATGTATGAAGGTCTGACAGATTCCCAAGGGTAGGGAAACACTCCAAGGCCTCAGCCCGGTGCAGGCTTTCATATGGCCTGTGGCACAGGTCCACACAGCCATGCAGATCAGCCACGTGGGATCACTTTCCTCCCTCAGTGTCTATACATTAGAAAGCTCTAGTCTTCTCCAAACATGGCTGGGGCCCCAAAGAGGGGTGTATAGCTTGTTGTAGTGTGCTCAGCTTGATTACACAACCCTCCTAGCCCCTGAACTGTATATATACTTGTGCATTCACCACAAAACACAAAGCACGTACATTCAAATTAATAAATATGTCTTACATGTACAGTCACCTATAGCCACTGACTGCCATATACATACAGAAGTACAGAGGAGGAAAGCCTCACTCTGAGGGTGAGCAGGCCTGTGTTTGAATGGCTCCTTCACCAGGCCACTGGATTCTGGACCTCACCTTACTGATCTGTAAAACATTAAGGTGCTGGTCTTAATATCCCTGCTCCCAAGGTCTTTGCCATGCTGTCAATCAGGTTCTATGGTTTTCAATGCAGGTCTACATTCCTAGGAACTCTGGGGACCTCCCTACCAAGCCAGAGGATTCTCCCAGAGATGCTCTAATTCCTCTAGAATCTTTAGGTGTGCTGTGCCCCCTTCACAAAGACACATTTTTTAAAATGGCTGCACCTGCAGCATATGGAAGTTTCTGGGTCAGGGATCAAACACATGCCTCTGCAGTGACTTGAGCCACTGCAGTCAGATCCTTAACCCACTGTCCTAGAGCAGGAACTCCCACAAAGACACATTTTATCCAGAAGGAGCCCTATACCTTCTGAATCCCCACCTCTCAGGCTGAACCTTGATTTTTCCCTGAATACATCAACCTAAGAGAGTCAAAGACTCACTGGGTGGGCCTCCAGCTGGGATGCAAGGGCAGCTAGCTCTAGCTCTGTATCTGCTCCCTGGGCTTGGATTTCCCACCCACCTCCTCAGAGCTCCAGCAGGGATAGTAACAAGACTATAAGGTTGGGGGTGGGAGTTCATGGTCTGCCTATGGAATTGGGATTTGCCAGCACTGGCCTTCAAAGGGCTGTCAGTGCCCTGGCAGGTTTCTTTGGTGGATAGAATAGCTCTCTGTGTGCCTCTGGCTCCCACGAGCTCAGCTCCCCCACTCTCAGTCAGCTGCCAGCTGCCAAGAGATCCTTCCCAGTCCCTGAAGCTTAAGGGATCCTCTAGGTTGAGTGCAGATTTTGGGAGAAGTCCTATGGAGGGAGAAGGGAAGCCTTTTCCACAGAAAGGCAGACTACATAGTGAAAGTGGGGAGGCTCTGAACCACATCAACAACTCTGTGGGGCCTTGGGCAACTTCTCTAGGCCTCAGTTTCCTCATCTAGAAAATGAGAACCAAAGTGACTATCCTAGAATAGTTTTAAAGATACGCTGAGATAATGCCTGTAAAGCTCTCAGCACAGTGTCTGGCACATAGCGTTCAATTACTCGTAGCTGTTGTGGTTATTATCAACTGGACTATTTTTTAAAATAGGACACAAAAGCAGAGTTCTTGGAACTCCAGAAAGGGATGCTTGATTTCAATAGTCAATAAATTTTGGAAGGAATATTAAAATACATGTATACACATTTTGAAAATAATGAAATTTACTTCTGTATCTGACAATAAGCAGACAAGTTGAGGAGTGGAATTCCTCCCTAGAAATGCTGAATATCAAAAACATGTTTGTTAAAGCGTATGAACCGGTGTTCAGTAGCAGAGTCAGCATAACAAGAGAGCATGATCTGAGCAGGGTAAGCCTGCACTAGAGCCTGTGCTCCCCTGAGGGACTAGGTTGTAAATGGCATCTCCTGGCCACCATGTCAGTCCTTTTGACTCCCGCTCTGATTCTAGCCACTGCAGAAGTGACCAGTTTCATGTGGACCTAGACCAACCTCATGCAAGGGCCACCTGGTCTTGGGTACTTGTGGTCCACCTCTCACTTCCTATTGGAGACTATTTGACTTCACAGGGTAGGAGTGTTTCCCTACCCTTGGGAATCTGTCAGACCTTCATACATGAGTAACCCCCAAGCTCAGGGGACTTAATATCTGTGGGGTTACTCTTGATCAGTTGGTGACTGGAGCAAATAATAGATGCTTTTCTTTTCCCTTTAGTCTCCATTGCATAAGGCTCCTCAGAAGATCCTGTGAGAATCAAGAACATATCAGAAGTCCTCTTGATAAGGCAACCTTATATACTGCCTTTGTGTCTTTGTTTCTCTCTCTCAAACCTTCACTCCTGCTCCCTGGAATCATTTCCCAAATTAACTACATGCAAGCTTTTGACTGATGGTCTGCTTTTAGAAGAACCAAAACAGAGCAGGAAAGAGAAGAAAAGGCCTTAAGGTCTTGACCTTGGAGGGAGGTTATCAAAGACCTCCTGACTCCCCCAAATTTGGGACCTCTCAGAAGTCAATGCTCTGGGGCGAAGAGGGGGGGAAAAAGCCAACTTACCCACAGAAGACTTTACTATGCCCACTTAGGTCTGGGTGGAGTAGGAACACAGGGAATAAAAGAAGTGCGCTAGGACTCCTGACACAAACCAACATTCATGCAGAGAGAAGCCCTAAATCATATTTCCCGTGTGACTCAAACATTTTTCATGTTTCAAAATTTCCATGTTTTTTTTAACTATCTTTTTTTCTATTTTATTATTTATTATTTTTTTAATTTTAATTTTTTCCATTATAGTTGGTTTACAGTGTTCTGTCAGTTTTCTGCTGTACAGCAAAGTGACCCAGCCACACATACGTATACACATTCTTTTTCTCACATTATCCTCCATCATACTCCTTCATAAGTGACTAGATCCATATGCATTTTTAGAAGTTACTTATTTGTCCCTTTAAGAGGCTGCTAGGCAACTGGTAAATAAAAGGAAAACATCAAATATTTATCCTGTCTTTTGTATATGATCTCTCCCTCAGGGTAACTAAATAATCAATGAGGGGAAGTTTCTCTTTGTAGAAGTATGGCTGCTACGAAAAGAAGAATAAATGATGTGATTAAAATATCACTGTTTTGCAGCCTCATGAATCTGGGCAATGAACATTAATGGCTGCAAATGTCACAAGAGAGCCAATCTGAGATTATATGCCCCTAATGGAAGCACACAGCACCACTAGAAGCAGTCTTTAAAAAAAAAAAAAAGTTGAATCTGAATTTGTTCAATTTACAGAAAATAAAGAAGACAAAAGAACATAAACAGTACCGCAGGGATGAAATCAGCCAAGTCCAGACTCCGACAAGCTACGATGATGAATGATGCAGTTTCTTTAACAAAACAATGTTACAAAAGAGATGGTGGAGGAACTTCAACATTTAAGATTTGTCAACCAAGCACTATACATAGATATCATTTGAATCTCAATTCAAACAACAATTTAAAAAGAAAATGAAAGAGAAGAAAAAATAAGACAACCAATGATGTATAAACACGGAATGGGGTGCTGTTTCTATTAATGAATTATTGCTTTTTTGTATGATAATTTATTGTCTTATTTTGTTTAACTCATCTTTTGCAGCTATGTACTGAAATATTTACAGGGAAATGATACGATAAAAAATATTTTAAAATATAAAAAACTTTAAAAAATTGAAAAAATCATGTATCTTGAGCTTGCTTCCAGACAATCCAGGAATTGAGGGAGGAGCGAGTGAGGGTGTGAAACAAGACTAGCCCTGTGACACAGGGATACCCAGAGCCTCTCCATACTATTTCCTCTACTTTTGTTTATGTCTGAAATATTCCATAATAAGTTTTTAATGCCTCTGTATTATAGCTAAAATGTGGCTGTGTTACAGATTACCCCCAAGACATAAAAGCTTATTCACCATGGAAAAGACACTAAATACCAAGATGACTTGGCCATCAGCCAGCCTTAGTCATTGGCTACTTTGGTGGCACAACAGACACATGAGGAAGTAGCCACAGTCAGAGGGATGGAGGCCATGCCTGAACCTAACAAAAGTGTAGGTTCCCACTAACCAAGGCCTGTCTTGGCTACTGTTGCTAACAAATGTCCAAACTGCCAGCAACAGAGATGACCATTGAGTCCCCCATTTAACCTCATTTCTCCAGAAGACAAACTGCCTCCTCCATGTTAACTATTCTGGGCCCCTGCCATCCTTCAAGTACCAGTGATTCATTATCATGGGATAATGTTTACTTCAAATAGCATCTTAACCAAATAATCCCAACCAGTATGAAATATATTTATTTCAATCCCCAGGTTCAAGTCACTCCAGAAAGATGATGCTAAGAACTGTTGATCGTGGAAGTTCCTGTTGTGGCTTGGTGGGTAAAGAACACAATGTAGTCTCTGTGACGATATGGGTTTGCTTCCTGGCCTCTCTCAGTGGGTTAAGGATCTGGCATTGCTGCAGGCTGCAGTATAGGTGGCAGATGTGGCTTAGATACAGTTTGGCTGTGGCTGTGGCTGTGGCTGGCAGTTGCAGCTCCAATTTGATGCTTAGTCTGGGAACTAACATATGCCATGGGTACAGCCTTAAAAAGGAAAAAAAACTGTTAATCATGTTTTCCTACAGCAATTATACCAACACCCTGGTATGAACTATAGCTAAGGTGATAGGCTCCTATATTCTTATCTGTGAAATTATCTCCTAGGATTCTTTACTCTCTGTTTTCACTAGCAGTCTGTCCATGAACTTAAACCATCTTAGCACTCTCCTGACTGCCTTTGGAATGTCTGTATTTGGGGGTTGAATGTTGCTGGTAAGCTTTGCTATCAGCAAAATGATGGTTGAATTTGTAAAAGCCTGCTAAATGCCATTAATTTTTTTCTAGTTTTATTGAGATACAACTGACCTACGACACTGTATAAAGTTTAAGGTATAGCTAAAATACCATTATCAAATGATTATGTGTGCTATACCAAAAAAACAAAGCAAGAAACACGCAGAAGCTTGAAACTAACTCTGAATTGTCATGCTTATGGGTCTGTGGGTCAGCTGTACCTTGGCTGCCCTGGCTTCAGGCTTCACGCCAGGTTGAGTTCAGGTGTGCTCTACATTCTCCTTGGACCAATGGCTACCCAGGGCATATGGTCCTTTCCTGGACACTCATTCCAGGACCCAGACTGAAGGAACAGCAGCTACCTGGGGAATGTTCCTTTTTTCTTTTTTCTTTTTTTTTGGCTGCCCTGCGGCATATGGAATTCCCAGGCCAGGAATCATATCCCAGACACAGTTGCAACCCAAGCCACAGCTGTGGCAATGCCAGATCCCTAACCCACTGTGCTGGGCTGGGGCTGGAACCTTGTCCCAGCGCTCCCAAGATGCTACTGACCCTGTAGTGCCACAGCGGGAACTGGCCAGGAAATGTTCATACCATGGCAGATTAGTGCAGCACAAGAGGTCATGTCCTGCTGAGCAAGCACATTTCAAAACTTTTCTTGTCAGATTCACAAACATCCTATTGGTCAAAGCAAGTCACAATGTGGGAATGTATTCTGTCCATTGTGACAAAGGTGTGGATGGAGAAATCTATTACAGAGGAGCAAAGATTTGGACCAACAATCCAATAAATCACAGCCCCTCTGCTCCATGCTCTTTGCCTGTCTGGACAGTAGGAACACTGTACTAGGAGCCTCTAGTCTGGTCCTTCCAAATCTTGCTGCAGCCAAAGTGATTTTTTTTTCACTAACCCTCCTCCAGTTTTGTTTTTTGTTTTTTTTCTAATTGTAAAAAAAAATAACATAGACGTTCCCTGGTGGTGGAGCAGGTTAAGGATCCAGCATTGTCACTGCAGTGGCTCAGGTTGCTGCTGTGGCACTGGTTCTATCCCTGACCTGGGAATTTATATATGCTGCAGGAGCAGCCTAAATAAATACTTAATAAAAATTAAAATTTTTAAACTACCTTAAAAAAAAGAATGGTTTTTTAAAAAACAAACCACCAAGTAACATAAAATTGAGCATTTTAACCATTTCTAAGTATACAGTTCAGTAGTGTTAAGTATATTTATATTGTTGTGTTACCAGTCTCCAAAACTTTATCTTGCAAAACCCATTCAACAACAGCTCTGTTTCCCACTCCCCACCCAGTCCCTGGCAACCACAACTCTTTCTGTTTCTATTCATCTGACTACTCTAGAAACCTCATCTAAGAGGAATCACATAGTATTTGTCTTTTTGTGACTGGCCTATTTCATTTAGCATAGTGTCCTCAAAGTTCATCCCAGTTGTAGCATTCAGAATTTCCTTCTTTTTTAAGCCCAAGTAATATTCTGTTGGATGTATATACCATGTTTGGTTTATCCATTCATCCTTTCATGGACACTTAGCTTCCATGTTTTAACTGCTGTAAATAATGCTTCTATGAACATAGGTGTACAAATATCCCTTTGAAACCCCACTTTATGAGGCCCCACTTTAAATTCGCTTGACAGGAAAAAAAAAAAAAAAAAAGGAGTTCCCGTCGTGGCGCAGTGGTTAACGAATCTGACTAGGAACCATGAGGTTGAGGGTTCGATCCCTGCCCTTGATCCGGCGTTGCCGTGAGCTGTGGTGTAGGTTGCAGACGCGGCTCGGATCCCGCGTTGCTGTGGCTCTGGCGTAGGCCGGTGGCTACAGCTCCTATTCGACCCCTAGCCTGGGAACCTCCATATGCCGCGGGAGCAGCCCAAGAAATAGCAACAACAACAACAACAACAAAGACAAAAATAAATAAATAAATAAATAAATAAATAAATAAATAAATAAATAAATAAATTCGCTTGACTATATACCCAGAAATGGAATTGTTGGCTCATATGGTAATTCTATTTTTTATTTTTTGAGGAACTTCTATTCTCTATCTCATAGTGGCTGTGCCATTTTACATTTCTACCAATGGTGCACAAAAGTTCCAATTTATTTAATTCCTAACCAACACTTGTTATTTTCTGTTTTATTTTTTAAAGTAGCACCCATCCTAATGGGTATCAGATTTTTTTAATTAAATTTTTTTTGTCTTTTTTTTTTTTTGTTGTTGTTGTTGTTGTTGCTATTTCTTGGGCCGCTCCCGCGGCATATGGAGGTTCCCAGGCTAGGGGTTGAATCGGAGCTGTAGCCACCGACCTACGCCAGAGCCACAGCAACTTGGGATCCGAGCCGCGTCTGCAACCTACACCACAGCTCACGGCAACGCCGGATCGTTAACCCACTGAGCAAGGGCAGGGACCAAACCCGCAACCTCATGGTTCCTAGTCGGATTCGTTAACCACTGCGCCACGACGGGAACTCCCTTTTTAATTAAATTTTTTATCTTGGGGTAATTGTAGTTTCACATGCAGTTTTAAGAAATAATAGAGAGGAAGTTTCCCTGTGGTACAGCAGGTTAAGGATCCATGGCATTGTCACTGCAGTGGCTTGGGTTGCTGCTTTGGCACAGGTTCGATCCCTGGCCCCAGAACTTCCACATGTCATGGGGAAAAAAAATAATAAGGAGAATGTTTTTTGTTTTTTTGCTTTATAGGGCCGCACCTGCAGCATATGGAAATTCCCAGGCTAGGGGTCAAATTGGAGCTACAGCTGCCGGCCTACCTCACAGCCATAGCAACTCAGAATCTGAGCCACGTCTGAGACCTACACCACAGTTCACTGTAATGCTGGATATTTAACCCACTGAGCAAGGCCAGGGATGGAACCTGCATCCTCATGGATCCTGGTCAGGTTCGTTAACTGCTGATCCTCAAAGGGGACTCCAGTCTTCTTTTTTGTTGTTGTTGCTTTCTTTTCTCAGCCATGCCTGAGGAAGGGATTAAGCCCACACCACTACAATAACAATGCCAGCTCTTTAACCTGCTGAGCCTCAAAGGAACTCCAAGAATGGCTTTGTTGTATTTTTTTTAAAAAAATATGGAACACTTCACGAATTTGCATGTCATCCTTTTGCAGGGGCCATGCTAATCTTCCAATTTTAGTATATGTGTGTCAATTTTAGTAGTGAGCATTGTTTACATTTTTTGAAAACCTCTTTAATCTCCAGCTCAGTAGAAAACATCTTGGAGTTCCCAATTGTGACTCAGTGGAAATGAATCTGTCTAGCATCCATGAGGACGCGGGTTTGATTCCTGGCCTCACTCAGTGAGTTAAGAATCTGGCCTTGCTGTGAGCTGTGGTGTAGGTTGCAGATGCAGCTTGGATCCTGAATTGCTGTGGTTGTGGCGTAGGCCAGTAGCTACAGCTCCAGTTTGACCACTAGCCTGGGAAGCTCCATATGCCACGGAAGGGAGGAAATTTCTTTGTCTTTTTAGGTGTAGCCCTAAAAAGACAAAAAAAAAAAAAAAGTAAGGAGGAAAAAGAAAACAGCTTGATTTTCATATATGTTCCTGCATTGACTCTATTGCAATGTATTTTTTTTGGCTGAAGTAGGTGAAGAAAATTCAGTGTCACACAGATAATGTAGTTAGAAAGAAGAGGAGCCTCCTAATAGCCTTTCGTGGATATTCTTTGATAGCACATACAAATCTGATGAATGACAGTTTCTTAAAGTTTAGTTGCAATGTAGAATCTGAACATTTCTCATACTCTTACATTAAAATCTATTATTCTATCTTGTACTTTAAATGAATCTTTTATGTGTGCATGCTTTTGTAACATCATGCATTTGTCATTTGGAAAATACTGAGAAATTTTAGCACATTTCATTATATAATATTGAAAAATCACATTTGTTACTATCACTGCTAATCTCATCAGAAAAGTCTTTAAGTACTAGTAAAAGAAAAAAACTACTGTTTCCTCTGTATTCACAACACTCTGACATCAAATGTACGGTTTTATTTTTTTTCCTCCATCAGCCAGTTCATTTGACAGCAACTGGGTGTCCTGCCATTCAATTCTGACACTAACTACTTGGAGTAACAGCAGACCTCACAGGTTAAGGGCTCAGTTCCACAAGACTATTCCCATTTCAGATGGCAGCCACAAGTCCCAAGTTGTCACTTGTACTTCTGACTAATCAGCTATAAGTATAGAATTCCTACACCCCTCTCTTCGGGTTTGATAATTTGCTATAACAGCTCACAAAACTCAAGGAAACACTTACATTTTCTGATTCATTATAAAGAATAAAATAGGCGTTCTCACCATGGCTCAGGGGAAACGACTCTGACTAGCATCCATGAGGATGCAGGTTCTATCCCTGGCCTTGCTCAGCGGGTTAAGGATTCGACATGGCAGTGAGCTGTGGTGTAGGTCGCAGATGCAGCTTGGATCTGGTGTTGCTGTGGCTGTGGTGTAGGCCGGCAGCTATAGCTCTGATTCGACCCCTAGCCTTGGAACCTCCATATGCCATGGGTGTGGCCCTAAAACAAGAACAACAACAAAAAGAATAAAATAAAGGGAGTTCCAGTTGTAGCTCAGCAGAAACAAACCCAACTAGTATCCATGAGGACTTGGGTTTGATCCCTGGCCTTGCTCAGTGGGTGAAGGATCTGGCATTATCCTGAGCTGTGGTGTAGGCTGGCAGATGTAGCTCTGATTTGACCCCTAGCCTAGGAACTTCTATATGCTGTGGGTTCAGCCCTAAAAAGAAAAGAAAAGAAAAAAAAAAGGGTAGAGATAAACAGCCAGATAAAAAGGTACATAAAGCAAGATCTGGAAGTGTCCTGAGTGCAGGGGTTCTGTCCACATGGAGTTGGGATGCACCATCTCCCAGCACATGGATGTTTTCACCAACCCAGAAGCTCTCCAAACCCCTTTGGTTAAGGTTTTTATGGTGGCTTCATTACATAGGCAAGATGGATTAAATCATTGGCCATTGATGATTGTCAGCCTCAAGCCCCGCCCCCTCCCCAGGGGTAAGGGATGGACTAAAGTTCCAACCCAGGATTGGTTCCTTTGGCAACCAGCCCAACAATCTTCAGAAGATACCTCATCAGCATAAATTCAGGTGTAGTTGAAAGGGGCTTATGACTAACAAAAGATATCCTCTCACCCTTATTTATCACTCAGGAATTTCCAAGGATTTTAGGAGCTCTGTACCTAGAAGAAGAAGACCAAATACATCTTTTTTTTTTTTTTTTTGTCTTTTTAGAGCCACACCCATGGCATATGGATGTTCCCAGGCCGGGGATCAAATTGGAGCTGTAGCTGCTAGCCTACCCACAGCCACAGCAAGGCCAGATCCTTGCTGCATCTGTGACCTATGCCACAGCTCACAGGCAACGCCGGATCCTTAACCCACTAAGCAAGGCCAGGGATTGAACCTGCACCCTCATGGATACTAGTCAGATTTGTTTCCGCTGATCCACAACGGGAACTCCAGAAATACATTTCTCTTACTGTATCAAAGTATCACAACTAGAAAGCGGTGATGCTCACAGTAGTGAATAGAAGTTTTCCAGAATTCTGACTTTTGCTTGAAAGTTCAAATTTCGCCATAAGCAACCAATAGTATCATTTGTTTTTTCTTGGAGTGACAAGCTCACCTCGTTAATTTTTAAGAAAATGTCTGCCACTGGAGTTCCCATCGTGGCCCAGCTGAAACAAATCCGACTAGGAACCATGAGGTTACGGGTTCAATCCCTGGCCTTGCTCAGTGGGTTAAGGATCTGGCATTACTGTGAGCTGTGGTGTAGGTCTCAGACGCAGCTCTGATCTGGCATTGCTGTGGCTGTGGCATAGGCCAGCAGCTGTAGCTCCAATAAGACCCCTAGCCTGGGAATCTCCAAATGCCATGGGTGTGGCCCTAAAAAGACAAAAAAAAAAAAAAAGAAAGAAAGAAAGAAAAAGAAAATGTCTGCCAGAAAACATCTGTTATATACAATCTGAATCATCGTTTGACAAGTAAAAATGGTATTCTACGAAAAAAGCAGCTAGTTTGGCTGGCAACTCAAAGAATCACACAAATAAATGCATTTCCTTGAGACAACCAACATCCTTTGGATGTTGAGATGCTTCATGCACACTTTCTCCTTTCTCACATAGACTATTAAAAGACAAAAACATGTACTACTCATAGGTTGAGATTTGATAAAATTAATATTTTTTACTGCTCCATCAAGGGCATTCATAATGAAACTATTTTGCTTAGTTGCAAATATGTGGCAGTGAAACATATAATGACTGCTAGTATAGTCTGTTGTGGTGGGGAGGAAAAACTTTTTCTCTATGCTCTTAGGTTCAGAATCTGAGGGGGGGGGGCTGTGAATTCAACTAACAAAAGACAGAGTTGTTGCAAGAAGGGCAACCACTTCCAGGGCCCAAGAATGGGCTCTTGTCTAACACTCAGAAATGAATTGTTTGAGGAGACACACATGCTGACAAAGCAAAAGATTTTATTGAGAAGGGGTGCTCAGGCAGAGAGCATCAGGGTAAGGGCTTAATGATTGTCTACGGCCAATCATCTTGCTCGGCCAGTGCTTCATCTGGCCCAGGGTCCCTCTTGGTGGGGGAATACCTCTCAGCCAAGATGGATTCCAGCGCCAAGGGTCCTGGGAGGTTGGTTGTCTCCTTCCTCCTATTGGCTCCTACCAAATCCTCCCAGTTAGTCTTCAGAGCAGCACCATGTGCCTTTACTGGGGCCTCCTGTTGTGAGACAACGCATGCAAGTGGCTATTATCGTGCCTGGCCAAGGTAGGCAGTTTCAGTCAGTGGTCCCTTAACAGATTTACAGGAGAAAAGGCATACAATTTTTATTAATATTTACACACACGCTTGGGGAGTTCCCTTCGTGGCTCAGTGGTTAATGAACCTAACTAGGATCCATGAGGATGCGGTTCTATCCCTGGCCTCGCTCATGGGTTGGGAATCCAGTGTTGCTGTGAGCTGTGGTGTAGATTGCAGACATGGCTTGGATCCCATGTTACTGTGGCTGTGGTGTAGGCCGGCAGCTGTAGCTCTGATTCCACCCTGGCCTGAGAACCTCCATATCAGATGCAGCCCTAAAAGTGGAAAAAAAATTTTATATGCCTGGGAGTTCACAGAAAAGATGTGAAACTCAAAGAAATCATTAGGGTTGGGGGCTTATATATCATTCTAATGAAGGAAAGGGGATTTGGGCTTTGAGGAATAATAAACTGTGGGAAAGGCTAGGAAGTATGGAAGATGAAGACTTCTAGTAAAGACTGTCTTCATAGACTCATCTTTGCGTCCACTCTTCATCTCCAGTGATGAGTCACCCCTCCCTTCCTTCACAAAGAGAAATCGATGCCCTGCTTTTAGGTAGATAAAGGGAGGATAAAGAACTCTTCCTGTATCCGTTGCTTCTCAGTTGCCTTCAGGTCAAAGTGGTATATTTTGGGGTGGCATCCCTTTGTGTACCACTGCCTCAATTTGTGCTAAGGCACTAAACAATTTTACCCACCATTCTTCTGAGTGATCAGTCAAATGATAACAGTGAAAAGGGCAAATAATGTCTTAGTATTACCATGAAAATTATTTTGACCTTGTAGATCTCCAGAAAGGATCTCAGAGACCTCTAAGATCCATGGACCACACTTTGAGAACACTGCACTTCTGTATGGTATTATTTGTTTGTTTACCTTTTAAATTTATTTATTAGTTTGTTTGTTTGTTTGTTTGTTTTGAATGGCATATGGAAGTTCCCAGGCTGGGGTTTGAATCCAAGCTGCACCTGCAACCTACATGGCAGCGGCCACCTATGTGGCAGCTGTATCATTGCTTGTTCCTTTAACCCACTGCACCAGGCTTGGGATTGAATCCATGCCTCCAAAGTGACCCAAACTTCTCTAGTTGAATTTTTAACCCACTATACCACAGTGGGAACTCCCCAGAATAAATAATTTTAAAGCATTACTTTAAATGGCTCCCCTCTGCTAAGGGTAAAGTACAAATGCCTTGGCATTAAATCTAAAGTCCTGTGTGACTGGCTTTTGCATCTCAGCTTCCTGCAGATCCTCACCCCACATCAGAACACCAGCCACACTAAAGGACTTACCTGGAATTCCCAGAATGTATTGATGTGTTGCTTTCCTCCTGTCCATCTCCATTCCCTCCCAAGTATTCTTTAAGCCCCTATCCTACAGTCATCTCTCTTAACTCCCCCCAAGACAAGGCTGACACCGCAGTCAGTGCTCAGTGAATGGCTGTATGTGGCCAAGTAGGGTAGGAAGCAGTGCCATCAGCCAAGCATTGCCTGGGGCCTAGTTGGCCATAGGATCTCTGGTATCAGGTTTGAAAATCTGGGGAAGGCAATGTGGGCAGATGCCAGGGAGGGGGAAGACCTGTCAGGAACTTTGGAGTGTATCATGGTGGAAGGCCCTCCTTTCTATGGCGAAAGCCCTGGCTCTCTATGCTTTAGGGAGTAGGTGCTGGAGGGTCCTTGTGAGTGGCCACTGGGGACCCTAGTGGGACTGGCTTTGGGCCACCAGATAAATTACAGAATGCCCAGTTAAAATTGGATTTCGGATCAGATAAACAATAAATTTTTTTAGTATAAGGATATCGCAAATACTTCATGGGAAATACTTATGCTAAAAAAAAATTTTTTCCCCATTATTTATCTGAAATTTATATTTAGCTGGGAGCCCTTTATTTTTATTTGCTAAATCTGCCAAGCCATTACTATTTAGCACCTCAAGCAAGGTAAGTCCCTTTTTGCACATCATGTTGCCTCTGTCTTTGTTAGTCCTTCCTACCTCCATGGGAAGCTTTTTTTTTTTTTTTTTTTTGTCTTTTTGCCATTTCTTGGGCTGCTCCCGTGGCATATGGAGGTTCCCAGGCTATTGGAACTGTAGCTTCCAGCCTATTCCAGAGCCACAGCAACTCGGGATCCAGCCTACACCACAGCTCACGGCAACGCCGGATCCTTAACCCACTGAGCCAGGCCAGGGATCGAACCCACAACCTCATGGTTCCTAGTCGGATTCGTTAACCACTGCGCCACAACGAGAACTCCATCCATGGGAAGCTTAAACAGCTTACTGAAATGAATCCTTTCAGTCCCAAACTGCCAGGGATCAGAGGACAGAGGTAAACTGAGCTAGGATGGGCACTAGGGGTAAGGGCATGCCTCTTCCTGTAAAAGGGGGTTCTCTACTTCAGCTTGGTTACAACCTCCTTCCTTAACCCACCTTTTCTCCCCACTGGCCCAACCCTCCCCCCAGAGCTGGTCATCTGCAAACTCTCCCCACACAGGACTGGCCACCACTCCCCACGGAGCACTGAAACCAGCTCTACCTCCTGGAAGGCCCCCTGGGTGTCTGCAGTTCCTCTGGCAGGAGGGCTCTGGGCTGAGTATGAGGGTGGTGATGGGTCCCCTTCTCAGCCCGCATTCTCCACCAGACACAGCTACTTTCAGTTTCTCCCTTTAAGGACCTGAAGGCAAACTCTTCTCCCTGCTGGGAGGGCCTTCTTCCTCCCAAAGATCACAGAATGGGGGGTGTGCCCCCCACCTTACTTGAGGCTTTGATTTCTTTCCAATTAACATGATCTTGACTCTCCTCCCCTCTGAGAGAATAGCCCTTACCATATTAAGCTGAAGATGCCTTTTCCCTCCTCTGGGCAGGTGTTCTCAGCATCCCTAAAAATGCTTGCTGATCCAGGAATGCAAATCTGCCCTCTCCTCCAGCCCAGGGTTCCCCTCTGAGAAGAAGACCACAGAAGGAAAGATTTGGATGAGGCAGCCTTAGCTGTGCACTCGTCCTAGGAGTGGCTGCCTAGAATCAGATGCAGTGAGCATCTCCCATTGTTGGGCCCTGATCTGGGGAAACAGCTATGATCAAAACTAGAGGAGATTTGCCCCTATGGAGGCAGGGATGGGTTTATTCTGGAAGGGGTGATGTGTTCTCCTAAGGAGGTCACAGGGGAGCTGGGACTTGTGTGAGCCTGTGGTCACTGTTTCTGGGTGTGGAGGAGTGGACAGAGGCACTTCCAATTCACAGGGAAGCAGTGAGTGAGGCCCAGAGAGAGGTGAGCTGCCCAAGATCACAGTGACCGAGTCAGGCTGGGAACTTAAGGCTTTGGACACTCTGTGGCGACTGGAGGCTGAAAGGCCAGGTGGCAGATTCCCCCTCTGCTCTTGGAGGGAACGGGTGAGGCTTCCTGGTGAGTCTTGTGCCAGAAAGAACTTTTAGAGTAATTCAATCATTCCTCTCTCCAAGACCTGTACCCTCGCTGCTGCTGGATTCACACTGTCAGTGCTTGGAGACTGGCTATGTGGTCCAGGCTGGATGTCTTCTGGTTTAGATAGAATGGTTTCCCACAGGTGTGGACACCTAGATCAGAGGAAGCTGGGTGGCACAAGACTGCCACCACCTCTATCGACCTCTATTGTTTGCAGGCCTAGGGCAAGAGTACTGCGGAGGTTCCTACCCTTGGCTGGTCTCCCTTCTCTGCAGTGGCATACTGCATACTTCAGAGGTGGCAGTGCCCACAGCTAGTGACTAAGTAAGTAGCTTTAGAACTAACTTCCTCCCAGCTACCATCTGACTGCCACTGTATTAGAGACCCCCAAAGAAAACTCTCCCGAACCATGAGAGAGAAGAATGAAATGATTATTTTTGTTTCTTGCCACTTAGTTTTGGGGTGCTTGGTTACACAATAGTGACTGGAACATATTCTATCACAGTCTTCATCCTACATCATGGGCAGCCTCAGACTCATGTGTGTGGGCACTTCCAGGACGTCTGTTCAGAATTCTACGCTCTCCCTATGGCCTCCTGAACAACAACCAGCATTGCCAGCTCTCAGGCCTAGAAGTACACGTCCTTGCAATCCTCAGGGAGGTAAGGTGGGCAGAAACCAGCTTCTAGAAAGTGGGCTTGGAGTTTGTAGGCGGAAGGCCCAGAGTATAATCTAGAATCGGGTGTGGGTTCTACCCTTGATCTCAGTGGGGTAGGGAGCAGGCAGGGGAGGACAAGAGTGAGGCCTTTGAAAGCACAGGGCCCGGGTAGGGGCAGTACTGGCCAAGTACTTTATATCTATCGTCTCTCTCTCTCTTTGTTTTTGTTTTTGTTTTTTAGGGCCACACTTACGGCATATGGAAGTTCCCAGGCTACGGATTGAATCGGAGTTGCAGCTGCCGGCTTAAGCCACAGCCACAGCAATGAGGGATCCGAGCCACCTCTGTGACCTACACCATAGCTCATGGCAATGCTGGATCTTTAACCCACTGAGTGGGGCCAGAGATTGAACCCACATCCTAATGGATACTAGTCCGGTTCATAACCCACTGAGCCACAACAGGAACTCCCATATCCATCATCTCTTGATCCTCCCCCAGCCCTGCCCCTCTGGGCTCATTGTCTTTGTCACCCATGAGAACACAGAGGCTCACAGAAAAAGGCCCTCCTTGACTCAAAGACATTTGATTGAGCATTTCTTTTTTCTTTCTTTCTTTTTTTCTTTTTTTGTCTTTTTGCCTTTTCTAGGGCCACTTCTGCGGCATATGGAGGTTCCCAGGCTAGGGGTCCAATCAGAGCATTGAAACTCTGACGGGAACTCCGTGATTGAGAATTTCTTAGGCATATAGTCTACTTACATTTGTTTAAAAACGAAATGAAACTGTACCCACTTTACACTAAAAGGGGAGGCTCATGGAGCCTGAAATAGGAGAACCTTAGTTGACCTTGGGGGATGATGCCAGAACTCAGGGGGCTAGAGGCGTTCAGCTGCCATCTATCCAAGAGCCCAGTCCCGCTGGAGGTCATCAAACTAGCTAGTGGAGACTCATTTATCTCTGTAGTTCTCCACCAAGGGATCTCTTTATCAGCTGCCCAGTCTTTAAACCCAATGTCCACCCAAAGAGAGTCTTTTAAAACCATTTGGCCTTGAGAGAAGCAGTCTGCCCCTTATCTCTCTGTTTTGTTCTGTGCTGGCTTCCTGGTGAGTTATCAGGAGAGGCTTTGGTTTCTCTCTCTCCTGTTATCTCCCTGCTGAGTTTCAAAGCTGCTCTCTCAGCAGCTCCTGGCCTGAGCTGGTGCCTTACCCTGCAGACACGAGAGAGCTGGAGGGGCAGGAACCTTCCCATTCAGCCAGTGCTTCCTGATTTCAACCCCTGAAATTTGTCAGCCCCTTGCTCACCTGGGCTCTCAACAAGGCTGGCTGGATGGCACTTACGGCTTCTTCAGGGACATGTGACATCAGGAGAGAGAGCCCCTTGGAGCCCAGATTTAGGGAGTTCACAGAGCAGCCACTTTCATTTTCATGTGTTTATTTGCCAAACACATTACAAAAACCGACTTCGCTTCTTTCTTGCTTGCTTGCTTTCTTGCTTGCTTGCTTGCTTTTTCTTCTTTTTTTTTTGCTTTTTAGGGCCACACCTGTGGCATGTGAAAGTTCCCAGGCTAGGGGTCAAATTGGAGCTGCAGCTGCCGGCCTACACCAGAGTCACAGCAACACTGGATCCGAGCTGTGTCTGCAACCTATACCACAGCTCAGGGCAATGCTGGATCCTTAACCCACTGAGCGAGGCCAGGGATCTAACCCACATCCTCAAGGGTCCTAGTCAGGACCGTTAACTGCTGAGCCATGAAGGGAACTCCTCTTTTATTTCTTAAGAAAGAACATTTTAGGGGTTCCCGCCGTGATGCAGTGGTTAACGAATCTGACTAGGAACCATGAGGTTGAAGGTTCGATCCCTGGCCTTGCTCAGTGGGTTAACAATCCGGCGTTGCCGTGAGCTGTGGTGTAGGTTGCAGATGCAGCTCGGATTCCGCATTGCTGTGGTTCTGGCATAGGCCAGTGGCTACAGCTCCGAATTGACCCCCAGCCTGGGAACCTCCATATACCACAAGAGTGGCCCAAGAAATGGCAAAAAGACAAAAAAAAAAAAAAGAAAGAAAAAAGAAAGAACATTTTAGGAGTTCCTGTTGTGGCTCAGTGGTTAATGAATCTGACTAGGAACCATGAGATTGCAGGTTCGATCCCTGGCCTCGCTCAGTGGGTTAAGGATCCGGTGTTGCCATGAGCTGGGGTGTAGGTTGAAGACGTGGGTTGGATCCCGAGTTGCTGTGACTCTGGTGTAGGCCGGCAGCTTCAGCTCCAATTTGACCCCTAGCCTGGGAACCTCCATATGCCAAGGGAGCAGCCCTGGAAAAGACAAAAAGACAAAAAAAAAAAGGACAGACAGACAGAAAGAAAGAAAACGTTTTAACTCCCAATGAGTAGGACAGCTCTACTGTCAGATTAAAATGATGGTATCTCCCTACTTCCAGCCCTACCCCTTGACAAGAAAGGAAGGCTGGCAGCCTCACACTATCCCTAAGGTCTGGGAGAAGCTTGTCTGGGCTATATCAGCTTCCTGGGCAGGTATTAAGACCCAGATCTGAGGAAACGAGGCTCTGGAATTCCACAGAGGTGCCAGGTCCTAACATATACCGAGCTGTTTCATGGCCTACACAGCACCGTTGCTCATAACGCACCCCCTTCCCCCTCCATTCACACTCATGATTCAGCCACAGCCCAGGCGTCAACTCCTCTAATGGAGTCCTGCTTCATAGGTGTGAGATGTGCGGTCACACAGGGCGCTGTGCTGAGAAGGGCCCCGTGCTTGGTTTGATGTTCTGCCACTGCCATCTTGAAATCTGAGCAAGGGGGCCTCTTGTTTTCATTTTGCACCAGGCCATACAGATTATGAGGCTGGTCTTGCCTCCACACCGTCTTTCTGATGTCACCTCTCACGCTGAATTTGGGGCCTCCACTGGGCTCACACAGCCCATCTGCTCACTGCCTGATCACGCTACACCGAAAGCTCTACTTCTTTTTGTTTATTTTTTTTGTCTTTTTGCCTTTTCTTTTTTTTCTTTTGTTTTTTGTTTTTTGTTTTTGTCTTTTTGCCTTTTCTAGGGCCGCTCCCGAGGCATATGGAGGTTCCCAGGCTAGGGGTCTAATTGGAGCTGTAGCTGCCAGCCTATGCCACAGCCACAGAAACTTGGGATTCAAGCCACATCTGCAAACTACACCACAACTCATGGCAACACCGGATCCTTAACCCACTGAGCGAGGCCAGGGATCAAACCCGCAACCTCATGCTTCCTAGTCAGATTCGTTAACCACTGAGTCACAATGGGAACTCCCTCTTTTTGCCTTTTCTTGAGCCACTCCCTTGGCATATGGAGGTTCCCAGGCTAGGGGTAAAATTGGAGCTGAAGCTGCTGGCCTATGCCAGAGTCACAGCAATGCAGGATCTGAGCCACATCTGCAACCCACACTGCAGCTCACGGCAACGCCAGATCCTTAACCCACTGAGCAAGTGCAGGGATTGAACTGCAACCTCATGGTTCCTAGTCGGATTTGTTAACCACTGCACCACGATGGGAACTCCCAAAAGCTCTACTTTCTTATCTCTCTTCCCACTAGACTCTGAACCCCTTGAGGGCTGGAACAGTCTGCATGAGCCCTTCACCTTACTTAGCACATGGCAGGTGCTCAGTAAATATGTGTTGACATGAACAGCCCAGGTGAAGGGCCTGGCCCAGTTCCTTACATGATTCTGGCCATAGCTGGGATTCAATCCACTTCTCTTGCTTTGGGGCCAAGACAATCTCTTCCCCCCGCCCCGCCCCCCGCCTGTCCCCCCCACCCTTCTTGCTCCCCTGACCTGTGACCAAAGGCCAAAACTAACCCAGACCAAAGCCAAACATAAATTTGTTTTTCTGACCTAGGACTCAAATTAATGTATTTTGTTTTTCTCAAAGGTACTCTACCATTTTCTAGAGAAGTTAAAGCCAACTAATCTAGAACATCAGAATACCCTCAGCTCTCCAGGGCTGGGTTTGGTAAGTCAGAGGGAGGAGCAAAATACCACCCAAGGGGGATTGGGGCCCTGCTGGGTCATGAAGAACTCAAACTGGGTCCTAGACATGAGGAACTGTTAAGCTGGGGACAGGAGTGGCAAGCACTGAGGCTAGGTTTTACAGGAGTAAGGAAAGGAAGGGTATGGCTTATACCAGTTATGCCAAATCCACCATGCAAGCCCCTACAGCCTTTCATTCATTCCTTCATTCATTCATCCATTCATGCAGGAGATGTGCTAGTGAGGAAGACTGGCAGATTCCAATCTTTTTGTTCTTGGGTTCCTATCTTCCTTGGAATAAAGCAGAGTCTCTAAATAGTACAGGGGAAACAAGCCATTGGTGCCCACCTGGCTCCTTGCACTGGACAGAGGTTGCACAGACACACCCTCTGGGTTTCTTGCACCTTAAAGGCAGCCATTTCCTAGCACTGGGACCCAGGCCTAAGCCAGTGGTTATCTGAGAGGGCAGCAGGCAGCATTGTGCTGTGCTCTGAACTTCCCAGATTTCCTCAGTGCCCCTCTTTCCTCTCTCAGGTGGCTTACCTAGCTACTCTGGACCCCATCTGATGGGTCACTAGTGGAATCCAGACCTGGAGCCACTGAGGTCTCCTCTGCCTGCACTGGAGGCCTTGTAGGTGGAAAAGGCTGTGGCCTCCGACAAATATTGAAACACTGCCTGGGTGCCTTGCTCTGAGCTCAAGTGGGTATATCCATCCCCAGGAGGGAAGTGATCTGGTCTGCCTTCTAGAGCTCTGGTCTCCATTGTGGGCACCTGAGAAAGAGGTGTTGAAGGAGTGAATGAATGACCAGATCTTGGCAGACTAACTTCAGGACAAAGGTGGGGCACACATGATCAGTGCTGGGCTGGTCACAGAGGGAAGACGTCAGGGGCGTGGGGGAGGTGAAAATAAAACGTTTCTATTCTCTAAATTCAAGAAAGGAAAAGACTGCTTTGGCCAAGTCCTAAGCCACGAAGAGATTCATTTAAAATCTAGCTCAAGTAGGGAGTTCCCGCCATGGCTCAACGGTGAATGAATCTGACTAGCATCCATGAGGATGCAGGTTTGATCCCTGGCCTCGCTCAGTGGGTTATGGATCCCAAGTTGCCCCTGTCGCAGATGTGGCTTGGATCCTGAATTGCTGTGGCTGTGGCTGTAGCTGTGGTATAGGCCAGCAGCTACAGCTCAGATTCAACTCCTAGTCTGGGAACTTCCATATGCTGAGGGTGTGGCCCTGAAAAGACAAAAAATAAAAAAATAAAATAAAATCTAGCCCAAGTAATCAGCGACAGCTTCACTTCAATACTTTGAAAGCCAGCCAATCAATGGCAGCCTCATTCCAGTGACCACGCCTCTGAGAGCCAGCTAATCACCAACAGCCTTATTCCCAGGCACTACCGCTTCTGAGAGGCAACCAGTTCCTAAACTTTAAGCTGAAAGCCAGCCAATCTGTAAACAGCCTGGCTTCTGAAAGTCAGCCAATTGTTTAACAGCATGTTTTCCATGCTCTATATAAGATCAGCCTCTGTGTTGCACATACTTTTGCGCTTTCTTTGAAAGAGAGATTTTTTTTTTTTTTCTTTCAACAGTAATACAATTCAGTTTCCTTGTTTCAGATATATAGCCTGGGGGAAGAGGACTTGCACTCAGAACACCCGTCCCAGTGGAACGGTCCGTGGTACTACCCTACCCCCACTCAAAACCAAAACTGGGTCAGGCTCCCTGGGCCCCAGGCTACAACCACCTGACCAGCGGTTTCCAGGCCTCCGGGCCACTTCGCTATAACCCTGCCCTTTTCTTTCCCTGTTGACAGTCTTGAGAACTGGAGAAGGTGACTGTGGCTGAGAGAGAGAGGGAGTGTGTGTGGAGTGGGGGGTGTCTTCACAAGGTCCTCTGTGGGGCCCCACAGGCGGGGTTGGGGGTAAAGCGTGGGAGTGGGGCTGAGTTTAAGCAGGACCCACTGATGGGAAGACGCAGCCCTGCTCTCACGGGCAGCTCTGAGAGGGACACTGATGGGCTGGGAGACCTCCATGACATCACATCTGATTGGGGTGACATGGTCTGATGGGGGTGGCAGGACTCCTAAGAACAAACAGTAAAACAATTCGGGAGCTGCGAAGCCAAACCCAGCCAGGTGCTCTTCCTGGGTGTGCACTACCTGCTGAGGAGTATGGGGAGCGCAAGTCAAGGAGGAATTCCCTGGAGTTCCGGTCGTGGCGCAGCGGTTAACGAATACGACTAGGAACCATGAGGTTGCGGGTTTGATCCCTGGCCTTGCTCAGTGGGTTAAGGATACTGCGTGTGGTGAGCTGTGGTGTAGGTTCCAGACGTGGCTCCGATCCCTCGTTGCTGTGGCTCTGGTGTAGGCTGGTGGCTACAGCTCCAGTTCGACCCCTAGCCTGGGAAACTCCATATGCTGCGGGAGCGGCCCAAGAAATGGCAAAAAGACAAAAAAAAAAAAAAAAAGAGGGCTTCCCATTGGAAGTGAGGTTCAGGGGACCAGAATGCCTCCCCTAGTTGTGCTCACATTACTTCCCAGCATTTTGGGTCATGGAAATGAAGAAGACAGCACAGTTCCTCCTGTCTTCTCCCAGTCCTGTCCCTCAGTATCCCATAGGCTAAGCCTCTGATGGGGTGAGCCCAAGGAGGAGATCCTCTCAGAGGAGAGCTTCTGTGAGCTTCTTGGAAGAGGGGCCTGGGCTGCCCTGGAAGGGGGATGCCTGGGGCACTCCGAGTGGCTGGTGCAATAAACAGCATCAGCCTCTGCAAGGATTCTGTGTCCTCTGCCTCCTTTGCCCCACTCCCCTCCTCTCCACAAACACCTGCCTCCACATCTACCCTTCACTAAGTAAATATGTTAAGGTGTCTTTTTCATTCACTGGTATTGACCTAAAGTGGCAATCAGCCATCTCAGTAAGTTGTGCTTTATTAAGTCCTGGTCTGGTTCGGATTTTGAAGTGATTTTGTACCTCCCCTTGTGAAATGGGTGCAGCACCTGCCCAGGTTCTGTCTCTACAGTCTAGCTACTGGAGCTCCTTCCCTTGGCCTCTCACCCTTATGCCCATGCAAACCTCCAAAAAGCTAATTTGCAAAAAATTTTGCCTGTGTTTGCCTGGTGGCTCCTCTCTCCTTTTGGAGCCAGGCTGGAACCCCTGGGTTCTGGTTCCAAGGAGCTCTGCTCCTCCATGTCTGCCTACAGAAGGACTATGTTCCTCAATTTTTCTAATTGTTAGGCTTGGACTATGATAAGGCCAGCAAAGTGTCTGCGGCAAAAAACAAATAAATAAAAATTAAGGGAGTTCCCGTTGTGGCGCAGTGGAAATGAATTTGACTAGTATCCATGAGGATGCAGGTTCAATCCCTGGCCTTGCTCAGTGGGCCGAGGATCCGGTGTTGCTGTGAGCGGTAGGTCGAAGATGTGGCTCAGTTCTGGCGTTGCTGTGGCTGTGGCATAGACCAGCAGCTGCAGCTCTGATTTGACCCCTAGCCTGGGAACCTCCATATGCCACAGGTACAGCCCTAAAAAGACAAAAAAAATTAAGGAAGCCCTCACTCTTAGGTGCTAAACCTGCACTTGCAAGACCCTGAGGGTGAGAACTTCCTTAAATTTTGCTCCCTTGGTTCCTTACTTGCCTTAAGGAGCCCCTACTGGGAGTGTTCAGGCTTCTGGGGTCTGAAATAAAATCTTATGAAATATGCCCTAAAATAGAGTTCCTGTTGTAGCGCAGTGGGTTAAGAATCTGACCTATGGAGGTGTGGGTTTGCTCTCCTGCACACACAATGGGTTAAAGGATCTAGCGTTGGAGTGTCGTCATGGCTCAGTGGTTAGCAAACCCTACTAACATCCATGAGTACGCAGGTTCGATCCCTGGCCTCACTCAGTGGGTTAAGAATCTGACATTGCAGCAGCTGAAAATTGGATTCAATCCCTGGCCCAGGAACTTCTATACGCCACAAGTGCAGCCTCTAAAAAAAAGTGCCCTAAAAGCTGAGTCCTGAGTCTGTCCTTGAGTAGACACCCCCTTCCCTGTCCCCCAACCCCTCATGGAGGGGAAGCTAGAAGGAGTCCGAGGTAGGTGGGACTGTGAGATCCATATGAGGATCAAGGATGGGAGTTCCCTTCATGGCTCAGTGGTTAACGAACCCAACTAGGATCCATGAGGATGCAGGTTCAATCCTCGGCCTTGCTCAGTGGGTTAAGGATCTGGCTTTGCCATGAGCTGTGGTGTAGGTTGCAGACATGGCTCAGATCCTGCATTGCTGTGGCTGTGGTGTAGGCTGGCAGCTATAGCTCCAGTTAGATCCCTAGCCTGGAAATTTCCATATGCTGCAGGTGCAGCCCTAAAAATACAAAAACAAAAAAAAAAATGAGGATCAAGGATCAGAGGGGACCCCCCCCCACACACACACACACACTCATGAAAATCATGTTGAAGGAACCACAAAGTGACCTGCCAGCGGAGGGAACCAGACAGTAATTGGGACCAAATGCTGATGCAAAACACAGAACCCTGACCCCCACTGCAGCCTATCCTGGGGGTTACCTAGCCCTTCCCAGAGAGGTCTGGAGGGATTTATGGAAGGCCAAGTAGAAGCAGGAGGGGATTTTGCTTTTGTTTTTGTTTTTCTTTTTATGGCCCAGCCTACACCATATGGAAGTTCCCAGGCCAGGAATCAAACCCAAGCCAGAGTTGTGACCTACACCACACCTACAGCAATCCTGATCTTCAACCCACTGTGCCAAGCCATAGATCATTGAACCAGCACTTCCACAGAGACAAGCTACTGTGCCACAGTGGGAACTCCAGAGGTAGGAGGTTTAAACTCCAGGTCTCTGCAAGGAATTAGCTGTGAAAGTGGACTATTGTGAGACCAGGAGAGTCAAGGCAGTAAAAGATGTGTGTGCATGTGCATGCATGAGAGAGAGAGAGAGAGAAGGGGTGGTCAGTGTGTGTGTCCATGCCTAGACCTCACTACCAGCCCAGGCACTGGGTGTCCTTACCCCTCTCTCAGCCTGGCCCATTCTTCACTCTGCAGATGGCTTTATCTTGCCTGACCCCTTGGGCATTTCTCCTGATTTCAAAGATCATCCAGAGACTGGAACCTCCCACTGCAGCTGTGCCTGGGTCACTGTGACCTCGGGAAGAGTTTTCCTTTCTTGCTTCTTTCTTTCTTTCTTTCTTTCTTTCTTTCTTTCTTTCTTTCTTTCTTCTGTTCTTTCTTCTTTCTTTCATTCCTTCCTTCCTTCCTTCCTTCCTTCCTTCCTTCCTTCCTTCCTTCCTTCCTTCCTTCCTTCCTTCCTTTTTTTTTTCTTTTTAGGGAGGCACCTGCAGCCTATGGAGGTTCCCAGCCTAGGGGTCGAGTTGGAGCTGTAGCTGCCAGCCTACCCCACAGCCACAGCAACACAGGATCTGAGCTGTGTCTGCGATCTACACCACAGTTCACAGCAACACTGGATCCCCAACTCACTGAGCAAGGCCAGGGATTGAACCTGCGACTTCAGGGACACCAGCTGGGTTTCTTAATCACTGAACTATGACGGGAACTCCAGGAAGTGTTTTCTTGAGTCTAGCTGGAGGAGCACGTACCTCTGCTCACTGCCCCCTTCTAGCAATTTGCCAAGGATGGTCCATGTGGACAGGAGGCGGGGTTAACCAAGTACATGGTGAGTGTCCTTCTGTGTCTGGGAGGGGCTGATCCAGGGCTGGGGGTCTGTGTGTGTGTAAATGGAGATGTTCCCAGATTGTTTCTGGCTGAGTCTTCTGCACTCCCTGCATGTCAGAGAGGCCTGAGCTCAGCGGACAAACACCACCCTGGCAGCTGGCTGGCAGACCATTGTTTTCAGGAGGTGTTTCCTCACTTGAGAAAAGGTAAAAACAAAGTCGAGTTGACTAATGCTTCTGAGCCTCACCTCCCCCACGTGTGAAGTGATCCCAAACTCCCCGCCTCCCGTATTTCTTCTCCCACCTCCCCCAGGGCTGGGGAACCCAGGAGGATCCTGACACTTTGAGATCTCTGGTAGGCAGGCCTCTAGCCTTGGCTTGCAGCCCTCCAGTGACTTATGCCCCCCACAGAGACTAAGAGGTGATAAAAAACAGACAGACTTTGGAGACCGGCTGAAGAGTGGTGGCCTAGGGAGTCTGAAGAAACCGATCATAAATCAGAACTGCTAGGGCAGACCCCACACCACCGGCCCCACAGCTTTGACAGTGATGGGGAGCAGAATACAGAATGCGCCACCCCAGAATGTGCCATTTCCACACATGGATTATTTTGAACTGAAGACAATGGGGATCCCAGAGGGCTCAGGAGGAGCTTTTTACATCTCTAACTGTCTAAAAGAATTTAGAGAGGGGCCTGTCCCAGAAGAGGGCTATTACTGGAGGTAACTTTTCAAGTCAGGAAGACTTATCTGCGTGGCCTGACAAACATTTATTTACCAAACATTTGCTCTTCTCATCTTCCTGTGAATTGTCTTCCTCCCTTTTGAAGCCCCTGACCCCTACCGCCTTCTCCTTAGTTCAGATAGTATATAAGCCTCAATTACTCCTGACTGCCCTTGCGAGTTTCATGTTTCTATCAGGCTCCCATAATGTGAAATTTATTTTTCTCCTATTAATCTGTCTTATGCCAATTTAATTATTAATCCAGCCAATCAGTGGAAACGAATCTGACTAGCATTCACAAAGATGCAGGTTCGATCCCTGGCCTTGCTCAATGGGTTAAAGGATCTGGTGTTACCCTGAGCTATGGTGTAGGTTCCAGACACAGCTCGGATCCCACTTTGCTGTGGCTGTGGCGTAGGCCAGCAGCTACAGCTCCAATTTGACCCCTGGCCTAGGAACCTCCACATGCCACTGGTACAGCCCTAAAAAAAACCCCCCAAAATATTATTTATTCAACCAAAGAAACTAGAAGAGAAAAAGGGGAAAGTTTCTTGCCCCTGCAGCAGTGTCTGGGGCCATGCCAGCCAGTGGGGTGAGTTCCAGGGAGGGAAGTTCCAGCTCAGAAACGACCTTTTCCCAGCAGAGCCAGGGGTCGTGATCAAGCTTTCCAGGAGCTAGTGAGTTTGCAGTCACTGAAGGAGAACAAGTAGAGAGTGGCCCATCAGCAGGGCTGTGATGACTTCCGAAAAGGTCCCCCAGAGGGGCCCTGGCTGCTGAGATGGGACTCTTCTCTGGGAGTGTGGCCAAGAGGGGTAGCTCTTCCACAAGTCCAACAGGCCTGAGAGAAGACTGCGGGCCGGAGGGATGGGATATCCACTCTCAGGACAGGCTTCTCCTCTGGGCATTAGTGGTTGGCCCTTGCTTCCTCCCCCAGCTCTGTTTCTATCCCAGCTCCTGTCATTTG
Source organism: Phacochoerus africanus (assembly GCF_016906955.1). Taxonomy (NCBI): domain Eukaryota; kingdom Metazoa; phylum Chordata; class Mammalia; order Artiodactyla; family Suidae; genus Phacochoerus; species Phacochoerus africanus. The sequence continues at coordinate 59,663,169 of NC_062552.1, read as the reverse complement.
ATTCACTCATTCTCACAGCCAGGTGAAGGCAAGACTGCTGTCCACAGGCCATCTGCGCCCAGCTAAGGAAACCCCCACTGTCCAGCATCAGACCAGAACACCACAGGCACCTCAGACTCGTCAGGCCTGGGCGTTATCCCCCTCTAGCACCTCTTGGACGCAGGTGAGTGATGCGCTTCCCTTCTCAGGGCCCAGCTCTGCTGCTCAGGTGAGGTGTCTGGACTCAGACTCAAAGAACTTGGGCCTCCTGTGCTGCCGGCCTCACCTGTTCCAGGGGGAACTGCTTCACAACCAGGGTCAGGAGGGACGAGGCTTCGTCCATGGACACTGATAGGGAACAGGGTTCAGTGATACTGCACAGGGGAGGTGGGGGGGTGGCAGAAAGGATTTTCTTGAGCCCTGGGATCCTATAGGTGGCCCTGCTCTCTGCATGAGAGGCAGGACCTATTCAAATGAGATGCAAATCAACCCTGCAGTGCTGGAGCCAGTCCCTGGGCCTTTCTTCCCCCTCCTCCTGCCTGACTGTCACAGGGGAGCCCTGCTGGGGCTGAGCAGTCACCTCTGGGGCTCCCAGCTGGGTCAGGCTCCTGCCCTCAGCTTCACCCCCAGAGAGCTTCTTTCTCTCTCACAGGCTCAGTTTCCCCACTTTAATTATCTCTAAGAGCTTGTTTCAAGTGAATCCAGGTGGGAGGCTGTCCAGCCGGGACTGGGATGGGGAGGAGTAAGGGCTGGGAGGTCTTAGAGGCCAGCGAAAGAAGGAAGCAGTCTTGGCCCTGGAGCCTCACATCCCAGCCATGGGACAGCCAGCCTCTGGCTCGAGGGTGACAGGTGATGGGCCTGAGGGCGGTCACGAGGGTGGGGACAGCTTGTGCTAGTAATATAAAGGGTCAGGACTGTGGGAGCTGTGTACTCCAAGCTAGGCAATGGGCGGGGGACGGAAGTGCAGAGAATTTCAAAACAGTAACAAAATAGAATAATATCTATCTGCCTTTTATTCTCATCATGTATTAGCAGTTCTACACCCTATCAGTGGTAAAATACTCCTCTCTGAAAGTCCTTTATTGGTTGAAGTAGAATTCTAAACCATTGTTCCAATTGCTGTTGAATTTTTATTATAAATAAAATAAGCTTCAAATTAGCACCTTTTACTGCTTATTCATTAATAAATGATGTGTTCTCCAGGAGAGCTCACTCAGCGGCTGTTACACACGAACTCCAAGCATTTGCAGTTCCTAACTGGCCCGCCTGTGCTTTTTTTTTTTTTTTTTTTTTTTTTTTTGCTTTTTAGGGCCACACTCACGATGGCATATGGAGGATCCCAGGCTGGGGGTCGGATCAGAGCTGTAGCCACCAGCCTACGCCAGAGCCACAGCAACATGGGATCTGAGCCGAGTCTGTGACCTACACCACAGCTCATGGCAACGCCGGATCCTTAACCCACTGAGTGAGGCCAGGGATTGAACCTGCAACCTCATGGTTCCTAGTTGGATTCATTTCCGCCACGCCAAGTCAGGAACTCCCCTCCTGCACTTTCTTTGCTGTCCCGTCTCCAGTCTCTGTGATATATATTCCTGCATTTAAACAGTGGATTCTATTTGTTCTCTTGTGGCTCAGTGGGTTAAGCATTTGCCATTGTTATTCCAGTGGCTCAGGTCCCTGCTGTGGTGCCAGTTCGATCCCTGGCCCAGGCACCTCCACACACTGTGAGCATGGCCAAAAAAATAATAATAATTAAACAGTGGATTCTAAATAAGCAAGGATAGCACAGTGATTGTACAGGCAAAGAAACAACTTGAGGGCCTTCAATTCTGCCACTCTGTATACAGCGTGGAGATTTTATTTGTGAAAGGAGAGTGACGTGGAGGTCTATTTTTGTTTGATATATGAAAGCTTTAGTTTATTTTGGAATGTCATCATTTCGTTTTGCAATTTTTTTTTTTTTTGGTCTTTTTGCCATTTTCTTGGGCCGCTCCTGGGGCATATGTTGGTTCCCAGGCTAGGGGTCGAATCGGAGCTGTAGCCACCAGCCTACACCACAGCCACAGAAACGTGGGATCCAAGACACATCTGCAATCTACACCACAGCTCAGGGCAACACCGGATCCTTAACCCAGTGAGCAAGGCCAGGGATCAAACCCACAACCTCATGGTTCCTAGTTGGATTCGTTCACCACTGAGCCACAACAGGAGCTCCATTATTTCACAATCTTTACAGCGTAATCACATAGAGGAGGGAAGTCTGCCATCCTCTTTTTCGTGGCGCCTCGGAGGCGGTTGGCCGCTTGAGGACGAAGCTGAACATCTCTTTCCTGGCCACTGGCTGCCAAACACTCATTGAACTGGATGATGAGTGAAAACTTCGTACCTTTTATGAAAAACGAATGGCCACAGAAGTTGCTGTTGACGCTCTGGGTGAAGAGTGGGAGGGTTATGTGGTCCGAATCCATGGTGGGAATGACAAACAAGGGTCCCCCATGAAGCCGGGTGTCTTGACCCACGGCCGAGTCTGCCGGCTACTGAGTGAGGGACATTCCTGTTACAGACCAAGGAGGGCTGGAGAAAGAAAGCGCCCATCAGTTTGAGGTTGCACTGGGGATGCCAATCTGAGTGTTCTCAATGTGGTCATCGTAAAAAAAGGGAAGAAGGATATTCCCAGACTCACGAATACTACGGTGCCTCGCTGCCCGGGGCCTAAAAGAGCTAGCAGAATCCGCAAACTTTTCAGTCTCTCTAATGAAGATGATGTCCATCAGTATGTAGTGAGAAAGCCCCTAAACAAAGAAGGTAAGACACCTAGGACCAAAGCACCCAAGATTCAGCATCTTGTTACTCCACGTGTTCTGCACCACGAATGTTGACGTATTGCTCTGAAGAAACAACGTACTAAGAAAAATAAGGAAGAGGCTGCAGAATATGCTAAACTTTTGGCCAAGAGAATGAAGGAGGCCAAAGAAAAACGTCAGGAACAGATTGCCAAGAGACAGAGGCGATCCTCTCTGAGAGCTTCTGCCTCTAAGTCTGAGTCCAGTCAAAAATGAGATGTTCTAGGAGGTCCCGTTGTGGTGCAGTGGTTAACGAATCCGACTAGGAACCACGAGGTTTCGGGTGCGATCCCTGGCCTTGCTCAGTGGGTTAAGGATCTGGCTTTGCCGTGAGCTGTGGTGTAGGTCACAGACTCGGCTCCGATCCCACATTGCTGTGGCTCTGCTGTAGGCTGGTGGCTACAGCTCTGATTGGACCCCTAGCCTGGGAACCTCCATATGCCGTGGGAGCGGCCCAAGAAATAGCAAAAAAAAAAAGGTATGTTCTAAGAGAAACCAACAAGTAACATCAAATCTTCAAAAAAAGAACGGTCTGCCGTGAGTCAAATATGCTCACTGTGCCTCAGCTTTGGCGGCTCTGCAGAGGGGGACTGGGCTAGTTCTCTACCCTGGGGGACTTTGACGTCATGGGGAGGGCAGGGAAAATGCCCTGGTATAAGAATGGCCTGGGGACCTTCACAGCCCAGGAGAGGTGCTCCCTCCCCCATTCCAGCTGTCTTCATGTGTGGGTGAAGTGCCCTACTATAGCCTGCAGCCACCCTATTGCACCAGATGGGAGGGACCAGAGATGGGATGGCTCCAGCTTAGCCCTAAGGAAGCTCTGATAAGGAGCAAAGGCCCCAAGTGCCCCAACCTTAGCCAGAAAGAACAGTCTGGAAGCTGTCTAAAAAACTCATGGGTGTCCCCCAGACTGGGCCTGCATCTCACATCCCACCCTGCCCTCTCCCCTATAATGAGTGGAGGGGTACAAAATATATCACTGTGTCCTAAGGACTATTTTGAGCTAAAGATATGTGAGAATCAGCAGATACAGGAAGAGGATGAATTTCCCCTTATCTGCCTAAAAGAATTCCCCAAAGAATTCAAATGTCATAAATTCCCTCCTGGGAGTTTCACAATCAGAGAAGGTTGAGTCCGGTCACCTGAGACCAGGATAAGAATTCACCTAAATAGACCTTGTCACTCTCATATCTACCATCTATTCTCCCATTTATCTTTCCTAAAAGCTGTTTGTTTTACCATAAGTGCCCTTTCTCCTCTTCCCCTATTAATAATTTAATATCTGATGAAGGGTTAATTCCCAAATATACAGAGAATTCATGCAAGTTAATAGCAAAAAGAAAAAAAAACAAACAATCCAATTTAAAAGGGGAATTCTCTCGTGGTTCAGCAGGGTAAGGCTCTGACACTGCCACTGCTCTGGCTCTGGTCACTGCTGTGGCTCAGGTTTGATCTCTAGCCCAGGAACTTCCAAATACTGTGGGTGTGGCAAAAAAAAAAAAAAAAAGTGCAGAATAACTGAATGGATATTTTGCCAAAGACAAACAAATGGCCAAAAGGTACATGAGAAAGTGCTTGGACATCACTGATCTTCAGGGAAATGCAAATCAAAACCACAATGAGATATTCACCTTACACCTGTTAGAATGACTGTCACCAAAAAGACAAGAAATAACAAGTGTTGGTGAGGATATAGAGAAAAAGAAATCTTTGTACACTGTTCTTGGAATGTAATTGGTACAGCCACTGTGGAAAACAGTCTAGAGCTTCCTCATAAAATTAAAAAAAGAGCTACCTTGGAACCAGCAATTCCACCTCTTGGCGTATATCCAAAGGAAATGAAAATGAGATCTTGGGGGTTCCATCATGGCTCAACGGTTAATGAACCCAACTAGCATCCATGAGGACATGGGTTCAATCCTTGGCCTCGCTCAGCAGGTTAAGGGATCCGGCGTTGCCGTGAGCTGTGGTGTAGGTCTCAGGCTCAGCTCAGATCCCATGTGGCTGTGGCTGTGGCGTAGGCCGGTGGCTGCAGCTCTGATCCGACCCCTAGCCTGGGAACCTCCATATGCGTAGGCGTGGTCCTAAAAAAAAAGACAAAAAAAAAAGAAAAGAAAATGAGATCTTGAAGAGATATCTGCAACCCCATGTTCATGGCAGTATTATTCACAAGACCCAAGATATGGAAACAACCTAAATGTCTATCAATAGATGAATGGATAAAGAAGATGTGAGATACGTGTGTGTAGGGGGGAGGGTGTATATATACACCCATCCCCACACAAAAACACACACTGGAATATTAATTAGCCATGAGACAGAAGAAAATCCCGACATTTGTGACTGCAAGTATGGACCTTGAGGACATTATGCTAAATGAAAGAGCTGGTGAAAGGCAAATGCTATATGATATCACTTATGTTTGGAATCTAAACAAGTTGAACTCATAGAGATAAAGTAGAATGTTGGTTGCCAGGGGTTGGGAGGGTGGGGGAAATGGGCAGATTGGTCAATGAGTACAAATTTCCAAGTATAAGATGATTAAGTTCTGGGGATCTAATGTACAGTACGATGATTGTAGTTAATGATGCTGCATTATATACTTGCAAGCCGCTGAGACAGTAAATCTTAAATGTTCTCACCACAAGAAAAAAAAAATGGTGGAGTTTCACTGTGGCTTAGCGGTAATTAACCTGACTAGGATCCATGAGGATTCGGGTTCCATCCCTGGCCTCATTCAGTGGGTTAAGGATCCAGGGTTGCTGTGAGCTGTAATGTAGGTTGCAGACATGGCTCGGGTCTGGTGTTGCTGTGGCTGTGGTGTAGCCTGGGAACTTCCATATGCAGTGGGAGCGCCCTAAAAAAAGCAAAAAAAAAAAAAGAAATGTGATATAATGGAGGTGTTAGCTAATGCTATATGGTAATGATTTTGCAATATGTGTATCAAGTCAACACACCATACACCTTAAACTTATACTGTGTTATATGTTAATTATATCTCAATAAAATTGGAAAACAAAATAAGATGGTATATAAGCCCCAAGTTCTGCTTCTTTGAGCCACATTTTCTGTGAGCTCCTGTTTACATATGCAAATAAACTTTATCTTTTCTCATGTTAACCTAGATTTTTCTCCCCCAGGCCAGGGGTCAAACCCATGCCAGAGCAGTGACAACACCAGATCCTTAACCTGCTAAGCCACATGGGAACTCCATGTTTGTTGTCCTGAGGCATATGCAGGTTCCCAGGCTGGGAGTCAAATTGGAGCTGTAGTTGCTGGCCTATGCCAGAGCCACAGCAATGCCGGATCCTCTACCCACTGAGCAAGGCCAGGGATCCAACCTGCGTCTTCATGAGTGTAGTCGGGCTGCATTAACTCTGGAACTCCATGTTAATCTGTCTTTTGTCAGTTTTTTTTTTTTTTTCTTTTTTGTCTTTTAGGGCCGCACCCTGGGCATGTGGAGGTTCCCAAGCTAGGGGTTGAATCAGAGCTGTAGTCACTGGACTACGTCAGAGCCACAGCAACATGGGATTTGAGCCTCATCTGCGACCTACACCACTGCTCACAGAAATGCCAGATCCTTAACCCACTGAGCGAGGCCAGGGATTGAACCCATGTCCTCATGGATGCTAGGTGGGTTCGTTAACTGCCGAGCCACGACGGGAACTCCTGTCTTTTGTCAGTTTAACTCACAAGCCCCCAATCACTGAATCTTTGCAGGTAGAGGAAAAGTTTTTCCTCTCCAAAAAGATTATGATAAAATAGTACCAATAAATAAAAATGTATTGAGTGTGTACTATATGATGGCCCTGTTATAAAACTTCATGTATGTTATCTAATTTAATCGTCCCAACAAACTTTTCAGGTGGGCACTATTGTGGTTTTTTTGTTGTTGTTGTTTCTTTTTGTCTTTTTAGGGCTGCACTTTTTAGCAGCTAGGGGCTGAATCAGCGCTGCAGCTGCCAGCCTGTGCTACAGCTGCAGCAACTTGGGGTCCGACCTTCATCTGCAACCTACACCACAGCTCACGGGCTCCTTAACCCACCAAGCAAGGCCAGGGATTGAATCCACATCCTCATGGATACTAGTTGGGTTCTTAACTCACTGAGCCACAACAGGAACTCTGGTGGGTGCTATTGTTTTTTGTTTGTTTGTTTCATTTTTGTCTTTTTGCCTTTTCTACGGCCGCACCCATGGCATGTGGAGGTTCCAGGCTAGGGGTCCTATTGGAACTGCAGCCGCTGTCCTACACCAGAGCCACAGCAACACGGGATCCGAGCCGCATCTGTGACTCACACCACAACTCATGGCAATGCTGGATCCTTAACCCACTGAGCAAGGCCAGGGATCGAACCCGCAACCTCGTGGTTACTAGTCAGACTCATCAACCACTGCGCCATGATGGGAACTCCTGGTGGGTGCTATTGTTAATACCACTTTATAAATGCAAAAATTACAACTTTAAAGAGGTTAATCTGCATATGGCACAGAGAATAAGTGGTGGAGTGGTGGATCTGGGATTTGAACCTAGAGTCACACCTAGAGCTCAAGCCTATGCGCTGGGCCTGAGCCACATGTGCTGTGAGTCCTGCTTCTGGCTCTGCTTCCACTAGCCTCAGTTTCCCTGTCTTCACTGTGGGGTGGCTCTATCTCTCCTAGCTCTGATGGTCCACAAGACACAGGGGCTGGCAAGGAGGAAAGCAGCTTAGGTGTGACTTGTCTACAAGGTCAGCAGACAGAATGTCATGCTACAGAAAGAAGCCACTGGCTGCCAAGGGAGGGTTCTGGGCTCAAGACCTAAGGCGTGGGTGTCCCCCCATCTCTGCCATTGCCTTGCTGTGGACCTTTGGGCCAGCTGCTTGCTCTCTCTGAGTCTCAGTGCCTTCATCTCTCATCTACTTGGTCCTCCGTCTACAGGATCCGAGGAGAGGGTGTAAACTATACAACACATACTCAAAATGTAGAGTGTGTGACTGCATGCATGATGACTGTCAAGTCTTGGTGATATGGTGACCACAACATCTTATCAGCATTAACATGTGAGGGTTGATTAATTTGCGTATTTGTCAGACCTATGGTCAAACTGGCATATATGCACTAATCTTGTCAAGAGCCACACCTAAAGTTTAGTTAGTTTGTACGAAGCAGGAGTTCCCATTGTGGCATAGTGGAAATGAATCTGACTAGTATCCATGAGGATGGGGTTTGATCCCTGGCCTCACTCAGTGGGTTGGGATCAATCTGGCATTGCCGTGAGCTATGGTGTAGGTTGCAGATACAGCTCGGATCTTGAGTTGTTGTGGCTGTGGTGTAGGCTAGCAGCTCTAGCTCCGATTTGACCCCTAGCTTGGGAACTTCCGTATGCCACAGGTGTGACCCTAAAAAGCAGGGAAAAAGAAAATTGTACATAGCTAATCATAGCGAAGAAATGAATGACAGTGCCCTTAGGGGAACAGTGCTATAATAAAAATATTAATATTATACATGATATTTATGCTGTAGTATATACTATTATATAATAATTTTATATGTAATATACATGTAATACATATGTTATACACATGTATTATTTAAATACATTATATTTTAAATTTTTATATAAATTTATTCATTTGTTCATTTATTTTTTAGGACTGCACTTGCAGCATATGGAGGTTCCCAGGCTAGGGCTGAATCAGAGCTACAGCTGCCAGCCTGTGTCATAGCCACAGCAATGCGGGATCCAAGCTTCGTCTGTGACCTACACCACAGCTCATGGAAACGCTGGATCTCTGACCCACTGAGCAAGGCCGGGGATCGAACCCACATCCTCATGGCTATTAGTCAGATTCGTTTCTACTGCACTACAATGGGAACTCCGTAAATGTTTATATAAATTTAAATGTATATATATTTATGTTTTCATGTCTTAGAACTCCTAAAACCCTTGGAATTTCCTGAGTGATAGGAGTGTCATTATTATTCTATCATACTCCTTTGAATGTACTTGAACTTATGTTAATACCTCCAGGTGGGGCCTCTAGATAGTTTCAGGATGGTGGCCGGTCATTCTAGCAAATTATTGAACTTGGGAGGGGGGAGCTGTGGGAACCCCTGAATTTGTAATCAGCCCAGCAGAAGTGTGGGTAACCCAGGCACCCCCTTTGCAACTGGCTTCTGAAGTAGGGTCTGTCTTGTGAGACTGAACCCTTCAGCTTGCAGGATCTGACAATAAATCCAGGTAGATAGTGTTGGAATTGAATTGAATTGCTGGACACCCAGTTGGTGTTGGACAATTAGTTTTTGGAACTAATGGAAAAACTCCATATAGTAACCAATTACAAAAAGAAAGTTGCCTCTTATAGAGTATAAGGACCCTGAGCTTTCTAACCTCCATGCTCTGTTTCTCAGCAATATGCAAAAAAAGTTTGAAATAAAGGGCAAACCTCTGTCAGGAGGCTCTGCGTATTGCTATGAAGAGCTTCAAACCAGATTCGATGCAGAATAACACTCTAGGCAGCCACCACTGTTGGCAACAGAGAGAGAGCATCTATACCTGTAAATGGATCACCGCAGGCATCCACCTAGAGTTTAAAGTACTGTGGTCCTTTTAGTCTTGCCCCGAAGGAATGTGTATGTGTGATGTACATAATAATAGAGACTTTTATCTGAATAGATGGAATAATTCTATATGGAGATCTCATTATTATAGAATAATCTATAATAAATACAAATAATTTGGAAATGCGGCCCATCTTATCCCGGGTCCTCTGAAAAACAGCTTTCTGCAAGGATTAAGGTGCTAATACTTTATTTGAGAGGTGCAAGCCCAGGGTAGCAAGGGTGAAGAAAAAAAAGGTGGAATAAAGCAGATTGCTAGGGGAGTCTCAGCACGCACCCAAGGTTTTGCACCCCCAAATGCTATTCTGGTCGGGTTCCAAAGTTACTTTAAAACCAATAGAATTAGTGTGATGCATTCACTGCAGGTTGACACACAGTATCTCCATCTGTGAAAAGAAGGTGCTGGCTGAGGATGACCTTCCCCCCAGAGGCCTCCCTCCTCCAGATCCCACTGTTTGCTGGGAGGGAAAGGCCACCACGGGCTCAGCAGAGCTCATTCATACCTCCATCTACTACTGTCTGTGACCACACACTCGAGAGCAGCCCAGCCAAGACCTGATAGCTGAATTGACATTTCCAGGTGCCAGCTATAGGGTACCAGGGACCCAGAAGTAAATCAAACCCTGTCTGCTCTTTGATTACTATTACTACTAATAATAGCCACCCCCTATTGCCGTCTTTTATTACAGCACAAGCTTTGTGTCTGGCACATAAATATACATACACACACATGCATCTTGTTTAAATCTGACCACAACCTTAAAAAATATGCATCACTTTCCCATTTTACAGATGAAGAAACTGAGGCACAGTTGTTTTCTGGACCTTGCTTGAGAACACCAGGTTAAGAGGGGCCTGCTTTAGGAGCTCCACTGTGGCTCAGCGGTTAATGAACCTGACTAGCATCCATGAGGACGTGGGTTCAGTCCCTGGCCTCACTCAATGGGTTAAGGATCTGGCGTTGCCATGAGCTTCAGTATAGTTTGAAGACACAGCTCAAATCTTGCATTGCTGTGGCTGTGGCATAGGCTGGTGGCTGTATCTTCGATTTGACCCCTAGCCTGGGAACCTCCATGTGCCATGGGTGCAGTCCTAAAAATACCAAAGGGGGGGGGGAGGGGCCTGGTTTAGACTAAAAACTCTATGGTTTGAAGTTCTTTGAAGTCAAAGAACAGAGGGATGCCCACAGTTCCTCTATGGTTTGAAGTTCTTTGAGGTCAAAGAACAGAGGGATGCCCACAGTTCCTTAACTGGCAGGTGTACTCAATATGCTATCAAGTGGTTTATGGACACTTTAAAGCATCTGGACACCCCTGAGAAATTAAATCCATACCACCCTGGTCTGTGGTTGATGCGGTATGAAAATCTCCCTTTCCAAATTCTCATCATCAGGAAGTTGATGCCTGGGACACCACGGTCATTCCCCTCAAAGGAACAAGCAACCATTCTTGATAAGTAGAAATGTTTTTTTAAGCCAAGAAGCTGCTGCTCTAAATTTGCTAAAACTGGGTTAATATTTGGCTTCAATCCTCAGGACAAATATCAACATAGAGAAAACTTTTACAGTTGTGGGAGCTCTATAAACCAACAAACACAACCAAAATTATATGTTGTGCAGGTGGACAGTGAATTGGGTGTTTGAAAATGTTATCTTGGAGTTCCCGTTGTGGCGCAGTGGAAATGAATCCGACTAGGAACCACGAGGTTGTGGGTTTGATCCCTGGCCTCGCTCAGTGGGTTAAGGATCCTACATTGCTGTGAGCTGTGGTATAGATTGCAGACGCGGCTTGGATCTTGCGTGGCTGTGGCATAGGGTGAGAGCTGTAACTCCAGTTTGACCCCTAGCCTGAGAACCTCCATGTGCCACAGGTGCAGCCCTAAAAAAAAGCCAAAAAAAAAAGAGAGAGAGAGAGAGAATGCACCTAAAATTTGAGTTTCCATCATGGCTCAGTGGAAGCAAATCTGACTAGAATCCATGAGGACACAGATGTGATGCCTGACCGAATTAGTGGTCAGTGGGTTAAGGATCCGGCGTTGCCATGAGCTGTGGTGTAGATCACAGATGCTGCTTGGATCTGGCCTTGCTGTGGTTGTGGGTAGGCCAGTGGCTACAGTTTCTATTCGACCCCCAGCCTGGGAACCTCCCTATGCCGTGGGTGCGGCCCTAAAAAGACCAAAAAAAGAAAAAAGAAAGAAAGAAAATATTACCTTTCACTTTTTTAGAAGCAAAAGACACATTAAAAAAATTTTTTTTTCCCTTTTTCTTTTTTCTTTTTTGGATACCCCATGGCATATGGAGTTCCCAGGCCAGGGATCAGATCCAAGCCACAGTTTTGATTTACCTCAAAACTACAGCAATATTGAGTCTTTAACCCACTGTGCTTGGCTGAGCTGGGGATTGAACCTATATCCTGGCGCTGCGGAGATGTTGTTAATTGCATTGTGTGCCACAGCAGGAACTCCAAAAGACACTTTTTTTTTAAGGGCCATACCCACAGCATATGGATGTTCCCAGGCTATGGTCATTTTGGAGCTGCAGCTGCCAGCCTATGCCGCAGCCACAGCAATGCCAGATCCAAGCCATGCCTTCAACTTACACCACAGCTCACAGCAACACCAGATCCTTAACCCACTGAGCAAGGCCAGGGATTGAACCTGTGTCCTCATAGATACTAGTTGGGTTTGTTACCACTGAGCCACAACCGGAATTCCACACTTTTTAAAGGATTTACAGAAAGAGTTCCTGGAGTTCCCCTTGTGGTGAAGCAGAAAAGAACTTGACTAGTAACCTTAAGGTTGCAGGTTCCATCTCTGGCCTCGCTCAGTGGGTTAAGGATTCAGCGTTACTGTGAGCTGTGCTGTAGATCACAGACTTGGCTCAGATCCTACATTGCTGTGACTGTGGTGTAGGTGGGCAGCTGTAGCTCCACTTGGACCCCTAGCCTGGGAACCTCCATATGCTGCAGGAGCAGCCCTAAAAGCCAAAAAAAAAAAAAAAAAAGAGTTCTTGCTGTGGCATAGTGGATCTGGCATTGCCACAGCTGTGGTGTAGGTTGCAACTGCAGCTCAGGCTCAATCTCTGGCCTAGGAACTTCCATAAGCCACAGGTGCAGCCAAAACAAAATTGTTTTTAGATTTACAGGAGTTCCCAACATGGCACAACAGGATTGGTGTGTCTTGGGAGCGCTGGGACGCAGGTTCCATTCCTGGCCTAGCACAGTGGGTTAAGAATCCGGCATTGCACCAGCTTACGTCACAACCGTGGCTTGGATCTGATCCCTGGCCCAGGAACTCCATGTACCACAGGACGGCCAAAAAAAAAAAAGAAAAAAAGAAGCCAGGAAAAGAAACTAAATCTAAATCAAGCAGATGAGGAGTTCCTGTCATGGCTAAGCAGTTAACGAACCTGACTAGCATCCATGAGGAAATGGGTTCAATCCCTGGCCTTGCTCACTGCATTAGAGATCCAGCATTGCTGTGAGCTGTGGCCATGACTGGAACTCCAAATGCAATTCTTTTTTTTTTTTTTTGGATTTTTAGGGCTGCACCTGTGACATATGGAAGTTCCCAGGCTAGGTGTCGAATTGGAGCTTCAGCTGCTGGCCTATGCCACAGCCACAGCAACATGGGATCTGAGCCGAGTTTGCAACCTACACCACAGCTCATGGCATCACCAGATCCTTAACCCACTGAGTGAGACCAGGGATCAAACTTGCGTCCTCATGGATGCAAGTCAGACTTGTTTCCACTGAGCCATGACAGGAACTCCCCAAATGCGATTCTTAAAAAACAAACAAAAAACAAAAAAACAAAAAAAAAAGAAAGAGGAAGTTCCCATTGTGGCTCAGTGGTTAACGAATCCAACTAGGAACCATGAAGGTTGCGGGTTCGATCCCTGGCCTTGCTCAGTGGGTTAAGGATCCGGCGTTGCCATGAGCTTTGCTGTAGGTTGCAGACATGGCTTGGATCCCGCATTGCTGTGGCTCTGGTGTAGACTGGTGGCTACAGCTCCAATTAGACCCCTAGCCTGGGAACCTCCATATGCCGCGGGAGCGGCTCAAGAAAAGGCAAAAAGACAGAAAGAAAGAGAAAGAAAGAACAGAAAGAAAGAGAAAGAAAGGAAGACAGAAAGAAAGAGAAAGCAAGAAAGCAAGAAAGAAAGAAAGAGAAAATAAGGAAAGTGGCACAATGCAAATATGAGACAATGCAGATCATTAATGATAAGTGCTGTTGTGATTTGACAAGTTTTGCCAAGCTTCAATGCTCTGTGAATGCTTCCCCCAAAGCAGGGGAGATTTCTCCCTGAGGAGGGTTTGTGAGTCTCCCTGGCCTTCCTTTGGCCCACGATCCCCAAGAATCTCTGACTTGAGGACTGGAGTTCATCAGGGAGGATCCTGTAGGACCATTCTTCTCTTGTTTGGATGACACATACAGTCAGAGCTGGCTTCATGGGTCTGAGACCAGGGCAGCTCACAGGGCCCTGCACTCAGAAGGGCACTGAGTTTGGTTTAAGGCACTGAGATTGATCAGCATCTTGAAATTCTTCAAAATTTTATCTTTGAATTTGTGTCTTGTAAGCAAAGTTCAGTGGGGTAACAGAGCCAGTTTCAGGGGGTTTGGGGCCTCCTGCTCACAAAGTGATCCTACTTCCTGCCACCTCCCTGCCTCCCTGGAACAAGTTCTCATCCTTTGGTGCAAGAGCCTCACCTGGCCTCCTCTTCCTCCCCACCCTACAACCACTGGCCTTCCTTCTCTGGACAGGCAGTAATATGGTGCATTCAATGGGGCCATTTGACCAGGGCAAGCTGCTTTCCCACTCCTGTCTGTGAGCCTAGAGCATCCATGGATGGGACATGGATGGGGAATGTGGGCCTGCAGGAAGGTAAGATGCCTGACTTGCCTTCCTGGAGCATCTGTCTGGTGGCTGACAGAAGGGGCAACCTGGTAGTCAGTGGACCCCATGTGTATGGGCCAAGTCTTGGGGCTTGCCCACCTGGGAGGGTGTGCACTTGTCCTGTGAGTATCTCCCAGGCTGGAAGAAGGGTGGCATTATATAAGTAAAAAGAACGTTATGATGGGTTGAAAGAGAAATCACAGAAAGAAGGAAACAGCTTTAGCTTTCCCTGCTTTGGGAACAAGGGACCCTGTGATTTCATTTTGCACTAAGCTTGGCAAATTACGTAGCCAATCCTGTATGCAGTGTTGTGCTGGAGCTAGCTCTCACTGGCTCCCAACTCCGCGTTCAGTGATGTCAGGTTAGAAGCTTGAAAGGGCCCTGGTGATAATATTAACAGGACAGAAATCAGGCAAATGCTGCAAAACAGGACTTTTTTTTTTTTTTTTAAAGAGTTGATTGTTAAACATTTACCAGCACACCATTGCCCAGAGTACTCAATAATGTTGGAGGCTTCTTACTCTTGTTATTTTTATCGGCTAAACTGGGCAGGCCCAAACAGCTAGGGACATGGTGCAGAGCCATGGGAAGAAGGTTAGGGAAGGAAACAGTTAAGTGCCCAGGCACTGACCCAAGCCATCTTGCCACCATTTCAGAGATGAAGAAACAAGCTCAGAGAGGTAATGGATTTGGCCAAGACCACACAGCAGGATACTTACCAAGCTCACATTTAGCCCTAAGGTCCTAGCTCTTAGGAGAGGCTCTTTAGAGCACATGTCCCTGTCCTTTGCACAGTGCCTAGCACAGGGCTCTGAACTTTAGGAATAAACTGGGATGAGATGGAGAAGGCAAGAGGGGAGCTGGGGGAAAGTCTCAGAAATCCCTCTCTTACATGTTTGTCCTCTTTCAGGATCCTAATGACCTGAGGCAGAGGTCTGGACAAATGGGCTGCAGGACAGAATGTTGCAGCAGCCACTGACTAGATCAGAGGCACAAATATTTGCTAAGCCCAGGGGCCTCCCAGACATGCTGGCAGGGTTCAGGGAAGGGAGTGTATGGAGCCTCTCCTTCTGGAGCCAGAGAATCCAGGAGAGGGAGAAGTCCCTCGAAGAGGTCCTCCCTGAACCCACTGGCTTTGCCAAGTTTGTATACAAGCCCCTCACACCCTCAAGTATGTAAAGTCAGTTGCAAAGCACCTTCTCAGCTGTGAGCAGAATAGGGCGATGACTCTCATTTTATAGATGAGGAAACTGAGGTCCACAGAGGGAAGAGAGAACATGCCTCAGGACTGGGAAATGGGAGAGCCTGAAGTGGAGGTGGGAGGAGAAAGTTCACCCCCAACACCCACAGTCTCTGATCCTGCATCTGGTCAGCTGCCTTCTGCTCCCGCCCTGCCCCCTGACTCAAGGACTGCTCTTGACCCTCACTGGCCTGCACTAGGTAGTTGCTAGTCCCTGACTGACCCCTAGATCCTCTTCTCTGTCTAGACCTCCTGTCGCCTTCCTTCTTGCCTCTCCCGAGGGCTGCTTTCTCCCCAGGGAAGCCTCTCCTCTCTTCTTAGCTCCTGGCTCAGGGAGCCCTTCCTGCCTCAAACCCTCCTCAAATCTTGACCGTCATGCCTTATCTAGCTCTGACCTGGCCTCCAGTCCAGGAAGCCCTCCTGGACTGCCCCTGTTCACAAGGTTCTTGCCCTCTCGTAACTAGGAGCATGAGGGGTCTGGGTCTCTCTTAGAAGTAGGAGTACAGCGGGGATCTGGATCCTAGTTGCAGCAGCTCTGTCACCAACTCCCTGGGTGGTGTGGGGCCACCCTGCGCTCTCTGAGCCACAGCTCCCTTATCTGGACCCAGCTTGCCTGCCTCATCAGGGAACGGAGAGTCTGCTGGGAAAACGTTGGCAACGGGCACGGGTCACAGCTGCTGGGGTTCTGGTTGGCATCAGCATGGCCCCATTCTTGGGCCCTGTCCAGACCCACTGTCATCCAACCACACACACACTGTCTGGAACTTCTGCCTCCCTTGGCGGGGGTCGGGGGGTCTGAATCTTCCCTGAGAGTTCAGCTGGGGTGGGTGCCAGGAGCACAAGCACTCCTGCTCTCCTCCACTGGCCTCTGTGAGCCAGGCCTGTGGGGCTGGGAGGGGCTGCCAGGAGAGGCTGGAGGCCACCTGGAGTTCCAGCCCCTAGGCGGTTCTGCCCTTCAGCCCTCCAGGGGGTTAACAACTCTTCCAGATCAAGAGCAAACTCCACCTCCATGCCAGCAAAATTAGGAAGGGGCCCTGGGAAATACTGGCGTTTTTTTCCCCAGAGGCTGACTTTCGGAAGGCCCAAATAAGTGCTCCCCATGATGCTAGACTCACAGACTGTCACAGCAATACAATGCCTGCTCCTCATCTTACAGATGAGGAAACTGCCACCTTGAGAGGTGCAGGGACTTGGCGCTACTGCAGCGGAGACGATAGTACGTTCAGAAAGGAGGGCCCTCATCTTGAAGCTGAGTGCGCGTAGCAAGCTCCAGCTTTTTATTTAGTTTGAATGTTACTTTGAGTTGCTCTGGGGACTCAGGCCCTTCCAGAGTCACCCATTGACACCTCACTGCTTCGGGTCTTAGAATGTCTAGGGGTGAAACAAGAATCTGGACTCTCGGAATCCCACGGAGTACCTCTCCGTGTACTCTCGCTCAGCCAGGAGTGTTGGGGCTCCGCGGGGCGGGGCGCGAGCCGGGGGCGGGGCCGAGCGGCTGTGACTCCGCCCCTGGCGAACATCCCCGGGAGGATAAACGCCTGGCTCCCGTAAACAAGCGGTCGCGGCTCCTGGGGCTTCCTTCTCCTGCAAGCCAGGCGCCGAGTTACATCACGGTTCCCGGGAGCTTCCTGCCCCGGCGGCCAGGTCCCTGCGGCCCTCGCTTGCCCGCAGCCTGTGTCCGAGGAGCAAAGGGCCGGCGAGGCGCCTCCCTCCCCGGCCCTCCAGGGCCGGAAAGCCTCCAAGTTTTCTCCGGAGGCCCCTGGGACTTCATTGAAATGGTGTTCAGCAGGAGGGAAGGGGCTCCGCCGTGGCCGCACAGGACCTACGCCTCACTTTTCTCATCTGTGAAACCAGGGGGCTCCGTTAGGGGTTCTGTGCCTCCCAGCTGGGGGAAGGAGACGTGCGCCCAGGGCGAGGGGCCGCCCTCGAGATGGCTGTGACTCGGAGCCGGCTCTCTGCTTTAGCAGTGTAGTGGGTGCTCGCAAAACCAGGTGTGGCACACCGCAGACTCTCTCCTCCGAGGGGCCTGGGTGACCGCTCAGAGCAGGTATGCCTTGGTAGCATCCTAGCATCCCCCTCTCCCGACTTGCGGCGGGACACCGACCCTCTGGTTAAAAAGAAGACCTGCCTGCCACCCTCACAGCGGGTTTGTGCCAGCGCTTTGGAAAAGGTATTGGGTACCCTTTGGAAAAGGAAGAGGGGGAAGATTGCCGCTCAATATCGGCAGCCTGCACCTCGGAGCCTGATCTGAGCCACAGGCTGCCTGAGGAGGCAGAGGGTACACCCCCACCTCCACCTCCCAGGCAGACGCGGAAGCAGAGTGTGGGCCTGAGCTGGTCAAGCAGGCAGCAGAAGGGATACTTGCTGGATCTCTAGGAGCTGCCGGCCCTGGGACTCCACGATTTGGTGATTCTGCATCAGCGCTGTCCAATAAGGTAACCACTAGCCACGTGCGGCTGTGGCCCTTTTGAAATGTAGTGTAGGGACCTATTTGGAACCCCAGAGTTGGCATGAAGGTTATTTTAAGCTGAAGACGTTTGAGATTCAACAGATGCAGAAAAAAGCCGCCTGGGAGCTTCCCTTATCTGACGAAAAGCAGTAACTTCTGGGAAATGAGGCTACCATAAATCCCCTCTCCAGGGGAGTTTCATGGCCCTGAAGAAGAGGAGAGGCCATTCATACCTGTATAGACAAATTTTAATCACAATCTTTCTTATTCTGTCGCTTCTCATAAAAACCCCCTAAAGAAATCTTTTTTTTTTTTAATAGATATTTTCCCCCTCCCTTTTCCCTTCTACCTTAGGTTTGTAAACCTTTCTCTTTAATCGTTTAAGGAGCCAGCTACTTCCTTTGTTGGCTCTTCTGTGTGTACGAAATACACTTTTCTCTCCTGTTAATCTGTCTTTTGTCAGTTTAATTCTCTGGCCTCTGCAACTGAATCTGGAGAGTAGGGGAAGTTTTTTTCCACCCTTGCCGTGGCATTGATATGTGCAAGACATGTAAAATATATGGGGCTTCAAAGACTTAGCTTGAAGAATGTAAAATATGTCATTAATAATCTCATAGATTGATTACATGTGAAACAATATTTTGGATAAATTGGGTTAAATATATTAAAATTAACTTCACTTGTTTTCTTCTTACTTTTTTGTGTCCACTAGAAAATTGTGAAAAAACATATGTGGCTGGTATGACATTTCTGTTGGATTTTTCTACTAAAATGTCAGGTGTCTTTGGGTTTACGTTTACCAGGCAACATCAACACAGCTTTATTAACTGAATGCTGTGTGTCAGGTCCTGGGCAGCTTGTGTGTGTGTGTTGGGGGGTGGGGTGGATGGAGAAGCCTGAGGCACTGTGCCAGTCCTCAGGAAGTTGCCAGGCCCCTCTTGGCTCCCAGCTCAGCATGGCTCGGTCCTCCCACAGTCCTGCCTCCCCTCCTCCACAGGACACTCAGGCCAGCAGAATGCTGGGCAGAGGGTTCTGGGGCCTGCCAGGGCTCTGGGAACTCAGGGAAGGAGCTCCTCGCAGGCCAAGGATTCAGAAGACTCGTGTGGCCAGTGGCCAGAGACCATGCCTGGCCCTTGGGAGCTATTCCCATAGCCAGGACCACAGATGAGCCTTTTAGCTGCCCAGTCCCAGGTCTCACTGAACAGCACCTCCTGGCCATCTCTTAGTGGCGGCAAAGTCCTCTACCAGCTCTGCCAGCACCACCTGCACTGAGGGAACCATCTCCCCAACTCTCATCCTCTTTCCGCCTTCCCATTCCCCAAGCTCTGCTAGATGAAAAGATGTTCCTGAATATCATTCAGGGGTACAGGCTAGACACACACACACACACACACAAAACCCCACACAACTTCTGCAGCTGGTATTTCTGATTAACAGCCCACACCTGGTAATTTGGAGGGCTGGTCCTGGTTGGTATGACCCAGCTTTAACCCATGCAGCTGATATGAATGTGACAGCTTTACAGCCCTGTAAAGCTAACCAGACTTGTACATAGTTAAACAACATTATCTGACATTCCTTTTTCTTCTATATAAACTTGCTCATAATAGTAATAGCTAACAATTTTATCATGTTCATTGTGTGCCAGGAAATGTGTTAGTAGCTTATACATATTAATTTATTTAATTTGAATTCAGTTAGATTTTAGGCACAACTATAACCCTATGATGTAGATACCATTGTTCCTGGATGAGGAAACAAAGGCACAAAGAGGTTAAATCAACTTACTTAAGGTCACACGGCTAGAAAGGAGCAAAACTTGGATTGAAACCAGGCAGTCTGGCTTTAGAGTTTCTGCTGCAAATCACTTCATTACACAGCTTTTCCCAGAATAGTGGAGGAATCTATTGTGTTTTGTTTTCCTTGAATGGGTCCTTTACTAACGAGTTTATGATAAACCTGTAACATGTGCTCACCACCTGAAACATATCTGAGAAGGAGTTCCTGTCGTGGTGCAGGGGAAACGAATCCAACTAGGAACAATGAAGTTTCGGGTTCGAGCCCTGGCCTTGCTCAGTGGGTTAAGGATCCAGCATTGCTGTGAGCTGTGGTGTAGGTCACAGACTCAGCTGGAATCTGGCCTTGCTGTGACTGTGAGACTGGTAGCTGGAGCTCTGATTAGACCCCTAGCCAGGGAACCTCCACAAGCTGAGGGTAAGGCCCTAAAAAGACCAAAAAATAAAAATAAAAAAATAAAACATATATGAGGAGTTCCCGTCATGGCACAGCAGAAATGAATCCGACTAGGAACCATGAGGTTTTGGGTTCGAGCCCTGGCCTTGCTCAGTGGGTTAAGGATCCAGCGTTGCTGTGGCTGTGGTGTAGGCCAGCAACTATAGCTCCCATTAGACCCCTAGCCTGAGAGCCTTCATATGCTGCCGGTGCAGCTCCCAAAGCACAAAAAGACAAAAAAAACAAAGACACTAGTGAAAAAAATAAAACACATCTGAGATTGGCTTTAACAGATTAAAAATCGTGAGGTGGGAAAGCGACCAAACTCAAGGGGAAGAAGAAAAAAAAATCCCCCCCCCACACACACAAGAAAAAAGAAAAGAAAGAAAAAACCCCAGAGGAATAAATCTTCCTATCATTCTTTGCCCATTTCTCTCCCGGGGCGGGCAAGAAAGCACTGTCTGAGAAAATAAATAAATAAATAAAATAAAATAAAAAAGAAAGCACTGTCTGGGAAGGGGTGTAGCTTGTTAAAGGAGAGCAGCTGAAGGTTGTCCAGGCCTGGCTTGACAGGTGCCCTCGGTTTAGCAAGCTGCCTGAGCTGGCTCAGAAATGCCAGGACAGAGCTGGTTTTCTGCCGTGGGGTGAGAGAGCTAAACTGCTGCTAATGAGGGTGGAGAACAAGCATTTCAGACGGAGGTTGAGAGGACCCTAGAAGATGTCAGCAAGCTGTGTGTGACCTGAGTTAGTTGACAGGACAGGAAACAGCTGAAGGGTTTTAAAACCACTGTTTCCTCGTCTGTGGTGCTTAGCTGTGAAGTTGTTCCTTGCCGTCATCCTGAACTTTGGTCAAAGCCTAAGACCAACGGTGCTTTGTGCGGGTCAGTGCTAGGGGCTGGAGTAGGGGGTTGGGGTCTAGCTTGGGGAGAAGGGGGCCTGGAGGCCACTGGCACAGGGTGAGCTGCTTGGTGGGAAGTCTGCCTGGGGAAACAAGCCACTTCGCCAGCCTCAGAGTTACGGGTGGGGCGGGCTGAGGGGACGTGGTTCCTGGGTTCCTGCCACTTGCAGGTTGGGCGGTGCACAAGGGGGTCCATCCTGAAACCCAGCACATGCTCTGCTCCCCTGTCAGGCGCCCTGGCTCGGGGCTCTGTCTGCCCTGAGTGGTGCCTTTTCACAGCCCATGCGGGCTGGCAGCAGCCCTGTGTGGAGCTTCTGCTGAAAGCTGAAAACTTGAGGCTCCTCGGGCAGCAGCGGCTTGGGTCCCACACACAGTGCTGGCCCTCAGCTGCTGCTCTAGACTGTGCTGAGGCAGTGAAAGCCCCATCGGGCCTCTCCCGGCTTCATCCTGACTCCTGACTCGGCCTCTCGCCTCTTTCTGGGGCGGCCCTAGGCCAGCCTCCTCTGGGCAGCCTGCCTCTGCAAGCGTCCAGCCTGTGGGACCTCAAAGGCACAGAGATGGGGCCCAGGACGGGAGCATCGAGTGATACACAGTGAATAGTACAACATCTGAGTTTGCTAATTGGGATTTGGTTTGGTTTCGTTTTGAAGAAGATAAAGCAAAGTCAAGGGTTTTTTCATTTATCCACTCATTTCTATTATTTATATGGGCCCCAGATACATTGTTTTTCTAATTTAGTCTCACAATATAGCATTAAGCATTTTTATTCCTAAATCACAGATGAGGAAACTGAGAAGCAAGGGGTAGCTGGCACCCAGCTCCTGTTTGAAGGGCGCGGGTCTTCCTGTTTGATTGGGGTGGGGCTGTGGGAGCCCAGGCTTCCTGCGGGAGAGGGTGAGCCAGTGAGGGCTGTGCTGGTGCTTTTCATGCCCTCCCATTGTCAGAAAGGAAGAAAGGGGTAAAAGCCCCATTTCAGACATGAGGAAATGGGCCAACCATGTCCAGTGATGGGCCTGAGGTTGCCAAGCTTGGCTGGGGTACAGGCAGGATGCAAACTTGCCTTTGCTAGTCCGACAGAGGAACTCCGTGTAAACCTCAAAGAGTGGGTGTCAGGGATGGGGCTGGGAACGGTGGAGGTGGGGGAGCAAAGTCAGAGTAAGGGGCAGTGGGTGATTGAACACCCCCACCCCAACACCCATCCTCCCTGCTCCTCCTGGTTCTGGGCCAGGAAGGAGAGGCGGGTGTGGAGGAGGATTCTTTTAGGGCCCTCCCAGAAGGAACGTGGCTCAGCAGAAATGAATCTGACTACCATCCATGAGGACACAGGTTCAATCCCTGGCCTCGCTCAGTGGGTTAAGGATCTGGCATTGCCATGAGCTGTGGTGTAGGTTGCAGACACTGCTCAGATGCCACATTGCTGTGGCTGTGGTGTGGGCTGGCGGCTGCAGCTCCAATTAGACCCCTAGCCTGGACACCTCCATATGCCTTGGGTGTGGCCCTAAAGAGACAAAAAAAAAAAAAAAAAAAAAAGAATGAGTGGGTGAGTCAAGGAGGGAAGGAAAGAAAGAATGAGAGGCCGCGTGCAGCCCGGCCGGGAGGGCTCTGTTCTGGGTGCCGTAACAGGAGCAGCAGGAACACAGGGCTCAGAGTGAGGAACCCAGGGCTTGCCTGCCTCCTGGATCAGCTGCTGGCAGGCAGTGAGACCTTGAGCAGGTCACTTTGCCTTGGCGTCCTCCTCTGCGCAGCAGGCCTATTAACCCCTATTAACAGCTCGGGATACTGTTCACTACAGTCCACTAAGCTTCATGAATGTAAGACTCTGGACTGATGCTCTCATTGTCCACAAAGAGTCAACAGCCCTGGACAGAGTCCACAGGCAGGGGGTGGGCAGGAGATGGGACAGGAAATGGGGAGGGGTAGAGGAGGGAACGTTTCAGCCTGTGTGAGGGCTGGGGAAGGGGGCAGTGGACACCGCGGGGCAGGCCTGTTACCGGAGAGGGATTGCCCTTGGTTGTCCCCCACGTGCACGTGCACTTCGGCTGCACAGCCCAGCTCACCACCCGCCTTGTCGAGCCCCAGCTCATGCTGGGTTCCTCATATTCACAACCTCACTTAGTCTGCCTGATTGTCCTACAAGGTGGGTGACAATTATCCTAATTTTATAACCACCTAAGCTGTGCTTCAGGGAGGTGAAGCGACCACCCAGGGCAATACAGCTGAGAAGCAGCAGAGGCAGGATTTATGCAGAGGAGCAGGCACCCGTCTTCCCAGCCCCTCTAGTTCCCCTGGCCCCAGGAGCACATTCTCAAGCTCAAGGAGGGCCTGCTTTGTGAGGCCTGTCTCAACTTGTCACGGGGAGCTCAGTGTCCTGGTAGAAGTGTATTGGGTCACAGCAACAGTCTCTGGCTCCCTGGGGACTGGCTCCCAGCCACAGCCCGGGGTGGGGGGGGGGGTGGTGAGCACGCCCCCTGCATGCAGAGTCATGGAGTCAGCCAATCTGGGAGCCCCTCAAAATCCATAGGAGTTGCTGGGGACCAGAGGGGTTGGAGGAGTAGATGAGAGGTGGCCCTGGTTCTGGGAAGGCCCTGCTGAGAAATAAAGGTAGCTTTTCATGGGGACAGACACGGGCTGTGGTCCAGCGTCCCAGGGAGTTGCCAGGCCTTGCACGTCCAGGTCAGATCCACTTCAACCAGCATCCCCTGCTACCTCCCACAGCCCTCCCAGCCCAGCTGAGCAGTGGCCACAGTTGCCTCCAAATGCCTTCACAAACCTTTTGTCCTCATGGCTTTATGATGCCCCTTCTGGGGACAAAGGGGGACTGTGGTCACAGGCAGGGCTCAGGCTGACCAGAGCCCGACACCTCTGCCTTCCACTGTCAGCACTTAAGAGGCGTGGGTCAGAGGAAGCCCCTGTGGACCTCTGGAGGGTGCCACTCAGCAGATCATCATGGGCAAGGAGGACTGTGCCGGGGCAGTGGGGGCCCCTCTGATTGCTCCCTGGAGACAAGGAGCCATGTGGGTTTCCAGGCCCCTTCCCCTTAACTGAACACACCCACCTCAAGGCCTTTTGTCCCTAATAGGATTGTCCCAGTGCGTTTCCTGGTTGTTGCCTCAGAAGTGAGATAGGAACATGGACATGGTGCTGGGAGCCGGAATGGGGATGAGAATGGCCTGGGAGATGTTATTGGAAGGACTGGCTTGCCGCCCCCTCCCCTCCAGCATTGAGCCTCTGGAGGGAGGGGAGCCTGGGGGAGGTAGGTGGTTTGGGCTTTCCGGCCACCACCCTGTGACTGACTCACAGGACTTCTCCTTCCCAGAAAAGGAACAGCAGACCTCGACCCGGCACGTTCCTGGGGTTCCAAGATCTTCTCAGGAATTGGCCTGAGTGCTTACTGCCTGCCAGACCCGATCAAGTGCCTGGCCACTGGAGCCTTACCCCGAACTTGGGGCAGGATCATCATCCCTTAGTCAAAGACCTCACCTGAGTGGTCCTTGGAGCTGAGAGAGGTAAAGGGCCCTGCTGGAGGCACCTTGCCATGAGTGGCAAGTGGGGATGGGAGATGAGGTTAAGCAGCTGGTCGCTTTTTTTTTCACCAGAGCATCCTTAAGAAAGCAAAGCTTATCCTGAGGAAGGAGGCATTAAGAAAGTGTTTGGCACCAGAACAGTGAGGAAGCAGTTTTAAAGCAGTGGGACTTTTCTTTTTTTTTTTTCTTTCTTTTTGTCTTTTTGCCTTTTCTTGAGCCACTCCCATGGCACATGGAGGTTCCCAGGCTAGGGGTCGAATCAGATCTGTAGCCACCGGCCTATGCCACAGCCACAGCCACAGCAACGTGGGATCCGAGCCGTGTCTGCGACCCACACCACAGCTCACGACAACGCCGGATCCCTAACCCACTGAGCAAGGCCAGGGATTGAACCCACAACCTCATGGTTCCTAGTCGGATTCGTTAACCACTGAGCCATGACCAGAACTCCAGTGGGACTTTTCTTGACTGAACTGCTGGGGCAGAGCCACCGCACCCCGCCCCCAGTCAAGCAACTTCCTCAGTGGCAGCCTATTTGCCTCGCCTGCTGTCAGAGCTCCGTCTCACAGCTGACCACAACCCACCCTCAGCCCAGGGCTGCCCCAGGCTGCGGGCTTTGGCTTGGGGTGAGGCTGACTTCCTGCTTGTCTGTGTCCCCTGCCCTGTCCACACTGGCTGGTTTCCCAGGCCTGACATGCCCCACCCCCAAGCCTGAGCAGTATCTTGGTGGGACCCCCACCCCTGTCAAGACCTCTCTCCCTGGACCAGTGCTGCTCTGAGTCCGGGAGGAGGGAGATTAAAGCTGGCTTCCTGTGATGCTCACTTCCTGCCCTGTGGTCTGGGTACCACTGCTACCTGCCTCCCACCCCCACAGCCCTGCTGCTCACCCCAACACCCCGCATCTTCTGATTCTGTCTGGAACCTGGGGGCAGTTACTATGACTGTCCTTATGTTAAAGATGTGGAAACACTTCAGTCAGGGGATCTCTTGGCTTGTCCCCCACCCCAGAGCCACTCCACCAGGCTTCGGCCCCACACACTCTGACAACCCCTCACGTCTCACCACCTCCTTCTGTCCCCTGCAGGAGGCCCTCTCTGACCCCACCAGCCACAGGCCACCCCCACCCCACCTTCAGCTCCCTGATCTGACTCCAACTGGTTTGGCCTCCTTCCCTAGGAGAACTTGGGGACTTGGCTGTCCTCTTACCCTTCCTCTGCCTATCTCCCTGATATGCCAGGCAGCCAGGGGTCCCTGAATAAGCAGAGCTGGTGAGGAGGTATGTGTAGGTGCTGACAGGAGTCGCAGAGATTGCTGGGAGAAACCTTGTCCTGGGAGGGTCTCCTCTTTCCCCCAGACCCTTACTCCAATCCCACAGGGGCTCTGAAGTTGCTCCATTGCCCTGTACCAGGAAAACCACAGCAGCGAAAGCTGGGGGCACGAGTGTGCGTGCAGGGAGAGTGACAGGGGCCCTGAAACCTGGCCCCTTGGCCTGCCTGAACTTGCCCCAGCCTGGGCTCTGAGGTCGTGGAGACCACCTCAAACCACTTCCCAGGGGACCTGTTCAAAGGCAGACAGGCCCGATGAGGTGCTAATTACCAAGCTAATTGGAGCCCAGTGAGCTGCAGATGGCCTGGTTGACAGGAGAGGAGGGGGCTGACCGCAGAGGGTGAGGAGGGAGTCCGAGGCCCAGGTCCAGAGCGGCTGTGTTTGTTCAGGAATTGTTGATTTACTAGCACTGACCGGCTGCCTTGCAGTGCGTCCTGCTTCTCCTCCACACCTCAGCTCTGGCCCTGGCTTTCCCTCCACGAGAAGAATCGTGTTCTGAGGCCATGCCAGTTGGGTTCACTGAGTATGGGGCGGGGGGAAATGCCCCCGCAGAGCACTCTGCTCTGGGTGAGGGCTAGAGGAGGCCACCCCTGTCCTGGGGTGGCAGATGTGGGGCTGGTGGCCCTCGTGAGAACAGAGGTGATATCACTGAGACAGGTCCTGCTAGAGAAGGCTGGGGCTCATGCCATGCCAGCCCTGACTGTTTTTGGACCTTGCCTGGGGCTCCTGTCCCTGGAAAATGGGCCTGGGTGGCTTCCCGAGGGGGCTGGGGAGCCCAGGAGATGGCTTTGTGCTTTGTGATGACGGAGGCTCACAGATGCGGGATGAGATTAATGTCCACTCCAGACAGAGGGCAGGGGAGTTAGTGTAGCCACTCTGCTGCAGCCAGAGAGGAATCAGAGCACCTGTTCCCTCTGCCAGAGTCCCCCCTTCCAGCCCAGCTTCTGGCACAGTGATTCTCAGCACCCTGGAGCGAGGGGGTCTTTGGTGGCCTAGAGCCAGACCTCAGCCTCAGCAGGGCAGTGTGTGACTATCACTTACATGGGCCAAGGTGTCTCAGGCCACCCCAGCTCTAGCCCCATCGGTTCCCCGTGGCTCCCCTTTGTGGTTCCGCTTTGTGGCTCTATACTCTCTGGAGCCAGACCTTTATCTAGGCTGTGTCCCCCCCCCACACCCACTCCCACCTCTGCAAGCATCTCTGCTCCTTTCTGCCTAGTTAAGTCCTCTCCACTCTGCAGGTCTGGTTCTGTCTGCATCCTAGACTGCTCCATGACCTGCAGCCCCAGCTCCTCCACACCCCTCAAGGGGCCCAGGACCCAGACCAGTGTGTCGGGAGAGAAAGCTAGGAGGCTAAACACTACCCCCCTCCCCCAGGTGAATGCTTGTCCCACTCTCCTTCCTCCCAGGATGCTCTCAGGACTCAACGAGACAATGGCTATGAAAGGCCATGGGTAGTCATACTGGTTTAATAACATGATAATTGTTTCAATTCTCGAGTCCCTACTTCTGAGTCGGGCATGATGCGGAAGTACTTTTTGTGCATATCTTTTCACAACAACCCTCCAGGGCTGGATTTTCTGTTCTCTCCACTTGGGACAGGGAATCAGAGGCTCAGAGAGGTCAAGCAACCCATCCAAATTTACACAGCACCTGACAGTCTGGGAACTCTCAAGTCACTACCCTCACAAGGGGAGGGGGGTTGTTATTTTTTTGCCACCCTGTTTCCTTCTCCCTTTCCCCTCCCTCCTTGCCTGTTATCCTCTGCCTGTGAGTTTGCATCATTACTAGAGCCCCTGGGGTCCAATTAGGGGACCTCCCCAAGGGAGCTGACTGAGGCAATCCTTGCCCTAAGGGGGCCTCCCTGAGCCAAAGTTTTAATTAGCCGTCACTGCTCTTCCTGAAACTCTGACCTGCCATGGCTACAACAGCCCAGGCGGGCTCCGTGACAAGAGGCAGGACTGGCATCTAATGGTACAGCCGAAGCCACCCTAATATGAGAGGGACTGTGTGCCTGGATCCCCATGCCACCACAGCTCCCTAGGCCCACCTCAACATTTACCTCCTTTAATCCATTAAATGGATTCATAGAATAAGTGAATTAAGTGACTTAATCCACTGAATGGATTAAATGTTAATCCATTAAGTGGATTAAATGTTAATCACATTAATATTTATAAAGCTTTTAAAACAGTGCCTATACACAGTAAAGCCAATATGACTTTTTTTTTCTTTTTTTGTTTTTTGTTTTTTTTGCTTTTTTAGGGCCTCACCCACAGCATATGGAGGTTCCCAGGAACACCCTTATATGACTTAAATTTAAAAAAATCTAGTCATCAGGAATGGGGGAGCAAGGGGCAGGGCCAGGGCACAAGGCTATACTTGGACATGAAGATGGCATGTTCCTGGGTCACCTGGCAGTGCTGAGTGACCTCTGTGTGGGCTGTCAGCATCTGTAATACTTGCCGCCTTGCAATGAGGGAAGTTTGTGGCTGAGTATGTGGCAGGGTCTGGAGGAAGCTAAGGAGCAGGTATGAAGAGGGGGCGATGTGCCAGGCACAACACAGCATTTTATAAGCTGTGCACTTCCTAAGGAGACAGGGGTTATCGTACAGATGAGGCTCAGCCAGGCAATCAACACACAACCACTGGGAGGCCGAGCAGGATTGAGACCCAAAGCCCAAGGCCCTATAACCTGGGAAATCAGACTCTTCATGTCCCCACCTCAGGCCACAGGGTGGGGTGAGTGGTCAATGAGGCCACAGGCTGCACCCCCAGCCCCTAAAGAGGAAAAAAAAAGGTGCCCCGCTCTGCTCCCACTCAGCCTCCCCTCAACCCCCTGGAAACCTGAGGACTCTGAGTGTGGCCATTTGTGTAGAAATGGAGACCCCTGGAGACCCCTTTCCTGGTGCAGGGCTGTGAGTCTAAGCTGAGAAAATCATAGGGGTTTCTGAGGTTGCAGATCTGAGGCCCCAGCCCCAACCCTCCCAGGCACATGAGGCCTCCGGACAGTGACCCTGGCCTCAGCTGGCCTGACTGCATGCCTCCCCCACCAGCAACAGTGGCTGTGCCAGGCTGAAGTCAAAGCCAGGGACGAGCCCTTGGCCGCAGTTGCCTGGTAACCAGCCCTAAGTGATGGAAACCCCAGCAGGCCACCAACGAGGGGGCAGCATCCCTAGTGGGTCTTGGGAAAGCTTCAATGGACAGTCTACCCGGCCTGCCCACAGTAGGAAAGGAGGGTGCACTGGGACTGGGGAAGGGGATCCAGGCAGGGCCAAAGAGGTGCTGGGTTTGGCAGCTTTCCAAGACTTATGAACTGGGGAGCTGGAGGAAGGGAATTCCCTATGGAGGCCAAAGCCTGACCAAAGCAAGGCGGGCATTGGGCAGGAGTCAGGGTTGTGGGTACAGACCTCCTAGACCCCAGCCACCATCCTGGAAAGAGCTGTGCTGTTCTGCCCAGGACACAGAGGCTGGAGGAGGGGCTCCCCAGAGAGAGGCTCTGGATGGGAAAGGAAAGGAGGTGATTAGGGAGCCTGGCAGGAGTCCAGGCTTGGGATGGGGGGAGCAGTCTCCTGCAACACCGAGGGGGAAATGCATCAGCTTCCCCCCTTCTCTCAGGGGCTCTCCCCCTCACCCCAGCCTGGAGGCCTCCGAGGAGGGGGCTGCGGGCAGCACGAGGCATGCAGGTGGAGCTCAGCCAGGTGTTCCTCCCTCCCAGGTCTGGGGCTGGGATATGGAGGGAGAGACAATGTCGCAAAAAGAAGGAAGCTGGAGTTCCTATTGTGACGCAGCAGAAATGAATCCGACTAGTATCCATGAGGATGAAGGTTCGATCCCCAGCCCTGCTCAGTGGGTTGGGGATCCAGCCTTGCTGTGAACTGTGTTGTAGATCACAGATGCAGCTTGGATCTGGTGTTGCCGTGGCTGTGGTGTAGGCCAGCAGCTACAGCTCTGCTCTGACCCCTAGCCTGGGAACCTCCATATGCCACAAGTGTGGTCCTAAAAACCAAAAAAAAAAAAAAGAAAGAAAGAAAAGAAAAAAAAGCTGCTGCTATTCATCCTGGACAGGCCTTCAGGAGACTTTGGTTCTAGGCCTGCCTGCCCCAGACCCTGAGCACATGGCTGCCCCTCTCTGGGCCTCAGTTTCCCCATGTTGCCATGGTGGCCGATAGCAGGCTGCTGCTGGTCTCAGGTTCTCGATCACAGTTCCTGAGGGGCTCAGAGGGGGTGTGCAAGGGCTTTAGTGGAGTTTTTCGCAGCAGAGGCTCCTCTTAGGCTCTCACTTTTGGGCCTGGGAAGGTTTTTCTGCCCTTCCTCCCTTTCAGATGGGCAGGGTCCCCCTTTGCCATGAACTCTTCACTCCCACGCTGGTAGGGGAGCCAGGCTTGTAACCAGGCAATTTAGTGGCTAGCATGGAGATTAGTTCACAATACTATGAGACCTTACAAGAGGTGACCAAATCCAGCCTCTTTGGAGTTTTGGAAGGCTTCCTGGAGGAAGGAGTCTGAGCTGAGCTTTGAAGGCCAACAGGAGTTGACAAAGAAAAAGCTGGACAGGAGTTCCCCTCATGGCTTAGCAGAAACGAATCTGACTAGCATCCATGCAGATGCAGGTTGGCCCTGAAAAGCAAAAAAAGAAAAGAAAAGAGGAGTTCCTGTAGCAGTGGAAACGAATCTGACTAGGTACCATGAGGTTGCAGGTTCAATTCCTGGCCTTGCTCAGTGGGTTAAGGATCCGGTGTTGCAGTGAGCTCTGGTGTGGGTCGCAGACTCAGCTCGGATCCGATGTTGCTGTGGCTGTGGTGTAGGAGGGCAGCTATGGCTCCGATTGGACCCCTAGCCTGGGAACCTCCATATGCCAAAGGTGCAGCCCTTAAAAAAAAAAAAAAAAGCAAACAAAACAAAACAAAAAGAAAAGAAAGACCTCTGGAGTTAGGGAGAAACTG
This sequence comes from Phacochoerus africanus, assembly GCF_016906955.1. Lineage (NCBI taxonomy): Eukaryota > Metazoa > Chordata > Mammalia > Artiodactyla > Suidae > Phacochoerus > Phacochoerus africanus. The sequence continues at coordinate 59,632,242 of NC_062552.1, read as the reverse complement.
TTTCCCTGTTTCTTCCAGCACACAGCCAAACCCTCACCTTGCCTACAGTGGCTGGGCTCTGGCACAATGGAGAACTGGGGACCCTTCCCCGACTCAAGGCCCAGTACCCTATTCCTCAGGCCTCTCTCAGGCCACAGCAGCCCCATCCCCACACAAGTGCATATCACCCCGGAGTGCCAGGGTCGATCCTACATCTGTCTCTCTCACTGCACAGGGAAGCAGTGCCAGGCTCCCCTCACTGCAGGCATGAAGTCCGGGGGTCCTCAAAATTTGGTAGAAGGACAGTCAATCCACCCTGGCTGTTAATTTATCAGAGTCCCCCCCACCCCTGCAGTAAGCTCCCCAGACTGTGTGAGGGTTTTTTTTCCAGCCAGAAGCCTGGCAGGCACAGTCTTCCAGAGGGGCCTAGTGAAAGGCCTTCCCCATTTCTTTGGGATCCCCCCTGAGAGACTCTGATTTCCTCTGGAGGTGGGGTAGAGCTCCTCCAGAGTTTGGGGGGCTCCTCACTCCCTGCTCACCCAGGCAGAGTAGCAGGTTACTGCCCTCTCCCCTCCCTCCCGTTGCAGAAGGAAACTCTGGTTTACCAGACCCCTTTGGGAAGCTGTTCACCACACCCTGAACAGATCCCATGACCCTGAACAGATCCCATGACCCTGAACAGATCCCATGACCCTGCCCCACCCAGGCCCTGTCTAACCCAGACCCCCTAGGATGTCCCCAGCACAGGCTGAAAGCCACTGGTACAGCTCACCCCTTGGGCTCTTGGGTGGCAGGATTCCTGACCACCAGCTGTGCCTGAGCCATCTCTCCAAAGGGTTTGGGGCAGGGGGGTCACACAGTCCTGGCAGGGAGAGTCCCAGTTCCTCCATTTCTTGGCTATGTGGGCAGGCCACTTCCCCCTCCTCCTCCAGAGCTACCACGGGTTAAGGACTTACTACAACACAAGCTGTGAACTGGCTGAATCTGCACAAGCCCCGTGACATGTTCTAATCATGCCCATTTGACGGATGAGCAAACTGAGTGGTCACACAGCTCAGAAAGTCACACCTCATTTTGCCGGTTTTTCAAACTCCTGCCTCATGGTTGTTGTAAAATGTAAGCAAGGTCATGTCTATCGAGTGACAGATGGCACAGGGGGTGTTCAAGCAGGAGCTTCTTGCCTTCCTGCCTTGCCCATCCACCAACACTGAGATGCTCCTCTGCTGAGTCGGTGGAAGGAGGGATGAGGGATTGCCGCACTAGCAATTTGGCGGGGCTCCCTGGAGGAGGCAATGTCTTTAGCTAGATTGGAGAGTATTGGGGAGAGCTCTGTTGCATGTCTTGGGGAAAGGTGCCACACTTCGCTGTTTCTCCGCCTATAGGATGGCTGCCAGCACCATGGGGTCCCTCTCTGGGGTGAGCAGAAGCTCCTCAGAGGAAGCAAAGAGATTTGTAAATAGCAGGGTGTGGCCTCATTAGAAACAGAGATTTTTTTTCTTTCTTTTTTTTTGTCTTTTTGCCTTTTTCTTGGGCCATCCCGCAGCATATGGAGGTTCCCAGGCTAGGGGTCTAATCAGAGCTGTAGCCACTGGCCAACGCCAGAGCCACAGCAACACCAGATCCAAGCCATGTCTGCGACCTACAGCACAGCTCACAGCAATGCCAGATCCTTAACCCACTGAGCAAGACCAGGAATCGAACCTGCAACCTCATGGTTTTTAGTCGGATTCATTAACCACTGCACCACCATGGGAATGCCAAGACATTGTTATTAATAACTAACAAGCTGAAGTTCAGGGAGCTGACCTTTTACCTCACTGTCCTCGGAGCCGTGTCTGGGGTCGGGTAGAGGAGGACAATCTGCCCCCAGACCTGTGCAGCCCTCGTGTGTCTCGGCAACAGCTTAGGTGTGAAGGCTGCCTTCCAGGTTTCTCTATGCTACTGCTCAGTGTTAACACTACCCAGGAAGCCCATTTAAGCACAGACCGATCCCTGCTCTGCTTTTGCTCACGCTGTTCTTTGCAGCCACCTCGTATAGGGTACCTTTCTTCATCCAACAAAGGCTTGTAGGCACCTCTCTCTATAGGCTCTGCACATGACCCTTGGGGAAGAGAAGACGGCAGGGTCACAGCCTTCAGGAGCTCACAATCAACTGACGCTAGGAGCTTTTTACAGTTTATAAATAATGTCCCATGCTGGCTTTGTTGGACACTAACCTGGGTTCATGGTTCCCATTTTGCAGATAAGGAGATGGAGGCTCAGAAGGTTACAAAGAGGTTCCCAAGTCCCCTGCCCTGTGACTTGTGTTTTGTAGTCTAAGGTGTTTAAGTGATGCCAAAAATGAATGCACAAGATGCTGATTCCGAAAAGAAATGGACAAGGGAGGTGCCGTCTTTGTGAAGAGTCCCCGAATTAAGACTCAGTGGGTCCACAGATTTTTTTTTTTTGCTTTTTAGGGCCGCACCCATGGCATATGGAGGTTCCCAGGCTAAGGGTCTAATTGGAGCTATACCTGCTGGCCTACATCACAGCCACAGCAACGCCAGATCCGAGCCTCTTCTGCGACCTATACTAGAAACTAAGCCCATTGAGCAAGGCCAGAGATTGAACCCGAAACCATGTGGTTCCTAGATGGATTCATTTCCGCAGCACCGCAATGGGAACTTTGGGTCCACAGATTCTTAACTGCCCCTCCTTGGGCCTCACCAGGCTCATTTTGGCCTGGGTGGGCCCCACTCAGACTCAGAGAAATTGGAGAGAACACCGGCCAGCTGGTCGCACAACCTAAGACTCCCAGACCCTAAATAGAGAACACTGCCCTCTTCCCTCCCCATCCCCGGTACCAGGGTGGAGGCCAGGGAATGGGTGTCTTGGAGGGGAGGGCAGTGTTAGTGAGGAGCAAGTGTGAGAAAGAACTGGAGTTCCCGTTGTGGCTCAGTGGTTAATAAATCTGACTAGGAACCATGAGGTTGCAGGTTCGATCCCTGGCCTTGCTCAGTGGGTTAAGGATCAGGCATTGCTGTGAGCTATGATGCAGCTCGGATCCCACATTGCTGTGTCTCTGGCTTAGGCCAGCAGCTTCAGCTCCAATTAGACCCCTAGACTTGGAATCTTCATATGCCATGGGTGAGGCCCTAGAAAAGATAAAAAGACAAAAAGACAAAAAAAAAAAGAGTGAGGAAGAACAGCCTGTGAGCTGAAGCTTGGCCATGACTCCAAGTCATCAGCTTACAGATGCATTTTCTTGATCCCAGCCTGCTATGTGACTTTGGGAAAGCCTCAGTTTTCTCTGAGTCTCTGCTCCCCAGCTCCTTCTCCAAACTCAATTTCTAAGGGCCCTTCACATCTCAACTAATTAATACCCTCTCTGCTGCCCCAGGTGACCTTCGCTTCCTCTTCCTCTCCGCAGCGCCCAGCCCCTCCTGCTCAGCTCCAGCAGCTCTAGATGCTTCCTTATTCTTGGAACCTGCAGCCTCAGGCCTGCTCTGCCCTCTGACTCAGGTGGCCCTGACCTTTGGGATCTGAGCAGATGGCCTGGGTGGTTTTGCTCCGTGAACTTGTTCTGACCTTTGGCATGTCCACCTGTTCCTTTCCTCCTTCACTGCATACGCCTGCCCCCAGTCCTTGGGCAGCCCAAGAAATGCAAGGAACTACGTTTTTCAGAGAAGGTAACAGCACCCAGCAGCTTCTCGGTGATGGCCACCGAGATGGCCTGGAGAAGGCAAATGGAGACAGCTCTTCCATCCCTCCAGCCCCTCTCTTGGTTCCTGCCTGGGAGTGCTCAACCCAACCCACCTATGTGGCTACATGGAGCTTAGTCCAGTCTTACTGAGGGAGATTTGTCAAAAATGTTCAGAGATACCCACTGAGGCCACTTGGCAAAACTTCCAGCATCCTCCTTCCTGGCTCACTTCAGGGATGGGGAAATCACCCCCTCCTCATCAGGTATGGTGCCCTAACAAGTTTTGAGATATTTTTCTGGAATTTGCCCTCTTTGCTGTATTGCGGTGAGGGAACAGACTAAGGAGACCTTCTCCGGCTCCCTAATGCAACTGTGCTGGCCAAGAGAGCCAGATATTTTAGCTATTTTAGGGCCGCACTGGTGGCATATGGAGGTTCCCAGGCTAGGGGTCAAATGGGAGCAGGAGCTACGGCTACAGGCCCACGCCACAGCCACAGCAACGCCAGATCCAAGCAGATTCTGCGACCTACACCACAGCTCAAGGCAACACCAGATCCTTAACCCACTGAGTGAGGCCGGGAATTGAAGCCGCACCTTCAGGGATCCTAGTCGGGTTCGTTACCTGCTGAGACGGGTCGGGAACTCTGAGAGCCAGTTATTTTAATATAACCTCTTCTAAATCTTAGGACACAATGAGATAATCCCAGTTTGACTAAAATAAGGAAACTGAAGCTCAACGAGGTCAAGCGGCGGGCACAAGGTCACAGAGCTAGAAAAGTGGCGATGAATGAATGATCTGAGTGACTGAATGAAGACGTGTGACGGGCGCGTGGGGCGATGGTTCTCGGAGTGTGCTGGGTTCAGACAGTGCATAGCGCCCGCGGCCGGGGCCTCGGAGGGCTGGCCGACGCAGGCCCTACACACCCCCAGGGCCCGGGGGAGCGCAGGCTCCCAGAGGCGCGGCCGGGCTCTGCCCCCACCGCGCGGGCCGCCCCGCCCCCGCCCCGCCCCCAGCCCGCCCCGCCCGGGACCGCAGACGGCGCCCGGCGGCGGCGCGAACGGCAGCGCGGAGGGTGGCTCCGGGCTCGGTGCTCGCCGCGACTTCCCGCGCAGGGCCGAGCTGGACAAGGACCCTCTGCCTCGCTGGCGCTGGAGAATGCGGCCGCGGTCCCAGGCAGCAGCAGCGGGAAGCCCAGTGCTGTGCAGGTAGGAGCTCGCCCACTCGGCGGGCGCGGAAACTTGGGCCGAGTTTGCGGGCGGCGCGTGGGGAAGGGGCGGGTGGCGCTGCCCCAGGGCGCCCCTACCGGCCGGCCCGGGGATGGAGCGCGCTGGGCCTGGGCCGAAGTGGCGTGGCTCCCGGCGGCCTCGGACCCTCGGCGGGAGCGCTGCCGGGCAGGGGTCGCGCCGCTGCTCCGACTTTCCCCGGAGTTCGAGGCCCCTGGGGCAGGTAGCGTCGTGGAGCTCCGGCGGGGCCCTGGCGCCTGATCTAGTGCGGGGCTGGCTAAGTGAAGCTCAGGCCGAGCCCCCGGGCCTCCTGCGGGGCCCGGCTCACGTGGACTACCCGGGCGGAGAGGAGAGGCCGGCGGGGGGCTGGCCTGGGGGGCCGCAGGCGCTAAGGCTCCGCGGGGCTCTGGACGCGCCCTGCTGGGACGCGACGGCCCTGCGGTTTCCTCGCTACGGCTTGACTCACTCTCTGGCCGCAGCCCAGGCTGGCGAGATCGCCCCGAGGCGGTGGCTGCCCGGTCTCTGCAGCCAGGCCGCCCCCCTGCCCCGATCCTCTCACCAGTCTTTGGGTGTCGGTCCATGGGGCCCGGTGCGCTGTCCTGCCTGCGTGCACACGTGTGCGGGGGCCCGAGTGAGGGGAGAACGCAGTTCTGGCGGGCCGTTTGTGCAGATATGGGTCAGGCACGTACTTGCAGGCACGGGTTTGCATGGGTGGCGGAGGCCTGTGTGTCGTCCTCCTGGGGTGCACGTGCGCCCCAGCGCCGCCAGGCAGGGCATGAGGACACCCGGAAGCTGGCGGGGTCGGGTGCAGCGGTAGCCCCAAAGCCAGGTCAGCTGAGGGCCCCAGGCACAGAGTTATGGGCCAGGCAGGTAGAGGAAAGGGGCTGGAGCCCATCCCACGACCCTTCCCCCTCCCCTGGAGCCTGAGCTGCCCCAAGGTACGGTTGGAGCGGTGGCAGGGCCCAGAGCCTCAGCTGCGGGGAGGTGTAAGAACATGGAAAGGGGGCCTAGTTCAGCCTGCTAAGAGAGTCCAGGCGCTGGCCACAGCTGGGCAAGATCCCTCTCTTCTTCCTGGTTTTGCCCGATGTCCTCCCGGAGACCCCTTAAAAGGTGGAAGAGGCAATGGGGCCACAGAACTGTTTACTCCCCCTGCTGCTTAGGGCAGGGATGGCACAGCGTTGGTGGGGTTTTCTGGACCCTGCCAGAGGTTGGTCCTCCCAGACCAGCTCTAACCTCAACCAGCAAGTAGCTCAGTGGCCCAAAGGGTGATGTGACCCCTGATCCCTGGGGTCCTGCCCTTCCCCAAACAATTGCTTGCCTTTTTGTGTATGCATCAGTGTCAGGGAAGGAGACCCCTACATTTTGGCTACCTTCTTGAACCTGGAGGGGCCTTGCTTGAGGGCATATATACTGGGCTCTCCATCCCCTACTGGCAGGAGGTAGTGTTACCTCCATACCCTTCATAGTCCTCTCCTGTCTCCCCAGAGCCCCTGTCTCTCCTCCAAAGACTCTCGAGGGTCCCAAATGGCCTCACCTTTATTGATTGGGTCCCAAGGGGGTGTCTCAGGAAGTCTCCCGGGCAAAGGGCACGCAATGGGCAGAGCCCAGAAGAGAAGGGGGTGGGTGTGGAGCAGGCCCCAAGGAGTATGCAGAGGAGGTGAGACTAGAGCCAGCACTTAATTAATCCAGAGGCCCCCAAGGGCAGGGGGGCTCAGCACCTCCAAAACCATACAACCTCTGCAAAGTTGCTGTGCAGCGTGAGGCAGGGGAGGGGGGGGGGTTCCCTTTGGCTGCAGAACCTTGTCATAGGGCACTGCTATCAGTATTGTTGCCCTAATGTCCTTCTCTGTCTTCTCTGAAGCATCCGCTTCTCCAGGCTGTCTGAGGTGTTGAAGGATTCTGGCCAGGAGATGAACCATCTTTTTTTCGGAGAGTGCTGCCTGGCTTCCTTGGTGCACTGAGGCTGGGTTGAGGGTGGGCATTGCCTCTATACTACCTTCGGCTTTTCCCATCCCCCCAAATGTGCCAGTCTAACTCTGAACCTGTAGTTGTCATTAGCCACCAGGCTGAAGGAAGGAGAGGGCTGAGAGAGGGGGCTGGTCTTGGCGGATTTGTGAGAGAAACCTGTGACACCTGGCCCATGGCCTAATCATAGCCAGATTGAATTGTTTCATCCTTTCTTAAGCCACCTGAGGGTTTCGGGGAACAGGGCATTGGGGAGGTAGAAGCAGGTCAATGTGACCATAGTAGACTGGCCTCAGATGACCCCTCCTGGGGCACTGGCTGCCTTGAGGAAACCCACACTTGACCTCTCTGGCCCGGGGTCCCAGTCCTTGCCTGGCCTTGCTTGAGGACCTTAGTCTTTCTCTGGCACAAAGTTTTCCCATCAGTACAATGGGGGTCGTTGCCAGCTAGCACTTTGTGACCCTTGGAAGCTCCCTGCCCTGGACTTTTACATCCTCCTACCTCCCTGCCTGCTCCATGGTTCTTTGCTGCCCTCATGTGCCTTGGAATAGCCGCAGCTTAGAGGCCGGGATGGACACAGGCTCTCCCCTGCCCTGCACACACGGCAGCTTCCTGTTGGTGCCACAGCACCACCTGCCGGACAGCCTTTGCTTTCCTGCTGGCGGTGGGTAGGGTAGAGCCTGTAGGAAGGGTTGCTCTGGGCCAACTCTCCTGGGGGACCGCCCTCTAAAACTAAACCCAGTATGTGTGTCCTTGTGGGCCTAGGGACCTGGTTTCCAGCCCTGGTTCTGGCTTTTGATGAGACTGGCAGGTTAGGGGTTCCTGTTGTGGCTCAGCAGGTTAAGAACCCAACATAGTGTCCATGAGGATGCAGATTCGATCCCTGGCCTTAGTGAGTTCAGGATCTGGCATTGCTGCAAGCTGCGGTGTAGGTCGTAGATGTCACTTGGATCTGGCGCTGCCATGGCTATGGCTCCCATTAGACCCCTAGTCTGGAAACTTCCGTGTGTCATGGGTATGGCCGTAAAAAGAAAAAGACAAACAAAAAAGACTGGCAGGTCAGAAAGTGAGATCTAGAGTATCAGAGGAAATATGAATTTGTAGACAATGCCCAATTCCACATTTCAGCTGCTGTGGGCATCTTGAGACCACTATGGCATCTTAGAATAAGAGCTTGTAGTGGGAGCCTACCTCTTGTCCCATCTTTGTCGTCAATGACTTTGGAATGAGTGGATCTACTCATTTATACATGATGAGGGGATGGGGTGGGAGCAGGAGGAGGAGTCAAGTGAAATGATTCTCAGACTGAGCTCTCCAAAGTCCGAAACCCCAAGAAAGGGGTCTTGGGAGTCATGCTGAACAGAAGGGGCTCCTGGAGTGACAGTGGGTATATGTTAGAGCTGTTGTATGAGAATTCATTAAAAAGAAGTGTTCCGAGGAGTTCCTGTCATGGCTCAGTGGTTAACGAATCCAACTAGGAACCATGAGGTTGCGGGTTCGATCCCTGGCCTTGCTCAGTGGGTTGAGGATCCAATGTTGCCGTGAGCTGTGGTGTAGGTTGCAGGCACGGCTTGGATCCTGCATTGCTGTGGCTCTGGTGTAGTTCGGCGGCTATAGCTCGAATTGGACCCCTAGCCTGGGAACCTTCATATGCCATGGGAGCAGCCCTAGAAATGGCAAAAAGACCAAAAAAAAAAAAAGGGTTCCACACCTGAAAAATAAAGTTGGCACATTCTTGCATTCATCCATCCATACAGTCTTTATTGAGCATCTACTGAGTGCAAAGTTCTCAGGCGCAGCAATGAGCCAGCGGGAGCAGCAGCCCTGTGTTGCTTGCTTGTAGCCTGTTCTGACAGCCCCTGCCTCTCTCCCTCTCTCTCCCAGGTCAGCAGTGGAGTAGTTGGGGCCCTGGAGGGCTTGAAGCCTTCACAGTGATGGCGGAGAAGCGGCCACTGGGGACCCTGGGGCCTGTGATGTATGGCAAGCTGCCCCGCCTAGAGGCAGACTCTGGGCCCGGGCACAGCCTGCCCCCCTCTTCTGGTAACCAGGACCCCTGCAGCTACAAGGGTGCCTACTTCTCCTGCCCCATGGGGGGTCCACCCAAGGCAGGGTCTGAGCGGTTGGCATCCTGGACCCCGTACCCACCCTTGTACCCTACCAGCGTGGCAGGACCCCCACTTCGGCCAGACAACCTGCTGACCAGCTGCCTGCTCTACCGCCCACCCACAGAAAGCTCCGAGAAAGTACAGGATTCTGGCCCCGTGGAGCTCCTGCCCTTCAGTCCGCAGGCTCATTCCTACCCAGGCCCACCATTGGCGGCACCCAAGCCTGTCTACCGCAACCCTCTGTGTTATGGGCTCTCCACGTGCTTGGGGGAGGGGGCAGCGAAGAGACCACTGGATGTGGATTGGACACTGGTGACTGGATCCCTATTACCCCCAGCTGACCCATCTTGTTCTCTGCCCCCAGCTCCTGGCAAGGGCCCGTCCCTCGATGGCACCTTCTTGCGTGGGGTGTCTGCTGGGGCATCTGGCAAAGACTCCACAGTGAGCTTCTCCCCATGCCAGGCATTCTTGGAGAAGTATCGCACCATCCACAGCACGGGCTTCCTGGCCTCCAAGTATGCAGGCCCTTACTCTGGGGACCCCAAGCAGGCATTGTCCGAGGGACCTTCCAGTCCTTGGACCCAGCTGGCTCAACCCCTGGGACCAGCCTGCCAGGATGCAGTGCCTACCCACTATCCACTGCCCCACCCCACACAGGCCCTGCCTTGCCCAACAGCCTGTCACCACCCAGAGAAGCAGGGCGGCTATGGCTCGGTGCTTGCACTACAGCCGCTGGGAGCCCCCAAGATGGCCGGGTACCCGGCTGGTGGGCTAAGCAGCCCCTACCTGAGGCAGCAGGCAGCTCAGGCACCCTATATGCCCCCAGTGGGGTTGGATACTTATTCCTACCCATCTGCCCCCCTCCCAGCCCCCTCTCCAGGCCTCAAGCTGGAGCCACCTCTTGCCCCACGCTGCCCACTGGACTTTGCTCCCCAACCGCTGGGCTTTCCTTATCCCCGGGATGATCTTGCTCTCTATGGAGTATCCCCAAGGCTTGGAGGGACACCGCCTTCCCAAAGCAGTGTGCAGCCTGTGCCACAGCCTGGTGCCTTCCAGCGGGCCTGCCAGCCTCTACCTGCCAGCCAGCCATGCTCAGAGCCTGCGAGGCCTGCAGAGAAGCCGGGGCAGGAGGCCGATGAGAAAATGTGGCTGCCCAGCTGCAGGAAAGAGCCAGTCCAGCCCCAGATCGACGAGCACCCTGGGGCACCCATCGTCATTGGAGACAGTCCAGTTCCCCGCACCCCACCGGCACTCCCACCCTGTGCCCAAGAGCGCCCATCTCTTCCGCCAAACGAGGGCACGCTGCCACCCAGCTCTCCACCCATGCCCATCATCGACAATGTCTTCAGCCTGGCCCCCTACCGTGACTATCTGGATGCACAGGCACCCGAGGCCACAGCTGAGCCTGACCCTGCTCCAGCCCCTAGTGAGAGCCAGGACAGAGACTGCAGGGGGTCCCTGCCTGCCCAGGAAGCCCCCTCGAGGGTGCACTCCTCACTTAAGGAGGAGGTGGCACTGGACTTGAGTGTGAAGAAGGCTGCGGCAGAGGCTCTGCCTATCAAGGTCCCTTGTCCCGCAGGGCATGTCAAGCCCACCGCAGCCGTGGATGTGCCGGGCGTGGGAAACACAGTGTCAGATGTGCCCAATGTGGGGGACACGGTCTCAGATCTGCAGAGCCTGAAAAAGATGGTCACAGAGGTCCCTGAGGTGCCCCAGGTACCAGTGGCCACAGAGGCCACACCAAGGACCAACTTCCACAGCTCCGTGGCCTTCATGTTCCGAAAATTCAAGATCCTCCGTCCAGCACCCTTGCCTGCAGCCATGGTCCCAGCTGTGGTCCCAGCCGTGCCCACCTCAGCCCCTACCCCTGCCCAGCCTGCACCCCCTCACACACCCGTGCCTGCTGGACTGAAGATTCTTAGCCAGCCCTTGCCCATGGCCTGCTTCAACCTGGCACTGCCCAGCCCTCCAGCTGTAGCCGTGGCCTCCCCTGCCTCAGCCCCTGCTCCGGCTCCGTCCCCTGCACCAGCACCGGCTCTGACTCCAGCTTCTGTTCCTGCTCCTGCTCCAGTTACAGGCCCTGATCCCGCTTCTCCGACCACAGCAGACGCCCAGGAGCAACAGTTTGCTGGACTGCATGCGTCCCTGTGTGACGCCATCTCTGGCTCCGTGGCCCACTCCCCACCGGAGAAGCTGCGCGAGTGGCTTGAGACGTCTGGGCCTGCAGGCCAGGCGGCGTGGCAGGACTGCCAGGGTGTGCAGGGGCTGCTGGGCAAGCTGCTGTCCCAGCTGCAGAGCTTCGTGTGCACGCAGCAGTGCCCTTTCCCCCACGTGGTGCGGGCCGGGGCCATCTTTGTGCCCATCCATCTGGTGAAGGAGCGGCTCTTCCCGCGGCTGCCGCCCGCTTCTGTGGACCATGTGCTGCAGGAGCATCGCGTGGAGCTGCGGCCCACCACGCTGTCGGAGGAGCGCGCCCTGCGGGAGCGTGCCCTGCGTGGCTGCACCTCGCGCATGCTGAAGCTGCTGGCACTGCGCCAGCTGCCTGACATCTACCCCGACCTGCTGGGCTTGCAGTGGCGGGACTGTGTACGCCGCCAGCTGGGTGAGCATGGGGCGGCCCCAGTAGCCACCGGAGCTGTGTGAGCGAGTGACAGGTGTGTGGGCTGTGTGAGTGGTCACAGCCAGGGGCTGAGGGATTCCTGGGCCTCTGGAAAGAACTCTTGCCTGGGGAGTGGGTTGGCCCTCCATTGTAGGCTCCACGGACCCGCCCATCCCTTTTCACTCCCAGCATCAATGAGCTCCCTCACAGCCTCCTCTGTAAGCCTCTGAACCCGCCAGCTGCTGTCCCCAGGGCACCTTGGCCTTCTCTGGCGCAGCACCCTCCCCGATTCCCCCCTTATCCATGCTCCTCTGTTGTGCCTTTTTTCCGTCTCTGGTGCAGGCTTCTCCTCTGGTGTTTCTGGGGCTCCTACCAGGCCCTGTTTTCTGTTGGAGGTAACCTTGACCCTTTTTCTGTCCTGCCCCACCTCCCCTCTTGGAGCTCAGGCCCCAGATACCTGCCTGCATGCCGGGCTTCTATACCTGCGGCCTCTCTGACCCTTAACCCCTCCCACACCTCACTCCTGAGCTTTTCCCTGAGCTCACTTCCCACCCCAGTCTTTTTCCATCTTAGTGAGTGGCTCTGTACTTAGCCAGCACCCCATTCGCCCTTCCCGAACCCTTGCCCTTTAGGCCTGCAGTTTGCCAGTCCTCCCAGGTGTTGCCCATAAGCTGGAGCACCGTTTTGTGTTTCACTTTTCTCTGCCAAATGAGGTCCATGCGTGGTGTTCTCCAGTGTGCTCTTTTTGCATCTGGAGCATTGTCTGCATCTGGCGCTGCTCTTAGGGAGCAGTCCTGCCTGGGCTTTGCCTCTGGCTCCAGTTCTAGGGCTGGTACTAGACGATGGCACTCTAGTGTGGCAGGGCCCCCTCTGCGCCTCAGCTTCCCCACCTGTTCTGTGGGTCTTTGGATCAGACCATTGGTTTCTGGCCTGTTGAGCCCCTTTCCACTTGTCCTTGCACCCAAACAGCTTCTCCTGAGGGTGCCAGTGTCAGATAGAATGCTGACATCACCTGGGGAGAAGCACGCACTTTTGGCTTGAGGGGCTTGGCAGTTTGGCCTGTAGGCACGTTCTGGGAAGGGTCACGATGTCTGTGACCCTGCCAGGGCCACCCTGACCTGGGACAGTAGAGCCTCTGGTCTAGATGGCCCTGGAGGCCAGGAGATGGGAGCTAAGGGTGTTGGGGGTCTGCAGCCTGACTGTGCGTTCCATTTTCCAGGTGACTTTGACACCGAGGCCAGATCTGTGCCCTCAGAGCCCACCAGAGCCAGAGAGGAGCCGGAGAGCCTTGCCCTGGCTTGGAAGTCGCCTGCCCCCAAGGCCAAAAAGCCGGGGAGGAAGCCACCAACCCCTGGCCCAGAGAAAGCAGAGGCAGCTGCTGGGGGATGGTCTCAGGGCACCTCACCCACCCCTGCTGCCAGCACCAGCCCACCTGGCCCGAGCATGCGGGCACGCTTCCGCAGCCTGCTGGAATCTGCCTGGCTCAACGGCCTGGCACTGCCCACTTGGGGCCACAAGCCCTCGGGACCAGACCGGACTGTGCCACGCCCGCAGCTACTGGGCGGCCAGAGCCACCATCTGTAGTGGTGGTCACTGCTGCTGTTTGGAGATCTGGGAGTATTGGCCACCTCCCTCTGTCAGCCCAGCTGCTGAGGGCCAGGAGTGGACATGGCCTCGCAGTTTCTCTCCTCTCTCCCTGCCCTCACCTCCCACCCCAGGTGGTGCCGAGAGCCCCTGAACTTTTCACTTGAGGGCCTTTATCAGAACGGACTGCTTCCTATTTCTTGGGAGAAACCGTGTGGGCTTTGGAGCCCGACAGACTTGGGCTTGAATCCTGGCTCCTGTGTTCCTTGCTGTGTAACCGGTGGGCCACTTCCTCTCCGGGCCCTCAGTTCCCCATTTGTAAAATAGAACAACACAGCCTACCTCACAAGGTTGTTGCGGGGTGATGCCTGACACACAGCCGTCACAGTTTGCTCTCTGCTTCCTGCCCAGGACAAGAGCTTAGCTCTCAGCCAGGGCTTGGAATAGGAGGCTGGAGGCGTGTAGAAGTTTCCTCTAGAAAGTCTATGTGTCATGGGACTTGGTTATCTTAGGGTGGCACCGTGTATGTATATGACTCACACTTTCTAGAGTCACCTCCCAGAAAACCTAGGGCTTCAGCCCCAGCGTCTGGAGCTGGCCCCCAACCCCCCAGCCTGGAGCTCCCTCAGGGGGCCATCCCCACCTCTACCCTGCTACAGGGGGTGCAGGGGTACAGCCCCGGGGCTGGCGTCCTTGTCCTGGGCCTGCTGCTCTCACCCCTGGGAGGCCCCAGCCTGTGCTGAGTCAACACCAGTGTCTTCCCCTGAGCTGCCATCCCTACCTGGCATGTTACCCCAAGAAAGTTGTGTTTGCCAGAAGCCAAGCAGCTGCAGGGACTCAGGGACTGTAAGGGGCAGGCTGAGTGACAGCTCAGTCCTGGGAGGTCTCCAAAGACATGGGCTGAGGACCTGAGCCTGGGCCCTATCAGCCAGGCCTGCTGTGGTTACCTCCTTGCAGAGTGCTGAACTGAGCCAGAGGCTGGCAGGCTGGGCCCTTGGTCTAGGTAAGGTTTGTAATAAAGCTCTGGGCCCCGGAGGCAAGCCCTTAAACATGAAAGAATTTGGGTGGTTTTTGGCCCTGGAGTGTGAGTGACTCTGGGGGGTTCTAGGTTTCTCATGCCATTGCCAGGTCCGTAGCCCTTTACTGGCAGGCCAAAGCTCTCCCCACTCCCAGCCCAGAAGGTGCCGCAGCTCTTCAGTACCCTGTGCCGCCTAGATCTGGCCATGGGGGCCCTTGCTGCCTTGCTCAGGGAAAGCCTCTCCCTCTTGAGACCCTTGTGTGTCCTGGTGGTCTGTAGCTCACTCCAGGTGAGAAATGCTGGTCACCAGGCCCCATTGTGTGTCCCTCTCCCAGGACCAAGGATGGTGCCTGTCAAGTTACCCCCCCAGACACCCTGCCTCATCTGGGCTCTATTCCCACAGAGGTTTGCTCTCAGGGCTACTGAGGTAGCTTCCTGGACATGGATTCCTGCTCTTGGCAGAGCTAGTCCATGAGGGCTGATCACATCTGCCGGCATTGAGCCTCGTCTGTTGGGGCTTCTCTGAGCACAGCTGCACTGTGTACCTCCATTGTTCCCTGGACTCTATCCATAACAGGCCTGAGGAGTCTCCTGGCCTGTGAAGAGGACAGGCCAGGAGATGGCAACTCAACAGGTGGCTGCAGTGCCAAACCTGGGGGTGCTCTGGAAGCTCAGGAAGGGCCTGGCCTAAGTTGGGCGTGAGGAGGTGTCCTTGGGTCCCAGAAGAGGAGCTGCCTGTAGTGGGCCTGGGGGACTGATAGGAAGATGTAGGTCAAAACAAGTGTTCAAGGGAGTTCCCATCATGGTGCAGCAGAAACGAACCCAACTAGGAACCATGAGGTTGTGGGTTCGATCCCTGGCCTTGCTCAGTGGGTTAAGGATCTGGTGTTGTCATGAGTTTGTGGTGTAGGTCGCAGACTGGGCTTGGATCTGGTGTTGCTGTGGCTGTGGTGTAGGCCGGCAGCTGTAGCTCCTGTTGGACCCCTAACCTGGGAACCACCGTATTGCCACAGGTGTGGCCCTAAAAAAAAAAAAAAAAAGTGTTCAAGTGCAGCTTGAGTAAGGCGAAGGGCATGTGCAGAGGCCTAGAGGTATATTATTTGGAAAAGGGAAGTGGGTGTGGTTGGAGTGCAGGGAGGGGGGCGGGGCCTGGAATCCATCCTGCTCCTGGGCATCAACTCATTTAGCCCTTTCGTCCTGATGAGTTGGGGTGTGGTTCATGTTTGTAGGAAACAGTTTGGATCACTGGAGGCTCCTTGTGTAGGGAGGGGAAAAACAAGATTGCAATTAAGGTGGAGTCACTGAACCCCCAGGCCTTGGGTCTCAGCAACCCCACCACCCCCACCCCCGCAAACCAGAGGCACGCTCCTGATTGCCAGGGCCTTGCTGGAGCTGGTCTGATCCTGTCCTTTCTTTTTTTTTTTTTTTTTGTCTTTTTGCCTTTTCTAGGGCTGCTCCCACGACATATGGAGGTTTCCAGGCTAGGGGTCTTATCGGAGCTGTAGCCGCTGGCCTATGCCAGAGCCACAGCAACACAGGATCTGAGCCGGAGTCTGCAAGCTACACCACAGCTCACAGCAATGGCAGATCCTTAACCCACTGGGCAAGGCCAGGGATTGAACCCACAACCTCATGGTTTCTAGTCAGATTTGTTAACCACTGAGCCACGACGGGAACTCCTGTTCTTTACTTTCTTAACCTCTTTTTCCTTCCTTTTCCTCTTTCCTTCTTCCTGCCTTCCCTGGCTGTGTTATACACCTATTGTGCCCCTGTTATCCTGCCAGGTGTGCATCTTGCCAAGGGTTACAGGGCCGGGTCTGACGCATCAGGATAGGACTCAGCACCTGAGACCATCCACCTGTGGTCCCTTTAGGACCGTAGTGGTGCAGAGGCTGGGTTAGAGTGTTCGGAGCTGGGGCTGGGGGCCAGTGACTGCTCCTCATGGGACAGCTCTGTCCTGGGAGCCCAGTCTGAGGGGAGAGACTTGGCCCTGGCCTGAGGGTCTGTTAAGGGGGGAGATATGACATTGTCCCAGGGATCCCCAAGCTAAGGTGATGGTGACAGGGATAGAACTCTGCCCTAGGACTCCTCTCAGGGAGGCAGTGCTACCACCCCTCACACAGTTTTTCACAAAGTCTATTCCATTGTTTGGTAGGAATATTGATGGCTGGAGTTCGCATCATGACTCAGAGGAAACAAATCTGACTAGCATCCATGAGGACGCAGGTTCCGTCCCTCGCCCTTGCTCAATGGGTTAAGGATCCGGTGTTGCTGTGAACTGTGGTGTAGGTCACAGATGTAACTTGGATCCCGCATCGCTGTAGCTGTGGCTGTGTCCAGTGGCTGTAGCTCTGATTCAACTCCTAGCCTGGGAACCTCCATGTGTGGCCCTAAAAAGACAAAAAAAAAAAAAAAGAAAATAGGAATACCGATGGCTAAACTGAAGGCAAGGGGTGGGGGCATGGAGCTGAGTGTGCTGGGAGCCCCCCACCCCTCACGGAAACTGGAGCGGGGTCCGCTCTGCTTTGATTAATTGTGGCTCTTCCGGCTCCTGTAACCATCTAAGCCTCCTTGGCTGGGCTGTGCCCAGGTGGGACTTTTCACACAGAATCACCTGGAAAATGGTTTCCTGGGCCTCATCAAGGAAGGTCTTAGGCAGAGTCCAGGAATCTGGGTTTTAATCAAATTCCCAAGGCGATGCTGAGTCCGGCGTTTGGCAGTCATTTTCAGTAACACGGACCACTACTCCCACTAGGTTACAGATGGGGACACAGGTCCAGGACCTTACTGGTGTCAGGGGCTGTGTCAAGACCCAGGGCCAGGAGTTCCCGTCGTGGCACAGTGGTTAACGAATCCGACTAGGAACCACGAGGTTGCGGGTTCGGTCCCTGGCCTCACTCAGTGGGTTAAGAATCCCGCGTTGCTGTGAACTGTGGTGTAGGTTGCAGATGCGGCTTGGATCCCGCGTTGCTGTGGCTCTGACGTAGGCCGGAGACTACAGCTCCAATTAGACCCCTAGCCTGGGAACCTCCATATGCCGCGGGAGTGGCCGAAGAAATAGCAAAAAGACCCAGGGCCAGTTCTGAGGGTTGCAGGCCAAGCAGGAAGACTAGGAACTCTCCGTACCTGGCTCTGCTCTGCCCCCTGTTGGCCTAGCGCAGACCTGTCCTGGCGAGGCTTCTCTCTGGGCCCCAGGTGGCTCTGCGAGTACATCACTTACCCCAAGTTAATGAAAGGAGGAGGCGCTCAGGTGAGCCTCCAGCTTGAACGAGGCCCTGCCCTGGCTGTCCCACCTGACCCCCAGCCCAGTTCAAAAGGCTGAGGTTTTCCTGCTGGGAGTTAAGCCTGCGAGGAGGTGAGTTGGGAGGGGGTGGGGGCAGCTTTGTCTTTTGAGCCAGTATCTTGGGAGGAGGGTGGACTGTGCTGGGGTGGGGGGGTAGATATGGAGGACCCTCCCCTCCTGCTGACCCCATAACCTCCATGGCTCCCTGCCTGGCTTGTTCTCACTGAGGGGGTTAAACAACTTCCCCTGTTTGGGGAAATGAGCAGGATCCAACTCCCACCTGACTGAATGTGCCTCTTCTGACCCCACAGTCCCCTCCAAAAGTGGGAGCGGTGCCTCCAGCCCATGGGGCTGGCTCCCCAGCCCAGCTTACCACGGCTTCAGGCCCGGCCCCAACTGGGGAGGGCATGGGGGTGAGGGAGACTGCAGGGCCGCTCTAGCCAGTAGGCACTGTACCCTGCTGCTGGCAGTTGTCCTCTGGAACCTCTTCCCTGGGAAGCTCCCTCAGACGCCCCCCACCCCCGCAAAGGGGAGATGTGGCCTAGAGCAGCCTTTTGGGGCCCCAGGGCGGGGGCTGCAGCAGAGCCCCTCCACTCCCCTCTGGCTGGACACGGGCCCCTGGACTGCACTGAGGTTGGCAGGCAGATGGGGGGCTCCTTGAGGTCCCTAACCCTGGGGGGTTCTAGCTGCCACCCACTCAGAGGCTGTTTCATGATGGAGCTTGCCATCCCATATGACCCCCCCCCCAACCCCGGCCTCAGCCCGGACTGGTCCTTGTGCTTCCTATGCCCCTGCCTCTGTCCTCCAGGGACCCAACTCCCAGGCCCCTGTGCCTTTTTGGGGCAGTGAGAGCCTGGGCTTCTGGGAAAGGGGTGCTGAGCCTCTGTCTCCTTGGAAGGACTTCAAAAGCCCCCTCCAATAATTACTAGGCCTGGCAGGGGGGTCCCCTTCTTCCTTCTCCACCAGCCACTAGATAAAACCATCTACTAACTTCTTTCCTTCTCAGATGGGGGTGGTGGCCCCCGGGCTTACTTCTTTCCTTCCTGTGGTTCACGACCCTGGACTCCAAGCTTGGTGTCTGCTTCTAAAATCCTACAAACCTCCTTTAACCAAATCCCACCTGGTCAGAGGGCCTGGTGTTTTGGCCTGGGGCCCCACAGCTCAGAAGCTCCAGGCTTCCGCCAGCCTCTTCCCTGCTGAGAACTTGGTCCTTCTTCCTGATGCCTGTGCTCCCCCCTCCTTGAGTGGGTAAGAGACCCTGGCGAGAGCCCCTGCTCCTGGAGGCCTAGGTCCCTCCGCAAACCTGTCTGCCTTTCTACAAACCTGGCACCTCCCCAGCGTGGGATGTGGGAGAGCCAGAGTAGCCCTGACCAGTCTTCTCTGCCACCCCTCAGCTTGCCATTCACTGGCCCTCAGGACACAAAGGATGCCAGTTTGCAGAGGCCAAGCCTTCCCCAGTCCTGCCTACCCCCACCCTGGTGTCGCCAAGCCCGGCAGGTGGTACAGTCCCCAGCCACTACCCCTGGCCCCCAACAGTGCCTTCCAGCCCACTGGGCATCCAGGCCCCCAGCTTCTGGAGGCCCAGCCCTTGCCAGGTGCCCAGCTCAGAACCTCTCCTGGAACTGATTGCTGCTCCATCTGGAGGAAGCTCGAACCCATCTCCTGGTCGTGGTCACCTCTGGTGCCAGCCCCTGGCAACCTGGTCCCCTACAGCATTTCTCAGGGCTGGTGGGGCGGCCTCTCCCTGCTCAGCTGATGCCACGTCTGTACACCAGGCTGGCTTTCCGTGCGGCCCCAGCAGGTTCCCTTGTGGCCCCCAGGATCATCTCCGTGATGTGGGCTCTAACCCTTCAGCTGGGCCCACTCCGCAGAGGAGGTGCCTGAGGCTTCTGCAGGACCTCCCCTAGTGCTGGGCTCCCTCCCAGGGAGCCCTCTGGAGCCTGGTGCCTTGGACCTCAGAGGGGCACAGTTCAGTCCCCCTTCCTCTCCCCCGTAGAGTGCTCTATGGCCACCAAGGCCCCTGACTGCCAGGGGACCCACACCAAGGCCTTGGATCAGCCCAGACCCATGGCTCCTTTCTTTTGGACTGTTGGACACCTGAGCCTCTGAGCAGAGAGGTGTAGTGACCCCCAGAACATTCCTTTCAAGCAGAGGACATTCCTTTAAGTCTACTTGGCACCAAGCTCTGGCTCTTTGGGCAGAGCTGGGCAGCAAGGGTGTCTCTGAGGCCACCCGGGCAGAGGGGCTCAGTCCTGAGGAAGCAGTTCTCACACTCCCGCCATGTCCCCATCGGGTATCCCACCCCAGGACCCAGCTCTCCTCCCACCTTGGCTGCTGGGATCCCCATCCTAACTCACCCAGGGGTTGTGGAGACCAGCCCAGGAGGCCACAGCCAGCTGGGAGAAGTTCCTGGTGTTTCTGCACCCCTCTTTATGGTGCCAGGAGTCTGCCCAGAGGATGGGACTGTCCCTGTCACGGAGGTGGGTCCGAGGAGTCCAGACCCAGTCCTTCCCTTGGGCAGAGCCCCTCTGTTTTCCCAGCTGGCCAGCAAGCCGCCCAACATCCCAGTGACGGCCAGGCGGCCTGTGTCCCATCCTGAGGGGAGTCGCTCTAGTCCTGGCCTGGAATTTGGACACCTTTGAGTTGGGCCCACAGCTGGCAGGTTCTCCCAGCAAGGCCTGCCTGTGGCCAGGGAAGGTACCCTGTTGGAGGCCCCAGACCTCACCCCAAGGCTCCCATGCTCTTTTCCACTTCAGCCCCTTGCGCATCACCTCCATGCTGCTCCTGATGAATCGGTCTGTCAGCCTCCGCCAGCTCAGAAGGGAAATCACACTAACGGTAAGGAGACTAGAACAGCCACCCAGGGGCACGGGGAAGCCTCCTAAGTGAGTGGGTGGAAGAGAGCCTGAGGCAGGATGCCTGGGACTTCCTCTCTGCTTATCCTCCTTTGCCCTTGACCCTGGAAGAAAGCAGCCTTCTCCACACCTCCTATGGCCCCAGCGTGCCCTGGGCTCTCCCTCCCTGGAATGTATCATCCATCTCTGTGGGGCTGATGCTTTGTTTGGCTAGGGTCTCTGTGAATGGCAACTATTCCTCCTTTCCTCAGCAAAGAGGGCCAACTGAGGCAGAGAGGTGGGCCATTCCCCCAGGCCCAGCTCTTAAAGATGGAGTTGAGACCCGCACTTCCCAGGGTGGTCCCTCCCCGCAGAGTCCATGCTTAGAGGCCTCCCTCTCTTCCGCTCAGGCAGGTGCTTGCTGGCCCCCATACTGGCTTCCTAAAGTCCACTCTTTTTCTAGTAAGTCTTCTCAGCTCCATGGGGTTGAGTGGGCTACTAAGCCTGGGGTCAGGGTCCTGCCCGCCTCTCAAGCCCCTTCCAGTCTGGGGAGGGGCCCCGGCCTCCATTGCTGGTCAGCCCGCTGGCTGCGTCCTGACGTCACCAGCTCCCCGCAGCCAGGAGTTAGTGTGGGTGAAGAGCTGGGTGGGGGTTGGGGGCAGATGCTGGCTGCCAGCTCAGACATCCTGTGCACCGTGCCAGTCAAGATGCGCCAGTACACGGGCTACTTCACCTGGTGCACAGGCCAGTGTGGTGAGTAAGGGGATGTGCCCACTGCCACACCATTGTCCCAGTTCTCTGGCTGACCTTGTGAGGATGCCTGTCACCTACCCTTCTGACGGCCCTGTGGTCCAGCTCAAATCTTACCCTAGGCCTAGAACCTGTTCCTGAACCGTCACCCCCCACCCTCTTCTGCCCATTCACTTTAAAGCTTTCCTTGAGGGCTCATATTAGGGCTGAGTTTTAGGGGATGACATATGAGGGTCTAGACTAAGTCTCCCATGGCTGTGATTCCCTCAGGGCAAGGCCTGCATCTGCATCTTCACCTTCCAGAACAGCCCAGAACCCTCCCTTTTTGCTTTTGGGCCTGCTGGAGGCTACGGTTGTTTGTCTTCCAAGCAGTATTGACATTCCTATGACACACAGGGAAGACTGGGGGCCAGCAGGGGTTGCCCAAGGTCAGAGTCTCCGTGGCCAAGCAGAGCTCAGGTCTTGGCCCCGGGTCTTGGCCTCAGGCCTTGGCTCGACATCTTTACACACTTCCAGTGTTGTGTCCCTCAGGGTATCCTCAGGTCCTAGGGCCAAAGAAGCTTGGTGATCCCAGGGTCAGGGCTCCAATCATAATGAAGGCCAACTTCAGGTGCTACAGAGCAACCCGAAAGCAGGTGAAGCCCCTCTCCCCCTCATCCTCTGAGCAGGGAGAACGCTGTTCCCAGGGGCCAGGACCGAATTGGGAGGACAAGGCTCGGTAGGCTGTCCGCTCCAGGGCTGTGTTCCCAAAGGGAAGGTTCTTGATACATCACAGAAGGAATTCAGAAATGAGAGAGAAATTGAGAAAGAAAGGTGAGGATTTCTTTGAGAAATACACCCCTTAAAGAGAGGCAGGCAGAGAGGTGAGCAGCTGCCCTGCGTCTCTTTGACCACCAGTTATAAGGGGCATCCAGCTGCATAGGTGGAAAGGGAAGGAGGGGTTTGGGGCTCATATTTCCTAAGTTTTATTCCAGCTCCACCTTCCTAAAGGGAGGAGGGATTTTTGTCTTTATTTAGCTTTGATCAGAAGTGTGGTGGCATCAGTGCATGGGTATTTCTTATCTGCGTAGCTAGTTCTATTATAATTTTATTGTGATGAGGGCATAATGGACAACAGGTTACATTCAGACGCTAGAGTTCTGTGCCCTTTCCACCTTTCTTTTTGTGCCTCCAGGGCACTTATCACCCAAAAATGTATGGTTTCCTGTCAGTGTGGAGGTTCCTGCTTTTCTTTGTCTGCCCATGGACCCCACTGTTTGTATGATATGTGCTTTCCTGCCATCTGGCCTCATGCCTCCCTTTCTTGGCTCATACCTAGCTATCTGCCTGCTGTAACATTCCCCTGCCCCCAAGGAGTCTGGACCCTTAAAAATCTTTTAAGAGGAAAATGGGGAGTTCCCATTGTGGCTCACCAGTGACAAAGCCAACTAGTATCCATGAGGATGAGGGTTCGGTCCCTGGCCTCGCTCAGTGGGTTAAGGATCTAGCATTGCTGTGAGCTGTAGTGTAGGTAGGTCACAGGCTCTTCTTGGATCTGGTGTTACTGTGGCCATGGCATAGGCTGGTGGCTAGAGCTCCGATTCAGCCCCTAGACTGGGAACGTCCATGTGCCTTGCGTGCAGCCCTAAAAACCAAAAAAAAAAAAAGAAGAAGAAGAAGAAAATCAGCCAATGCTGCCTTCTGTAACTACTTCAAGCCGAGCAAGGGGCATTGTCCCCTACCTGCGGATCTGCCTGCTATCTGTCAGAGAGAGGGGTCTCAGAGTTGTTTACAGTGGGGGTGGGACATAGAGGGAGGCAGTGGCCTTGTCCAGCTGGAGGTGATAGTCCCCATCTTCGGGTAGGGTGGGTTGAAATCCCTGTCATAGCATCATTGGAAGCTGGAGTTGTTGTAGAGGATAGAAATTTAACGAGGCAGTTAAAAATACAAGGTCCGAAGAGAAAGATGAGAAATATCTTGACTATGGGTCCTAGAAATGGGAGGAGCCAAGTATATCCTGGGAACCACCCTTAATGGTCTCAGTCCATTCTAGTTTCTCCTACTTATACCTGTGAAGCCAGGAAATCTTTTTTTTTTTTTTTCCGCTTTTTAGGGCTGCACCCATGGCATATGGAGGTTCTCAGGCTGGGGGTCAAATTAGAGCTACCGCTGCCAGTCACAGCCACAGCCACGCAGGATCTGAGCCACATCTGTGATCTACACCACAGCTCATGGCAACACCAGATCCTTAACCCACTGAGCAAGGCCAGGGATCGAACCCACAACCTCATGGTTCCTGGCTGGATTTGTTTCCACTGCACCACAATGGGAACTCCCAGGAATTCTGTTTGTATATTTCTTTTAACATTCAGTTTTTCTTCTCCCATGACTTTAATATATATACAGCATGTTTTATATATGACAATGCAAACCCTGCCTTGACTTGCTAGGAGATAATCTAGGGCTTGGCAGTTGTCAAAGGCTGCCCCTGCCAGGGAAACTAGGGATTTCAGATGTTGAGAGTGTATCCAGTTTTCTTTAGTGCACTATCCTGGGAGGAGGTTAGATCCCTTAAGCTTGTCTCATGATAAGCAAATCCTCCCCAATGGGCAGTTGTAGCTGCAGCCCCCATGATTCCTGCTAGCACCAGCCCACAGACCTTTTTTTCACTCTCACGTGAGTTACAGTGAGGATGGTTATTTGGGCTGGAGCCACAGTTCCCAAAGTGCAGTCCCATAATGAAGTGTGTTGGCTAGGTGTGAGAGTGCAATGGATCTGGTCATTGTGAGTTGTCTGTGGTCCCACGTGGCCATAAGAATCCAGGAGCTGCTGGTAAGGCAGTGTGACTGGTTTGGTTATACAGCTGGAGCACAGCTCTGGGAGGTGGGAGGCAGTTGTGGAGGGGTCCTGTGTGCATTTCGGATTCAGTTTGTGGTTTGGAGTGTCCAGGAGAGGGTCTATATTCAGGGAGAGTCATGATATAATAGGTGGCACAAGAAGTTCTGTTGGCATTAGTTTGTGAACTCTTGTACCATAACGATCTGTTGTTAGGGGTGCAGGACAGAGTGCGTGTAATAGGCTGGCCGCGATATCGCTCCAATTTAGAGGCTAAGACATCTAGGTTTCTGCTGGATAGAGCCTTGAGGGATAAAAAGGAGCCTATATTTCCTCTGTGAGTATTGTTGCCACAAGTGGTGCATCCTAGGGATTGATTACAGAGTAGAAAGGTGAAACAGTCCTACATATATATACGTTCTTTTTCTCATATCATCCTCCATCATGTTCTATCCCAAGAGAGTGGATACAGTTCCCTGTGCTATACAGCAGGGCCCCCTCTTGCCCAGCCCTTCTAAATGTATAATGGTCTGCGTCTCACTCCATCCCATGCCCTCTCCCTACCCCCTTGGCAACCCCAAGTCTGTCCTCCACGTCTGTGAGTTTGTTTTCTGTTCTGTGGAAAGGTTCATTTGTGCTGTATATTAGATTCCAGATATAAGTGATATCACATGGTATTTGTCTTTCTCTTTCTGACTTAACTCCACTTAGTATGAGAGTCTCTAGTTCCATCCATGTTGCTGCAAATGGCATTCTTTTGTTCTTTTTAATGACTGAGTAGTATTCCATTGTGTATATATACCACATCTTCTTAATCTATCCATCTATCGATGGACATTTAGGTTGTCTCCATGTCCTGGCTGTTGTGAATAGTGCTGCAATGAACATGTGGGTACATGTGTCTTTTTCAAGGAAAGTTTTGTCCAGATATATGCCCAAGAGTGAGATTGCTGGGTCATATGGTAGTTCTATATATATATTTCTAAGGCACCTCCATACTGTTTTCCATAGTGGTTGTACCAATTTATATTCCCGCCAACAGTGTAGGAGGGTTTCTTTTTCTCCACACTCTCTAGCATTTGCTGTTTGTAGACTTACAGATGATGGTCATTCTGACAGGTATGAGGTGGTACTTCATTGCAGTTTTGATTTGCATTTCTCTAATAATTAGTGATGTCAAGCATCTTTTCACGTGCCTACTGGCCATCTGTATGTCTTCTTTGGAGAAACATCTGTTTAGGTCTTCTGCCCATTTTTCAACTGGGTTGTTTGTTTTTTTGTTGTAAGTTATATGGGTTGGTTGGTTTTTTTTTCTTGGAATTTTAAGAGCTATCCTTTTTTAAAATTATTCAATGAATTTATTACATTTATAGCTGTACAATGGATCATCACAATCCAATTTTATAGGATTTCCATCCCACAACCCCAGCGCATTCCCCCACCCCCTGAACTGTCTCCTTTGGAAACCATAAGTTTTTCAAAGTCTGTGAGTCAGTATCTCTTCTGCAAAGAAGTTCATTCTGTCCTTTTCTGAGATTTCACATGTCAGTGAAAGCATTTGATGTTGGTGTCTCATTGTATGGCTGACTTCACTTAGCATGATAATTTCTAGGTCCATCCATGTTGTTAAAAATGCTGGTATCTCATTCCTTTTAATGGCTGAGTAATATTCCATTGTGTATACGTACCACAACTTCTTGATCCACTCCTCTGTCAATGGACATTTAAGTTGTTTCCATGTATTGGCTATTGGACATAGTGCTGCAGTGAACATCGGAGTTCATGTGTCTTTGCAAGTCATGGTTTTCTCTGGATAGATGCCCAGGAGTGAGATTGCTATATCAAATGGTAGTTCTATTTTTAGTTTTCTGAGGCATCTGCATACTGTTTTCCACAGTGGTTGCACCAATTTACAATCCCACCAACAGTGTGATAGGGTTCCTTTTTCTCCACACCCTCTCCAGCACTTATTGTTTGTAAACTTTTTGATGATGGCCATTCTGGTACCTCATCGTGGTTTTGATTTGTGTTTCTCTAATAATGAATGATGTTAAACATCTTTTCATGTGTTTTCTGGCCATCTGTATGTCTTCTTTGGAGAATTGTCCGTTTAGATCTTCTGCCCATTTTTTGATGGGATTGTTTGTTGTTTTGGTATGGAGCTGCAGAAGGTGTTTATACATTTTGGAGATTAATCCCTTGTCGATCGATTCATTTGCAAAGATTTTCTCCCATTCTGTGGGTTGTCTTTTCGTTTTGTTTAGGGTTTCCTTTGCTGTGAAGAAACTTTTAAGTTTGATTAGGTCCCCCTTTGTTTATTTTTGATTTTATTGTCAAGACTCTAAGAGGTGGATCTGAGAAGATGTTGCTGTCATTTAAGTCAGAGTGTTTGGCCTATGTTTTCCTCTAAGAGTTTTATAGTGTCTGGTCTTATATCTAGGTGTTTAATCCATTTTGAGTGTATTTTTGTGTATGGTGTTAGGGAGTATTCTAATTTCATTCTTTTCCATGTGGCTGTCCAGTTTTCCCAGCACCACTTATTGAACAGGCTGTCTTTTCTCCATTGTATATTCTTGCCTCCTTTGTCATAGATGAGTTGACTGTAGGTGTGTGGGTTTAATTCTGGGCTTTCTATCCTGTTCCACTGATCTAAATTTCTGTCTTTCTGCCAGTAGTCAATGGTTTTGATGACTGTTGCTTTGTAGTAGAGTCTGAAGTCAGGGAAACTGATTCCTCCAGCTCCATTTTTCTTTCCTTTTTTTTTGTCTTTTTGCTACTTCTTGGGCCACTCCCATGGCATATGGAGGTTCCCAGGCTAGGGGTCGAATCGGAGCTGTAGCCACAGGCCTACGCCAGAGCCACAGCAACTTGGGATCCGAGCCATGTCTGCAACCTACACCACAGCTCATGGCAACACCAGATCCTTAACCCACTGAGCAAGGGCAGGGACTGAACCCGCAACCTCATGGTTCCTAGTCGGATTCGTTAACCACTGCTCCACGACGGGAACTCCCAGCTCCATTTTTCTTTCTCAGGATGGCTTTGACTATTCTGGGTCTTTTGTGCTTCCAAACAAACTTTAAAATATTTTGTTCGAGTTCTGTGAAAAATGTCCTTGGTAATTTGATAGGGATTGCACTGAATCTGTAAATTGCCTTAGGTAGTATGGTCATTCTGATTATATTGACTCTTCCAATCCAAGAGCATGGTATGTCTTTCTATCTATTTGTGACATCTTTGATTTCTTTCATCAGTGTCTTACAGTTTTCAGAGTACAGGTCTTTTGTCTCTTTAGGTAGGTTTCCTCCTAGGTATTTTATTCTTTTGGATGCAATGGCAAACAGGATTACTTCCCTAATTTCTCCTTCTGATCTTTCATTGTTAGTGTATAGAAATGCCATCGATTTCTGTGTATTGATTTTGTATCCTGCAACTTTGCCAAATTCGTGGATGAGCTCTAACAGTTTTCTGGTAGTCTTTAGGATTCTCTAGGTATAGTATCATGTCATCTGCAAAATAGTGATAGTTTTACTTCTTCCTTTCCAATTTGGATTCCTTTTATTTCTCTTACTTCTCTGATTGCTGTGGCTTGGACTTCCAAAACTATGTTGAAGAGTAGTGGTGACAGCGGACATCCTTGTATTGTTCCTGATCTCAGAGGGAATTCTTTCAGCTTTTCGCCATTGAGAATGATGTTTTCTGTGGGTTTGTCATATATGGCCTTTATTGTGTTGAGGTAGGTTGCCTCTATGCCCACTTTATGAAAGTTTTTTTTTTTTATCAGAAATGGGTGTTGGATTTTGTCAAAAGCTTTTTCTGTGTCTATTGAGAGGGTCATAAGGTTTTTATTCTTCAGTTTGTTAATGTGGTGTATCACACTGATGGATTTGTGGATATTGAAGAACCCTTGCATCCCTGGGATAAATCCCACGTGAACATGGTGTAGAATCCTTTTAATGTATCGTTGGATGCGGTTTGCTAGTATTTTGTTGAGGATTTTTGCATCTGTGTTCATCAGTGAAATTGGCCTATAGTTTTCCTTTTTTGTGGTATCTTTGGTTTTTGTATCAGGGTGATGGTGGCTTCATAGAATGAGTCTGGGAGTATCCCTTTATCTGTGATTTATTTCAAATAGTTTCAGAAGGATAGGTGTTAGCTCTTCTCTAAATGTTTGATAGAATTCGTCTGTGAAGCCATCTGGTCCTGGACTTTGTTGGAAGTTTTTTAATCACAGTTTCAATTTCAGTTCTTGTGATGGGTCCATTCATCTTTTCTATTTCATCTTGGTTTCGTCTTGGAAGATTGTACTTTTCTAAGAATTTGTCCATTTCTTCTAGGTTTTCCGTTTTATTGGCATATAGTTGCATATAGTAGTCTCTTATGATCCTTTGTATTTCTGTGATGTCTGTTGTTACTTCTCCTTTTTCATTTCTAATTTTATTGATTTGAGTCTTCTCTCTTTCTTTCTTGATAAGTCTGGCTAAGGGTTTATCAATTTTGTTGATCTTTTCAAAGAACCAGCTTTTCATTTCATTGATCTTTTCTATGGTTTTGTCTCTATTTCAGTGATTTCTGCTCTGATCTTTATGATTTCTTTCCTTCTACTAACTTTAGGTCTTGTCTGTTCTTCTCTCTCGAGCTGCTTTAGATGTAAAGTTAGCTTGTTTATTTGAGTTTTTCCTTGTTTACTGAGGTGGGCTTGTATTGCTATAAACTCTCCTCTTAGAATGGCTTTTGCTGCATCCCATAGGTTTTGGAGTGTCGTATCTTTGTTGTCATTTGCTTCTAAGTATTTTTTAATTTCCTCTTTGATTTCTTCAGTGATCCATTGGTTGTTTAGTAGCATGTTGTTTGGTCTCCATGTGTTTGTGTTTTTTTTGCAGATTTTTTTTCTTGTTGTTGATTTCCGGTCGTATAGCATTGTGGTTGGAAAAGATGCTTGATATGATTTCAATTTTCTTAAAGTTACCAAGGTTGTATTTGTAGCCCAGGATGTGATCAATCTTAGAGAATGTTCCATGTGCACTTGAGAAGAATGTGTATTCTGTTGCTTTTGGATGGAATGTCCTATAAATATCTATTAAGTCCATCTGGTCTAATGCTTCATTCAGGGCATGTGTTTCCTTATTGATTTTCTGTCTGGATGATCTGTCCATTGCTGTAAGCGGGGTGTTAAAAGTCCCCCCACTTATGATTGTGTTTTATGTTGATTTGTCCTTTTAAGGTTGTTAGCAGTTGCCTTATATATTGTGGTGAACCTATGTTGGGTGCATAGATATTTAAAATTGCTATATCTTCTTCTTGGATTGATCCTTTGATCATTATGTAGTGACTTTCCTTGCCCCTTAAACTATTCTTCATTTTAAAGTCTGTTTTGTCTGTTATGAGTATTACTACTCCAGCTTTCTTTTGATTCCCATTAGCATGGCATATTTTCTTCCATCCTCTCACTTTCAATTTGTATGTGTCCCTAGAAGTGAAGTGGGTCTCTTGAAGACAGCATATATCTGGATCTTGTTTTTGTATCCATTCAGCCAGTCTATGTCTTTTGGTTGGGGCATTTAGTCCATTAACATTTAAGGTAATTATGGATATGTATGTTCTTATTGTCATTTTATTGACTGTTTTGGATTTGTTTTTGTTGCTGTTTTTTCTTCCCTTCGTCTCTTGTTTTCTCCTCTTCTGGTTTGATGGCTACCTTTAGTGTTGTATTTGAGTTGATTTTTCTTATTTGTTTGTGTATCAATTGTAGATTTTTGGTTTGCAGTTACTCTGAAGTTTTGATATGTGTCTATATATATATATGAGATTGTTTTAAGTTGATGGTCTCTTAATTGCAAGTGCATCTCCAGTGTCTTGAATTTGTACCCACCTCTTCTCATGATTTCTGATTTTGGTGGCATAATTGTGCATGGATGATTTTGTATCTTTACCGTATATATACATTTACTGGTGAGTCTTGTCATTTGTGGCATTTTTGTTTCTGGTTGTGGCCTTTTCTGCCTAGAGAAGTTCCTTTAGTATTTGTTGTAAAGCTGGTTTAGTGTTGCTGAATTCTCTCAGATTTTGCTTATCTGTGAAGCTTTTGATTTCTCCTTCAAATCTGAATGAGAGCCTTGCTGGGTAAAGTAATCTTCCGTTGGGGGTTTTTTCCTTTCATCATGTTAAGTATATCATGCCACTCCCTTCTGGCCTGCAGAGTTTCTGCTGAAAAAACTGCCTATAACCTTATCAGGGTTCCCATGTATGTTATTTGTTTCTTTTCCCTAGCTGCTTTCAGCATTTTCTCTTT
Source organism: Phacochoerus africanus (assembly GCF_016906955.1). Classification (NCBI taxonomy): domain Eukaryota; kingdom Metazoa; phylum Chordata; class Mammalia; order Artiodactyla; family Suidae; genus Phacochoerus; species Phacochoerus africanus. The sequence continues at coordinate 59,602,113 of NC_062552.1, read as the reverse complement.
GTCTTTAATTTTGGTTTGATTAATATGTGTCTTGGAGTATTCCTCCTTGGGTTAATTTTATATGCTACTCGTTGCACGTTCTGGATTTGAGTGAGTGGTTCCTTTTCCATGTTAGGGAAGTTTTTGGCTATTGTCTGTTGGAACACTTTTTCTGTCCCCTTCTCTCTCTCTTCTCCTTCTGGCACCCCTATAATACAGATGTTGGTGCGTTTAATGTTGTCCCAGAGTTCTCTGAGACTCTCTTCATTTGTTTTCAGTCTTTTTTCTCATTTCTGTTCCACATCCATAATTTCCACTAATCTGTCCTCCACCTCACTTATTCAATCTTCTGCCTCCTGTATTCTGCTGTTGGCTGCTTCTAGTGAATTTTTTATTTCAGTTATTATATCTTGCATCTCTTCTTGTTTAAGTTTTATATCTTGTATCTCTTTGCTCATTGTTTCCTGTAAGTTATCCATCTTTGCCTCCAGTTTATTTCCAATGTCTTACATCATCTTCAGCATCAATAATCTAAAGTCTTTTTCCTGGAGGCTGAGAATCTCCTGATCACTTAGATGTTTTTCTGTTTTTTTTTTTTTTCTTTCTCCCTCATCTGAGTTATAGTTCTCTCTCTTTTCATTTGTATAGGTTTTCGGTGTGATGACCTTTTTACAAATGGTAGAGTTGTAGCCTCTCTTACTTCTGGTGTTTGCCCCTCTTGTGGCTGAAGCTGTAGGCTTCCTGATGGGAGGGACTGATGCCTGCCCACTGGTAGGTGGAGCTTATTCCTATCCCTCTGGTAGGTGGAGCTTATTCCTATCCCTCTGGATGGGCTGTGTGCCTGGGGGGGTGGTCTTTAGGCAGCCTGTTTACTAAGGGGGGCGGGGCTGTGATCCTGCCTGGATTGTTTTTTGTGCTGAGGCTTCTCAGCACTGATGGGTGGGTCCAGATTTTCCCAAAATGGCCACCTTCAGAGAAAGGCACCTGTGGAATATTCCCGAGAGCTTTGCTCCCAATGTCCTTCCCCCACAAAAAGTCACATTCACCCCTGTTTTCCCAGCAGGTCCTCCAAGAACTGTAGTCAGGTTCGACACAGATTCCTATGGAGACTTTGCTTTGCCCTGGGACCCAGTGCATGTGAAAGTCTTGTGCACCCTTTAAGAATGGGGTCTCTGTTTCCCTTCCTCCTGTGGAGCTCCTGTGCACAAGCCTTCAATGCCAGATGCCCAAGGGGCTCTTTCTCCCAGTGCCAGATCCCCACACTTGGGAGTTTGATGTGGGGCTCAGAACTCTCACTCCTGTAGGTGAGTCTCTGTGAACCAGTCACAGTCTGTGGGGATTCCCACCTGGGAGGTATGGGGTTGCTTATATCAGGTAATCACCCTTCCTACCTCTTGATGTGGCCTCCTCTTTGTCTTTTGGAGTAGGATATCTTTTTGAAGGTTTATGGTCCATTTAGTTGAAGATTGCTCAGCCTTTAGTTGTGAATTTTGTTGTTTTTAGGAGAGAAGTTGAGCTCCAATCCTTCTATTCCTCATCTTAATCCCATCTCCCTGTATGAGTTGTTTTTACATTTTGGAAATTAAGCCCTTGTTGGTTGCATTGTTTGCAACCATTTTCTCCTATTCTGTAGTTTGTCTTTTCGGGTTTTAAAAATTTTTATTTTTTATTTTTTTATTTTTTGGATTTTAGTGCTGCACTCACAGCATATGTATGTTCCCAGACTAGGGGTCTAATCCAAGCTACAGCTGCCAGCCTACACCACAGCTCACAGCAACACCAGACCCTTAACCCACTGAGTGAGGCCAGGGTTCAAATCTGCAACCTCATGGTTTCCAGTAGGATTGATTTTTGCTGCACCACAATGGGAACTCCTCGGGTTTTGTTGTTGTTGTTGTTGTTGTTGTTTATGGTTTACTTTGCTGTGCAAAAGCTTGTCAGTTTGATTAGGTCCCATTTGTTTATTTTTGTTTTCATTTCTCTTGCCTTGGGAGACTGACCTAAGAAAACATCTGTGCATTTGATGTTCTCTTCTAGGAGTTTCATGGTGTCATGTCTTATGTTTAAGTCTTTAAGCCATTTTGGAGTTCCCATTGTGGCTCAGTAGGTTAAGAACCCAACATAGTGTCCGTGAGGATGCGTGTTTGATTCCTGGCCTGGCTCAGTGGGTTAAGGATCTGGCATTGCTGTGGCTGTGGCATAGGCCAATTTGACACCTAGCCCAGGAACTTCCACATGCCACAGGTGCATTAGTTAAAAGGAAAAAAATCGTTAAGCCATTTTGAGTTTATTTCCGTGCATGGTGTGAGGGTGTATTAAGATTCATTGATTTACATAAAGCTGTCCAGTTTCCCCAGCACCACTTGCTGAAGAGACTGTCTTTTTCCCATTTTATATTCTTCTCCTTTGTCAAAGATCAGTTGATCTTAGGTGTCTGGGTTTATTTCTGGGCTCTCTATTCCATTCCATTGATCTGTATGTCTGCTTTTGTACCAGTACCACACTGTCTTGATTACTGTAACTTTGTATTGTTTGAAGTCTGGGGAAGTTTTGCCTAATGCTTTCTCCCCCGCCCCAACCCAGGATTACTTTGGCAATCAGGGTCTTTTATGGTTCCATATAAATTTTTGGATTATTTATTCTAGTTCTCTGAAAAATGTCATGAGTAATTTGATAGGAATCACATTAAATTTATAGATTGCTTTGGGTAGTGTGGCTGTTTTAACAGTATTCATTCTTCCAATCCAGCAACATGGGATATCTATCTATTTCTTTGAATCCTCTTTAATTTACTTGATTAATGTTTTATAGTTCTCAGCATATAAGTCTCTTACCTCCTTGGTCAGGTTTATTCCTAGGTATTTTATTTTTTGGGGTGCAACTTTAAAAGGTATTTTTTTATATTCCTTTTCTAATATCTCATTTTAGTATACAGAAATGCAACCCATTTCTGAATGGCAATCTTGTATCCTTCTACTTTGTTGAATTTGTTGATCAGATCAAATAGTTTTTGTGTGGAGTCCTTTGGGTTTTCTATATATAGTATCATGTCATCTGCATAGAGTGACAATTTTACCTCTTTTTTTCTAATTTGAATCCTTTTTATTTTGTTGTTTGTCTGATTGCTGTGGCTAGGACTTCCAATAAAATGTTGAATGAAAGTGCTGAGAGTGGGCATCCTTGTCTTGTTCCAGATTTTAGTGGTATAGCTTTCAGCTTTTCTCCACTGAGTATTATATTGGCTGTGGGTTTGTCATCAATGGATTTTATTATGTTAAGGTATGTTCCTTCTATACCCACTTTGGTAAGAGTTTTTATCATGAATGGATGTTGGACTTTGTCAAATGCTTTTTCCACATCTATTGAGATGATGATATAATTTTTGACTTTTGTTAATGTGGTGTAATACATTGATTGATTTGCATATGTTGAACCATCCTTGTGAAATGAGGATGAATCCCACTTGGTTGTGGTGTATGAACTTTTTTATGTGTTGTTGGATTCAGTTGGCTAAAATTTTGTTGAGAATCTTTGCATCTATATTCATCAAAGATAGTGGCCTATAATTTTCTTTTTTGGTAGTATCTTTTTCTGGTTTTGGTATTAGGGTCATGGTGGCTTCATAGAATGTCTTTGGGAGTGTTCCTTCTTCAATCTTTGGAAAAGTTTAAGAAGAATGGTATAAGTTCTTCTTTGTATGTTTGGTAGTATTCACTTGTGAAGCCATCTGATCCTGGAGGTTTGTTTGTAGGAAGTGTTTTTTTATTACATATTAAATTTCATTTCTAGTGATTCATCTGTTCAAATGATCTATTTCTTCTTCTTCTTTTCTTTTTTGTCTTTTTGCCTTTTCGAGGGCTGCTCCTGCGGTATATGGAGTTCCCAGGCTAGGGGTCAAATCGGAGCTACAGCTGCTGGCCTATGCCAGAGCCACAGCAATGCCAGATCCGAGCCGCATCTGTGACCTACACCACAGCTCACGGCAATGCCGGATCCTTAACCCACTGAGCAAGGCCAGGGATCAAACCCACAACTTCATGCTTTCCAGTTGGATTTGTTAACCACTGTGCCACAATGGGAACTCCAAATGATCTATTTCTTCTTGATTCAGTTTTGGTGGGATATATGTCTCTAGAAAGTTGTCCATTTCTTCTAGGTTGTCAAATTTGTTGATGTATAATTGTTCATAGTATTCTCTTGTGTGTTTTGTTGGTGGTGGTGGTTTTTTTTTTTTTTGTCTTTTTGCCTTTTCTAGGGCTGCACTCATTGCATATGGAGGTTCCCAGGCTAGAGGTCGAATTGGAGCTGTAGCTGCTGCCTTCACCACAGCCACAGAAACCCCAGATCCGAGCTGTGTCTGAGACCTACAGCACAGCTCAGGGCAACACTGGATCCTTAAACCTCTGAGTGAGGCCAGGGATTGAACCTGTGTTCTCATGGATGGTAGTCAGGTTTGTTAACCACTGAGCCACAGATGGGAATTCCTGAAATAATTGCTGTACTCTTAAATTTTTTGAGGTTAGTTTTGTGCCCCAGTATGTGGTCAATTCTAGAGAATGTTCCATGTGCACTTGAAAAGAATGTATATTCTGTGTTTTTTGGATGTAATGTCATGAAAATATCAATTAATTGTTTTACTGTCTTAGGATCTCTGTTGCCTTATTTTCTGTCTAGAGGATCTGTACATTGATCTGAGTGGGGTATTAAATTTTCCTACTATTATTGCATTCCCATCCATTTCTCCTTTTATGTATGTTAGTGTTTGTTTTATGTTTTTGGGTGCTCTTATATTAGGAGCATATGCTGCATCCATCACTGCAGGGAAACAGGGAATCCTGCAAGAGAGATGGTGTGGTATAACAAAACACACAAGACTACTTTACATTTAGAAATTGGGGGACCAGGAGGGACCCTGTTCTGTAGAACAAAAGGCAGCCTAGGCTTTAGCCCACATGACTTCTATTAAGGAATGTGATGAGACTAGTGGGGAAGGTGAGGAGATTGTATTAGTGGGATTAAGGAAGGTGATGAGATTAGAGAGCAAGAACAGGCATAGGCAATGACAAGATTATCTTCTTAGTGGTGTCAAAGGGGGTACCCTTAGGACATAGTACAGTTGTTTATAACATGAGTATCTTGTCTTTGAAGGAGACCCTGTACTTTAGAACTCTGCATCCACAGATATTTGCCTTCTGCAGAATTCAGATGTTCAGTGGTCTCCAAGGGCACATATATTGATAAGTGTAATATCTTCTTCTTGAACTGATCCTTTTATCATTAAATAGCATCCTTCTTTATCTTTCCTTATGCCTTTTTTTTTTAGGGCTGCACCTGTGGCAGATGTATGTTCCCAGGCTAGGGGTTGAATCAAAACTACAGCTGCCAGCCACAGCCACAGCCACAGCAATGCAGGATCTGAGCCACATCTGTACCGCATCTGTGATCTATACCACAGCTCATGGCAATTGCAGACCCATAACCCACTGAGTGAGGCCAGGGATCAAACCTGAAGCCTCATGGTTCTTAGTCAGATTCGTTTCTGCTGTGCCATGACTGGAACTCCTGGCCTTTGTTTTAAAGTCTGTTTTATTTGAACAGTTGCCATTGTGGCCCAATAGTAATGAACTCGACTAGAATCTATAAGGATGCAAGTTGGATTCCTTGCCTCACTCACTGGGTTAAGGATCCAGTGTTGCTGTGGCTGTGGCGTAGGCTAGCAACTACAGCTCTGATTCAACTCCTAGCCTAGGAACTTCCATATGCCATGGGTGTGGCCCTAAAAAGATAATCAATCAATCAATCAATCAAGTCTGTTTTGTTTGATACTGAGTATTGTGACTCTTGTTTTCCTGTCACTTCCATTCTCATGAAATATCATTTTCCATCCTCTCACTCTTGATTTAATGTGTCCTTCATAGGTTTCTTGTAGGCAGCATATTGTAGCCTTTTTTTTTTAATCCAATCTGCCAGTATATGTCTTTTGGTTGGAGCATTCAGTCCATTGATATTTAAGGTAATTATTGATAAATAGTATTTGTTGCCTTTTTTTCTTTCTTTTCTTTTTTAGGGCTGCACCTTTGGCACATGGAAGTTCCTGGCTAGGGATTAAATCAGAGCTAAAGCTGCCAGCCTATACCACAGCCACAGCAACACCAGATCCAAACCACATCTGCTACTTATGCCACAGCTTGCAGCAATGCTGGATCTACACACACACACCACACACACACACACCACACACATTCTTTTACTCACATTATCCTCCCTCATGTTCCATTGCAAGTGACTAGATATATACCCTGGGCTATATAGCAGGATTCTTATTTTTGATTCTTGTGAATGTATTGTTTGGTTTTGATTTGTGATTGTTCCACTTTGTAAGTATGTTAACTCCTTCCCATATCTGCTTGCTTTAGACTGATGGTCATATGGACTCAAACATATTCTTAAAAAAAAAGTGTAGATTTTCTTACTCTCCTTCCCCACATTTTATGATTTTGATGTCCTTTTGTACATCTTCATATTTATCCTTTGCCATTCCTTGTGTTTATCATCACTTTCACAAATAGTTGTTTTTTTCTTTTTGATCTCTCTGGAGACTTAAGTGATTACTTTCCAATTGTGATGTCCTTCATCCTAAATCTTCTCACTCCTTTCCTTTTTAGAGGAGATGTTTCAATACTTCTTTTTTTTTTGTCTTTTATCTTTTTTAGGGCCACACCCATTGGCATGTGGAAGGTCCCAGGCTAGGGGTCTAATAGGAGCTGTTGCTGCTGGCATATGCCACAGCCACAGCAACACCATATCTGAGCCATGTCTGTGACCTACACCACAACTCACGGCAACATCAGATCCTTAACCCACTGAGCGAGGCCAGGGATCGAACTCACAACCTCATGGTTCCTAGTTGGATTCATTTCTGCTGCGCCACGACAGGAACTCCCAATATTTCTTTTAGAATGGGTTTGGTATTCTGTATTATTTTAGCTTTTGCCTGAGAAATTCTTTATTTCTCCTATTTTAAATTATAATCTTGCTAGGTAGGGTATTCTAGTTTGCAAATTTTTCTTTTCTTTTTTTGTTTTTTTGTTTGTTTGTTTTGTTTGTTCATTTGTTTTTTATTACTCAAGGAATTTATTTTATTTGTAGTTGTACAATGATCATCACAATCCACAAAACCACTATGAGGTACCACCTTACACCAGCCAGAATGGCCATCATCCAAAAGTCTACAAATAATAAGTGCTGGAGAGGGTGTGGAGAAAAAGGAATCCTATCACTGTTGGTGGGACTGTAAATTGATGCAACCACTGTGGAAAACAGTATGCAGATGCCTCAGAAAACTAAAAATAGAACTACCATTTGATCCAGTAATCCCACTCCTGGACATCTATCCAGAGAAAACCATGACTTGCAAAGACACATGTACTCCGATGTTCACTGCAGCACTATGTCCAATAGCCAATACATGGAAACAACTTAAATGTCCATTGACAGAGGAGTGGATCAAGAAGTTGTGGTACGTATACACAATGGAATATCACTCAGGAACGAGATACCGGCATTTTTAGCAACATGGATGGACCCAGAAATTATCATGCTAAGTGAGGTCAGTCATACAGTGAGACACCAACATCAAATGCTTTTACTGACATGTGGAATCTGAAAAAAGGACAGAATGAACTTCTTTGCAGAAGAGCTACTGACTCACAGACTTTGAAAAACTTATGGTTTCCAAAGGAGACAGTTCAGGGGGTGGGGGAATGCGCTGGGGTTGTGGGATGGAAATCCTATAAAATTGGATTGTGATGATCCATTGTACAACTATAAATGTAATAAATTCATTGAGTAACAAAAAAAAAAAGAAGAGTCAAGAAGGAGGCCCCAGTATTTTGGGAGGCTACCTCTAGTTAGCCATTGAAGCCCTGTAATTTTTAACACTCCCTGTATGTAAAGTGGTTTCAGTACTTCCAGAGGTTGACCCATGGTGAGTTTTGTGGCCTCTTCAACTACCAGGGCTGTGGCTGCTACAGGTCTCAGACAGCCTGGCAATCCTGAGGCCACCGAGTCCAACTTCTTTGAGAGATGGGACACTGCTTGTGGAATTGGCCCTACCTTTTGGGGAAGAACTCCTAGGGCTACTGCTGTTTTTCTGAGGTAAATAGAGTAAAGGGCTTATTAAGATCTGGGCTTAAAAAAAAAAGCTGGGGCACTAGTCATGGCAGTCTTTTTTTTCCTACTGTACAGCAAGGGGATCAAGTTATCTTTACATGTATACATCCCCGAGCCCCTGCCACCCTTTGTTCTGTTGCAATATGAGTATCTAGACATAGTTCTCAATGCTATTCAGCAGGATCTCCTTGTAAATCTATTCTAAGTTGTGTCTGATAAGCCCAAGCTCCCTATCCCTCCCACTCCCTCCCCCTCCCATCAGGCAGCCACAAGTCTATTTTCCAAGTCTATTATTTTCTTTTCTGAGATGTTCATTTGTGCTGGATATTAGATTCCAATTATAAGTGATATCATATGGTATTTGTCTTTGTCTTTCTGAGTCATTTCACTCAGTATGAGAGTCTCTAGTTCCATCCATGCTGCTGCAAATGGCATTATGTCATTCTTTTTTATGGCTGAGTAGTATTCCATTGTTATTTATACCACATCTTCCGAATCCAATCATCTGTTGATGGACATTTGGGTTGTTTCCACGTCCTGGCTCTTGTGAATAGGGCTGCAATGAACATGCGGGTGCATGTGTCTCTTTTAAGTAGAGTTTTGTCTGGATATATGCCCAAGAGTAGGATTGTGGGGTCATATGGAAGTTCTATGTATAGATTTCTAAGGTATCTCCAAACTGTTCTCCATAGTGGCTGTACCAGTTTACATTCCCACCAACAATGCAGGATGGTTCTCTTTTCTCCACAACCCCTCCAGCACTTGTTATTTGTGAACTTATTAATGATGGCCATTCTGACTGGTGTGAGGTGGTATCTCATGGTAGTTTTGATTTGCATTTCTCTTGTAATCAGCGATGTTGAGCATTTTTTCATGTGTTTGCTGGCCATCTGTATATCTTCCTTGGAGAACAGTCTATTCAGGTCTTTTGCCCATTTTTCCATTGGTTGATTGGCTTTTTTGCTGTTGGGTTGTATAAGTTTTTTATATATTCTAGAGATTAAGCCCTTGTCCACTGCATCATTTGAAACTATTTTCTCCCATTCTGTAAGTTGTCTTTTTGTTTTCTTTTTGGTTTCCTTTGCTGTGCAAAAGCTTTTCAGTTTGATGAGGTCCCATGGGTTTATTTTTGCTCTAATTTCTATTGCTTTGGGAGACCTGAGAAAATATTCATGATGTTGATGTCAGAGAGTGTTTTGCCTATGTTCCCTTTTAGGAGTTTGATGGTGTCCTGTCTTATATTTAAGTCTTTCAGCCATTTTGAGTTTATTTGTGTGCATGGTGTGAGGGTGTGTTCTAGTTTCATTGCTTTGCATGCAGCTGTCCAGGTTTCCCAGCAATGCTTGCTGAATAGACTTTCTTTTTCCCATTTTATGTTCTTGCTTACCTTGTCAAAGATTAATTGACCATAGGTGTCAGGGTTTGTTTCCAGGTTCTCTATTCTGTTCCATTGGTCTGTCTGTCTGTTTTGATACCAGTACCAGACTGTTTTGATGACTGTGGCTTTGTAATATTTTTTGAAGTCTGGGAAAGTTATACCTCCTGCTTGGTTTTTGTTTCTCAGGATTGCTTTGGTGATTCTGGGTCTTTTGTTGTTCCATATAAATGTTTGGATTTTTTGTTCTAGTTCTGTGAAAAATGTCATGGGTAGTTTGGTAGGGATTGCATTGAATCTGTAGATTGCTTTGGGTAGTATGGCCATTTTTACAATATTGATTTTTCCAATCCAGGAACATGGAATATCTTTCCATTTCTTTACATCTTTTTTGATTTCTTTGATTATACTTTTATACTTCTCAGCATATAAGTCCTTTACCTCCTTGGTCAGGTGTATTCTGAGGTATTTGATTTGTGAAGTGCAGTTTTAAAAGGTATTGTATTTTGTATTCCTTTTCTAATATTTCATTGCTGGCATACAGAAATGTGACTGACTTCTGAATGTTAATCTTACATCCTGCTACTTTGCTGAATTTATTAGTCAGTTCAAGTAGTTTTTGGGTTGAGTCCTTAGGGTTTTCTATGTATAGTATCATGTCGTCTGCGTACAGTGACAGTTTTATCTCTTCTCTTCTTATATGGATACCTTTTATTTCTTTTGTTTGTCTAATTGCTGTGGCTAGGACTTTCAAAACTATGTTGAATAGCAGTGGTGAGAGTGGGCATCCCTGTCTTGTTCCAGATTTTAGTGAGAAGGCTTTCAGTTTTTCCCCATTGAGTATTATATTTGCTGTGGGTTTATCCTAAATGGCTTTGATTATGTTCAAGAATGTTCCCTCTATACACACTTTGGAGAGGGTCTTGATCATGAATGGATGTTGGACTTTGTCAAATGCTTTTTCTGCATCTATTGAGATGATCATATGATTTTTGACTTTTCTTTTGCTAATGTGGTGTATGACATTGATTGATTTGCGTATGTTGAACCATCCTTGTGAACCTGGGATGAACCCTACCTGGTCATGGTGTATGATTTTTTTTGATATGTTGTTGGATTCAGTTGGCTAAGATTTTGTTGAGAATTTTTGCATCTATATTCATCAAAGATATTGGCCGATAGTTTTCTTTTTTGGGTGTTATCTCTGTCTGGTTTTGGAATGAGGGTGATGGTGGCATCATAGAATGTCTTTGGGAGTATTCCTTCTTCTTCAACCTTTTGAAAGAGTTTAAGGAGGATGGGCAGCAGTTCCTCTTTGTATGTTTGATAGATTCGCCTGTGAAGCCATCTGGTCCTAGACTTTTATTTGTAGGGAGTGTTTTTATGACCTCCTCAATTTCATTTCTAGTGACTGGTCTGTTCAGTTGGTCTGTTTCTTCTTGATTCAGTTTTGGCAGGCTGTAAGATTCTAGAAAATTGTCCATTTCTTCCAGATTGTCAAATTTGTTGGCATATAGTTGTTCATAGTATTCTCTTATGGTTTTTTGTATTTCTGCTGTATCCATTGTGATTTCTCCTTTTTCATTTATAATTTTGGTTATTTGAGTTCTTTCTCTCCTCTTTTTAGTGAGTCTGGCCAGGGGTTTGTCAATTTTGTTTACCTTTTCAAAGAACCAGCTCTTAGTTTTATTAATTTTCTCTATTGTTTTTCGAATCTCTATTTTATTGATTTCTTCTTTGATCTTTATAATTTCCTTCCTTCTGCTGACTTTAGGTCTTTTTTGTTCTTCTTTTTCTAATCGGTTTAGGTGGAGGGTTAAGTTGTCAATTTGGGATCTTTCTTCTTTTTTTGAGAAAGGCCTGTATCTCTATAAATTTCCCTCTGAGCACTGCTTTTGCAGCATCCCATAGATTTTGAGAGGTTGTGTCTTCATTATCATTTGTTTCAAGGTATTTTTTAATTTATTTCTTGATTTCCTCATTGACCCATTGGTTTTTTAGTAGCATATTGTTTAGTCTCCATGTAGTAGGTTTTTTCTCATTTCTTTTCCCATGGTTGATTTCTAATTTCATGGTGTTGTGGTCAGAAAAGATACTTGAGATAATTTCTATGCTCCTAAATTTGTTGAGGTTAGCTTTGTGTCCCAATATGTGGTCAATTCTTGAGAATGTTCCATGTGCATTTGAGAAGAATGTGTATTCTGCTTTTTTTGGATGTAGTGTCCTGAAGATATCAATTAAGTCTAACTTTTCTATTGTTTCCTTCAAGATTTCTGTTGCTTTATTGGTTTTCTGTCTAGAGGATCTGTCCATTGGTGTGAGTGGGGTATTAAAGACTCCTACTATGATTGTATTCCCATCAATTTCTCCCTTTATGTCTGTTAATATTTGTTGTATGTATCTAGCTGCTCCTGTATTTGGGGCATATATGTTGATGATAGTAACATCCTCTCCTTGGATGGATCCCTTAATCATTAAATAGTGTCCTTCTTTGTCTTTCTTTATGTCTTTTGTTTAAAGTCTATTTTGTCTGATATGAGTATTGCAACTCCTGCTTTCCTGTCATGTCTATTGGTGTGAAATATTTTTTCCCACCCCTTCACTTTCAATCTATATGTATCCTTTGTCCTAAGGTGAGTTTCTTGTAGGCAGCATATTGCCTTTTTATCCACTCAGCCACTCTGGGTTTTTTGATTGGAGCATTCAGTCCATTGACATTTAAAGTGATAATTGATAGATGATTATTTATTGCCATTTTGAACCTCGTGTTCCAGTTGATTCTATGGTTCTCCATTCTTCCTTTCTTTTTTTGATTGGATGGTCTCTGGTTATTATCTGTTTGAGTGGGTTTTTTTTTTCAATTTTTTGCGACTGCAATGTTTGGTTTTGGCTTGTGGTTGCTTGTTTTTTAAGTATGCTAACCCTTTCCTATAATTGTGTGTTTTAGCCTGATGGTCCTGTAGGTTCAAACACTTCATTACTATATTAAAATTAAGAAGAGAAACAAACAAACAAAAAGGGTCTATTTATTTCCTAACATCCCTTGCCCACATTTTATGATTTTGATGACTCTTTTTTTTTCTTTTTAATTTTATTTTGTTTGAAACATGTTCATGATTAAATCTGTATGCTGGCTTATTTGAGTGACTGCTCTCTGATTGTTGTTTCCTCAATTCTAGTTCTTTCTCCTCTTTTTTTTCCCCTTTTTCCTCCCTTTCTTTCCTTCCTTTCTTTTTGGTTTAGAGAAGTCCTTTCAGTATTTCTTTTAGCCTGGATTTTGTATTGCTGTATTCTTTTAGCTTTTGTTTGTTGGAAAAAAATTTTATTTCTCCTTCTATTTTAAATGATATTCTTGCTGGATAGAGTATTCTAGGTTGCATGTTTTTTTCCTTTTAGTACTTTAAATATCTCTTGCCATTCCTTCCTGGCCTGTAGTGTTTCTGTAGAGAAATCAGCTGATAATCTTATGGGGGTCCCCTTGTAGGTAACATTCTGCTTTTCTCTTGCTGCCTTTAAGATCCTCTCTTTATCAGTAACTTTTGCATGGCAGTCTTAATCTGATCAAATTCTCTTTGTAAATTCCCTGTCCAATCTAGTGTTTTCATACCTGATCCATTTAAGGCCTCATGTAATAGTTTTGCCGTGGGAGTTCCCATCATGGCTCAGCAGAAATGAATCTGATTAGTGTCCACGAGGACACAGGTTCGATCCCTGGCCTCACTCAGTGGATTAAAGATCTGGCATTGCAGTGAGTTGTGTATGTCACAGACATGGCTTGGATCTTGTGTGGCTATGGCACAGGCCAGCAGCTGTAGCTCCAATTTGACCCCTAGCCTGGGAACCTCCATATGCCGCAGGTATGGCCTTAAAAAGACACACACACAATTTTTTTTTTTTTGCCATGAGACTAAACCCAAGGATCCAAAGCCTACAAAACCAAGCCATTCCTAAAAAGATTCTAGCTGTTTCTTTGTGTGTGGTGGTTGTAAATGGAGAATTGCTTTCTTATACTGGATCATAAGGGCAGTATTCCTTGGGTTTAGACCATGTCGCAGGTAAGTGACTCTATGGGAGGAAATTTGGGCTTTCTGTGGGGATGCTTTGTATCCTCAGAGCCCAGGAAATTGAGGACCTGTACAGTATTTTGATCTGAAGCTTCCTTTGAGGGGCTGCGGATAAGGAAGTTATCTACATATTGTAGTAATGCCTTGTCTCTAATTTTTGTTCCCTTAGTTCCTTGGCTAGGGCATTGCCAAACAGATATGGGCTGTCCCAGAATTGCTGAAGAAGGACAGTCTAAGTATATTGTTGGGTTTCGTTAGTGTATGACTCAGTCCATTCAAAAGCAAAAAGGTATTGGTGTCCCTGTTGTCTTAGCTTACAAACCCAACAAGCATCCATGAGGATATGGGTTCAATCCCTGGCCTCCCTCATTGGGCTAAGGATTCCACATTGCTCTTGCTGTGGTTGTGGCATAGGCCAGCAGCTGCAGCACCGATTCAACCTTTAGCCTGGGAACTAAGCACCGATTCAACCCTTAGCCTGGAAATTGAGAATCAGGGTAAACAGGTATACAGAAGAAGGCATCTTTAAGACCAAGGACTGTAAACCAGCCTGTGTCCTCAGGGTTCTGAGTAAGAATTGTGTATGTGTTGGGAACAATTGGATGAAGGGGAATTACAGTTTCTTTTACGATTCAGAGATCTTGTACCATTCTGTATTCTCCATTTGGTTTGAAGACAGGTAGGACTGAAGTATTACAGGGAGCCTGGCATGGCACCAAAAGCCCATATTTAATGAATTTTAAATTAGGGGTTGGAGGCCTCACCGAGTCTCTGGTTTTATGGGGTATTGCAACCTGGAAGGAAAGTTATTTAAAGTCTCCTTTAGGGTGGTTTTTATGGGAGTGACAAATTTGCCTTCCCTGGATTTTCCTGATCCCATGTGGATCTATACATTTTTCAGTTTTGAGGGGAATATTTTTGAGCTTGACTGTCCATGTCTTGTATGATACACAGTCCAGCCAAAAACATTCCTTGGCTTTGGTTTTCAAGGAGAGGAAGCATCACCCCCAAGGCTGAGAGAAAAGCCCTTCCCAATAATGGGTTAGGGCATTCAGATGTGACAAGAGACTTGTGAGTTTATGAGTCTTTCCTCAGGTGCAAGTTAGAGGGGTTGTAAAATGTTTTGTCTTTGGCCTTCCTTCTACCCCAATAATAGAGCAGGTTTCAGGGACAAGGGGCCGGGTGTGAGAAGTCTGGATGAGTAAGTGTCTCCTGTATCCACTAGCAACTGGACAAGCTTACCTGCCACATCAGTGGTCACCCATGGTTCTTCCCATGTGATGATGACTCTCTTCTTGGGAGCCTTGGGAGGTCCTGGGCTCTGTCAATCAACCACTGCCTGACTGGCATGGGGAATTGCCTTGTTCCCTTTGGAGCTGGGGGCATTCTCTCTTCCAAGGCCCATCTTCTTGGAGAGTGGGCATGGCATTTTGGGTGTAAGCTAGGACCTGTTTCCTGGGTACTCCTTGCTCAAGTGTTGGAGATTCCCACAGTTATAACAAGCTCCCTTTTCTGGTGGCAGTCCCCTGGGAGTTCTTTCGGAGTGACCAGGAGGTGGGTTAGGGCTTGTCATGATGGCTTCCATGATGGCTGGCTTGCTGTGGTTCCTTCCTTAAGTTACACTGTTCCTTTTTTCCTTCACACTGTTCCTTTTTTTCCTCCTCTGCCTTTTTTACCTCCTTTAGTCCCTGTTGTTAAAGACACTGAAGACGCCATCAATAAGAAGGTTGAGAGGAGTCTGGGGCCCCATGGAAGCTTTTGAGGCTTCCAACACATGTCAGAGACTGATTGGCTAATGAAGTGTTTTGAAAATACAATGTGTTCTTTGAAAGTGGGTCTACATTCATACGCTTTCTGAAGACATCTACCAGTCGGGCCTGAAACAGGGCTGGATTTTCATCTTGGCTTTGGGTGATCTCTTTAACCTTATAGTTAGCAGGTTTAATTATGTATCATTTCATTCCTCCAATAAGGCAAAGGACCATGTGATCCCTTCTAATGATGCCAGGCTGACCTGGCTGATAGTCCCAACTGGGATCCATTAGAGGCACTGCTGTAATGTTCCATGGGGTACTGATGAGATTGGGCCACATGTGATCCATCAGCGTATGTCTGAGCCTGCGCCCAAATACAGGTCTTTTCCTCAGTGGTGCGTGCAGTAGTGGGAAAGGAGAGTATTTAAGTCTTTCCAGGTAATATCAAAGGAGAGAGTCCCTGGAATTCTTCAGTAAACCTGCTAGGGTCCTCAGAGAATCTGCCTAAATGGGTGTGGTGCCTGTTTGAAGTTGGACAAAGAAAAAGGAGGGTGGAGTTCCTGACATGGCTCAGTGGAAACAAACCTAACTAGGATCCACGAGGAAGCAGGTTTGACCCCCAGCCTTGCTCAGTGGGTTAAGGATCCGGCGTTGCCAAGATTTGTGGTGTAGTTTGCAGAAGTGGCTCAGATCTGGTGTGGCTGTGGCTGTGGTGTAGGCCAGTGGCTACAGCTCTGATTAGACCCCTAGCCTGGGAACCTACATATGCCGCCCTAAAAAGCAAAAAATAAAAAAGGGGAGGTGGACTCTAGTAACTCCCTGAGGACTGCCAGCTGCTTCCTGAAGGGGACAAAGAAGGTCTGGTTGCACTTTTGGTAAGAAAGGGTAGAGGCTTATAAGGCGGCAGTGGGGGCAAGAAGCTGAATACGGTGAAGGGAGTGTCCGGATTGGGGTCTCTTGCCTAGGGCTCCTGTTCCTCCAGGGGTGCCACTATAGTGGGCTCTATAGCATGCTTTTGTGTAGCCTGAATGTGTCTCAGCCAGAAAGGTTCCCTAATATAGAGCTCGCATACTTCTGGGTTTTCCTTTAGGGCCATGAAAACTTGAACAAAAGGAATCTCTGTCTATTTTCCCTGCTTTTTGCAAAAGACATCTAACTTCAGGATGGTGTTATAGTGAGGTTTCCATTTTCTGGCCAGGCCTCATTGTCCTCGAGTTTGTACTGGGGCCAGGTTGTATTGCAAAAGGAAATGAGCTTTTTTCTTTTAAAGAATCTGCAGAAAGCTTGCACTCACCCTCAGAATGCACCAGAGGGTGAGTCCTTGGAGACAGAGGAGGTGTTTCCCATTGTTCTTTCAGGGAGAGGATGTTCCTTTTAACAGAGAGGAGCACCAGCATTAGGAGGTCCTGAGGGAGCTCCCTCAGACAGGACTGGTTCTAGGTGTCTCTGTCCATCTAGTCCCCTTGACCCTAGTCTCAAGGGGATTAGCTACTCCCTGATGTGGCAGCCCTGCTGGCCCCTGCATCCTGGGGCCTATGTCCTATCTTGGCATCAGCGATGCCCAGGATGAGTGACCTTCAAGATTTCTCTATAGATTCTATAGATTAATCCCTGTGTTCCGGGGGTATGTTCCCTGGGATGGAAATCCTCATAGACCTATTTCAGTCCCAGCTTTCTTTCTCTAAAGGGGTGGTAATCTCTGAAAAGAGGCACTGGCCAGGAGTTCCCGTAGTGGTTCACCGGAAACGAATCTGACTAGTATCCATGAGATGAGGGTTTGATCCCTGGCCTCGTTCAGTGGGTCAGGGATGTGGCATTGCTGTGAGCTGTGGTGTAGGTTGCAGACATGGCTCAGATCCTGAGTTGCTGTGGCTGTGGTGTAGGCCGGCAGCTGTAGCTCCAATTCAACCCCTAGCCTGGGAATTTCCATATGCCATAGCCGCCGCCCTAAAAAGCAAAAAAAAAAAAAAAAAAAAGAGAGAGAGAGAGAGAGGGAGGCAGAGGCCCTAGCCAGAAAGGGAGATGGCTAGTGGAAAAGCCTCTCCTTGCCCTTCTCTTTTGTGGATTCAGGGTCTCAGCGCCCTCCCCGCTACCCCTTCCCAGGCTCACTCTATCCAGCAGGACCAGGTGCAGGAGGGGTGTGATGGCCAAGGTGGAGGCACCCTGTGAGTACTTGGAGGGACAGAGAGCCCTGTGCCCCTGTGGAAACATTCCCTATTGCATGGGATCCAGAGGAGGCGAGCCCTGTGATGGGGGCGGAGGCACAGTGGTGGGTCCATTTCTTCTAGGTTGTCAAATTTGTTGGCATATAATTGTTCATAATGTTCTCTTATGGTCTTTTTGTATTTCTGCAGTATCTGTTGAGATTTCTCCATTTTTCATTTCTTATTTTGTTTGAGTTCTTTCTTTCCTCTTCTTGGTGAGTCTGGCCAGAGGTTTATCAATTTTGTTTACCCTTTCAAAGAACCAGCTCTTGGTTTTATTGATTTTTTTCATTTGCTTTTTGAATCTCTGTTTTATTGATTTCTTCTCTGACCTTTATGATTTCCTTCCTTCTGCTGGCTTTAGGTTTTGTTTGTTCTTCTTTTTCTAATTCTTTTAGGTGGTAGGTTAAGTTGTTGATTTGAGATTTTTCTTTTTTGAAGAAGGTCTGTGTTGCTATGAACTTCCCTCCAAGAACTGCTTTTGCAGCATCCCATAGATTTTGAATGGCTGTGTTTTCATTATCATTTGTCTCGAGATATTTTTTAATTTCCCTTTTGATTTCCTCATTGACCCATTGGTTTTTTAGTAGCATGTTGTTTAGCCTCCATGTAGTCATTTTTTTCCTCATTTCTTTTCCTGTGGTTGATTTCTAGTTTCATGCCATTGTGGTCAGAAATGATACTTGAAATAATTGCTATACTCTTAATTAAATTTGTTGAGGTTAGATGTGCACCCCAGTATGCAGTCAATCCTTGAGAATGTTCCATGTTTACTTGAAAAGAATATATATTCTGATTTTTTTTGGATGTAATTCCTGAAAATATCAATTAAATCTAATTGTTCTACTGTTTCACTTAGGATCTCTGTTGCCTTATTGATTTTCTATCTAGAGGATCTGTCCATTTATGTGAGTGGGGTCTTGAAGTCTCCTATTTTTGCATTCCCAACAATTTCTCCTTTTATGTCTGTTAGTATTTGTTGTACGTATTTGGGTGTTCCTATATTAGGGGCATATATATTGGTGAGTGTAAAATCCTTTTCTTGATTTGATCCTTTTATCATTAAATATTGTCCTTCTTTGTCTTTCTTTATGACTTTCATTTTAAAGTCTGTTGTTTGATATGAGTATTGCAACTCCTACTTTCCCGTCTTTTCTACTGGCATGAAATATCTGTTTCCATCCCTCACTTTCCATTTATATGTGTCTTTTGCCCTAAGGTGAG
Organism: Phacochoerus africanus; assembly: GCF_016906955.1. Lineage (NCBI taxonomy): Eukaryota > Metazoa > Chordata > Mammalia > Artiodactyla > Suidae > Phacochoerus > Phacochoerus africanus. The sequence continues at coordinate 59,583,341 of NC_062552.1, read as the reverse complement.
TCTCTTGTAGGCAGCATATTGTAGGCTCTTGTTTTTTTTATCCAGTCTGCCACTCTGTCTTTTGATTGGAGCTTTCAGTTCATTGGCATTTAAGGTAATTATTATTATTACTATTTTTGTCTTTTTAGGACATGTGGAGGTTCCTAGGCTAGGGGTCCAATTGGAGCTGTAGCTGCTGGCCTACACCACAGCACAGCAACACCAGATCCAAGCCCCATCTGCAACCTACACCACAGCTCATGGCAACACCGGATCCTTAACCCACTGAGCAAGGCCAGGGATCGAACCTGTATCCTCAGATTGATTTCCACTGAGCCATGACAGGGGAACTTCCATTTAAGATAATTATTGATAACATATTTGTTTTCCAGTTGATTCTGTTTCTCCTTGTTCCTTTCTTTTTTTTTTTTTTTTTTTGGCTGGATATTTTATTTTATGCTTGTGTCCTCTTTTTGGTTTTGGTAAATGTATTGTTTGGTTTTGATTTGTGGTTGCCCTTTTTTTCAAGTATGTTAACCCCTTCCTATATCTGCTTGATTAGCCTGATAGTTATATAGGCTCAAACACATTCTTTAAAAAAAAAAAAAAGTCTAGGAGTTCCCATCATGACTCAGTGGAAAGCAATCTGACTAGGAACCATGAGGTTGTAGGTTCGATCCCTGGCCTTGCTCAGTGGGTTAAGGATCCAGCGTTGCCGTGAGCTGTGGTGAAGGTCACAGACGTGGCTCAGATCTGGCATTGCTGTGGCTCTGGCATAGGCCAGCAGTACGGCTCCGATTGGACCCCTGGCCTGGGAATCTCCATATGCCGCTGGTATGGCTCTTAAAAAAGCAAAAAAAAAAAGTCTAGATTTTCTTACTTTTCTTCCCTACATGTTATGATTTTGATGTACTCTTTTTAACATCTTCACATTTATCCTTTTGCTGTTCCTTGTGTTTATTGTTGCTTTTACAATCTTTTTTCCCCTTTTGGATCCGTATACTGGCTTAAGTTATTATTCTCCAGCTCTGATTTCCTCCATTGTATTTCTTCTTACTTTTTTTTTTTTAGAGGATCTCTTTAAGCATTTTTTGTAAAATGGGTTTTTTTTTAATTACTCAATGAATTTATTACATTTAGAGTTGTACAATGATCATCACAATCCAATTTTATAGGATTTCCATCCCACAACCCCAGCGCATTCCCCCACCCCCTGAACTGTCTCCTTTGGAAACCATAAGTTTTTCAAAGTCTGTGAGTCAGTAGCTCTTCCGCAAAGAAGTTCATTCTGTCCTTTTCTGAGATTTCACATGTCAGTGAAAGCATTTGATGTTGGTGTCTCATTGTATGGCTGACTTCACTTAGCATGATAATTTCTAGGTCCATCCATGTTGTTAAAAATGCTGGTATCTTGTTCCTTTTAATGGCTGAGTAATATTCCATTGTGTATATGTACCACAACTTCTTGATCCACTCCTCTGTCAATGGACATTTAAGTTGTTTCCATGTATTGGCTATTGGACATAGTGCTGCAGTGAACATCGGAGTACATGTGTCTTTGCAAGTCATGGTTTTCTCTGGATAGATGCCCAGGAGTGAGATTGCTGTATCAAATGGTAGTTCTATTTTTAGCTTTCTGAGGCATCTGCATACTGTTTTCCACAGTGGTTGCACCAATTTACAATCCCACCAACAGTGTGATAGGGTTCCTTTTTCTCCACACCCTCTCCAGCACTTATTGTTTGTAAACTTTTTGATGATGGCCAGTCTGGTTGGTGTAAGGTGGTACTTCATGGCGGTTTTGTAAAATGGGTTTAGTTTTGATGTACTCTTTTAGTTTTTGCTTGTTGGAGAAATTCTTTGTTTCTCCTTCTATTTTAAATGATATTCTTGCTGGGTAGAGTATTCTAGGCTGCAAATTTTCCCCTTTTATTTATTTTCTATTGCTTTTTATTTTTTTTTAATTTTTTCGGCCATACTCAAGGCATAAATTTTTCTCTTTTAGAACTTTGACTATATCTTGCCACTCTCTCCTGAACTCTAGCGTTTCTGTAGAGAAATCCGCTGATAGCCTTATGGGGGTTCCCTTATAATTAACTCTTTGTTTTTCTCTTGCTGCTTTTAGAATCCTCTACTTATCTTTGGTTTTTGCCATTTTTATTATGTCTTGGTGTGGGTCTATTAGGGCTCAACTTGTTTGGGGCTCTCTGTGCTTCCTGTATCTGGATATCTGTTTACTTCTTTAGATTTGGAAAGTTTTCATCCATAATTTCTTTTTTTTCTTTTTTCTTTTTTTTTGGCAAGAAATAGATTTATTAGGATAGGATGCTTGTGAAAGATGCAAGCAGGCAGGCATGGAAGTTCTGCTCATAATTTCTTCAAACATATTTTCAATTCCCTTTTCTTTTTCTTCCCTTTCTGGAATCCCTATTATGCATAAATTGGCATGCTTTATATTATCCCATAGATATCTTACATATATATATATTTTGTCTTTTTGTCCTTTTAGGGCCACACCCACAGAATATGGAGGTTTCCAGGCTAGGGGTCTAATCGGAGCTACAGCTGCCAGCCTACACCACAGCCACAGCAATGCCAGACCTGAGCTACATCTGCGACTTACACCACAGCTCACAGCAATGCCAGATCCTTAACCCCTGAGCAATGCCACGGATTGAACCTGCAACCTCATGGTTCCTAGTCGGATTCGTTTCTGCTGCACCACAATGGGAATTCTCCTTATATATATTGCTTTCGGTTTTTTTTCATTTGGTTTTCTGTCTGCTGTCCTGACCGGGTGATCTCCATTATTCTATCTTCTAAGTCACCAATTTATTCCTCTGCATTATTCATTCTTCTCTTCAGTGGCTTTACTTCAGCTTTTGTATCTGCAAATGAATTTTCTATTTTTTCTTGGCTCCTCCTTATAGTTTCTAGTTCCTTTCTAAAGTAATCTGCATTACTGTTCATATCCACTCAATTCCTTCATATTTGCTCTTCATTCCTTCAGTGTTTTCACTATCTCCTTTTTGAGCTCAGTGTCTATTAGATTGCAGAGATCTGTTTCATTGCTCCTTCAGGTGACTTCTCCTATTCCTTTAAGTGGGAATTATTCCTGAGCTGCTTCATTTTGCTTATATGTTTCTTATTCTGTGAGTTTAGGGAAAACAACTACTGTAGTCTTGGAGGGCTACAATGGGTACTTTATGAGGGCTATTTATTTTTGGCATGAGGGCAGCTTTTTTGGGTGCTTGCTGTCTCTTTCTCAGCATGTGTGGGCTGTTATCCCCTTGATAGGGTGCTGTGAGTGTTTCCAGGAAGATGGAGGCAATGGGTAGGGCTAATAGCCAGTGCCTGCTTGCTGGACCCTTGGCAATGGCATGGACCTGCAGGAAGATAGTGCAGGCTGCTCCTAGTTCCAGGGCCCCGGGAAGTGGCAGTGACCCTCAGGCAGTTGTAGATGGTGCCTAGAACATTTGGCAGTGGTAGTGGCAGGGCATGTGCATTGCCAAGGGAGTGAGAACAACAATGGGTGGTGCTTGGTTGCAGCCCCTCCTCTGTGCCAATCTCTGAGGTAACTGGGGTCATGGGTGGTGCCCATTCACAGATCCCTAGTGGTGGCGGGCCATGCCCACCTCTGAAGTCTGAGATGACTGAGTCTGCCCCTGCCACCTGTAGACCATACAAGAGATGCTTAGTCCATGCAGGAGGCACGTCCACCCAAAGCTCGTGCAAGAGTCACTTCGCTGCCTGTAGCCCCACCCTCCAAAAGTCTAAGCATGTGCCCCTCCTCCTCCTTCCCTGCCCAACAATGGTCCTTTGCTTCTCCTATGGGCCCAGACCTCCTTCTGGGTTCCCTTGGCTGTGGCCATTCTGATTCGGCTCCAGTTCATGGTCCCTTTGGTTTCTTTTGGGCATGATTAGGTGCCTGCATTTGGCCACCAGTGCCTCTCCTACCACATTTGCTACTTCAGGCCCATGTGAGGCACCTGTGGTTCCACTCAGAAGCCCATGTACAGAGCCAGGCCCTGCAGATGGTCTCCAGCTGTTAATAGCCTTGGTCAACTTCCCATGGACCTGAGCCCTCTCACTTTGGCTGGTGACACCCCTCCCCCAGGCTTTTGTCCCTCCAGGGACCAGGACTGGACCCAGCTGAACTTTGTCTGCTTCTGCCCACCCCCCATGCCTGCCAGGCTCTCACTGAACATGACTGTCTTGCCCATCTTCTCAACTGTCCTTAACAGGAAGTTTATAGAACCATCCAGGGACTTTGCATCTATTGTCTACCAGACTCTCACTGGAGACATGGCCACCCTTGGTAGGTCTGGGCTGGCTCTTGAAGTAGCCAGGGGGTTGTGCTTTCCTTCTAGGATACAGCCCCAGTGGCTCCCACAGGCTCTTCTCCATCTGAGCAGTGGCCTAGGGGGCAAATGCCCCTTCTCCCCTGCAGGCACCTTGGGGCAGGGGGAAAAGGCAGGGAAGAGATCTGTTCCTATCTCACCCATGTGAGGTTGCTTTGGGGCAGAGTGCCACCTCCAACTCCTGCAGGTGCAGCAGGAGCTGAGCCCCTGCCCTTCCCTCTGGCAGGTGCTGATTGAAGGTTCCCTGTGAGTGTCATGGGAGGCAGGGCTCACAGTTCTCCCTGGCCTCCAGGCCCTAGGAACCACTGGCCCAACGGGCTGGCTTGTTTCCTGAACTGCCACCCTCCCAAACCTGAGGCTGCATGCCCTGTTTCCTGGGTGGGCAGAAGAAAGCAGAAGAGTTCCCACCTTTGGGTGCAGATGCTAGCACGGCCCCTGCCATGGGGCTGGGGTGGTCAAGAATGCAGGCTCTGGGAGTTCCCAATGTAGCTCAGCAGAAACGAATCTGACTAGCATCCATGAGGACGCAGGTTCAATCTCTGGCTTCGCTCAGTGGGTTAAGGATCCAGTGTTGCATGAGCTGTAGTGTAGGTCGCAGACGCAGCTCGGATCTGGCTGTGGTGTAGGCTGGTGGCTATAGCTCTGATTAGACACCTAGCCTGGGAACTTCCATATGCCACCAGTGCAGCCCTAAAAAGACAACCAAAACAAAACAAAAGGAATGCAGGTTCTGGAGTCAGGTGGCTGGGGTTTGAGCTCAGCCCTGTGACCCTAGGCAGATATTTAGCTTCTCTGCCTCCCTTTCCTCAGCTGTGCCATGGGGATAATAGCACCTGTTTCACAGGTCATCGAGTGCTGTGTTGTTAGAATGAACTGGTGCTGGAGGAGGTGGCAGGCAGAGTGATCAAGGCAGTGTTGCCTGTTTATCTCTGAGCCTCTGTTTATTCATCTGGAAAGTGGGCTCCAGAGTTGCTGAGAATTGAACAAGTCTGCATAATGATGGGAAGCGTCCTGCAGGAAAGACTCACTTGTCCTTGTGAGGGAGCTAGTTTGTCAGGCCCCTCAGTCATCCTGCAGTCCCTGATGGTGCCCGTCCAGCCTGATGGCCAACTGGCTGGTGCACCTTGCCAGGGAGACCCTTTTCTTACACTTTGCAGCTATAGTCACATCACCTTCAGAGAGACCGTGCTTGGACTGCAGGTTTCCGTCCCTGTCCCCTCTCCTTTAAACCCACAGGGTTCCCTGGGTGTGTCTAAGACTGTTTTGTTTTGTTTTGTTTTTTGCTGCACCTGCAGTATGTGGAAGTTCCCAGGCCAGGGATTGAATGTGCACCACAGTTGCGGCAACACCAGATCCTTAACCCTCCGCACCACAAGGGAACTTCCTGTCTGAACTGTATCTTCATGCAAGGCCTCCCATGATGATGCTCACCCAGCTTGGTTTGTGGAGGGCCGGGATACCACGGCCTGAAGAGCAGAGGGTCTCCGCCTTCACTGGCCAGCCTCAGCCCTCAGGCTTTTCCTGCTTATCCAACCCCCTTCTCTCCTGTATCACCTACAGAAAGTGGCAGCAGCTCAGGAGAACGTGGTAAGTATAACCCTCCTCCCCAAGAAAAGCCCTAGCAGGGATGGTTTTAGGCATCCTGACAGTCTGGGGAATACCTTCCAGGGTCCCCTCTGGCCCTTGAGCCAGAAGTTGTGGAGAGTGAGGTCTGACCTAAGTTAGGTGCAGATATCAGGCTGGTCTTTGCAGTGTGGGGGCTACAGCCTTGGGGGGCAGGGTCCCATCATGGGTATGAATGAAAGGGGGCATATTCCATAAGTACAAAGGAAGAGGCCACCAGCTATCATCAGCCTCGTCATGGTGACCTTCCTGTTGACCCCGTATGGCATCTTGGTGCTGGCTGCTGTCTTTGGTCCGGTAAGGCTATGGTCTGGCACTGGGTCTGCCCTCCGGGCCTGCCAGCTCTTCTATAGTGGAGGGAGCCTTTAGGGTAGACCATACTTGAGTCCTTTCTAGGTCATGGCTTCAAAGACCACTCCCTCATGCTCCCACATCTCTCAGGTGCTGGTGGGCCTAGATGTTGGAGTTTTGAGGATCAAGGCCATCACCTACCTGGGTGTCCTCTAGGAAAGCTGCCTCCCCCTCCAAGCCCCACCCTCAGGCTGCTTGGCCTCCATCTTCGACCTCCCCAGCCCAGCAGCCTGTTCCCTGAAACTGGCTTGTCCAGCACTCCGGCCGTCCCTGGCACATACTCAGGGCTCTGCTTTGCTGTGCAGCAGCCAGGCCTCACCTCGGCCACCAGCACCTTAAGCCCTTTGGTCTTAGAGTGACTGGCCCTAAGATGGGGGTGGGGCTGGGACCAGGCCTTCACCCCACAGAGCTCCCATCCCCACCCCTGACCTTCAGTCCACTGCCTGTACCTCCTCCTCCCGTGGGCTCCACTCTGAACCTCCCCTATGTCCTCATGTTGGATGACCACCTAGAAACAAATGCAAAAGCAAACTCTCTCTCTTTTTTTTTTGTCTTTTGTCTTTTTAGGGCCACACCCATGGCATATGGAGGTTCCTAGGCTAGGGGTCCAATCGGAGCTGTAGCCATCAGCCTACACCACAGCCACAGCAATGCCAGATCTGAGCCGCATCTGCGACCTACACCACAGCTCACAGCAACGCCAGATCTTTAACCCACTGAGCAAGGCCAGGGATCGAACCCGCAACCTCATGGTTCCTAGTCAGATTCCTTTCTGCTGTGCCACGATGGGAACTCCCAAATCAACCTCTTACACCAACTTCTGATAGCTCCTTGTCATTTAATTTTCCATACCCCAAAGGACAGGAGTTTGTCTTGAGACCCATATACCTCGAGCCCGACCACGAAGCCAGGCCAGGCAGGAGGGAGCCAGCTTTGTTCCCCTTCCTGCATCTTCCACAGGCCATCATCTTGCCACGTTTGTCTCTTCAGGGCCTGACCTGAGTGAACATGACAATGGTAATGTGTGTTTTCTGAGACTTGTGGCGGGGAGATTGTGGGCGTAGGTAAAGCTCAGCTGCTCTCCTTGGTGCGGGGGCAAAGGCACTGCTCCCCACCCTCCATCTGCCCCAGCCCGGGGAATCCAGTCCTTGGGCAACCCGGGAGAGAAGCACCCGCTGCCCCCCAGCCCTTGCTGGCATCTTGCTGCTCTGGCTCTACTTCTCAGGGTTGAGGCCCTGACTATGGGATGCTGGGGGCAAGGCTGGGGGAGAAGGAGACTTTTGGAATTTGGTTTCAGTGGAGGGAGCGGCAGCTGAAGGGGCACTTGGTGGGGGGAGACAGATGCTCAGAGCCGGGAATAACGATGTACCCCAGAAAGGTGCTACCTGCCCCCATCCACGTGACCTTGGGATCAGAGAGGAAACTGAGCTGGGACACATGCATCCCTATGTTCAGAGCCTGGAGGCACCACTGCCTGGAGCTCCAGTGCTAGAGGCAACTCCCCTCCCCAATTCTCGTGGCCACATGGGGCCTTGGGTCCTGTTTCTGTCCACTCCCCTTCTGCATCATTTCTGGGGGCTTGTGGAGGATGGCTGGGATAAGTGGAGCCTGTTTAGAGGATTTTGCTTGACCACCCCTGGGTCACCCCCATGAAAGGGGATGCGCTATTGGGGCGCAGTGACTGTACCACCGGCTCTGTCAACACCCACTGGGAAATGTCTGCATGAGACCTTGGCACTGGGGGAGCAGACCCCACCCAGAAAAAACCCCCAGGGGGAGCAGGGAGGACTGACCTCTGTACCTCACTGTGTATGGCTGAACTGTCGGAAGCAGGTCTTCCTCTTCAGCACCTGGGGTGGGAAGGAGGGGCTCAGGCCCAGCTCCCTGGCTGGCAGCCCCTCAGCTCAGCTTTATTCAGGGGGTCAAGGGCCCAGCCTGCCTCCCAAGAAGGAGCCCCAGGCCCAGTCAGCTACTCACCAGGACAAGGGCGAGTGCGGTGAGCAGGAAGCCCAGAACGAGGAGAACCACAGCATAGCTGGGGAGGGTGATGCCAGGCTGACCTGAGGTTCAGAACAAAACAGGGAGTTGATGGCTGGGGTGGCTCCCCACCCCTCTAGACCACAAACCCCTGAGAAGGCAAAGTCAGGCCTGCAGAACTGTCTTGGGCGAGGGATCCTGGCCCACAATCTACTGTAGGAGCAGAGCTCTGGAGCTGGGGCCACCTTGGGGGGCTTCCTGGAAGAGGCAGCATTGTCAGAGGACAGAGATGGAGGGAAGCAGGGAGAGGGGCACTGACCAAGGTCTGGGTTGATCACCTCCAGCAAGAGGCCCTCAGCTTCCTGCAGGGCGGGCAGAGCCTGGAGCACGCAGTCCTGCACGAGGGCTCGGACCGGCGCGGCCCTGAAGAAGGTGGCACCCACCCAGGCAGTCAGGGTGTTGGGCCTGGCAGGAGGATCACAATGGATGTCAGGGGGGCTAACCGGCCAGGGGGGCTCTCAGAAGGTCATTTCTCTGAGCCTCTGGCCTCACCCCAGAGTCCATCCCTGAGCTACCCCGGACTTACTGGAATTTCACCACCACTTGGCCAAAGTTCTGCAGTGGTCTGAGGACAGCAGTCAGCTAGGGGTCAGGAGAGGACAAAGAGGGTCACAGCTCCACTGAAGCCTCATCGGGTCCCCTCCACGACTCCTTCTGCTCCTCCCTTCCCTTCCTCCCCAACCCTCACTTCACCCATCTCGTCAGGTTCCCCTGAAGGTTCCAGAACTTAGGGCTGGTTTTGTCCTTCCAGGCCTTGTTGAAGGGCTGGTCCACAATCTGCAGCCACACCTCATACAGCACCAGCTCTGCCTTCTCCCCTAGAGTGATGGGGAGGGGCCATCAGCCTAAGCCTCCCTCCTGGGACCCTTGGGATAAGGCTGAGCCCCGACCCAGGGCTGCACGCCCCAAGCTTGAATGCTCTTGGCCAGCAGTCAGCCAAATCCAGTCTGAGGTTCAATCCAGCCCCAGCGCCTGTTTATGGACAGCCCAGGAGGTAAGAATAGATTTCTTTCTTTCTTTTTTTTTTAATTATAGGGCCGCACCCGCGGCATATGGAAGTTCCCAGGCGAGGGGTTGAATCAGAGCTATAGCTGCCAGCCTACACCACAGCCACAGCAATGCAGGATCTGAGCCGTGTCTGTGACCTACACCACAGTTCATGGCAACACTGGATCCTTAACCCACTGAGTGAGGCCAGGGATCAAACCTGCATCCTCATGGATGTTAGTTGGGTTCTTAACCCACTGAGCCATGCTGGGAACTCCAGATTTCACATTTTTAAATAGTTGAAAAACATCAAAGGGATGCGATTTTGTGGCACATCAAAGCTATGTGATACAAATCTCTATATCTACCAAGTTGTACTGGCACACAGCCATGCCCGCCTATCTAAGGCTGTGTGCAGCTGCCTTCTCGCTATAAGGGAGCAATGGAGTAACTATGACAGAGAGCTGATGGCCCCGAGAGCTTAAAATACACAGAAAGCTTGCAGTCTCTGCTTCAATCTAACTATGCTGCTCACTCCCAGAATCGATGTGAGTGAAGCAGGAAGTCCTGCTGGTACTTGAGCTGATGCTGAAGTAGTTTCTATTAACCTTGCTCTGTTCTGCTGAGAGAAGTGGAAGAAAGCCACTCCTGATGGAAAGGGCTCATGGACATAAACAGTGCCGCCCTCCTCCAGAGAGTGGGGGGAGCTCTAGTGTCTGCCCTCTGTGCTTGGAGGGTTGAAGAGGGAACAGGCCCCATCGCTGGCAACTGGCTCCCTGAGGAGGGGGAGGGATGGTGCTTCCAGCCTGCAGAGTGTGGATGCCAAACCACCAATCCTGCTGCACCCCAGGCTGCGGGCACCTGGGGACAGCTGTGGATGGGGTGTGAGGCAAAGCCTAAAAGAAGGCAGCACCGGGCCTCCTCAGGAGGCTGCGGGGATAGGGCGGGGCTGGGAGCCAGCCAGGTAGGTGGGTCAGCCCCTTCTGTGGCCAAAAAGGTTCCTCAGAGCAGCCCTAGGCTGTGCAGCTGGAGTGACTAACCAGACCTAGAAATCCCCTACCGTGGGTGTTGAACTGATGGCCTGTGAGGGGTTGCACTGCTCTGCAGATCTGGCACTGGGGGGAGAGCTGGGTACTTTATCAGTGGGACAAATCTTTATGTGAGGGCTCCCTGAGGGCCCCGACCGTAAGAGAGGTAACTGGACCATCCTGTCTCTCTGATCCCGACTTCTCATCTCCGTCCCGCTCTCTCTCCAAGGCTCTACATCCAGTTCCTCTCTGTAGCCCCAGCACACAAGAATTTGTGGTTGATATGAAATTCTGTCCATTCTCCAGAGGAGGAACACTGAGACCCAGAGAGTGTAAGAGGCTGCAGGCCAAAGACACACAGGGATCCCGGCCCTGACTCACCATTGGCCGTGATGCTGGATTTCTGGACTGCAGGATCCATTATGTTCTGGGCCAGGTGATTGGCCAAGCCTTGGAGGTGGGTACTGATGGGGGCCTGGAACTTGTATTCAATGTAAACACCCACCCATTGGTCCACATTGCTAGGGTGAGGACAAGGGGAGAGGGAAGGGGTTACAGGCTCCAGCAGCACATGTTCTGGAAGCAGGTGTCCAGCCTCTCCCCCCCAGCACACCTGGAGGCATGGGGCTCCCTAGCTCCTAAGGCAGAGCTTTACAGGACTAGCCGGAGCTACTTGAAACAAAGCCCTCCCCTGGGTGGCCCCCATGGACTGGCTAGGAGTCATGAGATGGAACTGCCCCTTGGCCCCCAAGAGAGGAGCAGGGCAGGCTGGGTGGCAGGGGGAGAGCCCACCTGAAGAGGAGCAGGGGGCCTTGCTGAGGATGCACCGGGAAGAATCCTGACGCCACGGGCGTGACCTGTGGGGAATCCTGGAGGTCAGGGCGAGCCAGGGGTGTCTCTCCTGAGATCCGGTGTGCAGTGGAGCAGGACCAGGGTGAGGTGAGTGAGGATCTCAATTTTTTTTTTTTTAGGGCCACCCCCACAGCATATGGAGGTTCCAAGGCTAGGGGCTGAATTGGAGCTACTGCTGCCAGTCTACACCACAGCCACAGCAACACCAGACCCGAGCTGTGTCTGCAACCTACACCACAGCTCACGGCAACGCCAGATCCTTAACCCACTGAGTGAGGCCCCGGATCAAACCTGCAACCTCATGGTTCCTAGTCAGATTCATCTGCACTGCACCATGACGGGAACTCTGAGGATCTCTTTAAACATGGTGTCCTGGGTGCCTCACTCACGTACCCTTGTGCTGGCCCTGGGTAGGGGTGTCTGGTTACAGGGTCTAGCCCCTGGGACAGAGCTGTCACCTCCCTCAGACAAACTTTCACCCCTGGGGAAGGGCATAACCCCTCAAACGGGGGCCTCTGGGGCAGGGCTGTGTGCCCTCTACATGTGCCTCCCCTACCCCTCATTGCTGAGTCCCAGAGGCCTGCAGTCAAGGCAAGCAAAGCCAGTGTCCCAGGCCTTGGAGGGAGGGCGAGAGGCCACCTCACCTGTCTGAGGATCTTCTCTTCCAGAAGGACAAAGGGGGCAGAGCCGGGCAGGAGGAGCAGGGGCTGGAAGGGCCTCATGGCAGTGAATTGGATGGTGATGGTCTCCAGGGCCAGGTCACTCAGGTTGGATCCTGTGGAACCACAGGTGGGCGTTCAGGAGGGCTCGGGAGCCTCCTCACCCACCACACCCCGTCTCATGGTGGGGCCGGAGCTGGGCCCCTCTAGGAGAACCCCCAGCCTTCCCCGGGGGTGGGGGAAGAGGCACTGAGGTGGGTGTGGGGGCAGGCGGGGCAGAGACTCACCGTCAGAGGCCAGGCTGCTCCCATCCAGGGACAGGTTCCCCAACATCTGCCCTGCGGCCTTGACCTTGCGGTATAGAGTCCATAGGACGTCACGGGCTGAGGGCCCCGGGGCCTGGCCCCCAAACACAAGGGAGGCATTCACGGCCACAGTTCCAGGCCTATGGACAGACACACATCCTCACCGTGGCACGCCCTGGGGGCTGGAAGGGGACCTGGCTGCTACACAAGTTGGCCAGTGTCCCGAGGGGAGTCCACCGGGGAAGCCACCGACTGATTCCCCGTGTGATGTCACCCCTGAGCCTCAGCTGCCCCCTCGATAAAATGGGGATAACGACTGTCTTGTTGTAGGGGTGGCATGAGGACTAATGGTGCAGCCAGCAGAACAGGAGCCAGGTGCTCGGGGAAAGCAAAGTCCCTCGGTCACCCCTGCAAACTGGCATTAATGTGAACACAGGGAATGCCAGCCAGGAAGACCATAGCTGTGAGCAATCACGAAGTTGCCTGAGCCACACTGAGAAAAACCTCTTTGGTGGCATCACAAGAAGCAGGGGGTCTGGCAAGAGGGAGGTGACAGGCCTAAGGAGTTTCTGAACGCCTGGGGGAGGGAGACCGATGGGCCATGTCCTGTGGCGGCAGCCTGGCCTGAGCACAGGGTTGAAGGAGTTTGCGGGGAGAAACCTGAAAACAAGCAGGCTTAGGATCCAGAATCACTTTCCTGTATCCTTTCCCAGAGTACCTGTTCTGTGCTATGCCATCCTGGGGCTGGGGAGCCAAAGCTTCTGTTCAGACTCAGGGCAGGGAATTCAGAGAGGGAGATTTCAGTTCCTTATAAGGGGAAACTTCCTGGGAGTTTCCTGGTAAAACGGTGGGTTAAGGATCAGGCGTTCTCATGGCTGTGGCTCAGGTCATTGCTATGAAAAAGGCTGGGTTGGGGCAGGGAGGCCTTTCTAACAAGCTGGGATCAAGGCCTGGAAAGATCGTGGTGGTGAACTTCCCATCACTAGGCATAATCAAGCTTCTAAATTTCTGCACTGGGAGGGATCTGCCGATAGGACTCAAAGTCTACACTGAGTTCAACTCAAGCGGGGCTGTGATGATTTGGGCCTTTTGACCTTTTATCTGAGACTGCAGGGCTAGCAGTGCCAGCACATCTGGCTTTAGGTCCCCACCCCCCAACATCCCCAGAGGCTCAGAACCAGAAAGGGCCCCACCCCCAGCAGATTTGCATCAGTTTACATGTCATTTCTGGGCTCCTGGCCCAGGGAAGTGTCCCCTTCTTTCCCCATCACACCCAGACAATGCCTAGCATCCCTGCTCAAATTCTGCAGCTGGAATTGGAGCTCAGAGCAGGCAAGAGGTCACCTGAGGTCACACAGCCAGGGGCAGAAGCAGAAGTGGGCCTCCTGCCTGCCCATGCAGGGATCTTCCTGACTCCCACAGAGTTTCTGGCCATGGTGGGGCTGGGCAGGGCTGGGTGACTGGTCTTGTGGCCTGAGAAGGCACAGAACGGCTGGCAGGCAGGGGCTGGACCCTGAGAGATGCACTCACTCACCTTAAGAGCAGGACGCTGACGCCCTCAAAACTGGAGAAGGCCTCGTGATAGATGGATTGGAGCTGAGGACAGACAGACGTACTTGAGAGTCAGCAGGTGCCGCCCCTCACTTCTCAGTATCAGCTCACTCTCGTCATCATCTCTCCTCTGGCCCCTGCTTTGGTTTTCTCAGTGACACCGTGGGCTTCCCAGGGCCACCCACACCTTCCCAGCATGGCTGCCGGAAACTACCTGCCAGTCGCCCTCTACTGAAAACCGCAGGGCAGCTCCAACTGTCCAGGAAACAGCCTTCCTAGGCCTTTCCTTCTCTGCAGTTTTACTGCTAATTGCTCTCCAGTCCAGTTGTCCTGCTGACTGCCATCTCCCCTGGACGACAGCCCCTCCTCTTGTCTCTCTGCAGTCCCCCTCCTACCCTGCGCCTCAGCCTCTGCCCACCTTTTCCTCGCACGTGCTGTTCCCACTGTCTAGAAAGCCCTTCCCTGTTTCATCGACTACCTTCTCTCCATCCCCGTTAAAATTCCCCTATCTCAGAAAGGCGTGCTCTGGGGAGTTCCTGCTGTGGCTCAGCAGTAATTAACCCAACTAGTATCCATGAGGATGTGTGTTCGATCCCAGCTTTGCTCAGTGGATTAAAGATCTGGCATTGCCGTGAGCTGTGGTGTAGGTCACAGACATGGCTTGGATCCTGCATTGCAGTGGCTGTGGTGTGCACCAGCAGCTGCAGCTCCCATTTGATCCCTAGCCTGGGAACTTCCACATGCCATGGGTGCAGCGCTAAAGACAAAAAAAAAAAAAAAAAAAAAAAGGTGTTCTCTGGGCACCCGCTAGCCCCCAGGATCTTAGTCACCCTGTCTGTCACAGCTCTTTTACAGAGCTTACTTTATGATTAGAGTTACAACCAGATTTGCTTGAACATTCACTTGATGTCTGTCCGCCCTGGAAGCAGGGGCCGTGCTTGGTTTTGCTGTTGTTCCCCGCAGCCCTTAGCATTGTAGCTGGTGCAGCAGGCCCTCTGTGAGGTGTACGAATAAACGAACGAGTGAACATATGGAAGAGAATCAGAGTGGCCCCCTGGAATGACAGATGACAGGCAGGAGGCCAGTGCACATTCTCTCCCTGGTGCTGAGGGCGGAGGTGGGTTGGGTTTGGGCCGTGGGAACTCTGCCTCACTCTGCCGGGGGGTGGGTGGCAGTTGAGGGCCTGTTGCTTCCTGATGGTGCTTTACACAGAGAAGTGCCACACGCTGCATCCTCTGTTTCCCCAGATTCCAAGGCTCCACCCCTGGGGAGTCCTCCCTGCATGCTCACTCTGGAACAGTCCCTGCCTGGCTCCCCTTCCTGCTGGAGCCACTCAAGGGACAGGGGTGGTTTTCTACTTGCTGGGCTGCCACCTTGCTCCCCACGTGCTCCTCCCCACCCTACGGAGAGGCACAGGGTAGAGTTCACTCATTCCACACTCCAAGGCCTCTGTGGGTGCCCAGCCCTGGGCCTGGCCACCCTCAGGGGGCTGTGGTCTGCAAGGAGCAGCAGGCTGGGGTAGGACAGTGTGGGAAGGGCAGGCCACAGAGGGCGGGCTGGAGACTCTGCGGGGCAGGGGGTTTGAGTCACCAGGTGAGGGCCCTCCAACGAGACAGCCATCTCCAGGCGGCAAGGGCAGTGGAGGGTGCGAGGTGGTCCCAGATGGAGAATAGTACGTGCCAACGCACAGAGGTAAGGGGGCGGGGGCCACACTCCTGAGTGGAAGAAGGAAGAAGCCCATACCTGGTGGCGGATGTTTTTGCTCAGCAGCTGGTACGCTGGGGAGGCAGGGTTCCCAAGCGCTGCTGAGAAGTCTTCACTGGTGATCCTGAAAGTCACCGAACGGGTCACACGACTGCGTCCTGGGGAGGAGAATCCCGAGTCCTGCAAGGAGACAGCCTGCCCGGGATGAGGCGAGGATGATGACTTGGGGGAGGCAGCGTCTTCAGGGACACTTGCACAGCCAGAAGGAAGGCCAGGGGCACATCTGAGGGAGAGGGTGGCCCAGGGGGCTGGGCCAGCTGCGACCGGCCCAGGCTGGACTGTCCACTGAAGCGCAGCCTCTGTATCCACCAGGGGCGGCAGGGCAGCTGGGACACTAGAAACCTTGAAGAGAAGGCCTGTGGCCATGGGTGGGCGTGCAGACACAGGAGTGTCTGGAGAGATCCTGGCTCTGGTGGTGAAGGCGGAAACAGGGGCCAGGACTGGTGACAGTGATGTTGACAGAGGCAGAAGTGCAGGGGCTGGGGATGACAGGGGCAGTGACGGTGATGATGACCGTGAAGAAGGTGCCGGCAACACCGAAGGACCCCTGGGTCCTGGGCCCAGACGGGATGCCAGACCACTTCCGGGTGACCTTGAGCCCACTGTGAGGGCTGCGGCGGCCGTGTCCAGCTTTGACCACACAGCTGCTCCAGGGAGACGAGGCTTTGTGGCAGCTGACGTGTTACTGATGGATGTAAACGAGGCAAGTGAGCCATGGGATGCGGAGGACACAGCCTTCTCTGGGGTCCCTGGAGCCAGTGTTGGAGGTGGGGAGGGCCCTGGCCTGGAGTTGCTGGCCTCTGTTGCCGACAGTCCCTGGGCACTGGGGCTGGAGGTGGGCCTGTCCACGGGCCAGGCCAGCCACTGTGGAGATCCAGATGTGGATACAGGAGTGGTGGGGGGAGGCAGTGTTCCAGCCGGCTGCTTGGTTGATCCAGAGGTGATGAAGATCCTCAGAGCAGGAGCATGGACTGGATCAGACAACCCGGAGAGCTCACTGGACTTTGGCTCACCGGCAAGATGCCTTGGGCCAGGAGAAGCATGCAGTGGTGCAGTGGAGGCTGTCCCTGGAGACCCAGGGGCCAAGATCTCCTCTGCAGATCCAGTCACATAGGATGCTGGCTGGGACTTGGGAACCCCATGCGCTGTGGGCGCAGCTACTGCTGATGGAGCTGAGGTGGGTGTGGCCCTGCCTGAGGCCTCAGCAGCTCCCAAAGGATCAGCCTGCTCTGAGAGGACATACAAGCCCAGGGGCAAGCCTAGAAGAGCTTGCTGCTTCATAGATGCCTCTGGAAATAGGGCTCTTGCCCGCCTACCTGAAGCTTCCTCTGCCCTCTTGGCTGAGGGAGAGACTCCAGCAAGGACCGTCACCAAGGAGTTTAACGATGGGGGTGTCTTCTTGCTGCCACCTTGCAAAGCAGATGTGCTAGAGGCCACAGGAAACCAGCCCAGGACTTTGTGAGCAGGAAGAAGGGGAAGAGCAGAAGCTGAAACCACCAGGACTGCTGCAAAACAAAAGAGCAGTTCTGCCCACCATGCAATGGGGTGCAATTGGCCCAGAGCCCCTCAGAGGCTCTGCCTTCCCTGCTGCTGCCGCCTCCCTCTAGGGGTTCTAAGGAGACCTGACCCCTGACGCCGGCTGTGCCCCAAACCACTCGGCTATCTGGGGAGAAACCTCCCCTCTCTGATCCTAGCCCACGAGAGACCCGGGAACCCTGCCCTGCCGCCAGAAAGGGGGACCTTGAGGGAAAAGGGCCTGCTCCCATCCCAGCAGGATCCCTCCCCAAGGGAAGCCTTCTCTGCCGAGACCCAGACTGCTGGATGCTGGGAAGGGCTGTGCAACCCTCCACCAAGGGAAAAAGACGGCTACCTTATCACAGTCCCAGAACTCAGGATGGTTGAGCGCTGAAGGGGCAGGAGGTAGGGGATGGGGAGGGGTCCATTTCTGAAAACCGTAATACCACACTTGGCTACAAGTGTGCACCGAGCCCCATGGGGGGGGGCAACCCCGTGCCAGGTTCCCCCAAGTGGGTGATTCCTAGTGCCCTCAGGGAGCCCAAGCCTGGGGGATGAAGGAAGGGCTCCTGACCCTGTCTTAGGATCCTCTGAGGAGTTCCTGTCGTGGCTCAGTGGTTAACGAACCCGACTAGCATTCATGAGGATGCGGGATTGGTCCCTGGCCTCACTCAGTAGGTTAAGGATCCAGTGTTGCTGTGAGCTGTGGTATAGGTCGCAGGCTGGGCTCGAATCCCTCATTGCTGTGGCTGTGGTGTAGGCCGGCAGCTGTAGCTCCGATTCAACCCTTAGCCTGGGAACTTCCATATGCCGCGGGTGCAGCCCTAAAAGGACAAAAAAAAAAAAAAAATCCTCTGAGCTGACCAAACCCAGGCTGACATGAAGACAGGGTAGGTCAGCCCTGATGTGGGAGTCCCAGGTGAGCAGGTGGGGTCTGGGATGGGCCCCCCACCCCCAAGTCAGCCTGCCCTAGCTCTACTCACCAGCCAGGAGAATTCCAGGGGCTGAAAGCCATTGCCTGCCCATGCCGAAGGCTCCTGCTCAGGCTTCTATGCCTCCAGAACCAGATGGAAGACGTCCACTCAGATCCCCCTTCAGGAAAGGAATGTTGCCCAGCTGTGAGCTCTGGTTAGTTGATGTCTCCAGCTACCCCCTGAGCGGCATCGCTGCCCTGTAGCTCAGGGTCAAATACTGCTGCCTGAGCCTCCAGCACAGCTCTTCTCCACGGGGCTGCAGACCCTGTTGAATGGGGACCTTATGTGCCAGCCTCACAGCCCAAGAGGTTATAGACCTGAAAACCTATTGAAGAAGAGTGAAGGAGTTCCCGATGTGGTGCAGCAGGAATGAACCCAACTACTATCCCTGAGGATGAGGGTTCGATCCCTGGCCTTGCAGTGGGTCGGGGGTCCAGTATTGCCATGAGCTGTGGTGCAGGTCATCCATGGTTTGGATCCCGCATGGCTATGGCTGTGGCTGTGGCGTAAGCCAGCAGGTGCAGCTCCAATTTAACCCCTAGTCTGGGAACTTCCATATGCCACAGGTGCAGCCCTAAAAAGAAAAAAGAAAAAAAGGAAGAAGAGTGGGAAGTTCTGTCCAATCTTTAAATGTGAGGTGGGGTGCTCTTCCTAGAGGTGGGGAGGGTCTCAATGGTATACTCTGGGTGGAGTGGGGGGTGTTAGTGGTGCTGATGCCTGTGGCCATGGTGGCAGTCCTGGTAGAGTTGTGACAATGGCAGAGATGCTAAATACACTGGGACCTCTGCTTGTGTCCTGGGGGGCAGGGCTTAACAGAGGGCAGTGACACTAACAGAGACCCTCTATATCCTGCCCCAACTCCCAGCCCATCAGGCGGGGGGAGACGGGGCATCTGGAGGAGAGCACACCAGTCCCTGACTGGGCCCACGTGGAATCCCGGTCAGAGACCTGAAATGGGGACACTGGGGTGGAGGTGAATGGGCTTTATAGGTCTAGGGGTCCTTCCCGGGTCCCCCTGCAGACCTAGCATTTGAGGCAGACCCAGAATGGTGTGGGGTCTCAAGCAAGGCTTCCTCTGGTCTTTGCTGCAGCCATTCTCTCCACGCCCCTGCAGACACAGGAGAAGGGCCTGGGCGCCCTAAGGAGCTTTACGCAGGGAGGGTGGGGGTCTGGTGCCTTCAAGGGAGCAGACTCAACTGGGGCTCAGACCGTGCTCCATCGCCCCTCCCCCTTCCCCGCCACCACCACAGCCGCTATAGGAGATTTTCAGCTCTTTCAAAGCCTCTCCCACCAGGCTCCTGGCCTGTGTGTGACCTCCGAGAAGCGCAGTGACTCGTCCCAGATCCCTCAGGACAAGAAACCCTGCTTAAAGGGACATAATCCCCAGAACCCTTCACAGCAGGGGATCAGACAGGAGACTCCTGCCCTTCTCACTTGCCCTTTGCCACCACCCAGCAACTCCTACCTGGATGCAGCCTTTCCAGGACCTAATCCCCTAAGGGAAAAAGTTCCTCCATGATCCAACTCCATCCAAACACATGTACCATCCCAGGTTCAGACAAACCCCTCAGGCCAGCCTGTTCCCACCCTCCAATCACAGCTCTACTGCTCTGTAAACCTGCACAGCTCTGTGTGCACAGCTGGAGGCTGCCATCTGCACCCAGCCCCTTCTGGTCTAGGCCTGGCCAGCTTGGGTGGATGCCTCCCCAGAGCAGGGAGGAGGTTTTGGTTTTTGACAACCTCTACCAACAGTCCTGGTTTCACTGCCCCCACTCGCCCACCTGCCCTTCCACAAGCCCCCTCCCCTGGCCCGTGACTCCATCCACCAGGCCAGCCCATTCACTCTGCACCCCCACACCATCTCCTTCACTGTGCCCCCAGGACACCCGAGTCTTACCTGGTGATGTTGGGAAGCCTGCCTCTGGAGGTGTCAGTGCTCCACAGAGGAGGTGGTAAACTCAGGACCAGCGCCCTCTACCTAATGCCCGCCCTGCCTGGCAGGGCCACCCCCTTCCCAGGCACCCTTGGGGTGAGGAAGATTTGGTTGCTGATGGCTCCAGTCCAAGAGCAAAGGCCACTCACATCCCAGGACACTGAGTCCTCATCTCCTGGCCCCTTCAGGCCAGACCAGGCGGGGGCCAAAGCTGGGGGCAGGGCTGAACATTCTCTCAGCACGGAGGCCAGCCTGGCAGCGACGCTCAAAGCAGGAGCTGCCAGGGACAGGAAGAGGGATGGATAAGGGACAGAAACACGTCTGAAGGCCACCCACACAACCAGGCAAAGGCTTTGAGTCCAGGCTCCAGGGGTGGGAGCTGGGCACACGCTCGCACTCCCCACCAAGCCCTGATTCTACAGAGAAAGCTCAGTCCAGAACTAGAGAGCAGTGGAGTCCCTGCTGTGGTGCAGAGGGATCAGTGGCGTCTTGGGAGCACTGGGGCATACATTTTATCCCCATTCCAGCACAGTGGGTTAAGGATCTGGTGCTGCCACACTTGTGGCTTAGGTCGCAGCTTTGGCTGGGATCTGATCCTTGGCCTGGCAACTCCATATGCTGAGGGGCGACCAAAAAACAAACAAACAAACAAAAAAAAAACAAAAAACTAGACATTAGGGCTCAGCCTATGTCTAAGGTCAGGACTCAGGTTATGCACAGGGGTGGAGCTCAGTCTACTACAGCGTTGCCGCTAGAATTTGCATTTGAGCCAGGCTAGACCTGGGCTCTCTGCTCCATCCCAACACCTGAAATAACCTGCCCTCATACCTGAAATGAGTTGAATGGGAATTCTAGCCTCAGGTCAAGGATCTCAATAAAGGCACTTTTAGAAGATTGACACCCCCTGGGGCAGGATGGGGATCTGGCACAGAGGGTTGGGTACTATTCCTCCTCTCCCAGACCAGCTCAGGTCCCTCAACCAGGACCTTCCCTGGCACTGCAGCCTGGGGCAGGCAGTGCCTCACTCCTCCCCTGAGTTCTGATGCCTGAAAGGACCACAGTCTAGCCCAGTAATACAGCCCCTCCACGCCCTACTCCCTAACCCAGCTGAGTGCAGGGGACCCCCACACTCTGTGATAATCTTTCCTCGTGCTCAGCTCCCTGGGGCAGGAGGAGGGGCAGCACAGGAGGTCATCCTATGTCCTTAGTCCCACACCCAAAGAGTCCTGGAGGGCTCGACAGCAGCGGACAAGGTGGGACCCCAAAGGAAGGAACAGGACAGGTCGTCCCAGGGTTGACCAGCAGACATTTGCCTAGATACACGGGCAGCGGGACAGGCAGATGCTTGGCTTTGCCTAGGTACCTTCCAGAGGAAAGGTTCCTCCAGCTTCAAAGATGAGTACAGGGCTGGGCCTCCCCTTCCTGGCTCTCTCTTCCAGGCTCCCAACCCTCTGTTGAAGGAGTGGGGGTAGGGGGCCAGCTTACAGTCCCCACGTGTCCCTTGGCAAGTGCCTGCCGCATCCAGACCTCGACCCCCCGTCGGTTACCTTCTCCTCAGAGAAAGGTGACTATGATGGTTGGAGGGCTCCGGCCACTTGACTGGCACAGAATGGGGGGCTCACAGGAGGAACAGAGAGAAGACTGTGGGGAAGCCTCTCCACCCTCTGCCGAATTCTCAATTCTACCCCCGCACTGGAAGCCTCCTCCTCTGGCTTCAGCCTGCTTGGCGGACCTTAGTCCCGGCCCCTCCCACCTTCTGCCATGATCGCGGAGGTGGCCATGTGCCACCTCTGAGGAGGGACAGAAGAGGCAACAGCACCTTCCCAGCTAGCTGTGCTTCCAGGGAGGGTGTTCTGGCGGAGACAACAGACTTAGCTGAGTCAGCTCATGCACCAGAAGGAGGACAGAACCCTCCCGCACTGTCCAGCCACCCCCATCGTCCAGCCACATCCTAGAGCCTCCAGTTCCCTCACTCGGGGACACAGCCAGGGTCTGGGAAGGGTCTCAGTTTACAGCCCTGCCGGCTGCCACATCACCCAGAGATCTGGGACATCCCCCCACCGCTTTCAAGCAGGTTGGCAGGGTCAGAATCATTCTGTGAGCCCCTGTGAGGGCAAGCACAAGCAGGTGTCCCTGCTGACTCAGACTGGCCACCTCCCTGCCTCTGCCTGCGTCTCTCCCACCCACTTTTGTCCCATCTGCTGTCTGTCCCTCCTACCTGGGGATATTGGTGCCCACGTAGGATACCTGGCCCCAGACCTGCCCTTTTATCTACCGAGGCGTGTTTTTCCAGGTCAGGGATCTGACACCCAATGCCACATTTTCTCAGATTTTTCTGTCGGGTTTGACATCTATCCTGTGGGAACCTCTGGCTGGATTCCCCTTGGTCACCAAGTCAAGCAGTGTTTGCTGCTGAAAAATGAAAAAAACAAAACAAAACAACAACAAAAAAGGAAAATCATGGCTCTCATACCGATGAAAAATGAACACACAGTAAAGACTATTTAACTCAGTATTAAGGAGGCACCCAGGCAGATGTTAACAACCAGTTCAAAGGTGAATTCAGTGAAGCCTTACATTATATGGAATACAGGAACATTGAAATACATTTACAGATAGATGTAAAATTAGCTTTTTCCAGTAGTTGGGGGAGAGTCAATCAAATCTTCAGGGGACAATCAATTTGCATGATTATAAACAAGAATTATTTTGCATTGCTATCCATCATCCACAATGTACAAACTGAAAAAAAAAGGTGTTTGTTTTTAAAAAGTGTACAGAGCACCAGAAGAGTGTGTCTAATCAAAACATCGCATAGTTTACCCTTTGAAAATATCCAGACATTTTTTTTTTCCTATTCAAAATGTCCTTGCAGTGGTCAGACTCTCTGAGTTGTGGCGCCGAGGAAGTGGGACTTGGTACTGAGATGTCGGGGAAGGGTCCTGGGAGGAGAGGAGGACAGGATAGGAAAGAGGAGGGCACGAGCAGAGACCACTAGTTGTCACTGAGTTGTCACTTCATACGCCTCCCATTCTTTATTACTACTATTATCCCTTATTATTAGCTGGCCATGGGGTGGTCCAGAATTAAGACTATTTCCTTTGTAGAGGGGTGTGACCATGTGACTCAGGTCTGGCCAATCAGATAAGAGTGCCATGAGGCATGTAGGGGAAGTGGCCCCAAAAGGAAAAGGTGCTACTCTTTGCCCTTCTCTTTCTTGCTAAAATGTGGAACTCAAGCTCTAGGATCACAAAGTACAGGCTATAAGTGGATAATAGAGCAAAGTGGAAGGTCCTGGACATCCTTCTTAAGTCACCTGACCAACTGTGGACTGCTCACCGCCAATTTGCTTGGTATGAGGGAAAAAAAGTTTATCTTATTGAAACCACTGTTTTTGGGGGGTTTTCTGTTTTTATTGCCCTAGACCTGACTTTACGCCTGTGTTGGGTGGCGTCTCTGCTTGACCTCCTCTCTCTGACTTGGCAGCGCCCAGTTCAGCGGATATGTGCGGGACTCACTCAGTAAAGGCGGTGGGAGGTGACAGGCGCATGCATCGCTTTCAGGGAACCCGCATTTTCAGGCGCATTAGCCTTTCACAGTTTTCTGTTCTTCACCCCTCTCCGTGCCTCCCCAACACACACCCTCCACTAGAGTTACATGGAACCTTCATTTTTTCCACACTCATCCCCACCTTTATGCTTCTGCTCCTGACTTGAGAAGGAGTGGGTGGTATGACTTGCCCATTAACCAAGGAAGAAATTGGAAAAGCTGCACAATTATCACCTTTAATAAAAACTCTGGGGACTCCCTGTTGTGGTGCAATGGAAACAAATCCGACTAGTATCCATGAGAATGTGGGTTCGATCCCTGGCCTCGCTCAATGGGTCAGGGATCTGGAGTTGCCATGAGCTGTGGTGTAGGTTTTGGATGAGGCTCCGATCCCACGTTGCTGTGGATGTGGCATAGGCTGGTGGCTGTAGCTCTGATTGACCCCCTAGCCTGAGAACTTCCACATGCCTCAGGTGCGGCCCTAAAAACAAATTAAAAAAACCCTCAGGCTGCAGAAAAACAAAAATCTGGTTGAATTGGCGCAATAGTAAAGAATTCCTAGACCAACAAGATACAGGAGGAGACAAAACTTCAGAGGGAGGTGCACCATTGGAGCTGCTTTTCCCATGGGGTGTCTGCAACCCTAAAAAGGCAGCTGGGAAGCTGATCAGTACTTTCAACAGCTTCTAGGTTACTACAGAGACAAAAATTGGAAGTCCAGGGCCTGCCAAAGTTTGGGGCAGGGTTTGTGTATGGCTCTTATAAACCTACAGGCCATTGGGTCAGGACACTCAGTGTCCTTGGGAGTGAGTGACGTGGCAGCAAGCCAGACCTCATGTAGACTGAAGCCTAGCTTTGAGTGTCAATCCCTAAAACTAGATTTAAATGATCTTTTTTTTTGTCTTTTTTTTTCCCCCCCTAGGGCCACATCCACAGCATATGGAGGATCCCAGGCTAGGGGTTTAATCAGAGCTATAGCTGCCGGCCTACACTACAGCCACAGCAAAGCCAGATCAAAGCCACATCTGCGACCTACACCACAGCTCATGGCAACACCAGATACTTAACCCACTGAGCAAGGCCAGGGACCGAACCCACAACCTCCTAGTCAGATTCATTAACCACTGAGCCACAATAGGAACTCCAATTTAAATGATCTTTTAATGAATTCAAGTATCTGGGATAGGAAAACAAAACTGTCTGCGGAGGAAGATAACTTAATCTTAAGCCTCAAAACATTCCACAAACTAATTTTTAAAAATTGTTTGGCATACAACTAAGGCAACCAGGCACAGGAGGAAACAAGACAACATGAACCAGCAACCCTGCAGGAACAACCGACAATTAAAGCCACCCTCAGAGGATGGTGGCAAAAGTCTCCAAGCCTGACTGGGGCAAGGGCTATTCATGAAGAGCGGAAGCTCTTGAGTTCTTAAACCAAAGCCAAGTGAACCTGTGAGGAGGGTTTTTTGGTTTTTTCTCTTTTAAAATCTAACCACCTCTTTTATTCCTTAGGTCGCCACAATTCTGTGTCAACCTGTGAGAAGTTAAAATCAGTGAAGAGTTGTCATGAGAAGAGAACCAATGGCTGTCAAGTCGGTCATGTGTGAGCCAGTGGCAGCTGACACCTGTGCACCCAGAATGAGCCTCCTTAGTCCTGAGACAGGCCTGGAGAACACAGCACTGGGGGTGAGCGTCTGGGGCTGTGGCCTGGCCCTGGCCATGCTCATAGCCCATGACCGGGGCACTGGCTTTTCCCCACAGCCTGGTTCTCTGGAGAGGGTTGCTGCTGCATTGGCTCTCACCCTGCAGCTGGTGACATGTCAGTGGCTGGGCTGGACCACGTCTGCTCCTTGTTCCCACACAGGGTTTAAAACACAAAGCAAACAATCCTCAGCTCAAAGATAAGTTTATGGAATATGGAGGCCTGGTTTGCAGAGAGGAAATTCATGAAGCCTTTCATCATGCCCAGTCTGTACCAGAAGCTGGAGAGTGACCCCAGGACAAAGATGTGGCTCGCTGATCCTACCTACCGGGAAACTGACAGAGCAACTGTGAAACAAGCCATTGGACCTGGGCATGAAACTGCAAAATCCCTGATCAGGACAACTTTCAGTGTCCTCCTCGGAGTGAGTATGAATGAGAAGGAAGAAGGTGCAACATCTCCACTACCACCTCCTCCCAAAGAGGAGACCAAGCCAGAGCTAATGGAAGAAGATCTTACAGAAAATAAGAAGCAGGCACTGAGAGAAAAAGAATTGGAGAATGATGCCTATAAAAAGAAAGAATTTGGGAGTTCCCGTCGTGGCGCAGTGGTTAACGAATCCGACTAGGAACCATGAGGTTGTGGGTTCGATCCCTGGCCTTGCTCAGCGGGTTAAAGATCTGGCATTGCCGTGAGCTGTGGTGTAGGTTGCAGACGAGGCTCGGATCCCGTGTTGCTGTGGCTCTGGCGTAGGCCGGTGGCTACAGCTCCGATTAGACCCCTAGCCTGGGAACCTCCATATGCCTCGGGAGCGGCCCAAGAAATAGCAAAAAGACAAAAAAAAAAAAAAAGAAAAGAAAAGAAAAGAAAAGAAAGAATTTGGAGTTCCTGCTGTGGCACAGTGGGTTAAGAGTTCAATTGCAGTGGCTCAGGTCATTGCAGAGGGGCAGGTTCGATCCCTTGCCTGGTGCAGTGCATTAAAGGATCCAACTTTGCCCCAGCGGTGGCACAGATTGCAGCTATGGCTTGGATTCAATCCCTGGCCGGAGAACTTTCATATGCCATGGGTGTGGCCATTAAAAAAAAGAAGAAAGACTTCGACACAACCTTGAAGCTCTACGAATGGATCCAGCTAGATGAGACCTTCACAAGGGTTATACATTGGAAGCAGCTGCCCTAGATGCAATTAAAGACTACACAAAAACCATGAATGTCCACCAGAAGGCCCTAGACCTAAACTTCAACTCCAAGGAGGGAGCAGACAGTTACAACACTACATGATGACCCAGTACAACCAACATGACACCTGAAGATGTTAAGTGATGGACCATGACCGCTTTGAGGTGCAGCAGATAAGGAGTGACTTGGCCCTGCGGCTCTTCTCAGAAACAGAAGTACCCCCAGGCACTCAGCAAATATGAAAGGATCCTGTAATAGCACAAAAGATCCAGAAGCTGATGGATAGGTATCTGATCACCACTGGGTGGTCATTTGCTCATCATCCCCCTTCCTTTCACCTTCATGTGCAAAAAGGAACCAGGTTGGCAGCAAGCATCATGGAGCAGAAGGAGGAGAAGGCGGGGGGAGTGGCAGCTTATCTCTGAATATCTATACCGACCTGTGTGGAAGATACAGAGCCTTGTATTCATGTCATTCATGCAGCTGCTGCCTTTGGGCCCTCCCAGCACAGGCATGGCCTTTTTTGTTGCCCTTGAATTACACATCTCCCTCCCTGACCCCCTGTTGCTGTCTCAGCTGCTCCCAGAGTTGGTTATTTTTTATTTGGGGGCAGTGGGCGTGTATGGAGAGGGGAAGACAGTCTTCCCAACCTCGTCCCAACTGTCTCCACACTGTTCTCCAATAAAACAAGGCAGCTGGGCATGGCGGAAAGAAGCAAGGAAGGGAGGGAGGGGAGAAGGGAGGAACGGGGGCAGCCAGGACAGCAGGAAGACCCTCAGAGAGTCCAGATGTTGGAATCATCAGATAGACTAAAAAATAACTATGCTTGGAGTTCCCGTCGTGGTGTAGTGGTTAATGAATCTGACTAGGAATCATGAAGTTGCAGGTTCGATCCTTGCCTTGTTCAGTGGGTTAAGGATCCGGCGTTGCCGTGAGCTGTGGTGTAGGTCACAGACGCAGCTCGGATCCCATGTTGCTGTAGCTGTGGCATGGACCGGTGGCTACAGCTCTGATTAGAACCCTAGCCTGGGAACCTCCATGTGCCATGGGAGCGGCCCTAGAAAAGGCAAAAAGATTTTTTAAAAAATTAAAACATAAAGTAACTATGCTTACTATGTTCCAGGAAATAAAAGACAGAAAATTTTAGAAACTACAAAACTACCCCCAAAATGGCACAGACTTCTCTTTAATTCTTTTTTTTTTTTTAAGGGCTGCACCTGTGACACATGGAAGTTCCCAGGCTAAGGATCAAATCAGAGCTGCAGCTGCTGGCCTACGCCACAGCCACACCACATCCAAACACATCTGCAACCTATGCCACAGCTTGCGGCAATGCCAGATCTTTAGCCAACTGAGTGAGGCCAAGGATTGAACCTGCATCCTCACGAACACTGTCAGGTGTTTTTTGTTTTTTTTTTCTTTTTTCTTTTTTAGGGCCATACCTGTGGCATATGGAAGTTCCCAGACTGGGGTCAAATTGGAGCTGCAGCTGCCAGCCTACACCACAACCACAGCAATGCCAGATCCAAGCCACCTCTGTGACCTATACTGCAGCTTGTGGCAATGCGAGATCCTTAACCCACTGAGTGAGGCCAGGGATTGAACCCATAGACTTACGGATACTGATCCGGTTCTTAACCTGCTGAGCCACAACAGAAACCCCTAAAAATTCTAAATAGAAAAATACAATAACTAATAACCCTATGGATGGCTTTCATAGTCAATTAGGCAAAACGAAGAGGATATTAGTCAACTAGAAGGGAGGTCAGAAGAAAAAATTCAGAATTAAACAAAGAGAAGAATAAAACATTCAGGAGAGAGAGCAGGAGGTACAGAGGATATACTGAGTATGTCAAATATGCCTTTAATTGGAGTCAAAGAGGAGAATGAAGCTGAAGCAATATTTTTAAAAATAATGACTGAGGAGTTCCCGCTGTGGCTCAGTGGTTAACGAATCCGACTAGGAACGATGAGGTTACGGGTTCGATCCCTGGCCTTGCTCAGTGGGTTAAGGATCCGGCATTGCCAGGAGCTGTGGTATAGGTCACAGATGCGGCTTGGATCTGGTGTTGCTGTGACTGTGGTGTAGGCCAGCAGCTACGCTCCAATTTGACCCCTAGCCTGGGAACCTCCATATGCCGCAGGTGCAGCCCTGGAAAAAGACAAAAAGACTAAAAAATAATGACTGAGAATTGGGTTTGTTTGTTTGTTTGTTTTGCTTTTTAGGGTCAAACCTGTGGCATATAGAAATTCCCACACCAGGGGTCAAATCAGAGCTGCAGCTGCCAGCCTACACCAAAGCCACAGCAGTGCTGGATCCAAGCTGCATCCGTGACCTACACCACAGCTCACAGTAACATGGGATCCTTAACTCACTGAGGGAGGCCAGGGATTGAACCCCCATCCTCATGGATACTAGTCAGGTTCATAACCAGCTGGGCCACAATGGGAACTCCAAGAACGCTTTTAAAATAATGAAACCTGATCAATTTCAAGCAGGATAAATGAACGTAATTATACAACTAGATACATATGGTAAAACATCAAAAAACTAAAGATGCTTTTTTTTCTGACTTTTTGTCTTTTTAGGGCTGCACCCACAGCATATAGAGGTTCCAAGGCTAGGGGTCGAATCAGAGATCAGAGCTGTAGCTGCCAGCCTACACCAAAGCCACAGCAACTCGGGATCTGAGCTGCATCTGCAACCTACACCATAGCTCACCACAACGCCGGATCCTTAACCCACTGACCAGAGCCAGGGACTGAACCCGAATCCTCATGGATACTAGTCAGGTTCATTAACCATTGAGCCATGACAAGAACTTCAAATTTTTTTTAACCTTAAAAGAGTTTGAGGAAAAGAGTCAACTTGCCTTCCAAGGAGCAAGAATTAGGTTTACAGCTGACTTCTCAACACAAACAACAGGAACCAGAAGACCAAGAATGACACCTCAAATGGGCTAAAAGAAAATGACTGCAGCTCCAAGTCAAAGACATCAAAAAATACGTGTAGAAAAGAAATCAAGATGAAGATATTTGCAGACATCTAAAAAGAGATAATTTGTCATTAGCAGGCCTAAAAGGTATTCTCAGGCCAAATAAAATCTATCCAAGTTAGAAGGTCAGATATGCAAAAGGCAATAAACAGATAGATGTATTTAAATAGATGTAGATGGATGGACAGATTTAGATGGCTACAGAAAAGATTTTATTTATAAGTTCATACATGCGGGGAGCCGAGAAGATACAAGAAGCCGAGGAAGGGAGCTTGCCTGAATGGTGCAATTCCAAGGGCAGGCTCCTAATCAGAAAAAGAGGCCTGCCTGAACGGTGCAGTTCCGAGGACAAGCTCCTAATCAGGAAAAGGGGCCTGTCTGAACGGTACAATTCTGAGGGCAGGTTCCTAAACAAGGGGATGCCTGCCTGTACGGCACAATTCCAAGGACAGGCCCCAGAAGACAATAAGGCTTGCCCACTGACATAGGTGGAAAACTAAATTTTCAAGGAAATAATTTCCATTTTGTGTTGCTGAGTGGGGATTGTTCCATGGATAACTTAGTCTTTTCTGTTATTCACTTGCTATTCAGTTTTCCTCAGTCTTTCCTGATTATTTACTTATTATTCTTATTTCCCATTCCTATTTTCCTGTGCTGATTTGTGATTTAACAAAATTACAACAATAATATAATAAGAATTTCATCCTGAAGGACTTTCCCCTATTTAAATCCAACTTAGTTAAAACATAGTGTTTATCTATTAACTAGTTATAAAGTAAACTTTAGAGTTAGGATTTTAATGAGGTTCATAAAAGTTAGACATATATTATCCAAGAAACCTAGCTGTGAGTTTTGTCCTTGATTTTAAAAGCTTTTAAGTGATAGCTAGTTTAGTTAAGTTGGTTTATATTTACTTACACTGTCTCCCTGCCATAACGCTTTGAAGATAAGCACCAGTCTACAAACAAGGTTTGTGAATGCCAAATTCTTGTGTCTGTGAACTCTTCAAATTGTAAAGACTGGCTGGCCATGGGATGATTTGTACTGTCTCCTCCTTTCCACACGATGTATTGTACCTAATTGCCCTTAAATTGTACTCACTTAGTTGAGATAGAGATCTTAAAACATGATGTACTGTACCTAATTGCCCCTAAATTGTACCCACTAAGTTTAGTTAAGACAAAGACCTTAGAACATTATGCATAGCTGCTATACCATGTAACAGTTAACCAAAGTACTTTTAACACTGTGATGTAATCTGTAGTGGAAAACTGTCTATATAATCAACCACTTATGCCAATAAAATTTGAGCAGTCCAGCGCCCTGAAAGAAGGGACAAAGAGGCTGTCTCCATATGTACATTCGCCAATGCTGCGTCCCTCTCTGATCGGGAAAAAGTGTACACTCCCTGGCCACTGCAGCTGGCCTCCGGCACATACACATACATCTAAATGAATATTTTTATCCCTTTTAATGGAAATTTTCTATCCTTTTATAAAGAAAATAATATAACAGTTCTATTATTCATCTTCAATAATTAGCAACATATAGACAATCTTTTTCTTTCTTTTTTTTTTTCTTTTTTGGCCATCCCAAGGCACATGGAGTTCCTGGGTCAGGGCTCAGATCTGAGCCACAGTTGTGACCTAAGCTGCAGCTGTAGCAACGCTGGATCCTTAACCCACTGTACTGAGCCCGGGATCAAACCTGCATCTCAGCACTCCCAAGATGCCGCCAATCCCATTGCACTACAGCAGGAACTCCTCGACAATCTTGCTTCCTCTATATTCCCTTCACTCTGCTTACACTGGATTATTTTAATCAAACCCCAAGCTTCATATAAAATCATCTCTAGATATTTCAGTTTATATCTCTTCAAGATAAGGACTTTTCAAACAAAAGCCCTGGACTGTTATGAGACCTAAACAGTAAAATAAGTAATTCATTAAAACATCAAATGTCCTATCAGACAATCATTCTAAGTCCAATTTTTCTATTTCCTTTCAGATGGATGTTCAAATGAAGATTCTTAAAATGTCCTTTTATTGAATTTGGCTAATGTGTTTCTTGTGTCTGTTTTTTGAAAATTAATTTTAAAATATAAAAAACCTTTTGTTGTGAAATTTTCCAATGTAAACAAAAGGAGAGAAAATAGTATAGCGGACCTCGTGGGAGCTAGAGCGGGCAAAAGGACCCTGGATTTTAAATTCTGGAGATCTGCTATGATTGCTGATCGCTGCTTCTAATCACAATCAGAGGTGCAGAAAGAGAGGTGCACAGCCACTGTTGCTGCACCTCTCCCCCCTGTTGCAACCCTGCCCCATCTGATGAACTAACTTCCAAGGTATTCTGAGTGCTGAAATCATTTTCACCCCCTGCATTTTTCATTTTTTCCCTTTTAGGAGTCAGATGTTCAAAAACCACTATAAAACTAGGATGTTTCAAAATGACTGCATTTATAGGGGAAAATCAAAAGTTCCATGCTCAAGGAAAGTCTCAGAAAAGACCTAAGACATTATGTTTATACCTCAGGCTGATCCTCAGCATAGAGACAGCCTACAACAATAAACACACACACACACACACACACACGAAAATCAGTAACAGAAAATACCCCTGACGAAGAGAGAGAATAAGATTTCCAGAGTTACCACATTACTAAGTTTTAAATGTCCAGTCACAATATTATGCATTGTGATTTTTCAACAACAAAAAAGTCACAATGCATAAAAAGAAAGAGGAAAGTATAACTCAAAGGGAAAAAGAAACAGAAACTATTCCTAAAAAAGACATATTGGCAAATATATTATACAAAGACCTTAAAACAACTGTCTTAAAGATGCTCAAAGAACTAAAGGAATATAGAACAAAGTCAAAAAAATAATGTATGAACCAAATGAAAATATCAGTAAAGAGATAGAAAACCTAAAAAGGAACCAAAAAGAAATTCTGGAGCTGTAAAGTACAATAACTGAAGTGAAAAATTCACTATAAGAATTCAAAGGCAGATTTCAGCAGGCACAGGAAATAATTTGTGAACCTAAAGAAAGGACTATGTAAATTATTGAGGCTGAGGACAGAAAGAAAAAAGTATGAATAAAACTGAACATAGCCCAAGGGACCCTCGAGACACCATCAAGTGGACCTAATACACACTGTGGGATCCCAGAAGGAGAAGAGGGAGAGGAAGGGCCAGAGAGACCATCTGGAGAAATGATGATTGAAAACTTCACGAATTTAATGAAAGATGTGACTATAAATATCCAAGAATCTCAGTGAACTCCAAGATGATCCACATGGAGATGTATTACAACCAAACACTCAAAAGACAAAGAGTGAATCTGTTTTTTTGTTTGTTCATTTGTTTGTTTTGTGTTTTTAGGGCCGCACCCGAGGCATATGGAGGTTCCTAGGCTAGAGGTGGAAGCGGAGCTGCAGCTGCTGGCCTACACCACAGTCACAGCAACATGGGATCTGAGCCTCGTCTAACGACCTACACCACAGTCCACAGCAACGCCAGATCCTTAACCCACTGAGCGAGGGCAGGGATTAAACCCACACCCTCATGGGTACTGGTCGGGCTTGCCAACCACATAGCAATGATGGGAACTCCCAAAGAGTGAGTCTTGAAAGCTGCAAAAGAGAGAAAGAAATAGACAAGATCCTCAATAATAGCATCTGTAGATTTCTCATCAGAAAAAAAAAAAAAAAAATGGAGCCAAAGATGACAGTGGACCAATACAATCAGAGTGTGAAAAGGAGAAAAAATTTGTCGATGAAAATTCCTACTGGCTATAATGGAAAAAAATAAAAATCATGATACAAATTAAACAAAGAAAAAAGAAAAGAAAATTCCTATATCCACAAAAATAGTCCTTCAAGAATTTCCATTGTAGCTCAGTGGAAACGAATCTGACTAATATCCAAGAGCATGTGGGTTTGATCTCTGGCCTTGCTCAGTGGGTTAAGGATCCGGTGTTGCCGTGAACTGTGGTGTAGGTCGCAGATGGGCTCAGGTCTGGTGTTGCTGAAGCTGTGGTGTAGGCCAGCAGCTACAGCTCCTATTTGACCCCTAGCCTGGGAATCTACATGTACCCCAGGTACAGCCCTAAAAGACAAAAAAAAAAAAAAAAATCCTTCAAAAGGGAGGGAGATGGAGTTTTCCAGTGGTCTAGCAGTCAGTTAAGGGTTAAGCCACTGCTGTGGCTCAGGTTATTGTTGTGGCTTGGATTTGATTCCTGGCCCGAGAACTTCCTCATGCTGCAGGCATGGCCAAAAAAAAAGTGTGGTGGGGTGGAAGGAGAAATCAAGACATTAAAAAAAAAAAAAAAGAGTTCCCATCATGGTTCAGCAGAAAGGAATCCAACTAAGAACCATGAGGTTGCGGGTTTGATCCCTGGCCTCACTCAGTGGGTTAAGGATCCAGCGTTGCTGTGAGCTGTGGTGTAGGTCACAGACATGGCTCATATCTGGTGTTGCTGTGGCTGTGTTGTAGGCTTGCGGCTATGACTCCAATTAGACCTCTAGCCTGGGAACCTCCATATGCCATGGGTGCAGCCCCAAAAAGACAAAAGACAAAAAACCAAAAAACCAAAAGAAAGAAAGAAAGAAAGAAAGAAAGAAAGAAAGAAAGAAAGAAAGAAAGAAAGAAAGAAAGAGAAAGAAAGAAATCAAGACATTCCCAGATAAATAAAACTGAGAGAGTTCATGACCTCTAGACCTGGCCAGCAAGAAATGCTCAAGAGAGTCCTGCAAAGAGAAATGAAAGGACACTAGACAGTAACTCAAAGCCATATGGAAAAATAAAGATCACAATATAAGTAAATACTTAGGCAATTAGAAAAGCTAGTATTATTGTAACCAGAGCTTGGAACTGCACTTTTTTTTTTTTAACATAATTTAAGAGACTAACACGTTTAGGAGTTCCCACTGTGGCTCATCAGTAAAGAAACCTGACTAGTATCCATGACAACACAGGTTCAATCCCCAGCCCTGCTTGGTGGTTTAAGGATCTGGTGATGCTGTGAGCTGTAGTGTAGGTCACAGATGCAGCTCAGATCCCACATTGCTGTGGATATGGTGTAGGCCAGCAGCTGCCAGCTCCAATTAAACCCCTAGCCTGGGAACTTCCAAATGCTGCAGGTGTAATCCTAAAAAGACAAAAAAAAAAAAAAAGAGAGAGAGAGAGACTAATACATTTTAAAGAACTCTTAGTTTATGTCTGGGGCACACAATGTATTCAGATGTCACTTTGTGACATCAACCACCAAAGAGGTAGGCACAGAGATATAAAAGAACAGAGATTTTGCATGTTATTGAGGTTAAACTGGTATAAATCCAAATTAGAGTGCTATAATGTTAAGATATTAAATTAATCTCCATGGTAGCCACAAAGAAAATAGCTGAAGAATACGCACGAAATGAAATGAGAAAGGAATTTAAACATTTCATTACAAAAAATAAATTAAATAGCAAGATACAGAAATGCAGGAAGTGAGAGACAAAAAAAAAAGCCTAGAGGAAACAACACAATGACAGAAGTAAGTCTCTCCTTAGAGTTCCCATTGTGGCTTAATGGGTTAAGAACCTGACTAGTATCCATACAGATACAGGTTTGATCCCTGGCCTCGCTCAGTGGGTTAAGGATCTGGCATTGCTGTGAACCATGGTGTAGGTCAAAGACACAGCTAGGCTCTGGTGTTGCTGTGGCTGTGGTGTAGGCTGGCATCTGCAGGTCTGATTCGACCGAAAGTGCAGGAACTTCCATATGCTGCAGGTACAGCCCTAGGAAGGAAGGAAGGAAGGAAGAAAGGAAGAAAGAGAAAGTCTTCCTTATCAGTAATTATTTTAAATGTAACTAAATTTACCAATCAAAAGACAGATTGGAAGAATGAATAAAAACACATGGTCCAACTATACACTGTCTACGAAGACTCATTTGAGATCCAAAGACACAAACAGGTTGAAAGTTAAAGGATAGAAAAAGATATTCTGTGCAAACAGTAAACAAAAGAGAGCAGGAATGGCTAAACTAGTATCAGACCAAATAAACTTTATTATTATTTTTTTTTGTCTTTTTGCCATTTCTTGGGCCGCTCCGGTGGCATATGGAGGTTCCCAGGCTAGGGGTCTAATCAGAGGTGTAGCCGCCGGCCTACGCCACAGCCACACACCAACTTGGGATCCAAGTCACATCTGCAACCTACACCACAGCGAGGGACCAAACCCGCAACTTCATGGTTCCTAGTTGGATTCGTTAACCACTGAGCCACAACAGGAACTCCCAAATAGACTTTAAATCAAAAAAGTTTATCAGAGACAAAGAAGGACATTATATACTAATAAAATGTTCAACACAGCAAAAAGATATAACAATTATAAAAATTTATGCATAGAATGACAGCCAAATATATGAAGTAAAACTTACAGAACTGAAGGGCAAAATAGAAAGTTTTACAATAATAGTTGTAGACTATTCAATAATAGTTGAAGACTGTAGAGACTTCAGTACCCCTCTCTCAATAATAGATAGAACAGGATGGAGAAAACAGATGATAAGTATGGAAATTGAGGATTAAACAACACAATAAACAAAGCAGATCTAATAGAATACTCCAATCAATAACAACAGCATATGTATTCTTTCCAAGTGCACATGGGACATTTTCCAGGATAGACTATATGTTAGTCCACAAATTAAGTCTCAACAGATTTTTTAAAGATATCATGCAATGCATCTTCTCTGACCAAAATGGGATGAAGTTAGAAATCAATAACATAAAGAAAAGTGGAAAGATCAAATGTCTAGAAATGAAACAACAAATTTTTAAGCAATCAATGGACCAAAGAATAAATCAGAAGAAAAATGAGAAAATACTTCAAGCCAAATGAAAATGAAAACACAATAACCAACACTTAAGGAACTCAGCAAAGTGGTACAAAAGGGGAAAATTTATAGCTATAAATGCTTACATTAAAAAACAAAGATATCATTACACTCTTGGTGGGATTGTACATTTGTGCAACCTCTGTGGAAAACAGTATGCAGATGCCTCAGAAAACTAAAAATAGAACTACCATTTGATCCAGCAATCTCACTCCTGGGCATCTATCCAGAGAAAACCATGACTCGCAAAGACACATGTACTCTGATGTTCACTGCAGCACTATGTTCAATAGCCAAGACATGGAAACAACCTAAATGTCCATTGACAGAGGAGTGGATCAAGAAGATGTGGTACATATACACAATGGAATATTACTCAGCCATTAAAAGGAATGAGATACCAGCATTTTTAGCAACTTGGATTATCATGCTAAGTGAAGTCAGCCATACAATGAGACACCAACATCAAATGCTTTCACTGACATGTGAAATCTCAGAAAAGGACAGAATGAACTTCTTTGCAGAAGAGATACTGACTCACAGACTTTGAAAAACTTATGGTTTCCAAAGGAGACAGTTCAGGGGGTGGGGGAATGCGCTGGGGTTGTGGGATGGAAATCCTATAAAGTTGGATTATGATGATCATTGCACAACTATAAATGTAATAAATTCATTGAGTATATAAAAATTTTTTTAAAAACAAAGATATAAAACCAATAACATAACTTTACAATGTAAGAATCTAGAAAAAGAACAAACTAAACAGAAGAAAGGAAAGGAAGGGAAAGAAAAGGAAAGGAAATAAAAATAGAGATCGAGCAGAGATAACTGGAAACAGTTTAGAAAAACAATATAGGCACATCAATGAAGACAAAAAGTTGATTCTTCAAAATAATCAACAAAATTGACATTTAACAATGGTACCAAGATTATTCAATGGATAAAAGATAGTCTTTTCAACAAATGGTGCTGGGAACAATTTTCTAATTGATATCCATATGCAAAAGAATGAATATCAAATAAAAAATTACTCAAAATGGATCAAGGACATGAATGTAAGGCCTAAAGCAATATACTCATAGAAGAAAACCTAGAAGCTTCACAACACTGGATTTGGCAATGATATCTTAGATATGACACCAAAGATATAAGTAACAAAAGAAAAAATAGACAAGTTGGACTCATGAAAATTAAAAGCACCAGAAGATACTATTCACAGAGCTAAAAAGGCAAACCACAGAATGGGAGAAAATATTTGCTAATCATATATCTGATAAGGGATTAATATCCAGAGTATATAGAAAACTCCACAAACTCAGCAACAAACAACCAGATTCAGAAGTGGGCAAAGAGGGAGTTCCCGTCGTGGCGCAGTGGTTAACGAATCTGACTGGGAACCATGGGGTGGTGGGTTCTATCCCTGGCCTTGCTCAGTGGGTTAAGGATCCAGCGTTGCCGTGAGCTGTGGTGTGGGTCGCAGACGTGGCTCGGATCCTGCATTGCTGTGGTTCTGGCGTAGGCAGGCGGCTACAGCTCTGATTAGACCCCTAGCCTGGGAACCTCCATATCCCGAGAGAGCAGCCCAAGAAATGGCAAAAAAAAAAAAAAAGTGGGCAAAGAAATTGAATAGACATTTCTCCAAAGAAAATATATAATTGGCCAAAAAGCTTATGAAAAGATGTTCAACCTCACTAATCATTAGTGAAATGCAAATCAAAACTATAATGAGATACTACCTCACACCTATTATTAAGATGGCTATTATTTAAAAAAAATAGAATACAGCAAGTGTTGGCAAGGATGTAGAGAATTTGAGGGGTTTTTCAAAGTATAGTTGATTTACAATGTTCGTTTCTGGTATACAGCAAAAATGATTCAGTTATACACACACACTGTATGTGTGTGTGTGTGTGTGTGTGTGTGTGTGTTTTCATATTCTTTTCCATTATAGTGTTTACAGGATATAGCTCCCCGTGCTATACAGCCGGGCCCTGTTGTTTATGTGTTTTATATGTAGTAGCGTGTATCTGCTCATCCCAAACTCTTAATTTATCCCTCCCCCCTCCTTTTCCCTTTAATAATCTTAAATTTATTTTCTATGTCTGTGAGTCTGTTTCACTTTTCTAAGTAAGTTCAATTGTATCATCATTTATTTTTTTCTTTTTAGGACTGCACCTGTGGCATATGGAAGTTCCCAGGCTAAGGGTCAAATCAGAGCTGCAGCTGCCAGCCTACACCGCAGCCACAGCAACACAGGATCCAAGCTGCATCTGCCACCTACACCACAGCTCACAACAATGCCGGATCCTTAGCCGGCTGATCGAGGCCAGAGATCGAACCTGCAATCTCATGGATACTAGTTGGGTTTGTTACTGCTAAGCCACAATGGGTACTCCTACACGAAATAACTTAAAGCAGGGTCTCAAAGAGATATTTGCACATCCATGTTTATAACAGCATTATTCACAATAGCTAAAATGTGGACATAACCCCAGTGTTCGTTGATGGATGAATGAATAAGAAAAATGTGGTATACACATGCAATGGAATATTATTCACCCATAAAAAGGAAGAAAATTCTGCATTATGCTATAGCATGGATAAACCTTGAGGACATTATGTTATGTGAAAAAAGCCAGTCACAAAAAGATAAATACTGTATGACTCCACTTATATGAGATACTTATGTAAGAGGAAATAACCAGTCTGACCCCTTATTAGATCTGTTTTTTTTTCTTTAATCTTTGTATTCTTGCCTTTGCTATAAGTTAATCACTAAAGGGATGTTGCTTATAGCCTAAAGTACACAGTATGGACCATATCTGGGAACCCTGCCTCCCATGCAATAAAGATGAAGCTAAAATACCTTTCTTTAGCTCACAGAAGACATCTTGACCAGGCCCACCTGTGAATGGCTGCAGGAAAGAAGAAATTAACACTGGCCAGAACCAGAAAAGAACTGCAACAACTTAACTGCCATTTTTACTTTACCTCCTCATCTCCCTCTCTGTTCTACCAAAGAAACTAGCTTTCAAACGCAGGTAAAATGATTCTTTGCAACATTAGTCCACCTTTTCTCGGCTTTCTGAACAGTTTCTATTCCTTCCCCCAACAAGTCATCTCTTGATTTATTGGCCTGTCATGTGACAAGTAGCAGAAGCTTGGACTTGGAAACAGCAGTAAAAATTATAAAGTAGAATGGCAGTTGCCGAGAGAATGGGGAGATTTTGTTTAATGGCTATAGATTTCATTTTCTAAGATGAAAATGCGGATGGATGGAGGGGATAGGTGCACAAAAATGGGAATGTAAAGAACTATATATATACATATATATATATATTTTTTTTTAACAGTTAAATTGGAGTTCCCACTGTGGCAAAATGGGATTGGTGGCATCTTGGGAGCACTGGGAAGCGGGTTCAATCCCCAGCTGGGACAATGGCCAGCATGGCACAGTGGGTTACAGATCCAGCATTGCCTCAGCTGGGACTGAGGTTACCACCACAGCTTGGATCTGATCCCTAGCCCGGAAGCTCCATATACCATGGGGCAGCCAAAAATAAAAATAAATAAAATGGTCAAAATGCTAAATGGTGAATTTTATGTTACTATATTTTACCACAGTAAAAAAAAAAAAAAAAAAAGAACTTTTCCTCATCAATTCTTATGTTTGGTAACCTCATAGTTTGTGTAAAAAAGGCAGAGGGAGTTCCCATCGTGGCTCAGTGGAAACAAATCCAACTAGTATCCATGAGGACGCAGGTTTGATCCCTGGCCTCGCTCAGTGGGTTAAGGATCTGGCATTTCCATGAGCTGTGGTGTAGGTCACAGACGAGGCTTGAATCGTGCATTGCTGTGGCTGTGGTGTAGGCTGGCAGCTACAGCTCTGACCTGACCCCTTGCCTGGGAACCTCCATATGCTGCAGGTACAGCCCTAAAAAAAGACAATAAATAAATAAACAAACAAATAAAGAAGGCAGATGAAATACTTGATTCTTTCCCTTATCAGTTTTTAGAATAAACAATGATTCACCAGCATCCTCCAAAGGTGATCAACTTATTTCTTCTAAATAAACAGGATGACAGACTAGACCTAGCTATCAACTCACGGCACTTACAGATTAACATATTTGTGTCTCAATTCATTGCAGTTCTTTTCGATGTTTGAAATAATATATTTTAACTAGTGAGAGGCTCTTCAAAGTCCAAGACAGGATTTACAGAAAACTTCTCCTGTCCTTAGAAAGTAGAATAGGCATAAAAATCAGACACAGAACTGAATCATAAGGATGGCAGAACTGCAAAGGAGACAGCATGAGCAACCACGATCAAGCTCCTATCCTACAT
Source organism: Phacochoerus africanus (assembly GCF_016906955.1). NCBI lineage: Eukaryota > Metazoa > Chordata > Mammalia > Artiodactyla > Suidae > Phacochoerus > Phacochoerus africanus. The sequence continues at coordinate 59,542,760 of NC_062552.1, read as the reverse complement.
GCAGGGCCCCCTCACAGATAAGTAGTAGTCAGGATACCTGGTATGGGGAAATTTGAATGGATACACCTGAGAATCTTGAACCTCCAGTTTCCCCTGAATGCTCTGGGCTAGAAGTGAGATAGGCTGAGACCTGGGAAGTAGGACCCTTTGGCTGCAGTGCCTGCACCTAGACAAACATCACCTAGAGCAACGAAATACAATGAAACTATAAGGGACCAAAAATAACTACATGTATGCACAATTGGGGCAGATCACGGGCAATAAGATACCAAAAAAAAAAAAAAAGGCTGAAAAAGACCAACTACCCACCCAGAACAAAAGCAGGGTACTATGCACAGCCCCTGCATACAGTACCACCAAAGAGGTAGGCAGACCACCTAAGCCACCCCTCTGGCCCAATCCCTGGATCCATCCCTACCTTCACACCATAAAAGGAACCAGCTCGCCCCTTTTCCTTGGGGATTGAGTGAGCAAAGGAAACAGTTGCTTGTTTTCACTCTCCCTGTGCTGCAGCAGGAACCCCCAATAAAACCTTGCCTGAATTTCTTGCCTGGCCTTTTATCAATTTCCATTGGTTAAGGAAGGCCAAGAATCCAGGTCAGTAACAGAAGCAGCACTCCCCCACCCCCACCCCCACCCCAGTCCGCCGAGCAGCCTCCTGCTGCCTGGAGACTAGGCGAGGAACTTCCCTGAGTGCTTTACAGAATGATGCTCTGTGTCCTTCTCACTGCTGCCCACACTGCCACCAGACCAATAACTAGGGTCAGTCATCCTCAGGACCCAAGATCACACATGTTAGGTGCTAACTGTACAAAATGAAACACAAAGCTGCAAGACAAGAATAGCTGGAGAAACTGAAATTTTAACAACAAAACTTGTACCTTCCCTGTTTCTTATTCCATCACGAAGCTATGCTAAAAACAGAATGTGCTTAAAAAATAGAAACTACCCCTTTGCCTACATAACCAGCTGCTCACTAAGCTGAGGGGAGCCTGAGTTCTCCCTGCTCAGTGCTCCTGACCACTGTCCATCGATAAACCTGCTTTAGATCTCATTGTTCCCATCTCTGTATCCTTCTTCCCTCACCGTTTCTAACAACAAGTACAGTCACGCTCTGGATAATACAATTTATTCACCAAAAGAGCTGCAGGAACTAATATGTACTAGAAGAATCTGGGAGAGGAGGTTTAACAGAAGACAAGGCTGTTGGATCGAGAGTAGAATAAAAGGCTCTACATATGAGAACTTATTTTTTTAATTTAATTTATTTATTTTTCCACTGTACAGTGGGGACCAAGTTACACATACACGTATACATACTTTTTCCTCCTATTGTTGTGCTGCCGTGTAAGTATCTAGACATAGTTCTCAATGCTACACAGCAGGATCTCATTGTAAATCCATTCCAAGAGCAATAGTTTGCATCCGTTAACCCCAAGCTCCCAATCCCTCCCACTCCCTCCCTCTCCCCCGCTCCTGGGCAGCCACAAGTCTATTTTCCAAGTCTATTATTTTCTTTTCTGTAGAAATGTTCATTTGTGCTTTATATTAGATTCCAGTTATAAGTGTTATCATATGGTATTTATCTTTCTCTTTCTGACTTATTTCACTCAGTATGAGAGTCTCTAGTTACATCCATGTTGCTGCAAATGGCATTATGTCGTTCTTTTTTATGGCTGAGTAGTATTCCATTGTGTATATATACCACTTCTTCCTAATCCAATCATCTGTCGATGGACATTTGGGTTGTTTCCATGTCTTGGCTATTGTGAATAGTCCTGCAATGAACATGAGGGTGCATGTGTCTTTTTTAAGGAAAGTTTTGTCCGGATATATGCCCAAGAGTGGAATTGCTGGGTCATATGGTAGTTCTATGTATAGATTTCTAAGGTACCTCCATACTGTTCTCCATAGTGGCTGTACCAGCTTACCTTCCCACCAACAGTGCAGGAGGGTTCCCTTTTCTCCACACCCCCTCCAGCACTTGTTATCTGTGGACTTATTAATGATGGCCATTCTGACTGGCGTGAGGTGGTATCTCGTGGTAGTTTTGATTTGCATTTCTCTAATAATTAGGGATGTTGAGCATTTTTTCATGTGCTTGTTGCCCATCTGTATATCTTCCTTGGAGAATGGTCTATTCAGGTCTTTTGCCCATTTTTCCATTGGGTGGTTGGCTTTTTTGTTGTTAAGTTATATAAGTTGCTTGTATATCCTAGAGATTAAGCCCTTGTCAGTTGCATCATTTGAAACTATTTACTCCCATTCTGTAAGTTGTCTTTTTGTTTTCTTTTTGGTTTCCTTTGCTGTGCAAAAGCTTGTCAGTTTGATTAGGTCCCATTGGTTTATTTTTGCTCTTATTTCTGTTGCCTTGGGAGAATGACCTGAGAAAATATCCATGAGGCTGATGTCAGAGAATGTTTTGCCTATATTCCCTTTTAGGAGTTTGATGGTGTCCTGTCTTATATTTAAGTCTTTCAGCCATTTTGAGTTTATTTTTGTGCATGGTGTGAGGGTGTGTTCTAGTTTCATTGCTTTGCATGCAGCTGTCCAGTTTTCCCAGCAATTCTTGCTGAATAGACTTTCTTTTTCCCATTTTATGCTTTTGCCTCCTTTGTCAAAGATTAATTGACCATAGGTGTCAGGGTCTATACATGAGAACTTATTCACCTGGGGGCACTCTTCTGTGCTCAGAATTTATTTATTTATTTATTTGTCTTTTTTTTTTTTCAGGGCTGCACCCTTGGCATATAGAGGTTCCTAGGCTAGGAGTCGAATTGGAGCTACAGCTGCCGACTGCAGCCACATCAACACCAGATCTGAGCCGTGTCTGCAACCTATACCACAGCTCATGGCAACACTGGATAGTTAACCCACTGAGCAAGGCCAGGGATCAAACCCACAACCTCATGGTTCTTAGTCAGATTTGTTTCCGCTGGGCCACGATGAAAACTCCTGTCTTTTTATGTCTTTTTAGGGCCACATCTGTGGCATATGGAGGTTCCCAGGCTAGGCGTCCAATTGGAGCTACAGCTGCTAGCCTACACCACAGCCACAGCAATGCAGGATCCAAGCCGAGTCTGCAACCTACACCACAGCTCATGGCAATGCCAGATCCTTAACCCAGTGAGCGAGGCCAGGAATCAAACCTGCGTCGGGTTCATTAACTGCTGAGCCACAGAAGGGAACTCCCTGTGCTCAGAATTTAATGTTCTGCAATGACACCTAGAGCTCTAACATGCTGCTGGACTAGCTGCTTTAAGCCTGGACATGACATTTACTACAGTAAATTAGGTGGAGAGCATATCACTGCTTTCCCAAAGTATCAGGAAGGACATCCCCAGAAACTGACTGAGAGCTGTGAAGGCTATGCTTTGGGAGTAAGGAAGATTCCCTAGGAATAATGACAAAATGGAAAGACATACCCTAGTAAAACCTAAAGCCAAGCCTTGATGTACACAATCAAATTAATCCATTAGTAATTTAATTGCTGGCCAGAACAAAATTCAACACCATTTAGAGTAAAGTAACACAACCCAAATCTCTACAACATATGTTCACAATGTCCAGCACATCAAAAAATATTTACTAGACATGTGAAGCAGCAAGAAAAGGTATCCTAAAGTTAAGAGAAAAACCAGTCAACACAAGCATACCCATAAATGGCTGAGATAGTACAATTAGCTGACAAGGGCTTTAAAAATACCTACATTAAATACATCAAAGAATTTAGGACCCCTAGCCTGGGAATTTCCATATGACATGGGTGTGGCCCTAAACAGCAAAAAAAAAAAAAAAAAAAAAAAGGATTCAGAAAAATATTTTTCTTTTTCGTTTTTTGAGCCATGCTCACAGCATGTGGAAGTTCCCAGACCAGGGACTGAACCCAAGCTGCAACAATGACAACACTGGATCCCTAAAGTGCTATGTCACCAGGGAACTTCAGAATATTTTTTTTTATTTCAGAATGTTCCAAATAATGCATGGGACATATTTATACTAAAAAAATTCTGTTTGTGATGAATATATATTTCAGTGTAATTCTGATTTTTTTTTTAGGGCCACACCCATAGCATATGGAGGTTCCCAGGCCATGGGTCCAATCAGAGCTGCAGCCACTGGCCTACACCACAGCCACAGCAGTGCTAGGTCTGAGCCACATCCACGACCTACACACCACAGCTCATGGCCACACTGGATCCTTAACCCACTGAGCAAGGCCAGGAATCAAACCCGCATCCTCATGGATACTAGTCAGGTTTGGACCGCCAAGCCATGACCCGAACTCCCTCACTGTCATTCTGTATTTATCTAGCAACCCACTCCAATGCTGAGTGGGAGGAGAGGTCCAAAGCTCCAGCTTCCTGCAGGTGGCCTGGCCAAGGGCAGGACCTGGTGGGGGCAATTGTACTTTGGATGGATTAGAGAGGCTCAGTCATTTATTACATCAATTCTTTTTTTTTTGGTTGCACCCACAGTATATGGAAGTTCCTGGGCCAGGGATCAAATCTGAGCCACAGCTGCAGCAACGCTGGATCCTTAACCATCTGTGCCACAACAGGAATTCCAATTTATTATGTCAATTTTTGCCAGACCCGTATACTGTCAATTTTTTTTACTTGGTATTTTTATTTAAATCAACATTTTTCATTTTTTAACTTAACTCAAAATTCAGAGATTTTAAAGAGAGTGCAGAAAGGTTCTGTGCACCCTTCACTGTTTCCTCCAATGCTTATATATTACACAAGGGTAGGACAAAACAATGCCAAATATATAGCTGCATGTCATTTTGTCCCATGTAGATTCGAGTCACTACCTTTGACCAAGATTCAGAACTATTCCATCACTACAAAGACTTCCCTCCACTACTTCTTTGTAGTCACACCTTACCTCCCCACCCCCATCCCTATCCCCTGGCAACCACTGATTTCCATCATTTTGTCATTTCAAGACAGTTATAGAAATGGAATTATATAGTATGTGACTTTCTGATGTTGGCTTTTTTTCTCACCCAGCATAATACATTTGAGACCCGTCTAAGTTATTGCATGGATCCACAGCTTGTTCCTTTTTACTGCTGAATAGTGTGAAAAATAAAGGGAAATCTCATTAAAATGGAGCCAGGAGGCCAGAAGGGGGAGCTCTCACACAGTACCACTCCATGTCAATTGCAGAAAGATCACCCAACAGGAAAAGGGATTGCATTTTCTACAAGAAATTGACTACCTCAGCAACTCAGCCAAAGAGAGATTATCATCACATTCAACTCTCACTTTTCTCCAATGGACCTTCATTCAAAAAAATTTTTTAAAAACCCATCTTCCTCCTCTCTCTATAAAATAATGTTCCTCTCCTTTGTCCAACTTGCTATGCCTTCTGCTATAATATGCTTATCACAAATTGCAATTCCTCTGCCTTTTCCAAATAACACCATTTTTTGCTAGTAAAATAAATTTTATTTATTTATTTGTTTGTTTATTTATGGCTATAACCATTATGTAGACGTTCCCAGACCAGGGATCAAGCCCATACCACAGCAGTGAAAACTTAACCACTTGGCCAGCAGGGAACTCCATAACTGACTTTTATTTTTAAAATCAACATTGTATGTTGTAGTATGGCTGTACAACAGTTTGCTTAAACATCACTTGAGGCATGTTTTACTGTTTTCAGTTAGGAGCTCCTACCAATAAATCTGTCATGAACAATCATATGCAGGTTTTTGTCTTTATCTTTCTGGGATATGTGCCTAGGAGTGCAATTGCTAGGTCGTGTAGAAAGCATATGTTTAATTTTTTTGGTTTTTGGTTTGTGTTTTTTTGTTTTTTTTTGTGTGTGTTTTTGTTTGTTTGTTTGTTTTTTGCTTTTTAGGGCTGCATTTAGTGGCACATGGAGGTTCCCAGGGTAGGGGTCTAATCTGAGCTACAGCTGCCGCCCACAGCCACAGCCATGCCAGATCCAAGCCACGTCTGCCACCTACACCACAGCTCACAGCAACAACAGATCCTTAACCCACTGAGCAAGTCCAGGGATTGAACCTGAAACCTTATGTTTCCTAGTTGGATTCGTTTCTGCTGTGCCACGACAGGAACTCCACCTACGTTTTTTGTTTTGTTTTGTTTGCCATCTCTAGGGCTGCTCCCAAGGCATGTGGAGGTTCCCAGACTAGGGGTCCAATCGGAGCTGCAGCCGCCGACCTACACCAGAGCCACAGTAACTCGGGATCTGAGCTGCATCTGCGACCTACACCACAGCTCACGCAACACCAGATCCTTAACCTGCTGAGCAAGGCCAAGGATCGAACTTGCAACCTCATGGTTCCTAGTTGGATTCATTAACCACTGAGCCACGACGGGAACTCCTGTTTAGTTTTTTTAAAGAAACTACCAAACTACTTTCCAGAGTATTTGTACCATTTTATATTCCCACCAGCAACATAAGAGAGACTTAGTTTTATCTGTATTCCCACCGGGATCTGATATTGTCACTACTTTTTCCTTCTTTCTTTCCTTCTCTCTTTTTTTGGCTGCACCTGCAGCATGTGGAAGTTCCCTGGCCCAGGACTGAACCCGTGCCACAGCATCAACCTGAGCCACTACAGTGACAAAGATGGATCCTTAACTCACTGTGCCAAAAGGGAACTCTGTCACTACTTTTTAGTTCAGCTGTTTTAATAGGTATGTAGTGATCGCTTGCCATGGTCTTAATTTGCATTTCCCTAATGGTTAGTGATGTTGAACATCTACCCATTTTTAAAACCCAATCAAATACATTTTAAAAGGCAAACAACCCTGGAGTTCTCATCGTGGCTCAGTGGTAATGAACCTGACTAGTATCCATCATGGCATGTGTTTGATCCCTGGCCTTGCCTAGTGCCTAGTTAAGGATCCAGTGTTGCTATGAGCTGTGGTTCGGGTCGCAGATGTGGCTCAGATCCCGAGTTGCTGTGGCTGTGGTGTAGGCCAGCATCTACAGCTCTGATTCAGCCCCTAACCTGGAACTTTCATATGCCTCGGGTGCAGCTCCAAAAAGATTTTAAAAAAAAAAGGGCAAACAATCCAATCAAAAACTGGGCAGAAGACATTTCTCCAAAGGAGAAATAAAGGTGGCCAAAGGCCCATGAAAATACGTTCAACATTGCTAATTATTAGAGAAATACAAATCACAACTACAACGAGTTCTCACCATGGCACAAGGGGATTAGTGGCATCTTGGGAGCTCTGTAAGGCAGGTTCAATCCCTGGCCGGCCCGGCACAGTGGGTTAAGAATCTGCCAATGCCTCAGCTGCAGCTTAGGTGGTTGCAACTGTTGCTTGGATATGATCCCAGGCTTGGGAATTCTACATGCCGAAAAAAAGGGGAAAAAAAAAAAAACCTACCATGAGGTACCGCCTCACGCTAGTCAGAATGACCATCATCAAAAAGTATACAAAAAACAAATGCTGGAGAGGATGTGGAGAAAAAGGAACTTTTCCCACTGTTGATCAGAGTGTAAGTTGGTACAGCCAATATGAAAACAATATGAAGGTTAAAACAGAATTACTTTATGAACCAGCAATCCCACTCCTGGGTATATATCCAGACAAAGCCATAATTCAAAAAGATAGCTTCAGAATTCCCATCATGGTTCAGTGCTTAACGAACCCAACTAGTATCTGTGAGGACTGGCCTCACTCAGTGGGTTCAGGATCTCACTCAGTGGGTTCAGGATCTGGCATTGCTGTAAGCTGTGGTGTAGGTCGCAGACACAGCTCAGATCCCAAGTTGCTGTGACTATGGTGTAGGCCAGCAGCTACAGCTCCAATTGGACCCCTAGCCTAGGAACTTCCATATGCCATGGGTATGGCCCTAAAAAGACTAAAACAAAACAAAACACCAAAAAGATACCTACACCCCCATGTTCACTGCAGCACTATTCACAATAACCAAGACATGGAAACAACCTAAATGTCTATTGACAGGTGAATGAATAAAGATATGATACATATGTTCAATGGAATACCACTCAGCCACAAAAAAGACCAAATAACGCCCTTTGCAGCAACATGGATGGAACGACCAATTATCATATTAAATAATTCAGAAAGAAAAAGACAATCATCGCATGGTACCACTTATATGTGGAATCTAGACTATGATACAAATGTATCTATGAAACAGAAGCAGACTCACAGACATAGAGAACAGACTTGTGGTTGCCAAGAGGGAAGGGACTGGGGAGGGATGGAGTGGGAAGTTGGGGTTAGTAGATCTAAGATATTATATATAGAATTGATAAAACAGTGGGTCCTGTTGTATAGCACAGGGAATTATATTCAATATTCTATAATAAACTATAATGGAAATGAGTATTTTTTAAAGTGTGTATGTGTGTGTGTGTGTGTATATATATATATATATATATATATATATATATATATATATATATATATATATATAAAGGCAATGTGGTAAGCATCTCGCAACAGCCTCACCTGGGAACTTGCTCGAAATGCAAATTCTCAGGCTTCACCTCACAACTATTGAATCAGAAACTGGGGTGTGGGACTCAGAAATCTGTGGTTTAACAAGCCCTTCAGGGGATTCTGATATACTGTAAATGGAAAGTCAGTATTATTTACTATAAATAGAAGGTAACTGCAAGAATGAATGCATTTGCATACCATTTAAAGTCATCTTGTATACCAAAAGGTTCACATTTCAGGCAGGGCCCATTTATTGCTCAGCTCTGGGGGCTCCATTCACACCAATTATGAGAGAAACACTCCCTCTACCCTGGAGTTGTGCAGTGCACAGCCTGCCCAGCTTTATGTGGCAGTTCTGACTTTCCAGACACTAATCAAGTACTTGACAGTCCTTTCCTCAGCCTTAATTTTTTTTTTTGTCTTTTTGTCTTTTCTGGGGCTGCACCTGTAGCACATGGAGGTTCCCAGGCTAGGGGTCTAATCGGAGCTGTAGCCACCGGCCTACGCCAGAGCCACAGCAACGCAGGATCCAAGCTGCATCTGCAACCTACACCACAGCTCACGGCAACGCTGGATCCTTAACCCACTGAGTGAGGTTAGGGATCGAACCCACAACCTCATGGCTCCTAGTCAGATTCGTTAACCACTGAGCCACAACAGGAACTTCTCACCCTTAATTTGATCAAGAAAAATCAAGGCTCTGAGGAAGCAAAAACTTACCCAGCGTCACCCAGCAACATGCTGAGACTCCTCTGCTGGGACCCAGGGTAGGGCCTGCACAATTCCTAGCCTGAACAAAGCCTGCCACTAGCTACCTCTGAGTGAAAAATCAGGTACCAAAACAGAATACAGGGTAGGACGCCATTTTATGAAGTTTATTATTATTATTGTTTTTGGCTGTGCCTGTGGCATGCGGAAGTTCCCGGCAGGGATCGAACCCATGCCATAACAGTGACCTGAGCCATTGCATTGAAAATCCCAGATCCTTGACGAACTAGGCCACCAGGGGATTCCCAATTTATTAAGTTTGTAATTAACAATATCTTTTTTTTTTTTTTTTTTTGGTCTTTTTAGGGCAGCACCTGCGGCATATGGAGGCTAGGGATCCAACTGGAGCTATAGCCTCTGGCCTACGCCACAGACACAGCAACGCAGGATCCGAGCTGTGTCTGCAACCTACACCATAGCTCACGGCAACGCCGGATCCTTAACCCACTGAGCAAGGCCAGGGATCGAACCTGTGTCCTCACGGATGCTGGTCAGATTCGTTTCCACTGAGCCACGATGGAAATTCCTGTACTTAACAGTATCTAAAAGGAAAAACTATTCCTCTACACCATGACATCCAATGTCAACCAATTCTCCAACAGAGCCTCCTACAATTCAGTTCTCACAATGTCTGTCTGAAGACAGCATCAGAGCACACCCAAGGGCTCAGTCCCACAAGACTGCCCTCTACTACAGACACCAATGGCAAGGGGTCGGTTTCTCAGTTGTCCACACTTCTCTCCAACCTGGCTACAAATCAGGGTTCTCACAACCCCCTCCTCAGGTTAGATAATTTACTATAACTGCTCACAGAGGTTAGGCAAACACTCCCACTCACCAATTTACTATATAATAAAGGACAACGACAAACAGCCAGATGAAGAGATACAAAGGGCAAGGTCTAACAGAGTCCTAAGCATAGGAACTTCTATCCCTATGGAGCTGGGACTGGGGGCCGGGGGTGTGCCACCTTCCAGCACATGGATATGGTCCCCAGCTCTGTGGTTCATGGACAATTGTGGAGAATTCATCATGTATTCAAGAATCAATGGTTAACTCATCAAGAATCATTCATGGATTTTTTTTTTTTTCCTAGGGACATACCCAAGGCATATGGAGGTTCCCAGGCTAGGGGTCAAATCAGAGCTATAGCTGCTGGCTCTCACCACAACCACAGAAACCCCAGATCTGAGCTGCATCTGTGACCTACACCACAGCTCAATGCCAGATCCTTAACCCACTGAGCAAGGCCAGGGATTGAGCCTGCATCCTCATGGATACCAGTCAGATTCATTTCTGCGGAGCCATGACAGGAACTTCAAGAATCATTCATGAATTCATGATCAAAGGTGAACTCAATCTGTGGTCCCTCTTCAAGCGTCTAATCCTGGCTTGGTCTTCCTGGTGACCAGACCTCATCCCACAGCATCCAGGAGCCCACCCAAAGGCACCTCATTAGAACAGAGGTGAAGGAATGAATGAAGGAAGGAATGAATGAAGGTGGACCCAGGTCCCCCCAAAAGATGATTTCCTAAGATCTTTCTCAAGCAGGTGAGACCAGTTTCCCTTTCAGCAGCCCCCCTGGGCAGAGAACCCTGTGTGAAGAGTTAGGGGCACAAAGCCCAGTGTTTTCAAAGCCTGGGGAGCCAGACTGGATAGGCGCAGGGCTTGTGGTGGGGCTTGTGGAGCCAGTGCTGCTCTGGGGGCTACAGGAGGTGGCCAGCCTCAGTGAGGGCTCATCCCTGGGGTCCTCCCTTGCCCACAGTCGTGACTGGCCTGGCTGGTGGTGAAGGTGAACAGGACTTGCTTAGGACTGGCCACCTGGTCCAGCTCCAGGAACTGACCCTGACCCTGGGCCTTCAGCCCAGCCCCTCAGACCCCACCAGGGAGATACTCACCTCCAACGCGGGGCTGCACAAGCGTGGTGGGTGAGAGGAGACAAAGATGAGGTGGGCCTTGGCGTTAGAAGCCAAAAAAATCACATCCTGGCCAGAGGCTTCCCTGAACTCCCACTGCGATCTGTGTCTGGGGGCCAAAAAATAGGGTCTTCAGATCATCTCCAAGCCTCCTGGGTTCTGGTCAGGGCCCCGCCATTGGACTGACTCGCCCACAGTAAAACCTGGGACACAGCTGGGTCAGGGCTCCCAAGACCTCCCATCTCTGACCTCCGGCTTTCTCTTAGGCTGGCAGGAGGTCAGATCGACGAGGCCTGAGCTCTCCACCTCCTTATGAAGCCTTCCCCTCTTCCCTCTCTTCACTGAGACGAGCCCAGGCTCACCTGTGGGCCTCTGACTTCTCCGCCCCAGGTGGGCCTGGAGAGCCTGGTCTACACCCAATACCCAGCACACTCCACCCGCCACCTGGCCTTTTGTGATTTTCAATTGTTCTTCAGGTGTTTCTCGTAGCTTTTCTAAACAGTCTGTCATCTGCAAATACTAGTTTATTCTTTTCCAATATTTATGCTAATGGATTTCCCATCTCTTATTTAACTACACAGGTTCTCAGTAGCAGCACTATTGACATTTTTTGGCCAAATTAACTCTTTGTGACCAGGGTCTGTCCTATGCCTTGGAGGACGTTTAGCAGTATCTCTGGCCTCTGCGTTCCAGATGCTAGAAACACTTCCTAGTTGTGACGCCTAAAAATATTTCCAGACATTGCCAAATATCCACCAAGAGGCAAAATCAACCCAGTTGAGAACCCCTGGCCTGAGTACCTCTAGAACAATGCTGGATCATAGTAATGGGAGTGCATTACTGCTCCTGATTTTAACAGGAACAGGTCTAGTATTAAAGTATACACTAGTAGGTGTATACTCCAGTCCAGGACTAGTACGCAAGTGTACTGTGTCTAAGTTTACTTTGCAAAAAGAAAAAAAAAGAAAAACATGACTTCCATACAAGTGAAGGAATGTGTATCAAATATTTAATGAATGAGGGAACAGTAAAATGGTAAAGCTAATTCCAGGAGCATTTTGAGAAGTATTTCTAGTTCCCAGAAAGGTATTTTGAAGTGTGTGCTGAGTTAAGAGACAAAACCTGACAATATCCTATGGGGCAATAAAACTGTAATCTTGGAGTTCCCGTCGTGGCGCAGTGGTTGGCAAATCCGACTAGGAGCCATGAGGTTGCGGGTTCGATCCCTGCCCTTGCTCAGTGGGTTAATGATCCGGCGTTGCCGTGAGCTGTGGTGTAGGTTGCAGGCACGGCTCGGATCCCGGGTTGCTGTGGCTCTGGCATAGGCTGGCAGCTACAGCTCCGATTGGACTCCTAGCCTGGGAACCTCCATATGCCACGGGAGCGGCCCAAGAAATGGCAAAAAGACAAAAAAAAAAACCCTGTAATCTTTGGGGTTTTCTACTGGAGAGAAATCTATGAGTTAACATATAACTTCTCAGGTATATTTTCCTACATTAGTGATTTTCAAAGTATAGTCCCCAAATTGGAAATATCAGCATCCTAGGAACTTGTTAGAAATGCAAAATTTCAGGTCCTATCCCAGACCTATTTAATTAGAAACCCTGGGGATGAGGCCAACACTGTTTTAATAAGCCCTGCAGGTGATTCTGATACACTCTAAAATTTGAGAACCATGGCTCTAAATAGTCAAATAATCTTTATTTGTAAAACAAATCTATGAGACAATGTTCCAGTATGACATTAAAAGGACATGCCACCCACCTTATTTCCAAATTTAAATAATTTGTTTGCTGTTTGCTGTTTTGGTTTTCAAATACTCTATCAACTTAAGGCAGTTTTCGTGCATTACCAATTTTTTTCTCCTTTTTAATAAAATAAATGCTGCCCCAAATCTATCCATACTCTTCCTCTTTAAGCTATTGCGAGGATAAAATATAAGTGGAACCTTTCTTATACCCTTAAAATTCTTCTTTAACATGATGTGTTGTAACACACCATTGACTTCAACATGATGTCTATGATTTTTAAAAAGCTCTTTATAAGTGAGATCAATTTTAGCACTACTTAGGAAGCTTTCCATCTTTTTCTATTTATGGAGCAGTCTGACACCAAGTGAACAGTTTCAATTAAAAGGCAGTGGGTCCAAGTCTCCTCCTAAGTCAGGGATCACTGGTTCGCGTTACAATCCGAGTTTTGGCTGGGTTGAGGGTCACCTAAGAAGGAGTTTAGGAAAATTCATTATGCTTTGTCCTTACACTATGTACAATTTCTTGGGTGTATATTTTAGTCCAATGAAGTTTTAGAAATATGTCCTGCCACAGCGCACCGCTATATATAATGGCATTGCTTACTGACTCAAACCGTGGAAACGACCGGAATAGCCCAGCAGAAGGGATCGATTCTAAGTGTCACACCCGGCTCTGGGCTCCCGCTCCCTTAAGACGAACAAATTTAAGGGCTTCCACTCCCTCTTCCTACAGTTTTGGTTCTCTTCTCAGCCTGGGGGTTGGAGCCAGTTCTTTCCGGGGAAAGGTTCTGGGGGACTAGGTCGCCCCCGCGCTCCGCCCGGGGAGGCCAGGTCAGGGCGAGTCGCCCCCGCCCCTTCGGAGAAAGCCCCGCCCCGGCGTCACGTGACCGCAGCATCAGCTGACCAGGAGCGACAGGAAGGAGACCGTCCCCGGCGCGGGCTTCCTGGAGCGATGGTGAGGGATGAGGGGTAATGCGAGGCAGCGGGTGCTGGGGTTGGACAGGGCAGGAGCCTCCAAATCTCACCGCTGTGGGGATGGTGGCGCGCCGGGTGCGAGGAGCTGGACAGTCTGTCCAGGCCCTGCAGCGGGCGCTTGGGTGCAGTCCTGAGGGCCGGGGGTCTGATAGAGAAAAGCCCCCCTCCACCCTCTCCCCATCAGGATGGGTAGGACAGGGCAGGCAGGCCGGCTTGGAGTGCCTCCGCGGTAAGGAAAGGCCCACACCCGCCGGGGCAGGGACAGGGGCTGGGGCTTGTCCCTTCAAGCCTTCCGCTGCCCCAGTAGGACCTCCCAAAGGTGCCCGCTTACCAGCCCTCCTGTGGGACTTGGAGAAAAACTTGCTTGGAATTAGGCGCGGTCTTCTGCATTATTAGAAAAACCCTTCATTCTTCCCAGAGCCAGAAAGGAGTAGGTTTGGGGTCGGGACTTCCCAACTCATCCATCCATTCATTCCTTCAGCAGATTGTGAGTGCCTGTTTTATACCATGCACTGTGCCAGGCACTGGGTCTTCAACTGCAGGAGAGAAGGGCAAAGTTGGCAGCTTGAATGGGCAGTCATAGTTAAGACTTGAGAGGAAGGGGCCTAACTTGCCTTGTGCAAAGTTCAGGAAGGCTTCCAGAGGATGACGTCACCCAAGGACCCAGGAGTAGGGAAGAAAGCTAGCTGAGTGCAGTACAGATTGTGTAGGGGGGTTGTCAGGAGGCTGTATCTTCAGACAGGGAACAGCAGTCAAAGAATTTAGGTGAGAGAGAGCATGATTCCCTAGGAATGAATGCAGTTCACCACCTGGAAGAGTAGAAACTGGAGGCTATTAGTGAAAGATGAGGCTGGACAGGTAGGCAAAGACGGAAGCTTGCTGGGTCTTGAGAGTCACAGAAGAGTCTGGACTTTAAGAAGAGGACACTGGGAAGTTAGGAAGAGCCTTTAAGCTGATTTGTGGAGGGAGCAAGAGGGGAACAGGGAGCCCAGCCTGGGGCAGCAGACCCCTCAGAAGATGGTGATGGCTTCAGACAGGGTGGAGAGAGGGGGGAGGGAATCAGCAGGACTCATGGACTAAATGCATGAGGAAAAAGGGAAAGGGAGAGGTCTGGGCTTGGTTCCCAGGTAGTCGTGCTGGGTGGGGTGGCAGGGGGCAGATTTCAGCACGAAGAGCACCAGTTATTTTGATTCATGCTGAGTGAGGTTTCTGAGCTCCAGGTGCAGCTGGCTCGTCCTGATTTAAGGGTTTGGGAGTTCCCTGGTGGCTCAGCAGGTTAAGGATCTGGTGCTGTCACTGCTGTGGTTTTGGTTACTGCTGTGGCACAGGTTCACTCGCTAGCCTGGGAACTTCCACATGATGCAGGTGAGGCCAAAAAATTAAAAATGTAATAATTGAACTTAAGGGTCTGGAGCTCAGAAGAATATCTACAATGGCAGTTATGCTCTGGGGAGTTCTCAGCACAAAGATGATCATTGAACCCTAAAAATATGTAACCTGTCTCAGTGAGAATGTGAGTAGGGAAGAGAGGGCCTACAACATAAGCTAGAGAAACACCAGCATTTTAAGAAACTGCAGGAGTTCCCATCGTGGCGCAGCGGAAACGAATCCGACTAGGATCCATGAGGTTGTGGGTTCGATCCCTGGCCTCGCTCAGTGGGTTAAGGATCCGGTGTTGCCGTGAGCTGTGGTGTAGGTTGCAGACGCAGCTCGGATCTGGCGTTGCTGTGGCTGTGGTGTAGGCCGGCAGCTGTAGCTCCAATTCAACCCCTAGCCTGGGAACCTCCATATGCTTCCAGTGCGGCCCTAACAAGCAAAAAAAAAAGGAAAGAAAGAACCTGCACAAGGAACATGTACTTATGGTAAAAATGTAAATAGTACATTGTAATGTCAATAATGGTAGAAGTCAGAAAAAATACAGGGATGGTAGAAGACAGCTACGGGTAGAAGTCAGGGGCCCTTGAACTTAGGAAAAATATTACATCTTAATTTTCACTAACTTCAAACTGAAATTTAGTATTTCTTTTGGTTTTGTGTGTTGGCAGCAAACCCACTATTATCAGCAGCACCTCTGACTTTGTCACTAATAATAAATAGATATTTTTGTATCACACTACAGCTGTTGGCATTGTTTACATATTGTTTATGCTTATTTCTAAATTACTATGGTAATTAGACTTGAAACATATGTCACATCACCAATTTGTTTTGAATATCTTGATAGCTTAGTTTCTTTTACTGTGTAGGTTTTTTCTATGTATTTTATACATTTAAAAACACTGTTGGAGTTCCCTGGTGGTGAAGTAGGCTAAGGATCCAGTGTTCACACACACCACTGTGGTGTGGTTCGATCCCTGGCCCTAGAATTTTGTATGCTGCAGGTGCAGCCAAAAAAAAAAAGGAACCAAAATACCTTTTTTTGTGTGTTGGAGTGATACAGAGTAGATTAGCATGGCCCTTGCATGAGGATGGCATGCAAATTCATGAAGCATTCCATATTTTAAAAATAACGACGAAATATTGTTTTGAAAAGGGCCTACAGACTTCACCAGATGCCAGGTGCGTCCATGGCACAAAAAGGTTAAAAACCACTGAAATAGAGAAAGAAGTGCTGGACTGCCCTTAACATTCTTCATCTCACCTTCGGTTCCAGACCCCTGCCCCAGGGTAATGACAGCAGGCATTCTGCTGAGATCACCATTTGGTGGCTGGGGAACAGAGGGTGAGCCAGCACATGAGCCAGAGGCCAGGCCAGAGGGAAAAATCCAGGAAAGCATGCTGCTTCAGGAGAGGTGGGTTTGTGTCACATGCTGCCAAGGCGTTAAGGAAGAAGACTGGATTTGGTGGCAGAAGTCATTTGTGACCCTGGCTAGAGGACCTCATTGGAGGCCCATGTAGAAGCCCCAGCATAGTGGGGTCAGGTGTCATCGTGGGCCGTAGGGTGGCAGGTGAAAAGGAGTAGGAGGGTTGGTAGTTGAAGGGTCGTGGAGCATGTCTGAAGTGACTGATAAGGTGAACGGTGGGGCTAGGCAGAGGACGTGGAGTTCCGGGGCTGCACTGGGCCCAGCAGAATCGAGAGAACATAGATTCACAGTGTCACATCTGCAGGGGTTTGTTCCCATCATCTGTAAGCAGCCCAGGTGGAGGCGTGGAAAGATGAGCGTGTGTATTGCTGAGCATTAGAGCTTTGCCAGGCAAACAGGATGAAGCACAGTTGATTGAGGGTGGGCGGCAGGGTGGAGGATATTGTCAAGATGTGGTTGCCCAGCTGTGCACATTCTAACAGAGGAGCTGGACCTTAAGTAAGTAATAACAGCCTCAGGTCCAGGACCCTGGGTGATATATGCTGTGGTAGATGCTGTGGAGATCAAGAAAGCAAGCCTTGAGCAGAAGAGCTGTTTTATTTAACAGCTTCCTTGAGATGAAAATGACATGAAACAAACCATACATATGTAATCATACAGTTCCGTAAGCATTGACATGTATATGAAAATATGAGCATGCTCAAGATAATGAACGCATCCCCTGGCCCCCACCCCCACCCCCGCACATTTCCTTGTGTGAGGGTCTAGAAAGCGTCATTAGAAAAAATCCATAGAAAGAGGTGTCTTGAGCAGAGACCCGAGTGAAGCAGGAGAGACAGGAGCAGCAGGGCAGTCCGTGCGGCTGCAGGGGGAGAGAGGAAAGAGGAGACACGAGTGGTCACTGGCCTCCTGAGGACTTTGCATTGTTCCAGCTGTGCCCCAGCGCTGCCCCCTCCCGCAGAGGTGCCCAGTGTTTGCTGAGCAGATGAATATCTAGGACAGGCATTAGAACGAGGCCTGGAGGCCGAGAGAGTAAAGGAGGGTTTTCCAAACAGCCTGCCAGTGGGGGGAGAGCCAATGGCCAGAGGGCATCCATCTTGGACAGGGAGCAGGGACTCTGAGGACCAGTAGTGAGGGCCACCTGGCTATGCCTCAGCCCCCCCCTCCTCACTCCTCACCTGACCACCTGCCTCACTCCCTCACAGAGGTTCCGGTTCTGTGGTGATCTGGACTGTCCTGACTGGGTCCTGGCAGAGATCAGCACGCTGGCCAAGATTGTTGAGTGCACGGGGTCTGGGGGGCAGGGGAGGGAAGGACTGCCGATGGGGCTCAGGGTGGAGGGTGGCGAGGTCACTCTGGGGTTGGGGCCTCCTCGCTCTTGGGCTGTCCTCACACGTTGAGTGACTGCTCACATGCCAGCCCTCTTGGAACCAGCCGCCCAGCGTGGAGGGGCGAGGAGGGTCGGTCTGGCTGATGCAAGGCCTTTCCCTTCAGTCCTCCGTGAAGCTGAGGCTGCTGTGTAGCCAGGTGCTGAAGGACCTTCTGGGACAGGGAATCGATGTGAGTGCAGCGCCCCACTATCCCCATGACCCTGTGATCCCCCCCCTCCGCTGCCCTGAAAGTGTGCCAGACACGGGGAGGTGGGTGACCCCCTCCCGCCCTCCCTGGATACCTGGCATCCTCACCACAGGATGCGGGCCAGGGGCGGAGCTGGTGCACAGGTGTCCGGCGCTCCCTGAGGGCCTCCTTTCTCCGTAGTACGAGAAGATCCTGAAGCTCACTGCTGATGCCAGGTTTGGTGAGTACCCCCGAAGTTCACAGACCTTCGGGCGACCCGGGGTACTTGGCCTGGGGCCTGGAACAGAGGCATGTCCTCCCAGCAGCCAGCCCTGACCCACTGCCTCAGAGGAACATGAGGGAAGAAAGACATGGCCACCCTCAGCGCCCTCGGCCAACTCCTGGCGAGGCAGTAGTGGTGCTCGTGGCTCAAGGAGGCCTGGGGGCTCTGAGCTGAAGAGAGTAGGGCCACAAGGAGGTGGCTGAGGCCACAGTGACACCCTCCACTCCACCCACGCGTCCCCTCAGAGTCGGGCGATGTGAAGGCCACAGTGGCAGTGCTGAGTTTCATCCTCTCCAGCGCGGCCAAGCACAGTGTGGATGGCGAGTCCTTGTCCAGTGAGCTGCAGCAGCTGGGGCTGCCCAAAGGTACAGGGACGAGGGCGGGCAGGTGGGTGACCCGAGGGCCAAGGCGTGCTGGGCAGAGGTTAGGCTGTGTGACTCTGAGATGCACCTCACCCTCTCTGGGCCAGGAGTCTGAGAGCTGCCCTCTGAGCAGCTTAAGTCCCAGCACCCCTCTGCTAGCTCAGGGCACCTCCCTTCCACCCCAGAGCATGCGGCCAGCCTGTGTCGCTGTTACGAGGAGAAGCAAAGCCCCCTGCAGGAGCACCTTCGGGCCTGCAGCTTGCGAGGTGAGTGTTGGGTGGGCCAGAGTGGGGGCTGGGCTCCATTCTAGAAGGTGCACATGGCTCCAGAGGTCCTTGTCTCCAGAAAGATTTCTCACATGTCGAGCCATGTGATTCCTGAGAGCTGAGATTCCTGATTGCAGCCCAGCTTTCTTTCCTCTGAGATCTGCAGTGGGTAATCTGAGCTCCCGCATCAGAGGGATGAGAGCCTCTCAAAGCCCGCAGGCCAGGGCTGAGCCAGGGTGTGGGCCAAGGGCTGCCTGTGGCCCTGAGCCCCACTCCATCTCACAGTGAACAGGCTGGCAGGCGTGGGCTGGAGGGTGGACTACACCGTGAGCTCTAGCCTGCTGCACTCCGTGGAAGAGCCCATGGTGCACCTGCGGCTGGAGGTGGCAGCGGCTGCGGGTGCCCCAGCCCAGCCTGTTGCCATGTCCCTCTCAGCAGACAAGTTCCAGGTCCTCCTGGCAGGTGAGCCTCAACTGTACCTGGAGGGTAAGGGCCCCTCCCAGTGCCTGCCTAACTGCCGCCACCTGCCCACCTCTTCCCCTGCAGAACTGAAGCAGGCCCAGGCCCTGATGAGCTCCCTGGGCTGAGGAGGAGAGCGTTTTGGGGCCCATGTGGAGCTGCCCTCTGAACTCCTCTTTATGGGGTGGCCTCAGGTCCAGGACCCTGGGCACCTGGCCTCCTAGATCTCTGGCTTCCTTGGTTATCACCTGAGAGTTCAGCATAGGGATCCGGGGAAGCTTTCCAGCATCGCCTTCCCTCCCCCTTGAACAGCACTTGTCAGTGCTTTTCATAAGCAGGAAGAATAAAAGAAGTGTGAGACGTGTAAAGGAGTGTGTGCATGGTTTCTTCTGGGTTCAGAGTAAAGGTTTTTCATGAGAAAGACCAAGTGATATGTGGACCTCCTGGATCCGTCGTACATCTTCTTAACTGCTGATTGAGGCAGGTCAGGGGGAGGCAGATGATGACCAAAATGAAACAGCTTGTCTCTAGGTAGGAAAATCCCGGTTCTAGCTCCCAGTCCTATGATGCTTTTGGCTCTACCCTCTCTGGGCTGGCCTCGTCCTTAGGCTGGCAGCAGGTGTGGCCCTAGCACTAGCCATCCCAAGCAGAGAAAGGAGAGAGCCCTTGCCTCACGGGCACAGGCCTCAATCAGGGGTAACGGGCTGAATGTTTGTGGCCCCTTCTCCCACAAATTCCTATGTCAAAGCCCTAACCCCCAGTGAGATGGTTTTAGGAGATGGTGTTTCCTTTGGGAAGTCATTTGGTTTAGGTGAGTTCATGAGAGGGGGACCCTCAGGATGGGATTAGCGCCTTCTAAGGAAAGGAAGGCAGATTCTCTCTCCCTACAAGCTGGTACCAAGGAAAGTCCACATGAGAACAGAGCAAGAAGACAGCTGTCTAACATGGCAGGAGAGAGCCCTGACCAAGAACTGATTCTGCCTCTAACTTGGACCTCACAGCCTCTGGAACTGTGAGAAATACATGTCTGTTGTTGAAGCACCCAGTCCATGGCATTTTCTTACAGCCACCTGAACAGACTGAGACAGTGGCCTCCCAGGACAGGCTTAGGCCAGCCAGGAGCCCTTGTGGAAGAGACTGATTGCAGGGCTGGGGCACGGAGAGTACAAGATGAGACTAGAACATTTGGGGGTATGAGGAAGCTATCAAAGAAGTCCTACTGGCTAAAGATAGAACTGAAGCATCAAAGAGATCAGGACTGAGTCCCCTTCAGGCTTTTGTTTCTGAAAAAGTAGACCAAATGGGCTTCTCTATATTCTTCCCACTAAATACAACTAAAAACCTTGGGCATTATATATAAAACAAACAAGAGGAGTTCCCGTCGTGGCGCAGTGGTTAACAAATCCGACTAGGAACCATGAGGGTTCCATCCCTGGCCTTGCTCAGTGGGTTAACGATCCGGCATTGCCAGGAGCTGTGGTGTAGGCTGCAGACGCAGCTCGGATCCCGCGTTGCTGTGGCTCTGGCATAGGCCGGTGGCTACAGCTCCGATTCGACCCCTAGCCTGGGAACCTCCATATGCCGCGGGAGCGGCCCAAGAAATAGCTAAAAAAAAGACAAACAAACAAGACTATGAGAGGTGGCGAGAAGAAGGCAGACTGGCTAAACTGAAGCAGAGAATTCCTTAGATTTTTTTTTGGTCCTCTTTTTAGGGCCACTTGGGGGCATTCGGAAGTTCCCAGGCTGTGGGTTGAATTGGAGCTGAAGCTGCTGGCCTACGCCACAGCCATGCCAGATCCCAGCCATGTCTGTGACCTAAGCCTCAGCTCGTGGCAATGCTGGATTCTTAACCCACTGAGCAAGGCCAGGGATCGAACCTGCATCCTCATGGATACTAATGGGGTTCGTTACGACTGAGCCACAACGGGAACTCCTAGTTTTTTGGTTTGTTTTTTTTTTGTTTGTTTTTGTTTTTTGCTTTATGTATCCCAAGCCAGGTGCTAGAGATGCTGGCCACCTGGAAACACCAACACACAAAAGTCCCCCAAAAAGCCTGCTTTCTCTAGGCAGAGGACCAGAAAAGGGACAGTTCAGCAAGACAGGCAAGTTACAGACAGGATCAGCTGTACCCCAGCCACACCTGCAGAAGAACTGCAGCCCCTCTTCCATTCTTGCCCACAAAGGCTGAGTGGGAGCCTAGACCCCGCATCCCATCTGGCGGGGAGGAGGTGGCATAGGCCTTTCCCCACTGGCACCAGGTCAGAGTAGGCCTGCTAAAAGAAGATTTAAATAAGATCCAGCCTCATAATACTCCAAATATCTAGGATTCCATTGAAAAAAAGTGATTGTACTAAGAACCAAGAAAATCTCAACTTGAATGAAAAATGACTACAAATGCCAAGACCAAAGTGACTCAAATGTCAGGATCCTGTGCCACGTATTTTAAATCAGCCACCCTAAAAATGCCTCAAGTCTCAGCAGAGAAATAGAAGATATAAAGAACCAGATAGAAATTTTATTTTTGTCTTTTAGGGCTGCACCTGCAGCACATGGAGGTCCCCAGGCTAGGAGTTGAATCGGAGCTGGAGCTGCTGGCTGACACCACAGCCACAGCAATGAGAATCTAATCTGCATCTGCGACCTACACCACTCACGGCAACACTGGATCTTTAACCCACTGAGCAAGGCCAGGGATCGAACCCGAAACCTCATGGTTCCTAGTCAGGTCCATTAACCACTACACCACGATGGAACTCCTTTTTCTTCTTTTTTTTTTCAGATAGAAATTTTAAAACTGAAAACTATAGTAACTCAAGTAAAAATCTCAATGGATGGACTTAATAGCAAAAGAAAGAATCAGTGAATTTGCACATAAATCAATAGAAATTACCCAATCTGAACAACAGAGAGAAGACAACTTGAAATGCAAACAAAACCCCCCAGTAAAACAGAGCCTCAGGGACCTATAAGACTATAACAGAAGACCTAGTATTTGTGTCATCAGAGTCACAAAGGGTGAGGAGAAAGAGGGCAAGACAGAAAAAAATAGTCAAAGAAAGAATGGCTAAAATTTTGTGAAATTAGCAAAGGACACAAACCTATAGAGTCAAGAAGCTGAATGAACCCCACACTTGTTAAACCCAAAGAAAGCTATGTCAAAATACAGCATATCAAACTTCTGAGTACTGAAGGAAAGAAAACAAATCATGAAATCAGCAAGATCAAATAGTCCTCCTTACATACAGGAGGACGATTTGAATGACTGGATCTCATTGGAAACCACAGAGGCCGAAACTAGAAGCACATTTTTCAGGCCCCAGAAAAAAAGACGTGTTAACCAAGAATCCTGTATTCAGTGACAATCGCCTCAAGAGTAAAGGAAGAGTGAAACAATGAAACTATAACATTTTTCTCACACCATGTGCAAAAATAAATTCAAAATGAATTAAAGACCGAAATGTAATACCGGATATGATAGTACTCGAAAAAACATAGGACACTCTTTGACATTAATGGTAGCAATATTTTTTTTGGATCTGTCTCCTAACACAAAGGAAACAAAAGCAAAAATAAACAAACGGGACCTAATTAAACTTGAAGGCTTTTGCACAAGAAAGGAAACCACTGACAAAATGAAAAGATAATCTACAGAATGGGAGAAAATATTTGCAAATGATATGACTGATAAGGAGTTAATATCCAAAATGTGTAAACAGCTCATACAACTCAAAATCAAAAAACCAAACAACTCAATTAGAAAATAGGCAGAAGATTTGGAATTGACATTTTTCCAAAGAAGATATAGAGATGGCCAATAGGCACATGAAAAGATGCTCAACATTGCTAATCATCAGAGAAACTCACATCAAAACCACAATGAGAGCTCACCTCACACCTGTTAGAATGGCCATCATTAAAAAGACCTCAGGAGTTCCTCTCGTGGCTCAGTGGTTGAAGAACTGGACTAGTATCCGTGAAGATGATGGTTCGATCCCTGGACTTGCTCAGTAGGTTAAGGATCTGGCATTGCTGTGAGCTGTGGTGTAGGTCACAGACAAGGCTTGGATCCAGTGTTGCTGTCGTGGTGGTGTAGGCCGGCAGCTATAGCTTGGATTCGACCCCTAGCCTGGGAGCCTCCATATGCCGCAGGTGCAGCCCTGACAAAAAGACCAAAGAAAAGTAAAGAGGGAAGAATTTCCTTAGTGTAGTGGGTTAAGAATCACTGTTTTCACTGCAATGGCCCAGTTCACTGCTGTGGTGTGGGTTCAATCCCTGGCCCAGGAACTTCTGAATGCAATCACCAAAAAAAAAAAAAAAGTAAAGGGGGACGTCAAAGCATTTTCACATGAAGGATAACTAACATAATTTGTCACCTGCAGACCTAACCTAGAAATAGGTTAAAAGAGGATCTCTAAACAGAAAGGAAATGATAGAAGAAATCTTGAAACATCAGAAAGGAAGAACAATGGAAAGAGTAAAAGCACGAATGCAATAGACTTTCCTTGAGTATTTTGAAGTCTGTTTGACAGTTGAGGCAAACTTATAGAACACTGTTGGATGTGGCTCTCAGTGTACATAGAGGAGATATTTAAGGTTATTACAGACAAGGACGAGTGAAAGATGAATGTTTCTATACTTTATTCAAATTGATAAAGTGTGGATACCAGTGAACTGTGACAAGTAAATACCTGTGTATATGTGTATAGTGTGATATCTAGAGCAGCCACTCCAAAGGCCACACAATGTAATACACTCAAAAACACTATAGGTAAGTCAAACCAGAATTCTCAAAGGTATTCTTTCCCACAGGAGGGCAAGGAAAAGAAGACAAAAATGAAAAGCAGGGAATAAACAAAACACAAAGTGGCAGGGAAAAGTCACAAGGAAAGTTCTAAGTCTCATCAAATGTATAATATGAGGATTTCCCATTATGGTGCATTGGAAATGAACCTGACTAGGAACCATGAGGTTGCGGGTTTGATCCCTGTCCTCACTCAGTGGGTTCAGGATCCGGTGTTGCCGTGAGCTGTGGTGTAGGTCGCAGACACAGCTCAGATCCCAAGTTGCTGTGGCTGTGGCCCAAGCCATTGCCATAAAAACACTGGATCCTTAACCCTGTGTGCCAAAAGAGAACTGTCTTACGTTCTCTCTTAAGGATGGGAAGTTGTACTTCCTTGTTTGTATAGCCCCAAAGACGAATATAATGTAGAAAGAATGATAGAAAATCACCGGTTTTTGGTTTTTTTGTTTGTTTGTCTTTTTGCCTTTTCTAGGGCCGCTCCCGTAGCATATGGAGGTTCCCAGGCTAGGGGTCGAATCGGAGCTGTAGCCACCAGTCTACACCAGAGCCACAGCAATGTGGGATCCGAGCCATGTCTGCGACCTACACCACAGCTCACGGCAACACCGGATCATTAACCCACTGAGCAAGGGCAGGGATCGAACCCACCACCTCATGGTTCCTAGTTGGATTCGTTAACCACTGCGCCACAACGGGAACTCCAAATCACCGGTTTTTGTAACTCCCAATTAAATACAGAATTGAGGCAAGGTCTCCAATGATAAAGGTGCAAGGTTGATGTGATGAAACTGGGTATTTACGAGGTGCTAAAGAATTTTCTTTCAAGAAATAGGGGGAGAGGTAAAGATTGCAACAGATTTAAAGATACTGAATATGAAAAAATCCAGGAGTCCATAAAAGGGAAATACCTACTCCCTACCACCAAGTCCTTATTAATTTGTCACTGTTGGCTATTACTGCGCCAAATTCTTAGTATAAAACTTGATAATTAAAGAGAAAGATTTCAGAATGTATCCTGTCTTTTTAGTATTTCAGAATAACCAAATAACCCTAATCAATGAAGTAAGGCTCTTCTTCACAAAAGAATTCCAGCTAATGTAGAAAGAATGATAGAACATCACCGTTTTGTAACTGCCAATTAAATGCAGAATTGAGGCAAGGTCACTAATGGTGATAAAGGTGCAAGGTTGATGTGATGAAACTGGGTATTTACGAGGTGCTAAAGAATTGCCTCATGTAAACCACCCAGTGTCCCTCATCTGGATAAACACTCTGATATGTCTACACATGGACTGCTACTCAGCAATAAAAAGGAATGAACTATTAAGCATAAGGTGGATGGATCTCAAGTGCATTAGGGCATGAGAAGGAAAGCAGACTCAAAAGGCTACATATTAAAGCTTCCATATATGGGCACGCCCCAGAAATACTGCAGGTTTGGTTCCAGAACACTGCAGTAAAGCAAACATGGCAATAAAGCAAGTCACATGACGTTTTTGGTTTCCCGGCACATAGACAAGTTTTGTTTACACTATACTGTAGTCTATTAAGTGTTCAATAGCATTGTGTCCAAATGTGAGAAATGTATATATATATACACACACATATATAAATGTATAACTAAATCACTTTGCCATACAGCAGAAACACAACACTAAAAATCAACTATACTTAAATAAAATTTTAAAAAATCCTTTCTTGCTAAAAAGTACTAACCATCATCTGATAATGCAGGATTACCACAAACTTTCAAATTTTTTTTTTTAAAAAGGAATACCTATGAAGCATAGTAAAATGAGGCATACCTGTGTGTGATACTGGCAAAACCACAGTGACAGAAAAAAAGATCAGTGGTTGCCCAGTGGGTACCATGGAAGTATTAACTAAAAAAGTGCATGGGAGTTCCCTTCATGGCTCAGCATGTTAAGTATCTGACTAGTATTCATGAGGACACGAGTTCGATCCCTGGCCTCACTCAGTGGGTTAAGAATCTGACACTGCCATGAGCTGTGGTGTAGGCCGGCAGCTATAGCTCTGATTGGACCCCTAGCCTGGGAACTTCCAAATGCCACTGGTCTGACCCCAAAAATAAATAAATAAATAAAGGAGTGCATGGGGAAATTCATATGTGAGTGTATGAATTTGTCAAAACTCACACACTAAAAAAGATGAAATTTACTATAGGTAAATTTACTATAGGTAAATTTTACGTTAATTTAAACAAAAAAAGACCAACAACAACAAAGAAATGAAATCAACCCATAGATTACTTAGTGGTTATAAGGTGTGAAACATACCTTTACAATGCAGAAGGCTGGCTGTCACAGCCTCATCAGTGATCAACTTCAGCCTCACTAAAAGTGAGACAACCAGATGTTGTGTGCCTCCTTATCTGATGCAATTTGGAGAACAGGGCAGCACCTAGGAGATATATGTTATCTTCGAGCCTTTAGATCTAATTTCCTGGTGTGCAGGGAAAACCACAGATAGAGGAACAAATTAATGACACCCAATGAAACATCAGATGAATCCAGAATGTGATGGGGCATCTCAGAGGACAACTGGCTTTGATTCTTCACAAAGGTCAGTATCATGAAGACCAGAAAAAGGGAGGTGAAGTGGGTAGGGTGAGTCCATCTAGATTAAAAATGACTAAAGAGAAATATAATCCTTGTTTGGACTCTGCCTTGAACTTGAAACTAGCTATAAAGACATTTTGTGGACAATTAGGAAAATCCAAAGGTGGGCTACATATTAGATGATATTAAGAAGTTATTGTTAACTGTTAGGTTTGATAACAGTACTGTGGCTTTGTAGGATATCGCTTTCTAGAGATGTATGCCTAAATTTTAGGGGTGAAATGTCATAATTTGTCAATTTACTTTAATATACTTGTCAAAATAAATGGAAAAACAGATGAAGGAGAGGAAGTAGGAGTATGAAGGGAGCAAATCCAGCCTGTGGGTAAGGCACCAGCACCCACTACATGTAGGATGAAATGCAAACTCCTTACAGATACTTCCAGAGGCCAGACCTGATCTGACCTTGCTTGTGTCTGTCCTCACCTCCCAGCACTGACTTCAACAACAGGGGCCTGCTGTAGTAGACCAATCGCTTTTTGGCCTCTAGGCCTCTTTACTGGCAGTTCCTTCCACTCGCGGTATTGAGTGTCCCCTTTCTTTGCCTTGCTCAGATGGCTTGCTTCTGAGGTTTCAGCCTAAACGTCATCGCAGAGAGCCCCTCCCCCACATCGGAAGTGGGTTCTGCTTCTCAGGGCCCCTGCTTTTTGTTGCTTCGCTGCATTTCCCACCCCACAGGTGGTGATGATGTTTTTGTTTTTGTTGTGTCTGAGCTGATACTTAGGCCCACCATCGGTCCCTAGGACTGCATTTTTTTTTCGAGCACCTGTTCCCACCCTGCGCACAGCTGCAGACGCCTCTGCTTCGGGACAGTTGCTACTGTTCCCTGCCCGGAGCGCTGAGCTCGTCTGGAACTAGCCGGGTGGCTTCCCACAGCCACAGAAACAGCAGCAGCCCGGGCCCTCACGCCTGACCCCGGACCCCGCCGTCGCCGGGCAGCGGGAAGCCAGGTTCTTTTGCCACCTCCCGGCCAGGTGACTACCCCAAAGCTTTTCCCACCCCCTAGGCTCCCCAGTTTGGGGACCCCATCCCGAACAGTCTCTGCCACCTACCTGAGGAACTACACTTCCCAGCGGGCGCTGGAGCAGCGACCACAGCTCCCAGCGTGCTCCTAGGCGCAGCTCCGCCCTCGGCTTTAACCCCGTAGTGACTGCCAGCTGGCGCGGAGGGGGGCAGGTAGCCTCCGGCGGGAGTCGGGGTGTCTGTGCAGCAGAGCCGAGGAGAGGACGGGATTGGGGGCCTTGGGGAGGACGGAGCCAGGGTTAACCCAGGACAGGTGGGGGCGGGGGGGGGGTGGATGGAAGAGTGGGTGGGAGGCGAGCCTTAGATTGCCGGTCCCTGGAGAAATTAGGAACTTGGAAGTTCACCTTTTCCAGCAAAACGGGGCGGCGCTGAGGGTGGGGGTAGGCGAGGGCAAAGGAGTCTGCCCTGGCTAAATGCCCCCCTCCGCCCAAAACACACCTTCGTCTTCGATCTCGCAACGCACTGGAGAAGGGGCAAGTGGCAGACTTTCCTCCCTCAGCCAGGTGGGAACTGGCCACGGTGAGGGAGTCCGCCTCTGCCTCTCTGCCGAGGCGCTGACTTGGGCGGTTTCCTATTCCCCTCTGGACCACAGCCTGGAGCTTGGGGAGCCCTTTCTGATGCCTCTGGCCACCTGCCTCGGAGTCGTGTGGACCTGACTCCAGTGCTGATGTGCCTGGACATCCATGCATTCACTCTTCCTCGTCCTCGCTATGGTGCTGATCAGTGGGTGGTGGCAGGCTCGTCCTCACTGCTGGCTGAGCCTCTAAGCATCGGACTTTCCAGCTCTTATCTTCCAGGCGCAGACATCCCCTCAGCCACTGTGGCAACAGATGCAGGCCCAATTCCAAGCTGTGGGGTGATGAGAAAGCAGAGTTTCCACTCAGGGGTGGAAGTGGAGGTAGAGGCAGACAAGAGACAATGGAATTATTTCAGGTTCTAGGAGTGCCAGGAAGAAAGGAAGACGTTAGGGGGTTGGGGGGAGGGCCTCTCTTAAGTGTTCTCAGAGGGGACAGCTGGGTCAAAGGCAGGGGGGGAGGGGGAAGACCAGTGTGCTTGGAGCAAGTGAGTAGGGGGAGCCTGGGAGAAAATGAGGTGACAGTATGGGCCCAAGGAAGGATCTGGACTTTATTCTAAAATCAGCATGAATTCATGGAAGCTTGAGGAAGATGTTAATGAGCTCCCCAGTGTCCTGAGCTTTCTCAGCATTTTCTGATGAGGGCCAGGGGCTGTGGCCAAGCCAGCTGACTCTCCTGCCAACCCCAGTTGACCATGGCCCCTCCTTTTCTTTTTTCTTTTTGGCTTTTTAGGGCCACAATGGGGGCACATGGAAGTTCCCAGGTTAGGGGCCAAATCGGAGCTACAGCCACTGACCTAGCCACAGCAACTCGGGATTTGAGCCGCAACTTCGAACTGTACCACAGCTCATGACAACACCAGATCCACTGAGCGGGGTCAGGGATAGAACTGCATCCTTGTGAATAGTGATCGGGTTCGTTGACCGCTGAGCCTTGAAGGGAACTCCCAACCATGGCCCCTTCTGACACTCTGGGTTCTCCTATGAAAACTGGGAGTGTTAATTCCTACTTCACTTGGTGCACACCTGGCCCAACCTGTTGTCATCCTACCCCACAGGGCCTGCCACTCGTCCCACAGAATGCCTGAGGGCCCTGAGCTGCATCTGGCCAGCCACTTCGTGAACGAAGCATGCAGGGAGCTGGTGTTTGGCGGGTGTGTGGAGAAGTCACCTGTCAGCCGCAACCCTGAGGTGCCCTTTGAGAGCAGTGCCTACCACATCTCAGCCCTGGCCCGAGGCAAGGAGCTGCGCCTGACGCTGAGCCCCCTGCCTGGGGCCCAGCCCCCACAGGAGCCATTGGCCCTTGTCTTCCGCTTTGGCATGACCGGCTCCTTCCAGCTGGTGCCCAGAGATGCACTGCCGCCCCATGCCCACCTGCGCTTTTACACGGCTCCACCCAGCCCCCAACTTGCCCTCTGCTTCGTGGACATCCGTCGCTTCGGCCGCTGGGAACTTGGAGGCGAGTGGGATCCAAGCCGTGGGCCGTGTGTTCTGCTGGAGTATGAGCAGTTCAGGTAGGGCCAGCAGCAGGTGTGATGAATATAGTCCTGGGCTCCAGGCCTGGCTCGTTAGTGCCTCGTTGGCCAATGAGAAGTGAGTTCCAGCCCTCCCTGGGCTCCGACCCTTCATCTATAGACACAATGTCCTTCCCTGGGGACAGCCCCCTGAGCTAATGGATGTCAAAACCCAGAACTGATGTGGGAGGAGGTAGGGGCAAGAGGTGGATGGGTAGGCATGCCCTGAGGACATGGCCAGTTAGTGTTAGAGCTGGGACTCAGATCAGCATCCCACACTGCTTCTGGCGCTCTCTGGAAACCAACAAGAAAGGTGTGGGGAGGGGGGAGGGAGCTTAGCAACTTGATGTTAAGAGGGGAGGCTGAGTGGAAATTGCTTCCAGCGGGTGGGGAGGGGCCTGCCTAAAGAAATGGTTTCTGAGTCAGGCTGTGGTCTCCCACCTTCTGCCTGCCCACTGGTCTGTGTCCCGTGCTCTTTGTGACTGTCTTCTGCCTGAGGGAGGGGTAACAGCCCCACCTGTGATGTGATGCAGGTCACGTAAGATACACAGTGTCAGCCACGTCCTTTCCTCTCAAGGTAAAATGTGTATGAGTCTCTGCTTCGTGCCAGGCCAGTTCTAGGTGTTGGGGGTTCAGCAGTGATCAGTGTGGATGTGGTCCCTGCTCCCACAGAGCTAACGTTCAGATAGGGCAAGGGGAACAAGGAAACCAGACCAATTCAAATAGACACATGCTTGAAGAACAATTCAAGAGGTAGAAAATAACTTTGGGCTGAGGAGGTGGCATTAGGAAAGGCCACCCCAGGTGACATTTGAGCTGAGGCCAGCCATGCATGCCTCTAGAAGTGTTCCAACAAGTATCACAAACTCAAAGGCCTGGAGTGGACTTGGCAAGTCCTCCCTTTCTCGGGGAAGGCACGCCTTCGGTTGCCCATTGGGGTGGGCTGGGCATCTCTGGCACCACAGAACACTGTGGCGCCAGGCCTTCCCGGGCATGAGCCTGCGTGCACGCCTAGGAAAGCGTCTGTGTGGGTCTTGGATTTCTCCCATTTCACCTTTTCTGGAAAGTTACGCCACAAGGTTAACTCTTGCCAGCTGGCTCTGAAGTTTCTTTCACATGATTAGCACTTTGGCCATTTGTTTGGTCCTCCAGCTGCAAAGTCTGCGGGGGGCCGACCACCCACTCTTACCTTTACCCCCAAACTGTCTTCTGGCCCCCTATTTCATATCCTCCTTGTGCCCATCACTGAGTCAGTCTTGCCATGACTCACAAAGAAACAGGATGCATTTATTCTTATGGTGATGAGGCGACCCATGACCCTTGGAGGTGGGATGCGGGCTGCTGAGGCACTCACCAGCCAAGACTTGCCCACTCACTCCTAAACAGAGCTAGTACAGCTGCCTGGGAGATCTTCAGCATCTTGAAGTAGGTGACCCCACCAACGTCAAGTTCTCACATCCAACCAACCAGTACTCCTAGACAAGAGTTCCAGACTGTGGGCATACCTGAGACCCTGGGATTGCCTTGTTCTAAAAGCTTTCTTGAGTTGGAGGCACTTTGGTGATAAACACACCACATATGTCGCCTCATTGGTTTTCTTGAACATGTTCCTTTTTTTTTTTTTTTGTCTTTTTGACATTTCTTGGGCCACTCTTGTGGCGTATGGAGGTTCCCAGGCTAGGGGTCCAATCAGAGCTGTAGCTGCCAGCCTACGCCAGAGCCACAGCAACGCGGGATCTGAGCCACGTCTACAACCTACACCACCGCTCACAGAAACGCTGCATCCTTAACCCACTGAGCGAGGCCAGGGATCGAACCCACAACCTCATGGTTCCTAGTCGGATTCATTAACCGCTGAGCCACGATGGGAACTCCACATGTTGCTTTTGATTGGTATTTTTTATCTTTTGTAATGAATTAAAATCCCACATTGTTGTTCCTATTTAACAGAAATCTGAGGTGCCCACTGCAAAATACCACCGAAGCCAGGAAAAGGGGAACTGGGACTCAGTTTCCTCCCCTTGCACCCAGGAACAGGATCCTAACCCACTGGGAGGCAGGGAGGGGTTGGGGGTGGGAGGCATGGGTGTCACGTGTCTAGGCTGTGTCCCTCCAGGGAGAATGTGTTACGAAACCTAGCAGACAAGGCCTTTGACCAGCCCATTTGTGAGGCCCTCTTGGACCAGAGGTTCTTCAATGGCATTGGCAACTATCTGCGGGCAGAGATCCTATACCGGTCAGCGGGCAGGCCTTGGGCACGGGGGCAGGGGTGGCTGGGTGCATCCACATTCCCACTGCTTAGCATGGCTCCCTCTCTCCACCTCACCGCAGGCTGAGGATACCCCCCTTTGAGAAGGCCCGCACGGTTCTGGAGGCACTGCAGCGGCACAGGCTGGTGAGTGTGCAGGATAGGGGTGCCCACACACTTATCAGTACAGGGTGGGTCAGGTGTCTCCAGCTTAGTGCCTTTCTTGGCTCCCAGCCTGTTTCCTCTTCTCTACAACGTGTGTGCATGTGGGGGTAATGGGGGCAGATGAACTATCTCTGAGTCCTGCCAAGTTCAGAAGGGATCTAGCCCCTCAGGGGTTCAGCCACCCTCAGAGTGGTCCTGCCTCACGCTAACAGCTAGGTCGTACCCCTGCCCTTTCTCCAGAGTCCAGAGCTGACCCTGAGCCAGAAGATCAAGGCCAAGCTGCAGAACCCAGACCTGCTGGAGCTGTGCCACTCAGTGCCCAAGGAAGTGGTCCAGCTTGGTGAGCCTGGGTCAGCTAGCTCTGCTTCGGCATATCGTGTAACCCAGGACAGTTCCTGCTCCTTTCTGGGCCTGGGGTTCCTGCCTGGGGAATGGAAGTTTGTTGACCTAGTTGCTGCTAAATATGTGGACTAGATCTCCTTCCCTATCATCATTTATCAGGTGTCTATGTCCTCTGAGCCACCCATGAGGCGGGCAGGGTGAGGATTCTTCACTCCACTCCAGATGGGAAAGCCATGGCTCAGAGTGGGGAAGACACCAGCCTGAGGTCACACAGCTGGAGGAGGGAGAGCCTTGGCCTCCTGACTCAGGCCATCAGCTTGTGAAGCTGAGGTCTGAGCCAAGTCTAACAAGGCGCCCCCTCCTCCCTGCCTAAGTCAGCCCTCTGACCTCTGCCCGGTTCCTCTGTCCCACAGGGGGCAAAGGCTATGGGCTGGAGAGCAGGGAGGAGGACTTTGCTGCCTTCCGAGCCTGGCTGCGGTGTTATGGCACACCGGGCATGAACTCCCTGCGGGACCGGCATGGCCGCACCATCTGGTTCCAGGTTTGGGCTCTAATGCTCACACAGGAAAATGGAGACCCAAGGAAGCTGGTGGAATGGAAAGAGCTGGGGTCACACTGTGCCTGAGGGTCTGAGCTTTCCCTGTGCTATGCCCCTTCCCTCCTCTGAGTCAGGGTTGCAGCTAGTGGAGCAGCCCAGGGCAGGGTGACCTTGCTGTTGGCTCTGACCTGTGTGGGGAGGGGATGGTCAGAGAAGCTTCCTAGATGGGGGGGGGGGGGGCTTCACTAATCTGTAAGGACAAGTGAGTTATGCCTCTCCAGGGAAAATTCCCCCTGCTAGGTTGACTCCTGAATTCCCCTCATTCCATTTTAGGGGGATCCTGGACCCCTGGCACCCAAAGGTAAGCTACTCCTAATGCAATAAGAGAGCAGAAAGGACTAGTTGCCTGCAAGGGCTAGAGCACCCTTCTCCATCCTGGTCCCCCCTCCAACTCTGGGAGTCACCCCAGAGGGGGAAAGTGGGAGTCTGGAGAGAGAGGGCTGAGGCCACTGGACCCTCCAGCCCGTCAGCATCAGTGTCTTACAGGGGGCAAGTCCCGCAAGAAGAAATCCAAGGGAGCACAGCAGGGCCCTGAGGACAGAGTGGAGGTAGGCTCCCTGCGGCTGCCTCCTCCCTGCACGCCTCCCAGGCCAGGCTCTTGGGCAGCCCCTTCCCTTGCCAATGGTGGGTACTAACCAACCTCTTCTGAACTGCTAGAGCTCCTCAGAGACCTGTTTTCTCTCCATCCAGGATCCTACACTTCAAAACAAGGCCCCTTTAAGGACACGAAGGGCACAGAGAGGCCTTGAGCAGAGTACAGCCCAGCAGCCCAAGGGGGTCAGCCTCCAACAGGACCCAGAAACCCCCCTAGTCCCTGAGAAAGGGAAGAGGAGGAGGCGACAGGCAACCTCAGGCAGGCCTTTTGTGGTGGCATCCTCCTCTAGAGAGGGAAGGGGCACCACCAAAACGAGCTTTCCAGGAGAGGAGGGGCTGGCAGCTAGTGCAGTGGGAGGAAGCTGGCGGGGCTGTCCTCAGCCTGCAATCTGAGCTGTGGCCTCCCTCGCCTGTTCTCCTAGGCCGCCGCAGGCCCCGAAAGATCATGGGTGACACCCCATCCTTGGAGCCTGAGGGGACATCAGCTTCTTAACAGGAGGTTCTCCTTGCCTGCATCCACCCCTTCCTGCTGCCCTGCTCTGGATCTGGCCTGTGTGGCTTCCTAGAAGTTGCAGGGAACTGGATGCCCTTGGCCCTATAGCCATTCCCTATACAACTATGATGTTTTTAATTATACCCTACCTTCCCCACTTTTTAAGCCCACATGAAAAATGCTTTAATTTTTAATAAACTGATAAACTTGAACTTCTTGGCACTTCTTGGGCTGGCTGCAGGAGGTCTGGGAAGGCTAAATGTGGAGAGGCCTGCTGCCCAGCCCTGGGTTCAGGAGGGCCACTACCTCTGCATGGCCCTCAAAGTCCTGGCTCTCAAAGGACAGTCTGCCTCTGCAGGGATAGCCCTCGAGAGGTGGTGCGGAGACCCGCAGCCCAGGGCTGCCTCCAGTCCAGGATTCCTCAGGGCTGCAGCTGCTCCCCCAGCCTGGTCCAGACTAGTCAATGCTCGCCTCCTAACGAGGGCCAGCCAGAACCCATCCACCAGGCCTACTCCTCAGCCTCAGGCCCTCTGCCTGTGGACACAGGGGAAGAGCTGGTTATATCATCCTCTCTTTGTCAAGTTTATGGTCACCAGTATCTCCAGTCTCTCTCAAGGGGGCTGCAATCCAGACCCTGTGGGCACAGATAACCTTAAATCTTGCCCCTGCCTCCAAATGCCTGGGATAAAACCTTCCCCCATCAAAGCCTGAGGATGGGCCCTGAGGGCACCAGGCAGGGACTACCAGCTGGGTTCCTGAGCCAAAGGTTTATTGTTTAAGAGGTGACTGATCCTTGCAAAAATAAGGATCAAAGCCTTCCACAAACCCCCACCCTCAGGGACTCAATTCGGTGGGGGTTGCAGCACGAGCAACAGGGACTGCACTTGGAAGG
The DNA here is from genome assembly GCF_016906955.1 of Phacochoerus africanus. Classification (NCBI taxonomy): domain Eukaryota; kingdom Metazoa; phylum Chordata; class Mammalia; order Artiodactyla; family Suidae; genus Phacochoerus; species Phacochoerus africanus. The sequence continues at coordinate 59,507,272 of NC_062552.1, read as the reverse complement.
GAGAAAAGGTGAGCTTCAGGCGGGCATCCCGAAGGGGCAAGGGGCCAGCAGGGTCACGCCGCTCCAAGAGGTCACAGCTGGAGAACAGGAGGGGTCATGAGGCACCGCGAGGGCACGACTCCCACTCCCACCGTGCTCCCTCACTCACAGGACTGCCTCCTGAACCGGCAGCGATGTGTGAAGCCAGCAGTCGACGTGGCTGCCATGGGCCTCGTACAGCCTCAGGACCAATGTGCGGCCCTGGGGGCTGGCCTCTGCCTGCGGAGAGAAGGAGAGGCGGGCAGTGGGCGGGGGCTGTGGGCGTGACCAGCCCAGGACCCCGCCCCCGTGCCGCCCCACCCCTTGCCTGCTTGACAGTCTCCAACACCACTGCGGGCGAGGACAACGAGAAGGCGCTCCAGGCGGCGGCAGGCGCAGGGCCGGGGGCAGGGAGCGCCAACAGAGGGAAGTTTAGGCTGTAGGCAGCGGGAATAACGCCAGCGTCCTGGAAGGAGCCTGGGCGCAGACCAGAAAGGGAAATGGGGTGCAAAATGAGGGTAGGCGCAAGGGACCGCTGTCGTTTTATCCTCTGACTGCTCGGGCAACAGAGGCTCAGAAGAGCAAAGAGGGACCTGGGATCCAGCACTCACCTTTGTGCGGCATCAGTGCATAGGTGAACTCATGGCGCCCCATGTCAGCTGTGGCGTCAGGGGACTTGGGTGCCCTCAAGCTGGGTTGGGGAGGGTAGGTAAGGGCGGTGCTGGAGCTGTTTTAGTTCTGTCCCAGGAAGTCCGCGCCCCCACACCATCCCCCCGGGGGTACCCCGCTCACAGCGAGAGGCTGAGGACGTTGCCTCGAACTGACGCGCCATACTTGCAATCATTGAGCAGAGCCAACCCAAAGCCGTGCTCTGACAGATCAATCCAGCGGTGGGCCCACACCTGGAGGGTAGAAGGGAGAGCACCCCGGGGTCCCACCTTCTCCTTGTGCTCCAGAGTTCCTGTCACCAGACCGAGGGGAGTCCTAGGGCTACAGGACTGAATTCCAGCGCTCACTATAGGTGGCCCTGGGCACAGCACCCAACCTGTCTAAAGCCTGAGTTCCTCATCTGGGAAAGGGGATAAGAGTACTTATCCCACCAAATGGGCATGAGTAGCACACTAGACAAAGCATTCAGTACAATGCCTGGCATACATGTTAGGAACCAGAAAGTACTATCATCATCTTCCCCCCCTCTCCCATAGCACACAATTAGTCTTGCCCCAGCCAGGGAGGATCCCAAACCCCTCACCCAGCCCCACCCCAAAGTCAGACCTCAAATCGAGCCCAGTCCCAAGAGGTGTTGTAGTGGGTGGGCCGCTGGAGATGTCCAAATTGGACCTCATAGGTGGCCTGGGGGCTCCGCACACGGGCAGGGAACTCCACCTTCAGGAACTTGTGCGCCTCATGCCAGTGCACCTGGGGTGGGGGTGCAAGGGGAGGGACAGACCTGGGCTGACTCCTCCTCACCAGCCACACCTGGGGAAGATACCCAGATGCCTGCCCCTGCTACCTCAGTGTGGAAGCGGACATAAGGGCAGCCGACATCCAGCACAACCTCCTGGCTGAGCCGACTGCTGGGACTGATCTGCAGCAGGAACCAGGCACTGCCTTGCACACCCCCCTCGGTGCCCACTGCCAAGGTCCCTGCTTGGCCCAGCACTGGCTTCCTGTGGAATAGGGGAGGGAGGCACTGAGCCAGGACAGCTTGGTGGAGGGCACCCATACACTTGTATTCCCACCCCCACTACTCCAAGTCCTGCCCAGCCCGCACCGAGTTTCTAGGTGGTAGTCCATGACGTCCCATGCATCCCAGTACAGGGGGACATCATCAAACAGCACAAACTGGTTCCCCACGGTGCCCTCAGCAATGGCCTCCCTGGAAGGACATGAGGATTGGTACTTCACAACGGTATGACTCTAGTCTCTCCAGCTGTTCGGGTGGGTGGGGTGCAGGCAGGGTGAACAGGCCCAGGGGACAGGAGATCCCCAACCCAGCCTGCCCGGCTCCATGTGGGTCCCAGGCCAGAGCCACTGGTGGGTTACTGTGGTCAGCTGTGGCCAGGGGACAGAGGGAGAAAGAGCTCAGAGATCCACCTGCCAGGCACTGGGAGAAGGCAGTGAAGGGTTAGCACCTGCCAGAGGCCACCAGGACCAGGGACGTCAGACGGCCGATTGGGTCCAGCCTCACCCGGATTATGCCGTTGTCCAGAGTCACAGAACCATCCGTCTTGATGAGAGGGGGCCTTGAGGCTAAGTCTGAAGGGGCTTGTCGCAACCAACAGCCTGCCCGACCCCAGCCCTAGCCCCACCTCACCACTTGCTCCAGGCTGGGGAGCTCGGAATGCCCATGTTGTTAGGAACAGCCCAACACAGCCCCCGCCCCACAGCGACATGCCAGCACTCACCTCTTGCATTACACACACAGGCTGCTGGGGCAGCGGGGGCTGCAATGAGGTTGGGGTGGGAGCAGGAGCATAGCCCATGCTGGGTACTGTCACCAGGGCTGGGGATGAGGCCTGGGCATCAGTGCAGCCTCCCTGACATTTCAAGAACCTTACTTGGGGTGGGGGGTGGAGGGGTGAGTACTAATACTACTCTAGCCTGGGGCAGAGATCCCCAGAGGAGTGTCCCCCACTCGGTCTGGCCTTGATCCTTCCTGCTACATTAGCCACCCTTCTCCCAAGCTCATACCTAGGCTGTGGGCCCCGCCAGGCCTGGGCAGGGCCAACACTTCAGTGCGCTTCCAGGGCAGCGTGTTGACAATGAGGAGGCCCTCGGGACCTGGCTCCCCAGCACACAGGGCTGCAGCTGCGGCACTGAGCAATGTGTTACCATGGGACCGGATGTCTGGGGAGAGACTGGTTGGTCATGGGTGGGCAGTGGGCCTGGGTGACCCCTGAGTGTCCCACAGGGGACACACTGGGGGCTCTGCCCTGGGTGTTGGAGCCAGCAGCAGAAATGCTGTCAGCCTCACCTTCGTAGTGGCACATGGCTTCCTCTGCCACCAGCTGGATGCAGCTTCCAGTCACCACATCATGGAACTGGTTCAGGAGCAGGAGCCTGTGGGGGTCAAGGGAAGGGCTGGGGAGGGCTGGGGAAGGCGAGGAGGAGGAGGCAGCCACAGAGCGGTCGGGTGAAGTTAGTGGGTGGCAGGGGGCAGACGTCAGGCTGACCTCCAGAGGTCCTGCAGCTGGGCTGCTGGGTACAGGAACTGGGCACTGCGGGCCAGGGCCAGGCTGCTGAGCAGCTCCACGTCATGCAGGATCCGCTCACACTCCCGGTTTCCCTTCTTGATCTGAGCCCAGGGTGGGGGGATCAGTCTAGAATCCGTTCAAGCATCACAGGACAGCTTCCAAAGCCTTCCCTTGCTCAGAACCCCTGATGGCTCCCCAGAGACTCCTGGATAAGGCCTCTTATGAGTGATCTGCCCCAAATACCTCCCTCCTCTTCCCTCAGCGGAAAGCCCCTCCTCCTTCAGGGAGGCTCAGTCCTGCCTCCTCTGGGCTCCTGAGCCTGCACCCCCACCCCCGCTCTTGCACGTCTTTCCTCTCTGCTGCTCATGGAACCCAAGCCTCTTCTCCCAGGTCTCAGCTGGGCTCTGTCCTCTGATTCCCACTCTGACCCTTTGGGCCTCTCACAGGCAACACCCCCTACTCCGCTTGGCTTAGCAACTAGCTCCTAACCTGGGCATGGGTGGTGTAGGTGCCATTATGTAGCTCCAAGAAGAGCTCCCCGACCCAAGTGCACAGCTGCCCCGAGTGGGTCTCCAGCGCTGAGAAGAGTCGCTCGGGAGAAGAAAACTGCACCCTGAGGGAGACCGCAAGCCTGGACCCCCGGCCTTGGCCATGTGACTCACCCTTCTCAAAGGCAGAGGCAACAAGAGGTCCAGCCCCCGAGTAAGGAGCTGCCTCCAGAAAGCTCTGTCCACACAGTCAGTTCTAGACCCCTCTGGTAGGGTTATGCCCCTTCCCATCCTCAGCTTTTCCCCCACCCTGCCTCCAGGGTAGAAGTTGGGAGGAGCCCTTGGTCTAGGATTGGAGGGGGTTGGATCTTGGGGAGGTGCAGGGCCCAATGTTTGAGCAAAAGGAAAGGCTCAAGGCAAAGGGGACGGTGGGGCTGAGGGAGCCCTGGCCCGACCTGGGCAGCCCATCTGTATCGCGCAGCCGCTTCAAGCGGTCCACCATGGTCTGGGTGGGGCCGCCACCCCCATCCCCAAAGCCAAAGAGGAAGGCACTGTGGTTGGTCCGCCCCTTGTCCCGGTTTTTGGTCACAGTCTTCAGCACCTGGATAGGCAGGGGCAGGTCAGCAGGGGGTCAACTGAGGACAGGATACCCAGCCCTCTCCAGCCTGCCCCCCACCGCCTTGGCCACAAGGTGCTCTCTCACCTCCTCCACACTGCCCTGCATCCCATATGAGTCACCGGGCGGGAAGTGGGCCAGCACACGGGAGCCATCCAGCCCCTCCCAGAAAAAGGTATGGTGCTGCAGGCAGGGAGACGGGAAAGAGAGAGAGGCCAGAGCCAGGGCTGGGGCAGAGCCCGGCCTCCCAGACCTGCCCCTCCTGCCGTGTGACCCCCGGGGAGGCAAGCCTTCTCTGGGTGAGGGTTGGGTGGTCTGTCCAGGACCCTTCAATATGCCTGGGGAGAGATGAATGGGCCAGCTGGGACCCAGGCCCGCTCTGACCCCAGCCCCCTGCGGCCTGCTCACCGGGAAGGAGTTCACCAAGTTCCAGCTCAGTTTCTGGGTGAGGAAGCGCCTGATGCCACAGCTGCGCATGATCTGGGGGAGCTGCGCCGAGTAGCCGAAAGTGTCTGGCAGCCAGAACTGCAGGGAAACAGGCCTCTGTGGCTTGGGAACCAGGGCTCTTGGTGGAGCAGCCACAGCCTGAAATCCTTATCACTCACGGACAAGCTGAGCCCCACGTGCCCACAGGCACAGCCGCTCCCAGCCTACCTCAGAGCACATCTTCCCAAACTCCTGCAGGAAGAAGTTCTGGCCCTGCAGGAACTGCCTCACCATGGCCTCTCCACTGGGAAGGTTCCCATCCTGGCAGTGAGGGAAGGCGAGGCGGCCAGGGTCAGCACCAGGTGGGATAGGCAGGAGCTCAGGGCAGCCCACCCCATCAGAAGCCAGGCTCTGAGCCCGGGTTACAGCTAGTGCCCAGGTAGCGCCCATCTCCTCCCTTCAGGCCAAACTGTCTGCCTGCCGTGGGTGGGGGCAGGGTGTCCAGGCCCGGGTCACAGGCTTGAGATTCTCCTCCCACTTGAAGTCCCAGGCCTTGGGATTCCAAGGATTAATAAGTGCTGCTACAGACGGGGCATGAAGGGCCTGCAGAAAGTCGCTGGCTCAGCTGAGGAAGGCCATGATGCTATGGCCTCAGGCTGAGGGACTGCGACTGCACTTACCATCTCCACCCAGGTACCCCCCACAGGCACAAACTGCCCACGGCAGGCAAACTCCTGGAGCCGGGCATGCAGGCCAGGGTAGTGGCTCTTCACCCACTGAAGCTGTTGCGCCTGTGGGGGCAGATGGGGCAGGAGCTGAGGCAGAAGCAACAAGAGCACCACCTGGGGCTGAGTACCTGGGGCCCAGAGGGCGGCTGGGGGTGAAAAGGAGCCCTGACCCTCAGGCCCAAGAAGCCCTTGGAACCTCACACTAGGACCTGTTGGACTCCAGGTGCCCCCACATGGCTGTCTCTCTGACCTGGGAGCAGGCAAATATGAACTCGGGATTCCGCTCCATGAGCTGAACAACTGTCACCCAGCTCCGGGCACATTTCCGCACCGTCTCCTTGAAGGGCCAAAGCCAGGCTAGACAGGGAGGGGGCAGAGGATAGAGGGCGAACAATAAGGTTCCCAGCTCCTCACAGATCTCCAGCCTCACCCCTGGCCCCAAGCCCAACCAGGCCCAGTCTGGGCCTCCAGAGGGTCACCCTAGCCCTCCTCCCACCCCAGGCCTTTTCCCTGCAAAGCCCTGTGGCAACTGTCCTGAGCACTCACTTTATATCACTCTTGCAAGGGGGGAGCAGGGGCTAGGGAAAGGAGGCTGGCTGGGACTATTGGATCAATTTTACACATCAGGAAATGGGGGCCCCAGTCGATGGAATAGCCTTACTCTGAGGTCTAGACACCTCTAGAGAGGATCCTTTAAGAGGCAGCAGGGGTTTGTCCCTGCACATACACTGAAGGATATCCTGGAACAGAGGGCAAGCCTTCCTGGGATGGACCTGCCTGGGCCAGCCATCCAGCGTGAGACACTACAGCCTCTCCTAACCCTAGGCCTCAGTCCCTTCTTTACCAGCTCAGCACCCGATATCCCATGCTTTGGTTCAGCAGATAAAGCCCTTATTCTGTGGTTCATAAACTTTCGCTGCATCAGAATAAATACCCTGAGGAGTTTGTTAAAAACATCAATTTCCCATAAGCCCCACAGACACTGCAAACTTAACAGGTTCAAAACTGAACTCCTGATCCCCTCCAGGAAACCTCCCCCAGCGTTCAAGTCCCCATCTCAACTCCTTCCACACCACTCCTATCTGAGGACTGGGGCACCCTTGTCAAACTCTTACTCATCGTCACTCCGTTCAAAGGTCACCTCCTCCTTTCTTGAATCCCCCATACCCAGCTGGGTTAAGTGCCTCTTCTGGGCCCCCTCCCCACCCCATACTTCCCTCCATCATGGTAGCAACTGTGTCTGCCTATTTTGTGGTCATCAATCTCTATAGTCCTACCCCTCAATATCTAGCATGGAGTCACATGGGGCATCAGATTTTGTTGAAAGAATAAATGAAGCCACACCTAGCAAAGCCCACAGTCCATTCCCCTTCCCCCATTTTACAGATGGAAAAAACTGAGGCCCAAGAGGGACAAGAACTTGATGTGGATCATGCAGTTCTATAAGAGCTTTAAGGTCATTCCTGCATCCCCCATCCAACCAGGCTGGTTGCTGTCCTACCTGTATCAATGTGGCAGTGCCCCATGGCATGGATGGTATGCTGGCTTTCACCCCCACGTTGGCCAAAGAACTTGGAAGCCAGGGCCTGGGCCACTGAGAAGGTCTCAGGCTGGGCAGGGTCACACACGTTCACCATCTGGTTGGCTGTGTACAGGGCTTGGAAGCTGCGCTGGTTGTCCTCCCCAAGGCCCTGGAGCAGATTCCGCCCCTTAATCCCCATCTCAAGCAAGCAGTCTCCAAAACTAGGCCCCAGCTGATCTCCCGAGAGTTCCCAGTAGAGTTCCCCCTACCTCCAACGCTTTGATCCCCTGCTCAGCACCGTTTCCCTCCTCCCCTTTACCCAGGGAAATCTTCCCAACACCCAGGCAGGCAGAACCACTCTCCCTACTCTGGATTCCCAGAGTCCCAACTACCCAACTCAAGAAACAGGCTGCCTGGAATAGGGCCCTAGAGAGTGGCAGGTGGAGTGGGGCTGTCAAGTACCTTGGCTATGCCCAGCAGCAGCTCTAGATCCACCAGGAGCTTGTGGACATCCTGGTGGAACACAGCCAGCTCAGCCCGGCTCACCCGGAACATCTTCTCTGGGTCAGGGGATGCAATCATGGATCCCTTGCCGGCCCCCAGGAGCCCATTGCAGGCTACTTCCACGTAGAGGGTCAGGCTACAAATGGGGGAGGCAGCCTCAGGCCAAGGGCCTGGGGACCCAGGGGCCTTGGGTGGGAGGACCAAGGAGGCACCCAGCGGACTCCTCATTTGTCCCCAGGATCCACCACCCAGAGGATCCCACAGTATGTTAAGCACCTGTGTGAGAGGGTCACCGATGAAACAACAGACTAAACCCATGTTCTGCTATTGAGTGTTCTGAGCCTTGGGCGGGGAGACTAAGTAGCCAGGTTTGGAACTGTGGGACTTATGCTGCTAGTCTTTTATTTCCAAAGCTGTCTTTATAAAGCACTGCCTTGGTCTTAGAACCCTCTTTGCTTATTAAAAATGTGTTTGGATCTCTCAGGCCCAATCTTTCAGAGCAAAAATCCATCACCCAACATGGACAGGCCGTGGTTTGGAGCAGCATGGTGGGCTGCAGTGCCGTTCTACTCAGTCTTCAGACAGCAAACATGATTTCCTTCCATGACCTTCCTCCTATCCCTCTCCTTAGTCTGGAACAGATTTCTCATGTTAAGCTCCCAGTACTTTCTTTCAGAGCCCTCGTCAGTTTTGGAATTACGTAAGTATATACGAGTCCCCCTGCTGTCAATGACCATCATAGTTCCAGTGTCTGACACACAATATTCAATAAATATTATAAAATATAATAATAATTATCTAAGAAGAGTTTTTGGATGGTGTGATAAAATGCACGTTATAACATGAAATGAAAGAAATCAGGACGCAAAATATCGAAGAAATACAACCTCAATTAGCAACAACTATGTCTGAAAGGATTCCTGAGAAGAAGGCTGAGATGTTAATAATGAGCATCTCTAGGTGGTAGGATAATGGGAGTTATTTACTTCTTTGTGCTTTTTGATATTTAACAGAAGAACCAAAACATTATCTTTATAATCAAAGAGGAAAATCCTGCTTTTTAAAAACAAACTGAGATATGAAGATAGTTGTCTTGAAAGTGGATGTGTTTCTTTTTTTTCTTTTTGTATTTTTAGGGCTGCACCTGCAGCATTTGGAGGTTCCCAGGCTAGGTAGGGGTTGACTTGGAGCTGCAGCTGCCGGCCTACACCACAGCCACAGCAACACGAGATCCAAGACCTGTCCGAAACCTATAGCATAGCTCACAGCAATGCCAGATCCTTAACCCACTGAGGGAGTCCAGGGATCAAACAAGTCCTCATGGATACTAGTTGGGTTTGTTACTGCTAAGCCACCAGGGGAGCTCCTAAAGTGGATGTGTTTCTGGGATCATTCTGGGCCTCAGCTCCTCCTTGCCAACTGGTAACCCCTCCTCTACAGTGCTGGTCAACCACAGCACAGGGACTCACTCACCTCCGGGGGTCTTCTTCCCCCAGCCTGTCAGTCAGGACATAGCTGGTCTTCTCTCCCTCTTTGGTCAAACCCTGGTGGGTAGTGGAGTGGAAAAAAAACAAAAACAAAAACAAAAACAGGCTTTCAGACAGTTTAGGTGAAGTAAAAGCTGAGGGAGGCCAGGCCCCTCCACCAAGTCCCTAGCACTGGCTCCTCTCTCCCAGACAAAGCCAAGACTGACAAATCAAGGATCTCTGGTAGCAGGTGCCCCAACCTATCTACCAGCAGAAAAGGGGTCTTGGGGGGTCATGGGTAGGTGTCAGGTCCTCTGTGGCTTCTGTACCCCTGAATAAACATCGGAAAGGAAACTCTACGAAGTCAGGGGCAGGTTTGCCTCATTCCCCACGATATCCTCAGTATTTAGTACAGGGACCAGCCCAGAGAGGGCACTCAGGAGACATCCACTGAGCCAGTGAAGGGAGGAGTCTGCCACCTTTCTGTACAAGAAGAACAACAATCCTAAACCTGAGATTGAGGGTTAGTTCAACTGGAATGGAAGCTGTGTGAACCTGAGCAAGTGTGCTAACCTCTCTACATCTCGGTTTCTTAGTCTGTCAATGGCCCTAAAGACTTACCTCATAGGATTGTGACGATTAAACCTGATACGGATGGATGCATAAACAAAGTACTTAATAGATGCTCTATATGGGAACTGGGATGGGATGGTAGAGTAGGGAGAGAACTATTTTTTCAGGTGAAGAGGACTTTTTAAACTTTATACTATCCCTATCCAGAACTGTTTGAAAGTCCCCATTCCCAACTGTTGTAGCATATATTATATATGATAAAAATTAGTTTATTAAAAACCAAAAATATGGGGTTCCAGCTGTGGTACAATGGGATCGGCAACATCTTGGGAGCACTGGGACACAGGTTCAATCCCTGGCACAGCACAGTTGTTTAAGGATCCAGCGTTGCCACAGCTGCAGCTTAGGTTGCAACTGTGGCTCCGATCCGATCCCTGGCCCAGGAACTCTATATGCTGTGGGGTGGCCAAAAAAAAAGAGAAAAACCAAAAATATAAAGTGATATAGTCTGCGAAGCCACTAGTCTGGCACCTGGTACTTAATAGAGGGTTCATAAATGGATCTGCCATACATACTACTGAATTTTATTAGTAATTACTTTCATCCCAGAATGGGAGTGTGACCAGTCAGTGACAGGATTGGTTTAGCACTATGTTGAGATCCATAAGCCACCCATTCAAGTATGAGAAGGACCAATTACACAGGGACCAAGCAGGACAGGGGACCTTGCCCAATCCTGAAATCCTGATAGCATCCGGCAGGCAGAGCCACTCAGCTGTGGCTTCTCCAGAGACCAGGGCTGAAATGTGGCCATTCCTGACCCGGTGCAGTGCTCCTTACCTGGACAGGTTCCCCATCACGCCACACCAAGCCTTCTCCATCACTTTCCCAACGAAGGTGAACTTCCTGACCCACCCATTCCTCTGGGATGGTCAGCTCCACCCGGAACCAACAGGTCCACCATCTGCAAGAGAACAACTGAGATGGGCCTGGGGGTTGAAGCCCTGTCCTTCTGACATACTTCCTTGGATTAAGGGTCAGCAAAGGCTTGAGACTTTTTCCAAGCATCTGCAGCATCACAAGGTATTCAACTTTGACCCATGAGAAAGAAGTAAGGGGGTGTGCAGCAAGGTGAAAGAAAGAGGGAGAGAATCAGGGGTCTGTGATCTGTCCTAGGGTGCCCTTCCTAAGGGGTGTCCAGGGAATGGGAGAAGGGGTAAAATGAAAACATCCCTGAGTTCCCATTGCGGCTCAGCAGTAACGAATCCCACTAGTATCCATGAGGATGTAGGTTCAATAGCTGACCTTGCTTCATGGTTTAAGTATCTGGCATTGCTGTGAACTGTGGTGTAGGTCGCAGAAGGGGAGGGGAGGGGAGGGGAGGGGAGGGGAGGGGAGGGGAGGGGAGGGGAGGGGAGGGGAGGGGAGGGGAGGGGAGGGGAGGGGAGGGGAGGGAAGGGAAGGGAAGGGAAGGGAAGGGAAGGGAAGGAAACTTTCCCATAAAGGCTGTGGGACCAGAGGGCTGTGTCCCAGCAGAGGGCGCTGCTCTGCCCTAAGTTGCTTTCTAGGGCAGCGGGCAGACAATGGAGGTGTGGCCCTTACAGCCCTCCCTCTGGGCGTTACCTACGTGGGTCCGAAGCTGTCTCCGACCTGCGCGGGGCGGAAGTCCTGCTGCACTGCCTCCTGGTAGGGAAGCCTTTCCGGCGTCGAGAAGCTGGAGAGCTCAGCTACTGGACAGCTGTCTCCGAAGAGCCTGGGCGGGAGGGGCCGGTGAGCGCGCGCCCACAGGCCAGCTAGCGGGTAGGGACGCGCTTCCATTTACTGCCAAGAGGGCTGCCCCACATCACACCGTCCTCCCCTGACCCAGCCCTGACACCAGCGGGTAATTGTCCACTTTGCCCCTCCGCCCGGGTGGCGGCTGAAACTTGAGGGCCTCCCCCGCCCCCCACGCCCCGCGAAGGCTAAGATCCGTGGAGCGCGGATGCGGGAGGCTGGCGCCATGGGCAAGGGGGCCATACCTGCCCCGGAGATTACAGTCGGTAAAGTAGACCGGCGACACGAATTTCTCCACCCGTTCCAGCGTAGTGCGCCAGTGCTTCACGGCCGGTGCCGCCGCCATGGTCGCGCGCTTACCCCTCTTCCCGGAAAGCCCCAGGTGCTGTCCGCGCCGTCCCTGGCCCGGAACCAAAGGTTCCGACTTCCGAAGGGCGCCTTCCAGGCCCCGGGCAGCTTTTCTTGGAACACCGAAGGCTCTCCCTTCTCCTCCTAGCTGGTGGCTGCCGGGCAAATCCCTCCCTAAATAAAGTGAGAAGTTTGACGCTGATTCTGCGAAAGGCCAGGGACAGAGACAGGCACGATGGCCAGGAGGTTACCCAGTCTCAGAAGCTACAAGCGGGCACCACCCTTGCCCTCTGGTCCCAGTCCAGACCTCTGGCTACCCAGGAAAACCTGCGTCCGCTTAACGTGGAAAGAGCCTGGTGCATTCAAGCCAACCAGCGGGCAGGTGTTAAATGAGGGAGGGCTCTGCACCCCAGTAACCTCAGCTTCCTCTACTGCATGTTTTATTTCATGTGTAAGGGTAACTGCTGCCCATCACCAGAAACTGAAATTTTGAGATGGCAGATCACAGACATAACAATCATGATTCTAAGAGAGTAATACATTTCCCTTCATGGGACTGACTTGTTTAGAGAAGCCATAATTCCAGAAACACCAATTTCATCCTCGTGTTAACTCTGGTTATCTAATGGCAGCGTTTTTCTCCCTCCTAGGACTAAGAGTCCTTGTCTGTAAAACCATTAGGAAGAAAAGAATATACACAACATGAGCCCTAATGTTTTAATGGAAATACTGACCAAGTCAGGTTTACAGTATTTCAAATGCAAATAGTAGGGAAAGGTAAGTAAGTACAGAATACCAAACGTGATTTAAAATATGGATATAACCTGGAGTTCCTGATGTGGCTCACAGGGGAAACGAACCCAACTAGGAACCATGGAGTTGCAGGTTCGATCCCTGGCCTCACTCAGTGGGTTAAGGATCTGGCATTGCTGTGGGCTGTGGTGTAGGTTGCAGACATGGCTCCAATCCAGTGTTGCTGTAGTTGTGGTGTAGGCAGGCAGCTGTAGCTCCAACTGTACCCCTAGACTGGGAACTTCCATGTGCTGTGGGTACGTCCCTAAAAAGCAAAATAAATAAATAAAAATATCAACTTGCTGCTGTAAGGTAGGCTGAGTTGAGCTTGGGGCTCAGATGTCAGAAGGCAGTAGGTTTTAAAAAACTGCTTGTGGGAGTACCCACTGCAGCACAGTGGAAGCAAATCCAACTAGTATCCATGAGGATGCGGGTTTGATCCCTAGCCTTGCTCAGTGGGTTAAGGACCCGGCGTTGCAGTGAGCTGTGGTGTAGGTGGCAGGTGCAGCTTGGATCCTGTGTTGCTGTGGCTGTGTTGTAGGCCGGCAGCTTTAACTCCAATTTTACCCCTAGCCCAGTAACTTCCACAGGCCGTACATGAGGCCCTAAAAAGCAAAGCAAAAAAAAAGAACAAAAAAGTACTGCTTTCTTTGTGCACTGATAAGTTGGGGTTTTCTCAACTGGCCCTGAAACCCTATCCTAACCTGCAAGCAGCTGCTCTGGGCATAACCCTATGCAGAGACAGCAACAGCTGGGGCTGCCCTGGTCAGGTCCCATCAATTCCAGTTCTAAGTCATCATGATCTTTCTTAAGCGACCAAAGGGGGACAGATAAGTTATTGCTGAGGAAACCTGAAGATCCTTCCCCACAATCACTGCCCCAGCTTCACCAGAGAATCTCCTCCCCCAAAGCTCTCTTGCCACCCTATACTTTTGGGCTCAGAGACTCCTGTAATTGTCCTGCCCCTCCACTGCCCACACGCTCCACAACAAAAAAATCTAAAATCGGAAGTCTACTCTGTGTTATAAAAGTCCAGAGCCAAAATATGTGGTTTTATGATGGTGATGTTGGGGATTTTCAATTAAACAAAACCACATAAAACACTGTCAGTTACTTTACTGACATGACTAGGGTGATAATGGTTGCTGGAGAAAAATCCATCAGAGTACTGGGAGAGGCTCAGCTGGTCTTTGTTCACAAAGTCCAGGCTGACCACATATAAAAATCCTAATCACTCATATTTAAATATCTGCCAGTGAAAATTTATGTAATTAAAAAAATGTATGTATATTCCATTTGCAGCTGCTAATGAAATGTATCAAATCTCCCTCAACTCCATTTATAATCACACACTTCTTTCAAATACTGGTTTGGTATTTAAGTTGTTCACCCCCATTTCCAATAGGAATAAAAAAAATAGAAGTGCAAACTACATAGCTGAACGACTTGCCTAGGTATAAAATATTTCCAAACAGTTGAAATAGGGGGAACAGTATGTACTAAAAGAATAATTCTGTACTAAAATAAATGAATAATTCTATTTTCTTTTTATGGTCACGCTGTGGCACATGGAAGTTCCTGGATCAGGGGTCGAATTGGAGCTGCAGTTGCTGACCTATACCACAGCTACGGCAATGTGGGATCCTTAACCCACTAAGCCAGGCCCAGGATTGAACCTGCATCCTCATGGACAGTGTGAGGTTCTTTACCCGCTGCACCATCAAAGGGAACTCCTGAATAATTCATTTTAAAAATCCGAGATATTTTGATTTGGGACAAATGCCAACTGACTGATAATTATTTAAAGCAAAATCCTATTTGTATCGTAGATAAGGAACTGAAGCCCAGATCCCTGCTTCACAATAGTTTTCTGGTGAGGACAAGGGAGTTTATTCCTTAAGTACGAACCAAGCTTTATTTATTTACAAAAAAAAAAAAAAAAATTGGGGGCAAGGAAGAAGACAAGTTTTACACAAAAGTACTACAACGGTAACTCCCTTTGGTAAAAAGTGTAATAAATGTCTTGTACATCTGTTCATAGGTACTAAATCTGAAGCCACATAGAACTATGGTACACAAGAAGCTAGAGCAGATATGCTAGCACATCAAAGCATATTTCTTTTTAATAAAAAATTGACAGTATGTACATTATTTACAAAAAAGAAAAAAAAAGTTAAAATTGTGTGTCTGTGTGTTTGTGAGAGAGAGAGAGAGAGAATAAAGCTGGTGGATGGCACTAGGGTAGACTAGTAAAGAAGCAGGTACAAAACAGTTCCACGGGACCTAAAAAGGACTGATTTGAACTTGAGGTTGAGAACCAGAGGAGAGAGTAAAGGGCAGGCAGCAAAGAATTCGTCAGGAATCAAATTCACAAAATGATCAATCTCAAAGCCAAACTGTAGGTCCCAGAGAAAAATCTAATGGGTGATTAGATGTGCTCAAGTGACCAGGAAAAAAAAAAAATCCAATCCAGTTTTTTTCCTTTTGCAGGGAGAGGAAAGGAGCAGTGATCATCAGAGTTACAATCCATCTGAGCAATGAGTCCTTCCCCAGTCTGTCAGTGCTCGCCAATCCAGTCAAGGTGTAAATAGCATCTGGTTCCCTCTTCGAAGGTCAGGCCCCAGGAGACTCCAGTCTTAGCTCTGCTGGTGTGTGCAAGCAAACTGCATGTCTCTGTGCTTGCGTGGATTTCCTTCCTCTCCAGGGCAAGCTAATACCCAAAACCCCTGGGAAATGTTCCAGCTCTGGCTTTGTAAGGTATCCACGTTCCTTATATGTAGCCCACTTGGTGCCAGGTTGCACCAGCCACACACAGATGAGGTGGCCATGTCCCAGAGAGGCCCAGTGAGGCTTGAAAGGCATCTTCCTTGTTTCTTCAGTGTGTGGGAGGGCATATGCCCCCCCACAACCCTCCCCTCAAGTTATCTGCTCTGGCTTTGCAGTTATGGGGCTTTGAACACTGTGCCATACTTGACACGGTACTTGTTAATGCTCACAAAGTGCAGGGTCTCTGTGTCACAGGTGGTAGTGCAGGGCACCAGGCCCTCCAGCCCCTCGCCCATAAGCCACTTGCTGGTCTCCGCTGCCATTTCACGGGGCACATGCTCCTTGGTCCATTTATCTACCCAGGCCTGGAACCTCTGATGTAGCCGCTTGCTTACACGCTCATGGGACTGCAAAATAGAAGGGAAAAAAATATCATGAAGTAGCATCAGAAATCTCTGAAGTACAAAGCCCTATTTTCTCCTAAAGCAGCAAGGGAAAGATGTGGGCTCAGGTCACTGATATCACTGTTAGGTTTTAAAAAAAAGAGGAGTGTGTGGGGGGCAACAGGAGTCTACTTGAAGATAACTGAAAGAGACTAAGAACCTAAAACATGTAGCGAGTTGGAACTCATAAAGCCCTCAGAAATGCCAACACAGGGTCTGGGCAGAACTAGCTCAATGCTTCTCGATTTTAGCATCCATCAGTATCACCTGTGGAACAGGGACGGTGGGGTCAAGACAGACTTGATAAAAATAGGTAGAGTTTCTTGTTTCCATCAATTTACATTTCTAAACCAGCAAGCCAGCTCTGTACCGAGAGTGAGACAATGAGTTGAGGTTATTTCTGTCAGCATGGCAATCCACTTCTATGTAAAACAGCTGCAAGGCAAAGGGCTTCAAACCCACTCCCTCTTCCCACTATTACCCCACCCTGCCCAGCAACGTGCTGGGCATAACAGGTCTTCAGGGGAGGTTTTCCTTCCTATTCATTCATCTGGTAAATATTTATCGGTGCCCATGAATGCATCCCCATCAGTGTAGGGGATACAAAGATAAATAAGGTGTTGCCCAACTCTACAAATCATTTGAATCAGAGACATGCAGACATACAACACACAGCACAATGAGAGAAGTACATTAAATCTCCCACTCGACAATCTCCCCTGAATGTTTTATAGTCCTTTCTAACTTAACTAGTTCAAAACAGCATGCTTGATCTGCTTCCCAAACCTGGAAACCCCTTCCTATTAACAAAACTCCCCATTTGCTCAAGCAAAATAAGCAAAGAAACAAAACCCAAATCATCTGGTATCATCCTTAATGTTCTCCTTTCTCTTAACTTGCCTACATCCAATGGTTACTATATCCTGACAATTACAGCTCCAATCTAATTTTTATAATTTCACTGCCACCCCCAGAGCATAAGTAACCAT
This sequence comes from Phacochoerus africanus, assembly GCF_016906955.1. Lineage (NCBI taxonomy): Eukaryota > Metazoa > Chordata > Mammalia > Artiodactyla > Suidae > Phacochoerus > Phacochoerus africanus. Next base: position 59,490,623 of record NC_062552.1, on the reverse strand, counting down.
CACATCTCATCTGGACGAGAGTAGTCTTTCAAGTGGTCTTTGCCCTTCCAACTTCATGTACTTCCAACAAAATCCAAACCATGGCCTATGAGACCAAGTCCTGTGGCCTCTGCCTACCCTTCCAACTTTATGCATCCCACTTTCCTATAGCTCAAGGCACACTGATGCTTTTAGTTTCTTAGACAAGCCAAGTCCTTTCCTCTCTCCCAACCTAGCACTTGCTTGTTTCCTTTGCCCAAAAAGTACCAATCCCCAACCCTGCACCAGGCTGGACCCTGGTCACTGTTCAGGCTTCAAGTATCACCTCCTTAATTAAGAGAGATCTTCCCCCCAAAAAAGCAGGGCCCTGCCTGGCAGTTACCCGTGATCATGTCACCTACTTTCTTTCCTTGGTAATGTGCATCATCACTTATATGCTCTACCTTGTGGCTGTAGCCCAAAGACCCGGCACAGTACCTACTACATAATTGCACATAACCTTCACAATTGAGGCAGCATGTGAAAACAGACAGGATTCATAAAAGTAATTACTACTTGAACAAATGAGTAGCTTCACTGGAAGATGCCACCAGATGTTATCTGGGGTGGGTGTGGTCCTGGCTGGGGAGGGAGAAGTGTGGTCAAAATTCCAGTTACGGTTCTCACCTGATGAGCCCGGAGCAAGGCGGTCCTCCGATACATGTAGTCCTCTGACTTGATCACATACACCATCTTATACGAATTCAGCTTGAATCTACACTCCAGCTTATCCAAGCTATCCGCATTCTCCATGGTTTTCTTGCTGTTTCCTTCCTTCCCTTCCTTTTCCTGCTGCTCTCGACCACGCTGACACTTCCGGATCCGCCGCAGATTCCTATAATGCAGAAGAGACTGGCAGGATGATAGCTTGTCCAGATGTAGATTCCCATGGCTGCCAGCCCCTCCCTCCCCCAAAGGGAGCTTTCCTTATCATATACCTTCACAGTACATATCATAATATTAATCACATTTTTTTTTTTTAATTTTTAGGGCCACAACTTCAGCATATGGAAGTTCCCAGGCGAGGGGTCAAATCAGAGCCATAGCAACACCGGATCCCAGCCACATCTGCGACTTACACCACAGCTCATGGTAACACTGGATCCTTAACCTACCGAGTGAGGCCAGGGATCGAACCCAAATCCTCATGGATTCTAGTCGGGTTTTTAACCTGCTGAACCACAAAAGGAACTCCCTACATACATTTTTAAAACATTCAATGGCTTCATTGCCAAAAAATATATATATATATATATATATATATATATATTTCAACTGCAGGGTTACAAAGAATAAAAAGTAGAAATTGCCAGAGTTCCTGTCATGGCTAAGTGGTAACAAACCCGACTAGTATCCATGAAGATGCAAGTTTCATCCCTGGCCTGGATGCCCTGCCTGGGACCTGCCAAATGCAGTTCTCAAAATTCCACTTGCCTTGGCAGAAGAAACCACTGTTAGCAGTTTTGATTTAAAATTTTCTAGGTCGCAATCTATCTTTCACTTAATGTCATGAAGATTTTTTCATTTCACTACATATAGATTTGTGTCACTATCCCTCTTTTTTTTTTTTAATGGGTGTACCACAGTATATGGGAGTTCTCAGGCCAGGGACTGAGTCTGAGCCATGGCTGTGACAACACAGGATCCTTTAACCCACTGTGCTAGACTAGGCTAGCCCAGAGATCAAACCTGTGCCTGCACAGCGCCTCGGCAGCAACCTAACTCACTGCAGTTGGAGTCATAACCTACTGCGACACAGTGGGAACTCCTGGTGTCATTCTCTTTAACTGCTACAGAGGAATGTGTCTCAATTATCATTCCTTTTTTTTACTTTGGTCTTTTTTGGGCCGTACCTGCAGCATATATAATTACCATTCCTTAATAGGAATCAATCAGGGTTCTTCATCCGAACCACAGGGCACAGAAAACTATTTAAATGTCTATTTTTTTTCAATTCTCCCAAAGATGGCACATAACTAGCGCTGTTCTACATGTGTAGGAAAGAAGATAATTCACATCAGTGGATGCCTTGGCAGTTATTTAGAGCTTAATTCCCTCCAACAAGCAGAGAAAGGTTATCATCTAGACAATTACATTGTTTCCTACACCTTGCTATTAAAAACACTGCTTCAGTGAATATTTTTGGATACACACATTTCCATAGGTCAGCAGTTCTTTGGTCCAAAGATTCTTAGAGGCCCCCAAGATCCTTTTCCAGGAGGTTTGTGAGATCAAAACTATTTTCATAATAGTACAAAAACATTGTTTTTTTTTTTTTAACCATGTTAACATTAGTAAGGACAGTGCAAAAATAACGATGATTATAAAAAGAAAAAGGAAAAAAAGCTGGTGGTGGCACCAACCCATTCTTAAGATGTCTTGGTACTCTTCTCTGGCTATGCACTGACAAAAAAGGAAAGATGGTCTGACTTAAGAATGTCTTTGATTAAGCAGTAACTTAAAAAAAAAAAAAATTAAACCCTAGGCCCTTAGTTCACATCTTTTTATTTGTGTTTGTTTGTCTTTTTAGGGCTGCACCTGTGGCAATGGAAGTTCCCACGCTAGGGGTCAAACAGCAGCTGCAATTGCTGGCCTATGCCACAGCAACACAGGACCTGAGCCGAGTCTGCAACCTACAGCACAGCTCACAGCAACACCAGCTCCTTAACCCACTGAGTGAGGCCAGGGATTGAACCCGAGTCCTCATGGATACTGTTTGGGTTCGTTACCATGGAGCCACAGCGAACTCCAGTTCATATCTTTTTAATATGCTGTGTGATAAAATGGTCACCACACATAAAGTACATTTGTGTGCCAGAGCGCAATGGAATTCATGAAAAAAAAAACAAAACACCTGAACACTGCTTGAACACAGCTGCAAAATCGATCACCATTTTTACCTGAAAAGACTAGCCGGCCTGAGATATAAGGCAGTTACGTTCTCAAAAATGAAAAAGGGAGCCTGGTACTTCAAGGAAAATAACTCAGCGTATTTGTTGCCAATGATAAAATGTAAGCTTTCAACTCTGAATTTTAGTAAACTGGTTTTCGCTACCATGAGCTGTGGTAACTTCCCACTTCTAAAAGATGTGACTGATAAGGTCAATGGCAACATGAATAAGTGTGGGAGGTTTTTTGGTCCCCACAAAAACATGCCAACATTTGGCAGGTCTGCATAACTTAGTGAATTAATATTTTCCAAATAACCAACTACATGGAGTTACAAAACCATGCGGGAAAAAATTCAAAGTGCAAGATAAACCAAGGATTTTGACATAGCTGCATGGAAAGCTCGCTAATGGAGTTCTCATTTGTGGCTCAGCAGAAACAAACATGACCAGGAGCCATGAGATCGCGGGTTCAATCCCTGGCTTCGCTCAGTGGGTTAAGGATCCGGCATTGCTGTGAGCTGTGGTGTAGGTCACAGACGCGGCTCAGATCTGGCGTTGCTGTGACTCTGGCACGTAGGCTGGTGGCTACAGTTGTGATTCGACCCCTAGCCTGGGAACCTCCATATGCTGTGGGTGTGGCCCTAAAAAGCTTAAAAAAAAAAAAAAAAAAAAGCTCCCTGATATTTTCACTGATACTCCAACTAACTCCACCTGGAGGGTTTTGTCATATCAAAGAATACCTTCAATTATCTGAAAGAATACAGAAAGATTTCTTTCCAACTATATTTTTCAGTAAGGACAGATTTTCGTCACATAGTTCAACCAAACAAAATAGTGCAACAGATTGAATATAGAGGCAGATATGAGAATCCAGCCGTTCTTCTATTAAGCCAGACATGAAACAGATTTACAAAAATGTAAAGTAATGCCACTTTTCTCACAAATTTCTTGTTTTAGCTTTTCATTAAAGTATTATTTATAGCATAGAATACATTTAGTTTGTTACTTTTAAAATGAATTCATAAACATATTAAACATTTTCAGTTTTAATTTCTCATGTAGTAAATACTACTAGATATAATCCACATAAACAAAAGCTTTCCGGGGTACTCACTCTCCAAGTGGGTAAGGGGTCTCATGGCCAAAACAACTAAGAACATCAGCTGTAATAGCTGTAAGGCAAATTATTAAAAACCAAAGTTCCAAAGTAAAGGTCCCATACCTCAACGAGGGGTATATCACTATTCCAGCCCCCTCGCCAAGCATATGCAAGTGCCTTCCCCCTTTCCCGCGCCCTTATAGATTACAAATCTTTTACAAATTCTGCCAACCTGGTGAGAAATATACAATGTACTATTTCATAAGCATGGACATTAGGTCTGTTGAGAGAAGGGCCTGGCACAGAGCAGCTGCTCAGCAGCTGCTTGAAGTCTGCTAAATCAATCAATGAATGGAAGAACCTGGCAGGGCCCTTCTGTTCACACCCTTTTCCATGTTTCAATTAGGACTAAATCTAATAATACTGGCATAATACCATTCCAGGAATGTAAGACCTGAGATTTCAATTCCCAAACTTTGGGGAAGGAAGAAAGCTGCTCTATTACAGCAAAATCTATTTTCTACTCCTAAAACTCTGTTTTTCATCGTCAGAGAGAGAGGACCAGCATACCCTTACATAGGAGGAAGTTTTTTAAATTCTGTAGAGAGAATTAACATAGCAGGCCTAAGACTGCTATCTTCTGAAAACCCTGCTTACAAGGTTGTCCCTTAGCTAGGTTCTGGGGTCTTGGATTTGGGGAGAATTTCTAGGATAAATGGTTCATGCTGAAAATCTGCTTTCCTTCTGGGAGTCTGGGAATTTTGGTACAGGCTAGGCAGAAGGTTTCTATAGGACTAGCACCCAATAAAAACCCACAGCACCAAGTGTCCAAAGAGCTTTTCCAGCAGGCAGCATTTCGAACACAATGTTGTAAGAAGTTGTTGCTGGAGTAATTAAGAGTGTCCTTGGGACTCCACCGGAAGTCCCAGACTCTTAGAAGTTTACACTTGGCTTCCTCTGATTTTATCACAAGTACCCACTCCCTTTGCTGAATCCTGTGAGTCCCCCAAGTGAATCATCAAACATACATTCCTATCTGACACAACAAAATTACTACTGATTTCTAAAACTCACATCTCCCTGGTGTTAGGGACATGCTTCAGGTAAGCTCATGGTTTAACAGACATACAAAAAAAGCTGCCACCCATGAGATTTCCACAGAGAAGAGGGCTTTATTGAGAGCTAGATAAGACCACCATTAATCCTAAATACCCACCACCAGGGCAGTCTTTCTCCTCAGCTAAGACATGGCTAGAATAACCGGTACTTTTAAGCATCAGGTCCTGAGGCTAACACTGGCTGGGCTTCTAGAAAACAGTTATTCAAATCCCCATTCCTCGACCATGCACAAGCATCATGCTGCTGATACCTGACTTGGTTCACTCACCTTGGGAGAAATACTGGTTTCCGTGCTAGATGCTCACGAAGCTCAGGAGAGGTAGTATCAGAATTCATGTATCGCTCCACATAGTCTGACCAGCGCTAGAATGGTAAACACAAAACGGAGGTGGAGAGAGAGCACAAAAACTTAACTTCAACCTCATCAGGTAGTCTAGCAAATTCTTGACTAAAATGCCTAAAATACTTATATTTCAAGAGCAAAAAAAAAAAATCTTTTCCCATAATGACATGCTTGTTACTTGGTCTTGAAATACAGCTTAAAAATTCCATGAGAAATTATGCAAAACCTGAAGTTTCTCTGAGATCCTTCAAGGCTACCAGAAGTCATAAATGGCTAGAAGCTGGATTACTGACCAGTTTTATTTCCCCACAGAGGGCTTTGTTAAAGAACAAAATGTATAGTGGTAACCGAAAATCAGTATTTTTCACATTAAAATCTGGATTTCTGGAATCTCTTTAAAAAAAAAATTAAGGATTTGACAACCGTGAGCCAATAATCCCTTAAACAACAGTCTCCTCCCCCTCCATAGGCCCCACATTAATATGGCCTGGTAGAGCCAGCTACGTTAACCAACTCACAATCTGCCTACTCTGTGGGGCTGAGAACTCCTGGCTCCATTTATCCCAATAAAAAGTAAACATGACACAAAGAGGTAAGATGATAATGGGCAGATAGTATCTCATTTACTATTTCTTATGCTTAAGGAGAAAAACAAAAAAGCTGCCAACCATGAGATTCCCACAGAGGAGAGGGCTTTACTGAGAGCTAGCAAGTCTTTCTCTTCAGCTGAAGACATGGCTAGAACGAGCTGTATTTTAAGCATCAGGTCCTGACTCAAACAGGCAAATACTGGCTGGGCTTCTAGAAGACAATCACTCGGCAGACTCAAACATGACACACTCTCAGCACACTTCCTGCAATATACTCATCTGTACCTCTGCTTCTACAGGGTCATCTGAGTTCTCCTCTTCCGTATCCAGAAGCTCAATGGTCAGCTGAACCTGCCCTTGGCTCTGAATGAACATAAGCTGCAAATAAGAAACCTGAGTGTAAACAAAAGACCATCTCCAAAGCTGTAACTAGCTTCTGAAGGGCTGAAAGGTTGAGAGGCAATAAAGTTGTAAAAAATTCTGCTCCAATTGATGAGATGAGGAAGATACTAAAAAGCTCAGGCAGTGATAAAAAAGGCAAAAGTCCAATCCTGCTACCAACAAAATGAAATGTTAGAGCAAGAAGCATCATTTCATGTTTCATACTTCTTTAATTAGCTAAAATAATCTTTATCAGGAGTTCCCCTTGTGGCTCAGGGGTAAAGAACCTGACTAATATCCACGAGATTGAGGGTTGGATCCCTGGCCTCGATTAGTGGGTTAAGGATCTGGCATTGCCGTTAGCTTTGATGAAGGTCACAGATGCAACTCGGATCCCCCATTGCTGTGGCTGTGGTGCACACCAGCACACATAGCTGATTCGACCCTGAGCTTGGGAACGTCCCCATATGCTGCAGGTGCAGCCCTAAAAAGAAAGAGAGAGAAAGAAAGAGAAAGAAAGACAGACCATATCAGAAGAGTGCTTAAAAATCAGAACCATAAAATGTCAACACCATTTCACTTGATGATCCCATTTATGGAATTTTTTTTTGTCTTTTTGCCTTTTCTTGGGCCGCTCCCGCAGCATATGGAGGTTCCCAGGCTAGGGGTCAAATTGGAGCTGTAGCCACCAGCCTACGCCAGAGCCACAACAACGCAGGATCCGAGCCGTGTCTGCGACCCACACCACAGCTCATGGCAATGCCGGATCCCTAACCCACTGAGCAAGGGCAGGGATCAAATCCAAAACCTCATGGTTCCCAGTTGGATTCATTAACCACTGTGCCACAACGGGAACTCCCCCATTTATGTTTACAAAGATGTAAACAAGTCTACAGTGTTTTTTTAAAAAAGGGAAGCTTCTCATACCAATGTGAAGTGGAAAACATCAAACAAAGAGCAGCAGTCGCATTTCCACCACAAGAAAGACTATCCAAGAAATCACACATACCATGAGGTCAGGAACATAAAATACCAACATAAGTGGTCTGTTGCAATAGTATCAATTATACTTGAAATTCTGGTTCTGCTGATATCATTTGTGTGATTTTAAGACACCCATATTTAAAAGCAATATACTCGAGTTCCCTGGTGGCTCAGCAGGTTAAGAATCTGGCATAGCCACTACCGTGGCTCTGGTTCAGTCCCTGGCTTGAGAAATTCTGCATGCTGTGGCCAGGGCCAGGAGCAAAAAAAAAAAAAGGGGCGTGTTTTGCACAAAAGAAGTATCAAATGGGTATGGCACATATTCTCCCCTTTCAGAATCCTAGGATTCAATGCCCTTATCTGCAGACAAGATCACTATCAGAATCACATGGTAAAGATCAGGGATTAAACAAAAGCTTAAGAATCATTTACTTCAACAATCTTCATTTTATATAGAGAAAAACCTGCAATTCAGAGAGTTCTGATTTAAGGCTATACAGTTAGTCAGTAAGCAAACAGGACCAGAAGCCAGTTCTGGTTCACAGTTCTTTCGCAGTTTTAAAAATTCCTATTTACTAGTAAAATTTTAACACACACAGTTACTTCCAAAACAGATACGAAATAAATAACTGCTTTTAGTTTGCTAAATAACCCTGGATTTGTCCTATTGCTATAAGGAAACCACACTTCAGAGTAATATCAAAAAGATCATTTCCTCTCTACAACTGAACTCAATTTCATCCCAACAGACTCCTCAACCTTTCTGACACCTATCTTATAGGTCCTTTACCATGTGTTCACCCCAACTCTCTGACTACTGCAGCCACTCTTCAAGTCTTGACTAGCTTTACTATTAGACTACTTGCACCTATCACCCAAATTTGATAACTGCCTCCAACAGTAAACATGCCTCTGGTTCCTCCCTTCCTCCTTACTCAGTGCTACCAAACCAATCTTCCTGAAAGCTCAAATCCAGTGGGGCATTTAGTCCTAAAAAGTGCTTCCCCCTGCTCACCAACCATAACAAAATTCACACTTTTCATTTCGTATGGCTATGTATATCTTCCACCATCTGGACTTCCCTTTCTATATACCTCATTCACCAGTATCCTATGGTTCATTCAACCTACACAGAGTTCATCGCTGAATGGCTGCTATTTATCAGGCAGGGGTGCACTCAGAAGAGAACACCGTTTCTTGCTTGTAGGAGCTCAATTTAGTAAGAGAAACAGGAATATAAATAGCTCTGTTTACCTTACCATGAAGTAGCTACAAAGGGCAAAGACATGGGCAATATGCTGTGGGAGTAAGTAATTCCCCCTCATTGAGGTGAGAAAGATTTCACTTTACTGAAGTGACACTCAGCTGGGCACTGAAGGACAGAGGGGAAGACCAATTGCTTTCAGAGAAATCGTGACAAAGAAAATATTTGAAAAAGTACAAAGGAGTAGAGTTTGTCATGGCTCAGTGGAAACAAACCTGACTAGCATCCATGAGGACACGGTTCAATCCCTGGCCTCACACAGTGGGTTAAAGATCCAGCGTTGCCCTGAGCTGTGACGTAGGTTGCAGATGTGGCTTGGATCTGGCGTTGCCGTGGCTGTGGCCGGCAGCTCTGGCTCTGATTCAACCCCTAGCCTGGGAACCTCCATATGCCGCAGGTGTGGCCCTAAAAAGCAGCCCCCACCAAAAAAAGTACATAGGAGTTCCCTGGTGGCTCAGCTGGTTAAGGACCCAGTGTTGTCACTACTGTGACACAGGTTTTATCCCTGGCCAGGGAACTTCCACATGCCATGGAAAAAAAGTACCTAAAAAGAACAACCTCTCTCCCAGCCAAAAGGTGAAGGATATGGGTAAGCAATAGAGAAAAGGAAAAAATGGGTAACAGCAGGAAACAGGGAAATTGGAATTAAAATATTTTTCTAGGGAGTCTCCACTGTGGAACAGTGGATTAATGATCCAGCTTGTCACTGTGGCAGTGCCAATTTCATTCTCGGGCTGGCATAGTGATTAAAGATCAGGCACAGGTCAGTTTTGGCCTGGATTCAATCCCTGGCCCAGGAAGGTGCATAAGCCGCAGGTGCAGCCAAAAAAGCAAAAACAAATTCTACTAATCATCTAATTGGCAAAAATAAAATTTGTTAATATTAAGTGTTGAATGAGAATGAAGAAATAAATGCTCTCATCTAAGTGCACACTGCTACAGCCTGTCACTTTGGAGAGTGAAATAGGAAGGGCCATTAAAATTTAAATTTGAGAAGTTCCTGTCAGGCTCAGTGGTTAACGAATCTGACTAGGAACCACGAGGTTGAGGGTTTGATCCCTGGCCTCACTCAGTGGGTTAAGGATCCAGTCTTGCAGTGAGCTGTGGTGTAGGTATCAGACTTGGCTTGGATCTGGCGTTGCTGTGGCTCAAGTGCAGGCTTGTGGCTACAGCTCCGAGTGGACCCCTAGCCTGGAAACCTCCACATGCCGCGGTCTTGGCCCTAGAAAAGACAGACAGAAAAAAAAAAATTTTTAATTTGAAAGTATGCATATCCTTTAACCTAGTAATTTCAGGTTGTTGTCTCTACCCTGGACAAACACTACTACATGCACACACGGACAGAAGTATGACAAAATGCTGTTCAATACAGCACTATTTGAGATAGTAAAAAATGGAAATAGTTTAAACGTTCACCCATAAAGGAATGATTTTTTAAAACCTATGATACATTCATACTATTAAGTACAACACAGCAGTTGAAAAAATGAGTTGGATCTATATAAATCAAAACAGGGCAAATTCTGTAATTCCCTTGTGGCACAGTGAGTTAAGGACCTGGTGTTGTCACTGCAGCAGCAAAGCGAGCTGCTGTGGCACAGGTTTGATCCCTGGCCTGGGAACTTCCACTTGCATGGATGTAGCCAAAAGACAGCCCCCCAAACTAAAATAGAGCAAATTCTAAGATATATTGGTGGGGGGGAAGCAGGATGTAAAATAGGCACCATATAACCTGAACGTTTATTTCTAGATACACATATGTACATAAATGCACAGAAAAGGGTCTAAATGGATATACAGAGAGCTAAACATACCTGATTTTTAAAAAGCACTGTAGAATACTGCATATACAAAATGGAGGGAGAGGAGGGCTGGAGATGGGGCAGGGGATTTGAAGGGTTACTTATGCTTAGCTTAATGCTAATACTATTGCCTTTTATTTTCTCTCTCTCTCTCTCTATATATATATATTTAAAGAAAAAGAGCACTGTGATGACACTATTTTCCTGGTTACCATGCCCTCTGTTTCTGCTATTCCCTTTGTCACTCTGACAACTATCATCATCTACAGGTCTACCCATTCCTTCATAGGCCCTCATCACACAATATGCTGTGAACTCGTACGGGTGGGGGTGGTAATTCTGTTCACCATGAAAGGAAACACGTATTAAACTCATAATAGACATTTATAGATATAAAACCCTGAAAAGCTTAGGAAATCTCTTCTGTAGTCGCAAAGTCCTCCGGTAGCAGAAATCAGACCTGAGACTGAGCTAGAAAACTCGTTTCCAGGTCTTTGATTCTAAATTAAGCCAGCAGTATAGGCAATAGATTAGAAACTAAAGAAACAGTTGCAAGTAGAAACGGACAACTAAGTGATCAATTTGAGGGTCAGATGATTAGTCTGTGGAACATGCCCGCCCAGGTCAAACTTCTATTTCACTTTGTGCTCTCTGCCTGGCCAACTACAAACCTTATTCTGGGCCACCTAAACCTGACCTTCTTAGGTTAATACATACAGGCTTTGTTCAACTATACACATTTATTACATAGCTACAATCTTTACACACATACCTTTGTGTCCTTTTATTTGCTTCAGTATTTTTATAGTTTATAATTAACTTATAGGAGCTGCAATATATGCCATCTAGCATTCACACAACAGGCTGCCACTAACCATTTCCCATAAAGGGCTGGACACCTAGGTTGTTTCCAGCTATTTGCTTTTCTAATTAGCTATTACAATGGTGGAAAACTGGAAACAACCTAAATGTCTAACTAGACAGGCATAGTTGTCTATAAAATGAAATACTGAATAGTCATAAAAAGATGCTGAAGACCCAGAGGCGCTGCTAATTGAGTGAAATAAGTTACAGAATTATTTGCCTAGTATAATCTCTTTCAAAATATATGCAAGGATAGAAAAGTTTAGAAATGCCATCATTAACTATTTCTGGGAAGAACTGCAGGTGACTAGTTTTTCTCTTCTCTGCATTTCCTAAAACAAAGATCATGGATTACACTTTTTTTTTTTTTGCTTTTTAGGGCCACACCCATGGCATATGGAAGTTCCCAGGCTAGGGGTCAAATTGGAGCTACAAGTGCTGGCCTACGCCATGGCCACAGCAACGCCAGATCCGAGCCGAGTCTGCGACCTACACCGCAGCTCATGGCAACATCAGATCCTTAGCCCACTGAGCAAGGCCAGGCATCGAACCCACAACCTCATGGTTCCTAGTCAGATTCACTTCCGCTGAGCCACAATGGGAACTCCATGGATCACATTTTAATATTTACAAAGCATTTAATTTTAAAAAAATTCAAAAAATACAAAATTATAAAAACGATAACTTTTTTTTGGGGGGGGGCTGTGCCTTCAGCATGTGGAAGTTCCCAGGCCAGGGACAGAACCCATGCCACAGTAGAGACCCTAGCTACTGCAGTGACAACACTGGATCCTAAACCCGCAGCACCATAAGAGAATACCAGAATTTTTTGAAAAGACAAGAAACTAACAGACTGCTCACAGGAGACTTTACTTCCGCTTTTCCATGTCTTTTGTATTTCCTCCAGTGAGTTCACAGAGTTCCAGGGTCAAATATCTCAGAAAGGCTTGGACTTCTGGTGGAGTCCCAGCAACTTACACAGTCATCAGGCATGATCCTTGACTATATGAGTTCTCACCTTAAAGCAATTCTCATCTGACATGAGTTGTTCAGCCTTCCGCTGATACGTTGACTCCAAGAGACTCCTTGAAGTCTGTGTGTTCAGCTGGCCTCCAGTGGCCCCGTTATTATTTTCTGCCAGGTACAAGTCAGTCACTTGTACACAGATCTCATCACTCACGATGTGCTGCAGCTGGAATCAAGCAAAGGCAAGTCATCAGAAAACCAAAAAAAAAAAAATAGTTCTCCTTGTACACTCAACCTTCTTTTGGTGGTTCCACTCACTCAGCTCAAAAAGAGCTTTATTTTGGTTGATAATGTGAGAAAGTTTATCATACAAAACCACTATATTGTTTTCTTAGAGAATAACCAAGCCAAAATCTTCAACCATATCACTGGCCCATGGCTAAAACTTTCGTACTTAAAAAAACCCCAAAAAAACCTGGAGTTTCCATCATGGCTCAAGGGAAATGAATCTGACTAGTATCCATGAGGACGCAGGTTCATTCACTGGCCTCACTCAGTGGGTCAGGGATCTGGCATTGCTGTGAGTTGTGGTGTAGGTCGCAGACACGGCTTGGATCTCGCATTGCTGTGGCTATGGTGTAGGCCAGTGGCTACAGCTCCGATTGGCCCCCTAGCCTGGGAACCTCTGTATGCTGCGGGTGCAGCCCTAAAGAGACAAAAAAAGAAAAAAAGAAAAAAAAAAAGCAAAACTAAAGGGGAGTTACTGCTGTGGCACGGTGGGTTAAGTATCCAATTGCAGCAGCTTGGGTTAATGCAGAGGCATGAGTTAGATCCCTGGCTCAGCATAGTGGGTAAAGGATCAAGCACTGCTGTAGCTGTGGCATAGGTCACAGCTGTGGCTCAGATTCACTCTCTGGCCCAGGAACTTCCATATGTCACAGGTGTAGTCATTTAAAAAAAAGCAAAACCATAAGCAACTCAGGTTAATGTGCTGCTTATTTAAAGTTCTAAGGGACTTGGAATTCCCAGGCGGCTCAGCAGGTTAAGGATCCGGCACTGCCATGGGCTATGGCTCAGGCGGCCGCTATCGTGCGGGTTTGATCCCTGGCCTGGTAACTTCTACATGCTGCATGTGATGCCAAAATAAAGTTCTAGGGAACTTAAAACATCTTTTTTTTTGCATCAAGGAAAATCTCCATAGTTTTCTATTTTTAATGGTACTTCTTTACCATTATCATTTGCTTTTATACATATTCTCATTTGATCCACACAACTACCCTGGGAAGCAGGCTGGAGAGGGGTGCCCTGTTCCATATGAGACAAATTTACCTGTTAGATAAGAAAATTCATTGTGTGCCAAGGTGAAGAGAAGGGACCTTGAAGAACCATGAAAGCAAGATCCAGGTCTATATCCCCAGACCTAATATGAAGTCTGAAACTCATTAGATATTGAAGAATTTGTTGCTGAATTAATTGGTCAGGGGCGCTCAGCTGAAGGAACTGAGTCAGGACTCATATTCAAGTTCCTAGACCTCTTGGCCAATATTCTTTCTAACATACCCATTTTTCCATATCTGATAATGAAAGTATAGTACTGAAATTGTATAATGTTAATTAACTCATTTTCAACACAGATCAATTACGATCGACTATTGGTAACTTTCGTGACTATCTTATTAAAATGTCTGATGCTAGAAAGTTGAACCTTTCAGAGCTTCTGTTCTCTTAGGTTATGATGATATATCTATTATGAAATAAAAATTCCCTCCAATGAAACTTTACCCAGTAAAATAATGCCAAAGAATGTGAAAAAGATACCAGAAGAAAGCAAAATGTTAATTGTAATATCGATGTGTCTGTTTTACTTCAAAATTCTCATAACCACTAAGCCATTCTATTTTTAGGAAGATACACTCTTTTTCAAGTGCTAGTAACTATGACTACTTATTTTAACAATTAAATGTTTTTTAGGAGTTCCCGTCGTGGCGCAGTGGTTAACGAATCCGACTAGGAACCATGAGGTTGCGGGTTCGGTCCCTGCCCTTGCTCAGTGGGTTGACGATCCGGCGTTGCCGTGAGCTGTGGTGTAGTTTGCAGACGCGGCTCAGATCCCGCCGGTGGCTACAGCTCCGATTGGACCCCTAGCCTGGGAATCTCCATATGCCGCGGGAGCAGCCCAAGAAATAGCAAAAAGACCAAAAAAAAAAAAATGTTTTTTAAATGACAAGTATATATATTTATAGATAAATGGACAAAGTGCAAGGTCAGGATGGGTGATTTGATGGTGGTAGAAAGGCCAGCAACTGGAGATGATTAAATTACATTTAGTCCAGACAACGAATTTTACTGTGACCATTAAAATAATGCTTTTGAGGAGTTCCCCTTGTGGCTCAGTGGTAAGGAACCTGACCTAGTATCCATGAGGATGTGGGCTCGCTCAATCCCTGGCCTCACTCAGTGTGTTAAGGATCTGGTGATGCTGTGACTGTGATGTAGGCCTACAGCTGCAGCTCCAATTTGACCCCTTGCCCGGGAACTTCCATATGCTCCAGGGGTGGCCGTAAAAAAATGAATACATATTTTTAAAAAACAATGCTTATGATAACCTGACGATACAGAAGAAAGCTTAAGATACAGTGTCTAGGAGGGAAGAAAAGCAGAGTAAAAAATAAGTGTGCCCAAAGCATGGTCTCTGCCATGTAGATACTTCTTCTTTATACCCTACTGTTACAGTAGACCACATCACCAACTCCCTATCCACACCCTCTTCTTGGATATCTGGCCCCTTCCAGTCTTTGCAAAGGGCAGCATTTTAAATCCAGAGACAACTGGGCAACTCCCACACCAGGCTGGTCAGATTCTCTCTCCTGCTCATTTGAAGTGACACAGTGTATCCATCTGGTAGACCCTTTAAAGAAAAGCACCTGGATGGAAAGGTCAGGTAATGCCAGGCCAGGAGCACTGCCACAGCAAGTTAAAGTCTCAGGGGACTGGAAAAGCTGAGTGTTCATCTAAGCAGAGAAGCATGAGGATGGAGCAGATGTCCAGAAAGGAAGTACACAGGAGAGGGGAAAAAAACCTTCCCCGTCTAATCTCTATATGGTCTGGTCATATCTGAGTCCCATACTACATGTTTGTGAGACTGCCTAGTGTATCCTTACGACAAATTCCTCTTCAACTAGTCTGGAAGAGTTAAGATAAATATATGATTTGAACTTGGAAATATATGTTCCATCTCCAGTCAGCAACAAACTCTAGGAGAATGGCAAAAGAGAGAATAAGAGACGTCACCTTTAATTGAGGAGTTAAGATGAAAAGCATAAACATATGCTTTAAAAACACTGAATTTGGATTTCTGGATAAAACCTACCTCCACTTTGAAAAAAGACTGGATATTTTTACATAATATTAACTCAAAATCATAACCAGGTGCCCATAGTAAATGGACAAATTATAGCTATTGTCTAAAAAAGCCAAACAACTTAGGCTTACAAAAAGCTGGTTGTACTGGATTTTTAAAATTATGCTAGAAGTATGAAAGACTTTACTGCTAGCTGTAGCAGCAGCAAACTTGTAAGCAGAAACACAAGCACATAATAACTGGAGTCTATTTCACATAAATTTAGGAGAAATTAACAGGCATCAGTCTTTCAAAAATTCTGACAATAGTGCATTGTATCTACATAATGATTTCTGTGCATCACCATACAGAAGGGAAGGCCTAATAACCTCTTCAACTTTCAGCTCTCTGCCTGACCACTTTCATGAAGATGCCAAGATTCAATTATGTGAAGCACTCTTTGACTCTGAGTAGATCCTGTGAGAGGGGTGCAGAGTCACACAACCCCCCCCCCCCCTTTTTTTTTTTGGTCTTTTTTGGGCCGCACCTGCAGCACATGGAGGTTCCCTGGCTAGGGGTTGAATAGAAGCTGCAGCTGCCGGCCTATACCACGGCCACAGCCACTCAGGATCTGAGCCCTGTCTGCAACCTGCACCACAGATCACAGCAACACCAGATCCTTAACCCACTGAGCAAGGCCGGGGATTGAACTCAACTCCTCATGGATACTAGTCTGGTTTGTTACTACTGAGCCACGACGGGAACTCCATCATGCATCCTTCTAAATTCAAGGCAAAAGCATGAGTGCTTTGCCAACGATTCCTTATTTTACCCCAAAAAATACTGAGCAACAAGCTCCCCCCCACCCCCCATAGTGATGGTAAGGACTCTAGAATTAGTATTTTCTTTTTACAAGTTTTCACTTTAAAGAAAGCAGTGCACTGACCAGAATCTGATCCTTCGAGCATTCAGAACTCAAGACAAAGGAGTGGAAACCTGACTATTACAAACTCCCAAGGTGCCATAGGAATAAACCACAAAATCAACCACAAATTTAATTCAGAGGGAACCTCAGATAGTAAGGTGGACAGAATATTTTAAAAGATGTAATATGAAACTCTTGTGAGAAAAAACTCCAAATGTTAAATGAGGAAAATCCATAGAATTACCAACACCTACAGAAGAGAAAACCGAGCTCACACCTGGTACACGAGGTATGAGCTGGGAAGTCAGGGCAGGGAGCTGGGGTCAGGACTGATGCTTGAGGCAAAAGATCAGGTCTGAGGTAGGCTCACAGGGCATCCTGAGCCAAGCAAAGGAGTCAACCACACAGCTAAAGTACTCCTACTGTTAACAGGAGAAATGTGATGTCACGTTAACCTCCCCCTCTTCTCTATAGAACCATGTATTCACAAACATCATTTTATAAGAAAACTGCCTTTCCTTTCCCAACAGAAATCTTGCCTTTTCTCTTTCCCGATCCATCTTTAGGTAAAGACTTTCTCCCTCAGCAACCTAGCCTCCACCACGCCCTCACCTGTCTCACAATGCTCTGGATGAGTTTGTCCATGGTAAAGGCAATGTAGGCATGAATGGTGAACATCTCTCTCAGAGAATCTTCGTACTGGGACGAGTCTATGTTGCCATCCAGCAGGCTCCGCACCATGTCCAGGAAAGCTGGGTAATAATCTTCTACATCAACATCCACTGTGGGAGAGAGAGGATAGGTGAGGCCTCACCCTACTAAGAAAAGATCAGAGAGGGCAGGGCAAACCCCACAGCTGGCCTAAAGAGCATTTGAAAGAACAAACCCTATGTATTCAAAACATACCCATTCAGTCTGCTGCAGAAAGATGAAATCTTGACAGGTGGCTACAACCCCCAGTGTTGTCTATCAAAGGAGAGTGACTCTGCAACTTTAACAGAGGCTTCTTAAAACTCCAGCCAGAAAGACACTTAAGTATGGCTGGGATCTGGGTGAGAGGAGAGCAAAATATCCCAGGGAAGACGTTTCTTCATAACGTTGTGGGCTCCCTGCTGTGAGAGGAACCTGTTCTCACAGCCTGCAAAGAGCATGCCTCACATGGGTCACTTGCTCATACAGCTATTTCGGCAAAGCATAAAGTGCTGAAGAGAAAAGACAGAGCCATACCTATCACTGGGAAACCTCTCGGGAATAGAAAAATAGGAGCGCAAATTAAATCATCTATGAATAATGAAGTAATCTGCATTTGTCAAAGTCCTTTTGTTTAAAAATGGATTCCCAACATTGTACTTCACAAATTACATTAAATGATCTGTACTCGCTGCATGTGAATCACTTCAACCACTAGCTGGCATCTTGTCAGTCTGGCAACTAGCAGAGGGCACAAGGAAAGGTGAAAGGCCTCCGCCTTTAGCTTACTAAAATAAGACCCATTTACGTAAAGCTCAAATACAGGCAAATTTGATCTCCAGCACTGGCAGAAAGACAGTGGCAAGAAGGGACTACTGAGGGTACTGGTTGTGTTCTCTTTCTTGATCTGGGCTGCCGGTTACACGGGTGTGTTTGCTTTGTAAAAATTCATTGAGCTAAATAAAAAAATAAAACAGCAGTTGGAAAAAAAATTCACTGAGCTACACAATTCAGATTTGTATACTTTTCTGTATATGTGTTTCACTTCAATAAAAAGTTCACTAAAACGAAAAAAGAAAAAATTACAAAAAGAATTCTGTGTCTCTGACATTTAGTTACCTCTTTTTAAAGTCTGTAGAGGGGAAAGAAGTCTGAAAGCAAAAGCTGAGTCCATTTCCACTTACTTGAAGTGTGATGGATTAAAGATAGGCAAAACAGGACAATTACTATTTAAAAGAAGCAACTGGCTTCAATTTCATTACCGAATATCACTGTGTTCAGATCCGCAGCATAGGCATGGGCAGTGCTACTCCTGTGAAAACCACTTTCATGTCAGAATAAAGCCATGAGTACAAATCACAGACCCGTACACATGGGCCACAATCAGTGTAAGGCTTGGCATTATTACTCAAGAACAAACTTTGTAAGCCTCAAACCAGGTTAAGTCAATGGTCAAGCTAGGATTAGGCCATTTTCTCTCTCATTTTTACCCAAGCAGATGGAATCACCACACTGAGTTCTTAAAATTGTCTCTGTCAAGCTAGGATTAATCCAGATAAAGGCTATTAGAATTAATTCCTAGGGGGAGCTTTTCAATAGATAGAAAGCCAGTCCTTCACAAGGGCTTCTTACATCAGCAACAGTTAAAAAAAAAAAGACTGGCTATTTCCTAAAGAGCATAGAAGGCTTTACAAAAAGGCTTCTGGCTCACAGCTCAAGTATTTAACTTATGACCTGAAGACTTATCTAGAAGCAAGTGGCACAGAATTACTTAGAGCACAAGGTGGCTTCCTTGCCCTTCATTTAGTTTCTTTTCCTGAGTTTTCTATCTTCATTTCTGTTCTGCCTATTCTGCTATCTCGAGCCATCTCTTGAGTCCCCATCTCCTTACCTGCATCTGTCTCAGGCATGAATAACTAGGAATTTATGTAATGGATTTGATTTAGTCACTCTGTCCTTTAAACACTTTGCAGGAACCCAGAGATCTGCCATTTGGGAAATTGATGGTAACCAACACCCACATCCCTGGTGTCCATTATAGCAGCTAGTGTCCATGATCCAAGCAACATGCAGGGTGCTTCGAATATTTTCTCCAATTCTCCTAACAACCCCACAAGACAACAAGTAGCACCTCCACTTTATAGCTAAACAGATTCAGAGAGTTTAAGTAAGGCCACACAACCAGTAAACTGCAGTGTTATAAGGCCTGCCTGTATTCTACGTATAACAGAAAGCAGCCCTTGGGTCCCCAGTGTGGCTCAGCAGGTTAAGGACTCAATGTTTCTGTGAAGATGAGAGTTCAATCCCTGGCCTCCCTCTGCGGGTCAGGGATCCGGTGTTGCCACAAGCTGCAAGCATAGGTTAAAGATGCAGCTTGATCCGGTGCTGCTGTGGCACAGGCCTGCAGCTGCAGCTCCAATTCAACCCCTAGCCTGGGAACTTCCACATGCTATAGGTGCAGCCGTGAAAAGAAAGAAAAGAAAGCAAGAAAGCAGTTCGGAGTCTAACTAGGTTCTGAGGTCCCCAACCCTTCACATCTTCTGTAGGCCAACACACTCTCTTGTAGACCAATCAACTAAACACTTACTAGGTTCTTTGAGGCGTAACTGGATGGCAGGGCTGTCACTCTTGTCTCTCTTTATGCCTAGCACTTCCCGTTCCCACTCTCTCTCTCGGTTTTCTTCCTCAATTTGCCGTTCAGCTTGGGAACAAATCCGCAGCAGCCTCAGGCAGAGTATCTGGTGCAGTCGCATAAAGATATACCAGTTATTATTAACATAGAAGAGGTTGTATACTTCATCCATCCCTCTTAACTTCTGAGCTGCTGTGTTACTAAACAGTAGCTTGGACTTAGGGGGACTGCCCCCAACACCATTGTGCTTCTTAGCTGCCCCTGTGGCTTCATCTACATCCATCTCTTCTTCTTCCTCTTCCTCCACATCCGAGAGATCACCTCTCTGAGCAAAGAGCAGATCTGGAATGAAGTGATGCATGATTTGCTTGATTTTATATTTGTCCTCCTTCTGAATGCCTGTCTGCCTCTTCACATGGTGGATAATCAGAGCAGCAGCATCTTCCAGAATCTGCTTATCTTCATAGGCAAGTGAGAGGTGTGGGCCAACAGGCACACCAGCATTTTCTTCCGTAGCCTGCTCTTGCCTCTAACAGGAAAGAGAAAGAAAGCATTATGTGACATACCTACAGAGACAACAAATAGACGTATGAGACTACACCATAGCAGCCGTTATTTTCCAATCCCAAACATTCAAAAACAAAAAGATAATGTGTTTGATACCACAATGATTGGTACCTTTCAGACATTTTAGACTTATACGGAAAATGGGACAGAACTGGGACCATTTTTTAAAATTCTAAGTTAGTATTTATGGAGGATACGATATGAGATCTAGGATTTACTTTAAAATATTTCTGTGGTGGGAGTTTGGAAGGTAACAGATACAATGAAACGGGCAAAAGAGAGATGATTATTCAAGTTTACGTAAGCTCATTTTACTATTCTCTCCCCTTTTGCGTATGTTTGAAATTATCATAAGAAGTTTTTTAAAATCCCAGATCACACCATTTCTAGGAATCTCAATCACACTGTGTTTGTTTCTATCTATCCCCTAAGACTGTAAGCTCGAAGAAAGTAGGATTAATTTCTTATTCATCTCTGTATCCTAGCTCCTAGTACTATATATAATCCTGGTAAGGATGACAAACAAGGATTAGGAAGAGTATGGGGGGGGGAGTTCTCTTGTGGCACAGCACATTAGAGATCCGGCGTTGTCAGTGCAGTGGCTTGAGTAGTTTCTGTGACAGGGGTTTGATCACTGGCCTGGGAACTTCCAATTTTCACATGCCATGGGCATGGCCAAAAAAAGAAAAAGAAGAAGAAAGTCTGGGGATCAATGATAGGTATTTTAAGTTGTGGGGAGTTGAGGTGAGCTCTAAGGAATTTTAGTGAAATAGATGGGGAGAGAAGTGGGAGAGGGAGGTGGTGGGCATGAACTGAAACCAGGATCATAAACTGGGAAGCCAATACAACAGCTTAGTGAGGCTTAGATTTAGAATGGTAGAATCACATTGAGAACCTGCCTAGATACTTACATTGCAACAGAACAAAGGGAGGAAAAAAAATGTATACATGTATGTGTAACTTGGTCCCCATGCTGTACAGCAGAAAAAATACATAAGTAAAAAAAATAATATGGAGTTCCTGTTGTGGCAGAGTGGTTAATGAATCTGACTAGGAACCATGAGGTTGTGGGTTCGATCCCTGGCCTTGCTCAGTGGGTTAAGGATCCGGTGTTGCCGTGAGCTGTGGTGTAGGTTGCAGACGCGGCTCGGATCCTGCGTTGCTGTGGCTCTGGCATAGGCCGGTGGCTACACCTCCGATTAGACCCCTAGCCTGGGAATCTCCATATGCCACAGGAGAGGCCCTAGAAAAGGCAAAAAGACAAAAAAATAAAATAAAATAAAATGGTAGATTCAGGAATAGAGTCTATGACAACTACAAAGCAAGAATCAACAGGTCTCCCATTCATATAACAAAGGTAATCTGCCGGAGTCAAAGCTATGCTGCAATATATACTGGAGACTTCTCAAGGATGTAGAGACCTCCGGCTTACCTCATCATAGATACTCTCAATCTCATTGAGTAAGCTCTTAGATCTCAGGACCTTGGTGTCGTTTTGTTTAAAGTTGATGCCTTGGTGGTCCAGAGATTTCAAGTAGTATTTCTCATTTTGTTCTCTCCACACCTTATTAAAGCCTCTCTGAGCTTCTCGCCATTCTTCCTCTTTCATCTTCAACCTAAGGTGGGTGGGGTTGGAAACAACAAAACATGGGAGTCCAGATGAGGGAATTTTAAGGTAGGAATCCTGGATCTGCCATAGTAACCATAAGACTTATAAGTAAAATAGGGATAACAGCACCTAATTCATAAGGTTTTAGAAGTGAGAAGTCAGGTTTATTCTATTTCTCTATTTCAAAGGTCAAAAGATACAGAAGATCCAAACTGTTGGCAACTTTGGGGTAAATTTTATTCAAATCAGCCTTCAACTCTACCACATGAGAAAATTACTCAAACATCATTTCATAGAATACCTCAGAAAAAGGGGTTCTCTCCCTGGGGCAGCTCAAAGTGATACAACTTTCTTTGCTACAGGATCTCTGAGGACGTTTACTATGCTAATGTAAATGCAAAAGTCCAAGGGCAGAAAACTTGCACAGAAATGTTCTTTGGGACACAGTTTGGAAGTTCTAATGAGAACAACTGATCCTGATACTCCAGAAGAGGAGAGGAGAGTAAAACCAAAACCAGCACTAAGAACTAAAGAATATCCTTTATCTCCAAGCCAAAAGTTAAATGCTATTGGCAAGGAGAGGAACACCTCCTGCCAGCTCTTGAGGGAAGACTAGGGAGGAATAACAACATCTGGGCACTTGTGAATTATGCAGCAGATAAGTTTTCACCAGGTGATACCAAGGGAGGACCCAGTTCTTAGCAGGGATTCACAGTATGGTACAGAGTGCCATGGACGTGGAGGAGCCTGGGGCTCAGCCCAGGCCTCCCCTGTGGTGCCTGGCCTTAGGTGGGTACAACAGCCCCACTATAACTCAGACCCAAGGTTTGACATTCTTGGTGAAAATGGCAAGTTAAGTCTTATTAAATAACAGGTATCAATTTTACCAAGACAAGAGTGATTTTTCTTATTAAAAAACAAAGATGTGAAAGTCAGTTAGTACTAAGTGGCAGGAACGTGGGTAGGTGTTTTCTCCCTTGTTCTTTCCTCTATTTTAAAATATCCCCTCAAACAGACAGCATTCCACTATGGATTTTAAACGTTTGTTCTCTACTGTTGGTTACACAGAACCCCAACAAGAAGCTCCACTATTCCACACTCCACCTGATTTCCAACAACAGCCTTGAGGACAAATGGAGATCTCATGGGATAACCAAGTTGAAAAGGAGAATCTTAATTAATGGGATGCTAAATCCGTCAAGAAGGACACTAAAGCATGAAGGGCGTATTTGCTCAGGTACCTTTTAAGGACAATTGGGACGGCAATGGAGGGGTTCTTTCTCAGACCATCAATGATGTCAGCTGCTTTATCAGCATATATCCTCTGGAGTGCTTTTCGATGGATAACTTCCGATGTGCCCCCGAGGGTGTTGTCCAAGCGAAATTTGGCTTGTTCCTCAGCAGACAAGCGGGAAAGCTTCTTCTGTATTGCTTCCAGAACCCGGATGGTTGCCAGATTGGTCTCTAATACTACATCAAGCTAAAGAAAAAATACAGCGTGTACTTAAGACCCAAACCAGAAAAGAGCTGTCAGGAGTATGGGTGGAAGTCAAACTCTATGGATCTGAATCCTCGCTCAGCCACGCTATAGCCATATAAAACACTGTTTCCTTATCGGTACAACCGGGGTAACACCACCTACTCTCACAAGGTTGTTTACTGAATAGAGGGGTTAGCACAATGCTAGACACACAAGAAACATCCAATAAATGATCACTAAGTGATAGTTAATATTTCTACCACCACCAGTATGCTTTTTTTCTGGCCCTCACACCAGACCTACCTAATGGAGGAGGCAACCTGACTGACACTTTCCCTGAACTTTCATGAATTACTAAGTTCTGTTACCAACAATAACAACCACAACAACAAAATTCCAAAAAGATCACTCAAGATGATAAACCAGTCTTACGAGTAAGATTTTTCAGGGTAACTTGAAATACATGATTAAATATTTAATAGTCTCATTCCACATCCAGTAGTAATAAGAACTGTGACTATCATTCCTTAAGTGCTTCAGATTTTTCAGGGTAACTTGAAATACATGATTAAATATTTAATAGTCTCATTCCACATCCAGTAGTAATAAGAACTGTGACTATTATTCCTTAAGTGTTGGAGCTGCGGGTAACCATTTGAACTCTTATTGAATTTCTCGCACTTTACTTTCTGGCAAGGACCTAGCCCAGCCTGGTTAAGGATATACACGACTAGCAAACTTTTTTTTTTTTTGCTTTTTAGGGCTGCACTTGTGGCATATGGAAGTTCCCAGGCTACAAACTGAATTGGAGCTGCAGCTGCTGACCTACACCACAGCCACGGCAAGGCCAGATCTGAGCTGCGCCTACCATCTACAATGCAGCTCACAGCAACACCAGATCCTTAACCAATAAGTGAGGCCAGGGATTGAAACTGCATCCGCATGGATACCAGTCACGTCCATTATTGCTAACCCACAATGGGATCGCCACAACTTTTTAACACAAAATTCTCTAGATGAGACACAGAAAATGAAGTAAGTGAGCATTCTAAAGAGCATATAACCAAATGTCTGAGTGTTGCTAAGTTCTCTAGTTTCAGGACTACAGTAGTCATTTCGTCAAATATTTCTGGTCCTCCTTTTCCAGTTATGGATAAATGATGGATTGAACTTCTTGGCTCCTTTGTGATTAGAGAGGGCAATGTAACTACTTCGGGAAAATGAGTTGTGAACAGGTTAGTGGAAGTAATATCTGTTCTAGGCCTGAGGATTTAAGGGGGCAAGATCCATCTGAGCTTTTTTCCCCTCTAATCACTGGTGTTGTTCAAGATGGTCGCATTCTGTCAGCCTAGGTCCCCAAGTAATTCTGATGAGCAGAATCTCCTGCTAAACATCAATGCACATGTAGTATGATGAAGAAATAAATCTGTTTTTTCAAGCCACTGAGATTTGGAGGTTGTCTGCACTGCAGGAATATTAACCTATGCTGATGTATAAAGGAATGCTCCCTTACTAGTCCATCCCATCCAATCCTAAGCACATGCATGCATACATACATGTTTCTTTCATCTTCACTCCTATAACCACAAATGGGAAATGAGGCTGTTGCCTCTCATTTGCAGGCATACCAACTGAGAAGAGGAATATTCTGTCAAGAACAATGCCAATCTCTGCTTCCTAACTCATCACCTGACCTTGCAAAACATAGGTAAAAAAGAAATACTTTAGCTTGATAAAAACTTTCTATAGAAGCTAATATCTGTCACGATTGAGTATTCTGCAAATGGGTGACGCTCCTCATAAACGCTGGGGCAGAGATTGGCCAAGTGCCTGCCGTGGTGAAGCAACATGTGGCTCTTCGTTCAAAACATGCCAGAAACAGATGAAGCAAGCGTGAAGCGAGATTAACTGGCAGAGAGCTAAATCAGTATGGATTAAAAAAGTAGCAAAACATCTCCCATCTACAGGAATGAGCAGGGCCAGTCAGTTTTATATAATACATACATTAAATAGGATGCCTGTAATTTCACCTCTTTAAACACATTTATCATTCTCTTTTTGTTGTTGTCAGTGAACTAGACATTTAAACACACTAGGGAGTGAGTCCACTTTCAGTACCCCCACTCCTGGTATAGGGGGCTCTCTACCAGCTCATTTCTTCACTCCAGCTCTTTCCTTCCCAACTACTTTGAAATACAGTACCTAACTCAACTTTCTTTCAGAAGGAGCCACATCAGTATCAGAAATATGAGAGAAGAGCTCTAGCTCTCACTGGAGAGTTGGTTTGCTAACCATGTCATGATACCTCCTAAGAATAACACTCTAAGATAAATCATTTTTTGTTGTTGTTGTTATTTTAGGGCCGCACTTGTGGCATGAGGAGGTTCCCAGGTTAGGGGTCGAATCAGAGCTGTAGCCACCAGCCTACATCACAGCCACAGCAATGCAGGATCCAAGCCACATCTACAACCTATACCACAGCTCATGGCAACGCGGGATCCTTAATCCACTGAGCAAGCCAGGGGTCGAACCCACGTCCTCATGGATCCTAGTCAGGTTCACGAACCACTGAACCACGAAGGGAACTCCTCTAAGATAAATAATTTAAAACAGCTGCAAAGAAAGCCCACAAGGTCTTAAAATACTCATTTTATATACCATGTAAAACACAATAACCTTCACGCCATTAAAAATTCAAAGAAGTATTATTCAGCCATCAATGGTTAAATTCAGCTAGAAAGGTTAAAGTGGCCTAGATAAATCACATTTGTCATAAAGATATCACTAAGATAATTGACAAAGTCATAAAACATGGTTAAATACAATCACAACAGAAGAATGTGAGCCTCTCTGGTTCTTTGGTCTTAAGAGCCAACCCTCCCAGGTAGGTATTTAAGATACCCTCTCATTTCACATCTCCCATTTCCCCAAACTTCAAATGATGAAGAAGCTTGTACCTCAAAGCGTTCATCTTCACAACGATAGATATGTTCTTCATACTGAGTTTTCTTGGAACTAACAAAGGTGGAGTCCTCAGACCAGGAGGGGAAGGAGACCCAGGTATCATTTAAAACCTTTGGGTAAAAGAAGAGAAATTGAAACAAAAGTGTAACAAAGCTTTCTGGTGGATGATTAAGCATTCTCAGTAAAAAGAAAATTTTAGAAGGAAGAAACAGTTAACATTACAAGTTTCACCTATGGCAAGTTTGCAAAAGCTATTAACAGAAAAAGGTTCTCAATGTAAGTGTGAAACATTTTCTTTAAAAAAAAAAAAAAAGGAGAGAGAAAGGAGTTTTGACTTCCTCATTCATATCAATTCTCCATCCCTGGTACCACAATCCTTTCTGGAGGAAGCTAAGGAATCAGGACTAATCTTTTCTTGGGAAGGCCTTACCTCTTTACAAAGAGGAGTCCGTCCTGTGCACTTGGGCTGCTGATAACTCTTTGGTAGGGCTCGATAGCTGGAGCCCAACCGCTTACAAGAGGCATAGTCTATCTCCATGGCAATGCCCTCTGTGGCTCGTTCCTTTGGAAAGGTTTCCAGATGTACAGATTCCTTATAGCCCAGAAAGTTTTTAAACCAGTTAAACAATTCTGGGAATTTCCTGAAGAATCAAATCAAAAATTGGTAACTATAAACATGATGCAGTTATACTGAGGTATGATTACCACTATTTGGTGTTGGGTCAGAACTCTGCTACCACTGGACAAATTCCAATAATAAATATTATTTCCTGCCTAAGAAGCACTACTCTTCTGAATATGTGGTTTCTCCTTTTCTTCTCTTTCTCTAAAGATCAGTTAAGGTAGTGATGGAAGAACTGCACTGAAACTAGACAATAACGAGCCATTCTTCTAATCAAGATTATTGCTTCAATGTTCAGATAATTCTTAATTTGGCAAAGCCAGGATTCTATAACCCTGGAAAAGACTGGCTTTATAAACAGCCAATACCGGTCAGGAGATCAGGAGACCATAGTCTTGGCCAATGCCTTCTTTGCCTACTTTTTTGTCTCCAGAGAGGAACTAGAAGACTTCCCAGAGGACTCTTGTCATGGACATTTTAGGAGTCAACTGACTTGCCAAAATCAAATTAATTTCACCTACCATGTACTCCCACAAACTAGGTTTTATTTCACCTCCATATCAGGCATCAAGGCTAAGCCCTTGACTCCACTTACCCCAGGAAAGGAGAGACTAACTGCACAAGCTCAGCCCGAGAGATCACCTCCTGGTTAAAAATAACAAGACAGCGCAGGAAATTTTCATAGGCCTCTGTACTCCGCAGAGCCTTTCGGACCTTATGGAGACAATCGAAAGGAAAAATAGTTAAGTGGGGAATCAAGAGATCCTGGATTGTGTTTAAAATTGAGGAAATTTGAACTGCTATTTGATGATATTAAGGAATCAATGCTAGGTTTTTTAGATGCGATAATGTTTGGGAAAAAGGTGTCATTTTAAAAGAAACCTAGTAAAATACCTACAGCTGAAATAATATATCATGTGGGATTTGTCTCCAAATAATCTGGGATAGCTGTGTGCACATCAAACAGTACACCGACTAAGAGCTGAGAACTGCTGAGGCTGGATGATGGGTATATGAAGAGTCATTTTACTATTCTCTTTAATTTCACATTTGTTTTAAATTTTCCATAAAAATTTGGAAAATGAGACCTTGAAGTAAACAAGACATTTACATTTTCACATGCTTGATTTTCCACACCCAAGATTCTGTTGCCTCTAACTGATTTTATACAAGAATCTTTATAAACACTCTTTTCAAACTCTGGTAATCTTGAATAATGACCTTTTAAAATAAGGTACTTTTGTCCTCTGACTTGATCTTTTCCCTTCCTCCATTCAGAACACTAAGCATTTTAATATCCAAAAACCTAGGTGTTCAGGAAGTTTCCATGTGGCACAGTGGGTTAAGGATCCAGTACTGGCCACAGCTATGGTACAGGTTGCAACAGCAGTATGGGTTTGATCCCTAGCCTGAAGACTTCCACACACCAAGTGTGGCAAAAAAAAAAAAAAAGTTCAGTGGCATAGACACAGTAAAACTTGCCTGGCTAGATAAGCAATCTAGAGTTTCAATGTCAAAAGTGTATATCTAGCACTGTGGGGATTGCAGACCCTCACTCACCAAACCCGGTAGTTTATCAAAAAACCCCTTCCCCAGGCTCTCATATACTTTTCATAACTATCAATCGGTAGACACTATATGGAATATGGATTTTCAAGGCAAAAGATGAATATATACCCTTACTTTAATTTGCTAGCTTTTATTACTAATTTTACTTATTTTAATATATATTTTTAAATTTTTTAATTAGCTGTTTTGATTTCTTCCATTTTCAATTTCTGCAAACCAATGTCCAGATAAATCACTGGGAGAAAACATAACGAAATTTATTTTATTTATTTTTTGTCTTTTTAGGGCCGCATCCACGGCATATGGAGGTTCCCAGGCTAGGGGTCAAATGGGAGCTGTAGCTGCTGGCCTACACCACAGCCACAACAACACCAGATCTGAGCCATGTCTGCAACCTACACCATAGCTCAGGGCAACACTGGATCCTTAACCCATCGAGCAAGGCCAGGGATCAAACCTGCGTCCTCATGGATACTAGTCAGATTAGTTTCTGTTGAGCCACGGCGGAAATTCCTGTTAGTTTTTAAACTTATACAAAAGTAGACAGAATAGTCTAATAAACCCTATATACTGAGCCAGCCTCAACAATCAATACACAGTAAATTTTGTTTCATCTATACCCATTTCCCCCACCACTGAATTCTAAAGCAAACTCCAGACTTTTCAGCTATACACACTTCAGTCATCTCTAAGAAACAAGTACTTCAAAAACAGCAATAAAAAATACTACTCTTTAAAAAATTAACTTATTCAGTCCCCCTCTCTCACCCTTTCTTTGCCATTTGTCAGTTGTGACCTGGACTTCACACCTGCCTCAAAAGCCCCAAAGGCCCAGAGAGCCCTCAGAAATGGTTCAGGTCAAAGCTAGAGCCAGGGACTATTTTGCAGCACAGCTCGCATAGGCACAGGAGGGCTAGAGACAAATCGAGAGGCACCAATTCTGGAGATAATCATTTGCCCTTCGGCAAAAACCCAGGGATGCAAGACAGGGTAAGTCACCACCAGATCAATCCAGGCTGGCTCCAGAGAAGTCTGAAGTTTGCTAGCCACTATGACAAAAGTAGCCTGCTAATTAAACTGACTCCAAGGAGGAAGTCAGACTCACACACCACACAACACTGACAACACCAGTAATCGCAACCCTGTCTGCTCATTAGAATCACCTGGGGAGCTTTGAATACAAGGAAATCAGAATTCCCATTAACCCTATATGCCATACCTCGAACAAGTATAACAATTAGAAGGTTACAAGTCATCTTAAGTCCTCAATAATTAGTATAATGACACTCCTCACTATATAGTTCTGGGCATCTACAATGAGGAGCTCCAAACATCTTTTGAGAGCAATATGCCTTTTTTAAAAGCTTTCTTCCATGATGGCAAATGCTGTATTTTGCTTCAAACTACTTCACAAAACCCAAGCAGTCAATGCTACCATTTCTCTAGCTGTGCTAATAGTTCTCATAGACTGAAAGGACCTACAGTTTGGAAACTGTTAAAAAGTAGAAAATCCTTAAAAAAAAAAAAAAAAGTCCTACCTAATTAGCTTGATGTCTCTAAAACAAAATCTTTTGGGGGACGAGGTTATTTTCTTTGGGCATTAAGAGCTGATATTAAATCCAATTCATTCATCACTCACCTTATCAAAAAATAACGATTCTGTTCCTACACCATGCTTGCTGGCATCTGCCATAGAAGAATCCTTGAGACTGAGCAGTTTGGGTTTCTTCTGCAAAAAAAAGGAAGAATACAGGACAGACACATAAGATTCAAAGAAGTTTTCTGAGTTTTGTTTTCATCTCTGTTTGATAGTTCCATCACTAATCCGCCACTGATTAGTAATTTGCAACAAACAAGAGAATCCAAGTCACTAACTTGCCTTACATCCTGAAAGATTTCCACTCTTTTCTATTTCAGATTGCCATCAGTTTTTTCCTAGAGGTTCACAGATCATTCTACTCCCCAAATACTCTCTATAAATGGTCACAGCACTACTATGATGTTAGAATTAATATCCTTACTTTTTCCATAGGCAAAACGTAACTTTATTTAGAACCTAGTGCCAATGCCTTGTCTTCTTAGCTGTGGAGGCAGAAAAGGCTTTAAAAAGAGCTGGAGTACATAGAAATCAATCTTTAACCTTCACCTTTTAATCAGTTTGAAAATTCATGAAAAAAGCAGTATATTTTCCTATTAGAAGGAATAATTACCTTGCTGGCAGAAGCCACTCAAACCAGAGTTAAGACTGCTCTTTCAAATCAAATGAATAGGCCATGATATAACTACCAAGCAAAAAATTTACTTTAAAAAAGCCACCTCTAAACTACATGTCAAGAAATGCACAAACTTTGGGAGAAGCTGCACATTAACCTCCGCCACCTTGGAGAACACTCTCTCGCAGGAGCCACAGCCTCTACTTATATTGCCTAAGGAGAAGGCAGATAGGGAATTCTAACCTCCCAATATAGTGTTTCCACCTGTGGGTCATCAAGTGTGGGAGGAGACCAAGATTGAAGCATGTCTCCTGACCTGCTCTTACTACTCATAAAACACTCCTTACTAAAGTGAGGAAATATAAACTATTGCTATGTTCAACTTGCTTCCAAAAGGAGAAACTATTAAAAACATTGAAAAATAGTTCTTCAAAGTGTCAGCAACCCATAACAGGTCAGTCTTTGCAGTCATTTGCTGGTTTATCAGTCCTTTTTTTTTTTTTGCTTCTTAGGGCCACACCTGAGGTACATGGAAATTCCCAGGCTAGGGGTAGAATCAGAGCTACAGCTGCTGGCTTGCGCCTCAGCAATTCACAATCTGAGCTGCGTCTGTGACCTACACCACAGCTCACAGCAATGTCGGATCCTTAACCCACTGAGCAAGACCAGGGACTGAACCCACATCCTCAATGATACCAGTCAGGTTCATAACCTGCTGAACTGCAGCAAGAACTCCCTCGGTCATTTCTTACTGTAAGAAGTTACACTAGCTTTTATTCTTTAATTAAATTCTGCGGACACAGCTATCTCTTCAATGCTATATGTTAGAATTCAACATTCAATACATACACCTAGTCCGCTCCGTAGCACAGGTGCCCCATATTAAAGAGAAAGGGAGTGGGCTCAGCTTTTTGCAGGCAGACCATCAGTATTGGCTCTAACAAGAAGCATCATGAGATAGGTCACTAAGAGGAGTTTAAGACCACCCTCTGTTACAGCCCAAAGTTCCTCCTTGGAGATTAAGATGATACAGGTAAGATGTGGCAACCCAAAAGAACCTTGAGCAGGATAGGTCTCTAAACCGAAGAAGAGATCCCACAAAGCATATGCACTTTACTCACAAAAGAACCTCAGAGACCACTGACTTATTTTGGGAACAATTATTGAACTTAATAATCTTTCTTAGCACAAGGCAGGCTTAAGGCATCAAATCAAGAAGGGAAAAATTAAGTCTCAGAAACCCTTGGCAGAAACAAACAAAAAATAGATGAGAGTTAACCACAAAGAAGAGAGAAAACATACGGAAAACCATTAAGAACTCAAAAAAGCACAGTAATCTGAACAATTAGCAGTATTCTGGGAGTTCCCATTGTGGTACAATGATATCAAATCTGACTAGTCACCCCATGAGGATGCGGGTTCCATCCTTGGCCTTGCTCAGTGGGATGGGGATCCAGCATTGCCGTGAGCTGTGGTGTACGTGGCAGACTGCAGCTTGGATCCCGCACTGCTAGTGTAGGCCAGCAGCTGTAACTCTGATTCTCGACCCCTAGCCTGGGAACTGGGAACTTTCATATGCCGTGGGTATGGACCTAAAAAAAACAAAACAAAAGCAAAGCGGTATTCTAACATTCTTTCGCAAGGCCAAGTAAAAAGTTTTGCATTGAGTTCTGAGACATAAACCAACTCTGAATATCAGGATCTAACTGTCAAACCTTGAGCACGTGCCCACTAGAATCGTTCCAGGAAGTTGAAATAAGCAGCTGCACCCACTCTCACCTTCACTGGAGGGGTGGCTCCTGTTCCAGAGTGTCTGCGGATCTGGCAGCCATTCTGGCTGGGCCTCTGTGGCTTGTTGTTTAGTTGAGGCTTCTTTACAGTGCCTCCATGGTCATTTCTCACGGAATCCACCTTCTCAGCAGTTGTTTTGCTTAAAAGCTAATTAAGACACATGAAAAAGATTAATGTTTTTATCAAAGCAAAAAAGTACCTTTCAGAAAAAGTCAGTCTCCTTCTGATTCCAGCTCCCTAACTTATCTGAGCTAACCATTCTCAATAGCGCAGTTCTAAATAAAACTTACCACGGAGCTGTTGGCATCTGGTAGGAACTGTCCAAACTCTGACAACAGATCTTCCTGATTTTTAAAAAGACGAGCCACCTGGGCATACACCTCCTGCTCAGTCAATGCTGGAGTGTAGTTTCCTCCAGCTTCCTTGGCATTTCGCTGCTCTTTCTAATAGGAAATTGTAAATGGGAACAGATCAAATTAGAGAGCCACTGTTTCTTTGTTTTTTGTTTTTGTTTTGTTTTTTTGTTTTTTTTTTTTGTCTTTCTAGGGCTGCACCCAAGGGATATGGAAGTTCCCAGGCTAGGGACTGAATTAGAGCTACAGCTGCTGGCCTACACCACAGCCACAGCAATGCCAGATCAGAGCTTCGTCTGCGACCTATACCACAACTCACGGTAATGCCGGATCCTTAACCCAGGGATCGAACCCTCATCCTCATGGATACTAGTCAGGTTTGTTAATGGCTGAGCCATGACGGGAACCCCAAGGGCCACTGTTTTGAATGACTCACTTTTGCACACTTTCTGAGATGTCTGACAGGAGTTCTGTATTTTACCGACTTTTGGGCTGTACTTAAGAGGAAAGAAAGACTATGTTTTAGCACCTGTTCTAGCCTCTAGTTTTTAAGTTGAGAAATAAGTGGAAGATGGCGGCTGAGAATTAATTCCTTTTAAAACTAGGGCAGTGGGGGTTCCTGTTGTGGCTCAGAAGGTTGCAAACCCAACTAGTATCCATGAGGATGAAGCTTTGATACCTGGTCTCATTCAGTGGGTTAAGGATCCCGCACTGGTTGCTGTGAGCTATGGTGCAGGTTGAAGATACAGCTTGGATCCTACATTGCTATGGCTGTGGCTGGCAGCTGCAGCTCCGATTCGACCCCTAGCTTGGAAACTTCCATATGCTGTGGGTACAGCCATAAAAAGCAATAAATAAATAAATAAAACCAGAGCAGTATATGTGAATGTTCAAGACAGACCACTCCCGAATGATAAAACACAAAATACTAGAGAAATTTCTTTTTATTCTACTGTAGATTAACTATACTACCCAAATCATCACTTAAACTTTCCAGATAAATAAGCATCCACCTCACAGAGCAGTGACTTTGGAAACTGTGACTGGCTGCTAAAATTCAATTAAAATTGAAGTCAGGCAAATCAAACTAGCTTTATGAATGCAATTTCTAACAGGTTAATTTCCAGTAAGAATTCGTGGCCACAATAACGGTTATTCACATTCTTCTCTGAATAGATGTCCACAGAGGGCAACCTGGTTAAGACAGGGTGAAAAGGCAACAGTCTTACCTGATATGTGTGCAAAATCTCCAGGAACGCTTTGTAGATGTCTGGTTGGCCCTGGAACCTGTTCTTGATCTTATTGACATAGTTGATGGCATGGTTAAACTCCACAGGCTGATTGTTCTGCAAGGGCGGGGCTGTTCCCAACGAGATTGTCACTGGTGTATGAGGCTGGACAGGTGGAGAACGTGGGGATGCGTATGGTGGGAGAGGGGGAGTCTGCTGACTGGCTGGAGTATGTGCTTGTAGTTGGGAAGGCTAAAAAGAAAAAAGTCTTTATTCTCCTCAGGAACACGGATGGTTTACCACAGGAAAGAAAGTTCAAACTAAAGAGAAATAAGGTGTCTGATCGACTTACATACTTTATTCACTCTGGTCAGGCCATTTTAGCCCAATTCAAATCACAAAGGGCAAGGTTGGAAGTGTAGAGGATTCATACATTCTAATACAAAAATTCAGTCTCAAATGTTCTAAATACAACCTTAAAAGTAGGCTATATCTCCAATTATAGGGAAGAATTTTTCATACGCAATTTTTAGCTCACTTGCTCAATAGGTACACATAGAATAGGGAAAGAAGCCTCATTCTACATAGATCTTTAATGTCAAGAAGACAATTCAACTATTGCAATAAATTCATATTTTAAAAAAAAGTCTTCTCAACCAGCTCTGCCCAACAGAGTTCTCTATATTGCATGACAGCCAAATGAGGCTACTGAGCACTTTAAATTTAGCTAGTGAAATTGAAAAGCTGCATTTCTTTTCAGTAAAACACTCCATCATCACCATCACCACCACTATTATCAAGATCTTCCGTTTAGCTTGATATAACCTAACCTGGTAAATGACGTAAATCTTGTAAAATCATGACCACAGAGACAACTGATCATAAGATGACCGTTTCTGCCTGTGCAAATACTACCACACAAAGTTGCCATCTGTTGGCATGCTCATGGATTCAAAAAGCCGAAGTTGGGGGCAAAAAGAGTCCTTGCAGGTTGTTGAGGTGTTGATTTAAACAGATATATAAATAATTATGTGTTATGTGAACATGTGCCACATTATAGGGATGTGACTACCGCATCTTCACCGATAAAATTTTAACTTGAATATCTAAGTCTTATACAAGTGGAAAATGCCAAAGGAGGGTGCTTTCTAGGGATGTATGTTACATGGTGCAAAGTTTTCCAAGTGCTCACCTTGCTGACTTTGGCAGGTGGGGGCTGAGGAGCTGGCTGGGCAGGAGCTGGAGCAGACTGGGCTGAAGGCTGGGAAGGATGCTGGGGTGGTGGTTGAGGCTGGGGCTGGATGCCATGGGTGGGGATCTGATGAACCTGGCCAGGAGTTGTCACATTCACCATGTCATTGGTTTGCACCTCAATCTTGTAGCCAGGGGGCAAGAAGGTATTGAAGCCCATGATCAGGTCAGGGTGGCCTTTGAACAGCTGGGACACACGACTAATCACTCCTGGAGTGTCAATGCTGATTAAAAAAAGAAAACATATATATAAATATAAATATATATATATGTGTGTGTGTATATATATATATATATATATATATATATATATAAACACACACACACATTAAAGTGGCAAGCTTGACAAACACTCTACCAAGAAAAAAATTCACATTCCACTAGGTTCTCTACCATGCAGGAAAATAAAAAATCAACATGAATATTACAAAATTAATGACACACAAAAACTCTGAAATTCCAAAGTCATTTAGCTTCATATTCAAAGAGGCTTGGTCACGATTCTAAACAGAATATACATTCACGCATGGTAACAGTCCTATCAAGCAGATACTCAGAAAATAAATCTAAAACTGTAACCCCCACACACCAGAATAAATCATGTATCCACACTGTTCAGATGAATTACTCTTTTATAACAGTGAACCATGCCAGACTATTAGTTTAAGTTAAATCAGTCCAAAAAGCAAGTAGCCAAGTCATTACTAGTTTACTTCCCTGAGATGAAGTACTAGGAAAAATTTTATGCAGAAAACAAAGGTTCAGAGTATACAATTTTCATAAATAAAGCAATACACAAAATAAAAGCATGACCCTGGAAATGAAGCCCCCCGCAAAACAGCATCCTTTATCTTTCAGCAGATGAGAATAAGCTATATCCTCCTTCCAAAATTAGCATAACAAACACAAAGCTTGAGTACAACCATATATCCATCTTTTTACCTCTGAGATTTAAATTCCTTCATGATGTCAAGGAAATCATTGTAGACCTGAGGCTGACTACCAAACTGTAGCTTCACTTGGTCAAGATAGGACAGTGCATCCTCCACCTGAGGCAGGGATAAATCTCAAGGTTATAAAAAGAAAGCCAGCCAGGAATTAGTTTCTAAAAAATGATTTATGCCTAAAAAAAGTAGCATAGTAAGTAAAATTGAAATATAGAGTAAATACACATAACAAAATTTAGAGGGACTTTAAAAAATTATTTACAAAAAAAGAAAAAGAAGTTCATTTAGTTATTTTAATGTTTCCTATTGAAGTTTAACATGCATATAAGAAAGTAAACACATCGTTAGTGTACAACCCCATGAATTTTCACAAAGTAAACATACTCATGAAACCAGAACCCAGATCATAAAATGGAACATCCTAGAAGGCACTGTGGCACCCTTTCCCAGTTGCTGCCTCGCCCACAAGGATAATTTTACTGATTTCTAAAACCATAGATTAATTAGTTCTTCCTATTTTGCAAATTTAAATATTGAAAAGTAATATGATTGCCAGTAATAAAACTCACGCTTAAAATAATCAACTTGTAAAAATCTATAGCCTTGCTTTGGAGATTTTTGCACAGATTAGTGAATAATCACATTAATACATCATTCACTTATTTGTTCATTTATTCATTTCAGAAATACCTACTAAGCTACAATATGCCACGGCAGGCCGGACCTAATGTGAGATGCTTAGGAGTCAATCACAAATAAGCCACAGTCCCACAGAAGTTCATTCACATCTAGCTGGTAATCATCACACGGTGGGGCAAGTGGGCAATCACCAAATGCCCAGGGAGCAAATAGGAGGGCACCTCCCCCCACACACACATTAAACAAACAAACAAACAAACAAACAAAAAAAACCCTGGGGAAGGCTTCCCACCCAAGTGGTGTCTAAACCGAGTCCTCAGGACGAGTACAAAAAGTTAGCAAAAGTGAAGATCCCTAAAGAAGTCAGAGGCGGCAGCACGGACAAAATTCAATCCCATCTGGTACATTTGGAAAACGGAAAACATTTTAGTTTAGCTTGAGGATTTGTGGTGAAAAGGAAGACTGGTGGTAGGAAGAGTGACAAGATATAATACAGGAGAAGATACAGGACCTAGATGCTAAAAGGCCTGTAAATCTTGTTAAAAAAGCAATTTAGATTTTTGTTATTTAGGAGTTCCAGTCGTGGCTCAGCAGTAATGAATCTGACTAGCATCCATGAGGATGTGGGTTTGATCCCTGACTTCACTCAGTGGGTTAAGGAACTGCTGTTGCTGCGGCTGCTGTGGTGTAGCTGGCAGCTACAGCTCCAATTTGACCCCTAGCTAGGAACTTCCACATGCCGCAAGTGTGTCCCTAAAAAAAGCAAAAAAAAAAAAAAGATTTTTCTCATCTGCACTTTAGTGTACTCTACTTAGCTACAGTGTTGAGAACAAGTTACTACAAGGCAGAACAGATTAAAAGGAGGCAGGAAAACTATTCATCCTTTAAGGCTAACTCATGCGTGAACAACAGAGGCTTGAATTATAGTACTGACCAAAGGAAAAGGGAGAAGTGGATAGATTCAAAAGCTTTTTAACAGATAGAAGTGACAGGTTTGGAGACTGACTAGACCTGGGAGATAAGGGAGCAGGAGCCTTCACTAAATTATTATTTGGGCAGTCACAAAGAGAAACAAGTTAGAAAGGCTACAAAGTTTAAAGTCTGATTTAGAACAACTTATTTTTAAGTTATTCAGGAGAACATCCAAGGGAATCCTTACTAGGTGTTTCTTACATTAATTAATTAACAAAATTAATTTTATTAATTTTTGGGACTATACCCACAGAATATAGAAGTTCCCAGACCAAGTACTGAATCTAAGCTGCAGCTGCAATCTACGCCACAGCTGTGGCAATACTGGATCCACTGTGCCAGCTGGCAATCAAACCTGTTCACCATAGACAACACGGGATCCTTAACCCACTGTGCCACAGTGGGAACTCCATGGGATCATATTTATTTATTTATTTATTTATTTATTTACTTATTTATTGCCTTTTTAGGGCCCCACCTGTGGCACATGGAGGTTCCCAGGCTAGGGATCAAATGAGAGCTATAGCTACCACCATATGCCACAGCCATCACAACACCAGATCCAAGCCTTGTCTGCAACCTATACCACAGCTCACAGCAATGTCAGATCTTTAACCCACTAAGCGAGGTAGGGATCGAACCTGTGTCCTCATGGATACTAGTCAGATTCATTTCCGCTGAGCCATGACGGGAACTCTGGGATCATTTTAAATTATACAAAATATCAAGTTTAGAAAAGTTTTATAAATAAACATTTGGTTTGATAAGCCCTACTTGTGGTCATTCAGGTGTTTTCCTATGGCACAGCGAGTTAAGGATTCAGTATTGTCACTGCAGTGGCTCAGGTCCCTGCTGTGACACCGGTTATACCCCTGGCCTGGGAGCTTCCACATGCCGTGGGCATGGCCAAAAAACTCAAAAGACGAAAACCCCAATCATTTGATGGTTGTTCTTTTGGTACTTTATAAATAACATGACAATTTTGTTCAAGTTCAATGAACTACTTAATTCATATTCCAAATTTTCCACACTGAAATGTTTCAATAATGACCAAGCTAAAGGAACAAAGACTTCAGAAGGTATTTAAGGATAGCACTCAAAATCACATTAACAGAGGAGTTATCGAAAATAAATAAACACACCAAAAAATTAAAAACAAGCACTCCTTGGTATTATAGTAAGTACACACACAGAGAAAAGGAGAAATGTGAAGGAAATTAAATATGATATGTGTGTGTGTGCATGAAAAGTGCAAGTCATAAAGAACTACTATTTAAAAATTAGTTATAAGGGGTTCCCACTCTGGTGCAGTGGGTTAAGAATCGACTGTAGCAACTCTGGTCACTGCAGTGGTTCAGGTTTGATCTCCAGCCCACATTGCAGGTTAAAGGATCTAGCATTGCTGGGCTGTGATACAGGTCACAGCTGTGGCTTGGATTCAATCCCTGGCCAGAGAACTTCCATGTACTGTGGTGCAGCCATAAAAAAAAAAATTTCAATTTAAAATTTTTTAAAAAATGGAGTTCCCGTCATGGCTCAGCAGTTAACAAACCCAACTAGTATCCATGAAGATGTGAGTTCGATCCCTGGCCTCTCTCAGTGAATTAAGGATCCAGAGTTACTGTGAGTTGTAGTGTAGGTCGAAGATGAGGCTCACATCTTGTGTGGCTGTGGTATAGGCCAGCAGCTACAGCTCCAATTCAACCCCTAGCCTGTGACCCTCCATATGCCACTGGTGCAGCCCTAAAAAGACACAAATTTTTAAAAATAAAAATAAGTTATGGAGTTCCCATATCATGGAGCAGTGGAAACGAATCCGACTAGTATCCATGAGGTTGTGGGGTATGATCCTTGGCCTTGTTCAGTGGGTTAAGGATCCGGCATTGCCATGACCTGTGCTGTAGGTCACAGACACGGCTTGGATCTGGCATTGCTGTGGCTCTGGCGTAGGCTGGCAGCTGTAGCTCTGATTCGACCCCTAGCCTGGGAATTTCCATATACCATAGGAGCGGCCCTAAAAAGACAAAAGACAAAAAAAAATTAATAATAAAAATAAGCTATAAAATAACACTATGCTTAAAAAATCCAGCATGACACCTATATTATAAATGAAATCCTTGTATGTAAGAATAATGAGGACATTTCTCTTGTTACCTAAAGTATAGTACAAATCTTTATAAAGGCACATACACAGTTCTAGGAATCACAACTTAGAAGAAAACAACAACTAAAAACCAGTCATTGAAAAGCTATAGGTTTAAGGAAGCATTTGGGGAGACCCTTAGGCTTTGCTGATGCGTCTTCCTGGCTCACCTCAACAGGCATTTATTATTAAGATCCCCAACCTCTCAAAGCTCATAATCTTGTTGGGGAGACAAACACAAACAACTGTAAAGAGAACTTGCTAAATATGTGCCAAATATCTATGCTGCCGGCATTTAGCAAATAACTAAATCACACCAAACATGCCTCAAATTATTCAAATCTTCCTTGTCATCAATCTGCCAAAGACAAAAAGAAAGTATAGACAATGCCAATGACTGGAATAACCTAGTGTTCTTTCACTGAACACTTTCTTAGTATAGAATATAAATGATTTATTGAAGTTGATTCAAACATGTGAAAAGCATTTTAAAACTGATCCCAAAGTGGCAAGCAATGTGGGAATACTGAATGAAATTACATGGAGACACAAGAAAACATTTCACCCCCTCCTCATTAGAAAGGAAATTCAGCAAGTTATTATGTCCAGGAATCACAGCTTGTAACTAAAATCAGAGCTTGTAACTAAAAGAACAAAGCAAGAAGTCCTAACTCTACCTGTGACTCACTCTATAACCCCAACTTCAAAGCCCTTTCTCGCTTCCTTGACAGCTTCTGCAAAACATACAAAGCACAAATCTATACACTTATACTCAAGTGAGGAAGGAGAATAAAATAGGTGCTATGCTTTGATAGGGCTGGCTGGAAAAGGGATG
Source organism: Phacochoerus africanus (assembly GCF_016906955.1). Classification (NCBI taxonomy): domain Eukaryota; kingdom Metazoa; phylum Chordata; class Mammalia; order Artiodactyla; family Suidae; genus Phacochoerus; species Phacochoerus africanus. The sequence continues at coordinate 59,449,531 of NC_062552.1, read as the reverse complement.
TAGAAATAAATTTACTTTTGTTAATTTAATAGCAAATGTATTAGCTCTTTTGCAGCATTAAGGTATTAACTGCAGAATATAATATTAATGCGGAATTGTTGCACCAAACCAACCTAAAAAAATATTTTCAGAACTTTGTGAAGTGTTAAGTCCGTAGCAACAATACATTTTGGTACCGAGCCATCACTCTACAAGCAGAGAGTAAAAATGTTTTGAGGAAAACATCACTATAACTTACAAATATTTTCCCAAAGATAGAACCTAGAGTAGTTTTAGGCGCAAATAATCTGTATTCCCTTTAAAGACTATGCTTATGGAGTTCTCTTGTGGGACAGTGGGTTAAGGATCTGGCACTGTCACTGCTGTAGCAAGGGTTCAATCCCTAGCCTGGGAGCTTCCACATGCCGCAGGCATGGCAAAAGAAAAAAAAAAAAAAGACTATGCATATGTATAGTCAACTCTTAATTATTTAAGCTAATACAGACAGTAAATTTTACAAAAACCCTCCATATAGGTTTGCTTTGGTGTACTTTTTATTTACGTAATATTTAATTTCCTTAGTCCAATATTAAAGTTCCTGAGAACCAAAACTAATGAAGGCAGGACTCAAGGAGAACTAGGTTAAGTATCAAGAAAAATAGAGGGCCAAAATATTTGCTACACATGGATATGTCATTCATTCCTACTTGTAAGCTACTTGATACAATTAGGCTGGTATGATCAAATAAAGATCCAATGTCTTACCTCTTTATAGTCTTTAATTCTGAATTTCTTACATTTAATTTTATATTTTATATAAATGTAAAACTAGAAAAAGTGAAACCTAGAACGTTTGCTACCATAATCATACATTGTGAAAAGTAACACTCAAAAAAGAGAGGTTAGCTGGAAATATACACTTCACTTCTCCACAGATGCCTCATGAATTTCAAAGCACTGAAAAGCTACAGTATATATTCAACAAGATCAGATGAAAACACTGACACTTCATTCACAATTATAGCCTTCCCCAAACTTCATAAAGGTTCATCCAAAGGAGTATGTGTTTTAATAAGGATAGACTTGATGATGCCAGCCAGTTCAGCTATTCATAAACAGGAATAAAAAAGATTAAACCTTAAGATAATACTAGGTCCATTTACTGTACAGGACTGTAGCCAACCATGTGTATACTAATAAAACCTCATTCCTGCTAAGAACTAGGAGTTCAAACGGAGGCTTCTAAAAAAATGGACTTTTTTTCTTGTGAAAATAGCTTCTCCACCCTGGAATGTTTGAATACCATGCATTCATACATTTTGAATGTGTTATCTGAATAAAGCACTGGTGCTAAGACAGGAAATCTAAGTAGGTTTCAAAACAAAAACAAAGTTAAAACTTGTTGGGATTCAACTCCTCCTAGTCTTGTTAAAAGCTGTAACACCACCAATAGGCTGAAGCCAATGCTGCCTGCTAAGGGAGAAATGCAAGAAAAGGAACTGAATACCACCTTGAGCCTCTGAAACTGCTGCTGTCCCTGCACTGGTGCAACTGGTGGAGCTGGGTGAGCATGACTCTGGACCACCTGGCCTCCATGGGGCTGCACAGCTGTTGGGTGATGATGGCTGCTATGAACCGCTGCTATGGTGGGCCCATGACTGCCAGAGCTCTGTGGCACAGCTGAAACCTGGAGCGGATAACATACAGACAAGAAGCTTTAAGGCTTCTGCATTCCTCCTCAAATGCATCTAAAGAACATACACCCATATCTTTGCATACACAAAGATACTTAATTATAAACAAAAATTTCCCACGGAAAGGAATTAGTGAAATAAATTATAGCCCACCCATATTACAATCCTCTGCAGCTATTAAAAATTACATAGCTCAGTACTTCTCAAACTATGTGTAGTGAAGAACCAGTTTTTCTTTTTTCTTGAATTCCAATCCATCATGGGCCACAAGTTTATAAAATACAATAAAAATAAATTAATAGAAAAGTGAGATTAAAAAATACATAAGCTCATAATTTTCATTACTTATTTTACACATATAAAATTACAATGTCCAATTGCTATAAAAGTTTCTAAACACTCTATTTCCGTACTTATCTCATTATAGACTAGTAAAAAAGTACTCACATCAGCCATCTGTGGACCAGTTTGAATAGCACTGATATAGATGCATATATTTTATGTTAAAAAATGTTCGCAATCCGTAAGTTGAATGTGTTCATGTGTTGCATATGGATTTAAATTTTTTAATTTCTTTAAAAAGCAAATTACAAAGCAGTATACATAATACAATAAGATTTTATATCCTAAACAAAATACATAGTAAAATGTTAGCTCTAGTTATATAGCTAACTATATACAGCTATAGTTATACAACTATAATACGGTTAAAATATATAGTAAAATCTTATCCTGTGGTGGTGGGAGTAGACAAGATCTTTATTTTATTTTGCTTAGTCTTATTTGTTACTTCTAAAATAAAGAAAAAATTGTTCCAAATTATTGGTGGTTTCACCTCAAACATATTTCTTTTCTATTCTCTCTCATATTCTTATAAGTTTAGGAGAAAAATAAAAGCCCAAGCCCGTTCCCTTCTATTTCTATTACAAGAAATGCTATATAAAATTTCCAAAGCTTTTAAAAATGTCCTATTTTGGAACTGTTAATCACTGTAGAATTACTGTAGAAGACAGCTAAGGACAACCTGGTTTGACACATCTCCAAAATAAAGAGACCAAATGGCATGAAATTTTAAAACAATATAAACTGTGTACTACAATTTAAAAGACAATATTTTTTCCCCCCAGTCCCCACAAATTTACAAAGATTACCCTGGGCAGAGCAGAGGATGGAAAACAAAGCAACTATTTACAAATTCACAGAAACAATAAACATTAGGAGTAAAAAGAAACTAGATAATTCTAAAAGCACTAAAATATCTCTTACAAAAGTTATTAGTCTGAACTTCTATATTCTAACATGAATGTGCTGAAGTTTTTTACAAAATTTAACTGGAGTTTATATAAATATTTGAGATGGTTGGTTTTATAAGAGCACATTATAGTTTCTAGTATAGGAATAAATGAAACTATCCCAAGTGTAGGAAAGCATGGTGAACCAGTTCAAATAATAATAATAAAAAGTAATCTTTCTTTTCTACAAATCCTAGCCTAATAATTTGATCTGTAGCAGTTCTGACTGTAGCATCCAGCCCCACATGAAAGCACTATACTGAAGTTCCCATTGTGGCTCACTGGTAACAAACCCAACTAGTATCCATGAAGATGTGGGTTCGATCTCTGGCCTCGCTCAGTGGGTTAAGGACCCAATGTTGTCGTGAACTGTGGTGTAGGTCACAGACATGGCTTGAATCCCATGTTGCTGAGACTGTGGCATAGGCCGGCAGCTGCAGCTCCAACGCAGCCCCTAGTCTGGGAACGTCCATATGTCGAGGTGTGGCCCTAAAAAAAAAGAAAGAAAGAAAAGCACTACACTGTTTCAAGAGGGACTCCAGGAGAGGACTGATACCTAAGGAATTACCATTTCCTACTTCGCCTGGGTTTCCCTCTTCCTTGACTATTTTCTTATAATAAATTCCCAGAAATAGAAATGCCAGGTAAAAAAAATAACTAAAGAATCTAACACAAATTGTCAAACTGCTCTCAAGGAAGATTATACCAATTTATGTTCCCAGTACCAGCCACATCTTTTAAAAAGTCACTGATAAGTTAGGTAGAAGGCCTCTCCAGACCAGTGAAATAAATTATGTTCACACTGACCTGGAAGAGAATACTACCCATGCAATGACTTTTTTTTTTAATTACTTGGATTTATACATATATATTCAAGTGGAAAGTTGTCCACTACATAAAGTGAAAACAACAAAAGACAGAATATATAATACATGGTCCAAATGTATAAAGAGAGAAGTGTATCTAGATAACTAAGCAGGTAAATACACTTGCGTAAGCATGTAAATTTTTGGATAACCACGAAATGCACCAGGGGGATAAAGTCTGAGGGGTCAGAGGAAGAAGTCATCTTCTATGATTTCTTTTCAAATGATAACATTTACTTTCATAATTGAAAAGGACAAAAAACAAATCTCTTCTATTTTTACAAAACAGAGTGAATAGACAAGAGATGAATGATCGGTAATTACCAGGATGTGCAATGATAGGAATATACAGTATCAGTGTAAATATACATAAATTGGTATAGCTCTGAAAAACTGCTTGCCATTACCGGCTAAGAGTGAAGATATGCATACCCTATGACCCAGCAATCCCTCTCCTAGACACTCAAGAAACTTCCTACTGTGCCCTCAGACCTACTGAATGGTCTGCAAAAATAAGAAGCTCACACCAGGATATAAACTACTTCACTAATAGACGCATTGTTTAATTCTGCTGCCTTTTCCCCTCCATAGCAAAAAAAAGGTTATGTGTTGACTAGCATTCTGGTGCAAGCTTAGCTAGTCATGGATGGCCAATGTGAGTACCACTGCACTGGTAGAACCTGAGCACGTTCACCATGATTCCTCTCTAACAGCGAAAGTCTGGAAACAGCCTGATAGCCCAGCGACAGAAGAATGGATAAACTGGATATATTTCATAATTCATATGGTGAAAATGATTCAATTTGTCACACACAAAAATATGGATAACTCTTGGGGCAGAAATTGGCACAACACTGTAAATGAACTAACCCCTAATAAAAATTTTTTTAAAAATTGAGTCTTGGGTGTTCCCGTCGTGGTGCAGTGGTTAACGAATCCAACTGGGAACCATGAGGTTGCGGGTTCGATCCCTGCCCTTGCTCAGTGGGTTAACGATCCGGCGTTGCCATGAGCTGTGGTGTGGGTGACAGACGCTGCTCGGATCTCGCATTGCTGTGGCTCTGGCGTAGGCTGGCAGCTACAGCTCCGATTAGACCCCTAGCCTGGGAACCTCCATATGCTGCAGGAGCGGCCCAAGAAATGGCCAAAAAAAAAAAAAAAAATTGAGTCTTGGAAATACTGAAAAAAAAAGTCAAAGATGAAAATATACAAGTTTTCAGTTATATAAAAGTTCAAAAATATCCAACTACACAACTTTATTGCCAAGAGGCATAAACAAAATTATTTTTAAAAACTAAAGAAATCAGGAGTTCCCGTCGTGGCACAGGGGAAACGAATCCGACTAGGAACCATGAGGTTGTGGGTTCGATCCCTGGCCTCAATTACGGGTTGAGGATCCAGCATTGCTGTGAGCTGTGGTGTAGTTCACAGACGCAACTCGGATCTAGCATTGACATGGCTGTGGTGTAGGCCGGTGGCTACAGCTCCGATTCGACCCCTAGCCTGGGAACCTCCATATGCCATGGGTGTTGCTCTAAAAGGACAAAAAGACAAAAACAAACAAAAAAACTAAAGAAATCAAAGAATGATTATGTTCAGATTAGTGGCTACCTCTGAAAGGAGTGAAAGGAAAGGGGTTCAGGGAGAGATACAGTTAACTTTAAAGGTCACAACAACATCTTTTATAAAAAGCGTGTGGTGAATATACAAGTGTACACCGTTTACATTATTTTTTTATGCCATATGTATATCCCATGGTTTCTTATATCAGAATGTTTAATACAATTTTTAATTAGGTTAAATCATCAATGTTCCTCCCTCACCCTCTAGTCCCTTGGGTGGGCTCCAGTTTACCTGATAACTGGGTGTCACAGAGTACTGAATTCCTGTGGCTGACTGCATGGTCTCAGACACCGCTTCATACACGGGAGGGGCAGGGGCAAGCACCCGGTGCTGATGAGGAAAAGCCTCTGTGCTACCAGGGATCCGACGCTGCTGGGCCGCATACACCGGTGACTCCTGGTCATCCAAACGTCGCTTCATTCTGCGTTCATGCTCAGGGATGCACTACAAAACCTGCAGAAACCACAAAGCAATGACATGAAAACCAAACAGCATTCTCAACATGATGTGTACAACCAGTCACCCAAACTTAGTATAAGCTCAACTCCCCAAATTCATGATTATCTACTTTATCCTAGAGATGATCAATGTGTAGTCTGAGTACATGCTGGCACAGACACCCTCAACAGTGGACAGATTATCAAAACTAAAAGACAAAAATTTAAAAACAACATAGCTTGTATTACTTTGGTCCTACAGAATTGAAAAATAACCTCTAATTTAAAAACACACAAATACACCTTTTTTAATTCTTTAGTTTTCTCAAATGCCATTATTCCTAATAGTCATTACATTATTTACATGTTATAAAAACATTCAAGGAGTTTCCTGGTGCCCTAGAGGTTAAGGATCTAACATTTGTCACTGCTGTGGCTCAGGCTTGATTCCTGGCTAGGAATTTCCACATGTCGCAGGTGCAGCCAAAAATAAATAAATAAATAAGATTCAAGTGTTTCTTCCTAATGCCTCTCAAAAGCTAGTACTTTAACTGTGGTCTAAAAATAGGAGTGAATGGAGTTTCCTTCATGGCACAGCGGAAATGAATCCGACTAGAATCCATGAGGATGCAGGTTCAATCCCTGGCCTCGCTCAGCATGTCAGGGATCTAGCATTGCTGTGATCTGTGGCTTAGGTCACAGACATGCCTCAGATCCTGTGTTGCTGCAGGTGTGGTGTAGGCCGGCAGCTGCAGCTGCAATTTGACCACTAGCCTGGGAACTTCCATATGCTGCGGGTTCAGCCCTAAAAAAAATAAAAATAGCAGTGAATGAACTGCTTCAACAATTAAATGGTATCACAGAAAGAACTCTAGGCCAGTAGTAAGAGGAGAATGATTCTAGACTTGCCAATTTAAGAAGCCATGTACACATCAACAAGTTCCTCCTGTGTGTTTCTCCAAATACAAAAGAAGAAGGTTAAAACAGACCACTTCTAAGGTTACTCCGGACTTTAACATTCTTTTTTTTCCTTTTCTTTTTTTCTTTTCAGGGCTGCACCCACAGCATATGGAGGTTCCCAGGCTAGGGGTCTAATCGGAGCTGTAGCCACCTGCCTATACCACAGCCACAGCAACACGAGATTTGAGCCGTGTCTGAGACCTACACCACAGGGTGTAGCAACGCCAGATCCTTAACCCACTGAGCAAGGCCAGGGATTGAACCCGCAACCTCATGGTGCCTAGTTGGATTTGTTCCCTCTGTGCCACGAGGGAAACTCCCCTAACATTCTTTAGTCCTAAAGATATTCCAGAATCCTTTAGTTTAATAATCCCCCTATAGGGGAACATTTCCTTTCCTGTAGGACACAAAAAGTCTAATAACACTCTGGCCAGGAATCCGGATGAGTCTTTTCAGAGCTTTTTCAAAATCAGTATCATTAACACAGCATGTCAATGAAAAAGAATGTTCTAGTCATCCAAAGACAAAAATTGAGCTAAACCCTACTACTTTTTTGGTCACAAAAAATATCTTTAGGAGTTCCCATTGTGGCACAGTGGTTAACAAATTTGACTAAGAGCCATGAGATTTCAGGTTCGATCCCTGGCCTTGCTCAGTGGGTTAAGGATCTGGCGTTGCCGTGAGCTGTGGTGTAGGTCGCAGACTCGGCTCGGATCCCGCATTGCTGTGGCTCTGGTGTAGGCTGGTGGCTACAGCTCCGATTAGACCCCTAGCCTGGGAACCTCCATATGCCTCGGGAGCAGCCCTGGAAAAAGCAAAAAGACAGGGGGGGAAAAAAAAAAAATATATATATATATATATACCTTTAAAAAAGACACCACTATCAGGAGCTTGAGGTTAACAGATGCAAACTATTGCTCTTGGAATGGATTTACAATGAGATCCTTCTATGTAGCATTAAGAACTATGTCTAGATACTTACATCACAACACAACAATGGGAGGAAAAAGTATGTGTACATATATGTGTAACTTGGTCCCCATGCTGTACAGCAGGAAAACAAACAAACAAAAAACACCACTCCCATGGGGGGAAGATTAAAAATAGTCATAGATCTCAAAAGCCACTCCCCCTCCATCTGAAGCAAGCCTCTTTTTGTAAACGGGGGTGGGGGGAGGGCTTTTTACCCAATTTCTAAATCCACCAGTCCCTTTTTTTCATTCCCTGGGAGGATGCATGCCCTGAGGGGAAGCAGTCCTCACAAGGACTCTGCAGGTCCTTACCATCAACCTCAACCAACCTGTCACTCCAATGCTGAGCTCTGAAAATGTCTTTGATTTTTCTCACACCTCACAAACCTAAGTTAGACCCTGGCACAGCAGAGCAATTTCTGTTTCATTTGCAAGCTGGCCATTTTTACTATTATCTTTTTGTAAATCTCAAGCCATAAATACCCTCTCTGTTGACTATAACTTTAGATCAAAGGACTAAGTCTCCCAAATTTATGTATAATAATATGTTGAACCCAGCTAACTGGAACTGAAAACATACTGCTGACAGCTGCTGAGGGGAAATAATTTAAAATGTCTAAACTGGTTACATTTTCCTAGGCGTTTCCAGTATAAAGTAGCATATTTAGCTCAGTATTTTGAACCTTTTCAGACATATTAAGAGATTGGAAATATAGATTTATATATGCCATTTGATACTTAAGAACTATCAGTCAATTGACTATGAACATTCAATTTCACCTTTTGGGGATAAGGAAATAGGTCTAATAAATGCACAGAGTGTAAAGTCTTAAAGACTTTTGGGAGAGTTCCTGTTGTGGCTCAGCAGGTTACGAACCCGACTGGTAACCATGAGGATGTGGATTTGATTCCTGGCCTTGCTCATTGAGTTAAGGATCTGGCATTGCCGTGAGCTGTAGTGTCGGTCACAGACATGGCTCAGATCCCACGTTGCTGTGACTGTGGCGTAGGCCAGCAGTTATAGCTCCAATTCCACCCCTAGTCTGGGACCTTCCATATGCTAAAAGATTCGGCTCTAAAAAGCAAAAACAAACAAAACAACAAAGAAACTTTCTGTCTGCTAAGTCTACGTACACCCATGATCTAGATCATGGTTTGGTTTTTGGGTTCTACAAGTTTGTAACCTAAATGCTTAAACTTACCTGAAATTAATCTCTGTAACCAGAAGCCAGCCATTATCTCATAAATGGAAAACCAAATTTAGATCAGAACTACGGATCAGAACATAGAACTATGGAAAAAAGACTGGAGTTCCTATAAAGACCTGGATTCTAGTCCTAACTCTGACTGGATGCTGTATAACTTTGGTCCTATTTCCTTATTTGCAAAAGGATATAATTAGAATATAGTAGTGATTCTTAAATGCTGGTCTATGGGCCAGTCTATAGGAAAAGGAAAGAGAAGGGGGGAGAAGGAATTGCTGTGAGAATAGATTAAGTATTAAAAACTATGCTTTAGGAGTTCCCATCGTGGCGCAGTGGTTAACGAATCCGACTAGGAACCATGAGGTTGCGGGTTCGGTCCCTGCCCTTGCTCAGTGGGTTAACGATCCGGCGTTGCCGTGAGCTGTGGTGTAGGTTGCAGACACGGCTCGGATCCCGAGTTGCTGTGGCTCTGGCGTAGGCCGGTGGCTACAGCTCCGATTCAACCCCTAGCCTGGGAACCTCCATATGCCGCAGGAGCGGCCCAAGAAATAGCAACAACAACAACAACAAAAAAAGACAAAAAAAAAAAATAAAAATAAAAACTATGCTTTAGGGAGCTCCTGCTGTGGCACAGAGGAAATGAATCCAACTAGCATCCATGAAGATGTGGGTTCGATCCCTGGTCTCACTCAGTGGGTTGGGGATCTGGCGTTGCTATGAGCTATGGCGTAGGCTACAGATGCGGCTCAGATCCTGAAATTGCTGTGGCTGTGGTGTAGGCCGGCAGCTGTGGCTGCGATTCGACCCCAAGCCTGGGAACTTCCATACACCATGGATGAGGCCCTAAAAAGCAAAAAAACAAAAAATAAAAACTATGCTTTATTCTGAGATCATGTCCTACCTTTTAGCTATTAAAATATCATCACTTTTACAAACTGATTGTGATTCTGTAAAGCATTTAACTTCATTCTTGCTTGTTTCAGCAGCACATACACTAAAATTGGAACAATATGGAGGAGATTAGCAGGGCCCCTGAATACACAAATTTGTGAAGCATTCCATATTTTTTGTAGAATCTAATTTTAAAATAATATAAATGAACTTATTTACAAAACAGAAACACAGATTTTTGGAAACAAGCTTATGGTTACCAAAGGGGAAACATGGAAAGGAGGGCTATACCAGGAGTTCGGGATTAACATATACACATTACTATATATAAAAGAGAGGACTTCCTGTTGTGGCTCAACGGTAAGGACCCCAACTAGTATCCATGAGGACACAAATTCAATCCCTGGCATCGCTCAGTGGGTTAAAGGATCTGACGTTGCCGTGAGCTGTGGTATAGGTCGCAAACTCAGCTCAGATCCCACGCTGCTGTTGCCGTGGCTAAGTCTTCCATACATGGTATCAAATTATATCAACTCTGCTATCAGTTGAAGTGCTCCTCACAACAGTCCCGTCAGATGAACACACCGAGAAGCCAACTGAGAGGGAAATTATACTCAAATTAAGAGACATGTTCAAGGTCACATAGCTGGTTAAAGGATCAAGAGGCTAGACACACTCCTTCTCCTTGGAGTACATGAACAACCTGGAGCAGAAATACTGGACAGACTAGAGTATCCTCCTTGCAGACAGGTACACTGTAATTCCAAACTATAAAGTATTTGAATGCCAAATGATGGAGCTACAAGAGTCAGGCACAAAGCTACTTTCAAGCCCTGCTTTGGGTGACATTTTTATCTGCCACTATGGTCTCCAACTATTTCAGATTTGAAGCTTACCCTGTAAGGAAGACAGAAATTTAAAAAGGAAAAAAAAAAAAAGCAGTCTGAGGGACAGATACTAGTTAAAGACTAATGTGAACAAACAATGGCAGCAGAACACTAAAAAGTCATCTAGCCATGTATTATAATAATGAGTGGGAATAGCTTCAAATCACCTTGTAAAGGAATCATAATTCCCAAATAAAGCAAACAGAGCAAGGTAATTTTGATATTGCAGGGGAGTTTTCCAGAGTAGGGCAAAACAACTTGCTAGCGAATGGGATAGGTTTCAGACAAAGGTTAGAAGGGCAGAGGTAAAAGCTAACTCTCTCAGAACAAGAAAAATAAAAACACGCTTTCTAGTTTTACAATCTAAATATCTTTAATCACAATAAAGAGTTGGCCTACCTAGAAATCCAGGCATTTCTCCATAATTATTAAAATCCAAATGGAAACCTCAACTTTGAGTATCTTTTTCATTTAGGTCAAGTTTCACAAATTAGTTTAGGTGGAAACAATAAAATTATTTTAGTAAAGATAAATTCAAAGTGCACTTCCCATTGTGGCTCAGCGGGTCAATAATCCTACTAGTATCCATGAGGATGCAGGTCTGCTCCCTGGCCTTGCTTAGTGGGTTAAAGAATCTGGTGTTGCCAAAAGCTTCACTGCAGGGTCGCAGATGTGGCTTGGATCTGGTGTTGAGGTGGCTGTGTGTGTAGGCCAGCAGCTGCAGCTCCAATTTGACCGCCAGCCTGGGAACTTCCATATACCACAGGCGATGCCCTTAAAAAAGGCGGGGGAAAAAAAAAGATAAACTCAAAACAGAGTTCTCCTATGGTGCAGTAAGTAGGTTAAGGATCTGGCGTTATTACCGCCGTAACTTAGGTCGCTGCTATGGCGCAACTGGATCTCTAGCCCAGGAATTTCCAACTAATGGGGGTGTGGCCCCCCTAGAAAAGATAAGCTCAAAGTAATAGTGTGTATAGAACAAACCACCCTATTCTGGAGGCTTTTAAGTATACAATACTACTTTCTTTTTGAAATGCACTTAATTTATGGTTGATCCTTTAATACCTCTTGATTTTGTGTTACTATCTTGAATTAGGAACACTTTAAAGCTCTTTTATTTATTTATATAATAAAATCTTCTGAAAAAAATTATTTATTTATTTTGCCTTCTTTAGGGCCACACTCGCAGCATTAGGGAGGTTCCTTGGCTAGGGGTTTAATCAGAGCTGTAGCTGCCAGCCTATGCCACAGCCACAGCAACACAGCATCCAAGCCAAGTCTGTGACCTACACCACAGCTCATGGCAACGCTGGATCTTAACCCAAAGAGCAAGGCCAGGGATCGAACCCACAACCTCACAGTTCCTAGTCAGATTCGTTTCCGCTGCACCACGACGGGAACTCCTCAATGAATACTCCTGAAAAATGGAAAGTTTCTCCTCAAAAGCAAAGAAATTTTTATCAAAGCATTAAGTGAATGAATGTAATTACTTCAACTCAGTAAAACTGCCTGACATAGTCTACTTCAAAATCTGACCACTTTATCACTTCTGGATTTAAATCTGCTAGAATATGAAAAGTGTTCCAGAATAAATGAAAAAGCCAATCTGTTTATATTTCCCATATTACTCAAGAAAATTAATAACCCATTCTTCTTAAAACGCTATAACATATAACCCATTCTTCTTAAAACGCTATAACATCTGACACCCAAGCCTCCCCTGAACACAGTTTCACATTCTTTCGATGAGATGGTCCCCAACCTGGGGAGATTCTACCCCCAGGGCACATTTGGCAATTCTGGAAGACATTTTTGGTTGTCACAATTCCAGAAGGATGCTACTGTCATCTCATGAATAGAGGCCAGGAATGTTGTAAACATCCTACAATGTACAGGACAGCCCCTCACAACGAAGAATTATTCAGCCCAAAATGCTAACGGTGCCAAGGTTGAGAAACATCGGTGTAATATAATGACAATTCCCCATGACATACCCCCTCCTTTTAAATGTCCCTACCCTCAGGCATATGGAAGTTCCCAGGCAGGACAATGAATTTAAGCCTCAGCTGTAACCTACACTGCAGTTGTGGCAAAGCCAGACCCTTTAACCCACCTGCTGGGTCAGGGATGGAGCCTGAGCCTCCTCAAGCCTCCGCAGAGACCCTAGCCCCTATAGTCAGATTCTTAACTCACTGACCCACAGCAGGAACTCCCTGACATATACCATTTGTGAGCTTTGGTGGGGTTATGTCATACTATGGTGTCAGCAATTTTTACCAAGGTGGCTCAGGACAATCATCTTGTATGTGCAAGAAGACATCACTCTTTTCTTCATGACATGGATTCACCTTTCACACTCAGTGTACCAGAAAAACATCATTATCATTTACCATTTGGGTTTAAAGCATCTTTACTAGAAATTTTAGTAAAAGAAATTCCCTTATGGCACAGTGGGTTAAGGATCCAACACTGCCACAGCCGTGGCACAGGCTACAACTGTGGCGCAGGCTTGATCCCTGGTCTAAGAATTTCCACATGCCACAGGTGCAGAAAAAAAAATCTTTTTAGTAAGAATTTAAATAGCAAATCCAAATTTTTATTACATATTTCCTTGGTTTTAAAGATATAAATACCCAAAACAGGCAATAAATGCAGTTAAAATGCAACTGACTAATCAACTGTCATGAATGAACCTGAACTTGGAACATAGCCATTCTATAAAATTTTCTCTTTTGGCTGAACCTACAGCCTGTGAAAGTTCCTGGGCCAGGGATTGAACAGGAACCATGGCAGTGACCCAAGCTGCTGCAGTGACAATGCCAGATCCTTAACTGGCTGAGCCAAAAGAGAATTCCTTTAAGTTTTTATTTTAGATCTCAGATAAATCTCAAGTAAAGTTGTAGCTTATTGTCACTTTTTTTTTTTTGGCTTTTTAGGGCTGCATTTGTGGCATATGGAAGTTCCCAGGCTAGGGGTCTAATTGGAGCTGTAGCTGCTGGCCTATGCCACAGCCATGGCAACGCAGGATCTGAGCCGCATCTGCAACCTACACCACAGCTCACAGCAACCCCAGATCCTTAACCCACTGAGCAAGGCCAGGGATCAAACCTGCGTCCTCATGGATGCTAGTGAGATTCATTAACCGCTGAGGCATGACAGAAACTCTGCACATTGTTACTTTTGAGCCCTTTTTGCCCTCGTATCATCAAACACAACTTTGAAAAACTTAGTTCTTAATTTTGTTGGAGAGGACAATCATGTTCTTTGCTCCATAATTGCAAGCATTCTCCATTTTAGACTAATAAGTACTACCTAGAACTATCAATCCAATAATTTTTTTCATTTTTTCATGTTTCCTTCTTATCACCTTTGTATACACACCTGTCTTTGCCAACTATCCACTTATAAACCGTACTAAGTTTTGGTATAAAAACAGCCCTAAAAGATGAAAGAATACCATCTTTTACATTCTTTTAGCAAATTGGAATGGTTGTGATTCTTGTAGAAAATACTGCATTCTTGGAGTTCCCACTGTAGCTAAGTGGTAACAAATCTGACTATATCCATGAGGATGAAGGTTTGATCCCTGGTCTCGGATCAGTGGGTTAAGGATCTGGCATTGCCATGAACTGTGGCGTAGTTCACAGACAGCTGGGATCTGGCATTGCTGTGGCTATGACATAAGCAGGCAGCTACAGCTCTGATTTGACTCCTACCTAGCCTGGGAACTTCCATATGCCACAGGTGCAGCCCTTAAAAAAGAGAAAATATTGCATTCTAGAGTTCTTCCTGCTGAATGATTCCTGGATGAGAACACCATATTTCTTCCCCCACCCCCCTCAGAAATATATTATCCACTCAAATTTTTCAGTCTGAGAAAATTCATCTAGGGTATTGTCACCTGAAGACTCAAGCCTGCAGCTTGACTTACACACTCAATTCTACCATCATCATTACAGCCTAGAGTGCTGCTATCCGTTGCAATTCACCTACTAATTCCTCTAATAAATCCGCAATGTCTTCCTTTGTTAGTTTTCTTCTCTTTGCCATTATAGGACGAAAATGAAAGGTTACAGGTATGACATGTTGAATAAAAGCTTTAAAAAATTATAAAAATAGTAGTATAAAGAACTGTCATATACTCTTCACCCAGAAACCCCAAATGTTAATAACTTACATGTTTAAGATGGCACCCCCCCAACTTTTTTATTTTATTGAAGTATAGTTGATTTACAATAGTGTGTTAATCTCTGCTGTATAGCAAAGTGATTCAGTTACACATACGTATTCTTTTGCGTATTCTTCTAATTATGGTTTATCATAGGATATTGAATATAGTTCTCTGTGTTATACAGTAGGACCTTATTTATCCATGCTATATATAATAGTTTGCTCTGCTAATTCCTAACTCCCCTTCCCACTCCCCCACCCCCTTGGCAACCACAAGTCTGTTCTCTATATATTATAGTAAATCTGTTTTTGTTTCACAGATATGTTGATTCGTGTTTTGTTTTGTTTCCTTTTCTTTTGTGGATTCCCTGTGGCATATGGACTTCTTGGTCAGGGATGAGATCTGAGCCGCAGTTATGACCCACATCGCAGCAACACTGGATCCTTTTAACCCACTGTGCCAGGGGTCAAACCTGCCCCAGCGCTTGAGACACCGCTGATCCTGCCGGTGATCCCCTCGCACCATAGTAGGAATTTACATTTTCTTTTTTTTTTAGGCCTGCACCTGTGGCATATGGAAGTTGCCAGGCCAAATGTCCAATCAGAGCTACGGCTGCCAGCCTACACCACAGCCACAGCAACGGGGTATCAGAGATGTGTCTGCAACCTACACCACAGCTCACAGCAACACCAGATCCTTAACCCGCTGAACGAGGCCAGGGATCGAACTTGCGTCCTCATGGATACTAGTTGATTCATTTCCACTACGCCATGATGAGAACTCCTAACTTACACTTTCTTCATAGATGCTTCATAAATGCTTTGGACAAAGCAGTAAGAAAACTAAAGTGAAGCAGTGATGACTTAATTTTACTACTACATCATCCTTCTAGGCAATTCCATCACTCTTCAGTTTTCTTATTATTTTAGTCTTTTTTAGCATAGTTGGGAATAACTGATGAGTAATGATAAAGTAATTCCTAACATGATGAAGGACCAAAATGTCTTTCAAGATATAGAATAACTAAGATCATTAAGATCCCACAATACAGGTCAGATGTATAAGTAGTAATAACTAAAGAGTTTATTCCATTATGGCAAGTTTATTCCTCTGTAAGCAATTCTCTGCATTATTTTTGCAACTTTTTTTTAAGACAAAAATTATTTCAAGGTGAACAGTTTTAAAAAATTAAACATTAATAGTAGGGGAACATAAAAGAAGGAAATCATTGTGTCTCCCTATTCTCAAGGACATTAACATTTAGTCTGTGTGACAAGGTTTCTATAAATTAACTGGGAATGGTACAAAACTATGGACTAAGTGTAACAGAAGATACGCTCACTAAAACTATAAAGAAAGCATTATAAAGAACAGAACTCGTAGTTCCCACCATGGTACAGCGGAAACGACTCTGACTAGTATCCATGAGGACTCAGGTTCAATCCCTGGCCTTGCTCAGTGGGTTAAGGATCTGGTGTTACTATGAGCTGTGTTATAGGTTGCAGACATGGCTCAGATCCCACATCGCTATGGCTGCGGCTGGCAGCTGTAGCTCTGATTTGACCCCTAGCCTGGGAACCTCCATATGCCACGGGCACAGCCCTAAAAAGCGGGGGAAAAAAAGAGAAAGAAATACAACTCAAAGCAGTTCTAAAGAGGATAGATATGTAGATCTGTCACTCATCTCATACTGCCTCTATCTTATTACCTATATTTCTATCCCCATGCAGACATGGACACACAAATCTTTAACCATCTTTGTATCCTCCAATTGCTTAGCTTACTGCTTTGCTGTGGTAGAAACCAAATCATTCATTGATTCTTGCACGCATCCTCTACTATTTAGTACTTATTGAGTGCATATTATGCACCAGGCATTGTTTTGGGAGCTAGGGTAAACTCTCCTCCCTTGGGAAGTTTACATTTTAGTGAGAGAAATAGACAGTAATCAACAAAATGTTCAGAATATTAGACAATGACAAGTCCCAAGAAGAAAGAGCATGGAAGAGTTTTTGAAATTTTAGGTCAAAGTAACCAAACAATACCTCACTAATAAGGTAACTTGTAAGGGAACTAAGTAAAGAGCTAGCCATGTGGAAATCAGGAGAAACATTATAGGCAGAGTGCACAGCAAATGCAAAGAATGATGTACATACATGCTTTGTATTTTCCAAGAACAGCAAAAAGGCCACGTAACTGGAGTGAAATGGAGGAGAGACTAATAGGAAATGAAGTCAGAGAGGTAATAGAGTTGGGGGTAGTAGGTAGGGAGCATATTATGTTTGCTCTCATAGGGTCTCAGATTTAATACGCAGGATGAAATGGGAAGCCACTGGAGGGTTTTACACAGAGAACCACCTGGGTTGCTGTGTAGAAAACAGACTGAAGGAGGATTTCCCTGTGGCACAGCAGGTTAAGGATCCAGTGCTGTCACTGCAGTGGCTAAAGTTGCTGCTGTGGTGTGGGTTCAACCACTGGCCTGGGAACTTCCACATACCATGGGTGCAGCCAATTAAAAAAGAAAAGAAAAAAGAACAAACTGAGGAGGGGCAATAACAAAGGTGCTACTGAAATAATCCAAGCTAGAGATATTAGTGGCACTCACTGCTGAAGTTGGGGGTTAAGTGGTCAAATTCTGGATATTTTGAATATAGAGCAAATAGTATTTGCTGATAGACCACTTAAGAAAAAAACAGAAAGAGATATACCTATTAGACATCCAAAAGGAAATATGAAGTGGGTCACTGGATTTGTTTATCTACAGTACAGGTGAGAGGTCCCCAGTGAGAGGCAGAATTTTTTTTTTTTTTTGCTATTTCTTTGGGCCGATTCTGCGGCATATGGAGGTTCCCAGGCTAGGGGTCCAATCGGAGCTGTAGCCGCCGGCCTATGCCAGAGCCACAGCAACGCGGGATCCGAGCCCCGTCTGCAACCTACACCACAGCTCACGGCAACGCCGGATCGTTAACCCACTGACCAAGGGCAGGGACCGAACCCGCAACCTCATGGTTCCTAGTCGGATTCATTAACCACTGCGCCACGATGGGAACTCCGAGAGGCAGAAATTTGTTAGTCACCAGCACTGCTTGGATTTTCGAAAGGTAATATAGAGCAAAATATAGCGCTCCATAATCAAGCACATTCACATTTCTGTACCAAGAGAGACAACGTAGATCAGGCTGAGCCCCTAAATTAGTCGTAGAACCAAACTTACAAAACAAACAAACAAAACTCTTGCATTTCAAAGTTGTGGATAATGAACTGTGGCTCTGTATATCCTTCAACAGCTTGCAAATCAACACACCTAGCCCCAGAGGATACCAGCAGGACTGAGGAAGCATCCATTGACATAATGGTGGTAAATAAAAATAACACATAAAAAAAGGGAGTGAGGACAAAATCAAAAGAAATGAGGGGCAAAAAAGAGATGTATCAGTTAGAAATTGGTACTAATAAATGCCTAACTAATTTTGAAGTTAAATGCCAACTAAGGAGTTCCCGTTGTGGCGCAGTGGTTAACGAATCCAACTAGGAACCATGAGGTTGCGGGTTCGGTCCCTGCCCTTGCTCAGTGGGTTAAGGATCCGGCGTTGCCGTGAGCTGTGGTGTAGGTTGCAGACGGGGCTCGGACCCCGCGTTGCTGTGTTTCTGGCGTAGGCTGGGGGCTACAGCTCTGATTCGACCCCTAGCCTGGGAACCTCCATATGCCACAGGAGCAGCCCAAGAAATGGCAAAAAGACAAAAATAAATAAATAAATAAAAATAAATGCCAACTAAAACAGAGGTATCCTCTAGTTAGCAAACGAAGGCCATTAGAGTTCATTTTGTTTGTAAATTATCTATCACCTACTGTGTGCCAGCACTGCCTTTGGCACTAAGGCTATCAAAATAAAGTCTAAATCTATATGAACTGTGAGCCACTGGTGCAGCTCTCCCTAAGGGAAGCCAGTATAAGGTTGTTGCCCTACAAATGTACAGAGACAAAAAAAATGTGCATATAAAGTTCCTATTGTGGCGCAGCAGAAATGAATCTTACTAGTTGCAGGTTCAATCCTTAGCCTCGATTGGTGGGCTAAGGATCTGGGGTTGCCATGACCTGTGGTGTAGGTCACAGACTTGGCTCAGATCCTGTATTGCTGTGGGGTAGGCAGGCTGGCAGCTGTAGCTTCAATTCGACCCTTAGTCCGAGAAAGTCCTTATGTCACAACTGCGGCCCTAAAAAGCAAAAAAAAAAATCTGCATGTGGTTATAACTGACAACAGATCCCACTGGGCGGTCTTCAGAGGAAACAGACCCCAAAAGAAAGTTACATAATTAAAGGAAGCCAAGGAGTTTTTTTTGTTAATATGTTGTTAAAAGACAATCAAATGATTGTCTAAAGACAATCAGAATTCACATTTTAAAAGAAAAATGTCAGAAAAACAAAACTTGAAATATTTGGAAAAAAATGTAACATAATAATGGCAGAACCCCAGAGTTTCCATTGCGGCTTAGCTGTAACGAACCCGACTAGTATCCATAAGGATGTGGGTTCGACCTCTGGTCTCACTCAGATGGTTAAGGATCCGGCATTGCCATGAGCTGTGGTGTAAGTTGCAGACACTACACATATCTTGCCTTGTCGGCTGGCAACTACAGCTCTGATTTGACCCCTAGCTTGGGAACTTCCATATGCCACAGGTATGGACCTAAAAAGACAAACAGTAATAATAATAATAATAATAACAATGGCAGAACCCTGATTCAGACTACAAGTATGCTGCCGGATGGGTTTCTTTCTTTGACCTTAACCTCTACAAAAAACAAATACCCAAAATTAATTACTTAAACTGTAATAAGAAAAAATAAAAATCCTAAGATATTACTTCTACTGTTCACTTATTAAAGTAGCAGAAACATTAAGGCATGTGAATGAAAAGAAGTATTAGGAAGCAATAATTAACCATATTAATATATCTTGAGCTAGACATAGTAACAGCAACAAGTTATGCCAAGTCCATAATTTCTTCACTGGGACTCTTTAACTACCTTCCAAAGCAGTGGAAGCAGTCACATCTGCACACTGAGGAGAACAGGATCACCAACTCTGGAAGACAGACAATTCATTTTAATACAATGCCATCTCTTTGATTATTCCAAAACACTCTGAGAGCATTTTGAGAGATCTAACAACTCCCCTCAACAGGATCTATGATTTTAAACTTCTCTCTTCCATTTCTCATTTAGTAACCCCCCTTCATCCATCCCTAAGGTGGGCTCTCCTCTGAATTCCTTATAGCTCTTTGTACATGACTCTTATACACTAAGGGATTGATGGGTAGTAAATTCATATTATGCGAATATTTACCTTTTCTTCTAAGAATATAAACTTCTCAGGGACAAAGACTCTTCCAGAGCTATTTAAGAAGATGCTCAAGGAGCTCCCCTCATGGCTCAGTGATTAACAAACCCGACTAGGAACCATGAGGTTGTGGGTTGGATCCCTGGCCTCGCTCAGTGGATTAAGGATCCAGCGTTGCCCTGAGCTGTGGTGTAGGTGGCAGACACGGCTCGGATCCTGTGTTGCTGTGGCTGTGGCATAGGCCGGCAGCTGTAGCTGCAATTCGACCCCTAGCCTGGGAACCTCCACATGTCACGGGTGCAGCCCTAATAAAAAGATAAAAAAAAAAAAAAAAAAGACAAAAAAAACTATGAATCACCATCTTGTATATCTGAAACATATAATACTGTACATTAACTATACTTCAGTAAAAAAAAAGTGGTCAAGAATGTATGTTGAGGAGTTCCCCTGCGGCCCAGCTGGTTAAGGATTTGGCATTGTCACTGCAGCAGCTGGGGTTGCTGCTGTGGCTGTTTGATCCCTGGCCAGGGAACTTCCATATGGTGTGGGTACAGCCCCCCCCCCAAAAAAAAGCAAAAACAAAAGCACGTTGACTCAATTCGCCTTTAGAATCTGAACCCCAATCTTTCCCCCTCAAACCTGAATTCAAAAACACATTACTGATTCTTCTAAAAATTAAACATAGAATTACCATATGACCTAGCAATTACACTTCTGGGGATAGACTTAAAAGAATTCAAAGCAAGTACTTGAAAAGATATTTATACACCTTTCCTAGCAATATTACTCACAATAACCAAGAGGTTAAAAACAACCCAAATGTCCACCAACACATGAATAAACAAAAAGTGGTATATACATATAACGGAATATTGTTAACTGTAAAAAGGTAATTCTGACACATGCTACAACATGGATGAATCTTGAAGACAATATTAATATTCCAAGTGAAATAAGGACGAATACTGTATAATTCCACTGACATGACATACTTACAGAAGTCAAATTCATAGACACAGGAGAGTGGTGGTTGTGGGGGAGGGGTTAGAGGGGAGGTTTAACGGAGTTGTTACTGTTTAATGGGTACAGAGTTTCAGTCTGGGATGATGAAAAATTCTGGAAATGGATGGTGATGACAGCTGCACAACAATGTGTATGTACTGACTGTCATTGAATTGTACATTTAAAACAAGTAAAATCATAAATTTTTTATGTTTATATGTATTTTACCACAACACGCACGCACGCAAAACCCCCACCCTGCTCCTTCTCTGTTTATTATCCTTAGACAAGAACCAGGTGAAGGAGCATGGACTCTGGAACCGGAAGGTCTGGGTTCAGATTCCGGCTGACATTTGTGTCTAACTTCACTGTCCCACTGTTTTCTTAGGTTTTTTTTTTTCTTTTTTTTTTGGCTTTTTGCCATTTTCTTGGGCCGCTCCTGCAGCATATGGAGGTTCCCAGGCTAGGGATCAAATCAGAGCTGCAGCTGCCGACCTATGCCGCAGCCACAGCAATGGGAGATCTGAGCTGTGTCTTCAACCTACACCACCGCTCATGGCAGCACTGGATACTTAACCCACTGAGCAAGGCCAGGGATCGAACCCGAACCTCATGGTCCCTGGTGGGATTCGTTCACCACTGAGCCACAAGGGGAACTCCTCCTTAGCTTTAGAAAACAGATTTCTAAGAACCCACTATGAAGGTTTTAGTGAAGATTAAATTGGTTGACAAATGTATAGTACCTAACTCAGTGCCTGGGAATAGTAAAGGGCTCAATAAATGTAAATTCTTCTTCTTCTTCTTCTTTTTTTTTTTTTTTGGTCTTTTTAGTGCCACAATGCAGCATATGAAGTTCCCAGGCTAGGGGTCGAATCAGAGCTGTAGCTGCCGGCCTATGCCACAGCTACAGCAATGTCAAATCCAAGTTGCATATGCAACTTGCACCACAGCTCATGTCGACGCAGGATCCTTAACCCACTGAGCAAGGCCAGGGATTCAGTTCACATCCTCATGGATACCAGTCAGGTTTGTTACCACTGAGCCACTACAGGAACTCGTTATTCTTATTATTCAAGGAGACAGAGGGTGTAATTTGAAAAAGCATTGAACTATCATCTTTATAAGAATCTACAGAAAATAAAGCTTAACAAACTCTTGGTTGCTGGAGTTATCCAGAAGAGTAGGAAAGTCTTTTAAGAGTTCCTGTTGTGGTACAGCAAGTTAAGGATGAAGCACTGTCTCTGAGGCAACTTGGGTGGGATCCCCGGCCCAGCGCAGTGGGGTTAAGTATCTAGTGTTGCCTCAGCTATGGCGTAGATTGAAGCTGTGGCTCAGACTTGTTCTCTAGCCAGGGATCTTCTATATGTCATGGGTGAAGACATTAAAAAAAAAAAAAAAGAGTAAGAATAGGAAGAAAGCCTTTTAATGCACTTCATAGATTACTGAACGTCATGGATATTATCTTAATTCCAACTAAAATTCACAGTCACTAACATCTGCCTTGCATAGCTCTCCAGTATCTTGTCTGTTTACACTGAAGATATAAACAGGACTATGCTCTGCCAGTAATCTTATCAAATTACTACACATCTCCTTCCCTAAAAAAACAAAACAAGTTTTACTCTTTAGGTGAAACCTTCATAATTACAAAATGCCAATCTATCTAGCATCTTTGATGAAACTATAGTATATGATATTGATATTTGAAGAGGTAAGAAGCATTTATGAAAACTTTCCTAATGCAGCATATCCAGGCTTTTACTCAAATTCGTAAAGCTTATGTGGGACTTCTGACCCTGACTCACCAACAGACAACATATTCTTTAAGGGCATGAATTAGGTCTTCTATGTTTCCCAGCACACAACACTGCAAGTTGGGAACAACTATGTGTTAACCAAACTTTCCTCAATGATAAATTCTCCACTGCCTTCACTATCTTTGTCAGTATACAGCAACAGGAAAAACATCCAAGTTTTCTGTCTCTACAACAATTCTATTACAGTCACCATAACCAAACTGAAAAGCTGCTGTCACCATTGCTACTTCCTTAGTTAAGAAGGTGAGACAATCTCTTCACATGAGTACAGCACAGGGCACCAAGCTCTCAGTCCCAAATGAGCAAAGCACAAATCTAGAATTTAACTTCGGTTTAGTTAATTAGCCAGTGGGCTTGCTCAGATATTAGTACATAAGTAAACATACTTGTTTGTTTATTTTCTCAAGAAAAACACTGAATGAACATAAGTAATTTATCTTAAAGAGAATGTCTCAACTCAGAGCAATAACCTCAATTAAAACGGTTCATTAAACTTGAAACGTCATAAGGCAATTCCCAATACAGGCTGTAGGGCAACACTACATAAGTCACATACACAAGGCTACACTAGTCCTCTATTCACCCTACTCTAATAAAATAAGGCAAGAACACTAAATTTTACAGAATATAAGTAGAAAGTGGTCTAGATGTTCTAACAGAATTACATAAAACCAGAAGACTTTTCAAGACCATATAAAGTTATCTAACTTGCAACTTATTTCTTAGTGAAATTAAGCTTACACAGCAGGACCATCTGTACAATTAAAGCATTTGAAAATGCAGGAGCTGAAAAAATTGGAATTTTCAATTCAAAGTCTGAGTTTTTTTTAAATGACCATCTTTTATAAATAATCATCTTTAACAGTAAAATGTAAATCCAACCCTTTCTTTTCTAAATCTCAGCCTTGTGAACAGGAGCTGCCACAGCCTTTTTTTGGCTGAGTTTGAAGTTCCAAAGCACCTAAACAGTGGCCAAGTCTAACTAACTACCCACCGCCCCATTGGCTCAAAGGAAGCCCCGCCCCGTACAGCGAAGGCAACTGCACATCAAGGGAACTCCAGGAAAGGTTGTCCCCGGCCACATTTCTAGTCTCTGAAGACACTCTGCCCATCCCCCACCATCAGCGCTGCGGAAGCCCGGTCACAGCACGAGCAGCGCTGGACCACAGACTCCAACGAAAGCTCCTTGAGCAACCCACCCCAATAATTACAACCGAGAGAGGAGTGGCGGTGACTGCGTTCCCACTCTTCAGGCTGCACGGTGTCATCCATATAGCATGGAGCAAATCAGAGACAACCGCTCTGGCACCTGGCCCTCGTGCCCAAGGCAAAAGGCACGGGCGAGCCACCAGAGAAAGTCCTGACACCTCCATAGTTCGCAGTCGGGAGGCCCCTCCCACCCACCGAGACATAGGGCGGGGCAAATCTAGGCGCCGCGACTCCCAGCCAGACCGGACAGCGGGCTTTCCCGAGCCCCGCCTCACTTGCCAAGGAGGCGGAAACCAGGGGGAAGGGGGAGGATCGCCAGGGGGAGTGGCATTGCCGCTCCGTACTGCCCCTCCGGCCAACCCGAGCCCGGGAAGGCGGAGGAAGGCAGACCTCACGCCCCCTCCCTGCCGCGCCCCGAAGCCGCACGCGGGAGACCCTTGACTTATCAGCCCAGTACGAGGCAGCCCAGCCAAGGCCCCGCCCACCCCGGGAGGACAAGGGGGGGTGGTCGGTCGCAAATAGCACAGAGCGCAGGGCCCCGCCCCGCCCCTTTCTCCACAATCGCACGCGCGCGTCGGCCCCGCCCCTGAGCGGCGGCGCGAGAGCCCGCCCCCTCCGCGCGCACCGGGTCTACGCTCTCCTCCCCCTCCCGCACCAAGAGCTACCCCGCTCCGCCCCCCACCCCCCTCACACATCCACACACCTCCCGCCCGTCCGCTCTACGGGAAGCCGAGGAGGTCAGCCCCCCCACAAATACACACCCTCGAGTCCAGCGTTACCCGCCAACAGGCTCTCCGCCCCAACCCCGGTCCGGCATGCTCTTACCGCAAAGCTACTCGGGCCGCTCCTCACTGCGTGTCCCTCTCGGCGTGAGCCTCAGGCTCAGCAGGGAGGCCCCGAGAACCGCGCGGGGCACAGGCCCGCCAAAGAGAACTGGCAGCCTCCTCTTCGCTAATGAAGCGGTCACAGGCCCCGGTGCCCAGACTGGGAAGGAGGGAGGGAGGGAGGGAGGGAAACTCCGAGGGGGGAAGGGGAGGGGGGGAAGATGGAGAAACCGTCTCCGCCGCCTCTACCGCCGCGGCCGCTTCTCTGTTACCCGGGAAATCCCGCCCACTCCCCAGGCCCGCCCCGCAGAGGGAAGAATCAACTTCGCTTCGCCACTGGTCGCACTATCCGTCAGTTAAAAGTTTAGCCAATCGTTGCGCCCTGCCTGCCGATTGCCCGCCCCTTCCCCCTCGGCCGGGAGGGGAGGGGGAGCCGCTCACCTTCTCCACGCCCCTATTGGCGGGGAGCTTCCCTAACTCAACCCCGCCTATTGGAGACGAATTGCCGAATCCCACCCCCAAGCCGCAACACTATTGGAGGAAGCAGGGAAGCTCTTCACCTCTCATTGGAGGACTCCACGCGTCCCGCCCCGTGCCGTCTCAGCTACAGGCCCAAAAACTCCGCTCCCGCCCTCGCCGGTCATCGCAATGGAAGGCTACCCCTCGCTCTCTGACTGCCCCAGGAAGGTAAGTAACCTATGTGGGATAAAATGTCCGTGACACTAGGCTCCTCCTACTGCACTGCCTGGCCAGGCCCCGCCCCCAACCATCGGATTGGGTAGCTTGGCGCCGGTAGGATCCTTTATTGGCCAGGATGCCCGTCTAGGAAGAAGCTGACTCCGCCCTGCGCGAGGAGGCTGAACCTTAGCAGTCCTTTTGTGGAATGTTTACACTAGAGACTGAAGAGCAGAGAGTTCCAGGGCCCGAAACAGGAGGTGGTGCGGAGCTCAGCAGCGGGAATCCGATGCCCTGGGACTTGAAAGGGAGGGACGGCAGCATCGCCACCGTGGAGGACCCGCTTACAAAAAAAGAAAAAAAAGAGAGAACCTCATATTTCCTATCCAGCTTTCTCATTAGTTTACATTTCCGCACGCTGCCTCCTTGCAAACACAAATATCCCAAGCAGCCGACAGCTACTTCCAGTAAGTAAAATACAAAATTATAGGTTAGAGACCAATGCCAAGGAATAGCCCCAGGGGTTGCTCAGCCCGCAGCTAGGGGTGACTGCATACTTCTAAAGCCGACACTCCCTAAACCTGAATATGCAGTCCTAAAGGGGCGGAGATAACCAAAATAAGGGCAGGGCCCTAAGAACCAACGCCCTGGCAAGCCTCCGGAAGGCGGAGCTTGAAGTGTAAGACACTCGCGATCTCCAAAGCAGATCTGGAGGCATCCTCTAACTGGAGGAACTGAGAAAGGAGACTAAACAGACCATGGCATAAATGAAACTTCGCTCCACACTTCAGAGAAAAGATAAAAAATTCCAAAGTTGGGGACAAAAGTAATAAGAACAGCTATATTTCCTCCTCCTTGGCGAACGAGTGTTAATGACAGTCCCTAGTCCCTCTCTGTGTAGGTAATACAGCCTTGACACAGAGAGACAAAGTGCCTGAGATATCTCGGTTGCTTTTATTTATTCACTAAATAGGACGAACTGACACTGGCCTTGCTTGGGGGGCGCTCTTGGAGCGCTAGGAGAGGAGGGGGCGGGACTAGTTTTCCCGCTCTCTTCCGCAAAAGGGCTACTCCCCCTAGAGAGCCCAGTGGGTAAGCAAGGGCCAGGCCCCAGGTAATTCACTCCTAAGTCCTAGCTTGTCTTCCCTCGGCAATCAAGCGGAGACGTCAAGAAATGAGTGCGGGCAACAGGTGGGCCTGACTCCAAGCCGCAAGGACAAGCAGCGAACTGTGAACTCCATGAATAGCCGACAGTTGGGGGCAGTCTCGCCGAGAGCCAAGCCTTGCTCCAGGAGAGAACTCAAAAAATAAGTCACACCGACGAAACAGAGGAGACCCCCATGCCAAACCTCTAGGAGATTACGAGGAAGCAGCATTTATGCAGAACTGGCCGTGGGCTAGTTTAACTCTGCGCCGTCCCCTGCTCCCTAGACTGGGTGGCACACGGTGCTCCTACATGGACATCAAAAACCACTTGGAACCCAAGCCGAATTGGGCCGCCCTCGACTCCTCTGTCAAGAGGGGGTGAGCTGCGCGGGGTCTTGCCTAAGGTGTCCAGACCAATCCTAGGTTGCTCAGAGTTTTAATAAAGCCAAGTAAGGTCAGCAGCTGCTTTGCGCTGAGAAGAAAACACTGCCAGCGTCCGCAGCATTCTGAAGCTTAAGCTTAGGACGATCTCCTAGAAGTAGAGAGTCGCGGGAATAACCAGGCCACAGTGTCAGAAATTTAATACTTGGCCGAGAAGGGCAGACCCCCTCCCTCCTCCCAAATCCTGCAGAATCCCGGAAGCTAAGCCCCCCAAATTCACTCTACGCCGTAAAACACTAACTTCATCGTAAAGTCTACCAGATCTCGAGGCTTGGAGGAATCATTGTGTGCCTTCTTGGCTCTCCCCGCCCCCCTTGCCTAGGGCTTCAAGCCCGGGACTTCCGGGCGGGAGGACAGTTCGAAGGAGCAAGGCGGGCCTCACACATGTGCTGAGCGCGCACACACGCTAGGGAGGAGGCGGGGAACAGGGTGGACTTCCCCCTCCTAGCTCAATCCGCCGGAGGAGGAGGGGCTATATATGGCACCAATCAGGAGTAGGGGCGGGACCTTGCGCCTCACGTAAGCCGCAGGAATCCTCCCTCCGCCCTTCAAGGAAAAAAATCCTAGCAACTTAAACTCCAGCCCGGCCTCCGATAGGCGGAGCTCGGGAGAATGTCATCCAATCAACAACCGAGAAGGAAAAAAGGGAGTCTCTCCCAGCCAGTGGAAGACAAGAGAAGGCGGGCCCTCTTGAGGAGCCCGAGATGGGTGGAAGAGAGAAAGGCCCCGCCCCTCAGCTCCGCTCCCAGCCGGTTGCACAAGCCGTCGCGGGAGTAGATAGTAAACAGGGTAGGCCAAGGAGTGGAGGCAGGGGTAGCCTAGCGTTCCGTGGGCCCGGGCCCCTGCGCCCCATCTCGCGGCGTCGCCCCGCCCGACTTCGGCGTTTCGCGCCGGCGCCCCGCCTCCCAACCCGCGGCCGCCATCCCGGCTGACAGGCGCGCCCCCCGCGCCCCTCCCCGCACGCTGATGCATTTCCTTTTCCCGATTCTGAGCGTGGAGACTGTTTTCCCAGTTTCCGACCTTCACTGCCCCTTTCAGGCCACCCCCTCGTGGGCGCGCTCACACGCCTGCGTCCCCGCCTCCACCCCATCCGCAAGCGAGGAGCACGACCGGGGGATGGGAAGGGAGCTGCCGCCGCCTTGGGGTGGGCGGGGAAGGAGGCAGCTCCATGTTTGCAAGGGGATCAGCTGGGGCCGTGAGTCGAAGCCGCCGAGTTCCTGGAGGTTTTCCACACCCCCGGGCCGTGTTCCGGCGCCGAATGCTGGCTCTACTGCCACGGCCCGGGAGTTCGGAGAACCCAGACCGGCGCATGGGGGTAGTGCCGAGGTGCGGGGGCTCTTTCCGGTGGCTTCCCCCGGCTGCCCCTCCCGCAAGTCCGGCGTTGCCCCCGCCCCCAGAGTCCATAACAACCGCGGGCCCTAGGCACCCGCGCCTCTCCTGAGCGCGCCCACCGCCCCCTCGGACAAGTTTGCAGACAGAAACAAAACCCTCGGGCGGCTGCCGCCTTCGCCCAGCATCGTTAGCGGGGAAAGCCACGGGCCCCGGCTCCCTTGCTAACTCCAGCTCTCGACCAACTCCGGGCGCCGCGGACTCAGTGGGCCCGGCCAGCCGGGCTCAGGCCGCCGCCCCCTGCCGAGCCCGCGCGCCGCAGCCCAGGCCTGGTTCCAGTCGGTGTACGGAATCTCCCCTTTTTTCTTCTTTACAATAATTTTTTAAGGCATTCTAGGAGCGAGGGAGACCTCCTCCTGCTGGCACCTTACCCAGTTCGCGGCCGAAACCTACCGAAACCGGCCGCTCGGTGAAATAAACTAGGCAGCACGGCCGGCACACTGGCGACCCCAGGCCGGGCCGACCCCCTCCCCACGGATCCGGCCGGGCTTGGAAACACACACTGGCGAGCGGGCGGCGCCAAGAGCTCTCCTTCCTGGCCTGCCCCTCGCCTCCCTCGGCCGCCGGACTCCAAGCTTCCCTAGCTCCGTCCCAGGACCCGTTGCGCCGGCACCAGGGCGCACTGGCCGAAGCGACCGGCTGGTGAACTAGCCCCCCAAAACGCCCAAGATTGGGGAGACCAAATTAAAAGCAGCTGTTTAACATACCTTCCGAGCCAGGCGAGGAGTCCTGAATGGGGGGGAACGCCCCCCACGGGCCATTGGCTCCCCGCTGCTCTCGTCAGTCATCCTGGGCCCGCCTCCCTGCCTTGCTCCACCTCTTCCCCTTCATTGAACTCCCCCTCCCTCCAAAAAAAAATCTAAATAAATAGATTAAAGTATCCGTGAGTGGGAGGCGCATCTGTGGCAGAGGACCCTATATCGAAGGTACCGCCGCTTCGAGTTTCTTAAGGCCTTTGGACTGGAAGGAGACCTACTGTGACTCGGAGATCCTCTGGGTGGACACGGAGGAGGAGCTAGCCGGGCTACCCAACCCCTACTTCCTTCACACACACACCCCATTTGGAACTGAGCAGAGGGAGGCGGGTAGGGATACCCTAGCGACTGGCTGCAATGTCCCGACTCCCCTGGCTGTGTAACCTAACCGTGGACGGCCCATTTTCTGTTAGGCGACTGCCTAAAAATGAACGGTGTAATTGGAAAGTACTATGTTCCGGGCAACAGGCACTTGCCTGAGCACTTTCTGGGGTGAGGCAGATAGAGTCATACCGCACCTGCTGCTTGGGTGCGATTATAGAGACTGAATGAGATGCTCACTCTGCACTATCCAAGGACTCCAGATCTATCTACCTGAGGAGATGCTACAGAAAGAACTAAGGCAATGCAGAAATGTATATATAAATAGACATCCACAGAATCTCGGAGCAAGGAGCTTCTTTCTGAGGAAAAGTGGTAAAGTCTTCCTGGAGGAGGTGGCACGCAAGTTGGGTCTTAAAGATTTCATCAGGCAGAAGTGGAGGGGCAAGTCATTTTCAGCAAAGGACACACAGAGGTAAATGCAAAATATTAAGAAACACTTCAAGTGTGGCTGTAGTCATGAAAATCAGGTTTGGAAAGATGGAGTCAGAGAACAGAACACTTTACTACCTTGTTAAAATTCTCAGGCTTGCACAGCAGAATGTGCAAGCAACATGACTGATCACAAAATCACAGGCCCAAAACTATGGTTTAAGATGCTCAACATCCCAGCAGCTGGATGGATTCTGAGGGTAGGTTGAATGAAGTGTGCCTGCAGGCAGGAAAGTGAAGCAGAAACGCTGTTGTAATAATGTGTTTGGAGATTACAGAGTTACATATTCTGGTGGGAGGGGTGGGTGGAGAGAGCCAAGAGGTTTCATCTCTCTCCAAGCCCCCAATCCAGAAACCCTTCCCTATCAGCAGTCCTCACATCAAAACTCTGCCTCAGATGCCTCTGTGAATCATTTGTAGTGTTTTCATCATAACTTTACACCAAAAAGAGTTTTGGCAGGGGTAGCAGGGACAGAGGCTACCCCACATGTCACCAAGCCTGGGGCCAGGGTACACAGTGGGTGAGGAAGAAAGACATTGATTGATGGATCCAGGTAATTCATGTGAATGATGTAGAATGCGAAGAAAGTGAAGGGCCTTAAAGTCCTGTGAGCAGAATGGGAGTCTGCTGCCAGTTAGGCTATCCCAACAATTCAGGTGAGATGTAACGAAGATTTGACCAGGGCTGTGGCTATGGGTAAGCAAGAATACAAATGGAGAACTGCAGTGGCTTGGGTGCTGTGGAGACACTGGTTCAATCCCCTGTAAGTACAGTGGTTTAAAGGATCCAGCATTGCTGCGGCCGCAGTATAGGAGTCAGTCCCTGGCCCAGGAACTTCCACATGCATGGATGTAGCCGAAAAAAAATGTTTTTAGTAAAAATAAAACCAGAGAGATGTGGTTGAGAAAGACTGAAGACTACTGGGTGACCGATTCAGTGTGGGTAATGGAGGGAAAGGAAGAGTCAGTGGCAGTGGCCTGGTGCGTGAAAAGGTAGAAGACCTTGAGGCTAATGGTTCAGTAATCTGGGTTCTAGATTGATCACGGCTAGTGACTTGGTAGAATACCTTTAGACAAGTCTCTTCCTCCCTGAGGGCCTTTTCTCTCCTGTGAAATAGAGCCTCAGATGCCTGTAGAAAGACAGGCTCTAAGGACACTTACCTCACTCAGAGTCCATAGGGTGGGGGTCTAATGGGGAGGGAGGCTTGCCACTAAGGAGAAAGGGCAGGCGGGTAGAAATACTGACTTGGGGAGGGAAGTGGGTCATCTCAGAGGACTAGAATTTGGGTGGTAGCTTGGTTGATGGAATCACTAAGGGAGAGTGTAGAGGGAGAAAGACCAGGAGGCGAAAATTATGTATTCAGTGGAAGGCCCAACACCTGGCAGGGCCATGGAGGTTGAGGTTCATTATCAGATTGGGGCTCTGTAGAGTAGAGGCCAAGTCTTTTGTTTGTTGGGGGGGGGTGCTTTTTTTCTGGCCGCCTGCAGCATATGGAATTCCTGGGCCAGAAATCAGATCCAAGCCTCAGTTATGACCTACACTGCAGCTGTGGCAAGGCCAGATTCTTTAACCCACTGTGCCAGGCTGGAGGGCGAATCTGCATTCTGGCGCGGCAGAGGTGCCGTCAATCCTGTTGTGCCACAGCAGAAACTCCAAAGACCAAGTTTTTCTTTATCAGAATAGAGATCCAATGTCTGGAGCTCCGTCTCATATTTGTCCTCTATTTCCCAAGAGGCTATGTCTTAAATGAAGGCTAAACAGATACTGTGTGATTGTGAGATAAGGCAAGGCAGAGTGGTAGAAAGCAGAAAGAACATTAGTCTGGAAGTTGAGTCCCATGGTTTCCATTTAGTCTTCTTCTTATCTGTGCATCAGCTTCATGTCCTGTATAAGAGGATAACATGGAATCCTTACCCTATTATGAAGATCACATGTGATGATAAATAGGCACTTTAATACACCTAGTAAGGCTGAACTTCTGTGAAGGCCAAAGGCTCAAGCACTTGACTGTAAGCCTGGACTGCAGGGAGTATATTGTGAATGAAGTTGCCTATGGAGCATGTACAACTAGGATACTAGACTCAGAGAACCAGACTTTGCTGACACTCCTTACCCTCTTGGGAGGGTAAGTGCACCACCCTGATGGAAATCCCCTACCGAATGTCCCCTGGACTGAGCACCTCAAGGGCAGCAACTCTAATTCACCTCTGAGCCCCCAGGAATCAGAGTCACTGGACCTTGGAAGGGGTCCAGTGATGGTTTCTGACTTAGTACATTGATGCCTGCATAGCACAGCCTCTCCCAGACTCTGGGAAATTAAGTATTTGATTGGAGACATTGGCCCACCCCCACCCTACCTTATCAGTGAGGACCAAAGAGTGAACAGATCTGGGTGAGGGGCTTCTTTGGAGAAGTCACATGGGGAAGCCAGATTCTGATTCCCAGGAGTCCTCTCTTTGGGTGAGCTAGGGATTACTGCATCTGTAGTTGAGCAAACTGAGGCTCGAGGTAGTAGAGTGATTTGCTCAAGCCAAGTTGCTAAGGTGAATCTGTCTGAGCTTTGTCCATTCCACCACATCCTGCCTCTATACACACTAGGACCCATGATCCAAGGTGGGGCTTCTGGAGAAAAACAACTTCCCCTCTTGCTCCACTCTTCCTCTCTACCTAACACTAAGAACAGTTTATCCCTAGATAGTTCTAAATGATTTCTGGTCCTTTCCCAAAAAATTATTCTCAAAGAAGCAATTTATCTCCCAATCATATATATTTGTCCTCAACTCAAAACACATATACTTGAAATTATCACACCTTCTAACCCCTGCCTTACAGGCATCACACATACACACCCTCAATCAACAGTTCTTTAGGGTGCTTATGGTAGATGGTGATTGAGAGATATTTAGGGCCTGTACTTTAGTGGCTCTGCCAAAAAGATATCAATGCCAGTGCCCTGATGATAGAACCTCTGCTAGCTAGAGAAAACCACTGCCAGTTTGGGGATATCCAAATGATGGGCATCTGAGGCCTGCTTTCCACCTTCAGCCTGAAGCACCTTATAGGTTCAAGGGGAAAAGCTCAAGCTAATGGTCAAAATCCCAGTCTAGCCACTTCCCAGCTGAGTGTCTCTGGCAAGTCATTTATTTTTTCAATTTCCTTATCTGTAAGCTAAGAATAATACCTACTGCAGTGGGTTGTTATGAGATTAAAAATAAAGTACACCTAGGAGTTAAAGTATACCTAGGTTTAAAAATAACATATACCTGGTGGCTCAGCAGGTTAAGGATCTGGCATTGTACTGCTGTGGCGCTGGTTCGATCCCTGGCCCAGGAATTTATGCATGCCACTGGCTTGGCCAAAATAATAAAGTATGCATAGCACTCAGTCAAAAGTTGTTAGACCTTTTTTTTTCTCTTTATCTTGTCAATACTCCCTCTTCTCCTGGCCATTCAAATGCAAAGTCGCTTGGGGCTCCAGTTGGAGAAGAGATCAGACAGGCTTAAAGGACCTCAAAATCCCACTGTGTGAAGAAACTCCATTTCTCTGGCAAACAGCTGCCTTATATGTTGTACCTATGCCATATTTCTGATTTCTGGGTGACTCTCGAGGCCTGGAATGTTGTAGTAAGTTTTAAGACTGCTATTCAAAATTGACAGAACATTGTAAATCATCTATAATAGAAAAAATAAAAATCTTAAACTAAAAAAAAAAAAAGAGACTACTATTCACTGCCTTGAAATGTCTTGCCTTCACTTAGCATTAATTTACCCCTCTAGGTCACGTCAGCCCAAATCTAGAAAATAGACATTACAATCTGTTCCTAGTTTACTCCACTTTGTTTTCAAAGTGTTTCCTTTTACTTATCATTTGTTTGATGATTTTTTTTTTTGGGGGGGGGGGTCTCTTTGCTATTTCTTGGGCCACTCCCGGGGCATATGGAGATTCCCAGGCTAGGGGTCGAATTGGAGCTGTAGCCACCGGCCTACGCCACAGCCACAGGAACGCAGCCACTGAGCAAGGCCAGGGATCAAACCCGAAATCTCATGGTTCCTAGTCGGATTTGTTAACCACTGAGCCACGACGGGAACTCCTTGATGATTTATTTTGAAAGCAGCAGGTTCCTTTGTTCAAATGAAATCTTATTTAGAGGCCTACCAAGTAAGAGATAAAGTGGGCCTTCCTTTGGCTGAAGTAAAGCCTGAAGCACTTCACCTCCCACTCATGCCTCCTCCCTGTCAGCTCCTGCCCAAAGACCACTAGTGAACCTACTTTTCTGAATCCTGTTCAACGCAGCCACTCCTCACCTCTCACCAGTCTGTGATAAAATAGCCCAGACTGTTCTTTGCTATCTCTGCCTATTAACTAAAATCTTTCACAAACTTTTCTTCCTCCATTCTCCCCTAAATATTAGTGGCTCTCAAGGGCCCCTCTTATCTTCTTGCTCTCCTGATTCTTTGTTATTCTCACCCACTTTCAAGTTTCCTAGCTTCTATCTAAACAATCCCCAACTGATTATCTCCAGCCTAGCATCTGCCCTGAGCATCATACTTCATTCACCTACTGGCCACTGGCCACAGAATATGTATTCGTTAAAGGTCAAGGAAGTAAAACAGAGATCTCATGGGATGAAATGGCCAAAACTAGACTCAGCTGTGCAGCATGGCCAGTCTTAAGGCTATGACAACTACATTAGCTTAGAGAAGTAGCCAGGGAGAGAGGGATAGAAGGAAGTGAGCCTGGGGTGCAGAAGGAGGCACTATGCCTTGACTACTTTCTCTATTCAACTCACCATCTTGGTTTCCTGCTTTCATCTTCATCTTTTTCCTAAGAACCATGTCAAGAACGTATTACCACATTAGGAACATAGTACCCTAAGTTGTTGAAAAAGGAGCACTGCTCCCAATCTCCAATCAACACTCTAGGATTTTGGTATGGTTAGTTATGTCCATGTTGGCCTTAGCCAGAAAAAAAAAAAAAAATGAGGGTATTTAAGACTGCAGAATGCCAGATTTAGTTTAAATAGAAGGAAGGGTTTTATGAAAGCTATGGTGAGGGGTGAGTGAAGATTAAATACTGCAACAGATTTCTCAA
Source organism: Phacochoerus africanus (assembly GCF_016906955.1). Classification (NCBI taxonomy): domain Eukaryota; kingdom Metazoa; phylum Chordata; class Mammalia; order Artiodactyla; family Suidae; genus Phacochoerus; species Phacochoerus africanus. The sequence goes on along the minus strand of NC_062552.1, from coordinate 59,414,051 downwards.
TCTTCTCTGTGGTCAGTTAAGAGCAGTGCAGTCCAAAACATTTGATATTCACAACTGTTATGTGAGTTTCTCTCCCAAGAGGAAATCTGGTTCCCAAACTGGTAGGAGGTATTAGCTCCTGTCCTTGGTAAGCTAATGGTAGAATGCCAATGGCGGACTGCTGCTGGCAGTCTTGGTAGTAACCAAGGCCCAAGACATATCTAAGACCTTGGTTGGGGGCTCTAGTAGCTTGATTAGTTCATTTCTTGGCTCTGAGTCACCCCCCCTGCCCCACATGTAACAGCACAGAAGCCTTAAAGGTCTACAGGTTGGCCTGGGGATTACAGGGGAGACTGGGCCTACTTTCCAAGTTGGGGGCCAAGTGGAAAGGGAACTGAGGGAAAATAGGGAGTGGCAGCACCTTGAAAGAGGAGACTAAAAACAAGCTAAAACTGGGGAGATGACCCAATTGGAAAAGGGTCTGATGGTTCCTCTACCTGCCTTTGTCCAGCAAAGAGCTAGACTCTTGGAGCTGGAGGAGCTGTAGTACGATTATCTCATACAGCTCCCTCTTTTACAAAATCTAAGACCTGTCTTGGGTTGAATGGTAAGACTCAAAACTACCAAAGAGCTCGTCACTCTAGGAAGGCTTTTCTACCTGGCCATACCTCCTGAACTATCTCCCTGCAGATGTCTGCTTTGTGAGTTTCCATATGTATATCTAGTTGTCTCTAGAGATGGGACAACCTTAACGGCAGGAGCCCCATCTTCCTCAAGGTATGATGCTAAATAGTCCAATCTCTCAAGAACCAGTCCCATTCTGTCATTTACTTGCACATGGTGACATGGAGATTGATAATAGCGAACTCAGGCTGAGGGTGCTGGGGCATCCGTCACCTTAGGAGTCCCATCCTAGCTAAGAAGGGCAGGCAGGATGAAGGGATTAAGGCTAGAGGAAATAAACTAAGGGAAAAAAATAGCAATCAAATCAGAACAGAAGCCTGCATTACCCACAATGCTCTCCCCCCCACACACCCAAACATTCTCTTCATCTTATATTCTCAATTGTGCAATCCAGCATTTGATTGTGGGTTCTCTTGCTTTGCTCACCAAGTCTCCTATGTGAGATCATTGACTTCCTAAACAGACTCATGGCTTCTTCTCTTCTTTTTTTAATCTCCTTTATCACCTATCACAGGTAGGCTCACACTGAGTACTGATTATCTTCTCAAGGGTAAAAACTACAAGTAAACTATAGCACTTGGGGGAAAGCTATTGATCTCTCTCAGATTTAGGAGACATCAATTTGCCAACCTTTCTTAAAGTCAGGGGCATGGACTGAAACAGTGGTTCCAAAACCTACCTCCTCCTGCCACTCACTCAACCACCTCTGAGTGGCACCCGGGAAACTGCATTTTTATGGAGCCCTCACAGGTGATAACCTCACCAATCCTTAGATGTGCAGTGAGGAGCTCACGTATAACTTCTGAATATATGGTAGCTGGGTTACAGTCTCTTCAAATAAATGATAGTTCCAGGCTACCTCCTCCAAATCTTTTATCACTAATCCTGTTTTCTACATATTTCACTAAACCCCTAACCTGATTTCTCAAATTTTAAGTATCTCTGTTCACCTATTATGTTTGCTTGACCCTAAAGAAAACAGAGGTTCATCCAAAGAAAGGTCTGGCTTAATTTTTTGGTCTATACTTCAGCTCTTGATTAAGGTAAGAAACTTAAGAAAATTTTGTTGGAAGATCAGGAGATGGATCCTTAGAAGTCTGTGTCAGATGGTCCAAGTTCTTGCTGTGTCAAATTAATTTTCCTGTGCCTCAGTTTTTCTCTTCTGTCAATACCTACCTCAGAAGGTTTTGAAGGTGAATGAGATAATACCTAAAAGTACTTTGAACAGTACCTGGAATAGAGTTAAGCCACCAGTAAATGTCAGTTGCTGTCACTTTTATTAAGAACACCCCAATATTTGCACATTCCCCAGACCAGAACTGCTCTAACTGGGCAGCTGTCAGTGGTCATCGACAGGGAGTAGCTACACAGCATGGCGAATGGTCCTACATGGAGACAGCTTCTGGTTCCACTCTAAGAAAGAGATGCAACTGACTCAAGATCTTCCCACAAAGATACCAGTGTACCCATACATATTGGAGTTTCCCTGGGAGAATGACCCCTCTGATATCCTGCAGACCTGAGGACCTACACCAGGAGGTCCTACCTAGAAGGATCAGTCACCAACTTTATCACACTTCTAGTCTATTACATGCAGCATGGAGCTCAAGATCAAATACTTGGAACTTAATTGTCTATACTCTGAAAGATGCATTAAAAGAGAAACTCTTGTTTCCAAAGACAAAACACTATTTTCATCTTTGAGACTGTAACACAGTAAAGAAGCCAGAGGCTTTGTAAGTAGACCAACTTGAGCTCCAGTTCTCAGGCTAGATCTGCTAAACTGTACCTTCACTGTAACCCTCTGGATCTTACCTTCCTCATCTATGTAGAAAGAGAAGGGAAGGAAAACATCTCGCTGGGTGGATGTGAGGTTTGAATGAAGTAATGGGGGTCAAGTGGGGGTGGGGGGGAGTAAGCACCAAGCATAAAGATTGGCACTATGCAAGCACTCAGTTGGTGCTGGTTCCCTTAGTCTTCTGGGCCATGGCCTTGGACAAGATGATCAGCTCTCAGAACTGAAAGGCTCTGAGGTCCTGGGTTCCTCTCTGCTGCCCCATCCCTCCCAGACCAGCTCTTGGACCCCCCTCCTCACCTTCCCAGCCCCAGACTGCTACTAAATTGATGAAGCTAAAAGGATTTGATCATGTCGGTATATTTATATGTAAATACAAAACTGTATCACTGTAAGATACTGAATATGAACATTACAATTATTTTCTGAATCTGACTCAGTCCATTGACGTTAAATACAAAATGAAAAAATTGTAAAAATAAGAATATATACATTCAAAGAGCTTATTACAGTATAAAATTATTGAGGTCTGATCAGCTGCCAACCTCATCTGTGATGGGGAAGAAGTTTTAGGGGTTCCCAGGATTTTCTTAGGAATGTGGGATGCTGGGGACTTTTGATTCCATCCCTGGCACATCAGGTTGGACAGGCCAGGAGCAGACAGGGACAGGTTGGATGAACAGGGGAAAAACTGACTGCAGGGGACTGCCTCAACCAGAAAGGGGTTAAGTTTTTATTGACACAGAACCCACCCAGCTTGAGCTGTCTGCCAGGCTAGTAGGCAGGGATAGATGAGCATCTGAGTGGATATGGCCAAAACGCATAAGAAAAGGAACCTTCTAGCAAAAGAAAAAGAGGCCTCACCTCATTCTCCTAGGGTGGGGTTCTCGGAGTAAATAGTTTCCTCTCTCTCACCTGGGTTCACTCTCTAAGACTTCGTACCGATTGCTTTTGGCTCTGGCTGCTCAGTGAATTCACCTCTACCCAGATCCCAATCCCCAAGGGATAGGGAGAGGGGAGAGGGGGCCCAAAATCACAGTGGAGGTCTATTCCCAAAATTGGCAAAGTAAACAGAAAAATCATTAGATAAGGGCAATTCATGCTGAATTAACCAGTGTCACCACAAACCAGTATTCTTGGCTCTAACAGGCAGCATCCTGGAGAGTGGTAAGTCAGGGAGGATGGCCTGTGGCAGGAGCATGGAAAGTGGATGCGTGCGTCCTCCTCTTCCACCACTCCGAGGTGGACAACAGGAGACATGATCCCCAACCCCAGCTAGTCCAGGATAAACAGTAGGGTCTAAGAAGCAAGGAGTCCTGAACTGCAACGAGGAGCCCCATGAACTTCTACAAAGGAGTATCTCTGTGTATATGTATTTATAGAATACGATCATATTATCACATACAATATATATTATATACACACATACATATGGCGTCATACACATAAGTGCACACACACACACACACACACACACACACACACAGAATGACAGAAAGGACTGGAATACACGTCCTAGGTATAAACGTGCTTGGCACTCGGGATGTTCAGTATATGTAACTTGGTCAAGCTCTCTAGGAAGGAGGTGGATGCTCACCAAACCTTGCCATCAAATCCTAGCAAAGGGAAGGAATGGAAAGAGACCTCAAGAAGGAGAATGGCATTGGGAAAGGGGGGACGGAGTTTCCTTCCCCACTTACCTCAGGCCCCCTGGCAAAATCGATAGCCACAATTTGGTTTTAATAAGGCACAGTTCAATAGCAGGTGCTAGGAATTAAGAACACATTGCTGCTGGCCCTTTCTAGTGGCAATTTCACCACATCTATCTAGCCAAAGGGAAAGGCTGCCTTGCGTGCACGTGTGCGCCGGGAGACACAAGAAAGAGGTTGGTCCATGGCTTCAGCATAACTGATGGCAACCTAGAGGCTCAGCGGTGTCCAGGGTAGTTTAAGGAAGGCTGGCCAGCAGGTAGGAGGCTCATGGGAAGTTACTGACCCTCCATGGCCAGGAGGTTGTGGCTGGAGGGCACCATGCCCTCCCTTTCTGCAAACTCCAGGATTGCCTTGTAGCAGAAATAGTACTGCTCAGGGGTCTGGATGCTGAAGGCCCTCTGGGTCCTCATACGGGACACTGTCTGGAACACGTTAAGGGTGCCAAGCTCCTCCAGCTGTGCCAAGCAGATGTCCAGTGAGCAGAAGGTACCTGAAGGAAGGAAGGAAGTGGTCATACCTGGTCTACCTCTTCTCTTTCCCTCCCTCTACCAAATAACCCAGGCAGGACTGGATGAATGAATTCAATGGCAAGAGATCAGTGGACCTTAGGCCTGAAATAATTGAAGGAGGAGGGCACAGGAGTGTTGAAGGCCAGAGAAATGAGAAGGCATCTTGTCTTTCAGGACATGAATGGGGTAATAGGAAGAGTAGGTGAGAAGGTGAAAAGGGACCTCCTGCTTCAATCTCAGACAGACAGTACTCCCACACCTGGGCCCTAATTTTCAGAGACTCTACAACCTCTCCATGGAGACCTAATGCAAACCAATTTTCTTCCTAACTTTCTCCCAAAAGGGACCTCTGAACTAGAAGGCCAACAGTCCCTGCTATATATATCCCCTTAAGGCAAAAGCTGCAAACTGGTTCCATAATGGAGAGCATGGCATGAGGTGGGGATCTCCCAAGGGAGGAGGATGGGAAGATAGCAACAGCCCAGGTGAGCTCTCTGGAAACTCAGGTGACAATGATGGGATCAGAAGATAATCATGCTGATGGAATGTATGAAGCTTAAAACCCTAGAGGACTTGGCATTAGGGATACTAAAAGGACATTAAAGAGGAATTTTTCATGGCAATTTACTACCAATGAATCAAATACTCACATTCTGGTAACTAAGAGCTTTGTTATTTCTCCCCTATCCTTACTGCCTCTGGATGCTCAGAGCTACTATTACCTGTCCTGCCAATGCCTGCACTGCAGTGGACCACAATGGGTGGCTCAGGACACTGCCCTTTGGAACGTGCTCCCATGCTGCTGACGGCCAGCCTCTGTTGGCTCCTGACGGCTCTCAAGAAATCAATGAGAGAAGCTGCCGAAGAAGGGACACCATAATCTGGCCAGCTCAAGAACTGAAAGTGGGTCACCTGGCGTTTCTGCCGTTCCTTGGATGAAAAGAGAAACAAAAGTCAATGAGGTCATTTCTCCTTGCCCCTGCTACCTTTGGCTTTTCCAGATTCTCAACCGTCTGAAATCACCACCACCAAAGTTCCTATCACCTTCAACTTTCTCCATAACAGCTTCTCTACAAACCTAAAGGAAAGATTAAATGACTGGAGAGAGCAGAATTCCTATACTACATGATCCAGATCTCTTATGCTATAAAGAGTTTATTCCTAAGTAATGTCACTATCGTGTTGAGACAATATGGCTATTTTGGCTCTGAGCTGAATATCCTGGTCTCATTTCCAGAAGAATGGATGTAACTTACAAGCTCTCTGAAATTCTGCCTATTCCCTTTAGAGATTTTCTTTTTTTCAGCCTTAAGGGCGGCATGTGGAAGTTCCTGGGCCAGTGACAGAACCCTTGACAAAGCAGTAACCAGAGACACAGCAGTGACAACACTGGATCCTTAACTCACTGAGCCACAGGGAACTCTTGGAGGTTTTCTTTTCTGTTTTGGTTTTTTTTTTTTTTTTTTGTCTTTTTAGGGCCGAGCCTGTGGCATATGAAGGTTCCCAGGCTAGGGGTCTAATCGGAGCTGAAGCTGCCAGCCTACACCACAGCCACAGCCACGCCAGATCCGAGCTGTGTGTGTGACCTACATCACAGCTCACGGCAATGCCAGATCCTTAACCCACTGAGCAAGGCCAGGGATCGAACCTGCAACCTCATGGTTCCTACTCGGATTCATTAAAAACTGAGCCACCATGGGAACTCCTTGGAGATTTTCTTTTTTCTTTTTTTTTTTTGCCTTTTCTAGGGCCGCTCCTGTGGCATATGGAGGTTCCCAGGCTAGGGGTCTAATCGGAGCTATAGCCACTGGCCACGCCACAGCCACAGCAACGCCAGATCCCAGCTGCGTCTGCGACCTACACCACAGCTCATGGCAACACCAGTTCCTTAACCCACTGAGCAAGGCCACAGATCGAACCCGAAACCTCATCATTCCTAGTCAGATTCATTAACCACTGCACCACGATGGGAACTCCTGGAGATTTTCTTTATAGGTTTTCCCTCAGCTTCAAAAGAGTGAGAAAATAAAATTTACCTCTGTGTTGTGAATTTCTAGCGTTGTTTTCTTATAATGGTTCATATTCTCCACGCCTAGATTGGTCACTGTGAGGAAGCCAAATCGGATCCGAGAGTCTTTTTCTAAAGGCCAGTACTGCCCACACTTTCTCCTGCCGCCCTCCTCAAAGCTGAAGACACACAGAGAAATATAAGCCTTCCATCCTTCTCCACAGCAATAATCCTGCTCTCTCCATGATCTGCTATAACACCTAGGCAGAAATGTCATCTCTTGCATTGCCTCTGTCTAATTTATATCCTTGCTTCTTGGCAAAAAAGGGGAAAAAAAAAAAAAAGGAAGGAAACCTTCATTCTAAACAGATGTAACGGTAGCTAAAATTTCTGTATGTATTCTTGGTACTCCTCACATACTTGGAATAAATACTGAATGGACAAAGAAAGACAGTTAGGGAAAATATGGCTGGCCAGATCAAATGCTGCTCTGTGTCTCAGTTACTGTTCATTCTCTTCCCCAGTGAGAGCCCCTGGCTGACAGAGGAGTGGGGTAGGCACAGGTCCTGGGATGCCAGCACGAGGTTTGCGTAAAGGCCCGAAGTCCTCCTCACTACTCTTCAGTGGCTCCAAAGTATTCAAAGGTGTTACTACTTCCCCTACCTCCTCCCCAAATCAAAAGTGGCTTATACCAGTGCCATGAGGAAGGAATCTGAGCAAACATTCTTTTTTTTTTTTGTCTTTTTAGGGCCTCACCCTTGCCCTATGAATTGTTCCCAGGCCAGGGGTCAAACAGGAGATGTAGCCGCTGGCCTACACCACAGCCACAGCAATGCCAGATCTGAGCTGCATCCATGACCTACACCACAGCTCATGGCAATGCTGCATCCTCAACCCACTGAGCAAGGCCAGGGATCGAACCTGCACCCTTATGGATACTAGTCGGATTCGTTTCCCCTGAGCCACGACAAGAACTCCCCTGAGCAAACATTCTTATTAATTTTTTTCTCCTCCTCTGACTTGGTTATAATTATCAAAATGATAATGACGATACCAATGAAATAGTAATTCTTGAGGTTTTGGCAGATATGTAGACCAAAATTTAAAAAAATATTTCTTTCATCAAGAGCTTCCTGCCAGACCTGTTTGTTATATTTCACATCTCTTTTTTGAAAGTTTTCCTATAGGGAGAAGTATGAACAAGAAGAAAAATGGTCAAAAGTAGCAGGGAAAGGGAGAACTAAGAATTGGTAATTCAGAAGCCAGGAAGACAGCTAACCTTCGTAAGTAGGGAGCAAGCTAAAAGTGAATTGTCCTATGTTTCCTCTAGTAGTTAAGACCAGGCCCTCAGAATAGGCTGTAACTGGCACAGGGTCACCAAAACCATGTTTTGTTTTGTTTTCTTCTTTTTAGGGCCGCATCCCTGGCATATAGAAGTTCCCTGGCTAGAGATCAAATAGGAGCTGCAGCTGCTGGCCTACACTGCAGCCATAGCAACACAGGATCCTAGTCGAATCTGCAAGCTACACTGCAACTCATGGCAATGCCGGATCCTTAACCCACTGTGTAGGGCCAGGGATCGAACTTACATCCTCATGGTTACTAGTCAGGTTCGTTACCACTGAGCCACCACGAGAACTCCACCAGAGCCATGTTTAGATCACAGCTTACACGAGTTAGATCTATCCATGTCCATCATACCCTGACTGTGTTAACTATGAGTCAGCTAGGAAAGAGCTAAGACCTCTGAAACTGTCTGCCATGGCTTTCTTAGTCCTCCTTGTTTTCTAAAAGCTAAAATTCCCTCTTGAATCGCCCATACCTGGCAACGAGGTGGGGGCAGAGGGCAATGGGTAGAAAAGGGAGGAACTCACCGGGTTGTCATGACAATCACCAACACTTTTTGCTCCCATACCATGAGCCAAAAATCACGATAGGTATTCTCCAAAGGGCCTAAAATGAAAAGAGAAGACAAGGAACATGACTATGGGAAGTACTTCTTTCCTTCTTAGGCTCTTCTGTTTTTTCCCCAGCTACTAACTCCAAAGCACATATGCTGGCTCCTTGCTCTTCTGACTATATCCCTGCTATTCAGGGTTGTCCTTGGACCAGTAGCACCAGCATCATACAGGAAGAATATTAAAAATGCATTTTAATAAGATTCAGGTAAAGCTATAGCAGGCTACAGTTTGCGAGGCACTGTTACATATCCGGCTTCACCATCAGGGTTTCAACTACCACATCCAGACTGACAGTGTCGATTGTATACATGTCTCTAGCTGTTTTCATCTCACCTAAGCCTTATAATCATCGATTGCCTACTAAACCACTGTCTCTTTTTTTTTTTTTGTCTTTTTGCCTTTTCTAGGACCGCTCCTGCGGCATGTGGAGGTTCCCAGGCTAGGAGTCTAATCGGAGCTGAAGCTGCCGACCTACACCAGAGCCACAGCAACACGGGATCTGAGCCACGTCTGCGACCTACACCACAGCTCATAGCAACCCTGGATCCTTAACCCACTGAGCGAGGCCAGGGATCAAACCTGCAACCTCATGGTTCCCAGTAGGATTCGTTAACCACTGAGCCATGAGGGGAATTCCTTTACTAAACCATTCTCCTTCCTTTGTCCCATTATCTCCTTAGACCCTGTATGTGTGCAATTCAGTCTCCTCCTTCAAAATTAGCTTTCGCTCTCTACTTTCCCAACTCTGTTAACAGAACTTGCATTCTAAAATCGCTCAGTCTCAAATAGTTGAGTCAATTCTGACTTATCCACTTCTTTCATGTCCCAGAAGCAGCCACTAAGTCCTAGATTTTTTTTGTCTTTGAAAAGATTTTCGTTTTATCCTTTTAGCCCTATTCTGATTTCTCTGCCTAAATTCACTGCCACAAGGACCACATCATCTTTTGTCTGCGTTTCTGTTATACCATCTTGGTTTACTTTTCTGAAGAGGAACTTCTCTTCCAATCTATTCTGGATACTCCTGCCAGTTTAATCTTTCTTTATTGTGCTTCATCACAATACACACGTGCTCATTTCTGTTTCTATTTCTTTGCTCATGCTCTCTCTCTCTCACCTCCACTGCAACTGACTTTCCACCCATTTTCTCTTTTCCTTCCAGTTTTATTGAGATATAACTGGCATACAGCACTGTCTAAGTTTAAGGTAAAGAGTATAACGATTTGACTAACATACATTATGAAATGATTACTACAATAAGTTTAGTGAACATCCATTATCTCATATAGATACAAAATTTAAAAAGGAAAAAACCCTTTTCCTTGCGATGAGAACTTTTAGGTTGTACACTTAACTTTTATGGATAACAGACAGCAGTGTTAATTATATTATATTTATCACATTGCACATTACATCCCTAATACTTATTCATCTTACAACTGGAAATTTATGTCTTTTGACTGCCTTCATCCAATTCCCCCTTCTATCTATTCCTACCTCTGGTAGTCACAAATCTGATCTCTTTTTCTACAAGTTTGTTTTGAAGTATGGTTGACCTACAACACTGTGTTCATCCCCAGTGCACAATATTGGGATTCGATATTTCTATACATTGCAAAATGATTACCACTCTACCCATTTTCAAATGCTGCCTCTTCCTTAAAGCCTTCTCTGAACATCACACTCCTTCCAAGGCTGCTTTTCCTCTCAGCTCTTGAGTGCCTAACTGGATCAAAACAGCTTAACATTTTAATGCATATGGTCTTACATTAGTCATTTTAGTTTGTGAGAATTAATCACATTTCTGCAAACATGGTACTGAGGCAGGGGCTATGTCATCAACTTCTCCTTTTAAGAGTTAGAACCTGTACGGGGCTGAGTACTCGGCAGACACTTTGAAGGTGCCTATGAGCCACTAACTCTCTTTCAATCAAGTGAGTAACAACCAGGATAATCCCTTGTACTTTCCCATTGCTTTTTCCTCCTTTGCTTTCAGGGAAGCTGGGCAGCACCAAGGGTTGATTTTGTCCTGGAAGTCTGCTAATTTCACTACCATTGTTGCTATAGCCTTTTAGGAAGCACTAACATTTTATAATACTAGATTTCCCTCTTTGCTGAAGTGGACACTGCCAGAAGCCTGTGAGGTCTTGGAAACAAGCTAAATGTCTAACAAGAAAGGATGCTAAGTTACGGCATATCCCCAGGTTTAGTATCCCACAAAGGTGATGTTGTAAGAACTGTATTTCTGCTATGGAAAGGTATTCACAAGATAACATCAAATGAAAAAAGAGAATGCATAGAAAAAGCCCATTTTGTTACCTATTTCATATGTCCACATCTAATTGTATGCATAGAAAATAAGTTTAGGGGAGTTCCCGTTGTCGCTCAGTGGGTCAAGAAGCTAATTAGTATCGATGAAGATGCAGGTTTGATCCCTGGCCTCGCTCATTGCCGTGAGCTGTGGTGTAGGTCAAAGATGTAGCTCAGATGTGGCATTGCTGTGGCTGTGGCATACATCACAGATGCAGCTTGGATATGTCATTGCTGTGGCTGTGGCTGTAGCTGGCAGCTTCAGCTCCAATTTGACCCCTAGAGCCTGTGAACTTTCAGATGCCTCAAGTGCAGCCCTAAAAAAGAAAAAAAAAAAAAAAGGTTTAGAAGGAGATGCTGCATAGTGTTAACATTTTCTCTGGGTCTCAGGCTTATGAACCATTTTCATCTTCCTTTTCTACAATGGACATGGCATTACCATAGTATGCATGTCAATAAGATAATAACACCCCTTCCCCATCTCTGACTCCCACTTTTGTTCACATCCCACCATCCTGCACCACAGTAGCTCTCATATATTTTATTTTTCACATTTAAGCCACTAGCAAAATTGGTGTTGCCATCAGAGCACGTGATAATACCACTCAGACTCAGGCTAAGCAGAGAAGGGTCATAATTTCCTCAAAGGCATAAGAGAAAGATTTAGAGATTTAGATTTTAGAATCTAAATAGAGAGATTCAGATTCCCAAATTAGACGCTTTAATGTGGACTTCACTGAAGAAATAAAGGCATCAGTTTATGCTGACATGTCTAAAACAATCCACTAACCTGGCTTGCAAGGACTTTTGAAACAGACACGACATGGGTTCAAACCCTTGATTCTGCCACTAGCTGTGTGATCCAAGGTCACCTTATCTCTTTGGGCTTCAGTTTGTTCATGAATTAATAAATTTCCTTGCAGAGTCTCTATAATAATTAGATGGCAATTATGTACTGATATATAACAGATACTCTCAATAAATGACACTATCATAGTAGGAATATTATGAATAACAATCACTATCCATGTCAGAGACTACTGGTGTGCTCTGTGACGGTATAGGCACTAGCAAAAGTCTCTTAAGATGGCAACACCCATTCACGACTGGACTCAATCTCTGAGAAGTGATACTGCCATTCCTGGACTCCTGCTGGACATAAAGAGCATCTCACTGGCCACTGAATTCTGGTGTCCCATTTCCCTGTATTGGCAACATCAAGACACAGTCCAAAAACAGGTAGTAGTGTGTGTTTAAATCTCTAGCTTATCTCTATGCAGTGAATCCCGGGTACATATGGTACAGAAACTCTACATCTCTCATCTGCCCTCCCAACAACCCTTAATCTTTATGAAAGCCCATGACCTAGTGGCTGCAACAGCACCTCCAATTACCACTTGCTCTACAAATTATGCTTATCATCTGAGGCAAACAATCACAGATAGATGACACAAAACCAATTTGTGAAGGGCAAACTAACTTACCTTGTGTACCAATGTAAGCATTCTTCTGCTTATAGCCATCCATGAAACTGGCATTGATGTAATCTGTCTAATGATAAAAAAGAAACATCATTGGAGCTGTGTGGAATACACCATTTGGGTAGGAAAATGATATACTAGGCAAATGAAACTCAAGGTGTGGATATTCTCTTCTTGTCAGACAGAAAATGAGGATTGAAAAGAGCAATTCAAAACCTCACTTCCAGAGTTCCTGTTGTCGCTCAGTGGTAATGAACCTGACTAGTATTCATGAATATGCGGGTTTGATCCCTGGCCCCACTCAGTGGGTTAGTATCTGGAATTACCGTGAGCTGTGGTGTAGGTCACAGACATGGCCCAGATTCTGCATTGCTGTGGTGTAGGCCGGTAGCTACAGCTCCAATTCAACCCCTAGACTGGGAATTTCCATATGCCGAGGGTGGGACCCTAAAGACAAAAAAAAAAGAAAACTCTTAGAAGAAAACATGATTCTTTGTGACCTTGGGTTAGGCAAAGCCTCTTTAGATATGATACCAAAAGTACAGGTGATAAAGCAAAAAACAGATAAACTGAACTATACTAAAACTAAAACTTTTTTGTTATTGTTGTTTTTTAGGGCCACACTCATGGCATATGGAGATTCCCAGGCTAGGGGTCCAATTGCAGCAACAGCTGCTGGCCTACACCACAGCCATGGCAACACCAGATCCGAGCCGCATCTGCAACCTACACCACAGCTCACAGCAATGCCAGATCCTTAACCCACTGAGCATGGCCAGGGATCAAACCCACAACCTCATAGTCCCTAGCTGGATTCACTTCTGCTGTGCCACGACGGGAACTCCTAAAATTGAAAACTTCTGGAGTTCTCTGGTAGACCACTGGGTTAAGGATCCAGTGTTGTCACTGCTGTGGATTCAGTCGCTGCTGGGACACAGTTTCTATCCCTGGCCCAGGAACTTCCACACAACAAGGAGGCAGGCAAAAAAAACTGGAAACATTTGTGCTTCAAAGGACCCCATCAAGAAGTGAAAAAACAGTAACAATAACAAAAAGTGAAAAAAAAACAACTCACAGGAAGCACACTTTCTTCCCCCCTTTTCTTGGCTGCCCTGCAGCATATGGAGTTCCCAGACCAGGGATTAGGTCTGAGCCACAGTTGAAACCTGTGCTGCAGCTGTGGCAATGCCAGATCCTCAAACCACTGCACCAGTCCGGAGATCAAACCGGCGTCCCAGTGCTGCAGTGATGCCACTGATCCCACTGCACCACAGCAAGTACACCAGAATGCACACATTTGATAAGGGATTTGTACCTAGACTACATAAAGAACTCTCAAAAATAAACAGTAAAAGACCACCCAATTTTAAAATTGGCAAAGGATCAGAATAGCCATTTTTCCAAAGAAGATGTATAAGCACTTGAAAAGTTGCTCAACATCATTACTCATCAAGGAAATACATATCAAAACCACAATGAGATATCACCTCATACCCACTAGAATGCTACAGGTAAAAGACAGATAATAGGAGTTCCTGATGTGGCTCAGTGGTAATGAACAGACTATTCAGGTTCAATCCCTGGCCTTGCTCAGTGGGTTAAGGATCCAGTGTTTCTGTGAGCTACTGTGTAGGTCACAGACAAGGCTTGGATCTCACGTTCCTGTGGCTGTGGCACAGGCTTGCAGCTGCAGCTCCGATTCAACCCCTAGCCTGGGAACTTCCATATGCCTCTGGTATGGCCTTTAAAAGCTAAAAAAAAAAGTACTGGCAAAGATGTGGAGAAACTGAAATACTCATACCCTCCTAGTGGTAATGTAGAATATTAGTCACTTTGAAAAACTGTCTGGCATTTCTTCAAAAGGTTAAAGACAAGCTACTATTAAAATCCAGGAATTCTACTCCCAAAGAAATAAAACCATAGGTCTACAGAAAAACATTAACAAATATTCAGAGCATCACTATTCATAATAGCCAAAAAATGGAAATAACTCAAATGTTTATCACCTAATGAGTGGGTAAATAAAATGTGGTATATTTTCATATAATGGAATATTATTTGGCAATAAAATGAAGTGAAATTTGGCAATAAAAAGAAATGAAATACTGGTACATGCTACAACATGGATGAACCTTGAAAATATGCTGAAAGAAATCAGACACAAAAGGCTATACATCATGAGATTCCATCTATGTGAATTGCCCACAATAGGCAAAAAGAGTAGACAAAAAGTGGGTGGGTCTGAGGGAAATGAGGAGTAACTACCAAAGACGGTGTTTTTTTAGGTGATAAAAATGTTCTAAAGTTAACTGTGGTGACAGTTGCACAACTCTGAGAAGATATATTAAAAAGCACTGAAGCTCCTGCTGTGGTGTAACAGGATCAGTGGCATCTTGGGAGCACTGGGAGGTAGGTTCGATCCCTGGCCTGGCACAGTGGGTTTGCCACAGCTGCAGCTTAGTTCACGGCTGTGGCTGAGATCTGATCCCTGGCCTGAGATCCATATGCCATGGGGCTGCCAAAAAAAAAGCACTGACTTGTACACTTTAAATGAGTGAATTGTATAGTATGTCAATTACATCTCAATACAGCTGTTGTTTACAAAAAAATGGAGTCCATTAGGACTTGCAACATTGCAGCTCAGAACCAAACCAAAAGGGAGTCAAGCCAAGCAATCTGAGCAAGAACATCCTGTCCATGCTGCAACACACAAAAGGCAAAGTGTGAATGGAGAAGAAAGAAAGCTATTCCTGGTATCTAGGACCATCAGCATCATGGGCCAAACACCCAAGCTCAATTACTACCTGAATTAACACAAAGTAAAAGCCACCCAATTTCAGAAGAGTCGCAATAAATAGCTCTTGACTTACTCTCTTCTGCAGGCCTTCTCCCAACTCCCAGTGTCATTCAGTTGTATTTACTTCGACATCTTAGTCATCAGGGAAATTAAATAGGATTTAATCTTTCATTATTTTTATTATATCCCCTCATAAGATATATCTGCCAACATCCTTTAGTCCCAGCTGATAAAAAAGAAAGATGGATGCAGCTACAGTTTCAAGTCATGGTATAACTATGTATCTAGCAGCTCGGATGGATATTAGAGGGTGTGGAGGGTTGCAGGAGGACAAAAGTTTTAAAATTTCAAGAAAAAACTAGGAAAATCTATAGTCCACTCCACTCTACAGAGATCAGAATTACTCCCGATCAACACCTTCTCTGCTGGATTCCAACTCTTGGAGAACAGTTTGAACTGCCAGTATCCTACGGCCACCCTCAGAAGACATCATCTCATGGTCAAACCCATGCTATTTGGATATAAGTCCCTTAGCTAGTCAGTTTACCAAATTATCTTCTCACTAATTATTCAGTTAAGAATTTCTAGCTCTTCTCTCCTCCCACAGCAACTGGTAGTGACCTCATACTTCTAGCATTCTACGCTGACTTGGGATACCTTCACTGAGCTAATGGACCATTTGTGGCAGACTGAGCAAGCTAAAAGGCCTCACTCACTCCCAACCAGGCTTCTCAATCCAGGGCCGACCCATAGTCAGCCAAAACCTACCCTCTGTTAAACCTGGCACATTCAAGTGGTATACTCTGCAAGGCTTAGGTGAGAAGGTACAAAAAAGTACAAAGGATTTATGTGGTACATGCCAATCAACACTATTACATAAGTAACATATAAGCTGTTACTCTTGAGCTACCTTCATGCTTTGGAAATGTCATTTATTTATTTGTTTGTTTATTTATTTATTTATTTTTGCTTTTTATGGCCGCACCTGTGGCATACACAAGTTCCAAGACTAGGGGTCAAATCAGAGCTGCAGCTGCTGGCCTACACCACAGTCACAGCAATTCAGGATCTGAGCCGCATCTGTGACCTGCGCTGCATGCAGCAACGCCAGATCCTTTACCCAATGAGCGAGGCCAGGGATCAAATCTGCATCCTCATGGTTACTAGTCGGGTTCATAACCTGCTAAGCCACAACGGGAACTCTCAAAACATCACCTCTTTAAAGCAGACTTATTTCTTTTTTTTCTTTTTCTTTTTTTTTGCCTTTTCTAGGGCTGCACCCATGGCACATGGAGTTTCCCAGGCTAGGGGTCTAATTGGAGCTGTAGATGCCAGCCTGCTACACCACAGCCACAGCAACACAGGATCCGAGCCACATCTTTGACCTACACCACAGCTCATGGCAACGTCAGATCCTTAACCCACCGAGCGAGGCCAGGGATCGAACCTGCAACCTCATGGTACCTAGTCGGATTTGTTAACCACTGAGCCCCACGATGGGAACTCCAGACTTATTTTATTTTATTTTTTTTCCCACTGTACAGCAGACTTATTTCTTTATAACTAAGGATACCAGCTTTTAGTATCCTTTTCTCTGAGAGCACTGAGAATTAAAATCAGCAATTTCAGAAGAATCACTAGATATTAAAAACTGAAAATGACCTCAGAGATAAAGTGTTGACAAAGGCAAACTGAAATAGCAAGAAGAACCAAAGTAAATACACTATGCTATGGGCCAGGTTCAACAGAAACCTGGGGAAAGAACAGGGGAAAACCAGGGGAAAGAACAATTCACTAACAAGCTGAATCCTCCACTTACTGTGGAAATAAGACTCTGTCAATATGTACAGCAATAAGAGGGACTAGAACTCAAGGGATGATCTTCAGATTAATTACAGGATGACTAGAATAGTATCTTGGTACACCAGAATTCACTCCTTCATTCACAAATAATTTATTGAATGTCCAATAACATGCCAGGCACTGCTCTGTCTCCAAGATATATCCAGCTATCTCTGACTCTAGAGCCTCACCTCAACTCTTACACTCCATTCCTTCAGAGCACATACAAAGACAGTCTCAATAACACTGATAAATTTGCCTTCAGTCAGCCAGACTCATAGCTAGTGCTTCTGTAGGATAATCTTCTAAAAGGATCCTAGACAGGATTATTAATTTATTTTATGTGCTTAAAACAGTAAAGTTAAAAGAGATTAAAACCATGATCCTGGAGTCATGATTCATATATCATACATGCTCATGTACAAGGCAATGGTTTTCCCAAGAATTTTCCTCCAGGAAAAAAAGAGGAGAGATACAACTAGTCTCTGTGCTGTGTGTCATGTTAAAGAGCACTATTTAAACTCCTTTACTGTGAAAAGCAACCTCAATCAGTGCCGGTTTTTTGATGTGTACAGAGGTCTCCAGACAGCATTGTTGTATTGAAGGAAAGAGCAGAAATGTAACACCTATTGAGTTGTTGACCTCAAAATTCTAAGTGTTGGATGTTGCCATAAACAAGTTATATTAAAGAGGACTTTAGGAGTTCCCGTCGTGGTGCAGTGGTTAATGGACCCGACTAGGAGCCATGAGGTTGCGGGTTCAATCCCTGGCCTTGCTCAGTGGGTTAAGGATCTGGCGTTGCCGTGAGCCGTGGTGTAGGTCGAAGATGCGGCTCAGATCTGGCATGGCTGTGGCTCTGGCGTAGGCTGGCATCTACAGCTCTGATTAGACCCCTAGCCTGGAAACTTCCATATGCCACGGGAAGTGGTCCTAGAAAAAGGCAAAAAGACAAAAAGAAAAAAAAAAAGGACTTTAAAAAGGAATAAGTGAATGATTATGCTATAACGGATGCATGCTATACAGGACAAATTAAAAAAAAAAACTGCTAATGTTATGCTAATAGATTTTTCTTATTTAGCATAGACTTTTCATGGAGTTCCCGTCGTGGCACAGTGGAAATGAATCTGACTAGTATCCATGAGGATGCAGGTTTGATCCCTGGCCTCACTCAGAGGGTTAAGGATCTGGAGTGGCTATAAGCTGTGGTGTAGATTGAAGACGCATCTCGCATCTGGCATTGCTGTGGCTGTGGTGTAGACCAGCAGCTACAGCTCCAATTCGACCCCTAGCCTGGGAACCTCCATATGTCATGGGTACAGTGCTAAAAGACAAAAAAAAAGTAAATAAAAATGATATATTCTGGAAATTTATCTTAGATTGACTCAGAAAGTGGCTCAAATGAGCACAAATACACTGATCTTAAAGGTGTGTGCAGAGTTCTCTTGTGCTATAATGGGTTAAGAAACCAGCATTGTCATTGCAGAGGCTTGGGTCACTGCTAAGGTGTGGGTTCAGTCCCTGACCCAGGAACTTCCCTTTCCCCTTTGTTGGAATTGTGGCAAAAGGAAAAAAAAAAAAGTTCATATGAAGTGTTTGAATAACATTTTCATTAAATATCTCTACTAATATATTGTATATAAGCATTTGACCAATTCATCTTCATCCCTAGATATTTATGTATACACTAGTTGTTCAAAATTTTTGTCATATCTTCTAGATGGTAAAATCAGAGGTCACTTTTAATCAGAGTTGCCTTGTACTGCTGCGTATACACTCAGCAATACAGAGAATAATATGACTGACTTTACCGCTGAGGAGTAAAAGGAGAAATAACTGAACATTTAATATTTATCAAGCACCTATAATATACTTGTGCTATCAGCATGTACACAAACTATTTCATTTAATTTCCACTTAGTACTGTGAGATGGGCATATAGGGACTTTCCTATGATAACAGACTAGTATGTAACCTAAAACTCAAACCCTCTATCTCTGGCTTAGAACCCATGATCTTTCTATAGTATTGGTAAGCCTCACTTTGGAAGAGGCTTAACTGTCTCTCCATGCTCCTGAAAAGACAGATTTAACTCTACCTGAGTGTGGCCACTTCGTTTTGTCAGCTTCACTCTAGTTTGGTCCAGGCAGGGTACATCTCCATAGCGGTTTTTCTCTAAGTTTCCTGGAGACCTGAAGGAAATAAAACAAACTAAAATAAAGAAAAAGAAACAGCAACAAGCATTGAAGATGCGGGATTATGGGAATGGAAATGAGGGTAAGGCAGGAGACTGCTATTTATCATTCACTGCTTTTTTCTTTGGTACTATTTGGTTTTGAAAAAAATCACTTACATGTATATTGATTAAAAGTAAAAAATGGGAGCTCCCATCGTGGCACAGTGGAAATGAATCCAACTAGGAACCATGAGGACGTGGGTTTGATCCCTGGACTTGCTCAGTGGGTTAAGGATCTGGTGTTGCTGTGAGCTGTGGTGTAGGTCACAGACACGGCTCGGATCTGGCATTGGTGTGGCTCTGGTGCAGGCCGGAAGCTACAGCTCCGATTCATCCCCTAGCCTGGGAACCTCCATATGCTGCAGGTGGGGCCCTAAAAAAAAGACAAAAATACAAAAAATAAGATAAAGTAAAATAAAATAAAAGCAAAAAATGGAGTTCTGGCTCAGTGGAAACGAATCTGACTAGTATCCATGAGGACGCAGGTTTGATCCCTGTTCTCACTCAGTGGGTTAAAGATCCGGCATTGCTGTGAACTGTGGTGTAGTCGCAAATGCAGCTCAGATACGGCATTGCTGTGGTTGTGGTGTAGGCTGGCAGCTGTAGCTCTGATTCAACCCCTAGCCTGGGAATTTCATATGCCATAGGTGCGGCCCTAAAAAGACAAAATAAAATAAAATAAAAGCAAAAAAAAAATTATAAAGACCACCCATATAAAGTAATACTCTATATTGTTTATGGGTATGAATACATGTAACAGTATAAACAAAACAGTCTGGAAGGAAACATACCACATTCATACTAGTGGCTGCTTCTGGGGAGTAAGAGTTGATGGTGAGGATTAGAGGGAATTTCAACCACACAATTAATTCTTTCTTCTATATAATAAAAAAGATGAAGCAAATACAAGAATATTAAAAAAACTAGCAGTACTAATTCTGATGATAGGAAACAGTTGTTTGTCATGTTATACTCTGTGCTTTTTCATATTTAAAAAAAATTCCCTCGAAGTTCTCACTGTGGCTCAGTGGATTAAGAAACCAACCAGTATCCATAAGGATGTGAATTTGATCCTTGGCCTCACTCGTGGGTTAAGGCTCTGGCATTGCCACAAGCTTTGGCATAGGTCACAGATGCGGCTTGGATCCCTCGTGGCTATGGTTATGGCTGTAGTGTAGGCCTGCAGCTACAGCTCCAATCTGACTCCTAGCTTGGGAGCTTCCATATGCCAGGGATGCAACCTGAAAAAGACAAAAAAAAAAAAAAAACCCTCATAAGCCCAGCTGATAGTTTATAAGGTTCCAAGGACAATTCCTTTTTTTTTTTCAGGCTGCACTTGAGGCACGTTGAAGTTCCCTGGCTAGGGGTCAAATCGGAGCTGCAGCTGCCAGCCTATATCACAGCCATAGCAACGCCAGATCCAAGCCGTACCTGCGACCTACACCACAGCTCATGGCAACACCAGATCCTTAACCCACCACGCCAAGCTGCAGCTGCAGGCCTGCACTGCAAGGCCAGGGATCAAACCCACATCCTCATGGATAGTAGTTGGGTTCATTACCGCTGAGCCACAACAGAACTTCAGAGGAATATTCTTTTAGACCAATGCTAATGAAGCAACTGGATATCCATAGGGAAAAAACACAACTGAATATCAACCTAAACCTTACACCTATACAAAAATTAATTCAAGGAGTTCCCGTCATGGCTCAGTGGTTAGCAAATCCAACTAGGAACCATGAGGTTGCGGGTTCGGTCCCTGCCCTTGCTCAGTGGGTTACGAATCCGGCATTGCCATGAGCTGTGGTGTAGGTTGCAGACAAGGCTCGGATCCTGCGTTGCTGTGGCTATGGCGTAGGCCGGTGGCTACAGCTCCAATTAGACCCCTAGTCTGGGAACTCCATATGCCGTGGGAGCGGCCCAAGAAATGGAAAAAAGACAAAAATAAATTCAAAATGGATCACGAACTTAAATCTAAAACATTTGGGGGAAAAAGTAAGAAAAATCTTTGGATTCTGGGGCTAGGCAATGTGTTCTTTGACTTGACACTAAAAGCATGATTCAGAAAAGGAAAAACTGACTAAAGGAAATTCATCAAAATAAACTTATACTTCACAAGAGACCCAGAAGGAGATGAAAAGAAAAGCTATAGTCCAGAAGAAAGTATATGCAAATAATGCATCCAATAAACAACCAGTATAACAACAAAGAACTAAATCTAGAATACAAAGAACTCTTAAACCTCAACAGTTTAAAAATCCCAAATAGAAAATGGGCAGGAGTTTCCACTATGGCACAACAGGTTAAGGATCAGGCACTGTCTCTGCAGTGGCACAAGTTCAATCCCTGGGTGCAGCAGGTTAAAGATCCTGTGTTGCCCAGCTGTGGTGTAGGTCGCAGCTGTGGCTTGGATCCAATCCCTAGCCCAGGAACTTCCATATGCTGAAGCTGTGGCCAAAAGGTAAAAAGAAACAAAAGAAAATGGGCAAAGACATTTTACAAAGAGTATATACAGATAGTAACTAAGCACATGAAAAGATGCTCAACATCATTAACTAGTAGGAAAACGTAAATTAGAACTATACTTTTAATTTTAATTTAGGGATCTTATTACACACCCATCAGAAAACAGTGACTACATCCTCACCAGGATGAAATGGTGAGGATGAAAATGGATCATTCATACACTGCTGGGAAGGATGCAGAATGGTACAGTTGGGCAGTTTTTCATAAAACTAAACAGTTACTGTATGACCTAGAAATCCCACTCTTGGACATTTATCCCTGAGAAATGGAAACTTATTTTCACACAAAACCTAGACACAAATATTCATAGCAGCTCTATTTATAATACCCAGAGACTGGAAACAACCCAGATGTTCTCTAACAGGTAAACAAAATATAGTACACCCATACTATG
Source organism: Phacochoerus africanus (assembly GCF_016906955.1). Classification (NCBI taxonomy): domain Eukaryota; kingdom Metazoa; phylum Chordata; class Mammalia; order Artiodactyla; family Suidae; genus Phacochoerus; species Phacochoerus africanus. Next base: position 59,391,823 of record NC_062552.1, on the reverse strand, counting down.
GAATATTACTCAGCAATTAAAAGGAACAAACTTTGATAATAATAACAACCTGGGGCACTCTCCAGAGAATTACACTGTGTGAAAAAAAGGCAGTCCCCAAGGGGTTACATACAGTATGATAGCATTTATATAATAACATTCTTAAAATGGCAAAATTATAGTAATGGAGAACTGATTAGTGGTTGCCAATGGTTAGGGACGAGGAGGGGTGGAATGGAGGTATTTGGTTATGGAATTCTATATTTTGATGGTGGTTTTCTTTTGCTTTTTCGTTTATGTTTGTTCCTTGATTCGATTTTTAGGGCCACAGGTGGGGCATATGGAAGTTCCCAGGCTAAGGGTTAAATCAGAGCTACAGGTGCTGGCCTACATCACAGCCATAGCAACATAGGATCCTAGCTGCGTCTGTGACTACACTACAGCTTACGGCAACGCTGGATCCTTAACCCACTGAGAGAGGATGGAAACCGCATCCTCATGGATACTAGTTGGATTCATTTTCGCTGAGCCACGACAGGAACTCCCTTGGTGGTGGTTTTTTATACACAAACTTACGCATGTGATAAAAACTGCAAAGAACTAAATACACACACACAAACTAAAACTAGGGATATCTGAAAAATGTTGGTGGACTGTTGTTGGCTGTGATACTACACAAAACTTTTGGAAGATATTACCATGGGATAAATGTGGAAAGGGTACACATGATTTCTCTGTATTATTTCTTATAAATGTATGTGAATCTATAATTATCTCATTATAAAAAGTTAAGCTATAAAAAAAATAATTTGAAAGAATGGTGTAGGGGAGAAAAAAAAGGGAAAAAGTCTCTTAGTCCATGGGCATCCTGGACAACGGTGAATACTCTGACATGTACTCTAAAACCTAGAATTCCAGTGGAAACAGTCTGTTCTGTGTATGTATTTCTACTGGAACTTGGTGAAAGACAGAAGCCTAAAGCTGCTGAAGATTCTGGATTCTAACTCCTGAAGTGGAATGTTTCCATTCATATACTTGAATAAAACTTTAAAAAAATAAAAAAGAAATAAAGAGGCAGATGTTCCCTTTGGCACAACAAGTTAAGAATCCAGCATTGCCGCAGCTGTGTAGCAGGTCACAACTGAAGCATGGGTTGGATCCCTAGCCTGGGAACTTCTACATGCTGTGGCATGACTAAATAAATAAATAAGAAAGACTGGGAAGTTCTTCCCATAGGACTGGGATGTATTCTCTGATTATAACATGATAGCTGGCTTGAGTGATGCAGAGGACAATTCAAACCCACTATTTTTTTTCCAGCTATACCTGAAGCATGCAAAAGTTCCCAGGCCAGGATGGAATCCATGCCACAGCAGTAACTAAAGGCACATCAGTGAGAACCCTGGATCCTTACCCCACTGAGCCACCAGGGAACTCCTCCAAACCTACTTTTGTTACAGGGGGGAAGGGGAATTGTGGTAGAAGTGACACCTCAAGGACCCCTCTGCAGAAGCACCCAGAGCAGGTCAGGAATCCCCAGGATAAGTGTGCATCCTCTGCTACAGCTAGGAAAAAGCTTTAGATGCATATAGGGGTGTTGAATTGGTAAGGAAGACACAGTTGTGTGGGAGAAGAGACTATTCTCCCCAAATGATATATGCTCTGCTCTCTTTTTTCTCTATTTTCCTCTCCATTATTCTTCTGCTTATTGATTTTTTTTCCCTCAATTGCTTCTTTTATTTCCTTTACCTACTTCCTATCTCATTATTTTTCCTCTTTCCTCACTCCCTGCATATCTTCTTTACAGCACACTGACTAAACTGGATATGAATTTTAAGGGGAGGAGTTCCTGTCGTGGCTCAGTGGTTCATGAACCCGACTAGCAACCATGAGGAAGCAGGTTCAATCCCTGGCCTCGCTCAGTGCGTTAAGGATCTGGCGTTGCCATGAGTTGCGGTGTAGGGCACAGACATGGCTCGGATCTTGTGTTTCTGTGGCTGTGGCAAAGGCTGGCAGCTGTAGCTCTGATTAGACCTCTATCCTGGGAACCTCCATATGCCAAGGGTGAGGCCCTAAAAAAAAAGCCAAAAAAAAAAAAAGAATTTTAAGGGGAAAAATGTACCACAGAATCATTTCTCCTAAAACATTAAAGCTACAAAAGAGTAAGTGGATATCAGTGAGTCTAATATCAAATACAACAGGTAAATGGAGGTACAAAGAAGGGATATACCCTGGGTAAGTCATCGGGGGAGCTCTGGCTAAGCTGAAACTTGAGCCTAGGACCAATTGGGGAGAGATTCCTTAATTTTCAACAAACAGATCTTAAAACTTGAAAGAAAAAAAAAATTTCTGCTGTAGCCAATGAAAACATGCTAAGATAAAGGAGAGTAGCAGTTAAAAATGATCAATGCTCTACTGCCAATAATAATTGTCAAGTAGTTATAAATCAGTTACAGAATTTAGGTAGAAGGAAAATCCCACAATACTAATTCCTAAAGACAACTCTTCTCTCTTACTGAGAGTGGATTATTTTAAATGTATTAGCACCCCTCCTTACAAAGTGATGTAATACTAAAAATGCTCTAGGGAGAAACTGCCCAAGTGGAAGGACCAGAGATCACACAAGGACAAGAATAGATAGTCTACCTTTTTGATCCTAGGTCAGGAAAATATCAAAAATGTTTTCATTGGTACAGAGTTACTGCTGGTACCAAAGACTTCCAGAAATTTCAGAGCACAGGCTCTTGGCAACAAGCACAAAGAGGTGCCTCTTTCTAGATGAGAGAAACCATCATCTAAGTGAGAGGGATGCTCCTTAACATCACCTTACGGAAGAGTCTCTTTTAAGGAGGTGAGGTGTGGAAGGAGTTGTGCCAATGCATGCCAGAAGCACCCTGGCAAGTGATCACTGGCCTCAATCTTCTCTACTTACATGGAACAGTGGAAAGTGCCAACAGGGTTCTCACGACGGATGTCTTCATACTCTTCATATATACCCCGCTTCTGCCTGGTACTAACATAGTCCATCAACTCCTGGATGGTCATGGCATGGGGATCTGGAACATGCACTGAGTCCCAGTCTAAGGCTGGCGGGAGGGAGAATAAGATGATCTCATCAAAGGGATCTGGGTGGCCATTCATCTGGGATAGAAACTGGAAATTCCAAGTGGCAAGGTCGATTTTGACATATCCACCCAGGTTTTCTGGAAGGCACTCCCTGGGAAGGTGCTGGGTGACCTCAGACGTCTTTAAAATCTGAATCTGAAAGGCCAGGAAAAACCATGTGAGTATGTGGGGAGGGAGGGGAACATACAGATAGTCAAGATAAAGAACAAAAGTGCTTTGGAGAATGAAATAAGATTTGCTTGCAACACCTGGTATATTTGTAAAAGAAGCAGACTGCTGCATTTCATCTGTTTGGGACTGAAGTCCTATGAATTTCTCAGAAAAGGTTTGACTTCCCAGAATGCATTAGTCAATTCATTCCTGGAATTAGGGTCCCTGTTATATACCTTATATAAAGGTAGGTAGGTATAGTGAACAAAGCCTTTATACTGTTTATAAGACTTTCCAGTACTCTCACACAGGTAACCACCTCTTTGTTTTCTTTCCTTTTTTGGCTGTACTTGCAGAATGTGGAAGTTCCACAGCCAGGGATCAAATCCAAGCTGCAGGAGCGAGCAATACCAGATCCTTAAACCCACTACGCCAGGCCAGGATTGAACCCGCACCACCACAGAGACGATGCCAATTCTTAATTGGCTGTGCCACAGCAGGAACTCCATTACTTGCCTTTTTGACAACTAATGATGCAAAGGAAGTGGTTATTTTTGTCAACTCCATACTAAGGCAACCAATTCTAAGCTTGTTAGTTTGTGCTTTACTCACAGCTAGGTATGGATGTTCTCAGAGATAGGTTTCTTTTTTTTTAATTTATTTTTTTTGTCTTTTTGCTATTTCTTGGGCCACTCCCGTGGCATATGGAGGTTCCCAGGCTAGGGGTCGAATCGGAGCTGTAACCACCAGCCTACACCAGAGCCACAGCAACGCGGGATCCGAGCCGTGTCTGCAACCTACACCACATCTCACGGCAACACTGGATCGTTAACCCACTGAGCAAGGGCAGGGACCGAACCCGCAACCTCATGGTTCCTAGTCAGATTCGTTAACCACTGCACCACAATGGGAACTCCCCTCAGAGATAGGTTTCTATGAAAGCAAGACAAGGCCAGCCACCGAGAGGCAGTGTAGCCCAGGAAAAATGCTGAAGAAGTAACTGTAATACCTAATTTCACCCTCTGCTTAGACACAGTCATATTGGACAAAACAAGCCTAGTTGGTTCTCATGTGGAATAGGAATGTTTCCCTCGCTTGCTGCTGCCTCTTCCTCAAATGCCCACTTTACCTCTTTGGCCTCTTCCAAGCTCAGTTTATAGTTTACCTCTTCTCTGAAGCCCCCACTAACTGTCCAAGGCAACATTCTTCTCTGTTCCTGCAGAACCACAGTCCTCTGCATATGTCTGTGTTCCCTTTCAGGACCATGAGTTCCTCAAGAGTAAGGACCATTTCACTCAACTATTAATTTCCAGAGCCCAGAGCCTGGACTGTAAAAGTGCTCAATGTAGTTTGAGTTTACACATGCATGTATACTTGTATATAATTCATTTTTCTTTTTACCTTTTTTTTTTTTTTTTTTTTGTCTTTTTAGGGCCGCACCCATGGTATATGGAAGTTCCCAGGCTAGGGGTCTAATTGAAGCTACAGCTGTGGGCCTACACCACAGCCACAGCAACACCAGAGCTGAGCTGTGTCTGTGACCTACACCACAGCTCACGGCAATGCCGGATCCTTAACCCACTGAGTGAGGCCAGGGATCGAACTCTCAACCTCATGGTTCCTAGTTGGATTTGTTTCCACAGCACCACAACAGGAACTCCAATACTTGTATATAATTCAAATGTAAGAACCTGTCTAAGCAGTCCTCTCAAAGAGTTGTCTTAGGAAAGACCTCTTCTACTGGGGGTCAATAGGTCCCTAAGTAGCTTCCACAAAACCAAATGGCTTTAGTTTCCCCTCTCCAACCTAGGTGGTCTCAGCTACAAAGATATGAAAGATAGGTACTGTTATTACTCATATAATCACCTAATCTCACACTAAGAAACCCAACAGTGTTATTACCTTGTTTCATTATATCAATGTTTCATATGCCCTTTAAGGGTAAGAAATGAGTGAATAAATGATTGAAACCACAATCTTTCAGTCCTGGAATACTCAAGGAATGATAATGGCATTAAGATAACTTTAGAGAACACTTTTGAAGCTTTAAGAAGCTACAAGTTGTTTTAAGAGAAAATGCCAGGAATAGATATAGTCTGAGACTCTCCTCCACTACCCTGGAATGATATTTCCAGCTGAACAAATTCAAACACCAGTTCGACTGATGCAATTGTATTAGAAATTGTTAAATATTAAACACCTGTAGAGCACAAGACTAAATTTTGAAAGAAGTTGCTATCTCTAGGTTCTATCAGTACTATCTGCATGCAAGGTGCTATAGAGGGGAAGTACCCAAATTAAGTTTAGGTCCTAACTTCAAGGAACTTGCAGCCTGTACTGAACTGAGTAAAGAATAAAACAGAGAATATAAGTGAATGGACTAACAGAAGCAAAAAGCATTCTAGGAAACAAGCCAGGAAGGTTTTTTGAAGGCGGAATATTAATTGGCAAGTATCAGCACTATAGATGGTAACGTATCTATCCCACCTCCAAATAAAATAAAAGTCAGCTTGCCTTACCCTCTCCCGGACTTTGTCCTTCAGAAGGAGGCTGATGATGGAGTAGGGCACTCGGAACCAAATGGGTGCCCCCACAATCAGCACTTTCTTCAAACGAGCTGGAAAAGCTCCCTGCGGAGAATACATACAAGGATTTAAAGATACCAACCAGGGCTCTGCAACAGTGCTTAATGGGACCTGTGACTGTTCCAAGTCCAAAGTTTAGGTTTTCTGCTCTTCTTCCCATTCTTAACCAGAAGAGGGAGTCTACAGCCTAATTCAAGTTTCACTTCAGTAGCCAGAGAAAAAGTTTTCTGAGAGAAATTAAAAGCTGATTCACCTTTGGAGTTCCCGTCGTGGCACAGCAGAAACGAATCCGACTAGGATCCATGAGGTTGCAGGTTTGATCCTGGCCTTGCTCAGTGGGTTACAGATCTGGCATTGCTGTGCCTGTGGTATGGCTTGCAGCTGTAGTTCTGATTCCACCCCTAGCCCGGGAACCTCTATATACCGCAGGAGCGGCCCTAAAAGTTAAAAAAAAAAAAAAAAAGCTGATTTACCTTTAAAAGTAATGATGTTATGGAGGAATAGATGGGGGACACCTCAGAATTATAAATGAGTGTGCTGGAATTCCCATGTTTAAAAGCGTGGGCTTTGAATTATTTGATCTGGACCCATTTAATGACTGAGAAAGAGTTCAGTAATTTTAGCTAACTAGTAAGAGATACCCTAAAAATTATCAAGTCTTCCTGAAGATCTGAAAGAAGATCTTGAAGGAAATTTTGATAAGAAATGAGTATTTCCTTACCCTTTTTCTGTGATTATAATTCCCTGATCATGTTAAATCTCTATGATTTTTACTGTCAGCACAGTGCTGCACTTTCAAACAAAAACTTTTTTTTTTTTCCTGAGCCAGCAGCATGTGGAAATACCCAAGCCAGGGATCAAGTCTGCACCATAGCAGTAACCAGGGCCACAGCAGTGCAAGGCTGGATCCTTAACCCACTGAGCCACCAGGGAACTCCTTCAAATAAGCTCTGACTTATGAAATAAATAACCAAAATTAAAAGAGAAAGTAATGACGTTATGTTCTTGTCAAAATAATCTTTAAGGATCAAAACTACTATGATTTTTCTTGTAAGCATATCTGTGTGCATTCTTAAGCTCTATTAAAACTTTAAGGAACAATGATATCACTTATATGTGGAATCTAATAGAAAATGATATAAAACTTACTTTAAAAACAGAAAGAGGGAGTTCTGGCTGTGGCACAGCAGAAATGAATCTGACTAGTATCCATGAGGATGCCAGTTTGATCCCCGGCCTTGCTTAGTGGGTTAAGGATCCGGCATTGCCTGTAAGCAGTGGTGTAGGTCACAGACACAGCTCAGAACCTGAGTTGCTGTGGCTGTGATGGAGGTTGGCAGTTGTAGCTCTGATTCGACCCCTAGCCTGAGAACTTTCATATGGTGCAAGTGTGCCCCCCACCAAAAAAAAAAGACCCAAAAACCCAAAAAACAGAAAGAAAGTCACAAATTTCAAAACCAATCATATGATCACCATAAGTGAAACTGTTGGGGGAAGGGAAGAATTGGGAGGGTGGGAATAACATATACACACTATTGTATAAGATAGGTGATTAATGAGAACCTACTGCATAACAGGAAAATCTACTCAATAGATTGAAAAAAAAAAAAGAAATACAAAAGACAAATAATTTGAAAGACATAATAAGACCTTTAAAATAATCCACAAAACAAAACACAGCATTCCTGGATAGGAGAAGATAATGCTGTAAAGATGTTTATTCTCCATAAATTATCAATTCATTATATCCAAATAAATGCTTTGTTAGAACTTGACTGAATGATTCCTAAGTCCATCTAAGCAAAAGATGAGAACTTTATTTTTTTTGTCTTTTTAGGGCAGCAACTGTGACATATGGAAGTTCCCAGGCTCGGGGTTGAATTGGAGATGCAACTACCTGCCTACCCCACAGCCACAGCAATGCCAGATCTTAGCTGCGTGTGTGACCCACACCACAGCTCACAGCAATGTCAGATCCTTAACCCAATGAGCAAGGCCAGGGATTGAACCCACATCCTCATGGATACTAGTCGGATTCGTTACTGCTGAACCACAAGGGGAACTTCCGAGATGATAATTTTTAAAAATATTTTTTCATCAGATTTACAATTTTGAAAAAGTGGTTAACTCTGGGGAATGGCATTGGAGTGTTTGAGGGAGGGGTCAGAGACTTTTCCTTGAATTACATTTTAATTGCTTTTAAAAATTTTTTAAATTAATTATACAAGTTTCTGCTGTGAGGTGTTCCTGTTGTGGCTTAGTGAATTAAGACCCCAGCTAGTATGTGTGAGGATTCAAGTTCAATCCCTGGCCTGCCACAATGGGTAAAAAGATCCGGCATTGCTGCAGCTGTGGAGCAGGTCGCAACTGCAGCTTGGATTCAATCCATGGCCCCGGAACTTTCATTTGGCAAGGGTAAAGCCATTTAAAAAAAGAAAGAGGAGTTCCCTTCGTGGCACAGTAGAAACGAATCCGACTAGGAACCATAAGGTTTTAGGTTTGAACCCTGGCCTCGCTCAGTGGGTTAAGGATCTGGCATTGCCATGAGCTGTGGTGTAGGCCGCAGATGCGACTCGGATCCCGCGTTGCTATGGCTCTGGGGTAGGCAATCGGCTACAGCTCTGATTAGACCCCTAGCCTGGGGACCTCCACATGCCATGGTACAGCCCTAGAAAAGTCAAAAAAAAAAAAAAAAAAAGAAAGAAAGAAAAGAAAAGAAAAAGAAACACTTACTGATATTAAACATGAAAATATGTTAAGGTTCATCAGTAATAAGGAAACTCCAAGTAAAAACATGAATATGATTAAAATTCAAATAATCAATGTTGATGAGAGTTAGGTAAGAGAGGGTGTTGATGGGAGTGTAAATTTGAACTAAGTTTTTAGAGGACTATTTGGTGATATTTATTAAAACTTAAAATGTGTGTATATTTTGACTCTACCAATCTGTTTATAGCAATTTTTCCTTAAGAAATAATTGGTCAAATACACAAAAATGAATGTAAAATGATGTTCATTAAAATCTTTATAACACACACAAAAAGGCATAAACTTCACTTTTTCTGCTTGGCGTTATCTACAAAAGGAATACTCTGAAGCCATTAGAAAAAAAAAGTAAGCGGAGGAATTCCTGCTGAGGTGCAACAGGATCTATGGTATCTTGGGAGTACTGAGACGATGGTTTGATCCCTGGCCCGGCACAATGGATTAAGAATCTAGCACTGCCACAGCTGCAGCTTAGTTTGCAACTGCAGCTAGGATTTGATCCCTGGCCCAGGAACTCCATATACCGCAGTCAAAAAAGAGAAAAAAGCAAAAATGAGCTAAGAGCTATTGTGTATTGACACAGAAAGATGATAAAGATACATTATCTGTAAAAAATGGCAAGTTACAACTATTGGATGAAGCACCACTCCATATTTGTAAAGAAAAAAAAATCCTCATTCTGTGTGGGTACACAATACATTTATACCTACATATTTTTAAAAAAGAAAATCAATGCGTTTTTTCTTATTTTGGCTGTACCCACAGCATGTGGAAATTCCTGAGCCAGGGATCAAAACCATGCCATAGCAGTTACAACACTGGATCCTTAATCCACTGAGCCACCAGGGAACTCCCCTACACATACATTTTAAAAGCCTGGACATATACACCCCAAGTTCTTTATATTGATATCTCTAAGGGGTAGAATTATAAACATTATCTTAGCTCTGTTACTTAATAGTTGTACTGCCTTCACCAAATTCTTAAATTCTCTAGGTCCAAGTTTCTAGATCTATAAAATGAGGATAGTAATAGCCATCATATCCCATAGAAGTGATGTTAACACACTTGAGTTTTAAAGCATGAAAAGAAGTTGGAACAGTATGCAAAGCATTCAGTAAGTGTTACCAAATATTACTTTATAAATGTCTACATTAATGAATTTTCTTTTTTTTTCTTTTTTCTTTTTACAGCCATAGGTGAGGCATATGGAAGTTCCCAAGTTAGGGGTAGAATCAGAGTTGCAGCTGTAGGCCCACACTACAGCCACAGCAATGCCAGATCCTTAACCCACTGAACAAGGCCAGGGATCGAACCTGAATCCTTACAAAGACTACAGTGAGTTCTTAACCTGCTGAGGCACTCCTAATAAATTTTCTTAACCAATATATTTTGGCCATGTACTCCATAATCAGAAAAATAAAGATTTACCCTTCAGGGGAGTAAATTCCACATTGTCAAGTAAAGATATGTTCCACACTCTTTGGTTTAAATGGTTCATCTAAAACAATAACTAAACAGTTAAGAATCCATATGATGGAGCTAAAGAGACAAAATGGCTAAGTAGAAGGACTTGAGCTTGACCCCTCTACATAAACACCAAAATCACAACTAACATCAATAAAAAAGATATTCTACACCCAAAGATAAAGAAAAAGCCACAATGGAGAGGCACCTTTGCAATATAACCAAATCCCATACCCACTGGGTGGGAGACCTACAAACTGGAAAATAATTATATGGCAGAGGTTCTCCCACAGAAATGAGTTCTGAGCCCCATGTTAGGGACCCCAGCCTGGGACCTCAGCATTGGGAGGAAGAACCCCCAAAGCACTTGGGTTTGAAGGCCAACAGGGCCTGAATACAGGAGCTCCACAGGACTGGGGGAAACAGAGACCTCACTCTTGGAGGGCCTAAACAAGGTTTCACATGGGACTCAAGGCAAAGAAGTGACTCCGTAGGAGCCTGGGCCAAACCTACCTGTGGGTCTTAGAGGGCCTCCAGGGGAAGTTTGGGTTAGCTGTTGTTCGCTGTGGGGGCAAGAACACTGGGTAACAGAGGCCCCAGTGAATATTCATCAGCATGAGCTCACCCGGAGATCATCATTTTGGAACAAAGACCTGGCCCCACCCAACAGCCAGCAGGCTCCAGGACTGGGATGCCTCAGGCCCAATCACCAACAGGGTGGAAACACAGTCCCCCATCAGCAGACAAGCTGCCTAAAGTTGTTCTAAGCCCAGAGCTGCCCCTAAACACACCCCTTGACCTGACCCTACCCACGAGAGGGACAAGATCCAGCTCTACCCACTAGTGGGCAGGCACCAGTCCCTCCCACCAGGAAGCCTGAAGAAGCCCCTGGACCAACCTCATCAGAGGGCAGATACCAGAAGAGGAACTACAATCCTGCAGCCTGCAGAACAGAGATAACAGACACAAAAAGTTAGATGATATGAGATGGTAGAGAAATATGTTCCAGGTGAAGGAACAAAACCCCAAAAAGAACACCTAAGTGAAATAGAGAGAGGCAATCTATTTGAAAATGAATTCAGAATAATGACAGTAAAATTGATCCAAGATCTTGGAAAAAGAATGGAAGCACAGACCAAGAAGATACAAGAAATGTTTTACAAAGAGCTATAAGATTTAAAGAACAAACAAAGTGAGTTGAACAATACAATAATTGAAATGAAAAATACACTGGAAGGAATCAATAGCAGAATAAATGAGGTAGAAGAGCAAAAAAGTGAGCTTAGTGCTCGCTTCAGCAGCACATATACTAAAATTGGAATGATACAGAGAAGATTAGCATGGCCCCTGCGCAAGGATGACACACAAATTCGTGAAGCGTTCCATATTTTTAGATACTCATGTTGCAACAGAAGAAAGGCTGGGGGAAAAATGTAATTGTAATGTATACATGTAAGGATAACCTGACCCCCTTGCTGTACAGTGGGAAAATAAAAAAAAATTTTTTAAATAAAAAAAAATAAAAGGAAAAAAAAAAGTGAGCTTAAAGACAGACTGGTGGAAATCACTGCCACAGAATAGGATAAAGAAAAAAGAACAAAAAAAGAAATGAGGACAGTCGAAGAGACCTCTGGGACAACATTAAACATACTAGCATTCACACTATAGGGGTCCCAGAAAGAGAAGAGAGAATAAGCCTGAGGATATATTTGAAGAGATAATAGCCAAAAACTTCCTGAATGTGGGAAAGAAAACACTCACTCAAGCCCAGGAAGTGCAGAGCCCAAATAGGATAAACACAAGAAGGAACACACCAAAACACCTTTAATCAAACTGACAAAAATTAAAGACAAAGAGAAAATATGAGGCTGGACTGACAGGAAGTGGTAAGCAGCTGGCAAGTGCCTTTATAATGGTCCTAACGCTGTTTGATACAGATGAATATAGACTTCCCATTTGGAAATCTTACTTATATCAATTGTAATAGGAAGCCCTTCACCGTCAAAGAATTACCTATACTAATGAGGTAGAAAACAGACCAAAGAATTATGAAAGAGAATTTCATGGTATGAAATTCAAACAAAGTGAGTTGAACAATACAATAATTGAAATGAAAAATACACTGGAAGGAATCAATAGCTATACTAGCTTGTCTGCTTCAAAGAGCAGACCAGCTCTTGAATGTAGCTGAAAGGAGTTATTTCATTGGGAAAGCCAGTGTTAGCCAGGAACCTACACTTTAGCTTTAAGATGTGGAAGTCAGGGAGTTCCCATCGTGGCACAGTGGTTAACAAATCCGACTAGGAACCATGAGGTTGCGGGTTCGGTCCCTGCCCTTGCTCAGTGGGTCAAGGTTCCGGCGTTGCCGTGAGCTGTGGTGTAGGTCGCAGACGCGGCTCGGATCCTGCGTTGCTGTGGCTCTGGCGTAGGCTGGCAGCTACAGCTCCGATTAGACCCCTAGCCTGGGAACCTCCATATGCCGAAGGAGTGGCCCAAGAAATGGCAAAAAGACAAAAAAAAAAAAAGATTTGGAAGTCAAACCAGATACTTCAGGCTCTACTATGATGGAAAGCACTTCACTGGGGAGAAGAGCTTTGAGTCCATCCATGATCTGATGACTGATGGATTGATTGTTCTCTATATTGATATTGAAACTAAGTCAGCAGGATACATTGCCAAAATCATGAGAAACCCAATTTCTGAGCACACAGGACACACAACCTTAAACAGAGGGCCAGCACAGCAAAAACATACACCAGTCCTGAAAGAGACGCATGATGAGAAAGACTCTATAGGCCAGGATGGGGTATCAGAGAAAAGGTTGACAGCACTTGTTAGAAGAGCAACTCTGAAAGAAAATGAGCAAATTCCAAGACAGGTTCACAGTTTCAGAGTCCATAAATACAGAGGGCCACACTGGTATGAATACTATGCCAGCTTCATGTTAGGGCTCATTGCTTAGGGAGTGAAATGTACAGATTGTGGTTTGAATGTTTATAAGCAGTGTTACAACATGGTCCCAAATGACTGTAAGCCAGACTTGAAACATGTCAAGAAGGTGTACAGTTGTGACCTTATGACATTTGCAAAAGCCTACACCGCTAAGCAGGCCATGGTGGTGGACATACGCATCAAGGAAATTGAATCTCGAGATTTTAATTCTGAAGGACTGCATGGTATATCAGGATTTAGTGACCTAATTAAAAATGTCAAGATGGTTTTTGACAGAGATGATGAGAAAGCAGGTATTTCTGTGAACGTGTGTGAAGATTCAACATTATCACTGGTGTGCTAAAACTGTACTTCAGGGATTTACCAATTGCACTTATCACATATGATGCCTACCCTAAGAAGCTTTGATTTGACCCCTAGCCTGGGAATTTCCAAATGCCAAAGGCGTGTCCCTAAAAAGAAAAAATAGAAAAGAAACACTTCATGAAGCACTGAAACCACTGCATCGGCTCACTGCAAAACCTTCTGGTACCTCATGGTGCATCTGAAGAGAGTGACCCTCCATGAAAAAGAGAATCTGATGAATGCAGAGAGCCTTGGAATTGTTTTCAGTCCAACCCTCATGAGATTTCCAAAACTAGATGGGATAACTACACTGAACAATATACAATATCAGAGACTACTTATAATCAGTAGAATTACTAATCAAAATTAAGATATTTTAAAATTTTAGTTTGAAGGAAAAAAGAAATGTTTTGCAGATGAAGGAATGTTTAAAGTAATTTAATGGGCTATTATAGCTGAACTATTTCTCAGTTAGAAGTTTGGGCATACAATAAGATTAAAATGAAGGAACTTTCTATTTTTCTTTTTCTTAGCATCATTCGGCTATCATAAAACTGTGAAAACACACTTTCCAGTTCTAGTAATTCTGCGTATTTATCATGTTAAGATAAACTCAAACTACTGCAATGATTATTCCCGTTTGGCAAAAAAAACATACAAAGGAGACACCAAGCCTGCACTACTCCTTCATCCTAGGTCACCTGAGGTTGTAATTCAGCATGTTTCACAGAGTAAATTTGTCATGACTCTGCTTTCAAGTCCTATATCACTGGTTTCTGATGCTTATAAAAATGCACACAAATGGATCAAACAGCCCCTCTGGCTACTGTACTGCCAAAGACTATATAACATACTACGTTTTTCAAATGCTTTATTTCTGGTTTCTCTTAGTTCTCCAACATAGTAGTTTCTTTCCAGCAAAAGCAATATTTGGAGTTCCTATCATGGCTCAGTAGTTAACGAACCCAACTAGTATCCATGAGGACATAGGTTTATGTCCTCACTCAGTGGGTTAAGGATCCCATGTTGCTGTGAGCTGCAGTGTAGGTCACAGACGTGGCTCAGATACCACTTTGCTGTGGCTATGGTGTAGGCTGGTGGCTACAGCTCCAGTTCGACCCCTAGCCTGGGCGCCTCCATATGCCATGGGTGCAGCTCTAAAAAGACACACACAAAAAAAAGAGAAATATGTTTCAGATTACTTTAGTAAATTATTTATACCAATAAAAAAAAGTATGATGCAGAGCATCTTCTGTTAAATTACTATTGGTTTTCAGTTGTAACTTTGTGTTTTTACTGCCACGAATTAACTAATTTATTAAATTTGTCTTTTAAAAGTCAGAAAAAAAAGAGAACATGTTATAAGGAACAAAGAAAAAGCAACTGATAATATACAAGGAATCCCCATAAAGATATCCACTGATTTTTTTCAGCAGAAACTCAGCAGGCCAGAAGAGAGTGGCACAATATATTTAAAGTGATGAAAGGGAAAAACCTACAACCAAGAATATTATACCCAGCAAGACTTGAATTCACCCTTGTGGAGAAATCAGAACATCGTAAATCACCTATAAATTTTTTTTTTTTTTTTTTAGTCTTTTTTGCCTTTTCTGGGGCCGCTCCCACGGCATATGGAGGTTTCCAGGCTAGGGGTCTAATTGGAGCATAAGCCACTGGCCTACACCAAAGCCACAGCAATACGGGATCTGAGCCGCATCTGCGACCTACACCACAGCTCATGGCAACATTGGATCCTTAACCCACCGAGCAAGGTCAGGGATCAAACCCGCAACCTCATGGTTCTTTTTTTTTTTTTCTTTCTACCTTTTCTAGGGCTGCTCTCGCTGCATATGGAGGTTCCCAGGCTAGGGGTCTAATCGAAGATGTAGCCACCGGCCTATGCCAGAGCCACAGCAACGTGGGATTTGAGCCGCGTCTGCGACCTACACCACAGCTCACGGCAACCCCAGATCCTCAACCCACTGAGCAAGGCCAGGGATTGAACCCACAACCTCATGGTTCTTAGATTCGTTAACCACTGAGCCATGACAGGAACTCCAATCACCCGTAATGCTTTTAAAATTTTTTTAAAAAAATGAAAGAAAAAGAAAAAAATGAAATTAAAAAAAAAATTTTAGGGAGTTCATATTGTGGTGCAGCACAAACGAATCCGACTAGTGATAATGAGGTTGCATGTATGATCCTTGAACTTGCTCAGTGGGTTAAGGTTCCTGCATTGCTGTGGCTGTGGTGTAGGCTGGCAGCTGTAATTCCTTTTTTTTTTTTGTCTTTTTGCCTTTTCTAGGGCCGCTCCCACGGCATATGGAGGTTCCCAGGCTAGGGGATGAATCGGAGCTGTAGCTGCTGGCCTATCCCACAGCCACAGCAACTCGGGATCTGAGCCGAGTCTGCAACCTACACCACAGCTCATGGCAACGCCAGATCCTTAACCCACTGAGTAAGGCCAGGGATCAAACCCGCAACCTCACAGTTCCTAGTTGGATTCGTTAACTGCTGCACCAGGACGGGAACTTCTATATTCCAATTCAACCCCTAGCCTGGGAACTTCCATAGGCCATGGGTGGGGCCCTAAAAAGCAAGGGAAAAAAAAGCTTTAAACACAAGTAAAAGCTAAGAAAACTCAGCACCACCAAACCAGGTGTACAAGTGTTAAAAGAAATTTTCCAGACAGAAAAGAAAAGGTCACAACCAGAAACAAGAAAACTATGAATGAGAAAGCTCAAAGGTAAAGGCAAACATATGGTAAAGGTAGGAAATCATCCACACACAAATATGATATCAAATCCAGAAATCATGATAAGAAAATAATATAAATGAAGGATATTGGAAATGTATTTGGAATTAAGGGACTAGCAACTTAAAACATTTTTATAAATATACAAACCAAAAATCTACAAAAAGTGAACACTCGCAAAAAAAAAGGAAAATTGTAATTTAATTTCACCCAAGGTTTAAGATCTAGCTCAAGTTCCATAGCTTCCAGGAAGCTTTCTCTCAGCACTCACATCACTCCTCTGGCATATTTCCATAGAAACTGTTACTCTCTGATATGTATGCCTCATCTCTCCAATCAGATCATCTGTAGTCCCAGCTGAATAAATGCTACTGACGTAAACTGGTAAAACATCTTTCTCCTTTTTTTTTTCTTGCTTTTTAGGGCCACACGCATGGTACATTGAAGTTCCCAGGCCAAAGGTTGAATTGGAGCTACAGCTGCTGGCCTACACCACAACGCTAGATCTGAGCCTCTTCTGCAACCTACACCCCAGCTCATGGCAATGTTGATCCTTAACCCACCAAATGAGGCCAGGGATCAAACCCGAGTCCTCATGGATTGTAGTCAGGTTCCTTTCCACTGAGCCACGAAGGGAACTCCTAGGTCATATTTCAAGTGCAAATCATTTGACTCAGCATTCTGTATCCAGGAGTTCCCGTCATGGCTCAGTGCAAACGAATCCAACTAGGAACCATGAGGTTGGGCGTTCGATCCCTGCCCTCGCTCAGTGGGTTAAGATCCAGAGTCGCCCTGAGCTGTGGTGTAGGTAGCAGATGTGGCTCAGATCTGATGTTGCTGTGGTTGTAGCGTAGGCTAGTAGCCGTAGCTCCAGTTCAACCCCTGGCCTGGGAACCTCCATATGTCATGGGTGAGGCCCTGAAAAGCAAAAAAAAAAAAAAAAAAAGAATTCTATATCCAGGAGTTTATCTTAAGGAAATAATCAGAAATGTAGAAATAGATATGAAAGATCTATGTAAAGTATGTTCATTATGGTGGTATTTTTGTTTTTATTTTCCTTTTTACAGCCACACCTGCCATATGGAAGTTCCCAGGTTAGGGGTTGAATAAGAGCTGTAGCTATAGGCCAATTCCATAACCACGACAATGCTGGATTCAAGCCACATCTATGACCTAGGCTGCAGCTTGCAACAACACTGTATTCTTAACCTACTGAGAGGGGCCAGCAATCAAACCCACATCCTCAAGGATACTATGTTATTAACCCACTAAAGGACAACAGGAACTCCTGTGACGACAACAGGAACTCCTGTGATGGTGCTTACAAAGGCAAATTGGAAAGAGGTAAAGTCCAACAACAGGAGACTAGTTAAAGTAAACACAGCACAGCCACACAATAGATTCTATGTAGCCATCCAAAATGATAAGGTGGGAGTTCCCGTAGTGGCTAAACGGTTAAAGAACCTGACAAAAAAGACAAAAAAAAAAAAAGGAGTTCCCATCGTGGCGCAATGGTTAATGAATCCAACTAGGAACCATAAGGTTGCGAGTTCGATCCCTGGCCTTGCTCAGTGGGTTAACGATCTGGCGTTGCCGTGAGCTGTGGTGTAGGTTGCAGACGTGTCTGGCATAGGTCGGTGGCTACAGCTCTGATTCAGCCCCTAGCCTGGGAACCTCCATATGCTGCAGGAGCGGCCCAAGAAATAGCAAAAAAAAAGACAAAAAAAAAAGAACCTGACAAACATCCATCAGGACAGGGTTTGATCCCAGGTCTCACTCAGTGGGTTAAGGATCCGGCGTTGCTGTGAGCTGTGGTGTAGGTCGCAGACATGGCTCAGATCCTGTGCTGCTGTGGCTCTAGCACAGGCCAGTGGCTACAGCTCTGATTCATCCCCTAGCCTGGGAACCTCCACATGCTGAGGGTGCAGCCCTAAAAAGGCAAAAAAAAAAAAAGAGAAAAGGTGGCAGATCCACATTTATTAAAATGACAAAAACACAGTGATATTTTGCTACACAAAAAAGCCATGTTAAGAATATCAGGATTTCAGGGAGTTCCTATTGTGGTTCAGCAGGTTACAACCCCAACTAGTATCCATGAGGATGGGGATGGGGGTTCGATCCCTGCCCTCGTTCAGTGGGTTAAGGATCCGGTATTGCCTTGAGCCTGTGGTGTAGGTCACAGACGTGGCCTGGATCCCCTGCTGCTATGGCTGTGGCGTAGGCCCAGCTGTAGATCCAATTCAGCCCCTAGCCTGGGAACTTCCATATGCCATGGGTATGGCCCTAAAAAAAAAAAAAAAAAAAAAAAGACATTAAAAAAAAAAAAAACAATTAAAGGAGTTCCCATTGTGGCTCAGCAGAAATGAATCTGACTAGCATCCATGAGGACGTGGGTTTGATCCCCGGCCTTGCTCAGTGGGTTAAGGATCGAGTATTGCCATGAGCTATGTGGTAGGTAGGTTGCAAACGCGGCTCAGAGCATGTATTTTCTTTTCTTTTTTTTTTTTTTGTCTTTTTGTCATTTCTTGGGCCGCTCCCGAAGCATATGGAGGTTCCCAGGCTAGGGGATGAATCGGAGCTGTAGCCACTGGCCTACGCCAGAGCCACAGCAATTCGGGGTCTGAGCCGCGTCTGCAACCTACACCACAGCTCACGGCAACGCCAGATCATTAACCCACTGAGCAAGGGCAGGGATCGAACCCGCAACCTCATGGTTCCTAGTCGGATTCGTTAACCACTGCACCACGACGGGAACTCCCAGAGCATGTATTTTCAATGGAGGTAATAACACCCCCAAGGGGGTGAAAACTGGTTCTGAGGAGAGTGGGGAACAGGAAAATACCCAAAACATATACACTCTTTGTGTATAAAGCATAGATATACATTTAGTACATCAAGATATATACATTCAGGAGTTCCCATGTAGCTCAGCAGGTTAAGGACCCAGCATTATCACTGTAGTGGCTCAGGTTGCTGCTGTGGTGTGGGTTTCATCCCTGGCCTGGGAACTTCTGTATACTGTTAAGAGTGGCAAAAAGCACAAAACAAAAAATGATATATAGGAGTTCCCGTCGTGGCTCAATGGTTAACGAATCCAACTAGGAACCATGAGGTTGCGGGTTTGATCCCTGGCCTTGCTCAGCGGGTTAAGGATCTGGCATTGCTGTGAGCTGTGGTGTAGGTCGCAGAGGCGGCTCAGATCCCATGTTGCTGTGGCTCTGCCGTAGGCGGGTGGCTACAGCTCCGATTCATCCCCTAGCCTGGGAACCTCCATATGCTGCCCTAGAAAAGGCAAAAAGACAAAAATAATAATAATAATATATATATTCATACACTCAATATCAACATATATACATTATATCCGTAGTATTAAAATTTCATTAGAAGAACAATTATGGGGAAGAGTCTAAAAAAGGCTCCTTAGTTAAGCAATAATGAAAATGTTTATAGTACTCTTCATAATAGCAAAAATCAGAAAACAATCCAAAGAGTTATCAATAGAAGTGGATAAATGAACTGGTATATTCATTGATGGATAAGGATAAAAGGTATGAATCCTTCAACCATCAGTAAAAAGGAATGAATCACAGCTATATGCCAGAACAGGAATTTTAGTAATACAATGATGAGTAAAAAATCCAAGTCCCAGAAAACAGCATGCAGTACAATACTCTCTTTATATACTTGCTAGTATAAAGCTGTAATAGTAAACACTTCTAAAAATCTAGTTCCACAGTACTCCCAAGTGAGGTCCTGGAACAAAGACTGCACAGACTCCTAGATCAACATTTTCCCAACTTCGAGCTGTCACTCAGTGGGTCCTAAGAATCAATTTAGTAGGTCATGACTAACATTTTTTTTTCTTTTTGTTTTTTTGCTTTTTAGTGCCACACACAAGGCATATGGAAGTTCCCAGGCTAGGGGTAGAATCAAGAGTTACCTATAGCTGCTGGCCTACACCACAGCCATAGCAATGCAGGATCCAAGCCACAGCTCACGGCAATGCCAGACCCTTAACCCACTGATCGAGGCCAGGGATCAAGCCAGCAACCTCATGGTTCCTAGTCGGATTCGTTTCCACTGTGCCACAACAGGAACTCCTAATATTTTAAAAATATGACTAGAACAGAATAATCAGAGTGACAGCACAGCATAAAGGTAAAGCTTGTTTTGTGAAACTTTTTTTATTCTATTTTATAAATATGCACACAGATCTATAAACCCATATCCTCAGATCCTGAATTCTAAACAGCTCTGAAAACCATCAGTTTCTTTACTCTAAGTTTGGTGCAAAAATTCATGGGACAGCAAAATGTGATCTGAAACGCCATAGGCTATTCATAATCTTGTTCTTCTTTACTCATTATGAATAATACATTTCACTGAAGAAACATTTGATAATAGAGTGACATACATACCATATTATCTTTTAAAGTTCAAAACATTAAATAACACCTGTGTATCTAAAAGTTTGGGATAAGAGATTAAGAACCTATCTATGTATATAACTTTACATGTATGTATATAGTTAGCATACATATACTGTGTACTAAATTACAATGTAAAACATATTTCTGACTAGACTGAGACAAAAAGTCTGAAGGTCACTGGCTAGGTGACATCTTTCACCCTCAACTGCCAAACCTAGACTTCATTAATTCTTATTCTACAAAACTCCCAGAAACAGACATCCCACTTTTATGACTCAATGTTCCTATGTATTCTAATTCCTCCCATTTTACTTTTAAGACTATTTCTTGTTCTGAGGAAGCAATTATTGGTCATCTTTCCAGGAGACCTTTAAACTTAATATTATGTCTGAAGTTTACATCATTCCTAAATCTCCCAAAGAATAAAAAAAAAATTACCCTAACCATTGAAGGATGGTTACATCATTCCTAAATCTCCCAAAGAATAAAAAAAAAATTACCCTAACCATTGAAGGATGGTTGAGAGCCTTACCTTCAACAAGTTTAGGACTTTCTTGCCAAGATCCAGCTCAAAGTTGGCATAATTAGAACCACACATGTCATAGATAAACACCAGTCCATTCCTCTGAGTTTCAAAGCTGTAAACCAACAAGAACATTTATAAGTAATAAGATGAATGAGGCAAGTTGAAAACCTGGGTCAAAAACAAAGACAGAGAGTATGAGACACATCTGGGACTGAAATAACTGCCTCCCTAAACACTGGCCTTACAAAAAGAAGTTTTAATAAGAAATACACATTTGGTCTCTGACCCAGTTTCCTGGCAGACTTCCCAAAACTTTACAATTTCCTAGGCGAGCAGAGAAGGTATCCGTTATTATATTGGTGATAATGCCCTCAAGTCATCTAAGGACAGGGGCTAGTGGCCAGAGGAACCAACTACAAGATTAGAAAGAGTTAGAATTTCCAATCACACCCTCCCACATCCTCAAAGGGTACTGGTGCTGGAGACTGAATTCAGTCACCAGTGGCCAATGATTTAATCAGTTGTGCCTGTGATGAATGAAGCCTCCATAAAATGCCGAAAGGATGCAATCTGGAGCTTCCAGGTTGATGAACACATGCAGGTGCAGGGAGGGTATGGAAGCTCCATGCCCCTTTTCCCATACCTTGCCCTCCATACATTTCTTCTACCTGGCTGTTCCCGAGTTATACCCTCTTCAAATAAACAGGTAATCTAGTAAGTACAATGTTTCAGTTCTGTGAACTGCTCTAGCAAATTAATTGAACCCAAGGAGGAGGCAATGGAACTTGTGCTCTATGGTCAGAAGCAGAGGTGACAACCTGGATTTGCCACTGGTATGTGAAGGGGCCAGGGGACAGTCTAATAGGATTGAACCCTTAATCTGCAGGGTCTGAAACTATCTCCAGGAATACAGTATCAGAAATGAGTTGACCTGTAGAACTACCCAGCTCTTGAGGGAGAAATGATGGTATTTTTCTTGAGGTATATTCTTGAGGGAGGCTTGATGGTATGGGGGAAAACCGCACATTGGAATTGGAATTATACTTTCTTTATTCTGCTTTTTTTAGGGCTGCACCCACAGCATATGGAAGTTTCCAGGCAAGGGGTTGTATTGGAGCTACAACTGCCTGCCTACACCACAGCCACAACAACATCAAATCTGAGCCATGTCTGAGACCTACACCACAGCTCACAGCAATGCTGCATCCTTAACCCACTTAGTGAGGCCAGGGATTGAAACTGTGTCCTCATGGATACTAGTCAGGTTCATTACCGCTGAGCCATGACAGAAGCACCCAGAACTATACTTACTGGTGCTTATTTATCCAGATTCATCAAGTACTAAACCCACAGGCTGAGAACGTCCCAGAGCATCAATGTTATCAAAATTTGAAATTTTCTTCTATATCTCTGAATCTGTCTATCCAAATTCTATAACTTTACATGTTTAACTGTAACGTTTCCTCACCTATGAAGGTCTCCCTGATAATTGTTACCAGGTGTACAACCATCCTTCATCTCCTTGAAGCCCCATAAATCTTTCTATGGATTTTGTGTGTGTGTGGCTCTTAGCATACTCCAACTTTGTGCAGCCATTTGATTTTCTCCTAGAGGGAAAAAACATGTTTTGTTCTCATTACCCTCAACAGTTCCCAGCACAGTCCCTGTAAATAGGAACATAATAAATGGTCACTGAATTGTAATTCAGTGAGCTGGAAGCCCATCACTAAGAAAATATTTTAGAACCACTGGGAAACTGTAAAGCAAAACACTAAACTCGATGATGGTGTATTTGTCTCATGATTTTAATGGAGGAAGAGAATAAACCCACAACGGTCTTTGGAAGGCATCTTAAAAAGTACATTAAGTAGTGGTGAGCCTATTCCCAGATTGAGGTTAGGAACATGCGAAGATACAGAAAATGTTAGTCCAATCTTCTTAATTCCTGAAGACTTCTCAGAGTTTCACTCTTCCACCCAGCCCAATCCTTACCTGCTTTTTTTTTTTTTTTTTTGGTTTTAGGGCTACACCCACGTCACATGGAGGTTCCCAGGTTAGGGGTTGAATAGAACCTATAGGTGCCTGCCTACGCCACCGCCACTGCAACAAGGCAAAAAAGAATCCAAGCCAGGTCTGCAACCTACACCACAGCTCATGGCAATACCAGGTCCCTGACCCACTGAGCGAGGCCAGGGATCGAACCCACAACCTCACAGTTACCAGTTGGATTTGTTTCCACTACACCTCAGTGGGAACTCCCAATCCTTACCTGCTTCTTTTTTTTTGGTCTTTTTGCCTTTTCTGGGGCCGCTCCTGTGGCTTATGGAGGTTCCCAGGCAAGGGGTCTAATTGGAGCTGTAGCTGCCTGCCTACGCCAGAGCCACAGCAACTAGGGATCCGAGCCACGTCTGCGACCTACACCACAGCTCATGGCAACGTTGGATCCTTTTTTTTGGGGGGGCCGTTCCCTCGGCATATGGAGGTTCCCAGGCTAGGGATCGAATCGGAGCTGTAGCCACTGGCCTTTGCCAGAGCCACAGCAATGCAGGATCTGAGCCGCATCTGCGACCTACACCACAGCTCATGGCAATGCCAGATCCTTAACCCACTGAGCAAGGACAGGGATCGAACCACAACCTCATGGTTCCTAGTCAGATTTATTAACCACTGAGCCACAATGGGAACTCCAATCCTTACCTGCTTCTAATCTGCCTATCTAAAGGGTCATCAGGAATAAATTATTTGATTGGACCTATTCACAGACAACAGCAACAGTTTTCTTTTCTTTCTTTTTCTTTTTCTTTTTGCTTTTTAAGGCTGCACCTGTGGCATATGGAAGTTCCCAGGCTAGGGGTCCAATTGGAACTGCAGCTGCCAGTCTATGCCACAGCCACAGCAACGCCAGATCCAAGCCACATCTGCGGCCTACACCACAGCTCATAACAACACTGGATCCTTAACCCACTGAGAGAGGCCAGGGATTGAACCCAAATCCTCATGTATGCTAGTCAGGTTCATTACTATTGAACCATAATGGGAACTCCCAAGAAAACTTTCTGACACAAAACACATTTCTGAAGTCAGGGATCTCAAGGTATCCTTAATTTTTTTGCATCACCTCCTGGAAGCCTGCATACCTTCATCCTTTCAACTGAATACAAGGCAGAACACCTACCCATGAGCAGCATTTCAAAAATCTGTGAAGTAGACCCAAGTTTCTCCAGAAGACTTAATTTCAAATGCCGCTAACATGTTAAAGTGTTAAATCTTGTCTCCTTTTTTCATAACCCCAAGAGACTGATTCCCAAGATCAAAGATACTGTTAAATGAGCGGCACAGACATTGAATAGACCATCCAGATCTACAGGCTTCCCTTTTCTCCACAAGCTCAACAGGGCCATATCAAAGAATTAGGTTTTCCCCTCATAGCTCCAGCCTGTGGCAGGGGATTGAAACAAAAGGAAGTCAGTGCCAGGGGAAAGAGAATTTAATAAAAAGAAGCTATGGTGCAAAATGACGCAGATTCTATATTCCCAGACCTGAAACTGCTCATCCTTTGAAGGCACATGAAATAAATACAAATACAATAGGATTTCCATCTTTCTGGGTACAGAATATGAGGTTTACAGTAATAGCTAATTCTCTGTACTAAGAATAATTGCTTCTCTACCCTACTGACTTTGATTCCAAAGCTAGAATGTTACTGGGAACACCAAGAAGTTTAACACATAGTCCCTGACATTTGTTTCCAAATAGTGAAGGGTAAAGAGGTAGGTGAGGGGCTATCAATGAAACGAGATTGGTTACAGATTACTTTGAAAAAGAGAATGACAGTGAAAGTTTATGATGCCGTATCCTCTCCACCATGGAGATTTGGGAATTTTCCATTACATAATGGTGAAACACCTTCCATTATATAATGTTCTATCTTCATGAAACTTACAATCTATTGGCAGATTAAAAAAACAAACAGTATAAGATAAATGACACCACGGGAGTTCCCATCGTGGCGCAGTGGAAATGAATCCAACTAGGAACCATGAGGTTGTGGGTTTGATCCCTGGCTCACTCAGTGGGTTGATGATCTGGCATTGCCATGAGCTGTGGTGTAGGTCACAGATGCGGCTCAGATCTGGCGTTGCTGTGGCTCTGGCATAGGCTGGCAGCAACAACTCTGATTAGACCCCTAGCCTGGGAACCTCTATATGCTGTGGGTGCGGCCTTAAAAAGACAAAAAAACAAAGAAATAAAAAAATAAATGACATCATGAAGGCATGTACAATTAAATACAAAACGATTGTATTAGTAATAATTGCTATTGAAATCACAGTAAAAAGAATGTTAGGACAGGCTGGAGTAATGAGGGAGCCAGTCACAGATGCTGGACCTTATGGAAAGGAGAGGATTTAGTGAAGAGAAAGGGTTTCCTCTTCTTTCATCTTGGTTCAAGGTAACAAAGGAAAACAAGAATTTCTACTCACTAGTGAGAATATTTTGCTTGGGAAAATAAAGTTTCACATTTATTTGTCTTATAGGCACCCTCTCAATAATGAGGAGTCACTGAGGGTTTTTAAGAAAAGGATGGACCTCCACGAAAACTAAGTTTTAATTATGTTTACCTATGTGGTTCTCCTATGGGATTCAAAACTTCCACTGGAAAGAGCAATCTTTGGCCACTCTTAGGCCTCCATTAGAGCTCTGACTCTCTAAACTGATTACAGAGGAAGCTAATACTAAATTTTCTGGTAAAAGAGCTTTCAAAATTCCCACTGTGGCATAGTGAGTTAACAATTCGACTGCAGCAGCTTGAGTCACTGTGGAGGCATGGGTTTGATCCCCGGTCAGTGTAGAGGGTTAAAGGATCCAATGTTGCTGCAGCTGTGGTGTAGGTTGCAGATGTGGCTGGGATTCAGTCCCTGGCCTGGGAACTTCTATATGCTGTGGGTGCTACCATAAAAATAAAATTAAAAAGCCTTCTATTCATTCCCCTGAGCTAAAAAAACATTTCAAAAGGAACAATATTCTAGAAATTATGCCTGAAGACCAATCATAGGAAAGAAGAACTGAGAAATTCTACACTTCATACGGGGCAATACAGGGCCACTGAGACCCCTGGTCCTCTTTCGTTAGTAAATTATCTTTTTCAGAATAATGTTGTGTATGTGGTTAGGATGTCTCTCCCACTAAACATCAACAGCAGAAGCAAACTCCATCTCAGGCAATCCTTGGCTATTGCCATCCTCTAAGTCCAGAACTATGACTAAAGTTGTGCATAGCTGTCTCTTAATATCTCTGGTCTTAGCCATCGATACATCACTGACATTGAGAGCAGTAACAAAGCGAAAATGGCAAGCACCAGGGAAAAAAGGAAGTATATCAGAAAGACAACATAGCAGGGTACCAATAGTTCTAAAAAGAGTGAAGAAACCAGCCTCTAGGACCTAGTTGAATCAGTATGTGCTAACTATAAAAGAGCCACATAACTTTAGGGCTTCAGTTTCCCTGTTTATAGACTAGTCAGGGAGAAATGACCTGACCTGGTTCTTTTTGCTTATGCAACTATTTATAAAGATGACTCTGCTTAACTTTATACTCTTGGACCCCTCTCCTCTGAATGTTGATCCTCAAAACCCTTAGCATTATTCCTATTTTACATAGAAACTTAGGCCTCAGGGGGCTTTGAAAATCAACATCAGGGGAGACTGATCAGAAAGAACCAGCACAGGACATCTCACCTTCACTCCTTTTCATAAGTAATTGTCAATACCCTAAGAACTGCTACTTAATTGGCTTTCTCAGCTTCTGTTACCCTAAAATAGAGCCAAGCAGGTAAAGATACAGAATACCTATCATCTTGATAACACCTGGAAACATGCCAAGCCCTTAAGGACATGGAAATTTTTCTCTATACAGCAGTGCCCAGGGCACATCCTAGGAGCACGGTGAATGTACTGTTGAGTTTAATCAAATCAAACACTGTCACTTTCCTATCTGGATGCAGAACACCCAAAAGATAATTTCCATGCTCACCTATCCACAGCTCTGTCGAGCAAGTAAAACAGAGCCTGAAGTACCACATGTTGGACTGACTTGTGGGGATGATGTAATCTGGCAGTGAAGAGGGCAATGGAGGCTCCTGTTGGGTCCCGAACATTCTAGAGCAAAAAACCAGGAAATATTTAGAAATCAAATATAAAATCACAAAAATTAGTAAGGCTTCTTATATCCTGGACAAAGGTTTGTTATGAGGAGAATACATGCTAATACTTCTCTGACTTGCATCAATTGCTCCAGAAAAGGAAGAAAGCTTATATCATCCCATGCCTGGATCATATTCTTATGGTAGGAAAAAAACACATTGTCTTAACTCTCCAGTTACAGAGAAATTAAACAATGGTCTACACTAGCTGCCTAGCTAATTTCCCAGGCAGGATAGATAGCAAAGAAATACGTTAACAGGAGAAAACCATACATACAACCATGGTTTCCATGCTCTGCCTTAAAAGTAGACTGGATACTTACTTACCTGAAAGGTTGTAGTCTCTAAGTGGAGAGAGCTTGCATTAAATAAGGAAGGATGGGCCTCTTACGCATTGTATACCCATCCCAAAGGCCTTGACTAACCTTTATGGACCAATGAAGAAACTTTTCTAAATCTACTGCATAATTAATTTTCAAGTATTTCAATTATTAGTTGAATAATTTTATGCCAAACTGCACAGCTGTTTCCTATCTGGTCTCTACTGTTGAGACTCTCTAGAATCAGGATAAGATATCTAGAACTAAGTCCAAAGAGAACAACAGCTGGAGTTCCCATCGTGGCTCAGTGGTTAACAAATCCGACTAGGAACCATGAGGTTTCGGGTTCAATTCCTGGCCCTGCTCAGTAGGTTAAGGATCGGATGTTGCTGTGAGCTGTGGTGTAGGTTGCAGACATGGCTCGGATCCCACGTTGCTGTGGCTCTGGCATAGGCCGGCGGCTACGGCTCCGATTCAATCCCTAGCCTGGGAATCTCCATATGCTGCGGGAGCAGCCCAAGAAATGGCAAACAGAAAAAAAAAAAAGAGAGAGAGAGAGAGAGCACAATAGCTACAAAAGGAAATAATGAGATACTACAAGAGGGGTTCATAAATACTCACCAAGATGGTGAATTTTCCACTAAGGATCTCAGAACGGAGAGGTTCCTCATGAGGTTTCAGCTTCACAATGCCCTCCTTCCTTCGTGTTTCCTAAATATAAAACAAGCAAGATGAATTAATATAAAAATACTGTATACCCATGATAGCTTTATATGACCAAATCTCAGAGATAAGGGATTTTATTTCATTTTGCTTTTCTGGGGCCGTACCCTTGGCATATGGAAATTCCCAGGCTAGGGGTCTATTCAGAGATGCAGCTGACAGCCTACATCACAGCTCATAGCGACACCAGACCCTTAACCAATCAAGCGGGGCAAGGGATTGAACCCACAACCTCATGGTTCCTAGTTGGATTCGATTCCACTGTGCCACAACGGGAACTCCCCAGATAAGGGATTTTAGAAGTCAGCTTACTGATTCATAAATTCTTTTGTAACCCTCCTCTAGGCCAAATGAGTGTTATCAGAATTCCTGTCCAATGCCACCTTGTCAGCCCCTTAGGTAGATACTTTCCTTTGAATCAGTGAGAATCCTAACCCTGAAGACCAACCAATATATATCAATCATTAGAGACAAGGTCAAAGTTCTTCTTCTTTTTTTTTTTTTTTTTGCTTTTTAGGGCTGCACCCATGGCCCCAGGCCACGTGGAAGTTCCCAGGCCAGGGGGTGAATTGAAGCTGCAGCTGCCAGCCTAAACCACAATCACAGCAATGCAGGATCCAGGCCATATCTGTGACCTACACCATAGCTCATGGCAATGCCGGATCCCTAACCCACTGAGTTTGATCCCACCCAGGGATCAAACCCAAGACCTCATGGATTCTAGCTGGGTTCATTACCAATGAGCCATGATGGGAACTCCAAGGCCAAAGTTCTTAAACCTGCAGGGCTCTGATATTAAACTATGCACCTAAAACTGTCTGGAAGCAGATATCCTAACACATCCTCTAGGCTTAGGCCTCTCCTACCTTAAATAGGAGCTACCTCTCCCTTCAATATCCTCTTCAACAATAGCCATCATGATCTCATTTTAACTCGTACCCCTGGCCAGATTCTTTAAAGCTCATCCTCAACTCCCTCACACTCAATTATATTATATTCTCATTACCTCCCAATCTAACTATACCACTGAGAGTTCCTGCTCTAATGACCAGGACCTTCCAGTCACTAAATTTAGTGGGCATCTTCAGTCCTCCTTTTACATGACAAGGTCGACCATTCACATTCTCTTTTTCCCAAGACATTCTCTATCTTTGATTAAAAAACAAACAAACAAAAAAACCTCTTGGCTTTTCTGTTTCTTCAACTACTCCCTCTAAGTCGCTTTTGTGGGCCTTTTTTCACTCATTTTCTCACACATTTTACTCACCAACTCATTCATTCATTCAGCAAATATTTGTAGAGCAATTACATGCACCAGGCATTGAGCTAAGAACACTAAGGTAAATAACTAGATATTTGTTTACATTCTTCCCTGATGCATCCCTAAACTCAAATTCAAACGACTTAGGAGGCAAGGCAGCGAGTGAAGACAGTATGAGTGCTGAGATCACAGAAAAGTGCATGCCCTACCCAAAGCATTCACATTCAACCTTAAAAAACAATACAGGGGAGTTCCATCGTGGCTCAGCAGAAATGAATCTGACTAGCATCCATGAGGATGCAGATTCAATCCCTGGCCTTGCTCAGTGTGTTAAGGATCCAGCATTGCCATGAGCTTCAGTGTAGGTCACAGACACAGCTCAGATCCTGCGTTGCTATGGCTGTGGTGTAGGCTGACAGCTGTAGCTCTGACTCGACTCCTACCCTGGGAACTTCCATGAGTCTAGACTTCTTTTCTGAACTCTAGACTTATATCCCAACTGCCCAGAGGACATATCTCTCTGGATAAACTAATGGCACTTCAACTTCAACATGGCCTAAATGAACTCATGATCTGCTCTCTCCACATACCTGCACTCATTCAGTTTTTGTTGTTGTTGTTGTTTTTTTGGCCATGCCCATGGCATGTGGAAGTTCCCAGGCATGGATCAAACCCATACCACAGAAGTGACAAGAACAGATCCTTAACCCACTAGGCCACCAGGGAATTCCACGTGTCTCCTTTTTTCTTTTTTCCTTTAAAAAAAACGTTTTTATTAGAGTATAGTTGATTTACAATATGGTGCCAAGGAACTCCATGTCTCTTAAATTAGGGAATGCAACCACCATTTACCACCCTGCCACCTAAGTCAGAGACCATTCCCCTTTTCCTCCCACACCAGTTCAAGCAACCCTGTCCTATCAATTTTACTTCTAGAATCTTCCCGTTTTTTTCTTCATCTCCCCTGACACTACACTTAATGATACCACAATCCTCTCTCTCCTAGTAAGCGTAAAATCCCTCTAACTGGTCTGTCTTCAGTATTACCCCTCTGAGCCATCCTCTAAAGCACAGAGAGAAAAATCCTTCCAGAATGCAAATCTGATCAAGATTCTATTGTTTATACTTTCAATGAATTTTTCTGCCCTTAGGAGAAAGCAAATATTCTTGGATCTGGCCTTGTTAACCTCTGCTGCTCAATCTTACCATATCCTCACTCCCATTTAGTATTTCTGCTCAGCTCAGTTTCTCTCTTGCTACTAGGCATCCGAATTTGCTATCTCCTCTGCCACACTCCCCACTACTGATTCCTTCTCACTCTTCTATTCTTCTTAATTAAGTCATTTCCTTCAGGAAAGCTTTCTTGACCCTCCTAACTGAATGTGCTTCCACAGGACCCAACACTGCCCTATTTTAACATTTCTATAATTATCTGTTTACTCTTTCTAAATAGTACTCTCTGCACCAGGAACAATAAATATCTAGTGAATAAAAGAATGAATATGCAACAAGAAGACCCCAAAAATGGGTATGAGTTTGAGTCTTAAAGTAATCCTAGTGCTTCTTACATCCCTCTTCTTTTCCTAAAAAATTTATTTAGGGATGGAGCTCCTGCTGTGGTGCAACAGGATTGGTGGTGTCTTAGGAGCACCGGGACTCAGGTTCGATCCCTGGCACAGTGAGTTAAGGATCTGCAGGTTAGGTTGCAACTGCAGCTTGAATCTGATCCCTGCCCAGGGAAATCCACATGCCTCGGGGCAGCCAAAAAAATTTTACTTAGAGAACAGCAGGTTAAGGATCTGGTGTTATCACTGCAGCAGCTTGGGTGTCTGCTGTGGCAAGGGTTCAATCCCTGGCCCAGGAATTTTTATATGCCTTGAGTGTGGCCAAAAAAAAACATATTTAGAGAGATTCTGAATATCTTCAGAAGCATTTTCTGACTCCGAGGTAGGGCTCTTGGATATGGATCCATTTTTTTTTCATGGGAGTGGGGAAAACCACCATGTGTGCAGACTGCAGCAGAGAGAACAACAACATAGAGAGCCCAGGTGCCACACCTCAGGTCCATCCCTGAGCTACCTACTCTGTAGGAGTGAAACAACTCTATGGCGCGGAGCACATCAAATTTTCGGGCCATGAGGAACTTGACAGCCACATTCCAGGAGAGGGGGGAAACGTTGTACTGAACTGTCCACTTGTTAATCTCTTCAAGAAACTGCTTGGTGGCCTGTTTGACAAAGAAAGTAAAGAATAATTAGTTGTTAGAGAACATATTTACAGAAACCAAAACACAAGAAAGGAAAAAAATATAACTTTCCCCACCCAGCAAGTCTGAACCTGGGAGGCAAGGGAAAAAAAAAAAGCAAGAAACAGATTGGAAACTAGAAATTCTTAAAATTCATACAACTCAAGAGGCCAGAAGCCAGAGCCAGGTTCAAAGGGCTTAGCAAAGGGATGTATGAAGATATAACAAGGACGGGTGATCAAGGCTCCCAAATTACATGCAAATTACTGGTCCAAAAGCAAACAAAAACAAAAACAAAACAAAAAACCAGCAGAGTTTGTTTTGTTGTTGTTGTTGTTATTGTTTATAAGGTTAAAAAAAAATAGGTGGATGGGCCCTCTAAAGAGTTACTGCACAATGCACAATGTCTCATCTGCAGCTTTGGTCCCATAAGCCAAGAGCACAGAATAAAACAAGAAAATGGTTTTGTTTTTGGAATCAGCAATACTATTGAGAATAGCAAACCTTTTAGGAAGAATTTAACAAATCTGAATGCCAAATGCTCTTTGCACTGACTCACCCCACAGGACTTGTGATTCATGGCAGCCCCCAAAACTGGGCACTAACGTCCAGAGAGTCATTAAAGCTCCTCTGGATAATAGTTCAGGGGTGGGATGTGAGGGCGGAGAGCCTACTATTGGGGAAGGAGAGGGAAGCTTTCATTTTCATTGTTTGATCCCAAGCTGGCAGGATGCCTATTTCCGTAATTGTTCCTATCTCTCAATTAACCTACGTTCTTTTATCCTCTCTCACCATGTTTCCCCTCACATTTATAATCAGTTGCTGCTCTAGCCAAACTACCCTTCTGTTTCTTCATTTTATAAGAGAATTCACGTTGGGAATTTTTTTGCATGCATATTCTAAATTGCTAAACATTTTCTGCATGGCTATTTGGTCCCCTCCAACCAGAAACTTTTCTCACATATTGATCCAAAATGTGATTAACTTAATGAGAATTCTTAAATTTAAATGATCAGCCAATCAACTCTACTATTAAGAGGTATTTACTCAACTATTATGTATTTTTAATGTCCGTGCTAAGTATAAGGAATACAAACATGAGTTACTTCAAAAGGTGTAAGATCAACCTATTATGTGACCATGGTCTCCTCAACTCTGATTTTTTAATTGAAAAACAAGGAAGAAAGGGTAACAGGAATGACCTACTTCAGAGTCTTGGCAATAAGTCCTACCTTGCAAATACAATCCTAATTGCTACATACGTGTTTAAACAACTAGCAAACTAGAGTTCCTGAAGAGTCAGCAATACCTCATAGCAGAGTACCTAATTCATCCCGCATTTCTAGGAAAGGAAAAAGGCCCTTTACAAATCGAGTAAAATCTAAGCTCCCTGTGGCTGCACTTGAGCTTTAGAACTCTCCAACGAGGCAATACACCTCACACTAACTAGAAAAGGAGAAAACCAGCAAAACTCATCAGGCAGAGTACATAAATAAAAAGAACCAAGAAAAAAAGACTATGAAGAAAAGCTTTCAGATGATCACTTTAGCCCAGAACCAGTAAAGTCAGACCAGAGAAATGAGTTCCAGAGGAGACAACAAGACAAACTTAAGATGCTCCACCAGAAAACAGTTTTGAGTTGCCTCTGTGGAGTGAGTGGCCGGCATCAGAATGAGGAAAGACGGAAGAGAAAAGAAGGGAAGCCTGTACAGAAAGATCCTAGAAACAAAACTTCAATGAGTCCAGAAGGTCCAAGGAAATTTTGTAAAAAGTCATTCCAAAAAATTTTTTCTTTTTTTGCTTTTTAGGGCTGCACCTGCGGCACACGGAGGTTCCCAGGCTAGGGGTCGAATCAGAGCTATAGCTGCCGGCCTACATCACAGCCAGAGCAACACAGGATCCAAGCCTCGTCTGTGACCTACACCACAGCTCACAGCAACACTGGATCCTTAACCCACTGAGCAAGGCCAGGGAAAGAACCTGTGTCTTCATGCTAGTCAGATTCGTTAACCACTGAGCCACAACAGGAACTACTAAAATTTTTTTTATTATAGTTGATTTACAATGTTCTATCAATTTTTGCTATACAGAAAAGTGACCCAGTTATACATATATATATATACATTCTTTTTCTCAAATGAAAGCCATTTGGTTTTTTTGTGTTGTTTTGGGTTTTTTTTTTTTGTTTTTTTGTTTTTGCCTTTTTCTACGGCCACTCCCTTGGCATGTGGAGGCTAGGGATCTAATCAGAGCTACAGCTGCCGGCCTATGCCACAGCCACAGCAACACAGGATCTGAGCCACATCTGCGACCTACAGCACAGCTCATGGCAACGCCAGATCCTTAACACACTGAGCAAGGCCAGGGATCAAACCTGCAGCCTCATGGTTCCTAGTCAGATTCGTTAACCACTGTGCCATGACGGGAACTCTGAAAGCAATTTGTTTTTTAATTAACATATCATCTTTTAAAGCCAGCACTCTCCTGGGCTTCTCTGAAGCTACCTGAAAAATAAAACACCAGAATAATAGAATATACTTTTTTCCCTTCTTATAATAAAAACAATAAATCGACAAATCAATATGCAGGTAGGAGGGGAAAATATAGTTAATTGACCATTAGGTGATATGAAATCATCACATGTCCAAATGTTAAGATGATTCTTCCTTTTTCATAAATAAGCCGTGTTCCAATAAGAGACACACAGGTTTCATACACTTCCTTCAAGGTACATATTGGATTCCTTCTCACCAAATTCAGTTCCTTCAAAGTTCTTTTCTTTCTTCTTTTTATGACCGCACATGCAGCACATGCAAGTTCCCAGGCTAGGAGTTGAATTGGAGCTGCAACTGAGACCTACGCCACAGCCACTGTAACACCAGATCTGAGAGGTATCTGTGACTCTACACAGCAGCCTGTGGCAATGCTGGATGCTGAACCCACTGAGTGAGGCCTGGGATCAAACCCACATTCTCACAGAGACTATGCTGGGTTCTTAACCCACTGAGCCACAATGGGAACTCATCCTGCAAGGTTCCTAAATGTCCTGTAGATCCTAAGAGCTGTTGCCTTGAGCTGACCTCTGTCCCCTGCTGGTCAGGATGTTATTCTTGGCTTTAAGCACAGGAACAATTCCTCCAGATTTGATCTGTCTAGGCCTTGCATGAAGAGAGTCTAGTGTACCATAAACAGTGATGTGATATTTATAGATACAAATACACATACACACCACCTACTATGTTCAGCCCGAGATTCACCCCTGCATCACCATTCCTCTGGTGGAAAAGATGAACCTCTTAAAGAAGCTAGAAAGGATGGCCTCATCTTCAAAAGCCTCTCTCGGAGTTCCCGTCATGGCTCAGCGGTTAACGAACCCGACTAGGATACATGAGGATGCGGGTTCGATTCCTGGCCTTGCTCAGTGGCTTAAGGATCCAGGCGTTGCTATGAGCTGTGGTGTAGGTCTCAGACATAGCTTGGATCCCAAGTTGCTGTGGCTGTGGCATAGGCCAGCAGCTACAGTTCCAATTGGACCCCTAGCCTGGGAACCTCCATGTGGGTGTGGCCCTAAAAGACAAAAAAAAAAAAAAAAAAAACCAAAAGCCTCTCTCTATACACAGTTGATCAGATCTCTCCCTCTATTTATATGGGATTTGGTGCAGGCACTAAGTATAGACCGATTTGTGGCTGTTATCATAAAAAGTCCCATATATTTTAATGAGCAACACACTCTTCAGAAGGGATAATTGAAATTTCTGAAATTAATATTCAGTGTATTTCCTGGTAAAAGAAAGAATGAGACAAAGGATGAGTCATAGCTTACAAAAGACTTCAGCTCAAGGCTAATGACGATGCAGATTCAATCCCTGGCCTTGCTCAGTGGGTTAAGGATGCGGCATTGCCTTGAGCTGTGGTATAGGTCACAGACGTGGCTCAGATCCCTTATTGCTGTGGCTGTAGCATAGGTGGGCAGCTACAGCTCCAATTCGACCCCTTCCCTGGAAGGGAATGCCTCAGGTAAGACCCTAAAAAAGGCACACACACACACACACACACAAAATCAACATTCATTACGATTTTCTTTTAATTAGCCAAGTAGGAATAGAGGGATTTACCTTAATTTGGGAAGGACTACCTAAAAGAAATCTAAGCAATCATCTTACTAAATGGTAAAACATTAAAAGCATTTTTTTTTCCTATTAGAGGGGAAGACCAGGAGGCCTTGTATTACCACTATCAGTAACACTGTACCGAAGGTCATATAATACAAGACAAAAAGAAATCTGGTTCAGGAGTTTCTGCTGTAGCACAGTGGGTTAATAATCTGGCTTGTCTCTGGGGTGTTGCCGGTTCAATCCCCGGCCTGGTATAGTGGGTTAAGATCCAGCGTTGCCACAGATATGGTGTAGGCCACAGAGAGATGCGGCCAGGATTACACACCTGGCCTGGGAACTTCCACATGTCATGGGTGTGGTCGAAAAATAAAAAAAATTTAAAAAAAAAGGAAAGAAACCTGACTCATAAAGACAGCAACTTAAAAGAGAAAAAAAAAATCCAGAAATAACCTCATGTAAATATAGAATATTTTAATATAATCCTTTGTGTATATGTGTTACAAATGCTATGCCAATTAACAGGAAAAGTGTATTACATGAATTTGTTCATATATGCATAAAATACATATAGGAAAATACAAAAAAAAACTGAGACGAAACAAATTAGGGCCAGAAAAAAGGGTGGAAGGGTAAACTATAAGCTTTTAAGTCCATGCAAAACCTAGTCAAAAGCTAAATAAAATGTATAGATTTTAGGAGTTCCCGTCATGGCTCAGCAGAAACAAATCTGACTAGTATCCCTGAGGATGAAGTTTCGAGCCCCTGGCCTCACTCAATGGGTTAAGGATTTGGTGTTGCTGTGGGTGTGGCGTAGGCCAGTGGCTACATCTCTGATTCAACCCCTAGCCTGGGAACCTCTATATCTCATGAGTACAGCCCTAAAAAGACAAAAAAAAAAAAAAAAGTATAGATTTTAAAAGATAAATAAGGGATTCCCTTGTGGCCTAGTGGTTAAGGATAAGCACTGTCACTACTGTGGCTCAGGTTACTACCGCAGCTCGGGTTCGATCCCTCTCCTGGGAACTTCCGCGTACCATGGATGAGGGCAAAAATAAATAAATAAAATAAAATAAAAGATAAATAAAAAGATGTCATTTTTGCCTATCAACTGACAAAAATTAAAAAGACTGGAATTCCTGCTGTGGCATGGCAGGTTAATGATTAGACCTGACTCCCTGGTGGCACAAGTTCAATTCCCTGGGGGCCTAGTGTTTAAGGATTTGGTGTTGTCACCATTGTGGCTCAGGTTTGATCCCAGGCATGGGAACTTCTACATGCCACAGGCATGATGAAAAACAAACAAACAATGCCACCTTACTTAATTTAGTATGATAACCTCTAAGTTCATCTATGTTGCTGCAAATGGCATTATTTCTTTTTTTTTATTTTTACCATTTAAAATTGAAGTATAGCTGATTTACAATGTTGCATTAATTTCTGCTGCACAGAAGTGATTCAGTTATACATATACATAGTTATACACATACTTTTTAAATATTCTTTTCCATTATGTTTTATCATAGGATACTGAATATAGTTCTCTGTGCTATACAGTAGGACCACGTTGTTTATCCATTCTATATATAATAGCTTACATCTACTAACCCCAACATCCCACTTCATTCCTCTCCCAACTCCCCCGTCCCTGGCAAGCACAAGTTTGTTCTCTAAACCTGTGAGCCTGTGTCTGTTTTGTAGATAGGTTAATTTGTGCCATATTTTATATTCTACATATAGGTGATATCATACAGTATTTGTCTTTCTCTTTCTGACATACTTAGTATAATGATCGATATTTGCATCTATGTTGCTGCATGCAAATGGCATTATTTTGTTCTTTTTAATGGCTGAATAGTATTCCATTGTATATATGCACCACATCTTCTTAATTCATTCAACTGTCCATAGATAACTAGGTTGTTTCCATGTCTTGGCTACTGGGAATACTGCTGCTATGAACAAAGGAGTATATGCACCTTTCTGAATTATAGTTTTGTCCAGACACAAACATGACACAAATGTACCTATTTGCAAAACAGTAACAGACTCAAATGAAGCTATCTACAAAACAGAAACAGATTTACACAAGACAGACTTGTGGCTGTCAAGGGGGAGGGGGTTGGAAGAGAAATGGAGTGGGAGTTTGGGATTAGCAGATGCAAACTATTACACATAGAATGTATAAACAAGGTCCTACTGCATGGCACAGGGAACATCCTGTGATAAACCATAATGGAAAATTAATATAAGGAAGAATGTGTGTGCGCATATATACGTGTGTGTGTGTGCATACACACACACGTATATATACACTGAATCACTTTACTCTACAGCAGAAATTAGTACAACACTGTAAATCTACTATACTTAAATTTTTTAAGATGTTGCAACGAATGCTGGATAAATGTTAATTCACTGTAGCACTGTTTCTAATTGCAAAATATTATAAATAATCTAAACGATCAACAATAAATAAATCAACAATAAATAAGGAAAGGAATAAATTATGTCCATACAATGGACCACTGTGCAGCCATCAAAGCAATCATAGTTCTCTGCTAAAGACATTAATACACCACAAACATGGCATCAATCTGTAAAATACTGAACCAAAACTCTTTATTCTTTTGGTTCCATGTTATTTTATTACTTTCCTTCCATAAAAAAATAAAATGGATAAGTACACATGAATTTGAAATTGATCCAAAATAGTTCTATTTGCTTACTTTAATTACTACCAGTGTTATTTAAATTATACTATAATAATTATTGCCACCAAAAACTTTATTAGAATGAAAAAAAAAAAAACAAAAAACTGTCCAATGGGCAGTCCTCCAAATTCCTAACAACAACAACAACAACATTGGAGGAGTTACACCATCTCTGGAGCACTGGGACA
The DNA here is from genome assembly GCF_016906955.1 of Phacochoerus africanus. NCBI lineage: Eukaryota > Metazoa > Chordata > Mammalia > Artiodactyla > Suidae > Phacochoerus > Phacochoerus africanus. The sequence goes on along the minus strand of NC_062552.1, from coordinate 59,352,980 downwards.
CAGGTTCAATCCCTGGCCTAGCAAAGTGGGTTAAAAGATCTGGCATTGCCAGCTGCTGTGTAGGTCACAACTGCAGCTCGGATATGATCCCTGGCCTGGGAACTCCACATGCCAAGGGTAGCCAAAAAAGAAAAAAAAATTGGGAATGAAAACCAAATCTGGGAGTTCCCATTGTGGCTCAGGGGTAACGAACCTGACTAGTAACCATGAGGATGCAGGTTCGATCCCTGGCCTTCTTGCTCAGTGGGTTAAGGATCCAGCACTGCCATGAGCTGTGGTGTAGGTCTAAGATTAGGCTTAGATCCTATGTTGCTATGATTGTGGTATAGGCCAGCAGCTATAGCTCTGATTCAACCCCTAGCCTGGGAACTTCCATATGCCACGGGTACAGCCCTAAAAACAAACAAAAAAAACATAAGCAACCAAATATGTCCAGCTATTTCTTTTTTGGGGGGCCTCACAAGGGGCATGTGGAAGTTCCCAGGCCAGGAACTGAATCTACACCACAGCAGCAACCCAAGCTGCTACAGTGCCAATGCATCGGATCCTTAACCCACTGCACCACAAGGAAACTCCTGTGCAGCCATTTCTAACTATAAATAGTTCTCACTTTAAATGCAATAACTGACATTTTCCTTTTTTCTTTTTTTGGTTTTGTTTGATTTGGGTTTTTCTGGCCATGCCCATGGCATGTGGAAGTTCCTAGACCAGGGATCAGACCTGTATCACGGCAGTAGCCCAAACCGCAGCAGTGACAATGTCAGATCCTAAACCCACTGAGCAACAAGGGAACCCCATCCTTTCATTGATTTTTTTAAAAGAAAAAGACAACTTTTTCCACAAAAAAAAAAATGAACTTACTGCAGATCAATTAACCAAGTAAAAATGGTTAACATTTCAGTGGTTAATCAATCATCTATACTCCTAGTCTACCTCTACCTGGGATTAGTTCCTGTATCATTCTTATAGTAGTTAAAACATATATACAGGAGTTCCTGCTGTGGCTCAGTGAGTTAAAAGCCCTACTCGTATCCATGAGGACAAGTGTTCTATCCCTGTCCTCACTCAGTGGGTTAAAGGATCCACCATTGTCCCAAGCTGTGGCATAGGTCTCAGATGTGGCTCAGATCTGGTGTTGTTTTGGCTGTGGTGTAAGTGGGTGGCTACAGCTAGGATTTGTTTTGACCTCTAGCCTGGGGACCTCCATATGCCCTGGGGTAGCCCTAAAAGACAAAAAATGAAAGAAAAAAAGAAATACATATAGAAAGGCAACAGAGGTAGTGCTTACAATCAGACCTGCTCACTTTATTTATTTGCTATTTTTTTAAGGCAGTATCTGCGGCACATGGAAGTTCCCAGGCTAGGGGTTGACTCAGCTGCAACCACAGGCCTATGCCACAGCCACAGCAACTCAGGATCTGAGCCACGTCTGCAACCTACACCACAGCTCATGACAACGACAGATCCCTTAGCCCACTGAACAAGGCCAGGGATCGAACCAGTGTTCTCATGAATGCTAGTTGGGTTTGTCTTCACTGAGCCACAGCCAAGAACTCTTTTTTTTTTTTTTTTTTAAGTATTTACAGTGTGCTCAAATCTAATTGAATTCTACTCACCTTTCCTTCATTGTCCCTATTTATTTTATCTACTGGTTTCCTGTAACCAACAGCTTAAAACAACACCTAGCACAGAATCTTCCGCAGTGGGTATTCAAAATTTTTTTCTTATTTTAAAAGATATCCCCACATCATCAGTTCTCTTATTTTGATAGCCATGTGTTGTAAGATATAAAATCTCTTTCTTTTACTCATTAAGAGATCAAGGAAACTTCAAAGTCCTACAAATCCCATCAAAAATGCTAAATCCAGATAACCATGAAGGAAGGCCTAACACCATCCTCCTGATGAAACCAAATAGGACTGAAAATCGTGACTCCTCCATCTATTACATTAAGCACTATGCCAGAACCAAAAAGAAGAAAAGCTAACTGCTATTAAAGGATTAACATGACAATGAAAACTGAAAAGCAGGAAACCCAAAGTAGGGCTGAGCAAGTGAAGCTTCCCATAAGAGTCCAAAGCATCAAGCAATACTGAAGGGCCAGAGTTAATTGAGCTATTAAACATGAAAAGCTATTCAGTGTTAATAACTTCCTACCAGCAGAAGGGAAGGGCGAGGGTTTAACAGCAGTCTACCAGGAAAGTGGGAAGGCCCAGATCAGTAACAGATGTTCCCCAATACATGATGAACAAAAAATGTTCTACTCATAAAATGGGAAAAAGACAGTCTTTTCGGCAAGCAGTGCTGGGAAACCTGGACAGCTGCATGTAAATCAATGAAACTAGAACACACCCTCACACCATGCACAAAAATAAAATCAAAATGGCTGAAAGACTTAAATATAAGACAAGACACCATCAAACTCCTGGAAGAGAACATAGGTAAAACATTCTCTGATAACAATCTTATGAATTATTTTCTCAGGTCAGTCTCCCAAAGCAACAGAAATAAGAGCAAAAATAAACCAATGGAACCTAATCAAACTGACAAGCTTTTGCACAGCAAAGGAAACAAAAAAGAAAACAAAAAGACAACTTACGGAATGGGAGAAAATAGTTTCAAATGATGCAACTGACAAGGGCTTAATGTCTAGAATATACAAGCAATTTATACAACTCAACAGCAAAAAAGCCAACCACCCAACTGAAAAACAGGCAAAAGACCTGAATAGACATTTTACCAAGGAAGATGTACAGATGGCCAACAAGCACATGAAAAAATGTTCAACATCACTGATTATTAGAGAGATGCAAATCAAAACTACCACGAGATACCACCTCACACCAGTCAGAACGGCCATCATTAATAAGTCCACAAATAACAAATGCTGGAGAGGGTGTGGAGAAAAGAGAACGCTCCTGCACAGTGGTGGGAATGTAAGCTGGTACAGTCACTATGGAGATCAGTGTGGAGGTATCCTAGAAATCTATACATAGAACTACCATAGGACCCAGGAATCCTACTCTTGGGCATATATCCAGACAAAACTTTCCTTAAAAAAGACACATGCAGCTGCATGTTCATCGCAGCTCTATTCACAATAGCAAAGACATGGAAACAACAAATGTCCATTGACAGATGATTGGATTAGGAAGATGTGGTATATATACACAATGGAATACTACTCGGCCATAAAAAAGAATGGAATGATGCCATTTGCAGCAACATGGATGGAACTAGAGACTCTCATACTGAGTGAAGTAAGTCAGAAAGAGAAAGATAAATACCATATGATATGGCTCATATCTGGAATCTAATATAAGGCACAAATGAACCTTTCCATAGAAAAGAAAATCATGGACTTGCAGAATAGACTTGTGGTTGTCAAGAGGGAGGGGGAGGGAGTGGGGTGGTTAGGGAGCTTGGGGATAATAGATACAAACTATTGCCTTTGGAATGGATAAGCAATGAGATCCTGCTGTGTAGCACTTGGAACTGTGTCTAGTCACTTATGATGGAACATGATGTGGGAAAATAGAATGTGTACATGTATGTGTAACTGGGTCACCATGCTGTACGGTAGGAAAAAAAAATTATATTGGTGAAATTACTATTAAAAATAGTAATAATAATAAAATGTATTAAGATGGGAAAAAAAAATGTTCTACTCCTTTCAAAATGCCTTCTGCCTTGGCTCATGGTTCCCTTCCTTAAGTAGAGAGCGCTGGTCCCATATCACAGTACAGAAGACAATTCAGTCCATTCATTTGTTAGAGCAAGACTTTGCCCTCAGCTCCAGTTCACACAGGCCAAAGAGTGTGATCCAGCAAGAAACAGCAAAGGTAGCAACCTTTGTAAAGCCTTTAACCTGCACCAAAGAAGGAACTGTATACACATCATATCCAACAGCCTAGGCACACTAAGTATTATTAACTACATAAAGAAATCGAAGCACACAGAGCCTAAATAAGCAAGCTGCCCAAGGTCCTTCAACTCAGTAAATGAAGAGCTGAGATGCTAAGGTTTTGAGGTTTGAATTAAAGTCTTTTCAAATCCTACAACTGTTCCACCCACTAATGGCCTTGAGAAATGCAGGATATACACCATTCATCTCATCAGTATGTATGTTATCTGACATACATATTATGTCATATATGACATTATATATAACATATGTTTATGACATATTATATAGTATGACATATATATTATGTCATGTGCTTGTCTATGCACAAAATTATTCTGGAAGATGTAAAAGAAACTGGCAACACTGGTTGTCTCAGAGATCTAGGTGGCTGAGATACATGGCAAGAGGGAGAATACTTACCAGATTCTCTTGTACGTTTTTAAGTTTAAATAATGTGACTATATTATCTACCCCCAAACTAAAATGTATTACTTTTACGCTTATATATGTTGTTTAAAGACTTTAAATATATAGTCTTTAACTAAACCATATTAGCTTTAACTAAAAGACTAATATATATATACAGTCTTTAACTAAATTATAACTATGTATTTAGTCTTTAACTAAAATATATATATTACCTAAAATATACACACACAGACATGTGGATATCTGAACACAAATGGTCTAAAATGTGTTTTAAATTATGCCCCCAAATGATGAGTTTGTTGACAGTCTAAAAGTCTTCTTATCAAGGCCAAAGATAATGAGTTAGGGAGCTCTACAAAGGGGTAAAGGCTCATAGCCACTTTTAGGAACCTTTAGCACTAAACAGGGTATGTGCCAAGGCACTGTAAAAATTGTGCCACACCTGCTTTCCTGCTGGAGGCCTTTGCCAATAGCATGTTTACTAAATCCAATCTGGTATCTCTCCTCTCAGACTTAAAAATCACTCCCCAGACAAAGGTTATCAAAAAGGATGAAGAACTCCCAAAGACAACAGAAGAACATGGAATACAACATAGACAAAAAACAGAAAACAAAACAAAACAGAAATCTGGAGAATCAACAGGAAGCTCCTCACCATCAGCAAAAGCAAAGTCATCTTGGTTTCCAGAGATGGGAGTTGAGAGGAGTGGCGGAAGGAAAGGTCACTCTCCATAAGGAAGAACCCAAAGGCAGCTTGCCAACTGCTACCCATTCTAGCTGCTTAGTAAGAGGGTAAACCACACAATCAGAAGAAACCTGGAAAGTCTTTCTAGGGCAGGGGGGGAAACTAAAGGACTTGGAGGACCTAGGAGATGAGGGAGGCATTTAGTAACAATTTTTATCTCTTTATCCAATTGATGGTTGAGACTTTAGAAAAGATAGGAGGAATGTGAATGATGGTCAATAAATTGGAGATCATGTTGGAACTTTCTTTTTCTTTTTTTTTAGGGCCACACCTGTGGCATATGGAAGTTCTCAGGCTAGGGGTCGAATTGGAGCTGCAGTTGCAGGCCTCTGCAACAGCCACAGCAATGCCAGATCCAAGCTGTATCTGTGACCCACACCACACGCAGCTCACCGCAATGCTGGATCCTTAACCCACTGGATGGGGTCAGGGATTGAACCTGAAACTTCATGGATACTAGTTGGGTTTGAGCCACAACAGGAACTCCATGCTGGAACTTTCTTCTCGTTTCCCTACTCCCAACACTGGCTTAGTTACTCCTATTCACCCTTTAGGTGTCAATCTAAACAGCACTCCTTCACCTTGGAAATCTTTACTGCCTTCCACCCAGGCACACAGTATTATAAAAAACTTATGTTATTGTCTACCTGCTCCCATTAGCATATAATGGGAATACAACATAGAAGAGAAACTCATCATTTGGTGGCATACTTTAAAACACATTTGGAGAGGTGTAGGGCCACGTCTTCCATGCTCACAAACGCATACTTAACAGCAAGCACAGTACACAGCACCATTTTGATGAGTAAATACTTGAATGATGATAGGTTCTCATTATTCCTACAGGAGTAGGAAAAATATGTTTGTCTGAATACCTGACAATCTGATTATGAGAGCTTAAAATTGAAAACAGAGGAAGAAAAAAATTCCTGGATAAAACTGGGAAAGAATATCAAGAACGGCATTAAAAAAGCAATGGAAGAGGTGAATATTAAATCACAAAAAGGACTATCTGAGAATTAAGTTGCCAATCTTTTTTGTTTCTTTTCTTTTCTTTTCTGCTTTTTTAGGGCCGAACCTGCAGCATATGGAAGTTCCCAGGCTTTGAGTCAAATTGGAGCTGTAGCTGCCAGCCTAAGCCACAGCCATAGCCACACAGGATCCAAGCAGCGTCTGTGACCTACAGCACAGCTCACAGCAACACTGGATCCTTAACCCACTGAGCAGGACCAAGGATCAAACCCGCACCCTCATGGCTATTAGTTGGGTTTGTTACCACTGAGCCACAATGGGAACTCCAAGTTGCCAATATCTTAACTTCAGACATCTATAACAGAGATATCCAAAATAAGTTTACAAATTTTATGAAATAAATAAGACATATCCCATGAGAATCCGAGTTTAATGAATTTTTGAATGCAGTTCCAGATCCCTCAACCCACTGTGCCAGGCTGGGGATTGAATCTGTGTCCTGGCGCTAGAGAGACAGAGCCAATCCTACTGTGCCACAGCAGGAACTCCTTAACCACTCCTTCCTATGGTTAAGTGTGCTACCACAGTGGGGCATATGATACCCTGTGGGAAATGATAAACAATCATACCCAAAGATGGTCAATTTTTTTAAAAAAGTAATAGTAATAGGACTTGTAGTGGGGAATTTTAAAGGATAGAAAAAAAATAAATAAAAAGATTTTAAAGAAATTCCCTGCAGGGAGGGAGACAAACAGATGTTTATTGAGAGCCTAGAGTATGCCTGCTGAGCCTGAGTTAAGCTCTGCATTCATGGTTTTTGCTGTTCTTGTTGTTGTTGTTTTGTCTTTTTGGGGCCCCACTCACAGCATATGGAGGTTCCCAGGTTAGGGGTTGAATCGGAGCTGTAGCTGCTGGCCTATGCCACAGCCACAGCAATGCCAGATCCAAGCCACATCTGCGACCTACACCACAGTTCACAGCAACACCAGATCCTTAACCCACTGAGCGGGGCTGGGGATCAAACCTGCATCCTCATGGATACTAGTCAGATTCATTTCCAATGAGCCACGACAGGAACTTCCTGCATCCATGTTTTATTCAAACTTTCCAACAGTAGGTATTAAGACATTTTATACATGAAGAAATGGAGGCCCAGACAAGTTAAAGTCCATGCCAACTCACACAACTCATGATAGTACAATCAAGATTCCTAAACAAAATCTGACTCTAAAGCTCACATTCTTTCCCTTGATTTGCTCTGCATCTATCCCTGGCCTTGTCTCATTGCTGTAAATGACTAAGATAAAGGCCCTGAGTCATGCTGACCATATAAGACAGTTTTTAACTAAGAGAACAAATATACTGTAAAAGAAAACACAGATCTAAAAGATCGAAACAGGAGAGAGGAGTTCCCGTCATGGTGCAGTGGTTTAACGAATCCGACTAGGAACCATGAGGTTGCGGGTTCGGTCCCTGCCCTTGCTCAGTGGGTTAACGATCTGGCGTTGCCGTGAGCTGTGGTGTAGGTTGCAGACGCGGCTCGGATCCCGCATTGCTGTGGCTCTGGTGTAGGCCGGCGGCTACAGCTCCGATTTAGACCCCTAGCCTGGGAACCTCCATATGCCTCGGGAGCGGCCCAAAGAAATAGCAAAAAGACAGGAAAAAAAAAAAAAAAAAGCAGGAGAGAATGGGCTAGAATGGTACTCAAAAGCAAGGCTTTGGAGTCAGACTCGGGTTTGAATCATCAGGTTCTATCACTATTGTTTAGAATGCAAGTAAATTACCTAACTTCTTTGAGCCTTAATTTCTACACCTTTATTTATTTATTTGTCTTTTTGCCTTTTCTAGGGCCGCACCCATGGCGTATGGAGGTTCCCAGGCTAGGGGTCTAAATTGGAGCTGTAGCCGCCGGCCTACACCAGAGCCACAGCAATTCGGGATCTGAGCCGCGTCTGCAACCTACACCACAGCTCACGGCAACGCCAGATCCTTAACCCACGGATCCTTAACCCACTGAGCGAGGCCAGGGATCGAACCTGCAACCTCATGGTTCCTAGTCAGAACTGTGTCACAATGGGAACTCCTTCTACACCTTTAAAATGGGAGTAATACCCCTTGAATCAGTATTATGAATTGGAGATAAAAAGTGATACTTTTTTTTCTTTTTCAGCCACACCTGTGGCATATTGGAAGTTCTTGGGCCAGAGATCAAACCAGCAATGCCACAGAGACAAGCCAGATCATTAATCTACTGTTCCACAGCGGGAACTCCAAAAACAGTATTTCTGAGGTTCTTGGCTCCTAAAGTTCAAGAAGTGGTAGTGAACACTGAATCTAACAAAATGATATTTAAGAAATATAAGTGCAAGAAAAATCAATCTTAGAAGCACCAGATGAAATTTAACAGAGGCACATAAGAAAAGTCTTAGGATTTCCTGCTGTTTCACAGGGGGTTAAGAATCTGACTGCAGTGGCTTGGGTCACTGCAGAGGCACAGGTTTGATCCCCGGCCCGGCACACAGTGGCTTAAGGATTTGGCACTGCCACAGCTGCAGCACACGTCACAGCTGTAGCTTGGATCCAGGAACTTTCATAGGCCACAGGTGCAACCAAAAAAAAAAAGAAAAAGAAAAAGATTTAGGAATCTTAGTTGACTCGAATCTATGAGTCAACAGTTTACTAAAACTGCCAAAAATTTGGAGCACATTACAGAAGCATGGTGCCCAAAACAAGTAAGCCCAAAACAAGAGGGCCTATCAGACTTCAACTGAAATGCTATCTTCAGTTCTGATGTTAAACCTTCAGATGGTCAAAAGTAAATCAGTATCAGTCCAGGAAAAGATCAGAATGGCAAGATGCTTTGAAAACACAGGAGCTAGTTCTTCTATCCTGGTTCTATATTCCCTTCCACTTCACACAGTGAAGCTACCTCTCAATTGCTTCCATTCCCTAATAACTAACACATCACCCCCGTAGCTCCTTCCCTCTCCCTTGATCTTCATCTTCTACTTCCCTCTCTCCCCCTCCCCACTGCCTCTCCTTAAACACCTCAAGCTCAATTTTGCCAAAGTCCAATGGATCTGACAGGAGTGACTTGATGACTTCTAGTCCAACAATTTAGGATTAGGCACATCAGACCTGTTGCTAATACAGTCCTGTTTTGCAGATGAGACCTGCTGTTGTTAATCTACACATTTAACTGGCCCCATTTTCTTCCTGAGACCAAGCCCAATTTGTGCCCTAGGTGACTGAACCCTGAGTGTTACATATTCAAGAAACTGGGACCATGACCTAGAGCTTCATTACCCCCTCAAAGGGATACGGCTGGCCAAGAGGCTGCAATTAGGCAATGTCAATCATTTCAGATCTCAGCCATCTCAAAATTGCTGAATCAATACTTCCAAACCCAAGCAGGCTTCTCGGATAAACTAAAGGACAAACCTATTCAAGCTCATAAAATAGTACAAGTAGATCAGCTTATTGTACCAAAGAAGCCATTTGCAAACCTACAAAGAATGAAACCTGGAAAAGCTTCCTGCAATCTGGCCATCCTCAGTGCAGTGTCCCATTTTCAACTCCAAATAGAACTGGGCTCAGCTCCCAGGCAGGACCCAGACAGTAAAATCTAGTAACTCCTATGTCCAGACTCTCATGGCAACTGACACTGGAGTAACACAAGCTTCCCTGTGGAATGGCCTTGTCAAAGTTGGCAGGTGTTTCTGGCTAAATCAGAACAGTCTGTGTCTTCTTCCCTTCAATACTCCCTTGGAAGCCAAGCATCTCTCTAGGGAATGCCATCTGCAGTGGACATCAGGTGTCTCAACGCCCTGTTTTGCAGACACACCAGTTCATTTCTATTCCTCAAGTAGATAAGAGCTCTGCTCTGTCTTTACATCAGAGAAATCCCAGTAAATGCTAGTCTTTTAGAACTCTGCCTCATTGTTTCTCTCCCTTGGAACAGCACAGTTCTAATATAGAATCAGATGATTCGATGATTCCTTCAGCTTTCATCCAGTTCAGACAAGACCTAGAGGTCCAGAGCCTATTTGTACATCCAGGCTTTCTCTTCCTAAAGTGGGCCTAAGTGTCTAAGCTCACTTCCAGGTGGTTCCCAGACCAACACAAAAGCACCCTAGTTATTTCCTGGACTACTAATTCTCAAACTTGAGTATGCATTGTTAAAATACACATTGTTGGGAGTTCTCTTGAGGCGCAGCAGGTTAAGGATCCAGCTTTGTCACTGCTGTAGCACAGGCTCAATCCCTGGCCTGGGAACTTTCACATGCCACGGGGGTGGCCAAAAAATAAATAAATTAAATAAAATACATATTGCAGGATCTCACCCCTAGAGCTTCTGATTCAGAAAGTCTGAGGTAAGACTTGAATATTTCATTTTAAACAAGTTCCCAAGGCATGCTCATGTTGCTACTCTGGAGACTACACAGTGAGAACCACTGCTCTAGATCAACAATAGTTCAAGTCATTCCCAAAACTATACTGAGAATGGAAGGGAAGAGGAGGATGCTGTACTTATATGGGTCAACATGCATCATAACATTCAGTGTATGTCCTATACAGACAACTCTTTGTTCTCCTACAGAGTAGACTTCAACTGGATCTCACAGGTGAAATACTTGAAATACTCATAAGTTTGAACAGATGACAATTCACATACTAACAAACTACTAACTGTACAGATAACATCCTATAACCAAGAAATGGTACTTACGTAAGATCAGTAGCCAAATGAGAAGTGAAAGTAACACCTATTCTCCTTCCTTTGCCCCACCAGCTGCATTATTCACTAAATGAATTAAAACCGGTAAAGCACTTAGAATAGTGCTGAGCAATTTTTTAAATTGTGGTAAAATACAAATAACACTTATCATTTTTACCATTCTTAAGTATAGAACTCAGTGGCATTAAACATATTCACGATGCTGGGTAACCATCATCTCTATCTATACCCAAAACTTTTTCATCATCCTCAACACAAACTGTGTACCCAACAAACAGTAACTCCTTCTTTCCATCTTCTCCCAGCCTCTGGTATTCTACTCTCTGTCTCCATGAATTTGGCTATCTAGGTACCTCATGCAGGTGGATTCATACATTTGTCTTCTGTGTCTAGCTGATATCAGAAAGCATAATGTTTTCAAGGCCCATCTATACTAGAGCAAATATTAAAATTTCATTCCATGGAGTTCCCATCAAGGCTCAGTGGCTAACGAACCCAACTGGCATCCATGAATACGTGGGTATTTGATTCCTGGCCTTGCTCAGTGTGTTAAGGATCCAGTGCTACCATGAGCTGTGGTGTAGGCCAGCAGCTACAGCTCCAATTCAACCCCTAGCCTGGGAACCTCCATATGCCATGGGTGTGCGGCCCTAACAAGACCAAAAAAAAAAATTACTTTTTAAAGCTGAATAATATTCCATTGTATGTATAAACTACATTTTAGCTGTTCACCTATCATTGGACACTCCAGTTGGCTTCTATCTTTTGGCTACTGGGAATAATGCTGCTATGACGTAGATATATACATTCAAAATGTATCTATTTGAATGCTTGCTTCCAATTCTTTTTTTTTTTTTTTTTTTTTTTGGTCTTTAAAGGGTCGCAGCCACGGCATATGGAGGTTCCCAGGCTAGGGGTCTAATTGGAGCTGTAGACGCCAGCCTACGCCACAGCCATAGCCACACCAGATTCGAGCCTCATCTGTGATCTACACCACAGCTCACGGCAACACCGGATCCTTAACCCACTGAGCAAGGCCAGGGATCGAACCTACGTCCTCATGGATGCTAATCAGATTCGTTTCCGCTGAGCCATGATGGGAACTTCCCAATTCTTTTATGGTCTTTTTTGTTTTGTTTTGGCTGTTTTGGCAGCATGTGGAAATTCCCAGTCCAAGGATTAAATCCGCACCACCACAGTGACAATGCTGATCCTTAACCACTAGGTCACCAGAGAACTCCACAATTCTGGATATACCTACAAATGGACTTGCTAGGTTCTAGGGCAGTTCTATGTTTAATCTTTTGAGAAACCACCAAACTGTTTTCTACTATGGCTGCACCATTTTACATTCCCACTAACAGTGCCAACATTTGTTATTTACTTTCCTTCTTTCTTTTTTTTAATTACAGCCATCCTAAGGGTTTAACCACTATTATTGTCATAAGTTTGATGTGGACTTCTACCAATACTTGTTGCACTGTAAGGGACAGCATGACAACAATCAGAGGTTCTGACTAGTTTCCATATTTAAGTGATCCTAGCAATTTCATTCACAACACAGGTTTCCAGTTGTTTCTAATTTTCTCACAAAATCACCTCCAAAGCACTTCCCTAGCTTGATATCAATTATGGAAGAAAATGATGCCTTGATGGTTAAAGAAAAAGATGGGCGGCTCTCAATTTTTTAAAAATGTTTTCTGTTGACTTAATTCCATAATAATGCTGAGTTTTACCTATATACAAAATGCTCTGTAAACCAGCTATAATGGAAAAGATAAAAATCATTATTTAAAAAAAAAAATGCTGCACCAGCATTCAGTAAGAGAAATGTCACACGGTTTTCCCTAAAACATTTAAAATCCTAATCTAAAATAATAAATAGGAGTTCCCGTCGTGACGCAGTGGTTAACGAATCTGACTAGGAACCATGAGGTTGCGGGTTCGGTCCCTGCCCTTGCTCAGTGGGTTGACGATCCGGCGTTGCCGTGAGCTGTGGTGTAGGTCGCAGACGCGGCTCGGATCCCGCGTTGCTGTGGCTCTGGTGTAGGCCGGTGGCTACAGCTCCGATTCGACCCCTAGCCTGGGACCTCCATATGCCGCGGGAGCGGCCCAAGAAATAACTAAAAAGACAAAAATAATAATAATAATAATAAAAATAAATAAATAAATAAAAATAAAATAAAGCCCTAATCCAAAGAGATTTATTTCTGAAAACAAAAGTATTCTGGAAAATCTTGTATATTTTAACCTTGCTAGCTACATCCCTGACCTAGCCAGAAATTTATTTTTCTCTTCACTTCTGGGGTTTCCTGGCATGGAAGAGCTAAAGTCAATGAGACAAACAGCCATTCCCAAATAAAACTGTTTTCTTGTGCTCATGTAATATGTTCAAGGCTTCAGGTCTTTCTCACAGAAACTGCTTTTCTTCCTTTATGAATCTAATAAACAGAAAATTTGTTAAGTGTGTAAAGTAAAAACGAATGGAAAATCCTTTTTTGGGGGAATTTTCTTCTTCAACTTTTACACTTGGCAAAACTTCAGAAAAGAAACCTAGTAGTAGCTTAAGTACAGACAAAAACATGGGCAATGTAAAGGTATTAAGAAAAAATCAATTTAAAAAGCTGCAATCTCATCCTAGTTACTGGTAAGCAAATACACCATATGTACTTCCCCATTATGCTGATGATAATATGCGAAAGATTAAATGCTACATACAAAAAACTAAAGATTGGCTTTATAAAGGCAGAGAGGAGACCAACAGCATTCTGAGGTATAGCCAGAGACCCATATGGAACTTCAAGTTCATTAACCTCATTAAAGCATATAGTTTCTTTCATAAATGTCCAAATAAGCAGCTAGGAACAATGTAGCCATATCTCTGTAGAAAAAGTGTGAAACCAGGAACATTTAACCCACAAATGCCAAGAAAGAGCTTTTTCTGGTGTATATGCATATGGGTGTGTCATACATAGAAACACATGGTTAAGACAGATCAAGTTCACTAGAGAGAACACTGCATTTAACCAGAAGAATCTGAGTTCCAGAGTTGGCTTCTCAGTAGATTACTGAGAGCTTCTGAACATCATCCCTATATCAGAAAGATAATCAACCTATGGAGGTCCTCTTGTAGCTCAGCAGTAACAAACCCAACTAGTATTCATGAGGATGCAGGTTCGATCCCTGGCCTTGCTCGGTGGGGTAAAGGATCCGGCGTTGCCATGAGCTGAGGTGTAGGTCACAGACGAGGCTCAGATCCTGCATTGCTGTGGCTGTGGCGTAGGCTGGCAGCTCATATTGGACCCCTGGGAACTTCCATATACCACAGGTGTGGGCATTAAAAGAAGGAAGGAAGCAGGGAGGGAGGGAGGCAGGAAGGAAGGAAGGAAAATCAACCCCCCAAAAACAATACTCACTTCATGGGTGTGTGAGGAATAAATTATTTCAATATACAGAGTTTCACTCATTCTTCAGCAAACATATTTTGAACTCCTACAATATGCACTAAGGATAGAACATCAAGACCCTGCCCTCACTGCAGATAAGAGGTCCTTCTCCTAGTTGGGTACCCCACAATTCAAGAATTGCTAAGAGAGAACTGGAGGGCAATTCCTTAAAGGCAGAAAGCATGTGATTCATGCTTAACAAGAACCTGGCACACGGCAACAGATAATAAATGACTGCTAAATGAATGAACAAACTGTATTTCTGATTTGTTAATATGAAAAGGAAAAGAAATTGATACATAATAATTACTTCACTCAGTGGAGGAGCAGACACTTCATAGTAACACTCAGAAACATTTAGAAGGGAAAGCAAAAACCACACTTCCATTATTCCATGTCAGGACTCAGTATTATCAAATAAATTTAGATTCGTCATAAAAAAAATCTCACCATCTCTGATTACTCCTGAAAAGGCTGTGAAAATGTCTCTGTGTATATGTATGTAAGTATGTCATTTCAGAAAATTATCTTCTGTGATAGTTATGCTGCAAAATAATTATGTTTTAGACTGGAGTTTTTTAGTATGTGAAGTCAATTGCAGAAACCAGTATTTGGGGACAAAGAATTTGAATAAATACTTACTGTGTTAACCAAAGACCTACTTTTATCTAAAAAGTAGGAAGTTGTAATTCTGTTCCTAAGAACTAGAAAATTCTTCAGATAAAAAGTATGAGGTCTCAGCCTTGACACTACTGATATTTGGGGCCAGATAACTCTTGGTTGTGGTGGGCTTTTCATCTACCATTATAGGATGTTTGGCAGTATCCTTGGCCTCTAACCACAAGATTCCAGGAGCACCCCCAATTATCAAATGTCTTGCTGGTCATTGACAAAATATTGTTGGGGGCAGGGGGGTAAAATCACTCTGGCTGAGAAACACTGAGATAAACAATGGAATGAGAATTTTTTCACAAAGGCTATTTAAATAAGATATGGAGGAGTTCCCGTCGTGGCTCAGTGGTTAACGAATCCAACTAGGAACCATGAGGTTGCGGGTTCAATCCCTGGCCTTGCTCAGCAGGTTAAGGATCTGGCGTTGCTGTGAGCTGTGGTGTAGGTCACAGATGTGGCTCGGATCCTGAGTTGCTGTGGCTGTGGTGTAGGCTGGCAGCTACAGCTCCGATTCAATCCCTAGCCTGGGAACCTCCATATGCCGTGGGAGCGGCCCTAGAAAAAGCAAAAAGACATAAATAAATAAATACATAAATAAATAAAATAAATAAGATATGGAAGATGATATGAACTATCACTCCTTGGACTCTAAATAGGAGTCATTTTTTAGATTATCAGATGACCTTTTGATGTTTTATTGGGTTAAAAAAGAGAGATGATAATCAGTGCACCTAAAGGTAATCTATAACCTAGAAAGAATAAATAAACCAGTGAACTAATAGTACATTAAGTGTTAATAGCATAAAATGAGCACAGGTAGCCTCAAGACCATCTTCTAGATACAGTATTCATGCATGGCAACTATTAAAAGCCTTAGGCTATTTAGAAATCCTCCGTTTCATTGCTACAAAGTAGGATTCTTAATTTCTCCTCCTATTTTATTTGAAAAAAAAAAGTTTCTGTAGCAGAGAGGACAAGAATACTATTATTACAGATATTTATTGACTATTTTGTAACTGTAGGGATTTTACTTACTTAAATTAAGCAGGTCTCGAGTTCCAGCTGTGGCTCAGTGGGTTAAAAACCTGACTAGAATCCATGAGGATGTGGGTTCGATCCCTGGCCCCATTCAGTGGGTTAAGGATACCGCATTACTGTGAGCTGTGGTGTCAGTCACAGATGTGGCTTGGATCTGGCGTTTGCTGTGGCTGTGGCACAGGCCAGCCACTGCAGCTGTGATTCAAGCTCTAGACTGGGAATGTTCATATGCCACAGGGGCAGCCCTAAAAAGACAAAAAAAAAAAAAGTAATGAATGAATTAATTAAGCAAGTCTCCTGAAAGCTCTTTAAGGAAAGAGGACAAAACAGACTCAAAAATACTAAATAAAATTCCTGGACCCACAAAGGAAGCTGAGGATTCCTGAAGTTTACCAAAGACTCACTATCAGGAGTTCCCTTGTAGCACAGCTGGTTAAAGATCTGGTGTTGTCACTGCAGCGGCTCAGGTACCTGCTGTGGTGTGGGTTTGCTCCCTGGCCCTTCCACATGCCAAAAGCAGAGGCAAAAAAAAAAAAGATTTATTGCTGTCACCTTCCCTAAGGCCCAGATTTCACTTGTAAATAGCTTTTTTGTCTTTTTTGCTATTTCTTGGGCCACTGCTGCAGCATATGGAGGTTCCCAGGCTAGGGGTCTAATCGGAGCTGTAGCCACCAGCCTACGCCAGAGCTACAGCAACGCGGGATCCGAGCAGCATCTGCAACCTATGCCACAGCTCATGGCAGCGCCAGATCGTTAACCCACTGAGCAAGGGCAGGGACCGAACCCACAACCTCATGGTTTCTAGTCGGATTTGTTAACCACTGCGCCACGACGGGAACTCCCTAAATAGCTCTTAATAGAAGAATCCCAGGGAATTCCTGTTGTGGCTCAGCAGGCTAAGGACCCAACTAGGATCCATGAAGATGAGGTGTGGAAACATGGCCTCGTTTAGTGGGCTAAGGATGTGGCGTTGCTGCGGTTGTGGTATAGCTACAGACGCAGCTCAGATCCGGTATTGCTATGGCTGTGGTGTAGCTCTCATTCAACCCTTAGCCCAGGAACTTCCATAAGACAAAGAAAAATGACAGAATTGCATTAACCTTAAATACTGGGATCTCAGCAGCTGACAGCATAATCCTAAACCTGTACCGAGCACAGCATTTTTCACAAAAAGTTATTGGTTTTAAATATAAAAGAAACATATAGTCTTTGTAGAGAATATAAAAAAAACTTTTTTTCTTTTCAGGGCCCCACCCACGGCATATGGAAGTTCCCAGGCTAGGGGTTGAATCGGAGCTGTAGCTTTTAGCCTACACCACAGCCACAGATACACAGGATCCGAGCCACATCTGCGACCTACAACACAGCTCACGGCAATGCCAGATCCTTTAACCCACTGTACAATGCCAGGGATGGAACCCACATCCTCAAGGATACTAGTCGGATTCATTTCCACTACACCATGAAGCAAATTCCCAAAAAACCTATTTTTAAAAAGACTGATTTTAGGAGTACCTTTTGTGATTCAGCGGGTTAGGGATCTGACGGTGTCTCCATGAGGATGCATGGTCGAACACTGGCCTTGCTCAGTGGGTTAAGGATCCGGCGTTGCCACAAGCTGTGGTGCAGGTGGTAGATGTGGTTCAGATCCAGTGTTGCCATGGCTGTGATGTAGGCCAGCAGCTGCAGCACTGATTGGCCTGGGAACTTCCATATGCCTCAGGTGTGGTCATAAAAAGACTGTAATAATGATGTCGGAGTTCCCATCATGGTGCAGTGGAAACGAATCCAATTAGGAACCATGAGGTTGTAGGTTCAATCCCTGGCCTCCCTCAATGGGTTAAGGATCCAGCGTTGCCATGAGCTGTGGTGCAGGTGGCAGATGCGGCTCAGATCCTACGTTGCTGTGGCTGTAGTGCAGACCGGCAGCTGTAGCTCTGATTTGATCCCTAGCCTGGGAACCTCCATATGCAGTGGGTGTGGCCCTAAAAAGCGGAAAAAAAAAATGATGTCTATCATGTAATAATGGGGTATAGAAAGGCAAATGCAAAGGTAAATATTAGCCAATTGTTCAAGCAATGAAAAAGTAATTAATAGATGACTGTCCTGGGACCCTTCATTACTAAAGTCACGGCTGGCTCTCTTTAGACTCTGCCCATCAATTCTGAGAAAAAAATCTGGTTTCATAATAATTCTATTAGGCTAGTCAGATCTGTGTCACCATGCTGGATAAAAGACAAAAAGTGTGTGTCTGTGTTTTGAATGGATTTGCTCTTTCAGAGGAAACGAGTACATATAACAAATACTGTCTTTCCCAGAGAAAAAATGAAGTGCTTTTCTCGGAAGCAGAAACTAAACAAAAAGTCACCTCTAATCTACCATTTTGGTTGCATTATTTTATAGTCTGGACCTAAGAGATAACCAATCCTTAATTAGCAAACACCTTTTCCCATGGGCTTCGAAGCTTCTCTCCCTCCCACCCCCAGCCCCCAGCCCCTGACATCTCAGGTTTTAAAGAAGTCTTTTAAAAATCAGGTATCAAAGTGCTCATTCCAGTAAGTACAGGCCCTCCAGTACTGAACAATGCAGCCTAAACTACCTGTTCTAGGAACATCTGCCCCTACTCCAGAGGAAGAATAAAAAAATTAAAAAATTTAAAAAAAAGTGACTATTCAAGGATTCAGAAAGGGCAACCAAGGATCTCTTGCATGGAGATGTATATGGGAGACAGGGGGTGTGATGGTGATTGATTTGGAAAAAGAAGGTATCCCCAATTTGTCTGAGACATCAAGGCAGAATGATAAAACAGGTGTGAAATGGCTGGAATTGCACTGGACATCTAAGCACCTGAACAAATATCCAGAGCTAGGGACTATGACATCTCGTCTTGACACTGAAGTGAACCAACCATTCTGCTAAAATGCGTCTTAATATCTACTCATTTTTTAAAATTCTTTTGGCTACCCCATGGCACATGGAGTTCCTGGGCCAGGGATAGGATCTGAGCCACAGCTGGGACCCGTGCCACAGCTGCAACAATGCTAGATCCTTAACCCACTGCGCTGGGCTGGGGATGGAACCTACAACCCAGCACTCCAGAGATGCTGATCCCCTTGTGCCACATCAGGAATTCCAGGATCTTAATATTTAGAAAACAAAGCTGGAGTATCCCAACATTACTATGCCTTTTCCAGGTCAGAAAATGAGACTCAAATATACTGACCTATAATGAATCCAAATTTTTACCTCTAAAACAGTTCAGCCTCTTTTTACAATGTCTGTCTTACTTTTCAATTCATTCATTCAGTACCAGGTCAGATTCCTTGGAGAAAAATCTCCAGGTCTCTTTAACATTCACAACTCAGAAATAGTTGTGACAGGCTCGGAAATTTTTAAAGAGTAAAATTCTCACATTCAGATGAGATTTTACCTAATTGCTAATTACAATATCTTTAGTTGCTGGCAACAACAAAAAGAATGAGAATTCTTCATCTCTTCTTCCTCTCCTTTCGCTCTCTGGAAGGCCTCAACGTTATGAATCATCTGGTCCTTGACGTATGGTTACTTCCAGGGGGACAGATGACATTTAACACAGGACATGTGAGGCTGTGGGAAAGGGAAGTTCTTGGCCACAAGAACCAGGACGAAACCCCTGTCCCTGGGAAAAATGCCAAAAATCTCTGAAGTCCACTATAAGGCAGTTAAATTTTTAACTTTAGAAGATCTCATTATAAAAATACAAACCATGGCATGGAATTAGGTTTTTGAAAACTACACTATGAAGGCTGCAAGATAACTATTTCCCGACACTCATAAGAATCCATGCTAAGTTGATGGTCCCCAGTGTGAATATGAATATTTTTCCCCTCTTGGGATTGTTTTAAGCTAACTTGGCTCTAAAATCTTTCACTATTCAAAGACAGATACTATCATAATGGCTAACTTAACTGAGTGCTGACTATTGTGATGGATATCTACCTGCATTAGCTCATTAATCCTTACAACAATGCTATAAGCTCTAAACAACATAAATTCTAAAATAAAAATTTCCTTCGGAGGTTTTGAAAATAAGTATTAGATTACTTTAATGAAACTCATGAGTTATTTTTAATGTGATAGAAGTACTATATGTTATTAAAACCATCTAAAATGAAAATATGAATAAAAGCATTAACACTTTAGAAAACCATTATTCTATCCTATCAGTCACTACTGGGATATGCATGCAAAATTATAAGACCCTATATAATTCGTTAGATATTCCATCAAATATCCCAATAATCCTAGTTAAAAGTCTTTTATGGTTTATTGCAAAGAGGGAGTTCTCCTCACAACTTATCCCAGACAGATATAAACCAAGGAGCCCCACTTTAATTTACTATATGTTACACACAGAACAGATGAATAAGTCACCCCTAACTATCCCTAGCAGTCAAGTTAATTATAATTTAGGAAATTCGATAAAATCACAAACTTCAGTTAAAGTTATAAATGTGAGTATATGCTTTGGAAAAGTAAAATTAAGATAATAATAAAAGAATGAAGATTAGTACTGAAATGTAGAAATTACCCTTCACAGTGGCAAATGTACAATTTTGCCAGCCTATTAAAAAAGACTTTTAGGAGTTCCCTTGTGGTGCAGTGGATTAAGGACCCAGCATTGTCCCTGCAGTGGCATGGGTTCAGTCCCTGGACCTGGGAACTTCCACATGCCGCAGGTGCGACCAAAAAGAAAGGCTTTTATATTCACACATAAACATATCAAAAAAAGAATATATTCCTGACACAAAAACAACTTGGTTTCTACAGTTTGAGGAAATAATATTCTTCATATTTAGAGACTATTAACCAAGAATAGTTATTTCTCTTATACGAAAGAAAACAAATACATTTTTTATTATTTTTTTTTTTGTCTTTTTAGGGCCACACCTGTGGCATTTGGTGGTTCCCAGGCTAGGGGTCAAATCAGAGCTGTGGTCTAAGCCACAGCCACAGCAACAAGGGATCTGAGCTGCCTCTGTGACCTATACTACAGGTCACGGCAATGCTGGATCCTTAATCCACTGAGGAAGGCTAAGAATCGAACCCGTGTCCTCATGGATACTAGCTGGGTTCATTAACCACTAAGCCATGAAGGGAACTCCAACAAATATATTTTTTTAAATAAATTTTGGGGGAGTCCTCTGGTGGCTCAAGGGGTTAAGGATCCAGCATTGTCACTGTTGTGGCTTGGGGTTTCCATCCCTAGCCCAGGAACTTGCACATGTAGCAGGCGTGGCCAAAATACTAAAAAATAAAGTACATTTTTGAAGTTCCCTGGTTGCCTACAGTTAAGGATTTGTCACTGCTATGATGTGGGTTTGATCTCTTGCCTGGGAACTTCCACCTGCCACAGACACAACCAAAAAAAATTTTTTAATTAAAAAAAAATTTTTTTTAACTTAAAAAATAAATAAAAATAAATCTGTATTGTGACTACACCTCAAATCGGAGAGGTGCCAACTCTATATTAAGGAACAAATTTTTTCCAAGAGTAATTCATCACAATTTCTTACACATACTGTACAATATGTTTCTGCTGGCAATAAACAGGTCTGAGTAAAGGTTTTCCAAAATTTTTCCTATCTGCATTTTTTTAAACTGTATTTTAATAAGCATCATCAAAACCAAACACATTTATCAATACCAAACCCACAAAATCAGCTATTATATACCCATGTAGGTATTTTGGTAAACTGGGTAATTGCTTCATGAGAAGTAATACAGTTAGTATAAATAATAAAGGGAACATTTGCAGTTGAGGTAGAATAACCCAGCTCTGGGTGGAAATCATGGCTCCTTCATTGCTAGCTATGTGAACTTGGGCAATTTCCTTCTCCCAGTCTGAGTTTTCTTATTTGCAAAATAAGGTAAAAATTCCAATCTCATGAGGATTAACTGTATCAGAAATGTCGGGCATAAGGCCTGACTCAAAGCAGGAGCACAGGAAACAGTTACTGTTATTACTCTGTTGTTATGCATGTAAACTCCTTAGAGGAAAAGCATACTTTTTCTTGTAACTCAATTGTAGGATCTATAATACTGAGAACTGAAAAAATAAAGGCAAAAAAGATCAAAGTCACAAATGGGGATGATATCAGTTCAATGCATGCCTAGATAGGAAATGAGACTATCAAGTAATAATGATGACCTTTAAAATTTATATCAAAATGAACAACATCCTTTTTTTTTTTTTTTTTAAACCTTCTCAGTTGCACCCACGGCATATGGAAGTTTCCAGGTCATGGATCCAATCTGAGCTGCATGCCACAACTGTGGCAATGTAGCAACACTGGATCCTTAACTCACTGTGCTGAATGAACTGGCAACGCCAGAGACAAGCCAGATCATTAACCCACTGTGCCACACCAGAAACAACAGTGTCCTTAGTTTATTTATTTATTTTTTTGCTTTTTAGGGCCACACCCTCAGCATATGAAGGTCCCAGGCTAGGGGTCGAATTGGAGCTGCAGCTGCTGGCCTACGCCAGAGCCACAACAACCGTCCTTGTTTTTACAAGTCACTCAGAAAAGGAGATGATGCTGTGTACAAATCACATATATAACTACTCTTCACTCCACAAGTATTTCCTGAATGTCCTTAAGTGCCAGTCTTTATGCTAGGCAGTATGCATATATGATGGTGAGCAAAACTAAACCCAGTCCCAGGCCTCATGGAGCTTCCAGCCATGCAATCATACGAATACTATAAACTTGTGATAAAAGACGTAAAGTACATGGTACTCGGAGAGCCAGTAGGAGCTCTAATTTAACTGGGGAGATCAAGGAAGGCCTTCCTGAGGAAGTGAAAACTGAGAGATGAAGGATGAAGAGGGTATTTCCAGACAGAGGAAAGCAACTTGTGCAAAGACCCTGCAGCAGGAGGAAACAGGCAAGAATGCAGGATCAGGAGTTCCTTTGTGGTGCAGCAGGTTAAGAATCTGGCATGGTCACTGGAGTGGCTCAGGTCGATGCTGTGGTGAGGGTTCAATCCCTGACCTGGGAACTTCCACGAGCCTTGGGCACAGCCAAAAAAAAAAAAAAAAAAAGGATGCAGGACCAAAAGGCCAGTATGCCTAGAGCAAAGATGAAGTGTGAGAATTAGCTAAGGCTCTAAACCATACAAGAGCTAAAGCTTTGTAGACCATATTCAAGCACTGCAACAATCCCAAGGGTGATGAAAAGCCACTTGAGGGTTTTATGAATGCTTACTTTGGGGGCAGGTAAGCTAAAAGGAAGATGCAATCAGATTTGCAATTTGGCTTTGGTTTCTGGAATAAGAGGGAAGGAATGTAGATGGATCAGGTAGGAAACTAAAGTTCTGTCAGGATGGGACAGGACTTTGGACTAGGCTGATGATAATGGTGGTGGTGGAAGAAGTCAGAGAATTCAAGAGATATTCAGGAAAACCTGATGATATATAACACATGGGGGCGGAGGGAGAACAAAGTATCCAAAAAAAACTTTGGAGTTTATGATTTAAATGACTGTATAGAAAGAGGTACTATTTGAGAGGGATCTGCTCTAGAGCATCTTTTTTTGTTTTGTTTTGTTTTGTTTTTTTGCTTTTCAGGGCCGAACCCAAGGCATATGGAGGTTCCCAGGCTAGGGGTTGAATTGGAACCTACACCACAGCCACAGAAACCCAGGATTCGAGCCATGTCTGCAATTTACACCACAGATCACTGCAACACCAGGTCCTTAACCCACTGAGTGAGACCAGGGATGGAACCCGAGTCCTCATGGATCCTAGTCAGGTTCGTTACTGCTGAGCCACAATGGGAACTCCCAGAACACCTTTAAGCCAGTTTACACACCCCATAAAGAGCCTGAAACTGTGTTATCCAGTTTGATCTCCTACTTAACTTATGAAATAGATTTCCAAAAGTTTTTTCTATTTCCAAAAATCAAATTGACTCTCAACTGTACAAGATTTTTCCAACACTGAAGGTATTTCAATAAGATTTTGCCACAAGTTTTGAAATCAACTCCAAATGAGTTCTAAAATTGGTTTGAGCAATGGGGCAGCATTATGAAATAATGTGTCATTTCCCATGACTACTTTGATAAGACTACCAAGCATTTGTCCTGTTTAATTTAAATATTTTAAAGAAATCTTAACAGTAGAGTACACTCCCAGAGTTCCCATCGTGGCACAGTGGTTAACGAACCCGACTAGGAACCATGAGGTTGCAGGTTCAATCCCTGCCCTTGCTCAGTGGGTTAACGATCCGGCTTTGCTGCGAGCTGTGGTGTGGGTCGCAGACGCGGCTCGGATTGCATGTTGCTGTGGCTCTGGCGTAGGCTGGCAGCTACAGCTCCGATTGGACCCCTAGCCTGGGAACCTCCATATGCCACGGGAGCGGCCCAAGGAAAGACAAAAAAAAAAAAAAGTACACTCCCATGTTGGAGTTTCCGTTGTGACACAGCAGAAACCAATCCAACTAGGAACAATGAGGTTGCGGGTTCGAAACCTGGCTCAGTGGGTTAAGGATCTGGTGTTGCCATGAGCTGAGGCGTAGGTCACAGATGTGGCTTGGATCTCACATTGCTATGGCTGTGGAGTAGGCCGGCAGCTGTAGCTCTGATTAGACCCCTAGCCTGGGAACCTCCATATGCCGAGGGTACGGCCCTAAAAAACAAACAAAAAAAAAAAAAAAGAGGAGGACTTTCATGTGACATTAAACTGTGAAATTTTATACCATAATTGGAATTATGCTTTTATGTTTGTGTTTCAACATTTTGAAATGCCTGTAGAAAACTTGATATTTTGGAAGAAAAGCTTAAAAAAATAACTTTTTGATCTTAATATACATATATTTTACTTTTACTATTTCCATCCAGTCCTTGTTAATTCCCATCACATTTATTCAATGTGAAAGATTTTTTCAGGGGGGAGGGAGTGGACTGGGAGTTTGAGGTTAGTAGATGCAAACTATCGCATTTAGAATGGATAAGCAATGGAGTCCTGCTGTATAGCACAGGGAACTATATCCAATCTCTTGTGATAGAACATGATGGAAGATAATATGAGAAAAACACACATGGCTGGATCCCTTTGCTACACAGCAGAAATTGACAGAACATTGTAAATCAACTATAATAATAATAAATAAAAATTTTTTAAAGTGTAAAAAAAGATTTTTTAATAAACACAGTTTTATATATGTAGACACTAAATACAGAATACAGCTAATATTTTATTGATACTATGAATACTTTACTACTCTTCTCAAGTTTTAGTTTTTAAATTTGCAACCAAACGACATTTTCATAGTGAAATAGTGATGCCCTCAAGCCTTAGAAACATAACCTTCAAATCTGACTAGCCCAAGGAAAAGAAGTGAAAGAGTTTTTTTCCCTTTAAAACCAACCTAACATATCACACTCTAGTGCTGAAGTAGTATTTGCCTAATTTTGCCAGAGTGGGCTCTTTGGTCACCAGCTTGCACTGGCTACTGACTCGTATTTTATCAACATTAAATTGAAGTTACCAGGATGTTACCACTGCTTGTACAGAACAGTAGAATTTCTTTTCCCCATGCTGATTTTATCTCTAGGCATCAAAAGACAAGACTGTAGCCTGAAGCCAAATATGAAAAATGTCATCTCCACAAATGAGGAGAGAAGTCAAGAGCTTTTTAAAAATCAAATCTTAAGCCCACTAACCACTATCAGTTTGTAAAACCAGACTATCTCCATACTAGAGGCTGTACTACCAAATGTGGTCCTCGGGAACAACGGCTCGGTAAGCTTGAAATGGGCTACCAGCATGGTTCATCTTTTCTTATTTTAGGTGTTTTTCTGATTTTCTTTTGTTTTTAAACATGGAATCAGACCATGGCTAAATCTGAGCATGGGTCTGAGCAGTGCCAAGAAGAGACAGTGAAAAGACTTTAGGATTCCAATCTCGGCTAGTGGAGTTTCCCACCATCCTCCGGAGTGGTCCATGTCTCCCCAGCAGGAATGTGGGGGAGGGAAAGTTACATGGGCCTTGGGCTCATCCCTCACCCAAGCCCCCAAAATGACACTGCAAACCACTTCCTTCTGGGAACTGAAAGTCATAAGCTTTAAGGGACAATGGAGCTCAATGCAGACTTCAGAAAGATGGAGACAGGGAGATGGTGGAGGGAAGTGGGGGTGAGGAGATGCGCCCAGCCAAAGAAAGCTAAATAGGGCGGTCAAGGCCAGGGACTTAGGGAGCCTGGGAAGGCCTGGATCTTCTAGAATCTATCCAAGAAGGCCACAGCCCTCAAAGAAGCCCGAGGGGCTCATGTGAAAATCTAGGGCATCTATGGACTCAGTGCCTATCACCGTCCTGGGGAGGGGAGACAGTCCTCGCAGGAACCGGCCCCCCAAGTGGGGCTTTTCCTGCCCTTAGAAAACCACAAATCCTCATGGAATGAAGCAAAATACGTAGAGGGGTGTAAGGCCGGAGGCAAAGTAGGTGTTCTGCAAACATCGGGGGGGGGGGAGGGTGGCAGAGGTAAAGGGAAGCTTCCCAATTCGAGAAACTTTAATCACCGCCGAATAGGAGGAGCGGGCAATATGCGGCCCCAGAGCAGCAAACAGGAGCGGCCGGGGGCGGGAGCAGAGGCCGGCAGCCTCCCCTGCTTCGGGGGATGACGGCCTGGGGCGCGGCCGCCGGGGGGCTCGGGGGAGACCACCGCGGACCCGGAGCCGCGAAGAGCGCGGCCGGGCTAGGCCTCGGGGGTCCGGACACACCCACCGCGCGGCCGCAGCCCCGCTTACCTGCTCCTCCTCTGGGGTCAGCTCCGGCGCCATGTCGGGCTGGGGCGCGGTCGCGGGCTCCATCCCGCCGCCGCCGCCGCCGCCCGGCGGACAGAACTCGCCCGGGAGCGCAGGGAGCCCGGTGCGGTGGGCCTCCGCTTCCGCGTCCCCGCGCCTCAGCAGCCCCGGGCCGGCTTGCGCATGGCTGGGCCGGCAGGGTCCGGCGCCCGCAACGGCCGCAAACGCCGCTTCTGTTTCCTTAAGAAAAAGCTCTCCGAACTGTCGCTCTCTTCTGGGCGGAAATCCTTTTTTATTTTCTTCGTTCCTTTCCTCACACTCCCCCTCCTATCCCGGGGAGGGGGGGGAATAGAGCAGGCAAGGAGCTAATCGGAATTAAAAAGGGAAATGTGGAATCAAGAAGTTTCTAAGCCCAGAGCGAAGGGCCGCGGAGGAAATTTGCCGAAGGCCGCCGGCCTCCTCCACCTTCCTCCGCGGCGCTCCGGCTCCTCCAGAAGGTGACGAGGAGTCTTCGGGGATGCGGGGCCCTGCGACCAGCGCCCCAGCCTCTCAGCCCCGTTCCTCTAAAGCCGGGTGGCGAGAAGGAGGGAGAGAGGAAGGGAGCGGGGGAAACGCGCCCCCCTCCGGGCTCACGGCCAGCCCCGCTGCCCCACCGCGTCCGCCCGAGCCCCCCGCGGCTCCATTGAGAAACTGAGCGTCTCATTCACAAACAGGCGGCGACGAGGGCCCGGCCGAGCGCGGCCGCGTCCGGGAGGGGGAGACAGAGAGGAGCCCGGGGGGCGGGGGCAGCGGAGCTCGAGCAGGGGGCCTCGGAGAGGAGGGGGCGGGGGAGGCCGGCGGGGGGAGGGGAGATCCAGAGGAACTAGGGCGGGGGAGGGGCTCCGGCGACTCTGGACCGCGGAGAGCGAGAAAAAGGAAGAAAGGGGTGCGAGTTTCATGACGTTAAGCTCCCTGGAGGAGGAAGAGAATACATGTGTTTGAAAACTAGGTGCTAACGGGAACCTGGCCTGGGGTTACTTGCTCTACCACTTAGGTATGAGGAACCCACAACCTTCATCTACTTCCATGTCATTTGCGAACTGAAAGCCCCTGGAATGGTTGCTTGTGAGGTCCAGGATGCGCAGGTGGAAGGAACAGACCCTGCTAGCTGGTTGCTCGCGGCCCCAGCTCGCTCTCTCCTTGCTGACTGTATCCTGTAATCCATCACCAGTGTGGCTAATTTTAGTCCCTCACAAAAACAGCATCTGATTTCAAACCACTTTCAAGAATCACGGAGCTTTTGCAAGCCTTTGCTTTTCGCTAAGGCAAGTGCAGCAAAGAGCTTGGGAGTCTTACAGGATACAGTCTTGGGAGTCAGTTTGGGAGTGGAGGGGACAGAGGAAAAGGAGGACTAGGTCTGGCACGTTTTT
The DNA here is from genome assembly GCF_016906955.1 of Phacochoerus africanus. Classification (NCBI taxonomy): domain Eukaryota; kingdom Metazoa; phylum Chordata; class Mammalia; order Artiodactyla; family Suidae; genus Phacochoerus; species Phacochoerus africanus. Next base: position 59,324,837 of record NC_062552.1, on the reverse strand, counting down.
GCATCATTCCAGACCAAAACTAAATATTCCAAAAGGGATCCAACTAACAAGTGAGTGCCACAGCTAGTTCCCAGAGCTGAAGCCTGGAGAACTCACAGAGAGAGGTCCATGGGAGGGGTCTTAAGACAACTGAGGAAGATGCTGTGAGTTCTGATGCTCCTTCTGGGACTTTAAAAGCAATTTCTGGAGTTCCCGTCTTGGCTCAGTGGTTAACTAATCCGACCAGGAACCATGAGGTTGTGGGTTCGATCCCTGGCCTTGCTCAGTGGGTTAAGGATCTGGCGTTACGGCGAGCTGTGATGTAGGAACAATCCTTGAGCTGTGTTATGAAGTGAAAAAAAACAAAACTCAAATAGTGTGCATAATAGGCTGTCATCATTATAAAGGAAAAAAATGAGTATCTGTTTTTAAATTTATTTATATATAAAAGAGCTTTGAGGGGATACATAAGAAAGATGGTAGTGGTTGTCTCCTGGAAAGGGAACTGGATTCTAGAGAACCGAAGGGAGAGAGAGACTTTTCCCTATATTGTCAATTGCACATTTTAAGTTTCTTTTAAAACTTTTTATTGAAGTATAATGTACATACAGAATAGTGACAATATGTATACAGTATGATGAATTTCATAAACTGAGCACGCCCATGTACCCAGCACATAGATCAATAAATAGGACATTCCCAACTTACCAAAGCCCTCATGTCCCCTCCCAGTCACTATTCTCATTACCACTGTCTTTGCTGCTAACAAACATTGTGTGTGTGTGTGTGTGTTTAAATTCTGCACGTGGACATTTAACCTTTTCCCCAAAAAAATGTTAAATAGTAACTTAAAAAAATACATAGGAGTTCCCGTTGTGGCTCAGTGGTAATGAACTCAACTAGTAGCCATGAACGTGGGTTCGATCCCTGGCCCGATTAGTGAGTTAAGGATCTGGCGTTGCTGCTAGCTGCAGTGCAGTTCGCAGAGGCAGCTTGGATATGGCATTGCTGTGGCTGTGGAGTAGGACAGCAGCTGCAGCTGTGATTCGACACCTAGCCTGGGAACTTCCATATCCCACAGGTGCGGCCCTGAAAAACTACGTGTATATATATATGTGTCTATATATGTGTATATATATGTATATATGTGTGTGTATGTGTGTGTGTGTGTGTGTGTGTGGTTTTTCTTCCTAAGCAGGCAAATGGCTATAGGACCAAGCTGGAGTAAGAAATGGCAGAACCTTAGTAGTACAAACCACTGATTGGACACAAAAGGATGGAGTTTCTTACATTTATATTTACATTTTTTACACTCGTTTTGTCCAGTGGGCCTCAGGACAGCAGGGGTCAGTGATTATCTAAAGGTCACACAGCTCATTAATTTGTATTGAGCTAGAACTGACTCCTAGTGCAGGTATCAGGTTAGGACAATTTTAAAAGGGAGAGACTTAACAGAGTGTGCTGGGAGAGAGAACTCAGTGTTTTCAGAGGCACAGCTGTGTGTGTGGGTGTGTAAGGGAAGTTTTCCGGAACTGTGGCCTATCACAGTCCTAATAGGACAATGTTTGGAAGTTTCTGAGCAGAGATGTAGGGAACAGAACCAAGTGCGAGGCAGCTGGCTGGATTTGCTCTGAGTAGCAAATTGGAGGAAAATCAGAGTACAAAGGCCTGCCCTTGGAGTTCATGGCTTAGCGGTTAAAGAACCTGACGAGTATCCATGAGGATGCGGGTATGATCCATGGTCTCGCTCAGTGGGTCAAGGATCCTGCGTTGGCGTGAGCTGTGGTGGAAGTTGCATACACGGCTAGAATCCCGAGTTGCTGTGGCTGTGGCGTAGGCCGGTAGCTGTAGCTCTGATTCGACCCCTGTCCTGGGAACTTCCATATGCCTCTGGTGCGACCCTAAAAAAGAAAAAAGAAAAAAAAATAGGCCTGCTTTTAACTGCAGGCTCAAATGAGCAAAATCAAGTATGATACCGTAGGACTATGATGCTCAGTCAGACCTGAGACTTTGAAACAGGTTTGTAATACAGAGATTAGAAACAATATAAAGGCTCATCAATAGAAAACTCAGTAAATAAATTATAATGGACACATACACTGAAATAATAAGTTCACATTTATTGTATCCTTACTGTATGCCAGATACTGCTCTAAATGACTTTCATCTAATCTCACCATCACCAGTATGAGATAGCTAAAGTTTTGATTTCAAAAAATAAATATGGGAGTTCCCATTGTGGCTCAGTGCTTTACGAATCCGACTAGGAACGATGAGGTTGTGGGTTAGATCCCTGGCCTTGCTCAATGGGTTAAGGATCCAGCATTGCCGTGAGCTGTGGTGTAAATTGCAGACATGGCTCGGGTCCCTCGTTGCTTAGGCTGTGGTGTAGGCCAGCAGCTGTAGCTCCGATTAGACCCCTAGCCTGGGAACATCCATGTGCCACGGGAGCGGCCCTAGAAAAGGCAAAAAGACAAAAAAAAAAAAGAAGGGAGTTCCAGCTGTGGTACAGTGGGTTAATGATCCAGCTTGTCTCTGTGGTAGCACTGGTTTGATCCCTGGAACAGAAGGTTAAGGATCTGGCATTGCAGCGGCTGCAGATGGCATTTAACCCTTGGCCCAGGAACTTCTATATGCCTCAGGTGGAGCTGAGAAAGGGAAAAAGAAAACAGACATAAGGTAGATCGATATGTATTGACATAGCCTTGGATTTTTGAATGCTTGGCTGCAGGGCCTCAGAAGGAAGGCTAGGGTAGGGTTGGGGGAGTATAGGTGAGAGACAAAAATCACGTTTTTATTAAATTAACATGAACTGAAATCTGAAAGTAGAAAATAAACTACAAAGAGAGAACCCTTGGGGGGAGGGGTATTATAGGTTGTACTTTTGTTTTTTTGCTTTTAAAGCATAGGTTTCAGGTCTCTGTCTAGGAAGCTTATCCGCCCTTCCTCCCACCTCCTTCACCAGACGAATCTGACTCATCCTTAAGGTCTCAGCTCAAAAGTCACTTCCTCAGCACAATCTTCCTTGACTACTCCCTAAACTGCTCCCTGTTACTTCTCTCTCCCAGTACCTTCTTATTTTTTATCAGAGAGCTGATCATGGTTTATAATTGTGCACATATTTCCATGCTCAACATAAGCTCCGGAATGGCAGGACCATAGCTGTCTTGTAGTCCCCTTTACCCTCAGTGCCTAGAGCCTAGTACCTAGTAGCAGGTCTTTCATAAATCCGTGCTGAATGAGTGAAATCAAGAGGGCAGCCGCCTCAACTCCGAGACCTCTCTTACCATTTTCTCCTGCCTTTTTTTTAACATTTGTTCAGGTCTATGAATAGATATATTTCCAAAGCTGTGATTAGAATTTTGTAACCTTTCCCCCCAAATACCTTTACTTCTAAAATCCAAAGCTCTTCTCAACTATTGCTCCAAAACACCTACTGCCTATGAAAGAGACGTGTGTTATGCTATATACATGCTTTGGCTACAAGAGAGAAAAAAATTCTTATTGCCATTTTTCTAAAAGACTGATACAGAATAAATAAGGTCATACTACTAACCACTGTTAAGGGTGAACATTTTTTTGTTTATGCATAGGCCAAATCTGTAATCACTAGGATGGCTGAAGTGAGCTATGTAAGGAAGGTGAAAAATCTTACCCCTTGGGAGTTCCCATCGTGGCGCAGTGGTTAACGAATCCGACTAGGAACCATGAGGTTGAGGGTTCGGTCCCTGCCCTTGCTCAGTGGGTTAACGATCCGGCGTTGCCGTGAGCTGTGGTGTAGGTTGCAGACGCGGCTCCGATTCCCGAGTTGCTGTGGCTCTGTCGTAGGCTGGTGGCTACGGCTCCGATTCCACCCCTAGCCTGGGAACCTCCATATGCCAAGGGAGCGGCCCAAGAAATAGCAAAAAAAGACAAAAAAAAACTTACCCCTTGGAAATAACATTTCCCCTATTACTCAATACTTTAGGGCCTGTTACTTACCTGCTAATTTCTGCTTTTTATTTTTCTTTTTTCTTTTTGATTTTGTCTTTTTAGGGCCACACCCGTGGCATATGGAGATTCCCAGGCTAGGGGTCAAATCCGAGCTACAGTTGCCAGCCTACACCACAGCCACAGCAATGCCAGATCCAAATCGCATCTTCAACCTACACCACAGCTCACGACAATGCCGGGTTCTTAACCCAGTGATCGAGGCCAGGGATAAAACCTGCAACCTCATGGTTCCTAGTCGAATTTGTTTCCACTGCACCATGATGGGAACTCCTCTTTTCTTTTTCTTTAAACTAAAATGTGATCTGGCTCCTTCCTCACACAAACAATTTTCTCATCTGACATTCCTACTGACACTCCTACTCACCACTTCCAGATCACAGGTTAATCAGTCACTGTTCTATGTTACTTCTATACTTGATACCTGTTGTCTAGAGTTTACCTTACACTCTAATTATTTATGTAATTATTTACTTACTCATCTGTCTCTCCCACTAGACCATGAACCCCTTGAGGGCAGGGACCATGTCTTACTCACAGCTCTCTCTTCAGAAGCTAGCACAATGTATAGTACACAGTAGGTGTGCTCAATCAATGTTTGCTGAAAGAATGAACCAACCTTTCCTAGTAAAGGAAGTCCAATTTTTTTTTACTTTTCCTTTTTAGGGCTGTACTCGCGGCACATGGAAGTTCCCAGACTAGGGCTTGAACTGGAGCTCAGAACTGTCGCTGCCGGCCTATGTCATAGACACAAGGAACGCTGCCAGATCCAAATGCATCCATGACCCATGTCACAGCTCACAGAAATTCCGGATCCTTAACCCACTGAGCAAGGCCAGGGATCGAACCCATGAACTCATGGATACTAGTCAGGTTCTTAACCCGCTGAGCCACAATGGGTGACTCCTTTCTTTTTTGGCCTCTCCCTGTGGCATGCAGAAGTCTCCAGGCCACAGACTGAACCTGCACCACAGCAGTGACAACACCAGATTCTTAATTGCTGGGCTACAGGGAACTCCGCAGTCCAATTCCTGCCAAGGAATACTAAACGAATTTGGTTACCTTGGATACTTAATTGTTCATGGGAAAACATTCAATACAGGAGAGAGGTACTGAGTTACATTATTCTCACTCATTTTGACTTACCTGTGTTAATAGGCCAGAGCAGAACAGATAAATTAGGTCCACAGATAGAGCCTTATTTGAGCCAGTTTCAATTTCCCCCCTTATAAAAGCTTTTGTTAAAGTTCCTAATGAGAAGCAGAACTGACAAGACTTGAGCTCCATCTTTTATTTCCCAGTCTGACCGCAGAGAAAACCTGAAGGGCAAAAAGAGAGGGGGAGACAGAAGACTTGAAAGACTGCCAGCCCACTGGGAGGGAGGAAGGGAGGAAGTTTGCTACAAATGCTAATGGTCTGTGCAAAATTCTAGCCAGAAGAGCTCTCTAGGTTTCAAAATTTGCATCTTCTGGTTCCACATTGTCCCTCAAGATGAGGAGAATACCTCTGGGTTGGGTCCCAAAGAGAGGTTTACCTCCCAGATTCCCAGGGTAACTCTGGCCACTTTTCTGCTTCATGAAAACAGATACAAAAGTCAACTTTTGAAAATACTCACCACCACTTAGAAGGGATGTGAGAAAGAAATGCACACATCTTACACTAGGGTACTCTGTTCCTTCTCTCAGATATTTACTGCCTGGGGCCGTTCTTTTTTGGCTGCATCCACAGAATGAGTTCCTGGACCAGGGATCAAACCTGAGACACAGCAGGAACCTGGGCTGCTGCAGTGACAACACTGGATCTGTAACCCACTGCACCACAAGGGAACTCCCTCAGGCCATTCAGACCATTCTTTTTTTTTTTTTTTTTGGCTGTCCTATAGCATATGGAGTTCCTAGATCACAGCTGCAACCTGTAGCACAGGTGTAATACTGGATCCTGTTATGCCACAGCAGGAACTCCACTGAGGTCAATCTTTTTTTTTTAAGAAATATTTTTAATTTTTGTTTGTTTGTTTGTTCCTTTGTTTGTTTAGGGCCTCAAACATGGCATATAGAAGTTCCTAGGCTAGAGGTCAAATCAGACCTAGCCTATACCACAGCCACAGCAACACCAGACCCTTAATCCACTAAGCGAGACCAGAGATCGAACACACATCCTCATGGATACTAGGCAGATTGATTAACCACTAAGCCATGACGGGAACTCCCACTGAGGCCATTCTTTTTTCTTTTTTTCTTTTCTTTTTTTTTTTTGGTCTTTTTGCCTTTTCTTGGGCCGCTCCCGCGGCATATGGAGGTTCCCAGGCTAGGGGTCCAATCGGAGCTGTAGCTGCCGGCCTACGCCAGAGCCACAGCAACGCAGGATCCGAGCCTCGTCTGCAACCTATACCACAGCTCACGGCAATGCCGGATCCTTAACCCACTGAGCAAGGCCAGGGATCCAACCCACAACCTCATGGTTCCTAGTCGGATTCGTTAACCACTGCGCCACAACGGGATCTTCGAGGCCATTCTTAATTCGCCTTCACTACTGCCAGCCTCCCAGCTCTCCCAGGCCTCCACAGTTCACCTCTGTCTTGTCATTAGACAGTAGACTCTCTTGGGGAAGATGGAGCAGAGGATGAGTCACAATCCATCAAGACCCCAAACCAAACCTCTCAGCACTTGAATCTGGTTCTTCCTAAAGATTGGGTATAATAACCCACTTGTAAGACAAGGTGGGACTCAAAAATCAGCTCATCTCACCAAAGCAAGCAGTCATACTCTGGCTAAAATCTCAAGGTTTTTGTCAACTTTTCCTGCCCTACATATCAGAAGGCATAAAACAAAGGGCCACATTTGCTTAAAATATATGTATTATGGGGTTTTTACTCATGTTCTTATTAGAAAGGAAGTCTACAGCTAGGAAGATCATTTCCTTCGCTCCTCTAATGTATGCAGTGAGAAGTTTTAAGGCTGTCTTTTTAATCATAGTCACAGAATTAAATATAGTTCTTGTTCTTAGAAGTCTGCAGCACATGCAACCACCTGTTAGCAGCCCACCACACACCTCCATTCCACCTTCTCCCCAGGGTCACTCCCCTGGGCAGCAGAAAGGGGAGGGGCTCTCCTCCAGACTGCATTCTCATTCCAGCACATCAATTCGTTCATTCAGCCAACACTCATTGGAACAAGGGCCAGGCATAATGCCAGCCACTGGGGATCTAAAGATGAATAAGACCAGGTCCTAACCTCACAGAGTTTGCAATCTAATAGAGGGAGTGTGTAGTAAAGAATTTAACCTTGCCCAAAGAAAGGCTGGCCTTTGCCCTTGGCTCCTGGGAAGTAACCTCTAAGCCCTTGGACTGTCCCACCTAATAAATGTCTTTGTTTATATGGGGGGGGGGTGCTTTGGCTACACCAGATAATCCAACAATGTGACTAGAAGGGAGGGGCACTTTGCATCACATGTTATCGTTTAGACCCCAGGAGGGGCTGGAGACTGGAGTTGGCCAACCAAGTGGGACCAAGTCCAGTAAAAACTTTGAACACCAAGGCTTAGGTGAGAATCTCTGGTTGGCAATACTCCATGGAGTTTTGTCATACAGTTACCAGCAAAGTTAAAGTTGTCCAGAGTTCTCTTGTGGCTCAGCAGGTTAAAGATCCCTTGTTGTCACTGCAGTGGCTCTGGCTACTGCAGTGGCACGGGTTTGATCCCGGGCCGAGGAACTTCTGCATGCTGCAAGTGGAGCCAAAAAATTAAAAAATTTTTAAAAAGTTAAAAAAAAAATTGTCCATGACTCCACTGGGATAAGACAACTAGAAGATCCACGTTTGAAACTTTCCTGGATTTCTTTCCTTGACTGACTCAAATTTGTTTCATTTCACTGTGATAAACTGGAACTGGGAAGAAAACAGCTTTCAGTGAGTGTGTGAGTTTTTCTGGTGAATTATCAAACCAAAGAGCAGTCTCAGAGGCTATCCCTAACTTTTGGAAATAGATATGTAGTGGGATGGAAAGGGCGCAAAGCTGAGAATGGCTAATTCTACCTGCAGAGGTAAAGTTTCAAAGAAGTATCTGTTGAATGGTGTTTTCTGAAGATGGGTAGGCATAGTCGCCAGGTGAATGAAATCGGAGTGAAGAGGGATGGTTTTGGGGGAACAAAAGTATGAAACATGTGTGTTTGCACTAGGAACTGTGAAGCAGAATCACCAGAAGCAGGCAGCTAAGGAAGCAAGGTATTTTATGAGACTAAGGCCAGGTCACAAAGACACTTGCATGGCAGGCCAAGAAGCTTCACCTGTACCTTGCAGGCATGGGAAGTCCTTGGAGTAACAAGCTCAGATGTGCATTTTTAGGAAGGCTCACTCTGCCAGTTGTTGTGGCAGGGATGGATTAAAGTGGTGGGGGGAGAGGAGAAAGACTGGTGGCAGGGACACTAGGTAAGGGATGCTGGCAGTTCTCCAGAAGAGAAATGATGACTTGAATTAAGGCCTAGATTGCGGAAAAAATGGAGAAGAGAGAAGTAGGATCTAAAGGACAGTGACTCACCGGTGGGAAAGGTAAGAGATGGACAGGAATTGTCAAAACAATTCCTAGGTTCCTAGCTTCGGTGACTAAATGCTGTTAACACGGACAAGAACCCCAGGAAGAACATGACTGAGGGGAACTGAGGGGGAAAGATAATGAGCTCAGTTTGGGACATGCTGAGTTTGAAGTCACTGGGGGACTGACCGGTAAGTAGTGAAGAGAAAGCCTAGGAAATGTCCCTTAGATTTGCAAAACAGGAGACCACCAGTCCCTTATGTGAGCACTTGAAGTGGGAGGAACAGAAGTCAGATTTCAGTGGGTTGAGGCATGAGTGAAAAGCGAGCTAGTAGAGAAACAGCAGATGTAGATAAACCACTGCCAAACAAAAATAGACTAGGTGGACACCAATTCCTCCATGCACACCCTGGAACCCAGTGTGGCTTTTCTTAGTTAACATTAACATAACCAAGACTCCTTATTTTGCGGAGTTCCTGTTGTGGCTTGGAGGTAAGGAACCTAACTAACATCCATGAGGACATGGGTTCAATCCCCAGCCTCGCTCTGTGGGTTAAGGATCTGGCTGTGAGCTGTGGTGTAGGTCACAGGCATGGCTCGATCCCACGTGGCTGTGGCTGTGGTGTTGGCCGGCAGCTGCAGCTCCAATTTGAGCCCTAGCTGGGAAACTTCCATATGCTGTGGGTGTGACCCTAAAAAGACAAAATAATAATAATAAAAAAAGACTCCTTATTTTGCATCTACTGGTTGAAAAGCCTGATCTGTTCTCAGTGCATGCGTTTCAGTGGCACTTGAGATGAAATAAGTAAATGATCTCAACTAGTAGTCCCTTGACAGTTCATGCCAAGTTGGCCCTCCAGCCAAGGGAAGCAGGGCAGGCCACACTGGAAAATGATATCAGCTAGGATTCTTTGGGTGCAAGCCCAGGAACCAGCTCTGGCTAATTTAAGCAAGATAGAATTTACTAGATGCTCACAGGTCATAGCAAGAAGAAACACTTCTGTGGGCAAAATAAATGAATTCCAAATGATTCACTGTCTTTGTTCCTCTGCTCAAAACACAGATTCCTGGTGAGGAGTATGTGACTGGTCCATACTGAGTTATGAGCCTGACGTTTAGCAGAAGGAGGGCAGTTCCCCCAGATTTCAGTCCCACCAGGCCATATTGCATAGGGAAGAGATAATTCCAGAAAAAAAGAAACTGGGAGCTGTTCAGTATGGTGACCAGAAAACTAATACCCAATCATAGCATCCTATAGCACAACCATCTTTGAAACAAGTGGCAGGAGGTAGTTCTGTAATTCACCAACAAAAACGACCAGGAGACACACTCTTATTTGGTGAGCGATAGATAACACTGGCTCCTCAGTTAAAACTACAAGGCACTCCTCTGAGATACAGCCTTCAGGCTACCGTTCAAGTCTCAAGTTGTGCATGGTAATAAGTTTGGCTGATATGTTCTTTAACTCATGCATCTGTCTCCAGAGAGTGTCCTTTGGGGAAGTAGTCCTTCCAGACCGGGTTATTTCTGGGCAGAGCCTGGTCTAGTCCCTGATACTAGCATGCACGGCTTCTGAAAAGGTACAGCTGCCAGCTAAGAGCACAGACTAGAGCATTCAGAAGATCATCAAGCAGAGACAAAACCTCTCTGCAGCCTACAACATGCTTTTTGGCAAGAGGAACATGATGTTCCCATTGCAGAAGTGACCTAAATTCAGGAAAGCGTTTATTGATGTAGGCACGCTTAAAACTGCAGCCAGCCAGATCATCACTGGGTGGGTGTGTGGGGGGGTTCTTACTTCTCCAATTTTACAGAGTCAGCCTGAGCAGCTCTCTAAGCACTCAACGCCGGGGCAAGTTCCAATAGTGTGCTGAATCTGTGTAATCGGGCTCTGCTAAACCACAACTTCTGCCCAGATCTGTTCCCAGAATTAACACAGAGAAACAACTGCATGTCAGAGAAGATCTGACCTGGATCCCTCTGAAATTTTGTGCACAGAATATGAGCACTGCTGGAGTGGAAGAGGGAAGTCCTTTTGTCTAATCAGAGAAGTCCTAGAAAAGTGCAGAGCAGAATGGGGAGCAGATTGAGGCCACAGGAAATGGGACACACTTCCTGCACACAGAGCAGAAACTGATGGGTTGGGGTTAGATACCATCATCCACTCCCACAGCCACCAAGAGCTTGAGCTCCCAAATCTGAAAGGGCCTGGGCTGCTCAAAGAGTTTCACCCGCTCCTCTTCATCCAGGACAGAAAATCCCAAAACTCTGCCTAACACACAGGCCATTTACAATCAGGCCTGTCTCTCTCTAGCCTCCTCTCCCACAGCTTCCCGGCCCCTTACACTTGAGCCCTGCTGAACCAGCCTCAGGTCCCAGAGCAAGGACTGCCCAGCTCTGGAGCGGTGCAGCTGTGTACCCTCCTGCCTCTGTGAGCCAACTCCTCTTCCCTTGTCTGCAGAGCGCATTGCTGTCCCTCCTTTGAGCCTGAGGCCAGTTTGACCTCCTCTGCGAAGCCTCCCTCTGTTCTTCCCAGCCCCTCACCCCCGCCCCATGCGCTATGCACCTTTCTGCACTATAGCAATCATACCACACTCTTGATGCAGGTGGGTTTATTTTCTCACTGGCTTGTGAGCTCCTCAAGGATGGAGATCCATCCATCTCCATAACCTGCTCCTATCGCAGAGGCTTAGCACAAGGCTTATCTTCTGGAAGGTGCTCAAATGTTTGTTGAAGTAGTGAATGAACTCCATTTGCATTTTATCTCTGGCTGTGTCTAAACCAAAGAAAATCACACATCTTCTCAGAAGAGGGAACATATTCAAATACCAAGAACTGCAGTTCCTGGTAAGACCTTTTAGAAAAATGACGTTACCAACAGCAGCAACTGGAAACTCAGCAGAATGCTTAAGTGCTAAAAACACTGAGATGGGCCAAGACTTGAACTGTCATGGTTTCAGGAGCCTGGAGGGGTGGAGGTGGGGGGCACTCCTGACTGTGTTTAAGAATCACAGACAGCCTCCTTCTTAAGAATTATGTATATTGACATTGTGGATCTGGCATACATTTTCACAGGAGCCGCTGCTCAAATCTGACAACCACTCAATCTGGGAACCTCTCCCAACTGTTAGAGCCAGCATTTCAGATAGGAGATTAGCCATTTCCACTTTCCAGCTTTGGAAAGTCTGCTCTAAAACGAAGTCACCTTCTTCTTGTCACTGTCCTCCTCCCCAGCCTTCCCTCTGGGACCAAGCACCATCCCGTGACTCCCAAAGAAGGCTGCCCTCCCTAGTTCTCCATGAGGCTCCCCGGGGGGTCGAGGCTCTGGGGAGGGCTCTTCAGCTTGGGGGTAGACAGGTGCTCCAACTCATAGCGCCCGTTCTCAGAGGCCTTGTGTGTGAGCTTCTCCTTCACGCCCTCCCTCTGGCTCCTCTTATGCTCGATAATCTGTTGGAGCTGGTGCCCAGCATATTCTGGCTTGGTGGTCAGCGGGCCAGCTGGCACAGCTACACCGAGAACATCTGACACCATGTAGGGCCGCAGCCAGCCCACCAGAGGAGTGCTTCCAGGGCTGTAGTGGGTCTGCTTGTGGTAGAAGAGAAGTCCATCCACCTGCACAGGAGGAAACCAGGGATCAGAATGATTTCTGGGGCCACACGTTTCCAGGAGAGCTAGATGCACAGGGGCAGCCCCTGTGGTCCAACTCTTTCTTTCTGGGTCACTGCCAGAGGAAAAAGAGTCCTCGTTTCTCACACACGAATTTCTCTAAATGAAGAAATGGCCTAGAAAACTGAAATTTAGAAAATAAAAACATAAGTAGTACTTTCCTGTTTACAAGGTGCTTTCCTACCCACTCTTTCACCTTCTTACCCACCATGAGAGTGTCTAAGAGACGGGGCTGCTCAGGCTTGGGGAGGTCTGGGGCCTTCTCTAAACACTGAGTAGGAAGCAGAAACCAACTTGAACCCAGGTCTTCTGTCACCAAATCCCAGGCACTTCCTGCCACCCAGTCGGGATGCGTTCCAAACAGGGAACAAAGCACCAAGATGCTGGACAGCCGAGCACAGGGGAAACAGCCTGTTAAGAAGCTCTGCTCCCCTGCCACTGCTGACTGCCTAAACCTCCCCTCTAAACTGTTTGTGAGCCATGTTCTGGGAAACTCGGTTTTTCTCAACGGGAAGACCTCCCACAGTCCCATATTTTCTTTTCTGTGATTCAGTGACTCATCTCTAAAAAGCATTTATTGTCACTGTGGCATAAGGGTTATAAATAAAGATGGTGTTCTTACCACCTTCTTAATTGACTCCCAGAAATGAAGGCAACTCAGCCTTTGCCATTTCCTCATTCAGGAAGCTGTGATCCTTTTAGCAAAATTATATCCAGTTCAAGCAAATACTTGCAGATGACTAGGCAGAATTTTAAAGGGTATGATAGGCAAAAGCAGTTGGCTTGTTGAGCCTGGAGAGGGTAAGCCGGGACGATTAAGGACTGCCCAGGACTGAGGAGATTATGGGGATGTGGGGCTTTCAGCACTAAAACCGGGAAGTCCTGGGGAACCTGGGACAAACTGGTCACCCTACTGCCAAGCCGCGGCTCAGCAAGCACTGCCATCCCCAGGGGACCATTTGCTTTTCAGAGGAAGGAAGGATTAGGAGTTCTGTCATCACAGAAGCCCCTTTACAACCAGCCTTGGCGATTAAACAAGGGGCCTGGCTCTCAGGCTTGTAGCAGAAAGAGGAACTCAAGAAGGACCTAGGAATGGAAGCCTCCCGCCTCTCTGGGGCTCAGTGTGTCCCCTGTGAAATGGGGGAGTCAGATGAGCTGTCCTGTCAGGGCCCTTCCTGCTCACTTCTCTGGCAGCGGGGAGCTGAGGCTCTAAAGGGCCCCAAGTGCAGCCTTTCCCAAGAGTCAGCTTTCAGCTCTTTGCTGGCACTTTGACCCAGCAAAGTCAGAGGAGCTCTTAAGATGCTGTGTAACCAAGTTTGATCATGTCAGAGCAATAAAGACAATGGTTTTGTTACCTCAAAAGGGAAATCCATAGATAGCACTTCACACAGGCTCTCAGGGGTACAAGGGAAATTCTTTAGCCCCACAAATTTAAACTAAAATAGAAATGAGAACAAAGAATGAGTGCATGTTACAAAAGATACTGGTTCCAGCAACTGAGGAGCTATATCAAAGAAGGAAAGTTTTCAGTCTCATCCTTCCCTACCGGCTCCACTGAACCTCCCCTCTGACTTACTAGGTGAGTGGTTCTTGGTTCTCAACCTTGCTTTATACAGGAGAACCATCTGGGAAACTTAAAATTACTGATGCCCTGGGAGCTCCCATGAGGATTCAGGTTCGATCCCTGGCCTCGCTCAGTGGGTTGAAGGATTCAGCGTTGCTGTGAGCTGTGGTGTAGGTCGCAGACACAGCTCAGATCCTGAGTTGTATCCTGTGGCTGTGATACAAGCTGGCAGCTGCAGCTCTGATTCGACCCCTAGCCTGGGAACTTCCATTTGCCCTAGGTGCGGCCCTAGAAAAGACAAAGAAAAAAATTGCTGATAACTAGGCCCCACGTTGACATTCTGACTACACTGGTCTGGGGTGGGACCCATGCATTTTTTTTTTTTTTTAAGATCTCCAATTGATTTTAACATACAGTCAAGATTGAGAACCACCGCCCTGTGCTAGGTTTAGGGATTCTATGTTTTTCTTCCCGCCCTATGACAGTTGCCCCTAATGAAGAGCTGGTCAAGCTCCTTTCACACCAGCATAAATTTTTAGACTGAAGCAGAATAACAAAGTGACTAGGACTATGATCACTTCTAAGTCAGAATGCCTGGGTTTGAATTCCCAGCTCTGCCAATCATTTAATCTCCCTATGCCCCCCATTTTTCCATCTGTAAAAAGGGTCAATAAAAGTACCTACTTCATAGGGTTGTTGTGCAGATTCAGGGAGATGGTACGTGCAGTGCACACAGAATAGCATCTCAGAGAAAGCAGCACCCATGTGCCCCTTCCTCAGGGCATGTTCTTCCAGGACCTTACTGATAACATCACTGGAAGTCCTGGCCCCATTTATTGTCTTGTAACTGGTTATACAGGTGCCTTTAAAAATGTTGTAAATGGGGGTTCCCATTGTAGCTCAGCAGGTTACGAACCTGACTAGTATCCATGAGGAAACGGGTTTGATCCCTGACTTTGATCAGTGGGTTAAGGATCTGGCATTGCTGTGAGCTGTGGTGTAGGTCGAAGACACAGCTTGGATCCTGGGTTGCTGTGGCTGTGGCGTAGTCTGGGAACCTCCATATGCTGCAGGTGCAGCCCTAAAAAAGAAAAAAAAAAAGTTTTAAGAAACCTGTGCAAATGCCAAACTACGGGACTTAACTAATAAAATGCAATGAAAGTAGCTATCCCATATTTAATCACTGAGCGAATAGCAAAGACACTTGGGCTAGTGTCCTGGATTGTGGGACCCTGGGGAAGGCAGTCCCCTCTCTGAGCCTATACCCTCATCTATAAAAAGAGGGAACTGTCTAGATAAAGTCACTCTCCACTCAGATACTGAAAAAGAAGTTCTCAGTGTGTTCCATGGACCAGCAGTATCAGTTTCATTGGGGAAATTGTTAGAAATGCAAATTCTTAGGCTTTACACCAGACCCACTGAATCAGAAACTCTGGGGGTGAGGCCCAGGAGCCTATGTTTTACCAGGCCTCCAGGGGCCACTGATACATGCTAAATTTAAGAACCACTATACTAGGGAGTTCCTGTTGTGCCTCAGTGGTAATGAACCCAAC
This sequence comes from Phacochoerus africanus, assembly GCF_016906955.1. Lineage (NCBI taxonomy): Eukaryota > Metazoa > Chordata > Mammalia > Artiodactyla > Suidae > Phacochoerus > Phacochoerus africanus. Next base: position 59,309,558 of record NC_062552.1, on the reverse strand, counting down.
TAGTATCCATGAAGATATGGGTTCAATCCCCGGCCTTGCTCAGTGGGTTAAGGATCCAGCGTTGCGGTGAGCTGTGGCAAAGGTTGCCGACATGGCTTCAGTCTGGATTGGCTGTGGCTGTGGCTATGGCTGTGGCTGGCAGCTGTAGCTCTGATTCCACCCATTGCCTGGGAACTTCCATATGCCACACCTGTAGCCCTAAAAATAAAAAAGAAAAAAAAAAGAAAAAAGAACTACTATACTAGAATTCTTTTTTTTTTTTTTGTCTTTTTGTCCTTTTAGGGCCGCACCCGAGGCATATGGAGGTTCCCAGGCTAGGGGTCTAATTGGAGCTCCAGCTGCTGGCCTACACCACAGCCACGGCAACACCAGATCTGAGCCGCATCTGCAACCTACACCACAGCTCACGGCAACGCCGGATCCTTAACCCAGTGAGCGAGGCCAGGGATTCAACCCGAAACCTCATGGTTCCTAGTCAGATTCATTTTCATTGCGCCACAACAGGAACTCCTAGAATTCTAAATGGCATTATTAATCAAAGCAGTTATTAGCATTTTATATCAATCATTATTTATTGAGTGCTCCCCAGAAGTATTATGCTAGAAAGACTTGCACATTTACATCATTTAGTTCTTACAACAACCCTGTGAAGTAAGTATTATTAACCCTATTATACAGATGAAAAAACCAAGGACAAATAAAGATTCTTGTGTGTGTGTGCGTGTGCGTGCTTTTAGGGTTGCACCATCTATGGCACATGGAAGTTCCCAGGCTAGGGACTGAATTGTAGCTGCAACTGCCAGCCTGCACCACAGTCACAGCAATGCCAGATCCTAACCCACTGAGTGAGGCCAGAGATTGAACCCTCATCCTCACGGATACTAGTCAGGTTCGTTACCACTGAGTCACGACGGGAACTCCCAAGTGAAAATGTTAACCTAGTGATTGTTAAAGCCAAAACTGAAATCTGGATAACTGTTAAACCTATATGTTTCACACCATGCCATGCTGCCTCAAAAAGGAAAAAAATTTCATTCATAATGATCGTTTTTGTGTGTGTGTCTTTTTAGGGCCACACCTGTGGCATATGGAGGTTACCAGGCTAGTGGTCCAATGGAAGCTACAGCTCCCGGCCTACACCACAGCCATAGCAACGTCAGATCCGAGTCGTGTCTGTGACCTACACCACAGCTCACGGCAATGCTGGATCCTTAACCCAGTGAGCCAGGCCAGGGATCGAACTGTGTCCTCATGGATGCTAGTTAGATTCGTTTCCACTGAGCCACACTGGGAACTCCATTCATAAGGATTACATTTAGATAACGGACCAAACCAAACCAATCCCCCTAGGGAACTCTACGATCCTAACACCAGGTCTTACAGGATTGAGCTTAGTTTTCTCTCCCAGTCCTTCTTCTTCTGGTAATTTTGAATGCATCCAGTAGAATCGGAAATCAGTCTGCCGCAGACAAGAGAAACGGAAAGATGAAATACTGATCACTTCAAAGGATTATATAAACAAAAACATCCCATTCTAAAAAGTTACCTGATGGTCAAAAAGTGCAAACTGTCAGTTATAAGATATCTAAGTACTAGGAATGGAAAGTACATCGCTGTGACTACAGTTAACACTGCTGTATAAGCAGGTATGTATTTATGAGAACTGTTAAGACTAAATCCTGAGTTTTCATCAAAAGGGAAAAAAATTATTTTTTCTGGAGTTCCCGTCGTGGCGCATTGGTTAACGAATCCGACTAGGAACGATGAGGCTGCAGGTTCGATCCCTGGCCTTGCTCAGTGGGTTAAGGATCCGGCGTTGCCGTGAGCTGTGGTGTAGGCTGCAGACGCAGCTCGGATCCCGAGTTGCTTCGGCTGTGGTGTAGGCCAGTGGCTACAGCTCCGATTAGACCCCTAGCTTGGGAACATCCATGTGCCATGGGAGCGGCCCTAGAAAAGGCAAAAAGACAAAAAAAATTTTTTTTTTCTTTTCTTCTTTTTTTTAATGTATCTATATGAGATGATGGATTTTTTTTTTTTTTCCTTTTCTGGTCACCCCACAGTATATGGAGTTCCCAGATCAGGGAATTGAGCCACATCTTCCAACTACAGCACAGCTCATGGCAATGCTATATCCTTACCCCACTGAGCAAGGTCAGGGATTGAACCCAAAACCTCACAGTTCCTAATCGTTTCTGCTGCGCCACAAAGGGAACTCCCTGAATTACAATTTATCTGACTTACTGATACGTACCCTTCTGTAGGGGCTTTTCTTTAACTATTTTCTAAATTTCTAAACCAGGAGTTCCCTTGTGGCACAGTGGGTTAAGAATCCAGTGATGGAGTTCCCGTCGTGGCGCAGTGGTTAACGAATCCGACTAGGAACCATGAGGTTGCGGGTTCGGTCCCTGCCCTTGCTCAGTGGGTTAACGGTCTGGCGTTGCCGTGAGCTGTGGTGTAGGTTGCAGACGAGGCTTGGATCCCGTGTTGCTATGGCTCTGGCGTAGGCCGGTGGCTACAGCTCTGATTCAACCCCTAGCCTGGGAACCTCCATATGCCGTGGGAGCGGCCCAAGAAATAGCAACAACAACAACAACAACAAAAAGACAAAAAGACAAAATAAATAAATAAATAAATAAAAGAATCCAGTGTTGTCACTGCAGTGGCCTGGGTTGCTGCTGCGGCTCAGGTTTGATCCTTGGCCTTGGAACTTACACATGCCACAGGTGTGGCCACAAAGAAAAAAAAAAAAAAAAGAATCTATCTAAAACCAAAATAAAAAAGCCCCACAGTCTTTTCTTTGTATTATCAAAATATAGGTGGTTTTAGTTACCAGATTTGCAGGTTGTGAATGCATGTTACGGAACATCCTTCAACAGAATTAAGGGAAAATATATTCTGGATTGAATTTTCGAGGTGAGTTTGACGCTTGGCTCTGCATTTGGGCAAGGTACTTAACATCTGTGGCCCCCAGCTTTCATATCCATATGATGAGGAGTAATAACAACAGTACATACTTACCTTTGAGAGTTGCTGTAACAGATTCCAGGAGATCATGCCCACACCAATGCAAGTCTTGGCTATTCTATTTTTTTTAGGGCCGCACCCATGGAATAAAGAAGTTCCCAGACAAGAGGTCAAATCGGAGCTATAGCTGCTGGCCTATATACCACAGCCACAGCCACTTGGGATCCGAGCTGCGTCTGACCTACAACACGGCTCATGGTAACTTAGGATCCGCTGAGCGAGGCCAGGGATGGAACATGCAACCTCATGGATCCTAGTCAGGTCCGTTACCACTGAGCCACGACAGGAACTCCTTGGCTACTATTTTTTGAATGAGGTGCATGTTTTTGAATTCTGAAGTACACCCACCTTGCTTGATTTAGAAACTTAGCTTGGGGTAATGGCTGTGGAAAGAAGCAGCCTGTGGTGATAACCTGTGAGTCTCAAACCTGCGCTTGCACGAAGATCACTTGGAGGCTTGTTAAAACATAAGCCTTATCCCCAGAGTTTCTGATTCAGTAGGTCTAAGAATTTGCATTTCTTTTCTTTTCTTTTTTTTTTTGGCTGCATCTGAGGCATATGGAAGTTCCTGGGCCAGGGATCAAATCTGAGCCAGAGCTGTGGCAATGATGGATCCTTAATCTACTTCACTGGGCCTGGGATTGAACCCATGCTGCTGCAGAGACAACAAAGGATCCTTAACCCACTGCGCCACAGTGGGAACTCGAAGAAAATCTGTATTTCTAACAACTTTCTGAGGCCTCACATTGAGAATCACTCTGATAAACTAATTGACAAAAGGAGTTCCTATTGTAGCTCAGAGAACTCGACTAGTATCCATGAGGACACATGTTCAATCCCTGGCCTCACTCAGTGGATTAAGGATCTGGTGTTGCCACAAGCTACAGCGTAGGTCGCAGATATGGCTTGGATCTGGTGTTGCTGTGGCTCTGATTCGACCCCTAGCCTGGGAACTTCTGTATGCCACAGTTGTGGCCATAAAATGTAACAACAACAAAAAAAGACTAACTGACAAGGGACACCAAAAACCCACCACTATAAAAGTGGGACAATGATGGGGAAGCATAGGAACAGAGATGGAGCCTGTGGGGTGACCTTGCCTCTCTGATGACTGTCACTGTCACTCATAAGAATCACCAATCTGAGAAAAATGTTGTGTTGAGGGGAGATGATCTGGGGGCCTCTCCTCACTTGGAAAATCTTCCAGAGCTATAGCCCCTCAGGGATTTGAGGCTTAAGCATCTAACCAAGGAGGTCCTGACTTTTCCGGGTCAGGGTGTGGTTGCTGAAGGAGTGGAGGTGGGAGAGTCTATTTGACGGCCCTTAACATTCCACCTCCTCTTCCTTGCGCGCCTGCATGAGGTGACAGCCCCTTTGCCCACAACCTCCCCTGCCAGCAATCCTCCCCCCGATCTGCAGAGAGAGGAGGGGCGGTCACAGCTTGTACCAAGCCCCCGCCTACCCTCCCGTTTCTCTTTCCTCCCCTCAGGAATTGCTATACTTCCCTTAGTGCCTCCTACCTCTTGTTATAAATGAAGCTAATTTAAACACACTCAAAGATGCAAGGAACGTTAGATAATGTTCTTGATATACCACATCCTGTACACACCAAGAAGCTGGTCATGCACCAAACCCACACACTAAGGTACTTGCCTGGGAGGAGAGGAGAAAACAGGAGAAGACATGGAGTTCCTGCCATGGCGCAGCGGAAACGAGTCTGACTAGGAACCATGAGGTTGCGGATTCGATCCCTGGCCTCGCTCAGTGGGTTAAGGATCTGGTGTTGCCGTGAGCTGTGGTGCAGGTCAAAGATGTGGCTTGGATCTGGCGCTGCTGTGGCTGTGGTGTAGGCCGGCAGCTGTAGCTCCCATTGAACCCTTAACCTGGGAACCTCCATATGCCACGGGCGCGGCCCTAAAAAGCAAAAAAAAAAAAAAAGACCAAAACAAAATAGGAGAAGACATGAAGAGAACATCAGTCCTTACCTGGCAGTCATAAAAAGGGTGCCCCCGCCAACACATCACGTCCAGAACGTAGTAGGTCTGGTTCACTTCACTGTAAATGCAGTCCAGAATGGTGTAGTCTGGGGACACAAAGCACAAATTCCGTGCTGGGTTCCCCTTCCCATTGGGCTTCCCTCCACCAACCTAAGGGGCTTAGAAACTGAGGCTAGCAATCCTCAGTGCTCACACAGCAAGCACCTGCACTAAGGCACAAAGTTCCCTTTGTCCCTGAGTTTGCCTTTCCTGGCTAAGGGTGTGCAGCTTAAGGGTGATCTGAGGTATGACAGCATGAGAGAGATCAAGGCAACACTTAACGCCAAGCCTAAGTTCTGAACATCTAGATAAACCGGGACAATTTTTTTTTCTTTTTGGTCTTTTTAGGGCTGCACCCACAGCATATGGAGGTTCCCAGGCTAGGGGTCAAATCAGAGCTGTAGCCACTGACCTATGCCACAGCCACAGCAATGCAGGATCTGAGCTGCAGCTGCAAGCTACACCACAGCTCATGGCAAAGCCAGATCCTTAACCCACTGATCGAGGCCAGGGATTGAACCTGCAACCTCATGGTTCCTAGTCGGATTCGTTTCTGCTATGCAATGACAGGAACTCCCTACAATTACTTTTTGAGTTCTCATCAGAAGCGCTGTGTTCAGTGGGGATTATAAGTGACCCCTGCCTTTAAGGAAGTTACAATCCAGTTAAAGAGATAAGACATCCACAGGGGAAGGAACCAAGAGCTGAACCATACAGCGCAAACTAAGAGAAATGAGAAGTGGAGGAAAAAGAGATTGAAGCAGTAGTAAATGCTTCATAGAAGAGATGGGATATGAACAGACTCTTTGGGGATCAGAGAACTAAAATAACAGGGCAGAAGGGAGGTGGGAGGGCATTAGGCTGGAGCACTGAAGTGGCCTGAGCAAAGGCCCAGAGGTCGAACGAACTGGGCACACATGTGGAGCAAGGAGGCAAAGTGATGCAGGTATGGGGGGCAGGAGAAGGGCCACAGTCCTCATGTGAAGGGCTCCAGGAGCCAACAGAGAGGAGTGGGGCTCAATACAGAGGACTGAGAACCATCAAGAAAGCCTGAGCCAGCAGAGAAGGCCCAGCTCTGCCAATTGCTAACAGAATGACTGTGGGAAACTTATTTAACCTTTGTGACCTTAGTCTCCTCTGCTGGGCCCAGGTGGGATGGAGAAGCTAAGGTTAGGACAGTGGTCAAGGAGAAAAGGGGATTTGACATGGAAGCCCCAGCAAGAATTTACTGTATGTTAAACTTGGCCTTCTGAGGGAACTCTCCCCAGAAAAACTGCACTTATCACCTTGTGATAGGTATATTGACTTTAATTCAGGGGGTTACCGTCTAGAGGCTTCACAAGTTGCAACTGTTCTGCAACTGAGGAAGCCTAATCTTGAAGGAGAAACCAGTAGGCAAGGTGGTATCTGGGGTGCAGTTTCAAAGGTGCAGTTTTTTTTTTTTTAGAGCTGCACCTGTGGCATATAGAGGTTCCCAGGCTAGGAGTCTAATTGGAGCTGTAGCCAGTGGCCTACACCACAGCCACAGCCATGCCAAATCTGAGCCGAGTCTTTATTTTTTTAATTTTTATTTATTTATTTTTTTTGCCTTTTTGCCTTTTTTAGGGCTGCACCCAAGGCATATGGAGGTTCCCAGGCTAGGGGTCTAATCAGAGCTGTAGCCGCCAGCCTACGCCAGAGCCACAGCAACTCGGGATCTGAGCCGCATCTGTGACCTACACCACAGCTCACTGAGCAAGGCCAGGGATCAAACCTGCAACCTCATTGTTCCTAGTCGGATTCGATAACCACTGAGCCACGACAGGAACTCCTATTTTTTTAATTAAAAAAAAAATTTTTTTTTTTTTTGGTCTTTTTAGGGCTGCACTCATGGCACATGGAAGTTCCCTGGCTAGGGGTCCAATTGGAGCTGTAGCCACTGGCCTAACACCACAGCCATTGGCCTACACGGGATCCAAGCCAGGTCTTCGACCTACACCACAGCTCATGGCAACGCTGGATCCTTAACCCACCGAGCGAGGCCAGGGATTGAACCCACGTCCTCATGGATACTAGTCTGGTTCATTAACCACTAAGCCACAATGGGAACTCCTGTTTTTTGGGGTTTTGGTCTTTTTAGGACTGAACCCTCGGCATACGGAAGTTCCCAGGCTAGGGGTCGAATCGGAGCTACAGCTCCCAGCCTACACCACAGCCACAGCAATGCCAGATCTGAGTCACATCTGCGACCTACACCATGCTCATGGCTATGCCAGATCCTTAACCCACTGAGCAAGGCCAGGAATCAAACCCACGTCCTCACGGATACTAGGCAGGTTTGTTACCACTAAGCCACGACAGGAATTCCTACTTTTTAATTTTTTTACGGCTGCATGTGTGGCATATGGAAGTTCCTGGGCTAGGGGTCGAATCAGAGCTGCAGCTGCTGTCCTACGCCACAGCCACGGCAACAACAGATCTGAGATGTACCTGCAAACTCTGCTGTAGTTATGCGACAACGCCGGATCCTTAACCCGCTTGGTGAGACCAGGAATTGAACCTACATCCTCACGGAGACTATGTCTCTGCTGAGCCACAACAGGAACTACTCAAAGTGGGTCTTTAAAACAACTAACCAAGCCCTGTCTTTTACTGATTGTAAAGCTTAATAAACAGACAATCATATGGAGGTACCTTTTGCTGTTGTTGAGTTTCGCCTGTTGCCTCCTGGCAGAAGAGAAGAAAACCTGTTGACACAGTAACCACTCTTGGTATAGGCACTGGTAGAACCCTGTAGGGAAAGAGAGTTACCACCCTGCTTAGGCAGCCAGGTCTCCTCTTCCTCATCCACATTCTGCAGGGGTGCCAGCAGTCCAAAGATGAAAGCATTCCAATCCCCAGGCCAATACAGCCGCCGTGGCAGACAGGGAACACGGAGCACAGAGAAGCCCTCCTGCTACAGGCCAGGCATGTAGCACAGCGGGCAGGAGCAGCTACTCACCCTGGAGGCCACAATAAGGGCTCTTTTTCCAACAGGGCACACGACCACAATCCATTCCTGCCCCAGATCTGAAGGGACGTCAATCAACCACTCTGAGAGCATTAACTGGGAACACAAAACATAGTGTTAAAAATCAACAGGGCCAACAACCCAACTGAAAAATGGGCAAAAGACCTGAAGAGACATTTTTCCAAAAAAGATATACAGATGGCCAACACACATGAAAAAATGCTCAACATCAGTGATTATTAGAGAAATGAAACTCAAAACACTATGAGATACCATCTCACACCAGCCAGAATGACCATCATTAATAAGTCCACAAACAACAAATGCTGGAGAGGGTATGGAGAAAAGGGAACCCTCCTACACCGTTGGTGGGAATGTACATTGGTACAACCTGGAGTTCCTGTCGTGGCTCAGTGGTTAATGAATCCGACTAGGAACCATGAGGTTGTGGGTTCGATCCCTGGCCTTGCTCAGTGGATTAAGGGTCTGGCATTGCCCTGAGTTGTGGTGTCGGTCGCAGACGCAGCTTGGATCCCTTGTTGCTATGGCTGTGGCGTAGGCTGGCAGCTGTAGCTCCAATTAATTAGACCCCTAGCTTGGGAACCTCCATGTGCATGGGTGCAACCTTAGAAAAGACAAAAAACAAACAAACAAACAAACAAAAAAATTGGTACAACCACTATGGAAAACAGTATGGAGGTACTTAGAAAACTATACATAGAACTACCACATGACCTAAAAATCCCACTCCTGGGCATATATCCGGACAAAACTTTCCTTGAAAAAGACACATGCACCTGCATGTTCATTACAGCACTATTCACAATAGCCAAGACATGGAAATAACCTAAATGTCCACTGAGAGATGACTGGATTAAGAAGATGTGGTACATCTACACAATGGAATACTACTCAGCCATAAAAAAGAACGACATAATGCCATTTGCAGCAATATGGATGGAACTAGAGACTCTCATCCTGAGTGAAGTAAGTCAGAAAGAGAAAGACAAATACCATATGATATCACTTATATCTGGACTCTAACATATGGCACAAATGAACCTTTCCATAGAAAAGAAAATCATGGACATGGAGAACAGACTTGTGGTTGTCAAGGCAGGGGGGAGTGGGATGGATTGGGAATTTGGGGTTAATAGATGCAAACTATTGCCTTTGGAATCGATAAGCAATGAGATCCTGCTGAATAGCCCTGGGAACTATGCCTAGTCACTTACGATGGAGCATGATAATGTGAGAAAAAATAATCTCTACATGCTTGTGTGACTGGGTCACCTTGCTGTACGGTAGAAAATTGATAGAACACTGTAAATCAACTATAATGGAAAAATAAAAATCATTATAAAAAAAATCAACAGGGCTGTGCTATTCCTGTGTGTACAATGACAAAGAATTTATGTCCTATATATGCAATGAAAATACATGTAAAAGAATGAGAATGGAAAAGGGTGACAGTGGGACCTCCACTAGCTCTTAGTAATCAACTGTCTTCTGCTCCCTGTGAACTTCTCACTTTCATACCTGCATCCATACCCATTCTGCCTACCTCACCTCCTCTATCTAGGGGATAGGACCCTCCTCCTTTCCTTACTTTGTCTACCCACCTACCATCATTACAACCATTATGTTCTAGGGGCTACACCTCAGAGATGAGTAAAGTCCCTGACCTGATCAGGGACTTTATTAGATCATCATTTCCCAAACTACTGACCCAAATACTATACTAAAGGACGTTAGGAAATCTCCCTTAAAAAAAAAAAAAAAAGGCAGGAGTTCCCTTCATGTCTCAGCGATTAACAAACCCAACTAGGATCCATGAGGATGCAGGTTCGATCCCTGGCCTCACTCAGTGCAGTGGATTAAGGATCCGGCATTGCCCTGAGTTGTGGTGTAGGTCGCAGATGCAGCTTGGATCCCGCATTGCTGTGGCTGTGGCATAGGCTGGCAGCTATAGCTCCAATTGGACCCCTAGCCTTGGAACCTCCATATGCCGCAAGTGTGGCCCTAAAAAAAAAAAAAAAAAAAAAGCTGTGGTGAAATGAATTTAGAAAGACTTACTCTTGCACTCATCACTGGTCCCTCCCATACAGTCCCTCCCAAAGACAAAGACTTTGGTCTATTAATTAATCCCTCCCACTGAATCTCTCCCATCTCTCCTTAGGCTACAAAATACTCAACCCCTAATCTTCAAAACCAAGACAAGAATGAACACCTTTCACCACTCTACATTTTGATGAAGCTATTCCACTTTCTTTTTTTAAACTACCCCATACTTCTTGCTGCTGCTTTCCACCCACTCTGACACCCTCAGTCCAGATTTGCTACCCAGCAGCCCTGCTAAAGGCCATCAATGATCTCCTTGCAGCCAAGTACCTCTCTCTTCCCTCAAGTTCCCCTCTGCCCTTCCACTCCTGGTGTGATGCTGCCAGTCACAGCCTCCTTCTTGACACATGCCCTCTTGGCCCTGTGACACCATGCTATTGTTTTTCCTCCAAATATTTCTCCCTACACTCCCCCAAAACATGTAGATAATCTCCAGGGGCCTGTTTCAGATCCCCTTTTCTTTTCTCTTAGATGCTGTTCCCCATAGGGGTGGATCTCACCTATTTCTGTAGCTTCTTTTGTCATTTCTAAGAGGATGCTGCCCAATTCTCCTTTTTCATCTCCAGACTCTTTCATTTCTTCCAAACCTCTATTTCCAGCTGTCCCCTTGGCATCTCTTTCTCTGTGGGTCCTCTCTGTACCTCAGACTCAGCATAGCCAAAACGGAATTCAATGCCTTCTGCTGCCCAAGTACTTTCCATCCCTGAAAAACCCACCTTTCCCCTTCTGCATTCCATGCCCTGTTACTGAATCTTAAACCCAAGGCATAATCAACACTCCCTTAAAGAATAGCAGTAATATGGAGTTCCCATCGTGGCGCAGTGGTTAACAAATCCAATTAGGAACCATGAGGTTGCGGGTTCGGTCCCTGCCCTTGCTCAGTGAGGTAACGATCCGGTGTTGCCGTGAGCTGTGGTGTAGGTTGCAGACTCGGCTCGGATCCCGCGTTGCTGTGGCTCTGGAGTAGGACAGTGGCTACAGCTCTGATTTGACCCCTAGCCTGGGAACCTCCACATGCCTCGGGAGCAGCCCACAGAAATAGCAAAAAAAAAAAAAAAAAAAGAATAGCAGTAATACAACATCAAAAGCAGCTCTGATTAGACCCCTAGCCTGGGAACCTCCATACACTGCAGGTGTGGCCCTAAAAAGCAAAAAAAAAAAAAAAAGCACAAATGAAAAATTAAAAAAAAAAATGCCTAAATTAGATTAGAAGTTTCAAAATGTGAAAACTCTAGTTCTCTTATGGCCCAGTGGGTTAAGGATGCGGTGCTGTCACTGCTGTGGCTCGGGTTGCTGCTGTGGCATGGGTTCAGTCCCTGACCTGGGAACTTCTACATGCTGCATGTTGCAGATGCAGCCAAAAAACAAGCAAGCAAACAAACAAAAAAGCCTGAACACAGAGTTTCCACATAGCCTAGTAACTCAACCCTGGGGTATACGCTCAAGAGAAATGAAAACATACGTCCACGTAAAACATGTAAATAAATGTTCATAGCAGCATTATTCACAATAGACCCAAAGTGGAAACAACTCAAATGGCCATCAACTGATCAATGGATAAACAATGTCTGGTATATCTACACAACAGAATATTATTTGAAAAGGAATGAAGTCCTGACACATGCTACAACATAATTGTATCTTTTTTTTTTTAACTCACTAGATTACCAGTTTATTACAGGGGACCTTAAAGAATACAGTTCAGGGAATTCCTGTTGTGGCTCAGTGGTAATGAACCTGACTAGAATCCATGAGGACGTGGGTTTGATCCCTGTCCTTGCAAGGTGGGTTAAGGATCTGGCGTTGCCATGAGCTGTGGTGTAGGTCACAGATGCAGCTTGGATCCTGCGTTGCTGTGGCTGTGGTGTAGGCCAGTGGCTGCAGCTCCGATTTGACCCCTTGCCTGGGAACCTTCGTATGCCGCAGTTCTGGCCCCCCCCCCCAAAAAAAAGAAAGAGAAAGAAAAGAAAACAATTCAACAGCTAGATGAAGAAACACTCGGGGCAATGTTACAAACAAAGGAACCTCTGTTTTCATGAAATTTAGGGCCTGGCATGGTAGCACAAGTAATCTGTTTGGATCACCAACCTAAAAGCTCTCCCAACCTCCTCCTTCATGGTAACGTAAATGAATCTTGAAAACCTTTTGCTAAATGAAAGAACCAGACACAAAAGGATGTATCTCACATGATTCCATTTATATAAAATGTCCAGAATAGGCAAATCCAGAGAGACAGAAGGTATGTTAGTGATTGCTAGGCCCTGGAGGGAAGGGGCAATGGGGAGTGACTGCTAACAGGTATGAAAACACTCTGGAATTAGATAGTCATAATGGGTGCACAGCTCTATGAATTACTAAAAAACAAAACAAAACAAAACAAACAAACAAAGCAAAAAAAACCCCCACTGAATTGTATACTGTAAATGGGTGAATTGTATGGTTTATGATTATATCTCAATATGATAGTTCTACAAACAGCAGTAGTGGTTACACTGTGGGGTATTCCTATGGGCTCTGGGCTAGGTATCTAAGGCACACTATCTCATTGACTCCTTCTAACAATCCGATGGGATAGATGCCCCATTTTACAGACAAGAAACCAGAGACTTAGAATGGTTAATAACTTGCTCACGCTCAATACAGAGCCTGGCTTTGAGGTCAGATCTATGTAAGCTTAAATCCTTATCCCCGAAGTTCCCATTGTGGCACAGCAGAAACGAATCCGACCAGGAACCATGAGGTTGCGGGTTCAATCCCTGACCTCGCTCAGTGGGTTAAGGATCCGGCGTTGCCGTGAGCTGTGGTATGGGTCACAGACACAGCTCGGATCTGGCGTTTACTGTGGCTGTGACGTAGGCCGGCAGCTGTAGCTCCGACTAGACCCCTAGCCTGGGAACCTCCACGTGCCTCAGGTGCGGCCCTAAAAACAAAACAAAACAAAACAAAAAAACCAAAAAAATCCTTATCCGCTTCTCATATTACCTCTCCTAGCCAATCCACTGATAAATTCTGTCCATTCCACGTGGCAACATTTCTCACATTCATGACCCCTGTACCTTAGCACCTTCCCGGCCCCTGGCACCCACCATCAGATCTTTTGGCAAACCTAAGCTCCCTCCCACAGTCTCTCTCTTCCAGGCCTTTCCACACACTGATGTGAGAGTCATCACGTGAAGTCGCAACTCTGCTCCTGGTTCAAAAATTCTCTGTTCTCACAACCCAGAACAGTGGCTAAACCCCTACACTTGATGCTACCATACTCCTCACCCAGCCCTGTGCTGTCCCACCTCGCTGGTCTGCACGCCTGTACTCCTCTCCCAGCTCTGGGCTCTTGTGCAGCCTCTTCCTGCAGCTAGAGTGCCTCTGCCTGTCAATGCCGTGCCCTTGTTTCAAAGATGCCTCCTCTTTTGTTAACCTTTTCCTGATTTCCCAACCCTGCTTCCTTCCCTGCTAGAAGTTAATTTTGCTTTCTTATTGCAAATCCATAACCTACATTTATTCCAGGAGGGCAAGGGCTCTTTCTGGCCCACGTCTGTCTTTCCCACAGCACAGCCCAGCTTAACATAGAACAGGGCCTCCAGCAATACTTGTTCAACAGAACTAAACTGTACTTTTTCAAAGAAGATGTTATCTGTGCTATATTTTTGGGGCAGATAAAGAGGATGGGAGCATATGCACTCAGGAAGCATTTTTTTTTTTTTTTTGGTCTTTTTAGGGCCGCACCTGTGGCATATGGAGGTTCCCAGGCTGGGGTCTAATCAGAGCTGTAGCCGCCAGCCTATGCCAGAGCCACAGCAATGTGGGATCCGAGCCGCGTCTGCAACCTACACCACAGCTCACGGCAACGCCAGATCCTTAACCCACTGATTAAGGCCAGGGATCGAACCCGAAACCCCATGGTTCCTAGTCGGATTCGTTAACCTCTGAGCCACGACGGGAACTCCAGGAAGCATATTCTAAAAGTGGGAGAGGATTCTGAGGTGACAAGACACTTGGGCTATACAGAGAATGACAGAATAGCAGGGGAGACCCCTGGCCCCACATGGATGCATACCCTCCCTTCTGGAACACCTGGACCGCCAGAGCACTGGACAGTCCCCATGCCTGCTTCCCCTATGGTGCCACAGGCCACACTGGTTTCCTCTCTGGAACTGATTGGACACTTAAGTCAAGTTTGGTATCATTACCTGCTGTTTCACAGCCTCAACCTCACCTAGGCCAACTGGCTGGCCTGGGGTGGCTGGGAAGGCTCCCAGTGTTCAAGGATAGCTGCACGTCCAATCTCCTACCACTTGAGTGTGAAGCTCCAAGATCAGCCTGTTAGTTCACTGCTTAGGAAAGACTACCAACCTTGAGGTGGTGTGGGGGATGGTACTGGGCTGAGCAGGCCTGATCTAGAACAGCTGTATCATGAGTAATAAAGAATGTTAATAATGGAGTCTAGGAGTTCCCACCATGGCTCAGTGGTTAACGAATCCAACTAGGAACCATGAGGTTGCAGGTTCGATCCCTAGCCTTGCTCAGTGGGTTAAGGATCTGGCATTGCCATGAGCTGTGGTGTAAGTCGCAGTCGCAGCTCAGATCCCGCCTTACTGTGGCTGTGGTGTAGGATGGCGGCTATAGCTCCAATTCGACCCCTAGCCTGGGAACCTCCATATGCCGCAGGAGCAGTCCAAGAAATGGCAAAAAGACAAAAAAAAAAAAAAAGAATGGAGTACATCAGTAGCCCAGGAGCTTTCTGCAGCAGGCTGGAAACCTTTGGTAACAGCATGAGGAAATGGTTCCCAAACCCACAACACAGACTCCATCAGTGGCCCTCAGTCAACACACAGAACTGTAAGCCATCTCTTTTCATCCCATACATTTTACATACATCAGCAATTTCTGTGCAGTTCCTATTCCAGTCCCTTCCTTCCTCAAACTCCTCTCCATAAGGCATAATGCAAGTACGGAGTTTTGACTCTGACTCCAAAGCAGAAGGAGTGGAACTAGCTGCACATAACCTTCTCTGGACCACTCACTTGATTAGCATAGTGTTTTGGTAACTTCTTGCCAATGTCAATATCCATTTCTTCATCATCTTTCTTTTCTTCTTCTTCCTCACTCTCCATCCCTGTCCAGTCATTTTCAGCCAGTCTTCTGGCATGATTCACATAATCCTGCCGCTTGCTGGGGAAAGAAAAGGCATAAAGACAGGTCTTTATGTCGAATAGGAAGACACCCTACAACGTGACAGACATAATTCAAAGTCTCCAGATTCAAGAGCAACTTGGGAATTCTGGTGGGAGTAAGAGATGAGAGGATTTCCTCTGCTTAACTAGTAACCACCTTCTCACAGATCCTAAATAGGAAACCCCCTCTGAACATACCCAGGCTGCCTCAGAGTTTCTCAAGAATGGGCAAAGTAGAATAGTGAAAGGAATTCTCTAGTTCCCAAGTTCAAAGTTCATGAGTGGCTGATCCCACTCCCAACTCTACCTCAGGTGAGAGCTGACCCTTCCCTGCCTGGCAGACATCTAGTCTAAAGCCTCCCAGGAATTGTAGAGAGGAAACACTGACATGCAGTGAGAAGTATGACACAGGGACAGCATCTTGAACTTTCTGAGGAACAGCCAATTCCTAACTTTTTTTTTTCTTTTTTGGCCACACTCATGGCATATGGAAGTTCCTGGGCCAGGGTTCAAACTAGCAAGGCCACAGAGATCATTAACCCACTGCACCACAGTGGAAGTGCCTAACATATATATATATATATTTTTTTTGTCTTTTTGTCTTTTTGCCTTTTTCTGGGGCCGCTCCTACGGCATATGGAGGTTCCCAGGCTAGGGGTCGAATCGGAGCTGTAGCCACTGGCCAACACCAGAGCCACAGCAACGCGGGATCCGAGCCGCATCTGCAACCTACACCACAGCTCACGGCAACGCCGGATCGTTAACCCACTGAGCAAGGGCAGGGACCGAACCCTCAACCTCATGGTTCCTAATTGGATTCGTTAACCACTGCGCCACGACGGGAACTCCTTTTTTTTTTTTTTTTAAGATGTACTTTTTGGAGTTTCCTCTGTGGTGCAAGGGACAAATGACCCAGCTTGTCTCTGGCACAGGTCACAGGTACAGCCCAGATTTCATCCCTGGCCTGGGAACTTCCATATGCCATAGGAAAAAAAAAAGGGAAGTACTTAAAAAATTATTATTATTATTATTATTATTATTATTATTTTTGTCTTTTTGCTATTTCTTTGGGCCTCTCCCAAGGCATATGGAGGTTCCCAGGCTAGGGGTCAAATCGGAGCTGTAGCCACCGGCCTATGCCAGAGCCACAGCAACGCAGGATCCGAGCTGCGTCTACAACCTACACCACAGCTCACGGCAACGCCGGATCGTTAACCCACTGAGCAAGGGCAGGGACCGAACCCGCAACCTCATGGTTCCTAGTCGGATTTGTTAACCACTGCGCCACGACGAGAACTCCAAAAAAATTATTTTTAATTGAAGTATAGTTGATTCACAATATTGTGTTAGTTTCAGGTGTACAGCAAAGTGATTCATTTGGATATATATATAGAGATTAGGACTTTGTTGGTTAGCTCTTTTTTTTCAGACTCACCTGCGGCATGCAGAAATTCCTGGGCCAAGGTTCAAACCCAAGCCACAGCTGTAACCAGAGCCACATGGTGATGATGATATGTTCTTAACCCACTGAGCCACAAGGAAACCCTGGTTATCTATTTTATAAGTACTAGTGTGTCGACGTTAATCCCAAACTCCTAAATTATCTCCCTCACCTCCCCCACTTTAACTTTCAAAAAAGGCCACTGAGAACAAAGGAAATCTCAGTAAAGACGTATGGACCTTAGCTACTAATAATGTATCCATATTGGTTCATTAGTTGTAACAAAGTGTACTATAATATAAGATGTTATATAGGAACTCTTTGTACTACACAACTTTTCTATAAACCAAAATTATTCAAATAAAAGTTGACTGATAAATTAACACAACTTTATAAATCAGCTATACTTCAATTTAAAAAAATTGAAGAAGTGGCCTTTAAGAAAAAAGGCCACTTAGTTTAAAATTTAATCTTTTACCTTTTTGTTTCCCTTTATTGTTATCTTCCTCTTTTTTTAAATGGGTGCATCCACAGCATATGGAGGTTCCTGGGCCAGTGACTGAATCCTAGCTGAGGCAATGACAGATCCTTTAACTGCCTGTGCCAGGCTGGCGATCGAACTTGCACCTCCTCAGCAACCTGTGCCACTGCAGTCAGATTCTTAACCCACTGAGCCACAGCAAGAACTACATCTTCCTCTTTTTTTTTTTGTCTTTTCTAGGGCTGTGTGCAGCATATGGAGGTTCCCAGGCTAGGGGTCTAACCAGAGCTGTAGCCGCCGGCCTACGCTACAGCCAGAGCAACTCGGGATCTGAGCCGTGTCTGCGATCTATACCACAGCCCACGGCAATGCCCGCTTAACCCACTGAGCGAGGCCAGGGATCAAACCCGCAACCCCATGATTCCTAGTCGGATTCGTTAACCACTGAGCCATGACTGGAACTTCCCTATCTTCCTCTTTTTTAAAAAACTACATATTCCAGAAAGTTTGGGAAATTGAGATGGAAGAATAAGAACTTTTTGGAACTGTTTCAAAGAGACTTGTAGACACACCACCCGCTATGCTTGGTTTCCTCAACGCTAAGGCAAGGTATCAACCACTGAGGCAGTGAGACCAACTTAGCTGGTTTTTTCTGACACATCCACGTGTTCGCGCCCACTGACGCAAAGGTGCACGTCAGAGAAAGCATGATGCGCCTGCATATTTGTGAAAAGGTGCATGTTCGTGGTTATTTCCCTGGCATTGTCTGTAATCACAAGAGAAGGAAACTGCTCACATGCCCATCAGCAGGGGACTATCTACGCAATGAAATACCTGTACCATAAAAAAGGAGGTGGCACTTTATAAACTGATATAGGGAGTTCCCGTTGTGGCTCAGCGGTTAACGAATCTGATTAGCATCCATGAGGATGCAGGTTTGATTCCTGGCCTCGCTCAGTGGGTTAAGGATCCTGTGTGGCTGTGGCAGAGGCCAGTAGCTACAGCTCCAATTCGATCCCTAGACTGGGAATCTCCATATGCCACAGTGGCAGCCCTAAAAAAATGTATGTGTGTGTGTGTGTGTGTGTGTGTGTGTGTGTGTGTATAAAACAGGGTCACTCTTCTGTACAGCAGAAATTGACAGAACATTGTAGATCAACTATAATAAAAAATTTAAAAATAAATAAATAAATAAACCGACACAGAATCTCTTTAAAAAAAACACCGTTAAATAAATATGAAGAACAGTGGAAGAATTCCTGCTGGGGCTCGGCAGGTTAAGGACCTGAAATTGTATATTTGAGGACAGAGGTTCAATCCCTGGCCTCGATCAGTGGGTTAAGAATCAAGCAGTGCCACAAGCTGAGGCACAGGTGGCAAATGCAGCTTGGATCTGATATGGCTGTGGCTGTGGTACAGACTGCAGCTGCAGTTCCAATTCGACCCCTAGCCTGGGAACTTCCGTATGTCACAGGTGCAGCCATAAAAAAAGAAAAGAAAAAGAACAGTATATTGTACACTGCTACTTCTGTTAAAAAAGAAGAAGAAGAAGAAAAAAAGGCAGAGTTCACTTGTTCAGAGGGTTAAGGATCTGGTGGGGCTCTGGTTACAGCTGTGGCGAGGGTTTGATCCCTCGCCCGGGAACTTCTGCAGGCATACAACTATACACTTGCTCACATCTGCGTAGACTATCTTTGGAAGGATACATAAGAAACTAATAATATAAGAGAAGAACTTGACGTCTAGAAAACAGATTTGAAAGAGAGACTTTTCACCATACACTCTTTATATATCTTGAATTTTGAACAATATGAATGTATTACCTATTCCAAGTTAATTAATCATAATGTAAAACAACTGGGGGTGAGAGGAAGGGGTGCTCTGAGAATGTAATCTATACGCAACCTGGAAGCCCCAGGGCATCATCTCTGCTAAACACATCTAGTGATAAAGCAGTGGGGAAAATGTAGACTGTACGGAAACTGTGGCTGTTCCTCCTAATCCTTAATTCTTTAATTTCTTACCCAGAAGAGGCCTGTGTTGCACTGAGAATAAAAGGACAGGCCCGGCCTTCAGAGCAGACCAGCCTCAAACACTCCTAGCCTGCTCTCTCTCTGTTTGCTCCTATTTGCTCGTCTTGGCATGGAGAATGAAGTGTATGGAAGACATTTCCTCAGATTCCCTGTGGAATTATTTGTCTTGAACTCCCAAGGGCTCCACAGAAACATCTGGGCTGAAGGAAGACAGGAAGACGGCACCAGTGCCCGGATTCAGAGTGCAGGAGAAGTCACACAGGGAATGTGGGGAGTGGAAGTCTGGGCGTGGCTTTCACAAGTCCCTAAACTGCAAAGCTCAGTACTGCTGCCAGGAAAAAAAAAAGAAAAATTTAACCATATATTTGAGCTTTGCTTTCAAACTTAAGTCCCTCTCTACTTCCTCATCTTTTCCCAAGCTCTGGGTGTAAAGGATGTCTACCTCCGCCAGGACTTACCCCTCCCAAACGTATGGGCAAGAAGACCAACCTACAAAGAGTCTACTTGGAAGGGGGTTCTGGAGAGACAAGCCTGGAGCCTGCTGAAAGGATCACAGCTCCCGTCCTGCAGAAAGAAGCCAAGGAGTTAAAGCATCCCTTACGATTTCTGCAGTTCCAGTAACCGGCGGCGCCGCTCGCTCTGCTCCAAGGAGCTGTACTTGGACTTGTACTGGGACAGGCGGGGGTGGGGGGCAGCTGTGCTGTTCAGATCTTGAGACACAGAAAAGCTACTGGCCAGGGCTTGACTCAGCTCTTCCATCTTCCCTACAAAGGAAAACATAAGAAAATGGTTCATTCATTTCCTATCACCTCCTGGGTATAGGCAGTCATGATGTAATATGATGGCTACTTTCCCAAAAAGTCTCACATAATCCAAAATCACAACTATTTGCATGGGGGAAAAAAGGAAATTAAAGAGTGAATTAACATGCAAGCAATAACATTTTTTCTTGACGATATTGCAATAATTATTTTGATAGCTCTGAGTGTGTAGATACAAACCTCAACATCAAGCACTAAGCAAATTCGCCTTGTGCTGGAACCTAATTTTTGCTCTTTGTCATCACTCACCAGGGGCCTTGCCACTAATTGCTTCTTGCCATCGACAATATCTAGTGATGTGATCAAGTATCTGCTTTTTTCTGAATATTTCTAAATAGCCATTACTCAATAATTAAGGTAATTTTCTGATGCAAGTTTTATCCAATTGGCTGCTTATTTCTCTAATAAACGCCTATTCACATCAAGAAAATTTACCTCAAGTTCCCACTGTGGCTCAGCAGGTTAAGAACCTGACATAGTGTCCATGAGGATGAGAGTTCGATCCCCAGCCTTGCTCAGTGGGTTAAGGATCCAGCATTGCTGCAAGCTGCAGCATAGCTCACAGGTGGAGCTCAAATTCAATGTTGCTATGGCTGTGGTGTAGGCTGGCAGAGGCAGCTCTGATCTGACCCCTAGCCTGGGAACTTCCATATGCCACAGGTATGGCCCTAAAAAGTAAAAAAAGAAAGAAAAAAAAAAGAAGAAGAAGGAAGGAAGGAAGGAAGGGAGGAAGGAAGAAAAAGAAAGAAAATTTAGCTCTAGGAATACTGGTTCTGGAGCCCAGGGAGGAAGACAAGAGGAGCCAAAACCCCAAATCTGGCAATTACTTTCTTTTTATTTTATTTTTTGTTGTCTTTTTAGGGCATATGGAGGTTCCAGGCTGGGGGTCTAATTGGAGCTGTAGCCGCCGGCCTACACCACAGCCACAGCAACACTAGATCCGAGTCACATCTGCAACCCACACCACAGCTCACAACAATGCCGGATCCTGAACCCACTGAGCTAGGCCAGGGATTGAAGCCACATCCTCATGGTTCCTAGTCAGATTCATTTCCATTGCACCACAAAGGGAACCCCTACTTTCTTGTTTTATAGTTTATTTTGTTTGTTTCAGGTGGGCCCAAGGAAGATTTCAAGGCTACTTATGTGTGACTAAGAAAAGCTCTAGGATGTGTTAACAGCAGCTCTACGACTGTGAAGAACTGACATGTGGTACATTTGGGAGACAGGCAGTAGATGTCTTATTGGAGACAGATTACCAAGGCAGACCCCAAAGAATGGGAGTGGAAAAAAAGAGGTGAATTCGCACTTCACTCACCCCTCCATCAATGAAGGTGTGAGGTGGCCCAGAAGCTTACCCAAGGATTGTGTGCCTCAGTCTGTAAGAAAACTGGAACACTTGGAAGAAATTTGACTCACACAGCTGGGCTGGCCCAACCCTCTAGTTCTAGTGTAAACCAGAGGGCACGACCAGTGCTTAAACTCCACCCCAGGCCATGTCCCAATGCTCTAAACACCAAAACTAACAGGTTCATTTCAGAGCCTCCATAGTTAAAAATACAAGCCTATGGGCCTCTACTTGGCAAGGAGTTATTTTCCATTACACACTTGAAGTCAGATTTTTTAAAATAAATCTGCAGCATTAGATGTTTTTCTAATTTGAAAAGAACTTTATGCGTGGTTAAAAACTCATGATGTAAAATTTACCATCTTAACCATTTTTAAGTGTAGAGTCCAGTTGTGTTAATTACATTCACAAAGCTGTACAACCAATTTCCTGAACACTTATGCTTGTAAAACTGAACCTCTATACCCATTAAACATTAAAAAAAAACAGAACAAAACCCAGAGTTCCTGTCATGGTTCAGCAGAAACGAATCTGACTAGTATCCATGAGGACACAGGTTCAATCCCTGGCCGCACTCAGTGGGTTAAGGATCTGACATTACCATGAGCTGTCACAGTTTGGATCCTGGTTGCTGTGGCTGTGGCATAGGCCAGCAGCTGTAGCTCCAATTCAACCCCTAGCCTGGGAACTTTCATGTGCCCCGAGTATGGCCCAAAAAAAAAAAAAGAAAGAAAAAGATTACATATTATCAGTGGATTAGAGGCATGTCTCTTTTTTTGCATGCTTTTTTTTCCCTTAGGGCTGCACCTGAGGCATATGAGAAGTTCCCAGGCTAGGAGATGAATTGGAGCTGCAGCTGCCTGCCTACGCCACAGCCTTAGCAATGCAGAATCCCAGCTGCATCTGTCACCTACACCACAGCTCAGGGCAATGTCGGATCCTTAAAGCCCTGAGCAGGGCCAGGGACTGAACCCACATTCTCATGGTTACTGGTAGGGTATCTAACCTGCTGAGCCACACCAGGAACTCCCGAGGCATGAATTAAAAGTAAATGTAACCAGGGTTGCATAGTTGAGGCTGGGTGATGAGTAATCAGGGTCCTAAATGGTATGATATTTTCTGTATTTTTCTGTACTTTTGTATAAGTTTGAACACTTCCACAATAACTTTTAAAATTCATTATGTCTTTGGCTTGCCAAAGTAATGACCAAATCTAAAATACATTTATTAGGCCTTATCGTGCTTTATCTTGGTGTGGGCTCCTGCTCTGCCAAGAACCATAAAATCCTTAAAAGTGATCCCTGTGCCTCCCTTTATGGCTGTCCTTGCGCTAGCTCCTGCTCTTTCAATCCATCCTTCAGATGGTTCTGACTCCAAGGGTTCTGACCTAGCGGTCTCATCCATTACCTGTATCCACTCTAACTTCCAAATTTCCAACCAGCCCGGGCCCCTCCCTCGAGCTCCAGACCCCGGCCGTCCCCCGCAGCCGGCCTCTTCCTCCTCTCCCTCCCCTGCACCTCCAGCGCCCCCACCTCGACTCCCAGAGCCCAGGATCTAGGCCACCTGGGCGTCTGCCACCGGGCTTCAGTCCGGGGGACTCTACCTGCTCCATTCAGCCATCCTCCCCGCCACAGCCTTTCTCTAGGGACAGGATCATCTAGGCCTTGCATGATTCGCCCCTCCCCCACAAGAAGCCCCTGAGGGGTCCTGGCTAGACAGTCTGGAACTGAAGAGTGGAAGCGGGCCCAAAGAGAGGCCCCGGCCTGGGTCTGCCCCTCCAGGTGATGCCTCGGGAGGTCAGGAACACGAAGTGGACCACAGGGAGTCATAGCCAGGCGCACATGGACTATTCGGGAGCCGGCGGGGCCCACGCTCGAACCCAGGACTCACCGGGGAGAGGTGACAATTCCACGCGCCGCCGCCACCACTGCGGTCGGGAGCCGACCAATCAGCTGCCTGGAGAGAGTCGGTCCCTCCCCCTTAGCCGCCGCCGAGCCACCAGACCCACCCACCTGGAGCTTCCGGCTCCTCCCGCCGTTGGGAACGCCGGGAGTTCCGCAGTTTGGTCGCCGGCTGGCCGTTACTTCCGTCCTCAACGGCCAGGCCTTTTCCTTTCCTGCCGGGCGGGGATACTCTTTCTGCTTTTGCTTTGCAGTGTCCGCGACCCTTCTGCAAGGTGACTGGCTGGGCCGAGACCTTGCTCCTGGGCACGAGCTTCTCCGGCCTCCTTTCGCCAATAGGGGGAACCCCGAATTCGTGGCTGGGTGTTCAAGGCCCTCCTGGCCCTGGATCCTGCCGCCTCCCCCAGATCCACAGATCCTGCCGCCTCCCCCAGATCCCCAGTCTTTAGAGGCGCACCAACAGTCCGCTCCCTCTCCCCGTGTCCTTACCTGCCAGTTAGCGGAATGACTGCTCACCACCTCCACCCCCAAGTCTCAGAAAATTAATCGTTCTCTCCCCATTCCTCCCTTATGTTAGCACACTGGAAGCAGGATTTCCCCTTGTGGCGCAGTGGAAACGAATCTGGCTAGGAACCATGAGGTTGCGGGTTCAATCCCTGGCCTCGCTCAGTGGGTTAAGGATCTGGTGTGGCGGTGAGCTGTAGTGTAGGTCACAGATGCGGCTTGGATCCGGTGTTGCTGTGGCTGTAGCTCCGATTGGCCCTAGCCTGGGAACTTCCATATGCCCTGGTTGCGGCCCTCAAAAAGACCAAAAAAAAAAAAAAAAAAGAACACCGGAAGCAAACCTTGATTACAGCCCCTTTGCTCCTCCTCTGTGGGCATGGCAATGGTAGGGGTCTGGTTTGATTCCAGGGTCCAGCACAATGCAGAGCACTCTATAGACCCTGATGAAGGAGCAAGAGGTGGCAGGGGTGGAGGGAAGCAACTGAGATCTAGGAAACCTAATCAAACTAGAGAGCAGCTATTGTGGGGTAAGACTGATGAGACACAAAATAAAAATGTGACTAGCCGTGGCGTTCCCTTGTGGTGTGCAAGGAATTAAGGATCCAGAGTTGTCACTGCAGCAGCTTGGATTACTCTCTGGCTCAGGTTCAGTGAACTTCCAGATGTAGTAATCATTGCTTACATTGAGGCAGACACTTCCATATGCATTATCATTTAACCTCAAGAAACAAGGAAGTTACTGACCAAAGCTCAGAGAGGTTAAGTAACTTGGCCAAAGTCACACAGCTTTTGAACCAAATATTTAAATTTGCTGCATGTTTGACTTAGAAGTTAGATATTGCTATACTACAGAAACAACATATACAAAGTTGGCACTCAGTCAAAGGAATGCCAACAACACATGGACTGGTTGAATATTTTATGTACATGACACCATCCATTTGGAGACCACATTGACAGGGAGGGTGGTAGTTGGGGCTCTGGAAGACCAATTTGTTTTACTTCAGAATTGATGTAAGTGAGCTCTAACTTTCAATGGTCAGGCTGTGCACTAGGTTATTTATGTGGTACACTGACAAATAAAAGCTGATATATGGGACTGCCAAAGAAAACCCCAGGGCCTGACTTCACCAGGCAACTTTGACACCAGGATATTAAGTATGCTGTGCCTCAAAACCACCATTCTCTAGCCACAGCCATGGATGTCACAGAACAAGGCCCTACACTTTGGAGGAAAATAGACTGAGACTGACATTATCTGTGCACTGAGGTCCAGGAGAAAGGCTCCAGTCCTTCATTCACACTGAGTATCACCGAAAAGAAACTAACTAAATGGCACATGGCCTAGGGGCTCATTTGCGGCCAGTGGATGTTCCATAAGGGGCTCCTCTGCCTGCAACAGCGATTGCTCAACTGTAGTCATTTGCACCCCATCTTCAGAACACTGGATATACACATACACCTATATCTGCTGTCTCTCTCTCTCTCTCTTTTTTTTTTTGTCTTTTTAGGGCCACATTCATGGCATATGGAAGTTCCCAGGCTAGGGGTCTAATCAGAACTGTGGCCACTGGCCTATGCCACAGCCACAGCAACGACAGATCCAAACTGCATCTGCAACCTACACCACAGCTCACAGCAAAGCCAGATCCTTAACCCACTGAGCGAGGCTAGGGATTGAACCTGCATCCTCATGAATACTAGTCAGATTCCTTTCCACTGAGCCATGATGGGAACTCCCTATATCTGATGTCTTTAAACCAATTTACTTTCCAAAAAGCCTAATACATTAATTTGAAAGAGGAACACCATAGCATTACCTGAAATCACTTCCCACTTTAATAGAAAGCATCTACGAACTCTAGAGCGGCAAGAGTATAATGTTATAATCTAGCTAGATACTGATGTCTGAAGAAAACTGTGAGGCCATGGACTTTGTAAAAATCATCGATTAGCAAGTGTTGGAGAAGTGATAAGGAGTAACACTAACCAAATTTTTCTTTTGTATAATCAGAAAAGTTCACAGTGGAGTTCCCATCTTGGCTCAGCAGTAAGAAACCTGACTAGTATCCATGAGGACTCAGGTTCAATCCCTGGCCTTGCTCAGTGGGTTAAGGAATCTGGCATTGCCATGAGCTGTGGTGTAGGTTGCAGCTGCAGCTGGGATCTGTTGTTGCCGTGGCTGGTGTAGGTTGGCGGCTATAGCTCTGATTCGAACCCTAGCCTGAGAACTTCCATATGCCATGGCTACAGCCCTAACAAAAAAAAAATTAAAAGTTCACAGAGAACAGAAGAGGGAAGATCCACTTCCTCTACTCCTCTATGATTTAAGGTTATTTAAGGTAGAATTTGTGTAACCCCTAAAATCTAGTAAGCACCTTCACGCAGGGGAATCTCTACCTAGAAAATAGGAGATTGAGGAGAGGAAGGTGTCCACCTTTTTCCAAAAAAGGAGGCTCTTGCCTCCTTAACACATGTGTTTCTTCTTTTTTTTTTTTTGTCTTTTTGCTATTTCTTTGGGCCTCTCCCAAGGCATATGGAGGTTCCCAGGCTAGGGGTCTAATCGGAGCTGTAGCCGCCTGCCTACGCCACAGCCACAGCAACGTGGGATCCGAGCCTTGTCAGCAACCTACACCACAGCTCACGGCAACGCCGGATCCTGAACCCACTGAGCAAGGCCAGGGATTGAACCTGCAACCTCATGGTTCCTAGTCAGATTTGTTAACCACTGAGCAACAACAGGAACTCCTATTCTTCTTCTTCTTTTTTTTTTCCTGGCCGCATCTGCAGCATGTGGAAGTTCCTGGGCTAGGAATCAGAGCTAGCCCAGGAGTCAAATCAGAGCTGCAGCTGTAGGCCTACAGAACAGACTTGGGGTTGCCAAGGGGGACAGGGGAGGGAGTGGGATGGATGGAGAGTTTGGGGTTAGTAGATGCAAACTATTACATTTAGAATGGATAAGCAATGCGGTCCTACTGTATAGCACAGGGAACTATACCTGGTCTTTTGGAATAGACCATGATGGAAGATAACATAAGAAAGGGAATGTAATTTATGTATGACTGGGTCACTTTGCTGTACAGCAGAAATTGGCACAACATTGTAAGTCAACTGTAATAAAATAAATAAATTTTAAAAATTAATGAGGTAACTTTTAGAAAGTCCTGGAGAAGGGAGGTGCTGGTTGCCAGGGGAACCGATGTGCGATTGGTGGGTTATAACTTTTGGTCTAATGTCTCTCCTTCCCCCACCTCCTAGGAGGGGAGAGGGGCTGGAGGTTGAGTTAATCACCAACAGCCAATGATTTAATCAATTTTGTCTGCATAATGAAGCCTCCATAAAGATCTTAAAACTGCCAACTGGGGAGTTCCCATGGTGGCTCAGTGGAAACAAATCTGACTAGTATCCATGAGGATTCATGTTTGATTCCTGGCCTAGGGGATCCAGAGTTGCTGTAAGCTGTGGTGTAGGTTGTAGACGCGGCTCAGATCCAATATTGCTGAGGCTGTGGTATAGGCCAGTGGTTGCAGCTCCGATTTGACCCCTAGCCTGGGAAACTCCATATGCCACAGGTGCTGCCATAAAAAAGCAAAAAAAACAAAAACAAAAACAAAAACAAAAACAAAAAAAACCACCCAAAAAACAAAACAAAAAAACAAACCAACTGGGTTTGGAAAGCATCTGTGATGCTGAAAACTGGAGGTGCTGGGAGGGTGGCACATCTAAAGAGTGGTGCCCCTTCCCCCATACCTTACCCTATGCTTCTCTTCCATCTGGCTGTTCCTGAGTTTAGATCTTCTTATAATAAACCGGTAATCTAATAAGTAAACTGTTTTCCTGAGTTCTGTGAGTGGCTCTAGCAAATTAATCAAGAGGGACTTCATGGAGCCTCTGATTTACAGACAGTCCATCCAAAAGCATAGGTAACAACCTAGACTTTGGCATCTGACACTGGGGAGGAGAGATGCAGTTTTGCGGCACTGAGTCCTTAACCTGTGGGATCTGGCATTATTTCCAGGTAGATCACATCAGAAGTGAATTGAATTGGAGACACCCAGCTTTGCTGCAAAACTGCTTGATGTGTGAAAACCTCCACAAATATTTGGTGACCAGAAGTGTCAGAAGTGAGGAGTTCCCTTGGAGTTCCCGTCGTGGTGTATCGGAAATGAATCCGACTAGGAACCATGAGGTGGCGGGTTCGATCCCTGGCCTTGCCAGGAGCTGCCGTGAGCTGTGGTGTAGATTGCAGATGTGGCTCGGATCCCATGTTGCTGTGGCTGTGGCATAGGCCAGTGGCTAGCTACAGTCCCGACTGGATCCCTAGCCTGGGAACCTCCATATGCTGTGAGTGTGGCCCTGAAAAGACAAAAAAAAAAAAAAAAAAAAAAGAAGTGAGGAGTTCCCATCATGGCCCAGAGGAAACAAATCCAACTAGGAACCATGAGGTTTCGGGTTTGATCCCCGGCTTCACTCAGTGGGTTAAGGATCTGGCGTTGCTGTGAGCTGTGGTGTAGGTCGCACAAGTGGCTCAGATCTGGCGTTGCTGTGGCTCTGGTGTAGGCAGGTAGCTGTAGCTCCGATTTGACCCCTATTCTGGGAATCTCCATATGCCACGAGCACGGCTCTAAAAAGCAATAACAAAAAAATGTCAGAATTGAGGTCCTCTATGAGTAGCATTATAGCAGAGAAGAAACACAGAGGAGTTTTTCTTCACATACCTAGAGTAGTCATATTTGTAAGGACAGAAAGTAGAAGGGTGATTGTCAGGGGCTGGGGGGAGAGGGAACGGACAGTTATTGTTTAATGAGTGTGGAGTTTCAATTGAGGATGATGAAAAAGTTCTGGAGATGCAGGATGGTGTTGATTACACAACAATGCGAATGCCCTTAATGTGACTAAACTGTATATTTAAATGGTTAAAATGGTAAATTTTATGTTATGTATGTTTTACTTCAAAAAAAAAAAAAAGAACTGGATATATATAGGATGGATAAGCAAGGTCCTACTGTATAGAACAGGGAACTATGTTCAATATCCCAATAAATCATAATGGAAAAAATATGAAAAAGAATCTATATACAGGAGTTCCCGTCGTGGCATAGTGGAAACGAATCTGACTGGGAACCATGAGGTTGCGGGTTCAATCCCTGGCCTCGCTCAGTGGGTTACCGATCCGGCGTTGCCATGAGCTGTGGTGTAGGTCGCAGACACATCTTGGATCCCGTGTTGCTGTGGCTGTGGTATAGGCCGGCGGCTACAGCTCCGATTGGACCCCTAGCCTGGGAACCCCCATGTGCCAAGGGAGCAGCCCTAGAAAATGCAAAAAAGACAAAAAAACAAAAAACAAACAAAAAAAGAATATATATACATGTATGATTGAATCACTTTGCTATACAGCAGAAATTAACACAACATTGTAAATCAGGAGTTCCTTTGTGGTGCAGTGGAAATGAATCCAACTAGTACCCAGGAGTATGCGGTTCAATCCTTGGCCTCCTTCAGTGGGTCAGTGATCTGGTGTTGCCATGAGCTGTGGTGGGGGTAGCAGATACGACTCTGATTCTGCATTGCTGTGGCTGTGGTGTAGGCCAGCAGCTGCAGCTCCAATTGGATTCCTAGCCTGGGGATCTCCATATGCCACAGGTGCACTCCTAAAAACCAAAGAAAAAATAAAAAAAAAACCATTGAAAATCAACTTTACTTCAATAAATGTTTTTTAAAAAGAACTGGAAAATGCTCGAAGTGTATTTTCTTTGATTATAATAAAAAATAATCAGGAGTTCCCATGTGGCTCAGTGGGGTAAGGATCTGGCATTGTCCCTGCAGTGGCACAAGTTGCTGCTGTGTGTGGTTCAATCCCTGATCCAGGAACTTCTGCATGCCTCAAATGCAGCCAAAAATAAAAGTGAAAAACAATCTATTTTACCTTGAAGTTCCTTCCTGTTCAATTTATGCTTATTCCTTTTCCTGTTTTTATGAAAATGGCCTGGCTAGTTTGTCACAAAGTTCCTCGGAGACATCTTAACATTAAAAGCATGGAGTTCCCTGGTGGCTCAGTGGGTTAAGGATCAGGCATTGTCAATGCTGTGGCTATGGTCACTGCTGTGGCATGGGTGTGATCCCTGGCCTGGGAATTTCCGCCTGCTGCAGGTGCAGCCAGAAAAAAATATATATAGTTATCTCCTGAAGAATGTATCCTTCACTTTGAGAGAATATTACTAGGTGTTTGTTAATAGGAAATAAGTTAACCTATGTTGACTGAAATAAAAATGCACAGCCTGAGAGCTGTTTCAGTTTTATTTGGGGACTTAACTGAGGACTATAGCCCAGGAGACAGTTCTCAGAAAGTTCCTGTCGTGGCTCAGTGGAAATGAATCTGACTAGTATTCATGAGGGACACGGATTCGATCCTGGCCTAACTCAGTGGGTTAAGGATCCAGTGTTGCTGTGAGCTGTGGTGCAGATCAAAGATGCAGCTCAGGAGTTCCCATCGTGGCGCAGTGGTTAACAAATCCGACTAGGAACCATGAGGTTGCGGGTTCGGTCCCTGCCCTTGCTCAGTGGCTTAAGGATCCGGCGTTGCCGTGAGCTGTGGTGTAGGTTGCAGATGCGGCTCGGATCCTGTGTTGCTGTGGCTCTGGCGTAGGCCGGTGGCTACAGCTCCAATTCGACCCCTAGCCTGGGAACCTCCATATGCTGTGAGTGTGGCCCTAAAAAAAAAAAAAAAAAAAAGTTAGCTCTAAGGAACTACTCTGAAAAAGTAAGTGGGGGAGGCCAGTATGTCCGTAATTTTGGAGAAGGGGTACATGCAATAAAGTACACATCTCGGTAGAAGGGTATCGCTAGTCACAAGGAACAGTTATCTTTTTTTTTTTTTTTTTCTGTTTTTGGCCACCCTGAAACATATGCAAGTTCCCAGGGCAGGGATGAGACCTGGGCTGCAGTTGCAAACTATGCTGCAGCTGTGGCGTTGCCAGATCCTTAACCCACTGTTCCGGACTAGCGATCAAACTTGCGTCCCAGGGCTCCAGAGACACCGCCGCCAACCCCACTGTACCACAGCGGGAACTCCACAGTTATCTTAATGATTTTACTGCTTTTCTAAATATGGGAAAGTACAAGAAATGTAGTTCATAAAATTTTCTCCTGAAAATATCTAACTATCTGAAGGCCTGTTCTGCCAGTTTTCCCAGAGCTCTGAGGGCCTCATTCCTCACTGTCACCCTGAACTCCTTTTAGGGTGTGTTGAAGGTTAGCGACTGCAGTGGCTAAAGACTCAGTCCTTGTAGAGCTGGATGGTGAGCAACATTCTTTACTTGGCACCTACCTGCTATGACTTGGATGCCTTTTTCCCATAATTTCATTGGTACCGAATATCTTCGATTCACTTTTTTTTTTTTTTTTGGTCTTTTTAGGGACGCACCTGCAGGATGTGGAGGTTCCCAGGCTAGGGGTCCAATCGGAGCTACAGCTGCCAGCCTACACCACAGCCACAGCAATGTGGAATCCGAGCCTCATCTGCAACCTATACCACAGCTCACAGCAACTGGATCCTTAACCCACTGATTGAGGCCAGGGATTGAACATG
The DNA here is from genome assembly GCF_016906955.1 of Phacochoerus africanus. NCBI lineage: Eukaryota > Metazoa > Chordata > Mammalia > Artiodactyla > Suidae > Phacochoerus > Phacochoerus africanus. The sequence continues at coordinate 59,278,100 of NC_062552.1, read as the reverse complement.
CGTCCTCATGGATACTAGTGGGGCGTTAACCACTGAGCCACGACGAGAACTCCCACTCTTTTTTTTTCTGCTGTGCCTAAGGCACATGGAAGTTCCCAGGCCAGGGATCAAAACTGCACCACAGCAGCAACCCAAGCCACTACAGTGACAATGCTGAATCCTTAACTCACTGCACTATAAGGGAACTCCCCCTCCTTTTTTTCCCCAATTCACTTTTTTTTTATTACTCAATGAATTTATTACATTTATGGTTGTACAATGATCATCACAATCCAATTTTATAGGATTTCCATCCCACAACCCCAACACATCCCCCCACCCCCAAACTGTCTCCTTTGGAAACCATAACTTTTTCAAAGTCTGTGAGTCAGTATCTATACTGCAAAAAAATTCATTCTGTCCTTTTTTTCAGACTCCACATGTCAGTGAAAGCATTTGATGTTGGTGTCTCCTTGTCTGACTGACTTCACTTAGCATGATAATTTCTAGGTCCACCCATGTTGCTAAAAACGCTGGTATCTCGTTCCTTTTAATGGCCAAGTAATATTCCATTGTGTATATGTACCACATCTTCTTGATCCACTCCTCTTTTGATGGACATTTGGGTTGTTTCCATGTCTTGGCTATTGAACATAGTGCTGCAGTGAACATCGGAGTACATGTTTCTTTTCCACTCCTGGTTTTCTCTGGATAGATGCCCAGGAGTGGGATTGCTGGATCAAATGATAGTTCTATTTTCAGTTTTCTGAGGACTCTCCATACTGTTTTCCACAGTGGTTGCACCAATTTACAATCCCACCAAAAGTGTGATAGGGTTCCTTTTTCTCCACTCTTATTGTTTGTAGACTTTTTGATAGTGGCCATTCTGGCTGGTGTAAGGTGGTACCTCATCGTGGTTTTGATTTGCATTTCTCTAATAACGAGTGATGTTGAACATCTTTTCATGTGTTTTTCGGCCATCTGTATGTCTTCTTTGGAGACTTGTCTGTTTAGATCTTCTGACCATTTTTTGATTAGGTTGTTTGTTTTTTTTTGGTGTGGAGCTGCAGAAGGTGTTTATAAGTTTCGGAGATTAATCCCTTGTCAGCCAATTCACTTGTGAAGATTTTCTCCCATTCTGTGGGTTGTCTCTTCATTTTGTTTAGGGTTTCCTTTGCTGTGCAGAAACTTTTTTTTTTTTTGTCTTTTTGCCATTTTCTTGGGCCACTCCTGTGGCATATAGGGGTTCCCAGGCTAGGGGTCGAATCGGAGCTGTAGCCGCCGGCCTACGCCAGAGTCACAGCAACGCGGGATCCGAGCCACGTCTGCAACCTACACCACAGCTCACGGCAACGCCGGATCCTTAAGCCACTGAGCAAGGGCAGGGACCGAACCCGCAACCTCATGGTTCCTAGTCAGATTCGTTAACCACTGAGCCACAATGGGAACTCCCAGAAACTTTTAAGTTTCATTAGGTCCCATTTGTTTATTTTTGGTTTTACTGTCATTACTCTAAGAGGTGGATCTGAGAAGATGTTGTTGTTTATGTCAAAGAGTGTTTGGCCTATGTTTTCCTCTAAGAGTTTTATAGTGTCTGGTCTTATATCTAGGTGTTTAATCCATTTTGAGTTTATTTTTGTGTATGGTGTTAGGGAGTGTTCTAATTTCATTCTTTTACATGTGGCAGTCTGGTTTTCCCAGCACCACTTCTTGAACAGGCTGTCTTTTCTCCCCCAATGCACTTTTAAGTCCAAAAGCAACAAGGCAATTTGTCTGGGCCTCTCTAGCAGACCTGACCACGTGACTCTAAAATATTCACATCCTCAAAGCTTTTCCTCGGGTAGTTGCCTTTTAAAATAGACTTAAGTTGAAAGAAAGATGATGTAAAGAAAACGATTAAGAAAATAATAGCAAACAAACAAACAAACAAACAAACAAAATTGGGAGTTCCTGTCATGGCGCAGTGGTTAATGAATCCGACTAGGAACCATGAGATTGCGGGTTCGGTCCCTGCCCTTGCTCAGTGGGTTAACGATCCGGCGTTGCCATGAGCTGTGGTGTAGGTTGCAGACACGGCTCGGATCCCGTGTTGCTGTGGCTCTGGTGTAGGCCGGTGGCTACAGCTCCGATTCGACCCCTAGCCTGGGAACCTCCATATGCCGCGAGAGCAGCCCAATAAATGGCAAAAAGACAAAAAAAAAAGAAAAGAAAAGAATAACTGTGAGAGGTAGCCAAATGCAAAGTGAGGGGATACCATGCACAAAAGATTGTCCTTTCTGACAGCACTTGCAAATTTCGGGGGTTCCCCAAACCATCCTCAGGTTTGACAATTCACTAGAAAGACTCACAGAACTCACAGAAAGTTGTTATTCTCAGTTATGGGAAAGGGAATAGATACAGATTAAAGTCCTCTAAGGGAAGTAAGCCCAGAGCACAGAGCTCCATCGTCTTCTGCCTAATGTGATCAGGACAGCTTTGCTCTGCCAGCTTCGATGTATGACAACACGAATGGAGCACTGCCATCTAGAGATCACTGGGTTAGAGTCTTTATTGAGGCTCCATCACATAGAAATGGTTAACTGTCCATCCAGGGGCAGTTTTTAGCCCCCTCAATAAGCCCAGCTGCTGCCCCAAAGGTCCCACCCTCCATCACATTATGGGTGTGGCTCAGAGCCACCCTAATCACATTGCTGCTCTCTGCTCCCAGGACCCCAGGTAACCAAAGACATTCCTATCAGGTGTGGCATTCCAAGGGTTTAGGGATCACCTCCCAGAAGCAAGGGCCATGATCCCTGAGTGCAAGGTTAAATTATTTACTACACAGTAATTCAAGTGGGAAGGGGCTTTGGCAAATACTGTGATAATGGTTCGGAATGACTAGATCTTGGGAAACCACGTGAGGCTGGCTGAGCCTAGAGATAAACCCAGAGATTTAAGTAGCCGGTTCACTGAGTCTCTGTCCTCTTGGGATAGAGCCCATGCCTTCTCTGTACGGCATGAGACTCGTTTCTCTGGCGTTTTTTGTTTTTATTTTTTTTGTCTTTTTAGGGCTACACCCGTGGAATATGGAGACTCCCAAGCTAGGGGTCCAATCAGAGCTGCAGCTGAGGTCTACGCCACAGCCACGGCAACACTGGATCCTTAACCCACTGACCGAGGCCAGGGACTGAACCTGCATCCTCACAGAGACTATGTCGGGTTTTTAATCTGCTGAGCCACAACAGGAACTCCCAGGTGTGTGATTTTAATTAAAAGCCCATGGGGAGGAGTTCCCATTGTGGTGCAGCAGAAACAAATCTGACTACAGAGCATGAGGTTGCGGGTTCCATCCCTCGCCTTGCTCAGTGGGTTGGGGATCCGGCATTGCCTAGAGCTGTGGTGTGGGCTGCAGACTCGGCTGGGATATCCCACTGCTGCATAGGTCAGCAGCTGTAGCTGTGATTTGACCCCTGGCCTGGGAACCTCCATTTGCTGCAGGTGCAGCCCTAAGAAGTGAGGGAGTGGGGAGCCCATGGGGAGTTGCCTGGTGGCCTAGTGGTTAGGGTTTGGTGTTTTCACTGCTTCAGCCTGGGTTCAATCCCTGGTTTGGGAACTGATATTCCACATCAAGCCACTGCACACAGTAGCAAAAAAAAAAAAAAAAAAAAGCCCATGGGTTTAAGTCCTAATCTGGGTTTTGCATGGGTTTGCATCCTGGCCTGTGGGTTCAAGTCCCAATCTGAGATCTGAGTTGTGCAATGTCAGTCATACTCACCACAGGCACACTGAGAGTGATATTAAAATGATGTGCAAGTTAATTGCTGCTGCTGGAGGATGAGACAAATGCACCCCAGCCAAGTTGCCACAGTTAACCCAAGCCAAGGCATCCTAGACCTAGACCAGCTGACAGCCAGCCAGCCCACGCCCAGACTTAAAAGAGAGCACAGTCAAGGTCAGCAGAGTCATGAATCCAACACATATTCAATCACAAAATCCAAGTGAGCCCAGCAAAGACCTGAAGTTGCCCAGTTGACCTGCAAGTTCATGAGCTAAACAAAAGCTTATTGTTTTAGCTCTGAGTTTGGGGCTGGGTTTGCTACACACCATTATTGAGGCAAAAGATAAATGATACAGAAATTGGCAAGACCAGAGGTACAGGTGACAAGGTAGCCACGGAGCTGGGCACTGCCAAGGCTCTGACCTAATTCCTATAACCTGGGGCCTAAGCACTCCTCTTCCCTTCTGTTGGCTACTTCTCTGGCTTGTGGAGCCCCAAACCCTCAGCTACTGGCAACTTCTGTGGTCAGAAGCATTTTTACCTTGACACTGTCCACCTGTAAAATCCTATGGAGTCAGGGAGAGAGGCGGCAGGCCTCAGGCAGGATAGCAGCCACGTGCTTTCATCCACAATGCTCCAGTTCTGTTTGGTCTCCTAATTTTGATTCTCCAGATCCAGCCAGAGTCTCTTGGACCTAACTTGACAATGAGGCCTGCCCAAGAGTCCATGTGAACATACAAGATCATCAGGAGGCTTTGTGCTATCAACACAGGCATCTGCACTTTCACCGAATGGCTGCCATGTGTCTTGACACCTGGATGGGGGGTGGGGGTGGGGGAAGACAGGCTTGTCTCTTGCCTCAGTCCTTACCTCCTTCCTATTAGTCATGTCACCTCCTCCTTTGTACTAGAGAGGTTCCCTAGAAACAGAGCCTGAGGCAGGGATGGGAGGGAATGTGATTTATCAAGAAGGTACCCTTAAGGAAAGAGCTTCCAAGAGGTGAGGAAAGCAGGAGAGGGAAGAAAGACCAGAGCTGGGATGTGGACTCAAGGAAGGCCTAAGCTCCGCTTGACCCAAAGGGGCTCTGTGCCAGAGATGCCCTAGTGTGAGGCGAGGGGCTTGGCCTTTTGTTCCCCCTATCAGTCAGTCACTAGCTGCAGAGCAGTGATTGAAGGTAGCGATAAGGAGTTTCATCTCTAGGGTGAGGAGGCTCAAGTCAGCAGAGGCAATTCCCCAGAGGAGGGAGGTGGCTAACACTCACAGCACCTGGGGCGTGGGCACCCTCGCCAGCTAAGGGGCATCTGGCTGAGGTACCAAGAGTATCTATTATAGTCTCCAAAACAGACTGCTAACACAGTTACTTCTCTCCAGCCTCACAGCCACCACTGATCCATCCATACCATTGTTTCTCACCTATAAGACTGAAAAGCCTTCTCACCGCCCTTTACACATCCATGCAGGCAGGTCCATGTCTAATTCAGTCTTTACATAATACCAAATTGATCCTCAAAACATATTAATGTTACTGAGTTGGTCCTACTCTTTTTTTTTAAATCTTGCTATAATAACTTCTAATAGTTGTACTTCATTGTAAAGATATCCAGTAATTTAACCAGTCCCCTCCAGACACATTTTAAATTTCCCACTATTATATTCTACGGAGTTCCCTGGTGGCTCAGTGGGTTAAGGATCTGGTGTTGTCACTGCTGTGGCTTAGGTTACGTAGCATGGGTTTGATCCCTGGCCTCAGCAACAGTGGATCCTTAACCCACTGTGCCCGGCTGGGGGTCGAATCCTTGGTGCCAAAGAGACTATATATATATCTCTATCTCTCTCTATGTGTGTATATATATATATAGTTTCTTTCATGTATATGTGTGTGTATCTATCATATGAAGTTTCCTGGGCTAGATGCTGAATCGGGGCTGTAGCCACCAGCCTACACAACAACCATAGCAATGTGAAATCCGAGCCGTGTCTGTGACCTACACCAAAGCTCACGGCAATGCTGGGTCCTTAACCCACTGGACGAGGGCAGGGATAGAACCTGCGTCCTCGATGCTAGTCAGATTTGTTTCCACTGAGTCACAACGGGAACTTCCCGCCTAGCCATTTTTAAGTACACAACTCACTGGCACTAATTACATTCACAATATTGTGCAACCACCACCATCTATTTCCAAATTTTTTCCATTGCCCCGAATACAAACTCTGTAACCACTAAGCAATAATTCCTCTTTTTTTTGTCTCTTGTCTTTTTTTTTAGGGTCGCACCTGTGGCATATGGAGGTTCCCAGGCTAGGGGTCTAATTGAAGTTGTAGCCGCTGTCCTACGCTACAGCCACAGCAATGCTGGATCCAAGCCGAGTCTGCAACCTACACCACAGCTCACGGCAACAATGGATCCTTAACCCACTGAGCGAGGCCAGGAATTGAACCCACAACCTCATGGTTCCTAGTCGGATTTGTTTCTGCCGTGCCACCATGGGAACTCCTCATTCTTTCTTTTTTTTTTCCCCCTTTTTAGGGCCTCACCTAAGGCATGTGGAGGTTACCAGCCAGGGGTTGAACTGGAGCTGCAGCTGCCGGCCTACACCAAAGCCACAGCTACACCAGATTCGAGCTGCGACCTATTCCACAGCTTGTAGCAATGCTGGATCCTTAACCCACTGAGCGAGGCCAGGAATTGAACCCACAACCTCATGGTTCCTAGTCGGATTTGTTTCTGCCGTGCCACCATGGGAACTCCTCATTCTTTCTTTTTTTTTTCCCCCTTTTTAGGGCCTCACCTAAGGCATGTGGAGGTTACCAGCCAGGGGTTGAACTGGAGCTGCAGCTGCCGGCCTACACCAAAGCCACAGCTACACCAGATTCGAGCTGCGACCTATTCCACAGCTTGTAGCAATGCTGGATCCTTAACCCACTGAGAGAGGCCAGGGATCAAACCTACATCCTCATGGATACTATCTGGGTTCTTAACCTGCTGAGCCACAACGGGAACTCCTGTTTTAATATAATACTGTGTGTTAATCCCAAACTTCGAATTTGCCCCCTCTTGGTAATCATACATTTGTTTTCTATGTCTTGAGTCTATTTTGTTTTGCAAATAAGTTCATTTTTATCATCTTTTCGATTCCCCATATAAGTAATATCATGCACTGTTTGTCTGATTTACTTAATATGAAAATCTCTTGCATGAGTGAGGTCGTTTCCCTACTCCCGCTTCCAGGGAGGGGGCTGGATTAGATCAGGGCCTCTAGCTTCATATTCCTCCACTGTCGTCAGGCTAGGTTCCCTGATTCCCAATCCATCCATGGCTTCTCTATAAAACCCACCCCAATTGAGAATTAGAATTCACCTTTGTCTAAACTAAAGGCTGGGCAGGGAGTGATGCTGGGATGTGATGGGCAGAGGTGGTCCAGGTTCTGCTCTGGGCAGGCAGCCCTGGGACCTCTGGAGGGCCCCACTCCTAAGACTATCTAAGTTTCCAGGAACCTCCTGGGCCACTTCTAACCACTAGATGGCCAAGCTACAGGGTGATTATTTCCTTAGGCAAGCAAACACTTCAGCCCTCTAATGCGGTATTTCCTGGACTTGGAATGTCAACAGGAAGCCCTGTGGGGAAGGCCTCTGCCAAAACACTCATTCCGAGGGATTGGTAAACTGACAAATTTGTCCAGCCTTGTACAACATCCTGCAACCTCCACACGCAGGCCCTACGGCTGGCCTCAGCCATAGGCAGATCGCTGCTGTCACTATTCCTCTTCTCTGGGTTCCTGAACCAAGGAGACCTATAGATGTGACCCTATGTGAGAAAACAAGAAAAAATGTACACTTTAACGGTAGTTAAGCCATTTATTGGCATTATGAGAGCATTCCCTTAAACAAGAAAAAAGACTCAGAACACTAAAATATCACCCATTTTATGAAAACTTGAGACCAAACTCTCCAACATCTGTACACAGCTTAAACAAGAAGAGGAGTAAGAATTCGAGTTAAGTAAGTTAAACCAAACTGTCCTACAAGAAGATGAAAGGGAATGTAGGGGTGCCCCCCCCCCCGCAAAGTCCTTTCTTTCACACTACGATGTTTCAGGTACCAAAATCTAACAACTCCCCAGTGAAGCACAAAACCGCTTCTCATGGTCTCTAAAGGCAGTCATTTAATTCTAAATCGTCCAAAGGCTGAGAAAAATTCGTGGAAAACGGGCGTACCCTTTGGCTCCGCGCGTGGCTTGTAGCTGAGGAGCCAAGTTCTTAATAACCGACGACTAGCTGACACTTCTGGGAGAGCGTCCTCACAGAATCTCAGGCATCAGGTCTCGGCTTCTCCATCTATAAAATGCAGTCCTAGGGAGGGAAGACCCGCTAGGCTTCCAGATCGAAGTCGTCACGCTCCTCATTGTACTCCAGCACGTGCCGCTTGATCTTGGACGAGTCAACCCAGGTAACAAAGTCCTCCATGCTGCGCGTGACAAGGAAGGCGGGATCCGTGACCACGTCGGGGCCCACGCGCACGTGGCCCTGCTCTACGAAAGTCACGGCGGCCTGGAGGTGTTGAGCCATGCGCAGCTTAAGGAGCACCGTGGGCAGGCGGCGGCGGCAAAAGGACGAGGCAGTGACGAAATCGCATAGTTCCAGCGACCCGCGCGTGGGCACTAGGCCGAGAGCATAGAGCTTGTCCAGCAGCGCTGCCGAAGCGCGCACGCGAAAAGGGTCCCGCTCCGGCAAGTCCCGCAGGCGCCGCGCCAGTTCGCGTACAGCACGACTCAGTTGGTTGTAGCGCGTGTAGTCCTCCCGCCGCTGCAGCCGATAACGCCGCAACACGCGAAGCTCGTGCAGGTTATGGTCGGTGACCTCCCAGTTCAGGAAGTCCACCTGCTTCAGCAGCTTTTGCTCGTGGAACTTAAGCTTCCGCACCATGATGGCGGCCCCGATACCGCTGGACCAGAGGCTCAGAGCGTGTTCCGGAACCCGAGCGACTTCCGCCCCCGCATGCCAAGCCGGGGCCACCCTGGGAACTCTGAGCCAATGAAAGAAAGGCTCGGTGCCACGCCCCCTATTTCCATTGGTCAAAGTGGAGCCACGGCCCTGAGTCCGTATCTCGCGTTTTTCTCCGCGTTCTCCAAGAGAAGCCGGGCAGAACTGCTGACGGAGGCAGGGGGCGGTCCCGAGGCAAGGCTGAGTGGTTTTAAGTGGAAATGATTTACCACCTGGTGCTGTGATAGTTTCCTCTCTTTAAGACTTTTGCCATTCAAGGGATCTCAAAGTCTCTCCCACAAGAGCAAAAGAGACCAGTTCCGGGAAAGACGGAAGACTGCCGCTCTAGTTTGATCTACTGTGCTAATTGATCGTTGTGTGTGTGGCGGGGTCCTCCCACCTTGGTGGGGGGTGCTTCCTGGAGCAGGCCAGGGCTGACCCGGTATCTCCACCGCCCACGAACCCCAGGTTAATCACCAAGTGGGCGGAGCAGTTTCTTTCTGCCAAGTGGGGCTGGAATCCACCTAACCTATGAAATACTGATTCCCAGGTTGCTTCCTACATGGACTGAATCGGATCGACACAGGAGTCACCTAGAAATCTGTATTTTTATTATTTTTTTGTCTTTTTGCCTTTTCTAGAGCTGCTCCCGCGGCATATGGAGGTTCCCAGGCTAGGGGTCTAATCAGAGCTGTAGCCACCGGCCTAGGTCAAAGCCACAGCAACGCAGGATCTGAGGCTGCGTCTCCGGATCCTTAACCCATTGAGCAAGGCCAGGGATCGAACCGCAACCTCATGGTTCCTAGTCGGATTCCTTAACCAAGGCGCCACTACGGAAACTCCCAAAATCTGTATTGTTAACAAGAATGACAGGTGATTCATAAAACCCAGTAAGTTTGAAAAGCTTGGATAGTAAGTACAAGTCCTGACCCTTTAATCTGGGCTCAAGCGAAATAGCTTGTCAGGGTGGATTTCTGGTCCCAAGTATTTAGTTAACAGGTTTAGCACATTTTCGGCTGGCAATATCTGTTTTATCTCAGTATAGCGTTAAAATAAAATTTAAAAAATCTTAGTGTAGTGCTACAGGACTAACCTCTTTATTTGCTCAAGACTTTGACGCCACCTAGCTTCTTCGCTGATCAAAATGGGTTTTTTATGCTTTTTTTTTTTTTTTTTTTCCCACTGTACAGCTGTACAGCAAGGGGGTCAGGTTATCCTTACATGTATACATTACAATTACATTTTTCCCCCAGCCTATTTTTTTAAATAAAGTATTTGACATATGGAAAATACTATATGTAACATATGTAAGATACAAAGTATAATGAGTACTTAGGGACCCACAGCCAGTATAAGGGTCACTAGGACCACCTCATCTACCTATTCCAGCCACTCTCCCGGCCAGAGGTAAAGGTAGCTACTCTCCTGAATTTAGTGTTTATTTTTACCCTTCATTTAAAAAGAAAAATAGGGGAGTTCCTGTCTTGGCGCAGTGGTTAACGAATCCAACTAGGAACCATGAGGTTGCGGGTTCAATCCCTGCCCTTGCTCAGTGGGTTAAGGATCTGGCGTTGCCGAGAGCTGTGGTGTAGGTTGCAGACGCGGCTCAGATCCCTCGTTGCTGTGGCTCTGGTGTAGGACAGTGGCTACAGCTCCGATTCGACCCCTAGCCTGGGAACCTCCATATGCCTCTGGAGCGGCCCAAAGAAATAGCAAAAAGACAAAAAAGTAAATAAATAAATAAAAAGAAAACGAAAAATAGTTTTATTATTGTAAATGCATCCCTGAAAACCTTCTCACTCAGAGTGTAGCCTGAGGATCAGCAGAGATCTATTGGAAATGCAGAATTTCAGGCCCCATTCCTGACCTACAGAATCAGAATCTATTTTTAATCAGATATCAAGGTAATTTGTACACATACTGACATTTGAGAAGTGTTGATTAGAAGACATGGCATCATGTGGAGTTTATTATACATGGCTGCAGTTGCTTTTTTTTTTAACTGCTATGTAATATTCTATTGTTTGGTTTTATCCAATTTATTAATCCATTTCCTGTTGGATTTTTTTTTGGAGGGGCTATTTTTAGCAGTGCTGCCATTCACATTCTTTTAGATTTCTCCTTGCACATATGCAGTAGCTTCTTCTATACATCTTCAAATTGAATTGCTGAGTTGTAAAGTGCATGTTCAGCTTTACTAGATATTGCCAAATTGTTTTCCAAAGTGGCTGTACCACTTTATATTGCTTTGACAGTGCATGAGACTTCCCTTTGCTCCCCATTCTTTTCAACGCTTGGTGTTAGATTTTTTTAAATGTTTGCCAATTTGGTGAGTGTGTGATGGTATTTCATTGTGACTTTAATTTGCATTTCCTGGTAAATAAAGATTTCATATGTGTTTCCTCCTCTATGGAATGCTTCTCCCTGTCTTTTGTCTATTTTTCTATTGGATTGTGGGGCAAGTAAAAAATGGTCCCTCCAACAGAACATTGTAAATCATCTATAATAGAAAAAATAAAAATCTTAAAAAAAAAAAGAGAAAAGAAAATGGCCCCCCAAAGGTGTCTACCCAGAACCCGTGAATACTACCTTACATGACAAAAGGGATTTTGCAGATGTGATTAAATTAAAGATCTTGAGATGGTAACATTGTCCTGGATTAACTGGGTAAGTGGGTGAGTCTCATGTAATCACAAATGTCCTTAAAAGTGACAGTGGAGGAGTTCCTGTCGTGGCTCAGTGGTTAACGGATCTGACTGGGAACCATGAGGTTTCTGGTTTGATCCCTGGCCTTGCTCAGTGGGTTAAGGATGCGGCGTTGCTGTGGCTGTAGCATAGGCCGGTGGCTACAGCTCTGATTAAACCCCTAGCCTGGGAACCTCCATATGCGGTGGGAGTGGCCCTACAAAAAGCAAAAAGACAAAAAAAAATGTGACAGCGGAGTTCTCTTATAACTCTTGGTTAACTTCCTTGTCCCCAGACAATAAACATAATAAGTAAATTATATCTGTTAGCAGGTGATGAGTGTCAGGAAACAAAACTGGGCAGGATATAGGAGAGCTTGGGGTGAGGATGGGCTGTAACTTTAAACAGGGCATGTCAGGGTAGGTCTTACCGAGAAGGTGATATTTCATAGGGGGTTAGCCATGTGGCTATCCAGGGGAAGAGTATTTCAGAAAGAGGAAACAGTGCAAATGCCTTAAGATAGGAATATGCCTGGCATATTAGAATTGGAGAAACAAAGCCATCTTGGCTGGAACAGCGTAGGCTAGGAGGGGAGAAAAGGGGGCTCAGATAACAGAGGCTCATAAGCCCTTGTAAAGACTTTGTTTTTTTAGGTTGAGTGAGATGAGGACACTGAGGGTTTTGAGAAGAGAACTGACCTCTAACTTATGCTTTAAAAGGATCACTCTGACTAATATGTTGAAAACAGACTGTCAGGAGGCAGGGTAGAAACAGAGGCAATTGGAAAGCTTGTGATGCAGGCAAGAAAGGTGGTACTAGTTGGGACTAGGAAAGAGATGCCAGAGTTTTGTCATGGCTCAGTGGTTAATGAACCCGACTAGTATCCATGAGGACATGGGTTTGATCCCTGGCCTCGCTCAGTGGGCTAGGGATACAGCGTTGCTGTGAGCTGTGATTTAAGTCACAGATGTGGCTCGGGTCCCACGTTGCTGTGGCTGTGGTGTAGGCGGCAGCTACAGCTCTGATTTGACCCCTAGCCTGGGAACTTCCATATGTCACAGGCGCAGCCCTAAAAAGCAAAAAAAAAAAAAAAAAAAAAAAAAGGAAAGAAAAAGAAAGAGATGCCAATGAGAGAGGAGTCCCAGGATAAGTACAATAGTCAAAGGATGGCTCCAGTTTTGCACCTGAACAAATGGAAGAAAGTACTCATCATCTGATAATGAGAAGGCCACCAAGTAGAACAGATTTGGGGGACAAAATTAGAAATTCAATTTTTGGAGTTCCCTGATGGCTCAGCAGATTAAGGATCCAGTGTTGTCATTGCTGTGGTGAGGGTTACTTCTGTGGCGAGGGTTCAATCCCTGGAACTTTGAGATGCTGTGGGCACAGCCAAAAAAAAAAAAAAAAGAAATTCAATTTTGGACATGTTAGGTTGGAGATGTCTATGAGACATCCAAAGGGAGTTGTCAAAGAAAAAGATATGTGGGTCTAATATTTTAGAGAAAGGCCTGAGCTGGAGACTTAAAATTTTGGGTATTATTGACAGAAAGATGGTGTTTGAAGCCATGAGCCTGGGTGAGATTGTTAAAGGAGTGAATATGGATAGAAAACAAGAGGACCATTCTACTAGTGTTAAGGATTATTGGTGAGAAGACAATGAACCAATGCAGTAGAAGGAAAACCAAGAGAGAATGGTCTTCCCAGTACAAGTCCAGAAAGGGTGTCCTGGGGGAAGGAGTCTGGTCAGATGACACTGAGAAGCTGAGTAAGAGGAGGACTGAGAATAACAACCTATGACTGTTTTTTGTTGTTCTTGTTGTTTTGTTTTGTTTTGTTTTTTTTCCACACTCTGGGCATATGTGAATTCCAGGCCAAGGATTGAATTCGAACCACAGCTGTGACAACGCAGGATTCTTAACCCTTAACCTGCTACGCCACAGTAGGAACTCCTAGGTCACCAATGACCTTGATAAGAATAGTTTCAGTAGTGTGAGGGCGAAAGAATGGCTAGAGGGGATTAAGAAGAGAAAGAGAGGAAAGATAGTGCAGGCAGCTAGTATAGAAGATGGCTATTTTGAGGAATTTGGTGCAAAGGTAAGCAGAGAAGTGGCGAAGTAGCCGGTGGAGAAAATCTAAAGATGTAAGTGATGGAGTTCCCGTCGTGGCTCAGTGGTTAACGAATCCGACTAGGAACCATGAGGTTGCGGGTTCGATCCCTGGCCTCACTCAGTGGGTTAAGGATCCGGCTTTGCTGTGAGCTGTGGTGTAGGTTGCAGACGTGGCTCGGATCCCGTGTTGCTGTGGCTCTGGCGTAGGCTGGCGGCTACAGCTCCGATTCGACCCCTAGCCAGGGAACCTCCATATGCTGTGGGAGCGGCCCAAAAAATGGCAGAAAGACAAAAAAAAAAAAAAGTCAAATAAATAAATAAAATTACTTAAAAAAAAAATGTGGGTTGACTCTTCTTGCAACACCCACAGCTTGTTGGTTGTCATTCCAGTCATTCTACCTCCATAAAATCTCAAATTTACTTCTCCTCCGGTCATTACCCCTGCCCTATCTCAGGCACTTTTCATCTCTTATCTGCATTACTATAGTCATAGACCGGTGTGTCCGCCATGCTGCCGCCAGCAGTCAGCCTGGGAACCACTGGCCCCACTATTCTCCCTTGCTGATTCCTTTCCTAAAGGAGGAGATGTCTGGGGGATAGATGTTATTTCCTGTGCCTGAATCAGAATCCCAGCAGCAAAGAAAGAACACACTCCAATTAGAATAATGTGAGGAGAATTTATTAATAAAGGAAATTCGCCCCAAAGGAATGGACAGGGTGTAGGGAAACCATAAAGGTTATTGCAGTTGCCGAGACTGGTAACTGGGGGTCCTGTTACCCATAGGTTTAAAGAGGGTCAGGAATAGAAGACAAAGCTTCTGGAAATCTCTGTGAAGCTAAAGAATGAGTTTTCCCCAAGCACCTAGAAAGAGAGTGGCCAGGGATAGAAACCACCCTCCCCAATAGATAGGGGAGTAAATCCAAGGTGTGAATGTGTGACTGAAGCATTTGGGAACCAACTAAAGGCCATGGGCATGATGGCTAGGGGCCACTCAAGGGGTTGGGACTATCCCTAATAGAGGTAAACATTTACAACAGAGTCTAGCATTCAGCAAACACTAAGGAAGTTGCTGCTGTTGTTAAATCCAGTTTGGAGAGAGGCTCTGTGAACAGAAGAGAGATTACAGAAAAGAAGTGTCCCAGGAGTTCCCGTCGTGGTGCAATGGTTAACGAATCCGACTAGGAACCATGAGGTTGTGCGTTCGATCCCTAGCCTTGCTCAGTGGGTTGAGGATCCGGCGTTGCTGTGAGCTATGGTGTAGGTTGCAGATGCGGCTTGGATCCAGTGTTGCTGTGGCTCTGGCGTGGGCCGGCGGCTACAGCTCCTATTAGAGTCCTAGCCTGGGAACCTCCATATGCCACAGGAGCAGCCCTAGAAAAGGCAAAAAGACAAAATAAATAAATAAATAAAATAAAATAAAATAAATAAAGTGTCCCAAAAGCAGCTGGGGGAAGCATATTCAAGCTCTGGTCCTGGAGATACTAGGCTGAACTGAGTCCTGAGAATCAAGGCTGCCCCTATGTCAGGGGACAAGAATGCAAGCTTTCTTGGTTGAAAGACTTGTCATGACATCCCCTCTTCCCATCCTGGGGCTTCCCATCCTGTTAGCTTCAGCGGGCTAACCTTCTGGTAAATGGGCTTTCTAAGGAGCAGGCCAAACTGCCTTGATCTATTGATGGAAAAATTCAGGTCTGCCTGACAGTTGAATTTCTCCATGCAAATTAATACCTGGGCTTCTGGGCTTTGTATTTCATAAGCCTTTATTCTGGTCAAATGCCAGTTCTGCATAGGGATTTAGATCTACTCTGCGCCAATGAAATTAGGTCTTGGAGCCAGAGGCCTGCATATCACATCTTTCAAAACAGTCAAATTTAGGGAGTTCCTGTCATGGCTCAGTGGTTAATGAACCAGACTAGTATCCATGAGGATTCGGGTTTGATCCCTAGCCTTGCTCAGTGGGTTAAGGATCTGGCCTTGTCATGAGCTGTGGTGTAGGTTGCAGATAAGTTTCAGATCCCACGCTGCTGTGGCTGTGGTGTAGGCCGGCAGCTACAGCTCCCATTCGTCCCCTAGCCTGGGAACCTCTGTATGCCATGAGCGCAGCCCTAAAAAGACAAACAGATGAAAAACAGCCAAATTTACCTACCTTTATAGCACTACCTTGTGGCAGTCAATCTGCAATTGGGAAGAATAATGAGGGGGAGGGAAGTTCTAGTTATATAGCCAGGAAGGGGAATATGGGCTGAAGCCTTTGCCTCATCTTAAGCACCTCCTCCTTTAGGAAGCCTTCCTTGATCCCATGCTCAACCCAGGCTGGAATCGGTGCCCTCCCATTCCCACTTCAGGGCATTGGTCACAGTGATGGAGGAATATCTCTTTACTTATCCTGACTCACCTGAGCTTCTGGTAGGTAAAGACAACGTCTTACTTGTCTTTGAAGCCCAGGGGGATTGGTACAGAATATTCAGTTAATATTTCCTTGAATGCATGACTCAATGAATGAGACAGAATGTATGAATTAATGAAGGACAAGAGGGTGGACTGTAAACTATCCAGGGCAGGAACCCCGACTGCATTGCCGTACTCTAATCCCCAGTGCCCAGCACAATGCCTGTCAGAATCAGTGAGCAAGGTCAAGCCCCCTTTACCTCTCCCCAGAACCCCGACCCCGACCACCCCTCTCTCTTCGCGGCTGCTGGCCAAGACAGAACATCGTGACTCCGCAGCCGCAGCCGTACAAAGCAACAAGAACCGGGCTGTGCCTGGGCTTGTTCCCCATCGCTACATACAAGGGATTTTGTCTCCCCTGCTGAAGGAATTCGCCCAGGATAGGGGTGCCCCTGGCTCTGTCTAGCTAGGGTACCTAGGACCTGCAGAGACCAGTATCTCAGCCGGCTCAGGCTTGGGCTTCGGCTTCTTCCATGAGGGCGCCTCTGGCGATGGGACCCCCTCCAGAGAACAATCCCCAGGCGGCGCAACTGCTGTGCCGCGTCCCGCCGGAGCGGGGGTTGGGGGACAGAGGAGTGGGAGGTGGCGTCTGCGGCTTTCCGCACATCCTCTCTCCCAGGTTCCAACTCTGGCGCACACCTTGGAGCACCGCACTCTAAAAACTTTAGGAGTTTTCCCTCACTTGCGTCATGGAAAAGGCTGGAGGGTGACGGAGCCCGGGAGGCGAGGCGGCGGCTGGAGAGCTCCCCCGCGCGGCGCTTAAGCCTCTCCGGGCGAGAGGTGTCTCCCAGCAGGGCCAGATGGGCAGAGGGGTGCGGCTGCCCTAGGGGCTGGCCCTGGAGGCTTGCGGGCCCCCTAGTTCCAGTGGTTTCCTCGCTCGCGTATCCCGATCTCGGCGCGAGGGAATGAGGGCGACGGCCAAAAGGAAAAGCTAAAAGTAGGCGGGAGCCGAGCTCTTGCGCCCCAGGCCCGCGGGAGGGCGGAGCCGGGCCGTCCTTGGCCAGCCAGGACGCACGGAAGTGCAGTGGAGTTTGCCCAATTCCCCAGCCTGCTTTTCCTTCTCTCTCCCTGTCCCCACCCCTCACCTCCCCCCCCCCCCACTCGGCTGTTCCCTCCTTCCTTGGGACGCCACCTCCCGGAATTGCCTTTTTTTGTTGTTTTGGAGCTGGCTTCTCTCTGGCGGCGCAGAGTGGCTGCGAACGCTGGAGAAGAAGGAGGGCTGGGGGCGCAGCCCGCCACCCACCGGCGCCCACCCGCCACCGGCCACCCGCCCACCGGCGGAACCCCGCGGGGTAGAGCAGAGGACCGACGGTCAGACGCCCGGGCGGGCCATCTGCACTTCGGAGCTGACTCGCCAAACTCCCTGTTGAGTGTTTGTGTGTACGCGAGGGGCGGGGGGTCTACGCGCCGGGGCTGGTTACCGCTGGGGTTACCTTTGGACGGGGGTCCTTGGACTCAGATCAGGGTCAGATTCAGGCTCAGAAACTGCTGAGGAATTAAACAAACAAAAGAGGCCACTCAGCTAGTGGCCAGAAGTCGCCTGAGCGCCTCGTCGCGTCCCCTTCTTCCCCGGGGAGGGGGCTGGCCACTTGGGGGCGGGGAGAGGACAACCGAGCGGGCTGGGGGCTGGGGGCGCGGCGGGCCGCCGGGGTCGAGGAGTTGGCGGCCTGTTGTGTAAGCCTTGGTCCTTGTTTTCCCGGCCTGGCTCGTTGTGAAGCCGGACACATCCACCCTTGGATTCGATTCAGGAGGCTGCTGCTTTTCTCCTTGCCCCTCTTGGATTTTCTGGATTTTTGAAAACCCAGTGGCCCAGAGGAGGAGGAAGGAGGAAGGGGCAGATCTGCGGAGGAATTTGAGAGCCTCCGGGGGCCTGAAGAGCCAGAAGGAGCTGGGAGCCAGCGCTGCCGCCGGGTTTCTGGGACGGTGGTTTCCAAGTGATTCTCTTCTATTTTAGAACACGTTCCAGTGGAAAGTGTCGAATTCTTGCCCTTTCAGAGCCGATTTCTCGGAGTCACTTGACTTTTCTTCTGACTGTGGGAGGAGGAGAGACTCCCCCTCAGGGGCTGCGGAAGGAAGGGAGGAAGACTGTGGACATGAACCCTCCCTGCTCACAGGCATGTGCGGGGAGACCTGGTAGGTCGGTTTCTGACCTGTGGATATTGCTTTGAAGAGAGTGAGGCTGACACCATCTGTGGATACCGAGGACACCCCCCCCCCCAGGGGCGGAGAGTCCAAGGGCTGTGGCAGGCCTCTGGTTGCTGGTGCATTCTTGTACACCCTAGCAAGTGTCTCTCTCCAGTTTTGGGCAGGACCCTCTCCTCGTCTTTCTGTCCCACTGACCCAGCCATGGCACTAAAAGGCCGAGCCCTCTATGACTTCCGCAGTGAGAACAAAGAGGAGATCAGCATCCAGCAGGATGAGGACCTGGTCATCTTCAGCGAGACCTCCCTGGATGGCTGGCTGCAGGGCCAGAACAGCCGCGGTGAGACAGGGCTCTTCCCTGCCTCTTACGTGGAGATCATCCGTTCTGGCACGAGTGCCAACCATGCTGACTACTCTAGCAGCCCTGCAGGCTCTCTGGGCACTGAGGTGAGCTTGTATGACAGCTCCAGTGTGGCCAACCCTTCCAGGAGTGCTGGGGGCAGTGGCTTCCTCTCAAACCAGGGCAGCTTTGAGGAGGACGATGATGATGACTGGGATGACTGGGATGATGGCTGCACAGTGGTAGAGGAGCCACGGGCTGGTGGGCTGGGCACCAATGGGCACCCCCCACTCAACCTCTCCTACCCTGGTGCATACCCCAGCCAACATATGGCCTTTCGGCCAAAGCCACCCCTCGAGCGGCAGGACAGCCTGGCATCTGCCAAGCGAGGCAGCGTGGTGGGGCGCAACCTCAATCGCTTCTCGTGCTTTGTGCGCTCTGGCGTGGAGGCCTTCATCCTGGGTGATGTGCCCATGATGGCCAAGATCGCAGAGACATACTCCATTGAAATGGGCCCTCGAGGCCCCCAGTGGAAGGCCAACCCCCACCCATTTGCCTGCTCGGTAGAGGACCCCACCAAACAGACCAAATTCAAGGGCATCAAAAGCTACATCTCCTACAAGCTCACACCCACCCACGCCGGCTCACCTGTCTACAGGCGTTACAAACACTTTGACTGGCTCTATAACCGCCTGTTGCACAAGTTCACTGTCATCTCGGTGCCCCACTTGCCAGAGAAGCAGGCCACAGGCCGCTTTGAGGAGGACTTCATTGAGAAACGGAAACGGCGGCTCATCCTCTGGATGGACCACATGACCAGCCACCCTGTGCTATCCCAGTACGAGGGCTTCCAGCATTTCCTCAGCTGCCTGGATGACAAGCAGTGGAAGATGGGCAAACGCCGGGCTGAGAAGGACGAGATGGTGGGCGCCAGCTTCCTGCTCACCTTCCAGATCCCCACGGAGCACCAGGACCTGCAGGATGTGGAGGACCGGGTGGACACCTTCAAAGCCTTCAGCAAGAAGATGGACGACAGCGTCCTGCAGCTCAGCACCATAGCATCGGAGCTGGTGCGCAAGCATGTGGGGGGCTTCCGCAAGGAATTCCAGAAGCTGGGCAATGCCTTTCAGGCCATCAGCCATGCCTTCCAGATGGATCCCCCCTTCAGCTCTGAGGCCCTCAACAGCGCCATTTCTCACACGGGCCGTACCTACGAAGCTGTTGGTGAGATGTTCGCTGAGCAGCCCAAGAACGACCTCTTCCAGATGCTCGACACGCTTTCTCTCTACCAGGGCCTGCTCTCCAACTTCCCCGACATCATCCACCTGCAGAAAGGTAAGAGCTGGTGCAGGCTGGAGCCCCTGACAGCATCTCCACTCTGCCGGGCACTAGTGGTGTGAGGATGGCCTAGGTGGGGCACAGCAGTGCAGTCGGTCTTTCTGTCTTTGTTTCATTCATTTATTCAACAGGTGTGTTGAGTGCCTACCAGGAGGCAGGTGCTATTCTAGGTTCAGGGGTGTTATTATGGACAGGTCTGGTCCCTGTCCTCATGGAGCTCATGGTTCACCTTCTTCATTCATTCATTCATTCATTCATTTGTTTTCTCTGTTTCCTGATAAACTGAGCCTTTCAGGTTCAGGCTGGGTTCTGGGAGTACGGAGCTCTGTGCCCTTGAAGAGCCCACAGGCTCATGGGGGACATGGACACAGACCCAGATAACGAGAGTACAGAATGTAGCTGGTCTTCCCGCTCCTCACAAGCTTGCCTTCCTGCCTTTGCCTCTTCAGAACCTGTTCTCAGTGCTGCACATCCTATCTGTGAGCTGCCTATCTGTGTTCAGGAGGGTGGCTTCCCCCATTTTGCAGGTGAAGAAGCTGTGTTCACAGAAGGGTGGTTGTACAGGGAGTCCATGGCCCAGCTGGGACTGTCCCTTCCTCCTGCGCGTCCCCAAAGACATATCCATATTGGCTACCTCCCAAGCCCAGCTATGTGTTGAGTTCTCACGGCCCCCTCCCTAGGGGAGGAACAGGAAGGGTCCCTGTTACTGTGGGGCTGTCAAGGAACTGCCAGGGAAGTGACTCATAGCTGGGTCACCTAGGGGCACCCGGGCTGGGCTGGGGGAGGAAGCAGGGGTCCAGGGCACTACCCACTTTGTCCATTCAATTCCCTCTTCCTGAGCCTGGCCTCTCTTCTGGCCTGAGCAGTGAGTCAGGGACTGACCCGGCAGGTGCCTGGGTCCCAGGGACTACAGGCAGGACAGGAGAGAGGCGTGGTCCTCCCCAGGGCTGCTTGGTAACTCAGGAAGAACGTCTGCAGGGCGTGGGGCTGGCTCCCAGGCCCCTAGGCCCTGAGGTCAGGCCTGGCTTGGTGGGGAGTTTTCCTCTGGGTGGGGCCAGGAGGCAGAGCTCCAGGCTAAGCTGGGGGACAGCAAGCACCACCAAAGCACCACCACCCTACCCTGGTCCCCGGCAGAGTCTAGAGTAAACCAGCCTTGTTCTGCTTCACCAGCAGGTTAACTTCTAGAACTCTTCCAGCTCCTAGCCTCCTTTCTCCCCTCACTTTCTCTTCCTTCTTCTCCTCTCTTTCTTTTTTTCTCTCCTCCACATACCTCTCTTCCTCTTGCCCTTCTTTCAGCTTCAGGAGACATTGAGGCTTGAGTTCTGGCCCTTTCTTTGCCCCCAGTTTGCCGTGCGCCTCCCCCTCTCTGGGCTTTAGTTTCCTGGTCTATAAAACAAGGGACGGGAGTTCCCGTCGTGGCGCAGTGGTTAACGAATGTGACTAGGAGCCATGAGGTTGCAGGTTTGATCCCTGGCCTTGCTCAGTGGGTTGAGGATCTGGCATTGCCGTGAGCTGTGTAGGTCGCTGATGCAGCTCGGATCCCGCATTGCTGTGGCTGTGGTGTAGGCCAGCGGCTACAGCTCTGATTAGACTCCTAGCCTGGGAACTTCCATGTGCTGCAGGAGCAGCCCTAGAAAAGGCAAAAAGACAAAAAAACACACAAAAAAAACAAAAAACAAAACAGAAAAAAACAAGGGACAATGTAGTGTTCCCATTGTGGTTCAGTGGGTTAAGATCCCGACTAGGATCCATGAAGATGCAGGTTCGATCCCTGGCCTCACTCAGGGGGTTAAGGATCTGGTGTTGCATAAGCTGTGGCATAGGGCACAGATGTGGCTTGGATTCAGTGTTGCTGTGGCTGTGGTGTAAGCTGGCAGCTGCAACTCTGATTTGACCCTAAACCTGGGAGCTTCCATATGTCACAGGTACAGACCTAAAAAAACTAAAAAAAAAAAAAAAAAAGAGAGAGAGAGAGAGAGAGAGAGAGAGGAAAAAAATTAAACAAAGGAGGATGGACACGGTGAGCTCTTAGCTTTGGAGGTGGGGGAGAGACTCTGGGGGAGGGTCTGGTTGAGGACAGAGTGATGCCTTAGTTCCGACTCTGGGCCCTGGGGCAGGGATAGGGCGGGGTGGTGGCTGGGACCAGCTGGGGCCCACTGGGGCAGGTGTCTCCCTGTGCGGAAGTGGAGCCCCGCTCACTGCCGTGCTAGGGTCTGGGAAAGCTGGTTCGACCAGCTCCTTGGATGGCGTGTTTCTGTGTGGGCAGCTGGGGAGGGAAACAGGAGAGGTGATGCAACAGCTGCCCCTGCGCAGTGTCTGGGGACCCTCGCCCAGGGCAGAGCTCGAAGCAGGAAGGCAGCCGCCTCCTCAGGGCTTCCAGGCTCCCGTTGAAGCAGGAGAGAGTAAAGCCGGGCCCCGGGGCAGGGAGACAGAGCTGAGTGAGGCCCCTCTGAGTTTCCACTGGAAGTGTTTCTAAGGTGAGGGGCCAATAGCCCTCATGGCGATGTCTTCAACCTCAGACAGAGGCTGGCTCACTCTCCCTTACCTGGGGGACCCCTCCCCATTAGGCCAAGTTCTTCTGGGCTTACTCTTTCTCTTTCTGGGTTCTGCACTGCCACTCCTAGGCCTGTGGCGGGGTGAGGGAGGGAGGAGAGCTTGAAATCTGGCTGAGACAGAATTGGGCAGGCTGTGGGGGCAAACACAGCCTGATGAGGGGATTAGGTGTTCTGTTGGCCCTGTGGATAGAAGCCTTTCACAGAGGAAGGAGCAGGAAAGTTGGGCCCGGGCCCCCCGGATTCTGTCCAGCCTGGTTATGGATCTGAAAGATAGTGAGAGTGTGGGGAGGCCTTGGAAGGAAGGAGACCAGGATTTGAACAAATGGTGCCTTTGAGGCGACCCTGGGTGAGATTTCTCCCCTGAAAGAACTTAGCAAAATGGGACACGAAACCTGGTTGGTGCTGCTGAAGCCCAACGGCCTGTCTCTCCACTGACCCGGCCTGTGGAGCTCAGTTTAGGGGTCTTCTAAGAGATGGGCAACCATATAATTTACCATCCAATCTTGGGGGTGAGAGGGAGCCTCAGGGCACTCTTGGGGGTGAAAGGGAGCCTCAGTCATAGTTACCAGGGACAACACAGGGAAACAGGGACTGTCCAGGGCCCCTGGCTGAGAGCCGGCCAGGCCAGGGCTCTGTCCTAAGATTCATGACAAGCTGGGGGTCGGTGTCCCTTCCATTTTCAGCTGAGGCACGGCGAGGTGGGATATAATCAGAGCAGGAATTGGAGCCCAGGGGTCCCTGACTCCACAGCCAGGCTGTTTCTTACTGTGTCTCTCAGGCATGGGAGTTCCCTAAGGGATGGGCACCTGGGGTAGATGAGCCAGAGGGGAAGGAGGAGGGTGGGGGCTTGGGTACTCCAGCACCAAGTCAGCTGGCATCCTGGGGCCGGAGGCAAGCCTGGGACCACAGAGCAAGCAACGGAGGGGCTATGGAGCTCACAGGTTGGCCACAGCAAAGTGGACCTTACAGGACCAAGTGTTTGCCTGGGGAACAGGTGGGTCCAGCCCCTGTGTTCTGGGCCATTGTCTCCCTTCCTAGGCTTCCATGAACTACATATCCTAGCTCCACAAGCCACCACCAGCTAGGTCTTGGCTGTGACTGAAAAGCAGTTTTCACATAGTTGTCTGTGGCATCTGGTGCTTTTATTCTGTCAGGCGCCATCCTGAGTCCTTTAAACATTAGTTCATTTAAACCTCGGCTGTGACAATAGGGTGGGTACTGTTATTATTATCCCATTTTACCGATGTGGAAACTTGAAAGCACTATACTGCTGTGAGCAGCTGTCAGCAGCATCATGTCTAGTCCAGCCTATCCCATTGACAGTGGGGAGACTTGTAGCCCTTGCTGGAGGTGACCCAGTTAGGACTAGGACTCAGCCCTCCTGGTGAGGGTGGGTGGTAACTACCTGCAAGAGGCAGCAACAGGATGGATCAAGTGGGGAGTTTAGGAAATATGCTGGGGACCTTGGGGCTTTGAAGCTTCAACTCTCCTTTCCCTGTTCCTGGGACCCAGCCTACAGGACAACTGCAGGGCAGGAGGCGCCCCTGGGGCCTCAGCTCTTGGGTTGAGTCTTAGGTGGAATGCAGGGGTGCAGGCCCGAGCCCTGACTCCCAGTCTGTCTCTGGGGCGATTTAGTGTTAGCTGGTCCCAGCCCCACATCTGAGTCACAGGGTGGAGGGGTGACAGAGCACAGGGTGGGGCCCTGCTTCCCCCCTGCAGCCTTTGCCCCCCATCCCTGGCTCCCTGCCTGTCTGTGGATACCTTGAAGTTGCAATAGATTCATTCCTGTTATCTGGGCTTCAGTTTCCTTCCTGGGCAAGAAAAGTCATGGGCAAGAAAAAGGCCATGGGCAAGAAAAGCCCTCTTTTTTTTGGCCACCCTTTTGTGGCATATGGAGTTCCCAGGTCAAGGATGGGATCCGAGCTGTGGTTGTGACCTAAGCCGTAGATGTGGCAACGCCAGATCCTTAACCACTGTGCCGGGCTGGGGATCAAACCTGCATCCCAGCGCTCCCAAGATGCTGCCGATCCCATTGCACTGCAGCTGGAACTCCAAGAAAAGCCCCCTCGAAAGCAGGTCTACCCTGCTGTACCCAGACTTTCTTTCTTTCTTTCTTTTTTCTTTTTGTCTTTTTGCCTTTTCTAGGGCCTCACCTGTGGCATATGGAGGTTCCCAGGCTAGGGGTCCAGTTGGAGCTGTAGCCATCGGCCTACGCCAGAGCCACAGCAACTCGGGATCCGAGCCGTGTCTGCCACCTACACCACAGCTCACAGCAACGCCGGATCCTTACCCACTGAGAGAGTCCAGGGATCGAACCTACAGCCTCATGGTTTCTAGTCAGATTCGTTAACCACTGAAACATGACGGGAACTCCTACCCAGACTTTCTTAGGAAGGTGAAATTCAGGTCCTAGTTTCCCTTGTCTGAAGCCTAACTCTGGTTTCTTTGTCCTGCTGTTTTCTGTCTTTCTTCCTGGGGTTGTCCCTACCCCTTAGGAGTGTCTCAAATTCCTGGGTCCATGGTCTGGGCACCCACACATGTGCCTGGGGGACCTGATGGGCTCCCTGCAGTAGAAGTGGTATCCACTCCCAGCTGTGGAGGGGTAGGCCTCCTTGACTTATGGGGCAGGAAGGAGGCTGCGACCCCCTTGGCAAGCCCCTTCTCGTCAGGGCCTGAGTTTCCTCTGTACAGTAGTGGCGTGGGCGTAGGGGGGAGTGGACAGCTGGCCTCTAGGGCCACTCCGGATCTGAAGTCCCATATGGAGTCCTCGTCCTGGGCTTTGGGGCGATCCCTCTTCTTCTGCGTGGGCCCGGACAGGCGGGATGGAATAGAAGGCAATGGGTGCTTCAAGGAAGGTGGTGAAACAACCGAGTAGGCCAGGAGCTGGGGGCTGCAGAGTTCTTTTGGGTGCTGTGTGAGCAGCCCTGGAAATGTTCCGAATTTGAGCCGAAGGCAAAGTGGCCCTTTCTGCAGTGGCCCCCTATTAGCCAATTAGCCACACACTTGCCCTTGAATATGGGTGCTGTTCCTAAGGGCATTCAGAGTGATTTCCAGCACTTAGTACATGTTCACCATGTATATCTTAGGAGGAGTTCCTGTCATGGCTCAGTGGAAACGAATCTCGCTAGCATCCATGAGGACGCAGGTTCGACCCCTGGCCTCGCTCAGTGGGTTAAGGATCCAGTGTTGCCGTGAGCTATGGTGTAGGTCGCAGACATGGCTCAGATCTGGCTATGCTGTGGCTCTGGCGTAGGCTGGTGGCTACAGCTCCGATTGGACCCCTAGCTGAGGAACCTCCCTATGCCATGGGAGCGGCCCTAGAAAAGGCAAAAAGACACACACACACAAAAAAAATAATCTTGAATTCAGTGAACAACTTGAGAGTAAAAGGAACATGTTTCGAAGGTCCCTAGGAGGCCCCCGCAAGGGAGAAGTGGGGAGCACGGAGCATGAGCATGTTATTTGTGTGCAGTGGATGCTTTTGAAGTGCTTGGGGAACGTGCTGTCCTCCGTGCTAACCCTCGCCACCTCCTTACTCTTCTTGGCACAGTGGATTCACTACAGCCCTGCAAGGAGTGCACGCCAAACCGCCCCCTTCTCAGCAGCTCCCCCCACCGGCCTCAGTGCGCAATCCATCAAGTGCCTGTTAAATCAGAACCCAAATTCTTTTTTTTTTTCCCCTGTCTTTTTGCCTTTTCTAGGGCCACACTCGTGGCACATGGAGGTTCCCAGGCTAGGGGTCTAATTGGAGATGTAGCTGCTGGCCTACACCACAGCCACAGCAACTCAGGATCTGAGCTGTGTCTGCAACCTACACCACAGCTCACGGCAACGCCAGATCCTTAACCCACTGAGCGAGGCCAGGGATCGAACCCGCAACCTCATGGTTCCTAGTCGGATTCGTTAACCACTGAGCCATGACGGGAACTCCAGAACCCAAATTCTTTCCTCAATTGCTTGTTGATTCATTCGGATTCTTCCAAATTGTGTCCCTTCTCCAGGTTCATCCCCTGACCGCCGTCTGTCACCTGGTTATTAGAATGGCTTCCTCTAGTTCCCTAGAGGTGGGGGCTGAGGAGGAAACCTCCAGGTAGCCTTTGAGGCAGTGTGATGGGGGCGGGGGGAACCCGGGGCAGTGAGGTGGGCGGCAGTCTGCCTGGGGGCAGTGGAGGATCCTCTGGGCAGAAGTGGCACCTGATCAGACCTTTGAATTATGCCGAGGGGTCCAGGAGGCAGCCATAGGAGGGTAGGCAAGAGTGAGTTCGATGAATGTGGGGTTAGTGTTGAATGGGTGCAGGACGTAATTCCCAGAGGGCCTCACAGGCTGGGAGAACAGGGGTCCTTGATCTGCAGGCAGAGGGAAGCCAGGGGAGGCTTGGAGCTGTAGGTGCCCAGCTTGGCTGTTCTTCGGGTGCTGTGGAGAACCTCTCAGAGGCTGGAACTGAGGTGGGGAGACCCATGGGGGTCCTGTTGTGGTGGTCCACTGAGGTTGAGTCAGCTTAGCAGACTCATGTCAGGATGTTCTGTGGGCTAGGCTTTGTTCTGGGCATGGGAGAATTTGAACTCACAGCCCAGAGGGAGGCAGTCAGAGAAACCACAGGGAGCCTGGGAGCTGTGATAGGGAGAAGCCCAGGGCATCTGGGAGCACTGAGAGGCACCTGATGCAGTGGGACTGCAGGGAAGGCTTCCTGGAGGAGGTGATACCTGAGCTGGAAGGGGAGCTGGCATGAGAGGTGATGAGGTCTGCGGTGGGTAGGAACAGCCTGGCCCTAGAAAATAATATAACTGGCAGGACTGTGACTAGTCAGGTGTGGGCTGTTGACGGTGGCAAGATGGTACATCTGGTTTAGGATGTGCTGAAGGTGAGGGTTTGGGGGACATCCTGATGGAGACACCCATGTGGCTGGACCATGGGTCTGGAGTCCAGGAGCGAGCCCTGAGTTGGACTGATGAGTGTATTGTCTGCTCTCGAGGTGTCTCCCAGAGGGATTAGGGAGCGAATGGGGGAGACCGGAGCCCTAACCTGCCTTATCCTCCACTCTGCCCACACCAGGTGCCTTTGCCAAAGTGAAGGAGAGCCAACGCATGAGTGACGAGGGCCGAATGGCGCAGGACGAGGCAGATGGCATTCGCAGGCGCTGCCGCGTGGTAGGCTTCGCCCTTCAGGCTGAGATGAACCACTTCCACCAGCGCCGCGAGCTCGACTTCAAACACATGATGCAGAACTACCTGCGCCAGCAGATCCTCTTCTACCAGCGGGTGGGCCAGCAGCTGGAGAAGACGCTGCGCATGTATGACAACCTCTGACCACGTGTGCCTGGCCCTCTCCCCGCCCCGGGGCCTGGTCACTGCAGTGCACTCTGCCCTCCAGACCTTCCCGAGCCAGTAGTGCCTGGGGGAGGTTGGGGGGGGCTTTGGAAGAGTCATAGCTATCCCAGGGGAAGTCCCCCACCCCTTAGAAGTGGGGGCACAGCAGGGGTGAGAACAGGGCCAGGAGCCCTTCCGCCCAAGGCCTGGGCTGCTGGTCAGTCATTTGAGGCTGGGCCAGGGTCTTAGCCTCCCCTTGAGCCTCTAGCGCTCAATCCCCTGCCACCACCCCTCATCCATTCAGCAAACTCCCAGGCCTTGGCTGAGCATCCAGGGCTGCAACATGCCTGCCCTTAGGGAGGGCCCTGGTCGAGGAGGCGGTCAGACACAGAAACAGGCAGGGGCAGTGCAGAATGACCTGTGGTTGGAGTTCCCGTCGTGGCTCAGTGGTTAACAAATCCGACTAGGAACCATGAGGTTGCGGGTTCAATCCCTGGCCTTGCTCAGTGGGTTAAGGATCCAGCGTTGCCGTGAGCTGTGGTGTAGGTTGCAGACTCGGCTCAGATCCCGCATTGCTGTGGCTCTGGTGTAGGCCGGTGGCTACAGCTCCGATTCGACCCCTAGCCTGGGAACCTCCATATGCCGCAGGAGCGGCCCTAGCAATGGCAAAAAAAGACACAAACAAACAAACAAACAAACAAAAAAACAAAATCAGAATGACCTGTGGTGAATGAGGGGTTCCAGGAAGCTCGCAGAAGGGCCCACTCACTCATTCTGCTGGTCAGGGATGACTCCACGGAGTAGGTGACATTGGAGCACTGTCTTGAAGAATGACAAGGATCTGCCAGACAGTAAGTGGGGACAGTCCGAGGGTAGGGCATTCAGAGGAGAGGAACAGCATGGCCAAAGCTTCGAAGGCATGAAAACACCCCCTCTTCTCTCCTTAATCTTCCCCAAGCAAGTGCGGTGCCCCCTTGGTGGGGACGATAGAGGGAAGGTATATGCTTTGCTCCCATGTCCCTGTCCCATACCCACCCCCATCCCCTGCAGGAGGGGCTGCAGGCCAGCTCCCTCCTTACTCTCCTTCACTAGCTGAGCCCCCACTCCTTGGTTAGGGGACCAAGGTGCTGAGACAGGCCTCGGCCCCCGAGGACCCCAGTGGCACCTTCCTGGAGGGAACACCCAAAAGTGACTGGGTATCTGAGTTCACAGCAATAGCTCCCACACTCCAAGCAGGCTTGGGCCCACCTGCCCACTGCCACTCTCACTGTGATGCCAGGCCGGGTCCTGGTGGGACTGTGCTGTCTCCCAGCCATGTTTACATCCTCAAGGGGGCTACTCCTAGCCCCTCAGGCCAGGGCGTGGTCCAGCAGCGAGTTGGGGGGAACTGACAGGTGCCACTGCTGGCCTTCCCCAGAGGTCATGGCTGTTCCAGGTTGCTTTGGCTTCAATCTTTCTTTCTTGTTTTCTTGATAAACCTTTTACAATTAAGATAACACAGGCATGGCTCCTTATTTGGATCCTGGGGGTCGAGGGGATGAGGGTGAGGGAAGGATGGAACCCTAATTGTACCTGGGAGCCACTGGACCAGATTCTGAGGTCATGATGGACACAACATTTGCCCCAGAACCTCAAATGTTGAGGGGAGGGCCGTGCTGATGGGAGGGGCTGGCTGGGGAGCTAGAGGTGGCCGCAGACCCCGGCTGGTGGGATGCATGCCTTTCTCAGACCTCACTCTTCTCATCTCTCAAATGGGTGGCATCCTGCCAGGGCTTTGGCTGTGCTGCTCTGCGGTCCAGGACTGAGGGTCACATAAAGAGGGAACAAGTCTAATTGATAGAAGGTTCCTCTCCCCAGGAGGGCATGTCTCAGTCTGACCCCCAGAAAGCCCCAGTCTGGAGAGGGGATGGGACTCAGAAACTGTGTCTTCCTTCCCCGGGCAGTCCAGGGTGCCCAGCCCTGCAATGGCTGCCAGGTTGCAAACCGAGGCGGACCCCTTGAATCTATTCAAACAGGGAATCTGTTTGCACACAGGGGAGAGGAGTGCCGTGGACCCACACTTCTCTCGGGGCAATGGGGACTTGGTGGAGGAGGGCTGCCAGGGTCCAGCCATCAGGGGAGGCTTTGGCCTAGCCAGGGGCCCGGGAAGCTCGTGGCAGTGAGATGGAGTAAGAGGCAGCAGGTGCAAAGGTTAAGGGGAGGCTGAGCTTCCCTGTTCAGGGCAGAATGTCCTCAGAGGAACTTCTGGAATGGGCCCCTGGCCTTGGGTCAGAATTAGGTCAGCTTTGGGACTTTCTGTGGAATTTTCCCCTCTCTCCTCCCTGCTCTGCTTTCATTTTCCAACCCGTCCGAGGACCTTCCCACCCTTAACCTCTTCCCAGCTTTGACCTCCAGGTGGCCTTCTGCAGTGGGCACTCTGACCACCGGGTGGTCTGGAGGGTCTCCTTCCCTGGGCTAGTCTCCTTCCCCGGGTGGTCTAGGGGGTCTTCTTCCCTGGGCTAGTCCCTGGTGGGAATGCTCTCCTTAACTCACAGTGCCCAGAAAGTCCTCTGCTTATGCTTTGTCTTGGGAATAGAGTTGCTCTCTGTGATTCTTCCTTGAGGCAGGCCACGTCCTACACCTTCCATCCTCAGGGGGAGGGGCTTAGACCTAGGAAAGACATCAGAACGTGAAGTCTTGGGATGAGCCGAGCCTCCTCTGGGCATCCTGAGGTCTCTAGGCTGAGACAGACCTGTATGTGGTGGGAAGTGAGGATGTCAGGGCTCTTCTCTCTGGTTTCTTTCTATCTCTGTGTTGGTTGGGGTGTTGGGGGAATTTGAGATGGGTCTGGACTGGACAGAGCCTCTTTCAATGGGGGACTGGGAACCAGTGTGTGTAGGGGGGTATCCTGGTGGTGGCTGGGCCTGCTGGCAGATGTTCACATGCCAGGCAGATGTTCCAGACTAAGCTGGGCCCAGCTGCCTCCAGTTTCCTCCCTGAGCCGGGTGGAAAACAAGGCTTCTCTTTCTGCCCTGAGCAGCTACCAGGACCTGGAGGTGGGGAGTCGGGGACCCCTGATCCCCAGTCTTGGCCCAGGCCAGGAAAGAAGTATGCTTTGTGGCTACATGTGGGGGATGGGGGTGGAGGTAGCTCTCAGATCCTACATCCTGTTGCCTCCTGGACTCAGGAGGGCCATGAATCATGGTGCCATGGCCGTGCCTTGGTTGTAGTAGAGCCAGGCCTGGGGGAGACATGTGGCCCTGGGCCCAGCTCAGCACTGCCTCTGCCTCCTGGGACACAGCCACATGGTCACAGACACAGTGGCCTGACTCAAAGCAGACACAGACACAACCTGCCCATGGGCACACAGGTCACACCTGGCTCCACACACCTATGCATGATCATGTGCTTGCACAATTGCACTCCCAGCCACTGTGCCACACGCTGTCACATGTTCAGAGCTCTGTCCACACTCGTCCATACCCACATGCGTGTTGATATCCGTTCACAGTGTCAGTCTCAGCCATGTTGTTAATCAGAGCCATACCATGGTTCTGTGCACACTGCCGTACCCTCACACAGTGACACACACACACTCAGACACATGTGGCCACAAAGTCACACATGCACATAGCCAAGGTGTCACACACATAGATGCTCTTGGACTCCACCTGCCTCACCTCCTTGGGGAGCCAGCTGGGGTCATCCTTCATCTGACACCACCACATTCAATTCCTCATCACGTAGATGGAGAACTTGAGGTCTAGTGAGGGGGTGGCAGTTGGCTGCATAACCCAGTGGGTCTGGGGGATGTTCTCAGGGCAGAGCCCAGCTCCCGGTAGGCTCTGTGGCCTGAACTTACCCACCCCTGGGCCAGTCTCCAGGGCCAGGCTGCCTCTGAAGGCCCCTGGCTGAACCCACTCAACCAAGCTCCTGCCATCTCCCATCTCTGGAGCCAGAGCTGAGGCTGCAGCATCCATAAGAGCAGGAGCCAGGATGAGGTGGGCAGGGCCCAGGCCTGGGCGGGAGGAACATTCCTGCACCATCTCCTCCCCAAGCCTGCGAGCACTGGGCCCGCCCTGCCTGCCTGCCTGCTGACTCAGGCCTCCAGGAGCCAAGCCGGCTTGGCGCCCTCTCTCACCCCAACCCACTCCAACCTGCTTCCCCACCATTTTGGCTCTGGCACCTCCCTCCCGCTGGTTGGGGCAAGAGGAGATGGTGAGCCCTGGTCAAAAGACTATGGGGACACATAAAAATTCACCTCCCCCAGGCACAGCTCAGAAGGGCTGATTGTGAAACCCCGCTCTGAGGTTCAACAAAGCTTTTTTCCTTCAGTTTTGTTTTGTTGGTCAAACCCCAATGCAGTCCAGTCTGTTTAAAAAGCAGTGTCTCACACAGCTGCAGCCTCCTGGGTCCTCGTGGAAGCCGTGGTAGGCATCATTATTCCATTTCACAGTTGAAGACACCCAGACTTGACCAGAGGGAGGATGGGACTTGCCTAGGATCACACAGTGGGACCCAGGCAGGGCTGGACTTGGAGCCAACTCTCTGGCTTCATTCCCTAAAGCCACCTTGAGTAACTCATGTAGGTCCAGAGCAGGAGCGTGTGGCAGATCTCACTCCAGAGGTGTGGAAGAATGGGAGGCTGGCAAGGCAACGGCTGAAATGCGCGGGGGCTTTGGGAGGAGGGTGAGTGTCGCCAAACCCCCAGGGATGAGGAGGCTGGCGCCAGCGTTGCACAGTTGCGTCTGCAGTGACTCAGGATCTCCATTTACAAACGAACACGTGCGAGGAACATCGCTTCATTTTTACACAACTGACCCGAATTTCCCTTTTGCTTTCTTATTAACCCACCCAAGAGAAAAGTAATCTGAAATCGAATGGGGACCCCTCCTTTCCCCAGGGAGGCATATCAATTTGGGGGATGGCACATTGGAAAACCTTAGGCAGGCCTTTGGCACTTTGCATTTTAGATACTGAATCTTCCATCCTATCACTCATAGGAAAATCTGCCTGCCTTCCACACTCAGTGTCATCCATGTATACCTATTTCAGTTGGGTTCAGTTAATTACTTGACAGTGTCATGTCTTGTAGATATTTAATTAAATTTTATTCATTTTGAGTCTGTCTTTTCTTTCTTTTGCCTTTTGGTGTTTTGCTACTTTTTTGGGTAGGGGGGCATAACCATGGCATGCTGAAGTTCTCAGGCCAGGGATCCAACCCCCACCACAGTAGTGACCCAAGGCATTGCAGTGACAATGTCAGATCCTTAAGCTGCTGCACCACAGGAGAACTCCCTGTAATGCTGCTCCTTTTCCCCCCTAGCTGCAAGCATTGTGGTGGGTTCTTGCAGAGCTCCTGGGCCCTGGCGCTGGGTCTGTAGTGCCCACCATTGGTCCTAGGTTAGCATCGGCCCCTTTGGTCATCTTCCCCCACCTCCTGCCTTCCCACCACCTGCCCTTTGACCCCCCCCCCCAAAGCCTCTGCGGGCCTGGCCCTTCCCACTCAGGGTTCTCGCAATTGCTCTGGCACCTTGCGGGCCTCAGGGAACCTCAAGGGGCTGGCAAAATCATTCCACAGTGTCAAGTGCAAGTTGCTCTGGGTGTTGTCTAGAGACCCCATGCACCACTTTGTCTTCTGAGGTCTGGTTCTACCTGGGAAGGGGTCCCCATTGCTCCTGGGTCTCCCAGTCTCTGGGCTTTTCCCTCCCCAGGGCGAGCAGCACAATGGTGCACACTGGATGGCTCGTATTTCACAGTCACCCTGTGTGTACGAGATTATCAACATCATCTTACAGACCAGGAAAGGGGGCCCAGTGAGGGAAGTGCAGAGTAGCTGAGGTGGTACCTAGGCCTGGGCCACCTGTGCTGGGAGGTAAAAGGCTGATGCCTGAGGTAGGAGTTGGAGGTTGGTAGGAGTTGGAGGTTGGCAGGAGGCTGGAGGCACCCGGAGCCTCTTCTGGGCTGACCTGAGTCCCCTTGCTGCCATTCTGGAAGGAGTGCTTTGGGTCGGGGTCGAATGGGGCTCTACGAGACAGGCCTGCTGCCCCCCAGACAGCAAAGCCCCTGGGCTCGTTTCCCTCCATCACTCAGGCAGGACCTGAGTGCTGAGCTGAGTACAAACCCTACTCTACACATATTTGATTTTTCTTTTCTTTTTTTTCGGGGTGTGTGTGGGGTGGGTAGAACCCATGCCTATGGCATGTGAAAGCTCCCAGGCCCAGGATCAAACCCACGCCACAGGAGTTCCCGTCGTAGCTCAGTGGTTAACGCATCTGACTAGGAACCATGAGGTTGTGGGTTCGATCCCTGGCCTTGCTCAGTGGGTTAAGGATCCGGCATTGCCGTGAGCTGTAGTGTGGGTCGCAGATGCAGCTTGGTTCCTGCATTGCTGTCGCTGTGGCATAGACTGGCAGCAACAGCTCTGATAAGACCCCTAGCCTGGGAACCTCCATATGCCGCGGGAGCGGCCTAAGAAATGGCAAAAAGACAAAACAAAATCATGCCACAGCAGTGACCCCAGCTGCTGCAGTGACAACAACGGTTCCTGCTGCATCACCAGGAAACTCCTACACATACTTGTTTTTAGGGATGTTTCTTAGCTTTTCCATGCTTCCATTTCTCCATTTATACCAGGAGTTCCAGATGGCTATTAGGAGAGTTATGTGAGCAAAACCCATCAGCTGGACACTGTCTGCACACAGTGAGTGCCCAGGAAGGAGTAGGTGGGATCACCAGCCTTGGAGCAGCCCCAGAGAGATGGGTCAAGAAGGCTGTCACCTCACTTCGTTAGGGAGAGAACTGGTTAGATGAGCCCTTTCAGGCCACGCAGTGGGCAGATGTCAGGGCTGGGCCTGAGTACACAACAGCGACCACTGAATGGCTGCTCTGTGCTGCTTTGAGCTGGTTATCGGGCTCAGCACCTCCTGTGAGTTATCTCATTGCCCACAGTGGTCTGGAAGGGGAGAACCATTGTCAATATTTTCCAGCAGACAGAGGCTCACAGGCACCAAGTCACCTGTGTGGGGCTGTATAGCTGCTCAACAGCAGGCAGGGCTGAG
Source organism: Phacochoerus africanus (assembly GCF_016906955.1). Taxonomy (NCBI): domain Eukaryota; kingdom Metazoa; phylum Chordata; class Mammalia; order Artiodactyla; family Suidae; genus Phacochoerus; species Phacochoerus africanus. The sequence continues at coordinate 59,243,421 of NC_062552.1, read as the reverse complement.
TTCTGCCTGGATGCAGAGCTATGCCCTTCCCACCGCGCCAGGCTGTCCTTCCAAGGCTGGCAGGCTGGGCAGTGTGGGGGCAACTGTCCTGCTGTAGAGTGACTGCAGGAGTGCTGGGCATCGAGGGGCGTGGGGAGGTGAGGGCTGGTGGTGGGAGGAGCAGCAGTTGAGAGGGCAGAGGACTTGGCCCACAGAGAACGCTGGAGCCAGAGCCGAGCAAATATTTATTGAATGCAGGGCCTCAGGCTGGGGCGTGGGAGCTGGCTCTGGCTATGGGGGCAGGGAGGTGCTGGACAGATGAGGACAAGGGCAGGGAGTTGGGGTCAGAGGCAGGATTCTGGTGTCCAGGAAGAGGGTCAGGAGCCTCCTTGCTCAAGGGGCTGATGGGGGAGGGGGAGGGAGTGAGAGTTGGTAGGGAAATGTTAGGACTGGGGATCCCAGTGAGTGTCTGAGGCTGAGCTGGAGAGGGTGGGGGCCCTGATACTGGGGTTCTGTGGGGGGCAGGGGGGGTGGGGTGATGGGCTGTGCCTGTGCCTGGGTCCTGGAGTGAGTACATCCATCTGTGTGCCCGCTGGGTGTCTGCCCATGTGCGCTGTGTGTAGGTCCCTACTGTGGCACTCTGCCTGCAGTCATCTGGATGCACATGCTTTTCCTTGTGTCCCCCAGCTTGGACAAGGACACCCCTCACATTGAAGCTCAGGCGCCAACTGGGAATCATGCTTAGCTCTCTTGCTCCACATCTACCCATGTGAGCAAAGCCTTGTTAGCGTTTCAAAAGAGACCCCACATCTAACCTGTCTCACCATCTCACCCCAAGGCCCAAGCCACCGCCACTCCTGCCTGGACTTGTGCAGTAGTCTCTAAGCTCTCTTCTGCTCTCGCCTGCTGCTTAACAGGAGCCAGAGAGACTTTTTTTTTTCTTTGATTTTTAGGGCCACGCTCACAGCATATGGAAGTTCCCAGGCTAGGGGTCAAATCAGTGCTGTAGCCACCAGCCTACACCACAGCCATGGCAACGGGGGATCTGAGCTGAGTCTGCGACCTGCACCACAGTTCATGGCAATGCTGGATCCTCAACCCACTGAGCGAGGCCAAGGATTGAACCCGCAACCTCATGGTTCCTAGTCGGATTTGTTTCTGCTGAACCACAACGGGAACTACCAGAGTGACTTTTTAAGACCATATTCTAAACCAAAGCATGTCTGCCCCGTGCTTCCAACCTCCAGGACGTCCTGCCATTCTTAGGCCAGATCCCAAACCCCTACCACAGCCCACAAGGCCCCCCTCTGATCTCACCTTGGAACTCTGTCCTCTTTGGTCACAGAATCCCAGACCTACTGGACTGCTATTTCTTCCACATGCCAAGCTTGCTTGCACCTTGGGGCTTGGTATTTGCCGTTCCTCCTCTGTCTGGGATGTCCTTCCTCCCAGATGTCTGTGTGGGTTGAACCTCAGTTAATTCAAGTATTTGCTTAAAATGTCACCTCCTTGGAGAAGCCTTCCCTGATTTCCTAGTTCTAGTCTTTTGTCCTTTTACCCTGCCTTATTTTTCTTCATTTAACTTATTATCAACTGCCGATCATGTATCTGTATATACTTAACTCTTTTTTTTTTTTTTTTTGGGCCGTACCCATGGTGTATGGAAGTTCCTGGGCCGGGGATCAAATCCAAACCACAGCTGCGACCTTTGCTGCAGCTGTGGGAACGCTGGATCCTTAACCCTCTGCCCCACAGCAGGAATTCCTATATTTAACTTTTTATAATGGAAAGTTTCAAACATATACAAAAATAGAGAGGTAATATCATGGACCACTGTGTGTTCATACCTCGGCTTCAACAAGGATCAACTCTGGGGCAATATTTTACTCCCTGACCGCCTTTGCTTCCAGGAAAACCCAGACATCTCACAACTTCCTCTGCAAATCCTTCAGTGCAAAAGTTAGATTTTTAAATGTGTCTGTGAGAAGGCAGCCTTCTAGGGGATCTGTGTTAGTCTGTCTTGCCTGGTGCTGTATCCCCAGAGCCCGGCACGGTGCCTGGCTCATGGCCAGTGACTCGGAATGTGTCCACGGCTGTCTCAGGTCTCTGGGGAGGGTGTGTGTGTGTGTGTGTGTGTTTGGGTTCTGGTTTGCACAGGTTGGCCACTGTCAGTGAGTGCATCTGCACATGCCTGCGTGTACAGCCACATGTGACAGTCCCTTGAATGTGTGTGTGCGCACGTGTGCGTTGCCGCAGCAGCTGGTGGCTGAAGGCATGCTTCCTCCCTGATGTCATCTCCCACACCCCTGGGACCCTGACTTGCTCTGGGGAGTATTTCCTTCTTTCTCAGCAAAGTATGTGGGGTGTGCGTGTGTGTGTGTGTGCGCGTGTGAAAGGGCAGGAGGGAGGGATGCACCAGACCTTGCCCCCATCCTCTCGAGGGCTGGGTTCAAGGCCAGGGTGGCCCAGAGAGCCCCTCCCTGTTCCTCTCTGGGTAGCAGGAGTCTGCCCTTCCAGCCCACAGAGTGGGTGGTCTCCTTCCTCCTTGGCACTCCAGCCCTGCTGGGTTGGGCTGGCATCAGGGGGGGTGGGATGTGGGGAAGAGAGGTGGTGGTACCCCACCCTGGCCAGTTTCTAAGGCTTCTAGGGTGACCCCTGGGTAGTTGGGCAACTGAAGCCATTCAAACTGGGGGCAACTGGGTGCTGGTCCAGGGCTCAGAGCCCTTTACTCCCCACCCCAGTTCTGCATCGTGAGGGGCAGGCCCTGGAAGGTGGAAAGTAGGAAGTGCTTTCAGCCCAGCCTCAGGTTGACTCCCGGGGACTGCTTCCATTCAGACCCAGCTTCCACAGGAGCATCGCTCAGCCCCACTTCTGAGCCCTGCCTGCTCCAGGCCATCTCCTCCTCACTCAGGCTCTGCGTCATCTTCCTCCCTGCTCCTGCTCTGCCTTAACCTCAGCGCTCTGCTCCCCGTTCTTCAGGGACAGCCCGGGATCCTCCTCCCACCCCCCGACCCTGTCCTCCTCCCCCAGGGCAGCAGGTTCCAGTGAGCTTCCTGCTTCTTGGGTCCCTGGGGCCAAGCCTCTTCCAAGGTAGCCAGATGGTCACCCCCCCCCACAACCTCAGGGAGACCCTCCAAATCAACAGGGGGTGGGGTGGGGCGCACAGAGGAGGGGAGGTCAGAGTGGGGCCACCGGCTTCTCCTACCCAGAACTTGACGCCTTGCTGCACACTGCAACTCTCCCTGCCAAAGCCCAGCGAAGCAGAGTGCCTCCATGTCCTCTCCTCCAGGTGGAGATGCATGCACGTGGCCTTCCAGGAAGACCAAACATTGCGTAGCAGCTACTCTGCGCTAGGCGCTGTGATGGCTATAACAAATTATAAAAAATCACAGCAACACCAACTTCGGACATTTGTGAAGCACCTACAACATGCTAGATGATGTGCTTGGTAATTCAATAATATCTGTTATTATAAAAGCCACTAATCACTGCGGTCAACACTTACTGAGGGTTTCCTAGGTGCCTCTTGCTAGTCTGAGAGCTTTGCCACAGCAATGACCCTTTGAAAAATTTTTATAGGTCCTAACTCAGGCAGAGGAGTGGGAGCTGGCCTGAGCCTCTGGCTAGCCACATCGCACGGATGCCGGTAGGGACAGGAAATGGGGCAGGAAGGAAGAAGTGGGGCTCTAGATAGAAAGCAGGCAGCCTGCTTCCCCAGGCCTGGCTCCATACTCTCTTGGGTCATGACCCCCTTAGGAGTTAGAACAGGTGGGAGGATTCGTACAAGTTCATGGGAAAGACACACTCACCATCTCTACCTTCTCTCCTTCAGTTTGTGGGTTCAGTCCCCAGACTCTAAGGTTCTCAGGGCAGCTCACTGGGCCTAGGAGCTGAGGTCTTGAGGCTTAGAACCTCCTTGGCGCCCCAGGCCCTGCCCCAGCCACCTGTCCAGGTGCCACCCCCACAAGGCAACCTTTTAGCAGGGCTGACTCAGAAGGGGCCCTTCCGGCCTGAGTCACTACCTTCCAGGAGTGCCCAGGCTCTGCCAGCCTCACCCACCTGCCTTCTTGCTCACTAGCCCTTTACAATAGGCTCCACCTTCCCCAACAAGACCCAACAGGGTTCCCCCTGCTCCTCTCTGGTTCTTGGAGGTCTCTGCCCTGGCCAGCATGTCTGGCAGCACTGGCCTACCTGCATGTGCCCTGATGCCTCTTCAGGTGCCAGGAATCCCACTGCTGAGAGCTGCATCCTTGGCCTTGGCATCTGGAGAGGATCTGAGCCTCCAGGAGGCCCAGCTCTGCTAGTGAATTGCAGTGTGACTGCGGCCAGTCCTTCTTCTAAGGTTGGGACTCTGAGCCCCTGAGTTGAATGCAGGGGGTCCCTTGGGTAGGGTAGAGGGGAGTCACCCTTGGCTCTGTTCTACTCCTTGCCGGGTAAGATTGAGATCAGGGGACCCCTGCAGTGGTCAGACCTGCTGGCACAGAGATGTCTTAGGAGGGGCTGGAGCAGCAGGGGAGGCTAAGTATGAGAGGTTCTGGGTTGTCCCCCACTTCCTGCCCTATTTAATCAACATTGACTCTGTCTGTGGTGGGTTCCCACATTTAATTTGGTCAAAGGGTTCTTCCCTTGATGTTCTGGGCAGATAGAGCCCAGATGTCTGGGTGGGAGGGAGCCACAGGTGGTGGAGAGACAGGAAGCGAACTCTGAAGAGTCTGGGATGGGCAGATTAAAACCCTAGAAACTTAAGGTCTGCCTGGACTCTGGATGGGATGTGGGGGGCAGAGTAACCACGAGAAGCCTCACCAGCCCCGTGGGGATGAGGGAAGCCAGGAAGGAGGTCTGGGTGGGGTTGGTGGTTAGAAACCTCTTGGCCTATGGGAAGGGAGGGGCTGCATCCCGGCCATACATGTTTACTGATCATCTCTACGGGCCTCGCACTGGGCCGGCTGGACGCTGCCCCGAGGGGGCACACAGCACTGAACTATGTTTACTACAAGGTGCAGCGGGCTGGGGCCTTTGCCCAGGCTGGGGGCCACAGCCAATTGTTCTGGGGGTGGAAGGGACTGTGTCAGGTCTCTCTTGCTCCACACCCTTTGCAGGCTACCCCCCAGCTTACAGATCAGGCCTGGCTGGTAGTTGGATAGGCAGCTTCCTCCCCCTCTGCTGGCTGCTGCTCTGCCCTGGGGGAGACCCGATGCACCCGACTGGTGACCTTGGCTGGACACCTCCCTTAGTCCCTCCCTCTGCAGGCGGGGAGAAGACAGGGAAGGAAGGACCTGCTGGATCACAGAAGGCAGACTGCAGGGGCTGCTGAACTTCCAGGGACCTGTTTTTGGGAGGTAAGTGTGGGAGTGGGGAGGGATCCAGCTTACAGATCAGGCCTGGCTGGTAGTTGGATAGGCAGCTTCCTCCCCCTGGATCAGACCTGGCCGCTGTCAACCTCACTCTCCTCTGCTTCGAGGACTTAGACAATACATCTAATTGGGGGTTCACGGCCGACACTTGCAGCCTCTGTAAGCTCGCTCCCCACTGGATCAGACCTGGCCGCTGTCAACCTCACTCTCCACTGGATCAGACCTGGCCGCTGTCAACCTCACTCTCCTCTGCTTCGAGGACTTAGACAATACATCTAATTGGGGGTTCACGGCCGACACTTGCAGCCTCTGTAAGCTCACTCACCAGGCATCAGAAGGAAGTCTTGGGTTTAGCTCTGGGCTCTGGGCTAACAGAGCTGGCAGTTCCCAGGTTGGGGGCCTGGGAAGATCCTCCAGCCCTCAGCTGAGGCTGCGTTTGGGTAGAAAAGTTCCATCTTGGTAACTGGTTGATTTAACCAAGGGCTGCTTCTGTCTTTAGGGACTCCTAGGGCATCTGACACGTGAAGGAACACACCACAACCCACCAGTTATGCCCGTGGACACAGGGGACTCTCTGAGGAGCTGGCACCTTTTATGAGGATAGCAGCTATCAGTTAAACACTATACCTCATTGCACTGAGAATGGAAATGTGACCAGGAGCTCAGTTGGGAATGCTCGGCATTAGCCACTGCGTGGCTGCTCCTTCCATGGAAAGGCCGGACAGTCTGTAAGGAGAGGAGGAAGCAGTCAGAGCCAGCTTCCCTCCCACTCTGGGCTTTCCCTCAGCAGCCAGCTCACGTTGCTGGGTTAGGGCACACGTGGTGTGGTAGAGACTCACTGGCATGTCTGGAGCTCTTCAGGAAGTGTTGGGTAAATTTCTATCTGTATGTCCCACAGCATTTTTGGCACCAAATGCCCTTGTCAATGCCTGACTAATCCTAGTAATAACTACCCAGGGATGGTGTTAACTATAAGAGGCTTTAGGATGGGACAGGGGCTGTGGAGAGAGGGGTCCAACAGGTCTGGTCCCCATCTCAGCTCCATTTACTTGCCAGGGCTCCCTCACATGTGACAGCCAGGAACAGAAGACCCAACCGGAGAACTCTGGGGGGCTGCCCTGGTACCTCCATCCCTTTAAGATCTGGAATCTTCAGGACTCAGAGGAAGATGCCAGCACCCCTGACTGTTCTCATTGGTCAGGAGGGGTTAGTTGGGAGGAGGAGGAGGAGGAGGACCACTTCTCTTGCTTCCTATTGGAGGATGATGGTTCCAGCTCTGTAGCTTCTACAGCTGCCATAGAAACTTCCTTAAAGGGCCAGTTCCTAGAATGAGGAGAGGGACTCAAAGGGAGCTCCTTCCTCAGCACCTAAGAGGCTAAACCATTGAGGGTGGCTTCCAAGCTTCCAAGCTGGGGACCCGGGCCCCTCTGGCAACACTTACTCTGTTCCCGACACCCCCATCATCCACCCTTCTTGCTGTGGGGTCACTTCCAGCTCTGCTGATGTCAGCTTGGGTCTGGGGACAGGACATCCTGGTCCTTGGCTCCTGGGACAGTGGGAGGGCCATAGATGAGGTTCACCTAACTTTAAAGTTTGTGTGTGCACTTGTGTGTGCATGTGTGTGTGCGCGCGCGCATATGTATTACATAAGCAAGTATTTATCTCTGTGTTTTGTTTCTGAAGGTCTGAAAGTGAACAGCTTTGAGCACAAGAGCATTGTGTGTGCATGCACACGTGTGCACGTGAGTGTGTAAGATGGTTGGAGATTTCTGGACATTCCTGGGCACTTGTACACAGCTTGGCTCCTATCCTCAGTGCCTAGGAGGAATTGGCTCCCTAAAGGAAGGAACGGTGAGTTAGTTTTTAAGGTGGCTGACAACCCTCTTAAGCCTCTGATGCATGTCTGAAACCTGCAAGGGTTTACTTAAATCGAGCCCCCATATTTAGAACGGGTTTTGAGGTTGGTATGCCAGTGAATGATCCTCTCCCAGGTCTTGGCAGAGCTGCTGGCACAGAGCCTGGATGCCAGCCCACTGTCCAGCCCAGGCTGAGATGAGCTGGAGTAGTGTCAGCCCATGCCAGCTCACTGGGGGTAGGGCAGGCCAGGCTGCGGGAACAGAGAGGGTGTCAGCAGACCTCTGGGGGAAACCTGAGCCGAGGCCAGATCCTGCCTGGCAGGTCTGTCACCCTCCTCGGCTTACACTCCCAGGGAAACTGGTTGTCCTGGGTGGAGACTGGCCCTGGATATCAGGACCCTGAGGATGCAGCCTTGCGATCCCCGGGGAGAGGTAGGGCAGACAGTGGGGTGTGGCATGGAGATGCCCTTGGCAGAGCCCCTGGATGAGGCTGGCCTGGGGGTTGCTGGAGAGACCAGGCTTGTGAAAGGAAGCTGGGGCCAGGATCAAGAGCTCTGGGTATGGAGGGATCTCTGCAGGGCCCTCTCTTATGGGTCCTGGCCACCTTCTGTGAGGGGGAGGCTTGCAGTGTGACAACAGGAGCTGGCTGTGCCTCAGGGGCCTGGTCCACTCTCCAGCTGACTGGATGTGCGTGACTCTGGGCAACGCTCTTCCCCTCCCTTTCGACCCCAGCCTCCTTGGTCCTCTGGGGGCCTTTTCAGCAGTGATCTACCAGGATTCCAGGTTTCTTCTCTAGAACTTCTGAGAACAGGGGAGGCTCTAGGAGGCTGGATGCTGAGATGCAAAGGGCATCCTGGGAAGGGGTGGTCCGGGATAGCACCGGGGGGGAGGAGGGAATCTCCTCTCTCGCCCTAACTCCTGGTTCAGATGTTACAGATGTTGAGGCACAGGGATGAGGTGACGCAGATCAAAGGCTGCCAAAGGCTGGCTGGGGTTCTCCAAACCCAGTCCAGCTGTGCTTGGGCCCCATCATCCCCTGCGGCCTCCCCCCCCCCCACTGCAGAGCGCAGATGGCCCTCATGCTGCTTTTCTTCTGAGGATTTCAACCTGCTCCCAAGGGCCTGGAGTATAACCTGGGACTCAGAATCTGCTTCCACTTCCCTTGACCTTGGGAGACCCTACAAAGGGAAGGGGCCAGAGGGTGGTGGCTCCTTGGCAACTCACAAAGGGTCTTCTGAGGATGCTGTGTCTCAGACCCATCTGTCATCAAGAGATGGGCTCTCAGGCCACGTACAGGGACAGCTGACTTTGTGGAACCCTTGCTGCTCGTTCTGCCTTTGAGAAAGGGCTACCTTGGTCTTCTTGCTGGAAGGGTAAAGACCAGCAGAAATCTTCCTCGTGAAAATCTTCAGGAAGCTGAGGGGAGCACCAGTGGTAGTCCCCCTCTGCCTTTGCTGCCCCTAGCACCATGGCCCAGCCTTGGGATCCCCAAGTCCCTTTCTCTCCTCACCTTTGCTGCTCCGAAGGTGGGTGGAAAGGAGCAGGGCTGGAGGCCAAACTTGGGCTAAGAAATCTACGGCTAGGACTTTGAACATCTCTTGGTTTCATCTCTCTCTTTCTTTCTTTCTTTCTTTCTTTTTCTTTCTTTCTTTCTTTCTTTCTTTCTTTCTTTCTCTTACCCTCCTTTCTTCAAACAAAAAAAAAAAAATTCTCCTCTCCTTTTCTTTTTTCCTCTCTTTATTTCCTTTCTTTTTTTTACCCTCTTTCTTCTTTCCCTCTTGCTTCTCTTTCTCTTTCTTCTTTCTTTCTCTCTCTCTTTCCCTTCCTCTCTCTCTCTCCTTTCCCCTTCCTTCCTTCGCTCCCTCCCTCTTCTTTTCTTCTTTCTTTCTTTCTTTCTTTTCTTCTTTCTTTCTTTCTTTCTTTCTTTCTTTCTTTCTTTTTCTTTCTTTCTTTCCCTCTTTCTTTCTTTCCCTCTTTCTTCTTTCCTTCTTTCTCTTTCTTTCTTTCTTTCTCTCTCTCTTTCCCTTCTCCTCTCTCTCTCTCTTTCCCCTTCCTTCCTTCCTCCTTCCCTCTTTCTTTTTTTCTTTCTTTTTTTTCTTTCTTTCTTTCTTTCTTTCTTTCTTTCTTTCTTTCTTTTCTTCTTTCTTTCTTTTCTTCTTTTCTTCTTTCTTTCTTCTTTCTCTCTTTTTCCTTCTCTCCTTCCTTCCTTCCTTCCTTCCTTTCCTTCTTTCTTCTCCTTGGAGAGGATCTAGCCTATCTCTACTAAACTGACAGGCTTTGGTTCCATCCCACAAAAGATTGTCAGAGGATATCTGGAAGGCTCTAGGAGGTGGACATTCAGGCCCCATCCATCCTGGTGGCTGACGTCCAGCAGGATGGCCCGCATCAGGGGAGTGTAGGCTGGTGGGGAAAAGGGCCCAGTGCATAGTCAGACAAAAAACACGCAGCTGTCCAGAACCTCTGAAGCACCGTTTATCCAGGCACTGTGGAACTGAGTGCCCCCAAGTACCCACTCCTCCATCTGCAGGGGAACACAGGCACTGCAATGGTCCTTGGCCTGAGACCCTACATGCCCCCCAGCCCAACCCACTCCGAGGCCACAGACCCATGCTGGCCTAGCCATCAGCCCATCAAGGTGGGGCCCTGAGAATGAGCTGGCCTCAGACCCTTCTCTACCCCTCACCCCAGAGGCTCCATCAGTCTCGGCTAGCTCAGCACCGTATTAAATAGCTTCCTTGCAATCTCCCTTAATTAAACCCATCCCAGAGCGACCCACCCGGCTTGCACCCTGGACATATTATTCTACTGGTTTATGCCTTCCGGGGAGTGGAGGAGCTTTCTCCTCCTGCCCTCTGCTCCAGGGAACATCATCTCCCTAAAAAACCAGGGGAAAAAAGTTTTCCTCTCAACTGTGGGGCAGACCTGTGCGGAGGCCTGGCTTGGCGTGGAAAAGCTAGGAGTCCCCATCTGTCCCTCCCTTCTCTTTCTTTCCCTTGTCCTCTTAGCAGCCTGGGTCAGGTGTGACTTACCCAAGGTCACAGACCCACGACCCAGAGTCCTGACCATCTAGGAAGTGGGTCTGGTTGTGACAGCCCACACCAGCTCCAGGGCAGGGGACTGACTCTGAGCCTGCCTCTGCCCTCGGCCCCATGAAGTTCTCCTGGCTCAGAGTGAGCTGGGGAGGTTCCAGCTCTTGACTCCACGTGGTCCTGGACCCCTGGGACTTCTTCCCAACACCCTCCACCCCTGGTGTCCCCAGGGCTTCTGGCTCTGGGAACATTCAGACAGCACCAGGACAGGGGAGCCATGGGGGCCGGGGCCTGAGCAAGCCTGTCCCTGGCCTGATCGGCATCTGGGCCCAGGCCAGGCCTCACACCCAGTACTGGCCGTTCTTGAGGGCAGGGTTGGATGTCCGGCAGAACTGCAGCAGCTCTGGGTCAGGCTGGCCCCCTTGTGGGGGAACCTGGCCATGTACCGCTGTGAGTGGGATGGCCTGGCCGGGATCTACCTTGCGGAAGGTCTCATTGTCGCCCGCCAGGCCATTGCGGGGCTTGGCAGTCAGCACCTGGACGTTGTGCTTGCCCGTCTTGTTGCGTTTGCGGAGGTAGAAGAGCAGAGGCAAGATGAGGGCCAGGAGCAGGAGGACCAGGCACACGGGGATGATGATGCTGAACATGTTGGCCTCGAGGAAGCCCAGGAAGCCTCCCCTGGCCACGGCGGGCACGGGGCTGGAGGCCGCTGGGCCTGGCTTTCCTGTGGGGGTACTGCTCTCTGGCTTCCCTGCCTCTGTCCGAGCAGCCTCAGGCAGACTGAGCAGGGCCACACTATAGGGCCGGGCCGCATTATAAGGCTCAGTGGCAAAGTCCAGTGAGGCCACGGCAGGAGGGACACCCCTTGCCCACAGCTCCAGAGTGAGACTGTCGCCGGCAGGACCAGGAGGGCTACCCTCTGGCCTGCCCACCTCCAGCCCCAGCCTTCCATCCTCAAGGTCCTGCTGGGTGAACTGCTCCACAAGCTGGCCGCCCCTGGGCTCTGTCCTGGCCCGGGGCACACGGACAACACGGCCGTGCCGGGGTCCCGCCAGGAGCCGGAAGCGCGGCACACTGCCCGTGTGGTTGGCCAGCTCGCCCGCATCTAAGACGGTGGGGTCTAGGCGGAGGGTGGCACCTTGCGGCCATGGTCCACCTGTCCACACATGCAGCAGAGCCCTTACGGTGACATTCACTGTGGCCGACGCGTTGGCACCCCTGGCCAGTGCCAGGATGCTGAACTGGTCGTGAGGGGAGGAGAAGTTGGTGAAAGCAAAGACCACTTCACCCTGGTCTACCTGGAGCTGGTTGAAGGCCGTGGCGGGCTGCCCGCCCACCAGAAGGTGCCCGTAGCGGGGCCCCTGGGTGAGGCGGTAGGCTGCGTCCAGCTCCTCCCGATCGGAAACCACCTGGAGCTGCTGCCGGCTCAGGGAGGAGCGCCCTACAGCCTGGGGCACCTCTAGGGGTGCCCGCAGCTGCACTTCAATGGCTGAGGGCAAGACGTCCACAACCAGGGACATGGGCAGGGGCGGGCTGGCCCCATCAGACACGCTCAGCTGGAAGATGCCCGCCACGCTGCTCCCATTGGCCACGAAGGCCAGCCGCCCTGCATCCACATCAGCCTGGGTGAAGCGGGTCACCGGCCCTGGGCTGGCCCCCGGCAGGCTCAGGTAGCCATTGTGGGGGGCCCGCTGAACCTCGTACTCTATCTCCCCAGGAGCAGAGTCTGGGTCCACCACGCTCAGCTGGGCCCGGGAGAGGGGACTGCGGGAGCCCCGGGTGAGCCGGAGTGGGATGGAGGCCTGTGGCTGAGGGGGCCGCTCATTCACGTCCCGCACTGTGATGGCGAAGGCCTCTGAGGTGTGGGGTCCCGCCACCAAGGTCCCAGCTGGCCCCTGGAGGTGGGCGCGGAAGCGGAAGCCATCCTGCTGGGTGCCCCCACCGCCGTGGGCGTACACCAGCTGCCCTGCGGCCAGCTCAGACTGCAGGAAGTGGGGCCGCCCAGCGTGGAGGGGCTCTTCGGACACCAACAGCTGGCCCCTTGTGGGAAACTGTGTGATCTGGAAGAGCACGTCATGCTCCAGGCGCTGCGGTGATGGGACACTGGCCAGGAGGTTGGAAGCATCGAGGGCGGCCGTGGTGATCTCGGCCCGCTGGCCTTCGGAGACCCAGAGACCTGGGGGCGGAACACAGGCGATGATGCTACCATCCGCTGAGGGCAGAGCTGTGGCCCCTTGGACCCAGGTCCTCAAGGCAAGGTTGTGCCTCCCGCCTCAGGCCAGGTGCCCCAGGTTGGGGCTCAGGGGCCCAGGGGCCCAGGAGGACCAGAATCTGACCTCAAAGCCTCCCCACTCACCCACCCTCTCTATAATTTACCATGTCCTGGGAATTTCCATGAACTACTGACCTTGGCCTATGTCCCCTCCTCTCTGGGCCTCTCCCAGTGTCCCCCCAACTTTGCCAGCTCAATCATGCAATTCACCTTTGTTCCTCCAGAGGCGGCTGGGGCGCTGGGGACAGGCAGCCTCGAAAGACACGGACACAGCAAGGGTGGCGGCCACATCGGGGGCAGGAGGTGAGGAGAGCTGGAGCTCCAGAGTGTCGCGGGCCTCCCAGAAGGGCTCGGGGGGCATCTCGTGCTCATAGAGAACATTCCCAGCATATACCTGTGGGGATAACCCATTGTTGGGATGGGAGGCAGGTCTAGCCCGTGGTGCCCAGGAGCCTCGTCACAGGCTGGTCCCAGGTGGGGCATTTGGATCTCCCTGCCAGCCCCTCAGCGTCCAGCCTCCCTTGAGGTGCTCCCTGCTGTGCATCACGTTGTCTGGAACCTGCACTCTCCCTCATCAACTCAGTGGGTCACCATAAAACAGTCCCATGACAGTGAAGAGCCCGGAGCTGCAGCCGGATGCCTTTGTCAAGCCCCAGCTCTGCCCCTGGGGCAAGTCTTCCTCTCCGTGTTTCTCTCAACAGCATATCTTTCCTCTTTTGCAATGAAATCCCTGCCTCTTTTCTCTCTGAAGACACCGCTCTTACCATCTCCTGTCTTTCTTCCCCCAGGTGAGTCATTCTCATCATTACACAACTAAGCTAACCCTCCACCTTAAAGAAAAAAACTTCTCTTGGAGTTCTCATTGTGGCTCAGTGGACTAGTATCCATGAGAACGCAGGTTTGACCCCTGGCCTCACTCAATGGGTTAAGGATCTGGCATTGCCGTGAGCTGTGGTGTAGGTTGCAGACGTGGCTCAGATCCCCAGTTGCTGTGACTGTGGTGTAGGCCCAGCAGCTACAGCTCTGATTCGACCCCTAGCCTGGGAACTTCCACAAGCAGTGAGGGTGGCCCTAAAAAGACAAAAAAAAAAAAAAAAAAAGCACACACACAAAAAAGGAAAAAACTTCTTGACTTCACTTTTTCCACCAACATTTGCTCCTTCCCCTCTTTTCCTCTTCTTTTTTTTTTTTGTCTTTCTGTCTTTCTAGGGCCGCACCTGCAGCATATGGAGGTTCCCAGGCTAGGAGTTGAATCAGAGCTACAGCCGCTGTCCTACACCACAGCCACAGCAATGTGGGACCCAAGCCACATCTGCGACCTACCCCACAGCTCACGGCAACACCAGATCCTTAACCCACTGAGCGAGGCCAGTGATCAAACCCTCAACCTCATGGTTCCTCGTTAACCACTGAGCCAGGACGGGAACTCCCTTCTTCTTTTTTGGCTGAATTTGAGGCATGCAAAAGTTCCTGGGCCAGAGGTCAAGTTCCCACCATTGCAGGGACCAGAGCCCCAGTAGTGACAATGCTGGATCCTTAACCTACTAAGCCACCAGGGAACTCCTTTTTTTTTTTGCTCTTCTTTGCAGCAGAGTCCAAAAAGAATAGTCTACACTCTTTCGCATGCCATTCTGAGTGCACTCCACCCAGGCTTCCGCTCCTATGGCTGCCAAGGGCACAATGGCCTCTGGGTTGCTGGACCCAGTGGTCTGTTCCCAGGCCTCCTTTCACTCATCCGCTCAGCAGCATTCTACCCAATCGAGCGTTCCTTCCTTGAGCGCACCTGGTGACTTCCAAGAGGTTCTGCTCTCTTAGTCTCCCTCCGACCTCACTAGTTGCCTTTTCACAGACTCTTGCTGGTCCTGCCCCTTCTCCTCAATGTCTGTGGCTTGGCCTTGAGACTCTAGCTACAGGCACTGCTCACGGGCTCTCAGTGGGCCTCACATCCTCCAATGCCAGCCACGAGATGACCCCTTTATTTGTATCTGCAGCCCGGCTGTGCTCTCCCAAACTCCAGGCTCATGACCACCTGCTTCTCGGGCAGCTCCGTGGGGATGTCTGAGGGACGTCTCAAACTCAGTATGTCCCAGATGACCCCTGACCTGCCCCATCGCTCCCAGGTTCCCACTGCAGAGGGCACAGCTCTGTTCTTCCAGTGGTTCAAGCCCCAAGCCCTTGAGTCACCACTGATTCCTCTCCTCCTCTCACATACCATCATTTCTGACCTGGATTATTGCCCAAACCTCCTGCATCCTGGCTTTGGCCCCTGCTCCACCCCCTCTACAGTTTGTTCTTGACACAGAAGTCAGAGTGAACTTTCATTTTATTATTATTTTTTAGGGCCGCACACGCAGCATATGGAGGCTCCCAGGCTAGGGGTCGAATCAGAACTATAGCTGCTGGCCTACACCACAGCCACAGCAATGCTGGATCTGAGCCATGTCTGCCACCTACATCACAGCTCATGGCAGTGCTGGATCCTTAACCCACTGAGAGAAGCCAGGAATCGAACCTGCCTCCTCACGGATGCTAGTCAGATTTGTTTCCACTGAGCCATGAAGGGAACTCCCAGAGTGAAGCTTTAACCATGTAAATAAGGCTATGTCACTCTCGCTCAGACAGTACAAGGGCTCATTTGGCCTCAAAGACCCCGTGTGACCCTGTTACCCGTGACCTCCCCTCCTCCCACGCCTCCCACGGCAACTCCACTCCAGCCACACCCGCTGTGCTCCAGGGCCATCTGCCTGTTAAACACTAAGGCATAGTCTCCACTTCCCTCAAGCAATCCGTTCCCTCCCCCTTCTAATCCCAACATGTCTTCTTGGCTTATCTTTTGTTTTCCCCTTTCGGGAGACACAGGGAACTATTTTCCTTCTTTCAGAAAAACAGGACTTGTGCAATAGAGAGAGGGAAACTGACTGGGATCACAGCGTGCGGGAGATTCTAGGAGCAGGGGGGTTGTGAACTGGGGAGGCTTGCCTGGTCGAGACGGGAGCAGAGCCAGTCAAAGGGACAGCTGCTCTTCAGTTGATGGCCGGAAGAGGGAACACAGGTCTTATAAGAAACTGGAAATCAGGGCTTCTGTGTGTGTGTGTGTGTGTGTGTGTGTAATCCCCCAAAGGTTATATCTTGACCACTAATTTAAAAATATTAAAGGCATGTGCAGGCCAAGTAAAACACATCTGTGGGCCAGCTGTGGCCTGCAAGGACTACCAGCTGTAACCTCTGGCCCAGGCCAATGGGTGGGTGGGGAGGAAATGGAGACCCTTAGGGGTGGGGGTGGGAAGTTGGATGTCTGGGTACAGGAGCTCCTTGTGGGTGGGGGTGACTGGCTGGGGATGAGGCAAGTCACAGGTGAGGTGGGAGGGCTTCCTGAGCTCTGGGAACCAGCAGTGTTCTTTGGTGAAAGAAATCTTGGGCCAGCAGTCTGAAGGCACAGTCCTGGTTTTGCTTCTTACTAGCCATGGACTTGGAATGAAGTCACCTGACCTCTCTCTGTGAGCCTCAGTTTCCTCATCTGTAAAGTGGGAAAAGCTGATCCCTGCCCCACCCAACTCGGAGGATGGAGGGACAGTGGCGCTGTCAGTCCTGCCTGCCCCCTTCACCCAGTCCTGCCCTCCTCCCAGCTTCCCTGGGTGGCCCTGCCAGCCAGACCCCCTAGGGGCCATTCATTCTAGAACTTGGATTGCTGGGGTGTGAGGGAAGCAGAGCAGGTCCGGGAGGGGACTTCCTCCTCCTTCCTGGGCATCCAATGACAAAGGCTCCCAGGGATTCAGGGTGCACAGCTGCTACAGCCTCCAGCCTGCTGAATATTTCATTGTGGGGAGGAGCAGAAAGGGGGCCATAGCAGAAGCTGGGAGAACAGAGAACCCAGGCCTGGGGGATGTTGATGCGGGAGGACTGAGAGACTCTTCCTGCCCTTGTTAAGGTGACTTCCTTCCCCGATGCCTGAAAGTTCCATACTGCCCTGCCCTAGGGAGAACCAGGGCTGCCCTAGAATGCTTGCACCTTTTGCACTTAGAAGGGACCTTAATTTAAGTGATGGCTGTTGGCTCCACTGGTACAGCATAGAGGGCTCTGTGATGCCAGCAGCGTATCAGTCTGACCCTTCCTGTGACTCAATTCTGGTTTTCACTGATGGCCTCTGGCGTGCAGTGGGACAGCTGTGTCCTGAAGCTGCTGTGATGGATGGATGGATGGATGGCAGCTTTGCTCCTAACTCACCTACTCAGCTGCCTTCTGCCCACTCATCTGCTTTCAGGACCCATTCTGCTTCTTGCTGCTCTTGACCTGAGCCCCAGGCTTACACCTCTGTTCACCAGCCCAGCAGCTGCCTTCATCCCAAACTCTATCCCCTTGAACCAAGCACTGCCCCCATCAGCCATTGGGGTATCTAGTGTCCCCCACGCAGCATATTATTTCCAGCTCCTAGGGTCCAACTGTAGTTTCTTCTGGAAGCCAAGCCCCAGAACATCATCCCTGTTCTGAGCCCCTATAGCTCTGACTTCCTGCATCCTTCTTTCTGCCCTGGAACACTAAGCCCCGGTGGTCCTGACTGGTTGGTGGCCCTTGGAGGGGGGCATGCAGGGGCCGGACCATGGTGAGCCCTGGGAGTGGCTGCCAACGCTGCTGGAGCTCGTACCCATGTCCACATGTGTGTCCAGAGGCAGAGTGGGCTATTCCAGGCCGGAGTCTAAGTGGTGGCTGTAGAGAGGGGTCCTTACCTCTGCCTGAGTGAAGTTCACCAGGGCCTCCCCAGCGGGGCCCCGCTGGGTGTGGAAGAGCCGGCCAAGCTGGGGACCCTGCACCACCTGGTAGAGCAGGTGGTGGGGGTCAGTGCCTGCGCTGGAACTGGCTCGCAGGCTCTGGCTGCTGAGTGGCTGGACAGAGCCTGCGAGAGGCAAAAGGGGACTGTCAGCCTTGGCTCGGGAGCCAGGGCAAGGCCTGCAATGGCTGGAGAGGCAGTATGACCCTGACGTGGTGCACCCACCTGGGCAGACGGTCAGCGTCCGGCTGCCCTCCAGCGAGAGGAGCGGCTGCTTCTGGGCCACCACCCGGAAGAAGTGTCCAGGGGAAGTGTGCTCGCCATCAGACAGGCTGAAGCGGAAGCCTCCATCCAGGGCTCCTAGGACAGGGGTGGAGTTGGGTCTCGCTGGCCCATGCCGGCGCCCACGCTCAGGGCATCCCCACCTCTCAGCACTTACCTTTGTGTGAGAACAGCACAAGCCCGCCGTCCAGCTGGGCCTGGGTGAAGCTGTGGACCTCGGTGCCCAGCTCTGTCCGCAGCAATACCCGTCCGTTGATGGGCTGCTCAAGGGTGTAGACCAGGTCCTCGGGTCCTGAGTCGTTGTCTGCACCCCTAAGGGCCTCCGTAGGGATAGGCACAGTGGCCCCTTCCCACATCTGGGGACACAAGCCTGTGAAGGTTCTGCCCTGGCCAAGCTCACCCACTTCCTTCCTCCTAGGCCCTGGGGTGGCGAGCAGGGCTCCAAGCACTGGGCTCAGGCTCTTAGCTGGCATGGAGGTGCACGCTGTCCTGGGCTTCCCTGCACAAAGCCTCAGCCTCTTCACCTTGCCCTGTTAGCCCAAGGGCCTCCATGAGAAAGCTCCCTGCTCCCCACCTACCCGAGTCCTGCTTGTCTCTAAGGTGAACTCATGGAAATTTACCTCTAGAGAGCCCTTTACCATGACCCGGAGTGCTGCTTAATGTGGCTCACTGGCAGGGCAGGGGTCTCTCTTCAGACCCTCCATGGTGAGTCTGCCACACTATGGGAATGGTGGTTTATTTGTTTGTTTGTTTTTTGGCTTTTTAGGGCTGCATCCTTGGCATATGGAAGTTCCTAGGCTAAGGGTCTAATAAGAGTGGCAGTTGCTGGCCCACGCCACAGCCACAGTAACACCAGATCCGAGTAGCACCTGCACCACAGCTCACAGCAAAGCCAGATCCTTAACCCACTGAGTGAGGCCAGGGATCGAACTTGTGTCCTCATGGATACTAGTCAGGTTCATTACCGCCACGCCACAACAGGAATTCCTGGGCATGGTGATTTTGGTCTGCCCAGGATATTTATTTATTTATTTATTTATTCATATAGTCTTTTTGTCTTTTTAGGGCCACACTCACGGCCCATGGAGGTTCCCAGGCTAGGGGTGTAATCGGAGCTATAGCTGCCTGCGTACACCACAGCCAGAGCAACGCAGGATCTGAGCCACGTCTATGACCTACACCACAGCTCACGGCAATGCTGGATCCTTAACCCACTGAGCAAGGCCAGGGATTGAACCTGAAACCTCATGGTTCCTAGTCGGATTCATTTCCGCTGCACCACGATGGGAACTCCTGCCCAGGATATTTAGAAGTGGGCTCCCCTTCCATACGAGGGAGGGTATGGGAGGCTTGGTAAACTGGAGCAATACTGGGAGGGATGGAGCCCAGTGTTTCCAGTGCAATCACAGGCCCCAGGCAGGTGGGTGAGGACATGCTGGGTGCAGGCAGCCTCTCCCTGTGCTCAGAGGGAAGGGGAGCACTTCCTCCCCAAGGCCTCCCACCAGCTAGCAGGGCAGGATCCTGCTCCCAGGGCCCTGTTACATGTCCTGCTGGGTCAGCAACTTATGGGCAGTATTGGGGAGGGGTTTCTATCCCTGGAAAACTGAGCCCTCTGGGATTCCTTCCCCCAGTCCAAGGCAGACCTCTGCCGGAACACTGGAAGGAGGGCCACCAAGTACAGAGGCTGAGCGTCAGTGCGGGGTTCCCGGCACAAACACAGTGGGCAGCGCCATCTTGTGGCTGAAATGCCACACAGCACCATCTGACTGTGGTCCCAGGGCAGCCCTTAGCTGTACCTTATCCTCTGCTGGCCTCTCCACCAGGCACATCCTATACCAGCAAAGATTCCCAGTGCCCCATGTCACAGACAGCCCATTAGCCCTCTTTTGAAACCTTCCATGGCTGCTTCTGACCCAGAGTTCATACCATAGAAGTCAGCATCCAAGGCCCTGCCATTCGCTATCCTGCTGTGCGGCCTCGGTCAAGCCACACTCTTTCAGTTCCACCAGTAACTTCCTTTGTGACCCCTGGAGAAGTTATGTTACCTGTCTTGGCCTCAACCTCCACTTCTGATGGATGGGGGCACCACTACTCTGCAGTAGTGTAAGAGGCAGCGAGCTGGGGAGCCAAGATGTGGCCATGATTTGCTGCAGGTGGAAGTGGGGAGCAGTTGGAGTCCACCCTCAAGGGTTTTTTTTGTTTTTATCTTTTTGTCTTTTTGGGGCTGAACCCACGGCATATGGAGATTCCCAGGCTGGAGGTAGAATCAGAGCTGTAGCTGCCAGCCTACGTCACAGCCACAGCAATGTGGGATCTGAGCTGTGTCTGCCACCTGCATCACAGCTCACGGCAATGCTGGAACCTTAACCCTCTGAGTGAGGCCAGAGATTGAACCCGCAACCTCATGGAAACTAGACGGGTTCATTTCCACTGAGCCAGGATGGGAACTCTTACCTTTAAGGGTTTGAAAGAATTTTCTTCAGGAGTTTTTTTGTTTTTTGTTTTTTTTTGTCTTTTTGCCTTTTCTGGGGCTGCTCCCGTGGCATATGGAGGTTACCAGGCTAGGGGTCTTAATTGGAGCTGTAGCTGCCAGCCTATGCCAGAGCCACAGCAATGTGGGATCTGAGCCGCATCTGTGACCTACACCACAGCTCAAGGCAACACTGGATCCTTAACCTGCTGAGCGAGGCCAGGGACCAAACCCGCAACCTCGTGGTTCCTAGTCGGATTCATTAACCACTGCACCATGACGGGAACTCCGAGGAGATCTGGTCTTGAGCCACTGCAAAAGCTTCCTGCTAAAGGTGAGTCCAGGGAAGACAGGGCCAAGCATGCCCATGCACAAGGCTGTCTACTGCACTTAGAAGTGTCCAATAAGAAAGCCTTAACTTGTGTTCTATTTTCAGTGCAATAGCTCTTCTCGCTTCCCGATAACCTAGTGAGGCATGTGGCAGTGTCCTCATTTTACAGAAGAGGAACCTGAGGCTCAGAGAGGGGGAGCTATGTGCTGGGTCTCTCTCTGGGAGGGGAGGCGGGAGGTGGTTCTAGAATGCTCTCACCTGCAGGCCTGTGTTTGTGGTGAGGACAGGGGGTTGGTCGTTGACAGGCAGGATGGTGATGGTGAAGGCCACGGGATGGCTCTGGCGGTCTATCTCCGAAGCATTAGCCACTAAGATGAAGCTGTCTGCCAGCGTCTCGCTCCCGTCATGCACATAGTGGATCAGCTGCTGTTCTACCTGCGGGCAGGTCCAGGGCTGGAGGTCAGGCCCCAGCAGGCCTGACTCCTGGTGGGTCTCAGACCCAGCACCCTTCATGCCCTGCCTTTGGGTGCAGGAGGAGATTGACTCCTTCAGGGCTTTTCAGTTTCTGCAGGTGGAAATGGGGACGGCCATTCCTCCCAGAGTGAAGGAATGAAGGAGTGAGGGAACCGGGACATTCATCTCTCCCTGCCAGTGATGAGATAAGGTATCTAAAGAGGATGTGCTCTAAAGATGTGGGCTCCTGCCTCCCAAGCCGCACCCTGGGTCTCTATGACAGCCGTACCTCTCTCCAGGAGAAGGTGCTGAGGGCTCCATCTGGAGGTCCTTCCACTCGGCGCAGGGCCCCGTGCCGGGGTGGCTCCAGCACCTGCAGGTCGAGGCCCAGCAGCGTGGGGAAGTAGGGCCCCTTGATGCGGAGCAGTGGAGGGGCCAGGGTGCGGGTGCCGCCCTCAGGGACGCTGAAGTTCTGCGCCTCCAGTGGGATGGCAGCAGGCAGCACCTCCAGCTCCATGCGGATGCCCTGGAGGGGCGCACCCAGGCCTGAGGACACATCCAGGGAGAAGGCATCGCTCCAGGCCTCAGGGTGGGAGTGTAGGTACAGGACCCTACCCGCGTCCACTGCTTCCTGAGAGAAGCTGTGTACGGGGTCCAGGCTGGGCGGCTCGGCGGCTGTGGTGCCGTGGGACAACATCACCAGGTAGCCGGCACTCGGTGGGGTCCTCACTGAGAACATGATGTCTGTTGGTGGCACTGCCTCCTGGGCTGCCTGGTTAACAGAGGGGCCACAGAGGGAGGCTGTTGAGGCCTTTGATTCACACTCTCAGAGATGTGCACAGTCCCATATTCTCAGATTCAGTGGTATGGACCTACAGTCTCACCACACACAAAAGTGCAAATGTGTGGACAGAGACACACACGTTATGTCCCACGTAGCTGCAGGACACAGGCACGCAGACTACCCCTGCTATGCTATTGCCACCCTCTGCCACCCGAGGGCGCCCTATCATTCTCAGTGACACGGATGCCTAACTATAGGCCCTATGGAGCTTGCAGATCGTAGTCCAGCCCAAGGGCCAGGAAGGAAGGTGCTCCCTCATCCAATAGTCCAGCCACAAAAGGCTAATTCTCCATCCCTAAAGTCACATTCCTGATTCCGTCCCTCTGCCTGGAATCCCGTCCCCCTGTTCTCTGCTGGTAAACCCCAGACTTCAAAGCCTGGCTCAAATGCTGCCTTCTCCCAAGTGAAGACTTCCTGACATCGGACATATTTAGTCAGAGTCTGCCCCAAAGTCCAGACAGCTGGAACCACAGAGGCTCAGAAGTTGGCAGTGTAGGAGAATAAGGCCCGGAGAGGGCAAACAGCTGGTGTGAGGTCACACAGAAAGGCAATGATCCTGCTGGACAGCCTGTGGTTGCTCTCTGAGGTTCCTTGGTGGTCAGAAGCCTGCTCCAGACCCCGAGGCCTGGTGTGAGGTTTGGGAAGAGAGCTGAGGACATGGGAGCTGGGAGGGCAGCCAAGACTGTCTCCAAAGCCTACTGTCCTCAAAGTTTGTACTCATAAACACCTTCCGGAGAACTTATCATTATTCAAATACAGATTCTCAGGCTCCACATCAGAGATTCTGTGGTTTGGCTGGGGCCCAGGAATCTGCCTGGTTGGCCACAGCATGGACACATGGGCACATGACACGTGGAAGCACACACAACCCATAGGCAGCCTTATGTGCAATAAACTCCCCAGAAACCCTCAGGCACACAACAGGAACATGTACAGGAGCATACCCAAGGCATGTGCACACCCCTGGCCCAGAAGCCACCACAGGCACGTCCCAAACCATCCAAGCATGCATGGCATGAAGGCTGGAGGGAAGGGCCCTCTTTACCTGGCCATACCCCTGCCCTCGGCCCCCAGCCTTTTACCTCCAGCTGGTCCCTTCTGATCTCAGCCGCCTCCCCCTGGAAGACATAGATCTTCTTATGCTGCACCAGCTGCAGTGGGGCCAGTGGCCCCTCTAGGGCAATGGTCACTTGAAGGGTGGCATCCGTGTGCACAGGCCCTGCCTCCACAGAGAAGGTCAGGGTATCACGGGGGCTGAGGCTGCCGTTGTGGCTGTAGAGAATGGCCCCATCCAGCAGGTCCTGCTGGGAGAAGCTTGTGGCTGGCTGGCCGGCCCGGAGCAGCTGCCCCCAGTGTGGGCCGGCTGTGACACGGTAGTGGACCTCGTCCCCACTGCGGATATCTAGGTTGGTGTCCAGGTGGAGCACGGCAGTGTCGATGGTGCCCTGGCCTCCTTGAGGGACCACAAGGCTGGAGCCATTGGTCACACGGAGGTAGGGCTCTGAGGCCTGAACTTCCAGCAGCGCGGTGGCCTGGTGCTGCCCGTCGGACACCTGCAGCTGGATCCAGCCGCGGTCGGCCCCCGAGTGCACAAACAGGACCCGCCTCTTCCTGAGGTCCTCCTGGGTGAAGCGGTAGATGGGCCGCGTGGGCTCATCCACAGCCACAATGCTGCCGAAGAGGAGGTCCTTGCGGGTCAGCACCAGCTGAGTGTCAGCAAAGCCGGAGTCGGCATCGCTGAAGGCCACGTCGTCTGTAGTCAGCAGCCGCCGCCCACCGCGGGCCACGTGGAAGACGCGGCTGATGGTCTGCACAGGGGCGTGGTCGTTCACGGGCTGGATGGCCACGCGGAAGACACCCCGTACCTCCTCCCAGGCCATGCCACCACTGCCCTCGCCCTGGCGGGTAGCCACAAACGGGATGTCATCTTCTGTGGTCTCAGAGCCATCATGCTGGTAGACCAGCCGGCCGTGAAGCAGGTCCTCGTTGGTGAAGGACGTCACCGTAGTGACCTTATCCTCTGCCCCCCGCCACGCCAACCTCCCATGACGGGGCCGCTCCATGACCTCATAGAGGTAGCTGGCACTGTTGAGGCTCTTGACAAAGAGGTGGTCAGCAGAGAGGACGCCCTTGCCGCCCTCGGGCACTGAGAGAAGGACGTTGGTGAGGACAGGGGCGTCTGGATCCCCACTGATGTGGATGGGGAAGGTGTAGAGTGGGGAGAAGTGTGGCGGGGCGGTGACCCGAAAACGGAAGGCGTCCTCGACTGCCTCTGAGGCACGTGCTGTGGCCCCATAGGTCACCCGGCCGGCCTGCAGGTCATCCTGGGTGAAGCCCTGACCGTCTGACAGTCGAGTGCCCTGTAGCCGAAGATTACCCTTCTTGGGGGCCTGAACCACCTCATAGTGGAAGGTGGTGGGGTTTGGGCCTGCCTCCTCCAGGGTGGCTTCCAGGTGGGCTGTGGTGAGGGCCTTCTGCCGGGTGTTCTGGGTGTCTAGAGGTTCCAGTCGCAGCAGCCATACCGTGGCTCTCTGGACCGTCACTGGGAAGGAGAGATTGCTCAGGGTCTCTGGGCCCACCTGCACCTCCAGGGCCACACTCTCCACAGTGTCCTCGGTGCGGTGCTGTGGGTCAGTGCTCAGGTACCGCACGCGGCCCTGCTCCACGTCCCGCTGGTGGAATGCTTGTGTGGGCCGCCACTCAGCGCCTTCTGCCCCGCCTGCCCCCTGCTTTTGCAGCTCCCCAAACTGCAGGGGGCTGGTGACCCGGAACAGCACGCTCACATCCTGCCCCACGGCATTGGTCTCCACCGACAGGTTGGCAGGCGAGACAGGTGCAGCGGAGCCCTGGGCCAGGCGCAGCCCCGTGTTGTGGCGGACCTGAATGGCGGGCCGGACCGCCACCACCTTCAGCATGGCTGGGGGGCTGGCCTGCAGCCCATCGCTCACCCGGAACGTCAGGTCCTGGGCGGGCCCGCCTCGATGGACGTAGACTAGGCTGCCTGCCTCCAGCTCGCGGCAGGAGAACTCGGTGGCTGGCTCCCCAGGCTGGTCTCGGCGCTCCACGGGGAGGCCGGCGGGGGCCCCAAGGAGCTGGAAGGTGAGGCCCTCGCAGGCGGAGTCTGGATCGTAGGCCTGGAAGATCTCCGGGCCCAGCGGCTTCTGAGTGTTTTCCAGGATCACCATGAGGCTGCCGTGCGGGAAGATGACACGGGGCGGGTCGTTGACAGGGTTTATTTGAATGGGCAGGATGTACGTCTGACCCCTCCGAAGGCAGGAGGGCACGGGCCCCCGAGTTGTCACGGACACCTCCAGCACCAGCTGGTCGGATGTGTCCTCGGAGCCGTCGTGGACGTAGCGGGCCTTGCGGTTCACCACGTCCAGGAGGGTGAACATTTTCCGCGCCTGGGCGCCCGGGATATCCAGCTCTAGCTCGCCGTGGCGGGCCCCGCGGCTCACGCTGAACAGCACCTGGGATTTGCGCAGCTCGGCCTCGCTCAGGTCCAGTGTGGGCTGCACGTGCCGCCACTCCAGCCAGGCTGTGCCGCCCTCGGCCACCACCAGTGGGCTGGTGGTCAGCAGCTGGGTGAAATTGGCAAAGATAGGAGGCAGCCCCGGTTCTGGCACGCAGGGCTCAGGCAGCTCCATGGCTGGCCAAGCCTCGGGTGCCAGGGTGGAGAGAGCTTCGTAGGGACCATAGGCGTCCTCCTCATACTCGTCCTCCTCGAGCCGGCAGCCGGCTGCCATGCTGCGAGTCAGCAAGGCGTCCCGGAGCCCCCACCTCTGGCCATTGACACTGAGATCCTCCAAGCAGCCCAGCAGGGAGACATTGACAGCCAGGCCCAGGCGGTGTTCCTGGAGAGGGCGAGAGGCCTCTGCATCCAGCCCCCCAAGGAGGAGACTGCCGCGTGGCTCCAGGGAGCTGAGGACCCCGCGGTTGGAAGTACGTGTTGGGTACTGATCCACGGAGATTTCCAGCCGGTGAGCATCCACGTGGATACTGACCTCATGGGGCTGCCCATCGGCCACGGGCACGCTGTTGTGGAGCAGTACGGTGCCCTGGCCCTTCTCCACCACTGCCCGCAGGTGGCCCTCGAATATGTCCACGTAGATGAAGTCCCCATGCCGGCCCCCTGCCTGGAAGGCCAGGGGTGCCTGCCGGCTCCGTGTGGTGAGGGTAAACTCCAGGATGCCTTCATCCTGAGTGCCCCAGGCAGGGAAGGCAGCCAGTGAGTGGGGCCCAGAGAAGCCCAGGGCCACATCATCACCGGCAGAAAACTCCTCGGCACAGCCCTCAGGCACGTCTGGGGTCAGTGGCCGGAGGAGGCTGCGGCCGTTGAGGGTGGCTGTGTGGAGGCACCCCCGCAGGGGTCGGCTGGCTCCCCTCAGGTAGGGAAGGTCGAGGCTCCCAGTGCCCCCCAGGAAGAGCCCATAGGGGACCTCCAGGGGTCCCCCCTGGACTAGGGCTGAGGCGTTCAGGAACCCATCGACTGACAACGAGGCCCAGCTGTCTGACACAGTCAGCCCCACGGTGTGGGGGACAGAGTCACTCAGCAGCATCTCTGCCAGGGTCTGCAGCCTTACTTCTTCCCGGCCCAGGATAAGTCTGACCTGGGGAGAGATGGGGGATAGGGGGTGGGGTAAGCACATTGAGTCCATCACTTCTGTGGTAAAAGCAGAGCTGGTCTTCCACATGTGGGGTCCCCAGAGCAGAAGGCCTAGGACAAGGGCTCCTCATGCTACCCCTCTCCCTTTCCTGCCACCTGTTTCCTCACTCACCAGAGTGATCTCTGTGCCAGGCCTGGATGGGCTCAGGGGATCCCAATGTGAATCAGATGTGGTCCCTTCCCACAAAGAACTGTCATGCAGCAAAATGCTTTCCTAGAGAGTCAACCTAAATTCTTTTATTCTTCCTCTCTTTTCTGGGATGACAGGTGCCAGGTGCAGACGATTCCACCCCTGGAATAATGGACACCTGGGAATCCCCTGATGAGTCCCCTGAAGTAGAGCAAAAACACCTTGGGGCCACTGAGGCAGCCAGGCTCACTGCTCAGGGATGGGAGCCCAATGAGATGCTCTGTATTTTTCAGGTTAGTAAAGAAAATCTCTTGACCTAGAGTGAGGGGAGATCCCTGGGGAGAGAAGAGGGACATGGCTCTGTCTCCAAAACTGGCTCTGGTGAGCTGCTCCCACACTGAGATAGTAGAATGGGTGGTGGCAGAATATGGGAACTGAAAGAGCAGTGCACTGAGAACTTATGGCCTTGGGGGTCCAGGTTTGGAGCCATTTCTGGGGGTGTGGCATCAATATACCTGGTAGAGAGGAAGAGCATCAGTGCTCTGCTGTACCAGGCCGTGTTCAACAGTGACACTTTGTGGCAATGAGGAGCAATGACAGCAGCAGATGGACTGATGGATGACCAGGCCATAGACCTCTCCCCACTGGGGTGTGGAAGCAGACCCTCCAATTTGGCTTAAGACATTAGGTTCTCAAACTCTTCATGGCTAGGGGAACGTCTCAAGAGACAATCAAAAGAATCCTTGCTAATAATGCTTGTGGAGATTTGAAGGATGAAAGAGAAAAATGAGGAAGCTGTGGCAGTACTGGTTGTTTCATCACCAACAGACCATGGTGATACAGGGTGATTGATGCTATGCCAGAGGGGTGCACAGGGGTGCTGGAACCCAGGAGAGGGGACCCAGCCCATGTGGGGAAGGGACACCCATGCTGAGACTTCAAGGAGAGGCTGGAGTTAAGCTGGTGCAGGGAACGAGTGAGGCATGCCCCAGGCAGAGGGTGTGTAGTGAGCAAAGACCTGGCAGCAAGAGACCACGAGACGGCAGGGAACTGAAAGCAGTTGGTGTGGTCATAACACAAAGGGCTGGCTAGGGATTGTGGTGAGAAGTGCAACTAGGAAGAGGGGGTGCCGAGCCAGTTCATGGGCGAGTCACACCTCCTGGGATGCTGCTGTCCATCTCACAGTGGGCAACTTGGGACCTCACGGTGAAAGTGACTTGCACAAGGTCACACAGCTGGTTGTGGGCCACTCAAAACTAGTAAAGGAGTCCAGCGGGGAGAGGTCACTGACCTGCAGGCGACCCGAGTAGAGTTGCAGGAGGAGGTGGTCCGCCGGGCCTGCCGCCAGGAGAAGAAGGGCTTCGGGCTGAGACGTGGAAAACTCCAGCTGTAGGTCAATGTCAGCCAGCGCCGTGGCCAGAGGCACCTCCAGGTGGTTCTCTCCAAAGAAGGAGGCTGTATGACAGAGAGAGCTGTGGTCAAGCTCAGCTCCTTGCCTGGAGGAGAGGTGCTGCAGGGTAGGCAGGTGGGCTGCAGGCCTATGTGGCACTGTCCTGTGGCCTCAGCTGCATCCAGTACCTGCTTGGTCCTGGCATGAGAAGGCTCAGCCTCCCCTTGCATCCATCCCAGACCCTGGCTCTGAAAGAGGCCAGACCCAGCAATGTCAAGCATCTCAGGTCTCTTCCTCAGAGGTTTCTGGGATCAGAGGCCTCAGAAAGCTCTGGCTCTCTTCCTCTGGGGCCCAGAGGAATCTCCCTCCTGGGTCTGCTTCCTCCCTGGCTCAAAAGGAAACCATCACTGGCCTGATGCTCCCAACCTCCAGGAGTGAAGTTCTAGGAGTACCGCCTCTACCCAAACTGATCCCTGCTCAAATTCCTTCTCCCATAAGGTTTGGCTCCTGGGCAACACTTTCCACATCATGCCCCGTGAATTGGCTGGGGCCATGGCTGGGCTCTGGTGGTGGTGCTAATAAGCCAGGTAACCCGCCCATCCCTGCTTCTCTCTTGGCCATGCTTCCAATTGCCCTTAGAGGTGGGGGTGGCACATTTTGGCTTGAGTCCACCGAGGAGAAAAGCCTCCGAGGCCAGATGGAGACCATGTTCTGTGCTGGGCCCCAAATGGGCCAAAACTTCCTCCATCACCCATATTGCTCCCTGCTGCTTAGCTATTAGTGGTCCCTGGTGAGAGGTTGGATCTGGCCCCATTATTTCCACCATGGCCAGGAACCCAGGGATGACAGCAGCTGAGTTCTCCAAGCCTGGGTCTGAGGCTGAAAACAAGGCCTGGGAGGAGTTCCCTGGTGGCCTAGTGGATTAAAGATACACTGTGATGGGTTTTTGATCCCTGGTCTGAGAATTTCCACATGCTGCTGGTGCAGCCAAAACCACCCCCCCAAAAAACAAAAAACAAAAGGCCTGGAGGGACTGGGGGCCTGATGGGGAGGCCAGAAGGCCCCTTAAGGCAGGAGGTCATATTTGGGGTTTCCCAGCATTAGTGGTCACCGTGTATGGTCCGCCCCCCTCCTTTTGTCTTTTTGTCTTTTCCAGGGCCACACCTGCAGCTTATGGAGGTTCTCAGGCAAGGGGTCTAATCAGAGCTATAGCCACTGGCCTATGCCAGAGCCACAGCAATGCCAGATCTGAGCCACCTCTGCAATCTACACCACAGCTCAAGGCAACACTGGATCCTTAACCCACTGAGTGAGGCCAGGGATCAAACCCTTAACCTCACGGTTCCTAGTCAGATTTGTTAACCACTGAGCCATTATGGGAACTCCAGGCCCCTTTTGTCTCACACTGGGACATCTCCTTTTTCAAGCTGTCCCCCCTCTCCAGTTTCCCCAAATTAGCCTCCCTTGACCTCCAACCTGCTGCCACAATTTCTAGTTCATCCCTTTTGTGGAGATTAGTGCCAAATATAATTTTTGACTCTACTCCCTTGACGTCTGGGACTAGGGTGGTGGTGGGGGGGGGCAGGCATGGGTTAAAAAGATGATTCATCTCCCTTAGGCTTCTCTTAAATCCCATGAGAATGAGTAAAGGCTGATGGTCTTGATAAGGGATCATCTGGCACTAGCCATATACATGCTGGTCCTCGGGGCAGCCTGAGGCAGCTGACCGGCATCTGAGGAAGTAGCAGCAGCCACTGGAGGTGTCCCAGACTTGTACGCCCTAAGGACACAATGCAGCCCGGAGGGATGGAGGGATGTCCGGAAGACAATGCTCTTCCCCTCGGGCTGAGCCGGAACCCCTTCTACTTAGCTCCTCTTGCCGGCACTTGCTGGCAACACCAGAGCCTTGCCTGGGAAGTGAAAGGAATCAAAGGAGAATGGCAAAACCATCCAGGCAGACACAGCCTAGCAGGCCCAGCACACCTTGGTGCCGTGAGGGGCAGACCAGGGAACTGGCAGCTGGCAGGCGCCTACAGGGATGCCTTGCCTGCAAGGTCATTGATTCTTTTTATTTCTTTTTTTTTTTCCTCCCCTTTTAAGGGCCACACCCATGGCACATGGAAGTTCCCAGGCTAGGGGTCCCAATAGAGCTGCAGCTGCCAGCCTACACCATAGCCACAGCAATGTGGGATCCAGGCTGTGTCTGTGACCTACACTGCAGCTCACAGCACCACTGGATCCCTGACCCACTGAGCAAGGCCAGGGATTGAACGCACCTCCTCATGGATATTAGTTGGATTCGTTTCTGCTGCGCTACAATAGGAACTCCAAAGTCATTGATTCTTGAGAACAAAACGGAGCACCCTAAACCGAGGGAAGCCACAGTGCAAAGAGTGGGGGCAGATGGCCCCTGCAGGACGGAGCCACCACCATGGCTTAGAGCAACAGGCAAAAGCTGATTGTTACATTTGCAGGAATTTTACAAGCCCGGTGATGTTGCCCAATGAGAATAGTTATACCACGGAAAGTGGCAAACACTACAAATCAGGGTCCCTCTCTCCCACAGAGGGTGTTGCTAAACGTTTACCTGCTTACCACACACTGGTTGGGGGCCCCTCTGCTTCTTTTGTGACAGGTGGATGTCAACCTGCCAGGGCATGGTCAAGCTCGGGACCAGGCAGGAACTGGAGTAGCTGGCTGGATCTAACCACCGAACCACCTGCCTCCAGCGCCCTCCCAGCAGGGAGAGTAGCAGCCTGTCTGGCCTGGTTCTCCAGGCCAGAGTCGGGGGAGGGGGGCAACAGGAAGCAGAGGTACTTTCCAGAGAGCTGGGGTCTGAATGGGCCCATTGAGGGGCCGGGCCCTGCTGTTTCCTGTGAGGTAAGGCGGGAAAGGGCTCACACAAGCTGCCTTGTGCTGCTGGGAGTGAACAGGCCCAGCAGCCCCCTTGCCCCAACGGAGGCCTCTGAGGCCTTGCTGGCCACGGTTTTGGAAACTCTGACAGCGCCGCTCCTCCCATCTCTTGGTCTCCTTCTGCTGCCTCTCTTACTGTCTCTGATGGGCTGCAGTTGTAAGAACCCAGAATCCCTGTCCTCGGCTGCTTGGGGGGAGTTGCAGTTGGAGAGGGGCTTTGAATGGAGAAGGAATGCAGGATAAAGAAGTAATGAGCTGGGAGTCAATCCCAGAGGGCTTCCTGAGGGAGGTGAGGGGTTTGTTTGCTTGCTTGCTTGGGCCTCATGTGTGGCACATGGAAGTTCCCAGGTTAGGGGTCTAATCGGAGCTCCAGCTGCTGGCCTACACCACAGCCACAGCAACTTGGGATCCGAGCCGTGTCTGCAACCTATACCACAGCTCATGGCAATGCCAGATCTTTAGCCCACTGAGCGAGGCCAGGGATTGAACCCGCACCCTCATGGATACTAGTTGGATTCATTTCCACTGCGCCACAATGGGAACTCCCGAGGATGTTCAGAGGAGTAGAGAGAGGGAAGTGGGTGGTCTCAGAGGGACTGGCAGGCATAGACAGGTTCTGGAGATGCTGAAGACAGAGGAGTAGAGAGAAAAGCTGCGTGGGCAACACCAGGTTCAGCAGGCTAATGGGGTGCTGGGGTGGTGGGGGAAGGGAGGTGGCACCATTACTGCCTTGAGACCTGTCTTTGACTCTCCTAGGTGAAGAGGACCTAAAATTCATCAAAACATCGGTTGAGGACAGCAGCGGTGATGTGGGCTGCCCTCTGGGCCAGAAAAAGGGGTCCAAGTCAGGACTCAGTGTTGCCATTCCATAAAATGGGCATTCTTTCCTCTTCCTTTCTGTGAGGATTAGTCCTATTTCTGTTCTGGCGTCTGCTCTCAAATGTGAGTTTGCAGAGGGAAATGGTAATGGCTGCTTGGGTGGCTCCAAGCCTTTGGCACGGGGGTGCAGGGTGTCCTAAGGGGTATGGGGGACAAGTAGGAGGGGCAGGAAGAGTGCCGCAGCTATGGGCTTCTCTGTCTGGAAGAAGGTACCTATGTGAGCATCCAGGGCTGCATAGATGTGTACTTGCACGTGTGTGCAGGCGTGTGGGTGGCTGCTGGGAGTGTATTTTGGGTTTGCGTAAGGCTGTGTGTTTATGCATGTGTGCGCGTGTGGGCTGGGAGCTGCCAGGACAGAGCAGTGATTGTGCCCAGGCCTGTCCTGCCCCTCGGTGCCTGCCCGCCGTGACTTGGCTGCGGCCGGCTCCATGAAAGGGGCAGTGTGTTCCTGGAGGGCTGCCGCCCCCCCCCCCCCCCCCCCCCCGCCCAGCACCCATCCATCCGAGAGGTTTGCTGAAGGTGGAGAATCCCACAGCTTCCCACCCTTCCTGCCCATGAACAGGGCGCTGCTGTCTGGGCCCCGGGCGGGTGCTTCCATCTCTCTTCCCGAGAGAGGGCTTGGGGCACAGAAAAGAGTCTGTCCTTTCCCGCCAAGCCCCTTCTCACACAGAAAGATGACACCTCCGCCAAGGTCCCCCAACAAGCTACCCTCTGGCACAGCATGGGCAGTGCTGGCATCTCCTGGCTCCTGGGGCACTCCTAGGATGTTTATGAATGGGAACTTGGTCCCTGTCCCTGGGAGACCCCAAACTTGAGGCTTACTTCCACCATGACGCTCCACCCTCTGCCTGCCTGTCAGCAGGCGTTGGCCTTCCTGTCTCTCTCAGGCTGGCCTGGGGGGTCTCAAGAATGGGTGCCTTTTCCAGTCTGGGGGCTGCTGCAGACCATGCTCCTTCTGGGTCCTCAGGACCCCTGGGGTTAGCCAGACTGTCTCTCTCCCTGTCTCTGTCCCACGTCTCCGTTGTCCCTGCCTCTGCTTTTCTTCTTCTCCCCCATCTTGGTCTTTGGTCCTTTCCTCCCTCTGTCCTGTCCCAGCTGTAACTGTGAGCATCGCCCTTGCCCCAGGACAGTCCAGAGAGCCAGGCCTGCCTGCTCGACCCTGGGGCCCCCACTCCTTGGTGATGGGAGTTCTCCGTGGCCCTTCCCTGCAGTAGGGTACTGCTGGTTTCCACTTATCAGACAAACTGAGGCTCTGGTGGAGAAGCAATTTGACAGAGAGAAGCAGAAAGCCTGCAGCTCCTGTCCCTACCACCTGTCTGAGCCCCGGGCTGCCTGAGCACCCCCATCCCACCTCACCCCCTGGCAATCAATTTCTGTGTGCCCCCCTCCCACCACATTCCTGGTTGCCTGGGGGCAGCTGGGCGGCCCCACAGCCGGCATGCGTCATGGGCAGCAGCAGCATTCCTGGGTGTCTGCCGCCGCCTGACTTTATAAGGGAGAAAGTTTGGGACCTCAGAGCTGCTGGGTAGGATAGCCTGGCCCTACAAGCAGGGTGGGTGGTGGGAGACCTGGACATGCAGATGTGTGTGTGGGATACACCCAGGGGTATTGAGATGGAGCAGGAGCTGAGAGATGGATGGGGAGAGAAGTGGGAACCCATATTCATTCATCCGTCCATCCGTCCATCTACCCATCCACTCACAAATATAAGGGAGAACTAACCTGGGAGACACAGGAAGCCTGAGAAAGGTATTAAAACTGAGAATGAGAAATAAAGACCCCCCTCCTCCACAAAGACTGAACTCAGGGATCCAAACGGAGCCCTTAGGAAGGAGATGGAGGAGGAAAAACCAAGAGACACAGAGAAGGCAGGATGTTGGCAGTGAGCCTGCTGCTGTGGACAGAGCAAGGAGGGGGAGGAGGGGGGCACCCGCCAACCAGCTGGGGAGGGAGGGGGTCCCACTCTGGGGCAAGGCTGGGCTTCTCCACCATAGCCTCTTGGGGTTTGGCACCAGGGGTACAGATCCTGGGAAGGCAGCAGTAAGGCTGGGAGAGTCCCCCTGGGAGAGTCCCCCTGAGAGAGTCTGCAGGGTGGGGAGCTCTGGGAGAGCCGGGATGAAGGCCTCTCTGTCTCCCTTCAAGGGTGTGTGTGTGTGTGGCCCACCTGGGGCTGAATGCTGGCCCTGTGTGTGTGTGTGGGGATGGGCCCTGTGCTCTGCCCCAGTCAGAGTCTTCTAGACCTCAGGCCTGATCCCCTCCCTTGTGCCTCCAAGGACTTGCTTTGTCCTTACCAGCACTCTGCCCCAAGCCGGGGCAGTTCCAAGGAGGCTGGAGTCAGTGGAAAGTTCTCTCTGATGCAGAACCAGGGCTTTGGCCCCCAGGACTGGCCCAGGCTGATGCTCCCTGCACCGCTCCCTCCCACTTCAGAGCTGGGGATGCAAGTGTGCTGATAGAACTCAGCCCCACAGAGCCTGCAGACCCCTGCTCAGCCTCAGTGGGCTGCAGGTGGCCTGAGTGTGCAGGGGTGCATGTCAATGCCACGCCTCACAGTGGTTGAGGTGAGTGTGGACAGACGAGAATCAGGCGCAGTAGGGCCAGTCTTGGCTCTGGGTACTGGACCTTGACTCCAAGCCATGCCTTCCTCCCTGAGCTCTTGGGCAAGGGAGATGCTGTCACCATGTCTATTCAGGTGTCTACCCCTCCTTCAGCAGGCCCCACAGACCCCCAAGGCTCAGCCCTCCCAAACTGCGATCTGACCTTCCATCAAGGCTGTTTACACTTTAGGTAACAAGGGGGAAAGTTACAGGGATGACTTTGGGTCAGATCAAAAGGACAACATAACCTGCCGTGGTGACACAGGGGTCACACAGCCAAGGCTAGATGGCTCATCACCTGCCAGGGCTGGCTGCCTAGGAGATGCTCACACACCGGCAGACCCAGAGTGCTCACTCCCCTGGCTCTCCTACCCGACTCCAGACTGGGGAGTAACCCCCAGCCATCCCAGCGGCCGCCGACCGCCGGCTCCTCTCATGCCCTGCAAGCCATGGCCATAGGAAAAACAGCATGTTAGTTCAGAGTCACGTGGGACTTAAAAAAGCAGGGTTCTGGAGTTCCCTTCGTGGCTCAGTGGAAACAAACCCAACTAGGATCCACGAGGATGTGAGTTTGATCCCTGGCCTCGCTTAGTGGGTTAAGGATCCCGTGTTGCTGTGCGTTGTGGTTTAGGTCACAGATGAAGCTCAGATCTGGCGTTGCTGTGGCAGCTGCAGCTCCAATTTGACCCCTAGCCCAGGAACTTCCATATGCTAAGAGTGTGGCCCTAAAAAAGAAAAAAAGAAAAAGAATAAAAAAAATCAGTAGGCTTCCCCCTTGAGAGACAATAGCTATCCAATACAGTGCAGGAATGTCAGGCCCTGCCTGACTATCTCCCCTTCTCAACACTGTGAAGTCCTCGCTGGGGTCAAGACGGCCCCATCCCTCCTTGCTCCTAGAACCCTTGAGCCATGAGACTCACTCTCGGGGTACTTGACCTCTTTGGCTGCTTTTCAGGTTCCCTGTGAGGCCAAGGAAGTCAGGGCCGGACAACAGATTCCTCAGCTATCAGCTGAGCCCTGACCCTAGTCACTGGCCTCAGCTACTGGTCCCCTCCCCAAGTATCCGGAGGCCACTCAGGAGGGGAAAAAACTGGGGAATACTTCCAATACGGCGGCCCCCTCTGGAAGGTGAGTACCCCAGAGAGGAAGCAGGGGACTGGGGGCAGGGTGTGTGTGTGGAGGTGCTGAGCTTGGCCCCTAGATACTGACCGGGGCAGGGCTGGGGCCCAGGGCTCCCAGCCATGTGTTCTAACCTTGGGGCCACACGGGCTCAGAGGAAGTGGGAGGGAAAATGAGGTTCTGCTGGAAGAAGCAGCCCTGAGTCCACCCAGGCTGGAGGGCTGGGGCGGGGAGGAAGTGGGGCCCTCAAAAGAGTCTTTGTGGAGGCTCCGCTGCTCCCCAGGGGTGGGGCCGCTGTGGCATGGAGCAGTTCCGAGAGGCTTTTCCTCGCCTTATAATTTTCCTCCTTTTAGGGGAGATGGGTGGATTTCTACACTCTTTTCCACATCTCCTTCCCTCTGGCTTTCTTGGCCCCAGAAGCAAAGTGGGATCCTCAGCTCAGGGGTCCCAGGCCAAGGAAGCCAGGGCGGAACAGCAGATTCCTCAGCTATCAGCTGAGTCCTGACCCTGGTCACTGGCTTCAGCTACGGGTCCTCTCCCCAAGTATCTGCAGGGGTTCTGCAGGGAAGAAACGAAGTGAAGGGCCTTCGCCTGGCATTGGGCCTGTAGCCCCGCAGCCCAGCAGGGTCATTGTCAGTAGCTCCCATTCTGCAGGTGAGGACCCCGAGGCTCAAAAATAGCAATCCTCTGTGTCAGGGCCTCAAGAGGAGCAGTGGCAGGGCTAGGATCCAAGGCCCTGCGGGGGTGGCTCCAGAGCGGGGTGCTGTGGGTGTCGGGGGTGGGGGGAATGTGTGCACACAGAAGCGGGGTGGTTGAGGTGGAGGTGGTGGGGGTTGGTTGCTGCCTGTGAATCGGAAGTGGAGCTTCTGCCGCTGGCCCCAGAGGGAGGAGGGTGTGAGAGCTGGCCCCCTGCCTGGGGAAGACTTGCTTTTTCCTTCCTTTCCTGTCCTGGGGGCTCCCTCCGTCAGGGTCAGGCGTGGAGGTGGGAGGGAGGGGGGGAGGGAGGGGAGTATCTGCTTTCCGTGGTGGTTTGGCAGCTGGCCTCGCCCATTGTGGCTGGATGGGGTCTGGTTTGGGGCTGGCCGGATCAGGGCGGGACCTTCTTCAAGGCTGGCCAGCTCAAGACGGCACGTTCCAGAAACCAGTGATAAGTGCCACCCGTGATCACTGGGGTCTTGGAGATCAGAGGAGAGGGTGGAGAGGTGGGGGCTGTGGGCTTTTCCCAGGGTGAGAAGCCATCCCCTCTTGGGCACATGCCAGAGCTGGGACGCCTGTGGCTCAGCTCCAAATCTTCCCTCCACTCTGAGATGAGAAACCGCTAAGGGCAGGGCTGCTGGGGAGGTGTCTCCGGGCTTTCCCCAGCCTGGCAGCCTGGCCTGGAGACAGTGAGTGTGTGAGCTGGGATGGGGGATAGTGGAAGCGATGACTGTGGGTTTGGACAGAGGCCTGGACCCATTTGGCCCACATCGTGCTCAGTAGGCTGTGTGTCTTGGAGAAGGCCCTGCCTTCTGTGCCTCAGTTCCCCCATCTGAAATATAGGAAAGAGGGGTGTGATGACCCCACAGACAGAAGTCCTGTATCCAGGAGACTGGGGGCAGCAGAGGCTTGGGTCAGGGATCACCCCCAACACACCCACACAACACACCTGGCCCCTTGCCAGCCCAGCAAGAAGTGGCTGGTGGACGGGTGTGGTCACCACAGTGGGTACAGCAGAGCTACCTCTGGCCTAAGAGGCCACTGGCCTGGCTAGACTGGAGGCTCTTGAGGATGGGACACCCGCCATCCAGGGCCATTCACATATACCAACAGAGAAAGTATGAGCACCTGAGGGAAGGCAAGGATCACACAGAGGGGGTATTGGCCTATAGGAGGGGTTTTCTATCAGCAGAGCTGTCTGACAGCAGACAGGAAGAGAAACAAGTTCCTGGCATTGATAATGTGCCAGCAGGAGTGTGGAGGGTAGACCGGGAAATCTCAGTGTCCTCGCTGGTGGCCTCCGTGCTAACCACGTTTGACCAGAGATCCTCAGACTCAGACCCCATTCCCACTCCCACTGCTTGGCAGGACTGACTCTTTTTTTTTGTCATCTTTTTGCCTTTTCTAGGGCTGTGCCTGAGCCATATGGAGGTTCCCAGGCTAGGGGTCTAATCAGAGCTGTAGCTGCTGGCCTACCCCACAGCCACAGCAACGCAGGATCCGAGCCACGTCTGTGACCTACAGCCGAGCCCATGGCAACGCCAGATCCTTAACCCACTGAGCGAGGCCAGGGATTGAACCCACAACCTCATGGTTCTTAGTCGGATTTTTTAACCACTGAGCCACGACAGGAACTCCATGGCCTGACTCTTCTTGGAATAATTCCTTGCCTTCCGCCCCTACCTGCTAACTAACTCTGCAGAGCCCTCCAACCCACCGAGCTGTGCCTGGCTCCTGTTGCACTCTCTCCAGCCCACCCCTTCCTCCCTGGCCTCAGGCACTGCCTCTTTGGTCTGGTACCCTCATCTCCATCTTTATTTATTTTTTTATTTATTTTTGTCTTTTTGCTATTTCTTAGGCCGCTCCCGTGGCATATGGAGATTCCCAGGCTAGGGGTCTAATCAGAGCTGTTGCTGCTGGCCTACGCCAGAGCCACAGCAACGCGGGATCTGAGCCGCGTCTGCAACCTGCACCACAGCTCACGGCAACGCCGGATCGTTAACCCATTGAGCAAGGGCAGGGATCGAACCCGCAACCTCATGGTTCCTAGTCGGATTCGTCCTGCGCCACGACGGGAACTCCCTTCATCTCCATTTTTAGCATCAACTCTCCACGGCGCTGGACCCTCCTGCCAATGCCCCCTGGATATCTATGCCAGGAACACCTATAGGAACCCCCAAACCACACTCAGTATCATCTTTCCTCCAACCTGCTCATCACCCAGTAAAGCCCCCCACCCACTGCTGGGCAGAAATCTGAAAATCGCTGAACTTCTCCTCCCTCCACCCATGTTCCATCCATTCAGCCCCTAAATTAGCCTTCAAGTTTGTCTTCCCCCTT
Organism: Phacochoerus africanus; assembly: GCF_016906955.1. Classification (NCBI taxonomy): domain Eukaryota; kingdom Metazoa; phylum Chordata; class Mammalia; order Artiodactyla; family Suidae; genus Phacochoerus; species Phacochoerus africanus. The sequence goes on along the minus strand of NC_062552.1, from coordinate 59,205,059 downwards.
GCTCCTCTGTATCGTCCCACAAGACAGATGGTCACCACCCCTTGCCTGGCGTAATCAATTTCCTGCCTCCTTTTGCTAGTAACGGCCACGGTCAACTGAAAGTTGCTTGGCATCCTCCCTTCCTTGGACACCTTCAATGGCTCCCCACTGCCCTGCCATCACGCCCCAACCCCTGGCACAGAAGCCACTGCCCTGCCAGGCTTTCCTGTTCACTCCTTCAAACATCCTGTGCGCCAGCCACACCAGGCCCTGGGCCCTTTTCCATCCACCCCTACCAGGTCCCCGCTCTGGCCTTTGCTCAGGCCAGGCCTTCTGCCCAGTGAACTCTTCTTTCCTTTTCGCCTGGGAAACGCCCTCATGCTCCCTCAGGAACGAAGGCCTCCTCCTGCCCATAGCTCCTTCTCCACATCTGGGGTGCAAAGAAACTCAGCCATGGCTTGGGGAGTTGTGTTATTGTCACCTCTCTGTTAATATTGTGAGTCTCAGGGACAAGACTGGTGATGGGAGATGGCAAGGAAGGAGGTAGGGGCCCATGAGGGCAGGAGGAGGGGCACCGGCTTCTCTGGGAGCTGTCCCCAGCTCCGGCCCCACCCTTGTCTTACCTCCAGGCTTCTTTCCAGTGCTTCTGTGCCCTCCAGGGCCCCAGTGCCTGCCCGTGGGGCTGCGGCTTGGGCTGGGCAGGGGAGAGGGTGGACACATGGGCGGGGGCAGAGTGGGGCACTGCCCCAGCCAGGGAGTGCTTTTCTGGGCCTGTGGTGACAGTCTGGTGCTTGTTTTGAAAGAAAATAGAATCAGAGCCCTTATTTATAGCTGGAGGCCATAGCCACAGACAGGAGATGGATGGGGTTTGAGGCTGTGCAGGCTCCTACTCAGGCAGGGGCTGGGGGGGAGGGTGGAGCCATGGGGGGGGTGGAGCCATTCCCAGGCCCCCTGCTCCCCCTTCTCAGCCTCCAAGGAAGTGCCTGTGGGATCTTGACATTCCCTGGGACAGGATGTAGCCTGCGCTTTGGGGCAGGGGAAGGAGGGGACTTGGGTGAGGGGGATGGAAATTTTCTCTCTGAATTGGTCCCTGAGGGCCAGAGTCCTTTGTGGGAAGGGGTGGAGGTGAGGGTATGTTATGTCTACAAAGCAGAGAAGGCAGAGGAGGACCTGTGGGGGGCAGGGTGCCGGCTGTCACCAGGACTGGGTGAAGGAGCGAGAACGGGGCAGGGCCAGAGAGATGGGGCAGATGGAGAGAGGAGCGGGAGGAGAAAGATGGAGAGAAAGGCTGGAGGAGGAGACAGGGAGAGGCAGGGGTGTGGAGAGAGAGCTGGAGCTCTTAGAGAGAAGCAGTGAGGGAAGGGCGGAAGTGGTGGTTCTGTCCAGAGAATGTCTTCATGGCGCTCTGCGCAGAGTGGTCAGAGGTCAGGCTGAGCTGGGTCCAGGTGAGGAAGGGCAGGTTTCAGGCATCTCTGTGGCCCACACCCCAGAAGGCCAGGCCTTGTCTGCTCCCACCACCCCCATGGCCCAGGGCCTAGAGACTCTCTGTTCCTGGCAACCTAATGTTGGGAGGCCCAGGTCCTTTTGGAGGCAAAGCAAAGCTGTGGGGTTAGAGCTGATGAAGATGGGCTTTGGTGCCAAGATCCCTGAAGGACTGTCCTGGATGGAGGAGGCGGGATAGTTCTAGGACTCTGGGGGCAGGTCTAAGCTCTGCCTTGCTAGGGGCTGAATCTCCAGGCCTGGAAGGGTGACAAGTGGAGGCTATGGCCTAGGCTCACACCTGCTGCCAGCCTCCGTTCAGACCCCTCCTTTGGTTGTGCTGTTAGGGGCCGTGGGGTAGCTGCAGCCTGGGGCATGTGTCATGGAGCCATAGCCACAACCGGTGACTCAGACTGTTAAAAAAAGGAGCAGCTCTGAGCAGTGACTCAACTGGCTCTGGAGGGGCTGGGTGGATCTGGCTGGTACAGGATGGGGTGGTCTGGGTTTATTCTGGGTAGGGTGGGGCTGGGGCCAGGGGGTGGAAGATGCGAACCGGGGGTGGAGAGGAGCCACTGCTCTCATCCCAGGAGAGCCCCAAGGCTCTGTGCCAACTTAGGAAAGCAGTTTCTCAATGCCAGGGAGCTCTGGCAGGCTGCACTGCCTCTCAGTCCCGTCCTGAGCCCAGCCTGCCTTATGTGTAGACCCAGATAAGCAGCCAGCTCTCTCTGGATAGAAGCAGAGACCCCTGTCCTGTTCCCAAGGTGTCTGAGCTCAGAATTTTAGAGCTGACCTTGGAGACTGAAGGTCCTACCCAGAGGCCCAGAGAGGGACAAAGTTCTGCCCAAGGCCACACAGCAGGGCCAGGTATCCCAAGGGCGTCCATTACACATTTGGCTCAAGCCCCTACAACATCTCTCCTGCTCCAGGCCTGTCAACAATTGGAAAAACAGGCCCCCCTCTGAGCACCTGCTCCAGAGGAGCTTAGCTGGGCTCCAGATGAGTATCCGGAAGCACATGGGCACCAAAGGCCCAGATATGGAGCCTCAGGAGGGGGCAGGAGGCTGGATTCTATTAGCACACATCTGGGGACCTGGCCAGTGTCTACCCAATGGTCTGTTCCAAAGAGTTACCTTTATGGGGGTGGAGGCAGAGGAGGCCCACACCCTGGGATTTTGACTTGTGGGCCCAGGCTCATGCCAGCATCTTATCCAGAGTGTTCTTCCAGTTGGCACACCCCTAGGCTCCTCCCCCGACTCTGTAGCCATAGCCAGAGACTCACTTCCCCTCACCTCCACCAACTCTGGTCTCACATGTACATGGACTCAGGCATCACCAACCTGGTGATGGGTCCAAGCAGCAGGGCAGAGAGGGGCCCTTGCTCCTTCGGTCTGGAGTCTGCTCCTCATGATGCAGCCACTACTGCTTAATGAGTGGCAGTAATAGCCCCATGGGAGCTCTATGGGAGCCATCTCACATCACCAGGCCCTGGCCTTCTGACCCTACCTCCAGAGGGAGCCCTGAAGGGTGGGCAGAGAGCAAGGAAAAGACAGGCATCTAGTCTCCCCATCTGATAAAAAGGTCCTGGCCCACTCCTTCTCTCAGGACAGGGTCTGAGTTCCATTTGGTCATTCGTTCAAAAGACTGATTGTGCTGCATCTCTGCTCATCGATCTCCATCCAAGGGGCCATTAGGCTTTGAAGTGGGGCTGCGAGGGGGTGTCCTGCTTTTCCTCAGCCCACTTGAGTCTGTCAGATGCAGGACCCCCCTCCCCTTTCTGAAGGGTCCTGGGCTGGCAGGCAGAGGCTGGCTGACAGCTCCCTTGGGAGCCCACCACCCCTCTTTCGCATCACTTCAACCCACACAGAGCCTTTCCCTGGGTCACCCCATCCATTCCCCTGCCTTAGAAACTTTCTCAAAGACTCCTAGGCAGGAGCACCCCCTCTCTCAGGTCTGGGCTTGCCCAACTTCAGAAGAAGATGGTAATAACAGAATAACAGCAACCTTGGGAGCAGGGACCTACTGAGCATTTACTCCAGGCAAAGGAGTATCCTCAGCACACACAGAAGGTAGGGATTATTGATCCCATTTTAAAGAGGAGAAAACTGAGGCTCAGAAAGGCCAGATCACTTGCTTAAGGTCATGTATCAAGTGATAGGTAGGGCTGGAATTAAATCTCTTTTTTTTTTCTTTTGTCTTTTTAGGGCCATACTCACAGCTTAAGGAAGTTCCCAGGCTAGGGGTCCAACTGGAGCTACAGCTGCCAGCCTACACCACAGCCATAGCAATGCAGGATCCAAGCCGTACCTGTGACCTACACCACAGCTCATGGCAATGCTGGACTCTCACTGAGTGGGGCCAGGGATTGAATCCTAGTCCTCATGGACACTAGTTGGGTTTGTTACCACTGAGTCACAACAGGTACTCCTGGAATTAAATCTTAAGCTCTCTAACGCCATTCTTTATTCCCACGAGCATGGCCTCCTGCCTCCCCCAACTCTGTAGAAAGCTCCAGGAGCTGAGGACTCAGAGGAGGGAGACATGGGGCCTGAGTCAGGACTGAGGGGAGGGAGGAGAGCTCACCCTTAGCCGCTCCAAGACACCCAAAAAGGGTGATTCGTTTCTTCCCTCCCTCTGGTGAGAAGTTGTATGTGTGTCTGGGCCTGAGGCCTGCCTGGCTGGCATCCAGCTGTAGGAGAGCTGAGCTGGCCCCAGTCGCTGTGCACAAGGGAAGGAGCAGGGAGGGGCCGGTGTCGTGGGAATCAGCATCCTGGGCCCACGGATATTTATAGCTGCTCCTCCTGAAATGTGGGTGGGGGAGGGGTTGCTCTTAGGTGGGAACGGAAGTTGGTCTCCTCTCCTCACCCCCTCTGTCTCCCCAGAGAGCAGGCCGGCCAGGCTAGAGGCCCTGGCCTGGAGGTGGAGCTGGGGGCTTCCCCCAGGCTGCTGGCTCAGAGGCTGGACACTCTTCTTGCTAGGCCTTGAGCCAGGCTGCTGAGCAACCTACTGGGTGTCACACTGATGGAGGTCATGGGACATGGGTAGGAGCCAGGTAAGGGCAAGGAGGGAAAGGCCTGTAATCCCACAGAGAGGGAAGGCAAGGCCTCAGAAGAGGAGCAGACCAGGCTGTAGGCCTCAATAACCAATGGTTGGAAAAGGCTCCCAGGGGTGGTGATGCTGGAGCTGGACCTTGAAGGATGGGGAGAAAGAGAGAAGACCAGTTGTAGGCAAAAGTTTGGGCAAAGGTGCCAGGGATTATGGATTATTCTCTGATGGTGTAGTTCATCAGCCTGCCTGTGGGAGACAGCATCACCTTTAACGTGGAGGCAGATATACAGGGAGGAGAGAGGGCCCAGCCACAGTCATGGTATCTTTGGGCCTGCAGGCAGGTGGTACCATGACGCTGCTGTCTACCTGGATACTTAGGAACGTCCATTTGGTTCCAGGAGGTGCGGGAGTGGGATGCTGGGGCAGAAGAGGCCAGGTCCCCAGGCCTGGCTGGGAGGAAACTGGGATTGTGTTCTTCCTGCCTTTAGGCCCCCAGACTTCGGTCCACCTGCGGAGGGACATCTTCCAGGGGCTGTTGTTATCAATCTTGAGTTGAATTCTTTGAAAGCCATGCAGTCCTTTTTTGTACCTGACTTGAGTTTCCCCTGCTCTCAGTATGTTTTAACTCAAAGAAACTCATTGGTTTTCAAGTCTTTTTTTTTTTTTTTTTTTTTAAAGCACAGAATGCTTTATCAAAACCATATCTTATACAAAACCTCAATCTATGAACACATGTTCATGGGACTGCTATGTATGAGTCAGGATGGGGCCAGCATGCCATATTCCCAGATATGGGAATGTAAAGCCCCAGAACACTTCGGACACAGCTGGAAAACCCCTGGTTGGCTCAGTGATCTCTCTGCCTGCCCCTTGTGGGCCCAGTCCTGGGAGCAGCAAGATAGTAGGGGCCTCAGAGAAAAGCAGAGGGGAGGTCTGCCCTTGGGGAGCTGCTGATCCTATGGGGAAGGCCACACCCAAACCAGGGTTCAAGGACAAAGAGCAGAGAGGCAGAGCCCCCAGCCTGCTAAGGACTTGCTATGTGACTCTGAGAAAGCAGCTGCGATGAACCATGAGCCATGAACCATGGGGGGCTGGCCTGGGGGTGGGGAGTCTCTGCATTGAGGTGTGGGAGGGGAGGCAGCCTCACTGGCCCACCAGGACACTTAAACTGTGAGAGAAACACACACAGAAACAGTTTAGCATGAGCAGTGGTGGGAGGCCTGGCTAATGCTCATCAGAGCTGGCAGAGCTGGCCCTTCTGTGGGCTGGGAGCGGCAGGGGTGTGGGCAGGAGCTGGGCTGGCGGAAGAAATGGTCAACTGGAGAGGCACTGTCCAGAACATGGGTGAGCCATACCACCAAGCCACCTTCGTGGCTGCCCCCAGAGCCGCTACCCTACATCTGAGACAAATGTGGCTTTATCTGCCACCCCAGCTGTCAAGGAGAGATGGTAGGCTTTCTTGAAGAGGATCTGCTTATGCTGTGAGGAAGTGGGGAGGGTTTGGAAAGGTGGGGGGCCCTTGCTGGAGAAGTCTGAGGAGATCACAGATACAGGGTCCTCAGGGAGCTCTCTTTTCCCCCTCCTGCTGAGGGGCCTGAGTCCACTGGCAGGTGGCTGCCCACCTGCCCTGATCTGGGAAAGGCAGCTGTTATTGGGGTGAGTGAGAACATCATGGTCTGTGGGCCCAAAGAGTGACCTGAGGCCAGTCCCTGCTGTTCTCAGAGACTCAGTTTCCTCAGCTGTAAAATGGGAATATTTCTTGACTTGCAGGGCTGCTGTGAGGCTGCGGGACACCATGGTTAGTGGCCTCCATGGGGTATCCTGGAGCTCTGATGAGAGTGCTCCATCCTCTCCCCTGTTCTCTGAGAGGCAGAGAGAGCCAGGAACCCTGATCCCGGGGAGAATCCTTGGGCAAAATTGTTCATACGAATTCAGTTCATTTAGAAATTACTCATACAGGAGTTCTTCAGTGGCCTAGCCGTTAAAGGATCTGGCATTGTTACTGCTATGGTGGGGGTTCGATCCCTGGCCCAGGGAACTTCCGCATGCTGTGAGTGTGGCCAAAAGAAATTATTCATACGCATTCAGTAATAATGGTAACACAGTACTTTGGAAACACACCCTAAGCCTGCACCTGGAAAAGGAGTCTTAACTCTAGAAGGCTCTCCAGAACTGGACACATGCTGGGTCAGGGGTGTGTTGGAGGCAAAAGGGGAGCTGGAAGGGGCCAGGAGTTGGGAAGAGGCAGTAAAGGGGCAGGGGGACCTGGAAAGGAGCAGGCTCAAGTCCCAGACCCAAAGACCCCCCTTGTTTGTTTGCTCTTGGGACTGAACAGGAGGCACAGCGCAGCTCAGCACCCCTGCCCCCTCCTGGTCCTCACCCGCTTCCCTGAAGGCACCACCCAGCCCAGGTCTGTGAGCAAGGCTGGCTGTGTGCAGGGTTGTGTGTGCTCTGTGTGCGGGCCCACATCTGTATGCGCTAGTGAGTGTGGAGTCAGGCTATTTCCAATTCCCCCTCCTCTGCCCGCCCCCTCCCGGGCAGCACGCCCAGTTCCCCACACACTTCCTCTGAGCGCTCTCCACACACACCCCACAGCCTCCAGGCCCACCTGGTGCAAAACCCCTCCTTGAGCCCCCCAGGCGGGCAGCCCTGAAAGGCTCTTCTTGTCCTGGCTGGGCAGGCGAATGATGGGAGGGGGGCTCTGTTATACTTGGTTCTGGAACAGCTTCTTCAGAGTTTGGGTGGGCTGGACCAAGGGCCCTGGCCCCTGTCCTGCTCTAGAGGGCTGGGGCAGCGCGTGCACACACAGACACACACACAGACACACACACACACGCGGTTCAGAGGCTGTCTCCAGCACCATCGGTCCGCCTAGATCATACTTAAACGCAACAGAATCTACCCTGGTTCAATTCTTTGCACCTGACGCTCCCCCGCCTCCACCCCAGCCCTGCTCTCTAAGATACCCCCATCAGTTCAGAGCCCTCACCAGGATTACACAGGAACCCTCTCTGCCAGGTACTCCTCCCTGAGTCCCATTTCAGCCTCTTGTCCTCAAAGTCAGCTGGGCCAGGCAGGGAAGAGGTGTGGGAGCCACTGGCCCTGCATGCTCTGAGCGTACTCTGACCTCTTGGTTTTGCTCAGGCTGTTCTCCCTGACTGGAACCACATCAGCTCAAACCCAACCTCCCCAAGGCTTGTGGCTCTGCTGGGCCTCCCACAGGGCTCCGAAGGAGCTGGACACCATACTTATCATCCACCCTGGCACAGTAGTTCAAGCCTCGCTGCCCACACAGGCCATAAAGTGAAACTGGGGGTTCTTGCTGGGCAGCTGCCTTCTCTCTGGGTTGGATCACTTTGCTTCCTCCCTGGGGCCTCAGTTTCCCTGTCTGCATAGTTGGATAGTTGGCCAGATGGATTCCAAGGGTGCTTGACTCTCAGACCCCATGACCTGGATGTTCTGGAATGCTGATGATGCAGGGAAAGCAGTGTGCCTCACTGTGGTCCATGAGAGTGGAGGACCTCTGGGGTTTGAGGTGTCCAGGAGGGGTGAGAATGACTGATGCCTTTCTCAAGGAAGGGCTGCCCCACTACAGAGACCAGGACAGGGAGCTAAGCCAGGAATGGTGACAGAGCTGGGAGGGGTGCTCTCTCTGGAAGGGGGAAGTGGATACCAGCTTCCCATCCCCTCACCATTTCCAAATCCCTCCTAAAGACAGGGGTCACCTTGCTGCTATCAAATTCCACTGGCAACATGCTGTTTTCCACTCTAAAACTTTCTCTGGCTCCCCACTGCCAACTGGGCATAGGCTGCAGGCTACAGTTCGCTATTTCAGATTTCTGAGCCCTAGTCCAATGGTACTTCCCGGCTTGTGCTCAAAATATATATGCCTTCTGGTCAGGCAACCGGCCTTCTTATCTCACCCTCCCTCTGTTCATACCCACCTCAGAGCCTTTGCTCACTGAGCTCTCACCTGGCATTCTGACTGCCTTCCCATCCTCTGAGGCTTGGCTCAAGGATCACCTTCTGCCCTGCCCTAGCTTGCCTCTGAATTTATCCTCACCATATTCCTCATCTGGATCTTTGCAGACATGATAGGAATTGCTGAGTGAGGTTTTTTTTTTTTTTTTTTTTGTCGCACCCAAGGCATGTGGAACTTCCTGCACCCTGGATCAAATCTGTGCCACAGCAGTGACCTGAGCCACGGCAGTGACAACACTGGATCCTTAACCATTAGGCCATCAGGGAACTCTGCTGTTTGAGTTGTAATTTGCTTTTCTGCCTCCTGAATGAGTCCAAGTTCAGCCTATGCATTTCTGTGCACGCCTGACTGCCCAGCACAATGTCTGCACATTACTGATGCCGAGAAGGTATTTGAGAATGGCTCTCAGTTGAAGCCCAAGGAGGAGGGGGTGCTGGAGTCTCTTCCTCAGAGGGAGTCTGAGGGCCAAATGAGCGAATCTCTCTAGTCAGTTCAGATGCTCCCTTTCCATCTCTCTAGAATCCCAGCCCATCATCCAGGCCCTGAGACCTTGGAGGACGGGGTCCCTGGGGACAGGAACAGGGAGCCTGGGGATCCAGCTCTGACCAACCCAGTGGTGGTAGCAGTTGGGGGGGGGGGGCGTCCTCCGCTGACTCATTTCCCTTTTGGGCACTTCATGATCACTGTCTATTTGAGCTGGCTTCCCCATCTGATGGAGAGAGGGGTGTGGCCTGGGTCCCTGGAAGGGAGGCACAGGCCCTTCTGCTCAGCGTTGTTCTTGGCATGGTCCCGAAGATGGAGGCTGAAGCACTGATTCATACATACATGGGTAGTAATGACTGATGGGCCCTGAGGCCTCAGTTCTTATGGCATAACTAGATTGTGCCTTAACTAAGGCAAGAACGCAGCATTGGCGGGGGTTGCATTGCACTAGAGACGGGATATGTCCTAGCCCCTCTCCGATGGCATTCTCTCTGTGCTGGGGAAAGCACCAAAGCCTGGGACAGCGAGCTGTGGCAGTAGGTTGCCCAGGGCTGTCTGAGGGGCAGAGGATATCTGAGGGGCACCAGTCCTGTCTCTGGGAGGCTGAAGGGTGGGTGGTCCCATCTGTCACCAACCAGGCCTTCTCAGTGAGGAGAGAGGAGACAGGAGGGGAGGAGAACAGGAGAAGCTGGTGGTGAAGAGGCCGGGCTGGAAACGCACTCAGGGGAAAAAGGGGAGCAGGAGCCGGGCGCTGCTGGAGGAGGCCAGAGGAGGTGGAGGCTGGGGCGCATGGGGAACTCCCTCCCCATCGAGCCTCACAGCACTCCCCCTTCCTGGCCTGGGGTCTGAGGCAAGGCTACTGGCTTCTTGCTGTCACTAAGTGTCCTCTAGGCACCAACTCAGTCACAGGAAGCCTGCTGGGGCACAGGGAACCCAGTCAGCCCCGAGGCGACCCCTCTGGGTACAGGGGGCAGCCCTCACAGAGCCACGCCCTAGGCAAGAGACCCTGGGGCCAACCTCTGAGAACCGGAGCCCACATGACCCCCCAGATCCAGAGCCATCGCTGGAGGTCCCGCATCCGCTGGGGGTGAGGTCCGACGGCCAGGGACCCTAGCCTGGGGTGGCAGAAGTGCAGTCGTTAGTTTCGCGGTCTGGGGGCCACTCCTGGGTCCTCCCGGCCTTCTTCTCTACCTAAGGAACCCGCCGCAGTTCCTGTCAGGGTCGGGGTTTCAGGCCCGTCACTCACCTGTGGCCGCCGGGCGCGCCAACACTGCGAAGGTTAAGGCCAGGGTCAGGGCGGGGGCCGGACGCGGGAGCCGCGGGCCCGAGCGCATCGCGGCGGGCAGGGCGGCAGGACTTGGAGGAGCGGAGCTTGGACACCAGAGGCTCGCGCTGAGAGAACGGGCGCGGGCTGGGACTCCAGGCGGCCCGCCGCCCACTTAACCCTGGGGGCGGGGCAGGCGCCGACCCGCGCTCCGGTTTCAGGCTGGGGCTCTCCCGTCGCCCCCTCCCGCCCCCACCTTCTTAAAGGGCCCGTGCTGGCCGCTCCTCCCCGTGCCGGGGTAAGGGGACCCTTATGGCTCGGTCAGACCCAGGCTCCACCTCAGAGATTTGGGACCAAAACCCAGAGGAGCCCAGACGTCCTGAGCTCTGACTCCGGGGCTCTCGGAGAGCTCCTCTGGGAGCTGAGCCCGTGCCCTCGCTTCTCTGCTTTCGGCTGTTGCAAGGGTTGTGTGGGTCGGGGACGTCCCTACCCAGGCCAAGGAGGAAGGATAGTTGACCTCCCACCCTGCTGCTTTTGGGCTGCTTTGCCTCGGAGGTCTTTTCAGGACTCCATTTGGGCAGAGAAGCACTAGCCTGAGGTTCTGCATAGCTGGGTGCCCACTGGCTGTGCACCCTTGACCTTTTCTGCCTCACAGGGCCTCGGTTTCCTAGTCGGTAAAGGAGAAATGTTCTCCAGTCTCCCACGAGGCAGGAGGGATTGTCAACTCTGTGGTATCATTTGCCTCAAACTAATCCTGCAAGGTGAGTGATAACCATTCCCCCACCCTCCTGCCCCATTTTACGGAGAAGAAAACTGACTCAGAGCTGGAAGTGGTTCTTGCAAGGCCCCCAGATGGAGAGTAGGGCCCTGGCCATATGGGACCAGAACCCCAGGCCTCCTGACTCCTGAATCTGGGTGTTTCAACTTTCTGAGGCTGCCTTCTGGAAGTCTGGCCCTGGATTTAGCTCCTACCTAACAGCTTCAGGCTGAGGCCCTGCTCCTCTTGGCTCACTCCCAGGCAACAACATCAGCCTTGTCCCAAACAGGAGAAAAGGCAATACCGCAGAGCTTCCAGTGGCGCCTAGAGGCTCTGCTTGCTCTCTGCTTAGCCTCAGCATCATCGCTGCCTGGCCTTGGTTTCTCTGTCCAGGGAATGGGTGGAAAAGGACCCCTGGAGCGTTTTCCCCTCCCTTCTTCCATCAGAATCTCTGTCACATCTGCCTGCTTCAGCCCAACCCCAACCCCATCCCACCACACACTCCCCAGCACCTCCCCTGTCCAGTGATGGTCCTACCATGTACACGGCTCTTCAGAGTTTACAACGAAATCGAGCCCCATTTTGCAGATGAAGAAACTGAGGCTGAGGGAGATTAAGGGACTTGAACAAGTCTATGTAGCTGCCAGGAGGTGGAGTCAGGTCTTTGAACCCAAGCTCAGAGCTCTTACCACCATAGCACAGTGGTAACCCAGGCTCTGGATTCCAGTCTCAGCTCTCCTGCTTAGCTGTCCAACCTTGAGCAAGTCACTTCACTTCTCTATAGTTCAGTTTTCTCATTTGTAAAATTGGGTTAGTAAGGATTAAATGCTTTAAAATACCTCAGGTGCCTAGCTCTGGGTATACAGAAGGTACTCAACAAATGCTTGTCCTTTCCGCTCCTTGCCCTGTAGTCCTGCTGCACCTCCTCCCTGTGTCTCACATTTTGCTTATAGCTTCCAGAGGCAGCTGCACACAGTAAGTGCTCAATAAATGCATGTTGTGTTTGATTAAGAAGCCATTCGCTGCAGCTCTGTGGGGATTTTGGCAAACCTGACTCGCATCTGGTTTACCCTAGAAGGCCTTGGGCGGGGCTGTGCTCAACTGGTCTTGGTGGCAATAAAGCCATTGACTCCACACTTGTCCCTTGTTTTTCCTTCTTCCCAAGTCAGCAAGGCACCTGGTCCTTGTTAGGGGCTAATTACTGGCCAAGTGTGGACCCAGGGTTGCAGGAGCTGCTGAGAAGACAACGTTTCGAGGAAAAGAGCTTTCTTTTTAGGAATGACAAAAGCAAAGGAGCCTTCTCCTTCTTTATGAATCAAAAATGTGGGTGGAGATTTCCACCCACCCCATCTGCCCATCCTTTCCTCTCCCATCTCCTCCCTTGAGCCCCACCCACACAAATTTACCCACCACTACCGGAGTCGGAGTCAGTCGTTGGAGACTCCAGACGGAGTTCCCGCCCACAGCGGAGATTCAAGTTAGGATTAGCTCGCAGCCTCCCCCGGCCTGGTTGCTAGCTGGGGAGAGAAACACAGGCCTGGAAAAATAATGGCAACCAGCATGGCAGTAATAACCACACTTGCTTCTCTGCTGGGGCTTCTCAGTTTACAAAACATTCACCTGGTCTCTTGACAACCCTGGGAAGTGTGGGGTCGAGGACAGTGTTCCCTTTTCACCGATGAGAAAACTGAGGCTCTGGTGAAAAGGGATGTTGGGGCTGCAGCACACACAGACCTGGCCTTTGTTCAGCCTGGAGTCTAGGACCTGAACCCCAGACTGGTACCGAGTGGCCTCATGCCAGGCAGACTGGCAGAAAGTTGAGGCCTCGTGTTGCTTTGGAACTGATGCCTGGTCGCCTTTTACTGTCTCAGAGCAAAGGCTGTTGGACCGGGTACTGCTTGCTCCTCCATGGTCCCCTCCCAGCCTCCTTGGATGCGTCCCACCCCCCAAGGCCTCCAAATCCCCATCCTGGGTATAGCTGACCAGGGTCTTCTCCTTCTGCCTTCTGATCTTCGCCATGACTTTCTCTGGCTTGGGTTGGTCAGGCAGGAGTGACCATCCCTGACTGCCCCAGCCTCTCTGGCCTCATCTCACCTTCCTCCAGAAAGCCTCCCTGTCTTCCTTCCCACCACTCAGCTCCCTTTCCACTGACTCCCTTGAGGAGCCATCTCCTAGTGACCCCGGGGTGAGCCTAGTGGGGTCAGCAGGTGTTAAATCAATGCCTCTCATGCCCCTACATAGATTCTTCCTAGCAAACACAGGCAACAGGTAGAGAACAGACTTGAAGAATGAAGAAGGACACTCACACCCCAGGGCTGAAAGAGGATGCAAAAATTTCAAAAATTTCTGAATGCCCTGTGATATGTGCTGCCTCAGTTTCCCTCAGTGAAGTGTCTCTGGGAGAACAAGACAGTGAGTGCCCCGCATCACCCACTTCCCTGCAGCAGAGTTCAGCCAGGCCCTCCTGGTCACTCATCCTCGACGCCTTTTGGATTAAGAGCACCCGCTCTGGCAGTGGCCGTGGCTTGGCCCTGCCTTTGGCCAGGGCCTGGCACTCTGAGTGCCTCTATGTTTTGCAGGCTGACTGCCTGGGCCCCACCCAGAGAGCCTGTGGCCAGAGCCAGCTTGCCGGTAAATGGCGGGTACTTGTGCCCTAGATGGGGTGTTGCTTCAGCTCCTGCTGCCCAGGTCCTAACCTCAGGGAATTGGTCCTCTGCCATGAAGGACATAGAACCCAGGCCACTACTGTGCAAGGGGTCACGGGCCTTTGACCCTGATTCCGTGGCCCTGCAGGTTCATGGCCAGGAGCGCCACAGCAGTGGGCCCGGGCCTGAGCCTCGGACCAGGGGCTTCTGCTAGGAGTGGTCCTGTTCCTGTTCCTGGCTGGAGGCATCAGTGGGGCTCCTCCAAGTGCAGACAGCCAGGATCAGGAGGGGCGGGGACAGCTATTCCCAACAATTACACAATTCAGGAGCTGAAAGTTATGTTTGCTACCCTTGGGAGCCGGCTGTGGGTTGTGGATGGGAGGCCGATGGCAGGGCTTTTCTTGGCCAAGGGCAGGCTCTGAGCCATGTCCAGGCTGTACTGGGGAGACAGGGGCTGGGGGTGGTAGAGGACCCTCTCAGAGCCTCTGTTCCCAGGAGCAAGCATGCATCTCCCACACCACGTCCACAATGGCTTGTGGCTTCAGTGGCTGTGACCAGCTGGCTGCAGCTGACTCCTCCTGGAGTTGTGCTATTTCTAAATATTGGTTCATGCTGTTAACCCCTGCTCTCCCCCACCAGAGGCTCTTCAGCTGGCTGCAGAGAGAGCCTTGAAGAGGGGGAATGGATAGTCCTCAAAAATTTGTGAACATACCTGCCCAGGGTCTAGCATGGGGCGTTACTTTGGGGGCTGGGGTGGAGCTCCCACAAGAAGGATGAGAAATACCTGCTCAGCATTGAATGAGGCTTCAATGATTGTTAGGAGACATGGGTCTGGGCTGGCGGCTGGGCAGGGCAGTGGAAAGAATGTGGGGTTAGGAGCCAGAAGTCTGGTTCTGCCAAGCCTTCTCTGTGTGGCCTCAGGCGAGTCACCTCAGCTCCCTGCACCTTTCCCTCATCTGTAGATCATAGAACCACCATACGCTTGGATGCTGCCCTCCAACAGAGGTGCCAAGGCCTTATAAAGGGCAGTGCCTGGTGGTTGTGATGAGGGTAACTGTGGATACCAGGTCATGTTCTCTGCACGACTCCCAGGAATCCTTTGAAGGAGAGGCAAGGCTGACAACCAAGAGACAGCTGGAGCAAGCTGGCAGGCTGTCTTCAGTCTGTGAGGGCTTTAGAAGCTATGCCACTTTACCCTAGGACATGCAGCTTGAATTTCAGCCCCTAGTGGCCCCATGGCCTTGGTGTCCTTGAACAGTGAAAAACCTGTGGGAGCCAGTCTTCAAGATGGGCCTCCATGATCTTCACCTTCTGGTGTTCATGACCTTGTCCGATCACCTTCCACACTGAATAGGGCTGACCTGTATGGCTCGTAGGGCACTGTAGAAATGGCGTGTGATTTCCAATACCAGGTCACAAAAGACATGGTAGCTTCTGTGTTGGTCTCTTTCTGTTTTTTTTTTTTTTTTTTTTTTTTTTGGCCACCCCCACAGCATATGAAATTTCCTGGGCCAGGGATCAAACCTGGGCCACAGCAGTGACCTGAGCTGCTGCAGTGATGATGCCAGGTCCTTAACCCACTGCACCACAAGGGAACTCCTATGTTGTTCTGAGAGCACGCTCTGGGGGAATCTGGCCGCCATGACCTGAGGACAGTTGAGCAGCCTGTGGAGTCCCACGTGGAGAGGAACTTCTTGTCAACTGTCAGTACCAACTCACCATTTATATGAGTTGAGCCGTCTTGGAAGCAGATCTGCAAGCCCCAGTCACACTTTCAGATGACGACAGCTCCTACTGATGTCTTTTTTTTTTTTTTTTTCCTTTTTGGCTGCACCCATAGCATGTAGAAGTTCCAGGCCAGGGATCAAACCCATGCCACAGCAGTGACACCACCAGATCCAAAGCTACTGGGGAACTCCCTACTGACACCTTTTTTTTTAGGGCTGAACCCACAGCATGTGGAGATTCCCAGGTTAGGCGTTGAATTGGAGCTGCAGCTGCCAGCCTACACCACAGCTCACTTAGCGGGGCCAGGGATCCAACCTGTATCCTCGTGGATACTACTGAGCCATGATGGGAACTCCCCTGCTGACATTTTGACTGCCACTTCTGGGGAGACCTGGATTCAGAGCCACTCAGCAAAGCCATCTTTAAACTCCTGACCCACAGAAACTGTGTGGTAATAGATGTTTATTGCTATTTTAAGCTCTGAGGCTTTGAGAATAATTTGTTACACAGAAAGGGATAACTGATACAAACCTGCATGAGTGTAAATTATAGTCCAGGCAGCCATTCTGGGCACATGTCTGGGTGCAGAAAGTAGGATTCTGTTCCCATGAGGAGGAGGGATGGTTCCTTGATCAATCAATGGATCGGCTCATTCATTCACTCCACAAATATTTCTTAAGCACTTATATTTTAGGGCACCATGTTGGGGGCTGGGGACACAAGGTAAGTGAGAGGAGCCCTGCTTTGGGGAGCTCACAGGCTTCCCAAGTAACTTGGTGATTGTTGGATGTGGGGGGTAAGGACAAGGGCGATGTCCAGGACAAGCCCAGATTTTTGGCTTGGACAGTTGGATGGGTGGTGGTGTCATTCACTGAGATAAATGAGGGACAGGGGGCATCTCATGAGAAAGCTCCGGGCATATTTGATTTTTAGATGTTTGTGAGAATCTCAAGTGACGCTGGAGGCTGATGGACGTGTGGGTCTAAACTCCTAAGAAGGTCTGAGCCTGAAGCATGTATATTTAGGAATTGTTGGGGTACAGATGATGGGATTGAAGCAACAAGAGGAGATGAGACTTTCTAATGAGAGGTGAGTGGTGGAAAGAGAGAGGAAGGCCCAGCACAGAATTCTGAGATACCAACAGTTTTTTCTTAAATTTTTTTAAGCTAACTTCAGTTTTATAGAAACGTGGTAAGTCCATTACAACTATTTCCCACATACTCTTCACCTAGATTTCTCAAATGTTGATATTTTATCACTTTTTTTTTTTTTTTTTAATGGCTGCACCTCCAGCATAGCGAAGTTCTCAGGCTAGGGGCTGAATCTGAACCACAGCTGCTAGCCTATGCCACTGCCACAGCCACAGCAACACTGGATCTGAACCACATCTGTGACCTACGCTGCAGTTGGCTGTAACACTGAATCCTTAACCTGCTGAATGAGGCCAGGGATTAAACCCACATTCTCACGGACACTATGTTGGGTCCCTAACCTGCTGGGCCACAATGGGAGCTCCACATTTTAAGTTCTTTTCTATGTATATGCATATTTTTTTTTGCCTGTATGGATTTTTAGAAAGTTGCAGACATAATGTCTTTATCCTTAAATAGTTCAGTGTGTATTTCCTAAGAACAAGGATCTTCTTTTTCAGAACCAGAGTGCAATGATCCTAATCAGAAAATTGACATTGATACAATAATTTTAACTACCCTTAGGCTGTTATCCACTTTTGTCAATTTCTCTAATAAAAGCTTTGATTGCAAAGAAAATCCTTGCCTCTATGTTGCATTTGGTTGTCCTATCTCTTGAGTTTTGTTTTGTTTTTGGCCATGCCTGCAGTATGCGGAAGTTCCTGGGCCACGCAAGCCACTGCAGTGACAACCCTGGATCCATAACCTGCGATGCCACAAGGGAACTCTTTCGTTTCCATTAACCTGGAAAAGCTCTTCAGTTCTTCTTTCATGATCTTGCCATTTTTAGCAAGTACAGACCTGTTGCTTTATAATGTGAATCTAGATTTGAATTTATCTGGTCTCTCTCTAATTAGATTCAGGTTAGGAACCTTTGGTGGGAACACCCCAGAAGTGATGCTGTGTCCCTCCCAGTGCATCCTCTCAGGAGGGACACAGCATCTGTCTGTCACATTGTCAATGTTGTTAACATACATCACCTGGTTGAGATGGTGGCTGCCAGGAATCTCCCTATAAAGTCACTGTCTTTCCCTTTGAAGTTAATAAGCTTATGCCGACATTGGTCAGGTTTTGGAAGAAGAGCCAGGAAGAAAGCCTTTGAAGGGGCAGCGGGGACATGGGAAAAAGACCAGAACATCTTGGAACTGGGAACAGGCATTGCAAGTATGAGGGACGGGCTGGTCACTGCAGTCCAGGGCTGCTGAGAGGCCAGTCTGGCGAGGATGAGAAGTGGCCATTGGCTGCAGCTTCCACATGCAGGTCATAATTTAGGTGGAGCGATGGGTCTGAAGCCAGCCTGCAGAGAGTCAGAATGTGAAAGGGAGGTGAGAATAGAGACTGTGGAGAAATGCCTCTTTGGGAAAGTTTGCCTGTGGGCTGGGGAGAGGGATCCAGGCAGAGATGGAGAGGTGTCCGTGACCAGGGAGATGATTTTTAATTGATGGAAGGGCTGTAGAGCAGGGAGAATGTGATAGGAATGGGCCAGAGAGATTCAAGCAAGGAGGGGGGCAAAGGAGAGCAAAGTGTTCTGAGAGGGAAAGGAGATTAGAGAATGGCTTGGTGGGTCCTCTTAAGCCCCAGGAGGGAGTTGAGAACAGGTGACAGTGGAAGCTGGTGGTTCTGACAGTGCAGTAAGAGGGGTCTGAGTCTGAGTCCAGGCTGATGATCTTTGTTTTCTCTGTGAGCAGGAGGCAGAGCAGGGGGCTGGAAGGAGGGCCAGGCACACAGAGGGGAATAAGCCATGTTTGAAATGCTCTCTGGGGAGAGGGAAAGAGCAAGCTGACCAGAGAGGAGATGGGCAGCCAGGTGACATGGAGCCACGTTCAAGTTTCGGGGGCCATGGCTATCCCTAGGAGTTTTTAGCTTCCTGATGTGGGTGGGCAAGGCAGACCTGGTGACTCAGGGCTGGGATTTAGCAGGAAAGAAGCTGGACAAGGGGGGCAGTAAGGCAGGAGGTGGGGAGGAGGTGCAGGGTCACTGATGGGGTCTCAGTGATGGCAGGGAATCTGTGCAGGGCCAGAAAGGGAAGGACAGGGGACATGATCCTGGAAGGAGGGTGAGAAGCCCAGGACATGCTGGGAAGAGTGGAGAGGAGGCATCTGGAGATGAGGAGGAGGTCTGGGAACTGGGAGGCCAAGGGATGGGTGGGGGGTCCTGGGCAGGCCCAAGTCCCCAGGGTAATGGCAAGAGTTGGGGTTGGGGAGGAAGACCAGGGTCACCAGCATGACAAGTCAGGACAGATGGCAGCCCTGAGGATGAGAGATGAGGAGGGCCAGCCTGCATGCTGGAGTCTTTGGGGAGCCATGCTCTTGGGGAGGGGATACCTCCTGGGTCCATATTAAGGAAACCAGGGACCTGCCCCACTCCAGGCTCTGGAGAGAATCAGGGGCTCTCTCCGGGGGTGAGCTCTGTTAAAGTGGGAGGGAAGGGTGCATGTGGAGCAGAAATGGGGTGGCTTGTGACCTGCTGGGGTAAGGAGTGGCTTGCTTTCCCCTAAGAGAGCCATGCGCAAGGACAGCAGGTGGGCAGTGTGTAGGGGAGGTGTCAGGAAGTCTCCTGGGGTCTGAAATGTTTGGAGACCACCGCCTCCCCGGGCCCAGGAAGGTGAAGGTCCCAGCCCCACATCTTGCCCATATCAGCACGAAGGGATCATCAGGGCTGTGGCCCAGCAGGTCCTCAGCTTCATCCAGGAAAAGCTGACTAGGATGGGGGAGAGGAAGCGGCACTGCCCGTGGCCGGAGGCCAAGTGAGGCTGGCTCAATCCCCCCCCACTCCCCGCCTTGCCCAGCCCTCCCTCTCCAGAAACCAGGGGCTCAGCTGGCTGCCCCACGGCTGATGAGAGAGGCACAGGCAGGATCTGCTGCCTCTGGAATGGGACCCTGCCCTCTGTTCCAAGCCTTTTAGTCCCACGAAGGGCTTCTGGGGCTCCCAGCTCACCCGGCTGGTCTGTGGGGGCCCTCACTGTGCCTGCTGGTTGGAGTGAGTGCAGAGTGTGGTTTTGTCGCCTTTGATCCAAAGAGAGTCCTGGGGTTTGTGCTCTGGTTCCATCTCTGCCGCTAATGCAATAGGAGACTCCGGGCAAGTCTTTGCTCCTTTCTGGTCCTCGTTTCTTAATCTGTGTACCGAGGCCGTGACACCCTCTCTAAAGCCAGCAGTCATTCCTCCAGACCAAATCCCTAATCTGAGCTATGAAGTGGTGGGTAAAAGCAGACCCCAGGGCCCCCCAGCCTCCTGTTTTTTAGGGGTGAAGGGGTCTCTAGCATTTCCTCAGTGGGGGGGCTCATCCATCAATCTTATGGCAGCTGGATAGCTTCCCTGCCTCTCAATGTCTTTCCTCACATTCCTGCCACCGCAGGGGGCGTTCTTGACCACCAGCAACGAAAGTAGCTTCTTCTTTTTTTTCTTTGTTTTAATGAATTTTATTTTTTCCATCATAGCTGGTATACAGGGTTCTGTCGATTTTCTACGGTACAGCAAGGTGACCCGGTCACACATACATATTTACCTTTTTCTCACATTATCATGCTCCATCACAAGGGACTAGATACAGTTCCCAGAAGTAGCTTCTGGAGGCCTCAGCATTACCCTCTATGTGCCTTCATTTGTTCCCCAGTCCCTGCCTGAAATGCCAGCAGCAGGTAGTATTCCTCTAAAGATGTCACACCCTGGGATAAAAACCTGGGAAGCTATCAGACAGTCCCACCTTAGTGTGAAATAATTGGCTCGAAACTTTCCCAAGAAAAACCAGACTGTGATAGAAGGGAGGGCATCTAGAATATGGGGGGGAGAGTTGGGAGGGGCAGGGAGCAGAGGGCCACCCCCAGGCGGCTGTGCAGGTGGCAAGAACCCTTTACCCATGAGCGGTGCACTCTTTCAGGGCACCCACCAGGAGTGAAGAGCTGGATCTGTCACTCCACCTCTCCCTTTTCTCTTCCCGACCCAGAGCCCTGGGGATGGACCCTCAGGATGTTTAGTCAGGTTGGGATCGGGGACCGTGGGGCCCCCACTGAGTCCTCAGGGTTCTGCAACTGAGCTGCCAGCGTAGAATTTCTCAGCCACGGTTCAGGCGCCACGGCAACTGGGGGAAATAAACACTCTGGGTTTCACAGTCCAAGTTCTGTGGTGATGTCATCCTTAGCTCCAGACTGCGGGCCCCTGCAGCTGGCTGCACCCCAGCCGGCCTCCACTGCTCAAACCGGAGGACTGTCTTCCTTCCCAGCCTCCACGCAACCTCTGGTGCCAGGGAGAGAGAGTGGACCCGGGGCCTTGGGCAGAGGACCCAGGGCCAGCTCCTTGCCAGCCACTTAGATCTCTCAGCAGCAATCTGCTATTACTCCCTCTTGGGCCCCAGGCATGAAACTGCCCAAGGGGGCCAGGAACCCTGTGTTCTATGGGCAGCACCCAGAGAAGAAGGTGCAGGTGCCCTCGAGGCAGGAGGTAAAGCAGACCCCTGTGGTCCTGGCAACCATCAAAGGTGAGAGCAGGCCCCCTGCCCTGGGTTTGGGCTCATTCCCCTCTCTGCAGAGCTGCTGAGAGTGTCCCAGCCTTCTAGCTCTCGAAGCTACAGAAGATCAGTTTCCAAGCTGAACCTTGCAGGCAATACTAGCTGCTGGGAATTTTGGGGGGTGGTTTGGGGAGAGAGGGAGTAAGGGATGTGAAGTAAAGCCAGTTTTGGAAAAATTCTAGGGATTCAGTGGCATCTTTAGCCCAGCTTTAGCTTTCCTCACTTCCCTTCACTCTTAAGCTCAACCGAAAGCAGACAAACTGATTCTTACTACATTGTGAATGACTGATTGTTGCTCTGTATGGGAGGTGGTTTAGTGTATGATTAAATATTTGGGCTCTGTTGGCTAATGGCTCAGAATTTTCACACTACCAACTTGTGTGACTTTGGGCAAATTGATATTTCTAAGCCTCGTTTTTCTCATCTGTAAGGTGGGAAGATTAGGAGTATGCATCTTACAGAGGTGTTGAGAGGCTTAACTGAAATAACCCGTGGAAAATGCTCTGCATAGTACTAGGCACAGAATAAACTCTCAGTTACTTGTAATTATTACTTTTCTTCCTATGCATTGCCTGTCGGAGAGAAACTGCATCTTATCTGGGAATACTGCCTTTCCCCAAAGGAAGCAGCTCGATGGTGGGATTGGTGGCAGTGTGACATCAGTGGGAGCAAAGACCGCCCCACCCTCTGCCCCCTCCCCATGTTCACGAGGCCCACTGCATTTGGGGCTTCTCCCGCCTCTGATCTGACGGGCCCAGGCTCAGGGCCGCCCCATCTGTGCTCACAGGTCCCGGGCCTGCCAAGTACCTCCGGCCATCCTGCACCGGCTACGTAGACCATGATATCTCCATGTTCCAGGAGCCGGCCTACACCCTGCACACCCGGCACTCGGAGAAGCGTGAGTGCTCACCTTCCCTTGAATGGGACACACAGGTGGCCCTCTGGGTCCAGGAGGAAGCTGGCAGGATGCCAAGTGCCCTGTCCCTCTGAAGGCAACTCCGTGGGCCTCTCTGGCCTGGACCTCCAGATCGAGCTTAGAGGGGACGATGCCATGTCCAGCAGGCAGAGCAGGGTCCCCTTCCGCCTGCTTTTTCGCTGGGGTCCTTTAACTCTGGCTGCCGTGGGTTCACTTGCCACAGCAGCTGGGCGGGAGTAGCTGGGGGGAAAGTGGTGGGGGTGGTGGACCCCGAAGTGTCCCAGATGGCTTAGAATCCCCTGGAAGGGTGGGAGCAGAGGGTCACAGAGGAGCTGGACCTGCTGGGCAAGGCCAGTGAGAGGAGATGGTGGGGGTGTATCTGGAGGTCTGAGATCTAGACCCCTCCTTGGGGGGGACACACCCTCTTCAGCAGGAAAACCCCCTTTCTGGGACTGGGACCCCATTCTTCATCTAAAATTATCCATTAGCTTTTTATTATCCCCTTGGCATCAGTCCCTTATGGGGTGGGGGCAGACCAAGCCGCTAGACGCAGCTGTTATTTTATCTGTTCCTCTGAACAGAATCTGCTCTTTCTTTGGGCCATGCCTGAAGTTCCCAGGGCAGGGATCAAACCCGTGCCACAGCAGGACCCGCTGGATCCTTAACCCACTGTGTCCCCAGAGGACTCCTGAACAAGATCTTGAGAATGTTAAATTATATATTAAAAGCCCCATTTTGCAGAAAATCAAGGCTTCTGAAACACCCAAGTCCAAGGATTGGGAAGGGAGCCCTCTGTCCTTTCTTGGGAGAGGAGGATCTTGCCAGGAGGCAGGCCAGACACACCCTGGGTGGGGGGTGGGGCTGAGGGAGGGACAGCGTCTGGGGCTGACTGGGCCTCTCCTTGGCTGCCCTGCAGGGATTGTGGAGATATGCAGCCCTGGGCCTTGCTATTTCTTGGATCCTAAAGTAACTCGGTTTGGAATGTCCAGCTGCCCTCAGGTTCCCATGGCAGAGCGCATCTCTAACCTGCGTAAGATGGGACTGGGGAGGGAGGTGGGGATTGCGAGGCTGGGGGATGGGGGTCCACGCTTAGGACATACGAGCAGGGGCAGAGGGGTCATGACTCCCTTCACCAAGTGTGTCTGCCGATACTGGCATCTCCCTGCGATGTCAATATGTCTTTGTCACAACACGTATGTCTTGAGGCCAGCGTTATGCCTGGATGTCGCAGGGCGATGTTATGCTAAAAGTGTTACAGGGCTCATGTCACAGCAGCGATATTGTCATGCTAATGGGTTCACAGATTGTAGTGATTTCTGGGGTTTCTTGGTGCTGTCACAAGGACAATGACAGCCTGAGAGTGATGTTCTGATGACACTTGTAGTAGTTTTTATATGATGACAACGGTTTCATAATCCTGTTATAGGATGGCAGAAATCCCTACCCACCCCCACCCCCACCCCATAGCCCCTTGCTCGGTTGCAGATATTCCTGCCTGGTTGTAGTTAAGTTACACCAGGTTAAGCAGGACCTCAGCTCCCTCCCTGGACCCGTTGGTTGGACACTGGGGTTTGTGGCCTGGCTCCAGCCCTGAGACCCCTTCCCTCCATTCACCTATTTTCAGGCCTGAGCTCCACCCCAGCCTCCTGCCATTACCACTTGGAGAAGACCCCCCCACCTGGGGAACGCAGGGCTCCCCAGTACACCTTTGGCTCCCGGTGTCGGTACCGAGTGACGGATCCCAATCCGGGCCCCAATCAGTACCAGCTGCCACTCCTGCTGGGGCCCAACCTGCCCGCCAACCGAGCTGCTCCTTGCTACAGCTTGGGCCCCTCAGACAAGAACTGGTTCTACAAGGAGAATGTGGCAGGAGGGCCTGGACCAGCCATGCACATCCGACCTGAGCCATCCATCTACCAGAATCGCGGCCCCATCTACAGCATGGCCAAGCGCTTTGCCTACCCAGTGGACCACATGCCTCGACCGGGCCCTGGCTCCCATGAGGTCCAGCAGGTCACGGTGCACAAGCCCCGCACGCCTGCTTTCAGCATGGGCGTCAAGCACTCGCCCCACCTGTGCCCGCTGGTCATTGATATTCACGACTGAGCCCCGTCCTGGGGCATCCCCCCCACTGTCCCCAGAAGTTATTTTTCTATACCAAATTGAGCAACTTGCCAAGGTTTTTGAGTAGCAGAGCTGGTGCCTGTGGTGTCCAGCACATAGAAAGCATTAGATAAATATTTTCATTTATTTATTCCTTTGTTTTGCAAACACTCACGGCTGCTTTCTTTGGGCCCTGCCATGGGACTACCTGGAGGCACTGGAGGAATCCCAGTCTGGGAGACGTTCTGCTCTGGCTCACCAGGGGAGGCAGCCATTTGTCCTCCAAGGAGTCCTGGGCAGAGGCTCCGGAGCGCTGAGTTCTCGTCCTACCTCTGCCACTAACGTGCTGTGTGGGCTCGTGCAGCTCCTGCACCTCTCTGGGTCTCCGTGAGAGGGGAGGATGTCTGATTTCTCTCTAGTTCCTGAACTCTTCGACTCTGGCCCCTGAGAGGGATCGGCATCCAAGAGAGCAGCAAGGAAAGTGGATGTGGGCACTGGAAGGAGAGGCCTTTCTGGGTGGGGGTGCAGGGGGGAGGGCAGTTTTCCTGGGGGAGGATCCTAAGAGGACAAACAGAGACGGTGTGTAGGAGGGAATGTAGTCTTTTATTTGTTTATTTATTTATTATTTATTTATTTATTTATTTTGATCTTTTTGCCATTTCTCGGGCCGCTCTCGTGGCATATGGAGGTTCCCAGTCTTTTTTAAAAAAACGGTTTTCGTATAGCTGATTTACAACATTCTGTTGATTTCCGCTGTACAGCAAAATGACCCAGGCACACATACATATACACATTCTTTTTCTCACATTATCCTCAATCATGTTCCATCTCAAGTGATTAGATAGAGTTCCCTGTGCTGTACAGCAGGATCTCAGTGCTAATCCACTTCAAATGCAGAAGTCTGCATCTACGAACCCCAAACTCCCAGTCCCTCCCTCTCCCTCCCCCTCGGACGGACCATATTCTTGGTGGAGGGAAGGTGTGCCGGTGGGACCAAAGGATGCAGGGGTAGGGGACCAGCAGAGGCTCAGAGGCAGGTGTCTAGGCTGTAGGAGATTGACAAATAAAGGGACCAATTGGTGGGCTGCTTGGAGGGGACTCAGGATTTGTCCTCAGTGTGAAAACGTGGTCTTTTCAGAATTTTTGGGGTTGGGAGAAAAAGTTGGACAGGATGGGCAGAGCCTGGGGGCTAGGGATCAGCCTTGGGAGGGAGCAGAGGACAAGGGGGCTGCTGCTGGGAGGAGGGTCTGCATGTCACATGCTGTCTTTGGAGAGTCGCCTGTGTGTTCCAAGCTCCCAGCCCTGTAAGAACCCGTTAGAAGGGAAGAGGAGGAGCCCCTAACTAGCCAGGAGGGGGCAGTGTCGCTTCACTCATGAGTCCAGGTGGTGCCCACTGCCCCCACCCCTTCCAGCTTGGCTGCTTTTGGACAGGCCGGTGCCAGCTCTCCTGCTGGTCTCTGGGAAGGCGGGGATCTGGGGCTGGTATTTGTCCTTCCTTAATTCTCGGAATCCAGCTCCCCTGTTCTGATGCCCCCCCTCCTAGGACCAGCCCCTCTCCCAGCTCCCCTGGCGTCAGGAGATACGAGGTGGACTTCCAGCCCTGCCCTGCAACGGATGGACCAATGGATGGAGGGACTGAGGGACAGATATGAGGCAGCGAGGTCAGCTACTGAGGATGGAGAGGGGTTTAGGGAAGGAGGAGAGGAGGCTGAGTATCCCCCAGAAATGGCTCAGGCGGAGGCACGTTTTTCTGTAGTCACTGTACTTGAAGAAGAGAGAGAGGCCGAAGGAAGGGGCCACTAGGAACCAGTGGCCCATCTGATGGCTCATCCTTGCAAGAGAACTACTCAGGTCTTAAATGAAAATGAAAATTGAAGAACTAACTTTGGACAGAAAGGAGCAGAGAATATCTTTGGAATATTAAAAACAAACAAACAATTGAATATTTTCAAATGGGGTTTGTAGAGAAACCCCGCTGGGTCATCCCTGACCCTGGGCCTGAAATGTCCTCCCCCTCCCTCTCTGGCCCCCAGGCCTGGGGTGTGTGCCTGTCCTGTCCTCCCCACTCTTCAACAAGGCTGGTCTGGGCAGGCTCGAGAGACAGCAAGTGAGCTTGGGGACCCATCTGTCTTGCTGCAGATTAGAAAGATGTCATTTTGCCGACAATGCCATTTATCACGGCAGCTGCGAAAATTAGTGGTGCTTGGGCTGTAACTGTTGGGTGGGGGTGGCGGCTGGCAGGTGGCAGCAGCTGATGCTCTCCTGTGTCACCAGGTCAGGGAAACTACAGGCCAACCTCTGAGTAGCGGTTTTCTGATTTAGTGCCCAGCCTTTCCCAAGACTCTCCATTGGAAAGGTAAGAAAACTGAGGCCCAGAGCCACCAAAATAACTGTGACCCCAGGAAAGGTTAATGGCCTCTCTTTAACTAAAGGTCTAGGCTCCATCTGTGACCAAGGTCAGGGCTCAGTGTGGGGTCAGGCTCAGGGCTTAGAGTGTGACTGGCTTTGGGGCTCAGTCTGTGATTGGAGTCGGAGCTCATCCTGGGTGACACCCTTGACTTTTATCAGGACTAAATCCTAGTTTCTGCCTCCATGGCTCAGTCTGGGACAGACCTTCAGCCTGGCCCCATATAGAGACAGAGGCTGGCCCTTAACCCTGGAACTACAACTAACTCTTGGTTTGTGGCCCCAAGGGAAGGAGAAGAGGCTGGAGGATTCAGAGTGAACCTTTGGGGGATAAAGATGTTTGGAAGAGGGATGGTCCAGCCAAGAAAGTGATGTGGCCTCCAGAGAAGATAAATGGGCCCTCCCTGGTGCCTCAGCCCACAAAGTGACAGGGTCATTTAGCTTGAGACAGACCTTTAGACAAAGGAGTCCCCGTCTCTTGGCCTCGCCTCCCCTGGGGTGCCAGGTAGATGACCTGGAGAAGGTCAGTGGGCACGGCCTCCCAGGCCTGGCTGAGGGCTGATCCTGCTGCTTCTGAACAGCTCGGGGACATGCTTGACCTGGCAGGAAGCCCTGGTCTGATTCTTGGAGGTCTTCAACCTGTGCCCCTAGGTACTCAGGTCCCAGACCCTGGCGTGTGACCCCACAGACACAATCATTCATTCATTCAACAGACATTTGCTGAGCTCCGGCCCTGTGCCAGGCCCTGGCTGTGCCCCAGAGTTCCGGCCACACCCTCCAGGAATTCAGAGGGTAGCCTGATGAGAGGATGAGAAGCAGCTCTCTCCATGCAAGGGCAGACACTGGCGGGTGGGTGAGGGTCAGTGTATGGTTGGGTGCTCACCGAAGCCTCCACCCTTCTCTGCAGGGGGCAGGGGAGGCCTGGCCTCCCCTCCGTGGGTCACTTCCACCAGGGCTTGGTGGTCAAAACTGCAGTCACGTGACTCCCCTGGACACTGGCTTGGGGACAGACAGGTGTCTCTCATCTTGTTGTTGATGGCAGGACCCTGAGGGCTGATCATCACTCTTCTTCCCAGGAGCTGACGGGGATGGTGGCCCTGGGCCAGGAGCAAAGGAGGGGCCCAGCCTGTGGGGACACCACACATAGGCTCACAGGCAGGGACTGTGCACGGACACATGTCTTTCACCCACATATGCATGGAGACAAGGCACAGATGCTACCACACAATGCAGCTCACACACATGCGCACGCTCAGACGGCACACCCTACTCCACACACACACCCAGACACCAAACCTGCTCCAGTGCAGACACTCACACTGCGCATGCACACCACACGCTGCACACACACACACACACACACACACACACAGAGACACCCCTCTCTCCAGGTGCCTCCTTATCTCCTGCACATCCCCATGTCCCCGCTGGGCTCCCTCCCACAGCGCCCTGGGGAGGAGAATTAGAGTAGATAAACCATGTGAACCCCTGCCCCCAAACACATGCACCAGTGCAGAGGGGTGGGGGCAGCTGTGGGAGGGGAGCTCAGGAGGCTCTCTGTGCCTGATTCCCAGCCCTGGTGCAGAGGCACTGCGGGCCCTCAGCCTTCTAGTCTGGGCTCCCACCTCTGGATGGGGGGTGCCTGGTTGTGTGTGAGCCCTCACTGCCCGAGACAAGCCAGACCCCTTTTCCTAGGCCCCAGCACTCAGAAATCCCACTCCAGGGGCCACCCAGGGACAGGAGGACTCTAATAGGAAGCTCCTGCCACCCGGCTCTCCCAGTGCTGGCGCTTGGCTGGGCGGGGGAGCTGGTTGGAGCGCGCGTGCCCCTGGTTTCCCTGGTGAGGCCAGAAGCTGCCTCTCCAGGCTCGCTGCCTCCGACCTGTTCCTTCTGGCTTTTCTCTCCTGAGTCCACGTTCTCCCATCTGGCTCTTCTCTCCTCCGAGCCTCTTTGGCTCCCTCCCGCTCTCTCTTCTCTCTCTCCGTTTTGCTCCCCGTGTCCCTCTGCCTAGTTTATCCTCTAGAATAAAGATCGACATTTTCAATTACCCCCCAAATAACAGAGCCACTCTTGGGAGGCTCTGACAAGAGGAGGATTGTGTGTGCACGTGTGTGTGGCCCAGGGGTGGGGGTGGGGATGGGGGCGGGGGCAGCCCTGTGTCCTTTGTTTGCTTTTTCTCTTCTGGAGCTTTCATTTCTTCCTGGGAGAGTGGAAGTACGTTTCCCTTTAGGGGAGGAAGGGAGACAAAAGAGAGAAATAAAAAACTGTCATGGTTTTCTTGTAAACACAGTGTGCAGTGCAGAGCCAGGGCTCAGTGGGGGAGAGGGACTGAGGGAGAGGCAGGGACAGAGAAAAGGAGGATGAGAGATGGGAGAAAATGCCAGCTGGTGGGGAGCCACTACCTAAGGACCTAGGTGGATGTGGGCTGCAGAGGGGAGGGAGAACAGGGAAAGGTTAATCTGGGGTGGTAGAAGGGTCTGGAGATGGGAGAGCCTTATAGCTGCCAGACAGGCTCCAGGAGGGACAAGCCCTCCAGGCAGCTATTATTCTCTGAACATCCAGCCTGTGCCAGGCTCTGAGGATGCCAAGGTAAGATAGATATGTGTCTGCTCTCGTGGAGTGTGAAATATACCAGAAACAAAGCAGTGGCTTCCTGTGTTCAGCACTTGCCATGTGCCAAGACCTTACATAAGTTGAGAATCAGAGAGGGTGGGGGATCTGCCTAGGGATGCACAGCCAGGGGTGGGTGCACCAGGATTCTAGCCCAAGGCTACTGACTCCAACCCTCCCCTCACACAGCCTCTACTAGGGGGCTGGGGGCTAGGAAAAGGGGTTAGAGACTTTGCCATGTTTGTGGTGTGACCTTGAACAAGGCCTCCCGGCTTTTGGCCTCAGTTTCCCCATCCGAAGAGTAGAGAGAATGCTGGCTGCTCTGCAGGGATGTGGCAAGAAGCAAATGTCTGGAGGCGGGTGATCACCCAGCTCTGGTTCCCTGGAGAGCCAGCTGAGAGTGTGGGGGAGCAAAGAACATCTAGTACTGGGGGAGGGACTGGCCAGCGTCAGCCACGGGGAGAGTGGACCCCCGGCTTTGCTCTCTGCTGCCACCCCGTGGTATGACTTGGGTACTGCATGGGATGAGTATGGGTGGGCTTGCATAAAGGTCAGAGCTGGAAGATACCTCTGCCGAGTGTGGTTTGGTCTTCTCTGGACCCATTTTGCAAAAGCCCAGAGTGGGGAGCCCAGGTCATTCAGGGAAGAATCTTGGGCTGGGTCTGGAGCTGGCTTCACCGCAGCTCTGTGGTGTTCAGGAAGCCCCAAGCTGTTCCAGAGCAAGAGAGATGGAGCTCTGCATCCTCTGCCTGAAGCCACGTCCTCCAGGGACCCTTCCAGGATTCCCTCCAGCAGGAAGCAGCCTCAGTCCTGCCCTGCAGCCCCATATACATCCTCTCCTTTTCCTCCTGCTCCACCTGCCCTAAACCACCCTAAGCTCTGCCCTAGCAAATCAGGCAGTGGGGCCCCTTGAGACATCAGGGATGATGTAGGACAACCTTCACCATCTGAGGAGCACCTGCCAGGGGCCTGGCTCTGTCCTGGGACTTCATCTATATTATATCACGTGAACCTCATAATGACCCCAGGAGGTCAGGATTATTTTTGAGCCCCATTGTTCAGGTGAGGATACAGGCACAGAGAGGTTGTGACTTTGAGACGTAAAGTGGTAGGGCTGGTCCCCTCTCCTGCCCTTACAGCCCGCACCTTCTCACAATCCCCCCAGGTCCCCCAGGATTAAAACCCAGGTCTATCAGTTCTCTGGAAAGGAGCCCTTATTTGGAGATGAAAACGATCCCCGCAACTATATGACAATCAGCTGTGACCAGACACTGACGTGACTAGTCCTGGGTCTTGTGGGCTCAGGAGGCGTGGACTTCCGTATGTGCTTGTGTGTGTGTATGTTCTGGATTCCTTCAGAAATTCGTTCTGGATTCCTTCAGAAATTCCTTCTGGAACGTGGTATGTCCAGCCTTGGGCCCTGGGATGGATCCATTTTTCTTTTCTTTTTTGTATTTTAGGGCCGCAACTGAGGTATACAGAGGTTTCCCAGGCTAGGGGTAGAATCGGAGCTGCAGCTGCCAGCCTACACCACAGCCACAGCAATGCCAGATCCAAACCTCATCTGGGACCTAGACCACAGCTCATGGCAATGCTGGATCCTTAACGCACTGAGCGAAGCCAGGGAGTGAACCCATTTCCTCCTGGATCCCAGTCGGGTTTGTTACTGCTGAGCCACAAAGGGAACGCTGGAATGGATCCGTTTTGAAGGGCTCTGGGAAGTGGTGAACTCCAGGTCTGGGAGGGTGGGCTTCTCGGGTGCACCTCCCATTTGGGTGTCAGTGTGTGGGGTTGGGGGGATCGTGGGAAGGTGCGGGCTGTAAGGGCAGGAGAGGGAACCAGATTGGGGACAGGTATGGGGTAAGGGGCTGACCCTTGGGCAAGGGAGACTTCCTTTCTGCTGCCTGCCACAGAGGGGAGTTTTTCTTGGCAGGAAACATCCCCATCAATCAGCTGCATGGGGATGGTGAGGGGGGGGGCAACTGATGGGGGGCCACTCCCCGACAGCCCAGACTTGAGGCAGACTCATAAATCCCACTTGAGGCTGGGCTGTAAATTCCTGTGATTCACACCTGGCCTCTTGGAGGACAGAGACATTGGGGCTGAGACAGGCTGCTCTTCCCTGAGCGACACAGGTGGAATGGCTCATTGCCTGGCCTTGGGGTCCTCAGACAGCCTCCTCCCTAGTCTCTACGGGAGATGCGGCTGCTGACTGCCCTCCACCCCAGGAAGCATTAGGCCTGGCCTGAGCCATCTCTGTCCAGAGCCCAGCTACCTCTGACTTCAGTCTGGACCATTCCTGTGCCTCTGCCTGAACTGGCCTGAATCGCCCCAGGGGGTCACATGTGTGGACACTTTCTGTCTCTTCTGAGATCTTGTGGGGGCCAGGGGCCAGGAAGGACCACCCCACTTACTGCATAGAAACTTTTCCTGCCACTCCTTGATGGGCTATCTTGATGACAAGGAGGACAAGGTGGGAACCAGGGCCAGTCTGTGTATTTTTCATTCCAATGGGTTGAGGGCCTAGAACCCACTGCATCTCAGAGCAGGAAGGGCCTCAGAGATCCTCTGACCAAGGACTGCAGGCATTTCTTAACCTCTACCAGGACTTTGTCATATTCAGATGCCAGCCTTTCCTCTCATTTACTTCACATTTTTTAAAAACTGGCTCACTTAAAAAATTTAAATGTGTTAAGCTTTGTCTTAAACAATATTTATGAGGTCTGATGTATTAGTTAAATATACACACACACACACACGTGAGAATATAGATGAAAATAAATACATAGTTAAAATAGCTGATGCCCAGCTCTGCGTACTCTTTAAAATAGTCTTGTGTCTCACCAAAGATACCTACCCCATTCTTGGAGAAAAGTGGGTCTAGCCTCTTTCCCTGTTTCACAGACAAGGAAACCAAGACCCAGAGAGGTATAGGAACTTGCCCACAGTCACACAGCACTGGGATTATCAGCCAGCCCAGCTGATTCCCAGCCTAGGGCTCATTTTACTGGAGCATGCTCATTGTTTGTGAAGGGGCTGGTCAGGCAGAAAGGCTTTCCTTTCTCCAGAAGCATATTTGGTTTCCCAGAAGCCTTTCGGAGCCCATGTCCTAACAGAGAGGAGTATGTGGAAAGGTGGACTTCCAGGATTCCCGTTGTGGCTCATTGGGTTAAGAGCCTGACTAGTATCCATGAGGATTTGGATTTGACCCCAGGCCTCCCTCAGTGGGTTAAGGATCCGGCATTGCCATGAGCTGAGGTGTAGGCCACAGATGTGGCTCAGATCCCTTGTTGCTGTGGCTGTGATGTAGGCTGGCAGCTGCAGCTCTGATTTGACCCCTAGCCTGGGAACCTCCACGTGCCGCAGGTGCCATTGAAAAAAAAGAAAGAAAAAAAAAAAAGAAAGGAGTTCCCATTGTGACTCAGTGGTTAACAAATCCGACTAGGAACCATGAGGTTGCAGGTTCGTTCCCTGGCCTTGCTCAGTGGGTAAGGATCCGGCGTTGCCGTGAGCTATGGTGTAAGCCGCAGATGCGGCTTGGATCTGGCGTTGCTGTGGCTCTGGTGTAGGCCGGTGGCTACAGCTCCAACTGGACCCCTAGCCTGGGAATCTCCCTATGACGCAGGAGCGGCCCTAGAAAAGGAAAAAGACAAAAGAAAGAAAGAAAGAAAGAAAGAAAGAAAGAAAGAAAGAAAGAAAGAAAGAAAGAAAGAAAGAAAGAAAGAAAGAAAGAAAGAAAAGAGAAAGAAAGGAAGAACGGTGGATTTCCTGGCGGCAGGCTGATGGGCAGGCAGACGAGCATCCGGGTCTCTTGATGGGACTGGACACAGGCTCTCTTCTCTGTCTACCCTTCTTCTTGGCGCCCAGGGCTCCTGCAGCAGCTCAGGACTGGAAGGAGATGGGGAAAAGTGTCCCAGGGGAGGGAGAGAGCAGGGCTCTGGCAGCAGCCCTTCCCTGGAGAGCTGCTTACTGAGGCGATAATTAGTGGCACCAGCTCCCAGGCTGGCAAGGAAGGTGGCCTCGTTAGCGAGCATGGTCCCCAGCACCACCTCCACCTCCCTACCTTCAGGCTCCTGCCACCTGTACTGCCACTGCCACCACCGTCATCACCCCTGAGATGCGGTATGATGGCTCTGGCTAGGGACAGGTCTGCAGCTGCCAGGAAGGACGTATGTGTGCAGGGCAGCCAGGATGTGTGGGCGCATGTACACTGCACACACATGCCTCAGACACTCCAATGCACTAGCACACGTGCAGTTAGGTGTACACACATAGGTGCATGTGCACACACCCACCCAGGACACAGAGACATGAAGGTCCACATCCAAACAGATGTGCAAGGTGATGAGGTCTATGCAGACACACTGCGAGCACATAGACTCAGTAGAGACCTGGGCACACACAGAGTGGACCTAAATGGTAAGATGTAGGGTGCACAGGTGCGCATGCCCACTCGGGGTGCAGAGCACGCCCCCACCACGCGTCTCTCGTATGTATATTCACACCGACATCCTGCCGTGTGTCTGCAGACTCAGGGCTGCCTGCGGAGTTGTACAGATATGGGTACATGTCGTTGAAGCCACAGACTGGATGTGCGGAAACACCGAGTAGCCCTCTATGCATCTTTGTGGGCAGGTACACCTCCGTGCACACACGCGTGGAACAGAGCTTGCAGTGGTCTGTGTATCTTGGAATCTAACCAGGTGCTGGGGGCTAGGACTGCTTAATTCCCTGGGGGAAGTGAGCAGACAGGAGCTGGGGACGCATTTAATTAATTCTTATCATTCCTGATAGAGGGAGAGAGGGATGGGTGCAGAGAGAGAGGAAAAGGAGCAGAAGGGTAAAGGTGAAGAGGGGGTGGGAGAGGATGAGAGAGGTCCTGGGGGGACATTAACCCTTTCAGCTCAGGGCAGGCCCAGGTACCCCAATCACTCAGGCCCAATCCCCAAACCACATGGGCCCTTCAAAGTCAAGCAGTTGCGCTATTGCAGGAATTTCCTTGCGGAGCCTGGGGTGGGCAACCTTGTCTTTCACATGCTTCCACGGAGTGGAAGTCTGCCCCCTGAACCTCCCACCCCAGCCCCAGTGCTGCTCCATGGGGTCTATCAGCTTGGGGGCCTTGGAAGCTCCCCTTTCACAGGACAGTGTGGGGGAGACAGGATCACCCGAGAAGGTCCCTCCTGGACATCAGGACAGCTCCCTCCCTGTTGCCCTGATTTCAGACCCAAGACAAAGTCAGGGAGAGAGTGGTGGACAAAGACAGGGACTGTGAGAAAAAGAGAGGGGATGGGAGGTTGGGGGAGCGAGACAGAGACACATGAACAGGAGATGAAAGACGTGGAGACCCTAAGAGAGCAAGATGTGAGAGAGACGGAGACTGAGCTGGTGAGAGCCACATAGAGACACAGAGAAGGATCTAGTAAAAGGATCAGAGCCAGGATGAGACAGATCTCAAGAAAGAGGTGCAGGGAGTTCCCATCGTGGCACAACAGAAATGAACCTGACTAGTATCCATGAGGATGCAGGTTTGATCCCTGGCCTCACTCAGTGGTTCAAGGATCTGGTTTTGCTGTGGCTGTGGTGTAGGCTGGTAACTACAGCTTGGATTTGACCCCTAGCCTGGGACCATCCATATGCCTCAGGTGTGGCCCTAAAAAGCACCCCCCCCCAAAAAAAAGGAAAGGAGATGCAAAGAAAAATCAGGAGAGTGGGAGAGACAGCCCAACTCTGCCACTTTCTTTGGCGATGGGGGAGTCACCCCACCTGGGGTCAGAGTGAGAGTAACCCTGGCCTAAGGGGATGCTGTGTGACTTTGCCAGGCCACCCAAGCTCTCTGAGCCTTGGTTGCTGGTCTGTAAAGTGGGAAGAGGGTAAGCCTGCCTCTGAAGGGACCCTGGGGCTCTTAGGGGAGGCTGGCCTGGGCCTTCGTTCCCTCCACTTCCCCTTGGGGCACAGAGGCCTGCAGATGGGTGTGGGGGTTCTGCAGGAGCTCTGGGGTCCAGGCCCTATTTGGAAGCCCCCAGAGTTGGCAAACCAGGTGGAAGAGGAATGTCTCAGCGGGGCCGGTGTAATGTGCTGCAGCCACGCAGAGCTGAGTGATGGAGCGTTTGCCCTGAATATTGAAAATGCATAAATATCCATTTTCAGGCACCAAGGCAGATATAAATACAGGGTGGGGGGGCAGTGTGCAGCCCTCAGAGGTAATTTACCGGCTCTGCTACTCACTGTGGCACGGGCTCTTACGCATGGCTGTCAGGAACTTTTTGAGATGGCTTTATGACTGCCGGCTGCCACCTGGGTCCCTTCTCCTGGAGAAGTGGGTCCTTGGGGATGGCTGCCAGTGGTGAGGGTGGGGCAGGGCAGGGGGGTCATTCCTGGGCCTGCTCTCTCTCAGGCCTCTGGGCCCTTCCACCTTCCCCTTGTCCAGCATCTCCCGGCTCCAGGGGGAGGGGGGAACACATCTGTGTCAAGCCTGGTGGGTGCCCAGCCCTGGTGCCCTTGGATGGAATCAGAGGAGCATCAGCCCTGCCTGGGAGAGTGTCCAGACTGGGAGACAGAGGGGCTGCCCTGGATCCTGCCTTCAGGAGCTCACACAAAGGGGAGCTGAGGCCTGGGGGTAGGGGATCCCAGGGCCAGAGGTGGCCTCCAGGTACCCTGCCTCAGCCCAGCATGTCCATAGCCACTGGAAGGTTAAGCAGCAGGCTCCCTGCTGCAGGATTGGACCGTGGAGGCCTTGGCCTGAGGGTTGGAGCTATAGAGGTCATGGGCCTTGCCTGATGCTGGCTTATCTGGGCCCTTCTCTGTGGACTGGCAAGTGGAGGCCCTGAGTCACCTCCCAGAGCTGGGGCAGGGACTTGGAGACCCTGATCCCTATGGCCTGCGCAGCTGAGGGGTGTCTTTTCCTTCGGGCTGGGGCCCCCAGTGGAGAAGCCATGACCTCCTTGGGGCGGGGGCGGGGTGCAGTGTTCTCCACGCTGCGGTTCTTCTGGGGTCCCTGAGCCTCCTCTTCCAGGGAGGGGTGAGGTTGGGCTTACCTGCCCTGACTGAGACCCCACAGGGCAGAAGGGAGCTGGACAGTCACCTGCCCCCCAGGCTGCATGGGGAGTCTGTCTGCGGCGTTGGCAGCCCCTGAATCAGCAGCACAGACTTGCTGTGCAGGGTGGCCCAGGGCCTCAGCCCAGAGCAGGGGTTGGGGCTGGGCTCAGGGGGCACTGAGTGGGGGGTCATCTGTGGAGGGAGGGCTGAGGCTGAGCCTGGGACTCACTCTTCCTTCTCCTCCCCACCTGCTCCTCATCTGTATCTCCTAGGTCTCCACCGGGACCCTGACTCTGGATGCACGCTTTTCACTTCTGCCTCTGCCGTGAACTGATTGCATCTTGTGGAAGGTTCCAGGTCAAGTTACTTAGGCAGACAGTCTGACCTGAGTCAAGTCCCACCAGGCCAATGGCCCCTGTCCACAGCGTGGCCTCAGAGGTCAGGTATTCATAGGCATGGTCGCTGCAGGGTGACCTGGGAGTGCGTCTGTCTTTCTTAAAACAGGAGGGAGTGGGGTCAGGGGACCATGACCACGGGGCAAACTGGTGGCTGAACTGGTTAGCAGCCTCGTCCCCTCTGGCTCCGAGGTCACACTCCTTCCCTCAACCCCCTGGCCCCCTTGATCTGGGCCCTGCAATGCCTACTGTGTGCTGAGCATCATGCTGAGTTTGTGGGGGGACAGAGGTGAACAAGACTCAGTCTCTGCTCTCTAGGGCTTAGAGTTTCATGTAGGAGCCAGTGTGTCCACAGTGACACACAAGGACATAGGGAGCTTGGGGCATGCAGAAGAGGGAGAATTTAACTTGGACTGAGGAGTGGGGTGCTTCATGGAGGGAATGATATTTGATCTGACCCACAAGGTGGGCTTTTAGCCTGTGGTTCTGGGATTGCTGGAAGCATCCTATCTGTGTAGACATCAATGGGGTAGCACATTGGCTCTGTGCTGGGGAGAGGGCTAGCTGTCCACCAGCCTATCTAATTTGGTTGGTGGGAGAGCCCGGAGCCTTACAAGTCAGCCCCAAAGTGGGCAGGGCCAGGTCCTGGAGGGCTCAGGGTGTGCCAGGGTGTGAAGGGAGAAGGAAGGCCCAGAGGGAGGGGGTGGGGTGGTGGGGAGCGTCAGAAGGGCTTGTTCAGCTGAATGGCTTTATTTGGGGGTAGGGAGGCCAGCTGTCAGGCCCTCCCACTGGGCTCCCAAGGCCTGCATTTATTTATTTACTTATTTTTTTTTTGTCTTTTTAGGGCTGCACTTGCAGCATATGGAAGTTCCCATGCTAGGGGTCTAAGCAGAGCTACAGCTGCTGGCCTACACCATGGCCACAGCAATGCAGGATCTGAGCTGTGTCTGTGATCTATACCACAGCTCACGGCAACGCTGGATCCTTAATCCACTGAGCAAGGCCATGGATTGAACCCATATCCTCATGGATACTAGTTGGGTTTGTTACCACAGAGCCACAATGGGAACTCCAGGGCCTGCATTTAGAGCTGGGCAGACACACAGCTGTCTTTGACCCAGCACCCAGACTACAGCCTGATGTCAGGGCTAAAATTAGCCTTGCGGCTGTGGGGGCAGCAGGAGACACAGCCATGGGACTCACCCTGCCTTTCCTCTCAGAGGTAGTGACCAGGGCTGCTGCAAGGTGATGGGCACGGGCCTGAACCTGGAGTGTGGGGTTGGGTTTACTGCAGCAGCAAGAACCTGAACCACCCTCCCTCCTAACTTGACACTGGGAGCCAGAGCCTCAGGTGTCATGAACAAGGAGGGCCCTGCCTTTCTCTCCTGGCCACCCCTTAGCCAGTACCAATTGCCTGGGGGAAGGGGTGTTCAGGTTCTGAACCCCTGGGGCCCGCAGCATACAAATCAGGCCAGCAACACCCCCTCCTTCCCACATCCTGCTTGCCCAGGTGCTCAGCTGATTCTCTCCCTGGTTGCCATGGGAACCCCAGGGGGCTGAAGTTTGCCTGAGCCTGACTCCCTGATGAGTTAGGCAGTGGGGCAGGACTCAAGGAGGACACCGATCCCCAGCCTGGGCTCTGAACTTTTGTCCTTTGGCCCAGAGCTTCCACGTGGCCTCATTTTCACCTTCTCCCTCCTCTGCATTCCCCGCAGCCTTTAGCCACCCAGTGATGACCGTTTGTTCCATCTCCAAACTATCTCTAGGCTGCAGCCTGTCTGAACCAGCTTCCCTGCCTCTGGCAAGCTCTCCCTCCTTCAGGCTGATCCTCACGCAGGGAGCCCTCTTCTCAGTCCATCAGCAACCTCCCTCCTGGCCTAAAACCCTTCGGTGGCTCCCACTGTCTTCAGAACAAAGCCACACTCCTGACCAGCGCTGGGTGGTCCCAGCATCTCCGATGCTCCTTGCCACCTCTACCTATGCTCCAGACACCCTGGGATGTTGGTGTGTGGCATGCCTGGGTGAGCATGGTGAGCCTTACTTCCAGAACCACGTTCCGTGGAACAGTGATGTCTTTCCAGAGCTACTGTGTGGGCCTTGAGAGTGGGGTCCTTGTGGAGATATTTTGAGAAGCACTGCACATGCTCCAGCTCCTGGAAATTCACAGGGCATTTTGTTGCATGTTAAAGGCTCAGATAAGTCCTGAAGTAAAGAAGTCGGTTTTGCTTTAGTTAATCCAGAGATTCCCAGAGTGTTTGTCCATAAATAAGGAACATTTTTGAACAACACTAGGAAGGAGTTTCCCTGGACCACTG
This sequence comes from Phacochoerus africanus, assembly GCF_016906955.1. Classification (NCBI taxonomy): domain Eukaryota; kingdom Metazoa; phylum Chordata; class Mammalia; order Artiodactyla; family Suidae; genus Phacochoerus; species Phacochoerus africanus. The sequence goes on along the minus strand of NC_062552.1, from coordinate 59,166,223 downwards.
TTTGAAAAATGCCGGATGGGGTGGGGGTGGGGGGAGTTCTCATTGAGGCTCAGCAGAAATGAATCTGACTAGTATCCATGAGGATGTAGGTTCCATCCCTGGCCTTGCTTGGTGTTGCTGCGAGCTGTGGTGTAGGTCGCAGACTTGGCTGGGATCTGGCATTGCTGTGGCTGTGGTATAGGCCAGGGGCTACAGTTCTGATTGGACCCCTAGCCTGGAACTTCCATATGCCACGGGTGTGGCCCTTTAAAAAAGAAAGAAAGAAAGAAGAGGAAAAATTCTGGATGGGCCCTGAAGTATGGTGCCCTGTCCTTTGGGATTTGGGGTCCTGAGCTCTGCTCCCCCTGGTGTGGAGGGGCCACCTGTGGGGACACATCTTGGTATGGGGCAGAGCAGGCATGCGAAATCCAGCCCCACTATTCACACCGCTCCCATCTCCTGGCCTGTAGGTCAGAAGTGGTTCCTGGATATGTTTTGTTTAAACCATACAATATTCTTTTAAAATTGACCCGGTTGCCAACATTTAAAACCTGGGAGATTTCACAACAGATTTTGCATTTTAAAGTTCTCTTAAAAAGCGAGAAGACCTACCAACAAAGTGCGCATACATCCCTCTGGGGAATTGGCGAAGGACATGTTCCATTCACATGCAAAGCAAATCATTTCACTCCTGGCACCCCGCTGTACCCTCCTGAAAACATTTGTGTGTCTGACCCCTGGCAAGCAGAGTGTGGGGCCTTTCTCACCGAATTCTTCTTCAATGGGATGACCCGTGCCGGACCCGCCATCTCCATGGCATGTCCTCCTGCAAAGGGCTGAAGCAGGGCTCCTGGAATGGTCCTCACACCCACGAAGCACCAAGTACGCTGTGCCAATCAGGTCAGTGAAGTCCAGAGATGTCCACTCATCCAACCCACCCTCCGCCCCCACATTCCGGAGACGTGATGGCTATCAGAGTGGCAGGGAGGTGGTAGGGCTGTGGGGGTGGTGGAGGGGAGGCCTGCCCTGGCTCCTCTCACGTCACCTGCCTGTGGGCTTAGCCCACGAGGATACGCAGGGCAGCTGCTCAGGTCACCCTGGTAATCAGAGCGTGCTGGGTGCGAGAATCGTTCCCTGCAAGAGCTAAAAGCTGAGAACAGTGTGGGGCCGACCACGCTGGCACTTCTGAGCCAGCTCGAGGCTGCAGAGAGCCTGCTAAAAATAGCCTGCTCCCTGCTCCCTCTTGGCTGATGCTGGAACCCAGGAAAATCCACTCAGGTGGCTGGGGCAACCCCTCCTGCATTGGTACCACCTGCTGGAGCCTAGAGGTGGGATGGGCTGGTGAGAGCCGGGGCTCTGTTCTGGGAAGACTGTGGGGGAGCAGACAGAGCTCCAACTTGGGGGCCCCAGTCTGAGGGTGGGTGGGTGAGTCCTGCCTCTCCAACTCCCACCCTGTTAGGAGAACAGAGAAATTGCCCTCGTCAGGCTGGGATGGGGCGCCAGGATGGGTTCTGTCCCAGGTGGGCTCAGGGGTGTCAGTGGGGGCCTTTCCTGCTGGCTGGGCATTCAAGCTCTCAAAGTCTTCGCTAAGACTCCTCCCACCCCGCTCTGCCCCACCCCGCCCCGCCCCCAATCAGGATGTCTGACTCCAGCCATCTCCTGCTTTGCTTGAGCATGTCCTGTCTACCTTGAGGGACCCTCAGGTATGTCTTTCATCCTCCAGGAAGCTATTCTGATCCTCCTGCTTAAGGCACCAGCCAGCCCCTCCCCCAGGCTTCTCCCTCTCCCACCAGGGCTGCCCTTCCCCTCTTGCACCTCAAGATGCTGTGGCTCTTGAACAAGCCCCTGTCCTTCTGTGGAATCCAGGGAGAGCAGGCTCTGAGGTCCATCTGGCTGGAGCCCATTGTCCATGCTCTTTCGACATCTGTCAGTGTCACCATGCCCTACACGGAGACCTAGAAGGGGAGAAATGGAGACCTGGGTGTGGCCCCCGCTCCAGGCCCCTCTCAGGGATGGGGGTCCAGCCTTTACTCACTCCCTCTTGAGGCAGCCCCACCCTGCTGGCAGCCTCTTACCCCGCCTCTTCTCCAGGTCCTGCCTCTGCCACCTTCCTGGGGTGGGGTGATGGTCCTAGCCTGGCTGAGGGGCTCATACAGGCCAGGGAGGGAGTGGGGCTAGACCCCAACAAGGCTTCAGAGGACAAGTCCCGGTGGGCAGGGGCTGACCCCTGCTGGGCTGGACCAGCAGAGGAGAGGCAGACACTGAGGCTAGAGATGCTGGGACCCAGCCCGAGTGGACAGCCTGATGCTTGTCCTCATCTGCAGATGGAGCTGAGGGCAGAGGTGTGGAGGAGAGGCCAGGGAGACAGTGAGGCAGAATAATAACTCAGGTAGTCAGTGTAGGAGCACGGGCTTCGATGCCTTCTTTGATATGGCTATTGATTAACATTTGTGGCTTAATGGCTCAGAGAGTAATATCCCTACAGGCCTTGTTTACTACAGGGAGTGTACCTACACCCACAGGGACCTTAATCTCTAACCCACTCTTCGAGTGATAGAAAAGGAATGAGAGGATTGGTGACTCAGTCTACGGGAAGAGAAGGGCAAAGAAACCATAAAACTTACAGGACATTTCCACCCCTAAGACCCCTATTGGACAAAGACTGACACAGGTAACTGAGCAAGGCCAATGGGAGAAAACCACATCTTTCTGGACCCCACCCATTTTTAAGGGATAAAAACCCCTATAGGACAATAGAGAGGGGGGCTCTTCTCCCCTCTCCCAGCAGCCCTAGGAGCTACTTGCTTCCTGTAATAAAGACTTTGCTTGCTCGCTGCCTGAGTGTTCGTGAAGTTCCTTCTTCGGCTGTGTGAACAAGAACACGGATTCCAGTAGCATCTTTCCAGCATCAACAGTAGGGCTTGATTACCGAGGAAGGAGGGTCCCTGTCCCTGCAGGGGCCAGCCAGGCTGCCCTGGCCTCTGCAGTGGTGCCTAGGGGGGCCAGTAGAAACTGGGGTGCCAGTGAGTGGGGGGCTTTCTTCCGGCATGCCTGCTCTTGAGAAAGCACAAAACCGCTTTCCCTGCCATGGACAGGGATGACAGTGAGGGACCAGGATCTCCTATTGCTCCTGAACTTGGTCAGGAGAAGGGATGGGAGCACCGAGGTCCACCTGTCCTGGCTGCCCAGCTTTGTCCTCAGGACCTGGGGAGAACCCTTCGTCCCCTGCATGGGCCAGTTCAGTATTGAACCAGACCAGGTCCAGGTTAGTGGCTGACACACAGGAGACCCACATCCCACTGCCTGGAGCAAACTTCAGCAACTTGCTTAGTCCCCCTGTGCCTCAGTCCTACATATGTAAAATGGGGGTGACATTAGATTGTCCCTCACAGGGCCGCTGTGAGGATTAAATTAATAGATATATGCAGGGCAGAGCCTGAAGTACGGTGTTATATAAATGTTAATTAGTATTACAGGTCACAGGTTCTTTGGAGAATTCAATAAAACACATAGACCCCTTTGCAGAAAAAAAACCTGCACCCACATACCCAACTTGGTGCATAATTGCTAGGGCTATGAACTCCCTGAAGCTCACATGTGGAAGGATGCATGACTGGGGCGTTCTGATTTGAATGTGCTTTTTTTCTTTTTTCTTTTCCAGTTGATTTTTTACCCTTTTTTTTGGTCACATTAATATATGCGAGTAGTTTTAAAAGTTCAAAGATAAGTGGCTGTCCCTGCCTCACCCCCGCCTCACTCCTGCCTCTGGCCCAGTCTCCCCCTCCTCCACTTCCCCCGAGGCCACAACCCCACGCAGCCATTTCCCTGGATACTTCTCTCCCTCTCCAAGGGGCATCTGGAACGGGTGGCAGACCTGCTCCTCTTTCCTCCCCATTGACCGAGGAGGAGTTCTTGATTCCGCCTTCTGAGAGGCTCCGGTCTGTCCGGGGGACCTCCCACACCACGGCCTCCCCACCCTCCACGGCTGTTTGTTGCTCCAGCGGTCCCCCTGCCTCCACCCTTGTCCCTCACTGGTAACTGGAGCAGCTTTCAAGTTGCAAATCCCACTGCACCCTTTCTTCCTGAAAACTCCCCAATGGTTCCCCATCCAATGCAGTGATTTTAGCATCAAGGTTGAGGGAGAAAATTTATGTAAGATTCACGATGCCAGGGGGTGCAGAAAAAGCAGAATTCTTCCTGGTAAATATGACATCATTAAAGGGGGCCTGGGGTTGGCTGAGGGGCCTGTGAGGACGCTAGTCCTGGCCAGGCCTGCAAGTGCCGGGGAGGGAGGGAGGTTGGGGCTGGGGGAGGGGGTGGGGAGGAGGAGGCAGTGGCTGGGATGCAACCATTTCATGCAAATATATTGAAATGAGGCTTTGGGCAGGTTTGACAAGCTGCCAGGAACAAAGGCTCTGTGATGGTCCTGTCTCCCACCTCCCCAAACAGCTGACCTGAATGAGAGTTTCCTTGGGGAACTCTGGAGGAGGGGCTGTGGGGAATGACTTCTCAGGCCCTGGGCCCCAGGGAATGAAGGAAAAACACACCCACACAAATGAGCTCATCCCTTGTCCTCCACACACTTCCGTGCGAGTCTGTTGCTAGAAGGTGAGATGTAAGTGGACTTCAGCAGGTGCAGAGGCTGGATTTCCAGTTCACATCTGAACGATACTCTCTTTACTTTTCCTTTTTAAATGGAGCTGGGTAATCACAACCCCTGGCTGTGACACAATCATTATTGGTCCATGCAGGGCCACTTTAATTAAGTAGTTTATTTACAATGATAGATTTTTCTTAACAATAATATATTGAACATGGATGAACTCAGAACTCAATCTGATCGCTTCAAGAACTAGAGCCTTAATGATATTTGCACCTGTCTCGCGCTCCTCCCTAGCCTACTCCCCTGCCTCCTTCTCAGAGGTAATCGCAATGCTAAAGTTTGTGTTTGTCATTCTCTTTATTTTATTTTATTTTTGCCTTTTTGTCTTTTTAGGGCTGCATCCGCGGCATATGGAGGTTCCCAGGCCAGGGGTCCAATCGGAGCTATAGCCACCGGCCTACACCACAGCCACAGCAACTCGGGATCCCAGCCGCGTCTGCGACCTACAACACAGCTCACCGCAACACTGGATCCTTAACCCAGTGAACAAGGCCAGGGATGGAATCTGTGTCCTCATGGCTGCTAGTCAGGTTCCTTAACAGCTGAGCTATGACGGGAACTTCTGTTTTTCTTCCATTTTTATTGAGATATAATTGACATACCGCACTGTATAAGTTTAAGGTATGCAGCATAGTGATATGTATGACTTAACATACATCATGAAATGATGATAACAATAGGTTTAGTGAATTTCCATCATCTCATTCACACAACATTAAAGAAATAGAAAAAACAGTGGTTAACGAATCCGACTAGGAACCATGAAGTTGCGGGTTTGATCTCTGGCCTCGCTCAGTGGGTTAAGGACCCGGCATTGCTGTGAGCTGTGGTGTAGGTCGCAGACATGGCTCTGATCTGGTGTTGTGGCTGTGGTGTAGGCTGGCAGCGACAGCTCCGATTAGACTCCTAGCCTGAGGACCTCCATATGCCATGGGTGTAGCCCTAGAAAGACAAAAAAAAAAAAAAATTTTTTTCCTTGTGATGCAAGAACAATATGTTTTTTTTCTTTTTTTGTATTTTTTGTTGTTGTTGTTGTTGTTGTTGCTATTTCTTGGGCCGCTCCCGCGGCACACGGAGGTTCCCAGGCTAGGGGTTGAATCGGAGCTGTAGCCACCGGCCTACGCCAGAGGCACAGCAACGCGGGATACGAGCCGCGTCTGCAACCTACACCACAGCTCACGGCAATGCCGGATCGTTAATCCACTGAGCAAGGGCAGGGACCGAACCCGCAACTTCATGGTTCCTAGTCGGATTCGTTAACCACTGCGCCACGACGGGAACTCCTGTTTTTGATTTTAGTTGTGAGGGCATCCATCATGTTATATGCGATCTTCTGAGATTTACTTCTTCACTCATCATTACATTGCTACAATTTATTCATGTGATTGTATGTAGCTATGATTTCTTCCATTTTATTCTAGTTTAGTATGTCACAGAATGATTTTATCCCCATGAACCCATCTTCCTTTTAAAGGGCATTTGCTTTAGTTTTTGTTTGTGTTTGTTTCATTTTTTTGGTTTTTGCTATTAAGAACATTGCTACTGTGCACATCATCCCAGACCGCAGATCTTGAGCTACTCATGGTTCACAGAGAGTTCCATGCAGCTCCTGCCTCAGCCTTCATGGTCCCAGAACTCAGGCAGTCTGGTCCCTCAGCAATGGAGGCGATGCTGCTGTGCTTCCGCAGCTGCGTGCTGTCCTCCCCGGCAGGCAGACCAGTGGGCAGGGGCATGACAGCTCTCTTGTCTGCAGCTACTTCCACTCCTCCAAGTGCTGGTGTTGGGAGACAGGCCATTTTACAGTGGAGGACACTGTGTCAGTGGCCAGGTCCCTCCTTCCTTTTTCCCATTACATACTAAGTTTTGGCTGAGAACCATGTCCTGTGCTGGATGCTGGAGAAACAGACTAAGTCATTAAATTACAAAGCGGACTTTTATTTATTATCGTATATGTGCCAAACTCTCTTTGGGCTGGGACCACAAAGGGACCTGTCCTCAAGGAATTCACAGTCAAGATAAGGAATCAGGGACATAGACACAGTCCTGGACTTGCTGATGTATATTATAAGTTGTGCAGGTGTGCAAGTTACATTATGTATTTACAAGAATTCAAAGAACCTAAGTATTTTTAGTTATGTATATGTCTATATCTCCACCTCTCTGTGTCTCCATGTCTCTATCTATCTATCTATCTATCTATCTATCTATCTATCTATCTATCTATCTATTTATCTATCCATCCATCATTTATCATCTACCCATCTAGTGCATGTGATTTTTATTTATGTAAATTCAACATCCTCTATACCGGAATAAGATAGGAAATCAGGTGTTGATTGATAGAATATTTTATGTATGTATGTATGTCTTTTTAGGGCCGCACCCACAGCATATGGAGGTTCCCAGGCTAGGGGGTGAATCAGAGCTGTAGCTGCCGGCCTACGCCAGAGCCACAGCAATGCAGGATCCGCGCTGCATCTTCGACCTACCCCACAGCTCACAGCAACACCGATTCTTAACCTAGTGAATGAGGCCAAGGATCGAACCTGCGTCCTCACGGATGCTAGTCAGATTTGTTTCCCTGAGCCATGATGGGAACTCCAGAATATTACTTTTACAGATTATAAAGTTTCTAAACTAATATTTGTGTTTTAAACTCTGCTAGTTGGGGGCACTTCTCCCAGAGAAATGGGTGGCTACCATTTTTAGCTGCTCTTTCGATTTTTTCTACATCCTTATCTTCTTCTTTCCTCAGTTTCTGGTGGACAAAAAATATCACTACATTCTCTTGGGAAGTTAATATTAAGCTTGACCCTAGCAATGTCTCTACCACTTTTGAGCCATGGCTTATATTCAAATAAAAATGTCTGGGGAAGGAGTTACCGACATGGCTCAGTGGAAACGAATCTGACTATTAACCATGGGGACACAGGTTTGATCCCTGGCCTCACTCAGTGGGTTAAAGATCTGGGGTTGCCGTGAGCTGGGTGTAGGTTGCAGATGGGACCGGGATCTGGTGTTGCTGTGGCTGTGGGGTAGACCAGTGGCTACTGCTCTGATTTGACCCCTAGTGCCTGGAAACCTGCATGTATCATGGGTGTGGCTATAAAAAAAAAAAAAAGAAAATGCTGGAGAAGTAACCCAAATTCTACCTCTGATAAGGGGTGTGGCTTGTTGTTGTTATTGCTTTTATTAAGAACACCTGCAGGGGTAATTCCCTGGTGGCGCATTGGGTTAAGGATTCCTGTGGCTTGAGTTGTTGCTTTAGTGTGGGTTCTATCCCTGGCCCTGGAATTTCTGCATGCTATGGGTGCAGGAAAAAAAAAAAGAAAAGCATACCCACAGGAAGTGGCCTGGAGTCTTTGTTGTGAGGTCTTGGGCTGCCTTGTCCAGCCTCATTTCAGATGTGTGGTGTCAGCTTATGCACCCACGAATTCAGCACATGTCTGCACAGGTTCTTTGATGCAGGGCGCCAAGGAGATGTAAATACCCAGGGGAGGGTGTCTCTAAGCCTGTTTGTGTGTCGAGCACGGTTGGGGAAAATTCACAGAGAGGGTGGTACCTCAGTGGAGTCCTGAAGAACCAGCTGGGGTTAGCCAGGAAGTGAAAGGAAAGCTGGAATTCTAGCCCAAAGGAACAGCACGTGCAAAGGCACAGAGACAGGATAGGACATGGTGCTGACAGGAGGCAGCAAGCAATCTGCCAGGGCTGGGACAGAGTCATTCGGAGGATGAGCTTTGTGCCTGTGGTGGCCTTCCCTGTGCTCAGCAAGACATCTGGTCCTTCCCTCATTCTAGGTACATGCCGTCTTGAAATTAGGGGGAGGTGCCTTGCATGGCAGCCTGTGATGGATTTTTTAAAAACTGAGGTGTAGTTGACATAACATTATTTTCAGGAGTAAGGATTTTTTTTTTTTTTTTTTTGCTTTTTAGGGCAGCACCCGAGGCATGTGGAGGTTCCCAGACTATGGGTCCAATCTGAGCTGTAGCTGCCCGCCTACGCCAGAGTCACAGCAATGCCAGATCTGAGCCACATCTGCGACCCACACCACAGCTCATGGGAACGCCAGATCCTTGACCCACTGAGCAAGGCCAGGGATCAAACCTGCAACCTCATGGTTCCTAGTTGGATTTGTTAACCACTGAGCCACCAGGAAACTCCAATTTTCAGAGGTAAGGATTTTTTAAAAAAATGTAGTAAAATATATATAACATGAAGTTTACCTTTTTTTTTTCTTTCTATTTTTAGTTTTTAGTTATGGCCACCCCTTGGCATATGGAGCGTCTGGGCCAAGGATCAGATTCGAGCCTCAGTCATGATCTAAGTTGCAGCTGTGGCAGCCCCAGATCCTTAACCCACTGGGCCGGACCAGAGATTGAACCTGCGACCCATTGCTCCAAGCCACTGCCTATCTCACTGCGCCACAGTGGGAACTCCAGAAATTTATCATTTTAACCATTTTTCAGTGTACAATTCACATGGGTGTGCAACCATCACCGCTATTCATTTCAAGAACTTTCCTGTCTTCCCAAAGAGAAACTCTGTCTATTAAGCAATAATTCCCCTCTCTCCTCCCCCACTGCCAGCCTCTGGCAACTACCATCCTGCTTTCTGTCTATATGAATTTGCCTGATCTAGGTATAGCCTCTACGTGGACTCATACAATATTTGTCCTTTAGTGTCTGGCTTATTTCACTTGGCATAATGATTTCAAGTTTCACCCATGCTGTAGCACATATCAGAATTTCATTTCTGTTTCTGGCTGAATATTATTATTAGGTGATGGAATTTTTTTTTGGTCTTTTTTGCCTTTTTCTAGGTCCACTCCTGCAGCATATGGAGGTTCCCAGGCGAGGAGTCTAATCAGAGCTGCAGAAGCTGGCTGACGCCATAGCCACAGCAACGCGGGATCCGAGCCGCGTCTGCAACCTACACCACGGCTCACGGCAATGCCGGATCCTTAACCCACTGAGCAAGGCCAGGGATCGAACCCGCAACCTCATGGTTCCTAGTCAGATTCGTTAACCACTGAGCCATGACGGGAACTCCAGGTGTTGGAATTTTGACTTTTCCTGGAAGTGCTGCCGCTGGGGAGGGTGACATGTGGAAGGACAGTGAGGACCTGCTGTTTAGGTTGTTCTCGGATCCTGGTGTGGGAGGATGGCAAGGTCGAGGAGCCTGTGGCCATGGTTCAGTGATGGAATTATAATCCTTCTACCTTGATGTAGCCACATAACCCCCTGGAAGCTCTTCTTCCCCTTGGAACCCCCCAGGGCCCTTTCTGTCTTCTGAGAATGAACAGCTGAACTGCACGCTCACCGCTATCTGCTAACCTTTGGACGGGTAGGGACTGTGCTCCCAGCCCTCCAGGACCCTCAGGCCTGACCCCCATTTCTCCTCATTCTATCCTCCAGGGCACATCCCAGTGCCTGGCTGAGGCCTCAGGGGACACAGGAGTTGGGGCTCAGGGAGGAGGGACCCTGGGGGAGTCAGTTTCTCCCACCACCCCCCCAACCCCCCCACCCCCCACCTCCCAGCCCTAGGCGTGGGTCAGGCTGCATCGCGTCAGAGGTTGCATCTCCCAAGCTAGGCTGAAGGAGACAGAACAAGCCTCAGGGGTGTTGATAACAGGGTTATAATCCAGCGGGATGAGACTGAGCTCTCTGGAGTCTCATAGCATTTTTCCAGCCCTGGCCACTTTATTACCATATCGCTGAGTGATGGGGCTCCGGGGAGCTGTGGTTCCAGCAGCCGCTCCTGCTGCCGCACGCCCTGCTTACGATTGATCAAGTACAATTGGGCTGAGAAAATTCACGCTGCTTCCTGCCACCCTGTGTTCTTTCTTCCTGTTCTCTTCCTCTCTCTTCTGCTCCTCAAGCTTCCCCTCTGGGCAGCAGAGAGTCGGTCCCCATTGCCAAGCAGGCCTTGGGGGTATGAGTGGCAGGTGGCTAATGCTGAGCCCGGGGAGGCTGCAGACTCAAGGCACTGTGTGACCTTGGGCCTCTGTTTTCCTTCTCAGAATAACCAGGGGGTTGGACCAGTTTTTCTCTGAGGTTCCTTTCAGCCCTGAATACTCTATGACTTAATTTTTTTTTTTTAAAGATTTCAAAGCAAATTGCAGAGTGTTTTTTCTCAAGATCTTGCCAGTGTGAAGGAACCGGGTGGGTGTGCTGATTCCACCTTTCCTCTGCAGCACAGGAACCCTGGGTAGTGAGGGCATCCTTTTTTTTTCCTCCAGGGAAATATGTTACTAGCCCCAGGCCAATGGCTGGTGACTCTCCTCAAGGTTGTCTTAGAGTCCAACCCATTTGGTCAGAGCTTGTGGGGGAACCAGATACCATCCTGACCTAATAAATGTGGAGCAGCCCACCCAGGGAGGGGATGGCATTGCAGGCCTGGCAGAGAGCCCAGACGCCACCTCCAGCCTGTCTCAGGCTGGGTCTAATCCTGCCCATCACAGATCGCTGGATGTCTGCTGTGCTCCAGAAGCTCTCTCGGGAAGGACATTTCACAGATGAGGGAATTTATCAGTCTAGGGTTTTATAACCACAATATTGGGCCAAGTCATTCTAGTGAGAAGTTGTCGATGATTTACCTTTCTTCCTAAGCAGGTGGAGATATTAACTAAAGAATGGCTGGGCCTGGAGTTCCCGTAGTGACGCAGTGGTTACTGAATCCGACTAGGAACCATGAGGTTGTGGGTTCGATCCCTGGCCTTGCTCAGTGGGTTAAGGATCTGGTGTTGCTGTGAGCTGTGGTGCAGGTTGCAGACGTGGCTTGGATCCTGCGTTGCTATAGCTCTGGCGTAGGCCGGTGGCTACAGCTCCGATTCGACCCCTAGCCTGGGAACCTCCATATGCCATGGCAGCAGCCCAAGAAATGGCAAAAAGACAAAAATAAATAAATAAATAAATGAATGGCTGGGCCTCATCTTAAGCAGATCCAAAGAATGATGATCTTATTTTTTTTTTTTTTATTTTTCGCTTTTTAGGGCCACACCTGCAGCATATGGAAATGCCCAGGCTGGGGGTCGAATCAGAGATGCAGCTGCTGGCTTGCACTATAGCCACAGCAACACCGGATACTTAACCCATTGAGTGAGGGCAAGGATCAAACCTGTTTCCTCACGGATACTAGTTGGATTCGTTTCTGCTGCACCACAACAGGAACGCCACAAGAACTTTTTTTTCTGTCCACCTGGAAAATGCTGCCTCCGGTCTTGTAAGACAGCCCCTCCCTGCTGTCTCCCTCCAAAGGTGAGCCTCAAACAGCAGGTGCTGGACACTGTCCTCTGCTAGGTGCACAGCTCTCCTGATCTAAGATCTCCCAGGGGTGAGTGAGGGGGGCCCGGACTCCTTGGCAGTGTCCCCCAGGGGCATTGACATTCTCTCACCTCTGGCATCTCGAATGAGGTCATCACAAGCATAAGGTTGGTCTGAATCAGCCCCAGGAAGGAGATTTCAAGGAAAGATACTTCAAGCTTCCTCTGCAACTAGAAGATGGCCTGGAAGACTCGGGAAAAATTGGGGTTGTGGGGGGATGGGAACGGGTTCTGTTTCTGGCTGTGCAACTAACCATTGTCCGAAATTCTCTGTCTATGCCCCTTTGTGAGAGCCCTGCCTTCCCCACTTCACTGGGTGCTGAGAGGATGGAAATGAGGTAGGGAAGCTAAAAGGGTTTGGCAAAGTTTCTACCTGACTCCCTAGTCAAAATGTACAAACATTTGTATCTAAATTCTACCATTGAACCTTCTTTTTTTTATTCTTATTTTTTTAAAAGACCAGCTATAATAGGATTAGCTGAACAAGTTATAACTTTCAAAAACAGATTTTTTTTTTTTTTTTTTTGCTTTTTAGGACTACACCTGTGGCATATGGAGGTTCCCAGGCTAGGGGTTGAATCGGAGCTGTAGCCGATGGCCTACACCACAGCCATAGCAATGCAAGATCCTCCAGCAGCTCCCAGCATGCTGCCAGCAGAGCAGGCACCCAGACAATGCTTCCCACAGTGAGTGACTTTATTTCCTCTAGTCAAGAGTTCCCTGATTACAAACTCTTGAGTCCCTTTAGAAACTCCTGATTGGGCCCCAGATACAGGGAGCAAAGTGCCTGAGAGGGTGGGGAAGCCTCTGGCTCACCAAGTCAAGTTCCTGAAATGCTACCAGATGTGAATGACAAAATAGTTCAGGGTACTGAGTAGTGAATTTTTTGAGATTCCTGCTTACAGTTTGCCAAACTGTTCTCTTCTACATCTTCATCATCCCTGCAAACTAAGCTGCAAGGCAGAGTCCCTACTCTTCCCATTTTCCAGAGCAGATGACTGAGGCTCAAAGCCAGACAGTGCTTTTTAAAATGCAGTGTGTGTATAATTACCAGGGATGTGATCAAAACACAGATTTGGATTCAGGTGATGGGTGGGGGTGTCCAAGGTTCTTTTTTTTTTTTTTTTTTTGCTTTTTAGGGGCATACCCGCAGCATATGGAAGTTTCTAGATGAGGGGTTAAATCATAGCTGCAGCTGCTGGCCTACACCACAGTCACAGCAACAAGGGATCCAAGCCACATCTGTGACCTACACCACAGCTCATGGCAATGATGGATCCTTAATCCACTGAGCAAAGCCAGGGATTGAACCTGCATCTTCATGGATACTAGTCAGATTTGTTTCCTCTGTGCCACAGTGGAAACTCTGAAGAGTCTTTTGTTTTTAACAGATGATGTCAATGCCGATGGCTGGAGGATATTATTTGAGTAGGGAGGGTCCAGGGAGCTCTGCCAAGTCAAAAATGTCCTAAGGGCCAAAGCTGGTGGTCTGTGTCTGCTGTTCCCACCTAGACACCTGCAATCCAACCACTTACTTTGCAAGATACTGGAGAGCTGGAGGCTTCAGCTGGAGGGAGAGAAGGCATGGTTCAGGGGAGGGGCCGCTCTCACCAGGCCCACCCCCCTCCTCGAGGTTTAATGAGGAGAGAGGGATGGCGGGGGACTGTCTCTGGGGTAGTGAAGCACCGCAGCCTGGCAGCCATCAGTGGGTCTGTTGGAAAAATTAATTTTTTAATTAAAAACGTCTTTTTCTCCCCCTCATCTTTCCCCTTTGCTTTAATGTCTCAGTCTGGAGTAATTATGAGTCGCTCTGGGGAGACTGAACCTTAGAAAAATGGTTGGTGTGACTGGCGAAGAATTTATCTGATTAACTTGGGCCCAGCCTTTGAAAAAAAGGGAAAGAGAAGTAAAGAGAAAAAGGGGCGAGGGAAAACACCAGCTCCCCATTCTCCTTCTGGCAAAAAACTTCATCACAGCAGCATCTGGGAGGCCAGGTGGGTGCTGGCCCGCTCCTTCAGGGCAGCCCTATACAGTGCGTGGGGAGGACCAGAGCGTATCTGCCTTCCTTTCCTGGAGCCCCAGCACCCCTGCCCCAGCCTGACCCCCTCTGTCCTTCAGGTTTCCCCCCAGCGGCCAGAAAATGCCACTCTGACTAGCTCAATAAGGGAAGTAGTCTCTTAGGTTGGGTTCCTGAGAAGCAGAGCAGGAAAAGGAGCTCTGTGTGCTAGAGTTTTATTAAATGAGTGCTTTCAAGTGGTGCCCAGTAGAACTGGGCTAGGATGGGGAGGAAGCTGGGCAAGGATGAGGGTTCAGCTGAAGTCAGGGCTTAGCTGAGCCCAGAGAAGCTCTGAAACTTAAATGGCATCAGAGTTATCAGGGCGCAAGGGGGCTGGGGTGGGTAGGGGAGGAGTGCTTTTATTCCTAGTTCTGTCAGCCTTTTTTTTTTTTTTTTTTAATCTGCTTTTTAGCCACACTCATAGCATATGGAAATTCCCAGGGGTAGGAGTTGAATTGGAGATACAGCTGCCAGCCTACACCACAGCCACAGCAACGTGGGATCCGAGCCACATCTGCGATCTACACCACAACTCATGGCAACGCCGGATCCTTAATTCACTGAGCGAGGCCAGGGATTGAACCTGTGTCCTCATGGATACTAGTCGGGTTTGTTACCACTGAGCCACGGTGGGAACTCCTGGATCTGTCAGCCTTTGGCTATGGGTTGTAAACCTTCAGGCAAGGAAGATCAGTCTTCCTTGGCTGAGGGCAAGGCTCTAGAGAAGGGCAGCTTTGAGTTGTTAAGGGCCAACACTTACAGCAGCTGGGGGGCAAGTGCACTATTGAAAGGGGTCTGGGTGAGGCACCGCCAGCACCTACTCCTGGGGGTGGGGGAATGGCGGGTTGGAGAAAAATGGATGGATTCATGCCGATTTGGGAAGTAGAGTTGGTAGGACTCAGTGGCTGAATGAGGGAATGATGGAGAGTGAGGGGACAAAGGCGCTTCTGGGCTACTGGTTTGGGTAACCAGGTAGCTGGGAGTACCAGGTTCTAAGATGGGCCCCCAGAGAGAGGACATACCTGGTGGGGCAGGAGGGTGATTTGTTATCTGGACATGGTGGGCACTCAGGTGGAGGTGTTGAGCAGGCAGCTGGGTGTGCCAGCTTGAAGAGGAGAGGTGGGTGCCACCTACGTGGAGGTGGGAGCAGGTGGGAGGGCTGGTGAAGGTGGATAGTGGGGAGAGAAGAGGCAAAGCAGAGCCGTGGGAGTCCCTACAGTTGGGGCTGGCAGGGGACAGGGAGCCCAGAGGCAGCTGAGAAGGTGCAGCCAGAAAGGCAGGAGGAAAATCAGAATGAGTAGTGACCCTGATGTCACCTCTCCCATCTTCTGTCTCAATTATTACCTGTCCCATCTGCAAGAGCATCTTTGTGGAAGGAGGCAGCCATGAGGAGACTTGATAGACTGTGATCCCCTTGAGGGTGGGAACTATGCTTGTCTGGATTAGTACGTGGTCCTAGAACCTATCAGACTCCCAGGCACATAGTAGGTACTTTGCTGAAAAATATACTAGCCAACATCCATATGGCACCTGCCATACATCAGGAATGGTTTGAAACTCATTTGCCTCTGAGAGAGGTACTATTTATTCCTCATTGTACAGATGAAGACTCAGAAGCACAGAGAGGTTAAGTAGCTCACCAAGGTCACACAGGTAGTAAGTGCCAGAGCTGGACCATGACTCCCCAGGGTCCATGCTCCTGTGCGAAATGAGTGAGATCTGAGGCCAGCCTGTTTGGGACCAGGGCACGTGACTGTTTCATGCAGCACATGTACATACAGTCACATGCAGCCACAGTTGCATGCAGCGCAAAGACAGCTCTCGTCTGCTGCAGGAAAGGATAGACCACAGCCTTGGGGAGGGAACCCTTATAGTGCAGCCCTCTCTTCACATTGGACTGGCTAAAGCTACCTCAGACAAGCTACTGCCACCTTCATGGCCCCTGAGGACAGAAGGTTACTGGGGACTGGGCTAATAAAGGGCAGGTGGAAAGCCCTGGTATCACGCAAGACACCTGCCAATCCAGCTCTGCCATGACACAGTGTGGCTTGGCAAGTCCCTGAGACTCTTTGTGCCTCAGTTTCCTCATATGCAAAATGGGACTAATTCTACTCCTTTCCCAAGATTTTTGTCAGAATCAGAAGTGCTACATGGTGTCTGGCACATATAATGTGTCACCATTATATGGCACAGCGCTTAGGCCCCCGTTACTGTCAGGGGACAGACATGTAAAAAGACCACAGGAGTCCAGTGTGACCAGAGCTGTCATAGATGGCTCAAAGGAAGCCATGGGAATGTAAAGATGGACAGAGGGGCATCTGAGAAGGCTTCCTAGGTAAGGTGATCCCTGAGTTGGGAGGGGGTTTGCCTGGCAGATATGGAAGGTAAGGCATTCTGGGAGCACATGCAAAGGGCAGGAGGTGCACAATAGCTGGACCTCAGGAAGGACCTATGGCCTTGTGCGGGTGAGAGGGAAGAGGGAAGATCGCTGGACAGACCAGGAGTCAGAAAGCTTGGGTCCCAGACCCAGTCCTGCTTCTAAGTACCTGTGTGAGGAAGGACAAATCCCCCATGACCCCACAGCTTTCTCTGGGCCTCAGTTTCTTCATCTGTGTAATGGGAACTGGGATACTTCATTCCCAGAGCCCCTCCAGCTTGGAAACTCTTGGCCTACCTTCTAGGGATTTGCATGGGGACACAGGTGTTATGACCTTCAGGGGAAATATTGGTTTTGTTAAATCAGGCTTAACCCCCTGAGTACCAGAAACTTTTGCTTTATTGCCAACGGTTCTGCCTCCATGACCTGGCTGAGAATTCGGCCCGTTTTTCTAGAAACAACAAGGTTGGGCTCTGAAACCGGACACCTTCCGCACTGGGAGTCCCTCTCTTTGGCCTGCCTGGCCTGGAAGGGGAAGTCTGAGCTGCGGAGGACTTTTGAGCTGTGGACTATCCTTCTTCCTTCCCGTCCGCTCTCAGAGGACAGCCATAGGCCACCACATTACTTCGCAAGGACTGACTTCTTGAGGGGAGCTAGCTTCTCCCTTTTATCAGCAATACCAGCCAATCAGCTCACACCGTCCTCCTGGAACTGACCAATCACGCTCGTGCTGGCTTCTCTGTTGCTAGGTTCTGAGGGTTACAGCCTCACCGCCAAAGGGCTTGGGTTTTAAAAGTACAGTCCTGGGTCTGGAGCTGATCCAGGACGTTGGGTGCTCCAGGAAGATGGATTAGCATTTCCTGAGCAGTGTCCAGTGGGTTCTGTCCACCATCAAAGCTTCAGATCTCAGAGGAAGGAGAGATCACCTGGCCCGGGATAATCCTAGAGAACTTCCTGCAGGAGGTGCTGAAGGAAGAGTTTCAGGCCCAGCTTTGATGTTCTTTTCTCTGAACAGTGGGCCTTTTTCATTCCCCTGCCAGCAGCCTCAGCATTTGCATCTTGGCAGCGTTGGGACACCTCCCTGCCCCGCTGCCAGCTCTGGCACTGTCCCTGTCCCTGAGCTCCACTTTGCCCTAGGACCCTTTTCCTTTCTCACACACACATATCCTGGGCTCATTACTCCCAGGCCTGAGTCATAGTCCAGACACTCCTTTCTGGCGGTAGCCCAAGAAATGATACAGGGGGATTCAGAGAGAAGAGGAGAGTGTCCTAGGTGGGGAGCACTGTGTAAGCAAAGTCTTTGGAGGCATGTGTGAGAACGTTTGCATATATATCTGCCCATATACATGAATGTATGCATGTACAGGTGTGTCCATGCACACATCTTGGGCACATGTGTACATGTGTGTACAAAGCTGAGAAAGGACATTTGTGCCTCCTTGTCTTGGGCTTGTGGATTTTTCTCACCTCCCTGAGGTCTCCACATGAGAAGCCTGCCTTCTTGCTCCCAGTGGTCCCAGGCCTCTGAACTCTGTCCCCACCCAGTTCCCACCATATCCAGTGTAGCAACTTCTTGATGAAAAATACTCATGAGACTCTTGCATGGTGGAACCAACATCACCTGCAAATGTAGGACATCCAATCCAATCCTTCATTCCTTCCCATTACCAGGGCCACTGGCAGCCCTCTCACCACCCAGTTTTACCTCTTCAGGGCCCTGGGGCTGGCACCTGGATCAAAAGGGTGCACTGAGGATGGAGGGGTTAGTAAGATCTCCTTTGCCCCAGGCTCCTGGGTTTTGCTTTGCAGAGCGCCCTGGTGTCCTCATCTGTGCTCAGGCCACTTCCACCTGGCTGTTGCCCAGGTCTCCTTCCATAGACGAGCCTGCCTGTGTTCCCTAAGCTAAAATCAGGGGTCAGCTCACGGATCTTGGGCAGCAGGAGGAGGCCTGGGCTGTGGTCAGAGCCTGGCCTCACCAAGGCCTCTGTCTCCTCTGAGCCGCGGTTTCTGCAGCTGTAAAAAGGCGGCCATGATCCCTAAGATTTTGATGAAGTGGGTAGGCAGGGACTCAGTGAACAATGAACTGCTGGGCCATGTTGTGCTGTCTCCACTGGGACCTCGGTCAATGGGAGCGTCTAAGAGCATGAACCAGAGATGGCAAAGGTTGGTCTCATAGTGTACTTAAAAAATTGAATTAGTTGCCAGCATTTTAAAAATGGGTGGTTTCCGAGGGAAGTCTGGCTTTTGGCTTTTGAAAAAAATCAGCAGGCCCATAAGGAGTCGTTGGGGCTTTTAGGCAGAGCCTGAGCTCCCCTGGCCCTTCCTCAGCCAGTTTCTGATGACCGGCTGGACCCCTGGGGTTGTGATCCCGGACCTTTTCAGCAAATGGTGGCATTTCAGAAGGAATCTTCCTCAGTGGTCCAGAGAAGTGAGTGGCTTTTATTCAGGTGTGGGAGGAAGGCACATCTGTCTCCTGGATCTCAGTGCACCCCCCCCACCTCTACTGCCCACCCATCAGCCCCAACAGTGCTCTGGGTGCTCTGGATGCCTGACTGCCTGGCAGGTGGGGAGCAAGGGAGGACTTGAACCTTGGATGTGATGGCTTTTCCTCCTCCATTACCATGACCATTGCCCACATGAGGTGTCCTTTCAAGACCCAGAGAACCAACCAAGACTCAGGGATCCAGGGAACCTGGGTCAGATTCTCCCAGGGAAGGTATACACCAGGCTAGACATTCCTTTCCCCTCTGATTCCTCAATGAAATTCACCTGTTCTCAGGCAAAACTTGTGCTGTGGCCAGCTCTGTGGGATCAATGATTTGGGGCAGGGCTGGGAGAGCCACTCTCATAAGACTGGAAAAGGGGCAAGCTTGTGTTTCCAATCCACCTCTCCTCAGCTGTATGACCTTGGAAAAATAACAACCTCTTTAAGCCTCACTTTTCTCACTTGTAAAACACCTACTTCCGTGGGTTGTCACAGAATCAAGTGGCATCAAGTGTAAGAGAATTGCCTGGCACAGGTCAGGCACACTGTAGTCACTTAATAAGTGTTTGTTTAAAGGCAGAGTTGAGGGTTCTCAGGCCCACCAGTGGAGCCTGCATAGTTGCTTTGCAATGGAGGCTGAGTAACAGGGTCCTGGCTGGCTGGGACTGAATGTGATGACAAGGATAAGGGGCCTCTGCCTTGAGGCCTTGCCCCTTCTAAGCTCGGGGAATGGGGAGAATGTGGGAGTGGGGAGCAAAGGGTAGAGGCACAGTTCTTTTTCTCTTTCTTCCTTCCCCACCCTTGTAGTGGTGACACAGCTCCCTCCCTGGGAGTTTGGCCCCTTCCTTAAATGGGGAGGACCCCTGCCTTCTTCAATCCCTAGAATCTAGCTTCCTGGTTTCCCATGGAGATGGGGAGCCCAGGAGCCATAAGAAGCAGGCTATGGAGGGAGAAGATGGGCCCATAATCTGTTGGTCCTGGAGTTACTTCATGGGGTTTCCCAATCAGGATTTGGGAATGGAAGGTGGGGGACTGAGGGAGACCCTCTCAGACCTGTACTCAGTTTTAACTTAAAAGCACAGGAGGGATGAGGATATTCCAGGTCTTCCCAAGGGGGAGCTTTGGGACAGAACGGATCTGAGCAGCCTTTTAAAGAAAGGCCCTCCTTCTCCTTCCCATTAAGTCTGCCATCTGGCCATCTTTTGTACACAGCAATGGAGACTGCTGCCTTCTCCCTAGGTGTGCTTTTTGGAGCCACAAACTGGGGGTGCACATATGGGTGTGGTTGCTATCCCAGAAGAGGCGTCTGCTCAGGGAAGATGAGGATGATGGTGGCAATGATGGCGGCCAATGACATTGACTGAGCACTTGGACTAAGTACTTCTGCTGCATTCATCTCATTCCAGGGTTGAGAACAGCCCTTGTCATTGAGGCACATCCTTCACATGAAAATTTAGATAGGAATGGAGCCACCTGTAGGGAGAAGGGAGAGGTGCATCAATTCATGGGCTTCACAAGAAGATTGTCCTTGGTGATTGGTGGTGATGAATCTAAAAAATAGCTCCCCACATGTGCTTAGGGTAATAGTCCATGTCCAAAAATGCTGATATACCTTCCTGGTTTTTAAGAATATGTTCAGAGAACCAAGTCAGCTTTTTGGTCTCTAGACTCCCTAATTATAGGCAAGAGGAATTTCAGGACCCTGGAGAGTGCCCCAAACTCCCCAGAGGTAGGTGGAATGCAGAGTGGGGCTTGTCAGAATTGGCTCATCCTAGGAAACCATCATATGGGTGGGACCTGGGGCCTAGAGCCCTGGAAACATGACTTTGGACATTCAGCAGGTCAGTGGTCTCATGTTTCCATGCAGCCCAATGGCCTGTGGCTGTGTCTTCTGGAACAGAGGCAAAAGCAGGGGAAGCCCAGTTGGCTTATCAGTGCTGAGTCAGCAAAGACACAGGTGGCTCATTGTTGCATTCTAAAAGGTGTGTGCAAATAGGAGTGCTGTTAAGTCGAATCCTACATTTAACACTATCCTGGGTGGCACTGAGCTTACGGGCAGTTCCTGGCCATTTTGATAGGCAGTGTGGTAGATGGTTATAGTCATGGCCTTTGCAGACTCACTGCCTGAAACTGAATCTTGGCTCTCTCTGTCCAAGGCTGTGCGAACTTGAGGGCATTACTTTACTTCTCCATGCTTCAGTTTTCCCATCTGTGAAATGGGGATGATAAAACCCTTACTTCAAAGGGTGGTATAGAATGAAACATAATATGTAAAGCACTTACAGGAGTGCTTAGCATGTAGTTAGTGTAGTAAAATGCTATTTTTTAACCCAAAACATTTCTGCCCTAGCTCTCTTGCATGGCCAGGTTATACCCATGGTACCCTCAGTCTTGCTTCTAGGGGAAGTGGTAGATATTTTCTGGGCTTCTAAAGTGTTGGGGTGTCTGAGGAAGCATTGATTTGGGAACTGGAGGGCCCCGATGCCCTGGGCCAGGGGCTCTGGGACCCAGAGGAGGGGCTGGGCCCTTGTACCAGTTTCCTCCCTGCTCCTTATTCATATGCCTCTAAGCAAGGTCTTGAGAAACCAGAAGGATCCCGGCTCAAATCCTGCCTCCAAGGCAGTGACCTTGGGCAAGTCATGATTAGACTCTTGGAGCATCAACCATGTATGTGCATAATACCCTTGACATTGTTGTTCAGAGGATGAGATAAGAAAAAGTAGAGAAAAGCAAAGCACATATGCTATAAGGACAGTGTATTGGTGGCCATCACACGACTGTCTTCCTTTTTTTTTCTTTTGGCTTTTTAGGGCCACACCTGCAGCAAATGGAGGTTCCCAGGCTAGGGGTTGAATCGGAGCTACAACTGCTGGCCTACACCACAGCCACAGCAACTCGGGAATCCGAGCTGTGTCTGTGATCTACATCACAGATCACATCAACACGGATCCTTAGCTCACTGAATGAGGCCAGGGATCGAACCTGTGTCCTCATGGATGCTAGTCAGATTTGTTTCGGCGGAGCCACGATGGGAACTCCGTGACTGTCTTCCTATTGTCTCTGTTTCATTTTGGGTCTCTGCCACTCCCTTCTCTCTCTCTTCCCTTCTTGGCTTATGAAAACCAGACATCACTCCATGGCAGCTCCACAGCTTGACCCCTGGGCATCCTGCTTGGAAGTGGCCACAGCAGCAGGCGAGAAGGGGTCTTGGCCATGAGCGGTTCTGGCCTCTGGGAGTCCATTTCCTGTGGCTTTACCCCATCTCTATGCTTTGTCTTAGCATTAATGCTCTGGGTTTCTAGACAACTCCTTTGTCCATAGCCCTGGGAAGATCCCTCTCCACCCTCGTGCTGCCCCATTCCAGTGGCAAGTGGTGAAACATTTATCTTACTAGCAGCTCAGATTTGACAAGCATGAACTGGGTCTGTTCTCAGCCTTAGCACAGGAGTTATCTCATGTATAATTAGCATTTAATTAGCATTTACTTTGTGTCCAGCAGTATAGGAAGCACTTCACCCACCGTTTCTTATTTAATCACCCCAAATCCTCTAGAGGTAGCTATATTATTATTAATTTTATTTTATAAGAGAGGAAACTGAGGCTAGAAGGGATTGGGTCACACTTGGGTCACAGGGAAGGGGGCCTTGGAAAGACAGGGAGGAAGCCTGTGAAGCGCTTAGCACAGTGCCCGGTGTGCAGAAGGTGCTCAATAAAAGCGGACAGCTCCCCCATCCTGGGTTTCCTCCCCAGGACTCCTCTTCACGCTCTCTCTCCCAGTGTCATCATTGTACCAGCTCTGCTAGTGATCAGAACTCATTAATTTGCATTTGCCAGTCACAGTGGTAGAATTTCAGGCAGCGTGAGAATTGGGTGTCGGGGGAGGGGAACACAGAGAATGGTCGCTGGTTCTAGTCATGGCCAAGGCCCCTTCTCGCCTGCTGCTGTGGCCACTTCCAGGCAGGATGCCCAGGGGTCAGGCTGTGGAGTTGTCATGGAGTGATGTCTGGTTTTCATAAGCTTCTCAGCACTGGGTTATTTATTCTGCCTGTGAACTTGAAGACAGCCCCAGCCCCTCGGGCCTCCCTTGCTGTGGCTCTGGGTTTGAGGTATGAGGGGAAGTGGGCTGGCCTTTGGGGCCTTTGGGTTCCATTCTCTCACTGTCACACGGCTTGACCTTGTCAGCAACCTCCTTGAGATGCCCCCCTGGGCCGCAGAGGAGACCTGACTTCTCAAAGAGGCTCTGCTGGCAACTGGCCATTGAGCCCAGGGTGGGTCTTTGTCCCTTTTTGGGTTTCAGTGTCCTCATCTGTAAAATGGGAGTGGAGGATTGGCTGCTCTCTGAATGGAGGTGGCCTGGGCAATTGCTTAGCACCTGTGAACCGATATGCACCCAGAATCTCCCTTGCCTCTCGCACTGGTCTGTCACCATGCCCAAGAGTCTATTCTTGCACCCTGACTTTGGTGTTTTGTTTTGTTTTGTTTTGTTTTTGCTTTTTAGGGCCTCATCTCAGGCATATGGAGCTTCCCAGGCTAGGGGTCTAATCGGAGCTACAGCTGCCAGCTTATACCACAGCCACAGCAACACGGGATCCAAGCCACGTCCAAGACCCACACCACAGCTCACGGCAATGCCAGGTCCTTAACCCACCAAGCATGGCCAGGGATTGAACCCACAGCCTCATGGTTCCCAGTCGGATTCGTTTCTGCTGCTCCACCATGGGAGCTCCACACCCTGATTGTGGAACAAAGTTGCCTGATTGGCGTCCTCCCAGGAAGGAGCACACATCTCAAGCCCTCCCACTTTGCACATGGGACTAACCAGACAGCTTTCTCCCGGGCAGAGGAGGCAGAGGACCCTGGAGGAAGGCTTTCCTCCCTGCTTTGCAGAAGGCTGGTCTGCCATGCGAGGGACTAGCTTGCCTGACAGAAGGGCAGGGGGCCACTGGGCACACCAAACTGCAGCAGTGGCAGCCATGGCGAAGGCCAGCAGCTCACAGTGAGCACGCAGTGTCAAATGGGGTGCATTACTCTCTGTGCAAATTAAAAATTAAAATTAATCAAACACTCAAATTGATTTCCTTTCCTTCTGTTTGCTCTGTTGTGCCAGTCAGATCTTGCCCATCCAGCCCAGAACATCCCAGCTTCATGCCAGGGCTGGGCTGCGAAGGTCTCTGCTACAGGCCTGGAGGAACTGCAAACATCTCTGTCCAGCCTTGGGACATCGAGTAAGGACATTCCCAACCTGAGACCCAGTGCTGGGCTTGGAAAGGGGGCAGGTGGGAAAAGAACATCGCTCTGGTCCAAAGGGAACACCTGTGCTGGGGTGGGAGGCAGAACCCTAAGGAATATGCCTAGGGCCATCATAACCTGACATTATAAGCCTGGGCAAGTCCTATCCCTTCTGAGTTCTCAGTTTCCCCATGGGATGGGGCGAGGCAGATGGATAAGTCCCTCCTGGTTCTAGTGCTGGCCTATGGGCTAGACAGGTCTATGCTGGGGTCTGACTCCACCCCCATCCCCCTGCCCCAGCCAGCCCATGACCTGCCACTCATCAGCTATGCAACCATGGACAAGTCACTTAACATCTCTGAGCCTCAACTTCCTTATCGGTAAAATGCGGACGATAATACCAGCATGTGGAGGAAGATGAGCATGCAAGAGCTTTATTGGGATCAATACCCATGGCAGAGAGGCAGTGAGGGAAGCAGGATGGGGCAGGGGAGCCACTGGGCTGTGTTGCATTTGAAGTGCAGAGCCTTGGGGATCTTTGGATCTGAGATCTCTCTGCAAGGTTGTCCTGAGTAGGGGCAAGAGGGTTGAGACTTTATCCCCTGCTTTGACCAGTTGTTGGATGCAGCTGCCTGTGGAAGGACATGGCTCTGGGCAGGGAGCCTCTCTTCAGCTGAGGGGCAGGTACTCAGCCGTGTCAGCAGGTCTCAACACTCTCAGCAGCTGTGAGGAGTGCTTCAGCCTGAAGGGGGCCTGGGCAGCGCGCCGAGGTGCCACCTACACCCGGCAGAGGATCACAGGAAGTTTCCTTGGAACAGTCAGGGCACCTGGTGGGGGTCCGCTCACAGTATAAACTCTGTCACAAGGCCTTGGAGGCCCCTCCTTTCCTCATCTCCACACCCAGACCCTCGCCAGATCCCGCTTCTTGAATTCTTCAGTATCTGCCCTCTATCCCAGCCCATCTCCTTGCCCAGAGGACCCCAATAGCCTCCTCTCCAGGCTCTGACCTCCAGTTTTACCCCCTCCATCTATCCTCCCCAAAGGAGCTGGAGGGAGTGTCCACAAATTCAGATCTGATCATCTTCAAACCCTTCAAATCCAATTATCCGTGGACTGTGGTGACCTGGCCTTGATCCCTTGCTCTGCCCTGGCCCCTAGTGCACACTCCTTGCTATCCTGCCCCTCCTTCAGAGTGTGGGTGCTTGCTATTCTTCTGTCATGCAGTCCTTCCTTTCTGGCTTCCTCCTTTCATTCGAACGCCATCCAAGTGGCTAGCACATACTCCCTAAATCCCTGCAGTAGCCAGACCCAGACTGGTGGTGAGTGGTGGGTGCTGAGAACTTGGAAGTGACTCTTTGCTTGTACTTACCCCTCCCTTGGCCCCTCCTCCTGCCCAGTGAATTCCTGTGCATCCTTCAAGAGCAGCCAATGCAGCCTTTTGGGGAGAGCCGGCTCCAGTTGAGGCCAGCCCAGGGGAGTGTGGGAGGCCCCTCCTCCTCTCTGAGGCTCAGGGCCAGGCTCCAAGGGCTCCTAATTCTTAGGTATGGGATCCTGCCAGCCACCCCACACATGCCCACTCTAGAACTTGGAACCCCAGCCTTCCTCTGTGACTGTGGCTGTCCACATGCCTGTTCTACCCATAGCTTGTGAACTCCCTGAGGACAGGGCCCCACAGGAGCTGGCACAGAGCACACCTGTGTGAACGGGAGCTGAAGTGTAGGTCCATCCCCTGAGCCGTGCACACTCCCAGATCCCCAAACTCCCCCTGCCACACTGGCCTTCCAAACTGCAATTCCAACCCCACTTCTCAGTAATAGGCAGGGTCACCTCTCTGTCCAGATCCCAGTAACCACCACTCCTGATGCCCTTGGCACCAATTTTCCTGACTCCCCTGTCATGTGACGGAGTTGGACTGCAGGTCCCCAATGGCCATACTGGCCATAACCCTGCGCCTCAGTTTCTTTATCTGTAAAATGAGGAAAATCCTTGTTACAATTTCCCTGGGCTGTAGTGAGACTTTGCTGAAAACCCGTGTGGGATAGACTTGCGGACAGCAAAGCACTTCCCCACTTACAGGCACGTGCGATTATTGTAGGAAAAGCTGATGTGACAGAAGGGTGGATTGACCTGGGCCCTCTCAACGAGCTGGGGTGGGCCCTGCTGCCCTGGGGCCAGTTCCTGAAGGGCCACGCCAGCATCCTCAGGATGGGCCCTTACAAGATGAGGCAGGCTCAGGAGCAGCAATTATAACCCAGAGAAGAGAGCCTCCCACATGGCAGAGTGCCCTGCTAACCAGCAAGGGAGCACGTTCTGCAGCGGCCCCTCCAGCTGTTGTCTGGACCCACAAGAGAGCACTGGGGGAGGGGTGGCACCCCACAGAGTCCCCTTCCCTGGACTCCCCTCAGTAGCCTGGGATGCAGCAAAGCAGGAGGGCTTGTCATGGTGACTGGGGCCAGCCTCTTCTCTCTGGAGCCTCAGTTTCCCATCAGTAAGTGGGACCCACAAACCCATTTCTGTCCAGTGGCCCCCATTAGGGTGATAGTCTTATTGGGAAGGTGTGCTGTGTCCCTGGGGAAGGGCAGGTGGCTACGATGTTCCAGGGGAGGTTTTAAAAGGTCATCCGGTGTGTCTCTTTCCCCCAGTGGTGTTGACGCCAGGAGGATGCTTGACAAGGGAGCAGTGCCTCTGATAGAGTGGATGGAAGTTATATCAAGAATTTGATTTCTTCATCCTCTCTCCTGCCCAGGGAGATAGGAGAAATAAAGAATTACACTCTTTTTCAGATGGGAAAACCAAAGGTATGAGGATCCAATTCAGCTCTTACAGGCCAAGAGGGACTCTGATGGGGGAGAAGGGGGTGAGGGTGCCAGCCAGGCCGGGGGTGGGAAGAGGAGGGAACCTCCTTGGAATACTTCATTTGGGAAGGGCTGGGGTGGGTAGGCTCAGGAGGGGAGGTGGGATGGGAAGGCAGCAGGCCAGCAGGCCTCAAGCAAGCACCCTCATCCTCACCTCCACAGCCCCTCTGCAGGAACCTAGGCCCCGGAATCTGGCTCAGGTGGGGTCATTTTGACTATTGCATCTTCTCTACTTCTTTGTCACAGGCTATGGCCCAGGGTCAACCAGACATGGCGGAGGGAATCAGTCTAATTGTTGCTTTACAGTTATGGGGGACTGAGCAGGGGGGAGCTGCACAGTCATTCAGGGGGAGTCTGAGTGAAGGCAGAGCAAAGATCTCCCCGCCACTGCCAACCGTGCTGCCCGCTCAGCTGCCACGTCTGAGCCCCCAGCATGGCCCACCTTGCGTTAGGCCCAGGGCATCAGAAGAGGATAGAAGTGGTCCTTGGCTGGAGGGTGCTGAGTGGCCGGCTGCGGAGCAGTTGGAGGAACAGGGGGGGCACTGCCTTTTACTTCACCCCTCCAGGGCCAGCACAGAGCCATGAGGCTAAACCCTCAACTCCTTATAGGGCCCACTAGCACCTGCTATCCTGGACCCATGCAGCCACATCTCCAATTCCCTTTCCTTTTGCTCTGTCCACATGGGCTTTCTCTCACCAAAGGTTTTTTTTTTTTTTTTTTTTTTTTTTTTTTTTTTTTTTTTTTGCCATTTCTTGGGCTGCTCCCGCGGCATATGGAGATTCCCAGGCTAGGAGTCTAATCGGACCTGTAGCCACCAGCCTACGCCAGAGTCACAGCAATGTGGAATCCGAGCCACGTCTTCGATTTACACTGCAGCTCATGGCAACACCGGATTATTAACCCACTGAGTAAGGGCAGGGATCAAACCCGCAACCTCATGGTTCCTAGTCGGATTCGCTAACCACTGCGCCACAACGGGAACACCTCACCAAAGGGTTTTGCATGTACCATTCCCTCCCCTCAGAGCTCCTTACTTCTCCTAGTTAATATCTACCCTTCTGGTGCCAGGTCTAAGTCACATCCCGCAGGAAGCTTTCCCTGGCTCCCCAAACCAGACAGGGCCTCAACTTAACAGCCCCTTAGATCTTTATGGTACCTGTGCTAGTTGTAATTTTACATTTTTTACAGTGTAAAGAGTTCTGTCTCTTTGAGTTCTGTCTGTTTCTTTCTCGAGACTCTAAGTTCTCTGATGTGTATTCCCACACCTGGCACAGTGCCTGGTATGGAGCAGGCCCTCAACAAATGTTCATGAAGAGAATAAAGAACAGTGGCTCTCAGTTCAAATCCTGGCACCACAGGCTGAACCTTGGTTTTCTCTTCTCTGAAATCAGAGTAACATCAAGATTAGTGTAAGGGTGAACCATCATATAAAAACTCCTGACACACAGTAGGTTAAGAATAAAGAGGAGGAGGGAAGTGGAGTTCCCGTCATGGCTCAGTGGTTAACGAATCCGACTAGGAACCATAAAGTTGCTGGTTCGATCCCTGGTCTTGCTTAGTGGGTTAAGGATCTGGCGTTGCCATGAGTTGTGGTGCAGGTCGCAGACACGGCTTGGATCCTGCGTTGCTGTGGCTGTGATGTAGGCTGGAGGTTACAGCTCCGATTCGACCCCTAGCTCCCTATGCCATGGGAACGGCCCTAGAAAAGGCAAAAAGATAAAAAAAAAAAAAGAGAGAAGGACGGAGGTTGGAGTGGGCAGGGGGTACCCAAGGAGAGCTGTTTAGGGATGGAGGGACTTGAGAGGTGGGGGGTTGTGTGGAAGCCAAGAGGAAGCGGGACAGGTGGGAAAAGGCTGGGAGGTGGGGAGACAGGATAAGAGAGAGTCTGGCTGGGTGGGCCCTTTCTCTGAACCTTTAATGACCCTATTTATTTTTCAGCCTGAACTAGGAAGCCATGGGTTGGTTGGCTGAGAAGGCAGGCAGGAAATGCCCCCTGCCTCCTGGGACTCCATGTGGGCCACTTAGCCCTGGGCTGGACCTGGCTTGGTGACTGGATTGGGACGCTGCCAAAGCCTCTCCCACTGGCCTGTAGACCTGGCAGAAAACAGCAGAGGAGGCCTGAGCTGGCATCAGCAGGGGCACTGATCTCAGCCTTTGTGGCAGGAAGAAGCCAGTTTCTGGCTTCTCATGAAGGAGCTACTTCCTGGAGCTGCCCACGTCGTCCTGGCCCCTGGCCTCTGGGTCCCAGCCTCTGGCTGCTGCTGCTCTGAGAGTGGAAAATGATTCCTCCAAGTAGGCTTATTCATATTCAGGCTTTGTCTCTTTGCAAAGCCTGCCAGGAGGCACAGGTGGTAACACCTCCTGGCCACTAGCACAAGGGCAGGACCATAAGGGGTCTTCTGTATCTGCCTTCCTTTGTGCAGAATTCTTAGATAGAGGGACATGGCCTGGATCTGCTGAGGGAAAATAAATGACCTAGACTTATGTTCATGGCCCCCGTGAGGCACATCAGCTTGTCCTCATACTTAAGGAGGAAGCTGAGGGGTCAGAGAGGGTGTGCCATCTAGATGAGGTTGCACAGCAAAGCTGGGGGCTCAGAGAGGGTGTGCCATCTAGATGAGGTTGCACAGCAGAGCTGGGGGCATAATCCTCAGCACAAACACAAAAACTGTGTGGCTCCCAGAATAGGAATAGGATGGGGATGTAGGCTGCTTCTCTGCTTGGATGTTGGAGACCCTGGGGAAAGGCTGTTTGTCTCTGTTTGTCTTCCCTAGGGCCCACCTGGAAGCCCTGGGAAAACTCCTCAGGAGGTGTGTTGAGCCAGAGCAGGCAACAGCAGTGAGCTCATTTCCCTTGAGGCCCCCAGGAAGTCTGATAGGAAGACAGAAGGAAAATGGCCAGGGAAGGAGGGAAAAGGGAGATGGTAAAGGCCTTTGGGATGGGCCACAGAACCAAGGCCAGTGGAGAAGGAAAAGGAATTTGCTGAAAGCCTCCTCTGTGTTGGGTCATTCCTGTGTGTTATTCCCATGAATTATTCACCAGCCTTCTTTGTGGCTGAGTATTTTTACTCCCATTGTACAGAAGAGGGCACTGAGGCTGGAACTGACATTGTATATGCCTGACAACAAAGTCTGGGGTCTTTGCAGGGCAACTTGGTGGGTGGGTGCCAAAGTCTGACCCTTCCTGGACTCACAGCACAGCCACAGAGAGGCTTGGCCTTATCCCACTTCCAGCTCTGGGCAGCAGGGGGAGGCTCTGCTGCGTCTGGCTGCTGAGATTGGGAGCAGAGGTTGGGATGCGAGGGTTTACCAGGAGGGGAGAGGCCTCTTTCAAAAGCTCCTGGATTTGGGGAGCCCTTAGTGATGCCTCTGTGATGGCTGAAGGATGGGGAGGGCTTCTGCCTAGATTAGCTTAGTGGTATCCACCCTGCTGCCCCAGAACAAAGTTGAAACTCCTCAATTCAAGGCTTTTATAAGCTTTTCTTCTCCAAACACAGGCATCTTTCCTTGTTTCCCACTTCCAGGTCTTTGCACATCCTCTTCTTTTGGCGTGGGATGCCCTTTCTGCCCAGCCAACTCCTACTCATCCTTCAAATTCCTAGCTTCAATGTCAATTCTTCCATCCCCCAAAGTTCCATCATACCTCCAGCTTTCTCATTTTTGGAGGGATCTACCACCAAATCAGAGCCCCAGGGATGATAGAAGCCAATGTCCTTCCAAGGAAGGGTAAACTGAGGCTCAGAGAGAGGCAGGCATTTGCCCAAGGTCACACAGCAACATTGGGAAGCCACCCTGTGAGCCCCATCCTCTCAGCAGGACAGGTGTCCTCACACTGGGCTCAGATCCCCAGCTGCTTCTCTGATCCCTCTTCCCCGCACCCTGCAGCGCCGGGCGTCCAGCCTGCTCTGCCCTACACCCCAGCCTGCCTCTAGGCTAAGCTGCCAACAGCACTGAGCGCCCCTTAGATGTCGTGGTCCGGGCAGCTCCCGACTGCCCTTCTCCTTGACTCACCTCCAGCCCCGGAGGGCCTGGCTCAAAGGCGGAAGACAGGGCGCCGCCCGCCCGGCCCCGGCAGCACCACCTCTCTGGACTGTCCTGGCGCACGAGGCCGCCCTCCCCGGCGCCCCCGGGTGGGGCAGGTCGAGTCCGGTGCGCTATCCCTTTAAGCCCGGGCGAGATGGGAGCTGTCAGTGACAGCCGAGGCTAGCGCGGGACGTCGCCGCCCGCCAGGCCGGAGTGAGGAGCCGCGGAGCGAGCCGAGAGCTGAGGGGCCAGCGGGGCCCGGGAGCGGCGGGTTCCCTTACCGCCCACTGTGTGCCCGAACCCTGGGCGGGCGAGTGGCGGGCGGCACCCCATATAGCGCGGAGAATGTGAGGGCAGTACAGGGCGGTGGGGAGGAGGAGGCGCGGGAGAGGGCGTCGGCAAGATAGACGGAGAGGCAGCAGGAGAGACAGAGGACAGGGATCGCGGCGGGTGCAGGTGGGAGAAAGGAGAGGAGGTAAAAGGCAAGGCAGTGGCAGAAAAGGGGAGAGAAAGGAGCAGAGAGCACGCGGCTGCGGGCGGCAGCGCAGGCGACAGGAGGACGGAGCCGGTGCCTCTGGGTGGGAGCGCCGGAAGCCGGAGTTGGGCGCCCCGGCCGGGGATCTGGTTGAGAGCACCGCCGCGGCCCGGCGGGGCAGGGTTTAGAAGAAGGGACACCCGAGGGGGCCCCTCTGGGAGCAGCGAGGGACCTCAGGCGGGGCTAGCCTGGTAGAGGACGCAGTGCCACTCCACAGGCCCTGCGGGCTGCGCTCCGGGGATCTGGCGGGCCGGGGCCAGGGGGCCATTGTGAGCGCCCCAGGAGGGTGAGTCGGGAGTGCGGAGCCGGTTGCGCGGCGGCAGGTGTGTGTGTGTGTGCGCGCCCGGGTGTCGCGTGTGTGCGCGAGTGTGAGCGCCCAGGCGGGTGGGAGCGCGCGTTAGGGATTCTGCTGGCATCGCAGCGTGGAGAGCAGGAGGCAGGAGCAGGGCACGCAGGGGAGCGCGGGGGCCCTCCGGTGCACACGCACACGCTGGGCGCGAGCCCGCCCGCCCGCGCGCGCGCACACACACACACACACACACACACACACGCCCTCCCCGCCTCGCTCGTCACCGCGGCCACCATCTCGGAGCCGAGCCCTGCGGAGCTGGAATCCGAGCCGGAGCGGGAACCGGAGCGGAGCCGAGCCCGGGAATGCGGCTTCGGAGCGGAGCCGCGCGCGGAGTGCGCGCCTGGGACGGTGAGTGTGGTTGGGCCAGGATGCTGTGGCGGGGTAGGGGCCGCGGGGGCGCAGGCCCGGGAACTGGGGTGTCTGCCCGCCGGCAGCGCCGCGTGCGCGGCCTCTGATTGGGCGGGAGCCTCGGGGGCAGTGGGTTGGGGGTGGGGTGTTGGGTGCGCGCCCGTGGGGGGTGTGCACACGCGGAGCTGGAGGGGGGCGCGCTTGGCACCCAGGTTTGTGACCGCGCTCCCGCCCGCTGCGCGGCCCCGCCTAACCCTCGCCTGCAGCCGGAGCCCCGGCGACTTGGAGCAACTTTGCTTTTGTAGGGAGAGGATGGAGGCGAGGCGCTTTAATGGTGGAATTCCAGCCTTTCTTTCTCGACGAGAGAAGGCGAGCGAGGAATGGGGCGGGGATGCGGCTGTACCGCTAGGCGGGAGAAGAGGTGCATCTTCACCGCCCCATCAGCACAATTGCTGGCTCCCTGGGATACCCGTCCAGCCCCACAGAACCGCTTAGCCACTCCGGGTGCCCAACTCCTGTGACCCCGCCAGGGTCAGACGGGACCGCGCGGCTACAGCTTCCAGGTCCCGGAGCCATGAGGTCGTCTTTGCAGCCAGGCTGAGGACACGGGGCTTGAGGTGGGGGGGGGGGAGTTGGGAAACGTGCGGGTGTATGTGTCCCTACGCCCTTTGCTTCGTGGGACAGGCGGCTGGAAGAAGGGAACTGCCAGAAAAGTGCATTCCATCAGTCTTTACCCTCGGGAAGCTCCCAAGAGGCTAGGGCTTGGAAGGGGGAGCTTCTAAGCCCCCAGCCTGATGCCACTCCCACAGCCCCATCCCTGCTTTGCTTGGAGCCATGCTTCTGCGTGCCTCACTCTGGGCCGTGCTATACCCCAGCCCCACCTTCTGGACTCTTTTCCTGTGTTCATGTCCACTGTTGACTGCTTCTGGGAACTTCCTAGCCACCCCCACGCCACCCCCCGACCCGTTCCCGCCCTCCACTCCCAAATGCCAGCCCTGCCCCTTCAGTAGAAGATAAGATGGGGAGAAGGGTTTAGGACAGTGCCCCTGAGAGGGAGCCCTGTGTCCCCAGGAGTGAGATG
Organism: Phacochoerus africanus; assembly: GCF_016906955.1. Taxonomy (NCBI): domain Eukaryota; kingdom Metazoa; phylum Chordata; class Mammalia; order Artiodactyla; family Suidae; genus Phacochoerus; species Phacochoerus africanus. The sequence goes on along the minus strand of NC_062552.1, from coordinate 59,132,919 downwards.
CCCAAGAAAAGGTCAGAGGTCAGGCTCTCTGCAGGTCCCTCCCTGTTACCAAATTCTCCCTGCTTCCAAGGCAGGGTCTTCCTCTTCTAGGAAGCCTTCTCTGATTGCTCCTGAATTCTTCCTTCCAGCTTGGGATTCTGGGTTGGAGTAGCTGAGTTCCTCAGTAGCCTTTGTCCATGTGCCTTCCTTCCTGGCACTCAGTATATGAGCCTATAGGGTCAGAAGCCTTATTCTCAGCCTAGATGCTGGGTGGAGGGATGTGATGTTGGACCGGTCAGTATCCACCGGGTCTCTGGGGAATGGTAAGACGTTATGTGACCAGCTTGCAGGCTTAGATCTTACTTCCACTTCCATTATCCCCTCTGGAATCTCTCTGCCACCTTGTAAGAATGCAGGGGCCATGGGCCCACTTCCTCTCCATTTCACAGAGGAGGATTTTGAGGCAGAAGATGGAACTGCAGTCTTAGGTCGGCCTCTTTCATGGTGAAGTTATCCTTTAACCCTGGTCTTTGGTGAGGAAGGGAGGGGGCAGGGAGGGCACCCAGGCCCTCTTTATTCACCTGGCAGCAGGGCTCTGGGGGCTTGCTGCTGGAGGGTCTCCCCAGGGCAGCTCTCCTGCTGCCTGGAACCAACACCCTCTCCAGATGGGCAGGGAGGTGGGCACAGCCACTCTTGGCTTGATTCTTCCTGACTTGACCCCAGCCTTGTTAACCTTTGCCGCTTAGATTTGGGGCCAGAGTCTGCCTGGGCTCTGCTTAATGGTTTGCAAAGCTGATTCCTATAATCCTAGGTACTGGGATGTTGGTATCATTCTGTGTGTCAGAGGGGTTTCCTCACCCCCAGCCTGGCACTCTATGTCCTGGCATTGACCTGGTTGGGCCCCGGAGCCCTTCCTGCTCTCCTGAGATCTCTATCCTGCTGTCCCTTTGTGGGCCAAAGAGCTTACCTTCAGGCGGATGGTCTAAATGTGTGTTATAAGGGACATGGTCTGGGGGCTGTTGGGACCACTTCCTGCCTAAGTGGCCCATCTGAGACACAGGAGGCTAGAGTAGCTGACCGCTCCAGGCAGGCCTCTGTGACCATCTTTGCAGTCCTGATGACAGCCTGGACTCATCCTCTGGGCCACTGAGGCCCCTGAAGGCCTCTGGTGGGGAGAGCTGTTGCCCGGGGCTGACCAAAGCTCATCCTGGGGCTGGGGGTGGAGGTGGTGGCCTGCTGGGTCCCGTGGTGGCTCCTTCAGCCTCTTTGTGCTGGCTTCACTCCGGAATAGCCTCTCTCTGCCTCTCCCTCTTCCTTTCTGCCAGCTCTCCCTGACTCAGTCTTTCTTAGCTGTCATTTCTCTCTCTTTTTCTCTCCGCTGTCCCCTCCCCCTTTACCCCTCTGTCCTCCTGTGGCTCCCTGAGCTCTTTTTTTTTTTTTTTGTCTTTTTGTCTCTTTGTTGTTGTTGTTGTTGTTGCTATTTCTTGGGCCGCTCCCGCGGCATATGGAGGTTCCCAGGCCAGGGGTCGAATCGGAGCTGCAGCCACGGGCCTACGCCAGAGCCACAGCAACGCGGGATCCGAGCAACCTACACCACAGCTCACGGCAACGCCGGATCGTCAACCCACTGAGCAAGGGCAGGGACCGAACCCTCAACCTCATGGTTCCTAGTTGGATTCGTTAACCACTGCGCCACGACGGGAACTCCTCCCTGAGCTCTTTTTTGCCTCTTTCTGGGTTGACCTGACTGATGCTTTGGTTGATCAGGCGGCTGGAGCATGACCAGATGTCTGCTTGGCCCCACCCCTGCCATCAAGGTCTGCTTGAACCCTGAACCTTGCCCTGGTTCTTCTGCCCCCACAACCCTGCCACCTGACTCCAACAGGATGAGCCCTTCATATGGGACCTTATGGATGGGGAGGGAGAGAACATGACATCTCTTTGGCCCCTGGTCTGTGTGTCAGGGGTGAAAATCCCAGCTGGCTGCCCCTTTAGAAAGACAGCCACTCCCCGCTCAAACCTCCTGACTACGAAGAGGTAGTGCTCAGTGTGGTCCCTTTAATTTCTCTGTCCAGCCAGGCCCTGACCCTGCCATGTTTATGTTTTAAATTGTAACAAGTTCAGTGATAAGCTGTTGGTTGGGCTGGGCCGTGGGGTGACCTGAGGGGGTAAATTTACCCCCGAGACCGCTCAGGCCCCCTTTGAAGGGAACTGGGGGCCACTCTGGCCCATCAGAGTCTCTTCTGCAGGCTTTCAGGGTCCAGATATCTGCTCCCAGGAACCATGCCTTGCTCGGCCTTGTTCTTCACTGCCTGGAACCCTGCACTTGGGGCTCACTCCACATTCAGGGGCATCTCCTGGTTTGAGGCCCAGGCTGAGTGCTGGGAATACTGATGACAAGCCTGGACCTTTCACTGGGTGGACTCTGAAAGAGGACCTGGACATCCACCCACACCCCTAGGTATGAGGCAGACTGGGCTGGGCCCCTGCAGAGGTATGGGCAAGGGAGGTTGGCAAAGGGGTTACTTCAGAGGGACCGAGAGGGCTGCTGCCATTTGACCAGTTCAGGTGATTCTGGCATTTAGATGCTCAGGAAATACGTTGAATAAGTGAATGAATGGAGGATGTGACCGAGTAAGGGCTTTCCGGGCAGATGGCACAGTGCTAGCAAAGGCATGGAGGTGGGAGGCGCCAGCCATGGGTGGAACGTGTTTGCAGTGGAGTAGTTCATGCAGGGGCCCGGCAGGCATGGAGCAGGTTGGCATAAGACGGAGGAGGATCTTGAGTGCCCGACTGAGGAGTGTGGGCTGATTCTGTATTCAGAGGTTGTAGGGTTGAAGTTCTGGAGGGACGCGATCAGATTTGCAATTTAAACCGCTCCCTCTGGTGGTCGTGGGCGGGGTTGGCCAGGAGAGTCAGGCTGGGAGGCAGTCCTGAGGCCGCCAGGGGAATCCAGGCTGGTGGAGAGGGCCATAGCAGGGACAGGCGCCTTGCCAGCCTTCACCAGGATGGCCAAGGGGCCAAGCATGGTTCCCCTTCAAATGGAGGATGGAGAGATTAGGGCTGAGTGGGGAGCCAGGTGGGGCCATATAGGCCATTAGAGTTGGCAGGGCCTCAGGTATCACCATTCCTACCACCTGGGCATATGGAGGTGGCCGGCATCCTAGAGTCAAAAATACAGCCTTTAGTACCAGCCCTCCTGCTATGCGCACTTGAGCAAGTCCCTGAGGTCCCTTGGGCCTCAGTTTCTATGTCTGGAAATTGGATGAGGTTACTTGTCTCCCTGGAGACCTGGAGTGAGCTTGGGTGGAAGTTAGTGACCTTGGAAGTGGAATACGGAGGGAAGAGGTACAGGAGTGGTCAGCTTTGCTCTTTTTTTTTGGGGTTTTTTTTTTTTTTAATTTATTTTATTTTTTTTTTTATTTTTTATTTTCCCACTGTACAGCAAGGGGGTCAGGTTATCCTTACATGTATACATTACAGTTACATTTTTCCCCCAGCCTTTCTTCTGTTGCAACATGAGTATCTAGACAAAGTTCTCAATGCTATTCAGCAGGATCTCCTTGTAAATCTATTCTAAGTTGTGTCTGATAATCCCAAGCTCCCGATCCCTCCCACTCCCTCCCCCTCCCATCAGGCAGCCACAAGTCTCTTCTCCAAGTCCATGATTTTCTTTTCTAAGATGTTCATTTGTGCTGGATATTAGATTCCAGTTATAAGTGATATCATATGGTATTTGTCTTGGTCTTTCTGGCTCATTTCACTCGGTATGAGATTCTCTAGCTCCATCCATGTTGCTGCAAATGACATTATGTCATTCTTTTTTATGGCTGAGTAGTATTCCATTGTGTATATATACCACATCTTCCGAATCCAATCCTCTGTCGATGGACATTTGGGTTGTTTCCATGTCTTGGCTATTGTGAATAGTGCTGCAATGAACATGCGGGTGCACGTGTCTCTTTTAAGTAGAGTTTTGTCCGGATAGATGCCCAAGAGTGGGATTGCGGGGTCATATGGAAGTTCTATGTATAGATTTCTAAGGTATCTCCAAACTGTTCTCCAGAGTGGCTGTACCAGTTTACATTCCCACCAACAGTGTAGGAGGGTTCCCTTTTCTCCACAGCCCCTCCAGCACTTGTTATTTGTGGATTTATTAATGATGGCCATTCTGACTGGTGTGAGGTGGTATCTCATGGTAGTTTTGATTTGCATTTCTCTTATAACCAGCGATGTTGAGCATTTTTTCATGTGTTTGTTGGCCATCTGTATATCTTCTTTGGCGAAATGTCTATTCAGGTCTTTTGCCCATTTTTCCATGGATTGATTGGCTTTTTTGCTGCTGGGTTGTATAAGTTGTTTATATATTCTAGAGATTAAGCCCTTGTCGGTTGCATCATTTGAAACTATTTTCTCCCATTCTGAAAGTTGTCTTTTTGTTTTCTTTTGGGTTTCCTTTGCTGTGCAAAAGGTTTTCAGTTTGATGAGGTCCCATGGGTTTATTTTTGCTCTAATTTCTATTGCTTTGGGAGACTGACCTGAGAAAATATTCATGATGTTGATGTCAGAGAGTGTTTTGCCTATGTTTTCTTCTAGGAGTTGGATGGTGTCCTGTCGTATCTTTAAGTCTTTCAGCCATTTTGAGTTTATTTTTGTGCATGGTGTGAGGGTGTGTTCTAGTTTCATTGCTTTGCATGCAGCTGTCCAGGTTTCCCAGCAATGCTTGCTGAATAGACTTTCTTTTTCCCATTTGATGTTCTTGCCTCCCTTGTCAAAGATTAATTGACCATAGGTGTCAGAGTTTCTTTCCGGGTTCTCTATTCTGTTCCAATGGTCTGTCTGTCTGTTTTGATACCAGTACCATACTGTTTTGATGACTGTGGCTTTGTAGTATTTCTTGAAGTCCGGGAGAGTTATGCCTCCTGCTTGGTTTTTGTTTCTCAGGATTGCTTTGGCGATTCTGGGTCTTTTGTTGTTCCATATAAATGTTTGGATTGTTTGTTCTAGTTCTGTGAAAAATGTCATGGGTAATTTGATAGGGATTGCTTTGGGTAGTATGGCCATTTTTACGATATTGATTTTCCCAATCCAGGAACATGGAATATCTTTCCATTTCTTTCCATCTTCTTTGATTTCTTTGATTAAAGTTTTATAGTTCTCGGCATATAGGTCCTTTACCTCCTTGGTCAGGTGTATTCCGAGGTATTTGATTTTGTGAGGTGCAATTTTAAAAGGTATTGTATTTTTGTATTCCTTTTCTGATATTTCACTGCTGGTATACAAAAATGCAACTGACTTCTGAATGTTAATCTTATATCCTGCTACTTTGCTGAATTTATTAGTCAGTTCGAGTTTTTGGGTTGAGTCCTTAGGGTTTTCTATGTATAGTATCATGACATCTGCATACAGTGACAGTTTTATCTCTTCTCTTCCTATATGGATGCCTTTTATTTCTTTTGTTTGTCTAATTGCTGTGGCTAGAACTTCCAAAACTATGTTGAAGAGCAGTGGTGAGAGTGGGCATCCCTGTCTTTTCCAGATTTGAGTGAGAAGGCTTTCAGTTTTTCCCCATTGAGTATTATATTTGCTGTGGGTTTATCATAAATGGCTCTGATTATATTCAGGAATGTTCCCTCTATACCCACTTTGGCGAGGGTCTTGATCATGAATGGATGTTGGACTTTGTCAAATGCTTTTTCTGCGTCTATTGAGATGATCATATGATTTTTGACTTTTTTTTTGTTAATGTGGTGTATGATGCTGATTGATTTGCGTATGTTGAACCATCCTTGTGAACCTGGGATGAACCCAACCTGGTCATGGTGTATAATTTTTTTGGTATGTTGTTGGAAGCTTTGCTCTTTGGTGGAGGAAGAGTTTGATGCCTGAGAAGGGCAGTGACTTATGCAAGGTCATAAAGCAAGTTGGGGGCAGGGCGTTCCAGCCTGGGGTTTTCCTGGCTGTGCCTGTGGCCTGCTGGGCTGGGATGGCTGGGGCCTCGGGGCCTTTGCTGAGGACGTCCGCAGGCAGTTTCTTTGGCAGTCCAGCTGTCAGGGAGCATATGGGGCCATATGGTCCCATCAGGGGAGGCGCCAGCCGCTGAAGGAGGGATAGCGGCTGCCACCCTGGCCTTCTGGATCTCTGTGGGCTCTGCCAGCCACCAGGATCAGGGTGGGAGGAGGCCAAAATGGAACCTCGCTGTCCAGGTTGGTTTGGACATGGAGGTTGGCCCTTGGCAGGTGGCCCAGTTCTAGCACCCATCTGCCAGGGCAGCCGGACAGGCAGCTCTATGCCCAGGACTGATCCAATTAGCTCAGGACCAGCTGTGCCAGCCTCTCCCTCCACCCCCCCAATTTCCCACCCAGCTCTGATGGCCCTGCTGGTCCACAGGCCATGAGGTGGCAGGGTGCATCTGATGTCTCAGGCCTCAGTGGAGTATATGTGTGTGACATGCAGCCTTACCCCGAGCGCTGATTCTATAGCTCCGAGATTTTTGGTTGTGGGAACAGACCCCTGGAGTCAGCCTGGGGTGATCAAAAGAGCCCAGGCTTGGATACCTTCTGGAACTGAGTTTGAATTCTGACTCAGTCGCTTCTGAGGTGGATGAGCTCGGGCAAGTCACTTTACTTTTCTGAGCCTCAGTTTCCTCATCTATTATGAGAGAGTGAGACCTACCTTGTAGGGGTGTCATTCACATAGTTTGAAATAATACATGTAAAGCGTACACTAGCCTGATACCCTGAAAATCTCAGAAAATACTAGCTTATGTTTTGCTTTCTGTTGGGAGAGGGAAGTAAGTCCTTTGGAGTTTCCATCTTCAGGCTGAAGTATTATTATTATTATTTTCCAGGACAAAATATGCCTTATAAATTTCCATAAGTTTTTTTTCGGTCTTTTTGTTTGTTTGTCTTTTCTAGAGCTGCTCCTGTGGCATATGGAGGTTCCCCAGCTAGGGGTCTAATCGGAGCTGTAGCCACCAGCCTACGCCAGAGCTACAGCAACGCGGGATCCGAGCCGCATCTGCGACCTACACTGCAGCTCGCGGCAACACCAGATCCTTAACCCACTGAGCAGGCCAGGAATCGAACCCGCAACCTCATGGTTCTTAGTCGGATTCGTTAACCACTGCGCCACGACGGGAACTCCTCCATAAGTTTTTAACTCCCTGCATCATTTGGTCCTCATGGCACCATCCCATTTCATAGATAAGGAAACCTGGAAATGATTCTCCAGAGGTACACAGTGAGATGGACTCTTGCTCCATCAGTACGCTTCCCAAACTTTGGGGGGTGGAGGCTAGGGAGAAGTGGATCTGTCTTCAGTAAGGTCTGTCTAGACCAAGCTTGGGGAATCTAGAGATTCTCTGCCTGGCCATATCTCCATTATAGGTACAGGGATAGGCTGCCATGGTGACAAGCAGCCAATCCCTGTTGGTGTTGGTATGGGGGATGCTCAGTGAGGCAGCATTTGCTGCATTTCTCTGTCTGCCTGGCATGGGGTAGGGGTGGGAGGTGCCAGGGAGTGAGGAGAGGTGGATCTTTACCTCCTGGGCAGCCTTGGGCTCAGCCTCTGGACAGGGTGGGGAGAGCACTGGGCTCCGCCCCTGACCAGCTGTGTGACCTTGGCCAGGTCACTGTCCCTCTTTGAGCCTCAGCTTCCCTCTTTGTAAATTGGAGGTAATCCTGCTGGTTTCCCAAGGCTGTGTTTGAGGCTCCACTGTAAACATATATTTTTTATACAAACATCATCTTCTACAGCTGCGAGTCCAGGAGTCCCCAGTCCTACATCTGATGGTCCTGTAGTCATCCAGCGATTCACTTGTTGGGTGCTTCCCTTGAGCCCAGCTGTGCTGGCTGCCATGGTGACAGAGATGAATAAGACGAGCCCCTGCCCTCTTGGGGTGTGCAACCTGGCAGTCACTGTGGACTCCATGGAATTTAACGGTCCTTCCAAATACATGCTGGTTGTCACGCTCCTACTCAGCCCCCTTCAAGGGCTCCCCGTTCCTCCATACTGGTGTCTGGATCCCTCATGTCTTCCAGTCTGATGCTCTCCCTCGGTATTCCTCTGTGCACCCAGCCAAATGCCTCCCACTCTCCCCTTCACGCAGGCTGACTGTCCTTCCTCCAGGGTTTCACTCTGCTGTCCCCCTGCCTGATTCCTTCCTCCATCTCTGCCCATGGATGCCACCCACTTTTCAACCTTCAGCCCAAAGGCCATGTTTTAAAAGCCCCGCCTTGTCACCCTAGCGAGGAGTAGCTGCTGCTCCTTCCTCAGAACTCCCAGGGCAGCTCATCTTAAGCTTTACCTTAGCCGATGTTTGCTATGCACCTATTGCAGGTGAGGCCTCCTGTGCTCAAGGCCTGGGATACATGGCAGTTGGCCTCTCTTCATGGCCTGGCCATGCCTTGGTGGCAGGGACTCGGCTTATCCATCCAGGGACTTGGGGCCAGATGGGCTGTCTAGGGGCATGTGGCCTGTCCCTCAGGGCCCCTGTGGCCACTGCCACATCCTCCTCCTCCTCAGACCTGGGCATGTGGGCTACGCCCAAGACATCTCTTTTACAAGCTCCAAGTTACAGGCAGCTTTTCTGCTGAGGTGCTCACCTCAGCAAGGCCTTTTCCTCCCCGCCTCCTACTCCCGGAGCCTTTGCCAGGCTGGGACAGGGACGCCCAGTCATTGGCCACACGTAACTGTCCCCGATGAATTGCATGGCCTTCACCAATTAGCAATTGATTATTTGGGGTCCTGATAACTCTTCCATTATCGATTGGTGGAGGCAGGCCTGGCCAGTGTTAGTGTGGGGCAGCTGGGCCTGGCTGGGAGATTGTGATCATGGCCATTTATTCCTGACCAGAAAGCTCGATAAATAAGAAGGGAGAAAGGGAGGTACTGGCCATCCTCTCTCTGATTCTCGCTGCCAGGCTCCGGGGAGAGGGATGTGGAGGAGGGAGGGAGGGCAGGCAGGGGCTTTTGCTCACTCCTGCTTCCCTCTGTCCCCGCCTTCTGTGTTCTGCTTCCAGTGTCTCCTGGCCTGAGTCTCAGCTTTCCCACCTGTTAAATGGGCATTTCATTCTCTGTGGGGTGACACTGTGCCTTTGAATGAGATGGCAAGGCAGTCACTGACTTGTCATCACTTCTGCCTAACGGGTGGGTCGGGGGCATTGTGAGGCTCTGAGAGGGTGGTGGTTCTTAGCCCAGGGCTACTATGCAGAAAGGACAGGGAGATGGATGGTGGGAGAGGGGTGGTCGGTCAGAAGACAACAGTTGCTTTGCTAAAGTGCTGTGTCTGGGTTCTGAATGTGCTAAGGCGTCTAAAGGTGCAGCTAGGACTCAGTGCGATTTGTGAAAAAGCGATGTCTAGGGAAACCACATAAAAGAGATGGCAGGGGGGATGTTTAACCTACTTAAGAGACCCAGCTGCCTTTCAGACCCACCAGGAGCATGAGGCATTGTTTGTGGGGCTCTAGCTCATGTGACCAATGCATTTCTTTCTTCTTTTTCTTTTTCTTTTCTTTTTTTTTTTTTTTAACTTTTTGTTAGGAACATTTCCAAGCATACAGAAAGGCAGGGAGAACAGTAGAGGAAACTCCCATATACCGCTCACCTAGATGTAACAATTGTTGACATTTTACCACATTTTGCTTTATCTTTTTTTTTTCTGAAGTAAAGTAAATTATAGACATCATGACATTTCACCCCAAAATAGTTCAGCATCCATCTCTAAAAAAAAATGACAAAATTTCTGTCTAACCTCAAGTGGTCGCATGTTTCATTTTGTGTTTGAGAGATGAGAAGACTGAGGTCTGAGAGGTGACCTGGCCTGTCCAAAGGGCGAAGGGCGGAGTGGTAGCATCAGTCAGCCCAGGATTTTCAGAGACACTGGGGGGAAGGGCCAGTGGTAAGTGGTCTGAAGCTGGGCAGAGGGCTGGAGTAGGGACCCCCCCCCAACCCTGTGGGGGTTCCTCTGGCTCAGGCTGGAGGTTCTGCCTGGAAATAGGAAGTGAGTCTCTTTTAGAGTAACCAGCTCTTTTCCTTTCCTTTGCTACGGGGATTAATCAGGAACTTCAGCATCAGGAAAATCTAAACTTCTTCTTGTTTACTGTTTAGTTTAGGAGACTGTTATCAGGCTCTGGCCATGCAGGGCCAGGGGAGCCTCTGCTGGCACAAGGAGCAGGGCTGTCCCCACCAGCCCCTTTGGAGGGCAGTAGGGAAGGCAAAGGGAGGGCTGCCTGGAGGCAGGGCTTAAGATCCTAGGGAGTTTGGGGGAACCGGGCTGTGTGGGTGTATGGAGCTTGGTGCTGAGCCTGGGATCTAGGCTGGGCTGAATCTTGTGTTGCCTCAGTACAGAGGTGGGATGTGGGGCGCAGAGGGGTGAGCTGGGGCATGCACAGAAAGGAGGCAGGACTCTGGGTGCCTCTAGCCGCACTGAGGAGCCCTCTTTGCCCTCCTTCCTGGGGAAGGAGGACGGGTATCTTCCGCCAGCTCCCTGGGCTTTCTTGCCTCTTTGGGGTTAGGATGATCCTGCCCCCTGGCACCCGCACGTGCTTGGGACTCTTTATTCTGCCCTTAGTGTGCTTGGTGACTTGGGATGACCTCTTGAATCTGTCAGGGTCACGGAGATCACAGGTATGGAATTGGGGAGTGCTGGTACTAGGAGGCAGCCACAGAGGTGACCTCATTCTTCTTTTAGTTTCCGGATAGGGAAACTGAGGCAAAGGGAGAGGCCAACCCCATCTCGGGTCTCACACTGAAAAGCATTGCAAGGCTTTGGTAATACGTCAGGTTTCTGGCTTCCCAGTCCCAGGACCCCCAGCTCCTGGGCCACATGGGCTAGTGTTCAGACAGACCTGCTCCACCGGGTGCAAAGGGATGGAGATGGGCCCTGCAGGGGGAAGGGCTGTCAGTCATCCTGGGGGTGAGCCCTAGGTTCTTAGGATCCGCCCTCTCATCTGCACATGCGCAAGTACCCACACTCAACTGCCTGTTTATTTACCAGGGGGTAGAATGGGTGTGCTGGTCAGGGAGGAGGCTTCGATGCTGTGTTCTGAGGATCAGGGGCTGGGATGCCCTCTTGTGCTCCCATCTTTGTCCCCACAATGAGAAGAGCCTTGATGGGTGCCAGGGTTATTGCTGGGCTTATTGCTTGAGGATAGGATTAGGGGCAGTGGGCAGGAGAGGCCCTTGGGAGGAAGACAATCAGAGGGAAAGCAAGAGACAGAGACATCAAAAGACCTTCTGACTCGTGGTCTGTGGCCCTGTGGCACGGACAGACCCTGCGTCAAGCCTGTATATTCTTTGTGGTTGGGGAAGGAGAGGAAAATACCCAACCTCCACCGAGTGGCTCCATGGGGCTGTGTGACGCGGGGCATGTCACCATCTCTCCTGGATGGAATGAAGCAGAGAATGGACGTTTTCCCATCTGACAGTGGGGCAAGGAAGATTGGCCATGACTGTTGGCCTGTCTGTTGGCTGGTCCTTCAGCCCACCGCTGGGTGGGCAGTGGGCTGGGAAGGACCACGGGAAATAGGGCAGGTCCTTGTCGGACCCTGCTGTAGGCTGGGGAGGGCACTGTGCCTGGAGTCCAGGGGGCAGATGACACAGACCCAGCACATGTTCCCATGATGACCATATGCTGGCACCTTGGCAGGGCGCTGGAAAAGAGCTACCCTTGTTAGTGCCCACCACTGCCCTGCAAATTGGTCATGATGGATTCCATTTTACAGATGATGAAACTGAGGCTCAGAGAGGTCACCCAGCCAGTCAGTAGACCGCTGACTGGGTGGACTGGGATTTGAGGCTGGCCGGAACTGTCTGGCTTAGTTGGACCAGACCTGATTTCTACTCTGGTTCCTTTAGCTCCTTTACCACTAACTGCCATTCCCTGGGCCTCGGTGTTTGCCTTTGTCCCGAAGGCTGGGAGTGGGGCTGAGGGCTGGGCTGCAGCCACAGGCTGGACGGAAGGCTAAGCCTCCAGTCACCTCCTCCACGTGGCCCGGCAGGTTCTCAGGCTTCTGACTGAGGCTTCCTGCTATTCCTGAAGGAATCCTTCCTAAGCCAAGCAGGGTGAGAGGCCCCCTGGCCCTGTGTGGACGCATGGTGACTCCACGTGTTTGCAAAGCCCTTCAGCACCTCCTGTACCCTCTGCTCCCAGCTGGGGTGTGCCTTCTGTGCATTTATCAGGTGACAGCATGGCGGCGTGGAGCCTGTGTGCACATGAATGGGCCATCTTCAGGCCTGGAGAGTCACACTGTCCAGTGAGGACTGAGCGTGAAGTAGGGCGGAGATAAATTTATTGAACACCTACTAAGTGTTAGTCCAGTGCCAGGTGCTTTGCATACTTTACCTGATTTAATCCTCAAAACAACCCTGTGAGATATGTACTGTTATGATTCCCATTTAACAGATGGGGAAACTGAGGCTCAGAGAGATTGAGGGACTTGCAGAGGTCACAGCTAGTGAGGGAGGAGCTGGCATTCAAATCTGCTTCTATGGAGGCTCTGTCTTTTGTGTGTCACCCAGAGGGCACTCTATGCCGCAGCTAGGGGAGGAACTTAGGTTTCGGGAAGATGCTGCTGGTGGCAGCTCAGTATTTGGAGAGAAGAGGCCAAGGGTGGGTGAAGGGTCCAGGTAGGGAGGGGGCGGCCCAGTGGGAGATGCCCGGTTGCAAGTCTGGCGTGTAGCCTAGAGTGGTGTGTCTTTGGCTCTGTCACCTGCTCTGGGTGTGCACCCTCAACCCCGCCTCACCTCTCCCTCAGGGAGGGGTGCGCAGTCCTTCTGGGCCTTCCTCAGGCCAAGCCCTGGAGGGTGGGACTGAGCGAGGCTCCTCAGAAAACAGTCAGGGTGGCGTGCCATGTGGGGAGCCATGGAAGATGAGGCTGGAGAGGGGCCCGCGCTGTGCAGGCCTCAGTTGCCAGCTTGTGGTGGTGGATCGTCTCCGGATGTGGAGCAGAGCCAGGTCTGAGGACTGGAGGGCTACATCTCTGGTGGCTGGGGGCTGGATAGTGGCTGGGCGGGGACATGGCTGGTGGGGAGGGGCTGAGAGAGCAGGGACATCTAGAGGCTTCTCCCTCCTCCCCAAGCCTCCATCAGAGCAGGGCCGGGTGGGAGGTGGCTCGTCTTTCCTGTCTCCAGTTCTTTGCCCTCCCTTTCCCTGCCTCTGGGAACATGGAGTAGGAGTGTGTGTGTGTGTGTGTGTGTGTGTGTGTGTGTGTGTGTGTGGCGGGGGGTCTGTGGTCCCTCCCAGGCCCCTCCCTTGGAAGCTGTAAATATTTTATCTTCACCATCTCTGCTGCTGGAAATTGCTGCTTTTAACACCTTTTCCCCCCTTTTGCTTGATACAAACGAATGCTGGAAAAATTCTGTGCTGGGTGCTCACTCTGTCTCTTCTGCTCGTGCCCAGAGTCCCCTCCAAAAACTCTAATTGCTTTTAAGCTGCGATAGTTGGCAAAAGCAATTTTCTTTACATTATGGAGAAAGAGGGAAAATCCGCCACATTTTCTTCTTCTTCTTTTTTTTTTCGTTTTGAGTTCCTCCTCATTGCGGCTAAGGTTGTGAGAGAGAAATGGAGGAGAAAGAGGTGTGGACAGGGAGGCAGAAACCCCCTTGGACCGGGCATTTTGCCTCTCTGGGCCTCAGTGTCCCTCTTCACAAGGTAGCTGTATGTCCATTCATTCAACAGACATCTCCTGAGTACCTTGGCTGGGAGGAGCTTGAGGGCAAGGACTGGCTCTGTCTTTGCTGCTGCCTCTCCAGCACCCAGCACAGAGCCTGACACATAGTAGGTGCTCAGTTAAAGTCAGTCGATTGGATCAGTGGCTCTGCCTTGAGCCAGGCACTTTGCCAAGCACTGCGAATGTACCGGATGAATCAGACACAGCTCCTGGCCACGAGAGCTTGCTGAATGGAGGGGAGTCCCGCACAAACACGATTAACATATTGCTGAGTGGTACTGGAAACAGGAGCACAGAGCAGGGTGGGCCAGGGGAAGCCTGGAAAAGCTGCACAGAGAAGAACTGGGGCTGCATCTTGAAGAGGGGGTAGGAGTTTGACAGGTGAACCGGGGTGAGGAGGAGAGAACTCCAGACAGAAAATAGCATGTGTGAAGACCACGAGTGGTCAGCACTGGAGCTGAGGGCGGGGTCGGGAGATGGAGACGCTGAGGCTGCCCACCTGGGCCTGAGATGCCTGGGAGAGCTTTGCAGGGAGGTGGGGAGTTTGCACTTGATCCCAAGGGTAAGGGGGAGCCGGGAGGGTTCTGAGCAGAGGACCTGTGGGGATGATCCATCTGGCTCCACAGAAGGGGGTGGGGAGGAAGGATGCTGGCTGGGAGGCTGGTCTTGGTGAGCCTGTGGGGGAAGGGAGGCTGGCAGGGTGAGTTTGAGACACACAAGGCAGGGGACAGGGGACCCAAATCCTAGTGCTTATCTACTCTGCTTGTGCTGTGGTGAGAGGCGATCCAGATCTTCCCTGGACATTGGGGTCGGGGTCCCCTGGTATCCAGTTCTGGGCCTCTGTGGCCATGGTCAGTCAGGTTTGCTTCCCTCTTGGATCCACAAGGTGTATAGCCCTTTACAGTATATAAAGCCTGCTCCCCGCTGACCCTCAGCAGACCTTGGAAACCGTCCCCTGAGCTGGCAGAGCAGGAGACCATTCCCAATGGCCAGGTATAGGCCAGGTGCTCCCCAGAGTTCTTCAGGCAGGTGGAGATGGGGTGCGGGTTTGAACATCAGGTCTCAGGGCCTCTCGACGGCTGCCTGCACCACCTCTGCTGTGCCCCCTTCTGCCCCCAGCCCTCTACACCCCACCCCTCCCCTCCTGTGCTCCTTCCCTGTTTGCAGAGCATGTGGGGCTTTTCAAAAGCATTAATGATAGAAAATAAATTGGAATCGGAGAGGAATCATCGCTGGGCATTCTCGGAGGGCCGCCTCTGCCCTCGCGTCTCTCAGCCATATTGAAGCCGGCAGCCAGACTGGAATATGAATGAGTCCAGGGCCGGCATTGCTCTTCATCTGTCGGGGAGCCCTCCCTGGCCAGGTGGCACTCACCAGCGGCAAAGCTGTTTGCAATGAGGCCTCAGCGGCCGCTGGGCATCACCAACCGGGACTGATTTCTATGGGACGGAGTCACAGTCCTTGGCTGTGGAGAACAGATGGAGGGGGGGGCCTTGTGCCCAGGTTCCCCCACCCCCTCAGGCCTTCTACTGGGGACACAGCTCTGAGGCCAGCCTGGGGTGCGGTCTGGCATCTCTGCCCAGGGTTAGGGGACACATAGGAAACTGCCAGTGGCTCCTCAGAGTCTGGATTCCTCATTTGGGTATTCAAGGCCCCCTGTGTGACCCTGATGATCTTTGTCTTGTCTCCTCCAGGAAGTCTTCCTTGATCACGGCCCAGTTCGCACTGGGTTTTCTGTTTTCAAGCTTCTCTTGGCCCCCGGAGTAGGCACACAAAACTAGTGCTGAGGGGGGACGGGTAGGTACCGTGTGGGGCAGGCTGGGTGTGGAGCAGTAGGGCGAGGCGGGGACTGTGGCAGAGGAGGCACAGTTTGGGAGCCCTTCCGCGGGCGCTTTCACAGCCAGCTCTGCTGAGTAGCCTTTGCTCCATGGTCACACTTCTTATCTTTCGACCAGCAGGAGCTCTTGAGGGCAGGCCCTGGTCTCTGCCTCTGTAGCCTGTCTCCCCACAGACACGGGGATGGGCTGGCCACCCAGGCAGGTTTCCCAGACATTGTCAGAGGCTCAAGGGGCCTGGGGATCCACTCAGGGCAATCTTGTTGCTTAGAGATGGGGAAACTGAGGTCCAGAGAGGGAGGAAGGGGGCAGGCTCCTGTTCTGCTCTAAACAGACTGTGCATCGTGCTCTTCTGAGCCTCACATCAGTGTCTGTACCTCTGCTTTAGAGAGAAGGAAACTGAGGCTCGGGGTGTCTGGATCCAGGGGACACTGCAGGCCTGCATTTGAATCAGTGTGTTGGAGCCACAGTGTCACCTGCTTCTTTCTGGCATCATTAGGGTTGCTGAGGTGGCCACTGAATCACCTGGGGGTGGGGTGGTGAGGTGCATTTGTGCCCAGAGGAAGCCCAGTCAGGGCGGGAGACCTGGGCTCCGGGCCCAGATCGGACACCAACTCCACGTGTGACTCAGAACAGCAAGCTCTCTCTGTGCCTCAGTTTCCCAAGGACGGGCTGAGAGAGACCTGCAGGGGTCCGAGAGAGTTTGGCGGGCTCCTCTGGGCTCATATGCCTTGGCCTGGCTGCTAGCCCTGATCAGTGCGTCTGTCCACTGAGCTCCCTGGGACCCAGTCCCGGATTATAAGGAAACTTCTTGTTCCTGTCCTCTCTGAGGTCACTGTCATGTGGGAGATCGGGACACCCACGAAGGCTTTGGGCTCTGCAGATCTAGTTAGCAGCATGGGGCAGTCATGGCAGCCTGTCCCCTACTCCAGGAGGGAAGAGAGACGAGGCCACCACCGGGTGGGAGGGCTGTACACTCAGCCTTCCAGCCTGTACCTCACCTCGCACAGCCCTGACCCTTCCTTTCACAGGCTCAGAATGGACACCCGGGAGCCACTTTGTGTAGCCCTGGGGTGTGAGATGGTGATACCGAGGCCAAGTCAGTCTGAGAATGAGACTCAGTGTTGCCATCACTCCTCTGACCTCTGCCCCGTCCAGCCTGTGCCCTCATCCCTCCATACAGGGAGTGCCCACCCCACACCCCGCCAAGTTAGCTCCACTCATCTTGGACAGCTCTGGTCCCTGGTCAGAGCCAGCATCTACCCCCTGAGACTCTCACAGAGGTCCTGTTTGGGACCTGGAGCTGCAGAACCTGTCCTAGCCCCCATCCTCCAACACCCTGCCGCCCGACCTCAACTGTGTGCAGGTGGACACCGAGCCCCTGAGACCACTCCTTTGGGAACCAGCCTTGCTCCATTCCTGCTCAATGGTGCTGAGTCTTCTTGGTATGTGGGGCCCTTGGGGGATCTGTGAAAGCCACGGCCTGAAATAGGTACACTTTCCCATCCCTGTACCACATGCGAAAATTCACATCTAGGAGTTCCCGTTGTGGCTCAGCAGTAATGCACCTGACTAGTATCCATGAGGACGCAGGTTTGATCCCTGGCCTCGCTCAGTGCGTTAAGGATCCGGCATTGCTGGGACTGTGGTGTTGGCTGGCAGCTACAGCTCTGATTAGACCCCTAGCCTGGGAACTTCCATATGCTGCAGGTGGGGCCCTAAAAAAAAAAAAAATTCACATCTAATTCTGTGCAGTTTCGTATTCACAGACCTCCTGAGTCCCTCCTGCCTGGAGATCCCGGTTAGGAACTCCTACGATAGTCCATTCCCAGGTGACATGGTTCATGTGACCTGTCTGTTGTGCTGCCCTAGGATGGGAAGCCAGGAGCCTCAGTCCCCAGGCCACCCTCTTTCTGGCTACCTTATGAAGGAGTGCCTGGCGGGGCCAGGGTGCTGTGATAACCCTCCAGTCTTTCCACCAGCTTTAGCCCTTGATCCTCCTCTGACTGGAGGGTGGGGGAGTGTTGGGAGGCACTGGGTCAGGCATGAGGCTGACAGCGGTTTGGGGTTGGGTCTCTGGAATTTGCCACCTGCTCCTGGCTTCTTCTCAGGCCTCTCCTGCTGGCTGCCCATGTGCCCTAACACACACACACACACACACACACACACACACACACACACACACTGACTTGAGATATAGACAGGACTATACACACGCCCTCCACGGTTCACCTCTGCAGACCCACGCGAGCACCGCACACTTGCACACATTGGTTCCCCCCTCCTTGCACCTATGGGCTTGCTCACCCTCTCTTTGCACGGAGAGAAGCACACCCCCAGCTTCCCCAGTACTTCCCTTCTCCTTTTGCCTCCCCTCCATCCCTGGCACAGGAGCCCAGAACTGATCCTCAAAGCCCCCTCCCCTGGAGTTTTTTGCAAAGGCCCTTCCATGTCGCCTTCCCCATCTGGGCTCCCCTGAACCTCAGCTTAGGGTTCCCAAGACCATGACATTCCAGGGTCTTCTAGACACCTAGGGAAACCTCCCTCCCCAGCCCTGGAGGGCCAGAGCCCTGCCGAAGCGCCCAAGGCCTTGGCTTTAGCCCCGGAAGGTCTGGACTGCCTCTGTGACTTGGGCAACACTCAGCCCTCCTGGCCTTGGTTTGGGCTTGACATTCTCCAGCTGAGGTTCTCAAACTGGTCCTAGAACCTGGGTGTCCCTGAAGGGGCCTGGGCACTTTGGGAGTTGGAGTGGGCCTGCATAGGCCCCTCTCCTTTCAACTCCAGCAGAGCTGCTCAGATCTGCATTTTATGCTGGGGTCCCAGCAGGAATGAAAGAAAAAAACCATTAACTCTTTATTGATTTTTTTGTTTGTTTACAAAAGAAAATTTGACGACATATTTGTGGGCAGTGGAGACTGTGATAGGCCCCTCATCTCCCCCCCAGGAGGTGATCCCTGTGCTGTTTGGATATTATCCTCCAGCCTTTTGGGGCATAAATCAACAATCGGCTATTTATAAAACTGGGCGCGTTCTGAAATAGCACTGTACAGCTTGTTTTTTTTCATATTGTTATACATAGATGTGCCTCCTTCTGTCGAATGGCTGTGGAGTGTTCTGTGGTATGGATGTGCTGTATTTTGTTTAAACAGTCCCTTATTGATAAATATTGAGGCCATTTCTTTTTTCCTCTTACCAGCAATGCTACTATGAGTATCCTTGAATATTTATATAGGAGTACCTGTGTCATCATTTCTGTAGAACTTTCTAGACGTGCGATTACTAGGGTTGTGGAATGTGTGAGTTTAAAACGTTATTCAGTATTGCCAAATTACCCTTCCAAAGCTTGAGCCAATTCCCCCTCCCTCCCATGGTCCATGAGTGTTCGTTTTCTCACATCCTTGCCAGCATTGGTTGTTATCAATCATTTTAATTTTTCCCAATCTGATGGGCAAAAAAATGATACCGTGTCATTTTCATTTGCATTTCCCTGATTGCTGGTGAGATAGAACATCTTTTCATATGTTTATTGGCCAATTTAGTTCTTCCTCTGTGGATTTCTAATTCACTGCCAATTTTTCTCTTCTTTTGTCTTTTTTCTTATTGATTTGTAGGGGGCTCTTTGTATATTAGTGATATTTTCTTGCAGCATCTCACATGCCTTTTAACTTTGTTTATGGTGTCTTTTGCTGTACAGATGTTTTTATGTGTTTATGTAGTCAGATTTATCAAATTTTCACTTTATGGTTTCTGAATTTAATGTCTGGCAGAGAAGGCTTCCCCCACTGCATAAGATTTCATTTCAAATAAGAATTTTATTGCTGAAAAATCTTTGCAAGGCTGAAAAATCTTTGTAGGCTCCTCCTGGCAGCTGCAGCACTCACTATGGGGGAGGGAGGGAGGGTCCCATCTCCGCATCCATTTCATCTCTCTGCCTCCCCCTCTGGCCTCTGGCTTTGGGGTCACAGTTGCTCTGTCTTTCTTTGGGCCTCTGTCTCTCCTAGTTTCTCAGCTCCGGCTGGTTCCCCCTTGAGCGGCGGTGATTAGGGCTGTGAGATTGCAGCTGTGGCAGCCCTCAGTGGGTTGGGACTGGCTGGTGTCTGTTAGGGAACATGCTCGCCTCATCCTCCACCTGCCAACCCAGCTCCAAGTCTTCTGGGTGGTCAGGATAGCCCCAGGCCCAGTTCTGTTTCTCGGAGAAACTCATTTCCTGCTGGGAGCCTGAGAGCAGGCTCTGGGCTAAACTCCATCATCCCTCCTCTACCAGGAAGCCTTCCTATACAGCTCCTTCCTCCACTCGAATAGCCCTGGACCTGGCCCCTCCCTTCTGTTCTCACTGATCTCTCCCCATCCTGCCTTCTCAGTTCCTGGGGTCCGCCTGGGGTCCACCTGGCCACGTCTCAGGGCCTTGGTTTCCACCTGTGTGAAGTTGGTCCTGGGAGTGTGAACAGCAGCCAGGAGGCATGGTCCGTGTGGGATACAGCAGAGCTGGCCAGTCTTCCAAGCCCAGCTCTCTCCTCTTGCCCTCTCAGTACTCACTGCTCCAAAAAACCTGCTACGGTAGAGAATTTGCATGCTGCTGACAGAGATGGAGACTTGAGTTCCACAAGGGTGACAGCCCATGACTAGGGCTCACTTGTTCTCTGCCCCATCCCAGGCCCAGTGCTCTGCTTGGCTCATGGAAAGTGCTCAGGACAGCAAGAAGGAACCGGGAAAGAGTGAACCTTGCAGGAGGATGCTGAGCCCAGGGGAGGAGAGCAGCCAGGGCATCAACTCTCCTTGAGCTCCTTCTGCATAGTGAGATACTGAGATACTTTTCCCATGGTTCCTCATTTCTGGGGGCTGGAGGTGCTCATGGGGAACAGACCCCATGGCCTCCTGGAGGGCTTAGTACTGTCCTACACTGGATGCCACTGTGTTGGGGGCTGTAGGGGACCTAGGGCTGAGGGAGCAGTTAGGAGACACACTGGGGAAACCAGAAGTCTCTTTGAAGCACGGCTTAGGAGTGCTTAATGGAAATCTCCGAGGTGACATTCCCTGGGCTCCTGCAGCCACTTAGATTTCTGTCCCAGCACCCTCCGTGATATGGCTGGGCTCCTCTCGGAGCTTCTGGCAGGCCCTTCATGTCTCTTTATCCTAGTCACCAAGCACCAAGTGGGCACGCACCAAAAATAGAATGAATGAAGGAAGGAAGGAAAATCCAAGGGTATCGGGTAGAGGGTTCAGATCTAGGGAAGAGGAGACCTGGGCTCTAGGACTGACATTTTGCTGACTTGCTGGTTGGCCCTGATCTCCCTGTGCCTCTACCTCCCTATCTGATAATGGGTGTGGGCCTTTCAAGTTCCATGATTCTGTGGCTGTGTTGATCGAAGCAGGCATGTGTCTCTGTCTCTCTCTCTTACACACACACACACACACACACACACACACACACACACACACACACTCCAGCACCATCCTCTTTGATCACAGTGTTTGCTGAGCACCTACTGGGTACCAGCCCCCCACAGCACTGAACCACTTTGGCAGCATCCTGAAGCAGCTGTTTCCATGGAGGTCTCATTCCCTGGGGCGTGCGTTAATTCTGTTAAACACACGGGGTCCCTGGCTCCACTGAGGGGGCAAGGGGCTAGGAGGGCAGGTTGGAAGGCCCCCCTCCCTGCCTCTGCCACAGTCCCCTTTGCTCTCCTTGGCTCTGAGGCCTGTAGCTGAGATTTTGTGTCCTTCCTGGGACTCGGCACGCAGGCAGGCCTCGTGTCCAGGAGAGCTCCTGGCTCCCACTGCCTCTCCTCCCCTGCCCCAAATCATTGTCATGCTCTGCCTGTGGTCCTATTTCCATAGCAACTCCTTGGGATGCCACTGAGGAGAGTGGGAGCCTCAGGAAGGTTTGGGGAGAAGGAAGCGGGAGGCCCATTCATTATCTAGGAACATGGCAGCTGGGGGCTTGGAGCAGTGCTGTGGGAATGGCTTGCCCTGCCAGCTCAGGTGGAACTGGGCTCGGGGCCACCAGCCAGGTGGTCTGGAGGCTTGCCTGGGAGAGGGCTGCCTGGGTTGGCCTGGGCCTTGCTGGCTTGTGCCACTCTACTGCAAGCCAGCTTGGGCGCCATTCAGGGTAACCTTGGCTGCTTAGGCCTAGCTTGGAGGACCCAAGCCTGAGGAACTGTGCGGGCTCTGGCTACCCCTCTATCCCAGGCCTTCCTTGCTAGGTCCTGTCTTGTCCTCTGGATCAGTAGGCACTGGGAGGCACCCTTGGGACCTGCTGGCAGCAGGGGCATAATCTGGGGCTAGAGAACTGTGGGGCTGGGCAGGTCCTCTTACTGGGTCCATGCTGCTTGTGGCTCTGTTGTCAGGATGGGAAAGCCAAGGCAGATCCTGGAATATTCACAGTGCCCATTTCTCTGCCTCCCTCTTGGAGGTGAAGTTTGCAGCCCAGGAAAGGAGGAGACCTGCCTCTAGAGAGTCTGTCCATCTCCACCTACCATGGAGCCTAGAAAGCCTCTTAGACAAATGGCTTGTTGCCTTTGAGAGGGACTCAGAGGCCTTTGCCACCTTCTGCTCACCTTGTGGCAACTACCTCTGAGCCCCATCCATCCACGCTCATCCATCCCCTCTGGAGAGCCTTGTGGGTCCTCCTGGGGACCTAGGCCTGTGCTGTATGGTGCCATATGGGGAATTAAGAGGAAAAAGAGGGGCTGGCCTGGCCCCTCCAGGGAAGAAGGGAGCTGCTAACCCTCATGAGAGCTGCTGGGAGCCAGGCCCCTTAGATGCCAACTTTATGCACTTCCCTGTCACTATCACAGTCATAGCCACCTTTGGGTGCCATTTCTACTTGAATTTTCTTAATCCTTGTCTTTGCATTGACTCACATTTGAAGGTGGATTACCCAGCGCATCCCAAGCCACACAGCCGTGAAATCACAGCTTTGATATACTTGTTATTTTTTTTAATCCACAGAAAAATAAACACACACCTATGAAAATAAAAATTTCTGTCTGCAAGCCACCGAAAATGCCCTTATCATCCCTAGCGGTGATGTGTCCCACACTTTGAGAAACACTGATCAGATTGGTATGTCTTGGCAATAGCTCAGAAAAGGACTTAGATCTTTATCTGAGAGAAAGTTTCTGGTCTTGGTCTAAGAAGCTGAGGGGGAGGTCCCATTGCGGCTCAGCGAGCTGAGAACCTGACTAGTATCCATGAGGATACCAGTTCAATCCCTGGACTCACTCACTGGGTTAAGGATATAGCGTTGCCATGAGCTGTGGTGTAGGTCACAGACATGGCTCAGATCCTGTGTTGCTGTGGCTATGGCGTAGGCTGGCAGCTGTAGCTCCAATTTGACCCCTAGCCTGGGAACCTCCATATGTTGCAGGTGTGACCCTAAAAAGACAAAAAAATAAAAGTAAAATAAAATAAGAGCCTGAGGGAACTGAGCCCTAGAGGGGGATGCTTGGCCTAGGAGCACACAGCCAGCAAGTGGGAGAGCTGGGAGTCACCTGCCTCCTCGGACTTCCAGCCCCAGACCTGTGTCTTGGGGGTGTGCCCAAAAGATAGGACTCCCTAGTGTCTTCTCTCACTCATGGAGAAAGGGGGACTGGGGCCCGTGCGGCCCCTGGAGTATGTTTGGTGAAAGAATAAACCAGGAGAGGCTGGGGAAGGAAGGCCTAGGCTCTGGGAAGCCTCCCCTGGTGCTCTGCTACTCCCCAGGCCCACCTCCTGGAGCCCAGCTAGAGGGAAGTCTGGCCCTGCTGTTGGCTGGGCACCTCTTGTGCCCCAGGCCGCGCACCCCTTCTCTCCTTTTACCTTCCCAGCAGACCTGGCGGGGGGACAGTATCCCCTTTTTATGGATGAGGGAAGTGAGGCTCAGAGACTTGACTTTCCCAGGGTCAAAGAGCCAGTGGGTGGGGGAGGCCTATTCAGCCCCCTCCCCTCCCACTGCTTGCTGCCACAAACCACACGGTTCCCAGAGCCCCAGCTGCCCTAGCTGGTGGCATGTGTCAATGAGTGAGAGCACACGTGTGTGTAAATGCCAGTGAGTGACTGTGTCAGAGAGTAAGCATGTGTGTGTGCCCATGTATGTGTGTATGAGCACATGTGTGCCAACAAGTGAGGGCACGTGTGAGTATTCCATATGAGTGTGTCAGCAAGAACGAGAGTGACTATGTTTGAGTGTTCATTGCGCAGCCGGGTGGGCTCAGACCCACTGTGAGCATGGCCCCCACAGCTCCCCAGAACTGCCTCCTGCTACCCCCTCTGGCTGACAGCTTGTCTCTTTCTCCCACAGCCTCCTGAGCCCACAGGCCCCAAGGCTCTGGTGCCCTCAGGCAAAGAGGGAGACAAGTCGAACCCAGACTGACCCTCCACCCAATGCATTCCCCAAACGCCTGCCCGACCTGCGGTAAGAAGCCGCTCTGGGCCACTGGGCAGAGTAGGGGTGGCAAGGGGTGCGTGGTGGATGTGGTGCCCCAAAGGAGCGGCCGGAGGGGGGCTGTCGAGGGGCAGTCTTTCGGCAGTCTTTCTGGGGGCCTTCGCATCTCTCCTTTCCCATGTGAAATTAAGACCAGGAGGTTTGATTTGGCAGTGCCACCTCCCACGAGCCCTTGCTATGGCAGGGCTCTGGCAGCCAGCTAGAAGCCTGGGGCATTCTTCTGAGTGACAGTTTCATGGACCTGCCGACTAATGGGCTCCTGTGTGGCACAGGAGGTCTCCAGTGGGGGAGCTGAAGGGCTCTGTCCTTGGTTCTGTCACATTGTTGACCAAATGTGTGCATGGCTCTAGGTCAGAAGGGAGTGGGAACACGTGGACTGAGACAATCAGGGTCCAAGAAACTGTCAAGAGGCTGGCAGTGGCTCCAACGTGTGGAATTAACGTGGCTCCAAGCCAGAGAAAACGTGCGCATCCAGACACCTTCTAGGCAGGATGAAGCTCCGGCCCGGGGTGTGTGCGTGTGTGTGTGTGTTTGTGTGTGTGTGTGTGTGTGTGTGTGAGACAGGCACTAGCAGCCAGGTGACCTTGGCTCTGTGTGAGCAGAGCAGATGGCCTCTTGGACTATATCTCGAGGAGCAGGACACCCAGTGTGTGGGAGGTGACAGGCCCTCCCACTCTGTGTCCCAGGTGAGGGAATGTGGAGAAACCACAGCCAGTCCACTGAGGTAGAGGATGAGGAACCAGGGGGACCCAGGCTGCTGCCCCGCTTAACTTGCTTGTGACCTTGGACAAGGGACATCCCGCCTTTATCCGGACCAATTCCCTGTTCTTTACAGGCCTCTGACACCCATGAGAAAGTTTGCTAAACAATAGTTGTTTTACAGGGTTTGTGTCCCTTTCTGCTGTGCGGCATAGTGACTCAGTCATGCACATATATACCTATTTATTCCTTTTCTCCTACTATCTTCCATCATGTTCTATCGCAAGAGATTGGATTTAGTTCCCTGTGCTGTACATAAGACCTCATTGCTTATATAACAGGCTCCAGCTGTTTTTTTTTTTTTTTTCGTTGTTGGTTTTTTGTTGTTGTTGTTTTTTTTGCTTTTTTTTTTAGGGCTGCACCCACAGCACATGGAGGTTTCCAGGGTAGGCACTGAATTGCGCTGTAGCTGCTGACCTACACCACAGTCACAGCCACGCCAGATCCGAGCCAAGTCTGCAACCTACACCCCAGCTCATGGCAATGCCAGATCCTTAACCCACTGAGCGAGGACAGGGGTCAAACCTGCATCCTCATGGATACTAGTCAAATTGTTTCCACTGAGCCACAATGGGAACTCCTCCAATCTTTTTTATGCTGACAAAAAACTAAAGACATTTCAACTGAAAAAACAGGTTTGCTAAACAGAAGGAGGGCTGGAGGAGGGTTCAGGGCAGCAGGCTGGACTGGGAGGTTATCCCCATTTTTCAGAGGAGGAGGGGTCTCAGCAGGGCTGTGGGCTTCTAGCCCTTTTCCCTGAAGGACTGGGTGACTGTTGTGGATGGTGGTGGCTCAGCTGGCACTGTCCTGCCATTTAGGAAGCTGTGGGCTGTGGCAGAGAGCGGGCAGCTGGATTTCCTTCCTGGGCGCTCTGCCTCATTTTGAAGTCTGGTTATCTCCATCAAAATATTCCTGTGATCAGTCAGTCCTGGGTGGACTGAGCAGCTAATTAGCCCTTCCAGTTTAACCTGTAGTTGCTGCTGGGAGATGGAGAGAGGGGATGTGGTCAGGGTTATCTACCAGGCAGCCAAGGGCAGCCATGGGAGGGCTAGGGGCACGGGGGTCAGGAGGCAGGTGGCTGGGCCCTGCCCCCACCCTCGTCAGGGGCCGCCGCAACCTCCCCACTGCCCAGGTGACAGCACGAGGCAC
Organism: Phacochoerus africanus; assembly: GCF_016906955.1. Classification (NCBI taxonomy): domain Eukaryota; kingdom Metazoa; phylum Chordata; class Mammalia; order Artiodactyla; family Suidae; genus Phacochoerus; species Phacochoerus africanus. The sequence continues at coordinate 59,107,099 of NC_062552.1, read as the reverse complement.
CAGGAAGCTCAGCGGGCAGGGAGATGGGGAACTAATGCAGAGCGGAGGCCGCCCTCTCAGCCGGGGGGCTGGAGGGGCCTGAGGAGCGATGCCTGAGCGGAGTCTTGAAGGCTGTAGGATTCATTTAAAATGTTCTATTTTTCTGATTATAAAAAGCCTACATGTTCTCTGTAGAAAATGCAAGCACATGGGTGTTTTGCCCGTCAGTCTTTTACAAAATATGTATTTATGACATAATTGGGATCAAACTGTACTTACTGTTTTCTAACCTGCCTTTTGCACTTAATATTATACCCAGATCATTTTCCCATCACTAAATACTCTTCTGTAATGTGATTTTTAATGGCTGTGTAATGTTCCAGCCTGTGTGTGCCCTAGCATGTTTAACCAATTCTCGGTGGTAGGGTTGATGGTTTCCTGTGGTGTGTTCACATAAACAATGCCTGGATGAACAAGATGATGTACGTAGAGTTATGACGGGCGGGAGAGGTTCAGGGGAGCAGGGAGGGCCCAGGCTAAGCAAAGGTATGGAGGTAGGGGGCTCTGGAGGGTTTGCGGAGTGAGGTGCTCAGGGTGGAGGGGGAGGTGGGGAGGGCTGGTCAAGGGAGCCTTTGAGATCTGAGACTTTGAGTCGAGACTTGACCCACCAAAGCTCTGGAGGAAGTCCAGGGCTCCCCTCACCATCTCCTGCTCCTCCTGGCCTGTTCTTCTGGCGCTCCTGTGGTTGGAGGGGAGGGGACCTGTCTGGCAGGGTGGGGGAAGGGCAGGCAAGGCTGGGGTCCCAGAGGCTACAGCCTTGATCGCTTGATCCCTGGTGGGATCAGTGGCATTTAAATCAAGCCCTTCTTTCTCTGCTGAGCCCTGCCCAAGTCTCCTTGCAGGAGAGACACATACATTTTAGCTCTGGACACTCTGGCATCAGTGCTGCTGGCAGAGAGTGGCAAGTGCCCTGTGACCTGGAGAGGCAAGGAGGGAGGCTGTCTCTTCCAGGAAACTTCCCTGACCTCTGGGCCCAGCTGGGAACCCCCTTCCAGGCCTCGCCTCCCTGTGCACGTGTTCACCCCAGCACGGCTCACAGCCTGAGTGGGATTACTCACCAGTATGGCTCTGTTTCTCCCCACAGACCTTGGGGGCTCCCAGGGGGGATCTGGCTTGATTTGCCCCTCTGTTCCCTTCTATACCAAGTGCTGCAAACTGCTTGCTCGTGTCATTCATTCATTCAATGGCTCATTCATCAGTCACATGACACATACTTATTGAATACCTGCTACATGTCAGACACTGTTCTACTTGCCCAGCACCTGTAGGTGAATAAGTTAGACCAGGTCATTGGCCTCATAGAGCTTAAATTCTAGCAGAGTAGACAGAAAGAGACCAGAAAAGTAAATTCATCATGCACGGTTAGGGAGTAACAAGGGTCGTGGAGAAAAATAAGACTGGAAAAGGGAGTGAGTGTGCAGAGGGAGCTGTTCTCTGCAGGAGGATCTGGAAAAGGCCTCTCAGGTAAGCCGCCCTTTGAGCAGAGACCCCAGGAGAGGGAACAGACCCCCAGAAGTCTGGCCAGGCTCTGAACTGGGCTGAGAAATGGGTGTGTGGGGCCTCGTGTTAGTGTCAATGGAGATTATTCCTGGTTCACAGGCTCCTCACTGCCTCGTGGGGAAAAGGCTATGGGGGTGAGAGTGGGGCGGTGGGGGGAACAGGAGAAGCAGGCCCTTTAGGAGGCCCGGGCATCAGTCCAGAGCCAGCTGGCTGGCTGGGCTTGGGTGAGCAGGAGTGGCTGCATGCAGGAGGCTGAAGGGGGACTGCAGGTGAGCTTGGGCTATGAGAGGTCAGAGTCTGAGAATGGAATGGGGGCGGGTGAAGGAGCTGAGCTGAGTCGGCCCGGGATGGATTTGGAAGGAAAAGGAAGAGTCGGGTTTGGAAGGGGTATGCTTGCAATGGCAGTGTCCTCATGGAGAGGCTGCACAGGTTGCAGGGGTAGCTGAGGGCAGAGGCTGGGGCTGGCGTGTCAAGAAAGGAGTCCTCAGCTGGGGGTGGGTGGGGAGGGTGTGTTTTAATCCTTAGAGCCTGGACGAGGGTGTGCAGAGGAGGAATCTGGGCCTCCCTGCTTAGGGATCTGGCCCCTGAGGGCTCCTTGCCCATGGCTGGGCCTGTTACTCCAGCCTCGCACACAAACTCTGGATTTATCAGCCCAGAGAAACCGCTGCCAGCTCCCTTCTCCGATGCCCCTATGGTTGGCACTGTCATTCTGTACATTCTTCAGGGCTGCTGTGGGCAGGAAGCGGGGTGCTGATGCTGGGCCCAATGCTGTCACCCTTTCCTCCCCAGAGAGGGCCTCATTTGGTGAGTTTAGAGCGGACGAGGCCCTTCTTAGCCCTACTAGTGGTCACGACCACAGGCCTGCCTGCATGTCATGCTCCTCCTTAAAAACCCTCCGTGGCTCCTTGCTGCCTAAGGCTGAAGCCCAAACTCTTCCTCCTGGTTATTCAAGGCCTTTCAGGATTCGGCTCAGGCTCATCTTCCCAACCCTCCTTCTTTCCAGCAGGTGACTCTGCTCCTCTGTCCCCCCACACGTGCAGGCTTAGTCTCACCTTTTATCACCTCCATCTAGAATGCTCTTCTCGCCACCAGCCACATCCCACCCCTTCCAGATCATCTTCCTGGACTCACTCTGAGCCCTTTGCATGGCTATTGGTACCTTTTACCCAGAGAGCTAACCTGTCATCTGACTGTTATCATCCTCTACTTGTCTTTGCCCTCCTCGTCCTCTTGTCCCTCCCATCTCCTGTCCACGTGCTGTCCCTGACCCCTTGCAGCACCATCAGATCTCTCCTTAAAAGAGATCCTGCTCAACCACACAGCTCTCTGGGTCAGGGGCCCAAGGCTCCCTCCACCTCAGGACCACCCAGGATGTTATTCAAGAGAGCGATCCTCAGGGATCTAACAGGACCTTCTGCCCAGAGTCTCTGTGGGACCCAGGGTTTGTTTGTTTGTTTGTTTGTTTTAGGGCCGCACCCACAGCATATGGAAGTTCCCAGGTGAGGGGCCAAATCAGAGCTATAGCTGCTGGCCTACATCACAGCCACAACAACACAGGATCCAAGCCGTGTCTGTGACCTACACCACAGCTCACGGCAATGCATGATCCTTAACCCACTGAGCGAGGCCAGGGATCAAACCTGCATCCTATGGATCCTAGTCGGGTTCATTAACCACTGAGCCACAAACGGAACTCCCCCCCACAGTCACTTCTGATGATCAGCCAGGTTGGGACCTGCTGGCCCAACCCAGGTTCACGCTGAGGGAGTACAGGTGTCCCTGAGAGTGTGGCCTCAGATCTTTATTTGCACACCTGCTGGGATGGAGACCTCGCTCTTTCCAGGGAAGCCCAGGCCCTGAAGGCTGCTTTGAAGTGGAGAAAGTCCTCCCTGGTGCTACTGAGCTGAAGCTGCCTCCCTGAAGCCTCCACGGATGATGGGTCAGGTGCCACACGAGGCAGGGGTGACTGGTTTCTGGGAGCTCTCCTTTCCTGTTCCCAGGGCCCAGTGGGAGACCTGGCATGTGAGGGGGCTCAGGGGAAGTCCAAGTCTTGATGAATGGAGGACCCACCTCCCTCCACCTCTGCCTACTCAGAGCACCTGCCCTTATGTTCAGGCCGTGGCTGCAGCCACACCAGCTGGCCCTCTGTGTGTGTCTGCAGATACAGCCATCATCGTGGCTTTTGAGGACTCCAGCGTTAGCAGAACGCATCCCATCCTTCATCTCCTCTCATTCTTATCTCATGTGGAAGATGGATGCTGTTAATCTCATTCATTCTTCAAACAAGCATTTACTGAGTGCCTACTAAATTCCAGGTTATGTGTTGGTGAGGATTTAGAGAGGGGTGGGTCTTGTCCGATGTCACACAACTACTCAAGGACCAAGTCAACACTAACACCCAAGCCTGCAGGTGTATTAGGTCGACTGTAATCAGAAACTGGGTGGTTTGAACAGAAACTTATTGTCTCACAATTCTGGAGGCTAAAAGTCTGAAATCAAGGTGTCTGCAGGGCTGGTTCCTTCTGAGGGCTGTTCCAGGTCTTTCTCCCTGGCTTGTAGGTGGTCACCTTCTCCCCGTGTCTCCTTGCGTGGCGTGGTCCTTGGGTGTGTGTGTCCAAATTTCCCTTCTTCTAAAGACAGTAACCATACTGAGTTAAGGGCCTTCCCTCCTCCAGTATGACCTCCTCCTACTTAGCAAATTGCCTCTGCGATGACCCAATTTCCACCTAAACTCACATTTTGAGGCCCTGGAGTTTAGAAACTCAACACGTACATTTGGGAGGAACACAACTCAATGGGTAACAGCATGCATTTTAGCCTGGGATCTCCAGTGCAGTGAACCGTCCCACCATGGAGCAGGCAGCCCTGGGGGTGGCGAGCATCTCATGGCTCGAGGTGGCCAAGGTGGTGTTGAGGCTGCACTGAACTGTCAGGGATGGAGAGTGGAGAGGCTTCTCTGGGGTCTGTTTCAGCCCGAGGTTTGAATCAGGACTCAGGAACATGATAGCTGGTGTTTCCTGGCACAACCCAGTCTTTGTATCCTCAAGGCGGAGGGCAGCTATGCACAGGTGGGGCTGGGAGCAGAAACACCCTGGCCTCTGCACCCCTAGCTGGGTGATCTGGGGCCGCTGCTTTCATGTCTGAGCCTCAGTCTACCTTGACAATGAACCAGGGCCTGTCTTGCCTGCCTGTTTTCGTCCGAGGCCTCTGATGGGGCCCTAAGGAGAGAATGACTAGGAAGGTATGTTCCTTTTGTTCATTTTCTTTGGTTCACTTTGCAGACTTTTCTCAAGTGCAGCTGTTTGCTAGGTTCTGTGCTGTCTCCAGGGACACAGTGATGAGATGGTCATGGCCCTGGCCCTCAAGGAACACATGGGCCATTGAGGGGGGTGAGGGCAGGCAGGAGAAGGTGGCTCTTGAGCTTAGACCCACTCTGGGGCCAGATAGCCTTCAAAGCAGTCCCAACTCTGCCTCTCACTCATGGTGTACATTTAGGCCATTTCCTTAAGCTCTCTGGGCTTCAATCTCTTCATCAATAAATTGGGAATAATAATAATAGCAATGACCTTGTGTGCATTAAGTCTGTTGGTGCATATAAGGGCCTAGAGTAGTTCCTGGCATGTAGTAAATGCTCAATGAATAAAATTGAAAGTAATCAGCTAGAGGACCACATGATAGAGGAGAGCAGAGGGGGTTTGCGGGAGCTTTAGGCTCCAGGAACCCAGCAGACATGGTCCCTGCCCTGTCTGGGCACCCTGTCATCCTATTAACACCTCAGCCATCTGCCACCCTATGTGTGGGTGGCGAGGAGGGTACGGAGCAGGCATGCTCAGAGGGAGAGGTTCGAGGCCTTTGCACAGTCGTGGGTGGGGGGTTCTGGGGTTTGTGCCAGTTGCAGGGGAGGGGGCGCAGCTGTCACTCCTGCCTCTGCCCGCTGGGGTGCTGTGGGAGGGAGAGATGCCTGGGGTGCTTGGCTTTGTTAGCCTTTGTTTTTAGTCCGTAGTTTTCATAGGTTTTGGGGAGAGGAGAGGGTTGGGAAGCAAAATTAAAATTCCTCTTTGAGAAGTTAACAACTTTCCAATTAAAGGATTCTTATTTGTGAGATGCCTTAGAGGCCTTTTCAATCAAGAGGCTCTTCTGAATAATAAAAGTACTTGAGCTGGGGTTGGAGAGAGACAGACTGGAGCCTGAGCTGCACGCAAGAGGGTGAGGGGACACCAAAGATGGGCACCCCCAGCCTTGAGAATGATGGTTGTTTGTGATGGGGGTGTGGTGCAGCTCCATGGGGAAGGCAGTGGGGTATGGGGGGAATCTGTCCTCACTTCGAACTTCTGCTACCCTTTAGCCCCTCTGGCTCCTATCTGGAACTCACACACTTGTGTCTTCCACCAGAAACCCTCTATCCCCTTCCACTCAGGTCAGGATGGAGCTGGGAGGAGGCTGGGGTCTGGTGGTGACTGTGATGGTAGACATGGCTTGACCTTGTGCTCAGGGGCAGACGGTCTATATACTGGGCAGCATCCTCTTGGCTTCTGAGACCTTAGGCTCCTTGGTGATATCCTGGCTGTGGTTTTATCACAGTTTGGTGGGTGTGTCCACCTGCCTTTCAGCCTGGCACCCCTCCTTGGTGTTACCCAGCTGGTTTCCTGGGAGATCAGATCTGTCCTTCTTGGAGCTGAGTATCTGCTGGGTGTTCCTGGAGGGCTGCACCTTAGGTCCTGTGGGGGGACACCAGCCTTGTTTACCTGGGTGTCTGGAATGTGGAGGCCACTATGACCTGAACCCCAGAGGCTCGGTGAAGTGAAGTGACCCCTAGACACAGACAGCAGTTCTTGCTAAAAGGGGCTTCTCTTCCCATGTCCCCCTGAGGTCATCCAGGCCGCTGAGCAGAGAGGTGCTAGAGGGGACATGGGTCAAGGCAGTGGGCTGTCTCAGTGGGCAGTCCAGGCCTTTACCCCAGGCCGCACAGGGTCCTCCACCCCCAGGAGTGGTCCAGGTTATTTGAGGAGACTGTGCCACGGCTGACCCCGCTGTGTAGGCAGCGTGGATGATGGCGGGAGTGTTCTCCGTCCACTCCTGCCTTCCTACCCTCCCCACCAGCAGCGAGGCTGTCTGTGTAAATACCCGGAACTGTTGAGAGCCAGGCCCCTCCAAAAGATCAGCTGACTGTGCAAGTGCTCCCTGGAGTCCTGGGGTTGGGCCCGCAATTGGGAGCAGATGACATGCTTGTTGGGGACAGGGAGGGGGCCGTCCAGCAGCCTGGGTGTGGGCTCTTGGTCAGGTGCTCTAGTTGGAAACTGAGAGACTTTAGATTCAAGTTCCAGTCCTGCTGCTTATTGTTTGTGTGGCCCTGAGGAGTGACTCCTGCCTCTCCGGGTTCCAGTTTCCTTTTGGGTGGCACAGTGGAGCTGGGGTGGTGAGGGGCACATGGGGTAGATGGCATGTGTGAACTGCAGGGCTGGCGGGTCCATCTGTGGAATGTGGATTTTGTCTTCGCAGCACTGTTTGGTGGCGCCGCTTCACACCCCAGCCCTGCTGCTTGGATAAGTGCTTCATGTCTGTTAACCTCAGTTTCTCCATCAGCACAATGGCCATAATGACACCTATTCACAGAGATGTGTACTCCATCAGTGGAGTCTTCTCCACCCTTCCCTCTGAAGCATTTAATGAGCCCATCCTTCCTGAGAACCCCGTGGTGTGGTGGCCACAAAATGAATAGGTGATGTAGTGCCTGCTTTGGGGCCAAAATGTGAAGTTAGTGGGACTGAGGAGGAATGCTGGGAGTCCAGGAAAGGGAAGGAGATAAGGACTGGAGAAGTCACAGAGGGCTTCCTGGAGGAGGCTGGCCCTTCGTGTTCAGGAAGATTTGGGGAAGGAGGTGGGCCAGAGGGGAATGTAGGGAGGGCAGGCCTGGTTGGGAGTAGTGTGAGCAAAGATCAGGCAGGGGATAGGAATTGGGGACAGGGGCGGGGGCGGGAGGGGGTTGCAATCAGAGTCCAGAGAGGCTCCAGCCCTCAAGCCCTGGTGGGGGCAGGGGACTGGGAATTGGGAGTTGGACAGCTGTCTCCTGATTTAGGACAGGGGTACAGCAAACATGCCACATGAATCCCAGCACAGAACCTGGCGTGGGGTCTGTGGAGGGGACAGGGTTCAGTGTGGAGAGACAGGACTCCCCAGGCCCCAGGGCCTCCAGTGGGAGGTGTGCAGGCCTTGTGCAAGGCTTGGGAGGAAGCTGGTGGCAGCTACTAGACTGGCAGGAGGGCTGTGGCTGGAGGGAGCATCAGCCTGAGGGTAGCCTTAAGCCTAGATTAAGGAATTGGGGGTCTGGCTTCTTGAGGGCCAAGAGACCGAGAAACAGAGAAGTGGGAGGGGTCTGTGGTGGGTTGGGAGGGCCAGCCCCAAGAGCCCCCAAGGCACACCCAGAGCCCCCACAGTGTGCCAGGCTCTGGGTCAGACTTGTTCTGAACTTGGCCCAGAGGGAGAGTAGCACTTCGCTAACCCTGAGGAGCTGGAAGCTTGGCTCAGAGAGACTAATGACTCACCTGCCCCAGGTCATTTCAAATCAGAACTCCAAACTTCTAGTTCTTTCAGTGGCCCCACACTATTCACCACGCTGTGGGTTTTAGAGGTAATGACCTCCCAGCCTTCCCTGGGTGGGCTCAGTAAAAGGAGACCTAAATAGGCCATCTTCCTTGACTTTGCCTCTCTTGGGGAGGCTCAGAGAGGTTGAGGGTGTGCCCCAGTGCCACACAGCACTGAGGTCTGCCGTCCCTGGCTCCCAGGAGAAGGGGGTGCTGTGCTCCCTCCCCTAGAGAGTCTAGTGGCCCCTGCCAGGCCCTTCCAGGTCTGAGGACAGAGGGAATCATTGCAGCCACAAGCCTAACCATGTGTCTTAGCCACTGAAGGAGGCTTTAAAATCTCAGCCCCAAATTAAAACCTATGCGTGTTCCAAAACAATGAAAAATTTCCCTAATAAAAGAGGAGGCACACTCAGGCATGTCCTAAATGAATGGAGTGACTTCTGGGATTAATCCAGGATGTATGGGAGGGCGCTCAGCTGGGAAAATCGACCCATGGATATTGTAACAAATTGTTTGCTTGCAAGAGGAATAATTCTTAATGTGCACGGGCTGCAAGGGGAAGGCACCTTGGCTCCTGGCAGCCGCGTCCCTCATCAGCTGGACCTGGGCAGGGTCTCTGCTAGGGTGGCCTTACCTCGAGGCCTCTGGACCATTGGTGAGGACCCTCCGACCCCAGAAGCCAGTCTGAATGGGAGTGGGTGGGCTTGAATCTGGATTTAGAACCCCTGTTCCAGGGTCTTCAGAGTCCTGGTACCTTCTGGTACCTCCCTAGGCTCTGTGACCTTGGCCAGGTGGGATGGGAGCTGCGCTCACTAAGTGGTGTTCCTCCTCCCTTGCCGCGTGGGCCTGGAAGTCTCAGACTTGCTGAGTCTCAGGCCTGCCCATTCCTCTATCTCAGACCATCCGGGGGACTCTGCACAGACTGGCTCTCAGCCTGCCTCAGTTTACCTTCCTGGGACTTGGGCCACTGCCTCTATCCCAGCTCCTATGCCTCAGGCATGGGTGGGGGGGTGGGAGCAGTGGTGTTCTTCTTGGCCAGCATCCTCAGCCTCCTAAACTGTCTTTGTGCTGATCCCGTGCTAGAGGGAGGCTAAGCCAATTTACACAGGGATCTTAAAGGAACGTGACCACTGAAGTACAAATGACAGACAGACAGGCCTCCTGGGCTCCCCTCCCCACCTCCACCCAGGACGCGGCCAGCACAGGGGCAACAGCCTGGTTTCTGAGTCCGACAAGTCTGCGTGTGGTCCTAGCTTCCCACTTGCCCGCTGTGGGACCCGGGCAATTCCCACAACTGTTTCTGCTTCCTTACCTGTAAGAGATGGGATTTTTTAAAAATCATCATCATTGTTTCATTTGTTTGAAAGCAAGATCTCATTCACCCACACAAGCGTCCTGGGAGGTGGGTCCTGTTATTATCCCCATTTTGTTGGCAGTTATTTTATTAGGTATTTTTCCAAGTTATTTTACAAGGTTACTTTCACATAAGTATGCCAAGGAACCTGGCATTTCCAGATGTAACATTCTATTAGCCGCATTTTGTAGATGAGGAAACTGAGGTTTGGAGAGGTCAAGCGAATTGCACAGAGTGGTGGGGCCCGGACTCAGACCCGAGCCTCAGAGCTATAACTGCTTCATGAAATTGTTTAGAGAAAAGATCCCACATCATAGATGCTGCTCCACAAACCTCATCCCCACCTATTCCCTTTGCTCAGTTAAGAGGTGCTGTGACCCTGCAGAGGCTGGAGCAGAAGACAATGTGGACAGGGAGACCTGGCCCCCTTCTCACCAACACTTCTGGTTTAGATATGATGTGTCTTTATATTCATTCATTCATATATTCATTCATTCATGCATGCATGCATTCATTCATCAAGTGTTTATGAAACCCCTCCTGTTCTAGATTCTGCAGATACCACACCTAGAGGTTTACACACACGCTACCTGCCCCCAGGTAGTTTTCATTCTTGTGGGAGTGGCAGGGAGCCAAACTGCAAATAATTCGAATAGTATCCGATGTGATGAATTTGGGAGGGAAGTAAGTAGGGCCACGGACCAGGGGGTAGCTGGGGTGGGCTGCGCGGCTTCGGAGCAGGAGGGGTCTGGGCAGGACTTTCTGAAGAAGTGACCTCGGGTCTGAGAAGAAACAGCATTCCAGGTGGCTGAACTGCAAGACCAAGGCCCGGAGCTGGGTGTGTTTGAAGACCGGGAGGAAGACAGCACGCTGGTGGATGGAGAAGGAGGGAGGGGGGAGAGAGGGGGCGGGAGACGGAAGCCCTCCCAGCAGTAGGTTTTTTCAGGAGCACTAGGGTGAGGGGGAGCTCTGGAGAGCGCTAAGCTGGAGAGTGACAGGATCTGATGTGAGCTTTTCGGATTCTGTGCTGGCCGCCATGGGGAGAGAATGGGTTATAGCCAGGGGCAGAGAAAGCAGGGAGCCTAGTGGGGAGGCGGGTGCCGGATCTGGAGCGGAGCCGTGGGTCATGGCGAGGGGGAAGGGAGGCCTCGAGATACCGAGACACGGGTGGAGGAGGGAGATGATGGAGATGGGCTGTGGGGTGGGAATGCCCAGGGTCCAAGTCAGGGGAGGTCAGCTTGGCCTACGTGGCCCCATTTTTTGAGATGAGATCCTAGGCCGGGCGGAAGCGTGGCCGTCCTCATTTGGGCTTGCTGGGTGTGAGATGCCAAGGAGCCATCCAGGGGAGCATCCCTCCCTCGGGCTGAGTCGGGACCTCCTGTGAGTCTCTAGACATTCTCACAATGACTTCTCATGTCTCATCGCACTCGTTTCAAGATCGAAGGCTTTGCCCTAACACATCAGGTCATCTCATTGCCACATCTGCTTTTCATATGAGGAAACAGAGGGGCTCTTACCTCACCTCAGTGTCTGAATTGCACATCGGTGTTAAGAGGAGGGAGCAAGAGCCCAAGTGATCCTTCCTAGGAAGGTGGCAGGAAAACTCGGGGAGTCCCGCGCCATCTCCTGTTGACGCTTGGTGTGTGTGTGTACGTGTGTGTGTGTGTGTGTGTGTGTGTGTGTACACGAGCATGCGTGTGCGTCAAGCCCATTAACAAACAGAGAAATAAATTAACAAGTATTCAACCCACCAAATGTTCCTTCTGTTCTGTATAATAGAGCACTGGAACATAATTTTCCCCTGGAGCAAATTGCTACAGCTGAACCTGCTCCTCATTTTCCTCCAAAAACTGCTTAAAATTCTGGAACGCTTGTTGATTTCGGGTCCTTTCCCTTTCTACCTCCTGTCCCCAGCCCCCAGGCTGCTTCCCTTGACCTTCCTCATGCCAGGCCTCAGAGGAACCTGATTGTCGCAGAGCAATAGTCCCTGCCCTGCAGATGGGAGCATCCTGGGTGGCAGCAGCTCAGGCCGGGGACCTATACGTGGGGGCGAGGGGCTTTTGGAGTGCTGAGCATGAACAAAATGCCCAGGGCTGGCAGAAAGGACCAGCGCTTCCCACTGAGTCCTGCCGCAGGTGTGCTATGTGACCTTGGGCAAGTTACAACCCTTTCTGGGCTTTAGTCTCCCCTGGCAAAGTGAGGGTAAACATGCCTGCCATCCCGTGGGACCACACCTTGTAGTGTAGCCAGCACTGTGTAAACGGGAGTCCCTTCCTTCTGGGGACACTGTATGCAGGTGCCCCTCTTACCACTTCCAGAACGGTCTATGGAGTGTCTGGATTCAGGGGACTCCTGCCCTGCTTCTGAAATCCTCTAGGGCACTTCTAATTTTCTTAAAGCAAATTAATTTTAATCCACTTTAATTAAACATGTCTTATAAAAAATGTATATTTATTTATAGACCTTCTCTCTGCCTATGATCATTTCTGTCATTCAGAGCCCAGCCCAGGTCTCCACTTGCACACCACCCCCTTAGGCATGGCAACCTGGGTTGTGGGGAGGCCCTTGCAAGTTGACTCCTGGTTGGCTCGGGCCAGGCTGAGTTACCTTTCATGGTGGCAGAAGGTGGCGGTGGGGATCCAGGGCTTAGGAAGCATAACATTCCACCTTCCTCCCCCCTGTCTCAAGGATCTAGCTGTACTTTATGGAAGATGCAATGTTTCATCAATCCTGCAGCTAGCTCTGTGCTCCTCAGCAGAGCATAGAATTAAGCCCCAAAGAAACTGCTGAGACTTTGCAGGCCGGCTGAAGGATGGGCCTTGGCTGGGGTCTGCTATGTGACCACAGGTCCAGCCAGCCAGGATCTGACCTGTTTTCAAGCTGTAGGATGGCCCCAAGCTTGTCTCCTTCAGGAAACTCTTCTTGACTTTGTCTTAGTCTGCTTGCCTACTATGATGAAATTCGGGGTGGCTCTAACATAGACTGTGAGACTTAAACAACAGAAATGCATTTTCTCGAGATTCTAGAGAGAGGAAGTCTGAGATCAGGATGCCGGCACGGTCAGCTTCTGGTGAGGGCTCTCTCTTCCTGGCTTGCTGCGGCTGCCTTCTTATTGTTTGCTCACATGGCAGAGCGAGTGGGGTGGGGGCGGAGAGAGGGAGAGAGGGAGAGAGAGGTATTTCTGGTGTTTGTTTTGACCATAGAGAGAAGGCTATGTGACCACGCAGATGGCGACTGGAGTGATGTGGCCACAAGCCAAGGAATGCTGGTGGCCACCAGAAGCCAGAAGGGGCCAGGAACAGATTCTCCCTAGAGCCTTTGGAGGGAACCAACCCTGCAGACACCTTGATTTTGGCCCAGTGAAACCAATTTTGGAGTTCTGGCCTCCAGAAGTGTGAGAGAATAAATTTCTGTTTCTTAAAACATGTTTTTGTGTATGCTTGATTTTCGATTTTTTAAACCATGGTTGATTTTCAATGTTGTGCTAGTTTCTGTGGTACAGCAAAGTGACCTGTCATACATATATATCCATTCCCTTTCTTATATTATCGTCCATCATGGTCTATCCCAAGAGGCTGGATATAGTTCCCTGTGCTGTGCAGTAGGACCTCATTGCTTATCCAGTCTAAATGCATCAGTTTGCTCTGTTGTTTTAAGTCATTAGGTTTGTGGTAATTTGTGACAGCAGCACTTGGATACAATTGTTAACAGGCCTGGAGAGAGAGTGTTCGATAAGCACCCTTGGTGTCCTAGGGCCATGGAGAGAGGGACTGTGTGTCCTCCCGTGGTGTGTGAAGTCATAAGTCCACAATGATGTGGTCAAATCACTGCAGTGATGACAACAATGACAATAATAATGTTAATAACAGTAAATATTGCCATTACCACCTGCCTGGCCCTGGATGGTTGAGTAAATCTTGTGCATCTGCTCCTCACAATCCTCCCTGATTAAGACTGGGGGTTGGGGGGAGCTCCTGTCGTGGCGCAGTGGTTAACGAATCTGACTAGGAACCATGAGGTTGTAGGTTCGATCCCTGGCCTTGCTCAGTGGGTTAAGGATCTGGTGTTGCTGTTAGGTTGCAGACGCGGCTCAGATCCTGCATTGCTGTGGCTCTGGTGTAGGCTGGTGGCTGCAGCTCTGTTTCGACCCCTAGCCTGGGAACCTCCATATGCCGAGGGAGCGGCTCCGGAAAAGGCAAAAAGACAAAAAAGAAAAAAAAAAGACTGGGTTGGGGAAGGCCGAGGGGAACCCCTACAATGTGCAGGGCCCAGCACCCAGGCTTCGCTCCTCTAGCCTTATCTCAGTGATAAGGGCCTTCTCTGCAGGGTGGGCTCAAGGAAGGGGCTGAGTCTTCCTCAGGTGGTGGGGACGCCTCACCTGGTCAACGAAGAACGCTGCTCTGAGCTCTTAAGAGCTGGGCTCTGGGGCCAGCCTGCCCTGCTTTGCATTCTGGCTCCTCCCCCTGCAAGCCAGGTGGCCTTGGTTGTGCCTTGTGTCCTGTCTGTAAAAACGAGTGTGTTAGTAACGCTTGGCCTCATGGGGCCCCTGGGAGAGTTAAATTATTGCATGTAAACGTGTAAAATGCTTAGGACACGTCGCCTCCTAACTCTCAGGCCTTGATGGGCCAGGGCTGAGGTAGAAGGAACTTTGTAGTCCTGGGTTCTGGGTTCAAATCCCAGCCCCTCACAGACCAGCTCTGTGATCTTAGATGCTCCGTTTTCTCCTCTTAACACCAGCTGCTGCAGGACTGCTGAGAGAAGGATTTGGTGGCTGATATGCAAAGGGCCTATTATATTGGGGCTCCTCAGTTGGGGCCTCAGCCCAGCCAGCTCCCTATCCTCCTTCCCACCAAAGCTCTGCTCTGATGACTCACCCCCAACCTGCCTCTACTGTGAGCAGATTCTGTCTTAGGGCTTGTAGGGCAGCCTAGGATGCACAGGTGAGGGAACTGTCCAGGGGCCCTGGGTGCATGGGCACTGGGGACTCTCCAGTGGTCCTGGGCATGGCAGGGAGGGTGGCCAGGGCAGCCAGGGTGAGGCCTTAATGTACCCATTAGCATGCTGCGGCTGTGTGTTTGTGGTTGTGGCATCTTCTGCAGAAGCAGTGTATTCAGGCCGCATTAGAATCTGCAAGGAAGACATGTGGTGATATTTACAGGCCAAATCTTCGTCCCCATAAAGGAAGGTGGGGGTAGGGTTGGGAGGGGGAAGGATGGGCTGGACTTTTTGATAATGTCATAAACAGAGTCTGTTTCCCTGGAAACGGTGGTGGTGGCAGGCTGACAGATGTGTAAGCAGTAATATGGGCCCGTGGTGGCAGTAGCGAGGACATTGGATGGGATGGGTGGGCTGTAACTCACCAAGCCTGGGGCTCGGGGACAGCAGGCTGTGCTGGTGAGGGTGTGGTGGGGATGTTAACGGAGGAATGGGGGCTTGGAACTGGGTATCTGGGGGGATGGTGGGGTGCCTGTTGCTGGTCAGGGTTTGGGGGGTGTCCTCCAGCCTCTGGCTTCTGTCCTGGGGCCAACCTTAGAGAGAGGCAGGGAGATTTTGAAGTTAGGGGCCTTCCCTAAATCTGCAGGAGACCCACCTCCACAATGTTGTTCTAGGGCCAGAGAGGCACAGACATTGGGTGGCGTGCAGGAGGAGAGCCTTGTCTTGGTCTGCGAGAGGCTGTATTACAAGGAGCAGCGAGTCTGGCATGAAGGAGGAGACGACTGGGGAGGCTCGGTCCTGCCTGGTATGCTGGGCCCTATTCAGGGCTGAGTGAGGTCGGCCCACAGAGCCTCTGGGGCCAGAGCTTTCCCTAAGTGGTCTTATGACAGAGAGAGTGAGGAACTAGCCTTTCATCACCCAGTCAGTCTGGGCTCCAGCCTGGGCCCCCACCTAGGCCCACAGGGACCCCAACAGGAAGCAGAAGGCAAGGAGGGACTGAGACCTGGAAAATGCAGGCCCAGGGGCTGGACTTGCTTGTCCAGAAATCTCTGAGGGACCAGCGTCCTTTCCCCAGCCCTGACCTGCAATGGCTACCAGGTGCCCCATGGCAGAGCCAGGTCTGGGGAGGGGGAATCCACTTAGAGCTTCAGACAGGATGTTTTCGGTGGTAGGGAGCTTGCTCTCATCATGAGTATGTAAGGAGGGGCTCGCCGGCCATGGCCAAGGCGACTGGAGAGGGAATTCCTGATGGAGAAAGGGATGAGTTTGTCCTTCTAGGACCCAAGGCCCTGTCATCTTGAGTTCTAGGAGATAAGATGGCCCATGACATGAGCATTGGTGACTCTGCCCCCCTCACGACATGCATTGCAGCTGGGTCCCAGCTTCAGGAGATGAGAGACTTGAGTTCAAGTGCCAGCTTGGCTCTGACTTGCTGTGTGACTTCAGATGGAGCCCTTGGTCTCTCTGGGCAAGAAAAGGAGCACTGAGGCTGTGCCCTAGTGGCTGCTAAGGAAGAACCTTAGGGGCCTGATGTTGGGTACTAACTCCAGCCTCTCATAGCCACTTGCCTCTACAGAGACTTGGATGCAGGTAAACAAGAAGGCTAGAATCCCAGGAGCCCATGGGTCAAGCTCAGCCCAGAGTCGGGAAGCTTCCTTTCATCTGCCACTTCTCAGTGGCAGTCAGTCCCGTGACCTGTTGCCCTGCTGCTCTCATTACTCATACCAGTGGCCTGAACTCGGAGGCAGACGGACTGTGTGTGTGGCGGGTGCCCACGCTCTGCTCGGGGTGGGCACCTGGGACTGTGTGTACGAGTGTGTGTGTGTGGCTGTGTGTGCGCTTTGGGAATGGGGGTTGGAGCAGGGCTCCTTCCATCTCTAGCATCTGTAGGGGTGCAAGTGGGATCCAGTGGGGGCTGCTTCTTGATTCTGAAATGGAATCTAAGCTGGACAAGGTGCTTGAGGGGCAGCGGGCCCTGGGTGAGGTGGGCAAGGGGCTGGAGGGCTTGGCTGGGGACAGATTGGGCTTTCAGCTGAGGATAAAGACCTGCCAGGTGTGGCCATTGTTTCACCTGAGGAGCCAAGAAGACTTTGGTTTTTTTTTTTTTTTTTAATGGCTCCACTCAGCGTATGGAAGTTCCTGGACCAGGGACTGAATCTGAGCCACAGTTGTGGCAATGCCAGATCCTTTAAACCACTGTGCCAAGCTCGGGATTGAACACATGCCCCCACGGTGACCCCAGCTGCTGCAATTGGTTTCTTAACCCTATGTCACCGTGGGAACTCCAATGATCCAAGAAGACTTTCTGGGAAATTGAGGCACCCTCCCCCAAACTCTTACCACCCGCTAGACTGTCCCTTCGTGGCCGCTGGCTCTCCTCGCCACTCTCCCCAGAAAGGGCATGGACTGGCCTGCAGAGGGTCTGGCGGAGCAGGGATCAGAGACGGAGGCCCCCACCTTGGGAGCAGCTGAGGAGGGTGGCAGGGTGGGCTGGGGCCTCCCCAGTGGGGATCTCGTCCCTGCTGCTCTGGTGGTTGGAGCTCAGGAGGGGTTGGGAGCCCTCATAGAACTCATGACACACTGACCCCCTTGGAGCCACGGAGGTGTAGGATTGAGGAGGGGTATTGCTTGTGAGTGCTGGCAGGGGCCCGAGGTGCTCTCAGGATTTAAGGGAGAGGTAGGTGGGGTCTGGAGACCCCCTGAATGGGCAGATGGGGTCTCTGAGCCCAGGGAGGGGCAGCTGCATCTCAGGCAGGCTCCAGGTGAGAAGGGCTCTACACTGCCTTGCCCAGGCTGTGAAGTGGAGGCAGGAGCCTATATACATATATATATATATATATATATATTTTTTTTTTTTTTTGGTCGCCCTGTGGCATATTTAGTTCCCATGCCAGGGATAAGATCCCAGCCATAGTTGCAACCTAAGCCACAGCTGCGACAATGCCGGATCCTTAACCCACTGTACCGGGCTGAGGGATTGAACCTGCATCTCAGTGCTCCCCAAATGCCACCACCGATGCTATTGTGGCACTGCAGAACTCCTAGAGCCCATACTCTTAAAATTCTCTTTCTCCTGGTCTCTTCGATCGCAGATAGATGCCCTTATCCCTGTGTGTCACTGTATAGTAATAGCTCCCGTCTCATAGGGCCCTTGGTGCTGGAAGGTGCTGGAAGGTGCAGAGGGCTGGAGAATCATGTGCTCCTTCCTGCGTGGAGTCAGGGGCTGGGAGGCACTGGCCTCCTGGGTGGTGGGTGAGCTGGCACAGGGCTCCGTCCGGCCTGTCTCTGGTCACATCTCAGCTACTAGCGGTTACTCAACCTCCTTGTGACCGGCCCCCTCATTTATAAAGGACATTGGGCAGCTTCTCGAGGCGCTGGTGCCAAGACTGAGTCCATTCAGTCAAGCCCTGCGCATAGTAGGTGCCCATTAACTGTAGGTCATCACTGTTACAATCTTGGAATTGCAGGTGCACAGAGCTCAAGGTAACCCCTTCCCCACCACTGGCCAGCCCCCTCCATGCTCCGTTGTTCTGTCTGTGCCAAAGGCTCCCAGGGACAGAGTTTCCAGGGCTCTGTGAGCCCTCAGCAGTCACAGGGACCAATCTCCATAGCTCAGAGAGCCATTGCAGGGACCAGGGCTCCAAGAGCAAGTGCCCGTGAGGCAGGTGAGGCTGCGAGTGGAAGGCTGAGGGATGGTAGGAGGGGAGGGAGAGACTGAAGCCTACTCCCCAGGCCCCCACCCCTATAGCTGAAGCCCGTTCCTGCTAATTAGCACCTTAACGAACCGCGCTAAAGCGCTCTCCCCGAGCCTACTCCCAGACAGATAATTACAATGATTTTTTGGCTTCTGGGGGGCAAACTGGAGGTGGTGGGGGAGAGGGCTTTTCTAGGTTTTTTTTCCTGTCCTCAGGGATTTTCAAACCTACCCTCTCTCATCTCATTTGGAGAAGGAAAAAAAATGTGTTAATGGACCTTTTTCTGCAGCAGAGAAGGACAATTTATGATAGAGGTGACAAACTTCATTTTAATGAGAGGCAAATTCCACTTATTCTAAACTAAAGTCCCCCCCCAACCCCCCAACCCCCCCCACCCCCGCTTTGTCTTTGGCTCTGGGGCATTCAGAGTGGAAGCTGAGGTGTCAGGTTGCTGTTCCCCAGGAAGCTGGCCGAAGGCCACTTCAGGCCACTTGTTCAGGGAGGCCTGGGCAGAGTCCCCCACTTTCATCTCACTGGGTCCCTCTCACACATGTCCCTCCTTTGGGGGACGTGCTTATGGATTTAAGGATGAGGAAATGGAGGTGAGAGAAGTGCAAAGACTTGCCCCAAACTGCTCTGGAATTTGAGGGGTTGGTGGGTGGCCTTTGAACCTGGGTGGCCTGACCGCAAATGCCACACACTTACTACTCCATCTTGCTGCCTGACCCACGGAATGTGGGAGCCCAGCCAGACTGGGACTGTCCACCTAGATCACTCCCAGGGATAGGGACAGGGAGCGTAGGTCAGAGAAGCCAGCAGAGTCTCCTGGCCACTCCTGGCCCCAGAGCCCCCGTGATCACACTGATCTAGGAGGAGGGCTTCAGGGTAACTCTTTTTGTGTGAAGGATGCTGCTTGAATGGCATTCTTTGCACACCTGCAGGCAGGGTCCACCGTGGAGGTGGGAGGTGGGTGTCCCATCTTTCCAGTGGCCCCTGAATCAGAGGGGCGGGTCCGAGGATTCTAACACCAGGCCCTGGAGCCTGGCTGGAGAGGGGAGGATCCAACCTACACACGGAGAGCAACTCAAGGCCAAAGAGGGCAGGCAGGCTGCCCAAACCCCGTAGCTTTTCAGTGCCAGAGGTGGGGTGGAGGCAGGTACCTTGTGACCAGGATGCAGAGCCGAGCCCAAAATCTTCTTTCCTGAGTTACGGCTTCGGAAGAATGGGCCCAAGAGTACCTTGCTCACATGCGGACAGAAGGGTGAAGTGGCTTCTGGAGCCCTGAGGTCCAGCCCCACCAGCTCCTCCTTAGGGGACTCCCTGAACACCGGGAGCTCTTATCTGCAGAACTTGGAGATGGTCTGGAACGCAGGGCTGGACAGGGGTGGGGGCATTTCCTTTCTCTATCCTCCCAGAATGCTCTATGGAGAATAGCAGGGATGAGAAATCAGGGCTCTCAGACCCTCCATCTTCCAAATCAGAGGAATCTATTGCAGATCCCTGCCCTCCCCGCTCTCCCCACCTGGAACAGTATGATGCTTGAGGACCCGTGGGCTGTGGGCTGAGTGCACAGTGGTTCCAGTTAGTCAGGGCCCCGGAGTCTGAATGGCATTCTTTGCACACCTGCAGCCAGCCTGCCTTTCTCTCATCACTGACGACCTTGGGCAGGTCCCTGTTCCCAGTGAGAAAAGTAGTTTAAAATCTCCCTCTTGCTGGAGGTGGTTAGAGGGTGTAAATGCGATGCCGTATGATGTTGTACATTAGTTGGTGCTCAAAAGTGGTAGCAGATATAAAGTGCCCAGAAGCACGAGATTTTAGAATCACAGAGCTTTGGAGGTCCAGGGTCCTTGAGTGTCAAGAGGCTGGAAGGAACCTTCTAAGTTCCTGGCCCAGCTCTAGAAGGGGGGTTGCTCCTCTCCCAGGGCTGCCTGCCATGCCATCATCCTACCCCTATTTGGCCTCATCTTCTCTCTGACCCAGTCTCCTCCACCAGTGCCTGTGGGTGAGGGGGTGTCGTGCTGATGGGGATGGAATGGGGGTCAGCTTTCTGGATGACCTGAGCCTAGGGAAGGGTCAGATTGGTCATTTGAGGGCCTGAAGGTGAGAACCAGCTCCTTCCTTCAGGACCCACCCTTCTGACTGGCCCAGGCAGGGCTAAAGGTGGTGGGTATCTGCCTTTCTCCTGCCCTGGGGACAGTCTGCCAGGCTGTGCTGGAAGCTCCAGCCATCTGTGTCCCTAGCTCTGAATGGCTAAGCCCCACCCTGGCCAATCCAGGAAGGGGCCAAGTCTGGAATCAGGCTTGGATTTATATTTATTTATTTATTTATTTTGGTCTTTTTAGGGCCACACTCGTGGCATATCGAGGTTCCCAGGCTAGGGGTCAAATCAGAGCTGTAGCTGCCAGTCTATGCCACAGCCACAGCCACAGCCACGCCAGATCTGAGCCGTGTCTGCAACCTACACCACAGCTCATAGCAATCCTAAATCCTTAACCCCCTGAGGGAGGTCAAGGATCGAACCTGCCTCCTCGTGGGTATTGGTCAGATTCGTTTCCGCTGAGCCACGATGGGAACTCCCCAAGCTTGGATTTAAATCTGCCCTTCCTCATTGTGACCTAGAAGAGTCACTTGGCCTCCCAGAGCCTCAGTCTCCCCATCCATGGAGAGTGACAGAAGGCAGCAATGATCTGCCCCCTGGGCATCCCCACTCCAGCTGAGAGCACCAAGGTTTATTCGCTTCCTGGGACTCAGGCCCCAACTCATATGTCCCCTCATCCTAGAGACTCGCATCTCAGGAGGTCCCTGGGAAGAACTAAGCTCCCCAGGTTGGCATATTTGACTCCAGATCCCAGCCCCACTGCTTACTACCAGCGTGACCGTAGGCAAGTCACTAAACCTCTCTGGACCTCAATTTCTCCACCCGGAAAATGGGGCACATCAGGGTCTCAGAATTAAGCAAGCGCAATATGTTACACATTTAGCACTGAGGGAGCATGTAAGGGAAGGCAGGTCTTATGTGAAGTGCCTGGCACGCAGGAGGCGCTGGATGATGGTGGGTATTTCGGACCCTCCCTGGCCCTCTTCCCAGGGAACATCTTGGCTTGTGGTGTGAGGTGGGGGAGGGAGCGCAAGGCAAGCAGATGACGGCTGTCCAGCTTGGTCAGGTGTGGTCACTGTCCACTAGGGATGGGTGAGGGGCTGAGGGGCCGGCTCTCTTGTTCTCTCTCCACAGCAACCTCTCTGCCTCCATCCATGGATACTGCCCAGCCTAACCTGGGGCATGGCAGGGTTAAGAGAGGGATTCCTCCTTTGGGAATGTACCCTCCTTGACTCCTTGCTGCCCCTGGCTACTGTGTGGGCCAACAGATCTCCCAGAGCACCTGCTCTGTGCTGGGGGAGAGAGGAGAGAGGCCCAGGTCATGAGCGGAGACTGAGAGGTCCCCGGAGTCTGCTTGGAAGAGCAACCTCAGGCCAACTTGAAGTGGGCAAACTGGGTGGGAGAAGGAAAGGCCCTCAGGCAAGTGGACCTGCAAGAGCAAAGGCCTGGAGGTGGGAATGGGGCAAGAGGGGTTTTCTCCCTCTCCTGGAGCTCTTGGCAGATTTCTGCTCATCCCAGGGCCAGCTTCGGCGGGGTCCCTCTGGAGGCTTTTGCTGACTTTGTGGCAGCTGGTGGGGGCTTCCTTCTCTGGGCTTCACCCACCACAGACAGCCTCCTTTGTTCCTGCCAGGGTGGTGCTAAGTGGTCATTAGCCCCTAGTTCGGCACCCTGGCCCCGAGCCTTGCCTGGGTCTGGCTCTAGCTGGGACTGCATGCCAGAACCCTTCCATTGTCCCTGAGAGCAGCGGGAGCCGGGGAAGGATTGTGAGCAGGAGAGCCCAGAATGAAAGCAGGGTGTATGGAGGAAGGACAGGGCGGGAAGACGCCTGCAGTGATGGGGCTGCTGCAGGCAGAGAGAAACCTCTGGCAGAGAGAACCTGCGCCCACACGGTGCTGCCCTCCCCTCTTGGCTGCCATGCCTCATCTGACCTGAATGAGGAATGAATTGAGGATGTAGATCACCCTGGCCAGGTGGGCATCAATTTCCATTAAAAGCCTGAGCCATGAATTTCTTTCTCCTGCTGTCCTCTGGTCCTGGCTGGTGTGATGGGTGGGCACCAGAGGAGGGGGTCCGAGACAGAGCTGGAGGTGGGGCTGGAGGTGGGGACTTTCATGCTCCCTGCTCCCCACCACCTGTTCCTTTCAGCCAGGACACTCGTGCTCCTGTCACCATCCCAGCCTGCTCTCAGTGTCCCCATGAAGAGATCAGAATTCTGCTTCCACAGACCTGGTTCTCTTCCTTCATGGCTGTCCCTACAATTTGTATTTATTGCTTTATTTGCTTAATGTGCCATTGCCTTGTTCACAGCCCAGCCCAGTGCCCGGGACAGAGGAGGCACTCAGTAACTATCCGTTAAATCAAAGGTAGAAAGAAAACAGCAGTGGACTGCTGGCTTGGGCGGATCAGGAAGCCCCCGATCAGGGAGAAGAAGAGAAGGAAGAGGAGGCTGAGGGCCTCTCTATCTGCTCAGGGGACTTTCTTCTGCCTCTTTGAGGGAGTGCGGGGTGGGGGGTGAGGCAGGTGTGAAAATCCAGCAGGGGTGGGGGCAGGAGCTGCCCAGAGGCTGGGGTGCTGGTGGTTGGGGGTGCACAGGACAATGAACACTCGCGGGTTAGGGCTGGGGAATGGGGTGTTTAGGGCCAGAGGTGGCCTCA
Organism: Phacochoerus africanus; assembly: GCF_016906955.1. Classification (NCBI taxonomy): domain Eukaryota; kingdom Metazoa; phylum Chordata; class Mammalia; order Artiodactyla; family Suidae; genus Phacochoerus; species Phacochoerus africanus. The sequence goes on along the minus strand of NC_062552.1, from coordinate 59,084,243 downwards.
CCGGCAGTGGGTGAGGCTCCTTGTATTACTTTGTCATAAACTCTACATGCTTTTGCCCTTCCCTGGGCCATTTGCCACTCCTAGGGAGCAACCTCGAATTTCAACTTTTTTGGTGGATTGTGTGCTTACTTCTAAATAACTGGCTCAGGAGTTCCCGTCGTGGCTCAGTGGTTAACAAATCCGACTAGGAACCATGACGTTACGGGTTCGATCCCTGGCCTCGCTCAGTGAGTTAAGGATCTGGCGTTGCCGTGAGCAATGATGTAGGTTGCAGATGTGGCTTGGATCCCATGTTGCTGTGGCTCTGGCATAGGCTGGCGGCTGCAGCTCTGATTAGACCCCTAGCCTGGGAACCTCTGTATGCCGCAGGAGTGGCCCTAGAAAAGGCAAAAAAAAACAGTAAACAAACAAACAAACAAATAACTGGCTCATACGGCTGCTCCTTGGTTTAGTTTCAGGCACTGCCTAGTGACTTTTACTATACTGTAGAAGCTGAGGATTTCGCTCCATTTGACCAGTATGTTTGGTTTGCTGTACTTCCCAGCTGGAGCGACATAGATACTCGGCCCCCCTCCTCTGGTGTCCACCCATCACACTGGCCAAGACCAGACTTTTCTTCTCCACCCCTGCAAGGCCGCACCAGCAGCATCTGGAAGTTTTTGGGTCAGGAATCAAATCTGAGCCACAGCTGCGACCTATGCCAAAGCTGCAGAAATTATGGATCCTTAACCCACCATACTGGGCCAGGGATTGAACCCACACCACCAGAGAGACAACCCCAGATCCTCAACCCACTGTGCCACAGTGGAAACACCTATTTTTCCTTTCTTGACAGCTCTCTTTTCCCTGGAGTTTATCACTTTTTCTTGTGGGGTGGAAAGGGTGGGAGGATTCGGGTTTTGTGTGTTTGTTTGTTTGTTTTAAATACTCATCACTTATTCAATGCCCAGTTGGGTAAATCTGCTCTCCTCCTAAGTAAACATGTAAAGTACTCTATCAATTTCATCTTGAAGAAATCCCTCCCTGAGCTTTCTGACCTACTCCAGTTTGGTTTATTTAGACACCAGCAGTGTGGCAGGCACACTGGCACAGCCCCCCTCCACGACTTGGGGCTCCTCTTCACCTCTCTGGGGGTGGATCTCTCGCTTCCCTTCTTAGCTAACACTCTCATTTTGTTGGAACTCATCCTCTAATAGCTTCTAGAAAAGGGGTGCGGGAGGCACATGTTTTGAGACCTTGCGTGTCTGAAAACTCTTCTTTCTGCCTGAATCTTGACTGATCGTCTGACTGGGTGTAAAATTCCAGACATAGATCGTTTATTCCAGAATTCCTAAGGAGGCGTTCCCTTTAAGGTCATTGCTTTAATGTTGCTTACAGTGCTGGTGTTGAGGGGTCCATGGCTGCTCTGGTATTAATTCTGGGCATCCTACCTGGGATTTTTCTTTCTGGAAGCCTGTAGGACTTTCTCTTTCCCGCCATGCTCTGAGAACTCACTGTGCTGGGTCTTGGTGAGAGTCTGCCCTTTCAAGCTGGAAGCATATTCTTCAGCTCTAGGAAAGTTTTCAATTTATTTCTTTATGATTTATTTTTTTCCTTTTCTTTTCTTTCTTTTTTTGTCTTTTTGCCTTTTCTTGGGCTCCTCCCTCAGCATATGGAGGTTGCCAGGCTAGGGGTCTAATCGGAGCTGTAGCCACCAGCCTATGCCAGAGCCACAGCAACATGGGATCTGAGCCGCGTCTGCAACCTACACCACAGCTCACAGCAATGCCAGATCCTTAACTCACTGAGCAAGGCCAGAGATCGAACCCGCAACCTCATGGTTCCTAGTCGGATTTGTTAACCACTGAGCCATGACGGGAACTCCTCTTTATGATTTCTATTTTTTTCTGTTCTCTTTCCAGAACCCCAATTAGCCACATGCGGTGGTTCTCGGAGGGACCCCTAATTTCCTTATCTTTTCCTTCCTTTGTCACCTCTCTTTCTGTCCCTATCTCTAGGAGATCTCCACAGAGTTACCATTCTATCCTTCTAATAGAGTTTTTGATTTCTGCTTTATAAATTGTATTTTATTTTAGTTTTTAATATTTTTAGGGCTGCACCTGTGGCATATGGAGGTTCCCAGGCTAGGGGTCGAATCAGAGCTGCAGCTGCCGGCCTACGCCAGAGCCACAGCAACGCCAGATCCTAGCTGTGTCTGCAACTTACACCACAGCTCATGGCAACACCAGAACATGCTTTATAAATTTTAAATTTCAAAGATTTGTTTTTATTTTCTGAGTGCTCTCTGTAAAATATGTTGCTTTCAGTTCTTATTTCATGGATATGATATTTTATTTATCCGAGGATAATAATAACACTCTTTCTCTCTGCATTGCCTGTTTCCTTCAAGTTTTTGTTTTTTGTTTTTCTGTTTGCTTACTAGTTTGGAACTCTGTCTTTCCTATGAGAGGTGTCCTCAGTTAATTCACGTGGCAGAGATTTATGGAGTCCCTGCTGGGCAGCCGCCCCATTCTGTAGCCCTGAACAAAATGCTCAAAAATCCTCAAACTGGTGGAGCTGACATTCATGGGTCCGGTGCTGCTTGTTTGGTAGCTCTTATTCAGGATCAGGGCACTCAAGCCTGATTGGTGTCCCCTGTGTAGGGGCAGACTCTTTAACCGTGGCTTCCCTATAGCTGGTCTTCCCTAGGGCTGGTTCACTGGGGAGCCCTCAAGGCAGAGCTTCCTGAGCTGAGTGGGGGAGGAAGGCTGGAGTCCAGACCTGAAATTCAGCACATGGACTTTTCCCTGCTCCTTCCTCCATCAGCCCTGCTGTCTCCCAGGTTTCTTGGGGCACAGCTGAGAGCTCCTCGGGGTCTCTCTGCTTCTTACCTTCCAGCCAGTCCTTCATCCCTATGTCTGTGGCTACCTGATGCCCCCAGTTACTGAGCCTTTGATGGGTTCTGCCAGGTAATAGGACCGGGACTCGCTTTCTCAGCTCTGCCAAATCAATTACCACTCACCCATCTGCTTTCCAACTTCCAAAATTATGTTGCTATTTCCTCTTCTTCCATTCTATGTCCTTGTGGACTTATGTACAAAAAAGATCCTTTATTGTTGTAATGGGGTTTGGGAAAGGAGAGAAGCTAAATGCATGTGTTCAACCTGCCACAGCTCATCTGTACATCCTGCAGCTGATCCATTCTCCTGGGGTGGACATTTAGAGTGTGGCCCCTTTTCACTCTTACAAACGAGGCTGCTGTGAGCATTGTACATCCTCCTCATGTGTGTGTATGTGTGTGTGTGTGTGTGAGGAGTTTCTTTTGGAGAGGAATTGCTTGGTGATGGGCTATATGTGATTTCAGCTTTCCAAGATAAGGCTAAATTGTTTCCCAAATGCTTGTAGCAACTTCCCCTTCCACCAGCAATGGATGAGCGGTCCTGTTGCCCTTCCAAACCCTAACAATGCTTGGCATCGTGACTTTTTAGATGCCTATCAACTTAATGGGTACAGAGTTGTATCTCTGTACTTGGCATTGCTGTGAACTCTGCTTGGCTGAGGCAAGTCTAGTCATGTCTTTGGCCGTTTGGGTCTCCTCATCCACTGATTGCCTGTTCCTATTCTTTGCCTTTTACAAAAAGTGGGTGATTTGTCTTTTTTCTTATTGATTTGTAGAGTTCTTTCTTTTCTTTTCTTTCTTTCTTTCTTTTTTTTTTTTTTCAGAATTCCTTATATAGCCTGGAAACAAGTTTTTTTTTTGTTAGCTGTATGTACTGCAGGTATACTCTTCTGGGCTATCTCTGGCTTTTCTTATCCCTTTGTGATGTCTTTGGTTGCATGACTGCTTTAAATTGTAACTGAGTCAAGTTTCTCACCTTTATGACTTATGCTTTTTATAATGCGTTGGGCATGAGCATTTTTTTAAGGCTCATGATAGATATTGCTAAATGTTCACTGAGAGCATTTGTAGGACTCTGCCCTTGGAATGGGCAGTATTGACAGGTGTCCCAGGAGCCCTGATGGTGGGCGTCACTGCCCTGGGAGGAGAGATCAAGGAGTAAGAAGATACTTAATGAACAACCAAAATGTGTGCAGTGCTCAAGGCTTCAAAGTGCCCTAGAGAGAAATGCTTTACTTGATCCTTGACGCCGTCCTGAAATGCCCCTTCCTTTGTTCTCCTTTGCAGAAAATGGAGTCCTTCGCCATGGCCCCCATCACAGGTGACTCTGGTTCGAGCTCGGATTCAGCTGTGGTGGCTGGGTCGGGGGTTGAGGAGGTCCCCCCCGGGGGGTGGGTGGTTAGTAGGTGTGCAGGGGAGGTGAGGCGCAGCATGCTTGTCCCAAGGTGAGTGTGCTGTCGTGTTGTTACCACTGCCCGGCAGTGTTTGTGCCCCTCAAGTCAAGCTGCCTAAGGAAGTGGGACAGTTTGGGGTCCCAGAGCCCTGGGATCTGTCACTACCAGCTCTGTGATCTTGGGCAGGGTCTAGACCTCCGTGAGCCCCTCGCCTTTGGATAGAATTGGATGACACTCACACAGCCCTCAGGGAGCTGGGAGGCCCGTCTGAGATAATGCAGATAAAGAAGTTGAAAAAGGTTTTCTTAGGTGGAAGCTCTGTTCCCTGCAGAGAGCCACAGGGAAGATGTTCACCCAGGAGCTTGGCTGAGTGGTGGGCTCTGAAGGGAGACCCTCAGGGGTTGGTTGGTAAGGGGGTGCGCAGGAAAAGCCTGGGGTGGTGGAGGGGTGGGACCAGTGACCTTCCTTTCTTTGTAAAAGGTCTTTTTGGAGAAACTCTACTGTAAGCCCATTGAGGGGAAGAGTGCACTGTCCGCCCTCAGATCAGTAGAGAGGCTAGCGAGGTGGGGCTAGGTTGGCAGGGAAGGACGGTCCCCTCCACCAGCCTCTGTTGACTTGCTGTCACTCCACCCTTCCTCCTCCTGGGCCTCACCCAGGTCTCCCTCCTCCCAGCCCCACCCCGGGGCCGGAGGGGTTAATTTTGCCGCCTGGAGCCTGGCGTGGCAGTATGCAAATCCATACACTTTCATAAACTGCTTAATTAGGCGAATGTTAATGAGACGTTAATTACTGTTGTGCCCGCGGATCCCACGGAAACGGAGATTATGTTTCTCTTCAAACATCCCGTCTTAATTATAACTTGTGCTTAATTCTGCAGCTTTTGCCAACCGGGCGAGGGCGGGGCGGGGCCTGCCTGCCTGCCTGCCTGCCTCAGGGGTGGGGGCGTGGGCACCTCCTTTTCTGGGCATTTCTGTCCTGCCTTCTCATCTCTGGTCTGCCATGATTTTCTTAGACATATGTTAAGCACCTACTATGTGCCAAGCAGGGTCTTCTGTGTGCTCCTGGGGTGACAGAAAACACTCAGACCCAGTCTCGCCCTCGGGGAGCTCCCAGCCCTGTGGGGAGTAGATGTTCCAGTGAAGGCCCCTGGGACAGAGGTAGAGGTGTGAGGGGCTGCTTGGTGGGGATGGGTGGTCCGGTGGAGGAAGTGGGGTGTCCCTTGGGTGGTGGGTCAGGGAAGGCTTCTTGGAGGAGGGGGCCTATGGACTGAGCTAGAAGTAGAAGGGTGTTCACTGGGTAGATAAGAGACCTGAGTTTGAGTGGAGGGCCCTGCTCAGGCAAAGCTGTGGTAGTTGAAGCCTGGTCCCCTGTGTAGCTTCCCCAGAGTGCTCTCCCACTCTGGTCTTGCTTTCTCAGCCTCCACCCTGATCTCCTAGATAGGAAGCACAGGAGGCTGGGTGGCTCCGTGCAGAGATGCTTGAGCAGGTACTCACTTCATCTGTATCCTGAGGGCCTGGTCAGAAATCAATGTGGGCCTGTGGGGAGTGGGGTCCTGACCCAGACAGGAAGGTGACCAGTGAAGGCTTCCTGGAGGAGGCTTACCCAAGTCCTGATCCTCTGGAGCTATGAGACCATATTTTGCCCTTGCACTTGGGTCTTTGAGAAAAGATACCGGATGTGTGCTATCGCCCCATAGTCCAGCCGGGGCCCTAAAAGACTGACCTGCATTCACTTGTCCTCATGCCACTGTCCTTTATCTACCCCTCAGTCTTCTCTGCCTTCACCCAGGAAGGGCCACATGGTGCTTCCCCAGCCCTCCTCTTGTCCACCCCCAGATACAAGGAAGCCCCAGGCTGTTCTGGCCTCAGCAAAACTTCCCAGGCAATTTTAGGGCTGAGTCATCAAGTTCTAGGGCTCAAAAGACCCAAGAGGGTGTAGAGCCCTATTTTAGAGGTGGGGAACATGAGAGGGTCAGAGTCTGGCCTGGGGTCACACAGCCAGGAGTTAGTAGTGGCACAGCACAGCCTAGAACTGCGTCTCAGGTGGCTAATGGGCCTTTTCTTGGGGCAACAAGGGAAATGGAAGCAGAGGTCTGCTTCCTGAACACCACTGCACAGCCAAGCCTCGCTCCGTCACTTACATCCAATTCATAGATGGGAAAACTGAGGGTCAAAGAGGCCATGAGCCAGGGACGGAAGCTCTGGGCCTGGGCACAGGGCAGGGCCTCAGTGAACTCCTTTGGTCATCTCTGACATCGCTCCCCCGGGGGAATTCTTGGGCACAGGGGCTACAGGCAGCTATAAGGGGACTTGATTCCATGCCCTGATGTCAGGAAATTGCCTGGGGTCTCTCAGCAACTCCTGAGGACTCCTTCCCTCTGTCCTTACAGATCTATGGTAGGGGCTTATTTACCTGGAATATCCTTTACCTGACCTGAACCAGATTAGTGATATTTCTAGAGTCTAGGCATCTTAACCAGGAAGAGCACAATCATAGCAGAAAAAACCTTTTTTTTTTTTTTTTTTTAGGGCTGCACATGTGGCATATGGAAGTTCTCAGGCTAGGGGTTGAATTGGAGCTGCAGTTGCCAGCCTATGTTACAGCCATAGCAACAGCAACGCGGGATCTGAGCTGCGTCTGTGATCTACACCACAGCTCCTGGCAACACTAGATCCTTAATATGCTGAGCGAGGCCGGGGATTGAACCCGCATCCTTATGGATACTAGTCGAGTTCACAACCAGCTGAGCCACAATGGGAAATGCCTAGAAAAAACCTTTTATTTCATTCTATGTATTCTCACAATTACAACTCAACCCTTTAAACTGATTATTATATCCCTAAATTTGAAAATGGAGGATGTCCATTCAGCTCCTGCGTGATCAACAAATTGCTAGGACAGCCTTTGATGGTGTGTGGTCCTGTGTCTGGACTGGGCTGCCGTGACTTGGCCCCTCACAGTTGGGTGGCAAGTCCCAGCACTGTCCCATCCTATACACCAGAACAAATGTTTGGTTTAATAGAATGGTGTGAATTAAACATGGATACTTATTAATAACAACGACAAAATAAAACCTATATTCCTGATAATATTCCCAATTTGGGTCTAGCTATGAGTCCCGTTAACCCCCTTTGCCTCCTGTGCCTCACTGCCCCCAGCCCCAGGCAGAGCACAGGGGGCTCATATAGATTTAGAGATTTGGACCCTCAGAACTGGAGGCCTTGCGGGGGGCTGTGGGGGGGTGTCTCAAACTCAGATGTTCCAAGGGCCTGGCAGGGCATGGAAATGAGGGAAGCAGGCTGGGTGGGGGCCATGGGGCACTGGAAGGCCACTGTTAGCCCCAGGGGATTGTTGCCATAGGAAAATGCAGGCCCTCTGTGGCCAGATCATATTTTTCCAAGAGAAATCAGAAAGCCAGATTTCTAGGTGATTTAGAAAAGGTGACAACTGACTCGAACTACTTAAAAACCACTCCACAGGCCAAACAAAACACTCTGTTGCCCAGTTTGCAACCCCTGTGTATCGTCCAACCTCTGCTTTTATTGACAGACACTGAGGCCCAAGGGGGCTAGAGTCGCGGGATGGGGCCCAGGATACCCTCGGTGAGTGGGCTTATTCTGCCTCCTTGACCCTTTCCAAATCCAGCCTGGGCTAGTAAATGTCATCCCCCCCTTCCAAGAGGGGGTCGGAGACATCAGGTGTGCTTGAGCAACAACATAGAAGCCTGCTGCTGCGGGGAAACAGGCATGAGTCACCACCAGGCTTCCTTTCAAGGAAGAAAAAAACAAGCTTCCTCCATAGAATTGTCACCCAGGCCCACCTGGGAAGGGAGGGGGCCTCTAGCAGTCACTTTCTGGAGCTTGGGGCATGGATGCTGCTGGCACCAGGTGAGCAGCGGCATCCTGGTTAATGAGACGTGGCTCAGATGCCAGGCTCCCTGCGGGTGTGGCCAGGGGAGAGGGTTTGGCGTGTCTGTTCAGTTATGACTTGTAAAAATAACACAGGAACTCTTTTATTAAAACGGCTGTGTTACTGATCAACGTGTTTTAATAGGACACTCAATTAGAGCGCATTTGCAGAGATGCATACGCCCCCACATAAGCTGGCACCTTTTTTCCCAGTCTCTGGCTCCAATCCGTCACCGTCTAGTGGGGGTCTTCTGTTCCGGCGGAGCGTGAAAGGAAAGCTGCTTTCAGCTATACCAGCACTCCCCAGACTGGGGCAGGGGCAGCAAGGGATGCTCGTTGAGCACCTACTGTGTGCCAGATCCTGGGCTGGGAGCGTCAGTGTATGATCTTACTTAACCTTTACAGCCACCTCGCGAAGCTGGTGTTTTTTATTGGCTTCGCTTTTTCAAGTGAGGAAACTGGGGTTCTGAGAGTCACTTGGCCACGGTTTGCTGCCCCAGGCCCCACTGAACTGAGCTGGCTCTGGCAGCATGGGGTTAGCAGGCTTCACTGTCCTCTCTCCAGCTGCCCCCGAGCCGTCCACGTGGGGAGGGCCCTGCAGCCTGCTCCTCACCTCCACACGAACCCTCTCTCAGGCCCAGGGACTTTGGGGGCAGCTGGTGACTTATAACCTCAGGTCGGAGGCCAATGAGGGGAAAGATGGTGTGTGCACTCGTGTACACACATGCAGGCTCGCACGCACGCATGCACGCACGAGGGCATTTCATTTACTCGTGTCACATGTCCGCCCCCTAGGTGCCTACTGCTTACTCCCCTGCTATAAAGTGCTTTCAGGGTTTTAGAGAAGGCCCTGATTTTATTTCTTACTCATGGAGGCTGGGGTGGTTTGGTGTCAGCCTGTAGCAAAGAGAAATCTTGCTGTATCGGTCGGGGGCCTGGTGGGCTTCGATGGGCTGAGGGCAGCAGATCTTCCCCGGGGTCAGGCCTGGGCTGAGGTGGGGAGACTCGGAGCAGACGGACCTCACCCAGATAACCCCCGACCCTCCTGGCCCATCGCTGATGACGGGGATGCTGGCATCGCCTGAGTACTTCCTGTTGCCCAGTTTCTTTCATGGATGGTGGCCCCGTCTGACCCTCCCAAGAACCCTATGGGGTTGACACACTTCTCCTGATGCTTCAGATGAGGAAACTGAGGTATAGAGAGTGGAAGCAACCTGCCAAGGCCACAGAGTAGATGAGAGAGCAGGGATCTGAGTCCAGGCATCGCTAGAGGCTGTGTTCTTAAAGAACTTGAGGCCTGGCTGCTCCCTTGGCTGGAACGTAAGACTAGCCTCCTCCGTGAAGTGCACCCTGACGGCGCAGCCTGCTCCGAACTCCCCTTGGTTCAGCCGACTCTCCCCAGCAGGGCGACTGTCTCGGCCCTTCCTGGGGGCTCTCTGTGGCAGCCCTGCTTCTCCTCCGTTTCCCCAGAGCGTACAGGTGACCAACCGGGTAAGGAGATGCCCAGTGGAGGACAAAGGAGCCCAGCTCCAGAAGCTGCAGGGGGCCTGGACAGGGTCCAGGTTGCTCCACCCGCTGCTCTACAGACCAGGGAACAGAGGCTGGAGACATGGAGGGGCTTTTCAGTGTGCAGGGAGTTAGCAGTAGGGCAGGACTCCAGACCCCCAGCTCAGGGCTTTCCCCTTTTACCCACTTGTTGCACTGATATAACTTCAGAGACAGGGCCATGATGGGTGGTAGGGGAAAGGCAGATGGAAAGCCGCGCAAGATCCCCTTTCCTCTCCATTGTCTCAAATCCTCAGACCTTGCAGACTTCTGCATTTTCAACTTCCCTCTCATCCTTCACCTCCCACCATTAAAAAAAAAAAAAAACCACTTGGGAGGCGGCGGGAGGGGTGAGCTGTTGACTTAAATGTTTAAATTAGCCTCACTTTGCTGAAAGCTGGGTGTCAGGATAAATCCATTCCTCCAATGTCATATATCTTTCCCTGAGTGGGAAGTGGGTGAATAAATGAATGTTCTTCATATATTATTATGGCCTGACACAGCCAAGGCAGGGAGAGGCGGCCCACGGTGATTAACGAGCAGGTCTTGGCTAACGAGCTGGAGTTTGGGTTTCTTACCAGTGTCCCTGAGCCCTGAAGCCTGTGCCAGGGTGTGGGGGCTGAGCCCCAGGTTCCAGGCAGTTCCTGCCAGCCCTTGCTTGGAGGCACTTATGGCTGCCTTCTTCTGGCTCTCTTTCTCCTGTCTCCACACTGTCTATCTTCCTCTCTGGGGACTTGAAGGGACACCTCTGTGGCTCAGGGTCCCCTGAGGATGCTGTGTGGTCAGGGGAGTAGAAGGGTTCCCTGAGAACACTCCAAAGGTGTTTTTATATCATGGCATTTAAAGCAAAAGCAAAAGCATCTTGCCTTGGTCTTCACAATATTCCCATTGACCAATGAAGAAACTGAGGCACAGAGATGGAAAGTGGCCTCCATAAGGTCTATGGAGCCTGGCCTCCATTTCGTGCTGCTCCCCTCCTCACCTTAGATTTGCTCTGGCTGCCTGGCCCCCCCTCCCTGTGATGCCTTGTCCCTGGAGTCAATCCCCCACACATGGCCAGTGCCTGATAAGCCCAACCTGGGGGCATGAGGCAGAGCCCCAAGCCTGGGAAGAAGTCCCACAGGAGTCATCTACACTCACTCTTATTCTGGGGGCTTGGGTCCCCTGTCTTGTCAGCCAGAGCCAAGACCCTGGGTAAACTGCCTGCGAAGACTCTTCTCAAAGACATAATCATCAAACCAAGATGATTCCTGGGAACCAAGGAGGCCTCCAGGAGGGGGTGACCCTGAGCCAGGGACACTGTTAGGGGAGAGAGAAGTGGGTGGCTTGGCTAAGGAGGGAGGCAGCAGGACCCTGAGCATCTCCCCTTATTCAGGGATGCTGGGACGTCTTTTCAGGCCTGGGTTTCTTGGCCCACTCCCCCGGGTGCCAGGCTACGGGTATGTGTGGGGATACCTGCACAGCAGAGGTGGGCCATTGTGTGGCCAACATGTGTGAGCCTAGATGAGTGTGTGTGAGAGGCAGTGCACATGAGTGTGCATGGGCAGTGGAGCACTGGGTGTGCATGCCCACATGTGGAGGCAGCAGTGCGCTGTGGGACAGATGCAGAGGAAACGGGCATGCAGGGTCAGTGCCCTGAGCACACTCCCCTAAAGTGGCACTTTTGTGGTCGTCTTTCAAGGTAGGTGTTCTTAAGACTGCGATGAAAATGCACAGAAGAAAGAGGGAAAAGCCAGTTAGCTGCCCTGATGGAGGGAAACGGTTACATGTTCACTGCCTCACCAACCAACCCTGGGCTACCACCTCAACTTAGCCTCCCCTTCAAGGTGTGTGTGTGGTTGTCATTGTGGGCCAGTGTATGTGCTGTGTAACTGTGTGAGAGCCTGTGTCCATGAGTGTGTGTCACCATGCATTTCATGTGATTGTGTGAGCATGCATGCGTGACTGTCATTGTGTGTTGTGCTCTATGTTTGTGGGATGGTGCTTGTGCATGCGGTGTCAAGTATTTGAACTCCTCGGGCCCTGAGTGAGACTGTGGGCTCCATAACTGTAAAACACTGTTTGCCATGAGGGGTCCTCTGCTGCTACCATACGAGAAGAGCTCCATGCAGAGGTCAGGACCCATCAGGAAGAAAGTGGGTTCAGCTGGGCAGGGTGTAGCTGGTGGAGGGGGCGTGGCTTGCTCTGACCCTTTTTCATGGATGTGGACTTTCGTGTTCCCTGTAGTTGAGGTTCTGCCTCCCCAGCTCTGGCCTGGACTGGCCCAGAACCCTCCCACGTGCCTTTGCTCAGCCACACAATGGAGCAAGGATGAGGAAGAGCCTGGAGGAGCCCCCCAGTTACACCCAGGAGACAGAATGAGGAACTTGGGAGCAGTTAGGTTTTAAATCACACTGGGACAATCAGGGAAGGCTTCCTGGAGGAGACGGGGCTGGAGCAGGCCTTGACAGATTGAAGGGGAAGGTAGCTCTCCAGAGAGGTGGAAGGAGGCTAGTCTAGGTGGAAGAATCAGCCAGGGCAAATGCTTAGCATCAGGAAGGAGGCAGGGATGCGGAGGAGTTAGGTAGGAAGCCATCCACCTGGGCAGAGGGTACTTACAAAAGAGAGGAGCTGGAGGGGTGGGCAGCAGATTGCCTGGCACAGAGTAGATAGATACTCAGTAAAGAGTTGTGACATGAAACCAGGGATCTGGTTATGGAGTTTTCTATGTGACCTTAGGGAAGGTGTTAAATAGACAGTGTAACTAAGCGTAATTAATGACAACAGCTCCATTTGTTAAGTACCTGCAGTGAAGGCAGCACTGTGAGCCAAGGGTATTTTACCATTTTATCTTCCAGGTAAGGAAATGGAGTCTCAGGGCGGTAGTGACTTGTTCAAGGTGACAGCACAAAGAAACCGTGGTACCAGGATTCAATTCCTGGGGGGCCTTCAAAGCCTGTATTCCTCTCCCCACCATGGAGGAGATGTCTTGGATTTGGCCATTCTCTGTGAGTGCCTTGCTTTGGGGCTAGAGCCTGCTGAGCCCGGACTTCACTTTTCGCCTCAACTCTTAGCCTGGCCTTCAGGGAACCACTTCCTTCCCAGTCAGAGCCCTAGGGCCTCTGGCACCAAGCCCAGTGCAGGACAGGGCCTAGGACAGGCGATAGGGAGAGGATTGAGAGCCCTTTGGAGTGAGGGGCATTGCTATGCTTTTGAAGGGGACTGAGTGCCCAAGTATGGTCCTGGGAGGGTCCTAGCCAGTAGGGAGAGTTTGTGTATCCGTCTGTGGCCATCTGGTCCCATTTCCCACAGACTTGGCTGGCAGAGGGAGAAGCAAAGCCTTCTTATGCATAGCCATTGTCAGGTCTAAATGCTTCCCACCCTTACTGACTGCCTTGAGCTTCACAACCACCTTCAGAGCTGGAGACCCTGGGCCCCTTTTTACAGGTGAAGAAGCTGTTTCCTAGAAGCTTATGAGTTTCCCAAGGTGTCCTGTGATGGAGGGCTCAGCTGAGAGTCAGCTCTCTCTGTGCGCCTGACGACTCTGGGCCTGGCCCTCTGGTAGGCTGGGGTGGGGAGGCTGCACCTTGGGGCATAGATCCAACCTCCAAGGGGGCAGCTGTGCCAGGGTGTGGGGCCAGAGGGATGGCTCTGCCGTCTCCTCCTCCTTCTCAGAGCCCCTCCCCCAGGACACTCAGCACGTGCCCATGCTGGGTAGGCCACCCCTTTGCTGAGTACCCAAGCCAGCTGTGCTGTGCCGGGTGGGGTGTCTTGTCGCCCTGTCCCAGGGAGGCGGGCGTGCCTAATGAATTAATTAATGTTGGCAAAGCACTTGGAGATCTCGGGCTGAAAGGTGCTCAATACACGCAAATCAGAGTGATTGTTATTACCCATAATTATGGAGTTTCTGCTGGAGAAATTATTCAGAAGCGGACGGTGGCTGGGCCAGCACAGGGCCCTGCCAAGATCTGCTCCTCAATAGCAGTGAAATCTATCTTTTCTCCCTCTCTCTTTTTTTCTCTTCCCCCTTTCTGTGCCTCCCCCATGCCTCCCAGCCCGCAATTTCTTTCCCAGCTCTGGGCCTGCTGCCTGCTCTTCCACGGCGAATGCCTTCTTTGTCTCATCTCTCATGAAGACAGGCACCTGGCACAGTCTGAAGAAGGATGGATCAGGCAGTAGCCTCGCACTCTGAGAGCGAGAAGGATCCAGGAACTGAGTCTTACTTGTCTCCTCTTATAAATGGGTCCATAAGCGGTTCCCTTGGGTGCCTCCTTGGGTGTGGGGGATCAAGTGTGGCAATGCTTGGGAGGGCACTCTGGGCCAGGAAGCTCGAAGCCCCCAAGGCTTGCCTACATTGTTTACAGAGACCTTGTGATGTGTGTGCTGCTGCGTGCACACATGGTGTGTGTGTACTTCCAGCCCCTCCTCCATCAGACCGTGCTCTCCCTGTGACTCTGGATACTTGGTTGGTCCCCCAGTGGCTGAAGCTGAACCTCCTCCCCTAGCCTGAGAATGTGGCCCCCATGCTGACAGACCCTGGCGGTACGCAGAGCCGGCAGTCCAGCTTCAGAGAGGGCTACTCCAGATTCAGCACCACGAACAGCGCCCAGCTCAGCCTGGGGTCTACCATCTCCTCCCACTGAACACAGCCCCAGGTCCTTCTGATTCAAGCCCTGCCTTTCAGGTGGGGGCAATAAGGCTGTGACTTCTCCAAGAGCATACAGAAGCCTTACAGCTGACTCTAACCCTGGTCTCTAAATCCTCCAAATATTCCCAGTCGCAGCATATGGAGGCTTTAGAAGGACTTCCTAGTGTTCAGGCAACAAATGCTTACCAAACACCTTCTGTGTGCTTGTCTCTATACCAAGCTCAATGATGGAAGAGACACAGTGGCGGCCAGATCTCTGTTCTTTCCACAACAGGACCCACAAATCATCAACAACAACCGCAGCAACGAGAGCTGGGTGTGGCAGGCAGTACAGAACCACGTGCCTGATTTTGTGGGGCCCATGAGAAGTGCTCCCAGCATGAGGCAGGATGGAACAGTCAGAAAGGCCCCCCAAAGAGGTGGCACCAAGCCTGGAGAGGCAGAAAGGATGGGGAAACAGCCTGGTCATTGAAGAGGAGGCTGGCATGAGACCACCTGTGTATGGGAGACACGGTGAGAAGCCCATCCAATGGGCTTAGAGCAGGTGGCAGCAATGAGTCTGGGAAAGTAGGCTGTGCCCCTGCTGAGAGGCTGGTCTCTGTCCTGGGGGCGCCAGGGAAGGCTGTCCATCACCATGGACACTGCGGGATTTCCACTCAGCTCTCCAGTGTGGCAGCCTGGCCTGCTGCCAGAATCCCACCCCCACCTCTCCCACCCTCCCGCCTTCGCTTGGGGTTGGCCGATTTCATCTGGAGTGACGATAGGGTTGTCTATGCGGTTTTTGTGCCTTATTGCTCAGCCTGTCATCATTCTCATCCAACACAGGCTCCTTTCTCCTCCGCAGCCCTTGTCAGAAGGATGGGACGGAGCACCAAAACCCTGTGGGAAGGCTGGGCCAGAGCAGGCCTCTTGCTGCCCATCGATTTGCACTGCTTTTGCCAGCTGCCCGAGCATGTGTGCCGGACACCGTGGGGCTCTGTTTGGCTTTGGATAATGGAGTAATGTCCTTGCTGAGGGGAGGATGGAGTTTCTGCTAATTAGCTCAGCCGCCTCCTTTGAGGACAAAAAGTCTTTACTATTGGGCTCCTGGGGTTGGCTGAGTGTGGGGGCTCTGCAGGGGACCAGTAGGCTAGGCAGTCTGCCTGGAGGGTGACAGCAGGAGGATGAGAAAGGCTGTGCAGGCAGGGCTTTACAGAGGAAGCTTTCCAGGAATGCTGCTTCCTTGGCCCTGCGACCCCTCAGCAGGGCCTTCCTAGTTCAGGGGCAGCACGGGATAAGGAAAGGCCTCGGATCCAATAGATCTGGGGTCCATTCCAGCCCTACCACCTGCAGGACTTGTGACCTAGGGTGAGTCGCTGATGGCCTCTTTGGATTTTGAGTCATTTCATCTGAAGAACAGGGCCAAGGTCATGCGGCTGTGTGAGAGGGTGGCTGTTTGGCCTGAAGGAGGTAAAGTAGTAGAGTGCTTGAGGCACAGCAGGGACTTAGAGAACGTTGG
The DNA here is from genome assembly GCF_016906955.1 of Phacochoerus africanus. Classification (NCBI taxonomy): domain Eukaryota; kingdom Metazoa; phylum Chordata; class Mammalia; order Artiodactyla; family Suidae; genus Phacochoerus; species Phacochoerus africanus. The sequence continues at coordinate 59,068,393 of NC_062552.1, read as the reverse complement.
TGACCTCACGGTTCACTGCTTGGGGTTATGCCCTTACTCTGCTGTTGTCTCAGACCTTGTTCATCTTGGACATATGTGTCCTGCTTCTCAGCCATCTGACCCCTTACAAGGATAGGATCTTCTTCTTGTGCCTTTCCTGGGGCTCAGGTGGCAGTGGGGCTTGTTGAATGGCCAGATTCAAAGGCTGAAAGTTTTGAAGTGCCCCCTTCCCTTATACTCCAGCTCTGGGGCCGAGGTCTTTCCGTGGCCCCATGGGAAGGGGCCAAAGATCAGGCCAAGTGAGTAGAGGGGAGGGGACTGGGATGGAGAAGCCCAAAGTACTCTGCTCCCTCCTCCAAGAAGCCCTCCTGGGATCAGCCAGAGGGATTCCTTCCCTATGCGATCTCCTTCCCATAGAATTTCATGTGCTGCTCCCAGGGCTTCCTCCCACCTTGACTATTACAGGTCTCATGATCCTTCCCATCTCTTCGAGGCTTGTTTTCTGAGTTCTTGCATATCTGTGATTGATCAACTCCACACGTGAGATGGATGACAGTAAAAGCAGTAATCATAGCAATAACCACAATCATAAAACCAACTCACCCTCAATGAGCACTCATTATGTTGCAGGCACGGTTCAAAGCTCTCTACATGGATTCACCTCTGTACTTTATGCAGATAGGGTGAGGTTTATTGCCATTTTATGGGGAAGGAAGTTGAGTCCCAAGAGGGAGAAGTGGCCTCTAAAAGTCATCGCATGAGAAGTGGCAGAGATAGGCTTATACGTGGCTGGGTCGGTTTAGGCTGACAAGCATGAATGACATGCCCACTCTGTGTCCCCCCTCTTTCCCTGGACACAGGGAGGTGACGGGATAGGCTTGGGCTTTCAAGAATCTCTCCAACATGCCCCTCCCATATGTCCCTGTCGCCCCTGACCTCCTCCTGGCCTGACTCTGGTGGCATCTGCCTCTTTCCTGTCCCTGGCTCTGGGCTTCCTTCAGGGTGGGCTCCATAGGAACAGAGGCTTCAGTCTTGTTGGCTGACCTCACGGTTCACTCGTACTTACCAGACCTTGGCATAGAGTAGGTGTTCACCTAATACTTGTTTAATGAAGGAATGAGTGTCATCGTGTCGATTAGATGAGACCATGCATGTCAAGTACTTGGCAATTCAAGAGTTATCTGTTGAATGAAAAATATGTCTTGGGTAGAACAGAGGAGGTGATGGTGTCAGGTGTCTGGCTCACAGTACGCTCAGCACATGGGAACAGCAGTAGAGGTAGTTTTTGTTCTTCTGGAAGGGGCTGAGTGGATGGACCGGAAGTAGGGCCAGGAAGGAGGGGGGGCGAGGGGTGGTGCAGAGGAAGGGGAAAGGCAGGCGGGAGAGAGGCAGGCCCTGCACCGGAACTCCAAAGAAGAGGCGACAGCGTGGAGGAGGCTGGTTAGCAGCAGGGGCCCTGACACCCACTCTGCGAGGAGCTTCGGCCTGGAGCGCGTGCGTGTGTGCATGAGTGTAGGCGGGTGTGTGTAAAACAAATAACTGGAAAATGAATTTAATTATAAGGCACTTTTAATAGCTATTTATATTTAATCCTGCTAATTCTGTGTCTTGTGTAGCCAAACTGTAATTCTATTCTTCTTACTCATTTGCTAGTGAGAGTGGGGAGAGAGGGGAGAGGGAGTCAGCCCCACGGGAAGGCAGCAGGCGTCCTCCCCCCCTGGGGTCAGCCAGGCCTGCTGTGGACTTTGAGGGCAGGGAGGAAGGGGTCACTGGCAGCCTTGCCCTAAGGGAGATCTGGGAGCATCAGCGCTGTCACCAGGGCAGTTAGTTTACCTGATGATGCCTCCTCAGTGCTGGGGTGGGGGCAGGGGGAGCAATGGAGCGCCAGGCAGATCCAGGTTCAAATTCAAGTTAAGCCATGTATGTGCCTTGACCTTAGAGAGGCTCATTTTCTCCATCCATAAGGCGGACGTACTATAAGGAGCTGTTGGGAGGGTTAAATGAGAGAGAGCAAGCCTGCCCCATGGCTGGTGCTCAATAAATGCTTGTTCCCGTACCCTCCTTACTCCCCTTACCACCCCCTAAGTTGATCACGTCTCTGTGTTTCCACCCATCTGGCTGCCCCTAGACAGCCCTCAGCTCATTGGCTGAGAGAAGGTGACTGACTAACTCAGTGGCCAATAAGTGGCTGGGGTCCTGCATCTTTTTTCAGAGGACTCCTTGGTGCTGGTTGAGGGCCTGGGGGTGGGGCGGGTTGAGGGTGGTTGTGTGGGTGGACCCCACAGGCACCAGAGCAACCTCACTGGAGGGCAGCAATGGGGGGGCCTACAAGTAGCTATGGGAGGAAACAAAGAAGAGCCATTCCCAAGAGGGGACCCCAGAGTGGGCAGTCCCTGATGAGCCTGTTTCCTCCTCTGGGACACAAGGCCAGGGTGTGGGAGGACTGAGTGAGAGGAAGAGCTTCAGCGGGACCTGCTCAGAGACTGGGCTGTGGAGGGGTGTTCATGGGGGCCCTGCCCAGGGGATGGCGTTGTGCTTGTTTTCTGGCCAGTGCTTCCTGTGGTCAGGAAAGTCAAGGGCCTAGGGGGAGCCCTGCAGTGAGCCAGGCAGGTGATGCTGGGCCCAGACCTCCCCCCAGGACTACCAGGGGGAATTGCACTGGGGTTGGGCTGGAAAGACAGGGCAGGGACCCGGCCTTTCTCAACCCATTGCTTCTTCCTGTGTCCTCCTGGTTCTGCTCACTGGAGCCTGAGCCCTCCTCTGGTGGCAGCCACCTGAGGGTTCCAGGACTTCCGGGAGGGCTGGACTCTGCAGAAGTCAAGATGGGTGGCTGCACGCAGCGACAGAGGGGGCTACCCTAGGGGCTGGGCTTCTTCTAAATCTTCTTGCAGGGAATCCCTACAGTGATGTTGCAAGGAGGGTGTCATTCTCTCCATTTTGTACGTGGGGAGACTGAGGCCCAGAGAGGTTAAAGGACGTGATTAGAATTTGGGTCGTCTGATTGCAAGGACAGTTCTTTTCCTCAGTGGTAGACTGGTGGCCTGGGGATGGCATATCCAGGGGCTGGGGTAGTGTGGAATGTACTGCCTCATTCAGCGAGCTCAGAAGGCCTGTCCTAAGATTTGAGTGCTGTCTTTTACACCCCCAGAGTCCTAGTGAAGCTCTGCCCCAAAGCCCTGCAGGGCTGATGCTGGTAGCCGGAAGCTCATCCTGCCAGAGAGAGGCTCAGGGAGGCAGCCACAGTCCCTGTCAAGATCATATGGAAGGAGAGAGCTTGGCTCTGAGTTCAAATCCGAGCTCTGCCACCCACAGGCTGAGAGACCTCTGGCCAGCCACTTGGCCCTGGAGCCTTGGTGTCACCTCCAATATCTGGCACATAGTAGGTACTCAGTGCTTCCCCCTCCCTCCACCCACTTCCTCGGCTGACGCGTGGAGGTGGGTAATGACTGAGGGTGTGATTTCTCTCCAGGATATTTTCACTTTAATAGGAGACTTTAATGCCTCTGAACCCCAAAGGAACGATGTTTTCCTTTAATGGTGACATTTCAGGCATGGTGGCAGCTGAGAGGAGATGCTGGGGTGAGGGCTTGCCTGGTTCTGTGTCATGTGCAGCCTTATTCTCTGGCCCTTCCCCACGCCCCCCATCCCCCCGCCCCCATTCCCCAAGGCTCCCTCTGCTCTGTTCACAGGCAGGTCAGCCTCTCGTTAATTTGATTGAGGGATTTGTTCTGAGCGTACTCGCCCGTCAGCTTGGTGAAAGCCCTGCCTGGGAATTGGCAGACATTCTGAGGCAGCCAGGGCCAGGCTGACCTCTGCTCTTCTAGGAAGTGAGGGGTCACTGGGCAAGAGAATAATTAACAGGCATACAGTAGGAGTGATTAACCCGGAAGAGGGAATCTGGGGGCCCGGTCCTTGGGAGGAGCATCCAGAGATGGGTCTTATCTGGCCATTAATGCAGACCCCTAGGGCCTGCCTGTGCTTCAGCTCTGACTCGTTGTCAACCCACATCCACTCAGTCCTGCCAGAAGTGGCCATGGCCCTGGGTGCCTGCCTTGGTGTGGCCGTGTCGTCATGGGTTGAGGAGGGAACACAGGGACAGAGGGATACAGGATTGTGCTCTGGAGGAGCCCTGGGCCCGGAGATGCGGATGGACTCAGCATAACTTGAAGGCAGGGAGGATTTGGAGAGGTCCCTGGAGAGTGGAGTCTAAAGGAGTGGCCACTGGCCTGAGGCTGGAGGCCCGGGTTCTAGCCCAGGTTCTGCAGTTGGCTTCCTATGGGACCTTGGGTAAGTTGCTCTTCTCTGTGGTCCTCAGTTTTCCGGGCTGTGCAATGGGAGTTTGGGTCTGGACCAGCTATTCTGGACCTTTCTTATGCGCCATACCTGATTCTAAGAAAGCTTAGGGAAAGGGCTGAGATGGAGGGTGGGGGATGAGGGTGGTCCCAGAGCACAAGGAGCTGGAGAGCACTGGGAGGCAGATGTATGTGCTGCTACCTGCTGCAGCCAGCACATTCATTAAGCATCTCTAAGACAGATACACCCCCGCCCCCCAGTTCACCTGGCGCACGAGTCTTGGGATTTATTTCTTACTGAATAGTGTCATCCATCAAGTTAGCTTTGCTGCCAGCAGGCACGGCGTGTTGCCTGAGTCTCCTGCAGAGTAGGGTGCCTTGTTATCCTCCAGGCAGGGCTCGCCTCCCCACCAGCCAGGCTTCTTCACCTGACTGCCCTTTACCCGTGGCATGGGGACACTTCTACCCTCTAGGTCTGCTCTAGTCTTCAGCTAGCCTGAAGGCTCGGGGTGCTCTAAGGGGTGCTGGGCCATCAAGGCTGGCTTCTTAGAGGAGGGAGCAGTACTGGTTCTGGGCAGGAATTGGGCAGGTGGGGGAGAAGAGTAGGTGCTTTCAGCCTTGGACTTGGGGGAGGGATGGGAATGAATGGGAGGAGGTCCCTCATTCAGGGTTCCTTGTCGAGGGCGCTCAGGCAGTGCTATTGATCCTGTTCCCAGTCCTTATAATGTCCTGTCCTTTCAGGCTCAGGTGCTCTACATCCTTCTCTGGTGGCTTAGAAACCATTAGGTGACCCCACATTGGCCTCCCTGCCCACAGAACCTTCACATCCATCCCTGCTAGAGGCATGGGGTGTGTGGCAAGTGTTGCCCTAGCCAGCTAAGTGACCTTGGACAATCCACTTCATCTTTTGGGGGCCTTAGTCCTCCTGAGTTCTGAGAGAAATTGGCCGGTTTCACTGCAGAGAGGGCATTTGAGATGGGCTCCAGAGAGCAAATGGGAGTTCAGTGGGCAGAGATAGGTTGGGGTGGCAGTGATTCTAGATTATAGTGGAATGCTTGGAACAGCACTGAAGGCCACTGTTGGGAACAGCTTCTTGACCCTGATTGCAGCAGTTAAGGGTGCAGTCTCTGAAGCCAGGCTGCCCCCACCCTGAAACCTTGCTACAACATTTACTCGCTGTGTGACCTTGCATGAGGCACTAAACCTCTCTGTGTCTTGGTTTCCTCCAAGAAAGGGGGAATGGTAGGATCTTCTTCATAGTGTTGTACTGATGAAATGAGTTTATATATGTGAAGTTGTAGAGCAAAGCTGGGCACATGGTAACTGTTCAATTAAGTTGACTGCTCTTGTTATTCTTACTGAGGCTCAGCAAGATGAGGGGACTTGCCCAAGGACACAGCTTGTGATGAAGGTTCAGGATTCAGGCCACGGTCTGCTTAATTCCAAACCTCTGCTCTTTCCTCTACTCTGGGCTTTCCTGGTGTCTGACAGAGGCGTCCAACGTACACCTGTGTCCAAGCCTCACTGGAGGTGTTGGACCAGGCCTGCCCACCATGCATTTTCTCCCCTTCCACAGACCTCATCTGTCTTACTCACTGAGGCTCCTCAGGGCCTGGCATAGACTAGGTGCTCAAGATAGAAGGGAAAAATTATATAAATAAAAAAAAAGGAATAGGTGCTCAAGAAATACTTGTTGATTGGCTGGCTGCATCAATGAAAGTGGGATGGGTGCCCCAGCTGCTCCCAGGGGTGGCTGGGGCTCACAGCAGCACAGCCTCCAGCCCTCGAGATGCCCAGGCAGCCCCCCTCTCGCTGCAGTCCTCCCCCACAGGATCTCTTTTTTTTTGTCACTCCACTCCCCACCCCCAGTCTTCAGCCTCCCTCCCTCTGTCCTCCCCATTTGCTCATTAAGAAGAGAATAACTCCTGAATTGATGTCTTTGACTCTGCTTTTATATCGAACTATAATTTGACTATCTAAAGGTTCTTGGAGGAGAGTGAAAAGAATATCAGCCCCCCCCCACCCCCCGCCCCCGACACTGTGCCCAGAGTTGACTGCCTTCAGAAGGAATAGAGCAGAAGCTGCTGACCCTCTCCAGGCTGGGGCTTCTGAGGAATGGTGCAGGGAACAGGCCTGAGACCAAGAAGCCTGGGCCCTGCCCCCAGGAATCTGTGCCCTTTCAGCCCTTCAACTCTGCCTTGGGGTATTGGGGTCACGCTCCCCTTTCACAAGGGAGCTGTTTGTCCCTTCCGCTGGCCCTTGGGTTCCCTGCAGGCCCACTCTCACTACCCTGTGGGCCTTGGTGAAGGGGGTGCTCACGATGGATGTGCCTAAAGAGGGAAGGAGTCTGGAGAGGAGGAGGGGCTTCCCAAAGTCCTCAGCAAGACCCCTCCTGGCCAGGGAGGTTCGTGGAGGCTGGGGGAGGACAGCCAGCTCAGCAGGGAGGCCTGGAAAACTCCCCCACCCCTCTGCCCTTTCTGTTAAATTCACTCATCTCCTGCCTTCCCCCCAAAAGTGTCGGGGAGGCAGGCTGAGTGTCCTGTCCACTCACCACCAAGGGGGTCTTTCTTCTATCTTCCACTGTGCCCCTGCTTTCTCATGAGCATTGTGGGGACCCGTGGAGACAAGCTGGTAGGGAGGGCAGACCCCCTTTGTCTGGGTCTGGCCCACATTTGGCCTCTGAGACTTGCTACACCTGGAGCTGTATCTGCTGGTTTGGGGGCACCCTTTCCTCCCGTCTCTGCCAGAGCTGAAACCATCGGCAGCTCCCTCCCCCTGGTTGCCTTGTGACCTCAGCTCTCTGATGGGCTGAATAAAAGTTACAATTTTGAACATCATCTGCCTTTTTCTCATTGCCGGGCTGGGAGAAAGGTTTTCTGTGTCTTCTGCTCAGCCTTGGTTTTCCCCTCTGTATACAGGATGCTCATGCCTCTCAGAGAGCTGCTGGGAGGGAGGGCGAGCTGCTATGTCAGCCCCCTAGCTGGTGGCTCTGCGAGAGCTGGCCTGGCCACTGTGACTATTCCCCAGAGGCTGTAGGGAGAAGTGCCGTGACAGGCAGGGGCAGCTCTGGCTGGGAGGCCATGGCGGGGGGACCAGCCTGAGCCGTCTCACCCCTCAGAGGCTTAGGAAAGAATGTTCAATTCCACACAAGCCCAAGGGCAGTTTTTCTGGGGTGCTCAGCCAGGTTGGTCAGTTGCCAACCTCACACTTGCCAGTAACTGGCTAAAGGCTCCCCTCCTCTGCTTAGAGCGGCCCATGAAGCTACTGGGCACAGAGGGTGATGCCCAATATTTCTGTCTACCTGACATGTAGGCTCTGCCCACTGAGATGGCTCAAGCCTCTCTCTGCCCCTCTCCCACCCAGTTTCTCTCTCCCTCTGCCTGAACCCTGATTTCTTCTTGGTCCCTCTTCTATCTGGGTTCAGCTGAGATCTTGGGAGCCTTACGCTTGGATGTTCAGGTGAGGCTTTCCTGGTCTGTGTAGGGACCAGGGCTTCAGCCCCCAGCAGCGGGGCAGGGCTGGTTACATGGAGCTTGTTGTATCTCCAGCCGGCCCTGGTATCCGCAGAGCCCACAACCCCTGGGGCTGCGCTGGAGAAGCTGAGGTGGGAAGCCACTTGCCTGCAGAACCACAAGGTCAGGCTGGGCCTTTCCGTTTCTTCCTGGCAGTGGTGGGCCCTGGGGAGAGAGGCTGGCCGCACTGTAGTCTGTGGAGCCTGTGGCCTGCCCCTCGTGGGTGGCCAAGCTTGGTTTCCAGGGTTGCTCTGGGGGACGGTGGAGGGGTAGTCAAGGGCCTTCTGAGCAAGAACCCTTAGCCTCTGCAGGATCCTTGACTCAGGGGGGCTTGGACCTCAGAGCCCCAAAGTGGAGGACAGAAGGCCTGGCAGGGAGGTTCCCAGAACAGCCTCTCAGGGCAGGGTGGTGGGTAGAAAAGGGGCAGATTTCTTCAAGGCTCAGGCTTGAGTGGGCTGACCCATGTTCCCTGGAGCCCAGCCAGGCCAGAAACTGGGGCAGGGGGTACAGGGAGGGGCAAAGAAGCAAATCTGGTGGAAGCTTTTCTAGGTCCTCGCCCAGGACTACCTCTGCCTGGAACGCCTGTCCTAGCCCAGCAAACATCTCCTTAGAGAACCACTTCAGATATCTCTTGCCTCCCTAGCCCAGGTTCAAGTTCTTCAGGCCCCTATTCTCGCTTCCAAGGGCCACAAGGTGTGGTAGCTGCCTGACTATTGGTCTGGGAGCTATTTGGAGGTCAGAGAGGGGTTGTTGGGTGCTGAGAATAGGTTCCAGTGGACAATGACTGCCTAAGGAACTTTAGCTGGCACCCCCCCCTGCCGCCTGGCTGCACAGCCTAGAGTAAGCAGCTGCTCTCTGAGCCTCAGTTTCCTCCTCTCCAACTTGACTTCTTAAGGGCTGCAGGTTAGCGATCAGCCTGGGCAGGTCTTGGTCTTTGGGTGCCCACATCCTCAGGCCTCTCCTGAGCTGTTCTCTCTGCTGCCCTGGATAGATGCCCTTATATTGTCCAAATCCATCTTTATTCCGAACCCTGATCCATCTCTTCAGGACGTTCTCTCTGATGCCTTCAGCCCACGCTGATCTGAGTCTGAACCTTCTGATGGTGTCCCCAGTGCTTCCTTCTCCTTGGCACAGGCTTGGCTCTGCGCGGGGCTCCGGCTGCACAGAGACTGCTCAGCATGGCCTGTGTGAGCAGGGGGCCCTGTAATATCCAGCAGCTGGCGGTGGGGCGGGGGGGATACTGATGTGGGAGCCCAGAGGGAGGAGCAGCTTCTGTTTAAGCTGCTCCTTAAAGGGGGAAGCTGGAGATGTGGCAGGGTAGGAGTGGGAGGTCAGAGTTCAGGCTAGGATGGGCCTTGGATGCTAGGTAAGGCTGAGATTTGGCCTCCCTTTGCAGGTAGAGAGCCTTGGGAAGAGGCCTTCCCGTTGGGTGGCATCCTCCTGGGACCAGACCCTCCCTGCAATGCCTGGAGCTCTCCACCCACACCCTCTGCCCTGTGGTCTTCTGCTTGCCCTGCAGATTTCTGCTCTAAGGACACTTCCTCAGGCAAGCATCTCCTGACCCCTGTCCATGGTCTCAGAGCCCCCTGGCCTTTTTTAAAGCCCTCGTCCCAGTGTGGTGTAGGCTTCCCCCTCATCTCCCTGGAGTGTGACCATTGATTGCTCACCAAGCTTTCAGGCCACTGAGGGCAGGAATCAGAGGATTGGTTGTCTCCTGCGTCCCCAGCTCCCAGCCCACTGCTTGGCACAGAGTAGGTACTCAATAAATGTTGACTGATGGGGTGAATGTATGTAGGGGCACAGAGCCCCTGAGTCCCAGGCTGGAGGGTGGGGCTGATTAGGGAGGGGGAGGCATGGACCAGCGAGGTGGGGCAAAACCTGGGTCCCAGTTGGACCTGCGCTTCCTTTGTGTGTCATTAGGTGGCTCTTTAAAGAGCCCTTTGCTGGAACAAAAGCCATTTCTGGCAGCATCTCAGTGGGCGGGCCGGGCCTCACTAGCTCCCTTTGGAAATGCTCTGAGAACAGGTGGACTGAGCCAACCTGTCACCTCCAGGCTGGCTGGTGACTCTGGGAAGTGGGGGTGGCCATGGGGGCAGGGCTGTGGGAGGCAGGGCCATTGGTGGATCCAGTCCTGACCTCAACGAAATTATTTTTAAAAGCTGCAAGAGAAAGGGGATATTTTTAACCTTTGTTCCATCAAGGCATCCCAAGGGAAAAAGAGGGGAAGGAGGCAGAAGGAGAGTTGGGAGAGGGGCATGAGCAGAGGTGGGGGCTTCCAGGGGAGGATGAGCGGCCCCAGAGAGCCCTGAGGACAAGCTTTTTTGTCCCCAGCCCTTTTAAATTTTTTAAAAGCTCCAAACAGCAAGAGGGACAGTGGAGTTCATTATATCGAGTTATCTCCTCCGTTTCAGGCAAAGATCAATCTTCCGAGTCTTGCAGCTCCGAGGGGGAAGGGAAGAGAAAGAAAATGGGAGGCGAAGGAAAAAACTCCCTGGACCAATTTCCGCTGGCTAACACGATTACTTGGCTGCCTGGCAGCAGCACCAGCTGTTGGCAGGCATCCTGCGGGCCCCCCACCCCCACCCCAAGTCGCTCTCAGTTGCCGGCTGCCCCCCAAGACTCCCTTCTGAATGGGACAGGTTGGCAGGTGTGAGAGCCCCAGTTTCCCCCTGGGCAAGGGCCATGGGGCCTGACAGCCCAGGGAGGCCTCAGGCCACATCGCTCTCCATTGTGCACCAGCTGTTCCAGCTAGCCTTGTCTCAGCTTTGCGCCCACCTCTCTGCCTTTGCTCAGAGGGTCCTGCCCTGCTGGGTGTGCCTTCCGGCCCCTTCCCACTTATATGGGAGCAGATTGTGTAGGAAGTAGATGCACAGGCTTTGGAGCTAGATAGAGCTGCCTCTGCCCATTCATTCATTCAACAAATATTTACTGAGCATCTGCTTAGGTGCTGAGCACTGCACTTAGTAAGAGGTGGATTTAGAGCTGAACAAGATGGACCTGGTCCCTCCCTGCCTTACTGGGTTTGTGTTATGATGAGATACATGAAAACAAGGACATAAATCAGCCAAATGATGTCAGGTAGGGATAAAGTCTTTGAAAGATGGGAGAGATTGGGGTGCATGGGGGTGGCCAGGGAAGATAAAGGAGGTCCCTTTGACCAGAAAAGTCTGGGCGAAGAGCATTCTGGGCAGAAGGACAGAGACCCTGAAACCGGCCAGCCTGGGAGGGGACCAGATTGCAATAGAAGGTGAGTTCTAAGCAATGGGCAGAGTTTGAAGAGTCTGGATGTGTTTCTCTCTGCAGTGGAAACCTCTTGCTTATGGCCTGAGAGTGACAGGATTCCATTTGTACCATGATGTGGCTGCTGTGAGAACTTGGGGCTAGGGTGGGATCAGGGAGCCCTGGAGAGGCAGGGGGCAGGAGCTGGTGAGGGCAGGAGCAGATGGCCTGGGAAAGCAGGCAGCTTCTGGATGTGTTTCTGGGGTTGAACTGACATGGTGTGCTGATGGCATGGCTGTAGTGTGAGCAAGAGAGGAGTCAAGGCTGAGGGAGACGTAATTTGGGGGATAAAAATTAAAAGTTCTGTTTTGGACAGGTTTGTTAGATGAGCGAGTGGGGATGACAAATGGGCTGGTAGATACCCGCAGCTGGTGCTCAGGAGTACGCTGGGGCTGGAGAGAGACCGGGGCACGGCTGGGATTTAAAGCCACATGACTGACCAGGTGAGACCAGGGGATGTGCAGATGGGACAGAGAAGAGAGCCCTGTCCAGCCTTGGGGCCTTAAATGTTTGGGGGGAAGGTGGGTTAAGAAGGGAGGAGAGCCTGGGAGGATAATCAGAAGAGGCTGAGTCCTGGGAGCCTGGAGGTAAAGTGTTTTCCTGATGGAGGACACAGCTGTGGCAGTGATCACTGGGCTTGGTAAAACTGAGGTTTCTGGGAACCTTGATAAGAGCAGTTTTGCGGCATAATGGGGACAGAAGCACAACCAGAGGCAGGGTAAAGGAGAGCGGGAGCTGAGGGAGTGGAGACTGAGACTCGTAGTAGGGATAGCTCTGGAGTTTTGCCTTAAAGGGAGCAGAAAGATGAATTGCCATCAAGGAATCAAGATGGGGAGTTCCCGTCATGGCTCAGTGGTTAACGAACCTGACTAGGAACCCTGAGGTTATGGGTTCGACCCCTGGCCTTGCTCAGTGGGTTAAGGATCTGGCGTTGCTGTGAGCTGTGCTGTAGGTCACAGACATGGCTTGGATCTGGTGTTGCTGTGGCTCTGGCGTAGGCCAGCAGCAACAGCTCTGATTAGACCCCTAGCCTGGGAACCTCCATATGCCGCCGGTGTGGGCTCCCCGCCCCCCGTCCCCCCGCCAAAAAAAAAAAAGACAAAAAAAAAAAAAAGGAGGGGGGAATCAAGGTGGAAGTGGATCAAGGAATCTCCCTCCGTCTCTCCTTCCTTTTTTCCCTCCCTCCCTCTCTTCCTCCCTTTTTCCCTTCATAATACTGAGGCAAACTGATAGGCTTTTTACCAGCTGTGTGGCCTTGGGCAAGTAGCTTAACTTCTCTGAGCCTCAGTTCCACATCTGCAAAATAGAGATGGCAACCCAGATGTTCCTGGATCTGGCACCTAGTAGGTTCTTAGCAAATGGAACTTGTTCTTAAGTAGGTGTTCACCTGGGGAAATAGTCACTCTGGTATTGGCACAGATGTTTCTAGTGGTCAGTTTGGCAGTGAGTATAAAAATTTCAAATGTTGTATACTTTGACCCGCTTTTTAGAAATACACCTGTACAAAGAGACAGGCTTTTTTTTTTTTTCAGCAATGTGTGAAATAAAAAATTGGAGCCCCCTAAGCACTCATCCTGGGAGGGCTGATGAAGTAGGTGAGGGTATGCTTCCACATGGAGTTCCTCCAGGTGGCACTGAGCACAGCAGGGCTCCGTTTGCAGCACAGATACTGGCACTTTAAGGGCTCAGCTGCTCCCTTGGCTGGCTGTTCTTGGGCAGGTTATGCCGCCCTTGGGTTTTTCTCATCTACAAATTAGGCTAACAGCAGCACCCATCTCTAAAAATTAAATGGGTTAATACATATCCTCAAGCCAGTATCTGGCGCATAGTAGGTGCTCAGTGAGTACAAGCAGTGCTCATTGTCATCTTTATGTACAGACAGGGAACCATCTCCAAAATCTACTGTTAGGAACGTGGTTACACACAGCACAGAGACTGTTCCCTGGTGTGTAATCACAGGTTTGTGCCTATGTGTAAACACACGGGCACCTCTTGGCATGTCTGTGCAAATGCGGAGCGAAAGTTGCACATCAGAGGGGCAGTCAGGACCTCTGGAGACGTAGCTGAGTGAGACCGTGTTTACTCTATAGATATCTGTATTTGAAGCTCTTTAACAATATAAAGCTTTTGTGTACAGGCACACCTCAGAGATATTGTGGGTTCAGTTCCAGATCATCACAATAAAGTGAATATTGCAATAAAGTGAGTCACACCAAGTTTTTGGGCTCCCAGTGTATATAAAAGTTATGTTTACACTATACTGTAGTCTATTAAGTAATAGTATTATGTCTGAAAAAACCAAGGTGCATACCTTAATTAAAAAATACTTTAATGCTAAAAAAAATGCCAACCATCATCTGTCTTCAGCGAGTCATAATCTTTTTGCTGGTGGAGGATTTGAAATATTGCAAGAATTACCAAAACGTGACACAGAGACCTGAAATGAGCAAATGCTCTTGGGAAAATGGTGCTGATAGACTTAAGGTAGTGTAGCCGCAAACCTTCAATTTGTAAAAACCACAATATCTGTGACGTGCAATAGAGTGAAGCGTAATGAAACAAGGTATGCCTGTATTACTTGTATAATAATGAGACTACAATATGTAAAAATGGTAAATTAGGTCTTCACCTCCTCCAGGAAGCCTTCCGTGACTGCACTGGCCCACAGCTTACACCTATTAGATCTATAAGCCACATTTCCCGCTGTGGCTGTTTTCAATCAGCTGTGCATACACACAAGCGTGGTCTCCCCAGTCAGCCTATGGACTCCTTGAGGGTGTGGGCCAGACACATCTAGACTTGCAAATCTCAAAGAGTGATCACCTGGGAGCTTGTTGGAAATGCTTATTCTCAGGCCCCACCATGGACCTGCTGAATCAGGAACTCCAGGGACAGGGCCCAGCATGCTGTGTTTTCACAAGTCCTCCAGGCAACTCTGATGCAGCTACTAGGATTGATGGGGAAATCGAGGCACAGATGAGGGAAAGGGCTGGCCCAGGGTCATGGGGTGAGCCAGTGACAAAGATGAGAGGACTAGGTCTAGGTCCCAGCTGGAGGTGAAGGAGGGCATAGGTTCTCCCTCTGGCCACGACATCTGGCCCCAGGAGGGAGAATTTGAGGTTCACCCTGTGTGTCCAGAGGCCAGAGAGCACACAGGTACAGGTAGATGGGGACATCTGCTCTCTGTTTATGTGCGTGTCCCTTAGGGCCCATGTGGGCTCCCTTTGGGCCTGTCACTGGGAGCCCCTCGGATAACTCCGTGCCTCCTGAGCCCCCTCCCCAGCCAGCTGGAGCGGGGCACTTGCTTGTAGAAAGTGCATTCTTGACTCTGTGGAGTGAGTCTGGTATCCTTGGGCTGCCGTTTTTCCTGCTCCCTCTTGTCCCAGGGATGTGGGCAGGGGCTTGGTGAGGTTGACTGCAGGAGGGGTCCTGTGGGTGGGGAGTCTGCAAGGCTCCATCTGACGGCAGTCTCACCCCTTCTCTGCTCTCTCTGCAGGTGTCCCTTTGAAGAGTCCCTGAGCCCACTTACGCCCCAGAAAGGTAAGCAGCTGCCTGGGGTGGTGGATGAGGCGGGGGGCCAGAGGCTGTGTGCATGCGGGGCAGGGTCCAGAGGCCTTGTCTCCCTTTGCTCCGCCCCCTCTGCTACCCTTTCTCCTCTTCCATCTTCTGGAGCCCACCTTTGCCCTCCTCCTGCTGTGTCCGGGGGATGCTGTTTAGTTGCAGAGGGAAAAAGAGGGTTTGGCAATCTGCTTTGGGGAAGAGAAGAGGAGGGTGGCTTCTTGGTCTGAGGCGTCAGCGTTATGGATGCTGGGGAGCAGCTATTGGGGTTTGGGTTTGTTGGCCAAGGCACCCACCAGGAATGAGGCTCGGACACCCTGGAGGCCCCTCACTGGGCGGGGGCAGAGCTGTGGGCCACTCTGGGGAGGTAGGCCTGCCTGTGGGGGACAGGCCAGGGCATACACTGAGGTTGTGGGTGCTCTGGGTGGGCAAGCTCAGGCTTTTGGGGGCCTGGTTATGCCCTGCAGTGAGTAAGCATTTTGGGGACATGATTCCCAGGCCCAGAGGACACTGTCAGATGAGGGGCTTCACTGGCAGGCCCAGCAGGTCTCAGGGCAGATGCTCTCCCTCCCCGCCCCCACCCCAGCTTCCTGTATCTCCTCGGACTACAGTTCCAAGGAGGCTTTGCTGAGTGGAGGATTTCTGGGAGGGCTTTAAGTTGGCGTCAGGGGGCCCAAGTGTGTCTGCTGAGTCAGCCTCGCCTCCACGCACAGGAGGGAGCAGAGGGGTGTGAAGTGGGGGAGGTGGCACGCTTACCCACCCCCACCCCCCGCCCCAAGCCTTTCACAGCAGCAGTAACAGCAGCCAGAGGGAAGCAGTGGGGGTTTTGAGGGCCGGCCTCCCTGGTTCTCCACCCTTGTCTGGCTGAGACCCCATGCACAGCACAGGGCGGGGCTTAGCTGAGATCTCCAGTCAGAGTTCTGGCTTCACCCTTGTCTGTGTGACCCACTCCTCCACATTTCCACATCTATTAAAGGGGGCTTCTCACAGTGCATCCTGCTGGGCCTTGTATTGCATGGAGAAGGCCTGCTGCAGAACCTGGCATACAGTTGATGCTCAGTCCGTGTTAAACACGCATCAGTTATTTTGCTTCATGGACTGAATTCGGTGCACAGAGCCTGGAGCCAGGCATGGGGTGGCTCTGGTTATTGGGAAGAGTCTGCAAGACTCTGGGGAATAGAGGAGAGCAGCCCGAGGCAGCTCAGACACCCCCGCAAAGACCAGTGTGGCTTTTCTGCCATTATTGTGAGGGAAAACTCTGCCCAGTGGACCCAATCCAGGCAGACTGCCTGGAGGAGGGGTGTTAATTATTATTAATTTGCCATGGCTGATCACCTCTTTTAAGTCTATAAGAAACATTTTTTCACACTTTGATTAGCTCATTAATCTTAACAACCAGGAGCAGTTTGTTCCCTTCCTAGAGGTGGAAACACCAAGGCTAAGAGGTGGGGAAGGACCGTGGTGGCCAAGGTAGGATTTGGCTCAGATTCTCTCTCCAGGTCCTACTGTCTACCCATCACTTCCCACTGCTCTGCCCATTGCCTCCTAATCTGGGGCCTCCCAAGGAGAGGGGCGTGGTTGGAGGCCACACTTCTGGCCACCACATACCCTGACCAAGCCCCTTGGAGTTGGAGTCTGCCTTCCGGAGAAGCCATGGCTGGTGGGTGGGAGCTGGACTCCTGTCTGGACCAAGAGGCCACAATCAGCAGGGCTACAAGATGAAGCCACTTGGTTAGTCCCTCTCTGGGGCACATCCGTTCTTCCGGCCTGTGACCCACTTCTCTCTCCTCTGTGCCTGCACACTGACGGCCCCTCCACTTAGAGTTTGGCCTCTCTTAGAAGCTACCCTACAGTAACTGCCCTCAGCTGCCCTCCCCAGCCTGCCATGTCTTGGGTGGCCAAGTGGACCCCAGCCCCATTCTGCTGAGGGAGAGCAAGCTCCAGGCGCTTGTCCCTGACACAGGATCAGGCTGCAGGGATGCTGTTCAGGGGCAGCACTGGGCAGGGGCAGGTTCACATCTGCAAGGCTGACCACAGAAGCCTGAAGGGACCGCAGAAACCTGTCATCCAGCACACCTGGAACTGGCATCTGATGCATGTTTGATTATTTATGACTTGTGGGATGGCCCAAGAAATCTTTGGCGTAGAAGAAACCTGTGCTGGATCAGAGACTGTGTGTGTTTGGTGGTAGTGGTGGGGGACGTGGGGAGCCTGGCGAGGAGGCATGCAAATCTAGGAGCCACAGTCACAACAACAGCATCTGTCAGGGGGCAGAAGGAGGAGCTGCCGGGCACACCAGGGTACGGGCTCTGTCTGCCGTCAAGGCTGGGCGTGGGTTGGTGGCCAGCCTTGGCCAATGCTTTACCTCACGTGAAGCCACATGTGGACACCAAGGGGTGTACACTTGTCTGAGGGGACCAGAGTGGGAGGGCTACTCCAGAAGGGCCCACCCAACAGAGCCCGGGAGGCCTGGGAAAAGGGTCTTGCCTGGATGGGCGGGCTTGCCAGGCACCCACCCCCAAGCCCCTCATCACTGCCAGAGCTCGCTGGCCTGACTTTTCTGACTTGGGTCTGAGACAGATCCAAGCTGCAACTGCCCTCGTTTCTAAAACAGGGGAATGATGGGGCTGGGTGTCAGGCCTGTGCCCTAATTGACATCCTATTCTTGGGGATATAATTTTCAGCTTTAAGAAGCCAGGGTGTCTCTGCTTCAAATGCTGCTCTGTTTCTTTGGTTTTCACCTCAGTTAACTCAACACAGAAGGGCAATCCCATGGCCCTGTCCCCACCAGTCTTCCAGTTGAGGGCATTGCAGCAGTGCAAGGGGGTGGACTTAGCAGAAAAGTAGAGTTAAGAGTCCAAGTTCTGAGCCAGGCCACCCAAGTTCATACTGGTGTCACCATTTGTGAGCTGTATGACTTTGAGTGAGTTTCTTAATCTCTCTGTGCTTCAGTCTTCTCATCTGTAAAATGGGTGCAATAGTCGCTTCCTCATAGGGATGTTGGGAAGATTGGATAAGATGATGCATGAGAAGCCTTTAAACAGGGCCTGTCATGTGGCAAAGCCCCTGTCAATGAAGCCATTGTTATGGCCAGAATTGGTGGCCGGTTGCTCTTCTGAGTAGGGTGGGCAGCAGAGCCAGCTCTGGCTAAAGCCAGTGGTATTTAGGTCTCTGTACTCCACCCCTGTGGCTGTGGTGGGGGAGGCTGCTCTGGCTTCTTTGCTGCTGCCCTCCTCTGAGTGCCAGTTATTGAAGGCCTCCGGGGGCACAGCTGGGTGTGAGATGGAGGGTGATTGGTGCTTTCAGCCACCAGGGTAGAGGTGGGCACAGAGGGGTGAAATCCGAGTTGTGAGGAGATGGGGAGGCTGCTTTAATGGGGTGCAGGGAGGCAGCAGCTGGGGCTAAAAGGTCTGGCAGGTGGAGGCAGGAGGCAGGGAAGAGAGGGAGGAAGGAGCAAGAACTGGCACAGGCCACCTGCCAGGCGCCTTGTACAGTTTTCACACATAGAACATTGCTTATTCCTCACACAGGAGAGGGATGTCACCAGCCCTGTTTCCATATAAAAATGGAGGCCTGCAAAGAGAGAAAACCACATCTTGCTGGACCCCATGTTGGTACCTCACCATCTTTAAGGGATAAAAACCCCTATAGGATGATAGCAAGAGCTCTTCTCCCCGCTCCCATCAGTCCTGGGAGCTATTTGCTTTCCTGTAATAAAGACGTTGCTTGCTCGCTAAAAAATAAAAACATAAAAAAAATAAAAATGGAGGTCTGATAGGAAAGGGGAGTTGACCCAGGTCACAGAAGAGGCAGAGCTGGGATCAAACCCACTTGTGTCTTATGCCCTGGGGTGGCTGCAGGGCACCAGAAGGGGCGGGGCTGTAGTGCTAGGCTCCGGCTCTCCCAGGCATTGGTCATGCATGGTCCTGGATGCGTGTGTGTGTGTGTGTGGAGGGGGGGTGGGGGGGACTGTGTGCCCATATCCTCCCTGCTCCCCCACTTTAGCAGGAAGCCTCTGGAAAACTGGGGCAGTGGGGCGGCTCTCTGCCACCTCCTACAGTATTGGCACCTGGGGGCGGCTTCCACATTGGAGGCCCGGTGCCTGGGCCTAGCTTGTTTTCTTGCATATGCCTCCCGTGACTCTGTTCAGCACCCCCCATCCAGCCTACCTACCAGCAAGGAGGGGTGCCTAGGGTGGGCTAAAAGGTACCCCAGGATAAGAAAAATAATTAGTGGCTAAGATATTGCATGCCAAACATGGGCAAGTGATGTTTCTACTATCCCTATTCTGCTGCGGAGGAAATTGAAGCCAGAGGGGGTGTAATGACCAGGCAGTTGTGGGGAAGGGTTCTGACCTGGATGGTGGGGCCCAGCTCTGATTTTACTCAGTGGGCCATCCTAAGAGGGCCCCTCGAGGCCTAAAGAGCCAGGATCAGGTGCTAGCTCTGCTCTGGGTCAGGCCCCAGGTAGGCATTTGATACGCATCATCTCAACAGAACCTGCTGGCAGGTTCCTTTTTTAAAAAAAAAAACCTGTTTCTTTTCTTTCTTGTTTTTTTGGTCATGCCCACAGCATGTGGAATTTCCTGGGGCCAGCAATCAAACCTAAGCCATAGCAGCGACCCAAGCCACTGCAGTGACAATGCCGGATCCTTAACCCTCTGTACCACAAGAGAACTCCTGCTGGTAGGTTCTTAGTGTTCTTATGTTGTAGACATGGAACCTGAGGCTCAGAAGGGGCTCAGGCCCCTCTGGTGCCAAAGTCAGGCCTTTATCCCTCTGTCCTGCTACCCCAGAGTGTCCCCCCACTTTGCCTGCTTGTCCCTCCACTGCTACTTTGGAATAAGTGCATCCTACCCTCCCCCCAGGCCTCATGCCTGCTAATGCACCTGGAGGGGAGGGGAGAGCCTGGTCCAGTCTAGACATAGAAGCCAGAGAGGCAGGGTCAGCCCCTGTACGGGTGGGTTGGGGGCAGGGGCTGGACTTTCTTTCTCAGGGATGTCATTGTTGAGTCCCTTGTGCCCCACCTGGTCATATGTCCTTTTAAGTATAAGTCATTGTTAAGAACCTGGGCTGTGGCATCAGACAGCATATGAATCCCTACTGTGTGACATTCAACAGATTATTTAAGCTCTCTGTGCCTCAGTTTTCTGAAAGAAATGCTGGTAGAACCCACTTCGCAGGGTTGTTGGAAGATCAGCTGGATTGAGGTCAGGAGTAAGGCCTTTCACATTTTAGGCACTCCATAACTTATGGTCGGAGTTGTCAGTGTTGTTATTAGCAGGGCTGTGGAAAGTTCTAAGATCAGAACAGCGCTCATCCAGCTCCTGTGTATAAGTAGAGGCTAGAGTTGAGAGGGACAGGGCTGGACCTTGCCTCAAACTCTCCCACCCCCAACCCCCCACCCCCAACTCCCCACCCCCAGACCTCACGACCTGGGGAGGAGCTGTGTGTGGGGTGGGGGAAAGTTTTTTGTGAATGTGCTGATTTACATGTTAACCATTACATATTTATACCCACTTCATTCCATCAAGTATCTGTGTGATACTAAGAGACATAATCCAGGGCAGGGAAAATAGGATGTAATAGGAAGAAAAGGCTCTGGGAACAATAGACGATGGACACACAGGGTCTGATGTTAGGCTGACTCTCTGGCCCTGTGCTTCCTGGTGGTCAGAGTGAAGAGGGCAAGATCAGTTATGAGATTCACACTGTTCACAGGAGCAAAGCAGCAATGGGTCCCTGGGAAGACGTGGCTTTGCAAGAGGAGGGGTTTTGAAGCAATGGGACATGGCAGGCCTCCCTACCCTTGTGAGGTTGGATCAGAGCAGCCTCTGCCCTCCTGACGACAGGAGTCCTGAGATTAGAGATTCGCATTGAAGCCTGGTTGGGGTCAGACAAACTGGAGTCTTTGGCTGGAGCTGAGTGGGGACCCACTGGATGGGTGCCGTGTCATCTCATTGTTTGTGCTTGCACCTGGGCCCAGGGAGGCAGGATTTGGTGAGCAGTGACACAGGTGCCAGAGCTGGAGTCCCATCCTGCTAGGACCATCACCTCATCCTTGGTGCAGTCTGCCCCAGAGGTACATTCTGGTGCGAAAGGGCCCTCATTGACCATCTCTTTCAGTCCTCTCATTTTACAGGTGGGGAAACTGAAGCCTAGAGGGGAATCTGAGTACCTACTGTGTGTCACGGGTTTTAAAGCTGCTACTCACTTCCTCCTTTCCTGACTCCTGTGGGTGTGCTGAGGAAGCCAGGGCTCAACAAGGCTGAATAACTTGCCTGAGGCCACATGGCTGCGAGATGGAGGAGCCAGGCTTGAACCCAGGCCTGCCCAGTGGCCTCAGGAGATGGGAAGAGCTGTGCAATGCTCTCTCCTCTCAAGACCTTGGCTGGCAGAGGGGCAGGGCATGCACCTGTCCAGCCATCCCTGCACCCACTGAAGCTCAGGATTTGGGGAAGGGGGGTCAGATGGCTGATCGGGGTCAGGAGTCCTCCAGACAGGAAGAGACCTTCTCTTCACAAGGGTGACACTGGGCATAGGGTCGAGGACTGTGTGAGGCTGGCACTGGGTCATAGCCCCTGATGCTTGTGGTCCCAGCTCCACAGCCCCTCCCGTTCTGGATTCTTCTGTCCAGCTAGGCCTCTACAGGCAGGGCCTGAGGCCGGCTCTGCCTGCTCTGCTCCTCTCCTCAAGAATTCTCAACGTCTCCCCACTGCCTGAGCACTGGCTGCAGGTCCCTGTGCCTGGACTCCTGGCTCTCAGCCCTGAGCCTAACTCAGCCCATGGGGCTCCCCCGTACTCCCTCCCATGGCCCGATTCTGCAAGTGCTCACTGGTCCAGATGTGCCAACCGCCCCTACCCCCGACCCTGGCCCTCGAGCTGCTCAAAGGCAGGACAGGGTCTTCCATTCCTCCTTCCGGGGCCACCTGGGCTCCTAAGGGGTGAAGCCTCCATAAAGACCTGCAGGAAGGGGGTTAAAGGGGAGAGACAGTCAGCAGTCACAGGGGAGAGATCTTACATGTACTCGGCCACGTTGAGACCTCAGGAACTGCCCCGTGAAACAGGACACCATAAATTGTTACCAACTGCAAACATAGCTGATGTTCTTGAAGTGCCTGCTGTGTGCCAGGCGCTGTCCTAGGCAGTTTACCAGTCTTTATTCATTTAATCCTCACCGCAACCCATGAGGCTGTTTCACAGGAGAAGAAACTGAAACAGAGAGGTTAAGTGATTTGCCCAAAGTAACACAACTCATAAATGGCCAAGTGGGGATGTGAACTCAGGCAGTCTGCATTCAAGGGAAAGGGAAGGGACTCACTATTTATCAGGCTTCCATTACATTCTAAGCATTTGGCACACGCGGTCTCCTTGGTACCTCCTGCGGGCTGGTGCACGAGTAATGTGACACCCCTATTACAGATGAAGAAACAGGGCCTGAGAGAAGATGGGGCCTGCAAGGCAGCCCAGCTGGGAGGAAGTGGACGAGGTGGGTGCCCTTGGGGCTGCCTGATCCCCTAGAGCTGCCCCTGGAGGCCCCTCCCTGGAGGCCGGGAGGGAGGGGCAGGAGTGAGGTGAGGAGGGCTGCGGGAAACCCTCTTCTGGGTGTGGCTGCACGCTGGGCTCCAGCCCTCCGTGAGGCTTTGGTCTCCAGCCATCCTGGTGGGGAACTGGGAAGACCTGGGGGCCAGGACTCAGGCAGGCCCCAGCACAGCCCATCTGCCCCGGGCTCGTGGGGACATGGCGTGGCCGTGATGAATGGGCTCCTGGCGGGCTGAGTATTAATCATATTGCTGGGCGGTGGGAGAGGCAGCTGCCTGAAATGCCTGCGCTGGGCAGAGTCTGTCACCACTGGGCCTGGCTGGGCTGAGAGGGTAGGGGCCAGCAGTGGGGGAGGCGGTACAGCCTTGACTTTGGAGTTGTTGCCGAAGAGGCTCAGTTGGAGAGGTCTCCTCATTGCCCCCCCCCCCCCAGACATTTCTTCTATGGAGAAATGTCTATCAGGTCTTTTGCCCACTTTTTGATTGACTTGCTTAGGTTTTGGTGTTGAATTATAGGAATTCTTCAATTCTGGATATTAACCCTTTATCAGATATATGATTTGCAAATATTTTTCCCCACGCAGTAGGTCGCTTTTTCACTTTGATGATTGTTTCCTTGGACATGCAGAAGTTTTCAAGTTTGAGGTCGGCCCATTTGTCTGTTTTTGCTTTCGTTGCCTATGCATTTAGTGTCATATCTAAGAAATCATTGCCAGGTCCAATGTCATGAAGATTTTCCCCTGGAGTTTTATAGTTTCAGGGCTTACATTTAGTTCTTTAATCCATTTTGAGTTAATTTTTGCATATAGAATACCATAAGGGTGCAACTTATTTTTATTTATTTATTTTTTTGTGGATGTCCAGAAACTGAACAGAGGCTACAGTTTATTCTTTCTGGTGCAATGTCTATATATCCAGGTCCACAAGACCCACATCCTTTCCTCCTGGGGGATGGCTGTCACCTTGGCCATGAGTCTTTCCTCCTCCCCTCTTTGGGCACTGCTGTACCGAGGCCGCGTTAGGCAGATGCCTGCAGCCTCCTGGGGTGGTGTGAACCACTGTGGGGACGCAGGGTTTTCCCCTACCCATCTCCAGGGCTTCTGGGGCCTCTGGGTGGATTCGGGGGCTCTGTGATGGGACAGATACAGGTGCCCAGGGTCAGTGCACTACCAGGAGGACTGGGCTAGGACTAACAGCCCAAAGAGTCAACACTGGACATTGGTCTTTGGGAGGAAGGTCCCCAGTGGGTCACTTTGGGATTCTGACCTCATTTTGCCCTGATCTTCTGGTAGCTTAAATTAAGGTTCCATATTAGCCAGGGAGAGGTGATTCTCATCTTGGGTCCTCAGCTGATGGAAGTTCTGGGCTAAAACCCACCAAACCAAATGAAATCTTTTTTTTTTTTTTTTTGTCTTTTTACCATTTCTAGGGCCACTCCCATGGCATATGGAGGTTCCCAGGCTAGGGGTCTTATCAGAGCAGTAGCCAGAGGCCTATGCCGCAGCCACAGCCACGCGGGATCCAAGCCGCATCTACGACCTACACCACAGCTCACGGCAATGCCGGATCGTTAACCCACTGAGCAAGGGCAGGGATCAAACCCGCAACCTCATGGTTCCTAGTCGGATTCGTTAACCACCGAGCCACGACGGGAACTCCGAAACCAAATGAAATCTTAGAGCTAGAAAAATGAAGTTCTACATGTGGGCTCAAAAACTCAAAGGCCAGGGGAATGGATGCAGGAAGGGGACAGGGACGCTTCCACGTACACTCCAGCAGTGCAATGGTGGAGCCCGCTCGCATAGCTCTGCCACGAGGTGTGTTTATTGGAACAGTTCAGGAATTTTGCGAGTCAGTGGTTCAGCACAGGTGTCCCAGATGTCCTGGCTTCCTCAGGCCTGGCAGATGCAGGCACCACCTCTGACAGGACTGCCCATGGAACCAGGGAGTTCACGCTCTGCCAGTAGCTTTCTGTGTGACCCAGGCAGGACTGTCCCCCTCCCTGGACCTCAGTTTCTTCATCTGTAAAATGACCATTGTTTCCTCCCCAGAGGGGAATTTTGGGGGTTCACCAAGATGGTGGCTGTAAACTTCCCTGAGTGGACTGGGAGCCTAAAGCTTCCCAGGACCATGAGGCCACTCTGTGCACTGTATGGATGGGGAAACTGGTACCCCCAAGCTCACAGACTGATCCAGGACTCAGACCTCAGTCTCTGAATTCCCCACCCAGGACTCTTTCCCCTACTCAGATCCTAGCACAGGAAATTGGCTAAGCTCATTGAGACCTGCTTATGGACTGGCTACACCCAAACCAGCTCCTGATACCCAGCCGGGAGCCCCACCATCTGGAGGGGTGGTAGCGGGGGTAAAATCCTTCTCCCCGATCCTCCACAATAGCTTATGTGACCAGTGGGAGGAAGAAAAGGAGGCCAGGACTCCATCTCAGCCTCCCCCGGGTGGGTAGTGACAGGGTCCACCTGCCATCCGGGAAGCACCTGCTGTAGGCTGGGTGGCGCCCTGCCAGGGTGGGATGTTAGGAAGAAATGGACCAGCCTCTGGCCATGAGGCTGGAGCCTAGCCCCATGGGGGCTCTGGCCACAGAAGACTATGGAGTACTTCCTGCCCTTGGGAGCTTGTGGCTGTCTTCCTCATGATGGGATGGTGGCTTCATGGGCCTTGCTCCATTTACTCCTCCCAGTAGCCCATGAAGTGGCTACCAACTTTATTCCCACTTTGCTGAGCTCAGAGAAGTGGGAAGCTAGAATGTGGCTAGAATGAAGCTAGAACGTTTGAAGCTAGAATGTGG
This sequence comes from Phacochoerus africanus, assembly GCF_016906955.1. Classification (NCBI taxonomy): domain Eukaryota; kingdom Metazoa; phylum Chordata; class Mammalia; order Artiodactyla; family Suidae; genus Phacochoerus; species Phacochoerus africanus. Next base: position 59,043,427 of record NC_062552.1, on the reverse strand, counting down.
CTCTGCAGCTGACATGCTGGTGACCTTTAGCTCTCAGTTTCTCCATCTGGACAATGAGGACTTAGGCAGATGAATTTGGGGGAGTCTTTTGACTTCAGTCATATCTTCTGCTAAAGATGCTCAAGTGTCAGAGTATCTACAGCTCTGAAGATCTGACAAGTCCAAGGAAGGGCCGTGACCGCAGCTTAGAGACCAGTAAACCGAGGCAGAGAGAATTACAGTTAGGTCCTTTGGAGTCATCCCCTTCCCAGCCTCACTTCACCCACCCTCTTGGGTAGGGCTTGTCGGCGGCCCCAACTTCCCCTGAGGCTCGGGTCAGAGCCGGCAGTCACTAGTGACCTGCGTCTGGCTGTGCAAGTGCACACACATGTGTGCTGGGGGGAGGATGGTGCCTGGAAGGAGCCGGGGAAGCTGAGCAGACCCCATGGCCACTGGGCAAGAGGAGGGCCCCCGCCCCCTCTCCGGTCCTGCTCCAGGGCAGTGAGTGGGAGAAGCCCCGGGTGAGGGTTTTTGTCCACTATATATAGCTGCTCAGACACGCACACCCAGCTATTTCTGTGTCCTTCCTCCTACTGAGGCAGGGGGAGGGGAGAGAAAGTAGTCCATCTAAAAATATAACCCCGGGGAAAATATCACAGCGCCTGAGCCTGAGCCTGAGAGATCTGTCTGGTTCTCTCGCCTCCCGCCCCCGCACCCCAACTTACTGCCGCCTCGGCTCCCTTTGGAAGCTTCAGGATGTGGCCTTCTCCCCAACCTGTGCTGCTTTCGACTTGTGCCCACTAGGTGGGGCTGGGGTCCCTCTGCCCCCATTTCGCAGGTGAAACTGAGGCCTGGCCAAGGCTGGCTTCAGGGGGTGGGGTCAGTGCTTTCTGCTGATGGCCCCTTGGCATGCCCAGGTGTCCCCAGGGTCTCCCTGCCCTGTTGGGCCTTGGACTTTGGTGGCAGGGTTCAGGCTTGGGTCTGCACTCTCTTGCTGCAGCATCTCCCTTTGAGCCACCGTTTCCTTGGCTACAGGGGGAATAATGGTACCATGTAACTGGTAGGTGGTGGTGAGGATAGGAGAGGTACAGGGGAAGCCCATGACCAGGTACCAGTGGGCTTGCCCCGCCATCATCATTGTTGCTATCGTTACTATCATCTTTGCCTTCATCCGGGCCAAGGGTCCTCTTTTCCTGAGGCCTGGAGCCTTCTCAGCTCCATTTCCTTAGGCTTTGCTGGGTACCATGCAGCTTAAAAAATGACTTTTCCTCTGGGAGCTTCCTGAGAGTGGGATGGCCCTTCGCAGGTCTGCATCCCTGTGCCCACCCCAGCCTTCAGTGGCTGAAGATGATTGGATTTAAGTTTGCTGAGGAAGGCAGAGCTAGTCTAAGGGTGATCAAGCACCCGCCTCAGTCTAGGCTCCTGCTACACAGACAGGCTCCAGGTGGGTGGGGTGTGGTCGCTTCCATTATAAAGATAGAAGCCTGGAGCTCAGAGAGGGAAAGCCATGGTCCCTGGGTCACACAGCTGGGACAGTGGACCTCAGGCAGAGGCTGCCTGACTCCCCTGGGATCCCAAGCTTCTGGGTTATAGGGGTCCCTCACCTGCCTGTCTCCCCTTTTGTGGACTGCAGGCTCCCTGGGGGGTACCTCTGTGACTGTTCAGCACCCCTACTCCATGCTCTTTCCTGGTGCTTTATGTTGTCTTGCTGCCATCTGTCTCTGAATCTCGCTGCGCAAGAGTTCCAAGGCTTCTGAGGCTTGGATTCGGAGGCCCTGGATGTAATGAACACCTGGTGGATGCCAATGTGTTGGTTCAGTGTGAAGATGTCAACTTATCTAAAAGTGGAGGGACTGGTCTGCTGAACCCTATGTTCTCATCGGCGAGCATCAACTCATGACCAGACTGGTTTCCTCTAAACTGATCTACTCCCTGAGACCACCGGGTTATTTTGACATCATAAAATTTTATCCATAAAGTTGCAGTGTATATCTCTAAAAGGCAAGGATCCTTTAAAAAGCATAACCATAATGCCATTACCACATCTGAAAAATCAAATGTTACCTGGCACTTGGTATTTATTATCTGATTCACTCTGCAAGAAAGCCCTGAGGTAGGACTTAGCACTGTCAATTTATAGGTGAGGATACTTGGGGCTCAGAGAGGTTTGGCAAGTGGCTTTAGGGCACACAGCTGGTAAGTGACCAAGAAGGGATTTAAGCCTGGGCTATCTGACTACAAAGCCATGCTCATTCCTCTTTCTTCTGCCAGGCAGGGCCCATGTCTGCCCCTGGCCTTTCCCAAAGTGTTGCCAAATCTTGTGGCCCCAGCAGGGATTTGGGCATATTTTTGACCAAGAGTGTCTAGTTCCCGGGCCTCCTGGCAATGCCGGAGTCCAGCACAAAGTTCAGCATGGGTGTGTGCTCAGATCACAGGCCACAAGGGAGTCCATGCTGCACCAGGGCCAGGAGCGAGCTGTCTCCTCCGGCCAGCGCAGAGCTTTACGGGGGCATTAACAAGCCATTTAAAAAGCGCTGACAATACACTTTGCGGCTCCTATTTAAGATGTACTAAAAAATAAGCACCTTTTCAGGGAGGAAACTGCAGCATGTCGGGGTAAAATACGCCCGTGGTGTCACCTACGCACGTGTCACCCCGCAGGTGTTGGTGCAGTGAGCAGCAAGCTTCCTGGGTGGTCTCAGACAGTGGCACGTACTATGTGAGCAGCGTGTGTGTGTCAGCATCTCCAGTTCTGCAGGGCAAGGAGGGGGGAGGTCTGAAGTTTGGGGGTGTTAGATGGCAGAGTGCGGCAGAGTGGGGGTCTTGGGTAGAGGGCAGAGGATGTTACTTGCTCCAGGCTGCCCATGCCATAGATGGGGATGCCAAGGCCCAGATGGGGTGAAAGGTCCAAGGTCACGCATCCTGAGAGGTGCTCCCAGCAGTTCTGAGCACCCCAAGCCCAAGGGAGACACACTATACCCATAGTGGGTACCTCTATATCTCTCTCCTCCCTCCTCATCCCATTGCAAAACAGACATTCTCAGGCCTGAGACAGGCCCAGACTCTCGCACTGGTTCACTATAACCTTAGGCTTATCCTGCCTCTCTGGGCCTTAGTGTTCATATCTGTAAAATGGGGAGAGTAATGATGCCCAGATGGGATGAGGGGAGTGGAGGGTTTCAGAGTTTGTTGGGGTAGCCCCTTAACACCTCCTCAAAACCCCCTCAGCTGACACAGGGGCTGTGACAGTCTCCTAGAGAGTGCCCTGGGGTGGGGCTGCCTCCGTTCCCCCCTCCCTCTCGTCCTTCTTTCCTTCCATGAATATCTCTTAAGTGCCCGCCACAAGCTAAGCCCTGTGATGGGCACTGGGGACTCAACAGTGAACAAACAGGAGTTCCCGTTGTGGCTCAGTGATTAGCGAATCCGACTAGGAACCATGAGGTTGTGGGTTTGATCCCTGGCCTTGCTCAATAGGTTAAGGATCCAGCGTTGCTGTGAGCTGTGGTGTAGGTCGCAGACGTGGCTCAGATCCCACGTTGCTGTGACTGTGGTGTAGGCTGGTGACTACAGCTCTGATTGGACCCCTAGCCTGGGAACCTCCATGTGCCGCAGGTATAGCCCTAGAAAAAGCCAAAAACAAAACAAAACCAAAAAAACCCCCGAAAACCAAAAAACAAACAAACAAAAAACAGTGGACATAACAAACAAAAAAATCAAATGAAACAAAAAAATAGTCTGGCTGCTTCATGAAGCTTGCAGTTGAACAGGGGACCCTGAAACTAAATCACCCCACTGTTGCAGGGCCACTTGTACACACTAGCAAGGGGTGGGTGTGTGGCGCTGTGAGAGGATTTCAGAGGGGATGGACCATGTCGGGGAAGCCAAGGAGGGCTTCCCTGAGGAGGTGACGTATGAGCTGAGCACTGCAGGATGAACAGGTGAGCTGAGAGGCGGGAGGTGGTGGCTGGAGGGATGAGGGCAGCAGGCAGAGGGAATAGCACGTGAGCTTAATAGGAGGAGGAAAGCACGGTGCAGCTGGAGTGGAGAAGAGCCCAGGGAGCTGTACGTGGTGGGAGATATGGCTGAGGACGACTGAGCCAGGCCTCCACCAGGACCACGGAAGGGTGTAGGTTGGGGTGAGAAGGGTTATATACTTAGATTTGTGGTATGAACCGATTTCTGTTGTATGTGGGGAAATGGCCTGAATGTGAGTCAAGAGTTGGGGCGAAGGTGAGCATCCAGGTGGGAAAGGCTGGTGGCTTGGACCGGGTATGGCCTGGGGTGCCTACTGGCTGTCTGTCCTCCCTGATTATTCCTTCCGGATCTACTGACCCAGGAAAGTCCCTGCAGGTGTCCTGGAGGCACAGTGCTCTAGGACTGTCATCCACAGGGGGCGAGGGGGGTGCCTTTGGCGATGGGTCTCTTTCCTTCCCTAGAAGGTGGGGAGGCCCTTCTGAGGTCAGGCAGGGGACAGGTCGTGGAGCCGGGCCCACTCTTCAGCCCACTGGCCTGGGGGGTGCTCCTTCTCTGACATGCAGCTCAAGAGGCAGCCTGGGTGTGAGAGCACGAACGAGTGGAAGGTGTAACATCTGCCTTGTCTCCCCTTTGAGATCTAACCTAGGGAGGAGCGTGTGCCCAAGAGGGGAAGGGAGCGAGAAAAAAAAAAATGGCTCGCTTTACTTAATTATGACTGATTGTGACAGCTTGCATCTTTAGTCTGAAAAGTATCTATGGGGTAAGGACTGCTTTTCTCAATCGGGATAATTATGTTAATTAAAATGCTTTCTTTATAGCAGTTCTGATTAATAAAAACAGTTCCACTGCTCTCTTTAAACACTCTAACCTTCTGTTGCATGGGGAAGGAGGCCCTTTCTCAGCAATTTATGGTTCTTCACGCAGATTCCAAGAGGCAACCTGCTGCCGGGTGGCCTTGGTGGCGGGCACTTTGCTCACATGCACGTGGGGATGGATGCAGGGAGAGAGGGGAGGAGAGCGAAACTGGCAGGTGGCTGGACCGGCCATCAGGGCCAGGGATGGGATGGGGCATCGTGCTGCTGAGTCTGCTGGAGAATAAAAATACCACTGATTTCTCTAATTACTGTTTATTTCCTCTGGAAAACATGGGGATAATTAATGAGCTCCCAATTAGGAAAAATTACATATGGAGGAAAGAGGTAGCTGGGCCAGGACTGGTTCTAGAATTGAGGGGTGAGCTGGGGGATGACCCCATCCTGGCTTTGGGGGGTGGGAGTGGGGAGAGTGGGGGGCAGAGGGTTTGCTGAGGCATGGGGGGAGGTCCCTAATAAAGTGGGGGTGGTTGTTGATGTGCAGGGATGAGAGATGGAGGGAGGGAGGGACAGAGCGGGGAGGGGGTGTCACCTGTCTCCCACCCCCAGGGAAATTGAGCTGGGAGGGAATAAAATTGGGGGCCTCGGTGGCAGAAAGCTGAGTTCTGGGCCTGGATCCTGTGTGACTCTGAGCCTGGCCTCTCTGACTCAGCCTTAATTCCTCACCTCCCCCTGGGCCAGAAATCACAGATGAAACCCCATAGGTGTGTGGATGTGCATGAGTGTGTCTGTGAGCATGTGAGTGTGTGGGTGTATGAGCGTATGCACGAGTGTGTGTGCATGTTTCTGTAGGTGAGTGTATGTGTGTGTGTGTGAGTACACGTGTATGACAGTGTGTTTATGTGTGATTGTGTTTATGTGTCTGTGAGTATGTTGATGTGTGAAAGAGTGTATATGTGTGTGAATGTGTTGATGTGTGCAAATGTGTATTTATTTATGAGTGCATGAAAGAATATGAGTGTTTATGTGTGTGAGTGTGTATGTGTTTGAGAGTTTGAGTGTATATTATGTGTGTGTGAGTGTGGCCACATGCATGGGTGTGAGAGAGTGAGTATATTCCAGCCACAGTGTGTGGTGAAAATCTCAGCCCACCAGTCTTGGAAAGCTTTGCAAATGTCCCATCAAAGTCGGGTTTTCTGGCCTCTCTCTCGAAAAATTGGAAGCCAGGAACCCTTCAGCGGCAAGGAGCCTTGGGCAGGACTGAGTGGGGGCTGCTGCCATGCCTGTTCCTTCCCCATTTTCCTTACAACCTGACTTGGGAGGTGTCTGAGTTTTCAACCCCGCTCTCGAGAGGACTGACTGGGTTCTGGTGCCCATGACTTTGTGTCGGCCAAAACCCAGCAGGGTTGGGGGTATGGATGATCTTGTATAGAGAAGGGTGTTTAGGCCCCAGAGAAGAAGGGGGTCCTCTCGACGGAGCAGCACCTCTTTCTCCTGAAAGGAGTGAGTACAGATGAGGTCACAGCTGCTCTGAGTGGAAGTGTCCCTGGTGCTAGAGGGAGACCCGGTGGGGTTCCCACTCCGTTGACACCCAACCATCCCAGTCCTGGGAGTGGCTCAGCCCGGGTCTTGGCCCTAGGAGTTGAGATGAGGCTGGGGGATGGCCATCTGGAGGAGGGAGGGAGGAGAGGGTTATAGGAGATGCTGCAGCAGCAAGGTCCTGGCAAGGGCGAGCTGCCTGCCCCTCCCCCTCCCTGAGGCCCCAGCTGTCTGCTAGACCCCTCTTGCCACTTGCCACTCCTGGTCATTTTTGCTGTCATCCTCCTGGCCATGCTTCTCGCATACTGAGGACTTTGGCTTCTGCCATTCTGCTCATGCCAACCCACGCCCTGCCCCCCGAAACACAACCTGAAGCCTTCTTCATCTCCCTGCTCCCCTTCACCCCCAGCCCGGTCCCTGCCTTGCTTGCTCCTGTGAATGAGGAAATAAGCTGAGGGCTTCCTCTTGAATGTGCTGCCTGGTGGAGAAAGAGCCTGTTGCAGTCAGGAGGCCCCTGTAGCCCACAGAGCATGTGGGCCAAGAGGGCAGGGGGCTTGTCCAAGGTCACGTGGCCTGGAGCTGGGGTCTGAGGAAGGCACAGAGACCAGGGGGTTATAAGGGTGGCCAAGACCAAGGGGCTAAGGCTGAGGGGCACAGGAAATGATGCTAGTGGCTCCCTAGACCCCCGGCCTCTCTCAGGAGAACCCTGCAGACGGCTTCCTGGCCTGCATCTTTGGGCCCTGGTCTTAGGGTTCAGGAGCTTGCCTGGGTACATAGCTATGGGCACTCACATACGTGTGTGTGGAGATGTGCCTGTGCAGCATGTGTGTGGGCCCATGAATCTGTACAGGTACGTGGGCATGTGCACATTTGTGTATTCTCAGGTGCACGTATAGATGTGTGGATGTGTAGGGGGTGCCTATACATGTGTGCAAGTGTTGACACATGTCTGTGCACAAAATGGGACAAGCTGGCATGTGGTTGCACACATTTATGTGTGTGCGTGTGTGGAGCATTCCTGTGTACGCACAGCCTCGGGCATGGGCATGTGGACACGTGACTGTTTAACATGTGTGTCTAGAGTGCTGCCCCTGCATGCTCACGCGTGTACTTTCCCAGGTAGGTTGGTGTGTACAGCTGAGGGACATGGCAGGGCCCCTCCCAAGGCCTGAAAGAGGGTGGCCCTCTTGGCGGGTGGGGTCGTAGGCAAGTCAGAGGTGTGAGCTCTGGATTGTCCTGGGAGCCGGCTCATTTGGGAGGGTGACTTCGCTTCTCTAGGTGCTGTGAACATTCTCTTGGGTGCTGACTGCCAGGCCAGCCTTGGACCCCCCCTGGCAGCTCTCCAGGCCCCCAGGCCTTGTATGGAAAGAACGTGGGCTGTCTACCATGCCCTGTGACTCCACTGCTGCCCAGATGTTCTGAGGACAGAGCAGAGGCCCTCCTTGTCCACTCCCCCGCAAGCTGTGGCTGGGGTGGGGTGATCCCCACATAGTCCAACGGAGTCCCGGATGTGCAGTGGGGTCTGAGCCACACTGAAGGGGGCCTGTCTGCTGGGGCTCCCTTGCTGCAGAGCAGCCCTGGCTCAGAAGGAGCTGCCTTTGCCCCAGACCCCCAGGGCTGCCCCTTCCTCTTCCCACCAACACGCTGGCTAAGGTGGAATCCATCTGCCTCCCCGCCTCCTCTCCCGCCACCATCCGACAGGCACCAGGGCTGGCCCTCTTCCAAGAGGGGATGTGTTTTCAAAGACAGGACAGTTCCGACCCCTAAGGCGTGGTGTGCTAATGGAGGGGTTTCAGGCGCTGCGAGTGATGCCAGGGTTCCACTCCTGGGCGGGAACACCTCCTTGCCTCAGCAGACACACTTGGCTCCTTCCTGCATGCGTGCGGTGGCCCCACAGGCCGGCTGGGACCCGGGCCTGCCACCCCCACCTCAGCCTGCCTAGGGGGCTATACCCCCCTCTCACCTCTACTGTATTTACGTGTCTATTTTATGATTTCAATTTTTAATGCCTCTGCTCTTTGAAGACGCTTAATGCTTTCGAGTGGAACATTTCCTTCCAGGACCTGAGCGCAGATTGAGGACAGAGCAATAAATCAACTAATAACTGGAACCTCATTTTCTGCTCCACGGCGGAGAGTTAACCCCCGCCTCGCTGCACTCCTCTCTGAGGCAGGCAGCTCCAGGCGAGGGGGGCTGGCAAGCTGAGCCGGCCCTGCGGCTCCCCTCCTCTCCTCCTCCTGAGTGTCCCCGCTTCTCTTCTTATCTTCCCTTCCTCTCTATTATTTCTGTCCTGCTCAAAGAAAGCAGAGGAGATATCTGGAATTGGCATCTGTGTGTGTGTCTTCGTGCATGTGTCTGGGCCTTTAGGGTCAGGAAGCACCACCATTGTTCACCTAGGATGACTCTTGACCTCTGCAGGACTTGTGAAAGAGCCCACAGTGGGGAACCACATCTGCATGGTGAGGCTGAATGGTACAGGTCGAGATTAGGAGCATAGCCTCTGGGGACCACACTGCCTGGGTGCTATTCTGGCTTTGTCATTTATTGCTGTACGATCTTGATAAGTCACTTAACCTCTCTGAGCCTTGGTTTCCCCATCTGTAAAAGAGCGTTAAAATAGCGCCTCGCTCGTAACTGTTACACAGATTAAATGAGTTAGTTGCCTGTGAGGTGCCTGGTACTTAGTAAGTACGATGTAAGTCTTTTCTGTCATTGTGGTAGACACACACACATATACACAGAGCACACTCCTCTCCCCCAACCCACTGACCCTGAGACGCCAGAGATGCCATAGGCACACATGCCCAGACCCATCAGCCTCCATTGCCAAGTGTGCACCACAGCCTCCAAGTGAGGAGGAGCCCAAGCATCTATCTGAGCTGTCTGGGACAGCTTCCTGGAGGAGGTGGTGCCCATACTAGGCCTCGAGTTGATAGAGAAGAGGGTGGACTTGGGGGCCTGTTGGGCAACAGCCGGAAGGATATTGGAGAGGGCCAAGGCCCAGATGGATGTGCTTACATTGATTCAGAAGGCAGCAAGGAGGGGAAGGACTAACATTTAGTAGGCACCTATGGTATACAGATATCTTGTCTGTTATCTCTCTGTGGACGTGAGGCGCCTGCCTCTGAGCACTGAGATGTGACTTGCCCAGTATTACCCAAGCCATCAGTGGCATAGGTGGGATTTGCATTCATGTCTGATCCTGAAGCTCTATCCCTCTCATGTGTGGCTTAAGTCTCAGTGCTGCAAGGCTGGAGAAGGGCAGCCAGTCCAACCACCCCCACCCCAACAATGTCCTGCTCTGCCTGGACACCTCTGGTGACAAGAGCTTACCACCTTTCAGGACAGTTTATGTCTGTGGTTCCATGCATGCTAACTGTGATATTCGGGCTCGGCCAAAATCCAGTTGCTCTAACTCATCCCTCATACGCCCCACACCGCCTCAACCATGCCCTTCCTGATGGGCCCACACTGAGTGGGCTGCACCCTTTCCTCCCGATGCCCCAAAGATATTGGGTGCCCGCAGTGTGCCAGATGTGACGTGCAGCACCGCCGCAGCCCACCTGTGACCACAGTCACCCTGTAGAATTGGCTGGTGCCCATCCCTGAGCGTTCAGTGTCCCATACCGTCAGGTCCACCACTGGCATCCAGGGCAGTCTGGACTAGTGCTCAGCCCTGAGTATGTGGTTTCCAGAGTATTTAAACAGATAGTCTCCTAGGTTATAATTTTTGCACATTATGGCTGATGTCTTCTTGGGGCCATAAAACAGCAAACTTTTACCGCTGGAAGCAGCTCCCAGCAAGACATGGGGAAATTAGCATGTCGTCAAGTCATCTGAGTATCAGTTACTGTTTTGGGGAGAGTGGAGTGTGTGGATATTTATAGACTTGTGCCCTCTCCCCCATGTACAGCTGAGGCAGCCTGAGCAGGGGAGAGAAGATGCTTCTGGGGGGAAACCAAGGAGCTCTTGTCCATTTGCTCAACAAGCGCTATTGAGCACCGACTATGCACTGATGTGCAAACTCGCTCAGGCTGGTGGATGAGGAAGACACTGATGCAGTAAAGGCAAACAGGAGATTCAAAATCGCTAATGGTGCAGTGATGGGCTGAATGGGGACACCTGTGAGAGGAGGCCCAGCCTCCTCTCAGGTGAGGGAGCACCTGTGGGAGGTCCCTGAGTAGGGAAGAGGAAGCTGTGTGGCAGGAGAGAGGGCGTTTGCATGGCATTCTGGAGCTGTGGGGAGGAGCCGAGATGTCTTCCAAGAGGCAATGACCAGCTAGCTCTTGCTGGGTGAAGTAGGGGTATAACTGATCTGATGTGTGATTTTAAAAGTGCTCTCTGGCTGCTGTAGGAGGGACCAAGAGGGGAAATGGGGTAAGACAGAAGTGATGGAGGCTTGGGCCAAGATGGTAGCCATGGGAATGGAGAGAAGCAGACAGACAATTCCAGACCCACCGTGGAGGCAGAACTGGGGTTGAGGGAAGGATGTGAAAGAAACAAAGACCCCTTGATTTCTGGCTTGAGCCACCGTGGCCATTTTCTGAGATGGGGAAGGCCAGAGGAGATTCAGGATTGAGAGTCAGATAGGAGTTTGGTTTTGACTACCTCCTGCAGCAGAAATGTCTATGGATGGTTGGGTTCACAAGCCTAGAGCTCAGGGGGAGGGTGGAGCCCGGAGCCAGCACCTGTAGGTACTGTTTATAGACATAGCATCAACCACCCAGGAAGAGATACGGATGGTGGAGAGAGAGGACCAGGCCTGGCCCTGGGCTCACCCACGTGGAGAGTTGATGGAGGGCCAAGAGCCAGCACAGGAGGCTGACGGGGCACATCCAGGGAGAACAAGGAAACCCAGGATGGTGTGGCATCTCAGAGCCAAGGGAGGGTAACAAAAAGAAGGGAAAAGTCAGCCATGGTTGAGGATGCTGTGAGCGGGGTAAGACGGAGACCGATGCCCCTGTTGTATTTGACAATGTGGAGGCCGTGGCGGGCTGGGACCATGGAAGTGCTGTGAAGGGGCGAACGCATCCAGCTGACACTGGGCTGAGAATAATCGCAGAGAGAGAAGGGAGAAAGGGTGTTGTTGATGCTTGCCAGAAATTTTGTAAAGAGGGAAAGAGAGGTGGAGTGGGGGCCAGAGCCGGAAAAGTTACAGGACAGTCTAAAGAAGGTATAGGTAAGTCCCAGACACCCTCCAGCGAGCTGGCCTCAGCCAAGATGTTTGTGCCACTCTAATACACATCAAATATCAAACCAGGTTATTGACACTGGTACAAGTCACAGACCTTATTCAGATTTCCCAGTGCTGTGTGTGTGTGCACGCCTGCGCATGCAATACTGTGTAATTGTATTGCACGTGTAGGTTTGTAACCATCACCATCACAATCAAGACACAGACTGTTCCATCACTACGAGGCTCCCACACACTCCTCCCCTCCCCCACTGTCCCTCCCCCGCAGCTACCGCTACTTGATCCTCCATCTCTGTAGTTTGGTTATTTTGTGAGTGTTATATAAATGGAATCATACAGTATAGAACCTTCTGAGATTGAATTTTTTTAAACTCTGCATAATTAAGGAAGGGATTTTTAAAGGATGAGAGATACCAGGACATGATCACTGGTGGGGGGAGGATGGCGGATCCAGTAGAGGGCAAGACGGGTGAAGCCAAGAGATGGCATAGTGGTGGGATTCAAATTCCTGGGACCAGAGGTGATGATGGGTTCAGAGTCCAACGGAGCAGCTAACCTTTGACAGGCAGCGTGGCCCCGCCTCAGGCAGGAAGAGGGGATACGGGCAGAAGCCCATGGGCTTCTGGAATCTACAGTAGGCAGAGGAGGGAGCTCACATCTACTGTCTTTGGCTTCCTCAGGGAGACTGAAGGGAGGGCTCAGCTGAGAGTGATGGGTCAGACAGAGATGGGAGGTACCAGGCAAGTGGGGAAGGGGAGACATTGCCATCTTGGTGAGCAGGAAAGTGAGTCAGCCTGTGCCACGAGCTGGGACTGCCAGGCAGCCTGTGCCACTCGAAGTCTGAGATTTTGAGCTCATGGAGGGCACAGCCTTCATGTTGGGCTCATTTTATCCAATCCCATTTGACTTTCCAGCTGTAGGTGCCAAGAGGGTACAAGTTGGCTTCCTCCAGATATGGGTTTCAAGAAAATATTGCCAAGGGGCGGGGGGCAATACATTTGAGGGATTTATCATACCGATGGACCATGGAACCCAAGTTAGGCAAAGAGAATGAGGACGGAAGAGCAGCGAGGGAGAGAGGGAGGTGCGAAGGGTGGGAAACAGAGGCCCAGAGAGGTTAAATAAGTTTCATAAATGAAGGCTCTGTGGAAGCTCAGCCAGGGCCCACTGGAAAGTCAGTGGAGTGGTGAGGAAGCTAGATAGGAGCCACCCCGTTGTCTGGGTTTGAGTCCTGCCTCTTCCCACCTCTAAGCTATTTTATAAACCTTTCTGGGCCTTTCTTCCTTTGTAAAGTGGAGCTATAACAATATATACTCCAGAGGTGGCTGTGAGGATTGAGTGTTAGTGCGTGCATTCTGGAAGGCCTGGAGTCCACCCTGTTTGTATATAGGGAAACTGGGGCTCAGAGACAGGAATTGACTTGTCCAAGCCCCAGTGGTCCCCAGCTTCTCTATTAGAGCCCATCCCCCTGATGCAGAGGTACTGCACCCAATGCACTGCCCCACTTCCCCCAAATGCATGCTTCTGTCGGGGTCATACTGGATGTTTCAGCAGCCCCAGGAAGGAAGCAGAATGAGAGCCTCGTTCCCACTTAGCAGATGAGCTAACCGAGGGCCGGATGGCATCTTCTCTCCCTGTGTATCCAGCGTGCCAAGGGAGGACAGAATCTTTATTATCAGCCAGTGTTACTGCGGGGGACACAAAAGTTACACAGATGCTATTCCTGTCCCTGTGCCACAGTCTCACAGGAGAGACAGGACAGAATACCGAGCCAAGGTGGTAGCCTTAAACAATGGAATACAAGGCAAGAAACAATCACTCAAGTGACAGGGACATGGGGCGGAAGGTCTTGGAGGAGCAGAGGAGGAGCGAGGGTGGAGCTGGGTTTGAAGAGTGGTGTGAGTTAGAGAGATGGGCTTCCAGGAGGCAGAGGGGAGGGGAGCTGTGTAAGCAGAGGCTCAGAGAGGGGGTGGGGAGGAGGCCTTCACTAGAGAGGAAGAGGCACGAGGGTGAGGCCCTGCAGGCTGGCTCCTGTGATGTCTCAATCTTCTCTGGTGAACCAGATGTCCCTAAGGCTCGTGAACAGATGCCAACAGTGGGAAGCTGGCCAGTGGATTCTTTGTGGTCCAGAGTGGCCGAAGCTGCCAAGAGCTGAGGCAGAGGGGCCTGCAGGCCAGAGGGGGGCTCTTGGCCCCAGGATGCACTTGGCCATCAAGCTCTGCAAAATAGGGCTACCCCAGCTGCCCCTTGCCCCTCCCAGGCAGGCTGTGTGAGGTGTCGCAGCCCTGTAAAGTCTTCTTGGGCGAAACAAAAGCCAGCACCAGGAGTGATGGGATGGAGGTGAAGGCTTTTAGCTCCCTGGCAGAGATGCCCAGCAGAAATCCAAAGTACATCAGAAAGCAGAGTTTCAGGAGACACTTTGATTTAGAGAACAAGGTTTTGGCATCAAACCGTGATCAGAGAACAGAGGCAGCCCTCCACACCGTGAAACTGAGAGCTGTAAACCTCATTAGTCTGATGCCTCCGTGTTCAACGCAGCACCTAATTAGAATGCGCCAAGACTCTCTACCAGCTGGGTGGCCCATTGTTCCCGCTGGACAAGTCACACCAGGTAACTTCAAAGCCCACTCTTCCCGTCCCTTTGCCGCACAGTGCCAATTAACCAGCGTTTAGAGCGGGCTGCCCTGGCTGGTGTGCTTGGCTGCGCTCACGCTCCGTTTGGTGCCAGAGCTGGGGGCCTCCGCGTGTTCTCCAGCTCCTGGGGCGGATGGAGGCACAGAGGAGCGGAGGAGCCGAGTGCCAGAGCAGGTATGGGTGTGGGCCAGCCCCAGGCCACCCTGCCCCAGGGGCTCAGAGCCTGGAGGGAGCTGGAGAAGGCCAAACTCCATCCTCTCTTCCTTCAACTTTCAGGTCTGGATCCTCCTGAGGAGGCCCTGGGAGAGGGCCTAGAATGTCCAGCCAAAGGTCCCACTTAGTCTGTGGATACCCTTTGGGGTCTCACTGAGTGATCTGATCTGTGTGGACTTGGGGTCCCTAAGGAGATGGTTTTTACCCCCATCCAGTACTGTGTGGAGGGGTTTGCACACAGTAGGTGCTAAGTAAGGGTTCATGGGCCAGTGTAGCACCTCTCTGAGCCAAATGATGAGTGACCGCACCAAGATGCAGAGGCCAATAGTGCTGCTTGGAAGCTTCGGTTTAGATTTGGGCAAGGCTTTCTGAAGTGATGTCACTTGCAGTGTGGAATATCTGGGTCCAGGGAGACTGGATTTTTCTCTGCCTTTCAGGACAGTGAACTACAATTGAATCCAGAGACAGGGAAGGCGCAGGAGGAAGACTCAAGGTCGTGAGCCTGAAAGAGCCCAGGACTGGCATTCAGGATTCTAGATTCCAGGCCTGCTATTGGCATGGACTGGCTACCTTGTGCTCTTGAGCAGGTTATTTGCCTTCTCTGGGCCTCAGTTTCCAAATCTGTGAGATGGGAATGATAACTCTTTCCTGTCCAGTTCTCTGGACTGCATGCAGTGAGGTCAGATGGGGGACTAAGTGTGAGCTTGCACCAGCATCTGTTCAGAATGCTGGGGAATGGAGTTCCCGTCGTGGCTCAGTGGTTAACGAATCCGATTAGGAACCATGAGGTTGGGGGTTCAATCCCTGGCCTTGCTCAGTGGGTTAAGGATCCGGCATTGCTGTGAGCTGTGGTGTAGTTCACAGACGTGGCTCGGATCCCACGTTGCTGTGGCTGTGGTGTAGGCCAGCAGCTGTAGCTCCTATTAGATCCCTAGCCTGGGAACCTCCATATGCTGCAGGTGTGGCCCTAAAAACACACACACACACACAAAAAGAAGAATGCTGGGGGAATGGGGTCACTCCCGGCTTTGCTTTGCCAGAGGTGGGGCATGCCCCAGGTTTTGAGGCTGCCTTGTAAAATTGCTGGATAGTTGCAGTTGTTATAATGGTCATTGGATTAATTTCCTAAGGCTGCCATAACAAATTATTACAAACCCAGTGGATTAAAACATCAGAAACTTATTTCCTCAGTTCTAGAGGCTAGAAGTCAGAAATCGAGGTGTTGGCAGGCTCTCTCTGAAGTTTCTTGCTTCTTCCAGCTTTGGGTGGTTCTTTGACATTCCTTGGCTTATAGATGCATCCTTACAATCTCCACCTCCATCTTCATGGAGCTTTCATACATGCTTTTGTGTCTGGGTCCAAATTTCCCTCATAAAGATGCCAATCAATGGATCAGAAAACACCTTAATCCAGTATGACCTCATCTTAACAAATTACATCTGCAATTGCTAATTACTCTGTTCCCAAGTAAAGCCACATTCTGAGGTCTTAGGTGGACATGGATTTTGGGGACACAATTCAACCGTTTCATTCATTTTCTTCTCTGGAGCCCAGACTTCTACCCTGTCACCCTGTTCTGCTGGGTTCTCCCCTGCCCAGCCCCAGCTCTGTCAGCATCCTATGCTCCCATGCAGAGTCCCAGCCTCTTCATGTCCCCATCTGCTCTTCAGGGACACCTGTTGGTGTCACAGAAACATTTCTGGCAGTGTCCATCTTACCTCCCAAGGTTTGGCATCCCTTCTCCTGCTCTTCTCACCTTCATTTTATTTTTAATTAAGAAAAATATATTTTGGGCTGTGCCCACAGTATGCAGAAGTTCCCAGGCAGGGATCGAACCCGTGCCACAGCAGCGACCCAAGCCGTGGCAGTGACACTGCCAGATCCTTAACCTGCTGCACCACAAAGGAACTCCTCTTATCACCTTTAGACATGGAACTCCCATCACTTCACTCTAGGACTCAGCCCAGGTCCCACCAATTACTAGCTGCCTTGATGTATAATACTATAAACCCCTTCACCTCATTATAGGAAATTTCTTTTGAATGGCCTTTAAAAACCATCTCATTACACAGGAAGAGCTGTAATTATCTTGCGCAATAAGGAGGTGCTGGATGAGCTGGTGCCCAGCACTGTCAAAATCATCGGACGGGGTTCATTGCTGGTGGTTTGGCCACTAGGGGTGAGCTCCTCGCCCCTGTTTAATTCTGTCTGGTCCTTTTTCTTCTAAAATCTAGGCACCCTTGGCTCTGCTGGTGGCCTTCTAAGAGGTCAGAGCCTCCCATGGGGAGAAAGCAGCAGAGTGGCCAGGGCGGAGGGTGGCAGGCTGGGAGGGTGCCTATGCTCTGAGGTCAGAGGCTCCCTCAGCCATTCTTGGCGGCTGCCCAGCTCTTCCTGATCCCACCCTCCAGGAGGCCGTGGTCCCAGAAAATCATGGTGGGGTGGGACCCCGAAGGTCAAGATGTCCAGCCCTTGCTCTCAGTCCTCCTCAGCAGCCTCCTGAGATCATCTTCCTGGGATCGAGTTCTCTCCAGCCTTTCAGGATTTTGTTTCATGTCTGGCTAAAACCCCTTGCTGCTCCAGTGCTGACTGATTTTGAAGCCCCTTTCTTCCTGGCTGTGGGACCGTGAGCAAGTCACGTGACATGACCTTTCTGAGCCGAGCTTCCTCGCCTGCAGACTGGTCAGGATTGCTTCTGCTTCAAGGCTGTGGTGAGATGGACTATGGCTGCCAGTGTGGAATGCCTGGCTTTGGCGCATGGTGGGAGGTCCACACCGCTTCCTTTCTCAGAACAGCCTGGCCATGGCGGCCTTTTTTCTCTATCTTCTTCTTAGTGCTGGACTCAGTGGCAGCTCTGATCACTTGAAGAAGGGCTCTCCAGCATCCCTCCGTGGTCTTGGGTGGGTGTAGCTTGCCTCCCTCATACACTTTCTCCCTCCCCAGCCTGTGTGTGTGTGTGTTTGTAAGAGAGAGAGAGAGATGGGAGGGTGGTTGCAGAGATGATTGCACCCCTTTTCCTGGTCCCCCTTCCAGCTATGCCCAGGCCAGAGCTGCGGGTACAGATTGGGCCACTCCTCAAGGCTCACCCTCCCCTGAGGTCACCAGCACATTGGGGGCGCTGCACTGGGAGGGAAGAGAGGCCCAGGGTGCCCCTCACTGGAGATCTGCCCCCTGCATTGGTTTTTTTTTTTTTTTTTTTTTTTTTTTTTTTGCTATTCTGAACTTTTCACTTCTCGGCTTTCTGATAGGCTCCGGGGACCACTTTGGTCCCCACTGACTAGTTAGGTGGACCACGGCTGGGGGATGATGGCATATGGAAATGTCAGTGATAGCTATGGAGCCTGGTAAAGTGCCTCTCTTGGGAGGGGAACTGCTGTGACAGTGTTTGGACAGCTCTGAGGAGTGACCAAGTTCCCTCTCCACCCAGGCCTGGGGGTCAGGAATTGAGGACAGAGAGTGAGGAGGCCCCCAGGTGGGAGGACAGAGCTTCTGGGGCTTAGTGCCAGCTGCCCTGGCCCCTTCTTGATACTGCACTCCTCCCCCAGCCTCTGTCACACTCTGCCTCTCGGTGCAGGCACCCTTCCTCTAGGACGTCTGTCTCCAGGATCTCTGAGCCCTCCCAGTCTGGTCTTGGCGCCCCTGCTGCACCTTCTCTCAGCCCCCTGGCCTGCCGCCACCGAGCTTTCCCTGCTCCGTGCCTGTGCACCATCAGGACCTTAGAGGCCTGAGCGGGCAAGCCTGAAAGAATGCTGCCTGTGTAGTTCGCTCTCCCAGGCGTCTCGCAGGAAACCGTGCTGGGCTTGATCATCCTGGTACCCCCAGTGCCCAAGAAGTGGTGAGTGCCTGGGGCAGATGTGCTCAGTGGTTGAGTGATAGGAGGGTTGGACCTCATGGCTAGATCTCCTTCATCAGATCAGTGAATCCTAATGGTAGGGACCCTGCCTGGCTCTTCGGACGGAGGCTCATCTGAGAGTGAGGGGTATCTTCCCCCTGCCCCTGTCTGTCTTGGAGGGCACAGCTGGCTAAGGAGCAGGAGGTGCTGGGCTCTCACCACACACATGGGCCTGATTAGCTGCCACCACTCCACCTTCCCTCACCAGGTCTCCCCGGCATCTCCCCAAGGTGCTGACCTCTACCTGCAGAAACAGTGATAGGAAGAGTCCTGCTTTCCCGGGAAGTCCAGGAATGCTTCCTCTAAGAAGTGGGACTGGGTCAGGATAAGATTTAGATAGACAGATAAAGAAGGGTATTCCAGGCAGAAGAAACAGTATGAGCAAAGATAGAAGGTGTGACTGGACATCTGTGGCCTGCAGGATTTCTGGGAGGACCAGTATGGGAGAAGGTTGGAGGGGTCAGGCTGGGAGATGCCTGGACCCCAAAGGCCAGGAGATAGATGCCATTTGGTTCTCTCCCCTGCCAGCACTTCTAGGAGAGGTTGCATTGGTTCAGTTCTGTGATTTGAGTTCCACGAACCCTGTGTGTGAGACCTAGTCAAGTTGCTTTGAGCCTGGGTGCTGCAGGGAGTGGGCCCCACAAAGGGCCCACTGTGAACAGGACCAGGCTCAGGGTCCTGCCAGAGCCCAGCACTGAGGCACAATCAGAGGGGTGAGCTTGGATTTTCATCTCTCTCTTTTCTGGAGCATCAGAAGATGTGGGCACATCCTGTTCCTTCCCGGCATGCCCACCCACTGCCTGCTGCTGCTGAGATGGTTTACTGTGAGAATGCCTAGCCCCTGGCAGGGTCTTAGTAGCCCTGGGTCCTGCCTGGCTCTTTCCCTGGCTGTGCTGTCCCCTGCAGAGGATCTGCATGGTATCCTGGCACAGCTACAGCCATGGGCATCAGCCAGGGAGGCAGAGCCATGCTTATCCGGGTGTCTGTGCCTGCCAAGGCCGCTTCTGGGACTCCGGATATGGCATCTGGAATTGGCTGGACAAACAGGGAGGGTGGGCTCTCTGGTCTGCTCCTGAGTGCTGAGCTTCAGGGGGGCTTCCTGTTTGGTGGGCATCTACTATGTCCAGGCACTGGGGATACAGGGCTGAGCACGGCAGCTGTAACCCCTTTTCTTGTGAAGCTCACAGCTTTTGTTGAGGGGGAGGTGGGGACAGATAATAAACAAGTAAACAAACAAATAGATGTATCATTGCAAACTGTGATGAGTGGTATGAGGGAACAATAGAGAATGTGGAAGTGGGGAAAGCTCCAGGCCCACAGATTGAGGGCAATCTGGGAGGGCTTCTTTAGGAGGTGTCTCATCCCATAATCAGATGGATGAGGAGGAGGGAGCTGTGTGCAAGGAGGGGGAATAGCCTTCCATGCCTGGGGGAACCTTGGTGCATTGAGGAGCTGGAAGGAAACATGGGAGGTAGGAGGAAGGAAGCCAGAGGAGGTGGGTCAGGGCAGGTGGGCACAGCAAGGAGGGGGGTGGGTTTTGTTTTAAGAGAAAGAGGAAGTTTCTGGAGGGTTTTAAGCAGGGAAGGGACCTAATCTAATTTAGGGTTCACTGCCACTGCCCTGACTGCCGTGTGGGGAAGAGTGGAGAGGCACAAGGACAAAAAGTGGCGGTCCAGCAGGCACTGGGGGGCTTGACCTGGGACAGAGGTGCAGAGAGGAGTTTGGATTGGAGACATTTAGGACTCATGCTGGGTGGTGGTGGGGGAGGGTGTGGGGGAGGAGTCATAAGGGCTCCTGTTTCATCTGGCAAAGATGCCCAATAAACAGGAAGCCCCCCTGATGCATCTGGGCTGGGGGTGGAGCCTTTCACAGGAGGAGGAGCAGGCTTGGAGGAAGATGAGGGATGAGGAGTTTGCAGGACATCCTGGGGCAGATGGCAAAGATGCCAGGAACTCAGTGGTAGCAATCAGGTGACTGATGTATTATATTATTATTCCCATTTTACAGATGAGGGATTTGAAGCTCAAAAAAAAAAAAAAAAAAAAACCAAACCACACAGCTGGTAGTCCCCAGAGCCAGGATATGAACCCCAGAGCTGCACCTCTATGGGTGACCCATCCCCAGCGACCTTTGCCTAGTTTTGTGCTTGAGAAGAGCAGGGCTTCCCCTGGAAGGATGAGTCATGAGCAGTGGGATTTCAGGCGTGGGCAGGCAGGTCATCTCCTAGCTCTGTGGCTTCGGTCGTCACGTAGGACCTTGTCTAGATTCAGTTGCAGACTCTCCCCCTGGTATCACACTGTGACGCCCTTGGTCAGGAGGCCTCAGCTGCCCTGGGCAGGGTGGGGGCAGCTCATCCCCGTGGCCCCATTATGCCAGGGAGGATCTGGAAAAGTTCTCCAATTGTGCAGCCTGAGAAGATGTCCAAAATTAGTCTTGAGTTGGGGCTTTCCAAGGCCAGAGGAGCCCAGGACAAGGGTTTCCCGCCGCCTTTCTGGATATGGGAGGGGGGTTGGGGTCTGCCTGACCCCCACCTGAGGGGCCCCTCCACTGCTAGCTGGGTGGGATATGGAGAGATGGGAAGCCCTTTGGCAGCCAGAGGGTTAGGTGAAAAAAATTCTGGACCAAGATGGGGGTCCTGGGCTGCCATTCACCCCTAGGGACCTCAATGTCCCCATCTAGACAGTAAACCCACAGAGTAGGGTATGGCCAGGGGCCCTTTCTCTCAGGCATCCTAGGATCTTCACCTTCTAGGTGGCAAAACATACCAAGGGCTTGGGTCATGGGGTTGCGGTCAGGAGACAAAACTGATCAGGGGGCCTAGAGAACAGGGCTAGTGTGATGGAAGCAGGGCTGGTGTGTGGGAGGGAGGGCATCTTCTGATGGAAGCCGGTTGCATAGTGGAAAGATGTAGGGAGGATGTGAGCAGAGGGGCAAAATGCTGGCAATGTACCCTGAGCCCACAGGTTCCTGCCTGCTCCCCACCAGGAATGAGCCAGTTCATTTGATGGAAGATGACTCAGCAGCTTTTCTACAAGAAGAGGGGACCTGACAGCCCTCCTTAGGGCCAGCTATGACATTGGTCTCTGGCGGGGACTGGCTGCAGTAGCTGGTGACTGGTTGAAGGCTCAGTGTGTGACCAGGAACAGGACTCAGATTGGGGTCAGGGCTCAGATTGGTTCTCCAGGTAGAACCCTACAGGGGCAGGTTTGGCAGACCTCATCCACACTTCCTCTGAGCTCTCGGTGCTCATGGCCCCCATGGGGCCCGTTAGTTGAATGCCCAGCACTGACATCACCCACTCTGAGCCTTGACGAAAAGGCCTGGCCAGGAATCTGGTCATAATGTCTACAGTTCCCCCAGACTTTGCCACTACTAGACAGTATATGGTGTGACTATGTCCCCATTTTATAGATTAGGAAACTGGAACTCAAAGAGGTGAAGTGACTTTTTGAGGTCAACCGGGTAGTTAGGTGCTAGAGACAGGCTAAGACTCTATTCCTTTTCCTGCTTTCCCTCAGCATCCCTCCTGGGACAGAGAGGGGCCCTCAGCAGAGCTCTTTCTTTTCTTCTTTTTCTTTTTGATCTTTTTGCCTTTTCTAGGGCTGCTCCCATGGCATATGGAGGTTCCCAGGCTAGGTGTCGAATCGGAGCTGTAGCCCTATGCCAGAGTCACAGCAACGTGGGATCTGAGCCATGTCTGTGACCTACACCACAGCTCATGGCAACGCCAGATCCTTAACCCACTGTGCAAGGCCAGGGATCGAACCCACAACCTCATGGTTCCTAGTCAGGTTTGTTAACCACTGCGCCACAACAGGAACTCCTCAGCAGATCTCTTTCTGCCCAAACTCCTCCCCCCCCCCATGGAATCTTATTCCCTTTTCCTTCTAGATTGGGGGTATGTCATCTGGACCTGAGGATGGAATAGGAGCCCATCCTCCAAGGTCCAAGACAGGCAGGCTTGTCCTTACAGGGCCTGGGAAAGGTAGGCCCTGTCTGCTGGGCCCCATAAAGACCAGGGGTTTGGCTTGCCCTTTGGTAGAGGATAAAAGAGTGTGGCAATCCCAGGGGAGGCATTGGGCATCATGGTCCTGGATTTGAGGCTTTAGAGGGTCCTCAACAGCGCCTCTGACATCACTCCTACAGGCATTTTCCTCCCTTTGCTTCCAGGAAGTGGTGCAAAGGGCCACCCCACCTCCTGTAGGCCTGGACATCTCATGTTGCAGATGGGGCCACCAAAGGCCAGAGGGGGGAAGATGTTTGTACCAATACACAGATGTTAGTAGAGAAGAGGGACCAGAACCCCAGGGCCCGACATCCATTGTCAATATTCCTAAGCATTCCCTTATTCAGGCTTAAAGCCATTGTGGAAACTGAACACTCGTGAGCCCATGAAAGAATAAATTCTAATAGTGGGCATTGACTGAACATTGTACCAGCTGCTCTTTTGGGCCTTCCTGACCCTTCTGCTAGCCTCAGACATCTCTCAGTAATGAGATTCTGCCCATCTTTGAGTCATTTGGAAAATTTCATGGGGAGAAGTAGTCCAGAATTTGAGCGAGGCACCAGGAAGCTTTGGGGTAGGTGTGGTCAGCAGACAGCCATGTGGACCTAGGGGGCAGCAGCCCCTTTCATGGCTTATCTGCACTCTTGTATAAATCCCAGCAGGCTTGTTAGATGGACAAGGTCAGCTCATGTTCCAGCTGGGGAATCTGAAACTCAATGAATGAAGTAAAGTGATGGATCTAGAGTTTTCCAGTCAATTCTCATACAATTCTGATTCCAAGCCAGTGGATTTCCACGAGTCCTCTCTGTATGCCTAGACTGTGGCATGGAAAGGAGAGAGGGACACAGTTTCCTGTCCTCAGGAAGCTGCTGAGAGAATGGGATTTAAGGCAGAAGTGAAAGGGAGCAAGAGCTACATTGTTAGGTCTCAGTGTTGTGTGCACATGTCACAGCTGGGCAGGAGCCCAGGAGAGATCAGTGCAGCTGGAGCAGTAAGAGAAAGCTGGATGATGTTTGTATAGGAAGACAACTAAGGGTGTGTGTGTGTGTGTGTGTGTGTGTGTGTGTGTGTGTGTGTGTGGTAGGAGGTGACCAGGTGGTTGTCAGGAAAGCAGCAGCAAGAGCTGTCCAGGGTGCTGAACAAAAGCAGCACTGAGGGCTTGTCTGCAGCTCCTTCTGGAGGCCTGGGGTGTCCTTTCTCATGTCTGAGCCTCAGTTTGCTCACCTAGACAATTGGAGTACTGACACCTGCATCCCAGCCTTGTTGAGAGCATAAGGGAAGGCCATGAAGGCTTATGCTGAGCACGCAGCCTGCATGCAGTGGATACAGGTATTGGGAGGGGTGGCTTGTTGGGTGCATCTCTGCTCCCCTTCAGTCTTCCCCAGCTTTTAGCCTGGACACTTCATGCTGCAGATGGGACACCTGGAGACCAGAGAGGGAAAGACCCTTGTGATAAGAAACACATCGTGTCAGTAGAGAAGGGGAACCAGAACCTCAGGATCCTACCTCCCACTGCCAACATTTCTAGATGGTGCCTCTCCCAGGTTCACAGCCTATGGAAACTAAAAACCTCTGGGGACTCAAAGGATTGATGCTGTAATAGTAGGAGCCCAGGCACTGTGACACCTGTTCTCTTGGGCCTTCCCGATGCCTTCCTACTGGTCTCAGCCCACAGGTAGCCTTGTCCTAGCTCTGAACTGATTTTCCTCTTCCTTTAATCAGATCCTCCCCCTCCACCCCCGGCCTCATACAAAGGTTCTTCTCAAGCCCTGTTGGCAACATCAGGCCTCCTGGGTGCCCCCATCTCATCAGGGAGATGGATGCTTTTGGGCAGGGGTGGGGGAGGCAGAGGGGTGCTGGATGCACAGGAGGGGTCTCCTTTACCTTCTCCTGACTCTTATATTCTCCTCTTCTCCAGCTGCCCAGCTGCTCTAGTCCTGGGCATGGGACAACTTGAGGCCACTGGGAGGGGAGCCAAGAAGACTTCACCCTCAAAGACCTCTTCCAGGCCTTTATTGTGCCTAAAAGACCTTCCACCTTCAGCCCTGTGAGCCTTTTCAGCCTTTGGCATCTCCTTGCTCATTTTAAACATAAAATCCTAGGTGTGAATCCCAGCTTGGCCATTCCCATCCGTGACTTCAGGCAAGGGACACAATTCCCCAGAACCTGTCTCCTCATCAAGTGGGAATAATAATGACACCTACTGCCCAGCATTTTTGTGCAGTTTCTCCACCCTGCCTCTTTAGAACCCAGGAATTCTGGAACCTGGCATGTATGTGAGGTTGGTCCTGTGGGAGATAGGTGGGGGAAGCTGCAGGTACAGGCCATACTCAGCACCCGCCTTTTAAACACTGGGAGGGCCAGACTGAGCTGTCACCACACCCATTGTGTAAATTCTGGCCTTGCTGCCTCTGACCTGACTCTTAAAGCTTTCTTCCCACAACCCCTACCCCCTACACCACTCACCCAGGCTCAGGAGTTGTCACTTGGAGGTTGGCTGAAAACACAGGGCAACCTACAGACCTTGGCCACTGGTGACACCCATCTCATCTACCACGCTGCCTGCAGCCGGCCCAAGGCTCTGACCTCAATCAACACTCCACCAGCTGGTGCAGTCAAAGGGAGTTCAGGAGAGGGGCCAGCTTGGCCTCAATTCCACCTCAATCTCTCTGGGCACAAAGTACTCACACAGAGCCTAGCACAGAGTAACTGCCCCAAATACCTAAGGTATTGTTATTATTATTAGTGTTAGTAGTAGTAGTTGTTGTTGTAAGAGGAGGAGCAGTAATAGTACAGCAGACCCATTTCACAGAAAAGCAAGGTAAGGCCCAGAGCAGTTGAAAAGCCACCACCTCCGTGAAGCCTTCCAGGTTCTGTCCCTTCTCCTAGAAACGTCTCTTCCTTCTTTCGGACTTGTTTTGGTTTCTTTCCAATGTTCTAGGTTGGGCAGGCTTGGCACATATAGTGGAGTAGATTCTGAGGTGGGTGGGGTGAATTGGAGCAGCTCACATGGCTGTGGGTGCTATGAGGCTTGGGCCCAGGAGGCTCATCTGCCCAGGGACCCTCCACTTGGGTGAGCCCATCTCCCAGCCCTGGCTCCCCTCCCCTTTCTCCCACCTGCTGGTCTGCTGAATTATTGAGAGTGCAGATGTGTGTGTTGAGAGCAGGGCCTCTGCCATCCTGGCGACCTTGGCCTCTGCTGTGTCCTCACTCCTGCTCCCTGGGGCACCTGCCATCTGTCCTCCTGTGATGTCCTCCTTCCTCTTAGCCCCTTCCCCACGGGGTCAAGTGGGCAGAATTCTGACCTTGCATCGTGACCAGCTGGTTAGCAGTTAAACTCAGTTCTGTAAGAGCGAACTCAGCAAAAGTGGGTGGGAGGCCCTGGACTCCAAGAAATTCCACCACCAGGGACAGAAAGGGGACTGTCATCCGTGTACACTTACTGCATGTGCTCCAGGCACTGGGCAGTGCTTTCCTGGCCTGACCCTCAGGTCCACCTCAGTTTACCTAGGAGGAGAGAAGGGCCCGGGGAAGTAAGGAGCCTGCTGGCGAATGCTCAGTGTGGACAGGCTGGCCCTGGCCTTCTGCCCACCCCATGTGGCCGTGGAACTTCTGGAACTCAGTTTCCCTTCTTGAGTGAGCCAGAACAATGCCTGCAACAGAGCAGACACTCAACAATAGATTCTTGATGAATTAACAAGCTAAGTAACTATACCCTGGCCTGTCCCCTCACCTGAGGGCTGTGCAGATCAAAGGAATGGATGGATTTAAACGGCTTTACAGATTTGACCAGTGTTTTTTGGACATGAGTCCCTATGATGCTCAGCGGGATGTTGCTGCCCCCTACCCATTGAGAGTCATTTGACCCTTGGCCCCCACTCCCATAGGTCAGCCCTGCCCCTCTTGACCCCTGAGACCCTTCCTGGCCTGAGGACCTCCAGCGCCTCAGGACCTCAATACTGAGTCCCACCTCTCGACTCCTCTAACCGGCCCCAGCCCTGCCTTGTGCCCTGGCCAGCCTGCAGATGGTCTGGCCACCACCCTGCTGTTGCAGACTCACATCCTGGAATTTCTGGCTTCCTGGCCTGTCTTTTCTGGTGCTGAAGTGTGTTCCCATAAGGGATGCCCTTCCGTGGATGCAGTCCACGCCGGATTCTCGTTTCCTCCAGTCCTTGCCTCCAAGCCTGTACATCTGGGAAGAGTCCCGAGTGCCAGTCCCATGTGTGGGAGGGCTTAGGGACAAGAGGAAGGAGAAAATGCCGTCCTAGGCAGAGGGAACCGCGAAGACCGAAGGGTTCACATGTATACAACCGCTGGAAACCGGCAGAGCCCAGAAAGAGGGGCTCTGGCTGTAGGAGATACCCAAGGGTGGGGGTCAGGGAGGATTCTCGGGCAGAGGTGGGGGAGCCCTACGGGGCACTGGTCAGCCCTGCTCTTCTTGACCCCTGAGACCCTTCCTGACCCTTTCCTAGTCCATTGAGGACTAGGAGGAGGGAATGAAGAGGAGATCCTCACCAGTGGGCAGAAGAGCATGAGCAAAATTGTCCTGGGTGCCCACTTTGTGCTGGGCTCTGGGCCAGCTTTATACAACCCCCCCCCCCCCACACACACACACACTTGGCACAGCCTCCAGTGAGTATTATTAACTCCAACTAACAGACAGGGAAACAGGTTCAAAGGGGCTCAGGGACTCCTCCAGGGTCACCCACTGTCACTGAGGGATTGTTAGGCTTTGCCTTCATGTCTAGCATCTTTTCAGGCTCCTTAGTGGAGGCAGAGTCTGGGAGGAGAGGGAGGGATGCTGGCATCCGCCACAAGCATCACACAGCTGCTGACTGTGACTTTCCAGGGAGGGGGTGTGGGATGGGGGGTGGCTTTCCTAGTTGGTCCTGTTCTTCCCTCCCCACCGTGGGAGAGCCCTCACGACAAGGGGTTCCCACCATACCCCCTCCCTGGAGGGGCTGGCAGTTTGCCTTTTCAGAGGATAATTCCCCATTATACAGAGATATTTAGCCTAATAGAAGCCGACAGATCATTCAGGGCAGTAATGTACTCCAGCTTCAAGCGTTTAGTTTCCTCGGCCTGAACTCCCAGATTAAAGGCTCCTTGCCTGCGCCTGCCCCACAACAATGCCTGTGACCTTGACTGCAGTGATGGGGTAGGTTTCTCCCACCCTCCTTCCCTCCGCCTCCTTTGCTGGCTTCCTTGTCCCTCCCTTTCTCTCTCTTTCTTAAAAAAAAAAAAAAAAAAACCCAAAACCATGATGGTATTTTTCTTCTTAAATATTCAGTCGAGGGGCTATTGCTTAAACTGTGCAGGCTGCTAGCAGGAACAGCTGGCTAGCCCAGAATATTCCCATAGCCACCTGGGGCCAGTGGGGATGCTGTACCTGGGCCCTCCAGCCTGGGATGGGCAGACAGAGACAGAGAGATGGCCTTGCCTAGGGACAAAACTGGCCCCCTATTTTCTCTGCCCACCTCCTTGGCTGAGGGCTGGCCCACAGGGGTCTGGGCTGACACCCTTGCTGACTGGGGGCTCCTAGAACAAGAGGTTTCTTCTGTTCCTTGGACCTGGGCACCCTGGGAAGGACTTAAGGGAGACTAGCAGCTAAACTGGGGAAGAAGACGGCTGCAGAGGTGGCACTTGAGAGCCTTTCATTGATCAAGAGGGCAGCTTCTGCAGTTACCTCCTTCTGGCCCCTGCAGGGCAACTTGTCAATTCGTCTGTCCCTGCTGCTCTCTGTCTTGTCTTGTCTGGCCTTCTCCGTGCCTCTCTGCCATCATCGCCCCCCACCCTCCTTCATCTGCTCACCAGGCTGCCTATTTGAGCTTTCTTGCACTCCTGTGGAGGCAGCAGGGAGCCTGGGAAGCCGAGGGTACTTAGAATCAGCCAGACCTGTGTTCAAATTCTGGCTCTAGACCTTACAAGCTGTTTCTGTTCAATTTAATATTTTGAATGTGGGCAAGCTCTTCATCTCTCCGAGCTTCGTTCCATCACCTGTAAAGTGAGATGCTGCTACTCGGCTCACAAGAGTATCCTGGGGTTCCATGTGGGGTGTGGCATGGAGTGGTGCTAAGAGGTGGCAACTTTCCTGCCCTGGCAGTCCCAGTGTCCCCACCTCCTCCCTCTCTCTGACCCTCTGGCTAGGAAAAGGGAAGGTGTTGAGGAAGGAAGCCTGGAAAAGTGGGCTCTGGTTCCCCCTGGTCGCAAGCTGCCTGTTGTAGCTGTGCGGTGAAGAATAAGGCTGAGTGGGAGGGACCCTTCTCCTGGAGTGCATTGCCTGGGCAAAGCCTAGTGTCTGGTCCTAGGTCTGGTTTGAAGGAACCAAACTAAGCGGCTGTGGCAGGACTACCAGGGGAATGAGAGGAAGGAGGGGGGAGCGTGTGTAAGCTGGGAGGAGAAGAGCTTCTGGGCTGGGACTTCCCCTCCCAGGTTTTGGGCAAGGTGTGCAGAGAGCCTCTAACCTTTGGGGATGGGGAATCTTGGCAGCTGGACAAGCCCAGGGTATAAGGGAAATTCCTGATTACTCCTTCTGTGGCAAGGGTAGTGGGATGACCACTGGAGTACAGGAGGCGACAGCCCCTGGGTCTGGAGCTGACATGCTGTGGGAACTTGGATGGGTCCCATTCCCTCTCTGGGCCTCAGTTTCTGCATCTGCTAGATGGGGTTAATTATCCTGCCCTATGTGCTTTATAGGGTGGGCAGAAGATCTAGGTAGAGAATAGATGGGAATGTTTGGTGATCTATAATGTAGCAGTAATTATTATTATTATTATTATGGGCCTTATCTTGCCTTCCCTTTACTCTTTTTAATACCCTCTTTGAGCTATACAATTGAGGCCTGATTCTTATGTGAATAGAATTAAAAGAATCTCATTTCTGAAAGCAACCTCCCCATTCAGTGCAAATTCCTCTCCAACATGTATGTTCTCCAGATCTATGCTTGCATGCCCCCAGAGACAGGGAGCTCACTACTCCTCATGCTGAGCAGAGATCTGTCTTCCTGAAATCTTTTGTCGCCGGGCCTAGGTCTGCTCTCTGGGTCCATAAATGCCAAGTGTTTTTGTTAGGGACCTGAAGTCCTGACCCTGAGGCTTCTTTGGGGAACACGGGTTCCAGGACCATCTCTTCCTATCAAGCCCCTGCGAACTGACCCCACTTTATTAAAACTCTTCTAGACAGAGACAGTGATGACTGAGCACAGTTTTCTGGGGGTGGCTGCACCATCTACAGAGCTGGAGCAGCTGGTTCACCTAGTCCTCGCATCTCCTGGCCACCAGGCTCCACAGAGCCCATGACTCCCTGGCCACACTGTGTAGCTGGCTCTTGGACCTCCTCCCAGAGCTCAGCCAGGGCCTAGTAATTCTCTCTTGTCCCCTTTGGCCCTTTTCTAGGACAAGCAGACGGCTTTGAACAAAGGATCCTGCCTCCTTAGTTGACTCCTCCCAGGCTAGACCTACTTTCAAAGCTCCATCCTAATCTCTGCCAAAAAAGTTGTTCCAGGCAGGGCCAAGGACCAGCCCTGCTGATTGATGCCAGTGAGGTTCCACCCCAGGGGTTAGTCCCATCCACTCTCCCCCATTCTCTGACATAACTAGTTAGCTAACCACTGGGAAGCCCAGCCTATAGTTTTCTGTCTCAAGGGCCTCACTTGTGGCTGGCTGGAGAGGCCCTTTCCTTTTGAGCAGCTGGGAGAGGACCTGTAGTTATCCTGCAAGACTCTGGAAGTGAACTCCTCAAACTTGCCATTGTCTTTTCTGGCATTCTGGGCAGCCCTTCCAGAATCTCTATTGGAATAGATGCAAGCTTACCAGCCTAAGCTTAAATTGGTTTTTTAGCCTCCTTCTTAAAACAAAAGGGGCAAGATTGTAATATTTTTAAATGCTGATATTTGCCGTGTGTCTTTCCACCAAGTCTTCATCACAGCTATGTGTGGGAGCGTTGTGGTTACTACTTGGAAGATGGGGGCGCTGAGCCTTGGGAAGTGAAGTAGCTTGTCCAGGGTCCCACAGCCAGCAAGGGCAGAGCTGGGACTCAAACCCGGGATGGTCTTACTCTCAAACGCCTGCTCTTCCCAGATGCTGTGCCTTGCCTCCCCAGTCCTCTGACCTCTCAGGTTCAGGCTGCAGGTCCTTTAACAAGCATGTACTGGGGGCCCGCTCTGGGCCAGCCCCTCTGCATCCTCCCCACTCCTGCTCTGTCCTGTCTTTTTGGACAATCTTGTTTCCCGTTACCCTGAGGGTGGGACCCAATCTCTGCCCCTCCCTGGGTGCCATGGGAACAGAGCAGGGGCTTGGGAAGAATGATGTACCCTGGGGAGGGAGGGTGTGATACTCAATGTGGGGTTGAGGCGGGCATTGGGCAGGTGAGAGGGGCAGTCTTCATGGTGGCTCATCTGCTGTGTTAATTTTCAGTGGTTATTTTAAAAAATTTTATGGGGTGGGGGGGATCTGGTTGGAAAAAGAGTGCCTGTCTTTGGTAGAAGATCCAGGAGTCATCCTTGAATTTTTTTTTTTTTTTTTTGTCTTTTTGCCATTTCTTGGGCCGCTCCTGCGGCACATGGAGGTTCCCAGGCTAGGGGTCGAATCAGAGCTGTAGCCGCTGGGCTACGCCACAGCCACAGCAATGTGGGATCTTAGCCGCATCTGCAACCTACACCACAGCTCACGGCAACGCTGGGTCCTTAACCCACTGAGAAAGGCCAGGGATCAAACCCACAACCTCATGGTTCCTAGTCGGATTCGCTAACCACTGAGCCATGACGGGAACTCCTTCTTTAAACATTTTTTTTTACCCACATCCTCTCACGGCTGAGGAGTTGTTTCGGCTACTGCATGTGTCCTAGCTCTGCCTAGTCCCTCCCTCACCCTGGCCCGAGCTGCATCTCCCTGTCTCAGACAACTGAGGCAGCCAGCCCTGGTTCCCTGCCCCTGTGCCTACTCCCTCTGAGTCCAATCTCCACTCAGCAGCCCAAGGGAACATTTCACAATGAAGAAAACATCTCAGCACTTCCCAAGTGACTCTTCTTTGCACTAGAGATGAAGTCCAAAGCTCTTGCCTTGGCCTTCAGGGCCCAGCCTCCCTCTGTGGCCTCCTTTCCCACGGTTGCCCATCACCTCTGCCCATCTTATTCTAGGTACTGGCCTGGTTGCTTCTCCTTGAAAGCCCCAAGCTCCTTCCCCTCCCCAACCCTTCTCCTTGTCCTGCTCTTACTACTCCAGGTGTGACTGAGTTCTTAACGTCCAGGTATAAACTCAAATGTGATCTTTGCAGAGAGGCATTCTCTGATCCTCCGGCTGGAGTGACCTCTCGGCCCCCTCCCAGGGACGCGTCCACATTACCAGGCTTGACTACCTTCGTTGCACCTGTCACTCTTTGCAATTATTTTGTTTTTTTTTTATTAGCTTATTTATTTGCTTATCATCTCTATCCCCATCCCCATGAAAGCACCAAACTTGTCTATCTTGTACCCCACTGAATCCTTAGCACCGGTAATCCACTTAGTATGTAGTAAGTGCTTGATAAGTATTTGGTGACAGAGAAAAATGTGAAGGAGAAAGAGCAGATTATACAATTGTGGGTAATGGCAGCAGTTAGTAATGTAACGTGTGTGTGTGCGCTGGAAATCACCTGCCCCCCCCCCCTCTTTTTTTGCTTTTTAGGGCCACACCCATGGCATATGGAGGTTCCCAGGCTAGGGGTCGTATCAGAGCCTACACCACAGCCACAGCAACGTGGGACCCGAGCTGCATCTGCAACCTACACCACAGTTCACAGCAACACCGGATCCTTAACCGACTGAGCAATGCCAGGGAACAAACCTGCGCCCTCTCGGATCTCAGTCCGGTTCATTAACCCCTGAGCCACAATGGAACCTCCTCACCAGCCCTTTTAATAATAGGCTTAAGGAGTTCCCATCGTGGCTCAGAGGTTAACAAACTTGACCAGGATCCATGAGGGCACAGGTTCGATCCCTGGCCTCGCTCAGTGGGTTAAGGATCTGGCATTACTGTGAGCTATGGTGTAGGTCACAGACACAGCTTGGGTCCCACGTTGCTGTGGCTGTGGTATAGGCTGGTGGCTACAGGTCCAATTTGACCCCTAGCCTGGGAACCTCCATATGCCACTGGTGTGGCCCTAAAAAGCAAAAGAGAAAAAATAAATAGGCTTGAGATGCCTGGGTCAGAAACACTGCACACATGAAGGACACACACATGCACATGTGGGTCGTATGCACACACACATCTTCCTGTTCAGTAGCAGTGTGACCTCTGGAAAGTTCTTTTGGTTTGGGGGCCTCCATTGCTCCACTTGTGGAATGGGACTGCCTGGGGCTGGAGGCAGAGGCCTGGATGTCATGGCCTCCTGAGGTCAGCCCTGGCCAGCGACAGTAGCTCTGCAGGCTCGGAGGCCTGCTTGCTGGCCTGCTGTGCTGTGCCGAGGGCGCCAGGAGGTGTTTATTGAAGTCCATCTCCCCGCAGGTCTGCTCCCCGCTACCCTCTGAGGTGAGGATCTTGCCCAGGCAGGAGGGAGTGGTCCTGGGTCAGGAAATTGGCAGGAAAGCCTGGAGACATGAGCTTTGCTGCCAGGAGGTGGATTGAGTTCACAGCTGAGGTCTCTTGGATACATCAGTAGCTTCAATTTGATAAGCTTTTGTTTTGGGGTATGTGCTTGTTTTTAAAGAAATTTTTGATACAATATTTTATTCCTGGGCCTTTTTTCCTTCCATTGCTCCAAAAAGAATATCTACGAAATAAGAAAGGGAAGATACACTCACACACACATCTGTATTTCTATCGCTCCAGTTCAACAACTCTTCACCCCGTGCCCCCTTGGTCTTTGCTTCTGAAGACAATGCTGGAATCTTACAGAATGTGTGGGAAGTAGAAGTGCCCCTTAAACCCTATGCCTCAGCTTTCTTATCCAAAAAATAAGGGTATACATTTCACCTTCATACATTTTTTTGTGCAGATCACATGAGCCAACATTTGTAAAGCACGTAGAATGTTTTTATTAAATAAAATGAATTAATTATTAGAAAGGAAAGGGCACCCAGAATGCCCCCATCATGGTACAAAGAGGCCCTGTGAGAGTCTATCCTTAGAGTCTATCCTCCTGTGGAAGTTAGACATGGAGTGTTCAAGCTCTGATTTGCCTTCACTCCCCATGTAACCAAGTATGTGTGTGGCTTCTTTAAGCCTCAGCCCCTCCTTCTGTAGCATGGTTATGAAATCTAGATGCCATGATGCTGCAGTACATGCTGGGGGTAACAGATAGGAGTGGGCTCGGTGAGCACCGGGCCCTTTACACCACTGCAAACCAACCCTACCCTCATCCATTTTCTCAGTTTTCTTCCGCAGTATTGTTAGGTAAACATTGCTCTGTGCTGCTACCAGTCTCTGTGTTTATCATTTTAAATGGCTGTGTAATATTCCATGGAGCAGAGGTGTCATGATATACTTTGTCATCTCTATTGTGGGATGTTTAGGCAGCTTCCAGCACTCTGCTGTCATTAATAACCCTGCAGCAGACAGCTCTGTGCCTGGAGCACTTCCCCTCTGATGGATGATTTCCTGAGCCAACCTCAGGAACCTTCATTGAGGCTGCTTTGCTGGGGTTGCTGAGGGATGGGCCAGCAGCAGTGGCTGGGAGAGTTAGGTCCCTTCAAAAGTGGCCTGATACCCTGTCCCAGGGTGGCCACTTAGGTAGTGGGGGCAGCAAGACACTCAGTGTGACAGTACCGAGCAGAAGGGGAAAAGCAAGACATCTAGTGCCATGGTGCTGAGTATGATGGGAGAATGTGTGGCTACCGTGGGAAGGGCAGTGGGTGCTATGGAGAGCTGGGACTGGGAGTCTGAAGAATGAGGTTCTGGATTTTCCTTTGCCACTCTCTACGCGACCTTAGGCCAATCTTTTCTCCTCCCTGGATCTCAGAGTTCCCTGGATACTCTGGCCAGGGGCAGGGCAAAGTTTGGTCTAGAGCAGTACTATCCAGTTTGGTAGCCACTAGCCTGGTGGCTACTAAGACTTACACATAAATGAATAAAAGACAAGAAAAATCAGATTCTTTAGTGTCACTACCCACATTTTAATATCCACGTGTGTCTAGTGGCTGCCCTATCAGGCAGCACAGGTATAGAGCAAATCCGTCATTGCAGAATGCGCTATTGGACTGCACCGGTCTAAAGACATTTCTAGAGGAGTTCCCGTCGTGGCGCAGTGGTTAACGAATCTGACTAGGAACCATGAGGTTGTGGGTTCGGTCCCTGGCCTTGCTCAGTGGGTTAAGGATCCGGCGTTGCCATGAGCTGTGGTGTGGGTCGCAGACGTGGCTCGGATCCTGCATTGTTGTGGCTCTGGTGTAGGCCAGTGGCTACAGCTCCGATTGGACCCCTAGCCTGGGAACCTCCATGTGCCACAGGAGTGGCCCTAGAAAAGGCAAAAAGACAAAAAAAATTAAAAAAAAAATAAATAAAGACATTTCTAGAGATCCAGTCAGCCCATTGGTCTGTGATTCGGGATCTGTGTCATCATGCCTTTTTCTGGAGCTGAGAAGAAAGCCTGCAGCCCCTACCTCAGAGGACTCACTAAGGGCCTAAAGAGGCTTAGTGACTTTCCAAAGACCAAGACCTCGGGCAGTGTCCTGACTCTGCAATATCCCCACCCTATTTCTCTGCATAAAGGTCCCAGCTTGGCCTCAGAGAGAAGCTGGGAAAGAGTGTGGGTCCCTCAAGGGGTGGCCCCTCCAGCCAGGGATGGTGCCCAAAGGAGGCTGGTGTGAAGGCAGAGTCGATGGTTTCCTGGTTCCTCAGACAGGAAGGCATGTGCAGGGCCTGTGCTGCTCTCCACCTGTGCCTGGAATACCACCATTCATTCTCTTGGGTTAAGCATAGTCCTCTCTAGGATTATTTTAAAAGTCTAGACCAGAGATCAAGGAAGGTGGCTGTCTCAGCTTTGTCCTATTCTGACTGCCTCGGGCCCTAGGCCTAGTTCTGGGCAGTGTCTGGAAGAGGAACTGTGGGAAATGGGTCCACAGTACTGAGGGTAAAGCTTCCCCACCCTCTCCCCGCTGCCAGGCATATACCATACACTCTGGCAACAGCAGGTGGATTCCAGCCATGCCTGCCCTCCCACACACCCCCACCCCAGCCCTGCCTTCTCTTCAGAGGGAAGGCCTCCTACAGATGCTCTTCCATGGCCTGGAGGTACTCCAGGGGGAGAGGGCAGGAAATGGGGAAAATAAGATACGAGATGTGAGGAAGTGAAGGCAGCATGGATGACTTTGCCCAGATGCCTCTCGGTCCCCCGTATGAACTGTACTGCTCACTCTTGTTTCTCTTGTTTTCTAGGAACCCCACAGCCATGTCCTGGCTGCCTTGAGTCTGCCTCCCACCAGCATTGCCAGGCTCTGGCCCTGTCCAGCCACTGCACCTGCTCCAAAGCCTATTCCTCATCCCAGCCTGTGCCGAGGGGACTCCTCAAGCTTCAGGACTCAGTGGGGCACAGTGGCAGTCACGGTAGGTAGCATCCCCATCCTGCCTACTCCCTGGTTCCTGGGGATGCCTGAGCCTTCTTGGTCTCTGGAGCAGGAACATTTCTGAACACTTGATCTGTCAGGATTCCTTTGGTTGCAAGCAGCAAAAATCCTGTTCAATAGAAAGAAGTTAATAGCTCATGTAACTGTAGTGTCTTCAGGCAGGGTTTGATCCAGTGATTTTTAACAATGTGCTAGGATCTGTCCTCTGTCTATATTCCTCTGCTTCTCTTTTTTTGGTGATGGCACCACTCCTAGTGGCATTTCACATGACATGATCATAAGATATCTGGGCAGACAACTGTCCTAGCAGTTCCTGGGGCAACAGCTACCAGGTTGAGTTCTGGGGTCTGGGCTAGAGACAAAATCTGCTTTCCTGATAGAACAAGTCTAGGAGTTGATCTCTTGGGGCCAATTGGCAGGACTAAGATTATCCTAACCTTTTGATTGGGCTTAGAAATGCAGATGGGCTGGGGGTCAGGGTCTGTTCTTCCCCAATCATGTGACCAGAAATGAAGGGGAGGGTGTTTCCCAAAGGAAGCTGAGGGTCCTGCTAGCAGGAAGGAGATGCTTCCCACTTGGGGAGGCAAATGACAATGATTACGGCGTCTGCCCCCTTCTCTTTTTCAAGGCCCAGTTTAGGTCTCTCCTTCTCCAGGAAACCTCTGCTGACTGTTCCAGCCAATGGTTATTTCCCTAGTTCATCTTCCAGTTCCACCATTTTTGTAGATGGAAAGACCAAGGTTCAGTGTGCATTTCCTTATGAGTGCTCTATTGTTACTGCATCAGTGCCAAAGCATGTTGCTCTCTTTGCCCTGGCTGCTAGGAAGCTCATAGTTGGTCTGTGGCCCATTTCTGATGAGTGCTCAGGATGCTGTAGCATGCAGTTGTTCAATAGCTTTGCCTTTGGCTTCATCTCTTCTCTCTCATATTTTTCCCTTGTTCTGATTCCTTCTCTTATTTTTCAGTGTGTGCTGTTCTTAGCTGCTTCAAACTCTTTTAGAAGGAGGTGGGGTATAAATAACCAGGAGCAGCCATAAATGAAGCATTCAGTGCTGACTGCAACCAAATGCGAGGCCTTTTCCTTTCTAGGGGCAGCTGGGCCGGGGGTCTTCCCAGGCCCAAGACCAAGCCTGTCCTCAGGTAACATCAAAGCCAGACTATGGCAGCCCTGGTACAATGCCCACCTTGCCCTCCTTGAGTTGAGAATGGCATTGTACTGTCTTCTCTCTTCCCTCTCCCCTCCCCATCTTATCAGAAGCTAATGAAAGAGGCTGGGAAACCCAATCCTCTGGTAATTAAATTTACTTAACGGGTATTCAAGTGGAGTAATGAGAAGTTTAATGCAGTGATTAGATTTTTCTTTAATTAATTAAAATGAGAACCATGTTTCTTTCCAGCAAACCAACTTGACCCTCTGCTTGAGCGTAGCAGGCAGAAGTAGTGGGCGTTTTGGCTGGGTGGCTGGGGGTGTGGCGGGTTGGGTACAGCCTCCTACCCAGCTCTGATGGCCACTCAGGCCATTCTCTGATTTGGCTCCCATGTCTGAGCCCTGTGATTGCCAGAACTGGGCTAGACCTGAGCCACACTTGGGCTCAAGGATCTAGCAGTCCCCACACCTAGCTGAAAACGGATCCAGGATGGAGGTTTCAGAGGAGGATCAGCAAGATGGCTTAATGCAAGGAGCACAAAGGAGGGATTTCAGGACCTGTGACAGGAAGAGGCGTTTGGATGGCATGTCTCACTGCCACGCGCCAGCTAACACCTTTGCCTGCATGTTCAGCCAGGCCTGGCTGTACCACAGTTGGCCCTGGATCATTTGGACTAATGGACTCAGGACATGGGGGTAGATAATCAAAAAATCTGAGCTAACCCACAAACCATTTCTCTTTGGCCTGAGAAAGCGTTCATGCCGGAAGACTGTCCTTGCTGAGTTTCTGAAGGCCAGTTAGGGATGCAGGGAAGCACTTCCTGCCCTCAGCCACTTCTGTGGGAGTCAGGTGGCTGCTGGGGCACAGTGAGTATGGGAATCCCAGCATAGCTGCCTGGAGTGGGGCATTGGATAGGCCTTGCTTGGGTAGACGGTGGGCATAGTGGAGACTCAGAAAATAGGCCCAGCACCCCAGGGCCAGGATATGTTGTTTTCAAAGCAGTGATTAAGGCCGGGAGGAGTACTGAACGCTTCATGGTAGGAGACAGAAAACTTTTTTCATTGAACTCTGACCCCAGCCCCACGCTGAGCCCAGCTTGTCGTGGATACTAAATGGAGAAAACAGGTGCTGGGGTGGGAGGGGTAGATGGTCTTGTTTGTTCATCCCCACTGCCAGCTCTGCTGCCTGTGGGCAGGACTGCTGTGCCAGGCCCCACACTCTGCAATGGCCAAGATGAATCAGATGTGGTTCCTGCCCACAGGGCTGGAGGGGGAGGTGACAAGCAAACGTCAATGACAGCCGAGTGATCAGAGTTGAGGTGGGCCTCCCCGTAATCCTCTGGCAGCAGGTGGGAGTGGGAAGTGCTGGATATGGGCCAGCGGGGAGGCTAGGATCTGTGAGAGATGAAGAGGATGGCACCATGGGGGTCTTGGGGGTTCCTAGGGGGAGTGATTCTCCCCTTAAGAGCCAGCTGTGAGCCCCCACTCCCCAGCCACCTCAGCTCCTGGTGAAGCGAAGGACTCACCTATGGGGAGGGTGGGTGGTGTGCTGGACACTGGGCTGCTGTTGCCTGACAAGGGAAGCATTTGTACCATTTCATGCAGGCACTTGCCTAATGACACTCAGACTGAAGTAGCCGGTGGGACAGGATCCCAGGTCTTACCTGCCTCCAGGCCTGCACACCGCTGTACCCACTGATCAGGGAAGTGAACTTGCCTTGGGAGGCAGAGGCTCCTCTTGTTGCAACTTCTCCACCTGCAACTGAGTGACTATAGCCTGGGCACTGGTGGGGGTTGGGGCCTCGGAGTAGGGGGTACGAGGAGGGCCTTGGGCAGATGGGGGACTAGCACCAGGAAGGAGGGTCTTCTGCTTCCTTGGTCCTCATTCCTCCCCTCTCTATTTTTTTTTTTTGTTGTTGTTGTTTTATTCTATTTTATTTCATTCCATTCTGTTTTATGCCATTTTACCCACTGTCATGTTCCCAAAAAGACCAAAGTTGGCTGTCAAGGTTATATAATGTAGGACAAGATGGAAAAATGTGAACTTAATGATAGACATAAAAGGGAAACAAGGGTGAAGACCCAGAAAGGGTCCAGGAATGAGATGGATTTTATAATGAAAATTCTACCACTCTTTATCTACGCTTGCTTTGCCAAGCTCTAAACAGGGCTCTGAGCTTCCAGGAGGGCATTGCAAAAAGGGAAACCCAGTTCCAGGGGTCATCCAACAAACCTGTTGATCAAGATAAGCAAAACTTTGGCTGATGCTGAAACCTGAGGGGATTTCCTGTGAGCCCTTTATGGAGAAGACCCAGTGTGGTGAAGAACAGCCCCTGAGAAAAATCCTTACCGAGAGCCTCACATTGCATTTAATAGCGCTGTCTACAGTGGTAATGCTCAGCCTTGCCTTTCTTCAAAGCATGGTTCCGAGGGGTATGTTATAGCCCAGATGCCAGCTCTGCCACTCCTGCTCAATGACTTGGGCTGGTTTAACACAGGCATTCTAGTCCCAGAACTGAAACTATTGGTGTTTGGTGATCTGTCACACATTTTTCTTAAGAAGACATGCTCTCATTTGAACTTTGTTCCTCCCCTCTCTAGATCCCACCTCTCTGGATTTCCACCCCCAGCCCTTGCGCCCCCCCTCCCCATTTCCCTTCTTCCATGGCTCAGACTTTTCTGAATAACTAGACTGGAGAAAATATTCTGCCAGCCACATGGGGGAAATTGAGGCCCTGAGAGGGGCAGGAATCTGCTCAAGACCATGGGTCTCTGCTTCTCATGGCTCTTTAAGGTGAAGTGTCCAAAATCACATTCTCTGGAGTCTACACTTTAAACACAAGGAATTCATGTTTCGAATTCCCTGTCCTTGGGCTGGGAGACCTGGTAGGGGCATATGCACACACGAGTTTACCTCATATGGGCAGATGAACCAGGGAGCCACCTCTGTCTCCTCTGGTACTGCGTCCCCACACGGCTGTCCATCACACCACCCCCTGGGGTCCAGCTGCTGCAAACCTCTGTCTCGTTTAATCCTCTCCACAGTAGGAAGTTGCAAGATTTGCTGCAGGTGAGGGAACCGAGATGCGGCATAAGGCCAGTCACGCAGCTCCCTGCAAAGGTGGGTTTCCCTGACAAGTTCCAATGCTGGGCAGTCCATCCTCTCCAGATTGCCCCCTCCAAGGGCCCCCAGCACCCCTCACTCCCACATCCACTGCTGCTTCCCTCTTGTCTTGTGCTCCAGCCAAAACCCATGACTCTTTCCCAGCACTCCCCACACTTGCCCACCCCCAGGCCCTTGCTCAAGCTGTTCCAGCCC
Source organism: Phacochoerus africanus (assembly GCF_016906955.1). Lineage (NCBI taxonomy): Eukaryota > Metazoa > Chordata > Mammalia > Artiodactyla > Suidae > Phacochoerus > Phacochoerus africanus. The sequence continues at coordinate 59,003,183 of NC_062552.1, read as the reverse complement.
CCTGGAGTTCCCTTCCCAACTCCATCTGTCCAGATCCCCTTCATCTTTTTAGGCTGGGCCCAGATGCCACTTCCTTCATGGAGACTCTCTGTCTGCCTCATCGTGATCAGAAGCCAGCTCCCCCCTTCCTCCGAGCACCGTCCCACAGCTCTTTGCCTGGCTCCCTCTTAGGCTCCTGGCCTCTATGTGTCTGACTTTGTACTGTATGGAGGCAGTTACCCCCAGGATCTGGCACAAGTAGGTGTTCAGGAAGCAGCTTGAGTTCTTGTCTTGGGAGGGGCTGAACCTCCACAAACCATTCCTTTGCTCAGCAGTCCTGGCTCAGCTGGCCCCTCACCATGCTGATCCCAGGCTCTGCTCTTACCCCTTCCTACCCAAGCCCCCTGGGGAGACCTGCTGCTTACTTTAGCCCTGGCTGGGAGGGATTGGGGGCTGGCTTCTGGCCCCAGCAGACCTCCCTCTGCACGCTCGACCTTGTCCGGGTTCCAGGGGCAGGAACAAGGGAGTCACAGGCCAAGTCTTGGAGCCTGGCAGGTACAGGTACTGTGTCCTGAGCACTGGTGGAGGGCTGTGTGGGTGCCCTGCCTGGCTCTACTCACTGACTGCTGATGGTTGGCTGTGTGACCTTGAGCAAGTCAGGTAACCTCTCTGCCACAGTTTCCTCATCTGTTAAATGAGGTGATGCTAAACCTTCCTAGGGTTGCTGCAAGGATTGAAGGAGTCAATACAATGTAAAGCACAGCCCCAATACAGACACATGTGCTCCCTGGATGCTGGTTGTCACCATTGCCGGGAGGCAGTGTGAAGGCAGAGTGTGGGGAGTGTTCAGGGCCAGTTTCCAGAAGGTGGTGATACATGAGCAACAACTTGCAAGATGAGGCACAGAAGGCAGGAAAGGACATTGTGGGAAGAGGGAATCACATGGACAAAGGCCCAGAGGCAGTCTGGGGGACCATGTCTATCTAGATTTCAGGAAAGAATGGGAGGAAGGAGGACCCCAAGCTGAGGGCACGCAAGGGCCATGTCCTGAGGGACCTTAGGTGTCACCCTGAGAAGTTTGGACTTGGACCTACAGCCAGGGTGAGGTCATGAGTGGTTTTTTTTTTTCTTTTTTTTCTTTTTCTTTCTACCACAAAGGCAATATTTGCTCATGCAAAAAATTGAAATGATATAGAAGTGTGTCCTGTTAAGTTCCCTCTTTACCTTTAAATCTCATTCTGCCAAGGAACCGCTGTTGTAGGTCTGGTATGCCTCCTTCCAAAATGTTTTCTCTGCCTTTATAGACATATGTATTGTGTATTATCTGAGAAAAAAAGAAATGGAATTTTATTGTGCACATTACTCTACAGCTTCCATTTTTCATTTACCAGTGTGTTGTGGGAATCTGTCAGTGTCACTGCATACAGCTCTTCCATGTTCTTTTTAATCGTTGCCTAATATTCCATTGTTTGGACATAGTGTAATTTATGAAACTAGTCCTGGGTTGATGGATATTTAGGTTGTCTTCACTTTTTCACTTTTTCAAATAATGCTTTAGTGAACATCTTTGTATATATATCTTTGCTGACATGTGTAAGCCTTTCTGTAGGATATATTTCTAGATGTGGAATTGCCAGGGTGAAGGGCATGCTTATTAAATTTTGATAGGTACTGTCATATTGCTCTTTCAAAAGGTTGGGCCAGTTTATGCTCCCACCCTTGGTATCTGCGGGTGGCCATTTCTCCAGCCATCCTCCTCATTGAACATTAGCAAGCTTTTTAATTTTTGCCAATCCAAGAAAACATCTCACTGTGGTTCCAACACTCACTTTCCTTCTTCCGGGCGAGGCTGAGCATCTTTTCATATGGTTCCCGGCCATTTGTAGTTCTTTCTCTGTGAATTGACTGTTCATATCCTCTGACCATTTTTCTTGTCTTTTTGCCTTTTTTTTTTTTAACTGGATAAAGGAGCTTTTAGTATATTAGGAATTTAGAAACTTTTGTCTGTTGCGTGTGTTGGAAATATTCCCCTAGCCTGCCATTTGTCTTTTTAACATTGTTTATGGTATCTTTGGCCATATAGAAGCTTTAGATCTTTATTCAGTCAAATCTGTCTGACGTCTCCTTAGGGCTTCTGAGTTTCATGTCTTGCCTGGCCAGGCTTCCTGGAAGGGCTTGAAGTGGCATGAGAGTGGGTTGCATTTGTGACAGGGAAGGGTCATGCTGGTTGCCACTGTGTGGAGGGTGGATGGAGGTGGGGTTTGCAAGCCAGCCAGGGTGGGAATGAGGGGGAACTGGGGAGAAGATGAATTTGAGACATAGTCAGGAATTGGCTGACCAGGGTGAGGCTATGAGCATGAGAAAGGGAAAGAAAGGACCCTAGAATGATGTCTGGGTGTTTGGCTGGGGACTGAATGGCTAGTGCCACCACCTGCCTGAGGTAGGGACAGGACTCGAGAGGGAAAAGCCTGCATGTTCACATAAGTGCTCACCCTGGCAGGGACATGTGAACATCTGAACACATACACGCAGACATACGTCCACGCCCATGTGCATGCTTGGAAGTTCTGGAGATTGGCACCTTTGTGCTGTGGCTCCATGGTGGGGGCGTGTCTACTTTTTGTGGAGTTTCTCTTCTCTACCAAGTACTACAAAGCTAAACACACACACACACACACACACACACACACACACGCACACGCACTTGCACACACACATTCACATGGCTCCATAATCTCCACCACCATGTGAAGTACATTTTACAGATAAGGAACCAGACGCAGTGTAAGTAACTTGCTTGAGGTCACAGAACCAGTGAGTGACAGAAAGGGGAGTTTGGGGACAGCTTAGATCAGACCACTCACACATAGAATTCCTGCCAGTGGCATTGAGGAATGCCTTTCATTCATTTCTAACCTGACCACCCCTGTTTCATCAGGGACTCTTAGGATGAGGGCTGGGCCTGACTGTGCGTTTGAAATGCAGCCTTCCAAGGCAAGTGACTTCCCCTCTCTGTGCCTCAGTTTCCCCATCCTGAAAACACAGTGACAGTACCCACCTCCCGGGGTGCTGGTGGGCATTGAATTGTTAGCATGTGAGAAGTGCTTAGGTCAGGGAGGACTGATCGCTCAGAGATGCTGCCTACGGTGACTGATGAGATGACAAAAATCTGTGCCCCTTGACCCTCTCCGATCCCTCTCCATCCTCCCTCCACCTGCCGTCGTCTCTCTCCTAGGCCAGCTCTTCCTCAATTCCCCACTGGAACTTCTTCCAGCATTTGCCTTTGAATCTTTGTCCTCTGATTTCAGCCCCCAACCCCTTGGCAGACAGTGAATTAAAGCCCAGTCAGTCAGCGAAAACCATTCAGGGGAAAACGATTCATGTTGCGCTCGGGGAATCCTCCCCCACGCAGCTCTAGTCAGGCATTTTCCACGAGCCAGTGGGTTCATCTCAGCATTGCCTGGTCCTCTGGGTACCAGACCATAACATCCAAGTCTAAAACCCCTTTCTCCCTGAGTGGGGATGCTCAAGTGTATTTTTGAGCCCGGGGTCCAAGCTGACCCCAGCCCAGCCAAACCTCCACTCCAGCCACAAGCTGTTGCTGGATCCCTGACCCCAGGATGAGTAATTCTCAGCATCAATGGTCAGGAAACTTGCCCATAGGAAACAAAAGCAGAAAGCCCATCAAATTCTGGGCACCATTCCTTACCCCTAGCCTATCTAAGCAAATCCTGTACTTACGAGGCTGGGGGCAAGGAGTACAAACCGGGTTAAAAAAATTCAGGTCTCCATCCAATTTAAATTTTCTCCTGTGCCAAAAAACGTATCCAAATCACCAAGCTTATTATGGATTTCTCATCCTCAGAATAAACCCCCAAGTAAATACACTCTGTGGTAAAGAATGGAGAAGGTACTGCCTGTTTCTTTCTAGGATTTTGTTTTCAGTTATACCGTATCAGTCACACCCTTTTATTCCTAACCCAAAAGATGGCAAAACTTGCTTCAGTCCTTCCCAGGGAACAGCTACTCCCAACTGCAGGCCCCCAACCCCAAAGCCTCCCAGAGAGGATTCTTTGAGACGGCTCTTTTAGAAGCCCTGGTCCCCGTGTCTTCAGGTCCTACCAAGCCTTCCTTTGCCTCAGAGGCTTCTTCACTTTAGATAATCCCACCCCTGCCTCTGACCTAATCCCCCATCCCCTGCACACCCCAGTACCCATGCAAGGTGCCACGCAGTGCTGCGGTTTCCAGCTACCCTGGCCCAAGTTCAAAATCTTTGGATGCCCATAGACAAGTATTGACACTGGCGCCCAGTGCTCATTCACAGGGAAGGTCTTTTTAATGGTCTCAAAGAAGCTGCGTTGCACCCATTTGTTGGAAGTGGGTGGGTGGCAGGAGGTGGTGTATTTTCCTGCAGCCAAACCTTATTTCTGGAAAAGGTGAGAAGTCACATGGGCCTTTGTATAAACTAAGTGCTTTCTCCTCAGGTCGAGGGGCTGCCTCTTTGCCTCATTCCTTGTGTTGTCCCACTGGAGCACACATCTGAGGTGATAATTGCTGAAGCAAGGTGCCATTAAGTTCAAAATATAAACCTACAATTAAGCTTGCAGCACGTTGTCATTTGTGGCTCCAAGGCCCCATTGGAGTTTTCCTCCCCCCTGCCCAACCCCAAATTGTCCATTCAGGACAGACCCGTTGGGGGTCCTGGGACCTTTCCGAGAGCTGGTACGAGACCCGAGTCAGGGATAAAGCTCTAAAGACCCCCCAGCCTTTGTTCCAAAGTCAAGTTCAAGCCCTTGAATGGAGGCCAAGGCTCCAACTATCATGAAGCTGCTACCAGCTGCCTTGGCTCATACCTCCCCCTGTCTAGGTGGGGATGGTCCTGTTAATAGATCCTGCTGAAGGGCCGGGAACGTCCCCCTTTCCCTGTGAATAGGGAAGCCTTCTACTTGGGGACCGAGATTGTTCCATTCCCCAATGAAATCCTATTTATTTAGGGGCTCCCAAATGGAGCTTCGTTCTCTCACCCAGAACGTCATCCAAACATGGTCTCAAACCACATGAAACCACATGGCCCCATGTGGCTGGAGGGGATGGAGGTGGCTAGTGAGGTGCTGCACTAACAAGTGCTCTCTGAACACTCCGTGATTGAATGTGACAAGGCTCCCTCCTTTCTTCTTTTACCCTATGAATTCACATTACATGTCCAAAGTGGGACGTGGGGAGGGCGGCAGTCTCTGGTCCATTGAGTCACGCAGGGACCCAGAGTGACGGAAGCTCCTCCATGCTGTAGCTGCCCCTTCTGGAATTTGTGGCCCCCTTCAGCCACTGTAGCGAAGAAGAGAAAATGGTAGAGTCACATCCTGGCTCCTAAATGCATTGGCCCAGCAGTGACACGCAGGACTTTTGTGCACAGCCAGAATTTCTCATGTGGCCTTAACGTCCTGCAAAGGGGCTGAAGAAATGTGGGGATGTTTTGTAGGGGAAGGGCGTTGAGAGAATGCACCCAGACATTCAGTGAGCTGTAAGCACATCTGTACAAGGGGTTTTATGGAATGCTCTCGGAGCAAGTGTTTCAGAATTGCGAAGGCTGTGACTTCCCGTTCATTCTCTCCACCTGGGGAGGCCTTGTGTGTGTGGGAGGCACTGCTGGGAAATGCTCTGAGGGAGAGTCCTTGTGAATGAATAAACCCCAAGGCAGGCCCAGGCCCTCCACCCACTAGGTTCCAGGTTTGATTCAGCTCCTCCTCTCTTATCCCCATTTGTCGCTGGCAATACCAACACAAATGGAATTTTTCCGGAGGAAAAGCAGGGTCATGAGTTCAGCTTTGGAGGGAGAAAATCCAAAATGTGGCATCCAGAAACCACTGTGTCTTCATCTGTTTGGCTGCTATAACAAAAGAGCAGAGACTGTATGGCTTGTAAACAGGAGTTTAATTTTTAGTCTGGAGGTTGGAAGTCTAAGATCAGGGCATTGGCAGATTCAGGGTCTGGTGAGGGCCTGCATTCTGGTTCATAGATGCCATCTTCTCGCTGTGCGCTCACATGGCACAAGGACGAGAGAGCTCTCTGGCGTCTCTTTCATAAGGGCACTAATCCTGTTCATGAGGGCGTCTCCTCATGACCTCATCACCTCCCCAAAGCCCCACCTGCAGATACCATCGCACTGGGGAGTGGGTTTCAACCCAGAATTCTGGCGAGGGCACAAGCATGCAGTCTATGACACGCTGGATGTGACAACCTCAAGACCAAGAGAGCACCCTCACCAGGAGAGAGAGAGAGAGCTGGAAGTTGCCTTCCGTCCACGTTTTCATTCCTGCAGCAAATGAGGCTGCGACGGGCCATGGAATGGATTGATTTTGACACCAGACTCTGCGGAACACGAGGGATTGAAGCTTTGCTTGGCCCCTTGTTAACCATGGGTTAATTACTCTTCCTGCCTGTTTTCTCCTCTTTAAAATGGGGATATTGATAGCCTCTGTCTGTCTTACACTGGTTGTGAGGATTAAATGAGTTAACGTTTGTAAAGCACTCAGAAGAGTGCTGGGCACAAGATGATGACTCTATTAACTATCATGATATCATCATCATCGTCATCACCCAGTACCAGATACTGTTCTAGATGTTGAGGGAGTAGATGTCAAGCTCCCTGCTCTCACGTGTGATGGGGGAAATGGAAGATAAACGGAAAGAATTAAATCAAGATGATCATTTCAAATGCACATAAAAAAATCACTCATCATTATTAGTCGGCAGGGAAATGCAAATCCAAGCCACAGTGAGATACCACTGCCTGTCTCTTACATTTTTACAAAATTGACAATATGAAGTGCTGGTGAGGATACAGAGCAACTGGAGCTCTTATATGTTGCTGGTGGGAATGCAAAATAGTACAGTTACTTTGGAAAACAGTCCGGCAGTTTCTTATAAAGTTAAAAATATGCTTGCAATATAACCCAGCAATCCTACTGCTCGGTATTTACCCAAGAGAAATAACAACGCCTATTCGTGCAAAAACCTGAATGGGAATATTTATGGTGGCTTTATTCATAATCACCCAACACTGGAAAAAATCCAAACGTCCTTCAGCTGGTGAATGGATAAACAATTGAATACGACTCAGCAATAATAATAATAATAATAAAAAGAATGGAATTCTGATACAAGAAACAACCCAGGTAAATCTCAAATGCATTGTTTGGTAAATGAACAAAGCCAGACTCAAAAGGCTACGTATAGATGATTACGTTTGTATGACATTCTGGAAAAGGCAAAACTACAGAGACAGAAAACAGAGTGGTTGTGAGAGGCAAAGGGTGGGGGAGTTGACTGCAAAGAGACAGCTCGTGGAGATACTTGGATTTGGGGGGCTTCCCTATCATAATTGCTATAGTGGTTACATGCTGTACCCAGCTATCAAAGGTCCTAAACGGCAATTTTTGTTCTGTTTTTTTTTTTTTTGAGAAATAATTGACATATACCACTGTCTACACTGAAGGCATATAGCATGATGGTTCGATTTACATGTATTGTGAAGCGATTACCACCTAGCATTCACCATCTCATGTAGATACAAGAAAAAAGAAAAAAGAAAAAAAAATCTCCTTGTAATGAGAACTCTGAGGACTTACTCTCTTAATAACTTTCCTATATAACAGACAGCAGCGTTAGCTATAGTCGCCATATTGTGCTCTGTGTTCCTCGTAATTATTTATCTTGTAAGTGGAGGTTGTACCTCTTGACTACCTTCCTCAGTTCCCCCTCTGTCTCTGGTAACCATAAGTCTGATATTGTTTCCTATGAGTTTATTTTATTTTATTTTTTTTGTCTTTTTTTTGTTTTTTCTAGGGCCGCTCCCACGGCATAAGGAGGTTCCCAGGCTAGGGGTCCAATCGGAGCTGTAGTCACCAGCCTACACCACAGTCACAGCAACGCGGGATCTGACCCGCGTCTGCGACCCACACCACAGCCCACAGCAATGCCGGATCCTTAACCCACTGAGCAAGGCCAGGGATCGAACCTTCAACCTCATGGTTCCTAGTCAGATTCGTTAAACACCGAGCCATGACGGGAACTCCCCTGTGAGTTTATATTTTTAATTTTCGTTATTTTAGATTACACATAGCGTATTTGTCCTTGTCTGACTTATTTCACTTAGCATAATGCCTTCAAGGTCCATCCATGTTGTCACAAATGGTAAGATTCCCTTTTGATGGCTGTATTATATATATATATATATAAAAAACATCTTCTTTGTCCATTCATCCATTGGTGGACACTTAAGTTGTTTCCATGTCTTGGCTGTTGTAAATAAGGCTTCAGTGAACCTGGGGGTCCATACATCTTTCTGAGTTAGTGTTTTCATTTCCTTTGGATGTACACCCAGAAGTGGACTTGCTGAATCATATGGCAGTTCTATGTTTAATTTTTTGAGGACCCTCCATATGGTTTTCTACAGAGGCTACACCAATTTACATTCCCCCCAACAGTGTGCAAGCTTTCCCTTTCTCCACATTCGTGCCAGTTATTTGTTATCTAAAAAGGGTAAATTTTACTGCAAGTAAATTACCCCTTGATTAACCTGACTGGAAATGAAGTTCACTGTGGCATCGCTGAAACAGGGAAAACCCAAATGACAAATCAGCCAATCAGGGTAGTGGCATGGGTAAGGAGATGTTCCCACACATGGTGGTCAGGGAAGGCTTTCTGGGGAGGAGCCAGGACCGTGGAGACATGGAGGGGGGTGTGCCAGGATGAGAGAGCTGCAGGTGGCTGGCGTGACTGGAGCTGAGTGAGGGAGGAGAGGGTGGGAGAGAGGACAGAGGCCTCAACTCTCCTCTGGGCGTGATGGGAGCCCCTGGGGGGCATAAACTGAGGATGACTGAATCACTGGTGTGGGTGAGATGGTCCAGGGAGGAGAAAGGAGGGGACGATGGAAACAGCAGCTTGTGAGCATGTGTAAGGAGGAGGATGGAGGGTTGTGATGAAAAGAAGGAGAGGATGGGTCAGGAGCTTCCTCCAGGAGGGAGGGAGTGGCGGGCCAGCCAGAGGCCCCAGCCACGTGGGGCTCCTTGCTGAGGGCATTGGGGGCAGGGGTGGAGCAGAAGCCAGACATCCTGGATTGAGGATACAGGGGATGAGGACAGGTAAGTGAAACTTCCAGGAGGCAGGGGACAGGCTTGGTGGGGAGCCAAGGGAACCTCAGAGAGAACAGGGTAGAGCTGTGTGTGTGTGTGTATGTGTGTGTGTGTGTGTGTGTGTGTGTGTGTATAGTGTGAACAAAACTTGCCTAAGTGGCCTGACCAATGGAAGACAGTGTGTGATGGTGAGAGGGGAGGGGTTTGGACAGGGCCTTGAATGCCGGACCTGGGAGGCCACTCAAGGAGATTGGGGAACAGGAGGGAGGCTGGTGCCACAGGCCCATCCCTGAGGTGGGGGGGCAGCACCAAACCCACTGGACTAGGGGGCTGGGATCTGCCTTGGGGAACCCATGCTGAGGTGGGCCCACTCTGCATAGGAGAAGCCCCATATATGCCGGCACTAACCTTCCTGCTCTTCCACCACAGTGCATGCTGAGAAGGACAGGCTGCCGCTCCCCCTGCCGCCTCCCGGGCCCCCAGAGGCCTGACTGTTTGCCTCCCTGTGCCGTCTGACCCAGGTAGGGGGAGAGCAAGGTGGGCTCTCCCTGCCTCATGCTTCCGCATTGGGTGGGAGGGCTCTAAGAGTGAGGACCAGTGGCCCTGGGTGAATGAGCTCTTGTCAGAGGCAATGATTGTTGGTGGTTGGTGGTTGGGGGCACAGCACAGGATTTGAAGGCCACAGCTGCAGCAGGGCCTCCTGGGGAGGAGTCCCCAAACCTCCAAGAGGCAGGCCACCCCAGCAGCAATCCATCCTCACCAGGCCTTGTCTTTGGGACACTGAGAAGCCCTGGGACACTAATTCCTCCAGCGAGGTTTGGCTTTCAAATGTTTGCTGTCTGCGGCTTGTTAAGGATCCTTCTGGTACACACCTGCCAAACTTTTGCATCTGAGGTTTTCTCTGCCAGAGTCGCCGTGCTCATTCACCTGGTGTGTGTGCTTCTGTGAGTGGTGGCTCTTACTTGGGAAGGTCTCCGATCTCTGCAGGACACCCCCAGGGCAGAGCTGCTCCTTCTGGCACCAGGAAGAGCCCTGCTCACTTTTAATTCCCTTGTGTTGGGCCTGAGAGAGGCTATTTCTCTGCGGCTCCTGGGCGCCCCAGGTGGAGGCTTTCTGCTTGGGGCCAAGTTCCCCAAGGGCTGGGATGCTGTCAGAGCTAGGCTTGCCAGGAAAATACAGGATGTCCAGTTAGACGTGAACTTGAGGAAGATAACAAATCATTTTTTAGCGTAAATGTGTCCCAAATGTTGCATAGGACATATAATTTTATGTATTCAATCTGGTAACCCTAGCAGGAGCTGAAACCCCAAACCCCTGTTCTTCTGGGGAGTCCTCCTTACTGGGCCCACCATGGGTTGTGTCCAGTGCCTATGGAGGGTGACCTGGAGTCAGGGGCAGCAGAACCTTCTCAGGCCACAATCAATGAGTATTTCCTAATCTCTCAGGTCCTGCTGGCCAGCCTTGGGGCAGAGACCCAGGGTTCCAGCTGAAGGCTGGGGCAGTAGTCCTGGCTGTTAACAGTGCTCTTGGGGCCCTTGTGTTCCTCTTGGGCTCTCTAATAGCAGAACCCCAGCTTAGGAGGTCACTGGGCGGGGTCGGCTGGGCCTTTTTGCCCGTGAACAGAGCTGTGAGACAGGTGTGGAGCTGTGAGAGGAACCAGGAATAGAAAATTGTTTCCTGAGCTTGGAAATCAGAGAGTGCCGCAGGGGTGGGGGCGGAGGGGTAACAAGGGATGAGGCAGGGCCAGTTAACGAGGGCTCGGAATGTCCTATTTCTGTATCCTTCAACACTGGGGAGACAAGGAAGTGTTTTCTCTTTACGTGGAGTCATTTTCCTGACTATTAAGGTAATACAGTCTCTATATGTCTATCTACCTATCTAATAACATGGACGTGTTTGAAGCATGCACTTCAAGCCTTTCCGATGATCTCTTCCTTGCCCGGGCTAACCAGTGTTAACTAGGTCCATACACCATATCCTTCCAGATTTTTTCTATGTACTTGTCAACATATTTTAAAAGGGAAAATTAGTTATACTGCTGAGTCACCTGACTTTTCACTTAATACATTGCATAGATCATTCTAGCGCTCTTCCCTGTCCTTTGATGCCCACTGTATGGATGGTCTTTCAATTATGTTCTCCACGATTAATCCTGTGGGTGGCCATTTAGTTTGTTTCTGGTGTTTGGCTATTTATAAACCTCACTCAGGGAAACTCCCACTTCACACATCTGTGTGCGCTTGTGTTGTGGGTCCTTTGGGAATATTTCCAGAAGTGGACTGCCTGGGTCAAAGGGCATGCCCATGTCAGGGTTTGATCTATAGGCCAAAGCAACCTCCAGAAACTTGGGCCAACTTACCGTGTACAAGAGGCCTCGTCCCCTCACCCTTGCCAACCACGGGCATTATCAATCACTTAAATCCCTTCCAATCTGATAGGGAAAATGGATGTATTTGACATTTCTTTGATCACCAATGTGCTGGAGCATATTTGTGTACACGGCTTGACCATTTCAACTTATGGGTGAATCGCCTATGTCTGTCCCATCCTCAGCTCATTTTTCTAGTCATCTGTCCATTTGTTCAGTAAGCATTGATTGAGTACCTACTAGGTGTTGGGGACTGTTTTGGTTAGGGACCTAACAGTAAAGAAAAGTGACAAAAAGAAAAAGAAAAACCTGCTCCGTGGAACTTAAGCTCTAGTGAAAGAGAGGAAGCCAAGGCAAAATAGATAAATAAATGAAATATGGTGGGTGTGCGAGTGTTAAATGCTCAGGAGAGAAAAACAAAGCAGGGAGGGGATGGGAAGTGCTGAATGACTTGGATGTGGTATTCAGGACAGCCTCCCTGGGAGGTGGCAGTGAAGGAAAGGCCTGTGGGAAGGGGAAGAATGAGTCACATGGATGTCTGGGACCCTGCGTCAGGAGCGGGGCTGGCCTGTTCGGGGCCCTAAGAAAGCTAATGTGGCTGGAACAGGGTGAGGGAAGGAGAGAGTGGAACATGTGATGAGAGAGGGATCAAAAGCCAGACCCCACAGGGTCACTCTAGGTCCTGGGCTTTTACTCAGAATGAAGCAGGGAAAGTGAGGAGCCGTGGAAGGTTCTGAAGAGTGATATGACATGTTCTGAGTCTGATTTTAACCAGATCACTCTAGCGACTGGGAAGGGGGCCAGAATGGAAGCAGGGAGATCAGTCAGTAAATCTACTATAGTGATTCAAGGGAGAGAAGGTGGGGGCTTGGACCAGGGAGTCTTGATGGACAGATCCTGGGTGCATGTTAATGGTAGAGCCAATAGGATTGCTGGCAGATCGGATGAGGGAGTGTGTGTGTGTGTGTGTGAGTGTGTGTGTGTGTGAGAGAGAGAGAGAGAGAAAGAGGGAGAGAGAGAGAGAGAGAGAGAGCCAAAGATTACTGTCTTAGTCATTTTGGGCTGCCATAACCAAATACCATAGGCTGGGTAGCTTAAACAACACACATTTATTTCTCACATTTCCTTAGACTGGGACGTCCAAGATCAAGGTGCTGGCAGACTCAGTTCTTGGCGAGGGCCCTCTGCTTGGCGTGCAGATAACTACCATCTCACTGTGTGCTCACGTGACCTCTTCTTTGTGCACACACAGAAAGCCCAAGCTCTGGTATCTCTCCTTCTTCTTCTAAGATCACACATCCTATTATGAGGGCCCGACCTTCATGACCTCATCTAACCTCATTGCCTTCAAAGTTCCCACCTCCAAATACCATCACACTGGGAGGTGGGGCTTCGACGTATGAATTTTGGGAAACCCAAACATTCAGTCCATAACAAAGACGCCAAAGGTTTTGGTTTAAGTAGTTAGAAGGATGCAGCTGTCATCAACAGAGATGGGGAAGAGAAGTGGAAGGAGTGGGTTTCGTGTAGAGGGGGGGAGGAGCTCAGCTGTGGACAGGACTGGTGACATAAAATATGGGGCCCAGAGTTAAATGAAAGAGGGTGGCCCTTTTTTAAAAAACACACATGTATATATAATTTCAAAGTGGTTACAATAGAGCATTAAATCAAGCCTGAGACCCTTCTAACTGTGGGACCTGATGCACCTGCCCAGGTGGCACACCTATGAGCAGGACCTCACTGTGGGCCTGTGAAGTGTGAGATGCCAGTAGACATCCAAGTAGAAATAGATGTATCAGGATGGAGTTCAGGGGCTGGTTTGAGCTGGAGAAACAAATATGGGGTCATCAGCATAAAGATAGCATTTAGGAGTTCCCGTCGTGGTGCAATGGTTAACAAATCCGACTAGGAACCATGAGGTTGCAGGTTTGATCTCTGCCCTTGCTCAGTGGGTTAAGGATCTGGGTGTTGCCATGAGCTGTGGTGTAGACTGCAGACGCGGCTGGGGTCCCGCGTTGCTGTGGCTCTGGCGTAGGCCGGAGCTCCGATTCAACCCCTAGCCTGGGAACCTCCACATGCCATGGGAGCGGCCCTAGAAAAGGCAAAAAGACAAAAAAAAAAAAAAAGATAGTATTTAAAGCTGTGAGATTGGATGTGAGCATCAAGAGAGTGAGAATATGTTGAAAAGAGAAGAAAGACCAAAGACCCAGTCCTGGGGCCTCCTTTGGCTAGAAGTTAGGGAACTGAGGAGGAACTGAAAAGGTGACTGAGAAGGTGCAACAAGTGAGGTGGAGGAGAGCCAGGTATGCTATCCTGGAAGCCAAGGGCAAGACATGTTTCAAGCACGAGGTCAAGTAAGACGCAGACTGAGCATTGATCATGCATTAACCATGGGGAGGTCACAGGCGACCTTGGTTTCAGTGATTGGGGGAGAGTGTGTGAAATGCATCTTATTGACTTGTAAGAGCAAACTGATTTACAAGAAGGTAAGGGATTTAACCCTGTACCTGTCATATGTTGCAGATATTTTTTTTCACAGTTTGGGGGAGGGGTCGTCATTTAAATTTATGGAGATTTTTTTTTTAATCCTTTAGAAATTTGAAATTGTCCTCGGTCAAGTCTCTCACCCTTTTCCTTAAGAGTTTCTGGGCTTACCCACTGGAAAGTTTTGAAAATATTTTCTCATGTTGTTTGCTAGTTCTTTATGATATTTAAAAATATTTAAATCTCTAATTCATCCTGAATATTTTTACGTGTGTGTTTGAGGATAGGGATCTAAGCGCTTCTTTCCTGAATGACTAGCCAGTTGCTTGGACACTGTTTATTGAGCGAGCTGTCCTTTCCCCCCTGTTCTGAAGCTCCATTCCTATCATTTGCCAAATGTCGCCGTAATCTCATGTCTGTCCAGGCCTTGCTGTTTGATTCCATTGATCTTTGCCTAAGGGAGAGATTTAGGAAGTCCAGAGAATAGATCGATTTGGCAATTGGGTAGAGTGTGAGAAATCAGGAGGAGTAGCAGGAAGTTGGGGATGATGGGAGCTCTAAAGTGTTGAGGGCCTCCTATGAGCTGTCACTGTTCTGCAGGGTTGGTGTTCTGTACACCTGCTTGCAGCCGAGGAAACTGAAGATCAGAGAGGTTTTATCACGTGTTCAGTGGCATCAACTTGTAGAGGTAGAGTGAGATTGAGAGGCTCTCTCGGCTCCCATGCCTGTGTTCTGTCCACCCCAGTGACAGGGGAGATGGGAGGGGCTGGGTTTCGGGAAGGCTGGAAGGGTTCCAGGCACAAAATACCTCCCCACCACAGTCAGCAGCCCCGTCTGCCATTTGGCTGGGTCATGAAGGTTTTCCCATTTCCAAGAGGAACCTGTTAAAACCAAAATACTCCTGGCAGGGAATCACACATTAAGTTTACAGCTAACATCTTAATTATCAGTTAACACCTCTGCAGGGATTAGCTGACAACCAGCTGAGGACACTGAATGGGGGCCTGGTCCGTGCATATCTGGGTGGGGGAAGGCCAGGAGAGGGGAGGAGGGGAAGCAGAGGGGACAAGCACCCAGCAATTCATAGCTTTTTCCTGCAGAGCTGGGGAGAGGGGAAGGGAAGGGCATGGCAGCTTCACTGTAGAAGCCTAGGGCTGAAGAGGCTAGGACACCGAAGAGCTTGTCACCTGCTCAGTCTTGGTCTTGAGAAGGTTGGGAAATCAGCCACCATGAGCCACCTTGGGTACCAGCTGCCAGCGGTCACTCAGAGCTGGGATTTGTCTCAGATACCCAAACACTGGACCTGTCACTCAGGCCTAAGAGTAGGGGGAGGAGAGAGGCTGATGCCTCTGGAACCTTCTCTCTATCTTTGAGGACCAGTCTACCCAGCAAGGTCAGGGCTCAATGTTTGACCAGGGTCTCAGCTGTTTCTGTGAGAAGGGTCTGGACTCTGTGTGTGAGGAGGGTTGGAGCTGAATTCGTGACCAAGGTTAGGGCTCCACGTGTGGCCAGGATTGCCGCACCCTATGTGAGGAGAGTGGAAGCTCAGTGTGTGAGGAGGGTCGAGCTCTTTGTGTCACGAAGGTCGAAGCTCATTTTGTGACCAACGTCGAGGCTCCATGTGTGGTCAGGGTCACAGCTCCTTGTGTGAGGAGAATGGGGATTCTGTGTATGGAGCATATGGCCAAGATGAGAATTCCATGTGAGACCAGAGTCCATGAGGAGGGTCCAGGCTCAATTTGTAATGAGGGCGGGGCTCGGGTGTGAAGAGAGTCAGGGCTCCGTTTGTGATGAGAGTTGCAGCTCCGTATGTGAGGAGGGTCAGGGCTCTGTGTGAAGAGTTAGGGCTCTGTTTGTGACCAGGGTTGCAGCTTGTGTGTGACCAGGATCAGGGCTTTGCATGAGAGGAAGTTTAGGTATCTGTGTGACGAGGGTTCCCACTCTTTCTGTGAGGAGGATCCAGGCTCAGTTTGTGATGAGGGTCGAGGCTCTGTGTGTGAGAAGGGTCGAGCTCCTTTTTGCGACAAAGGTCAGAGCTCAGTTTGGGGAGGGGCACCATGTGTGGCTAGGGTCACAGGTCCTTGTGTGAGGACGGTGGGAACTCTGTGTGAGGAGAGTCTGGGCTCAGTGTGTGATGAGGTTCAGGACTCCCTTTATGAGAAGGGTTCAGGCTCAATTTGTAATGAGGGTGGGGCTCGGGTTGAAGAGAGTCAAGGCTCCCTTTGTGACGAGGGTCACAGCTCCGTTACGTGAGGAGGGTCAGGGCTTCGAGTGTAAGACTGGGTATCTGTGCGTAACGAGGGTTCCGGCTCCTGTGAGGAGGGTCCAGACTCCCTGTGTGAGGAGGGTCCGGGCTCAGTTTGTGATGAGCGTTGGGGCTTCCTGTGTGAGGAGGATCCCAGCTCCCTGTATGAGGAGGGTCGACCTCCTTGTGCGGCGAAGGTCGGAGCTCAGTTTGTGACCAGGGTTGGGGCTCCACGGTGAGGAGGGTCGGGGCTCAAAATGTGACCAAGGTGAGGACTCTGTGTGAGACCAGGGTCTGAAGTCCCTGTGTGAGGAGGGTCCAGACTCCATTTACAATGAGGGTGGGGCTTGGGTGTGAACAGAGTTAGGGCTCCTTTTGTGACCAGGATAGCAGTTCCACGTGTGACCAAGATCAGGGCTTTGCGTGTGAGGAAGTTTGGGTATCTGTGTGTAAAGAGGGTTCCCACTCCTTCTGTGAGGAGGACCCAGACTCCCTGTTGGGGGAGGATCTGGGCTCAGATTGTGAGGAGGAGAGGGGCTGCGTGTGTGAGATGGGTCAAGCTCCTTGTGTGACCAAGGTCGGGGCTCCATGCGTGGTCAGGGTCACAGCTCCTTGTGTGAGGAGGGTCGGGGCTCGGGTGTGAAAAGCGTCAAAGTTCAGCGTGTGGCTAAGGTCAGGGGGTGACTAAGGTATGTGACAAGGGTCTGGACCTCTAAGCGAGGAGATTCCTGGCTCCCTTTGTGAGGAGGGCTGGGGCTTGGGTTTGTGAGGAAGATTGGGGCTCTGCTTGTGAGAAAATTTGGGGATCCATATGTGACCAGGGTCACAGCTCCTTCTGTGAGGAGGGTTGAGACTCAAGGCTCAGGGCTCAGTATGTATCCAGGGTTGGACCTCAGTGTGTGAGGCAGGTTGAGGTTCAGGAGTGACCCGGGTCAGGGCTTGGCGTGTGAGGAGGGTCAGGGCTCCTTGTATGACCAGGGTTGGTGTTCACTGTCTGGCCAGGCTGAAGTTTCAAGTATGAACAGGACTAGGAAGGGCTTCCTTCCCTCTTTACTTCTCTCTGTTCAGGGGGGACTGATTGGTGTCTTTGGGGGATATTTGTATCTAGATGTAAAATCAGCTGCCCAGCTGCTGCATCACGGTGCCGGACTCTGACTTAGCCTTTCGGTAACCCTAGGGCCAAGAGAAGCACCTCCCTCGTCTTCTCTATTCCTCCCTATCTTGCCCCTTTTCTCCTCTCTTCTTTCTCCCCCTCTCCTCCCCTCCTCTGCCAGCCAACCCTGGCTTTGCCCCCAGTTACTGGCAGACAGACCCTGAGGCACCCAGACACCCTATCAGCTCCAGGCGGGCCCAAGTCCTGGGTAACTTGCAGTCAGGCACACCTCCAGTTCTTCCCTCATTCTCACTGGCACGCCCTCCCTAAGGTGCTCAAGGGCTTGGCTGGGGAGGGAGCCCATGGGACGGGGGCTGGGGGTAGCTGTGAAGTCAGACTTACAGGAGGGGAGGGACTGAGCTTGGGTGCCTAGGAATAGGCCTGAGGCACCTTGTCTTCTAGACCCGGAGGCACGTCTCTGAACCAAACATAAAATAACTTCCTGGCCTCCAGGAGCTGACAATTTATAGGGGGGAGGAGTAAAGGATCTCACCCCACCCTGCTTGGCCTGTCTACCTGGTGGCCCTCAGGACAACTCAAACACGGGGGCTCACACGTTGAGGGCTAGAAACCTGCCGTCCTTGAGGGACCTGAAGGGGAACCTGAAAGAGAGGATTCCTTTCTGAAAGAGAGGTTCTGGGAGGGAGGATGGCCAAACAAAGGGAAGATGAGCACGAGAGGAAGAGGAGAAAAGCCTCTGAGGAAAGGAGCCCCCTCCCTCTGTGGTTCCCACCAGGGCAGGGGAAAGTGATGAGCCCTTTCGGGCATGGAGGCCATTTTGCTCAGGACTGTCCCAGTTTTAGCACTTCTCAGTCCTGGAATGGTCAGTCATTCTACCGGAAAGCCATTCTGCACCAAAGGCTCAGCTTTTGCCCCAGGCCAACCCACAGGGTCCAATCAAGCCGCTCTGGGCTTCCGAGGAGCTAGATGTCTGGGTCATGGTACTGGCCATGTCTAGGGATTGTGGGAAGCGACTGTGGGCTCCCTGGGGGGGGGGGATGGAGGATGGAGTAGTGGGCAGGGGCCTTACCACAGTGACAGATGCCTTTAGGGCCCCAGGGGATTGAGGCCAGATCCAGCAAGTGGACTTGAGTCTGAGGCCTGGGGAGTCTCACGGGGGAAGGGGGAGGGGGGAGGTTGAGACAAGAAGCAGCAGCAGAGCTGTCTGTGCTTTTGTGTCCACCTTCCTCTGCCCCCCAAAGAATGGCCACCAGCTGCCCTGGGTCGTCCCACACCAAGTTGGGAAGTCTGACTCCTCAGGTCTGGCTCCAGCTTGCCGTGTGACAGTTCAGCCGACCCTGGACCTGGGCCTCGGTGGCCTTACCTGAGACATGGCTGTGACTCTGGACCAGAGCCAACTGAAAGAGGTTTTGCAAAGCACGAAATGTGGCTTGAGTTCAGGTGCTGCTGTGGTCACTGTTGTGGCTCAAGTGCCTGCCCTTGGGGTGCCAGCTCTGGGGACCACTGAGGGGCTTCAGGTGGAGCCAACTTTCCATTCTTGCGGGGGAGACAGATGTCTAACCCAGAGGTTGAAGATTGGAGGCCCCAGCCCGGGATGTGGCTTATGGATAGGTTTTGTTCCATTTTAAACAATTTATTTTTTTCTCATTGAGATATAATTCATATACCATAAAACTCACCGTTTTAAAGTGTACAATTCAGTCTTTTTTTAGTATATTCACAAGATTATGCAACCATCATCACTGTCTAATTCCAGAGCATTTTCCTTACCCCAAAAGGAAACCCTGTACCCATTAGCAGTTCCTCCCCCTCGCTCCATCCCTCAGGCCCTGGCAACCACTAATCTACTTTCTGTCTCTATGGATTTGCCTATTCTGGACATGTCGTATAAATGGCATCATACTAGAGGTGGCATTTGGTGACTAGCTGCTTTCATATAACATATTTTCAAAGTCCATCCATGTGGTCGCATGTGTCAGTATGTTGTTCCTTTTTATGGCCCCATAATGCTCCATTCTGTGGATCTTCCATATTTTGTTTATCCATTCATTCATGATCATTTAGATGTTTCCTCGTTTTGGCAATTATGAATACTGCCACTATGAACATTTGTGTGACCATCTTTATGGGAACATGCTTTCCAGTCTCTTGGGTTTATCCCAGGAGTGGAATCACTGGGCCAGAAAGTGCCTCGGGGGTGAGGCCTTTGGCATGTGCCCCTTCCCAAGTCCCGTTCCGTCCCCATTCATTACCTACACCCTGTCCCTCACAGCCATTTCCTCTCTGGCCCCTGTGGGCCTCTAAGTTTTCAGCCCTTGATTACAGAACATTGATGGAGAGCAACACAGAGGAATGGAGGAACCAGAGAAAGCTCCTGCCCTTGGAGGGGTCCTGGAGGGCTTCCTGGAGGAGATACCACCTGAGCTGAATTTAGGCTGAATGGACATTTTCTAGGGCAGATGTGGCGAGGGAGAGTGATCCCAGTAGGAAGCCAAAGCAAGGAAATGTGAAGCCCCCTCCCCTTTCTCCACCCTGATGGGTGAGCTTGGGCCAAGATAGAGGAGGGACAGAGATGCTCCAGAGACCAGCTGAGATGCCCTCTCTCCCTTCCCCCAGTGCGTACCTTCTCTCTTTTTCTCCGTCTTCTCTCTTCTCTCTTCTTTTTTCTTTCTGTCTTCTCTGTTGTTTGTTCAGGGAATTGCAAATGGTTTGACGGGCTGGCGAGGAGAAGGGGCAAGATGAGGGCGTAAGATAAACCCCAGCAGAGAGAGCAGGGTGGGGGGCAAAAAGGCAGGGGGCTTTTAGCTAGAGGCAAAGTCTGAGACCCAGGACAGAAGTGACCCTGAACCAGACACTCCATGTCCCAAATAGCATCCAATTTTCCCTCCCTCGGGGGCAGATAAGAGGTGGGATGGGCCCCACCAGCCTGGACCAGGCCTGTGGGCAGAGGCAGAGCAAGGGGCCCAGATTCGGAGCTGCACACACATCTTCCTAGGTTTCTGCTCCGCTACCTAATGGGTAATTATACCCTGACATGCACCGAGGCAGAGAAGGGATTTTCTGTGAAGCAAAATCTCCCGTGAAATATTCAGGCCATGCTGGGCTTCACTTTCCAGCCACCTAATCACTGCTGCTTGGCTTGGCCACAGTTTGAGAGGCTACATGTGCCTGGAAGGCCACATGGGGCTTTTTATTTCCTTCTCAACAGGGAGAGGTTTCCATGGACTAGGAAGAACCTTGGCTTTGGGCCCAAGACACTCTGTGCATACACATGTGCGTGTGTATTTGCCTGTTTATCTGGCCTCTGCACATGCATTTATGAACTTGGCCATGTGCATGTGTTCTGAGTATGCCTGCTGACACATGCCCGAGTGTGTGGCACACCCTGGTATGGACACTGCCCTTCACAAGGCCACCTGGGTTGTCTCCGAAGGTGCTTCTCCACTGTACCCTGTCCTCTGATTCTGGCCAGGCTGCCTATAAGACCCTCTTGGTGAGTGAAGTTCTGTCCTGTGTTTGAGTCCAGCCTGCGACTGGTGTGCCACTCAGGGTTGTGGCTTTGCAGAGAAAGCCTTGAAGTCCTCACACGTTTGGGGACTTAGAGGTGGCAGCTGATGGGCTGCATATTTGAGTCACGTTTTGCCTGTCTTCTCTCTGGCTTTAGTGTTTCGTTACTACCAAGTTTTAAGTGCTGGATGGGGGGCTGGGGGGGCATGTTTGCTTCTGAAAATTGATTGAGCTAGGACATGTCTGTCCCCTTGTCAGTGCCCTCAAGCCCTTCAGCTGTCTGACTTGTCTCCTCTGCCTACAAAGCCCCTGCATTTGCCCTGAGGGTCACCCTTCTAAAGCTTTGCTTTTGTGCTTCATTCACCCCTCCACATTGCACAAGATAGGCAGGACCAGAATTATTGTACCCATTTGGCGGATGAGGGAAACTGATCAGAGAGGCAAAAAGGCATGCCTGAAAGTCACTCAGTGAACCGGGGCTTCAAGCAATATCCCTAGTTCCTCCTTCCTGTGCCCTCATCCTCAGCCCTGGCCCTTGGTGGAGGGACCCCTGTTAAGAGGAAACAGGTCCCAGTCTTCCACATGGAGCTCGCCTCTCCTCTGTCATCATTTAGCATTGTCCTGGAGAGACAGCCTCAGGGCTCTTTTCATATCAACAGGCAGGGAAGCAGAAGGCAATAATATTGACGTCCATCATTGATATTTCCTCATTGTGGCTGTAATTAGCAATTCTTCCATGGCTGAGGCTCGATCTGGAAGATGAGTGGGGGAGCTCTGGCTTATTAATGTCAGCCTGTTAATGTCACACAGACATGGCTCGTGGGGGGGAGTGGGGAGGGTGGCCTGAGATAGGGTGAAGGAGAAGGGAAAAGTGGAGAGGAAAGTGGACAGCTCTCCCCTCCTCCCCAGGCACTTGTTCTCCTTGAGCACAGCCTGCTAGAGCACCCCTCATCCTCAGAGAGCTCACTGCTGGGTTGTCTCCTTCACCCCATGGCCCCTCGCTCCTCCTTGTTCTGGCAGGATGGCTTGGATTAAATGGTGGCCTCTATACCCCTGGGAAGGTCCGCAGTCATCAGCCCGAGGTCCCCCACATACCAGAGAGCCTCCATAGCAGTGTTCCCACATAGCTAGAGAGGGGAGAGCAGCTCCTCCATCCTCTACCCTTCTCCAGCCGGAAGGATGTCTGCTCCCACCCCGTCCTGCCAGCCCTGCCACATTCAGATCTGCACCCCCTTGCTGGTGCTGGCCTCCTCAGCAAAGCAAGTACCCCTGCCCGCAGGTCCTGGCATGCTTCCTCTCATCCATGTACGTTCTGAGCAGAAGGGCTAAGATGAGCACTCCCAGACCACTGGGAACCTGCTTGTCCAGCCACTGCAGTCTTCCTCTCTTCCCTCCCCTCAGGGCCTAGATCTCTTTAGGTCCTTTGATTCTTTGAGCAGAGAAAGAAGCCAAGCCAACCATCCTCTGGAGAGGTTGATTTTCTCAGCCCTGGACTTCTCCTTTGCTGCCACCCTGCCTGTTTGCTGCATGCCTAGTCCATGACTGCTTAGAACTAATGATAATTGTGGGTATTCTTATTCCCTGGGTGCTTATTCTGTGCCAGGCACCATTAAAAGCATCTTATAAGCATTTGATCTTCCTAACAACCCTATTGAATAAATACGCATATCATCCCCATTTCCCAGGTGAGGAAAACTGAGAGGCAGGGAAGTTAAGCTAGCTGCCCAAGATCACAGAGCTGCTAAGTGGTGGGCAGCATGAACCAGGGTATGTGGCTCCCAAGCCATCCTCTTCTGCCTCCAGCTTTAGCTTATCGTCATTTTCTCCACTTGCATCTCTTCTTCCTGAGCTCAGCAGCAGGCAGGAGCTATGTGGTCCTTGGCCCTGCAGCACGTGCTCAGAGTTGGCAAATGCGGGTAGCGGTGACAAGAGGACGCTCTTCTGAGCTCTACCTCACACAGATAATTCCCCTCCCAGGGCTCCCTGGTCCTCCCAGGAGCACCGCGCACTCTCTGAAGACAGGGGTTTCATATACTGTAGGGCCAGCTGGTGGGGTCTGCTGAATGAGGGGCTAGCATCTGACTACAGGATTCTAAAGCACATCTGCCCCCTCGAAAGAGATGTTCGAAGCTGTGTCTCAGCTTATGCTTGCACGAAGCAAAGATGTCCACGTGTTCATAGCATTCATTCATTCATTCACTCAACACTTACTGGATGCCGGGCACTTGGCGCCAGGCCCTCAGGAGGGCTCTAAGCATGCTGAGATGAAGGTCCTAGTCATGCCCTGAGGGAGCCCACTGCCCAGGCGGGACAAGAGCGTAGCCACCCCTGACCCGTGCAGGGTAAAACCTGCCCCATGGAAGCGGTAACCAGAGCATCATTTGGGTAGGAGCAGAATGGGGGAGCAAGGCTGCACCGGGGCAGAAACATCTGAACCGATTCATTCGGCAGAGGGAAGTGTTTTCAGGCTGACAAAGAAGAACAGTCATCCCAGCACAGGAACAGCCTGTGCAAAGGCTCTGAGTCTAAGAGAGCAGGTCAGACTCAGGAAAAGGCAATTACAACATACTCTGTTGGGCCTGGTTGTGGAGACAGGGTAGGGGCAGCTGAGGGAGCTGTTGGAAGGCTGTGTGCACCCTGTCTGTCCTGCAGATGCTGGAGAGATGCACTGCAGAGGGGGAGGATGGAGGCCAGGGCTTCTGCAGATGGTCACAGGCCCAGCACACATGTCAGGGAAGCTCAGCCTTTCTCCTGTCCTGCCTGGTGTAGGCTGGGGAATGGGCTGGTCAGCGTCCGTGGATGGCAGTGTACCGCAGCATGGGGACTGAGCTAGCTGTGGAGGGCTGTGTGAGGACAAATGATACCCTGACCATGCTGGGAGACTGCCTTGGGCTCAGGAACCAGATGCTATGGGGTGCGGCTGGCCTGGAGGTCACCCATGACCGTGGCTGCATCCACCTACGCCACACCTCCAGCCCTCCAGCAACCCCTCCACTGGGGTCAGTCCTATTGGGCTGAAGGGACACTGAGTCTGGACTGTGGCAGAGGGGAGGCCTCCCTCTGGGGTCTTACCACAGGAAGGCTTTCAAGGATTTAGCTTGAGCCCCTAATAGCCCATCTCTGGGGAAAATTTTTCTCACATGCCTGTGGGGCCCAGAAAGCCCAGAGGGGAACCAAATACTGTCCACTGTGTGTCCACGTGTATACCAGCTCACACTCACGTGTACCGCCCTGCTTCTGTTTGTACATGCAGGTATCTGTATGTCATGTGTGTGACCCTGTGTAGCCACATGTCTGAAGGTGTGTGGCCCTGGAAATACAATTCTGCCCATATGTGTGCACCCAAGCCCCTGGCCATGGCCGCAACCCCACAGGACACACTCTCTTCCTCTCATTTGAGCCAGAAAGTGACCAAATCTCCTGCCTCCAGGTGTGGGCCCAGCTCTGCCCTGTCCTCTACAAGGCCCTCCCCTAAGTACTGAGGTCTGTTTCCCTGGGGACAGGCATTGTGGGTGGCCCTGGGCATCAAGGGGACAGTTCAGGCTGGGAGGGGCTGTTCAGCTCCTTTTTTGTACTCGTCCCCTCCTCAGCCATCCCTGAGTGCCTGCAGAGGGATTGTGACAGGTAGATTCCCTCCCCCTGCCATTTGTACAGCCCCTACCTGATGGGGAACTCACTGCCTCCCAGGGCACCCTGAGAGGGACCCATGGGACACTGCCCAGAAAGGGGAGATCGGGAAAGCCAGAGGGTGGGGTCAAGGCCCAGCCCTGACCACTCAGGCCCGGGGCTCTCCCCTAACAGCCAGGCCTGGGGCTCCAGCTCCCGGTAGCAAGGTCAGGCCTGAGTATTCAAGGCGTTTCACCTTGTTGTCAAGAGCATATTTTAGCTATTAGTGACAGAGCAAGGGATTTGGGGAGGATTTCTCTCTCATTTCCCAGAGCTTTCAGCAAGCTTCCTCCCTTCCCACCCCTCTGCCTGCTAAGGCTGAGAATAAAACACACACGCATACACACACACACACACACACACACACACACACACACACACACACACACACACACACAGTCATACCCGGTGTTCCTGTGTGGCTGAGAGAGAGGGAGAAAAATCTGGGTCAGTCTCCCAGGGAAAGCTCCGTGGCATCTCCCCACCTTCTCCAGCAGCTTAGTGTTGCAAACTCAGACTGTGGTCTGAAGGCCAAGGCCTGCCTCAGTCCTGCCCCAGATGTTCGCCCCCCCTGGTCCCTTGCTGGGCCTCCCTGTCCAGGTGACCTCATGTTCTGGCCTCACCGTTTTCCCCGGCCTGGCCCCAGGGCTCGTAGGTCAGTTTTGCTACTCTCTGCTGATGGCATAGAGGGTGGCAGAAGCTCTCCCGTCCCCCACTGGACCCTCCAGCCCCTGGGGTCTGGGGGGTGAGGGGAGGAGTGGTTTGGGGAGGCCTGTCTGGAGCTGTTGGCCTTGGAATAGCAACCCCATGCAGAGAATGCCTGACACAGAGGAAGGATCCCTAGGGATGGAAGTTCAGGCCATATGCAGGGTCTGGGGTCTGGGTAGGATGCCTCAAGGGTGGGAAGGGGTTTCTGAGAGAAGGTGGACAGAGAAACAGCAAAAAGGCTTCCTGCTGTTTCAAGAGGGAGCCTAGAGTAGGGACTCAGCTCAGTTAACTTGGTGCCTGGCGCAGGACCCAAGTCCAGGGTGGGAGCCTCGCCACACCCAGTGAACTCAGGGAGGCCTTCCCTGCGGGCAGAGGGAGGGAGGGGGAGTTCCTGTTCAGCTGGGGAAACTAGATCATGGGGAATCGCCGTGGTTTAAGTCACCCAGGGACACTGGAAGTCTTCCCCTACCTGTACCCCTGGGAGACCCCAAAGCTGCTTCCTTCTTATTGCCCCTGGGACAGAGTTCTCACGAGACCCAGCAAATTTTTCCTTCTTTTTCCGAGGGCATGACCCTGGGGTCTTCAGTGCCTGCCCAAGAAAAGTCTGTTGAGCGAAAAGCATAGAGAATTGATTTGATTTAAACTAGGTATAAAGAAGGGACTTTCTAATGCCCCTGCGGCAGCTTTCGCCTCAGGATGGGATGCTTCTGGAGATGAGACAGGGCTGTCAGGTGGAGCAGGGGACCCCAGCCACCCTCAGCTTCCCACAGAGGCCAGTTCCTGCCTGCCAGGTATGGGGAGGCAGCGACTGCCTGCCTGCAGGGGCTTCAGTTTGTCCCAGAACCTCCAGGCTCAGGGCCTGCTGGGATGCTCATCTTTTTTCAAACCTAGTGTGTGTGTCCCATGTAGGGGGTGGCTGTTGAAATACTGTGACTGTCACTGGTGTGGATGTATTGGCACACATCCTTGCTGTGTGTGTACGTGCACAGGATGCTCAGAAGTCATTTCATGGACTGAAAAACTCTTGAAATATGGAACCATCCATCTTTCGAAGGGGTTAAAGGCATTGTTTTTTAGGCCATGGAGAGGGTGGCTGGCCTCCCTTTACTCAGCAGCCACCTGTGGAGTGAAGACACTCAGGCTGGGGCATTCGGGGAAACATTGGCCAGGGGAGATGGTCCTTGACCTTGAGGTCTGGCTGTGAGGGAAGTTAAGGAGGGTCAGGGAAGGCCGGAAAGAAAGGATGGAGAGGGTGGGGATTTGAGAGGTAGAGGTGAGGACCGGATTATGCTTGGTCTCTTCAGATGGGGCCCCAGAGCAGGGCTGGGTTTTTTTTTTCTCTCAGACTGGGGTCCCCGTGGCATTATCTAGGAGCCTGGACAGTCTGGCCCCTCCTTGAGAACCCATGGAAGGGAGTTTTCTGCCACGTCATTCCCAAGGGACCCAGCCAGCCCCCATCCCGCCTCCCTTCTCACCACACTCAGGCCCATCCTTTCCTCACTCCAAGCTGCAAGCCCATGCTCTGGGCCCCTTGGGCAGGAGCTGGGGCAGCTGGGGCAGCTCAGTTCCTGTGGGGAGAACCCAGGCTGCCAGCACATCATCCCTCTGCTAAGCTGCCCGACTCAGCACATGCCTTGGAGCCTCTGGAACCCCACGCACTGGGGGCACAGCCTGCTCACACGTGTGCTCCCTGATCAATAGGGTAAGAAACTGGAAAAGGTATAATTCAATCTGTCAGCCTGGTTATTAGTTATTGTGCTGGGGGTAACTCCTGCTCCTCCTCTATCTTCTCCTCTCGCCTCCAGAGGGCCGAGCAGGATCTCGGCTGGAAGAAGAGCTGGGCAGTATCCTGGGTAGGAATAGCCCTTGAAGACTGAGGCAGAATCCACGACCACTGCTCCCTGCCTCCAGCCATTGGCCCCTGGAGGATCTATAAGAACCTCTGGGTCAGCATAGCCATTGTGCAGACAGGGAAACTGAAGCCCGGTGAAGGTAGAGGGTTGGCCCATGCCTGTGTGTGGTGAGGGCGCCCTGTCCCAGTTTGGCCAGCCTGCTTTGGAAAGAGCAATAGGGACAAAGGAGCAGAGGGTGGGGAGGTCAGGGAGGAAAGGGGGTGCAGAATCTAGGGTGGTGTGAGGAGGTGACCAACTGTCCCCCCAGCAAATGCTGTCTAAGCTGCTGGGCCAGAGAAGGGCTTGTCTCTGCTCTGCCCTCAGGGATGGTGGCCCAGCTGGGAAATGGAGATTGACCCACACTCTGTCTCATTTGGAGCCTCACAAATGAGTGGCCTGGCAGGGTGGGCACTGTGATTCCCATTTCATAGATGCACTAAGGCCTGTGGATGTGGAGGGACAACCCCGCCCTTAGGGGACATAGACTTGCTCCTGGTGAGGGGTCTCCCACAACTGAGCACTCTGAGCAAAGGCAGCTTTGCTTGCCGCCTTGAGGCAGAGCCGGGACCAGCTCCTCTGAGAGAGGCCGATATTTGGCTTTAGGACTCTAGACTTCCCACGTTGTTCCTTATGCTGACCGAGAATTTCTTCTGCAAGTCTGACCACAGTCCCTCATGCTTTAACTTCACCCCACCACTCCTGTGGGATCTTGTTAATCCAAAGGGCCCACTACCTCCCCTCTGTTACTCTGCCTCCTTGGTTCTGGGTGGGTTTGGAGGTGTGTACACTGGCCCCTGCAGCCTGGCCAGCCCCTGAGGGCAAGAGGCGAAGCTGACCCACTGCAGCCTTTCCAGCCAGGCCTGTTTCAGAATCAGCTCACCTTTGCCCAGCATCGCCATTCTCATCACAGCCTCTGCCCATTGCATTTCTATCAAACTCATTTGCCGTCTGAAGAGCTTCATCTTCCACTCTGTTTGCCCATAATCACCCCCCAACCTGTCCCCATCTCTCCAACCTCCCCCTGCAGTGCCAAGAGCAGTGGTGAGAAGATAGCCATACTCGGGCACAGCTTGGTGCCCTCCCTCCTGCCCATTTTGGGAAGAGGCCTGTGCTCCAGGCAGGTGTCACCCCTCTGCTGCTGTGGGTTTCCCCAGTCCCGGACCAGACACCTGGTTTGGTTGAGACCTAGAGACAGACGCTCAAGTCCTTGAAGACTTTTGATGCCTCACTCTCTACCGTCTCCATCCAGGCTAGAAAGATGGGGCATCGCCACACTGAAATCTGATGCTCAGAAGCCCAGGTCTTTCATATGATGCCCTCACACAGCAAGCTCCAGATTTACCCATATCCCAAGAGAAGCTGACCTGAGATGGGTGAGCAGGAAAGCAAGACAGTTTTTTAAACTGATTCATACCCAGGAATGATTGGTAGCCATTTATCCCGCCTATGGTATTTGGATTTGAACAGAGGAGCATGACAGTAATAGTATTAATGAGAATAGTAATAATCACCTACACTCAGTGTTTCCTGTGGGTCAGGCACTATTGTTAACACTGTACACGTATTCAAAAGCTGTATTGAGCCATTTAATTAATCTACTCACCCGCAGGAATTTCTAGTTGATAGGAAGATAAGGGAAGAGTGGTGAGTGGCAGGAGGAGAATGAGGGAGCAGGAGGCAAACCTCTCCCTCCATCAACCCTCCATCCCGGTTGTACGGAGAAGGACCGGCACATCCCCTTGTAGAGGGAGTACCTCCCACTTGGAACAGAGAGGAGAGTCCACTTGTTGGCATGTAAACCATGTCAGGCATTCCTTTGAGGTCATCTTATGAGGGCAAGTCTCTGCTTCTCCCTGGGGGCTCACAGTTCTCCCAGGAGACACCAGGGAGGCTGGCCCTCCAGGGTTGGCAGGCATCCCCTGGGAACTTCAGAGCACCCCTTCAAAAGGTCCTTGGTGCTGAGGGCCATTCACATAGGCCCCCGGAAGTCAAAGACAACATCTCCCTGGTCTCAGAACTCCCCTAAGTCTCCTGTGGCTGAGCAGCTGCCCAGCCCTCTAGCCACACCCTTGACTCTACTATAGGCTGGACCCGTCCCAGAGCCTGTCTATCGGCTTGATTTAATGTGAGCTTCACATGAACCCTAGAGGGTGAGTGGAACTGGGACAAGGAGCCCCATTCTGCAGGTGGGGAGTCAGAGGCTCGGAGAAGAGAAAGAACTGTACTGAATCCTTCTATCCAGGAAGATGCCCTGATGAGCTCCTGCAGTGAAGGGTGAGGAAGGGCTAGTTGCATTCTAACAGGAACTTCACCACTTTAAGCAGACGAATGTGAGATAATGGTGACATTTAGGCTCCACTCCTTTTTGCCTCCCCAGGTAGTCTCCTGTTTCCTCTGGGCATCCTCTGTTGGAGGAGACTGAGCACTTGCTCCTAGGCTACCCCCTTCACCCCAGCCTAGCGTCTCCTGCCTGCCTGCTTTCAAGGTCAAGCTGCCTGGTAATTCCGTAATTGATCTGGGAGACTTCCATTAGAAATCTCCCAGCCGTGGCCAGCTTCTCCCATACAGCCAGCCGCATGCCCCACAGCCCATTCCATCCAGCTTATCCTGGTAATGACCACTCATTTGTTCTTCTGGAGGTAGATGGCTGGCTAGTCCCTGTTTCTCGCTACCCCTCATAGCCCTGTGGGCAGGGCCCCAGGGACTCTGAACTCAGACAGAAGTGACGTGGTTCTGAACTAACTTCTGCCAAGTGCTGTATGATCTCCAGCAAACCACTTCCCCTCTCTGAGCCTCCATGTCCACATCTGGGATGTAGATCGGGTCAGATGGCTTTGAGGATCTAATGTGACAAAGTGTAGGAGCTGGCAGGGTGGCTATTGTGATGGGGGCTCCCCTGGGACCCATGCTTGGGGGTCCTCAGGGTGGAGGAGGTCACAGTAGGGCATGATGGCCCCTGCCTCTCTCAGCAAGTCAGGAAAGACCTCTCAGAGGTGGTGGCATTTGGGCTGGGCCCTGAAGGATGATTAAACCTCCCCTATGTTTGAGGGTGGTTACAGGGATAGATGGTGCTCTGGGTCCGACCAGCTAGGAGCCTTAAGATTTCTTACTTGCAGCAGTTCCCGTCGTGGCACAGTGGTTAATGAATCTCACTAGGAACCATGAGGTTGTAGGTTCGATCCCTGGCCTTGCTCAGTGGGTTAAGGATCTGGCGTTGCCGTGGAGCTGTGGTGTGGGTCGCAGATGCGACTCAGATCCCACGTTGCTGTGGCTCTGGCGTAGGCCGGCAGCTGCAGCTCCGATTCAACCCCTAGCCTGGGAACCTCCATACGCTGTGGGAGTGGCTCAAGAAAAGGCAAAAAGAAGAAGAAGAAAAAAAAAAGATTTCTTACTTGCAAATCTGAGCACATCAAGCCTCTGCTTATACCCTTCAGTGGCTCCCTGCTACCCTTAGACGAAAGTCCCCACTCTCTTGGGATGCTTCAGAGGCCTGACAAGGTCTAGTCCCTGCCAGCTTCACGTACCCTAGCCACTCCACCTTGGTGAATTTTTTGAAAAATTCTCTACAGGCCATAACCTTTGTACCAGCTGCTCCCTAATTCGACTCTATGAACTCAATAAAAATTTGACTCTGTGACTAAATAAAATCTCTACTCCCTTCCAGCTCTCCCAAGGTCATATGTATCTACCTCCCCGCTGCCGCCCGGAGCCCATCATCTCTCTCTCACCCTCATGCTGAGTCCTCATGTTCAGGACTCAGCTCATGTATGCCCAATTTAAAGTAGCCACCAGGTGGAGTTCCCGTTGTGGCACAGTGGGTCACGAATCCGACTAGGAACCATGAGGTTGCGGGTTCGATCCCTGGGCTTGCTCAGCGGGTTAAGGATCCAGCATTGCCGTGAGCTGTGGTGTAGGTTGCAGATGCAGCTCAGATCCCATGTTGCTGTGGCTCTGGCATAGGCTGGCATCTACAGCTCCGATTCGACCCCTAGCCTGGGAACCTCCCTATGCCGCGGAATCGCGGCCCTAGAAAAGGCCAAAAAACTAACTAACTAAATAAATAAATAAATAAAGTAGCCACCAGGTGACCAGTCAACCTGGCTCATCTGAGGCCAAGTTATTTCCAGAGTGCAGAAGTTTCAGTGCTAAAACCACAACAGTTCCAGACATATCGGGGTGATGGGTCACCCTGAGTCCCCTCTGGGCCCTGCTGCCAGGCCCACATGTTTTCTTGTCCTCACCACCCTTCTGTTGGAAGACATTCACTCATTGAGTGACTAAATGAATGAGGGGCATGGACTCAGACCTGGGCAAGCCTCTCCTCCTTTCTGGCTTCAGTTTCTCGACTATACCATGAAGGTAGGCTCCCAGCCCTAGGCACCCAATTGCAGCATGTTGGAGAGGAGGGGGCAGTGCCCAGCTTAGGAAGGGGCTGCCCGTGCCCTGAACTCCAGGGTGGGCAGAGCTGGTAGCGGCCTGGCAGCAGTGTGGGGCAGCATGGCTGGTGGAGCACCAAGTGTTCAAGCCCTCATTCTAGACATCCCACCATTACCTGAGGGCCTTTTTTGGACTAGGCCATGGGTCCACACCCAGGGTTGAGGTTGTCCAGAGTGATAACACTGACTGCCAAGCCCCACTCCCCTCCCACCCTCGGGGAACAGATGGCCCAAGCTTGGGCGGGCGGCAGAGATGGGGACTGGCATTTGTGTATGTGTGTGGTTTTTTTAAAAATCTGACACATTTTTGTCACGTCTTGGTGCATCAGAACAGTAAAGGAGGCGGGAGTGTGAAGAATGTTTTAACTCGCAACTTTGTAACAGTTCCAGTTTCTCTAGACCCTCTCCCCCTCCCCCAAGCCCCTGCGGAGGAGCTGAGGAGCCCATCTGTTCCTGAATCCCTGCTCCTCGTGCTCCCCCATCCCAACCAGCCATCGATCCGTCCATCCTTCCTTCCTTCCCATCAGCTGAGAGGGAGAGGGAATCAGAGGAAGCAGCTTGCTACTCCAAGAGAACCTCGGGCAGGGAGGCAGGGGGTCTGTTTCTGGGCCTAGCTTGACCCCAGACTTGCTGTGTGACCTTGTGCCATTTCTGACCCTCTCTGGGCCCTACCTATGTGCTGCTAAGGGGTCGGATCCATTCCCTTTGGGGTTCCCTGACTCGGACACTCATGGACATGTCTGGGGAGAGGGATTAGAAATGGGAGAGTACAGGGACAGAGATGGGGGGGGGTCTTAGGCCTAGAGCATTCAGAGAGAATGGCTCTGAGGTGGCAGAAAGAGCCACATTCATGTAGCCGGACTAAGCGGGTCCCCCCCTTGACTACCCTCAGATCTGGGGCTTGGGTCCCCTCCTTAATTCCCACTCCACCTAGCCCACCCAGATGGTTCTTTGAGGGTGGCCCAGGGCTGGTTGAAGTCTAGGTAGCTCCTCCAGAGTCAGGTAGAGGAATGGGGATCCAGGCAGTACTGGGGACGTAGACGTCCCTCTGCTGCCCCACTGTGCTTGTCTGCCCTGCAGGGCCCTGGCAAAGACAGCAGGGTGGGTGCCAAGCCCTGGAAGATTTGCTTCTCAGCCGCCAGCCCTGCTGTCCCCAAGCCTGCTGGCACTAGCTTCCATTTCATTAGTCATGGAAATGCCAACTGGCCTGGAAAGCCAGGAGTCCACACAGCAGGCTGGTAGAGGATGCCTTGGGCAGGGAGCAGTTGGAGACATGACCGAGCAGTGCCTAGGGGCAGCTGGGCCATGGCAAGTCCCCAAGCCTCGCTTCCTCATCGCACAGCTCAGACACTAGGCACCGGGTGAGCACCTGTGCTATGGCTTAGGATGGAGTGGGGGCAAGTAGCTGGCACGCTATTGCAAGGAGGAAAGACACCAGCCCCAGTTTCATCCTGTTTCCTGCATCCCTCCACACCCAACACAGAAATCCTAGAGTCCAGGGCACATGTCAGGGATCAAAGGCAGAGGGAAAGAGGAGGTAAAGGGAGCTCTCTCTGACCCTGTTTGACCAGCCCACTCTGTTCTGCCTTTAGGGATAAGAAGCCAAGTTCAAAGCCTTCATCAGAGCCTTGCAGACCACAGAAAGCCCCCTACTCAGGGCTGAGGGAGCTCCTGAGTATCACCCCCACCTCCCTGCACCCCTCAGTAGGGCTTAGAGTCCCCAGAGAGTCCCTGCAGGAGGTGGTCTCTTTTGCTCAGGAGGGCAGGGTCTGGCCAAGGCAGCCGAATAAACCAACGTTGCCCCCCTGTCGAGGTCTAGGCCTGGGACCCCAGAGCCTAGCTGAGTCAGTGCCATGCGAATCTCACCATATGGGCACAAGGCGGCTGCGGGAGGAGGAGCTGGGGTTGCCATGAGAACCTGCACGCTGGCATTTCCTCTTTTGGGGAGGCTGAACCATACTTCGCAGGCGGTGTAGGCTTCTGAATCCTATTTCTCTGTGTTTTTTAGGAAGGGAAAAAGGGCAGGGGAAGGGGGTGGGAAAGGCAAGGAGGGAGAGACGGAGTAAGACAGAGGGAGCGGCAGGAGGGTGGGAGCTCTGTGGGGCTGTTGAGGGTTGATCAGGGTGCTGTGTTCCCTAGAGCTCAGCCCAGGCCCAGGGTCCCCTCCGATCCAGGCCATGGGTAACCCTTTTCCTTAAAACATGCAAACCTGTGCCCTACCTGAGGTTTCTAGTCAACTCTTTGGCCCTTTTTGGGTTCCTCACCCTCATCCCTGTCCCCTGAGTGTTCCCCCAGTGAACAGTGACACTGGGGCAGAGACGGGCAGAAGGCCACGGTCCAGGGCAGGCATCCAGTCTAACCCAAGTACATCACAGACTCCTTGGGTGTTCGTGGAACTCCGCATGGCTGGGGCAGACATGGAAAGCTGCCTAGAGAACAGGGAATCGTGCAGGGGCGGGAGGTGGGAGATGAGGCATGGGAGGATTTGGGAGCTGAAAGGAGAGGACTGTTTCCACCCATCCATCTGGTCAGGGACTGAGGGTGGGTGGGTATGCTAAGAATACAGGCTTTGGGGACCTGGTGGTGAATCCAGCTCTGTCTCTTCATACCTGCGGGACCTCTGACAAATGAGCCTCCTTGAGCCTAGCTTCCTCCTTCTGCAAAATGGGGCTGGCAGCCCCTACCTTGCAGGGTTCCTATGGTGTACGTATAGCTCAGGAGCTAGAGCATGTCTCATTCAATGGCAGTGGTGGGGTCATTCAAGACATGATCCCTGGCATTTGCTGGGAACATAGGGATGTGTTAATGCAGTCCTGAGCCTGGAGGAGGACCTGCCCCAGGCGGAGGCATGGTGGTGAGACCCAGCGTGGCCACGTTCTGGGTAAGCAGCGCTATAGGGTGGGGCTGTCCGCATCAAGAAGAGTGGGTTGGAGTTCCCATCGTGGCTTAGTGGTTAACGAATCCGACTAGGAACCATGAGGCTGTGGGTTCGATCCCTGGCCTTGCTCAGTGGGTTAAGGATCTGGCTTTGCCGTGAGCTGTGGTGTAGGTAGCAGATGTGGCTCGGATCTGGCGTTGCTGTGGCTGCGGCATAGGCCGGCGACTACAGCTCCGATTCAACCCCTAACCTGGGAACCGCCATATGCCACGGGAGCGGCCCAAGAAATGGCAAAAAAGACAAAAAAAAAAAAAAAAGAGTGGGTTGGCAGGAAGATGGTGGAGTGGCAACTAGGGAGTTGGCTCTTGGGGCAGAACCAGGCCACGTGAGCAGCTCTAAAGCCAACTGTTGCCTCTACTGAATCTCTAGCTCTCCCCTAGTTCCTCTTCATGGAAGCTATGCCTAGTGTGTCCAGGGCAGCCAGCCTTCCATCTTGGAAAGCCCCCTCCAGACCCTTGGAAGATGGGGCTTCTGAGCAAGGAGGCCAGCACTCTGACACAAGCTCCACCCAAACTTCCTGGTGTGTGATGCTGGGAAACGCCTTCCTCTCTGACTATCAATGGGGTTACAGAGACCTAGCCTTCCCTCCTCCAGGGCCTCAGTAGGGCCCTGTGAGACAATGGGGCAAGATTCCTTTAGACTGTGTCTAGGGAAAACATGGCACATTCTGGTTGAGGAGATGAGGAGGACACGGGTGGAGAGTGGAGCTCTGGGTTTTGCTTCCGTTGATAAGAATGTCCAAGGATCAGGTCCTTCTATGTGCCAAGCTCTTTGCATTTCATTTTATTCTTGCAGTAACTAGGGAAGTAGCATTATTCCCATTTGTCACCTGAGAAGACTGAGGCTCTGGGAAGGAGAGTAACTTGCCCAAGGTCACCCAGATAGGGTACCAGAGCCAGGTCGGCCTACCTCTGAACTCTAGCCATGACCTCTCTAAGCCACAGTCCTCTGATCACCATGAGCCCTCGCGGACGGAAAGGCCCCAGTTTGGCCTCTTTAGTGGGCCCCTGTGAGGGGCTGCAGGGATGCTATGCTCAGTAAAGAGGGCAAAATGGGGAGAAATCGATGCTGAACACTGGGTCCCTGTTCCCACTGGCTGGAGTCTGACCATACCCGGCCAGCTTGGGGCAGACACAGGACCCCAGTTTAGGAAGAGCCGGATCTTGGCATTGGGTATATTGAGACTGCCTCTGAGCTTTGTTATTTACTCACTCTGGTTCCCCAGCAAGTTACTGAACCTCCCTGAGCCTCTGTTTCCTCATCCAGAAAACAGGAACAGAGAGTCACTGTATCACTCAGACTAGGCAGGTTTTGCTATGATCACAACCACCTTCAAAGTCTCAGAGATTTCCAACAGCTTAGGTGCATTTCTTGTGTGATTGTGACCGGGAGTGGGAGGGTCTGTTCCTAACTGTCACCCAAGGCCTGAAGGAGCTGTCCCCATTTCATCATGGGCACCCACAATACCACAGCAACAGGAAGAGGCGTAGCCAAACTGGCAGTGGCTCTAAAGCTCCCTCTTGTAAGTGGCAGAGGTAATTTCCACTTCATTGGCCAAAGAAAGTCACATGGCCACACCCAACGTCAAAGGCAACAGGGAAGTGCAATTCTTTACCAGATGTCTGAAAGAAGAGACTTGGCATCTTGGCAAACATTCCTTACTGATGACCACAGGTGCTGCCCCACAGGGATGGCCATGAGCATACAGCGTGCTAAAGGGGGTGGGGACCTTGGCACACAGAAGATGCCTAATCTTTTTCCCTGCACTTCCAACTCCTAGAGATTTCAACTCCCTTTCCTTTCCTGACTATCTCCTCCCTTGTCATCAGGGCTGATGGACAGCCCCCCCTGAAGGAGGAAGGCCTTTGCTTCTGGGACAGAGCAGAGTGTTGTGTTCCCCCCACCCCAACTCCGAGGCACACAGTGTGGTGGCAGCAGAGCCCGGACAAGCAGACAGATGTCCTCACTCCCACCTGAGCAGCCCGCCACCCCCGATCCTCCAGTGTCTCTTTTAACAAATGAAAAAAGAGCCAGAGATACTAGTAATACCTTGACTTTATTAAGGGCTTCATAGGACCCAGATCAAATTACGTCTCCTGCAACTGAACGGTAAATGCAATTCTGTTCAACAAATGTTGC
This sequence comes from Phacochoerus africanus, assembly GCF_016906955.1. NCBI lineage: Eukaryota > Metazoa > Chordata > Mammalia > Artiodactyla > Suidae > Phacochoerus > Phacochoerus africanus. Next base: position 58,966,573 of record NC_062552.1, on the reverse strand, counting down.
CTTTGACACTGAGAGGGTCTGTGGTGGTCAGGGTTGCCCACCAGGCTGAAGACCCCTCCTCTCGCTCAGCATCTTTCCGCATCACTCAGGAAGATGCCATCCACCCTGGCTGGAGGCCGCCTGTCTGTCCTAGAGTCCAAGATGAGTAACGAAGGCCTGGGACAGGGAGGGGGTCTGTGGGCAGGGTTGGTGACTTAGGACTTGAGCCACTTGAGTCCATAGCCACATAAAGCTGTCTGACCTTGGGAGAGTCCCTTTCCCATTGTAGTCCTCAGTCTCCTCCAGGGAAGGGACCTAGGTCCCCACCCCACCCCTGACATCAGGGTTCGGAGAGCTTCTTTACCAACCAGCATTTCCCCTTCCCCACGGTGAAGCGGCTTTCCCTCATCCTATAGTCACTGGGCCAGCCAGACCCTGCCCTCCCCTGCAGTAGCTCACAGTCAGAGGAAGAGATGGGCAGGTAACCAAGACCAAGTGGTGTGACAGAGGCATACTTCCTCCAGGGAGGCTCACCGGTTACCAGCCATGGCACAAAGCAGACAGGCTATAGGTTGAGCCCAATTTCCTATTCTCTGCTCCCTAGTCCTATCATTGACCACTGCTAGGCTGGAGAAATCCAGGAGGACTCCCCGGTGAAGGAGGAATTGGAGCCGGACCTTGAGCTCTTTAGCTGGACAAGGAGGGGGAGCAGGTTCCAGACAGAGAACAGCAGGAACAATGGCTTGGAGGTGGGGTACATCTGGGGTGAGTATGACAGATGTCACCAGGAGGAGATACTGACATGGGGAAATGTGCAGCGATGTTGGAGTTGTTCAGGAAAAGAGAAGAGCTGTCAGCCAAGACTTCATGGTGCAGAGCAGGGATGCTGCTAGAAGGCCCAGAGGCTTCTGAGTCCTCGTGGACTATGGGAAGGGACCCCCCCCCCCACTTCTACCTAGTGAATCAATAACAGCAACAAGAATAGTAGTAATTCTTTTTGGCACTTTACCTTTAATGGAGCACTTGAGTATTCATTGTCTTACTCTGTCCCATTGATGTGCTCTGTCCCATTGATCCCCTGATTCACAGAGAAGGCAAAAGTTTTGCCCAAAGCCAGTAGGTCCACAGATGTGCTTATGCTATTTGATTCAGTGGTATCTTTTGCCTGCTTTTTCGAAGGCACAAGGGCCTTCACCAGGGGGACAGTTCCTTGGTGATTGAAGGGAGCAAAGTTCCAGCATGAACGGGAAATGGATTCTAGAGCTCCTGCTCTGTAGCTTTCCTTGACTTCTGGAATTTGAGAGGTCTCCCAAGGCTACCTCTGTTCCGCCTTCAGCCAAGAATCCCTGAGGGCTTGGCCAAATCCAGAAATTCAAAGACCCCCTACACCCTAAATTATTGCAAAGCCTCTTTCCCTTGAAACAAGACTGTGGCCAAAGTGGCTGGTTCATGGGGCGAAGGGGTCAGCCACGACCCTGACCCAGAATCTATATTTGCATCGCTGGACTTACTCATCCACCAAAGCCTTTTGAGTTTGTATTTGCTCTTCATTTGAAGCTGTTTGGAGAGTATGACTTCTAGGACATCAAGCTGTGAGCCTAGCACATGTTTCAGAATTGTGGCTTGTTAAGTCAGAGCATGACCTAAAGAAGTCCAAACACTGAGGTACAGTATGGTACTTTCTTGGTAGAAATGGACTGTTATCAGTCACTACTTGATATAAATTTGGGCTTTTATCATTTGGCCTTAAGAAAGAACTGTTACCATCTTTCCCAGTGAATCTCTAGGCCACGTGAGATTCAGATTCCTTTGGTTTCCTGGGCCAGCAACCTCCTCATTTGTAGTTTTAGGTCGGCTTTGTTTCTTTTGCTGCTTAACTTTCAATACCAGCCTTCAAATTATCAGAGAAAAGGTGTCAGCTGCCTCCTTAGAGCTTCCATTCATTCAGTCCTCTGCCATTCATTCATTTATTTAAAAAAATATTTCTTGAATGTCAGACACTAGGAATACACAGTAAAAGAGGCAGTGAACTCTCAGCCACTTTCCAAAAAGGTAGGACTCTCTCCTCCTAATTCATTTTCCCATCAAAAGTGGCCTCTGTACATACCCAGATGTGTGAGTCTGCCGTAGCTACTTTTTTCTAGTCAGGATTTTTCTTCTCCACATTCCTCTCCCGCCTGAGCCCTGCCTTTGAAGCCCCGACTAAGGCCAAATTCACTCTCGACTCAGCCTATATAATGTCTATTGCCCTCCATTAACACAGGCTCAGGAGTGGCTTGAGAGAGACACTAGCTTCCAAACCATGCCTTGTCCACTCTAGCACCCAGACCCACCAGCGCTTACCCCATCACCCAATCCTTATTCCATCATTTGTGTTGGCCATGCATGGCCTCTCCACTCTGACCACCATGTGGGACTCCCTTGTTGCCACTGGCAACCCTTCAGCTCCTCCCCATCTCATTCCATCCCCTTCTCTACCTTCAGACTCAGCTCCCCGTCTCAACCTGCCCTGGCCCCGCCACTAGGCAACTCCTGTCTATCCTCTTCCCATTGTGGTGGCCTCCAGAAGAAGAAGAACTAGTGGCCTCCAGGACAAGGGTATGGGCCCACCACCAGCCTCATCCTCTGGGGTCTGCTGGGCTGACTCACCCTGTTCAGCCCAGACAAACCAGCAGAGTCCAGGCCGCCCCCTGCTGGATGCCCAGGGTTGCTATGGCGACCCTCTGCCTGGCTTCCCTGTGTGAAGACAATCGAAAAATAACAGCAAAGACTGTTTTATTCTGTGTCCCACCTGGGAGCCATTTAAGCCTCCCCACTCCTTTTGACATGTAATAATTTTTTTTTTCCCGCTTTTAAGATTATCTTGAAATCTCACTTCCTTCTCTTCCCCCTCACTTCAAACCTCGGTAGCAGAGTCTCTGAGAGCCTCAGGTCTTAAAAATGTGTACACACACATGCGTGTACATGCTGTGCCCCTGCTCACACACCACATCCCCATCAAATTGGCCTCCTTGGTCCTTGTCAATCAACGGCAAAGTCCCAGGGGCCAGGACTCCTCCACCTCACATTGCAAATCACTTTACCGTTTGCAAAGCCCTTTCACATCCAGTTTCATGTGCGAACCACACAGGAGGTTTTATCACCGGCTCTCCCAACCCCCATTTTTCACGTGAAAATTGAGGCTTGGGATTTTAGGTGCACTGACCTCTGTCCCCTGGTGGCTGACTAGGGCTAGTTTTATTTTCTGTTGTTGACCTCCTGGTGTGATAGAGTTGGGGGTGGCAGCTGAATGATCCCCAACCTTTCATCCTCCCCACTCTCCCCATAGAGGGGTTTCCCTTGCTCCGTCATGAGCAGTGTTGGGAACTACTGATCTCAGAGGGGTGGCCTGCGAGAGGCCAGCCTGGGTACAGGACCCCGCTGGCTGCACTGGGTTCCAAGGTCCCCTAATTGCACTCCGGGTTCCCTTGGCTTCTGTTTTCTGGCTAGACACCTTCCCCACCCACATCTGGACCCCAGCTGACCAGGTTCTCCGCCCTGACCCAGCAGCCACCATCCGCTGCGCCAGCTTCTTTCGGCACCCTCCTCCCTCTCGGGATCCTTCTCTCCTTCCCACACTGTGTCCCTTGGTCCAATGTTCTCCTGTGCCATCCTTTCTCATGGTGTGTTTCCCATGCGGATTCACGTGGATATTTGCCTCTGCCTTACATTTGTAGAGAACACATGCATTACCATTGACCTCAAATGTGCATTCCCATCAACCGGACATATTTTTCATGAGGTCCTCGGTAGAAGACTGGATATTTATACTGAACAGCGCATGACTATCTATCATGTTTACTTTGAGTTCACCAACATTTATACCCATCACACATTAGCCTAGAACATTCCCATTGACATGTACACACGCGTTGCTATTAAAACACATTTACACTGGACAGCCAAGGAGAGCGCTGGGTTTGCAGATAACACAGGCTGCTATCCTATATAACTCCCATAAAGGATCCAAATACCCCCCTCTTAGCTTGCAGGCTTGACAGTTATTCCTTGGATGGGTTTTAAAGTCACTTTCCCTAAGTTTGGACTTGACGATACATGGATCAAGACCCACAATAACACATGCATAGCTGGGGGTCTCCTGGCCTTACTGGGGTGCTCCAGAATGTGCAGGCAAGATTCCTGGGGGCCGCTGAGCTGTGTAACAGCAAGTTCGAGGCCCAGGCCAGGGTTCCTATTGTCCCCTCCTTGTGTCTTCTGGCCACAGAGAGCAGACTGACATCCCAGAGGAGCAGGGGCCTGCCTGTGGTCTCCAACCCTGGAGAATGGGGTGAGCAAAAGTGACCCTTGGGAAGGGGGCATGGGTTGCTCCATATAGGGTTCTTGGCCCCACTTTGTTGCTATCCAGGGATCAGCCTATCTGGTCTCCCCCTTTCTTAGCAGAGTCTCTGAAGCCCAGACAGGGCAGGTCAGAGGCCGAGCCAGGCTTGACCTGGAGCTCTATACCTCTTGGCCTCGGGAATCAGGTTGGGGATAGGATGAAGCCAGGGAATCCCATGATTAGAACTGGGTTCCATGTTCTCTTAGCAATAGCTATCAACATGGACGAGAGCCCAGCTTTGGAATGAGAATGTATGTAGACAAATATGGGTTCAAATCTTGGTTCTCCCACTTACCAGCCAGCTAGAGGGCGGGGGAGGGTTGCAGCAGGCAGAGTGGCCATGTGCATGGTTGTATGGGCGTGGGGGACATTCCTGTTCTACTGGCCCTGCTGTGTGGCCTTGGGCTAGTGATCTCCCTTCTTTGAGCCTCAGTTTTTCCCTCTGTAAAATGGGGTCAGTGATCTATCTGCTTCATAGGTTCCTTGCATGTGAAGTGTTTAGCACAGTGCCTGGCATGTGGCAAGTACTCCTTAACTGCTAGCTCCGTGGATAGTCTTAGTATTGTAATTAATGATGTTATATCCAAGTGATCTTGGGGCTCAGTCTCCTCATCTGTAAAGTGGGCTTAATGATGCTACTGAGGGTCCCAGAGGCCCACCCGGTGCCAAAGTCCTCCCTACTTACCACCCTTCTCCCCCAACTTCCATCTGAATGCCCTATCTTGCCTCCGTATCCTAGAACAGAGCCCAGAGATGGGGAGGAAAGGAGACAAGAAAATAAATATCTCACCGTCCATCCATCAGTTAGCAATCATAGCATCAGTTTTCACAGAGAAGGGGAATCTGCAAAGTAGTCAAAAAAATATTTTCCCTGTGACTCCAGCAGCCCAGCTGTTCTCTTTCAGGAAAAATGCTGAGGGCTGAAAATAAAATAAAGGAACAATGACAGAAAGACACAAGGAAAGAAGGGAGGGAGGGGAGGGAAGAGAGGAAGGGGTGGGCAAAGCAGACAGGGAAGAGAGGGCATGGGGCACGGCAGCAGAGACGTGAGCGAGATTTTGCCAGGGCCTTTCTCAGGCTGCCTGGAACAGCATTTGGCAAAGCTGCCACCGACCCAGCACGTGCTCTAGTGAAGAAGCCGTCTGTGCTCCAACACTGGCATTGTTTCTGTGAGGCTTCCTGCTCAACCTCAGGAAAGCCCTCGGGCCCCCTGGCCCTTTAGAAAAGGTGGCATCTCAACCCTAGATTAAACACTGCCCTCAGTACTGGGGAGGACAGTGACCTTAGAGAGGAATTCCCAGGCTCCCACTCAGCCTCTAACCTTATTCTGACTCTCACCCCATGAGGGGAAGTGGCTACTCCTTGGGCTTTGTATAGAACCCACTCTGTCCCATCTTCACACCTTTGCACCCGCTGTTCCTTCCTCCCAGAATGTCTGTCCCCCTCTCTGAAGGATCCTTCCACTCCTGAAGACTACCTCCTCCAGGGAGACCTCCTGGGATTCCCTTCCTTCCCTGGGGTTCATCTCTCCTCCCTTCCTGCTCTGATCACTTCCCATCTTGTGTCAGACTTTCCTGCAAGCCGGGCCTCCCTCGCCCCTGGCTTGTGCTCTGGCAGATGGACTGGGACTCTTTCAGCTCTGGTTTCCTAGTGCCTTCTGTCAGGGGCAGGACAGCACAGGGAACCCAGCAGGGCCTGGTCTGCAAGCCTCTGAGGACCTTGATTCTCAGCAGGCCACCAGCCACCTCCCACCAGGGAGGCTCCTAGGGAAACTGCCCTCCTGGCTTCAGCATAAGTACCTGTAAAATAGGCAGTCAGACAAATGAGCTCCAGGTCCCCTTCCTCACGCACAGCCATCTAGAGCCTTCTCCACCCTCCACACTCTTCGGCTGGACATTCCCCATGGTGGCACTTACTTCTCTATGACCTTGGATTTGTTACTCTGCTTCTCTGTGACTGTTTCCCCACCTGTCCAATGGCACCTTCCTCATAGAGCCACTGAGAGGATGACATAAGCTAATGTCCAGATTACAGGAGGGGCCTGGTCCCTGGCACAGAGGAAATGCTCAGGAAGCCTTCGGCATTTTAATTTTTCCCCAGGGTCTGTGGTGGGGCCTGCCTCTCTTCTGGGCCTAGTTGATAGCAGCACATCCTACCTGACTGGCAGCTCCCCCCAGCCCAGTCACTTGTGACTGTCAGAGTCCCCGCCCTTCCAGGGGTGCTCCCGAGAACAGAGACGCCTCTGAGGCCCTGTGGAAGAAATCCCTCAGGCTGGGATTTCAGGCCGTGGGGATGGAGATGGGCGAATAATCACAGCGGACTCAGCGTAGGGAGAGGTCTGGGCCAGGGTTGACCTCAAACCTGGCCCTGAATGTGGGTTTATACTCTGCTGCATCTGCTCCCAGGAGAAGGGCAGAGCTGGTCGGCCTCTGCTCTGGCCTCCTGGGGGTGGGGGGACCTCTAGGTTTCTGCCTGTGCTCCACCTACTCAGAGATTCATGACCTGTATTTAGGGCACAAAGGAGAGGGAAGGAGAACTCGGCCCTCTCAATGAATTGTAGGTCACAGCCCAGTCCTCTCTCCGCTTTCCCCATCTGCCCCCCACAGGCCCTTCTGCCCCCCCCCCCAAAAAAAACAACTCTCTTGGTTGCCATGACAACAGGGTGCTGGGAAGCAGGACTCGTTATGGGGACAGAACCAGAGTGTGCTAGCATGTGTGCCTAGGGTAGGTGGTGTCTTCGTGTACACGCCCAGGTCCTCCTGCACACTGGTGTGGGGTGGGGTAGGGGTGGGGCTGTGTGTTTGGGTGGGGTCCCTTTGGGGCTGCAGGCCTGGTTCACACCCCCGTCCCTGACATGTGGCTAAAGCCCAGGCAGGAACAATCCATGACTTTACTGACTGGGGGGGGCATAGATGTGTTTTTCCCCCTCAGTGGCTGGGTGTCTGCCCCCGACCAGGATCGTGCAGGAGGCTCATCTCATGTCACTGGCCCTTGCACGAAGCCGGCAGGATAGGGCAGTGCTGTCCTAGTTTGCAGATGGGGAAACCGAGGTCTGCTCCTGCCCTCACTCATTCTCTGGACTCACCCTGGGCTACCAGCCAAGCTGAGGCCCTTCTGGGGCCTCGTGGCTCCCCCAGGCAGAGGAGATACCTGAGGTGCATTTGAGAGCCTCTGTTCCTGGGCTGTCTCTTCTTCCACGGAGGCAGGCAGGCTAATGTCCACCGCAAGGGAAGAATTACCAGCAAGATGTTTAACTTTGCTTCTCTTTATTCTTTGTTCCCAGAGCTAACTGGCGCTTAAGGGAAGGCTGCCAGCCTTCCTAAAGTGGGTCTAGAGCCAGCTCTCTATGGGGATCCGTAAGCTGTGCATGGGCAGAAAGTAACTGCAAGTGTGCAACAGGTGGAGCCAGGGTCTGAGGCAGCAGCCCTGCCTACGTGAGGGACCAGCCTGCCTGGGGATGGGAGGGCGCACACAGTAGGCTTGACTTGGTTCATGACGCCTCCCACCCTTCAGACATTAGCTGGCATTTCTCTTTAGCCATGAGATGTACACGCCCACCCTGACACACACACCTCCAACATGGGAACTAAATGTGACGATGTCCCTGCCAAGTTCAAGAGCAGAGAGAGAGCTGGGCACCAGTAGAAGGAGTGGCGATGAAGCCTATCTCTCCACCTGCTGCTTGGGCTGCCTCCAGGAAGAGAGATCGTGAGAAAGAGCGGGCCTTGGGGTCAGCCTTCGGCTCCACCCTGTTCTGCCTGGGACCCTCCCTGGCCCTGCTTCCTGGGCTGGGATGTTGGCATCTTTGCCGGCTGACCGGCCAGGACTCCCTCCTCCCAGATCCCTCAGCCTCCTGATGTGGGAAGTGGATGGCTGGTCTTCTCTAAGCTGCTCTCTTTTGTGGGAGGAAGAGGGCTCCCAGACATGCCACTTCCAGGGGTGTGCATATGGGAGGAGGAGTGTCTGGTGTGCAGGGGTGGGGTGGGGTCCACACGTGTGTGAGTCACTGGGAAATTTCCTGAGGGCACACCAGGCCTCTCTTCCCACTTGCCTGATGAGCTACCACGACAATGCAGGTATTTATGGCTGGCTTTCACACCCCAGCAGGTGGTGTGAACACACTGCCTCTGAGTGTATGAGCCCATGTTTTGGTTCAGTGTGGGGGCACCCGTTGTCTGGCCTTCCAGATCTCTCCATCTCAGGCTGCCAGCTAAAGCCATGTCGTTTACCCCATGGAGAGGATTCCATCTGGGGGTCCTCCTTCCAACATCAAATCTCTGTGCCTGTCACCAGGGCTGCTAGTCCTGGCCCCACTAGGGCAAGTCGCCTCCCTTTCCTGAGCTTCTGTTTTATCATCTGTGAAATGGGCAGAGTAGCCACCTCTTCGGCTGTTGCTGAAGGGATTGAGGGAAACAGCCCAGGCCTGGGGCCATCAGCTTCAGGAGTGACCACTGAGCAGTTGGCTGGAGCACAACCTGTCCCTGGCTCAGCCCTGCTTTGGGGCCCATTTCCTGTCATCTCGGGGCACATGTGCAGGGTTCTCTCTTGCCCTCTCAGCATCACTCATACTGCTGCCAGGGCCATGCTTATGTCCCAGATTATAAATACGCTGCAAGCAAGTGGTGGCCCAGAGGGAGCAGGTCAATCCCCAGGTCTGCCCTCGGGACTCCTGGAACCAGAGTCCCCCCCTCACCCACTTGCCCTCCAGGCTCTGGTCAGCCAATTGTGGGGGCTGGGCTGCCAGGACAACACAGGGCAGAGAAGGGGTAGAGAGGGAGGGCATGGTCCGGGTACAGACTACAGTGGCTGCTCCTCTTTAGCACAGCCGGGAAGCCCTGAACGGGGGCTTGGATGTTTTGTCCATAGACGAATGGGGCTTGGAAAATGGGGGAGACGCAGAAAAGCCCTGCTCATGACACCTGATCCTGACACATACAATCAAGATAGTGAGTCACATTTAACAGTGATACACACAGCACGGATCTGCAATACAACACCGTTATAATAAAAACCATAACACACAAAGCAGACATTTCTCCACCAACCAGACTCAGGATCACAGCAGTGCACCCTCTTCAGGGCTGATGATGTGCTGGGCCCTGTCCCCGGGGCTCTGAATGGATTATGTCATCTAATCCTCACAACCCTTTGGAGCAGGTGAAGGGACTTGTCTAAGTGCTCTGCCCAGAGAGGTCCATATTCCAGAAGGTTCTCCCACTCATTACACCCGCTGTTTCCCTGTTTGCAGACAGATCACCCCCCTGCCCAGTCCCATGCTAGAGGGAGATGAGATAGGCAAGCAGAAAGCCTAGGCATCCTGCTTCGGTGTGGAACCAGACTCTCAGGAAGGATGCCTGGTTGTCTGCATCCCTACCTGAGATTTCCCTCTGGCCAGAGCTGTGGCTCCTTTCTGGGTGGAAACCCAAAACCATGGGATAGACCAAGGCTGCATAAGATAAGCTAAGGGGTGCAGAATAGAGTCCTGGAGGAGACTCCCCCCCCCCAAAGCATAGCTAATAAAAACTCTCAGGATTCCTTTCTTTCCTCACCCACAGAACAAATGCTCCCTTTGAAGGTATTTCAGGACCCAGGAGAGGAGCCCATCTGCTGCCCAGAGCCAAGCCCAAGAGGTGGGCCCCTCCCTGCTCCCTGTGTGACCTCAAGCAGGTTATGCAGGAGCATCAGGCTGCCTCTCCAGGCTAACCTCCCTAGATTCCGATGGCCTCCTCTTCCCTCGTATGGCCCTTGGCAGAGCTGAGCACACCATGGGCACCTAGGTGCCCACATCAAGCTGCTTGGTTCCCCCTCTTGGAAGGGAGCATCTTAGAGACTGCAGACCCCCAACCTGTGAGACTGTGAGGTTCAAGCTCTTTGTCATCTAGGAGCCAAAATGCTAGCATTTCCAACCATTCCTCCTACCCCTCCCCACTGGCCCTGAGGCCTCTGTTGGCAGCTTGGGTTCTGGAGCCCCAGTCCATCTTCCTCCTTATTCCCTGGGGTGGGGGTGTGGTGGATCCTGGGACTGGCCAAGGCCTGGCAGCTGGACACCTTGCCCCTCCTCAGTTGTCTCCCCCTTCCTCCTAACATCCTGGACTCAGGCCTTAAATGAAGCGTAAACAGAGCCTGGCAGAGGGAAGCCTCATTAGGCCTGATCTAATTAGGAGCCCCTATGAGATTGGGGGTGGATGAGGGAGGTAGAGGGAGTGTCCTATGCACAAGGGCCTGTGTGCAGTGGGAATATTACATATATATATGCTCCTAGGACCCTCCCCCACAATCCTCCAAGGTAAGAATGACTATCCCCAGGTAGCGTGAAGGGAAAGGGGCTCAGAGAGGGTGAGTGACTTGCCCAAGGTCACACAGCCAGCAGATGGCTTCCCTGCGATATGCGCCCTGTATGTCTGGCCCCAGCATTCAGTTCTTCCTAGCACCCCAGTCGGCCTCAGCACATCTGGCTGGCCAGGACCTCGGAGTTCTTCGAGCTCCTCTGTGTCCTCTGTGGCAGGTCTGCCCAGCCTCTGCTTACACACTGCAGTGATGGGGAACTCACAGCCCATTTTTGGCTCTTTATGTCTGTGGACCTCCTCTCTCCCCCCAGCGCTGCCTGACTTCACAGTGGGTCAGGATGCTGGAGAGGGGCAGGGAGGGGGGCAGCCAGTCTCTCTGCCTCTCTCCACACCCTCATCCATCTCCCTCTGCTGTCAGGGAGGGTGTGGGGGGAGCCCATGCTATGCCAAGCGGCAGGCTGCCCCTTCGTTAGTCTTAGCTAACAAGCTGTTTATGGGTGTGACATGACACCTGCTTTCTTCTTTATAACTTCAATAATTTATGGGTATATTAGCGGCCAGACGGCTGCCCTGGGTCCCAGCCAGACGGGACGGGGCGATGCAGCCGGGTGCCTCTGCCGATATTTACTCTTTCTCACCATCAATTATTAAGGGAGCTCTCCTTCGTTTTTACACATAATTACATGCACCGTTATGGTTCAGACTCCCTTGCTCTTAATCCCTCTAGAGAGGGGCCCCGCCTGCCCAACAGGCTAGAGAACCCAGCAGGCAGACACCCTACCTGGGAGAGAGACAGTGGCAGCCTCAGCCCCACACCTCCTCCGCTGAGCTGGAATCACCTTGGCCATTGCCAGGCTTCCTTGGGGTCAGTTGTCTCTCCCCACCATCCCAGGGCCGGGCCTTTGCACCTGCTATTTTCTTTGCTTGCAGTATCATCCCCCACCTCCCATCTGCTGGTGGCCCCGTCCTCACCCTTTGGATTGCAGCTCACCCATCCCCACCTCCTGGTTATCTATCCTGCCTCCCCAGTGCCTGGTGTGTGTGTGCACAACCTCCCCTGTTTCCTTCATCTCAGCCGAGATCATTCTGCGCTGAGCCTCCTGGGGCACGGAGGAAGCTTTAGCAAATGTTTATTGAAAGACCGAATGGGAGAATGGATGGATGAAAGCCTCCACCTGCCTCACTATTAATGAGGCCGCTGCAGCACCTGCCCCTCCCCCTCCTCCAGGAAACCCATCCTTTGCCACAGCCACAGTCTCCCGCTCCTCCCAACTGCTCCAGGCCTTCCTGGTCTGAGCTGGGATCCTCAGAGGGCCACAAGGCCTAGACCCTCCATCTATGCCCCTAGCACCCAACAGAGGTCAGGTCAGGGTGGCGGGAGGGAAATCCTGACGATCTCAGCTCTGCTGTGTGACCTGGGGAAACTGCTCACCCTCCCTGATTTTGTTTCCTCATTAGTTATATGGGGATAATAACAGTTCCTTCCTTACTGGGGGTTGTGGTTGAGGCTTACATGAGATAATTTAGAAAAGTACCTAATACAGGGCCCAGCATGTTGTAGGGGCTCAAGCAATTTTCCTTAATCTCAGCTATTCTCTCCATGAAATGACTTGATGCAAAGTTGAACTGAATAATACTGAATTTTAATCCAATCACCTTATTCACACCTTCTCTTGTCCACACCTCCTTGTTTTTCAGTCTCCCTGCTATGTAGCTAGCCCCAGGCTCGGTTCATGGTGGGCTCTGCAAATATTCCAGATTGATTGGTCAAGACTTTCTCAGCATCTCAGGTCACACCCAGGAAGAGGGAAGGGGGACCAGGCTCTCTCATGCTACAGAAGAATAGACTGAGATCAGGGAGGTAATGTGGTCTCCCCCAAGTTAGTGACAAAGTGGGGAACCAAGCCCTGCCCTCCCACTGGACTTGAAAGCCAGGAAATTTTCCCTGAAGACCCTGTGCCTCAGTTCCTCCTTCTGTAGGAAGACAGAATAATAGAATGGCCATGGGTTGTTGAAAGGATTAAATGAGTGACTTAGAACCATCGTGCCTGCTCATAGCAAACACTCCGGACTGTGGGGTGCAGGATAAGCCCAGCTTTACCACTCCTCTGGAATCAGAGTTGACCATTCTCATTCTTGTTCTTATGCTTTTCTTATATATGTGGCTATCCATACGTAACTTATAGGGTTTGGGGCTTGTTTTAAAATCTTATATAAATGGTACCATCTTGTACATATCTTTGTTTTTTTTCCCCTCAACATTGTGTTTGTGAGAGCACCCACACTGACACATGTGGCTCCAGCTTGTCCGTTTTCATTGCTGCATAGTATTCCCTTGCATGGCTATATCACATTCTGTTCATGCCTCCTTCCAGTGATGGGCATTTAGGGCATTTCTAATTTTTCACTCTTACAAACACTACCCCAGGAACATTCTTGAGCTTCTGTTCCATGGATATGTTTCTCCAGGATCTATACTCAGGAGGGATTTGTTGGGCCATAGCATGTATATCTTCTCAACCTTACCAAATAACTATCTAGTTGCTGTGTCATTCCTCACCCTGACCAGCAGCAGATAGTTTTCCTGCCTTGTTTCAATGTTCCCAGCTATACTGGGAGAAAGGAATTTTTATGCCCATTTTATAAATGGAGTATGTATTACTTATTGTTTGCTGCATAACAAGTCATCCCAAAACATAGTGGCTTAAGACAACAAATATTTATTATCTCAGTTTCTAAAGGTCAGGATCCAGGTGAGGTTAGTTGGGTGCCTCTGGCTCAAGGCCTCTCTCTCACAAGGATATAATCAAGGTGTCCACCAGAAGAACAGTCATCTCAAGGCTGGGCTGAGGGAGGTCCGCTTTCAAGTTTGCTTATGTGGCTATCGGCAGGTCTCAGGCCCTAATGGAGTCTTGATTAGAGACATCAGTTCCCTTCCATGTGGGCTTCTCAACAGGGCAGCTAATAACATGGCAGCTGGCTTCTACCATAGTGAATAAACAAGTGATGGAGAGGGGGTACCCAAGAAGGAAGCCACAGTCTTTTTGTAACCTAATCTCAGAAGTGATATTCCATCACTTCTGCCATATTCTGGTCACTAGAGGTGGGTCAATTAGTCCAGACCACAGTCAGGGAGAGGGGATTGCAATAAGGGGGGTTACCAGAAGGGAGGGACCATTGGGGCCATCTTAGGGGCTACCTGTCACAGGGCAGCTGAGACTCAGAGAGGTAGAGTGACTTGCTCAGGGTCACACAGTGGTTAGAGAGCGCCAGGACTAGAACTCAAAACTGCTTGGCTCTGGGGCTGGACATCTTCCGAGCTGCCATGCTCTTTGGCTTAAGTTAATAACAGGTTCTGACTTAAGTTAATAAACAAGTCTCCTGCACAGCCGAATTCAAGACAAGTGCTTAATAAATGGATTTGCTAATAGTGCTGTCTGTTTACACACATTAGCTCAAGTTCCCCCTGACATGATCCGTGGGGACAGCCAAGCCCAGACTCTTGGGAGAAGTCGCTGCCAAGCCTGGAGCCCAGATTCCCAAAGAGCCAAGGAGTGTCCCTTTATATAAACTACTTTTTGTGTTTGCTTTTCTGGTTTTGCTTTCAATTTAATCATTGGGATGGTGTGTGTGTGTGTGTGTGTGTGTGTGTGTGTGTGTGTGTGTGTGTGTGTGTGTTTAATGGAGTGCACACTTCCCTGTGTTCTTAGGAGAGCTAACTGCAAGGTCAGAAACATCAGATATTTCCCTGGGGGGACTTCAGGGTGGGCAGGGCTGATGAGCCCCTTCACTGACTGACCCCAGACAAATTCTCTGCTTCTCAGCTATTATGGATGCAGCAACCAGGCGCCAATTCAGCAGGCTGAGTAGGGGCCAGTGCCAGGACCTCCCTCATCCCAATGCTGGCTTCTGCTGTGGATCCTCGAGGAGCCTTTTGGCCTCCTCCTGTTTTCTCCAAGTAGTGGAGGCTGCTGCCTGCATTGCTTCTAGATAAGTGAATGTCACTGATGCTGGACTATTTCCAATAGAGGCATGAGTGATCGAGGACCCCTAGATGAGAGGAGGTGAGAGTTGGGGATTCAAGAGCAGCCCTGAGCCCCATGCCCTGGCCCGCTTCTCGAGGAGAACCCATTGATCCTTCCTGATGAATGGATTTTAGTTGAGTTTAATTTGGAATCTGGGCTCTGAGGTCTCTGTGGAAACTGGAGGAGACTCAAGATCAATTCCTGCCTTCAGGTGTTCCTGATTCTCAATAGGAAGCGCTTGATCCAGGCTTCTTATGATGGGAAGGCTGAAGGGGACCTTACGGTGGACCCCTGACCCTTGTCTTTACAGAGGAGGGACTGCAGGGTCATGGGGCAGAGAGCAACCCTCGAGTAAGTATACTAACCATAAAAATACCCACATTTATCAAGCGTCTACTGTGGGCCAGGCCCAGCATCAAGTACTGGGTATACATTTGGTCCTCTGTATCCATAGGTTCCACAGCCACAGGTTCAGAGGGCTGACTGCAAAGGACTTGTGCATCTGTGGATTTTAGTATCCATGGGGGTGTCCTATAGCCACAACTGTGCATGAAGTCATGAGATCCTCACAACAAGGCCATGAATTGGGTTCTACTGAAATTCCCATCTTACAGAAGAGGAACCTGAGGCTTAGAGAGGTGCCCATGCATACAAAGGCCGACTCAGAGCAGGAGACTGAGGTGGTTAGAGGAGGCTTCTGGAAGGAGGGGGCCACACAGTACTCTGCATTGGAGGGAGGAGTCAAGGAAGTGAGTCTAGAGTCTGAGAAAGCTGTCAGTGATCAATAAGACATGCCTGCAGTGGGGGCTGCCAGGGAAGAGGGTGCCACAAGGAAATGAGGGTGGGCTTTCCACACCCCTGCCCTTAGAGTCTTGGCCTCAGCCTGTACCCCCCGTGGGTGTCTCTCCGTGCCAACCAGCACATCTCCACAACCAGCTGGGCCAGCCGCTTTGCAAATAAGTGCCCCTCCCTGTGCCAGCTGTCCCATGAAGGATGTGGCCGACCAAAAGCAAGGGTGCACCCGGATCAGTGTCCTTGAGTAAGTCCTTTCCCTTTTAGGTACCTCGGTCAGACCCTCTGTAACATGCTCAGGTGGGACTCTGGAGTCCCTGCGTCCCTTCTGACTCTTAGGGAAGGAATTAAGAGGGAGCGGGAAGGCCCAAACCCTGGACACAGCTCTGGGTCTGCCTCTTAGAGGTGACTTTCCTCCCAGCCCCCTCAGAGGGTCCCTCATCCCTCACCCCCTCCACAGCTGCACCAGCACAGGGTTCTGACCTATGGATTTTCTGCCACTTCCTGATCCACTTCACTCCAGCCTGAGTCTTTAGGACTTCATTATATCAGCAGCCTCAGCAAGCCAGCATGCAGGGCTGCAGGGCTTCTTCGGTGGCTCCCGGAGGCTAAAGGGCCCCCAGCTTCTGGGCTTCAGCCTTCTAGAATCTCAGGAGCCTTCAAGGAGCCCCCCCTTGTGTCTTCATCTCACTCTCCCCACAGAGCCCTGAACTTAAGAGACCCCAGGCCAACCCCTTATTGCATAACTGGGGAAACTTTCACCCAAGGAGGGCCAGTGACTCCCCCGAAGGTGACACAGCAAATGAATAAAAGTGCTCAGAATCATATTTGTGGCATAAAGTGGAACATGGGGTCCACCTGCTCCACAGGAACCTCTAGCTGGATGCTGGCTCTAACCCAGCCCCCCAACCCTGCTCCATGCCTGGTGCCATTTGCCCAGCCCCCACCTGCATCCCTGGCTCCTGGTCTCTGTTTTTCTTGCTAATTAGAGGTCTCAGCAATGACTCCACTGTCCCAGGCATTTTAGAGCTGTCATTAATTTCAAGTGCCTTCAGAAATAATCATCATCGTAAAACCCCAAGAGCTGCTGGGATGCAAACAGGCAGGACCAGCACAAAGCAGGCATGCAGGCAGATCTATGTGTGCCATCCCTTCTTTCCTGTGCCTCGGGGGACTGGGTCCTGCCTCCTTGGCTTCTCAAGAGTCAGGGAGAGCAGGGCTTGTGCTCTGACACCACACGCAGAGCTTCCAAACCCAGCTCTACCTCTTACACAGAGTAAACTTGGGCAAGTCACCAGCCCTCCCGGAGCCTCAGTTTTTTTCATCTGTACAATGAGGATAGCAAATCCCAATCCTGAAGTGAGATGAAGTATGTAAAGCATAGCACAGAGCCTGGCTTTCAGAGGGAGCCAAATAAATATTAGAGGGTCCTGCCCCTCCTCCAGAGTCCCCTGATAGACCCATTCCAGCTGCTCTGCTTTGCTGTGAGTGCCCAGGCTGCAGCAGCCTGCCTGCTTCTTCCAGCCATCAATTCCTGCTTATTGGGAGTTTTCACCCCAAAGCCAGGATCTGCTGTGTGCCCACTCTGGAGACATGCTGTCTCAGGCCTGCTCTTGGGAGCTCCTAGTCTGAGGACAGAGAGGAAGGAGATTTGCCTGGAAGGGCATTTCAGCCTGAGGAGGAGAGACAGAAGTAGAAGGAAATGGCCCTCCTTTGGTCTTGAAGCACAGGTGGGAACCAAGGAGAGGGCATGCCGAGCAGGTGGGCCAGTAAGAACAAAGTCTTGGAGCCCTGGGTGAATATTCTTCAGCTGCAGCTCCAGGGCGTGACCTCAGCTTGTGCCAGTGAAGTCTTAGACTGGGTCATTCCGATGTTGCACAGTTAGCATGGCCCTTGGATCCCTGAGAGGGCCTTGTTGGGGACCACCCCACCAGACAGGAGAGGAAAGAAACCTGTGCCATGTGACAGGCCCCCTCCCTTATATGGAGTCTCTGATGACAAGGCCAGCGGCTGGCACCCTACCAGGCCCAGGATGGGACCTCAAAAAGGATTTCCTCTAAGTTCTTCCCCTCAATGCTTCCCCTTCCCCATTATTTGCCCGGGTGTATATAAGACAGAGGGCTGGGAGGGATCATTTCTTTCAGAGAAGCAGAAGGGGAAACGGCTTGGATACTATTTACAATGGAGAACTAAGACTGCGACAGTTCCTCCCAGACACACAACTCCTTGGTCACCCCTGCCGCTCCAAGGTACAGAGGGACAATCGCGGGCTCCAGAAGACCTCACCCCGGGACTCCAACTTCCTTAGCCAGCATCTGGGGATTGAGGGTGGGGGCAGTAAGGCTCTGCCCCATTTCTCCGTCGAGATCACTGAGGCAGGGAGCAGGTGAGTCGGGGGCGGAGATCTGCGGTGGCCGTGCAGTGCCTGCGTCAGTCGCCGCACCAGGAATAGCCCCCGCCCCCGCCCCCGCCCCGCAGCGGGTCTGCGCGCCCGCCGGGAGCCTGGCGGAGCCTTTACGCAGAGCGAGAGTGTCTATTCCTGTCGGGCTGGTGGGAGGAGGCGGCGCGGGAGGGCGGGAGCTCACGGGTAACTCACACAAACAGCCGGGGTGGGGGAGCCGGGGAGCCTGGGAAGGGGGTCCAGGCGACAGAGTTGAGGGGCCAGGGAGCCGCCTGCGCTGGGCTCTTGAAGGGAGGGGGCCTCCTGTGTCGGTTTCTTTCTTCCCCTCCCACCCATAAGACCCTCTGCCAAGCCTGCCCCCTCCTGGCTTACGGGGGGGGTGGGGGTGGGGCTGGAAAGCGATTCCAATCCTCTATTCATGGCTTAACTAACTGACCCCTGGGAAGCCACAGAAACTCTCTGGTCCTGGGGTGCCTTTTCTCTGTCACAGGGGGCCAACAGCGCCGCCTCCCAGGGTTGTTGGAGGATGAATGCAGAGTGCCCAGCACAGTATCCTCACTTGCTAAGAGGTAGCTCCACTTAGGCCTAGAGTGAGGATGGACATAGACGTAGAAGACAGGAGATGGTTCTCCAGGCAGAACTGTCCAGAGCGTGGTGCGGCAGTGAGCCTGAGAAGTACCCAACTCTGTTTAGCTAGAACAGAATGTCTGTGCAACTCTTTGGACTGCCTGTGAGGCTGAATAGTGGAAAAGTAAGATGGTGCTGGGGTGGGGACAGACTGGTGGCCCCACCATGCCAGCCAGGTATCTGCAGTGAATGTTAAGCAGGCTCCATGCAGGACGGGGCACTGGGAGCAGGATCCTCGCGTTTGCCCCAGACATGGAGAGGCCTTGGGCCAGTCTCCCACTCCCTCCCCTGGGAGCCTTAGCATCCTTTTCTGCGGGGACTCCTACCCGGTATCAGGAGCACTGATGTGCTCATGGGATGCACTCCCAGCACTGGAGAAGGGCGAGCTGCCAGGTGATGTCAGCATTGATGGTTATTCTAACCAATCTAGTTTAGTGTTAAAGGGTATCTGGCTTCAAGGAAATGGAAGGGGATGTACAGTGGAAGGAAGTGAGGTCCCAAAGGTTGTAGCTCACTCTGTGGGCTTTGCCAAGACACCCCTGTCAGCCGATTCTCTGTCTGCCGGTCAAGGACGATCCCGGTTTCTGAAAAGAAGTCTCTTTCCTTAGGCCTAAGTATATGGCCTCAACTCAGAATCCCCTGGACCTTTGGGGAGGGGGGTGAGGGACAGCCAAGCCCACATTGAGGCTCTGCGTTGCCCTCTGCTGGCCGCTGGGTGCAGTGCCTGTGCCTAGAGCCGGCCAGAGCTGCCTGCTGCCCTCTGCTGGGCAAGGAAACCAGGCTGGGCGGGGACCCAGGCTGCAAAAGAAGGCGCAAGACCCCGCTTCGGGTAGAGCTGCGGGGCTGGCGCTCCTTCCTCGCACTCCCCTGGAGCTTCCCTCTCTTCCTACCTTGCTCCGAGGCCGCCAGGTTGTGAGCCCAACAGGGATTCTCAGACAACTCTGAGAAGGGACAAGGCGCAGGACCGAGGCTCCCGGCCTGACCCTTCCCACGCCGTCCTCCAAACAACCCTGGGCTGGTGGGGAGCCTTGCCGGTTCACGTGCGTGTGTCGGTCCACACGGCATTGTGCAGTAACCCCAGTTAACATGTGTGAACACACTCATGCGCTCACATGTACAGGCGAGAGGCCACGCGAGGGTGCGCACACACCCCGGGGAGGACCGCAGGCCAGACTCCCCTGGGCCGCCGCGGCGCGGGACTCGTAGGGGCGCGGCCGTGTGCGGGGCTGAGGGACGCGGGTAACGGCCATCGCGCAAGGCTGGCGCGCCCCTTGTCTGCGCCCCCTGGCCAGTTTCGCTGCCCCATCCGTGCAGGGCGGTGGTCGGGACGCTCCTCGCACTCCGCCCCCGTCGCTGAAAGGAGCGCCCCACCTTACCTCCCCCCGCCTCGGTTTGGCGGCCGCGCCTTCTCCTCCCCCGCCCGGCTCCCGCCGCTAGCTTGCTCCCTCCCTCCCTCGGTCCCTCCTCCCTCCCTGGCTCGCTCCTCGCTCCTCGCGCTCCCTCCCCGCGCCGCGGCAGAGCGCGGAGCCGGGGCGGGAGCCGGCGCGGGAGCCGGAGCGGACGGCCGGCGACAGCGCAGGCGGCGGCGGGTCTTGGTACCGGCCCCGGAGCGCGTGGAGTCCCCATCCGCGCCGCTCCGGCCTCTCTCCCGACGCGGGGCTCCGAGCAGCATGCGCGGCCGCTGCCCGCCGGCGTCAGCCCTGGCCCCGGCCCCATTGAGGAGCGCGCCTGGCCTCGACCCCGGCCCCAGCGGCAGAGGCGGCGGCGGCGGCCGCTCCAGGCCGGCCCGGGGCGCAGAACCAGGCTCGTGGAGCCCGCGTCGTGCGTCCTGAGCACGCCCGCCCCTCCGCCCGCCGGGGCCGCGGCCTCCCCCCTGCCCACTCCCCGGCCCTTGCCCCGGCCCCGGCACCAGCTTGGCTCCGGCAGGCGTGGGAGAGACAGACAGACAGACGAACGGCTAGCCCCGCGAGGGCGAGCGGACTGCCGGGCGGAGGTGTCGGAGGAGGAGGAGGAGGAGTAGACGGAGGAGGGGGCTGGGCAGGGGCTGGGGCCCGGCGGGGGAGACATGCGATTGGTGACCGAGCTGAGCGGACGGACAGCGCGCCCGAGATGCAGGTGAGCCCGGCGGCCGCGGCCCAGCCCCGAGTAGGCAGCCCGGCGGCGAGCGCCCCTGGGGGCCGCCGTTAGCCTGGGCTGCGCCCTCCTGGGGCTGTGGGGCACCCCAGCGTCACCTAGACCCGCTTAGGGGTCACAGATCTGATTCCACCCCCCCCCCAAAGCCCTAGAAATGAAGATTCCTGCTTTCCCGTACCTCCCACTCCAACAAATTCCAGGTTGACTAGCTAGGACCCGGAGCTGTGGAGGGGTCCCAGTGCTGTTCGTCCTCTGCCCCCCCTCCTTTTCTGAGCACTGGTCACCCTGGAGGATAAGTCCCTAGCACGGGGTGCCCGCCTCTCTCCATAGACCCTAGACACCCCCAGGCAGCCCTAGCCAGCACAGCACCAGGTTCCCTAAGCCGGTGGATGCAGGTCAGGGACGGGCTTTCTCCACAGGCACCGGGCTGGGCACCACCTCCCTCCCCTAACCTGGAGCAGCCTCTTTCTAGCTCCTGCCCATCGAGGGAGAGGAAAAGGCAAATGGGGGCTAGGAGAGTGGGAGAGAGGGACTTGGGGTTGAGGAGGACCCAGGAACCATTTAGGGGCCTCCCCTTTGTCTTCAGCCCTTGCTTCCCACTTCCTCCTGCCCCACTTTTCATTCTGAAGCAGACCTGGTGGGAGATGGGAACCAGCTGAGTAGAAGAGGCCTCCTTCTCGACCCCCTACCTCTGCAAGGAGGGCTGTGGGCTTCCCGATCCCCCAGGCACCTCCAGGTGGATCCCACTTTGAGGAGGGGTGGGGTCAGGCCCACCCCGCCATGTCCTCCTATCTCTTGTCCTGGGTCCCAGCCCTGGTGTGCCAGTGTCGGCATCTCTTCTTTGTTCTCAGAGGTCCTGGGGTCGGGCTGGGGAAATGGGGCATCTGGGAGTAGGGCAACAGCTCTGCCCTGGTGGGGTGGGAGTGCAGGAAACCTGAGGTGGGGACAGTGCCATCTGGGCAAGCCCCTTCCCTGCCAGCCCAGCCCTCCCCCAGGTTTCCTATGCTCGTCTTGGGCAGCCAGCTGGAGGTTGTGCAGCCCAACCTGGCCCACGGCTCCGGCTCAGCCCTGCTGGTCATTATGCCAGAGTCTCCAGCACTGGTGCCTCCCATGCCCAGGGAGAAATGAGCCGGGGCATCCAGGCGGCAGAGAGCCTGGGGCTTCCCCACAGCCAGTGAGCAGCACTATGAAGGAAGGGAGGGTCAGCTGCTTCCAGCCCTTTGTCCTTGTTTGGGCCAGGAGGGGCTCAGAGTCCTTACACCTCTGGAAAGATGCCAGCACCTGGTTTGCTGGGACAGCTTGCCTGCCCTTCCTGCTTTCTTCCCATAGCCTGAGGCAGGGGAGAGGGGATGAGGTTGCAGAGGGGAGAGGCCAAGAACTCCTCGGAACCCAGATAGGGCTTCCTGACCGCACCCAGCTGCCCCTCCTGGAGGGGGGCTTAGCATAAGCAAGGGCAGGCTCCCTGTGGCATCTTTGTTGTCTCTGTCCCCTCTCCCACTCCCTGCCAATTAAAGTGTGAGGTGGCCCTTGGTAGGGAGGGCTTGGTCAAGGCTGCAATGCTCCCCAGTTTCTGGAGTTAGAGTGGGTCCCTCATCCAAAGAGTCAGGTTTTAGGAGATGAGTGGGTGCTCAGGGCCAAGGTATCATGGCCTGTGGGCTGAGGGCAATGGGGAGACTGCTCTCCCCCTTGCAGTAGTTCTCTTTGATCCTAGGGATCAGCTCCCCTATACTAGATATTTTCTAGTATATATACACTAGGATATCTAGGGGGATACCAAAGTAAAAAAAAAAAAAAAAAAAAAGTCTCGTGAGGGTGGGTCATTGTTCAGCAAAAAGCCACACAGGATCCCTGGTACCCGTGATGGCTCATCTGGTGCTGCTGTCCAGGTGCCACCAAAGCAAATGGTGAGAAGATCATGATTGGGTCTGGGGGTTGGAGGAAATGCATTCCTGTTAAGAAATGAAGCAGTCCAGCGATTTGCACAGGGTCCCATGGAAGCATGAGGCAGTGTGTCAGGTGCAGGTTTGAGGAAGTGAGTCCTCTGGGGCTAGAGAAGCACCAGGGAGGGGAGGCTTTCAGTGGTGGTGGTTTCAGAGCCAGAGACTTGGTTTTGCTGGCTGGGGTCTCTTGGTCTAGCTGTTCTGTGCTCTTTGGAAGGATGGTGGCCTTCCAGCCCCAGGGTCCCTCCTTCCTGATGGTTACCCATTAATGGCTCTCTGTTCTGTTCCCACCAATCCCCTTACATATCCCACATATCCCCCCATCACCTGGCTTGGTTCAGCATTCCTACCCAAAAGTCTTTGCTTCTCCTGGCCCCTTCTCTAGGAAGCCTCCCTGACTTCTCCATGTCACTGACCCTTCTTCTCCAGGCACCCACAGTGTAGAAAGAATCATACTGGTTTGTGCCTAATATTGTACCACCTAATTCATTCACGCATTTATTCTACACATCCTGATCTGCCCTGCTCTGCTCTGGGCTGGGCTCTCCCATGGCCCCCATGGATTGCCTTGAACACCTGGGCAATCCTGTACCCATCTCTTGGGCTCCCCTGCCTGGCCCCTGGAATAGGGAAGATGCTGGAGCCACCAGGGAGCAGCTGGTTCTGGTGGCAAGAACTACCTGAAGGGGACACAGTGTCTTTAGCCTGTAATGGATGGACAGGGATAGGTGATGTCAAGGATGCCCCAGGCAGGGGTTGGGGAGAGCCAAGGCAGAGTATTCAGTAGCACACAGCCGCACTTAGAGAAGGATGGGATTTGTTCCTGGGGGCTGAGGCAGGCAGAGGACCTCCAGGAAGAGAGAGAGACTGGGTATCTCTGGAGGGAGTAGAAGACTTGGCAGAGACACAGAAAGCAGGATTCCAGCATCAGGGATGGTTTTTTTTTTTTTTTTTTTTTGGTAGAAAGAGTGTGGGAAGGTAAGTTCATTTCCAAATGCATTTAAGGCATGCTGACCTTTGTTTATTATGTGCTGAAAGAATGAATTAACATCCTTGGGTTCTGTGGATCCGGTAGAGTTGTGCTGACAGCCGTCTCCTGCTCATGTGTGTTCAGTTCCTCCAATGTTATTTAATAGTGAGGTTGTTGCATGTGGTCCCTGAAGCCAGATGCCTGGGTTCACATCTCAGCTCTACGAACATCTCACTCTGGGATGTGGGGCAAGTTACTTAATCTCTTGGGCCTCCATAAATTGAGGATAACAAGGGGGCCATTATGAAGACTGAGTATGATCATGTGTGCAAAGCATTTCGAACAATGCCTGGTACACACTAAACTCTCCAGAACTGCTATCAATGCTGTGCTCTCAGAGTTCATATCAATGCTGTGCTCTCAGTCAAATCTGGTTCAGAGATCTGATTTCATAGCTGAGAAAACCGAGAGCCAGAGAAGTAGAATGACTTGCCCAATGCCTTCTTCCTGACCTGTGGTCTGGGACTCTTTCTCATCGGTCTAGGCACAGCCTGTTAATTAATTAATCAATATATTTACTACTGCTGCTCTTCATATAATGAACATCAGGGCCCTACTCCCCAACCCGAGCACTAACACTTTAATAACGACATACATCATCCCCTGTTTTTCTTCTCACTCCATCCCTTGGCAACTGCTACCCTACATTATCTATTTAGCCTTCTCTTGCCTTTTAAAAACCTTGTATTTCAATATAGATAAATTACTCAGATTTCGCTATTTTTGAACTTTGTAACAGGAGCATGAACACTGTACGTGGGCCCCTGTAATTTGCCGTTTTTCTTCATCGTCCTATTCCTAAGCTTCATCCCCACTGTTGTCAATAATGGTAGATGTAATTCATTCATTTTACTGAGGTGTAATGGTCTGTTGTTTCAACGTAAACTGTATTTCTTCTTCTTCTTCTATTAATGGGCCTGTGGGTTGTTTCTCCTTTTGCTCTGACAATGCTGGTGAACCTTCTTGTCCCTTCCTCTGAAACAATACGCAGAGCATCTCTGGGGCACGTAGCAAGGAGCAGAATTGCTGGGCCTTAGGGCATGTTCATGTTCGACTTTACTAAGAAATGTGCCACTGTGGTTTTCCAATTGGTCGGACCAGATATGCTTCCCCCAGCAGGAGAGGAGTATCCCTGTCACTCCCCGCCCTCATCTACACTCAGGATGGTCAGGCATCTTGACTTTTCCTGATGAAATGCGCCTTAAATGCTCTTACATTATGACCTGGATTTGCATTTCTGGAGTTCACAGTTTCTGATGTATGGGATGGGGGTTGAGACGGGCAGCAGCCAGTGTGTAGCGGATGCTCGCATACTATGTAATCATCCCCTTTGCTCTTCGGTTTCTCCAAGTGTTGGGACGCTGTCCGTACAAACCCTGAGCTCAGGGATGGGCAAGAGCCATCGGGGAGGACTTCCCAGGGAAGTGGGAATGAAGGAGGAGCCAGGAGAAACTAAGTCCCCACACATTTAGGGCCCCTGGAACCCTAGTGGTTCTGTGTTCACCAACAAGATGGGCAAGGGTGGTCCTAGCTTAGGAGGTGGCGGGAACCTGTGCTTCATGATTTTAATAATGCATAGCCTCCCGATAAACCCCGTCTGTATACCCTGGCACCTGGCACAGGGCTCGGCCTTGGTGGGTGCTTAATAAGAATTTGGTGACCCAAGGAGAGAACGCTAAGGAACAAATATATGTTTTCCCTCTTTCATTCCCACATCCTTGGGGAGCCCTCCCTAACTGCCCTTGCCCACTGAGAGACTGAAGGGGGGCTGTGCAAGGTGGCTCCTAGGCATTTACAAGGCCCCCTCCTTGAGGCCGTGAAGCCCCTGCATATCCGCAGGGGCCGAGAAGCCTGGCTGGTAAGCTCGTTGGGAGCAGTTCCTTCTGCCAGCCTGGTGCACAAACACTTGATCCCACACTGCTTTCGCCACCCAGGCCTGGGGCCCTGGAGCTGGTTAGAGATGAGTGACGGGGCTGGTGGAATAATTATGCCTATTTCATGTGACACCCAAATTGATTGCCGCCAGGGTGACATTACCAGGGCATTGTTCCTCATCTCCAACCTCTTATTACATGTTATTAGGGTGTGTGGCGTGTGTGTGTGTGTTTTTCTATTTTTTCCCATTTCGGAGAATTGATCTCCCTCTGCCACCTCCTTTGCTTCCCTCTGCAGAGAACCTGCTCCAGGCCCTGGGAGGGGTGGCGGCTCAGCCAGCAGGTTTTGTCTGCCTGGACCCGTGCAGGACTGCAGATGCTGTTGGGGGGCTGGCCATGTCAAGTGCCTTCATTTGAGTGGATGATGGGGGTATCTCAGAGCTAAGAGGCATGGCTGAGGTGTGGATCCCAGC
Source organism: Phacochoerus africanus (assembly GCF_016906955.1). NCBI lineage: Eukaryota > Metazoa > Chordata > Mammalia > Artiodactyla > Suidae > Phacochoerus > Phacochoerus africanus. Next base: position 58,940,634 of record NC_062552.1, on the reverse strand, counting down.
AGAGGAGTCTTCTTGTAGTGTCCCCGATCCATGGTCTCTGCTTGCACACCTCTCGTGACAGCCTGCTCACTCACTGTCCACCAAGACACATCTTCCATCCTGAACTATCTGATCTTCCATTTGATTCCTTACTGAATGGGCCTCCTCTGCGACTCCTCTGGGACTCTGCCAGTGGGTCTTGGCCTCGCCCTGTGGGCCTGCGCTAGACCCTTTGCACCCTCTGCCTGGGGACACCCCTTAGAAATTTGCAGAGATGCCAGGCCCTCCCAAATCTGGGCTTCTTGTGAATGGGCAGCCAGGCGATGGCATCACTTGTGCCTGAGCAGAACACACCACCAGTATGTGTCTGACCAGAGGGGTGCATCTCCTCTTGACACCGAGAGCCTTAGTATATACACTTGGTTGGAAAAATTGGCTTGAGCAAGAGGTTGGCCAAGATTCTCTTGAGCAGAGAGGGCTCTGAAGAGTCAGTGCCAAGGGGGGGAGGGGGCAAGTGTTTTTATTTATAGGTTGCCTGTCCATGTTATAAATAACTCACTAGACCTGGGTTTTAGTGTATTGGGGGGTTGTTTGAAAGTCGTTTCTCCCTTTCGAGGCAGCAATCATGCAGAGCTTCACCTGTCCCTGACCTGGTCACACCATGAATGGAGAGGCTCTGTGACCCTCACATGATGTTGGGGAGGGAAGGTGGCTGCAGGCAGGAGCCTGGGGTTCTTCCTAGGCCCTAACCCTGTGATGCCGTGGACCTTGGACAAGTAAGTCCCTGATGCTCTTGGGCCTCAGTTTCCTCACCTGTGCAGTGGTGTTTAAGGTTATCCTGCCTCTGGAGTTAAGCAAGCTCATTGACCTTTGGCAGGTGAATTAATGGCTTGGGACCCCAGTTCCTCATCAGTAAAGTGGGGCTAATAGTACTCCCGTCCCAGGGTATGTGGTGAGGGTTGGTGGGGTCATTCTGCAAAGCATTTAGTTTATGTGCTCCATATAAATGTCTTGTCCCTTCTCTCTCCATGAATTCTCTGCTTCCAGCCCTGTGAGGGCACTATAAAATCTGCCATCCCCTTTTCTAAATGAGAAGTTTAGAGCCTCGAAATACGAAGCCACTTGCCCACAAGCACGCAGCTCAGCAGCCCTTGAACTTGAGTCATGGAGAAGCTGTCTACCAGAGTCGTCAGGACAACCTGTGGTCTTAGCTGCCTCGGGCCTAATTCCAGCTCCGCCACGTACCCCCGGGGTGATTTGGGGCAGGTCGCATCACTCTCTGTGCCCCAGTTCTCTGATCTGTAAAATGGGAATAATAATACCAACTTCATCGGATTGTCATGAAGATGAAACAAGTTCATGTCTGAATTCATGCCATGCTAGCTTTGTGACCTTGAGCAAGTTACAGAAACCTCTTTGCGACCTTGAGCAAATGACAGAACCTCTTTGTGCTTCTGTCTTTTCAGTCTGCAAAATAAGACAAATAACAGGTCCTACCTCAACAGGTTGTGGTGAGATGAAATTAATTTTTTATGTAAAGTACTTAGAATAATGCCTGGCACACCCAAAGCCCTCTATTCGGATTTTTCCAATCATCATCATCATCATTATACTTATTAGGTCTCTGGCTGTCAAATCCCACACAAGATCCACCACTCCCTTCAGCTTCCCCATTCACACCCTGGGTTTCTGAGGCTGTGACGTCCCCCCCAGTCTAAGCCAAGGTTCGTGGCCCTTCCAGGTGGGGACTGACTGGTTTCCAGGCCTTCAAAGCCTGAAATGGACCAGCCTGAGCTGTTCCCAAGGTCAATGAGCCCGAGGGCTGGAGCATCGGGGAGAGGGCCCTGGGGTGCTCCAGACAGAGGGGGGCTCGTTGGAGATGAGGAAGGTATGTCTGCAGGTGCCTCCCAGGGGTCCCCTGGCATAGGCGGTAGATGGGGCCAGTGGCCTTTAGGGGCACCCTTCTTGTCCCCGAGGGCCTGGGTTGGCCTCTCAGACCTGGAGAGAGATGGGAAGGGGGGTAAAAGTGGTACAAGGCCTGCACTTCCTGGAGCCTCGTCAGGTCCCCAGATGGCTGCTTGCCTACCCCTCTTCAATTCCAGAGCAGCACCAATCCAAGGAGGAGTGCAGTCTACCCGGATAGGCCCGGCACAGACAGCAAGGAAGCTTCCCAGAACTAGTGGCTCCCTCCTGGTTCCTTCCCCCAGGCTGGCTCCTAGCTTCCCGGCTGGCCTCCCACCTCAGAACAACCCTGTGGAAGGGCAGGCATGACTCACCCAGGTCCAGGACTCACCCAAGCTCACACAGCAGGGCAGGGTGCCCTGGCTGGGGCCCAGTGCCTTTTGCCCACCCAGAAGTGGCCTCCTCTAGGCCCTGCTCCACCTCGTGCCTCCCCACTGAGACGGCAGCTCCTGGAGGGCAAAGCCTATATATAGAAGCCTTTAAACACTAAGATGCTTTGACAATTAAAATTCATAATTTATCCCGCAAATGGCCTGAGGCTGTGGGCTGGCCGGAAGGCTGGCAGCTCCTGAGATCGGCTGTGCTGGGTGGGGTGGGCGGTGGGGTGGGCAGGGGCAGCCCTCCCGTAGGTTCAGGGGGCACCCGTGCTTGCCCAGGGCCACTCAGGGCAGCTCCCCTAGCAAACAGGCGGGCAGCCCCACTGTGCCCAGTCGGCATCCTCCAGCCTGGCCGGGGCTGAGGGGCCCAGGTGAACACCTTTGGGAGAGGATTGAGTTTCCAAGTGCACCTAAGAGATGTGGCTGGTGGCACTGGTCCAGGGAGAGTGAGGAGTGGCAGTGGCGGGAGGAGGGACAGCAAGCACACACATCCACGCAGGCGATACAGGAGTGCCTGCGCGAGCGCACGCACGCATACACACACACACACACACACACACCCCGGGGGCCCAGTAACTCTTGGCTAGAACCAAGAGCAAGAGGAAAATAAAGAATTATACACGACAAAGGACATGACCTCAATTTTCTTTCAGGTTGATTTTTCTCTCCCAGTGGGGTGGAGGGGCTGAAGGAAGAGGAGGAGGGAGAGGGCAGATAGATGGCGGTGGGCAGACCTGCCCAGGAGCTGCCTGCCCATGGGCCACCGTCCGTCTGCATTTCCCCGGCCAGAGCTCGGCCTGGGTCCTAACCCCTCCTCTCAGGGTTCCTTGTGCCCCCTATGCTCCCTCCCCATTTGCCAGGAGGCAGCCTCTGCCCTCCCCCTCCGGGCTCTCAGAATAGCCCTGCCGGATTAGACTGGCCGGGGAAGGCTGAGTTTCCCCTGTTAGCGGCTCACACCTTAAGCCATTATCAGCCATTCACACCTCAGCAGGGATTAGCCCTGGAAAGCCGGAATGGAGTATCTTTAAAAGGCATCCAGGGACCCGGGTCAGGATTTGGGGTAGGAGAGAAGCAATTAGGAGCCCCTGGATGCTCTGGAAGGGGCCAGGCCACCAGTCACCTCCACTCTGCACACCCTTGTCTGCATCATTCTCGGCTGAAAATGCCGCCCCTCCTGCCCCTGACGTGGCTGGTGGACACGTATCTGCATTTCAGCCTGAGCCCACACGACACCGCCTCCTTCTTGAAGCCTCTGTAGGGAGCCTAGACTAGGAGTCGAGAGCTGTTCTGGGAAGCTGTCCCAGCAGCTGTCTGTGGGGGTTATCTGCTCCCTGAAGCCAGGCCTGCTGGTGCTGAGCTGTATCCTGCGCAGCCCTGCCCTGGGGGCTTTCAGTCTGGGGGACACAGAAGGGGAGGCAGCGGAAGCTCCACAGAGGGAAGAAGGGAGAGAGGTAAACACACCAGCAGTGCTGGATGGGCCCCCCAGAGAGCCAGAGGGATCCCTGCCTTGCAAAGAGCTGCTTTGGGTAAATAACCCTTGATTATTTGGATTCTGAAGGCCAAGTGAGAGATCTCTCCAGGCTGAGGGCAGATGGTCCACCCTCGCTGTGGGAGACAGGCCCCAGGAGAGAGCCACCATCAGGGACTTTCTAGACAGGCTTCGCTCCACCCCACAGCAGCCTCCTTTCAGCCACATGGCCACGACTCCTTCTGAACGGCTACACGTCCCACAAATGTGCTTTACCATATCATGAAATGGATCCAGCTGCTCTGTGCTCTGGAGCTAAAGGCAAAAAAGGGACTTCAGAAGGCAGGGACTTGGGGACAGGGCAAGTCACGAGGAATCTAGAGCTTACTTTGCCTCCAATCTTTGGGGACCCAGCAAGTCCCTTTACTTTTCTGAGGAATCAGCCCACCTCGGGGGCAGGAGGCAGGATGCAGTCACAGGGCTTTCGGCAAGCTGACCAGCCAGCCGACAAGGCATAGGAAGGTCCCTGAAGCCGTCAGCCCCCCTTCCCAGGCCTGCCATCATCATCCCTCCTCCTTCCCTCCCTGCTGCAGACCCAGCCTTAGGAATATAGGCTGTCAGGACAGGATGAGATCGCACCTAACAGCCTCATTTCCCAGTGAGGAAGCAGCTCTGCCCAGCTGTCCCAGGTCCCACAGCTAGGCTGAGAACCCAGAGGGCCATGGCCGCATGGGTGGCACTGGGCACCTCCATGCCAAGGATCTCGTGCCTGTGTGTGCTGGGGATCCCTGCGGTCCCTGAGGCACACTGAGTGGGAACACCATGAAATATTGATACTGTGAACCAAAAATAACTAAACCTTCCATCGTGTGCTGCAGCCAACCCCAAATGAGCTGAGATTCCAGCATAGACAGAGGCAGTAGGCCTAGGAGAATGGTATGGGGGAAAAACACTGAAAAAATTCAATGTGTTTCAACATACCATTTTCCGATGATTGGGGAAAGGCTTTTTGTCAGGACTGGGGGACAAGGTATCTAGGTGCAGCTACCTAAGGACTCATACCTTCCCTCAGCCTTGGGGGCCTCCCCCGCCACTGCCCCACCTGCCTGCCCCTCCTTTGGGTCTGCAGTGGCCTGTGTGTCTGAAGGAAGTCCTGCTTCACTCCTGGTGGCTCTTGGGGCAGGCAGCCCGACCCGAAGGAACAGAGCTCTGCTGCCTCCTAGCTTTGTAGCCTAGGCCTAAAGGCCAAAGAATTCCCTTTTGAAAGCATCAGCTTTTCTCATCTGTAAAATGGATGAGAAATACCTTCTTCGAATGCTGGGTGAGGGTTGCTAAGACAGTGACGATAAAGCCTAAAACGTGGTCTGTAGCAGGTGGTTTGCAGATGCTTGTCGCACCCCTTCCCTAAGTGCAGAAGTCCAACCCGCTGGTATGGGCCGGGCTACGAGTGCAGTGGAGGCACACCCATCCCCCAAGGGGGTCTCCAGGTGCTGCCTTAGGAGAGAGAATGACCCCTGGACCCCCTCCGGGGTTCTCCAAGTTCCCCAGGGTGATCCCATACCCCTTCTGTCTCCAGCAGTTGAGCCCTAGGAGGGCAGCCCCAATGGGAGGCCCCAACTGGGGAGGCCAACCTCAAACAGATCCTTCCAGCCTCAGTAGAACTGCCCTTTGGGGCCCGAGCCCCTCCTCCTCTTCATTCCCTAAGCAGGTTTGAGGATGTTGACTTTCTGGCTGGAGAAAATCCAGTTCCTTTGTGGTTTCCCTCAGGGACCCTGGAATCAGTCCCTCCCTGCACAGTGGGGGAGAGAGCAAGAGGGCAAGCATCCTTGAGGTCACACAGCGAAGTGGCTGATGTGGGAGCCATTGAGCCGGGCTGTATCTACCCTGAGACATGAGTGAGGGTGTGATGGTGGCAGGCGGCCCTCGGCAGCACAGGTCTGATGGCTCGGCTGCCCCCGCGGCTCTCCTCTGCCACCCACCTGCCTGCCGTCCATGTTTATTTTCTTTGTATGTATTAGTCCAGTTTTTAAACTCTAGCCCTTGTAGGAAGCCCTTCAGGGGGCAAGGATCCAAAGTACAACACTGATTATAATGCATAAAACAATTCTCCTTGGCCATTGCAGGAGTAACCGGCAGGATTAACGGTGCCAGGGTGGCAAGAGTAGCGCGTTACTCACTCAGCAGTTTTGGCGGCCCCATCAGACACGACCCTACCAGGATCCCTAGATGACAGGGACCCCATGGGGGGGCGTTAGACCAGGAGACCCAGCCCAGTGTATCGTGCCCAACTGGGAAATCATCTTAGCCCCTCTAGGCCTCAATGGTGCTGCCTTTCAGGACAGTTGCCTGTAAAAAAGGTGAGATGAAGCATTTCGGAGGATGTGCCCTTCTGAGAGCCTGCCCTGGTCCCATGGAGTAGGGCCTCTTGCTCTGTAGGTCTAACTGCCGGGTCTGCCACCAAGGGCAATGCCGACCAGTTTTTCTACCAATGTATTTGAATCCTCCAGGTCTCTCTTTGCTCAGTGTAAGTCCCATCAGAGTGGCTTCAACCCCTGCAAAAACTCTCATGCACACTCACTTCCTTCCAAAGAACATTCAATGGAGTCTCTTCTGTGTCATCCCTTGGTCTGAGGCTGCAGACACACCATCTCCCCTCAGGTACCTCACTCTCTAGCAGGTGAGACAAATGCATCTGTGAGGGTCTGACCCAGGATTAAACATATGACACAGAAGAGGCGCCAAGTGCCGAGGGCTTTGGAGCATGTTTCCCTCTTTGCTCAGGTCACTACGAGGTTCTCACCTTTAAATCATTTTATAGGATTTTCTGGCTTGCTTTCTTAACCAGCTTGCCTTCTTTAGCTTTACCTTATCATCTTGTAACATAATTTTTCTGGCCATTGGTTCAAATCATTTTTTGGAATGAGATGTACTATATACATCAGTTATGTAATGTCACTAGTAACAAATGTGAGGTGCTTTAGAGTGGTGGGCAGAGATGATTTCTGAAGGAGTAGATCAAGGAGGGCTTCATGGAAGAGATGGCCTTTGGGGGCAGATGGTTACAAAGGCTGCCCAGATAGTAATGCTGGGAGAGATCTTCAAATGGAGGACTTTGAGGCAGAAATGTGCAGGATAAAGCAGGGACCCTTGGGTGGCCTCTGGGAGGAGGTCAGTGGGTAGGTTGAGGCAAGGGGGTGGAGCCTTCAAAGGCCAGATTCTTGTCTGTATGAGGGGCTTACCAGCATCTCAGGGTAGTCTGTGCCCTGCTATCCCCTCTTTCATTTCTTAGCACCCTCTCCAGAAGCCCCTACCCCACCTGCCAGCTCTGGCCTGAGCTGGGTGCTAAAAGTCCTGTTTACCTCGCCAGGTCCCCAGGCTCAAACCCATGCCAGCCCCGGCTGCCAGCCCAATTACTTATTGATCGCCTGTCAGGATGTTTGCTTTTCTGGTGGGTCACTGGAGCGTGTGTGACTGGAAAATGGCCTGATGGGGGCGGGGTGGAGGAGGCCAAACCACAGAATAGTCTGGAAAGAGGATGAGAGGGGCTGGGGGAGGGGGCATGGACAAAGCCCTCAGGAATAACAAAACCTTGCAGATTCCATAGCATGTCAGCGACACCAGGAGCCCTCTCTGGTTAATCAGTCACTTAGTCGATCAACAACCACGGAGCACCCGTCAGTCCTAGGAGATGGCTGGAGCTCTGGAAAGTGTATGGAGTCGTAGAAGTCTGACAAACCAGAGCCCTGATCTCAAATCTATTCCTTCTACTGGCTGGGTGTCCTTGAGCAGCTACAAGATCTCCGAGCTCCAGTTGCCTTAAGGGTTGCTGTATATGCAGATGGGAAGACCTGTAGCTTTAGAAATAGAGGCTGGATACAGTTCTCCTTGGGGAGGAGCTTCGATGGGTGGGAGAAGGGCCAGAGCTGGGGGCAGAAAGGTGGGACCCTTCTAGCCTGGGCCTCCTCTTCTTACAGTGAGCCCCCTTTGGGGTCACGAGTGTGGAGTATGTGGATGGCAGCAGAGCCCCAAGGCTGCCAGGCTGAGGGGGATGGGTCTTCACTCCCCCTGCCCGGCCCCGAGCAGTGGAAGGGCTGCAGCTCAGCTCCCAAAGACCATCTGGTCCAGACTCTGGAGTTTAGAAGCTCCCAGCCCACTATGTACCCTGATGGACCAGTTTCCCATGGCGTGGAACAGAAATAGAGGAGGGAAGGGCAGTCTGGGCACAAGTGGGAGCAGGTGTCCTCTGAACATGGAGAGCATAATGGGGGGCTAGGTCCCGCACAACCCTTGCTCACACCACCTGCAGCCCATACTCAAGCCGGGCCCTCTTCCAGGCACCGTTTCCTTTGTCACCACTACCCAAGTCCTGCGTGTTGTGCAGGGCCCAGCTGTAACAAGCCTCATGTCCCCAGTGCCATGGTGTAAACTGGCACCTCCAGGGCTGCCTGTGTTGTCCTGGGCTGTGGGAGTCTGACTGCTACCCCGTCAGACCAGCAGCTGCAGGAACCCCGGTACTAGGAGGAGGGAGGAGGGTGATTGGAACCCAGAGAGACAGATGGGTGATGCCTGGGCGGGTCTTTGGAGAGGAGAACACTTCCTACTGGGGATCAGAAAAACTCAGAGCAGGGGACTCTAAATTAGGCCTTTAAAATAGGGTTTTAACAGAAAGGGGCATTCCAGAGGAAGGTACAGAGAGTCTGAGCTCAGGAGCCTGGGTGGGTCACTGTGGCGGCCCAAAGGAAGGGGAGAGTTGGAGAGATTCCACCAGGGGTTATCAGGGCTGGGTTCTGGCTTTCTGGATGGGGGCGCCTCCACTGATCCTGAAACCCTCCTTGTGAGCAGATTCCCAAATACAGGCAGGAACCACGGGGTGTGCTGATTGCCCAGGATTCTTGGACTTTGGGCTCAGCAGAGTGTGGATGGGGAGGGGACCATGGTATCTGTGCCTGGGGATGCTCAGGCTGAAGGCTGACAGGGTGGGCCCCAGCAGCCTCAGAAATGTGTTCCTCTGCTGGTTGTTCCTGGGGGCCTCAGTCTTTGAGTCCCTTTGATCCCGTCTATGAGCCCTGCGGGCAGCTCAGCAGGTCTGGCTTTATTCCTGATGAGCCCTAGGGGAAGCTGAGGCTCAGGGTACCAGCTGGGGTGCTGGATGCATAGGCGGAGTCACACGCCTGTACAATGTAAGACAAAAAGGAGGTAGACACAGCTCAGGGTGCCAATACCAGGCTCATCTGAAGTGACCCCTCCCCTTCCATGAATCCCTGGATCCCGGGGATGCCAGAGGAGGATCCTTTAGGAGGGCTCTGGGCAGGGTAAGAGACAAGGAGGAAGCAGCGTGGCGTGGCAGGAGGGCCTCTCGCCTGGGCATCTGGACCTCACTGTGGGGTCCCAGGCAGGTGTCCTCTGCCACTCTGGACCCCCGCCTCTCTCTGTGTCAAGGACATCTTCATGGGGCAGGAGGGCACAGGGCCACAGAGGGCTCAGGTGGGGTCCAGGAAACGCCACCCTCTAACTGCCCCCTCTGTCCTCTGCTTCCTCCTGCCGCAGGTGAGCGAGAGGATGCTGGCGGGGGGCGCGAGGAGCGTGCCCAGCCCCCTCCTGGCCTGCTGGCAGCCCATCCTCCTGCTGGTGCTGGGCTCTGTTCTGTCAGGCTCAGCCACCGGCTGCCCGCCCCGCTGTGAGTGCTCCGCCCAGGACCGTGCCGTGCTCTGCCACCGCAAGCGCTTCGTGGCTGTGCCCGAGGGTATCCCCACTGAGACCCGCCTGCTAGACCTGGGCAAGAACCGCATCAAAACACTCAACCAGGACGAGTTTGCCAGTTTCCCGCACTTGGAGGAGCTGGAGCTCAACGAGAACATCGTGAGCGCCGTGGAGCCCGGCGCCTTCAACAACCTCTTCAACCTCCGGACACTGGGGCTCCGCAGCAACCGCCTGAAGCTCATCCCTCTGGGCGTCTTCACCGGCCTCAGTAACCTGACCAAGCTGGACATCAGTGAGAACAAGATCGTTATCCTGCTGGATTACATGTTCCAGGACCTGTACAACCTCAAGTCCCTGGAGGTCGGCGACAACGACCTCGTCTACATCTCCCACCGAGCCTTCAGCGGCCTCAACAGCCTGGAGCAGCTGACGCTGGAGAAATGCAACCTGACCTCCATCCCCACCGAGGCGCTTTCCCACCTTCACGGTCTCATTGTCCTGCGGCTCCGGCACCTCAACATCAACGCCATCCGGGACTATTCCTTCAAGAGGTTGTACCGGCTCAAGGTCTTGGAGATCTCCCACTGGCCCTACTTGGACACCATGACTCCCAACTGTCTCTACGGCCTCAACTTGACGTCCCTGTCCATCACGCACTGCAACCTGACCGCTGTGCCCTACCTGGCCGTGCGCCACCTGGTCTATCTCCGCTTCCTCAACCTCTCCTACAACCCCATCAGCACCATCGAGGGCTCCATGTTGCATGAGCTGCTAAGGCTGCAGGAGATCCAGCTGGTGGGTGGGCAGCTGGCTGTGGTGGAGCCCTACGCCTTCCGTGGCCTCAACTACCTGCGAGTGCTCAACGTCTCTGGCAACCAGCTGACCACGCTGGAGGAGTCGGCCTTCCACTCGGTGGGCAACCTGGAGACGCTCATCCTGGACTCCAACCCGCTGGCCTGCGACTGCCGGCTCCTGTGGGTGTTCCGGCGCCGCTGGCGGCTCAACTTCAACCGGCAGCAGCCCACATGTGCCACTCCGGAGTTCGTCCAGGGCAAGGAGTTCAAGGACTTCCCTGATGTGCTTCTGCCCAACTACTTCACCTGCCGTCGCGCCCGCATCCGGGACCGCAAGGCCCAGCAGGTGTTTGTGGACGAGGGCCACACGGTGCAGTTCGTGTGCCGGGCCGATGGCGACCCTCCGCCCGCCATCCTCTGGCTGTCGCCCCGCAAGCACCTGGTCTCGGCCAAGAGCAACGGGCGGCTCACGGTCTTCCCCGACGGCACGCTGGAGGTGCGCTACGCCCAGGTACAGGACAACGGCACATACCTGTGCATCGCGGCCAACGCGGGCGGCAACGACTCGATGCCCGCCCACCTGCATGTGCGCAGCTACTCGCCCGACTGGCCCCATCAGCCCAACAAGACCTTCGCCTTCATCTCCAACCAGCCGGGCGAGGGAGAGGCCAACAGCACCCGCGCCACCGTGCCTTTCCCCTTCGACATCAAGACCCTCATCATCGCCACCACCATGGGCTTCATCTCTTTCCTGGGCGTCGTCCTCTTCTGTCTGGTGCTGCTGTTTCTCTGGAGCCGGGGCAAGGGCAACACGAAGCACAACATCGAGATTGAGTATGTGCCCCGCAAGTCGGACGCAGGCATCAGCTCCGCTGACGCACCTCGCAAGTTCAATATGAAGATGATATGAGGACGGGGCGGGGGGCAGGGACCCCCGGGCGAGCCGGGCAGGGGAAGGGGCCTGGCCACCCGGCCGCTCACGCCTGGTCCTCCCCACCTCCTCCCCGCCCCTCCACACACACTCTTTTTCTCCCTCCCACCCTGTCCCCTGCTGCCCCCCGCCGGCCCTCACCACCTGCCCTCTTTCAACCAGGACCTCAGCAGTCCAGGCCTGGGGACCCCTACCCGCACAGGGGCACACATTGATAGACTGGAGTCCGAAGCTGATGAACCAACATGCGGCACAGTCAATAATTCAATAAAAAAAAAAAGTTACGAACTTCCTCTGTAACTTGGGTTTCAATAATTATGGATTTTTATGAAAACTTGAAATAATAAAAAGAGAAAAAAACTATTTCCTCTAGCTAGTCGGAATGCAAACTTTTGACGTCCTGATTGCTCCAGGGCCCTCTTCCAGCTCAGTTTCTTGTTTTTCTCTTCCTCCTCCTCCTCTTCCTCCTTTCTCTTCCCTTCCCCTGTGGGGAGGGATCACTCAGGAAAACAGGGAAGGAGGTTCCAGCCCCATTCGCCTGCCCACCCAGCCAGGGCAGTTGCCAAGAGCAGGTTGGGTGGCGGGTCTGGGCCCAGCTCTGAGCTGGCTGTTTGCAGGGAGCGGGTGGAGGGAACAGGGCTGCCCAGGGGGGGCAAGGGCCTGTCTGCCGAGCTGCCAGGCAGCACTACTGCCAGGGGGCGGAGGCCTGGCTCGGGTGTGGCTGAGACTCTGGACAGGGGCTGGGGTCCTCCTGGAGGACAGCACAGTCAGTGGAGAGAGCCAGGGACCAGGGCCTAGCTCTGGTCCCAGCTCTGCCGTTGACTTGCTGTGTGGCCTGGAACAGGTCATTGACCCTCTCTGGGCCTCAGTCTCCACATCTGTATAAATGGAAACGCTACTCCCCGCCCTGCCTACCTCACAGGGCTGTTGTGAGGAATTGATGAAATGATGTATGTGAAACACTTTGTAACCTGTAAAGCGCTGTGCACACGTGTGGGTGACTGTTCTCATTATGGTCATTATTATTTCATTGGGGGGGCAAGGCTTCTAAAGGGGTCTCCATGGGGTTGAGGTTGGGGGCATGCCAGGGGAAGGCTGCCGCCAGGGACTTCCAGCAGCTTCTCCCAGTACAGCTGCCTGGCGATGACCACAGCACTGACTGGATGGCCAGGGCTCTAGACCCCCAGAGGAGTCCTGAGGCCCATCATTGCTTCTACCCTGAGTGTGGGGGCCCCCCAGGCAGAAGTCCCCTGCAGCCTTGACCTGGACCTATCCTGGAACTAGGAGCACCAGCTCTCTCCAAGCCTTCTTTACACGAGCATTTATCAAGTGCCTACTGTATACTAGTCTTTGAGGGCTGCCCTTAGGACTGCCCAGTCCCAAGTCACCACCCCAGCCTTGCCCCGTCTTCCACCAGGCCTTACTCTGAGCTTCGAAGGGTTCTGAGTTTGAGACTGGGATCTATCTGCATATGAGCTGACAAGGAGAGTCAGAAGCGGTCCTGCTCATTCAAACCAAACCTAGATGCTCCATACTCAGTCTTGGAAAGGGATGCTCTGAGTGACAGAAGTGCAAAGAGCCAGAGACCTCACCTTGTAATTTTCCCCAAATCCATGGGCTTAAGAAGCTGGGGTGGTAGCTTGGCCAGTAGACCATGTGCTCACCCCCAACCTCTGTCAGACAGGGAGGGGCACCAGGGAGTCTTGGCTTCACCCCTCCCAGTTTCCTTTTTCTCCTTGGGGACTCCTTGGATTCAGCTCCACAGTGGGCCCAAGGCCACCTGCTGCCCATTAATTCTCAGGTGAGGAGAGAATCCAGCAATGCAGGAACCCACGGTCACAGACGTAGCTGAAGTTGGTGATGGGAGTGGGGACACAATGTAGAAGAATTGCAGCAACAAGAAACTTCCAGAATGCAGCTCCTCCAGGAGTTCCCGTTGTGGTTCAGTGGTTAATGAATCCGACTAGGAACCATGGGGTTGCGGGTTCGATCCCTGGCCTTGCTCAGTGGGTTAAGGATCTGGCATTGCCGTGAGCTGTGGTATAGGTCTCAGACGCGGCTCGGATCCCGTGTTGCTGTGGCTGTGGCGTCAGCCGGCGGCTACAGCTCTGATTCGACCCCTAGCCTGGGAACCTCCATATGCTTCGGGAGCGCCCCAAGAAATGGCAAAAAATAAAAGGCAGCTCCTCCAATCAGGGCTCTTCCTGGGGCTCACATCCCCAACCTAAGCTGGCATGAACTAGGTTGCTGCATGCCTAGCACCTTCTAAACTAAGCCTGTGGTGGGATGGCAGGGTGAGCAGAGTCTGGCATGGAGTTGGCACTCAGTCACTCATTCATTCATTCAATTTACAAATGTACCCAAGAGCCTGCTGTGCTCCAGGCTCCCAGCTGATGCAGTCTGTGTACACTTGCCCACATCTCCCAACTACCACCTGTCCTTGGTTCTGGGGAAGCCTCAAGGCCTCTGAACTGTGGTTTTTCTCCCTGGGAAGAAACAGGCTCCTCTCCCCACTGGATCCTAGAATGTCGGTGTGGAAAATGTTGCTGGTCTCCAGGGGGCAGCCTAGACTAGCGATGATAAGGCTCTGTGGTTTGAGGTCAGGGCTGAGTCTGAGGTCCTGATCTAGCACTTACTAGCTTTTGGGGATTGTTCCTTATCCCCTCGGTCTTGTCATCTATAACACAGAGATAATCTTATAATTTTTGGTCTTAGGTTAAATGAGGGAGCATAGGTATATTTGTGGATTGGTGTAGCCTGGCACTCGGTAAACCCTCTACCAATGGTGCACGATGGTGCAGAGTCAGGACCAGAGAGAGTGGTAGTTTAGCCAAAGTCATAAAGCTTCTAAGTGACAGGACATGAGCCTGGGAGTTCCAGACTGCCAGAGCCGCAGACTTCTAAGCTTGGCTCAGGGACTCTCAGAGCCAGGCTGGGGGACCCCCATCTGGCAGGAGACAACTTTGGGGAGCTCAGGGGCAGGGGGAGGAGTCCTCGGACCTGGGGGTGGCTTATACGCCACAAGAGGCCAGAGGTATCACATGAGGCTTCCAGAACCCAACAGGCTGCCCACGTCCAGAGAGAGCAGAGCAGAGGCTCTCCATCGCCCAGCCCCGGATGCCCTGGCAGGCACTGTCCTCACACACAGGTAGCCCATAGGACTGTCACTTAACCCCTCCAGGATGATGGGATCCCCAGGGCTTCACAAGGTTCCAGTAAGAGCAGTAGGTTCAGAGGGCCAATATTTCCCTAGCTACTAGGAGGGAACTGGACCCCCAAGGAAACTCTGGACACAAGAAAATTGTGAGGTTGTTTTCAGATGGGGAGAGAATCAGTTCATGGGGATGAGTACCTGAGGTCAGGGGGCCGAGTTGGCCCAAACAAAGGAGCCCGGACACTGGGCAGAGCCCGGGCTGGGAGCTAAGCAGCCTAGATTTTAGTACTGCCCCTTCCTAAGGGTGGGATATTCATCTAGAGAAGAGGGTAACAAACTCAACCGCAAAGAGCTCTGGCAGATTTAAGGGGAAAAGCCTGAAAACTCAGGCTAGAGAGGTTGCTCTCCCATGGCCTGACAGAGAAAGAGAAGGAACAGATACCACTCACTCCTCAACCTCAACACACTCCCTGGCACATCCACAGCTGGGAGCCTGAACTCAGAGGTGGTCTGGGGGCCAAAGCCTTCCTGCTCTGCCCACATCCTGCACAGTCCTGGTGGCCCCCCAGTCTGCCTCAGACTCAATAGGGTTGTGGAGTCAGAAGGTCCTGCCACCCCAGGCCCTACAGGGAGCTGACTGCTCACCTTTCAGCCTGGGTCCAAGCTTTACTGGGGAAAAGGCAAGATACTGAATCCCAAGAGTTGAGTCTGCCTTCCAGAAGACCAAGACCAGAGGCAACCTCCAGGCCTGTTCTCTGGGAGACAGCAGACCTTAAAGAGAAAAGGTGATAAGCCTGGGAGCCTGCCCTGGACACAAGCAAGGGGACGGGGCCAAGGATGGGCCCAGAAGGGTGAGTATCAGAGGGAGCAGCAAGCCCCCTGACCCCGCTGATTTATCCCTCACAGGTGTGAGGACTCGGCTGAGAGAAGGGAAGTAACCTGCCTAGGGTCACACAGCAGAGGGGTGGATGGGGCATGGGCTTTGGAATCAGGCAGACCTTGGTTCAAACCCCATCTCAGGTGTGGCACCTGTTTGGTGTACAACAGTGATGGCTGTTATTAGTGTGACATCATTTTGGGCAAGCAGAGACGTGGCGATTGAACTCACGAACTGTGTGGAGGATGCAATGGGGATGCCAAGGAGCTGGCATTCCGGTGGGGTTGGGGTGGAAACTGAACCTGGTCAGACCCTGATTTGCCACTGAAGGCCTTAGTGCTGTGTGGGGATGATGGGAGCAGACTCCAGGCTATCACCCTCCTCTGCCCAGGATTGAAAGAGTGGGCATGCCTTGGGGCCCTGGAGGACAAGGTCACAACCAGCATGTATTTTGGGGATGGAGGTCACAGGGAGCAAGGAAGAAGGGGTCAGAGGATCAGTGTAGACCCCTGACAGATATTAGAAATCCCAGGAGGACCTTAAGCCTCTCAGGGCCTGAAATCGGGGTTCATGAGCTATAAGGAGCAAGGTCAGTGTAGATCAGCTGGAGTTAAGTGATTTATGGGGGCCCTCATTGAACCTGGTTCCATGGCCTATCAGCTTTCCTGCTTCTCTCCTCAGCTTGGTGTCCTCTGATGACATGACAGGCTGCACAGGACGGAAAGTCATCCTCAGCTCCCATTCCAAAACCCCAGCTTGAGCCCGCCTTCAGTCTGCCTTTCTAGGATCTCTGATATCTTCATTCATAGTCTCCAGAGGGGGGAAAAAATATATATGATTGGCCACCTGCCAGCCAATGGATTGGCTGCTTATAAGTCAGGTGCTCATCCCCTGTCCAATCAGCTGAGGCCAAGGAGCTCCCCCTTATCTAGGCCAAGTCCGGGTGAAGATGGTGCAGAAAGGGCTAAAGGACTGTTACCGGTTATCTATTGCTGCATTACAGCCCTCCCCAAACTTCATGGTTTAAAACAGCAGCAGTCATTTGTTTCCAGTTTTGCAACCTGGGCAGGCTCAGTAAAGACTACTCATCTCTGCTCCACCTGGTGTTAGCTAAGGAGACCTGACTGGGGCTGAAAGATACAGGAGGCTTCGGGCCAAGTCTGTCACCTCAGCTGGGGAGGCTGGAAGGGCTGGAGGCCATTCCACGTGGTCTCTCCAGCAAGCTAGCTGGACTTCGTTATGGTGGCTCAGCGTTCCAAGAGGGTGGAACAGAAGCTGCCAGGTCTCTTGAGGCCTAGGCCAGGAAGTCCTACAACTTTATGTTTGCTGCATGCTACTCTAGGCAATCACAGGCCCACCTAGATTCAGGAGAGAAAGGACAGACCCAGCTCTGGGTGAGAGGAAATGTAAAGTCACATGATAAAAGGACACATAGGAATGTGAGCATCGATGCAGCCACTGTTGAAAGTCACCCTCCATAGGGATCTCCAGGGAGTCTTTTCCTTTCAGGAACTACTCATTGGTACGCAGGTACTCATTACCCACATTCTCTTATTTAAGGATATTCTCAGATGCTTCCTTTTGGATGAGAACCCACAGGCTCAGGGAAGAGAAGTGGTTGCCGGGGGCTCACCACCAGGTAGGTGATGAAGCCAGGATTCATACTCAGGGCACCAGTACTTCACGGCAGAACAAGCACCAGTCTGGTCTCTGCTTTGAACCACTCTAGACTCAGGCTTCCTATCTGTGAAATGGGTACACATCCGCAGCCTCCTTTCTTTGTGGGATGGGACGAGTCAGTGATGGAGAGCGTGCTTTGGTACAAGTGGGTGCCATGGGTGGGAATCACAGTCAAAGCTTCTGCCAATCAGTTCTCCCTTCCTGGGTCCCAGTGCACCCAGCACCTCTGTCGGGGGTGGAGATTAGAGCATGATAAACAAGCCATGAGGACCTGGCAGTCTGGCCCTGGTACCTGGAGACTGCAGGGTAAGGGTCTGAGAACAGTGGCCATGTAACTAAGCCCTGGTTCTGACTGCCTGAGGGAGCTGATGGCTTACCCGTAAAGGGATTTACAGTCTTCCCATAAACCTATTATGGCTCATCCCACACCCCCAGCCCAGGTCCTGTCACGTCAGGTGGTTTCTGCTATCTGGGAAGGCTAAGCTGGGGACTTTGAGGGCCACGGAGACTGAGGGATGCCCCAGCGTTTTAGTCCCAGCCTACCTGCTCTCCCAGTTCCTTCCAACCCCAGCCCCCATGCCAAGTATGTGACCCCAGCAGGGACCAGAGCATGGCTGTCCCTGTCCCCCCAACCAGCTCCACTCTGTCCTTCACCCTCCCACTCCCAGTCTGGGCTGAGACCACCAAGGAGATAGCCAATCCTGGGGATGGAGTGGCAGGATGTTCTGGAGGAACAGAGGAGGAGGAAGCCGGAGGAGAAACTGGAGGCAAAGGAAAGAGAAAGCCAGGCAGGCAAGAGGACCGTGGACCCTCCAATGATGCCCCCCTCCCAGGTCCCAGTGTCCCAAGCTGAGCCCAAAGCACTGATCAGCATGACTATCTATCTCCCTGTTGTGATCATGGGCAACATGAGTCTCAGAGGCTGAGCTATGGTACAAAGTTGCACAGCTAATATGTGGCGCCTAAGAAAGCACGCAATGCCCAGTGTGTGCTCCCATTCTGCAGATAAGGAAACTGAGATTCAGAGAAGGGAAGTGACAAGTCCAAAGTCACAAAATGAGTGAATCAATCGCAGCACCAGCTCTGAGTCAGCTGAACCAGGGGCCTGGGGGGGTTGAGGGGTGCGGGAGCTGGCGACAGGGAGGCAACTGCTGTGGCATCCAGAAAGCCTTCCCATGGGAAACACAAGGTCAGGCTGGCCCCAGGGGACCACCCAGCCCCAGAGGGGAACAGCTGGAGGCCCTGACTTCGCTCTCTGGCTAGCAGACATGTACATAGCTCATTAAGAAAATACGGTGTCGTAAAGAAGAGAGATGCAGGCACAGTAAACCCTCATCCCTTCCACTGCTTGCCAGCTCCAGAGCCTCTTTCAGGACACGCCAAGGGCACAGGGAGCAGGCCTGGGTGGGAAGGGGTGTGTGTGGCTGTCCCCTGGCAGCACCACAGCCAGGTCAGGGGGAGGCAGAGTGTCTGTCTCCTGGGCTCTGTCCAGCACCCAGCCCTGGGAAGAGGAGACACTACTTTGGGTGACCTTGCACCAGGCCTGAACACCTCGGGCCAGCCTCTCTGGATTACTACTATACCAGCTGGGCCTCCCCACTCTCTCCAGATTCAGTGTCCACCCCAGAGCTCAGTGGTGTTTCTATCTCACTTCCCGGCCCCCACACTGCTGCTGAAGTGAAGCAGAGTTACAGCCTCCCTAGCACCATGCCATTTACTGTCCAGCCCTGTGCCTGGACCCATAAATCCCCCTGTCCATGCTCGCTGCTGACCATGCAGTCACCTGGAACAGAGGTGCAAGGGGCCTGCAGGTCCACTCACCTGCCTCGGCCCTGGCCACCTCAGGCCACCTCTTACCCATGGCCCACAACCTGCCTCAGGTGCTTCTTGGTCTGGAGCCAGGACAGCCAAAGCCCCCGGAGGTCCTGTTATCAGAGCAGCTCCCTCCTCACACATACGCTGGAGGTCACCTGTCTGGAGTCTTCCTGTGTCCTCAGGGAGCCGACCAATCTTCTGCCATTTGGGATGAGTCCCTACCACTCTGCCTCACTTTCCCCCTCTGCACAGCTAGGGTTGCACCACAGCAGGCCCATGAGGAGTGGGACAAGAGCCTCTGCCCCATGATGACTGCAGGCAGAGCCACCGTCCAGGAAGTAGAACTGGTGGAAGGCCCTGAAGCCCGAGGCACAGAGCAGGACTGCCTGGCCACTAGCTGTCACCTGGCTGGCCAGCATCCAGGAGAACATCTGTTTCCTTTACCCTGCGGGGCAGCTGGAAGGGACAGGGACACTGCAAGGTTGATGGGCCTCTGCAGTTGCCCAGAGGCAGAAAGGACAGCTGGCAGTGTGGGGTAGACGAGAGGATTGCTCTGAGGTGAGGCAAAGAGCTGGAGAGGCCAGGGTACCCCATGATATGTTCCCAGGTCCCAGCTGGGGGCTCCCAGCTGGCCTCCAGCTCTCCGTCACAAAAGAAATTTTCCCAAACACACTTGCAGGAACGGGAGGATGGGTGGGGAGGTGGATGAGGGAATAACACCTACCCTTGAAGCCTCCCCTGCACCAAGGACACAAACCCCCTTCCTGTTGGCTCTTGGTGCTTCTGTGGGAGGGAGGGTGGACTTGTGTGTGAGGGGCTGGGGAAGCTGAGGCAGGGGTTCTGAAGGGGCAGTGGGGAGCTGTGGCAGGGCACTGAGCATGAAAGTGACACATCTCAGAGTCTATGGAGGAGAGATTTGAGGTGTGGGAGCATCAGAGGCAGAGTATGCACATCTCTCTGCTACACACACACACACACACACACACTCCCTCGGGCACACCTGTGCACATGGAAGCGCTCACACTTATACAGCCCCACACATTGTCCCACACAGACATGTGTCCACACACAAATCTTTTCACCTATGCAGGCAGACACCCTTAGCATACACTTTGGTACTGATGATAGCTGTATAGTGTAATAGTTCACACTGGTATACCACACTGGATCCTCTCCCCTGTGCATTCACACTAAAGCACAGACCCTCCGAACAGCCCCCCTCCCCAGCAGCTCAGAATGTTGCCAAACAGAGTGCCTCAGGGTGCACTCTGGCTGAGACATCCCCAACCAACCTCCGACCGTCTGGGTCCTCCCAATCCCATCCCGCCGCTTCCCTCTTTCTTGGGATCACCGCGTCCAGCCCAGCGCAGAGCCCAGTGCCCCCGCAGCCTGCTCACACACGTGAGCCTGCGCACGCACATGCATGTGCGGACAGCAGCCGGGGCCTCGCTCCCGCCCCTAGAGCCACGGTCGGCCAATGAGAGCTCACCAGGAGCTGTCTCCTAGGTGACCAGCGGAGGCGCAGGCTACGGGCTGGGCGGGGCCAGGAGGGGCGTGGCCACGGGAACGTCCCCTTCATCCCCTACCCCACTCCCAACACTTGTGCGGGCCCTAGTCCTTACAGATTAGAAGGCAGGGCTAGGCTGAGGGCGGAGTGGTAGGGGTTCCTCAGAGGTGCCCAGATAGTGAGCCTGAAATAAATCCCAGGAACGCTGGTTCCCCTGGATGGGCGTGGCAGGTCAGCATCTTGACCAGAGATGCCTTGTGGGGTTTGTGGGGCTCAAAGACTTCGGGGGAGGCTTTATGACCCAGTATGGTCTCCTCTTTCCAGAGGGTTCTGAAGAGCTTGCATTGGCTTCCTTTTCCTGAAATGCCCACGATCCTTCCCTCCAGGCCTCCCCAAATATTCTTCCCTCTGCTTGGTATGTCCCCTACCCCCGCATTTTCCTCTTCTCCACCGTGTACACACACACACACACACACACACACACGCGCGCGCGCGCGCGCTCACTTTTTTGTGACAACCTTCAGCTCATGGTATAGGTCATCTTCCCAAATAGTCCCTTTCTCACTGCCACCTCTCCACCCCCCAATTCTGTCAACCCCCTGGTCCAGGGCCTGCCACTATTGGGACTAGGCAAAAACTCTACCTTGAATATTTGAAACACAAAGCGTAAAGAGGTGAGGGTTGGTCAAAGGGCCTGACGGCAGAAAGTTAAGCATGGGATCTGGAGCCAGATGACCTGGGTCTAAATCTTGGCTCTGCCACGTACCAGCTGTGTGCCTTTGGGCAGCTTGCCCATGTAACTTATGAGGATTAAATTAGATCATGCCTGCAAAGCACTTCGAATAGCATCTGGCACAGAGCAAGTGACCAATCAGTGTTTGCTTCTACTATTATTATTCTTATGGACGCCCCATCATATATAATGCCACCTTCTCCCACAGTTTCTAGCCCCCAGCCTTCATTCAGAACATTCAGCGCAAGCATGGGGCCCTGGACCAGGAGATTCACAGGGGGTGAGCAAACACAGGAGGGTTTGTCCCTGACACACAGCCAGACTCGTTCCAATACCAGGTGCCCTGTCCAAGAGGGAAACTTGTCCCACCAGGGTAGAAATTAAGAGCCGAGAGTGACAACTAATCATAATTGATTTTTACCCTATTGGGCAGCAAGCCTCCCCCACCTTAGGAACATTAAGAACAAGCATGGTTTTTAAAGGGGCCCTGCAAGGCTTTCACCTTCTCCAGCTTGTGGCCCACCTACTGCTCATTGTGGGTCTGGCCTGCCTATGGTTCTCAGCCTTGGGGAGAGCTGCCGCTGCTCATTCTAGCTGCTCCCGCTGGAAGGGGTGGTGTTCCCTGGCAGAGAGGGAGGGCTCAGTCGCAGGAAGGGGCTTCACTCAGGGTCTCCTCACCATGTTTTCCTCCTACACTCAATTTGTAATTTTTTACATTTGCCCAGGATTACTTGCGCCTGCAGCCATTCTGAACTCTCTCTTCTGCTTTGTCTTCTTGGGCCTCCGTTGCTCTGGGTTGTGTCCTAGCCCAGCTTAGCAGTTGCTCCCTGACTGACCCTGGCCACTGGGTTTCCTCTCCCTGGGTTTCACATTCCCCATCTTTAAAATGGAGCTGTAATTCTTGCTCTTGAGTGCTCCTTCCCTTCCTCATTCCCCCCTATTCATCGAGTACCTCCTCTCACCCGGCACTGGGCTAGGCACCAGGGATGTGATGAGGAACAAGAATGGGAAAGTTGCTGCCCTCAGGGAGCTTAGGGTCTGATGGGGGAGACAGACGCCAACCAGCCGATCACTCAAATAACACCCATTTACAAATTGTCATCAGAGCTGCAAGGACCAGGCGTTATGAGGAATTGCATGGATGGGGTAGGAGGGGGCTCTGGTTCACAAAGCACCCTGTGGCCTATGTGATGACAGGAGCAATGGTCATGCCAATAATCAGAGCTCCCAGCTTCCAAGCATGCCCCGTGTCCGTCCCTGGCCTTGGCCCTCTCGAGGTATCTCTCTCAGGGCCTAGGCCCCCGTGGGATTGTTTTCAAATGATCAACTCCCCTCCTTTCAAGCTCTATCCCCACTCTGGGGGGAGCGCAAGCAGCAATCCCCCCATCCCTTTATCACAGCAAGACCTCCACTCTGACCTGCTTTACATAATTGGCTTCCAGCGAGATGCATTGGAAGTGATTTGGCTCACCTGGTTTACGTCTCTGCTCTGCTCTGCGTGAATCAGCCAGGCGGCCTGCAGCAAAACATGGCACTTCTTAAAAAATGGTTATGATCATCCCTACCTTACTGGGTTGTTGGGAAGCTTGGAGACCATGCCCATGCAAAGTGCCTGGCTTGTGGGATGTGCCCTCCTCACTGGACCCCTCCAGGGCAGAACAATGGAGGCGGCAGGGGTTGTGGGGCTCTTGGGCTGGGCTAAATTTTAGCTTTTAGTGCTGTCTGTATCCAAAACAATCTGACTGCAATGAACAGAAGCTCATTGAAAGACTCTCTAACGCGGGGGTTTCTGTAAGGAGAGAGTCTCGGGGAAACCCATTATAGGAAGCCTCCCTCTTCTTTTGGCTCAGCTTCTGGCTGCACAGCAGCTCAGGTCACCGACCCTCTCTGCAGAGGGGGTGGCTTCCTCTTCAGCCCAATGGTGGGGGAGGGAATGTCTGACTGAGCACTGCCCCCATAAGAGGGCAGCCTCAGCTCCTCTCCACAATCCACTCTACCATTATATTCAATTTTAAATTCCCAGGAGAAACTATGATGGGCTGGGATCAGATGAGGTGTCCACCCTTGGTCCAATCAGCTGAGGCAGCAGTAGCAAAGGGGAGGAGTGAAAAAAAGGTTTCAGCCCCATACTGCCTAGTTGTCATCAGTAGATGCCATCCTATCCCCCAGGAGAGGAGAAGGTGGTGGGGTCAGAGAAGAGTGGATGTCAATTGTTCTGTCTGCTCCGTGTGAGGTGCCCCCTCCTCCGCCGACCCCCCACCATGTGGTGTGACTAGGATAAGGAGCCAATTCTTATCCAAGCCACATCTCCTCACCGGTGTCAGTGAACAAGAAATCGGCACCTGCCCCAAGTGCAGCTAATCAGAACCCTTTCCTCTATTATCTGAACTTGGAACCAGAGAATACCAATATCGGTTTTTCTCTGGAGTTCAGGCTGGGAACGGTGAGCCTGGGAGCTACCAAGAGCCATGCTTCCAATTCACCGAGGATGTAGAGAGAAGAAGAAGCAAGCTACAGGGAGGATCCCTGATTCTACTTTTTTCTGTGGTCTCTTTGGCCTGGCTCTCAGTGGGCCCCAGCTCTGGATCCCAACAACAATGGGCACAGCACAATTAGCCGCTTTGTTACCACATGCCATGGGCCACTAACACCACCTTCACTTCTTCCCAGCTAATTCCACACTTTATCTGAGGATCTGTTTCTTGTCATCTCAGTTCTAGGGTCAGTCTCTGTCTTAGGGCCAGGTTCAATGGATTCTTGCCCTTTTTCCCCAAAGGACCCTTTGATTGTAGGGTTAGAGAGATGTGAAGAAATATGATTGCACAATGAACTGCTAGGCTTCCCACCCCAAACGGAAAACCATCTGTCTGTGTGTCTCTACCAGGAGCTAAGAGGTCTCTCATCTCTGCTTCCCTCTGTATATCTCTTCCATTCTCCTCTGCATCTCTGCAACTCAAGCTTTTCCCTCACTCATCAACATGCATTTAGCTGAGCTTGACCACCCCAAGATGGTAGCCCATGCTGGGAGCCAACACAATCTCCACTCATTTCCCAGCAGCTAACCTAATCTCTGTACCCTGATTGGCTACATTTTAGTCAGGTGATCTTAACCTGGCCCAATCAGCTGGGGCTGGGGGAGGGCTGCCATGGAGAACAAGGACCTATCCTCATTCACTACATCCAGGAGACACCATCCCTGGAACAATGGAATATGAGGAGATTACTTTAGGACAAACTTAAAGGAAGCCATGCTTTCTCCATGAAAGCTTGTTCCTCAGCAGGTCAGGAAGAGAATGGGAGTCTCAGCCAGGGGGTCCGCGGATTCTGCTAGCAGGGCCTGGTAGCTGGTGAGGAGGGACAGGCAGGGGTGACCCTCACCCTCACCCTAGAGGCAGCAGCTGCAGGCCTGCTTTGCATCCTGTCCAGATATTTCCAGTAAATAAACATTGACGCTTTCGATATCATGTTAATTTCACAGGCGGCTGCTCTGCTGACAGTTTCCACACTCCACCAGCGCCTCTTGTCAGTTTTATACTCACAGGCGGACGCCAACCCCCCTCACGGGCCACCCAACATACAGACATAAAAACAAATGGCTTAGAAAGCCCTGGTGACGTGACAGGAAGTGGCATAGGTGCCTAGGTTGGGGAGAGCAGCACCGCACAGGGTCTGAAAGTTGACCGGGGCAAGGACCAGGCTACAGGGCTTAGGACCCACTGGTGTGACTTTGGTCAAGTCTCTCTGCCTTTCTGGGCCACAGTTTTTAAGTCTGCTAAAGGCATTAATATGCAGCACTCCTTCTCTGGGACCTTGAATGAGTCTTGAGCAACCTCTGACTCTAAAAGACCCTTCTTAAACTTCCAGGGGAATCCAGTCCACAGGATGGCTATTCCCTGGATTTGACCTTCAGTACCACCCCTGGAGGCATTTGAACTGAGACTTACCCCCATTGTGCAGAGGGGATAGCTGATAGCTGAGGCCTAAGGCAGGGCAGTGATTTGCTCTGCGTCTTGGGAAGAGACAGGAGCAGAACCAAGACAGGAAATGGAATTCCTGCTCCAGCTGCTCTGACAGCTGTCAGCCACATAAGCCAGGGTCCTAGGGCCATAGGGATGGTGGGGCCAGAGACTCCTGCCTTATCCCAAGCCCAGCTGAGCCAGAAGCCAGCAGTTAGGCTTCTTGCTAACATGCATAGTCATGAGGTCTCATGCATATGCATGATTCATTCCTATTACAGACTGAGCTGAGGTGGTACTTTCCGGCTGGGGTCCTCCTGTGTGCTAGGACCCTGCCTGTCAGCCCGAGTTCCTAGGCCTCTTTCAGGGAGCCTGCCAACAGCCCCATCTTACCCCTCTCCTGCTCACACTGGGTGCTGAAGTGGGGCAGCTGGCCAGGGAGCTCCTTCTGGGTGCCAGACTGACTCCTTCCTCTTACTGCTGATGTGGCAGCTTCTGCACCCCTCCTCCAGCTGGGAAAAAAACCCTCCATCAGCTGGGCCGGTCCTGCCACACATCCCCCACCACATCCTCAAGGCCTAGGTTGGACCCTAAGAGAGACCAGGCTGAGGCTAGGTCACACACTACTGCAGTGACAGCCTTCCTTGGCTGCCATCTACTCTCTATTCAGGAGGGACATCTGGGGGACACTGCAGCCCAGGGGTGGTGACAGGGAGAAGGAGGAGGTATCTTGGCCTTCCAGATGGCTGGCCACGGAGACTCAGTTGGCCATCTTCTCTGGGGCAGGGCTCTGGAGGGCCCATGCGGCAGCTTGCACCCCCATACTCCTGGCACCTGCTTCTGCTCAATAAAGACTTGTTAATGGACTAAAGTGAATTAGAGTCATTAACACTGTTACCAGAGGCGAGCAGAGGCTGGCGCCAGCCTCCCATCCCCAGCCCACAGTCTGAGGACCTCGGGTAACTTCTTCACGTCTCGGAGTTCCAGGGCCCTCACCCGTACACTGGGTCATAAATGCTCCCCTCAGATGGCTTCCGTCACCTACAAGCCAAGATTCCCAAGCCCTTGAGGCCAGCGTCCAAGGCCGCCTGACCTGGCTCCCCCCCGGCCCCGCCCCCAGACCCCAGATTCCTGACTCACACACAGCAGGACACTGCTGTTCCCCTCCCACACTGGGCACCAACCTGTCTCCAGCCTTCACACATGCTGTTCCCTCTGACTAAAAATTCAACTCTGCTTTCTCCCTAGCTCTGTGCCAGACTGCTAAACTCCTAAGCAGCCTTCAAAGCAGCCTTCAAAGCCCTCTGCCAATGTTACCTCTGCCAGGAAGTCTTTCCTGACCATCTTCACCCCAGGCTGGGTCGGGGTGGGGGCGGGTTGGGGGGGAGGTCTCTCTCTCTCTGGTGCCACCTACAGGAAGCATCCATAAAGGAGTTTACATTTTGCACAAATTTAAAAGAAGCCCCACTTTCCCCGTGTGGGGAATTGTCCTGAGGGGGGGGCTTTTTCCTCAGCAAATCAGGAAGAAAACAGGTCTGGACAGGGACCCCGCTTCCCGCTGTCCTCTTCAGGGTAGTTGTCTCCTAAAGTGTCTGTCTCCCCAACCAGGCTACCATCCTCTTGAGTGAGACTGGTCTAGGACTCTCTCCCGCAGGGCTTGGGACACAGCAGGTGCATCCCTCAGCTGGGCTTCCAGAAGAGGCAACGAAGGGGTAGCTCCAGGTACTTCCTCTAGCACATTTTCTCCAAAGGGTCTTCGAGAAGCAGGAAGGGCACAGCCTCCCTCCAATCCCCTCCCTGGTCCCTGCTCAGCACTTTCAGAATCACTTAATTTTTACAGATTTTTCCACCTTAATTACAGCCCATGTAATAAAGAACAAATAAAGGAGGGAGGGAGGGAGGGAAGGAAAGCAGGAAGCTGCCAATCTTTTGCTGCCATATCCCAGGAGCTCTGAGCCTGGACAAAGGTGGGGGGAGGTAGGTGGGAGGAGGGTTTCAGACTAGAGAACGGCTCTCACTCTGGTACTTAGGGGCCCCCTCATCACCCCCAGCCCCAAGGACTGGGGCCTCTCCAGGTCAGGGGCCTTCTTGGCCACGCCGTGGAGTAGGAGCTGTCTAGACCTCTCCCTCCCCTGGCTCGTGGTGAGGGAATTATCTTCGGAATGAAGAGAATCAATGACAACTGCTGTTTATGCAGGGCCTTCTGTGTGCTGGGTACTCTGCTCACCCACCGCTCTGACCCTCACAGCACCCTTTCCCATCAGCCACTCTACAGAGCGGGAAACAGAGGCCCAGGAAAGATGAAGTGGCCCCTCCCTGGAGAGTGGGTCTGATTTCAAAGTCTGCACTTACTGTGAAACTGTGCTGCTTCCCCACCGGCTCTGAGGGATGGTTTGAGCATCTCTTGGGGCTGTCACGTCATTCTCTCTGCTGCCCCAGCAGGGGCCACACAACTCTTTTTCTCTCTGGGCTGTATATGGATGAGGAGAACCACTAATAGCATTGTCTCTTTCTCAGTGCACATGCTGGGGGAATGGAGATGGTCGGGAGCAATTTTATTGCAAGGGGTGTAAAAACCTAGCCCGGAAGGGTCAAAACTAAACCCCCCAAACCCACCTTTTTTTTAAAGCATGAAAACATGATGGCCAAGTCCTAGTCTCGAAATGGTCCAAGCTACAGCATCCTGCACAGGCCAGGCAGAACGTCGTAGCTGCTGGGCCTGGTTCTATAGGCTCTGGATCACCTTGCCTCCCAGTGACAGATTCCCTGGAGAAGACCTGAAGCCTGAGGAATAAATCATCCAAATGCCAGCCTCCCCAGGCCAGGGCTGATCCCCTCTCTCCTTCCAGAGCTTGTTTCACAGAGGAATCTGAATTTCTCCTACTTATGGGGTGAGTACATTCCATCCACCTCTCCCGCCCTCAAGGTTCTTGGCAGCAGAAATGGACAATGGTGGCTTTGACCTCTACAAGGTGGAAGGAGGTGGCACACCACTCCAAGTGTGTCATTCCTGCCCTCACCCCCCTCCCATGGGCCCTGTGTTTAGCTGTGTAATGGGGTATATGGGAAAAGGGGCAGCCAGGCGTGCTAGGGGCCAGCATCCAGGGTAGGAACAAAAGGCAGCTGGGGAGTTCCCGTCATGTCTCAGTGGTTAACGAATCCAACTAGGAACATGAGGTTGCGGGTTTGATTCCTGCTCTTGCTCAGTGGGTTAACGATCCGGCGTTGCCATGAGCTGTGGTGTAGGTCGCAGATGCGGCTCGGATCCTACGTTGCTGTGGCTCTGGCGTAGGCTGGCAGCTACAGCTCTGACTAGACCCCTAGCCTGGGAACCTCCATATGCCTCGGGGTCAGCCCAAGAAATGGCAAAAAGACCAAAAAAAAAAAAGTATATTAAGAAAAAAAAAGGCAGCTGGGTAAGGTTCGGCAACCAATCCATTCATTCATTCATTCATCAAAGGCTTACTGAATACCACCTGTGCGTCAGGCAGTGCTCCTGTTGTTGGAGTCACCGGAGACACAGAGAAGAACGAAGCTGACAGAAGTTCCCGCCTTTGTCAACCTTATAGCCTAGTGTAAACATTTTCTGTCAACAGCTAGAAGTAAATATTTTATGCTTTGTGGGCCACATAGAGCCTCTGTTGCATATTCGTCTTTGTTTGCTTTCCTACAATCCTTTAAGAATGCCACGTTCTTGGTTCACGAGCTGCACAAAACCAGGTTGCCGGCTGAATGTGACCCATGGGCCATGCTTTGCCAATCTTTGGTCTCTTATAACACTGTCCAAGACAAAAAAAAAAAAAAAAAAAGGCGAGTCCCATGAGTAAGTTAACATTTTTCATAGCTGCACTTAAAAATGTAAAAAGCAACAGGTGAAATGAATTTTAAGAAGCACGTTTACTGAAGCGAATATATCCATGATATTATCTTTTCAACATGGAATCAATATTTTTAATTAACGAGATCTTTTCCATTCTTTTTTTCATACTCAATCTTCAGTGGTGGGTGTCTATTCTGTGCTGACCTCGTAACTCAATTTGGATTCTCCACACCTCTAGTGATCAAATAGCCACATGTGGCCAGCAGCCACCAGACTGGACAGCATGAGGGTCTATGGGAGAAAGAGTTGATAAAGTAAATCAGTAAAGTATGCCAAGCGCTTGAAGGTGTGAAGTGCCTTGGAGGCCAATCAGGCAGGGAAGTGGGTAGGGAGTGCTGGCGAGGTGTCCTGCAGGCTCCTGGTCTGCTCCCAGGTCTGAGGCTTTCGCTCAGGCCCAGGATCTTGTACTTGCCAGGGAAACAGAAAGTCGAGAAGCCTGCAGCACTGTTGGATCTTATCGGCAGACAAGAACTGAGCCATATCATCATGCCCAACTCTTGCCCTTGACAGGTGGCTGTCCAGCCCCTGCTTCCTCACTGCCCTGATGGGAAGCTCATTCGTTGCTCCCCAAGCCACTGTGCCTGCAAGCCGGGGTCCCTGATTTCACTCCTCCCCCTTCTTGACTTTGCATCCCGAGTGATATTTTTAAAAAGAAAATAGTTTCGTATTCTAAGGCTACAGTGGCTTCCCATTGCTCAGAAGGTAAAGGTCCAAAGTCCTTATGGCGATCTATCCTGTTGTATACTGTTTGCTGCTCATAACAAAATATCCAGTCACTGGAGTTCCCATTGTGGCGTAGTGGTTAATGAATCCGACTAGGAACCATGAGGTTGCGGGTTCGATCCCTGCCCTTGCTCAGTGGGTTAACAATCCGGCGTTGTCGTGAGCTTTGGTATAGGTTGCAGACGTGGCTCGGATCCCGTGTTGCTGTGGCTCTGGCATAGGCTGGCAGCTACAGCTCCGATTAGACCCCTAGCCTGGGAACCTCCATATGCCTTGGGGTCAGCCCAAGAAATGGCAAAAAGACAAAAAAAAAAAAAAAATCCGGTCAGCTCACATTGACTTCAACCATAAAGAAATGTACTGGCTCACAACACATGAAGTCAAGAAGGGAGGGGGGCCTCCTTTCAACTCTTCCTGGCCAGAACGGAGCCACACGCGCCTCCCTGAGCCCGTTGTTGGTAAGGAAATAGAATGGCAATTGCATTCCCTCGAGCTGAGGTCAGTCCCCCAAACTACATTGCTGGGGAAGGGTGGGCAGGATGGTATATAATGTCCCAGTATCCAGCACAGGCCTCTCGAGGTGGGTCCAGCTCATGCCTCCAGCTTCCCCCACCACACCCCGCTTCACCCTCTGATCTAGCCCACCCCAGGCCACCAAAGCACCCCCTTTGCCTCTTAGTCCTTCTGTTCCTTCCCTCTCTCTGCCTCCATCTCCACATTTGCCTGGCTGCTGCTACATGTCTTATAAGCCTCAGGCCAGAGGCCATCTCTGTAGGAAGGCCATGCCTAGGTCCCAAGATCAAGTCCAGGGCTCCATGGAGAAGGACAGAGACCACAGCAGACTCTCTTCCCCGTGCCTAGCACAGAACCTGCACAGAATCGGGGCTCACTAAATACTCAGTGGACAGGACTGGTTTGGGGTGCAGAGCTGTGGTGAGTCTGGCAGACAGAGCCCATCCTCCTGCTACCCAGGGCCTTCCAGAGAGTAGTGAGCTGCACAAGGAAAGGCCCAGGTTCAAGTGCCAGATCTGCCTCTGGCAGTGCCTTGGGTATGACCTTGGATAGGACTTCTCTGGACCTGACTGGGTTTGGGGGTGGTTGGTAGATGGGAGTGCTGGGAAGCAAGCCCAGGCCCCTGCAGCCAAGGGCTACCTGCTGCCCCTCTGTATGAGGCAGGGTATTTGATGCCCACAGAGCTTGTGTAAGGCTAGGCCTCCTCGGTGGGGAGACCTCTGAGCCTCTAAGAGAGTGGGAGGCAGGAAAAAAGCAGGATTGAAATTCCATCAGGCACTCACTGAGCCTGGTCCCTGGAGCCTCTGCGCCTTTGTTCCATTTAATCAATATGTAATTAAACTGAAATCCCAGCTTAAGAATTTCCAGCGGTGTTAAGACCAGGCTTTCCGAGGGGCTGGCAGAGTGGAGGCTCCTGAGTCTTCCAGCTATTAGCCCCTCACCAGCCTGGCCTGTTCCCACCCTGCCAGGCCTCAAGGTCACCTTCCCCAGCTGGGCAGGCCAGAGTGGGCCCCCAGTCTTCCACGCATGCTTTCTGGGGGAGATGGCGGGGCATCTGGAGGGCAAGGGGGTCAGAAGGAAAGTGCCTGTTCACCCCCACCTGACCCCCCACTATCAGGGACCTGGTTACCCTCACATGATGGTGGGGAAACTGAGGAGAGGGAGGCCATGGAACAACTGGAACTCAAACCAGAACTGCCTTATCCGCCCCCTCCCCTGAGTGACCCAGACCAGGACTCTGACACCCCGGCAGCTGTGTGCTGAGCACACTCTACGTGCCATAACCTATTCTGACTCCGTGACCTGTGTTAACCCATTTAATCCTCAAAGCAGCCCCAGGAGGGAGGTACTGATACTAACCTCATTTTAAGATGAGGAAATGGAGGCGCAGAGCACGCAGTGCCAGCATCTGCTGGATGGCAGAGCTGGGATTTGAACCTACCAGTTCTCGCTCCAGAGCACATAAGCACTAAGGGCCCTGGTGTTGGGCCCTCACTGCTAAGGGCTCCCATGGAGGGCACGGACTCTGTGAGCCCCTGCACCGGGAGCCGGTAGGGACCTCAGGGCAGACTCCTGCGCAGACTCCACACCTGCTACAGCAGCTCCTCAGTCCCCAGTGCTCGGGCACAGACAGCACTGTGTTCAGGGATGGCTGCAAACCTGCCCCGAGACCAACATCGGCCGACAGACATATAACAGGGGCCACAAGTGCAAGGCACACATGGAATTTGAAGTTTCTAGCAACCACATTAAAAAAAAATGAGTGAGATGAATTTTAACATATATTTAACCCAGCGTGTCTAAAACATCATCCTTTCAACATGTAATCAGAATTAATAATTACTGAGCTATTTTACATTCTTTTATGGTTCTGAGTCTCTGGCAGGTATTTTCTAGTGAAAGCACATCCCAATTCAGACGAGGCACATCTCAAAGGCTCAGTGGCCACGTATGGCTAGTGGCTCTCATGTTGGACAGGGCAGCCCTGGGCAGTCACACTCTGTGTCCTGTTAAAAACGCTGTGGAAGGGAGTTCCCATCGTGGCTCCGTTGGTTAACGAAACTGACTAGCAACCGTGAGGTTGCAGGTTCGATCCCTGGCCCCGCTCAGTGGGTTAAGGATCTGGTGTTGCTGTGAGCTGTGGTGCATGTCGCAGATGTGGCTTGGATCCCAAGTTGCTGTGGCTGTGGTGTAGGCCAGCAGCTACAGCTCTGATTTGACCCCTAGCCTGGGAACCCCCATATGCCGCAGGTGCAGCCCTAAAAAAAGACAAAAAAACAACAGCAACAACAACAACAACAACAAAACAATGCTGTGGGAAAGGGAAGGCAGTTTCCTGACTCAAGGGCACTGTGGGTTCCCTTGCAAGGGGAGTGTGGGAGAAAAACCTCAGAGAGGAATACAGGGTACCAGGTACATTGGCACATTTCCCCCTAGGGGTTATCTGGGAATGGGGGAGGAATGGACTGGGACCCTGGAAAAGTGGACTTGGGCGTCTAGACAGGTAAGGGAGGTGGGGGGTATTACTGGGGCCAAAACAAACCTCCTTTCTGGGGACGTCCCCGGGGCCACTCGCCTCCTTCCTCCCTCTCTTCCAGTTCGTGCCAACCTTTAACGATGATCTACAGGCCGCATGCGGAGAAAGGGCAAGTAGAGATTGAAGAGAAGGCTAAGAAAATGTGACGATGGTTCAGCTCCCCAGGGGCAGGCGAGAGCAGGAGGCTGTTGGGGGCATGACAGGCACGGTGATTAAAATCCTCCCCGGCCTCCTCCCCTGGGTCCAGTGAGCCTCACACCAAAGCCTTCTCTTCACACTCTCAGGACCCTCCCTGGGAGGGGGTTGCGAAGGGGCAGAAGGAGGATTCAGTCCCTGTTTCCCAACCCGGCCCTGTCCTGTGAGCCCCATGCCCACCCCCCATCTCCCAGCTCTTAACCTATGGCCTCAGCCCACCTTCCTCTACCAGAGCAGGGAGGGTCCAGGTAGCAGGGCTGGTCAGGAGGCATTTTTGGGATTCAGGGGCCAATGGAGGTCTGGGAGATGCCCGGAAATGCAAAGCATTGCTCAGCGCACAGGGGCCTCAGCCCTTCCAGTGCACAGCTGGAAATCAGCTCCCTGCCCCAGCTGTGGGATTCCCCAGCTGCGGCCATTCAGGCTCAACCCACAACCATCTGTCCCCTTGTCCTAGTATTCTTTAAACCAACTTACGTTTTACTTAGATAACTTTATTCTTTTTTTTTTTTTTTGTCTTTTTGCCATTTCTTGGGCAGCTCCTGTGGCATATGGAAGTTCCCAGGCTAGGGAGCTAATCGGAGCTGAAGCCGCTGGCCTACACCACAGCCACAGCAACGCAGGATCCGAGCCGCGTCTGCAACCTACACCACAGCTCACGGCAATGCCGGATCCTTAACCCACTGAGCAAGGGCAGGGATCGAACCCGCAACCTCATGGTTCCTAGTTGGATTCGTTAACCACTGCGCCACGACGGGAACTCCAGATAACTTTATTCTTTTTTTTTTTTAGGGCCACACCCACAGCATATGGAGGTTCCCAGGCTAGGGGTCCAATCAGAGCTATAGCTGTTGGCCTACACCACAGACACAGCAACTTGGAATCTAGTCGAAAAAAGAGTTCCCTTGTGGCTCAGTGGTTAACAAACCTGACTAGTATCCATGAGGATGCAGGTTTGATCCCTGGCCTCACTCAGTGGGTCAAGGATCCAGCATTGCCATGAGCTGCGGTGTAGGTCACAAATGTGGCTCGGATCCCAGGTTGCTGTGGCTGTGGTGTGTAGGCTGGCAGCTGTAGCTCCGATTCGACTCCTAGCCTGGGAACTTCCATATGCCACAGGTGTGGCCATAAAAAGACAAAAAAAAAATTAAAAATTAAAATAAATTTTTAAAATTTAAAAATTAGTAATGTAAGGGGAAATCTCAATGTTCATAAATAGAAGGAAAGTATAAAATCAGATGCCACGAAAATGATGAAAATCAACCCCATTCTGAAAGTTTAACTTGACACAGAAGCCAGGAGTCCTTGAGTCTGAGGCCTGTCATTTGGGGTTTAAGGGAGAAGGTTTGAAGAGTTAGAGGTGCTAAAGGCTTTACCAGAACCACCTGGAGTCTTTCTCCATGTTTCTACAAGGCTTTTGAAACCAACTGAAAGTAGAATAACCTTCTTATCAAATGACAGCTTGAAGACATGATGACATGTCCATGCGTGTGACATAGAATCATCTCCTTACCAGTCATCACCGGCTCCCTCTACGTTAGTTCCTCGGGTCTGAATCCCTGACCAAGACAATTTCAACAGCCTCCTAATGGGATCGCTGCCTCTATCCCTGCCTCCTTCCCCCTCAGCTGCCAGGGGGCTCGCCGTCCTGTCACTCCTCTCCCCAGAGGATCCATGTCATGCAGAGCAAAAGCCAGCATCCTTACGATGACAGGATGGTGCCCCTATTCTCCTCCAACCCCTTCCCTTAACGTCTCCCTGCTCCCTCTGCCCCGGCTTCCCCCCTCCTAGTCTGCAGGACCCACCTGAGGGCCTGGGCACAGGCTATTCCCTCTGCCTCATTTGCTTTTCCCAGGACCTACCTGCCATCCTCCCTCACCTCCTTCAGGTCTTGCTCCAGTGTCACTTTCTCAGCCAGGGCCACCCCACCCCCACCACGGACACTTTCTGTTCTCTTTCCCTGACTCTTCTCCTTAGCTTTTATCAACATCTAATAGACCATTTTACTTATTTATCTGGTTTACTACCTATGAACCGCCACTCCCTCGGAGCACAAACTTCATGGAGGCAGGGATTTTTGCCTGTTTGGTTCGTCCTTGTGTCTTCAGTTCCTAGAAAGGGGTTAGTAAGTTTTTGTCATATGAAACAAGGAATCTTATCCCCTCACCAGCTGTGAAAAGCAGTGGCACTTTCACTATCCCCATTTTACAGAAGAGAAAACTAAGGCCAAATAAGGCAGTAAGTGGCAGAGTCTGGATCCAAAGCCACGTTTCAAACTTTATGCTCCTTCCAAAATGGCATTTCATCCAGGCCTCCCGGGTTATGCTTGCAGTGACCAAGATCCTTGCCCAGAGTCACATTAGACATAGCGATAGGACAGGCCTAGCGAGAGGCCTTGCGCCTCCCGTGATTCCCCTGAAAGAAATCACGGGCTCAGTGGGGAGCCAGTGTGGCGACAGACCTGTGTCTCCTTGCTCCCGGCCTCTTGCTGCTCTCCGTGCTCACCTGGCAGCTCTTTCAAGCAGGCCCCGCTTTCCCTTCCAGCCTGCTCCACACATCCTTCACACCTGGATCCACCTGCCACCCAGAGGGGGACAGCCTGGCAGGCCCCAAGACACCTTGTCACAGAGCTAGGAGGCTTCCTTCTGGCAGAAAGGCCTCTTCCCCGAAATTGCAAAGGACAGTGGCACGGATGCTCCAGTAATCTCACTAAGCGAGAAATCACTGTCTCCATGATTCACACCTTCTCATCGCAGCTGCAGGAAGCGGCCGCCTTGGCTGGTAATGGGGAAAACAACACCCCTCATCTCTAGCCAAGTCCTCCAGGAGGGGACTCAGCCCTTGTCCTGAGTTCTCAGAGCACGGCCAGCATCCTCACTCACTCAAGAGCTGGTCCTGGGCTTCTGCCTTCGGGGCGCCACGCTGGTGCCAGGTCCCAGTCCCTGCCCTCCCGGGCCTCATAGCCTAGGGGAGACAGAGGAGGGAACCAGCAGTCTGGAGAGTGTGCTGAGTGGCAGAGGAGGACGTAGGCACCAAAGAGGCCCCCACCCAGCAAGGCATACTGTGTCTCAAGGGAAATGGGGATCCCTAAAGGAAGGGCTGAGATCAGAACACAAGCTTTGGCGTTCCTATCGTGGCTCAGCAAGTTAAGAACCCAACATAGTGTCTGTGAGGATGTGGATTCAATCTCTGGCCTAACTCAGTGGATTAAGGATCCAGCACACGTCAGAGATGTGGCTCAGACTGGTATTGCTGTGGCTGTGACACAGGCTGGCAGCTGCAGCTCTGATTCAACCCCTAGCCTGAGAACCTCCATATGCTGCAGGTGCAGCCAAAAAAAAAAAAAAAGAAGAACACAAGCTTTGCTTTCTTGGGACTGAAAATATCCTCTCTTCCCCAGGAATCCGGTCCCAGCTGGCACTCACTGCATTCATGACAGTCGTAGGCTGGGGTCCGTAGAAGCAGACACTGAGACAAGTATTTGAGTGCAAAGTGAGCCCAGGAAGAGAGGAGAGAAGGAAAGTGGGATGGAGCAGAGAAGGAAGACAGTACAGGGACTGCTGTGGGCAGCGGGGGTCCAGCCTGCCTGGGGCCCAAGGACCTCAGAGGAACTGCATGGAGCACAGCACAGAGATGGCCTATCATGGGGTCAGGAGCTGGGAATTTACCCCCCCTCAGCCCCCAATAGGATCAGGCCTGGAGAGGCCAAGGAGGAAGAGAGCTGGGATGGGCAGGACCCTGAGCAAACCTAGGCCCTGATTACAGAATAAACATTGAGAAATAAGCTAAAGAGATTGTGGTGGATCTGCCCTGGGTCATTGCCTTCTCACCCTGGGGTGCTGGGAAGGAGCTCCGGGTGCAGGAGGACCGTGGGCGAGGGGAGAGGCTCTGAGGAGCAGGCGCCTTCTGCTTCTCTTTTACTTCCCCTCCTCTCCCTCCTCCTCCCAATCAGCCTGCAGTTGGGGGGGGGCGGTGGGGGGGGACTCTAGACTCCTGCCCCTGGGGACCCTTGAAGAGAGGGTCAGGCTAGGCAGCTTCTCAGCTCTGCCCTCACAATTGCCCTGCCGGCCCAGATGGAGGCTCAGATGTCATCAGGAAGGAGAGGAGGATCAGGCTTCTGTAAATGTCAGATGGTGAAGCAGACAGCCTTTATTGTCCTGGAGGTGTGGGCACAGGGCTGGAGAAAGTAGGGAACAGAAGAGGGGTTCTCCTCTGTCCCCACCCTATTCACATCAAAGATACAGCCCCTCATAACTGTTCTAGGAACCTCAGAGAGCCCAGTGTCACTGGCCCATTTTACAGAGGGGAAATTAATCAGAGCGAGACAGGGTCTTCCCTTGGTTGCATTCAGGACTACCCTCCTTGTAGTGGGGCAAGGGACACAAATAGGTTAATGGATTTGTCTTCCAGAATCATAGCCACTGAAGGTTTGTGGCAGCTGAGAGCATCCTTGGAGCAGGGCTCTGAAAGTACCCACAGAACTCCCAATGGGACAGTGACAGCTCCTCCCATGGGTGTATTTGCCCTGACCCTCCTGCTCAGAAAGCCTGACCTTGCCCCCCAGGGTGAGGGCCCCTGCTGGAGGTCCCTCTCCAGCCATGTCCCCATGGCCAGCTTCCACCCACATTCCTGAGCGAGGAAGCTCACCAAAGGTGAGCGGGTGGGGCAGGTGCAAAGAAACTTCCTACCCAATTTGGGGCATGTCTCTGTGCCCAGGGCCTCCCTGGCATGTACCCCTGAAAGGCTGTAGATCAGCCTGAGGGAGCCTCTGGAGGGGAGTGTGGGAAATTGGGGCCTGAGGGCAGACTACAGGGCTAAAGCCACAGGCCTCATCAGGGGCCAAGGGGTGACTCCTGCTTCTCTGTCTGCTGTTCCCCAAGGCGGGGGGAGTGGTCAGCACCACCCTAAACCCCAGCAAGAGGGGACCCCTGTCCTGAGCCCTGCACTTCAGAGGCCCTGCTCTGGCCTGGAGCTTTCTTCTATAAGGGGCTTCTTCCATGGCCCCCCTTCTAAGAGAGCACCATGCTGCTGACATCCACACTTAAGGCCTGAGGCAAGTCCAGGGAACTGTGTGCAGGCGGTGGGGTTGAGGTGGGCCTGGCCTTGTGGTTGAGGTGTCTGTCCCCATGTAAGCAAGCAAGGCCCCTTTCAGGGTGGGACAGAGCCAGGCATAGAGAGAAAAGTGAGGGGCCAGCCAGGGCCTGGGGCTGAAGGCTGGGGGGCCTGTACCTCCCAAGAATTCTGTATTTGAATCTGGTCTTTCAGGCGGCTGTGAGCATATGTTTGTCAAGGTAGGAGCCTAGAACATGTTTTATTTAATAGCTAGCTTGATTTATAATTTAAATATCTAGACATATGGTATATGGGCTTCCACTTGTACCATTGCTCCAGACCCCACAAATGTTAGAGTGGGCCTGGATCTGAAGGCTGGCTCCAGACTCAGTTCTCTGAGATGCCATCTGTCAGCAGTGCAGGGCAAGGCCCCCCTCCACCAGGTGATGTGACCATGGGCACAGCTGTGCACAGGCACCAGGTTACAGAGTTTCCCAGCGGGTAGGCATTTGAGTTCCGAAATCAAGTCCCCATTGTACAGGAGGCAAAATTGAGGCCTAGAGGGTGCCAGGGATTCACCAATGATGTACCCAAACCCCAGAGGAATGCACACGTGTGTGTAAGTACAGGGCGCCATGTGCATCAGTGGGTCCACACGCAAGGGCATGTGTTGGTGGATGGGTGGACTGGTGGATTTTTTTTCCTCTCATTTTTTCTGCACCAGGGAAGATCCATCATTTCCTTTTCCTATAATGATGTTGACCTGATTAAAATTTTTATTGGATTTCACAAAATAATTTCATATACAACATTCCCTGGGGGCTCTGCTGGAGGAGGCAGTGGCAGAGGATGACGGGGAATGAGGGGCCAGGGAGGAGGGGTTGCTGCTAATATGAGAAGAGAGAGCGACAAGTAGATTTAGAAAGAGGTTGAGTCAGAATATATTTCATGTGCCGCTGAAATGACCGGCGGGGGGCAGGCCAGGCAGAAGGGAGATTAAAAGCTGTGCCTTTTCAGTCTTGCTCCTGGGAAGCTGCAAGTGGGAACATTGATGTGAGCCAGCCATGGGAGGATGTCAGATGGTCTGGGACCATGAAGGGACCTGAAGGGACCATGAAGGGACACGGGCTGCAGGAACAGAGGGTGGATGCTCCCATAGTCCCTCTCCCCGCCCTCCCTAGCCCAAGGCTCTGGCCTGGGGAATGTTGGGGTCTGCAGGTACCTTGGGGTCCTGAGGCTAAAAGCTAGTGAGCCTTCAGGTGGAAATAGCTGAGGGCAGGCTAAGGCAGCCCCCTCTCTGCTGTGGCGGCCACACTGAGGGTACATGCTGGCCTGCAGGGTCCAACTAGCCTGGCCTGGTCACCCACCAGCTGAGTGATCTTGGGTAAGTCTTAACCTCTTCAGCCTCAGTTTTCTCTCTACACGAGTTGGAGGGGTGCTGGGATGATTCAAGGAGATCATGGATGCAAAGGGCTGGCACAAGTGGGAGCTCATACAAGGCAGCTGCTCTTCCTTAGCACGAGTGTAATTCATTCACAGCTTTGTCCATTCTACAGATTCTCCTTCATTCTAAGAACCCTCTGACAGGCAATGGGGATCGAGCCATGAAAAGTGACTTTTTCACCGGGGACTTCCATTCTCCTCGAGGGGAGACTGACAACAAACACAAAAGAAAGGAAAACAAATTGTATTATAGAAGAAAATAAGCTGGAACTTGGGGGTTCTGGGGAGGGGTGGCGGTTTAAAAAATGGTCAGGGAAGGCCTTGCTGAGAAGGTGGCCCTTGAATATAAATGCAAAGGAGGTGAGGGAGTGCGTCTTGCAGGTCCCGAGCTAAAACAGTGAGGGAACAGTAAGTACAAAGGCCCTGGGGTAGGAGTGTGTCCAGCATGTCAGAGAGATGTCAAGGGGCCAGCTCGGTGGAGGCAGGGGGAGTTGAGGGGGAGAATGGAATACATGAGGGCAGGGAGGGGAGGGGACCAGATCAATAAGACCGTGTAGGCCACAGTGGGGACTCAGCCTCTTTCTCTTTGGGAGCCATTGCAGGGCTCTCCTATTCCTTCTCAGATGCTCAAGGATTAAGAAAGAGGCTTGTGGTCCTTCTTCCTGCCCCAGTGAGCCGGGCACCTGCTCCCAGAGTCACTGCCTCAACTCAGGAAATGGCCCTGAAGAGGCTGTAGCCTGTGACAGGGAAAGATGGGGGTGGGGGGAGACTGAGGGGTCCCCCCAGGGCCCTCTGCAGGCCCCTCTGCCTCCAGGCAGCACCTCGGCCTCAGTGGCTGGGCCCCAGGGTCTGCCTTTCCCTGCTCCGAGGTCCGGCCTCACATTCCCAGTGCCCTCTGTGTTCTAACTACCCAGCCTGCCAATTACAACCGTGGTTTTTGTTTGTACAATCTCACCAAGAGGAGGAAGGAAATCAATTCAATCTATGAAAATGAGCAACTACAAAAATGGACAGAGCTCCAGGGAGACTCTGGTCAAATGCCAGGGTTGGGAGCCCCACCCAGGGAAGAGGCTCATGGCAGCAGGTACAGCAGAAAGCGTCCACGAACAAGAAGAAAACATAACCCCCTGTGGGAGCCGTGATCAGCCCAGGGCAGAAGGCCAGAGACCCAGGGCCCCCTGGGAGGGACACGGTGCCCTCCAGCTCAACTCAACTCAGCTTGCTTTCTCTCGGAGTGCTTTCGCTGTGCTGGATGCAGTGCCAGCCCTGGGGGATGTGGAGTCCTGGGTGACAGTGCCTGGCTGGGGAGGAGGAGGGACTGAAATCTAGCCTGTGTTCTACTTGTCGAGCCTGGCTTGGGGTTGTGTCCTCCTGAGGAAGGAAGTTTCTTTCTAAATCCCTCAAAGATGCCTTGCGAGCCAGCAGGGACCCTACCCAAGGTCCCCACCTTGGTTCTGCCAAGTCCATGCCCCAAGATGCTACCCATGAAGTGTGGATGGGACCAGGGCAGGGCAGGAGGGACACAGAGATGGTGTGGGACAGGTCAGTAAAAGACAAAAAAAAAAAAAAATCACCGCTTAGGAGTGTACCGACAGGCATTAGGCCAGAAATTCCACTGGAGCTAGCCCGATCGTACATCCTCAAGAAAGGGCTGGAAATAGACTCACAGACTTTGAAATACTTAGGGTTACCAGAGGGAACAGGTTGGGGTGGCGGCAGGGATGGACTCGGGGGTTGGGGATGGAAATGGTCTAAAATCAGGTTGTGGTGATGGCTGTACAACCATAAATATAATAAAAGTCATTGGATTAAAAAAAAAAAAAAAAAAGGTGCTGGGTTAGCCAGGAGGCCACTGGGTAGGTAGTGCCCAGGAACCAGCCTCAACCAGGGCCTGGAGGCCTGAGGAAGCCTGGTTCAGACATGCTTTGCAAATGGCCATTGCAAAGGCTTTGCAGGACCAGGGAGGGGAGGCAGCGGGGCTGGGCAAGGCAGGGGTGCCCAGCTAAAGGGCTTGCAGGCAAAGTGCAGGCACGACCGTAGGAAGGAATCACATCATCATTTTAGTGCAAGTCTCCGGCTCCTGGGTGGAGGCTGAATTGGAGGGGCCCAGAGGACTAGCGAGGCACCAGGAGAGAGATGGGGTGCCTGAGCAGGGGCACACATGAGACCCCCTGGGAGGAGCCAGGTCTAACTGAGGCAGGCCAGGGACTGAGTGAGGAGGCCTGGGGGCAGAGCATATGCAGAAGCAGAGGAGGCAGCTCCTACACAGGGAAGTTGGAGGGGCTCTGGGAGGACACTGCTCACACTCCAAGCACACTTCTGTCATCTTGCCTGCAGAGCAGATCTGAGAGGAAGGGCGCTTACTCCTTCCCACCTGCTGAAGTTTTGGGAGCCAAGTTTAAATCCAGGCCTTCTGACCCCAGTCCTTGCTTCCTTTTTCCACGGCAGCATGCTGCCTTCTCACCACCCCTTCCTTATCTCGGCCCATCCCCTCACTTACCCGCCCAGGTCCCCAGATGGAAAGCCCTGGAGAAGGGGTCAGCAGAAATGTTTTTGCCAAGTGGAGTTATTTTTACTCAGTGCCCAGATACTTTTTAAAAAATAGGCACAGCCCATGGGGTTGCCTGCCTTCTAAAGTCTCACTAAACCCAGGATCGGGGGCACAGACCAGCCTGGCTGGCCCAAATATTTGCCACGTTGCCGGGTAACCACCAGTTGGCCCTGCAAGCTGGCATCTGTGGAAGTGAGGGCTTGGAAGGAGAGTCACACAGCCGCTCAGACACTGTCAGCGAAGTCGGGAAGCGCCCCAAATGTCTCCTGCTTGGGACGTGCTGAGCCTCCGGAAGCTGCCCCTCAGGAGACAGGAGGCGTGAGATGGGATTAGCGGCTTCCCAGGAAGACCCGCTAGGCATGAGGCAGTTCAGAGTTGAGCTCAGGTGGCTCTGGCTATGCAGCGTGGCTCGGGAAGGCCAGCTCTGTGCTCCAGCCCTTTGGTCCTGGCCTCTGCCTTTCCCCCTCTTGCTCTGGGCAGCGGCCATGGGCTCTCACAGGGGTATTA
This sequence comes from Phacochoerus africanus, assembly GCF_016906955.1. Lineage (NCBI taxonomy): Eukaryota > Metazoa > Chordata > Mammalia > Artiodactyla > Suidae > Phacochoerus > Phacochoerus africanus. Next base: position 58,898,304 of record NC_062552.1, on the reverse strand, counting down.
GTTGTTTCTACAAGATCTGTCCCCCATGTCCAGGGAAGCTGGAGGCAGGACAAGCATATGCAGAAGCAGAGGAGGCGGCTCCTACACAGGGAAGTTGGAGGGGCTCTGGGAGGACACTGCCCCCACCCCAAGCACACTTCTGTCATCTGGCCTGCTTAGAAATTCTACCTTTCCACTTAGGTTTGGGACTTCCCTAAGAGATGGGAAGGACGTGGGAGGAAGGTCAGGACAACTTACATGCAGCCAACGAGCCCAACTATCATAGCCCAGGCGCAGACAACATCCAGCCCCTGCTTGCACACCCTGAGGAATGGGGAGCTCACCACCTCAAGAAGCAGTTTGTCATCTTGGCCACAGCAGCGACTGGTAGGAAGTTCCTGAACTTAAGCCAGGCTGTTCCTCTGGGGGAAGGAAGGGGCTGTGGGATAGGATACTGGTCACCTGTGAGGCTGTGATGATCGCAGCCCTCAGGCTTCCCTCCTGCTTGGGGAGCTCCTGAGACTTCCAAAGATGGCTCAGTGCCCAAGCTCTGGAAAACAATATGACAATATCCAAGAGCAAGGCAGCCATCCATGCATCCCAAAGAGATGCTGGCATGCCGGCAGGGAGCCATGGCCAGCTCTGTCCTGTGTGAACTCCAGGCCCATCACCCCCTGTGGGGAGACCCATCGGTGGCTTTGCTTCTCTGAGCCTCTGTTTCCTCCTCTGTAAAATGGGCAGGACACCAGTACTGCAGGGGACTATGGAACTGGGAGATGAGGTGGTTGTCCCCTTTCCCCCTCCAGATGCTTCTGTTCTGGCCCAAGCATGCCCTGTCTCCTCTGCAGCAAAAGCTCCCTCCTAGCTCTGTTCCCCCGCTCCCCTCTTCCTTCCTCCCCTTCCAGCTAAATCCTCCACAAGCGGTAGGTGTGAGCCGGCTCCCTCAGGCCTGGGCAACTGCCCTCCACCCACCTGCACTGCTCAGCTAATGCCCTAATCCCCACCCCTAAAGCCTCGTCCTCATTCTCCTCCTCCTCTTCCTCTTTGCTGGGGGAGACGCAGCTGATCATCTGCCTCCACACATTCCATCCGAGCAGGTCTTCTGGGGCTGCAGCCTCCCAGTGCCCCCGGTTCCTCCCTGACAGTGAGGAAGACACTTTCTCAAGCCCTGTCTTCTAAAATCTTTGTTCTTCCCTATGCCGCTGGCAGCATGAGACCCAGGTGGTTTTCTGCCTGTTCTACATGAGGAACAGAAAGAGGAAGGGACACAAGACAACATAAAGAACTCAGGTCTTTGAGGTTCATATCCCACTGCTGTTTGCTGGATGTGCCACCTTGAGCAAGTTGCTTAACCTCTCTGGTGTCTGGCTCCTCATTCCTAAAACAAGAGGGAAGTTTATGGTGATAATCGCATCCTTCTCATCAGTTGCTGAGGATTCAATAAGTAAAGGGCTTAGCCCCGTGTCTAGCTCATCTTGACTGCTTGACAATTGTTGGCCCTTCCCTGGGGCAGAGTCTGCATGAGGAGCCCAAGCTCTGCCAGACTCCGGGTAAAGCTGGCAGGATCTGCCCCTGCAGTGGCCGGGGAGGCACAAAACGTGGGCAGGGCTGGGAGCTTCAGGCCTGAACTCCAGCCTCCATCCTGAACTGGGCAGCGCAGGGACCCAAGTGGGCCGGGAAAGTGCTGAGCTTGTCTGAGGTGGGAGGGCAGACTCAGCAGTTCTGGCTTCGGGATGGGATGGGATGGAAGGTCCGCAGTTAATGAAGGATGGCATTAAAATGGAGGTTTTTTCATGTCTGTAATTACTCCCTTCCTCTCAGCCCCTCTGGCTTTAAAGGGCCAGAGCTCCATCAGCATTTGTGGGGAGGAAATCCAGGGTCTTCCTACCCACCTTCCATCAGAGCTAAATGAGAGGGCCTCCCGTTCCTTATCAAGAAGGTTGCTGCAGTCCCTTCTGATCTACAAAGATCATGGCCTTTGTTTTCAGAGGCCAGGAGGCTCAGGGCTCTGCAGTCACTGGATGTCATGGCTTCCCCACCAAATGCGGGTACCAGTGGGACTGGGTTCAAATCCTGCCTAAGTTCCTCCTCAGCTCATAAAGGCGAGGAAATTTACATCCCTAGTCACCCACTATGTGCTCCCCGTCCACCGTCTCAGTGAGTCCTCACAAACCTCCCCCTTCCCACGCGCAATTCTTATAGCAGAGCTGACCCTTCTCCAGCCCATGTGACCTTTGCCTGGCCAATGAGACGACCAATGCTTCTGTTCACCATGATTGGTCCAGCCTTGGGCACTCAAGCTAAACCAATAAGACCACACTCTGGACTTCAACTGGAACTAATGGGGAGAAGCTCTGATTCTCCTAGACTTAGAGCTGGCAGGATATCATGCTGGAGCGTCCAGGGGCCCTAAAAGTGAGGGGGATAGTTTCCGCCAACACCAAGGAGAGACAATTTCCGCATGATGGCATTTGAGCTTCTAATCCAGCTGTGCCTGAAGTCCATACTCCTGGATTTCACAGTTACTTTAGCCAATAAATTCCTTCTCTCTTTTTTTTTCTTTTGCTTAAGCCAGTTGGAGTTGAGTTAATGTCATTTGTACAGAAAAGACTCTTGATTAATTCAAGAATAAAACTGTTGAAAGGGCAGGGCCCGATCCCTGTGGCACAGCTATAGGGACATCCATCCAGGCTGACAGTAATCCAGGGGTCAGTTCCCTTGGGGACAGCTGTTTGATCAGTCAATTGTGGTCTGTGTCCTGTATTCCAGCCTCAGGGTACCATCTTGGCCTCACCAGCATCAAGTGCAAAGCTTTGAAGGCACCCAGACACAGCCTGTGCTCTTGTGCCCTGTCAGGAAAAAGGATTTGGTCACTTTGTCCTGACTTATTCTTGGTGAACTGCCTAGAGCTTTCTCAGGGTCCGCAAACCTTCTTTGCGGAGGCTTCTTAGAGGGTTGCATTGGAAGCATTGTCAAGCTTACAGGTAACTACATTCAGCAGCTGCAGAGGGGCTTTCTCTAGGGACTCAAGCCAGCCTGGGAGGCCCATCCTCCAGCTCTGGAAAGGTGGGCAGAGGCAACAGGATCTGACAGCCCAGGCTCAGAGAAAAGGGAAGCAGGAGGGGGAGCAGGCAGGAGAAAAAAACCGACTTCAAAGCTCATAAAATCACAGTGAATTGGACTGCCCAAGATGAGCACTGGCTGCTTCCTAAATTATGCAGATTTGTGCAAATTTTATGCAAATCAGCCACGCAAAGGTGGCAGGGGGCACTTGCTGACAGCCTGGCTCTGGAGCCTTCTCAGTCAGTCAGCCCCAGCCTTGTTCAGGGAGTGGAGAAGCTGTCACCTGCCTGGCAGCAAGAAGCAAGGGATAGGCGTTGCCTTAGCCCAGCTTCTTGCCACCCTCCCTCTACTGGGAGACTGCCAAGGTCAGACCCTGTAGCCTACCCTTCACATCTGGTTTCTGTCCTGGACTGTTGCTCAGAGATAATCACTGACGGCTAGACCTTCCTGTTCACCCAGTTCAGCCACTTCTTTCCCATTGTACAGTTGAGGAAATAGAGGCCCAGACCAGGAAAGGGACCTGCCCTGTCCCTTGGGAAGCTGTTGATTGACTAAGTCTGATCCACCCACTCACCCCCTCCCAGAAGAGCTAGGCTTGTGCATGGTCAAAGTCTGCAGCCATCCACTAACTTCCCATCCCACTTTAGGCCCCCAGAATTTTTCTTAATTGTCACTGTACTTAGATTCCACTATTCATGCCCTGGGTCCTTGGGATAGGGTCAGTCATCATAGAGCTTGGGACTGAAAACTGGCAAAGTTTGGTCCCCCGTGTGGGGGTGCTGGGACTCGGGACCTAGACAATAGAGCTACTTGTAAGCCTGTGCTGGGCCACCTTGTTTCTAGAAAGGCAGAGCCTCCCTGGAGGTTATTCCAGACTAGAGTTTCTGCGCCTCACCGTGACAGCCACCTAGACTGCCCGCTCCTTCACTCTTTCATACTTTTCCTGTCCTCTAATCGCATTGATGAAAATCATCACAAAAAAGACTCATCTTTGTCAAGTAGTTGCTTTGTGCCAGGCACCATTATAAACAACTGCGATCCTCACTATATCCTTTAGGTTAGAATCTAATATTATTCCCACTTCAGGGACAAAGGGACTGTGGCACAGAGGAGCAAAGTTAGTTGTTCATGGTCACACATCCAATAAGCAATGGAGTGGGAGGGTTACCCAGGTGTGTCTGGCACCAGGGCACACGCTTAGGAGAGCTGCCAGGGCAGTCTTCTTCCTCCTCTTCCCCTCCTCCTCCAGGAAGCCTTCCCTGCCTCTGCGATGCTAATGCCAAGGCCAGAGGCTCTTTGGCTGATGGGTCCAGGCCTCAAGCTGCTTCCTTCCCTCAACTCCTGAAGCCTCAGAGTCCATAGTCTGTGGCTCAGCCTGAATTTGTCTCTCAGGCCTGGCAGGAGCCTTCTAAGGCAACAGCGGGAATCCCTCCTTCTGTCCCCACCAAAACACTTCCCCACGGTGTCCTAGCATAGAGCTGCTCACCATGTCACCTGGGCTGCAGAGGAGTCTGGGCGCCTCAGCCTGGAGAACTTTTCCAGCACCTAATACACAGAGCCTCAGCTCTCCAAGTTGGATATTTCCTCCCTGCCAGGTTCCACTGGAGGGAAAAAAAGAGAGAGACATCCTTGTACCACCCTTTACTTCCCTCAGCTCTCCTATTCTTTCATCTTTTTTTCTTTTTTTCTTTTTTTTTGTCTTTTTAGGGCCACACCCGCTAGGGGTCGAATCGGAGCTGTAGCTGCTGGCCTACACCACAGCCACAGCAACATGGGATCTGAGCCGCATCTGCAACCTACACCACAGCTCACAGCAACGCTGGATCCTTAACCCACTGAGCGAGGCCAGGGATCGAATCCAAACCTCATGGTTCCTAGTCGGATTCGTTTCTGCTGTGCCACAATGGGAACTCCAGCTCTCCTATTCTTTGTTCCCTGGAGCCCAGGGACCCTCAAAGAGCACCCCTACTTGGGCCTCCCAGGATGCTTTGCTCTCCCTGGAACGGGAAGGGGAGTCCAGCTGGAGGTGCCAGGAAGGCCTGAGGGAAGTTCGGGTCCAGCCCCTTGTAAAGCAGATGGGGACACTGGGTCAGGTAGAAGTGGGGGTCATAACTGGTGTTCTTGCCCTGCTTCCTCCACCCTAGGAGTTCTCTGGAGACTGTGCTTTAGTCCGCAGAGTTGGAACATCTTTGGGGACCACAGATGCTTTTGAAAATCTGAGGAAAACTCTAAATCCTGCCCTAACACAGAGGGATAAAGGAACCAGCAAGGAAGACCTCGGCGTCTTCCAGCCGAGAGGGCCCTGGCCATTCTGCTGGCCCTTGGGCCCCAAACCTAGCCTCAGACCCAGAACCCAAGCAAACCTGAGCCTCACCTGACTCTCCCAATGTCCGTCCAGATCCTAGATCTTGCTTCTCACTGAGCCAAGTGATACCGTGATGGGATGAGCTCATGCCTACGTCAGTCCTAGGGTGACCTTTCTTCCGTTCCCTAGTCCATCTGTTACCACTGACCTGAGAGCCCCAGGGTGGCAGGAGACCTGTGGGGCTCCATACCTGGCATCAACTGGCAGGGGGTCAAAAGGCCAAAGGAAGGTGGACTTGATCTGTGTAGTCCTGTAAAGTGGCTGTGTGGCCTGGGGCAAGCCACCTCCCCTGAGCTGCAGTATTAGCATCTGTAAATGGAGTCGTTGCTACTAGACAAGACTGAAGTCAAATAGTATCCAAATCCCTTAGCACAGCACCGGGCACACAGTAAACACTCAGAGAATGCGTGCTCCCCAGTCCACGCCCTGGCTTATGAGTCTGAATGGTGTTCTCATCAAGTCCCAGTCAAGCCCAAGCTCCCTTCTTTTTTTTTTTTTTTGTCCTTTTGCCATTCTCTTGAGCTGCCCTCGTGGCATATGGAGGTTCCCAGGCTAGGGGTCGAATCGAAGCTGTAGCCACCAGCCTACACCAGAGCCACAGCAACGCCAGATCCAGGCCGCGTCTGCGACCTGCACCACAGCTCACAGCAACGCTGGGTGGTCAACCCACTGACCAAGGCCAGGGATTGAACCCACAACCTCATGGTTCCTAGTCAGACCTGTCAAGCACTGCACCACGACAGGAACTCCAACCCAACTCCCTTCTGACCATTTTGGCTTGCAGCCACCAGTGACACCTCCCCTCCCAGCCTCCTCCCCCAGAGTCTTCATGCTTCCCCCTCTGGGCTGCCTTGGGCAAGAACCGGAGAGAGTCAGGAGGAAGCCGCATAGCGGCACCATTAACCCCACCACCGCCACCTCATTGCCTGAAATGCCACCACACCTGCATCTGCCCTTGGGCTTGGCATTGGACTCCTCTCCCCCAGAGGAAGCGGGCTTCAGCCCTTCCTACCCAGGGAGCCATGGTGGGTCAGGCATTTTCCTTTGGCTGGGTGGGCCCCATGCCCCTGGGGACTGAGAGGAGGAGGTCTGAGCCAGGCCATGAGAAAAGGTCGCAAGGATGTTCCCAGCATCCCTGCATGTAATCACAAAAAAACAGAGACAACTTGAATGCCCATCGATAGGGGAACTGCTAAGAGAATGACATCCCATCCTTTGTAAGAAATAGCTGGAAGCAGCTGAGCACCCCCAAGCTTATGGGGGAAATGGTAAATTCCGGGACAAGATATATCTAGTAGGACTCTATGTGTGTTGTTACACAACATCTTATCTGTGCACATATAGATATGTTGCATATAAATATAGTATGTGGGGGAAAGTCTGCACACTATATACCAAACTGTTAACAATGGTGAACAGCAGAGGGAAAGGAGACCTCCTGTGTGATATGCTTGTATATTGTCTGTGCTTTTGTGGTGACAGTGTATTCATGTATTCATATTACTTGAATATATCCTTAAATATTTTTAAGATCATAAGACCATAAAATTCACACACACACACATACACACATATTTCAAAAGGTTGGACAGGGTAAGGAGGCCCTGTCTCAGTGACCCTGGCATCAGGTGGGCCCCCTGCCTGGCTCCACTTCAGCTGCACCCACGTCCCAGCTGTCCTGGCTCCCCCACCCCCACCCCATCACAGCCAAGCTCATCAGCTCTCTCTGCTGCTCTTGATTCCACCTTCAGCACTGCAGAAGCACCAGCTCTGTTGTCACAACTTCACTGCTTTATGGCCAATCCCTACCCCTCACCAGACTTGGATCCCATCAGCTTCATAATGACTGCTCCTTCTGGAGCAGCATGAAGCAGCATGAAGAAGTCATGGACCGGGGGACAAGTCAAAAGTCCTGGTCTCCTTAGAGCCCATGGGAATCACCCTCTTCCCAGAATAACAGACCTTGAGTCTGTCCTGCAAAGCGGAGGAAAGAGTGCAAATGCCTGGGATGCTAGGAGGTGATAAAGGAGGAAGAGAAGACCTCACCCTGCGCTTAGGGAGCCCCCGTCTGGAAACCTTGCAGGGTCCCCTTGAGCACAGAGCAGCAATGCAACTTGCTTGATCATTGACCAAATTTCTCATTTTTCAAACTGGATAACTGAGGCTCAGTTAGGGAAATTGGCTTGCCCACGCCCCAGAGTACATCTCTGCAGAACCGCTCAGCCCTGAGGTTTGGTCTTTCTGTGTCCTTCCCCGCCAGCTCCTCATGGCAGAGCAATCGAGAGCCGCCGGCAAGAAGCTGACATGGCAGAAGAAGCCAGGCCCGCAGGACCAGAGGCACGACAGGAACGCATGCATCTCGGCAGTGGCCCAGGGAAAATATTGACTTTCTGGCTCATAAAGACCAAATTCCATGAAAGCTACAACTCCAGACTGAGAAAATCCATCAGCGTTTCATAAATATTTGAAAGTGTCCGATTGATTATCATCCTAGGACAGTTGCAGCCCTGGGTTTGAGGGTGGGCAGGGGGCCCAGCCCTCTCCACAACGCCCAAGCCCCCAAAACATGTAGTCATCCATTCAGAAGCTGTTCATATTTGTATTTGCTTCCGAAAGCAAATGAAACCCTGAAAGGACACATAGGAAACTGAAAGCAGGACTTAAAGGGTAGTGGGTGAGAGGGAATTTTTTACCCTACACTGTAGTACAATGTTTTGATTTTTGAAACATGTGAATGCATTTTTTCAAAATAGTAAATAAAAAGTTTAAGCTGCTCCTGGGGCCACTAACTCCCTACTCCTGTTTAGATGCTGTAAAGAAAATGGGAAGGTATAAATGTGAGCCTCCCCAGGGGCACCTGGCTGGGGGCAGGGGTGAACTAGTGTCACACTGGCTTCTCCAACAGCTCTGGGCTTGCGACTGTACACGTGGAACTGTCAGCTCCACAAGGCACAGCGCTCAGATGAGTATGTCATCGTTAAGTGAGCCCGAATGTTTAAGGGAGGCTCTCTCTCCATACTGCAGGCGTGGGCAGAAAGGCTCCTAGGGCCACTTCCTGCTGCTGTGCTCTCGGGACTTTCTGCCCTTGAATTCCACCCATACCAGGGGGTTGGTCTTCAATGGCCAAGCGTTGCTTACCTCAGCCTCCATGATGCAACGAAGCATCACAGCCAGACAGGCCCTCAGGGATCATCCAGTCAGCACCCATCCACCCCTGCCGATTTTACAGGTGCACAAACTGAGGCCTAAGAAGAAGGCCTTGTCCAGCATCAAAGGGCCTGTCAGTGGCAAGGCTGACCTTGAACCTGGCCAATTTATGGCATATAATCTAAACTGCATGCAACAGTGTATGGCAAGGAATTCCCTTTGTGGCTCAGTGGTAATGAATCCAACTAGTATCCACGAGGATGTGGGTTTGATCCCTGGCCTCGTTCAGTGGGTTAAGGACCTGGTGTTGCCATGAACTGTGGTGTAGGTCCAGACGCAGCTCGGATCTAGAATTGCTGTGGCTGTGGCGTAGGCTGGCAGATGCAGCTCAGATTTGACCCCTAGCCTGGGAAATTCTCTATGCCGTGGGTGTAGCCCTAAAAAGCAAAAAACAAAAACAAAAATAAAACAACAATGTATAGCAAGACCTCTTTTATCCAAGTGTCTTTGGCTATAAGGGGGTCACTTGGCTGCAGCCTCTCCTTCCTAGATTTCTGCCAAGAGACAAGGAGGCCAGAGGCAAACCTTTTTCAGTGTCCCCCGAGTCTAGCTCAGCAGTCTTAGGCTGGCAGCCTCCCCTCAGCAGGTCCTGAGACCCTCAGGCCTCTGCCCCAGCAGAGCCCATCAGCCTGACAAAGACGAGGAGAGGCCCTGCCTCTTCCAGGGAAGCTCTCAGCCTGTCTGAAGCCCCCAAAGAAGACCTGTGTCCCAACTCCAGGACAGTGGGTACAATTCCTGCTGCAGGAGCACTAGGACTGAGGAGCCCTGTAATGGGGTGCAGCTGAATTCCCTGGGGAGGGAGGCTGAGCTGGGCCTGAGATCGCTGCTAGTTACCGCTTCAGCGTGGATCCATCCCTCTCCTGTCACTTGTGCACCTGTACACGCACATGCATGTGCACACGTGGGCAAGGGCGCTTGTGCATATTTTGTAAGTACCCAAGTACACAGAGGAACATGGAAAATATGTGTACCGGAGCATACCTGCTCCCCCCTCCCCTGCACACACACACAGATGGACAAGCAGTGGGGGACAGTGGCACTTGGAGTCAGAGGGAACTGGGGTTGGACTCAGTGGGAGCCTGGGGACCGGGCAGAGTCGGGGACTCTGGCAACCCAGGGCCTCCTGCCTCCCAGCTCGGGTCCCTCCACCCTGCCCCCAGGTTTCTCAGGAAGAGAGAGTGGGAAGAGGGGAGGGGCCTGCTGTCCCTGCCTCCAGCACGGTCACACTGCCTTACCCTGGACTGCGTGGGTGTGAGCCGGAGTCAGAGGGCCTCGTTAGAACATTGCTCTGCACTCACTGGTTCCTGCAGCCCAGGCCCGCCTGGCCGAGATGGAGACCCTGCGCTGCCCTGGCCCAGCTCCTCATCTGCCTTCTGTTTCTCCTGTCCTCCCCGCCCAGCCTGGCCAACCATCTTCTCCCTGTGCCTCTCCTTCTGCTCTCGCCTGTCATCCTTTACCCCTCCCACCTCTGGGATGAGCTCCGTGGCTTCTCCAGGCCTCCCACACCCCCTCCACCGGCCACAGACCCTGGATTCAAGCAGATCCCAAGGGTGGTACGGGGTAGGTGGGGCTGCCTCTGATGAAATTGGGCTGACACGCCTCCTTAGGCATCCTCTCCAGAAATCGTGGTTGGGACTTTTATTCTTACATTATTAGTGACGGTGGAAGGGCATTTGGTCACAGAGAGATGGAACTGAGCGTCACACGTGTTCGAACACCTTCTCTCCTCACTTCTCTCCGTCATCCTAGGCAACCTTGTCTGTCCCCGTGGCCTTGAGTGTCATCTCTATGCACCTCAGATACAGGTCCCAAACCGGTTTTTCGGCAGAATCACTATCACGGGAAATGAACCTCCATGCACCAGCCCCTCTGACTCCTTCTCCCTCACCTCAGAAATCCAAGTCGTCTGCCTTTGGGATGCCCTTCGCCCTCCCCTCACCACAGTCCCTTCCCGAGCCACCACCATCTCTCACCGGGATGCCTACAACTCCCTGCCCCCCATCCCTCCCCGGCTCATACCCTCTCATTCCTCTGCAAGCCTCTCCCAGGGAGCTCTTCCAAAGCTGTAAGTCAGATCCCATTCACTCTCTCCTAGAATCTTATAGCTCTTCCCAACTCCCCGAGGCGGTCTAAGGGCACGTGTTTCTTGCGCACATAGTGTGTGCCAAGCACTGGCACGGTCTCTCGAGGCCAGATCACATTGCCCTCCGCCCAGCTCCCGCTTACCAGCCACACCGGCCTTCCTATCTCAGGGCCTTTGCCCATGCTGTTCCCTCCACCTGTAATACCCTTCTCCCCACTCAGCACTCAGAAAACTCCTACTTCGGGGTCTGAATTCAAATAGGCCTTTCCTTTCCCCTGAAAGAAGCCTTTCCTGAGCCCAGAGTCTGGAGCAGGTCCTCCCTTCTCTGCACCCATTTCACACTACCCTTTTCCTTTAGAGCACTTATCCTAGCTTGTGATGATACATTTCTTTGCACGTTTAATTGTCTAACATCTGTCTCTTGCACTAGACAAGAGAGGACCCCCGTCTGTATTTCTCACCGCTAGAGCCCAGGGCTTGGCACAGAGTATGTGCTCAAGAAACACGTGTTGAATGAATGAATGGTGAGCTGGTGGTCAGGACCTCCTTAGCTAGGGGAGGAGAAAGGCGGGGACCTCCCAGAGGAAGGGAGGCAGAGGAGGAGCCTGGGTCTGCAAAAGCAAGGAGTTGGCCCAACCCGGATTACAGTGAGGGAGCCGTGACAAGGGCCCCTTCAAGTGGCCCTGAAGGGAATGGGGCAGGCCAGCCTGTGGGTCCACGTGCCCGGGAGAGGTGGGGGGATGTGTGCACGCCTGGAGAGTGATATATGTGCCAGCTGTTACATGGGGAGGGGGACTGGGCCTTGTTGCTGCAGATTTGTATTCCTGCCGACTTTTATTTCAGGCCTTGTTTATTTCTCCTTAAAACGTGGCTGCTGTGCCAAGAGTCGTACCCGAATTAGCTGCGAGTGTGTAATTTTACAGCTATTACCCGGGTGTTTCTGTGACTTGGGTAATAACGAGGGAAATATAAACAAACAGCAGCAAAAGCAGTTTAGCAAGGAGGCCTCTGAGCTCCACCTTTTCGTTTTGAGGGGGAACAAGTCCCACCCCTTCCCTGGCCCCCTTCCCAGCACCCACTTCCGAGGCACCTCAGGCCCAGGGACTGGGGCGTGGGAGGCCCAAGGTCCCACAGCACCAGCCCTGAATCCTCATCCCCTAGCCCCCTCCCCCTGCCCCAGGTAAACAGGCCCAACCCCAGAGGCACAGTCCCCCCAACTACTAATCTCCCTTCCTGCTCCCCCTTACACAAAGGCAAACAAAGGCTCGGCCTAATTATGTGATATTTCCCTTCTCTGGTGGCTAATGGCACCAGAGCCTGTGTGACATTTCGCTCTCTTTCCTCTATTATTCTTGCTTATTATCTGGCTGCTGCCGGAGGCTCTAGGCTGAGGCTGGCACGGATGCCACCCCCACCCATCCCTCCTCCTCTTGGGCTCTTTGGCTCTGTCCCTTGTTCTCTCCCTCACGGCCCATCCTCCATCTTCCAAGAAGAAGGACGAAGCTTGCCGCGGAGCCTTGAGGCTCCCTCTGAGGGAATTGGGATCCAGCAGAGGGCTGGGCTGGGCTCAGGACTGTTCTAGGCTCCTTGAGGCAGACGGGCCCTCAGGACACCTGTGTCTCATCTCAGCTCCACTGCAGCCTCTCAAAGAGGCCTGCCATCGCTGTGTCTCAGTGTCCCTATATCTGCACTGCAAACGTGGGGCTTGATTCCTGAAGTCTCTCCTTTGAAGGTAAATACGGAAAGGGGTCGGGGAGAGGTGGCGAAGGCTCCAGTGACTGAGGTGTCCGTAGGGGTGTGGGGTTGCTGAAGGGGGCGGTGAGCTTGGGTCAGAGCAGAGGAGGAGAAGCTGGAGAATCCACATAAGGACAGCTGAGCCTCAGTTTCAACAAACCCAGTCATTGAAGAGCAGATTTCCCCCCCCCAAAAAATTCTTCAGTTAAAAAAACGAAAAAAGAAAACAAAACAAAAAACTACAAGAAAGAAAACAAACAAATATAAAACTCCCTGTCTCCCCTAGAGGCATCCCTTATGAATAGTTTGCTGTGTATCCTTGCTGACATTTCCCCAGGTGTATATATTTTTATACACGTACTTTTTTAAAAAACAAAAATGGGGTCGTGGCATACATATTGATCAGTCACTTGCTTTTTTCCCTCACCAACACATCATGGGCATCTTCCAGGTCAGTACGTATGAATCAACCTCATTCCTTGATGGCCACAGGGTGTTCCATTGTATGGTTGTACCACCGTTTATATGTCCAGTCTCGCGTCAGTGGACATCTGGGTGGCCTCCAGTTTGGGGATGTGTCCATTTTTTATTTTTATTATGTATAAATAATGGTTACCTGACAACCCCAAAGCTTAGTTATTTAAAACAAGCATTTATTAGGCTCACGAGTCTGGAAGTCGGTGGGCAGTCCTAATTGGTCCAGGCTAGGCTGATTCTAGGGATCTGCTCAGGCATCGGCAGTCAGCTGGAGGATCGCCTAGAGTCTGGCTGGTCCAGGATGGCCTTGCCTGAGATGATTCTCTTCTCTTAAACCTGGTCTCTCATCCTGCAGCAAACTAGCCGGAGCTTGTCCTCATGTTGGTAGATGGTGTCCAGGAGAGCAAGTGGGAATATACAAGGGCTGGCTTGGAGCCAGTATACTTGGAACTGGCCCATGATCCCTTTCACCATATTCTATTGGCCAAATCTATCCAAGGCCAGTCCAGATTTAAGGGGTGGGAAAATCAGCTCCACCTCTTATTGGAAAGAGCTCTGAAGTGACTTTGGAAACGGATACGGGAACTGTGAGGGAATTGGGATGATTTCTTTGTAACTGATCCACCCAAGAGGCTGTTACAAACAATCCTGTGATGAACACCTTTGGACCGCCTTCTCTCGGCTCCATCAGGCTGGTATTTTCTGCAAATGCCAAAGGGTGGTAGGGCTCTCAAGTTCTTTGGGGAGGGTGTTATTAACTGCAAAGTCGTCCTCCCAAAGGTGGTACCAATGTCTATTCCCACCAACTCTCAAAGCAGGTAAATTGGAGGAGTGATGGAAAACCTTTACACGCCCTTCCTGTCTTTACTGATTCACCCTAAGATCTGTTACTGACAGATCTTGTAAATATCTGAATTTTAGGGCAAAATTAATAATAATTATTATAGAAGATTCGGAGGGACTAATTAGATGGTAATTCAGCTCTTCTTTCTCTGGCCCCAGTGGCCTGGTCTTTCCCAGTCTCAGGTCTTATGTTTAGGTCTTTAATCCATACTGAGTAATTTTTATGTACAGTGTGAGAGAGGGGTCCAGTTTCCTTCTTTTGCATGTGGATATTCGGTTGTCCCAGCATCATTTGTTGAAAAGACTATTATTTCCCCCATTGGATTGTCTTGGTTCCTTTCTTGCAAAGCAATTGACCATAAATGTGAAGTTTGTTTCTGAACTCTCATTTTTATTCCATTGATCTATATGTGTGTTCTTATGCCAGTACCACATCGTATTGATTACTGTAGCTTTGTAGTGAATTTTGAAATTGGAAAGTATGAGTCTGCCAACTTTGTTCTTTTTCAAGATTATTCTGGCTCTTCTGGGTCCCTCGCATTTTCAAAAGAGACTTTTTTGGAAATAGATTTGATTTTTTAGAGCAATTTTACGTTGATAGCAAGGTTGACCGTAAGGTACAGAAATTTCCCATATCATCCCTGCTCTAACACATGCAGAGTCCTCCTCACGATCAATATCTCACACCAGAGTGGTGTATTTGTTACAACTGAGGAACCTGCATTAACACCTCATTATCTATCAGAGTCCATAGTTAACATTCGGGTTTATTCTTGGCATTTTACATTCTGTAGCTTAGATAAATGTATAATGACATGTATCCACCATTATAATATCATACAGAATGATTCACTACCTTAAAATCCTTTGTATTTCACCTCCTCTCCTCCCCCTTCCATTTCTAAAACTCACTGATTTTTTAAATTGTCTCCATGTTTTACCTTTTCCAAATTGTCATGTAGTTTGAATTATTTGGTATTAGCTTTTTCAGATTGGCTTCTTTCACTTAGTAGTATGCATTTGAGTTTCCTCCATGTCTTTTCATAGCTTGATAGCTAATTTCTTTTTAGCACTGGATAATATCCCATTATCTGGATGTACCACAGTTTTTACCTACTGAATAACATCTTGGTTGATTGTAATTTTTATGTATTATGAATAAAATTGCTATAAACATTAGTGTGCAAGTTTTTGTGTGGACATGTTTTCAATTCCTTTGGGTAAATACCAAGGAGCATGATTGCTAGATTATATGATAAGAGTATATTTAGTTTTGAAAGAAACTGCCAAATTGTCTTTGGAAGTGGCTATACTATTTTCTATTCCTCTCAGTGGTCCCTTACATTTTCATATAAATTTTAGGATCAGTTTGCCAATACCTGCAAAAAAGCCATCTGAGATTTTGATAAGGATTTCATTGAATCTGTACATCAATTTAAGGAGTATTTCAGCTTTAATAGTATTAGGCCTTCCAATCCATGAACATTGGATATCTTTCTATTTATTTCAGTCTTCTTTAATTTCTTTCAGAAATATTTTATATTTTCCAGTGTACAAATCTTGTGCTTCCTTAGTTAAATGTATTCCCAAGTATATTATTCTTTTCGATGCTATTGTAAGTGGAATTGCTTTCTTAATTTCATTTTGCATTGCTATGTATAGAAATACAATTGATTTTGTATATAGATCTTGTACTCTGTGCTCTTCATTGTTTAGTCTAACATTTCCCAAATATATCCAATCAGGGGAACTCTAGTTTCAAGTAACATTGGTCAGCATCTCCCAGGACTAATGTTCTTCAGGACACTGTTGGGAAACCTACCCTCAGGCTGATATAATTACCTTGTACTTTCCCCAGTGATCCATGTGGCTATGTGCTTTCAGGCCTCCATTTATGCTGCACCCTCTACAAGCAGTGTCCTCCCTACCTAGTCTGCTTGGAAAACTCCTGTGTCTACTTCTGAAGCCCACTCAAGTCTCTCCTCCTCTGTGCCTCTTTCCCTGATGCCCACCTCCCCTCCCCACCTTTGGATGACCACAGCCCACCACTGCATATACGAATTTGTCTTTGTCTATTTACAAGTCTCTCTCCCTCTTGGGCTGTGAGTGCTTTGAGGCTGTGAGTGTGTTTATGGCATGAAAGGTTGATTTAAGGGATGACAAGAGATAGGTGGCAGGTGCAGAGCCCCCGTCTGCTTCCTCCCCCTCCTGTCCCTCTGCCTCTCTCTCCCTTGCTTTATGGTTTTCTCTCAAACCAAGACTCCATGGCTGGACTAACTCCAGTCCTGGGCCTGGGCCTGCCCAGTTCAGTGCTCTTGGTCAAATCCATAGTCAGGGCTAAGCATCCAGTTGTCCTTTGACCTGATGTCACTTGTCCTTCCAGCCAGAAGAAGGAACCTAATTGGGAGGGCTCAAAAGGCTTGCTCTCCCATGATTAGCAATCAGAGATCTGGGGACTGGACCTATTCTCCTCCGCTTCTGTGAGCCTGCCCAGCCCCAAGTCTAGAGGGGCACATAGGGCATGGAAGGTGTCTCCCACATCCATCAGACAGGAGTGGAGTTCAGTGGGCACCAAAGTCAGAAATCCCAAGACACAGGGGACAGTAATGTGCTGGCCAAATGCCTGGGACACAACTCTTATGAAGTATGTGTGCCAAATCCCTCCTCTGAGCTGGTTTAGGAACCATCCTGAGGAGGGCATCAGGCCATCAGGTCATTGTCTGCCCCTTCCTCTCCAGCCAGGCCAGGCTTGAGCCCTCCCCTCCTCCCACAACTCCTCCCTCAGGGACCCTTCTGTCAGAGCCCACCCTGATGAGCCTCCACCTCCCCCCTCCCCCGCCCCACAGGCCCTCTGTCCAGCCTGGTCCATGAACTCCTAGAAGACAAAGCTCCCCTCCTTGTAGCCTCCCCTTGATCCTGGCCTCTGTGCTGGCACACTGGACTTTTAGGGGTTACTGGTGGGATTTAGTGCAACCCAAGCCCTGGTTTAGTGTGAGCTCCCTATGTGTCAGACAACCCAGGCTTTATGCTCAACACCTCCACCACTATATGAGGTTAGTGCTATTATTATCCCCATTTCACAGAATGAGAGACGGAGGCTCAGCCCTTAGAAGTCATTTGCTGGGAGTTCCCTTCGTGGCTCAGTGGTTAACAAATCCTACTAGGAACCATGAGGTTGCGGGTTTGATCCCTGCCCTCGCTCAGGGGGTTAAGGATCGAGCATTGCTGTGAGCTGTGGCATAGGTCGCAGATGCCGCTCGGATCCCGCATTGCTGTGGCTCTGGTGTGGGCCGGCAGCTACAGCTCCAATTTGACCTCTAGCCTGGGAACCTCCATATGTCGCGGGTGCAGCCCTAGAAAAGACAAAAAGACAAAAAAAAAAGTCATTTGCTCAAAGGCTCAGCCATGACTCAGTTGTGGAGTGTGTGTTCCTAAACACTAGACTGCACAGCCTTAGGCCAGCCCATTCCAAGCCCAGAATGCAGGGGGCTAACACTAGAAGTCATGAAGCGCTGCTCTTGGGAGGCACTCAAGGAGGAGGGGGTCAGAGGACTAGTTAAGTAAGACCATCTTTTAGTTCCCCTGCCCTTGATCTTTTATGCTCCCACAGTGGGAGCTCAATAAATGTGGACCACTGAATGACGGCATGAATGAAGCCTGAGGGGCTGAGGCTACCCCATCTCGAGCCCATGTTTGGATGTGGCCCCCACTGGTGCAGTAGGGGTGGGGCACGGACCCGGGGCAGCCTGTGCCCTTGCTGGCCTCATTGGAGAGGACACGGGTGGGAGAGTGGCCTTCCCAAATCCCGCACCATTAGATCACCCTTAGCCAGCCAGCTGGGGAGTTTGGCAGCTGCTGAGGCTGGCCTCACTATCTCTGCTGGCTCCTTGGGAAGGAAGCCTTTATCAGTGAACGCGGCTTCTGAAAGCCCTAATTGTCAAGCACCGACCCATCAAAGGGGCAGAAAGGCAAGCCGCCCCCACCCCACTTCTCCCCAGCAGCGCGGTTGGCTTCCCACAATGGCTGGCTGGCGGGTGTATATTTTAAAATATCTAAATGCAGCTGAAAATAAAAATTATTTACACTCCCCAACCAAGCTGGCGGGCCGCTTTAAAGTGTGCGCTGACGGTGTCTTTCCCTCCCCATCTCTCCCTCGCTGATAAAGGGCCATAAACAAGGCTGACACATTTATAATAACCTTTTTCTTCCTCTCCTTCCTCCCTCTCCTGGGCTCCCGTCTTGGTCTCTCACTCACACGCTATGAGGGATAATTTTTTATTATTCTGCCATTAGCAGAGAATAGAGAGTTTGATGGGGGGAATAAAACGTCAAATCATTTAGAAAGAGAGGGCGAAAAAACAAGCCGGCAACTTTTATTTTTCCACGTCAGCAGCGGCTGTTGGGATGTCACCGTCACATACAGGGGTTGGAAATTTATTTTTCCATATCTCCCCCGCCTCCGTTTTATTTCCCATTCTCCTTCCCAAGGGGTCAGAGCCAAGTTCACTGGGGCTGGTTGGTTTTTTTCCACCAGGTTGCTGCCAGAGCCTGGGACCGGGTGGTAGGTGGTGCGAATTTCCCAGACCTGAAGAGAGGACTCTGCTGAGTTCCTGCCCCGGGGGGTGCAGGCCTGTCTGCTTAGCAGGAGCGGATGCTGCAGTTTTCAAGCATCTGTTTCTAGGAGGAAGTGGGAGGGCATCCAGAGGTCCTTGGAATGGCTTGGTCTTATGGACATGGAGGGGAGAGGCTGTGGACAGAGGCTGGAGGGGCTGTCCCGGGAAAAGGTGCCCAAGCTGGGCAGAGCTGGGGTAAGGGATCTGTGGGTCCCTATAGACCTACCCGGCAGCACCCTGGCACCAGTAAGGGCCAGGCCCTGGGCACAAAATGTGCCTTCCAACAGGAGGTGTGGGCAGAAGGGGGTGGTGAGCCATCCCCTTGGGGTGGAGGGGTTGCAGGCTATGGTGTTGAATGTAAGGGGAGTATAAGTGCAGGTGAGACACCCCAGAAACCATCAGAGCTTGTGGTTCTACCTGGACAGAGGAAGGTAATTCCCATCATGGTGACCCATGACCACCCATAGGCTGTTGGGATGGGTGGGGCTGGGGGGGGGGAGCTTGGGTTCCACATGAAAGAGGCTTTTCCAAACAAAAAAGCCGTTAAGACGTGGAAAGTAAATAAGAAGGTCATAGTGGCCCCATGGCTTCCAGAGCCAGTAGCTACAGCAGGGACCTTTCTAAGCTATTTCCTTCTGGTCCTAGAATTGGAACCATGAGCCAAGCCCTCTTCCTCAGATGAAGATGGCTGGCCAGGAGGATGCTCCCCCCACCCCATCCCCTCGGACTGAAATCTGCCTTGGACCCAGCAGTGATTCTGCTGCTGCCTGCAACCCAGGGCCCTGGGGACCTGGTGGAGATGGAACCGGGTCCTCCAAAGGGTGCCCTCTCTGGGGTGTGACAGGGGAGTGGAGGAGGCGGGCCCTCGCTTAGGAGGAGCTCCCTGAGCCTGGCTCTCAGAAGGGATGCCCAAGGCACTGCTGCTCTTGCCACAAGCTGCTCCACTCCAGGAAGTATGGAGGCCCCAGGGCTTGAGTGACCAGAGAGGGCTTCATGGCGGAATATGGTGGATTGGGGCCACCAGCGAGGGCAGGCAGGCAGAATGTTCAAGGTCCTCACCTCACAGCTCCAATCCATCAGAGATATGTATATTTAGTATGACAATGTTCTAACAGATGGCAGGAAAGCATCTGGAGGAAGGAGCGCCTTCTGCTCCTTCTTACAAAGGCATCCTCTGGCCTGGTGGCAGTGCAGAAAGAATGCCAGGTTGGAAAACTGAGCCAAGAACAGAGGTGGGACTCAGAGAAGTCCAAGGACAGTAAAGGGAGCATGTCTAGCTCTTGCTGGAGTGACAGTGCCAGTTGGGGATGGAGGGGCAGGCTCTGCACGCGGCACAGAGCCTCCTGTGGCTGACAAGCATGTGTGCACACACATGACGCAGGCGAGGTGCCTAACCAAGGTGGCTGCAGGGAGGTGGGACGTGGCCAGTGGGCACTGGACCTCTCTGCTGCAGCTCCCACACAACACAGCTGTCCCACCATTGCAGGACAGACCCACCCCTACTGAGCCAGCCACTGGGCTTCAAGTGCCAGGAAGTAGCCAGTGGTCCAGCCCTCATCAGACCCTGACCCCAGATGAAGACCCCAGGGATGAGTCTGGCTTCCCAGGGTGTTGGAGGTGGGCGACGTGGCCCTTGTGATGGTCTCTCCCTTTCCCTGGGTGGCCACAAGGAGGCGATGTGGCCCCAGGGAGGCGACTCCTTCTTCCCCTTCCCCCTCCCCCGCCCTCTCTGGACGACATCCTTTCTTCTTACCATCAAAGGGACATCTGTCTCTCCGTGGGAGGGCGAGACCAGCATCCTCAGAACACACTCTGGGCTTTGATGTCCAGCTCAACCAACTGGCCAGGCCCGCAGCAGCCCTGTCTCCCCTTTCCACTGCCCCAGGGCCACTTGCCCCTTCCAGTGTCTCATCTGGCTTGTTCGTCGGAGTCTTCTCCTTCTCCCTGCTCTCTGCATCTGCCCAGCTCTGCCTCCACCTCAGCCTTGGCCTCTGGGATCAGCCCTGGGCCAGGAATCTCTGTCTCTGCCCAGCCCCTTGATCTGAGTGGCGGTTCTCAGCCTGCTCTGGCCTTGCGGTCCCTCTTCCCAAGACCCCCACCCGGGCCCATTGCCCCATCATTTCACTGTTTTGTGCTTGTGTGTGTGTGTAGGTAGCATCTGCTGGCCTCTTCCCCCAGGTCAGGGGGACCCCCAAAGTCAAGGCCTGGGTCCTCCTACCCCCTAACCAGGTACCCACAGCATAAGGCCTCATTTGCTTTCTTGCTGTATCCGGGGAAAAGCAGGCCAGGGTCAGGCATCTGTGAATGAATAACAAGTGACAAAAATGAAAAAGTCTGAGAACCTGGAGGAGCAAGTAGAGGGAAGGGGATGGAGACCCCTGAAAGCTTGGGATAGGACCCAAGGATGTGGTGGAATAACAAGAGGACCCGGGCTGCCCTACTTCTCAGGCCGGGACCAAGGACACACAAACATACCACATACCTAGATACAGACACATACGAGCTCCCACAGATGGACACAGAAATACACGCAGCCACACATGCACGCTCATAGTTACATGTCACACACCTAATGGTAGAATACCCTCTGCACACAGATACAAACATACCACACGCACACAGCCCTGGCTGCCCCCCAGGCACAGGCTGTAGAACTCCTGGCCTTTGCCCACAAACCCCTCCCCATTCATGAGCCCTAAAGCAGAGAGAGCCCCCGCTTCACTCTAGCTCCTCCAACTTGCTCCCAAGCTGGTTCTGACTCGGCAGCCCTTCCCCTCCTAATTCTGCTCCAGGTGGCCCCCTCCTCTCATGCTGACTCCACTTTTCTAGGCCTGAGAACCACAGGGGACAGGGGCAGAGTGGGGGCAGGGAGATGAGCAGGGCTGTTCTTTTACAGATAAGGTCAATGAGGACCCAACAGGGCAGATGAACTTTTGTCTATGCTCATCCCAGATCAGCCTTCTTTCAGCTGAAGCGAAAGCCCAGGATCCCTGAATCTAGCAGCATGAAGGCCAGACCCCCTCCAGGGCACAGATACAGCCCCTTCCCATCTGGGCCTCAGTGGCTGGAGAGGATCAGAAAAGATGGAGCTAGAGAGGGAGCCTCCTCTAGGGGGAGGTTCCTCAAGAGTTGGTCATAGCTTGAGCAAAGACTAACAGGTAAGAACATGCAGGGGACAGATGACACATGCAATCCTCATACTTGCGCACCTGAGGAGCAGAAGGAGAGGGTGTTGGAAGGCTGGCTGGAGCTTGAGCCTGGGGTCCTGGAGCCAAGCTGAGGACAACAGTGAGCCCTTTCCCAGCCTTCCTGTCAGCCTTGACCTTCAGGAGAGAATCCAGCTGAGAACAGGCCCTCTCAAGGTCTCGGAGGGTCGAGACATAAAGAGCCCATTCGGAGCCGGGGTTGTGGGTCCTGGGGAGGGGTTGGGCTGCTCCTGATAGGCATGTCCCAAGTGCTGTCTGGGGCCCCGTTGTTGCTCTGCAGGTGGGGCCCAAGCAGAAAACCCACCTGAGATGGGTGGCAGTCCCCAGTCACCACATGCTTCTGCTCAAGGACATCTTTGAGCTGGGTATGACTTCAACATTTGCGGCTTGGTCATTAGCCACTCACAACTCACTTTTGCAATGGTGAATATGACTTAGGAGAGTCCCAGGAATGAGCACCAGGGAGGAGCGTAGGTCCTGCTCTCTGACTTGTCCACAGACCTATTGAGGACCCAAGGTGGGGGCCAGGTGGGGAGTGTTGGCCCTTCTGGACCCTCATTGGCTGAGATCTCTTGTGCATCTAAGGCCAGATGACTCCAAGGAACAGGTTGGTCAGAGGATGCTCTGGGGGACTCCAGGCCCTGCATGTTTTATGTTTCAGGTATTGCTTCTATATTGTTATTGTTGATGCTCTATTTGTTCCCAGGAAACCTCTGACAATGTCCAGGTCAGGGGATTCTGTAGGCGAAATGCTCTAAGCACACGTTGTAGTCTTACCCTACAACGACCTGAAATGTTTGTACATTTATGCTACTACTCAACACATGTGTGTGTGTGTGTGTGTGTGTGTGTGTACAGGCATGCGTGTGTGAAGATGAGGTGAGGCATGGCTGGCCCCCTGCCTCCTGCTCTGTCACCACTGATGAGACCCCAGGAAAGAGAGAAGGCCTGGAGGGCGGCAGCTTGGGAGAAGGTCAGGGCAGGTGGCAGATAGTCAGAGCAAGGTGAGGGGCTGGGCCCCAGCCAGTGTCTCAGAGGTGGCAGGGCTGAGCAGAATCCCAAGGGAGGAAGGGAGGGTGCGTTCTCTGGGAGCCAGAGACTGGGCCAGGCCTCACGTGACCTCATGCCCTCTTGGATCCTTGGGCCCCTTTTCTGAGGACCAAGGCAGACGGTGGGGTGGCCCTAGAGGCCCCCAGTTGCTGGCAGCCCAGGCACGGCAGTGCTGGCTGGCTCCCCCATGTGGCGGAGCTCCTGGGCTCTGAGAATGGCAGGCAGGCAGGTAGTAGGGAGCACCCAGGCTGACTGGGCAGTAAATGAGGCAGGGAGGCCATAAATCCCCTTTCAGGAAACCAGCCCCGCCCGGCTCCGTGACAGCCACTTAATTTAACCACTGCTGTCACAACAGCTTTGTGGGCCTGCTCTCCTAGGCCCGTGGGATTTATGGCCCCAGAGAGACCTTCTCCTGCTCCAGGCACGGGCTGAATGCCCAGTCCCACCCAGCCCTGGCCAGACCGGGTCTGAGCAAGAAACCCTGCTTGCAAGGGTGCTCCAGGTGAGAGCAGCCGCTCTGTCCTCTCCCTGGGCACCTCCAGCCTCCCACTCCACTCTTAGACATGACCCTTCTGCTGGCAGGATACGACTGAGGATGTGCAAGGCAGGGGCCCAGACGGATGGCCCTGCTGGGTTCCCATCCCCCATGACAGGGGTGTTCTCCCCCACCTGCTCTGAGGACCCCAAGGGGGCTCATGTGTCGTCTTCCCCACTCACCCCCATCCACCTCTCCACTTTCCTCCCACCTCCACAGAGTCAGGAGCTCTGGCTCAGGCTCACACCAAGTCAGGGGGTGGCTGGGATATTCATTAACTGCACCACAGGCCTGGGGCCCAGAGCTGCCTCTGCTAACGTCCAGATGAGGTTCTGCTGGCTCTGGTAATCAGGCTGGATTACCTGGGTGATCTCTGCTCGTGGTTCTGTGCCTGCTTCTAAATGAGGAATGATGATGTCTCCTGACCTTGGGGGCCACCAGAGAGCAAGGCCAGAGTCCCCCAGAGTCCACATAGATTCCCTACTGGGCTCCCTGCCCACCCCATGGAGCCACATGATGTCCTGTGGTGTCCCTAATGTTGGTGTGAGTCCCAAATTAATGGGGCCCCTTACAGCCAGTACCAGCCAGGGGGCTGGAACATGCAGACCTTCTACTTTGGAACCAGGCAAACCCGAGTGTAAATTCCAGCTCTGTCCATGCCTCGCTGTGTGACCTCGAGCAATGTGCTACACCTCTCTGAGCCTGTTTTTGCATTTGTAAAATGGTGACGTATAGGACTGCTGGGAGGATTCTGTGAAGTAGGACACCTAAAAGTTGCCAGCCCAGGGCTGGCTTACCACCGGTGCTCCGTAAGCATCCCTCCCTTTCTGAAGGGAGCTGCCAGGTGGGCTGCCAGTCAGTGGATGAAGACCTAGGGCAGGGGAAGCAGCCATGCCTTATCCTCACTTTCTTCACTATCCTGATGACTGGTCAGGCCTGAAGAGGCTTCCTGACTCTGCCAAGGCCACCCCATCTAGCTCCCCCTCAGCCCTGAGCCCTGGCTCCAACAATGCCAAGTTGACCCAAGGCCATTGCAGACCTTCCAGCGTACTGCCTGTGGCAGGGATGGGGCGGCTGAGGCCACAGCAGTCCTCCTCAGGCCTCCCGTCCGACCGTCCCACCGGAGAGTGAGCCCCCTGGAGGCAAGGACCTGGGCTCTCTTTCAGCCAACTTCTCCATCTGTCAGGTAGACCCTCTCCCCCAGGGGTCCAGCCCTGTGTGCTGCTGAGGGAGCCAAGGGAAGACGTGGACAGAGGCCCTGTCCTGGGCCCCCAGCAGGACAGGCTGCCTCATCCAAGGGGCAGCCTGTGGAGCACAGCCCGGCCTGGCCTCGGTTGGGCTGGAGAAGCTGGAGGAGGAGCATCTAGAGACAGCTTCCCGAAGAGGCAGAAAAGCAAATGGGATCAGGGAGGAAAGGGTCCACAGCTGGAGGGAGGCCGGATGGTCTTCCTTATAGAATCCCCCGCCTTAAGGAAGCAAAAGGTATGGCTCCATTTCGTGGATGAAGCCACTGAGACTTGGAGGGATGAACTTAGGGTCACAGGGCATATGAGGGACGGGATCGGGCCATCTGGAACCCAGCTGGGGTGACAGGCTCTGGTAAGGGCCCCGTGGGACCAGGGCTGCCGTGGGAGCAGAGATGAGGCAGGAGAGTTTAGACTTGCCCTCCCGCCTTACAGAGCAGGTGCCTAGAAACCTTGGGAAAGACTTTGGGGTGACAATAGAGCCCCTTGCACGTGCCTGGCCTCCACCCCCACAGTTCTAGGAGGCCAAAAAAGGAGGGGCCACCCCAGTCCCTCTAATAGATTCCTCTTTGATCATGTTTTTGTGACCTTTGTAAAAGGCAATTTAAATTCTAATTGTCCTGTGAGCACCAAAGGAATCAATTAGAGACAAGAGCAGCTAATTGTGCAGGGGAGGTGAGGCCCGGGGTAGGAGGTAAAGGGAGGTACGAGCGCCCCACGCCCCCGGCATTTGCCTGGCAGCCTCCAGCCTCTCCTCGCAGTCTGTGGTGGATGTTGGCAGGGTCCACAGGGCAGGAGGAGGCGCCTGGGGCCAGGGTATAGAGCTGAGTGGGAGGTCCCCCAACCCCACAGGACACGGCCCTTCTAGACCCCTAGGCCCACCCACAGGCCAGCCCGTAGATCCCCTTCCCTAGGAAGCTGTCACCACCATCACAGCACCACCTCCCTTCCACCCCCTCTGCTGGTTCCGCTCACGCCACAGGGCTGCTCTGTCCGGAGCCCTGCGCTGCCTACGTCTATGGGGTTGGGATCCAGAAATGCGACCCCTGAGGAGACAAGTTGACCTCGCCCCACACCAGCACACCCGTGTGTGTAGCCCCCCAGGCCCAGCCCCAGCCCAGAGCTCTCTGGGAAGAATGGTGTTCCAAGCTGGGCCTTGGGGGTGGGCGGTGGGCCTCCCGACCCTCTCTGGAACTCAGCTCAGTTCAAATCCAGAGTGTTCACTGCACAGAGCTCCTCAGCCTGGCCCTCAAGGCTCATGGCCACGTCTCTCTCAGTCAGCACCCTTCGTCCGTGGGCCCCAGGGCACAGTCCCACCTCCACTCACACCATTGTCTAGCACAGAAAAGCCTCCAGCTTCTCCAGTCCTGTTCTTTCAGAGTCTCAGAGTTATCTGTAAGATGGGGATGATAGTTATTATATTGTTCTATATCATCCCCTTGCGAGGATGAAATGACATAGAGTCTGTGAAGTCCCAGAGCAGGTCCTGGTACACAGTAAGTGCTCAAGGAATGGTACTTGTTACCAACATCTACCAACCGCCCAGTGAGTTCATCTGGCCCCCTTTCCCCAAACACAGCCCCCACGCGTGTGTTAGGATGGTCTCTCCACAGACAGAGGCCCTGAGAGCACGAATGTGCTATTTCACTCCCCATGTCACTGGTGCCCAGCACAGAGTAAACATCAGTGAATTGTCATTCAATGGTACTGGTCCCTCTGAGCCTGCATACGGGCTCCCTGGAGTGTTGGGATCTTCCCACAGTGTCAGCCACATGTGCATCGGTAGGCAAAATAAGCACAACACCCAGCCCAGGACAGTCCTCACCATGTGCCAGGCACCAAGCCCTTAGCAAAAACTAATTCATGTTAATCCTTAGAACAGCCCTATGGGGGGGTGCTTACCACCTCCATTTTACAGATGGGGAGACTGAGGTCCAGAGAGGTGCCGGAACTTGTCTGTAACCCCACAGCTGGGATGGGCAGCCCCTGGATTTGATGGGAGTTCCCTTCGTGGCTCAGCAGTAATGAACCCGACTAGTATCCATGAGGACTTGGATTCGATCCCTGGTCTTGCTCAGTGGGTTAAGGATCTGGCATTGCCATGAGCCGTGGTGTAGGTTGCAGACGCAGCTCATATCTGGCATTGCTATGGCTGTGGTGTAGGCCGGCAGCTGCAACTCCAATCCTACCTCCAGCCTGGGAACTTCCATATGCCCTGGGTGTGGCCCTAAAAAGACAAAAATAAAAAAGTTTAAAAAAAAAAATATGAATTTCAGGCAGTTGGGCACTACAGTCAAGAAATCTTAACCCTGGGGTTCCTGTGGTGACACAGCAGTAATGAGCCTGACTAGCATTCACGAGGACAAAGTTCGATCCCTGGCCTGGCTCAGTGGGTTAAGGCCCTGGCATTGCCATGAGCTGTGGTGTAGGTCACAGATGCAGCTCATATCTGACATTGCTGCGGCTGTGATTGCTGCAGCTCCAAATTTGACCCCTAGCCTGGGAACTCCCATATGCCGAGGCCCTTTAAGGGCGCGGCTCTAAAAAGTAAAAAAAAAAAAAAAAAAAAAAGAAAAGAAAAGAAAGAAAGAAATCTTAACCCTCACACTGGATTCCTCAAGGGAACATGACGTTCCATCTGTGAGGAGTGGACCAAGTTGAGCTGAGTTGGTCACAGGACAGAGACAGGAAATGGCAGCACAGCCGGGACAGTAAACAGCTTCTTTCAAAGGCCATTCTGTCCTTAGGACCCAGAGGGCCCTGTGGCAACTGGAGAGTTTCACAAGCCTCTGAGTAACACAGTGGTTACTGAAAGAATATTGCCACTGGCTCCTTGAAGGTAACTTTAGGGCTTCTTCAGCTGTGCCACCAAAACTTGCAGTGTTCCCACGTAAGCAATGAACTACAACAAAAAGAGACGTCCTGGGCCTGCACAGTTATCTTGCCGTCATTACTAGAGACCTGCCATTGTGGTGTCCTGAGCTCCCTCTCCTTCACCCTGACCCCAGGAGACAGAAAGGGGAACAAGCGGAGGCCGGTAAAACCCGCTTCTTCAGACCAAGCGGGCTGGGGCTCTGTGTGTGACCAGGGTAGGGGTTCACAGTGTGAGGAGGGTTGGGGCTCTGTGTTGGGGGAGGATTGGGGCTCCATTTGTGACCAGGGTCCAGGCTCCAGGGTTAGGGCTCAATGTGTGAGGAGGCTTGAGGCTCTGTTAGTTACTGGGTCAGGTCTCCAGGGTGGGGGCTCGATGTGTGGAGGGTCAGGGCTCCATCTGTGACTAGGGTCCAGGATCCATGTGTGGCCAGGGTGGGGTCTCCATGTGAGGCGGCTTGGGGCTCCATGTATGAGGAGAGTCAAGGCTTCGGATTTGAGAAGGCCAGGGCTCCATGTGTGAGGAGGGTCAGGGGTCTGTGTGTGAAGAAGGTTGGGGCGTCATTTGTGAAGAGGATCAGGGCTCCGTGTGTGAGGAGACCAGGGGCTCTGTTTGTTACTGGGTCAGGGCTCCAGGGCTGGGGCTCCATGTGTGACCAGGGTGGGGGCTCCGTGTGAGGAGGTTAGGGTTCAGTCTCACAGCAGAGTTGAGGCTCAGTGCAGGAGGAGGTCAGGACTCCATCTGTGAGGAGAGTCAGGGCTCAATGTCTGACCAGGGTAAGTAAGGGCTCAGGGTGTGCGGAGTCAGGCCTCTGTGTGTGACCAAGTCTGGACTCCAGGTTCAAAGCTCTTAGTGTAACCAAGGTGGTGTCTCCACATGTGCCCAGGGTCAGGGCTCTGAGTCTGATCAGGTTTGGGCTCCACATGACCAGGGTCAGAGTTCCACGTGTGACCAAGGTGGGGGCACAGTATGTTTCCAGGTTCGGTGCTCCATGTGTGAGAAGGGTCAGGACTCGGTGTATGAGCAGGACTCATCTGGGACTGGGGTCAGGTTCAGTCAGGAGTCTCTCATTCTCAAATCCACATCCCTTCCTTGCTGATCAGGTCGGGCACATGACCTGGTCCCTAGATTTCCCTGGGCAGATCAGCTATGAATGCTGGGCTCCTACTGTCCCCATGGCTTGAATGCAGTGCTGCTTTTGTCCCACAGCCCTCTGGCTGTCTTGCCTGTGGCAACACATCATAATCAACCAGGGTAGGGCTCCTGGTCCCCTGCCCCTGCTCCTCCTGTGTTTCCGACCTTCATTCCTGCTGGCAGTCTTTGTTCCATGTGGTCCTAGGAGAGCTGAAAACGGGGGCTCTTTAGGGATCTAGAGAAGATGTATTTATTTAGCCAGGGAGCCATCAAGGTCTAGAGCTGGGAATCCGTGACAGTTTCTGGTCCCAGACGTGCCCCCACCTCAGTAAGTGATGCCAGGCCCTTCCTTCTCATGTCTGAACCCCCAAGCCCCCAAGTGTGACCAGAAGAGGCTAAACTAGCTGACTCCAATGACCTTGCTGCCACATCTTCCTGAGAGGCGCCAGGCAGGAGATGGTTAGTGCTGCTCTGGGTGGGAGGGTGCTGGGAGCCAGGGCAGGACAGGGGCTGGCGGGCATCAGGCATCACTGTCCGGTGTTCCAGCCCTTCTGTCTGTGAGGACACGGCTGTGAAATGTAAGTAAAACCCAAGGCTAATTTCCTCGGTCAGAAGGAGGAGGCACTGCAGCATTTTCAAACCCTAATTAAACCCGCTCGGGCGGTGTAACACCAAAATCAGTTCCAAGATCAATATTGCTATTCATTTAGAAGTGTAACGAGGTTAGAGAGGTGAGCAAAGGAAATAATTAACTCATTTGCAGCCTTTTTAAACAGAAACAGTCATTTTAATCTCCAGGGTAATTAGCTATGCTCTGTCCATCAATCATGACTGAGGCCATTATTTTAAGTATTTGATTAATCAAGAGGGAGGGGGATAAGGCACCCCTTCCAGCGGTTACAGGCCACCCCCGGCCCCAGTTGGGGATGACCCCTGGGTCGGCAGGACGAACCCTTTTCACAGAGACTAGCAGGGTGGAGCCAACCGCACTTGGGGTCCCCCCCACTGCGCCCCAGGTGAGGCAGTTTGGGCCTGTGAGGTAGCAGCTCCCTCTTCTGTCAGTCTGATGCAAGAGGACAAGACCTGCCCTGGGCTTGGAAGTGCTGGGAGCCAGGAGGTCCAGGTTCTGGTCCAGACACTGCCCCCGACTTGCTGCTTGACCTCCAACAACAACAGGTCCCTTCCACCTCTGGGCCTTGGCGTCTCCCTCTGTCTTAGGTTGAGTCAGATGCCAGGTGAATTAGCCAGAAGCTCACCGGTTCTAAGTGCCCAGGGGCCTCCAGCCACTGGAGGGCAGCAGAGCCCCAGGGACCCTTGAGCCCAAGGCCTGGGCTGTCCAGAAGGGGGCAGTGGCCAAGCCAGAGCTGTTCCCTCTGTCAGCCTGGGTTATGGCTGATGCTGTCAGAGATGTTTGGTCTGCCAGCCTCAGGATTCACGGGGCCTGAAGAGGCAGGTGTCAGCAGTTATTCTCCCCATTTAGCAGATGAGGCACTGAGGCCTTGGAGAAGGACTGAGCCAGGGCCAGAGAGTGAGTGAGTCACACCCAGGTCCTGAAACTCAGAGGGGACGCAGTGGAGGGCGAGGCGGGCAAAGCTGACGCAGGCTGTCCTCTTTGGCTATCTAACAGCCCAGGCTTAGTCGCCCTCAGCAGCCAAAGGATCCTCAAAGACCCTGGGCCTGTCCCTCTCACATCGAAGAAGAGGGAAACTGAGGCCCAATGCGAAAGACAAAGCGGGAACAGGTAGTGGGCACTCAGTGGGAGAAGGAGCTGTAAGG
Source organism: Phacochoerus africanus (assembly GCF_016906955.1). Lineage (NCBI taxonomy): Eukaryota > Metazoa > Chordata > Mammalia > Artiodactyla > Suidae > Phacochoerus > Phacochoerus africanus. Next base: position 58,868,123 of record NC_062552.1, on the reverse strand, counting down.
CAGCAAGCAGAGGGCTGGGGACCCCAGCAGAGGCAGAGTGGAGGGGCTGTCAGGGCAGGCTTCCTGAGGGAGGTGACCTCTGAGCAGAGTCAAAGGGCAGAGAAGAGCCTTTCCAGGCAGGGAGAGAAGAGTAAGAACAGGCCAAGTACATGGTGAGTTTGGCATGGCTGGAGCATGGGTTACACGGGCAGCAGCGGGATGCGACCCCAGGGAGGTGATGAGGGGCCTGGGCCTCAGGTTGGCCATGGGTGTGATCTGAGGAGGTTGGCGGGGAGGCTGGGTGTTTAGGGCCATGGTGGGGGGTGGGGTGGGTGCATACCGCCCTGCTCCATGGGGCCCCTGGGGTGTCCCCTCTGAAGCAGCTGTGCTGAGCCTGGGGCTTGCCCTGTGGGTGGATGACCTGCCTGGGAAACCCCACCTTAGTGCCATCTGCCCTCTCTGGGGTCCTGCTGAGAAAGGCGGAGTTTCTGGGAGGGCAGGGGCCAGGGAGTGGCTGAGTCACTAAAGGGTTCTGGCAAGTCAGGGGTTGGGGGAAAGGAAATGAGGATACAAAGGAGAGTGGGGGAAAACATGGGTGAGCCCTCCCTGACTTCCTTCTCAAGCCCGCCCAAGTGAGGGCTCATTGCCCTGCACCATACCAGCACAGGAAATGCCTCTTCTTGGATGCCTCCAACTCTGGGAAGCTCACTACCTCAAACAGCACTGAGAAGGAGAAATTCCCTTTAACTGTTAAGTCTACTCTCTTCTCTATAGTCATCGGCTTTGTGCCTGGGGTGCGATGAGAGCCCGGCCTGACAGTCTTCCCAGGACATGGTCTGGGTCCTGGAGTTGCAGTACCCAGTCCCTCAGGCAGGCAGAAAGTACAGACTGTGATCATTGGCTGATTAGCAACCCAGAAAGGCCAGGGGGCTTGGCTGGGTTGCCCAGCTGGCTCGGGGTTGAAGGGGAGCCTTCCAGCACCATCTCTACAGGTGGGGGGAAGCAGGAAGGATGAGAATGAGGAAGCAGAAGGAGGAGGAAGAGGAAAAGAAGGGAGGGAGGAGGAAGGAAGAGCAGGATGGGGCTGGGTGCTTGGTTGCTAGGAGCAACAGCAAGGCATTCGGAGAAGGCACCAGATGCTGAGGAGGGCTGCAGGAGGAGGGGAGCTGGGGTCCAGGTGGCATATCCAGGGCTCTCAGGGCTCTGGATAGCAAGGACCCCAGGAGGCCCGGGTGTGTATGGAGGCCTTGGTGGAAGTTCCTCAGTGGCTGCTCTGCCCTGACCTTACCCAGAGGCAGCCTTTAGGAGAGGAAGCAGGGGAGGGGAGAGCTGAGCCTCCCACATTTGTAAGCTCCCCACAGTTGCTTTCACTCTTGGGGCTACAATTTGTCTGGGACTCCAGAGTTCAAGTAGTTGCCGAGGCTGGGGCTGGAGCAGGGCTGGGGAGGAATGCTTAATCCAAAGCTGGCAGCCTTGCCCAGGCCCTCTGGGACCTGCTGGGGCACCAGCCTGCCCTCCACTTCTCCCTGCTTCTATCCAGGGGAGGAAAGTTACAGAAAAATACACGCTGAAGCTTCCAGACCTCTGAGGCTTTGGGATATTCCCAGTCCCTCTGCGTTTCATTTTCTGTGTTTATAAAATAGGGCAAATAACCTTGCCCTTGAATGTGTTTATCAACGATTGAGTCTATACGCATGTGAGCATCTCTTGTTAAGATAGTAAGAAATAAGAGAGGGGAAAAAAGGTGATAAAAGGAAGGGCGGCCCCATTTAGGTTGCATTTACCCTGTGACAGGGAGGACTGTCTACTCCCTTTTTCCAGATTAGCCAACTGAGGCCCAGAGAGAGCTGATTAGGGAAATTGTAACACAAAACGGTAAGACACCAAAGCCTTCTTGCTGTTGCTCCCACCAGGACCTTTCTGAAGCCACCCTTGGGGTCATCTCCCAGGTCAGAACCATCTCTGACAAATATGTCTAGATTTCAAAACCCCACTTCCAGAGCATCCACCCTGCTCAGCCCACCCCATCTCCTCTCCCTAACCTGCTGGCTGCAGGATAAAGCTCGCCCTCCCCCCAGTATCCAGTCCAGTCGTCTCTCCGTGTCCCTGCCACACGCCCACAGCCTCGCCTGTTTGCTTCTTGTTTGTTCCTGTTATTACTATCATTGCACAACAAACCTCCCCAAGATGTGATTGTGTAAAACAATGACCATTTTATTATGCTTATGGGTTCTGTAGGTCAGGCATTCCGACAGGCAAGAGAAGGAACAACTTGTCCCTTGCTCCGTGATGTCTGGGCCCTTGGTGGCTGGGGGCGAAAACCGCTAGGGTCTGGAATAATCCAGAGGTTCATCACTCACATGTCTGGCAATCGCTGCTGACTGGGCTGGGCATAAGCCGGGACTGTTGGACAGAATATCCACGCAGGGCCCATTCACTGCCCTGGGTGGCCTCAGGCTATAGCACGGTGGCCTCGGTCCTGGGAAGACTGCTGACAGGTTAGCTCAGAGCTCCAAGAGTGAGTGTCCCAGCAGGTACAGTGGAAACTGCCCTGCATTTTATAACCCAACCTCAGAAGTCCCAGGGTGTCCCTTCTGCTGTATTCTTGGTCAAAGCAGTCGCAAGCCTGCCCAGATATAAGAGGAGGGACACAGACCCATGATTCCAGGAGCAGGTGACAGGATCACACTGTGCAAGAGCCGGTAGGGGTGGGGGATTGCGGTGGCCGTCTTCAGAAAATACAAGTTGCCCCACTGCCTCTCTGCCATTGCTGTCCTGAGTTCCCTTCCTCTCTAAGCCAGGTCTCCTCGGTGCCCAGGTACTGTCCCATCTCCTCCAGGAACCCTGCCTAGACTGGCAGCTTCAGCCTCCACCCCTGGAGAGGGAGCCACAACCACACGTGCACCTCTGGAGGGACATCTGGCCTCCCTCACGCTTCTCTGGTCCTCTGGCTCCTTCTCTTTGGCCACTAACTCAGCTGGGTTCCCAGGGCTCCAATTCTGTCTTCGGAGGACTCTCCTGGGACCTCAGCCCTTGCAGGAAGGGCACCCACCTCTATTTGCTGATGGCCATCCCCTCAGCATTTCCAGCTCCAACTTTCCCCAGGGGACCAAGCACCCCACCTACCTGCCAGGCTCGGGGTCTCCACCTCTCCTTATACTCAGCACAGCCCCACCCGACCTCCTCCCCCAGGTTCCCGCTGCTCCCTACCAAGGGCAGCCCCAGCTACCCTGTCACTCAAGCCAGAAGCCCCTCTCCCTGGGGCCCCAGAGCCAACCCAAGTCCAGGTCCTCTCAGTTCAACTCCCAGGCCAGCTCTTCTCCCCACCTGGAGGCTGGCAGCTGCTCCCTCCCCAAGGGTTTCTGGCTTCCAGGCTTGCTCCCCTCCAGTCCATTCCACTGTGAAAAGCTGACCTTGCTACTCCCTCTGAAAACTCTCCGAAGGCTTCCTAAATGTTCAGGACAAAATCCCAGCTCCTAGACACGTACACCGGCTTCAGCTGCCGTTTGCATTCTGCGCTCCTCCGTAGCTCCAATACCACCACTCCCCTCCTCACGTCGGCGCTTGGGACTCCCATCCTCCAGACTCACTGCATTTCACTTCTAGGCCTTTGCACAAGTTGCTCCCTAGCATTGGAATACCTCTCTATGGTCCTTACCTGGGGAGGATCTGTTCTTCCTCACAATGCTGTCCCATAGAACTGTCTGGGATGATGGAAATTGGAAATATCCTATCTCTGCACTGTGCAATATGGTGACCGCTTGAAATGTGGCCAGTGCTACTGAGGAATCATTGAAGTTTTTTAGTTACTAAAAAAAAAAAAAGGAGTTCCCGTCGTGGCTCCGTGGTTAACGAACCCGACTAGCAACCATGAGGATGCACACTCAATCCCTGGCCTCGCTCAGTGGGTTAAGGATCTGGCATTGCCGTGAGTTGTGATGTAGGTTGCAGACATGGCTCGGGTCCCATGTTGCTGTGGCTGTGGCATAGGCTGGCAGCTACAGCTCCAATTCCCAATGCGACCCCTAGCCTGGGAACCTCCATATGCCGCGGGTGTGGCCCTGAAAATACAAAAGACAAAATAATATTAATAATAATAAATACAATTTTTAGTTACTTTTTTTCTTTCTATTTCTTTTTTGTCTTTTTGCCTTTTCTTGGGCCACTCCGGCGGCATATAGAAATTCCCAGGCTAGGGGGCCAATCAGAGCTGTATAGCCACAGCAACTCAGGATCCGAGTCCCATCTGCAACCTACACCACAGCTCAAGGCCAGGGATCAAACCCGCAACCTCATGGTTCCTAGTCGGATTCGTTAACCACTGCGCCACGACAGAACTCCTCTTTTTTTCTTTTTCTTTTTAGGGCTACACCTGCAGCATATGGAAGCTCCCAGGCCAGGGGACAAATTGGAGCTGCAGCCTCCAGCCTATGCCACAGGCACAACGACACCAGATCCAAGCCGCATCTGTGACCTACACCGCAGCTTTCAGCAACACTGTATCCTTAACCCACTGAATGAGGCCAGGATCTGAACCTGCATCCTCGTAGCCAGATTCTTAACCAGCTGAGCCACAACGGGAACTCCATAAAAATTTTTATTTACTTTAAATTAGTGAAATATACTGTAAAGCATAAATTGGCATAATATTGTAAATCAAGTATAATTAAAAAAAACAAATTAATGAAATATAAATAGCCACATGTAGCTAGTGGCTACCATATTGGATAGTGCAGCCTAAAGAGGGCATCTCTTCCAGGAAGCCCTCCCTGACCTCTCAAACCTGTACTAGATGCCCACTTGCTGTGTTTGCACAGTGCTCTGTTTTCTAAGGTGTTTTCTCTTTATCTACCTGCTTGCCTGGGCTGAGTTCCTTGAGGGGCTGCATCTTATTTGTCATGATAGCCCCAGCTCCTGGCTTTAGTGCATACTTAATAACAGCAGAGTAAATGAATGTTCTAGATCCAGATCTGGGCACAGACTAGACCTTACATAAAGACCAAATCTGAAAAAACTCTGCTGTAGGTCTGAGTAAATGAGAACGTGTGTGTGTGTGTGTGTGTGTGTGTGTGTATAAGTGTGCACAGTGTAAGTTCACGAGTAGGCGTGTGCAGACCCACCTGACCTTGGCAGGACCTGGGCAGGCTCCCACCCAGCTGGGGACAGTTATCTTACATACAGACACTGGGCTGGACAGGAAGTAGGCCTCTGAATTGGCCTTTGTGAAAATCAAACCCTGTTTTTATTCTTGTTTCTAAGATGCTTCATCTGCATTGCAGATGAATCTTCAGGGAGTTTAAAAAGAAAAGCTTCCAGTTTTCTGTGTGGGACCACCTGCACTCTCAGCTCCATATTCTATAAACAAGCCCTTGCAGGCACAAGAGAATTTGCCATTTAAATGATCCTTCACCTCCTGAGTCCAAGATTCATTTCTTGGTTTATGGGGCTCTTGTTAAAGTTTTGATATTGGATTTTCTTCAGACAGAGCCTCAGGCTTCCAGTTTTTCCCCACTCCACTCCCTTCTTGTCCACTCCACCCTCCCCCTAGAATGAGGCCTTGCCTCCCGCTCTGGCTGAGATGGGTTCTTCCACCCCACTGCGCCAGAGTTAGGTTCTGCGCTAAAGAGAGGAAGCAGGCATGGTTCCTGCTCCTCAGGAGTTTGCAGGCAAGAGAGGGAGCTCTTGTGTTTTCCTTTTGCCTTCAGTGTGCCCTCAATTCCCTACAATCTTCTTAAAAATCAGAACTTTCGAATTCTGGCCCTGGACAATTCTCAGAGGCCTGATCTAATGCCCCATCGCACAGACAGAGAGGCTGAGGTCTGGGGAATGGACTGACCTCAGCCAAAGCAGAACAGAGGATGGGGGGACCTCAAGTCCCCAGCCATCCTCAGTCTGGGATTCTGGGCACCACCCTTCCCCGCCCCCCCTGCTCCTGTTCCTCCACCTGGGCTGCCAGGGTGGGGCTCCATGCCTCTCTCTCCTTGGCACAGGCTGGTGATTAACTGCCCCAGCTACGGCCATGCTCTCCAAGGAGGACACATTTTAAAAGTAGTGGGAGACTTCACCCTTTGCAAAGCAGTAAACAATTCTCCAACAGGGAGCACAGTGATTACCAAGCCAGGCAGCAGGTGCTTCTATTACTGTTATTGTGTTATGAGTCTCTTAAAATGGCATTGAAAGGGCGTGTCAGGATCTTGCCGTCTCAATGGGACCCCCACAGAGGAGTGAGAGGCAGCCACTGCAGCAAAGTACATGACGCAGCTAGAGATTTCCGGAAAGCTGAAGGGCAGGGGGTAGTTTGGGAGAATGCAGGACAGCTGGCTCCAGATCCCAGCCTGCCAGTCACACTTCCTGTGGCCAGGATGAGTCCCTCCCACCCTCCAAGCCTCTCTGTCTCTCTTTCCCTCCAGGTGGGGAGGAGAGGCTGACAGTGCCCTACAAAAGATGCAAAGGGTGCCCAGCATCCCCTTCTCCCTGTCTTGGCTCCCACTCCTGTGAGCCCCAATCCATGAAGGCACCAGGTGCCACAAGGAGGACCCCCTTGCCCTAAACAGTTGTTCTAGCTTCGTCCTTAAATTAGCCCTCCCCTGCTTGGCCCTGCATTCCTTAACCACCAAGGAACCAAAATAAGAATGCTAGCTGAAGCTCAAGAAAATCTCAGAAGGGGCCAGTGTCTTCATTTGTTTCAACGATAAGAGCCTAGGGCAAAGCATTTTCCAGTTCCTGTCAGACATTCAGGAATGGTCTCCCAGCTCCCAGCTACATGGTCACTCAGACACGCACACATGCACAGAGTGTGCCATGACAAAGGGTTCCATGAAAAGGAAACTTAGGAAAAGTAGCAGCTGATTGGTATTTAAAGGTTCTAGGAAATTCTGCAAGAAAGACTCTGTTTAACTTGATATTTCACAAGCTTATTTGGCCATACTTGTTCAGGGTAACACCTCCGAGTCTGTTAGAAATTACATTTGCCTGCCAGGAAACAGAGACCCAAGCATAATAGCCTAATCAAATTAGTTTTGTCTTCTACTTGTCCACATCTGGAGGTTGGCAGCCCAGGGCTGGTGTGGTGGCTCTACCCTGTCATCAGTGTCCCAGGTTGCTTCTCAGTTTTGGCTTCGTCCTCAGCACTGCTGTCTATCTTCAGGGTTGCCTCATGGTCCAAGATGGTTGCTGGGCTCCAATATGTTTGCACTCCAGACAGGAGGCAAAGAGGGAAGGGAGGAACATGCAAACTCTGTCTCCCAATTACAGAACTTTCCCAGGAGTCCCACTCAACAATTCTCATTCCTCATATCTCATTGGCCACTTCTGGCTGCAAGGGAAGCTGGGACATGTAGTTTTTTTAGGTGGACATGTTTCCCCCCAGAATAGAATAAGCATTCTCTTACCATAGAAAAAAGGGGCCATGAGTACTGGGGAGACAAGTGCAGTCTTGTCACTGCCTGTGTTTCTGAGGTCTAGGAACAAATTGGAGTCCGGAAGAGCTGGGCCCAATCCTTAAGTCCTGCCTGTGTTTATCAGCTGTGTGATCTTGGATAAGCTTCTTAACCTGTCTCAGCCGGTATTCTTGTCTTTAAAATGGGGATTATTATAAGGACCAAAAGGGATGAAGAACTTGCAGGCATTTTATAGACTATGAAATGCTACCGAAATGAAAGATATTCTTGTTTTATTTGTTGTTCTAAATAGCCTTTGGAAGCAGGCAGGGCATTCTTATCTCTCCATTTAACCAAAAAAGAAATTAAAGCTCAGAGGTATGAATCGACCTCTATAAAGATGCAGTCTGAGCTTTGTCTTTGTTAATGGACTGAACATTGATCCTAGTCTGAGGCCTGAACTTGCTTATCAACTAAGCCTTGATCCTGACATGCGTTTAAGTTCTGATCTTAGTTTTAGAACTTATAACCTTAGTGCCAGTTATAGACTGAACCTTGATCCCCACCTGAGTCCAAGCCCTGATCTTGATCTCTGAACCCTAATAAACAGAGGGTCCCTCTTGAACCATCTGATGGTCCCTGAAGATGTCCATTGGGCTCCAGAGGGAGGGGTAAGGATAATGCTGATTCCCAGGCCCGGGGAACCATCGTTCCAGAAAACCAGGCTTTCTCTTGAGTCTCCCGTCTTGTGGTTCCTCCAGACCTTGCAAACCACAGGGACAGAACAAACCAAGCCTGTGAGCCCCTGTGGGGAGAGCTGAGCGGTGTCCAGAGAAAGAGGAGAAGCACACGGTCTGCTTCCCGCCTAGTAATTTTCCCATACCAGGCAGCTGTAATGGGGAAGGTATTGAAATTTAAATCAGAGCCCGGTAACCTCTCTGCCTGCCTGCCGCCTGCTGCTGCCGCCACCGCCCCGCCGAGGCTGCGGGTAATCTCAGGCTGGCTATCTCCTCCTGGGGAGAACGACAAACCGACTCAGGGAAAGTGATAAATTTTCAATTTTATTTTAAAATATACCAGATGGGAGATTTTATTGGAGCCATAAATATGTCAAGAGCAATGTTGGTGTGTGATGGGCGATGCCCCCTCCTTGGGGCCTCTCTCCCTGTTTAGAAATTCCATCAGATGCTTAATAAGAAGCTCCAGTTCGACTGCAGCAAAATACTCTCTATATTAAAGCAATTGAATTTCCATTTGCCAGACATCTTGTGCTTTAAGCTTCCAGGTTCCAGGGGTGTGGGGTTGCTAAGCCGATTCTAAATGAACCTAAACTAATAACTGCACAGCACGCTGGGGGCTGTGAAAGAGTGGGTGGGGAGGGGAGGAGAAGGGAGGGGTGAGGAGGGAGGGAGGGGGAGGAGCCGCCGCCAATCACAGACCTAGGCGGGGTCTGTGAATCACCTCTCCCGATTCAGGGCCGGCCTGGCATGAACATCCATCCCCCAGGGGACTGAAGGGTCGACTCCCTCTCACCACAAAGGGGAAACGGAGGCCCAGAAAGAGCTCTGATGTGGCCGACGCTGGCCCCTCTTCTCCTATCATTGTTTTCTTTGCGATTTTGGTTGATTTGATATTATGTTTGCCTTTTGGGGGGGGCGGGGGTTGGCGGTAAAGCTGCCCGGGGCTTATTGAGGGTAGGGCTGGGAGGAAGGCTGGCCCTTCTCCCCAAAAACCCTCTGCCCACAGGCCTCACCTTCGAAGGCTGTTTCCCCCGCCCCCACCCCTATATGTTCCTCATTCGCTCCTGCCTGTGCCACATCCCTCAGCCCTGGCAGACAGACCTTCTCTCCTCAATCACGTCATTCTTGGCTCTCACACTGACCTAACCTTGAACTCAGCCTCCAGCACGTGGAAAGGGAAAATGGCTCAGACCACAGACTCAAGAACATTAGTGGCCAGAGGATCCAAAGGTGGGGACAATGAGGCCCAGAGAGGGCACGAGGAACACAGCTCTTCTAGAACAGTCCAGGAGTGATGCTTACCCTCAACCTCTCTCTGCACCCTGCCCTAGCCAGGTTGAGCCAGGTTATGTGTCACCTTCCCAGGTTGACAAAGGCCCAGACAATGCTCAGGTAGTGAGAGATGATGCCTTGGCAAGCTATCACCTTTGTTGAGGGCAAGCCACCTAACCTTGCTGAGCCTCTTGTTTCAAAAATGGGTGCACACTTCTGGACCCCCAAAGCAAACAAGAATAATGGACACGCTGCTACTTACACCTCAAAGTACTTGACAGCTTAAAGGAGACAATCCATAAAAATTGTTTAGCATAATACTGGCCCCTAGTAAGTGCTCTCAAAATGATTATTCCTTGGTGGTGGTGATGATGATCACGGCAGCCTGGGTACTTCCAGAAGGTTCTATACTCCCTGTGGATCTGTGTCCCCCCAAGTCGTCTGGCACAGGATTCTGTAGGTAGGGGCGGATCATTGTTGAGTTAAACTGTTGAGCATGTTCCATACTTTACGGCAAGACAGGGATCCTGGAGGTAGTCAAAGCAGATTCAAATCCTGATTATCATTTTCTTGATCTGCATACTCCGTGGCTACTCTGAGCCTCAGTTTCTTTATCTGTGAAATGGGTATGTGATCCTTTTCCTTTCAGGGCTATTGCAAGGACCAACCTAGAGAATACGCTCTTAAATTGCACTCCTCCTGCTTTTTCCTGCTGTCTTGTCACCCCAGCTATGCCAACCTGGGTCTTTCTCACGGCCTCATGTGTCTGAGCCCCAGGAGGCTCCTGAGAGAGGCAGCGCTGGGAGTGGCTCTCGCCATTTGTCCCATCTCCCCCATCCCCGTCTGATCTTGCATGTCCAGGATGCCACGTGCTGCCCTCCAGGGCCCAGCTGCTGAAAATGGACCCATGGTCAAAATCCTGGCAGTGTCCATCCTGGTTTTACAGAGGATGCTGGTGCTAGAGATCTGATAACACAGCTGGATGGCATGGACACATGAAATCAAATAACAGGGATCGAGGCCAACACCTCCCCCCCCCCAGGGGCAACACCACCAAATGAGACTGACTTATTTCCAGAGGCCTACAGGGGACGGTGGTTCCAGCCACTAGATGTGGATACGTGCTTCTCTTTGAGGAGAAGGTCACGGCTTTCATCAGAGGGTTTCTTGAATCTGACTCTGCAGAACCAGGAGCTTAGTTCTGCACCCAGGGTCTGTCCCCGCAACACACACCCTGACCTGATGGGGAAAGGCCAGTGTGGCTGGAGCAGAGTGAGCAGGGAAAGAGTAGGAGGTGATGAGGTGGGAAATGTGATGAAGAGAGAGGGACAGATCATGTAGGCCTTGGCATTAAAACTGTCACTGGAGGAGTTCCCGTTGTAGTTCAGCAGTTAACGAACCCAACTAGCATCCAGGAGTATGGGGGTTCAACCCCTGGCCTTGCTCAGTGGGTTAAGGATCTGGCCTTGCCATGAGCTGTGGTGTAGCTCACAGATGCGGCTTGGCTCCCACGTTGCTGTGGCTGTGGTGGAGGCCGGCAGCTACAGCTCTGACTGGATCCCTAGCCTGGGAACCTCCATATGCCGTGAGTGTGGCCCTAAAAGAGACAAAAAGACAGAAAAAAAAAAAAGAATTGTCATTGGAAGATGGCCTTTCGTGGGTTAATCTGAAAATCCCACAGATGATGGCATCACAGCCACCATGTGGCAGCCCATTAGGACCAGAATGGGAGTGGGGGCATCTAGCAGAATCGGGTGTGGGACAGGATCTCTCATCTCCCCTGGGAACCCCTCCCATCCCTTCCCTTCCCCCGAACGCCCGCTCAGCTTGTGATGTGTCCCCAGGGAGGCCGGGTCAGGCTGGGGTGGCAGAGGAAGTAGAGCCTCCCTCAGAGCCCTCCTCAGTCTAGGAGGGACTGGCTGCAAGTCTTTGAGGGCCTTGCTGTTACCAGCCCTGCAGGAGCACTAAAAACCATTAGCAGGCAGACAAAAGGCTCTGGAGGCCCATGAAACCCATCATGGAAGCCTGCAGCTAGGTTTGTTTGGAATTTAATGAAGGGCCCAAAGCCCAGAACACCCCCCTGTGGGCACATCCCATACTCCCCAGCCCACCCCACCCCTCCCTAGCCCTCCTGATTCCCTGACCTGTCTAACACATCTCCTGAGGAAAGGCAGGCCCAGGGAGGGGAAAGGGCTTGTCTGTGGCCACGCAGCAATTCAAGGCCATGGCCCCAGAGTCCTGAGTCAGCCTACCCTAGTAATCCAGGCAGGAGAAACTCTCTGTGCCCATGAGTAGGGGGCAGCCACAGCCCAGAAGAGGCTGCAGCCCAGGCAATATGCCACGTGCAGGGAGGTGGGCATTAAACCCCTGCAGGCGAGGCTGCAGTCAGGGAGTTCTGGGGTTGAGCGTCCCCTCATCTGCTTACAAGCTGTGTGACCCTGGAGAAGTGTCTTGACACTCCTGAGCCCCAGTTCTTCTATTTGTAACACAAGCATGATTATACCACTCTTCCCAAGATTGCTGTGAGGACCTCAGGAAGAACAGACTTGTCCCATTTTAGGGAGCAGCCCAGCCAGCATCAGATGCTACCGTGAGTTCTGGAGCCAGAATTCCTGGGTTCCCATCCCAGTCTGGCCACTCACCAGCTGTGTGGCCTTGAATAAGTTACTTAATTTCTCTGTGCATTTTCCAAGCTGCAAAATGGGATTACTAGTAGTTTTACTTCACTGGCTTGTGGTGAAGATAAATGAATTAATCTACTTAAAGCACTTAGGCTAATGCCTGGCACAGGGTAAGCGTTAACCCTGATCACAGCACAACTCCAAGGGGCGCCTTTCACATACATATAATATACAGTGCACAACCTCCCCACCCTGACTATTTGGCCCCCTACCCTCGGATGAGAGTGGATGGATGAGAAGCAGCCAGGCGGCCCTGGGCCGGGTCCCCAGGGCAGACCCTTGCACAGGCTCATCCCGGAACTGAGGCTGCCCTCCCACCCATCGATCGCAGAGCTGTGGAGGCAGCCAACCAGATGGGCACTTTTAACAGCTTTTTAATGCGGTGGAGCTCACTGAGCTTTAGAGGGAAGGCCCGTCGGGAAGCAGGAGAAGCTTTCAAGGTCAGCCGGCATGAGCCTGACCTTGAAGCCTTGTTCCCTCCTAGGGAACAGCCCAGCCAGCGCCAAAAGCTGCAAGCCCAGGGGCTGCTGTGAATGGGACGCTGGGGATTTCTCATTCATCAAGGAGGCCCCAGGGGCCTGAGCTGAGGAAAGGTATGAAAAAAAACCCAGCAATGAAGAGGCATTAAATGGATTAAAGAGGCAGGTGGCTGGGGAGTGAGGTGCAAAGCCATGCTAGGGATAAGAGTCACAGAGCCCTTCTTCTCCTCCAAGGCTCTGGCCTTGGCTTCCTCTTCCTCTGTCACATGCCAGAAAAACCTCCCAGGCAGGAGAAGCTGGGAAGATAAACGACTTCCCCTTCACCTCATCTCCTTCTCACAGCCTCCTCAGCAGGATGGCTCTACTTCCTTTGTCCTGCAGATTAATAAAAATCATGGTGGGCTCCCTGAGAGATGGCTCAATGATCGGCTCCCCCCACTGAGAGCACCTGGCAGCTGGGTGGCAGAAATCTGGTGGCCCTTGCAAAGGGGGAACACCCACCAGGCCAGCCTGCTTCCTACCTGTGGCCTCAACACCCCCTAGAGAAGGCAGGCATTCTCCAGAGACAGTTTAGCGCCTTCACCACACTCTCTGGGGCCCCTGCGGAGGCAAGACGCAAACTTGGCCTTTTCCAGAGGCTGCTCTGAGCAGGTCCTTGGCCGAGGGCCTCAATGTCCATGCTCACTCTGAGCACTTTATAGCTCTCGTTGTATTTCTTTTTTTTTGTCTTTTTTTTTTTTTGTCTTTTTGCCTTTTCTAGGGCTGCTCCCTCGGCATATGGAGGTTCCCAGGCTAGGGGTCGAATCAGAGCTGTAGCCACTGGCCTATGCCAGAGCCACAGCAACGCCAGATCCGAACCGTGTCTGCAACCTACACCACAGCTCACAGCAACACCGGATCCTTAACCCACTGAGCAAGGCCAGGGATCAAACCCGAAACCTCATGGTTCCTAGTCAGATTCGTTAACCACTGAGCCAAGACGGGAACTCCTCTCGTTGTATTTCTACTCCCATCATTAGCCTCTGTGAGGTGGCGATTGTTACAAGGCCACTATACCTGCAAGGAAACTGAGGCGTGGGGCTGGGGGGGTAGGAGGACTGGGATGATTTGCCTAGAGTTGCTCAGCCAGTAAGCAGGGGAGAGGGAAGCTGGAATTCAGACCCAAGGGCTGGTTCCCAGGCCTGAGCATAGCCCTCTCAGAAAGGGGGGGCCAGGGTTCTCTGGAACCCCAGGGAGAAGAGAGCAACGGGGCAGCTCCCTCCCAACTTCCCTTCTGCCCAGAGCCTGGGTTGTGGCCAGAGCAGTGGGGAAGGAGGGCCGGGCTTTTCCAGAGAGAAGTCATGGGAAACTCAAGGCTTCAGGCATCTCTGGGTGTTCACCCCACTCCAGGGCAGCCCAGAGGGAGGAGGGGATTTCAGGCCCCGGAGACAGCTTCCTGAGCTGGGAACCAGACAGGCCCATTCCAGCCCAGCTCTGCCATGGGCTAGGAGGGGACTTGGACCAGGTCCTGCCCACCTCTGCCTGCAGTTTCCCCCAGCCGTGAAACAGAAGGTGAGGAGTCTGGACTAGAAGATCCCTCTGGCCCACACCTGGAGGACCTGGCCATTCTACTCACTCTTAACTGGCACAGGTAGAGGCAGGGGGTGAGGGAGCTGAGTCCATAGCCCACAGCGTGAGAATTCAGGGACTAGGGTCTTGGCGGTGGCTGCAAGCCATCAGCAGAACCCAAACTTTCCCACAGATGCAGCCCAGCCCCCAGAGCAGGCCCCACGGTTCCCACTGCAGCCCTTCCAAATGGAAACCGCAATGCGTGCAGAAGCCAGGCAGAAAATAAACAGAAAGCAATGTCCCCAGGACCTCGAGGCCCTGGGCCCAGCCAGAGGCAGCCCAGTGGAAGGCAGCTAGGAGCAGAGTGGATTCCTGCTGAGCTTGTCTAGACCAGCCTGGGGCCCCAAGGGAGGAGCCGGCTGCCTCTCTGCCCCGCTGCGCCCACCAGGAAAATGCTCTGCTTCCCACTAAGCGCCAGGGAACAGAGAGAGCAGGCTGAGCACAGGCGAGGCAGGCAGCCTGCTGCTGACTCACCGCACAGTGCAGGCCCCACACCTCCCTGGACCTAGCTGTTCCCATCTGAACACTGGGTGCGGTGACACATCAGCTGCTTTCTAAAGTCCTTCCCAAGCGCTCAGAGTTTGATCCCAGAACAGGGCACGGGGTGGTCAGCTAAGAAGGGAGAAGAGAGGGAGCTGCCTGAGGGTCTCTACTGGGGGACCCTGTGTGGGCCTCGCGGGCCTCCTGCTCCGCATACTCGTACACTTGTATGAATGAGGAGACGGAGGCTTTCGCAGGCCAGCCACACAGAGGAGGAATTAGACTCCGAGTCCTGGCTCCAAAGTTCTGAGTCCAAGGCCATGAGACTCAGGCCAGGCTGTGTGGTGAGGAAAGCAGTGGGGTTTGGGCTAGTTTGTCCCCATCCTTCCCACCCCCCACCACCAGCTTTTCTCCCAGGGCCTGGGCTGGCCTCTAGCTTGGGGCTTCTGCCAAGTGGAGGAAGAGGTGAAGGGGGACAGGGAGCCAGCTGTCCTGCAGGACTTGTCCCCTGGAGATGACAGGGGTGGGGGAGCATGACAAGCAGAGGGTGTGAGGGCAGCTCTCCTCCCAAGCAGAGGCAGAGCCCGCAGTCCTGTCCCCACACCCACACCCCATGCCACCCAGCACTGCCCTGGTCATCCCTGGGCCTCCGAGGGACATACCACAAGGAGCCTTCAGAGTGGCCCAGTTCTGGCAGAAGTCCCTCAAGTGGACAGCACTCTCATTCCTGGGCCATCCTGTCATGGGGAGAGTCATTCCCATTGGACCACAGGGAACACCAGACTCGCCCATGTCACAGAGCTGGTGAGTAAAGCCTGAGGGTCAGACTCTGACTTTCTAACCCCAAGTTCAGTCTGAATCTACACAAAAGGCATCTGCTTCAGCACCCATCCCAGGCCCAGCAGGCACAGAGGAGTTCTGCCAGACCCCACCACCACTCCTACCTGGGCTCAGAACTTTCCTGCATGTCCTCCTGCCCACCTCCGCCCACCCCCACCAAACCCCCGAAGGGCTCCTTCTTGGGACCTTCAGAGGACACGGGCACACAGCACACAGTCTCACCTCCCTAGGGAGACGGTGGGCAGCAGCTCCTATTTCCAACTATAGCCCCTGCTGCCCTGGAGTCAGAGCTGACAGCAGCTCCCATGGCCACGTGGACACAGGGCAGTATGACCACACAGCCACAGAACTTGGAGCCGAGAGCCCTTCTCCCTGCTGAGCAGGCTAAAGTCTTAATCCCCTTACACAAAGCCCATTGAATCCTTCCTGGGGGGAAGGCGGTGTGGGCACAAATTGGCTTATTCCACTGATCCAGAGAGAGGCTTGCCCTCATGAGGACCAGCAGCTCCATCCCTGCCCATGGCTACAGGCTGGCACACACACCCCTCCCTCCCTTCCCTCTGCCCACCCCACCCCCCCGACACCCAGCCTCCAGGGACCCTCGCAGGTTCAGGAATACGGAGACTCCACATTGTTGTCTCTCCCTCCTTCAAGGAGCATGCTTACTGCCTGCGCATGGGCAGGTCTGGGGCGCCACGTTCCTAAACCAACCCGGTGGTTTAGCCTGGGGGCAGGGGGGTTTTGATAGGAACTGCTGAGGAGGACACAGTCCAAGGGTAAAGGATACACTGAAAGTATACACTGCCCAGAAAATAGTGACATGGGGAACGTTACTCCACGTCCCCTTCACCCATCTTCCACAGCCCTTTCCAGACCCCTTCCAGAAGAAAAATGTTTAGCAAACTCTCTTCCTTTTTTTTTTTTTTTGTCTTTTTGCCTTTTCTAGGGCTGCTTCCCGTGGCATATGGAGGTTCTCAGGCTAGGGGTCTAATCGGAACTATATCATCTGCGACCTACACCACAGCTCACGGCAACGCCGGATCCTTAACCCACTGAGCAAGGCCAGGGATCGAACCCACAACCTCATGGTTCCTAGTCGGATTCGTTAACCGCTGTGCCGCAACAGGAACTCCAAGTAAACTCTCTTCCAATAAAATTTCAGGCCAGCCAGAGCAGGAGTAGCCTCAAAAAAAGACAGCTAGTGGTGGAAATTTAGGCATTCTCAGAAGAGATTGTTTGGGTCAGGAATTTTTTCTGGTATTCCTAAAAGTCCAAGGTTGTGTTTCTACCCATGGATGTGACAGAAATCAAGGGCAGAGCTGGTATCTCCAGAGGGAGACAGGTGGTGCCATGAAAACGTAGGTCCCCCCAAAGACTTGTACAAGAATATCTATCGCAGGGTTATTCACAATAACCCCAAAGCCTCCACGTCCATCCATTGTGGGTAGACTGTGGTACATGGATACAGTGAAATATTACTCAGCTGTAAAAAGGATTGAACTGCTGATACATGTAACCACATGGATGAACCTCAAAATCATTATGCTGGGTGAGAGCAGCAAGGCAAAAATGAGGACATACTGCATGATTCTGCTTACGTGAAAAGCCAGAAGGGACAAAGCCAGTTTTGGTGATAGAAATCAGAAGAGTGGATGCCTTAGGGTGGGAGGAGGAGATGACCAAAGGAAGCATAAGGGAACTTTCTGGAGTGATCTGACAGTAGCCTTCTTTATCTTGATTGGGTGGGGGGGTATATGTATGCGGACAGTTAAACCTATAGAACTGTACTTAAAGCTATATATAAATTTTACCTCAGTAAAAAAAAATGTAAATAATAATATAAGCCTGGCAAATAGCATTTATTTAGCTAGTTAAATCTTTATTTTGAAATATTTGTAAACGTGCAGAAAAGTTGCAAGACCATCCCAAAGAACCCCCTTTATCCTTCACCCAAATTCTCCAACAATTAATATTTTAACATAGTAGCCTTACTGCTCTTTTCTATTTATATATACATAATTATATAATATCAGCAGTGCATTCCTTTTTATGGCTGAGTAGTATTTCATTGTATCAATGTATCATAGTTTATCCACTGTTGATGGACACTGGTGTTGTTCCTAGTTTGGGGATTATGAATCAGCCTGCTATGAATATTAGTCCCAACTATTTCAGGGCGTATTTCCCGGGAACAAGGCTATTTTCTTGCCTCTGTTATCAAAATTGGGATATCGACATTAATAAATATTATCTAATCTGTAGACCTTCTTATTCAAATTTTGCTAATTGTCCCAAAAAAGATTCTTTATTTAAAAACATGTTTTTCCTGGTCCAGGATTGAGTCCAAGATCACAGTTGCATTTAATTGTCATGTCTTTTTAGCCAAATTTGATTTGGAATAATTCCTCAGCCTTTCTTTGTCTTTTATGAGCTTGACATTTCTGAAGAGTACAGGCTGTTTATTTTAATGACTCTTCTTCAGCTTGGGCTTGTCTGGTGTTTCCTCATGATTAGATTCAGGTTATTGATTTTTGGTAGGATTATCACAGAAGTGACATTTGTCCTTCTTGATACATCATCTCAGGAGGTACCTGATGCCTATTTGTCCTATTTCTAGTGATGCTAACTTGGGTCACTGGTTCAGGTAGGGTCTGCTGCTGCAGCAAAGTTACTTCTTTTCTTTTTTTTTTAATTTTCTTTTTTTTTTTTGTCTTTTTGCTATTTCTTTGGGCCGCTCCCACAGCATATGGAGGTTCCCAGGCTAGGGGTCGAATCGGAGCTGTAGCCACTGGCCTACACCAGAGCCACAGCAACGCAGGATCCGAGCCGCGTCTGCAACCTACACCACAGCTCACGGCAACGCCGGATCGTTAACCCACTGAGCAAGGGCAGGGATCGAACCCGCAACCTCATGGTTCCTAGTCGGATTCGTTAACCACTGCGCCATGACGGGAACTCCCAAAGTTACTTCTTTTCTGTTTGTACTTCACAAGTATATTGGGGGGAAGTCACCCAAAACTATGTGAATATCCTATTTATCAAATTTTTCAGGAGTTCCCGTCATGGCTCTGTGGTTAACGAAATACGACTAGGAACTATGAGGTTACGGGTTTGATCCCTGCCCTTGCTCAGTGGGTTAAGGATCCGGCGTTGCCGTGAGCTGTGGTGTAGGTCGCAGATGATACAGCTCCGATTCGACCCCTAGCCTGGGAACCTCCATATGCCGTGGGAGTGGCCCTAGAAAAGGCAAAAAGACAAAAAAAAAAAAAAGATTTCACCCACTAATTTTAGACTCCATTGATGATTCTTGCCTGAATCAGTTATTACTATGATGGTGGCCCAAGGTGATTTTCTTTCCTTTTCTTTTTTTTCTTTTTTCTTTTTTTTGTCTTTTTGTCTTTTTGCCTTTTCTAGGGCCGCTCCCGCGGCATATGGAGGTTCCCAGGCTAGGGGTCGAATCGGAGCTGTAGCCACTGGCCTACACCACAGCCACAGCAATGCAGGATCCAAGCCGCATCTGTGATCTACACCACAGCTCATGGCAATGCCGGATTCTTAACCCACTGAGCAAGGCCAGGGATTGAACCCGCAACCTCATGATTCCTAGTCGGAATTCGTTAACCATTGAGCCACGATGGGAACTCCCAAGATGATTTTCTAACCCCCTGATTTCCTCTCTATTTATTAGTTCAAATTCTATTTTAAGGAAGAGCTTTTCTTTCCACCATGTATTTATTTATATTCATTATATTATAATTGCAATACCTCATGGATTCGTGTTTTATTCAGCGAATCATAATTCCTTCCTACCCCTATTTATTTTAATGCTTCAATTGTGCCAGATTTGGCTGGAGGGAGCCCCTTCAAACTGGCCCCTGGGTCCCTTTGACAGTTCCTCAGTATTCTTTGAGCATTTCCTTACTTTCAGACTCATCATGGACTTACCCTGGAATCAGCCTTTTTGCCAAGGAGCCCTTGTTTATTTCATTTATTTATTTATTCATTTTATTATGGTAAGAAGTAGATTTATTGAGAGAGATGCACCCTCCACAGATGGAAAGTGGGCCATCTCAGAAGGTGGGAGGCCCCCTGTTTATTTTGGCAGAGAATGGTCTGGGAGGTAGAATGCTTACAGCCACATCTATATTAATACCTGTTTATAAACGCTTGAGCGCCTATTGTTCCTGTCCAGTACCTAGAGGTACATTCTTTGTTGCCACACTTGTGACTCACCTTTCCAATAGCGAGAAATGGGGATCCATGATTTTCCTTGTATTTACACATTCAAACCCAGAATACAAAGAAAGTCATTTGAGAAATGCTAACCGGTACCACTGTGAAAAGCAAACCTGCTAACTTGAGTCTGATTTTTTGCAGCCCTTTTTTGGTCCTTCATCTGGGTGTATGCAGTCAAAATACTGCGTTCAAACTTCCTTAGATTACGCTTTTTTTTTTTTTCTTCTTCTCTTTCTCTGTGGCTGTGTTATTCATTTGAAGTACAGTTAGGTGTTTTTTTTTTTTTTATTTCTGCTTATATTCCATTTTAGGGATTGCCCCCATTTTTAACATCGTTGTTATTATTTGAGTATGGAAAGATTTAACATGGTTCCGAAGGTCAATTCTATTTAAAAAATTATACTGAGAGCAATACTCACACCCCTTCCACCTCATTCCCACCCAACCTCTGTGAGTAACCCTTCCACAGAAAGTTACATTCTGTAGGTATGGTTTTGCTCTTTGATTTTTTTCGCTTAACAACACACCCTGGTATCACTCTCTTATCAGTTCATGGAGATTGTTCTCATTTTTAAAAGTTTGCAACTTTATTGAAGAATAACATAGACACAGAAAATGGTGTTAGAAGTTAAGGACTTCTGAGGCGCTTGTTTGAAGGGGGAATTTTCAGTTGATTAGTTTTGCCTGGTTTGAGTGCTGTGTAAGTGGATTCATATAATATTTACTCTTTTGTGTCTTCATATTTTGCTTGGTGTTATGTTTGTGACATTTATCCACCTGGTTGTGCGCAGCTGTAGTTTGTTCAGTTATATTACTATTTAGAGTTTTACTGTATAAATAAATCACAATATTTTATCCATTCTATTGTTGATGGACATTTGGGAATTTCCAGGTGTTTTTGCTTTATGGCTAGTGCTACTGTGAACATTCTAGTACCTAGAATATGTTCAGTATGCAGGGGTAGAGTTGACGAGTTATCAGATAGGCAAATGTTTAGCTTCAGCAGATGCTGTTAAACACTTTTGCAAAGTGTTGCTATATCAATTTCCATTCCTATCAGCCGTATATTAAGAGTTCCAGTGGCTCACTTCAATTCTGGTCCCGATTCCAACATGAGGGCTCTTTCCCCACACCAAGCAATTCTGCGGCACCAGCTGGGTGTCCCACCATGCAACGCAATTCTGACACCATCAACTTGGAGGTAGTGTCAGATCCCACAGGTTAAGGCCTCAGTCCTAAAGGCTGCTCCCCGCCACCCACTTGAGGCGCCAATCACAAGTGCTTCTGACCTACTGGCTATAGACTGAAGGAGGTTCCAGTGCCCCCTCCTTGGGTTCAATTAATGTTCTCGAGTGGCTCACAGAACTCAAAAAACATTCGCTTACTAGATTGCTGGTTTATTAGAAATAGATGTAACTCAGGAACAGCCAGATGGAAGAGATGGGAAGAGTAAGGTATGGGGGAGGGGACAGAACTTGCCTGTTCCGAGTGCCACTCTCCCCACACCTCCACCTGTCTGCCAATACAGAAGCTGTCCAAACCCAGTCCTTTGGGGGTTTTGTGGAGATTTCATCACATAGGCACGATGGATTAAATCATTAGCCATTGTTGATTGAACCTAATCTGTAGCCTCTCTTCCCTCTCTGGAAGTTAGGAATGTGAGAGGGTGAAGGGGTGGGGGTGGGACTGGAAGTTCCAACCACCTAATTACACATGCTTTCTTCCTCTGGGGACCAGCCCCCACCCTCTAGTGAAAGTCCCTTGGGTGACCTAGGAGCTTACCAACAGTCACTTGACTAACATGACAAAAGACATCTTTATTCTTCCCATAACTTAGGAAATTCCAAGGGTTGGGGAACTCTGCCAGGATCAGGACAAAGATAAAATATATATTTCTCTCTCTCTCTCTCTCTTTTTTTTTTTTTTTGGCCCCATCTGTGGCCTATGGAAGTTTCCAGGCTAGAGGTTGAATCAGAGCTACAGCTGCCGGCCGTCACCACAGCCACAGCAACGCAGGATCTGAACTGCATCTGTGACCTATGCCACAGCTTGTGGCAACACTATATCCTTATATCCACTGAGAGGGGCCAGGGATCAAACTGGCATCCTCACATATGCTATGGTGGGTTCTTAACCTGAAGAGCAACAATGGAAACTCCAAATATATTTCTGGTTATAAATCACGATATCACACTCACCAAAACTGAACCAACAGCACTTTTTCCCAGTATCACCACCAAACTGGCTTCCTTTGTGAGAAACTTCCTGGCATAATGAAGAGGCTATGGCCTTGAATCAGAAGACCTGGCTCTGCCAACCCTGATTGGCTGAGTTGTATGATCCTGACCTTTTTAAGCCTCAGTTTTTTCATCTATACAATGGGAACAATTATCCTTGTCCTGCTTTTGTAGCAGACACCTTTTTGCATTAGAAGTGGTGGAGTACCTAGGCCTCTTTCACCCAAGCCTAGATGCCTACTTCATGGGCACAGGGACATGCTCACCCATGTGCCAATCTCATCCTGCTTCTGTCCTGGATCTTTTTCTTCCTTCAACAATATCTTATGGATTCCTCCATCAGAAATCTTTCTTCGATGACTTCCATCTTCCTTCTCTATTGCTGAGGCAGGGCCTGGACCAGAAAGAGCAATGGATGGACCCAGGAGAGCACCCATTTGCCTTTGGCTTGCTCCATTGCCTGTAATCTGAGGCTGGTTTCTAGAAGGGTGTGGGTGTGGGCACTGCCTGCAGCACCTCTGGGGCACTGTGTAAGCTGCTACTCTAGGGATCTTTCCGAGCATTTCAGCAGTTGAGAGATAGACATTATCTCTTTGTGTGACCAAAGAGACATGCAAGCAGCTGCCATGTGTGCATGTGTCAGTGAAGAAAGCAGAGCATCCCCAAGGGGGACTCCCGAGTCCCCTCAGAGAACCCACAGGAGGCGTGCATTCCTAACTTTCCAGCCCACAGCACACCTGCACTGTTGGGATAGGGGCCAGGCTTACACGGAGGAGCCCAGCCCCTCATTCTCTCCAAGGAGGCCTTGAGCTCTGGCCCCTGCAGGCTCTGAAGTCTTCCCTCCAGGGCTCCCAATGCCCTGGGCCTTGCGGGGAAGCTGAAACACAGACACAAACAACTATAAAGTGTGTGCCAGGAGAGGCCCAGATGGCCTCTAACTGGAAGGCTGATGGGCAACAGGCTAAGCTGAGTGAGAGAAGGTATTCCAGGTCCAGGGCAGACACAGACCT
The DNA here is from genome assembly GCF_016906955.1 of Phacochoerus africanus. Taxonomy (NCBI): domain Eukaryota; kingdom Metazoa; phylum Chordata; class Mammalia; order Artiodactyla; family Suidae; genus Phacochoerus; species Phacochoerus africanus. The sequence continues at coordinate 58,845,182 of NC_062552.1, read as the reverse complement.
GGAGACCTGGGTGTGTTCGTGGGATGAATGATGAGGGCAGGTCAAGGTTAGATCACCAAGGTCCTTGAAAGCCTGGCTGACAAGGTGGGATTTTATCCCATGAGTAATGGCCAGGGAGACTCTGGTGTTTCTGAGAGGGGTTGGGATGGGGTGATATAATCAGAGATGATCACAGATGCTCACCTGCGGAAGAACCTGGCCCACAGAGTCTCCCCAATATGCTTCCACCCTGTGAACTCCCTTCTTTAAGGACCCAAAGACTTTTCCAGCTCCAAGAAGCCTGGCTAAAGTAAAAACTCTAATACCAGTGCCAGGCAGTATGCTAAGCATTCTATGTTCGATAGCTCACTTACCATTTGTAACAACCCTATCAGAAAGGGATTAGCCCCATTTTACAGATGAAGAAACTGAGGCTCAGACAGGCTAAATTATCCACATAGTCGGTCCACAAAACCTGAGCCTGTTATGAGGCCGCAGGCAGCTGTGTGTGAAGTGTCTCCAGCAGTCATGAGGGGGAGTCTGGGCCCAGTGCCCACTTGGTGCTTGAGGTACAGCCCTGAGGGTCTCCAAATGCTCTTCCCATAGAGCTGCCTGGGCGATCTCCCCAGCTGGGTGTTCTTGCCCAAAGTTGTAGGGTTGCAGTCATTTCAAAATACAACTGAAGAAATCAAGAGGGCAAGAGGAAATTGTGTTCACATTAGACATAATATTCTTGACACTTCTGGAGCCCTCCCCGGCCCCATTCTGCAGTGTTTAGGGCTTTTAAAAAATGCTGCCATTGGAGTTCCGGTCGTGGCTCAGTGGAAATGAATCTGACTAGCATCCATGAGGACGCAGGTTCAATCCCTGGCCTCGCTCAGTGGGTAAAGGATCTGGCGTTGCCATGAGCTGTGGTCTAGGTCACAGATGCGGCTTGGATCTGGCGTTGCTGTGGCTCTGGCGTAGGCTGGCAGCTACAGCTCCAATTTGACTCCTAGCCTGGGAACATCCATATGCCACGGGTGTGGCCCTAAAAAGACCAAAAAAAAAAAAAAAATGCAGCCATATAGATTCTCCAATTGCCAAGTCTGTAAAACAATGTTCTCATCACTATCTACAAGCAGCAGGCATCGGGCGTCTTTCAGGCAAAGGGCTGGATTCACTAGCAATGTATTCAGCGAGCACTCCCTGCATGTCTGCTATGGGCCTAGCAGTGTGCTGGACCCTGGGAACACCAGGATCTGTGGCACTCGGTCTGGAGGGTCCACAGTCACAGGGAAGGATGGACACTCTATAGGGTTAGGATCTTAGAGACAGAGGCTTGCTGTGAGCAGTGATTAGCTCTGCAAGAGACAGGGTGGGAAGGTGGTAGGGAGGATGCAGACCCCCATGGGGGTAAGTGGCCCAGGGAGCATGAAGTTTTCTAGAACCAAGGTGGACAATGACAATGGAGAAGGGAATTCCAGGTGCAAATTCCTGGCTTGAGCGAAGGAAAGGAGAAGGGACTAGGATGTGCGGGAAAACCAGGTCGCCTGCCTGGAGGGGGTATGGGGAGACACCTCCACCCTGCTAGTCCCACAGCCGTGCCCCACCCAATGCCCTGCCTTGGTTCCCTTTACTCCCAGCCTCATACACCACCTTTACTAGACGCCTTGTGGTTTCCCACACAAGCTGTTTCTCACCTCTAGTCCTTCTCGCATGCTGTCCCCTTCTCCTGGGGACACCGTTCCTGCCCCCACCCCGTTCCTTTATTCCCCCGGGGCACACACTGTTGGATGCTCAGCCTGGCCCTCACCTCCTCATAAAGCCTCAGACTGAGATCACTGCCCTCCTTGTGGCTCCAACAGCATCCACCCCGCCTCATCCCTCTGTGGTCACATCATTGTTTGCTTGTCTGTCTCCCTCACTGGATGGCGAGTGACGCTGGGGGAGGAGCTAGGTGTTGGGGCTGCTGTGAGTCCTGAATGGAAGGATGGTACATGAAAGATCTGGGAAACATTCACAGCATCGCTTGTGCAGTTGTGTCCATACCTGAGCCTCTCTTTGTCCTGCAGCCATGTACAAGTCATCTATTTTTCATCAAGAGAGAAAATGAAATTGGAGCACCATCAATTTCTCTAATTTGTTCTGCACAAGCTGTGTTTATACTCTTCCCCGGTGTCTTGGGGGTCCTAAGTGACCGTGACCCTTTAGGCTTTCCCCATCTATGAAGCCTCCCTGGAAGGTCCAGCCACAGATCTCTAAGCCCCCACCAGTCTCCTGACTGGAAGCCAGGGGCCCTGGAGGTTCCTCTCCTCCCCATGCCTTCAATCAGGATCTGGCATTCCTCAAACTCCGCCCAGCTCTCTCTTTTTGCCCTCCCCTTCCCCTTTGTCAGGCTCTTCCACAAGCCTGACCCCACAGACTAGCTACCCGTACCTCCTCAAACCCCACCTCAAAAGGTGGCTTCGGGTTCATGCAGATATGTTCTATTTCATCCCCAGTGGGTTTCCTTTTCTTTTTCTTTTCTTTTATTGGCCTTGCCTGCAGCATGTGACAGTTCCCAGCCAGGGATTGAACTCATGCCACAGTAGTAACCAGAGCCACAGCAGTGACAATGCCAGGTCCTTAACCCATGGAGCCACCAGGGGGAACTCCTTTCTGCAGTGTTTTTAAGTGTTTAAATTAGTTGCAAAGTTCTATGAGTGAGTTCACTTTGTGATACTTTTTCAAGAGGCACACTTAGAATCCATGTACATTTCTGTATGTATACTTCAATTAAAAATATTGTTTTAATCTGCAGATTCCTATATTTAAAAATCCTGATTCCCACTTTTTCTTGAACACATGGAAGGCCTGGGCTGCTGGACCTTTGGTTAACAGCTGCCTCCTTCACAAAAGATATGACCTCTCCGTTTTCCACAGTCTCTGCCATTCTCTATTCTATTCATGGACACATTCCTCATTTGTGTACCTACTCCTCATATAGGTTTTGAGCCAATTCTCTTTGTGTTCTCCAAACTGTTATTTCCCACTGCCTCCCAGATGTTCCATGGGTACCTCAAACTCAACTCATCACAACAACGCATATTCTCCTCCCCTCTGCCCCAAACCTCCCCTGCTCCCATGTTCCCAATACTAAAGGATGATCGCCTAGCAAAGGCACCTGACATCTCTGGGCTGTATAAGCGGGGGCGGGCAGTTCGATCATGCCGACAGCACCTGACAGACTAGACAGGGGGACTCATGCAAGAACCTATGCCTCCGTGCGCTAGTGCAGCAGAAGCCACTGTACATTCACTGTGACTGGTACACATAGCATTCCTTCATACTGTGCTTCCCTGTCACTCAACACTCCTCGCCCTCCGAGAGCCTGCGGACACTAGTGGCAGACCGCAGAGGAAGGGGTAACTTTAAATGCAACAGGGGGTGTGAGGTGCATGATACACTTGCCTGCTTGGGGCAGGCAGTCTTCATGATCGACTGGATCCGCGCTTTAGCGTCTTGGTGTGGAAATATGAACAACCCTTCCTCAAGAGGAATACTATCCAGACTCAACCTCTATATAAGTCTTGAACGGGATGTTCAGAGAACCTCAATAAGGGTGCCCCCCGCTACGACGCAGAGTCCATCCTCTCTACTATGTGCCCTCTCCGCACGCCACTAGCCTATTTGTGTCATGCATCCATACGTGTCCACAGGTTTGCTGGCGCCGCAGCAGGTATGTAAGTGCAGACTCAAAATTACCTCCGACATAGCTTCATTTTTTAAAAATAGGAGATATAATTTTTATACCATAAAAAACATGTTAGAGAGGGTGCTTCGATGAGGACAAAAATTACAGAGCTTGAATGAGTAGGGGTTGATGTTGTGCCTCCATAAATATTGGTGTGTGTGTAGGTGGAAGATGTGGTAAAAAACTTAATGCATAAACCTAAAAATTACTGTCTAGGGTGGGAGAACCACGAAATAAAAAGTATGAAGGCAGTAGGCCTTGCTGCAGATAAAATGGAGCATTACAAAGGTCAGGGCATGTGCGTAAAGCTGTATAGCCATCACCCCCATCCATCTCCAAACTACTTGATTGGAATCATGTGTAACATAGGAAACTAGAACCGAATCGTGCATGGCGCCAGGGTGACAAAACGTAGACATGGCACTTTCCACCTGTCCTCCCAGCCCGCGGTGGAGGAGGCGAAAGGGGACCCGTCTACTATCATGGCAAATATAAATAGCTGCGACATTGGCTATCTCCAAGTGGACTTGAAACATCAACATGGAGTAGGTAATGCGTCATCGAAGGCAACTGTGTATATGACTTATGTTATAGGAAAGCTGATATCCCAACAAATGGAGGTGGCCTCAAGTGTCACGCAGGCGTAATATCGTATAAATGACATAAAAACGGCCTCGCATTTATCATGTCCGTGCGATGATATTCTGCGAACACCGCGTTTTCATCACTTAGTCCATTCCTGCAGCTCAGAGGAACGCGTTGTTCTCATTCAATACATTTTCCTCCTTGATGGAGTTTGGTAACATGTACACAATCGACACACCAGTACCCACACACGCATACTAGTCTGAAGCGAACGGCCCAGAAGTCACACCATCGTAGTTGGTCCTTTACAGGCAAAGAACCATAAACCAAATTCCGCATGCCATGAAAACCAACTTCACCATAAGCTAGCTTGGCCTCTTCTTGACCTTCATGTGAATGAGATCATGCAGTATGTGTTCTTTTGTGTCTAGACCGTTTTGCTCAACATTATGTCTGTGCAATTCATCCATGTTGCTGTGTGCATCAGTCGTTTGTTCTCATTGCTGTATAGAATCCCACTCTATATCACTGTTTATCCATTCCAGTATTAATGGGCACTTGGGTAGCATTATGGGCTGAATTGTGTCCCACCAAAATTCATGAGTTGAAGTCCTAACTGCAAATGTGACTGTATTTAGAAACTTGGCCTTTAAGGAGGTCGTTATGGTTAAATGAGCTCACAAGGGTGAGGCCCTAATCCAAGAGGACTGGTGTCCTTCTAAGAAGAGAAAGAGACACCAGAAGTGGCAGTGCAAAGGAAAGGCCATGTAAGGACACAGCAAGAGGGCAGCCATCTGCAAGGAAGGAGAGAGGTCTCATCAGACACCAACCCTGCTGGTACCTTGATCTTGGACTTCCAGCCTCCAGAACTGTGAGAAAATAACTTTTTTGTTGTGTAAGCCACCCAGTCCAAGGTTTTCTACTATAGCAACCTAATTAGACTAATCCAAGTAGTTTCTAACTGGGAACTATTACAAATAAGTCTACTTAAATATTGTTCTACATGACTTTCGGTACACATAAGCACTTATTTCTGTTGAGTATGTCTCTAGGAGTGGTTAACAGAGTAGATGCACTGGTAAAGAGAGAGGAAGGAAGGGAGGGAAGGAAGGAGACAGAGAAGGAAAGGAAGGAAGGAAGGAAGAAAAAAGAAAAAAGCAAGAAAAAATAACAGAAACATAAAGAAAGCGAAAAATAAAGAGTAGAGTCATTATGAATGAGGAGGAATTAAGACGGCTTCCTGTCCTGACGCAGGAAGACACTAAGAAAGCCCTAAGAACGCCAGACGAACTGAACATCCCTCCCTACCCGCAATCCCTCACTCCTACCGCCCCAGCGTCTTTCTTCTTGTTTCAAAGGGAGGGCGACCGGGTCATATTTTTCTCACAAAACTGCAATACAACCAGTGAAGACAGGACAATATATTACCATCATCTAATCTACAGACCCAATTGCAATCTCACCAATTATCCCAATAATGTCCTTTATGTCAAAAGAGTTTGGTCCAAGATCACATCCCATGTTGTATTTAGTTGTCAAGTCTCTTTCGTCTCCTTCAGTCTGAGACAGTCCCTTAATCTTAACTTTCATGACTCTGACACTTGTGACGATTAGAGTCTGGTGATTTTGTAGGCTGTCTCTCAGTTTGAGTGTATCTGATATTATTCATCTTTGGCAGGAATATCACAGAAGTGACTCTGTGTTCCTCCTGCTGCCTCCTAACAGGTTGCACCTCGTCAATTTGTTCCATGACTGGGGACATTAACTTTGAACACTTGGTTAAGATGGCATGTGCCAAGCTTCTCCACTGTTAAATTAATTAAGAAGAACAACAAGTAAATATTTGGTGGGGAGAGAATTTGAGATTATGCAAATATCCTATTCCTCATGAAAATCTCACCAAATAATTTTAGCCATCCATCCATTGATGAGTCTTGCCTGAATCAAATATTTCTACAATAGTTGCAAAACATGGTTTTTCTAATTTCATTATTCTTTCTACATTTATTAGTTGGCATTCTACTCTGAGAAGGTTTCTCTTCTCCCCATTTTTTATTGATTTATTGGTTATATGAATTAATATGGACTGATGGAGTCTATAATTATTTATTTTGATGCTCACTCGTCCCCGATCTGGCCATTGGGAGCCCTTCAAGTTGACCTTCGTGTCCTTTGAATTTTTTTTTAATTGTGGTAAAATACACGTAAATAGAATTTACCATCTTAAATATTTTCACGTACAGTTCATTTGTATTAAGGACATTCATTCATGTTATTGTACCACTTTCACCACTATTCATTTCCAGAACTCTTTTCATCTTACAGAACTGAAATTCTGCACTCAATAAAAAATAGCTCCCTATTTCCTACTCTCCCAGCCCCTGGCAACCATTATTCTACTCTCTACTGCTATGAATTTAACTACTCTAGGCACCTCTTGTAAGTGAAACAATACAGAAATTGCCCTTTTGTGACTGAGTTATTTCATTTAGCATAATGTCTGCAAGGTTCATCCGTGTTACAGCATGTGTCAGAATTCCCTTCCCTTTTAAGGCCAAATAATACCTTACCGTATGTATGGCCACATTTTGTTTATCCAGTCATTCATCAGAGGGAAATTTGAGTTTCTTTCACCTTTTGACTACTGTGAATACCATTGCTATCAACATGGGTGTACTAATATTTCTTTGAGTCCCCTGCTTTCAATGAATGCTTCTGAGTAGATACCCAGAAGGGAGAGTTCTGAATCCATTGCAATTCTATTTTCAATTTTTGAGGAACCACCATACTGTTTTCCAAAGCAGCTATACCACAATCAAAAATAGTTCCAATTTTTTTGTCTTTTTGCCAACACTTGCTATTTTTGTTTTTTTGCTAGTAGCCATCCTAATCCCTATGAGGTGGTGTCTCATTGTGGTTTGGGTTTGCATTTCCCTAATGATTAGTAATGGTGAACATCTTTTCATATACCTGTTGGCCATTTGTATGTCTTCTTTGGAATAATGTCTGCTTAAGTTCTTTGCCTATATTTTAATTGGGTTGTTTGGGTTTTTTGTTGTTGTTGTTTAGTGTAGCAGTTCTTTATATACTCTGGATATTATCTCATTTCCTTTTGACATGTCCCCATCATACTTTGGATACTTTCTAACTGAAACAACAAGATGTTTCAGAGGTTCTACTCTTTATCCTGCCCCACCTCTGGAAGCAGCCGTTTCTCCAAGGACCCCTGGTTCCTTTTAGTGGAAAATAGTATTTAGAAGCAGATCTGGGTTCCAGGTTTCTCATGCTCTCGGAGGGTTCCTTTCCCAGGCCCTGTCAGTGGTCAGAGCTAGAGGATGTGTGTGAGTGTGTATTAACGTTCACATTTCTTTCTATATCCCTACATTGAAAAGTCAGTCTTACCAATAACTCCATTTCTTTTCTTTTCTTTTTTTTTGTTTTTTTGTTTTTTGTTTTTTGTTTTTTAGAGTCACACCTGTGGCATATGGAGGTTCCCAGGTTAGGGGTGGAATCGGAGCTGTAGCTGCCAGCCCACATCACAGCCACAGCAACACCAGATCCAGGGCGCATCTGCGACCTACACCACAGCTCTCGGCAACACCAGATCCTTAACCCACTGAGCAAGGCCAGGGATTGAACCCACATTCTCATGAATGCGAGTCAGATTTGTTAATAGCTGAGCCACAATGGGAACTCCCAATAACGCCATTTCTATTTCGAATCCAACTCTATTTCTAACCCTGAATGCAGGATTCATCCTGGCTTCTCCCTTTTTCATATTTGCAACTTTCTTCTCCAACAACAAGAAATCTGGCTCCCACCATCCTCAATATATTTACTTATCGCTGTAGCCAATCAACTACTGACCCCAATGGCAGCCACTTTACTGACCATTTCCTTGCTTCACCCAAGCTCCCCCACCCCCACTGCCTTTAACAAGGATTGGAGAAGGAGTAGGGGTCCTAATGGCTTTTTGAGTGAATTATTCAATTATTCAGGAAGGAAGGAAGCAAGTTAGGGCTGTGCTGTGTTTTGAAGAGTGGGTGGACAGCTTCTGCGCATTTCTGTTCTATGTAATTAGCTGAAAGCTCAGGGACTTGCCTTTAATGGCTCCCAGGGTTGTGACTTCACCTCGGCTTCAGTGTTCTTGGGAGGCTCCTGGGCTGGCCCCTGGCACAAGGATGCCCACCAGACCATAATCACCCAGTCTGCTCTGGAGCCACACTTGTAAGACTACATGAATGCTGGCAGCTACTGGAGGCAGCAAGTCTGCCCTGGGCCCACCCAGCACTTGAACCCTACCCAGAGTCCCAGGACCTGGCAGGGTCAGGCATGTTGCTGGGGTCTTGGGTCTCCCCCCCGCCCTCCAGTCAGAGAGACCTGGACAGGCAGATCCCAGGAGGTTAGGCTGGAAATTAGAAGAAATTCATAACTGATACAGAAGCTCCTAGTTGAGTAGAAACTCCTCACTCCATCCCATAAATTTAAGCCAGACTTTATAGGTCCAAATCTTTTAAAAGTTTCCCTTTCAGGAGTTTCCATCATGGCGCAGCGGAAACGAATCTGACTAGGAACCATGAAGTTGCAGGTTCAATCCCTGGCCTCAGTCAGTGGGTTAAGGATCCAGCGTTGCTGTGAGCAGTGGTGTGGGTCGCAGAAGTGGCTCAGATCCCACTTTGCTGTGGCTGTGGTGTGGGCCGGCAGCTGCAGCTCCCATTCGACACCTAGCCTGGGAACCTCCATATGCCATGGGTACAGTCCTAAAAAAAAAAAGAAAAAAAAAGTTCCCCTTTCATCCCAGCTATTAGAATGTGAAAGATTTTTCCTGCTGTTGTGTTCCAGCCTTTCTGCCAACTCAGGGACACCTGGTGGTGTGGGGGAAGGGCGTCTCTGTTTAAAAGAAGCCCTGGCTCAGGCCCACCATCAGGTGTTAGCCATCCTTGGCAGCCAGGCAAACCCTTGCCTGGCCTGCCTCCCAGCTTGAGGAGTTCATAGGCATGAGAGCTCACTGACACCTACCACTGGCAGGGCCTGTGGTAAGGGGGACAGTGGGAAGAACCCCCTCCCTCGGGGAGCTCACAGCCTATTGGGGGTCACAGATTCCCCCCCCCCCCAGGCGGGGAGCAGAAGCCCTGCCCTGTACACCCAGAGATGCCCTGCCAGGAACAGGGGCTAAGAGTGCCGGGAGCAGGGAAGGTGAGGATGATGGAAAATTGGAAGAGAATCTACAGGAAAGCAGGTCAGGCTTTCCAACAGACCAACTGGGGTATGTTGAAGCGGGCCTGAACCGTATAGAATCTGGGGGGCTCTGTAAGAAAAATAATGCAAAATTATGTATCAGAATTGATACAGGATCTTGGAAGATGTCCTGAAACTTGAGCTTCATTCTCTGACTTGGAAACCTCCCGCTGGCTACCACCCCAATCTCACCTGGAGAATCCTGGCTAGCCATAACTCCCCAGGCCCCACCTCCTCAGGAAGACTTTCAGAGCTGGCTGGGGACCTTCCTCTCTATTCCAGAGCATGTAGTTCTGTTCATTTTTCTCTCTCCCCTTCTAGAGATCTTAAGGGCAGATACCATGTTTTCCTTATACTGTCTCTAGTAGAAAGCAAGTGCTTCATAAGCATTAATAGAACAAATAGAAGAAAGGAAGGAAGTAATAAGATACTTTAATTATGTGCCAGGCAACTTCTATGTATCATTCTGTTCTAATAATCCCAAGAAGCCATTCTCCTATTTTACAGATAGGGAAACTGAGGCTTAGGGAGGGGAATTCCATGTCTGACTTGTCCAGATTGTAAGGGAAAGGGCCTTAGATTTGAACCTGGTCTGCCAGACTCCAAAGCCCATGTCCTTTCCCCTTGTGGGTCATAGAAGGGGGATGGGGTGTCAGGCAGGGACAGGGAGGCTGGAGAAACCATGTCCTAACAGAAAGGAGACTAGTGGGGGCCAAAAAGGGGAGTTTGGGAAGTAGGTAGGAAGGCAGGGGGGTGGGGTGGGGGGTGGGAGGAGGAATGGGACACACGCTTAAGAAGGAAGCAGGATGCTAAGAAGCCAATTGGAATCCAGTCAGGGAACCCCCCCTCCCCTTGGAAAAATATGACCCTCTGTGGCTCTGTAATGACTGAAGTCAATTCAATTCAGAAAACTCAAACCAGCATTTCCTGACTGGCTGCCATGTATGTGGACCTGGGTGCTAGGCAAGGAGACTGATTCCTACCCGGAGAGCTTGAAGTAACCTCGGTCACACTCAGCAGAGGGCATCAGCAGCCTCTGGAGTCCTGGTGGGGTGCCATGTGTGTTCAGAGGAGACAGGATCCAGTCATGGAGTGGCTACGTGTTGGAAGAGGTGGAGAGGAAGTTGGCCTCTGGAACCTGGAAGTGAGTGCACAGTTTGCAAAGCTTGGCAGTAAGTGTAGCTGATCCCCAAGAGCAGGTATGGAAGTAGAACATCTGTATCCGCTGCATGGTGCACAGGGCCTGGCAGACAGAGTGCACTGTGCATCTTTGTTAACCAAGGGGCCATAGAGCCCGGCAAACAGCTTCTCCCTGCAGGGCCTGTGAGCAGGTGCTGGGCAGGGTCAGCGGAAGACGTTTATTTAGGGGTTCTAAGCCTGGAAAAGAATAAGATGCCCCCCATTAACTATGTACAAATTAAAATAAAGCTAATCCTAAATCACAAAATAAGAGTAAGAAAGTCCTACACTGGTCTGAGTTTTTCCATTATGACTCTACAATGATTTTTAAAAATGGATCATTTTCCCAAAACTTCTCATTTAGGGTGTGCCTTGCTTTGCGGGTGCCAAAGTACAGACAAGGCCTGGCCTATCCAGCCCTAGCTTGGTGACTTGGCAGCTGTGTCCGTTCAGATCAGCCACTGAGTCTCTCTGAGCCTCAGCTTCGTTATCTGAATGAATGGACTCTAGCAGTTACGTTGCGGGGCTGGGCGTGAGGGGAAATGAAATGAATAATGCAAAGGCCTAGTGTGGGGGATCTTGCACACAGTGGGCGCTCAGGCAGTACTGGGCAGGTCCTTAGCGTTCGGCAACTCTAGCCAGAACCAGGCAGTGGTTGTGAAGGAGCAGAACCTGGAAGCCAGATGCGCTAGAGGGGGTGGGGCAGCAGCATGGGGCCGGGGAGCCAGGGTCTTTCCAACACCTGACTCAGCCTGATGGCGCAGACTTAATTCTTGGCCTAAGATGGGCCTTGGGTCCCTGGCCCTCTCTCCTCTGGGCCACACGGAGAGGATTAGTCAGGAAGTGTGCACAATGGGCTTATTGTTATTAGAGTAATAGCTTTGGAACTGGAGACTGCCGGGGTGGGGCGGGAGAGTGGTGTGTTTCTTGCTATTTTAGGGAAGCTTTTTTTCTGAGGGAGGCGGGTTCAGAGGTGTGCTTTGGGGGGGGGTGTCTCCCAAAGGCAAGCCCTCCTCAACCCGCCCCTCCCCGCTCCCCCAACCCACACCCAGCACAGCCCCCTCACCTTCCCTCAGACTTCCCTGCCTTTGTCTGTTAGAGAACCGCCACCAGCTGTCAGGGCCACTCTGTCTGCAACTACTCAGTACAGGAAGGGCCTGGAAATTTCGGTCCCCCAGGAAGTGGCAATGCAGAGGTACCAATACCCCAGATTTCTTTGCCCCCCCCCCATTGGGACAACTCTGAGGTGTTCCCAGAAGTTTCCCATGGGGTTAAGCTGAAGCCACCCTCTGTGTGGCTTCTCTTGAATCCCCAGTCCTGCCTGGCTTCCTTTTCTTTGCTTCCCTGTCTCCTCCCTACTCCTCTGCTGCACTTGTCTCCTTTGAAAACTTCCTGACAAACCACTTTCACAGAATCCTTCATTCGGTGGGTGTCAGGGGATGGAACACAGGACCAGGCACAGTGGACACAGGAGTCTGTCTGGGAGAGGTCTGTCCTTGGACTGGCTTCTGGGAGCTGGACGTGATATGTGTGCCCCACGGGCCCCAGTCCTTACAGAGGGGGCAGGAGGCAGGAGGAGGAGAGTCCCGTCTCGTCTGTAGCCCTGGTGTGGATAGAGTGCTGACAGCTTTCTGCTGGCACAGTGCGGGCACCAAATATACGCCCATGGGGGCCAAGGCTGGGACTTCGGATCACTTCCTTCTTCTGCAGAGCACTTCTGCAAGAGTCTAGGAGCCACTGCCTCTGGCCAGGAGCAGGTCCCGCCCATTCTGCAGGTGTGAGACTGGCCACAGGGAGGCCAGCGGGCAGGGGGAACTCCCAGTGGCCCTTCTCAAATCCTTGGCTCTCTTCCCAGAACCCCCACTTTGCTGGGAAGAGAAGAATAAACTGAGTTCTAGGTGCTCAGCAACAAAGTGGCTGAGTGGCAGGAATGAATAACATGAACAGGGGGTCAAGAGGGCAGGCGCATGCCTGGAGCCTGACCTCCAGCACAGACAATAAATACTGCCCCTTCCTCCATCAGAGACCACCCACAGGCCTAAGGGAGGGAGCCTGCAGCCTGCGAGGGTGGATGCAGGGCAGTGCAGTGGTTAGGGGGTGCCGGTTAAAGCCACCCTGAACCAAGGCGAGACCTTCTGTGTTCTCAAAACTTCACCAGCCCTCCCCAGAGAAGGCTGGCCAGGATGGGGTCGTGGGTGGGTAGGGTGTACTAGATAAAATACAAGATACCCAGTCAAATTTGAATCTCAAAGAAACAGCAAATCATTCTTAGTATAAGCTTGTCCTCAGCATTGCATAGGATGTACTCATATTAAAAAAGTATTCCTTGTTTATCAGAAGTTTAACTTCAACTGAATGTCCTATACGCATTAAGTAATATTTTTCCTCTGAACCTAGCAACCCTAGTGGGGAAGAAAATGGTTGAAGAAACAGGATGTTTATCCTGGCTGCCGACAGCTCTGGGGGACAGGTGCATTGACTTTCATTTTCTGAAGGGCTGTCCTGGGAGAGAGTTAGAATCAGAAGACAGAAACAATTGCATTTTGAAATAGCAGCTGTATGGTCTGCTGTATAGTCTGTTCTAGAAGGGTAAGCGGAAGAAAGAAGATATGGTGCAGGTTGCAGGTGTGGCCCAGCCACCTATCTACTTCCATGCAACCCCAAGCACGCTTGGCCTCTGAGCCTTGGTCTACCCGTCTGTTCTCCATGGACATGCCCTTTGACCCCACAGGCCCTGCAGACCATGCCAGCCTGGTTTTTTTGTTTGTTCATTTGGGGCCATGCCCAAAGCCTGTGGAAGAGACCAAAACTTTGTCACCACAGCCACCCAAACCTGCTGTAGTGACAACGCCAGTTCCTTACCTGCTGTGCCACAAGGGAACTCCACCCTAGCCTGGTTTACGTCCTTTTTCCCCTCACCTTTCTCCAGCATGAGTGCCCTGAGTTTCTGGAACATGGTCTGGTGAAGATGCAGAAGCCAGTGTGTTTCTCTGGTTCTCCCACCTGTGGACATGGGAGCAGAGAGGGCGAAGCAGGACCCTGAGACCATGTAGACCAACTACAGACACTTGCCCAAGGGGCTAACCATGCTGCCCAGAGGTGGGCTTGCAAGGCTCTTGCTCAGTTTAGCCACATTTGACAACTGTGCCACTCTAAGCCCCTGTCTGGAGGAGAGATGCTTCTGAGTAGCCACTGGCTTCAGAATCCAACCCCAGCAGAGGTTGGGGCCCTTCACCTTGGTCCTGGAAAGCTCTGCCAGCTTAGCCTTGTTGAAGAGGGCAAGCCCCAGAGTAGAAATCCCAATTCAAGCCATGCTGGCTGGAATCTGTAGCCTACTGGAGCCCAGGTCCAGGGTTAGAAGGGCATTTGTGGGCCATTCACACCACCCCCCTCTGCACAGGGGGAGATGAAGGCCCTGCAAGAGGAAGGCATTGGTCCAAAGCCAGTCCAGGACTCCATGGCCAAGCAGGGCTCAGCCATCTGCCACACATGACCCCACACCTCAGACACAACACACATACTCTGTGCCAGGCACCCCCTGAACACATAAACCCTCAATCACCCAGCAGAGATGTCCCAGCCCCTGTTGCTTCGTGGTCCCCATGTACGCACAAAGCAAAGGAGGCTCACAGAACTGCAGACACTTGCCTCAAGCTGGTGAGTGGCAGGGTTAGCATTTGACCCCAAGTCCCCACCTGCAAATATGCTGCTCCCTCGGTCTTCTCTGTTTGGCTGTTCACTGAGCTCATCGCCCTTCCATGGCTGCACCTCTCTGCAGGCCCACCTTCCATCCCAGGACTCTGGCATCTGCACAGCTCTCTATAGTTTACAAAGCCTGTCCCAGAATATCATGTCATGTTGGTTTTCCCAGCTGGGGCTCTAGACCCAGTGGGGAGCACCTGCGCCTCTCGGGCAATTACTGTTGAGAGGCCAGAAGGCGCACCCGTGTGCAAGGGCTCCCTTTTAAAATGTCAGGCTGTTCCAGCAAACAGAAACAGGCTGTGAGCCAGCTCAGCTGCGGTGAGGACGATCCCAGGAGTTACGCCTCCCAGGCTGCAGCTCGGCGCCCTCTCCTTGCACGCATCACCCCACGTCTCGGCACCTGCATGGAGAACAGAAGAGCACCTGCTCATTAGCCGCCCTGGAAGCTGTAGACCGGAACCTGGCTTCCTCATGCCTTCCAACCTCAGGTCCCCATTAGGCCAGGCATGCGGTCCCTTGATTCCCCCTTGTTCCCAAAGTCTCCCCACCTCGGCAGAAATCTACCTGTGCCGGCTCCCAAAGGGCCCTGACTGAGGACTCCTGACCAGTGGGGCAGGGCTTAGTTTCTCTTTAGTGAGTCTTTCCCTCTCGAGCTTTCTCTAGGTGTCCAGGGAGCCGTGTGCCCAGAGCAGAGGGGATTTCTGCAAAGTCCTGGCCCAATACAGAGTGCAATGGACTTTAAGTCAAAAGACCTAAATGGAAGACTCGGCTCTGCTGCTCGTGCGTTTGGCAGGGCTGCCGCGTACAGCTGCCCAGGTTGTATACTGCCTGGCTCTTCCAAGTGGGGTCCAGAGACCAGGCAGCCGCCTTATCACCAGGGAGCTTGTTAGAGATACAGAATCTTGGGGTGCACCTCAGAGTGACTGATTCAAAATCTGTTTTAACAAGACACCAGAGGAACAAGACACGGTCCAGTCCTCACTTTGCTCCCAATCTGGGAAGGACACACAACATAAGTACCAGGAAAGCCAACAGAACAAGGCACGGATGTTAAGTCTACCCACTTCATGTGCTACTAGAGGGGTTTGGAAAAGGATAAGAATTCATTGGGTGGCGCAGACATGGAAGAGTCTAGAAGACGCTGGACTGGAAAGGCCTGAAGGCAGGTAGGGTTTAGATACAGAGGAATTAAGAGCAGTGAGTGCAAAAGTAGACATTTGCAAAATGTGTTTAAGGAACGAGGGATGGCTTGATTCATCTGGGACACAGGTGTCTTAGTCCACTCAGACTGCCGCAATAAAATGCCAGAGACTAGGTGACTTACAGACCACAGAAGTTGATTTCTCAGATTTCTGGAGGCTGGGAAGTCCAAGATCAAGGCAAGGGTGGATTCGGTGTCTGGTGGAGACCCACTTCCTGTTCATAGAAGGTGTCTCCTCACTGTGTCCTCAAATGGTAAGGGAGCTCACTGGCTCTCTGGACTCCCTTTTATAAGGGCACTGATCCCACACTTTTGGGCTCCTCCCTCCTGTCTACTCACTTTCCATAGGCCCCACCTTCAAATACCATGACACTAGGGGTTAGGATTTCACCATATGAATTTGGTGTCGGGACACACACACAAACCTTCAGACCACAACGAGAGGTCAACAAACTTTTTTCAGAAGGCCATCTCTGATCCAGGGGCAGGATTAAAAATGGGGCTGGAAAGGGGGGCTGGGATCACATGATGCTGGGCACTGAATAACAGGTTAAAGAATTTGATATTTTCTTTTCTTTTCTTTTCTTTTTCTTTTTAGGGCCTCACATGCAGCATATAAAAGTTCCCAGGCTAGGGGTTGAATCGGAGCTACATCTGCCAGCCTACACCACAGCCACAACAATGCAGGATCCAAGCCATGTCTTTGACCCACATCTTATGACAATGCCAGATCCTTGATCTACTGAATGAGTTGTTCCCTGGATCAAACCTGCATCTTCATGGATACTAGTCAGATTTGTTTCCACTGCACCACAATGGGAACTCCCAGAATCTGATATTTTCTAAACTTAAGTCAGATTGTAGGTTTCCATGATATTCAGACATCCCCAGATTGGACCCTTCCATCAAGACATCTCCTCCCTAGACAAGTGGTCCCATGATTGTGCCTTTTGCTGAAAGGGGCAATACCGAGATAAAAAAGGTTTGGGGGGAGGGGGGTAAAACTGACAGTCTGAAATGCCTACAAATCATCTAAGTGTTTCAATTAAATCTCTAAGGTTACTGAATATTTGACTCTGGAGCTGAGATCTGAAGATGGAGATAGAGTAATTTATTATTTTTAAAAATTTTATTGAAGTATAGTTGATTTACAATGTTGTGTTAGTTTCAAGTGTACAGCAAAGTGAATCAGTTATGCATATACACATATCCCTTCTTTTTCAGGTTCTTTTCCCATACAGGTTATTACAGAATATTGAGATCTCCCTGTGTTATATAGCTGGACCTTGTTAGTTATCTATTTTATATAGAGTAGTGTATATATGTTAATCCCAACTTTCTAATTTATCTCTCCCCCACACAGTTTCTCCCTTGGTAACCATACATTTGATTTTGAAATCTGTGAGCTTGTCTCTGTTTTATAAATAAATTCTTTTATATCTTTTTTTATTAGATTTCACATATAATTGACATCATGTGGTATTTGTCTTTCTGACTTACCTCACTTAGTATGATCATCTCTAGGCCCACCCATGTTGTTGCAAATGGCATTATTTTGTTCTTTTTTATGGCTGAGTAATATGAAGATGGAGAAGGGTTTTTTTTTTTTTTTTTTTGGTTGGTTGGTTTGGTTTTGTCTTTTTGTCTTTCCTAGGGCCTCACCGGCAGCATATGTAGGTTCCCAGGCTAGGGGTCTAATCAGAGCTGTAGCCGCCAGCCTATGCCACGGCCACAGCAACGCCGGATCCCTAACCCACTGAGCAAGACCAGGGATCGAACCTGCAACCTCATGGTTCCTAGTCGGATTCATTAACCACTGAGCCTGGAGATGGTATTTTAAACTCTGAAGAGACAAGCCCATCCAGGAAAAGAATATAGGGAGAGAAGAGAATGCAGCCTAGGTCAGAGCCAGAGGTGTTCCAATTCTGGGGATCAGCTGAGGATCAGGAAAGCCTGGAGAGGCAAGAGGAAAACAGCAGACCGTGATGCCCAGAAGCCAGGAGGAAAGAGTGACAAGAAGGGAGTGGCAACTGTGCTCAGCGCTGCTGAGAGCTTGGGATGATGAGGATGAGACGGTGTTTGGGGACTGGGTGATGTGGAGCTCTCTGGTGACTTTCAAGAGCAGATCAGTGAGGAGGTGGGCGTGGGAGTCAGAGAGAGCGGAGGTGACGCAAACCATTCTTTGGGGACATTCCCACCTTTGCAAAACAGATGAAATTAAGCATTAGTCATGAGGAAGGATGAGGGGTTGAACTAAATTCCACCCCTTCTGTGAGTGCCCACTCTGTCCCAGGCACAGTGCCAGGTAGCATAGATACAAAGATGGAAAGAGACAGACCCGAGGCGCTGCACTCCAATATGGTCAGGGTCCAAATAAAGTGTCCACAACAAGTGGTGTCGGCAAAAGAAAGGTTGGAGACCAAAACTCTGTGTTTGGGGATCAGAAAAAGCACCCCAGAGTAGGTGGTATCTGGCCTGATGCTTGCAGATGAGGAAGATAGAGGAAGAAAAGGCTTGGGGAAAGAGGATTTCCAAAGGACAGAGTTCAGAAAGAACAAGGAGAGTTTGGGGACCAGCAAGTGATCTCATGTGGCCTGATAGGTGGTGCTGATTATGGGACCCAGGAAGTGACAAGAAGTAACTTAGAGACATCGACTGGCCATGGCAGAACAGCCCTCTGCACCCTGCTGTAGAGATTGAATTTTGTAAAGGATGGGAAAGGGAGGTAACTTGTTATGTGACAGGCACTGAGCTGCTACCTTATACGCTTTCAAGTGTGGATTTTGCAGTATAAGGCAGACCCAAGTTCAAATCCTGGTTTGCAAGGTGTGACAGCCACGTGGCCTTGGGTCCACTAACCCAGAAAGTCTCAGTTTCACCTGTAACATGGAGAGGATAATGCTTATCATAGAATCATCCCAAGGTTTAAATGAGATAACAAAATAAAAGCCACTACCAGAACAATATACAATAGAGTGATTTTTTTTTTTTTTTTTAATGACCACACCTGTGGCATATGGAAGTTCCCAGGCCAGGAACTGCATTTGAGCCATAGCTGCAACCTATGCTGCAGCTGCGGCAATGCCAGATCCTTTACGTCCCTGCACCAGGCCAGGGATTGAACCCGAGCCTCCACAGCCACCCGAGCCGCTGCAGTTGGAGTCTTAGCCCTCTGCAGCACAGCAGGAACTCTGATAGTTTTAAGACTTGCGTTTGAGAAAGGTTACTCTTGTAGAGGTGTGCACGACAGAAGAGGGGCACTGGGGAGGGGACAGTTGGGGGGCCAGAGGTACTAAAGCTAGTGAAGAGCTACAATAGGACTAGTTAAAAGAGAAAAACAAAACAATGAGTTATTGTGGGAGCCCAGAAAAAAGCCGAGTGCTGGTATCTTACAGATGCTGGGCCTGGGGATGGCAAGAAGGGCCACTGCAGAGGGGGTTCCATGGCTGAATGAGAGGGGTTTCTGTGAATGAGGGATGGTGGGGGATGGTTAGGGGAGCGGGGCAAAGCGAGGGAGAGGCATGGAGAATGACGGGTTCTCTAGCTTGAGTGGGCAATGGAGTTCTTGACTGAGCTGGCAGATGCAGGAGAAAATGTGGGTTTGGGGAGACTATTTAATTTTGGACAAATTGAGTTTGAAGATTCTGCAGAGTGCCAGATGGAGAAGGCCCGAGGGAGCTGGAAATAGAGATCAGGAACTCCAGTGAGGAGGGGCCCGGAGATTCAGATCTGAGCTGTTGACATGCAGAAGGGAAAGCCTGGCTCCTGGAGAGAGAGAGAGAGAGAGAGGGCCAAGGTCCAGATGGTATCTGAGCAGTGGGGACTCTGGAAGGTCCTTAAGAATACAATTTTTAGATCAGGTGGGATAATCCAAAATGTAGCTCACACAGAAGTTTATAGCTTATTAGAAGCTGCATGTGGTCCAGTTATTTTGATCTAGACCCAGAGATTCAGAGCTAGAGGGGATCATTTAGTCTTTTCTTTATTCAGCACCTTTTAGGGCCAAGCACTGTGAATAAATAAAAGCAAGAGTAGAGAAAGCTGTTTCCTGAGAGCAGAATGCTCACAAATAGACCTAGAAGGAATTATGGAATTCGAAAACCACAGTAGGACTTCCCGTTGAGGTTCAGTGGGTTACAAACCTGAGTAGTATCCATAAGGAGGCAGGTTCGATTCCTGGGTTTGCTCGGTGGGTTAAGGATCTGGTGTTGCCCTGAGCTGCAGTGTAGGTCGCAGACGCGGCTCAGATCCCGTGTTGCTATGGCTCTGGTGTAGGCCAGCAGCTCTGATTGACCCCTAGCCTGGGAACTTCCATATGCCACAGATGCAGCCTTAAACACACACACACACACACACACACACACACACACACACAAAGGAAAGAAAGAAAGAAAGAAAAAGAAAGAAAGGAAAGAAAGAAAACCACAGCAGCACAGCAAAGACACTGTCTTATCAGTGAGCTTTGCAGTTACCCAAATCACCCAGGTTTTAGTGGAGAGATGGTCTGGAGATGTTGCAAGTGACACAGAAAGTGGCCTAGTTTGGAATAATGGAATGAGGGTCTTTATAGAACTCAGCTGAATGTTTTTCCACTATGACATTATTGCATCTCAACAGCCTGTTAAGGTATATAGGGTGGATTAAAATCCCCAGGTTATGGATGAGAAAACTGAGTCTCCAAGAGAGGAAGAGACCCATGCTAACCAGTGGCTGCAGTGGCTGTGAACCCAGGTTTCTTGGCTCCATCCAGGCCTCATTTAGCCACCTGGGCTGAAGGAAACCTGGGAGTCAAGGCCAAAGGTGCCTGGGGACTGAGGCCCATGAGGGTGGGGATGGGGAGAGAGGCACACCACTTCAAGATCAAGTTGCTAGTTTTGCAGAGTGTAAAATTACTGCACAAGTCCCAGAGAATAAACAGAGTTAACACCCCATTAAATACAATGGACTTTCAACGTGAGCTTGAGACGTGCCCAGATTGAAACTAGCTGAGCAGGAGCTGGCCCGTGAGTAAAATGTATCACACGCACTGCCTTAACGTTTCCAAAAAAGAAAAATCTAGCTCAGGGAGAAGAAAGCGCCGGCAGCAGCTCTGCAGGCTCAGGGCTGAGGATCCGGTAATGAAGTCTTTCTGGAAGGTAAGAAAGGGCTGTGTGCTGTATGCTATTTTTAAACATGCTGGAGCAGCACATGTATTCCTGCCCCTCCGCACTTTCTCCAGCAGAGGAGGGGCCCCGGGGAATGCAGCCAGGAATTTAGATGCTATTTATTGTATTTCCTTTTATCAGTCAAATGATTTTCCTATTTCCCACATAGATAAAGATCTTTCGCTTACAGCTCCAGCTTGTTGACCTTGTCAGGACTGCTGTGCAGTCTGGAAATTGGTCCCAGAGAGAGAAGGGCATTGTTGTGAGGGGTTTGTTTGGCGGGTTGGGTTTTTCTTCTCCCAATAGGGAGGAGATCCATTTACAAAAAAAAAAAAAAAAAAAAACTTCCAAAAAACAAAAACTGTTTCGTGTCTTTTGCCAAAACTGCAAGGTTGTCCAAGGAATTTGGTTCCCCAACCTCCCTCTGACCTCCACCTGAATATCTCCACCCTATCTTTCACCATCACACACACACACACACACACACTTCAGCAGCAAGCCTGACCCTGGTCCTGCTGCTGAGCCGCAGTCTTGGCAGGCGGTGGGTGGTGGGGTGGAGGGGACGGCAGCTGGGTCTCAGCTTGTAAGCTGAGCCAGGCTCTCCGCGGTGCCAGGACTAGAGGCCCCTTGGAGATGCCAGCAGGCCTGAGTGGGAGCAGTTACAACTTCCCCTCGGCTGGAAGCTTTGGAGCCAGCAAGGCCTCTAGGAGCCGCATTCCCAGGCGAGGGAGTGGCCTCAGGGCTGCTATCCAGCGGGAGGTCTCCTCTTGGGCAAGCCGCCCTCTTTGTCTGCCTTGCCTGGGCCTGCGGGCCAGGTTCAAGGGTCGAAGCCAGCCCACTTCTCCTCGCCTACTTAGAACGCCACCAGCGGATGATGCCGGGGGCCGGAGTTTCATTATAAATCCTCTCCATTTTTGGCTCGTTCTCAACCACAAAACATAAAGAGAGCCAGCGAGCCTCAGCTAGAATTCAGCCCCTCGCAGACTCAATGTTTGCAGAACGAGGAGCTGCAGGCCCCTCCGCCCCGGCGTGGGTCCGCTGCGGATTTTGACAACCGCCAGTTTTTCTGAAGCCCCAGGTTCTTCCCCAGCGTCGTGGCGCTTCCGGGCCAGGACGGCAGAGGGCAGTGGCTCTCCTGACAGCACCTCTGTCAACGCGGCGCTCACACATCTGGAAATGGGCTCTCCCACTCTCTTACGAAATGCTGGACGAGGATCGGTCTGTGTGAAATGTACTGGCACCGAGGGAGCAGCATCCGCATCAAGAATTCCACTTTCTCATTAATGCTATGTCCCCCTCAAGAGCGCTTGTGGAATGTGGGGAATTCGCCTTGCCAAGGCAGCCAGCAAATCTCAGTCTTTTGGGGCTTGGTCAGGCCTGGGTGGAATGCTTGGAGGGACCACCTCTGGTCCAAAGCCTTTGCCCTTCCCTCCCACGTGGAAGGTGAAAAAGAAAACAGAGGAGCGGACCCCCCAGATATTCCCCCAGGGGAAGAAAGCAAAAAATGAAAGCCTTGCCCTTCCGCGCCTCCTGAAGACAGCGCATGCTCATAGTTCCAGGTTCTTGAGAAACAAGACCTAATTCTAAGAAAGCATCTTCCTAAATTACAAGCGATTAGAAATGCCAGTGTGACTCGCAGTGTGCAGCTGGGAAGGGAGAAACTGGATGGCGGAGGGCAGAGCTGTCACTGGGGAAGCGCCTGCCTTCTACTCTGAGACTGCTCCCTAGACTTCCGAAAGCTGCATTTAAATGTCCACATTTTTTCCACAGAAGCCAGCACTCTGGACTTCTCTTGGCCAAACAACACATCCATCTAATATGATGTGGGAGAAATATGTTACATTCTTTTATGAACGGAATGTTAACACCACCTAGAATCAATATTTATATCCAAGAACACAATGATCTGGCTTGTTTTGTGCTGCCCTGTTGCAGAAATGGACATTCGGGAAGAGCTGAGAGGTTCCCTCTCTTCTTGCCCAGAAAGGCCGACCTACCAAGGCAAATCATCTGGGGCTCAGGCATCGAAAGGGTTTCGGCCTCGGAGGCCCTGCTGGTTCCCTTCCTGCCCCTGCCGCCCTCTGTCTCTTGGGACTTCAAGAGGAAGTCAGAGAGCAGCAAGTGGGGCAGGAATGTGCAGTGAGATCCAGGACCTGAGGCAGCGTTCTGTCTAGCTGACAGTCCCTGAGGGCTGCGCTTTGGGGAGGAAGTTCAGGTTTACATCCTGGCACTTCCTCCTTCTCATCAAAGGAGGAGATGATACACCTTAACATAAATCCTTAGGCCAGAGACTTCTGGGAGCCGAAAAACAAAGAACAGTGGGTAAACACATTTTCTTTCATGCTGGTAATATTTTTTTGGCCAGGCAATGACCCTTATCTGAGACAGCCACTGTCACAGAGACGGAAGCCACATCTCCCCTCCTCAGAATCAAGGAGAACAAGCTCCTTAGGATGGTTTATTCTTTTTTTTTTTTTTTTTGTCTTTTGTCTTTTCAGGACCACACCTGCGGCATATGGATGTTCCCAGGCTAGGGGTCTAATCAGAGCTACAATTGCTGGCCTACACCACGGACACAGCAACGCCAGATCCAAGCCGTGCCTGCAACCTACACCACAGCTCATGGCAATGCCGGATCCCTAACCCACTGAGCAAGGCCAGGGATCGAACCCACAACCTCATGGTTCCTAGTCGGATTCGTTTCCGCTGCACCAGAAAGGGAACTCCTGGGTGGTTTATTCCTTAATGCTGTTTTTATTCCATTGCCTTCTAAAGCTTCGGGGCCTGCAGCCTGGAGTCAGCCATTTGCAGGTAAAATCATTACCTAATTATAAAAAAACCCCAACCAAACAAAAACCTCTCCTCCTTTCCCAGAACATTTAAGTTTGCTGTACCAAAGCATCTACAATTGTAAGAGTCCTGAACTGGTCCCTCATTTTGCAGAGCAAGCAAGCCTATTTCGTTTTCAGATTAGATGGTGAAGGTTACCACTTTCAACAATAGCCCTTGTCTCTCTCATTAAATGCCTGGAGCTCATTATGGTATAACCTGCAGAAGAGTCTTTACTGCTTTAATAGGCACGGTCTTTAGAAAAGATCCTTGGCTTATGTATAAGATCAAGACATGATTAATCTTGGCCCCATTTAGCTGTGGGTCAGGTTTTCAAGCTACAGAGAAACCCCTTCTTCGCATGATCATAATTTACAAGTTTCTATCATCTATAGCCCTTTCCCCCATGTTGTTAGCATGTTCAGGTGCTGCAAGTCACTTGGTCTGTCCTGTATTTTCATCCTGTTCTAAGATATGAATAAATATCCCAATCACCTTTGCTATAACATCAGCTATGGTAAACAGATATTATTTCACAGTAAGCTACTGGGAAGTTCAGCATCTTCTTTACAGATGCAAAGTTCCGCCTGCAGAAATCCCACACAAGGAACCTCTGTAAGTTAAATGCTCTAAACATCTTTAGAGATACTGCCTGATTTAAGCCAACAGAAAAGTTGCACCTGGGTCCAGATGCTGTTTCTGGTGTCAAGGGCAGAACAAAGGAATAGTGAAAGTTGGTAGTAGGGCAGATGTTCCGACAGTGAAATCTTTAGTCAGGATGGAAGAGATTGGCGGGGCCTGACTTTTTGTCTGCACAGCAGGACCAGGATCTGAGAGAAAAGTGTTAACATAAAAAGCCTCCCTGGGCGTCTTTAGTAAATGTCACCCCAAGTTCAGACCTATCTAAAGCTTTAGAATTGTCAATGTAGGTGCTTACTTAATACTTCCCCTCCTGCATCTCAACCAAACATGTCCACAAGGATCTCTGACTTCTAGCCACTCCCACCTGCCCACCCCCCAAGTCTGTTCCTCCTCCAGGCTGCCCACCTCAATCAACAGGGCCAGATGGATCCCAATAAATGGTACTCCAAGCCCACAGCTACGCTCTCTCCCCACTCTTTCCCCTCTCTAGCCCATCACTCATCCTGTTCAAATAGATTTGTTCCATCTTCTCCCCTTCATTCTTCTCTGCATAGCCTCAGTCTGCACTCCCACCCTCTCCCACAGGGACCACAGCCATAGCCACAACTGACTTCCCTACTTCAATGCTTGCTCCTTACAACCAGTCTTCAGAGAGCAGCCAGGAGAATTTTTTTTTTTTTTTAGGGCTATACCCAAGGCATATGGAGGTTCCCAGGCTAGGGGTCTAATTGGAGATACAGCTGTAGACTTACACCACAGCCACAGCCACACAGGATCCGAGCCGTGTCTGCGACCTACACCACAGTTCATGGCAACACTGGATCCTTAACCCCCTGAGTGAGGCCAGGGATCGAACCTGCATCCTCATGGATACTAGTTGGGTTCGGTACCGCTGAGCCACAACAGGAACTCCCTGTGTTTCTTTTTTGTTATATTGTGAGCTTCTTGAGGGAGAGACATCCTCACCTTTACACCCCAAAACACAGAATAAATACTTGGAAAATGTTTGAATGAATGAGTATACATAAAATATTCATTCTCCTGAGGGATGAGTAAAATCCATAATGACCATGTTAGCTTGTCCTTCAAAACAAGAAACTTCTTTTGCTACATATCAAGTCCATTTAAAAAAATCCACCAACCCCAAGAAAAATAGAAGGTTATCATTTTACAGCCACTGCCTGGACCCAGCTGCCTTTAGTTAATTTCTATCCTGGAAGATAGCAGAAGCACCCTTAACAGGAACCCATTTGCTGATTCCATAAACCTTTTGGCTGTATCACTGATGTCTTCTCACATTACCCTTCTGTGAATGATGCCAAATATATTTTTGTCCAGTCTCCTTCAAGCAGACGCTTTCTATTAACTTACCCAGGATTTTCTAACCATCAGGTTATGGTATGATTTTTATATCCTAGAACACTCAGCTGCTCTATGCAAATCTTAAGCAAATGCAGATGGAAGGTTTAAATAATTCGTTTCTTAAGGAGCTCAAAAATTAGAAAGGAGACCATTCCTTAATTTCATAGTTCAGCAAACAGCTTGGGTAACTGGATCTACATGTGTGTGAGCAGGCACCAAGTATGGAAGGAATGTTAGCAGCTCTGACCTGAAGTTAGAATATCAGGGAACCACAGACATTTAAGGAGCTTAAAGGAAACTTAGCAGAGGTGTAAGTGTCTTGCCCAGGGGTTGATCTTCTGGTCAAATCTCAAATTTAGCGAGTCCAAAGCAGAATTCCTACTCTTTTCCACCATGAAATTTCATCCTTAAGTCCATGCCCTTCAGGCAATGGACCTCTGTCCACTACCCAGTTTCTCAAGCCAAAAAAAATCTAGGGAACATTCTTGATTTTTTCCCCTTCATTCTCCGCATCCAGTACCTCAACCACTTCTGTCCATTATACTTCCAAAATATATTCTGAATTCATCTGCCCCCACTTCCACCCCTCTTAGGCTAAGTTACTGTCACCTGGATCACTGTGCCACCCTTCAAATTGTTTCTCTCTTGTCTCCTCACAATTCCCTTCAGAGTGGCCAGGGCAATCCTTTAAATATATAACTCAGAACTTGTCACTTGCTTGAGTAGAACTTCTTCACTCTCCACTTAGGATACTGTTTAAAACTCTTTCCCACGCTTTATATGATCTCATTATTGCCCATCTTGCAACTTCAGGCACTCGACCTCTCTTTTACTCTGCTCCAGTCTCACCAGCTTTTTTCTGTTCCTTGAACTCAAAGAGTTCCTTCCTGCTTCAGGACTTCAGCTTTTCTGTTCCCTGTCTCCAAAGGGCTGGCTCCTTCATGTCAATCTCCTCTCTCTCCTTACTTTTTCAGAGAGGCTTTTCCTCTGCCATGTTTAGTTTGTATCATTTCATCTCCTCTTGGCAACCAGCTGACACTAGTGTGTTAGGTTATTGTTTATAGTCTCTCTCCCCAGCAGGATATAATCCCCATGGGGACAGGGACTTAGCATAGCTCCCAACACAAGAAAGTTGTTGAACAAACATCACGGTCTCATTAAATATCTCTAAGACCGTAGGGCTGCTGTGGAATGTGGAGTCAGAACGACCTGGATGTAAATCCTTCCTTTGCCTCTCTCCAGTTGTACAACCTGCAAGTTGCTTCTCATCTTTGTGTCTTAATCTACTTAACTGTAAAATAGGTGTGTAGCAGCCCTACCCTATAAGGTTATGGTATGAATTACACTGTATATATAATGTATATATAGTATACATATAGTATATATATATATATGTATATATGCTCCACACATTATGCTCTGCTTTTTATATAAACTTATATATCATTTACATAATAAGCAGAGCAGAGTGCGTGGCCTATAGTCTAATTGTTCTTTTCCTCTGAGTCTCATAAATTATAATAGCTAACATTTAGGTGTCTATTCTGTGACAGGTACTAAGTATTTTACATGGATTAACTAATCCACATAAACACTCTTCACAATAGAAACTATGAATATCCTTATTGTAGATGAGAGAACTGAGCCACAGAATGGTTCAAATGACTTACCTAAGGTCACACAAGTAGAAACCACAGAGTTCAGACTTGAATCCAGCAGTTTAACCCAAGTTCAGAGGTGGTGAGTCATTGACTATTTTTATTGTGACCCCGTAGTAAGAAATACATCTTACATTGTAACCTAGCACATGCCTGTTCTAAAGCGGAAACAGGAGTTCCCTGGTTGCTCAGCAGGTTAAGGATCTGGTGTTGTCACTGCTGTGGCTTGGGTCGCTGCTTGTGATGGAGTTCAATCCATGGCTTGGGAATTTCCACATGCTATGGGGGCAGCCAAAAAAAAAGTGGGAACAAGTTTTGCAAAATATTTACCTTTACTATATGTCCTGCTTTTTTTTTTTTTTTTTTTTTAAGGCTGCACTTGTGGCATATGGAAATTCCCAGGCTAGAAGCTGAATTAGAGCTTCAGCTGCCGGCCTACACCACAGCCAAGCAACACAGGATCTTTATCTGAGTGAAGCCGGGGATTGAACCCACATCCTCATGGATACTGTCAGATTCATAACCCACTGAACCACAATGGGAACTCCCTATGTAGTGTATTCTGATCATTTCTTGTCAGCTTAATCAAAAAATGTCTTTGGACCAATTTACTGATTTAATGACCTGTTAATGAGTCAAAAGCATAATTTGAAAAACCGTTTGTCTAAATTACAACAATCAATCCAACTACTCTTACCTTCCATTCACCTCAACTGCTACTAGAAAAAGTCTGATGATTATCAGTCTAGTCTTTTGTATTTCCTTTACATTTCAGATAAAGTCCTTGTTAGTTAAGATGCTGATTCCTTAAGACTCAGATCTACTCCCCATTGCAAACTCTTTTGCAATTATGGAAAAACCAGTTCTTGTCAAGTGAGATTCAAGCAATTCTTTCACTCTCCAAAAATTATCTATCACTACTAAAGCACTTAACACAAGCTGCCCTGTGTTAGAACGATTTATGCAAATGTCTGTCTTTTCCACTAGACTGTCAGGCAAAGGGCAGAAACCTGTTTTACAAATACTTTTGTGGTACCAGATAGTGAAGTGAAGTTTGTAGAAGTGAAGTGAAATAGAGACACAGGAGCCGATTATAAAAAACTGACTCTTAGGGTGGTGTTTGGGACTCAGACAAAAGACTACTTCTATACCCACTGTCTTTTTTCTCTCTTTTCTTTTTTAATGGCTGCACCCACAGCATATGGAAACTCCTGCACCATGGATATCTTTAACCCATTGCACTGGGCCGGAGATCAAATACCCAGGCCTCTGTAGCAACCCAAGCTGCTGCCGTCGGGTCCTTAACCCACCACACCTCAACAGGAACTCCTCCATTGTCTTAGATGTTCGTGCCTAAACATCCAAGGCATCTTTTCACCCATCTGTATTGACTATGCTTTAATTTCCCCGTGCCATCCCTATCTCATGGCTTCTCCTTTCTGCATCTTTCTAGGCTAAGAGAACTTAAAATTATACTACTGGCAGAAATTTCTCCCTATAGACTACGTTCCCATGAAAACCTAACTGAAATGGTTTCTGGATGAGAGGATGTACATTAACATTTTTCACTTGATCTTTCTCCCAATCCTCATCTTTTTTTACGAGCAAGTATTTCTGTCTCCAGATACTGTAAAATATATTTCTAAGCACAGGCTACATGTGTCAATAGGTAAATAAATAAAACAAAGAAAAAGCCCTTGACTTGGACCCCTCAGTGGCAAGGCAGGAAGTTTAGAGGGCAGGAAGTAGCTATGAGCTTATCTGCCAAAAGCAATACTTCAATTTCCCCACTCTTTAAGGAAAGATTATCCTGGTGTTGTTTTAATCCAGCAGATGTTGAGCAGTTACAGAAAGGGAATAAACAACTCGGGGAAATAGTTACCTTTTGTGTTGACTTTTACCAAACAAGACCAGCTGTTGAGGGCTAAGCGAGGAGCTAAGGTGGGAACAGGAAATCCTAACACAGACAGAAGCTGATTATCAGCTTTCTGGCTGTTTAAGACAGGGAAACAAGTGCCGAGGAAGTACATTGTCATTCTCAAGATGACCTAGAGGCAAAGGCAGAGTAATGCATTCCTGCTCTCTAGTATAGCAGGGCTGGCCTTAGTGTATGCCCAGAGTCACACATATGAGTCATGAAATTAACTCAGTTGCCTACTCTATTAATTGTCTTCTTCTTTACTAAAACCTTTATATTACTTGGGTGCAGTTATGTCCAAGGGAAGACGACATTTCCTGGCCTCCCTTGTAGCTAGTTGTTGTCCATCATGTGATTGAGTTCTGGAAGTGTGGTGATTTCCAGGAAGACTCTTTAAAGGGTGCTTACTCAGCTGAGTTTGTCCATTTTTGTCCTTGGTACCCCCCCCCCTTTTTTTTTCTCTTATGCTGCAGGAATTTTGAAGATGGTTGACGGTCAACTAGCTATTCTGGACCATGGGTTGAGCTTCAGAAAGGAACCATGCTGTGGTGTAGACAGGAGCCTCTACACTGGCCTTGGAATGCCTACCTTTGGAATACTTTTCAACGAGAAAGAGAGATTTGTTATTTAAGCTTCTGCTGATTTTGAGTTTCCATTAAATGTAGTCAAGCTCCATCCTGAGTTGCCTCGATGATTCTTGGCATCCATGCCACAGAGTCTTCCTATCTTCCAAAGCATGGTCGACCTGTCACCTCATTCTATTTCTCTAACAAGTGTAAGAGAGCTGACTCCTGTCAGATGAGGAAACTGGAGCTGGAACAAGGTCTGTCTTGCCCAATGTTACACAACTAGCTACTTAGCAGCAGGCTTTGGAAGCTAGGTGAGCTCACCCCTAGGATTTTAAAAGCACAGTGGAAACAGGTGACAGATTTCTCTTTTTTGTGAATGTGTGTTTTTAGGGCTGCACCTGTGGCATATGGAGGTTCCCAGGCTAGACATCTAATCAGAGCTGTGGCTGCCGGCCTACCACACAGCCACAGCAACGGAGGATCCAAGCCTCATCTGCGACCTACACCACAGCTCATGGCCACACCAGATCCTTAACCCACTGGGTGAGACCAGTGATCAAACCCACAACCTCATAGTTCCTAGTCAGATTCGTTTGCGGTGCGTCACGATGGGAACTTCACAAATTTCTTTTAAAAATGATTTTGATTGGTGAAGTAGTGGTTATTTTTTAAAATAAGCATTTAAGAACAGTTTATCTCTTCAGTCAAAAAGGAAGACTGAAGACTGTCTTCAATCCTCCTATCAAGGGGACTGAAGTCACCGACTTTAAGAACATTAGATGTCTTTCAAGTTGCCTCCTGAATACTCTTGCTACATTAGAATGAATTATAACTCATTGTATTGTTATAACACAACACTACGAGAGCTGAATTCTCAAATAGGCTAAGACACGCTTTGAATAAGCAATTAGTTAAATGAATGTGTTACTGTTTTAAAAGCGTAAGAGATTTGATGATTAATGCCAAGTTGACAAAGTCTTTAAGATGAAAAGGCAGAGGTAGGGCTTTTTTCATTACAATACAGGTAAAACTGAATCAGGTGGATTCAACATAGAAAAGTTTTAATGAGGCACATGTCAAGCAAGCGTATCGACATCTTAGAAAACAAAGAAAATCTAAAAGTTTAATTACAAAAACACTTGTACAGAAAACTTGGCATTTCAACAGTTCCAAACACATGTACACAATTTTTTTCCTAAAATTTTATTTGGTCGGAAATAAAACACTTTGTCTCACTTTCCTCAGCTGCTCCTTATGTTTTACTAAAAAGAAAGATCTGTAACACTGAATAGGCAACAACTTTTTTCCTTGGGAAGAACACGTAATTGTAATATCTACAAGTTTAGTGGGAAAGTGAATCAGGTATCCTGTTAGCCTGGGACCTCTCTTCTACCTCCTGGCTAGGAGACAGGGGCAACGCACACCTGCTTCCCAGAACCTGATAGTTTTGCGGCAGCTGAATCCCAGCCGCTAGTGAGTCCGGTGTGTTGCTACTAGGCGGGGCCGGTGTGTCAAAACTGGGCTGTTACCTTGGAAAAGTGACTTCAGACTGGAGGTTTCTCAGGATCTCGAGCATGTCTGAATATGCAGGTGTCTCCAGTGTCAGGTATCCTACCTCAAGGTCAGGAGAATGATGATTTTTGGACCAAGTTACAGCCTTTTCTGGTCCACAGCATTGTTAACGATGCTGCCCAAAACTAACACAAAGGAGAAACCGAGAGAAATATTAGGAGGAACCAAGAACGGAGAGAAAGAATTTGGCAGAAGGCAGATGCAGACTTCCAGAAATGGAGTGGCTGTCCTTCTGCCATAGACGGTGAGTTTTAGCAAAGGAGTCTGAGAGAAGTGACAGGAATGATACAGAAAAACAGGACGATACAGAAAAGCAGGTGAGTTGGCTAGGTTTACAGCAATAGACAATGATCGGCTCTTATTCTAAAACATTGCCAAGTAGTGGTATATGGGCTTCAGTACATGGAAATCTGATGCGTGTTCATGTAAGAATTTTTTAAAAGGTTGTTTTTTTGTTGTTGTTTTATTTTCTTTGGGGTAGGGAAGAAATCAGGGAAGGAGATGCTGAGAAGACAGGATGGTGCAGTAACACGCTGGGGGTTTCTGGCTTGCACTCTGGCCCGTGAGCATACTGTGACAGGGTTACACGTCCACCTGCTTGAGTGGCGTGGTGCCTAGACTGTGGGCTCAGCAAGCTCTGCTTTGGTTCCAAAGATCTCAGCTGCAACCGTCAGCCTTCTGCTCCAGAACATCAGAACACAACACAACACAACCAAACCCTGAGGTGGGAATCAGAAACCCCTCTTCCCTTTTGGTGGTAAAAAAATGTCACTTACTAAGTGGGGAGAAGGAAGGGAAGCCCGTCCCTTTGACACAGGCTCTGCAGTTACGATGACAGAAGGAAGATGGAGGACATGAGAACTCCTCGTGCCCTTTGCTGTCAGCTACTCTGAAGGACACTTCCACTTGGCATATCCATGAATCGGTCTGCCTTAAGCAGAAAGGGATTCCCTCTGCTTTCACTTATGATAAACTTCAGGGTTTTTTCCAAGACCACATGAGAACCTACTTTCCCTGTTCTCTCCTGTTTACCAATGACCTTTTCCTCAGCAAAAACGCTTCACAAGTCATTGCCAACAGATGGGAACAGAAGAGCCTTGCTGGGGCTGGGACACAGGGTACGTGCAGGAGCAATGCTTAGAGAACAGCAGGCAGCACCAAGGAGGAAGGAAAGAGCATTCTCCTTCAGGGCAGCAATCACAAAGCCTCGAAGAGGGCTGGCACCCACTGAGCGCTGTGTGAGGTAGGAAACACAGCCTTGCTCCACAGGACACTGTCAACAAGAAGCTCCTTTCTTTGGAGTCACAGCAGGACAGTGATGGGAGAGGATTGGGCCTGTCCAATGAGAGAAACTCGCCTTCAGAACCCTGCTGAGCAACAAAGCCCAGAGGTCACAAAACGCAGCCTTCTAACTTGGTGGGGGTGAAGGGAATAAAAAAATAACCCCAAAGGCATTAAAAAAAAAGGGACAGCTAGGTAGGAAAACCACTGACACAACCACAGAGCCACGGATGAAAGGGTCCGATCCGAAGGAGAACAATGAGAAGGCTTCCCTTCTGCTGCAGAAGATGTCAGTCTCAGGGGCGCGTAGTCAGTGGAATATATGCAGACCCACTTGAACAGAAATGGAGATGAGGGAAATTGAAGGCTTGGGAGAGTGGCTGTACACTTTCAAGGCTTCACAAGGACTATTCCATAGGAAGTTCACATACGTGTTCCTTTTGCTGCTCCCTCATATGGCTTCCTGAGGTGAAGGCATTTAACTCAAAAATGACAGTTCTTTCATAAGCAGAGGAATCTGTACTCCCTCTCTGCCTCCACTCAATTCAAATTTCCATGGATGGCTTCTCATTCCAAACAAGTAAAACCACTTACACAACATCTTGGAGCTCTGAGACCTGTAGAGAATTGGTAGGACAAAAAAAAAAAAAAAAAAGGTAAGAACTGATCAGAAAGGGTTAGGGCTATGGGTTAAAATAATGCTTTGCTGTATTTTCAAAAGGGTTAGGGTGAGTAGCAAGATGTGCATAAACTAAAGCGCTCATAAAGCTGCAAGCAGGCAACCTCACTGAGGCGATTTAGACAACATTTCAATGAGAAACATGGCCCTGTTCCAGTTTAGCCTCCATGGGGAGGTTGGAAAATAGCCAAACAGCAACTATCAGGGACAATCTGATGATGAAAAATGAGTACTTTAGTCAAAAGAATATATGGTCAATCAGAACCAATTTTCTTCAAGTACAAATCTAAGGACCTCTGCATGTTTAAGTATGTATTATGTGCATAATATGAATAAATTCTTATATTGATAAAAATGCAATTATATAAGAAAGTTTTTTTTTTTCCAATCCTCAAACAGGTAAATATTTATCCTTTGGTTCAATCGAAATCAATCAATCATGGCTTTTGATAGTTTATATACAACAGTCCCCTCTCAACATGAAATCACCTCCATGGCTTCTTCCCAGCTCCACTTTTTTCTAGGTATGAGTCACAAAGATGATGGTTGGGGTTAAGGGTTTATCTATAAAAGTATTTATGAAATGGCTGACCAAATTTTAACATTAGAAGTAAAAATACTTATAAAATAGCTGACCAAAATTTTGTAAGATTATAATTGCTGGAATGTAATTTTTTTCCATTTACCTCCTATTTATCTTAATCCTCTCACTCTAAGATTTTTTTTTAGTGCCTTCCCCTTACACCCATCCCTACCTCCTTATATCAATGTCTTAGAAACACCACTGAGTTTAGATATATGTGTTCTACTTTTGGATTTTGCACTCACCTGCTCAGGTATTTTCAGGCAAGACATCTTGCTCTTTGGGACTCCGTTTCCTCATGTGTAAAATGATGGGATTTAAAGGTCCCTTCTAGCTCTAATATACTCCTCTAAAACTGTAGACCATTAGTTTCCGTTCACCCACTAGCTCCTGACAATGGATAAAACCTTTGCCAAGCACATGTCAGAGTAATTAATAGCACCACGAATGCTGGGGACATCAGGCCTAGCTGTCTGTACATATTTGTATAATGAGGCCAAGCTAGTATTAATCACGGTCTTTATAATTGTTTCATTTGACAGTTTTGAAGGGTGTGGAGAACTATCCGTTTTTAGTTATATTTACATGGTTAGACGGCAAGAATCTCTAGTAATGAAATGGTCCACATTTTCAGGTACTATTTTTTTCAAGGGCAAAATATTTGTAGGTTGAAATCAAGGATAGCAATAACATTCTAGGTTTTCAAAGACATCTCAGAAAGCAGATACTACAGTTTATATCCTTAAGATGGATAAAGCTTTAGGAGAGTCTTCTTATTGGCAAAATGCTCAAAATGGAAAACATTTCTGGCTTGAAGATTGCAGTAACTGCCCTATGCCTATGTGAGGAGACACCATGTTATCAATTACTGTGTTCTTTCACAATCCTCCACACTGTTCCTTCCAGCTCTCTTTTCAAGCCTACAAGAGTGCTAATTGAAAACACTGTGTGAAATTGGGAAGGATGATGAGCTCCTGAAAATCCCAGACCTAGATTTACAAGCTGTTCCCTTCATAAACAGCAGCAGTAATGCCACTTCTTTATTCTGCAGGGAGTCCAGCCATCTCTTAGAAGTATGGTCCATTCCATCTGGCTACACACTAGAAGGACAGTAATCCTGTCCCCATCAGAGCACGGCTGAGGCTAAAGTATAACGAATTGCCTTGTACAGTTACTATTTGAGGGCACGGCCACGAAGGATAAAGACTACTGCTGTTGTCTCTGCTGATAGATGTTGCCTCGTCAGATAAAGAATCACGGGTTTTATTTATTCTTGCACATGCTGCTCAAGGTCCAAACCATGCTAGAATATCAATGTGTATATGAGTATGCTCATGTACTTGCAAGACAAAGAAATATCCAAACCCATGAGCAAGTTATTCAAAGGAGACATCCTGCTGTCCACTCTTGTTTTAGTATCCATATATAGCCACTCATTTCATGTCCAACCCCAAGATTTCCACACAGTTTATATGTCTGCAGGTATGGGACCATTTAATTGACAGACTAAATGGCTGTGGATTTCATGGAATTACACACTAAAGGGTACCCCTTGGGAGTTCCTGTCATGGCTCAGTGGTTAATGAATCCAACTAGGAACTATGAGGTTGTGGGTTCGATCCCTGGCCTTGCTCAGGGGGTTAAGGATCTGGCATTGCTGCATTGCTGTGGCTCTGGCATAGGCTACAGCTCGGATTAGACCCCTAGCCTGGGAACCTCCATATGCCGCTGGAGAGGCCCTAGAAAAGACAAAAAGACCAAAAAACAACAACAAAAAAAACCCAACCAAACAAAAAAAAGGGTACCCCTTCTTTAGGAATTTGAGTACACAAATAAGTTCCATTTACAAAATGATACCTGATGACTGACCATTAGTACCAAAAAGTTTATAGGCAGACCCCTTTTGGAAATGTACTTTTTTCTCTTCTAAAAGGATGCAACATATACTGCTAGTCATTTGTTGAATACGTTTTTAAAAAGCTCTTTTCTTTTTCACTCACTGAGAATTTATTTTTAATACATTTAATCAAGGCATTAACTGTTTCAGTATAAGGTTAGTTCACATTAACATTGAACATACAAAGGTTACTCTGATACTGAGTGGTCAATGAACAACTTCTTACTTATGCAGGCCTGTAAACATACAATGT
Source organism: Phacochoerus africanus (assembly GCF_016906955.1). Taxonomy (NCBI): domain Eukaryota; kingdom Metazoa; phylum Chordata; class Mammalia; order Artiodactyla; family Suidae; genus Phacochoerus; species Phacochoerus africanus. The sequence continues at coordinate 58,809,196 of NC_062552.1, read as the reverse complement.
CTCGATGACTATTGTAGGTTATTAAATTTACAGGGAAAAGGAAGCTTAACAATTAAGTGATATTTATTTTGTTCTATGTATTGTTTAGGAGGTAATTTCCCCTAAGTTTCTTATTTACTATTCAAAAGTCTTTAGGAAACCAACACCTGAGAATACAGCTAATAAGTGACAAGAGCTAGAACTGAGGTCCAACCATAATCATGCTTTTCCCATCAAGCCCCGTGGAGGGATGCATGAGGAAAAACTGTCTTCATTCAGTTTCCCAACATTATTTACTACATTTAGCAACCATGCAATAGGAGTCTTAGGTCTCCAGCTCACTTATTCGATGTAACTCCAGGGTTTTAGTAATAGGGATAAAGTCTAATGCCTTGTTACTTTTTTTTTTGTCTTTTTGCTATTTCTTTGGGCCGCTCCCGTGGCATATGGAGGTTCCCAGGCTAGGGGTCGAATCGGAGCTGTAGCCACCGGCCTACGCCAGAGCCACAGCAATGCAGGATCTGAGCCGCGTCTGCAACCTACACCACAGCTCACAGCAACGCCAGATCCTTAACCCACTGAGCAAGGGCAGGGACCGAACCCGCAACCTCATGGTTCCTAGTCGGATTCGTTAACCACTGCGCCACGACGGGAACTCCTCTTGTTACTTTTGATTATGTGCTGGCATGTACATATCATGTCAGTGAGCACTCACCATTCCCTAACGATCAAGCCTGTTCACAACTTCTCGAACTGTAGCTATGAAGTTTTCATTGTCTTGGGGATTAGCTAAGATAATACTGTGCAGTCTGTTCATATATGAGTCGATAGTGTCCACTGTAGGTGTCTCTCCACTTCCTGAGGCAAGATAAGAAGAGAAAGTAAGAAAATCTCCCCCATTCAGTTCAACCGTAACACAGATCAGTGATTCCACAGCAAAAGAACCTTGACTCTAATGTGATCTGCTCCACAGAGAAGATTTTAATTTCACAGGAGACTTTTAGACTTCAAAGAAATGAAATTACTCTATATACTCTAAATAAACAGATGGACTACATAATTGCCATGCAGTATATATGAGTAGCTGCATAAAACAAAAGCTCGGAGTTCTGCCGTGACTGTCTTCAACATGAAAGAGTATATAAGTACTAGTATTTGTTTTCCTTTTCTTTCCCTTTGAGACAAAATTACAAAGCAAGCAAACATATATCAGGAAAGTAATCTGGGGGGAATGGGTGAGATAGGGGCAGGGGATCAAGATACAAAAACTTCCAGTTATACAAGAAATTAATTCCTGGGGATGTAATGTACAGCATGGTGACTAAAGTTAATATTGTGAAACTTATCTGAGAGTTGCCAAGAGAGTATATCTTAAAAGTTCTCATCACCAGAAAACAAATTTTTTGGTAACTTTGTATGCTGATACACCATAAGTAGACTTGTGATCATTTCAGTATATACAGATATAAAATCATCATGTTGTACACCTGCAACTAATACAATGTTACATGTCAATTACACCACAATTTTAAAAAGAAGAAAAATACTCTATTCAGGATTTACTACTCAGTTTCCATCAAATTAAGCTAAATAGAAAGTAGATTATATTTAAAAATAACTGAAGAAGAATTTAATTGAAGTTCCTGCTGTGGCACAGAGGGTTAAGAATCTGACTACAGCAGCTCAGGCACTGTGGAAGAGTGGGTTCGGTTCCCGGTCCTGAGCAGTGGGTTAAAGGATCCCCGCTCTGCCGCAGCTGTGGAGGGTGTAGCCATTTAAAAAACAAGACAAAACACTTTTTTAACTGAGCAGAAAGCCCAAACTTTTGGCCGATTTTAACCAATACTGAGATTCTATTATATGACCCACTCTGAGAAAACGCTGAGGAAACCCCCTGGCTGTAATGATTTTCCTCTGGGAGGGAGACTTCAGCCTCGCCACACCAGTACCAACATAAACAGCACCTGACCTCTGCCACCGTTTACAGCGCTCAGGTAGGGATGACATTACCAGGCAAGGGCATGCTGGCAAAGCTGCTGGTCAACACCTGCCGCAGGGTCTCCAGGTGCTGCTGTAAGACGGTGTTGCGGCTGCGCTCCTGGATCACGTCCACCTCCAGCTTCTCCACCGCTGTGCGCATGCTCTCCACGTGCTTTTGCAGGGCTGCGTTCCTCTCCTCAAACTCCATGTTGGATTTTCGAAGCTGACGGAGCTCTGCCTCCCGAGCTGAGGAGAGAACCCCGATAGAATACACGCAGCACTGGCGTCTCTGTCTCCGAGGAGGCCCCGTCACTCTAAAGTAAGTTCTGCTTAGCTGTCCCCAATTAGCTACCCCGCCTCATCTCCCTCTGTCTCATCGTGGCCTTACAGACAGCAAGTTCACCCATAAAACACCTGGCTCCCCAGAGTTGTTTTCATTCTTTTGTGTGTGTGTGTGTGTGTGTGTGTGTGTGTCTGTCTGTCTTTTTAGGGCTAAACCTGTGGCATATGGAAGTTCCCAGGCTAAGGGTCAAATCGGAGCTACAGCTGCCGGCCTGCGCCTCAGCTCACGGTGACCCCAGATCCTTAACCCATTGAGCGAGGCCAGGGATCAAACCCACATCCTCTTGGATACTAGTCGGGTTTGCTACTGCTGAGCCATGATGGGACATCCCCAGAGTTATTTTCATTCTTAAAGCTGGTCATATTCCTGTACTTAAGATTGTAAGGAACAGCTGCAATTCCCAGTATTTTTGTTTGATTTTTTTAAAGCTGTGCAATGAGAAGCCTGAGGAGATTCACAGGGGGATCCTGGGAGACTGGGCAAGCACAGCTGTGGGTCCACATCTTTACTGCAATGGGGTCAGCTTTGCTCTTATTTATTTTATATTTTCGACATCCATGTAAGCTTTCATTTGTACAAAGGGTTGTAGACTAAGCCGGAAAATAACGGAATTAGTGATGCATGTTTATTTCCTTTGATCCAGAGACTAAAGCAGCTTTGACAACCCTGGCTCAACTTTCCTCCACTGATCTTTGAGTAACTACCTTTAATAGAGTGAAAAAGAAGCAGTTTTCTTCTTCCAGACCAGTCCTAGGGTCTGGAATATCACTCTTGTTGCTTTTGAGCAATGAATTCCTTCTGACAACTAAATCCCCTTTCACAGACCTGAGGAACACAAAACTCTTCTTTGGTAATCACCTTTGCTGTGGTTCAGGAATTCCTCTGTAAATATAGGGATGTCAAAAACAGACCGTTCCTTTACCTCTGCTTCTTTCTGTGAATCAAAAGTAACAGAACAGTTAATTCTTAAACAGAAGCTAAATTAAATAGTAGTGCTTGAAGGCACAATGGTCACATTTTCCTTAAAGAAATAGCTGGACAAGCAGGAATCAGTCCAGATGAGGTTGCGAGGAAAGTGTCTTCACCTTTTCTTCGGAAGCAAACTTTGATAGAGTGCAAGCAGGTTAAGTATTCAGATCTTTTAGGTGACAACTGCTGTGCAATGAGACATCTTTAAGCAAACCTACATACATTTCCCTAGTGGAGATTTTGGAAACCATTTCTTAGCTTTGTGCTTTGAACAGTCAATAGTACACAGTGGAGAAAGTGGTTGAGGTAAGAATAGAGAAAGAGAATTTCTAGGTGTATTTTCTATTGTTTTTGTTGGTTATATCACATATAATGCTCTCTGAGGTAGGATTATGCAATCTAAATTTGCAGAGTGGACAATAAGATTTTAAGCAGAGGTTTGCCAGCCATGAGCAATAATAATGGTATTTCATTGTTACTTCTACTTTTACTTCTACTTATTTACAAGGGGCAGTCTATAATTGAGGATCTTTTAGACTTTCTTTGGGCACAGGAAAAACAAACAAAAACCAAGAAGTCAGAAATAACGAGGCTTCAAATATGAGCATGCCAAGGATTATATGAGATAGGAAAAAAATAATAAAACCTAAAATTAATTCACCAGTAAGCCTTTAAAAATTAAAGTATCACAAAAACACTATAAAATATATTCCATGATGATCCTTGTGAATAAAGCCATTATTTCAAAATGCTTTGGCTGCAATTTCTACAATGAATTTGAAGTTGAAAGCATTAAGAATATAAATTATAAGTGTCTTGGCAGTATTTAAAATCTTGCATAAGATGGTATGACAGTAGGAAATGAGTACTGAAGAAATTGCTAGTGAAATTTGAAGATTCCAAACCTTTACAACATAAAGAACTGTTTAAAAAAAAAATCTAGAAATCATTTCTATAAAAACACATTTAATGCCAGAGATAGAATGTATCTTTCCTATTCTTGCCACCACTAGTCTTTTATCTTTGAACACAAATAGGATTTGGTGCCCCAGTAGGAAGGCTAAGCAGTTAACAGCCTATGTGGGAATTCTGACAACCAAGCTCCTGTTTTCATATTGGTGTCTGCCTTGTTAGGGGGTTGGGCTGTGTGAACTGCCTGCCAATGGCAGCTGATCAAGAGAGACATCTAAGATGGAAGTCTGAAAAACTTTGTATTTATCTGAGCAAACTTTCAGAGTTAATTTTACCCTATATTTTACCTCTTAAAGAAAGTGAAGTTTCCAAGAACAATTTAAAAACAAATAAAATTATCATCGAAAGCCCCAGTTTCAACATGTAAAGCCCGACCTCCAACCTGTTCTTAGTGGATTTCAAAGAGAACTCATGTATGGGCAAGAAAGGCTTGTTGCAGAAGGATCTTAGACATATTTCTCAGTGGCTTTCTCTTGATTCTGCTGACTTATCATATGCTTTAACTCTGTAACTGGGTTGCTGAAGGAAAACAGAAACACAAGTCCAACATATATAAGACATAACAGATATAAGCATAAGTCCGCAAATGACTTAGGATAAAGTCTTATGATTTTATCATCCTATCTTGTTCAGTCTCTTACTTAACTGCTCAGGCTTACATGACATCAGTTTACCTAGCTGTAGGTCCGAATATCTGCCAGTCAGATGGGTGGGTGGGGATGCTTGGTTCCTGTTACCATGCACCAAGGCTTAGATTCTCCTCAGACAGGTACTTCTGCTCTCTTCCTTGCCAGAGCAGTCCAAACCAAGCTAGCTCCATAAGAGCAGAGGATAGCACCATGCAGGTGCATTAATACACTGCCCCTTGGTACAGAGTCTTAGCGTGCAAAATAAGGAACACCAAAGCAATTAAATGGAACTGCTCAATCTCTGAAAGGCAACAGAGAAATAGTCTACTTTACTGAAGAGTCATAGAAACCATCAGCATGCTTCCATTACTTGGCATGGAGAGGATTCTCTTGGGGGCTCAGATATACTTAAGCTGCTCCAAGGATCACTCAAGGGATTAAAATCATAAGGATTTCATTACCTCTTCTTTGAAAGGGTCTAATTTTTTTCAGGCTGAGTGTCACTTTGTCATTTCTCATAAATTAAAGGAGAAACAAAATTATTGTTTCTATCTTCATCTTTACATGAGATTTAGACACTTTCTTGAGAATAACACTAGCTGACTTCTGGGTCTAGCAAGCTGGCTTTTGATTTGAGAGGAGCAAGAAAACTCTTCACTCTTTCACACATTCTATATATTGAGTGGAGGGTAAGAGAACAGAGACCTTTTGATCTGAAACTGTTTTGCTGTGATCTAGGCTCAGGGCCAGAATTTCATTGAGTGATATACTTCTCTCAAGTGCTCTTTACTTTAGGGAATGCTCTTAATATTGTGTACCAGGCTGAAGTGCCCCACTGCTATGCAGAATGGCTTTCAGGTCAGCATTTCTTTAGCTCTAATATGCTCTCCAGTATCTACCTTGGTAACAATGTCTTAGGAATCTAAGTTCCATTAAGGAATACAATAGGTTTCTTTACTACATATACACAAATCAAATCGTTTTCTGTCTCAAGTGGCAACAAATTTTGCTGACATCCCAGGCGTCCAGGCCCTTTTTAACCTTCAACAGTTTATTCCATATAGTGTGGCATGTGCTGCCAAGAGTGCTACATTAAGACTGGACTGCAGAGGCCTGGGTTTCAGTCACAGTTGTGCCTCTAACTAATTCAATAAGTGATTCTGGGAAGTTCTTTTCCTGTCTTAGACAAGTCCTTTTTGTCATCAGCAAAATGAGGGGGTCAACTGAGAGGATTTCTGAGGTCTCAGTATTTTTGAAGTGAGCTTGAGGACTATTCTACTGCATTTGTCATTTTACCCCTAAGGATAAGGAAAGGGAAATAAGCATGTATTAAGAAACTGGATGTTTTAGACACTTTGCAAGATACTGGCTCTTTTATCAACTTCTTTATAACTTTGCTCAAGTCATCCTACCCACCCTGAAGTGCCCCCACAAAAGGGATCATCTTTAAGGTCTGATTCAGGTCCTCCTTTCTGGGGGGTTTTCTGTGCCCCCACCACTCCATAATGCTTTCGTATTTTTCTTAACTCTTATTATACCAAGAGGTTATGTGTAACTATGTTTAAAAACTGTCAAGCCAGTTTTTTATTGCAATTGTTTTGAAATTATCTAGTAAGATAGTATTCAATGAAAAATAAAAATAGATAAAAGTGAGGGGCATCAATTAAGTCAATAACCTTACTAAAAGAACTTTATCCCGATGAGAGGATACACAGGACAGAATTACAGAGCCTACTGTATACACATTTGAGAAACTACTGCTGCCTCTTCACCTATTCCTTCCTTTGCTTTGTTTGGTTTCACGTGTCTAATCCTGAAACAAGGAAATCACACAGAAACTTATTCCTTTTTATGCATCACAGAAATTCATATCATACTAAATAATGTTTTTAATAAAAAGCTTCATTTCTCAAATCTTCAGCTTCTATGACTGACTAAATCTACTAAATCTTTTCTGACTGCAACTACCAACTTTATTAAAGACAAAAATGCCACATATGGTTTGGCCAGCAAAATCCATAATGATGAAAGGAATCAGTTGCTGAATAGAAAATGTGAGATCTAATGTTTTAGATTACTGTTCAAGTTTTTTTTTTATTATCCATTAAGGATAGAGACGCTATTAAAGGATGCTTAATAGGGCAAAAAAGAAGTACAGAAGTTTCACAGTATTGGTGGGTGGGCACACGAGGAAGGAGAAATAAGTAATTATACAAGTATCCGGCAATATGGAAAGCTTACAACACTGTTCAATTATGATTTGAAATATAAAAGCATACATAGTTTCTCAAGCAAAAAAAAAAAAAAATTCATCCTAATTGGAGCCGAGATTTCATATATAACTTCATTTATATAGGATATATTTAAGAATAAAATGCTAGTATTTACTATGCTTCTCATTTCATAATTCATGGATGTAATAAATCTATTTGACTCTTGAATCTAAAAGTTTTCTCTGTTTTGAAGGTCACAAATACCAAATTCGGCATGAGTACTCCAAGATAAATAAGTTACTATTTTGAAAAAATGATTTCCTTGATTCAGTAAAAAATCCAATACATACAAAAGAGTATATCAGAAAATTATTATTATTATTATTTTTTTTTTTAAAGAAAATTCTTTTTGTGAACATTTCCACTCATTTCAACAAATGCGGGGGTTATTTTTGTATAAAAATAAGTAAATATTTATGGAAGAATTCCTCTATGCAAGGGCATCATTCTAGGTGGTACAAGGATGGGTACAAGATGGAAACTAGATTGTGTATGCCTTCAGAGAGATTACAGTCCAAGAGTGTTAATAACTGAAACACTCAGGTAACTTCAGCACCTTAGCCAGATCAGCTAAGTGCGTTAAGAAAAATATAGAGAGCCGTGAGGTTTAAAGGGAGCTGGAGGAAACAGAAAAGGCTGCAGGAGGAAATGGAGCTTAAAGTAGAGTTTGATAGATGACTAGAATTTAGAGGCAAAATGGGATAATGGGAGAGGGTAATAGAAAAAAATAAGTGAGGGAAAGAAAGTATTTGTGTCAAAGGAAGAATTTGAGCTCAGGCACGAGGCAGAGAAGGATGAAGCACCTGGAGGACAGTGAGTATTAAAGTTCTTGGGTTTTTTTTTTTTTGGTCTTTTTAGGGACGAACCATTGGCATATGGAGGTTCCCAGGCTGGGGGTCGAATCAGAGCTGCAGTTGCTGGTCTATGCCACAGCCATAGCAACGCGGGACCTGAGCCGAATCTTCGACCTACACCACAGCTCACGGCAATGGTGGATCCTTAACCCACTGAGCAAGGCCAGGGATTGAACCTCTGTCCTCATGGGTGCTGGTCAGATTTCTTTCCACTGAGCCATAGCAGGAGCTCCAGTATTAAAGGCTTTTAAGTACATAAACTACATATGGGAATTATGAGAGTTTAAGGTATTTGGAAAGGGAAATTGGGACTTAATTACAGAAAACCCTGATTGCTACATTTGAATGTGATTTAGTAAGCAATGAAGAGTCATTGAGCATTTTCAAGCATGAAATTACCACAAATTTAATTTCTTACAACCATATATTAACCATAGCCTACACATAGGCCTAAATCCTATTGCTGAGGCTGAACCAAATGGAAGGGAAAAGTCCAGAGAACAATATGTGCCAGCAGGAAAGGAGGCATAGGAACCAAGATAACTGTCACTTGTGCTCTGCACATGCTGTAGTCGAATAGTTCATTTAAATTAAATGCTAAATTCCCTAAGTAACAACTTTTTGAGAGTCGGAATAAAGTATCTGATGATGTTAATCTATAGTCAGCTTACAGCTTTTAGTTGGTCCTCATTTCTACACCTCACTCCAAGCTCCAGCCATCTTTAGCATCTAAAGTGGATAAAATTCTTGGGTCACAAGAGGGGCTGGAGTTAGGGGGTTTAGTTCAAGGACAGACTCATAACATATGTGTCTGCCATTTGCTAAGAATCCTCGAGCTGAAGGCAACTAAACCAGTCCTAATTATGGGACAGAAAATATTCTGCCGTGATTAAAAAAATGGTCCAATAGCATTTCAAATAGCATCACTATTATATACATATATCATACACATACACACAACATGTAGACAGAAAGTTAATTACCTCATGATCATGAGTAGCCTGTCGGGCTGCATCTAAAAATATGAAAGAATAAGAATATTAAGCTGAAAACCAAAACAAAACAATAACAAAATCCAAGCAAATGACTGTGCCAAACTACAAAAACTGCTGGTATATGTGGGCTCTCAAAATATAATAGCTTTATTAATCAGTCAGTTAACAAAAGTTAAAGGGAATTCCATCTTACAGGTTAGGCAATTAGATATAAGAGAGGGGGTTCCCGTTGTGGCGCAGTGGTTAACGAATCCGACTAGGAACCATGAGGTTGCGGGTTCGGTCCCTGCCCTTGCTCAGTGGGTTAACGATCCGGTGTTGCTGTGAGTTGCAGTGTAGGTTGCAGATGCGGTTCGGATCCCGCGTTGCTGTGGCTCTGGCGTAGGCCGGTGGCTACAGCTCTGATTCGACCCCTAGCCTGGGAACCCTCCATATGCCGTGGGAGCGGCCCAAGAAATAGCAAAAAGACAAAAAGACAAAAAAAAAGACATTAAGAGAAACAGCAGACATCATTCTTATCTTTGAGGAGAATAGAGTGGACAGGAAATACATGCCAAAGGCTGTTTGCACAACATTATAGTTTAGCAGGCAAGATGCCCAAAGGAGAAGACGCAATAGCTAAGGAATGACAGGCTTAGTTTTGGCAGTATTTCCTCAAGTATGGGAACTTTTAGCAATCCTTGTAAGAGTGTGATGAACAATTTTATTTTATTTTTTGTCTTTTTAGGGCCGCACCCGCGACATATGGAGGTTCCCAGGCTAGGGGTTGAATTGGAGCTGTAGCTGCTAGCCTACATTACAGCCACAGCAATGTGGGATCCAAGCCACATCTGGGACCTACACCACAGCTCACAGCAATGACAGATCCTTAACCCACTGAGCAAGACCCAGGATCCTCATAGATGCTAGTCAGATTCATTTCCGCTGAGCCATGACAGGAACTCTGTGATGAACAATTTTAATGGAAACTAAAAGATCTGTGAAGATGGGGGTTTTGACTGTTTTGTTTACCTTTGCATCCTTAATACTTAGGTTAGCTTCTGATATGTAATAGGAAGTGTTCAATACATATTTTTGAATACAGGCACACATGAATGAGTGAATTAAAAGGATGGTCATTGGACACTGGGAGAAGTGATCACATGAAAGGCTTAGAGGTGTTAAAGCAAGGCAATTATGTAGCATAGTAGGCAGATTTGTTTAGAGGCAGAGAAATGCCTAAACTGAATAAGAAAAAAAGCACAGGGCAACTAAAAGGGGTCTTAGAGTACAAGCCAAATTGATACTGGATATGGAAACACCAACTGAAATTTCTAAATGAGAGCGATGTGATTTTAATAAAATTCCAAGATAATGTTTTTAAGTGAATGTAGTATAATAGAGAAACAAGAGAAATGTATCTTTTATATTTAGCACTCTAATAGTAGGCTTTGTGACACCCCATCATGCAAAAACAAACTACAAATACATTTGGTTCTGGTTCTGATACCTTGCCTATGAGATTTGCCTTTCTGACGGTCCTGTGTTTTCCTACTGAAGACCTTGTAGGCCTCAGTCTTCTGATACTGCTCCAGTTCCTTCATGTAACGCTCCTTATCTCTGTCTGCTTCATCAAGGTAGCGCTAGGAAAGAAATGTTCAAGAAATAGATTTTATTGAAGCAAAATACCAATGAACTCTGTGAAGAAAACAGAGGACAATTAGAACATGGAAAGAAAAGTACACGTGAGGAATAACTTTAAGGGAGAATTAAAAAAAAAAAGTCGTGAATCAGAAAAAACGCTCAATTATAAAAGAAATAGGTGATTCTGACTTTTAAGACTGTTTATGGCTTTTTCTAACTTATTGAAGACAAGTTCTACTGAGATCACTCTCATAAAAAATTCACAAGAAGATGATTATAGTTCTTCCTCTAATCCTATAGATAGAACTACACATGGCCACTAGAATCCTCAAGAAGACTAAACACCACATAGGCACAATTAATCTTCCCAGGGGAAAGGATGGAATATTACTTTGTGTCTTTATCCCCAACCCATTCTGAGGGGATGATCTCATACATCAATGGGCCTTTTAAGAGCCAGAAGAGTGGAGACATAAAGAGCATAAAAAAGAATGACCTCATCCTGTGGACCTAAAACGAACTACTGTGAGAGAGCCTGTATCTACATGCTTTGTGATATTAATTATTTAAACAAAGTTCATTGATCTACTAGGATAATTTTGTTTAATGCCTTGTACTTTTCATTCATCAATTAAGTTTAAGAAATAAAGTATAAAAACACTGCTTCTAAATGAAGTCAGAAATATGTTAAAAGCTTTATCCCACATTAAGAGCCAGATGTAGGGGACAACCGACTGGCTAACTCTGGGACAATTCAAGTATCAAAATACCTAAATGAATACCTTAGATATTTAGTAATAAATTATAAACCATTGGGAAAAAATTCATATGCCGATACCAATAATAAATAAATAACAAATACATAAATGGAGGGAGGAAGAGGGCTCTTGCTTAGACTGGAATACTGAGGGCTGACTGGTAAATGCTGGGGGAGTGAGAGAGTTGGAAAATCATCATTTTGCAAAATGATGGTAAAGATTAGATCAGGCAAAAGTCATCAATGAATGCTAAATCTAGGGCAAAATTTTGATGTGGAACAGACTATTTTTGTGTTCTTAAAATGGTCTTTCCACAGATTGATTGTTAGTTATAAGGGAGAATAAAAAACTTTATTAAGTGAGCAACATTAACATTACACAAAAGGATATCGTGTGCCTGCGTACATGATACCCTGAGCAGGACCAACACCATCTATGTGGTATTCTGACCAAGAATGCATAACCTCAATCTAATCAGGAGGAAACATCCAAAATCAAAATGAGGAATGTTCTGTTAAAAGTAAACAAAAAGGAGGGGCAGGAAGAGGGACAGGCTGTATTCTTAAAAGATATCAATGTGACAACCAAAGGCTGTGGAAATAGTCCAGATTAAAGGAATCTAGAAATTTGACTACTAAATGCAGAAGCTGACCCCCTGGACTGGAATCTGAACTGAAGGGGGAAAATGTTACAGAGGAATGATGTTAGGTCAACCAACAAAATTGGAATATGGATGGTAGGTCAGATAAAAGTATAGTGTTTAGTAAGGTTGTTAACTAAACTGTGGTTATGTGAGAGAATATGTCTGTTCTTAGGAAATCCACACTGAAATATTTAAGGGTATAGGACTATGATGTATGTGTGTGTGTATGAGGGGAGAGTGAGAACGCACGAGTGTGCCCAAGCTTTCCCGGGAGAGTATGAGCACGTGCAAATAGAGAAAAAGTGTTAATGCTAGATTAATCTGGGTAAAGGGTATTTGGGTGTACTCTGTTCTATTCTACGTTTGTAACTTTTTGCATATTTGAAAAATTACATTGAAAGAAAAAATTAAAAACAAAGGCAAACACAAAAACCCCTGCCCTACTTAACTACTGTTAATTATCCCCGTGGGCTGTCGCTGGAGATGACTTCTGCTTTTTTCTCTATATACTTCTGTACTGCCTGAAAATATTTTAAACAATGAGCAGGTACTAATTTTGAAATAAAAAAATTAAAGAGAAAAGCGTAGCCTAGTATGTACAGCTCATGATCCCTTTATACATTAGCGCTAAAACAATGGATGATACACGCTGTTTTCTATTAGCTTGCTACCACAAACACAGAGCTCCAAATTGCAACTCAATCTGATCTCTTTGAAATTTTTTGAATTCAGTTAATTCCCAAGAGTATTTTCCAATTTGGTTTTAGTCTGTTTGGAATCCTTTTTAAAGAATGTAAGGCATAAAAGAAATATAGATATATTTCAGATGCTGAGAATACTGGGAACTTTTAACCCAAAACTATTCCCACAGTCATTACCATCACACCACTTCTGTGGCATTTCAATGAGTTCGTGGTTATCTTGTCTTTAATTCCACACAAATCTCTCCAACAAATGGATTTGTTTCAGTTTGGCAATAGGGTTAGTTTCTGTCTTGGAGGAGAAAGAATTCAAATAGTTTTTGCTTTATTTTCCATAGTAGGTTAAATCTGCCAGAACTCCAGTTAAAAAAGTTTATATTAAAGCAGTAAAATCTTTTTCTTAAAAATTTCATGTGAACAAAATTTTATCAAAGGACCTTTTCTCATTTATCTCATGACTTTATTCATTTAACTCCATAGAATAAAATTATGTTGACAGATTTCTTATTGGTGAACTACTTTTTACAAAAATCTTTTATGAATTTTTAGGACATAAAGCAAATAAATGTGGAGCTGCTTTGGTTGAGGGGGGTCCTAGAGTCCCTCCTGCTCATACCCCTGCAGCAGACTCGGAAAGAGTGTAAAAACCACAGAGCTGGAGAAAAGAGCTGTGAAGGACCCTGCTATTCTGTTCTCCTAGGCACCATGACAAAAGTGAAGAATCAACAGGCAATTTTCTTTGCTTTTCTGATATAAGGTATTTTTGAGATTTAATCAAAACCAAGCAAAGGATCAGGAATAGGAACAATTACCTGTTTTTCCTCAGGAGGAAGTTTACTCCATTCATTGCCTAACATCCTTGTAATTTCTGGAAACGGGACTTCTGGTCTTTTTGCTCGAAGCTGTTCTCGACGCTCGTTCATGAACCGGACATATCCTGTGAGGGGGGATTTGGGTGCATTGCTGTCTCGAAGAGGTTTCTTCCTTTTTCTTCCTTTGGACCAACCTCCTCGTTTACTTCTTTGCTACAAAGGCGAAATAAAAACCCTAGATCAAATTACAATAGCAAAAATTTCCCGAAATAACAACAACAATCAACACCAAAAAAAAAAAACAGGATTAAGAATTGCATTTTCCTACCATTAAGGCCCTGGATAATTTTCAAGCTTTCTAAATCTGTTATAGGTACAAATGACTGCAATGCAGTTTTCAAGAAGGGACTCCAGAGGGTTCACTTGCAGACCTTTTTATGTGCTATGTTACAAACTGTTACACCCAGGGGCTATTTTAGGGCTAACCCCAACAGATAGGAATAAGAGGTACCATGCTCAAAAAGCCTTGGCCTTCATACGAACTTAACAAGTCCTGACTCCTGGCTGGGGAATGTTCTAAATGAGAATGCAGCACATACAGAACTCTGTGCCAGAGAAACAGACATTGCTACAGTAGATCAGAACAAGATGCTGTACCGTGCACTGGGCAAAAGAACAGGCAAGTGTAGCACAGGAACTAACATCATTGATGAGGGGTCTTTCTCACTGATACCACTCAAAGATCAGTTTATTTCCCACAGCAGAGAGCAATACAGATTTTAAAATTAATTTCTAAGACTTAGAAAAATTTCAGCAACTATAATATATCCAAAATGAAGACTACTTCTTTGGCTTGATGAGTTATATCTTAAGATGTTATTTATTTATTTATTTATTTGTCTTTTTGCCATTTCCTTGGGCCGCTCCCGCGGTATATGGAGGTTCCTAGGCTAGGGGTCTAATCAGAGCTATAGCCACCGGCCTACGCCAGAGCCACAGCAACGCGGGATCTGAGCTGCGTCTGCGACCTACACCACAGCTCACGGCAACGCTGGGTCCTTAACCCACTGAGCAAGGCCAGGGATCGAACCTGCAACCTCATGGGTCCTAGTTGGATTTGTTAACCACTGAGCCATGACGGGAACTCCAAGATGTTAATTTTTAAAGGCAGAGGTCGTAATGTTACTAGTTATAGCAAAAAGATGAAATCACCCCCAGAATTCCTGTCGTGGCTCAGGGGTTAATGAACCTGACTAGCATCCATGAGGACACGGGTTCAATCTCTGGCCTTGCTCAGTGGGTTAAGGACCCGGTGTTGCCACGAGCTGTAGTGAGGTCGAAGATGCGGCTAAGATCCCGCGTTGCTGTGGCTCTGGCTTAGGCCGGCAGCTATAGCTTAGATTGGACTCCTAGCCTGGGAACCTCCATATGCCATGGGTGCGGCCCTAAAAAGACAGAAAAAAGGGAAAAAAAAAAGATGAAATCATCCCCCCAAAAATTTCAAAAGAGGACTGAAGTGTTTTTTCTTTGTCCTTTTAAACAGGATGCAAGGGGAGTTCCCGTCGTGGCGCAGTGGTTAACAAATCCGACTAGGAACCATGAGGTTGCGGGTTCGATCCCTGGCCTTGCTCAGTGGGTTAAGGATCTGGCATTGCTGTGAGCTGTGGTGCAGGTTGCAGACACGGCTCGGATCCCGCATTGCTGTGGCTCTGGCATAGGCCGGTGGCTACAGCTCTGATTACACCCTTAGCCTGGGAACCTCCATATGTTGCGGTGCAGCCCTAAATAGACAAAAAAAAAAAAAAAAAAAAAAAGATAAACAAGATGCAAGGTACTTTTGCGCAAATTTTACAAATTCACATAGCCTATCAATTAATAATTTTAAAGTTTTATAGATATAAGCATTCTTATTTCAGAGAAGAAAAAGATAAGTAAAATGGGACAAAAATATCTAAATACTACTTACCATACTGTACTCCTCCATATTTAAAATGGTACAATAGTTCAGCATGGGGCAAATGATATATTTTGTATCAGATTTTTTTCCTTCCTGTTTTATTTTGCAAACCTAGTAACATTTAACAGTAAAGCTACTAAGGACTTAAGATGTTTAAGAAGCTTTAAACATTCATCAAAAATTTTAAGAATGCCAGCATGAGAAGAATCAGCTCTTTCAAAAATAAGAATAAAGACAAAAATCAATGGTGGTACTCTTTTATGGCTTAAAAAAAAAAAAACCCAAAAAACCTTAAAACATAGACTAGACAATCAGTCATTTTTGAGGAACAATGAAAGTCCAACAAGGGCATGACTGCCCAGGCCCATATAGAACCTCTGTGTGAATTAAAGAAAGATGCCCCCAATGGGAGGATGAATGACAATCCTTTGGCCACATATGACTACATGCTGCAGGGTTTTGTGAGCAGTGTGTGGTCTTGAATAACAGCACCTGGACTCCTCATTAATTACTTATTCAATTAAATCATTCAACTCAGTAAGTACTTGTTGAGCAACTAATCTGATGCAGGTATAAATTTTTTAGGCATGGGAAAAAAGAAGAGTCTACCTTTCTCTGTATCATTAAGACCATTAACATGTAGTCTGTGTAAAACAAGAAACAGAAAACAGAAAATTCTGCGGAATGTAAGGAGGCCAGGGGATGAACACCTGGATCAACTGCCTTGCTGACTGCCTCTTCAGAAGCCTCAGAGACCACTAATAGGAGCAGATGCTTCAGCTTACCTCATCTTCGTGCCTTTGTTCATTGCCTTCTGCTGTATTTGAAGACTCATTCTGAAGCAACTGACCTTGAGAGAGATCCTCTACAAATTCTGGATTGTTAGTGGATGATGTGGCTCCACTACCATATGGAACTTCTGGATGGGTTAACCTGAAGAATGGTAGGCAGAAGTGGAAAAGTTCAGTCTCAACAGTCTCAAAACCTCCTCATTAACCAAGGGGCAAGATAAATTTCAGGGACCGCAAAATTACACGCCAGCTCTTGAATTAATTTTCCCACCTCATGCTGTGTAAATGTAAACATAAAGCATTTTAAAACAAGGTTTCAGTGCTTGGTTGAACCAGGTCAGTTCCATGAAGTCTCCTACTTAGAAACAACTATAATCTTTCCCCCACAAATTACCTCTCCCCTCAATGCAGACTTCACATTTTAGTTTTGAGCATGCAGCTAACTTTTATGTGCAGTTTTTCATATAAAAATATTTTATATGCTACTTATCTCTAATGCAATAAAAGGAAAAAAAAACTATTAGTGGAAAAAGAATAGGAATGGGAGTTGTAGAGATCATTTGCTTACGCTTATCACAAAGAGTTCTTTAAGGGCATAAGAAATATTTCTTATGGTACGTTCCAGAGGCTACTCCTTCTTGGATTCTAGTGTTTAACTTCGGTAAATTCAGGTATAAATGTTAATAAATCAGAGATATAGATTTTCTATTCCTACCATTCTGTTCTAGATGAGTCAGCAAACCAGATCTCATCCTTCTGAAAAGTGGAATCAAGACAGTACAGATGATGGCTGGATCTTAGACTGACCTTCCCTAATCACATGAAGATAAAGGAATGGATATAAAGGTAACACCCTGTGCTAGAGAGTTTGGGTTTTTTTGCTAGGTACTGGGAAAGTGGAGGAAAATGTACAAGAGAGCAATAATTAGTTATTATTCTGGAAGAATGTATACTCCAAAGGGTTATAAAAAATAATTGCAATGCAATATAAGTACTGAAACAGAAGTCTGTAAAATGCACCATACAAGTACTGTAGAGGGGAAGATGAATTTTATATGTATGGAGAGAATGTTAAGAAAGACTTCAAAAAAAAAAAAAAAAAGGGAGTTCCCATTATGGTGCAGCGGAAATGAACCTGACGAGGAACCATGAGGTTGCGGGTTTGATCCCTGGCCTCACTCAGTGGGTTAAGGATCCAGAGTTGCTGCAAGCTGTGGTGTAGGTTGCAGACGTGGCTTGGATCTGGCATTGCTGTGGCTCTGGCGTAGGCCGGTGGCTACAGCTCCAATTGAGCCCCTAGTCTGGGAACCTCCATATGCCGTGGGTGCCCTGGAAAAAAAAAAAAGGAAGAAAGACTTTATGGAGAAGGTCTTAAAAGATGAATCGGCATTCACCAGGTAACCAACATTATTACAGGTAGAAAGAACAGGGTATAACAGGAGAAATGGAAACCTTTCCAGAGGCTACTATAGTAGACTAAGTGAGAGACAAGGGCAGGTAGGAGAATAGGGAAGATGAAGGACTAAAAGATAATTAGGAGGTACAATGACTGACTGAAAAGAAATAGTGAGGGGGAAAGAAAGTCAGAGGTAATTCTGTGGTTTCCAGATTGGGTGATAATGTACTCTTAACCAAGGTAACGACTGGTATGTGTGTGTGCGTGTGTGTGCGCACGCATGCATGTGTGTTTAAGAAAGATCGATGAGGAAATACTAAGTTTGAAACCCTCATGGCATAATTAAGTGGAGCTGGAAACATGCTCTGAGAAGTGAAGAAAAGGCGGGAGACATTTTGGGAGGCATCAGCTCATGGAACTAATGGGAAAGTGCTAGATATTCTCCAGAAAGACAGTGAAAAGTCAGGATAGAACTCTGTTGGAACAATATATTGTAGGAGCAAGTGTTAGATGAGCTGGGAAAGACCAAGGAGGGCCTTACAAAATCTAGGAGGGAATACTGTTACAGAGACCAAGGCAAGAGGACTTTTGAGAAGGGGTTATTATACAGGCAAAAAGTTGCATATGTCGCATAAGATAGAATGAAAATTATCTGTTAGATTTGAAGATCTGAAGGTCTTCAATTTTAAGTTCTATCTATGGGAGTAAAAACCAGATTACAGGGGACTGAGAAATGAATGAAAGCAGATGCAGACTGTCCTGGAAAAGAAATAAATTTTATTTATTTGACCCTTTCTAGAAAAAATAGATTATTTTAACTAGGAGGTTCCTACATTTTTGAGGTCTCTTGAAAAAAGGTAGATAAAAGAAGTTATGAACTCATTGCTAATGATGTTCTCTAAAAAGAGGTGTCATCAGAGAACCAGTTTGATCTTGGCACCTTTGTTTTCCAAATGTTTCAATCATTTTGGATGCCTTAGGATGCCTTTTTCTTCTACTGTCATTCTTCATTTCAACTGTGCCATGAATTTTTAAGTAACTAACTCTTGCATGTTCTTATTTCAGTACAGTATGAAAACTAGGCTTGGGAAAGGGTACCAATGCTGTGAATCCCTTGACTGAAATGTAAAGGAATCAAAGGGAGTGGTCAAAAGCCTCAGATGCCTCAGAGATGACAAGTTCCTTAAAGATGACAAGTCATATAACGACTGGGAGAAAAAAAAAAGGTTCTTTTGTTCCGATGAATGAATTGTCCGTGCTCTTAACTAAAGCCAACAACCATTCCATTTGTGCCTTGGATCCCACGCCCTCCAGCCTACTCAAAAGCCAGGTTTCAGCAACTCTGCTCTCTCCAGCCTCACTTCCTCACCTCCTTCTCTCTGAGAGATCAGCTAATTAGCAAACAGATGGGGCATTATTACTCTTATCTGGAAACCATACATACTTCCTTGATTCTATCTCACTTTTCTCTTTTCCTTTATGGAATTGTTTGTATAGCAGTTCCCCCTTATTTGAGGGTGGTATGTTTTAAGATCCCCAGTGGATATGTGCACAGTACCGAACCCTGTTTTCTGTTCATGTCTTCCAACCACAAATTCAATGCCCTTTCTATCTTAACTAAGCACTTATCATGCACTATGGCTCTAAATCTTGCAGTTTGAGATGTGAGAACAAAACAAGCACAGATTTCTTTTTCTTTCATCACAGTTTCGCAGATGGAAGATCCATTCTTTACCACAGATATCGGTAACCTTATTAAATTAAGAGCTTTTACCTTTTCACTTAAAGGAAGCGCATTACGGCTTCTCTTTGGCATATCTGAACTGCCAGCATCACAACTCTTGTGCTTTGGGGTATTTATTTATTTAGTCTTTTTAGGGCCGCATCTGCAGCATATGGAGGTTCCCAGGCTAGGGGTTGGATCAGAGCTGTAGCTGCTGGCCTACACCACAGCCACAGCAATACTGGATACTTAACCCACTGAGTGAGTGAGACCAGGGATGGAAATTTCTGAAATTTCCCATGTAATATTTTCTCACCGTGGCTGATCATAGCAGGTAATTGAAACCATGGAAAGTGAAACCATGGATGGGGGGTACTTACTGACTTCACTTGGTTATATTGGAAAGAACTGTTTATATTTCTTGACTTCATCTGCTCTCCTTTCATTCTTTCCTAAACCCAACCAACCCAAAGGAAATAAGTGTTTACAACTCTTGTCAAGTTTGCCAGTGACCTCCGTGCTAAATCCAGTGTCATTTCTCAGACCTCATCTTACCTGATCCTCCAGAAGTATCTGATGCAATTCATCTCTTCCCCTCCCTTGAAATACTTTTTTTTTTTAACCTGCTTTCCAGGACTCTGCCACACTCCTCTTTTTTTCTGCTATCTTTTAAGGTACCCCCGGAGTTTCCTTTTCTCCCTGACTTCTTAAATGCTGGAGTATCCCCGAGTTCCAGTGTTGGGTCTCTTCTCTTTTCTATCTGCACAGTGCTCATCTCTTCTCCTTTCTGCCTACACAGTGCTTATTCCTTTGATGATTTCAGCCAGTCCTATGGCCTTAAATATCAGCTATACATTGACTCCCAAGTTTCTTTTTTCTAGTTTAGGCAACCCATAGCTTTAGAGCCCTGTATCAAGCTGCCTATTGACTTCTGCTTGGATATCTAATAAACACCTCAATTAAAAAATCTCCAGGAAGTTCCTGTTGTAGCTTAGTGGTAATAAGCCCAACTAGTATCCATGAGAATGGTTCAATCCCTGGCCTTGCTCAGTGGGTTGAAGTACGCGGTGTACCTATGAGCTGTGGTGTAGGTCGCATTCTTGGCTTGGATCCACGTTGTGGCTGTGGCGTAGGTCGGCAGCTGTAGCTCCAATTTGACCCCTTGGGAACTTCTATATGCTGCAGATGTGGCCCTAAAAAGCAAAAGCAAACAAACAAAACAGAAAACCTCCAAAACCAAGCTCCTAAAATTTCCTCCCCCACTTGCTCAGTTTTCCCCATCTAATTTGATGGTAATTCCATCCCTTCAGTTGCTTAAGCTAAAATTTTGGAGCTGTTTTTGACTGTTTTCTCCCTTCTCACATCTCATCTGGTCTTTCAGGCAAATCCTGTTTGGTTTACTGTCAAAATATATCTGGAATTCTATACATTTCACCACCTACCATTCCTATTATCTTCAAAACCCACTCCAATGAGGTTTTTGTCCCTACTACTCTGCCAAAAATACTCTTGTTAAAGTCACAAGTGAAGTTCTTTTAGTCATCATCTCTCACTTGAATTTTTATAGAATCCTAACTGGTCTCCTTGCTTCAGCCCCTGCTCCCTTCACTCTATTCTCTATATAACAGCCACAGGGATACTATTAAAAAATGTCAGGGTATATCATTCTGCTCAAAATCCCCTCATGCCTTCCTGCCTCACTGAGAGTAATATTAAAGTGCTTACTCTGAGCTATAAGATCCTACATGATCCAGTCCCTTGACCCACACCAGCAGCACTGCCATCACCTGGGAACTTATTAAAATGTAGAATCTCTGGCCCTAATTCAGACTTTCTGACTCAGTATATGCATTTTTAATAAGACTTCTAGGCAATTCATAAGTGCATTAAAGTTTGAGAAACACTGATGGAGCCTATTGCCCCTGCTTCCTGGTATACTCTGCTACAGCCACACTGGCCTCCTGGCAATTTCTAAAAGGTTGAAACACTCCTGCCTCAAGACTTTCATACTCACTGATCCTTCTGCCTAGAATAATCTTCCTCCATAACTGTAGGCTAGCTACTTCCTTCAGGTTTTTATTCAAGTCACTTATAAAGCCTTCCTGGGCCATCTTATCCAAAATGGCACCCCAAACCCTTCCTATCCTTCTTCCCTATTTTATTTTTTAACCCATAGTTCTTATCAATGTAGTAGGCATTTTATTTATCCTCTCTATTGTCTGATTTCTGCAGTAGAATTTAAGCCCTACAGGGGCTGGGATTTTTGTCTGTTTGGGTTATTGCTTAATACCTAGTGCCTAGCACACAGCAGACACTCAGAGCATTTTTATTGTATGAATTGGATTCAGCAAGTAGACAGCCTTTAGAAAAGTCTTGGAGAGGAGTTTCATGTGAATAAAGTCACAAGGCAGATATTAAAGAGTTAAGAAGTGAATGTCAGAGAAGGAAAGAGAATTATAAAGTGTAGTCTATTTTTAAAGAGCTCTAAAGAGTATTAAAATAATTCATTTTAGGGATTAGCTAGCACTTCAATCTCTTAGTGAATACATTTCTTCTGTGGCAAATAACTTCTACATAGAAAAGATACAAATTCAAGTGGATCAGAGATTTTCAATGAAAGAGGGACTACTACTATTAGCCCTTTTCTATATTCCTTTATATATCTGTCCAAAAATTCCACAGAAAGGAGTTGGGGTTGTGGGTGGGGGTGAGAAGGAACAGAAGTCAGCTAGAGCTCTGAGGCATCTTGAATAAAGAACCTAACTAAAAATCTGATCTTCAAAAAATAAATCTGGAGTTCCCGTCGTGGCGCAGTGGTTAACGAATCCGACTAGGAACCGTGAGGTTGCGGGTTCGATCCCTGCCCTTGCTCAGTGGGTTAACGATCTGGCGTTGCCGTGAGCTGTGGTGTAGGTCGCAGACATGATTCGGATCCCGCGTTGCTGTGGCTCTGGAGTAGGCCGGTGGCTATAGCTCCGACTGGACCCCTAGTCTGGGAACCTCCATATGCCGCGGGAGCGGCCCAAGAAATGGCAAAAAGACCAAAAATAAATAAATAAATAAATAAATCTAACATTTGCAGAAAAAATTATTGTATTATCTGTGGTAATTCAGACAGAAAATAGATCTGATTTTTGGAGCTAGCCCTGTGGCAGCTACTTCCTTAATGGTGGCTATGTAGTTCTCTTAACCGGGGGTCACTGATGTTTCCTCGATCCCATATATTCAGGCTCCAGTTCATAGGAACCAAAACATTGCAAATGACAGCTCAGTGAAGATTACAGAGCAGCTTACAACGGCTCTTGGCTCTCGTTCTCTTTGCAAAGCATAACAAACCTACCTTCGGTTTTTATGATATAAAACCGCTCCTTTAGCACCTCATACATTGTCAGAAGCTGTTGTGAAGCCTAGGCAGAGGCCCAGTGTCCCTAAGCTGCTTACCCAGTTGTAGCCAGATCATTACTCTCCTTGGAGCCATCTTCATCTGCAAAAAGGGGAGGCAGGGTGGAACTAGTCATCAAGGTTTCCATCTCTCTGAAAGGAAGAGAGAAGGAAAAAAAATTAATGGCTCAATTACTTCCAGTTCAAGTTGCACTAATTTAAGAGCCAGCCTTCCTTAACTTTATCACATCAGCAGCAGAATAGAAATTGACCTAAATATTTATTTTCTTGATTTCAGTTTAAACTTTACAGTTTTGGGCTTTTATCCCTGGTCTCATCAACTGACCAGACTAAAAACAGATTTTAACAACCAGGACACAGTTTGGAAATTTAACAACCAGGACACAGTTTGGAAAATTCCTTTTTGTTCATTCAGAACATCTTCAAAAGTATTCTTCGTTTCCTGTAAAAATTGTTAAGCAGAGTAGCTCAGAAGCACTGTAGCCCTGAGTGAGTTGTTCAGCCTCTTTGAGATACAATTTCACCATCTTAGACACAGATGAAATTGCTGACTTAACCCACAGGGTTATTGTGAAGGATTAAACTGAAAGTGCTTCATAAACAGCTAAGATGGTAAGTGCTTTGAGTATTATTATATAAAGAAAGGTATTGTTATTATAGCATTTTAGGTTCTCAGTCCCAGATGAATCATCCTTAGATTAAATGGTGACAAACTGAGCCCTCCAAGAGGAAATAATGCAAAGGAAGTGGAGGATGGAAGGCAAACTGATGTGGTTCAAAATGAAAGAAACCACACTTCCAGGTCAGAAACATGCTCTACATCACTATGATGACCAACAGTGAAAATAACATGCACCTGTGTCATAGGAAATAACTAAGCTTAATTGAAGAAAATAAATAAATCACAAGAACTTGGGTTATCAGGCTGAAAGGATAAAAGGACAAAGTGACAAAGAGAGTAATTTCATTTAGCATATCATTACAAGGAAAGATTTTTCCCTTTCAAAGCTTGCCACCAAGGGCTTCACCCCATATAGCTAAAAGCAGAAGCCTTCTTTTCATCATGAAAGTGATATTCAAACAAAACATTCAGTAGTGACCCCAAACATCAGCCACTTAAGTGGAATTGCAAACCACTCAGGGAAAAAAGTGCCTCAATCATCTAGGAGAATTGAGAAGCAAATTAGGAGAATTCACTCAGGAGCTCCCTCAGCAGTTATTTCAGGTGCTGCTGCTAAGCAGACCTCGTGAAATGGCAATTAAAAGGAAAGCACGGCAGCCCAAGCAGAGCCAGGATT
The DNA here is from genome assembly GCF_016906955.1 of Phacochoerus africanus. Lineage (NCBI taxonomy): Eukaryota > Metazoa > Chordata > Mammalia > Artiodactyla > Suidae > Phacochoerus > Phacochoerus africanus. The sequence continues at coordinate 58,785,098 of NC_062552.1, read as the reverse complement.
TATCCCGCTGATGTAGAAACACAAAGAAAATGCAGATGACACTGATGCTATATTAAATGTTCAATATAATAATTTACTTCCAAAACTGATGATTTACTTCTTATTCTTACATATTTTCTTGTTTTCACTTCTTTGTTACTTAGTCCAAATTCAATAGGTTATGTGAAAAAAATGCATCTCTATATATTCATTACCTGTTACAGTGGGTAGAGGATGGAAGGCAGAGAGGAAATTCCCACTCAAGAAGTTTGTTCCTTCAAGTTAGGGGGGTTTACAAAGGGCTCTAACAAATACCGCAAAATGCCATTTTAGATGTTTTCTAGGATAATTATGACACAAGTGCACTTATGTTTTAATTCTCATTATACACAGACCAGATTAGAGCCTGGGCTTTAAGGGCTGCTAATATCACCTTATACCAATATTCATTTTACCAAAAGAAAACCAATCAATTAGATGCCACATAGTCTAATTATAAACCACAAGCAAACATTCAAATAGCCAGGTTTATTTCCACAAACCTTAAAAGGACTCATTTAACTGGCTTTTTCTAAAAGTCTCCTTAGAAGTAAATGACTTTTCGAGATTCAGCCTTTAAAGGTCTTGGTATCCCTCCTACACCTCAAAAGAAGACATATTATCTGGTGGGGGACAAATGAAGCGACTTTTCATTCCCTATGAATGAAAACATGACCCTCTTAGAGTGTTTCCCAGATATCTTATATAGTCATTTTTGAAATATGGGGAGGCAGCTGGACAACACAACCTTAACAACATGTAAACAGATCATATAAACAAAGAAGTTCAGAGAACACACATTTCTTTTTTCTCTTAAGTTTGTTTTACTCAACCCGTATGGCTTCAGAACCCGTATGGCTTCAGATTTATTTTCTCTAATGTTATTGAGTAGTCAGGTCCCTAAGAAATGAGTAATAAAGTGGGTGGAAAGTTAAGGGGCCAAGATCAACAAGAGAAGGAAATGAGGAAAAGTCCAGTGAAACTCAAAGGCCTCTATACCAGTCTAATAAGTTGGAAAATTAGAATGATTCCCAAGAATTGGCTAGGATCTTGCAAGAATTTGCTTTCATATGGTCCATGAGGGGGTGATTCAAACTGAATCACAGCTACCAAGCCACTGATCACCAAAAATCAGTGTAGCATCTGTGCCTGATAATGTCCCAGTACAGAGGTCACGCTAAACTCTGAAATTCTATGCAAAATACTTAAGAAATGTAATGAATGCTGCTCTGGAAGGGGAAAGAAGAGAAACATGTACACAGGCAAAGCAATATACAAGTTTAGTTTTCCACTGCAGGTTACAGAAACAGGTATATGATGCAACTGTTTTCTCTTTTCTTTTTTTTTTAGGGCCTCACTCGCAGCACATGGAGGTCCCCAGGCTAGGGGTCTAATCGGAGCTGTAGCCGCCAGCCTACACCACAACCACAGAAACGCAGGATCCGAGTCGCATCTATGACCTACACCACAGCTCATGGCAACACCAGATCTTTAATCTACTGAGCAAGGCAAGGGATCGAATCTGCAACCTCACGGTTCCTAGTTGGATTCATTTCTACTGTGCCATGATGGGAATTCCATGATGCAGCTGTTTTCTCGCAGAAGGGATTCACCCAGCGAAGGCGTCTACCTGGAACCTTCAAAAAAAAAATGGTATTACCCCCTGACACCTATGGTCAATTAATCTTTGACAAGGGAGGCAAGAACATCAAATGGGAAAAAGAAAGTCTATTCAGCAAGCATTGCTGGGAAACCTGGACAGCCGCATGCAAAGCAATGAAAGGAGAACACACCCTCACACCATGCACAAAAATAAACTCCAAATGGCTGAAAGACTTAAAGATACGACAGGACACCATCCAACTCCTAGAAGAAAACATAGGCAAAACACTCTCTGACATCAACATCATGAATATTTTCTCAGGTCAGTCTCCCAAAGCAATAGAAATTAGAGCAAAAATAAACCCATGGGACCTCATCAAACTGAAAAGCTTTTGCACAGCAAAGGAAACCCAAAAGAAAACAAAAAGACAACTTACAGAATGGGAGAAAACAGTTTCAGATGATGCAACCGACAAGGGCTTAATCTCTAGAATATATAAACAACTTATACAACCCAACAGCAAAAAAGCCAATCAATCAATGGAAAAATGGGCAAAAGACCTGAATAGACATTTCTCCAAAGAAGATATACAGATGGCCAACAAACACATGAAAAAATGCTCAACATCGCTGGTTATAAGAGAAATGCAAATCAAAACTACCATGAGATATCACCTCACACCAGTCAGAATGGCCATCATTAATAAATCCACAAATAACAAGTGCTGGAGGGGCTGTGGAGAAAAGGGAACCCTCCTACACTGTTGGTGGGAATGTAAACTGGTACAGCCACTCTGGAGAACAGTTTGGAGATACCTTAGAAATCTATACATAGAACTTCCATATGACCCCGCAATCCCACTCTTGGGCATCTATCCAGACAAAACTCTCCTTAAAAGAGACACGTGCACCCGCATGTTCATTGCAGCACTATTCACAATAGCCAAGACATGGAAACAACCCAAATGTCCATCGACAGAGGATTGGATTCGGAAGATGTGGTATATATACACAATGGAATACTACTCAGCCATAAAAAAGAATACTATAATGCCATTTGCAGCAACATGGATGGAGCTACAGAATCTCATACTGAGTGAAATGAGCCAGAAAGACAAAGACAAATACCATATGATATCACTCATAACTGGAATCTAATATCCAGCACAAATGAACATCTCCTTAGAAAAGAAAATCATGGACTTGGAGAAGAGACTTGTGGCTGCCTGATGGGAGGGAGAGGGGGAGGGAGTGGGAGGGATCGGGAGCTTGGGCTTATCAGACACAACTTAGAATAGATTTACAAGGAGATCCTGCTGAATAGCATTGAGAACTTTGTCTAGATACTCATGTTGTAACAGAAGAATGGGTGGGGGAATAAATGTAATTGTAATGTATACATGTAAGGATAACCTGACCCCCTTGCTGTACAGTGGGAAAAAAAAAAAATGGTATTACCTTGGGGCTTACACTTTAAACTAGGGTCTGGACTATAGCTTTGGAAATTCAAAAATCCTAACACTAATTACTCACTGAAGAGAAATGGATATATAAAAGAGTGCCAATTTAAGATATTTTAGTGACACTTATAAAAACTGTAATAAGGATTATACTAAACCATTAGTCATAATCAGAACACTGCTTTGGTCAACACAGGGCCAGCATAAAGGAACTCAGGTGGAGCCTAGGAAATGTTTCTCAACTAAGATTGTTCTAGTAACCTTTCCCAACAAAAGGGATGACCTCACCAACGAGACCGTATCATTCCAAATGTGTGGAGCAATGCTCAAGTATAGTCTGTACTTCTGCTTTCTGGGTTTGGCTTGTTTCCAGTGCCCTTTCCTTACTTTACGTGCATTAATCCCACTTCACTAGGTCCTCTCATGTTCCTTCCCTACCGCTCCACCCCCAGCAGTATACCTCAGAGTTGAGAGGTGGATTCTGCCCTCATTTTCCGTAATACGTACGACCTTTGTGCAAAATTTCCAGTTCCCTTAAAAGTCATGTTACTTGGTTATACCAATCTCTGATCATTATCTCCTATCATTTCAGTTCTACTACAAGTGACCTTTGACCACACAAAACTCTTTACGTTTCCCTTCTGGATCTAGCTTCTAAGCCATGACTACGTTTCAAAGATGTTTAATATCATATGTCATTAGGGAACTGAAAATTAAAACAATGAGATCTCTTAGACATCCACACATCTATTAGAACAGTTAAAATCCAAAACAGTGTCTGCACCAAATACTGGTTAGGATGAGGAGCAGTAGGAACTTTTCTTTCACTCATTGCTGGTGGAAATGAATGCAAAATGGTATGACCACTAAGGAAGACCTTTTGGTACTTCCTTGCAAAATTATTCACACTCTACCAGCAGTTGTGTTCCTTAATATTTACTCAAATGCGTTAAAAACTTATGTCCACACAAAAACCTGCACGTGGATGTTTATAACAGCTTTATTCATAATGTCAAAATTTGACTACAACAGAGATGTCCTTCAATGGGCAAGTGGATAAACAAACTGTGGTACACTCAGATAATGGAATATTATTCAGTGCTAAAAAGAAATAAGTTAACAAGCCAAGAAACGACATGGAGGAGACTTAAATGCACGTTAATAGTAAGTGAAGGAAGCCAATGTGAAAAGGCTACACAGTGTACGATTCCAATCACATGACATTCTAGATAAAGTAAAACTACGGAGACAGTAAAAAGATGAGTGGCAGGCCGGAGTTAAGGGAGAGGCAGGAGTGCAAAGGCGAAACAGGATTTTTAGGGCTGTGAAACTATTCTGTGTGATGATTAGACATATGTCATACATTTGCCAATGCCCATAGAAGGTACAACACCAAGAGTGATCCCTGATACGGATTTACGTGATGATTATGTGTCAGCGTAGGCTCACTGACTGTAACAACGTACCACTCAGGTGGGGAATGTTGATTGTGTGGGAGGTTGTGCACATACGGGGACATGGGATATATAGGAACTCTGTACTTTCTGCTTAATTTTGCTGTGAACGTAAAACTGATCTAAAAAATTAAAGTTTATTAATTTAAAACTTAATATATGATAATTATACAACTAACTGTAAGATAGACTTGAATTGAAGAATAAGCAGATTTTGATATGCACACAATTTTTTGGGGTCTTTTTTAGGGCTGTACTTGCAGCATATGGAGGTTCCCAGACTAGGGGTCGAATGGGAGCCGAAGCTGCTGGCCTACGCCACAGCCACAGCCACGCACCATCTGAGCCACGTCTGTGGCCTACACCACAGCTCACAGCAATACCAGATCCTTAACCCACTGAGCAAGGCCAGGGATCGAACCTTTGTCTTCATGGATGCTAGTCAGGTTGGTTAACCGCTGAGCCATGATGGAAACTCCTGATATGCATATAATTTAACTGGAGTAAGTGAAAGCACAAAAAAGGCTTACTACAGAACTGTCTCCCAGCTGTGAACATTTAGCTAAGAGCATTCAGTAGGCTGTAGGCATTAATCAATATGTTTTACACAGGGAATAAGAACACTGGCTAGTCCCACCAGGCGGTTAGCTGGGGTTCAGTTAAGTGAAATTAAGTAAAGAACTCTCTCCCTGTAGGTTTTGATGTGGAGATGAGGGGGCACAGATAAGGGTAGGTAATTTGAGAATAATTAAGTACTTACTTTTTAGGGAGGGTGGGTAGGATGGGGGAGATAATTAGAGTTTACATCTTGGGGCTGTTTCAGTACCTAAGAGCACGGAGGTATGCGTTTGGTTGGGTGCTGGATGGAGCAGGCAGAAAATGTGGCTAATTCCTAGCATTTAGAGCGCAGGCTCCTATGACTACTGTTAGCATAAAAAAATGTAGTAGGCTAGTCTAGGAGCTAAATAATAGAGAAACTGATTCATTCACGTAACAAGTATTTACTGAGGCATTTTATATGTTCTGGGGATACAGCAGAAATCAAAACAGGCAAAAGTCCCCATCCTCATAGAGCTCAATGTAATGGGACACAGACAAAAATCAAGATAAAATAAGTAAAATGAATAATGTTACACTGTGATAAGTACAAAGAAAAAAAAAAAGAGAGAGCAAAGAAAGAGGCCAGGAAAAGTTCAAGGGAAGAGGGTGTCTGGAATTTTAAACAGAGGCCAGGAAAGGCTTCACTGAGGTAACTTTAGGGGAGAGACCTGAAGGAGATGAAGGAGAAAGCTGTGTGAGGACAAACTGGTCCAGGTGGGTGTGGGGTGGGGGGACAACTAATGCAAAGTACACTTGGTATGACTGAGGGAGGCAGCCAGTTGCCATCAGGCTGGATTGAACTAGGGGCAAAGACAGTAGGCTGACTGTAGTAGGGGACCAGACCATATAAGGCTTGAGAGTCACAGTAAAGAGTGGCTTTACTTTGCAGTGAGACACCACTAGAAAGTTCTGAGTAGATAAGGCACGAAATCAACTATTTTTATAGGATCATTCTGGCTGTGGTTTTGAGGAAAGAATGAAGAGTGGAGAGGGTCAAGGGCAAGAAGAAGGAGACCACTTAGGAATCTACTGCAGTAATCCATCTGAAAGATGATGAGGGACTGATTACAGTGGTACTAATGGAGATGATGAGTGGTCAGATGGCTTGATACATTTTGAAGGTAGAGCCAATTTCTCAGTTCAAAATAACTGGAAAAATAAAAAACAAAACCCAGGAATAGAATCTACCTGTGACCTGCATATATTTTAACTGTAGTCTTATAACCTGTTTAGTCATAAAGGGTAGGCTATACTGACAATATATTACTTGCAACGTCTTTGAAGTTAAATCTAGTGGTTTTGAGGGGCCATAAAGGCAATAATCCAGCCTCCTTTTAAGGCATTTGCTCAGAGAATTTATATTTCAACAACCAACATTTGTTGAGCTCTTTTACTGTGCGACTAAGATTGTGCTTGGTGTCAAGTGGTGTGTAGCTGTACTTCACAGAATTTTATAGACTGTTATTCTCCTTGGTCTAGAGACACTGCTCTTAGACAACAGTGAGAAGAGGGAAGAGGCCAGGGTTAAAACAATCATAAATCTTCTATTGTTGTTTATGATTTTTTTCAAGTAAGAGTTTTGCAAACTTTTGAGATAGGCATTTTCTAAAAAATATAGATGTACCAGATCAAAAGAAACTGGGCACAGTTTACATTTCTTTCTGGATAGTCTGATCCCTGTACATGCATTTTTTTTTTTTTTTTTCCTCAGTCAATGGAACCTTGATGGAGATTTGTTACCATTAGAACACAAAATGTGTTCTGGGAAAAAAAACAACCCCAAACATCTAGAAATAGTGTTTTATATCAGGTTAAAGCACAGTGATAACACAGAGAAAATAAAAAACATTTTCCTCTGCCAAAGCAAGTTTGTCATTTTACAAGTAGGGTGTTGCCTTTTGAGGTCATAGTCCACATATTTGGCTTTTTCATGGTGCCTGTTGGTATCCAAGTTGCCCTTCCTGCACAGCCTACTCAAGCACTGCTTTTATTATTAGTAAACAAAGAGATAACTGCAGAAGTAAAAAACTTCTGCACCAGTGCCAGAACTTAAAGTAATCTAATAAAACTTGGCATTACTTCCTTGGTATGGGTACTTCCCCAAAAAATTTCCTGGGACACTGGGGTACTATGAAATAGTAAAGTTAGGCGTGTATGAGGCAGAGGTGGAGGGTTGAGAGAGGAGGTAGGTGGGAGAAGGGAAGGCCAAGACAGTTAATATTCCACCTAGGAGGCCATATGATATTTGAAAAGGTATTTTCAATAATATTCAATGTTATAATCTTATTTTATATTTAGAAAACAGAAGTAATTAATTGTACAAAATACAGAGAGTTAAGGTTCTTGTTTGGTAAAGATACATGTGTATATTTTTTCACTCACTTCTTGGTGATTCTCACAAAGGCTATATCAGAATAGAGGAATTTTGGAGTTCCCTTTGTGGCTCAGTGGTTTACGAACCCGACTAGGATCCATGAGCATGCAGGTTTGATCCCTGGCCTCGCTCAGTGGGTTAAGGATCCAGCATTGCCATGAGCTGTGGTGTAGGTCACAGATGAGGCTTGGATCCTGCGTTGCTATGGCTCTGGTGTAGGCAGCTCTAATTCAACCCCTAGTCCTGGGAACCTCCATATGCCTCAGGTTAGGCCCTAAAAAGCAAAAAAACAAAAAAAAAGAATAGAGGATTTTTGTGTTTACCAAGAGGGAAATGAGGCATTCCTCTTGTGGCTCAGCAAGTTAGGAACCCAACACAGTATCTGTGAGGATATGGGTTCGATCCCTGGCCTCGCTCAGTGAGTTAAGGATCCAGCGTTACAACAAGCTGTGGCTCAGATCCTGCATTGCTGTAGCTGTGGTGTAGGCTTTTAAAAAAAAAAAAGGGAAATGAGTTTTAAAAAAGCTGAAAAAGCAATGCTTTTCACAGTTTATTATATGTTCACTGTGTTAGGCATCAAAGACATAGAAGTAAATAAGATTAACAAGAAATTTTGTCCTTTTACAGTTCATAATCTAGTGGGGCGAAGAAGGGCAAACCAGTGGGAAAAAATGCAAGGGCTGTAGTAGCTCATGTGTGTAAAGCTATTTATTTAATATAAGAAAAACAGGGAAGCAACACAGATGAATAGATGGGGCGACCAACTAAGGTAACTTCTTAGTAGTGTGATAAGTTCACAGAGCATTCAAGATCTGAAGGAAACAGAAAATACCAACTGAGGAAAACCTGAGAGGGAACACTTAGCTCAGGGTACTTACATGTTTGGAATCCAGATTCATATCAAGGAGGCAGACAGGATTCCTTTCTACCTCCAAAACAAAATGATTCAAGTCTGGAGTCTGAGGAAGTCTATATATGAGAAAGAGGACCCAAACAAAAACTTCCTAGTTAACAGTTCTAGGGCAAGGGTCCTTACAAGGTTCCTCTATTTTCCTACGTTTGACACTGCTTTCTTCAGCTCAAACTTGCAGCTGTGAAGCAACACTGCAAAGAAGAGATGGAAAGAATGTTCTTTTCTGTTACAGTCAATAATTCCCAAATCTTTTACCCTTTCAAAGCTGATGAATACTAAAAAGTAAATGATGATGTTTTAAGGAAAGTCAGAGATCACTTATAAAAGCTATAGTGTAATAAAAGGAAATAGATCCCATCAAAGTGTTCTTCATTTTAATCAACTTCATTTTAATCAATCAATTAATTTGATACAAATTAAGTTCTCTTTCTACAAAGAATTCCTAAAAGAAAAACAGAACTCTAGGTAGTGGGGACGTTTTCTTCAGCCAAAAGTTGAAGACAACAACAAACCAAACCAAAAAAACCCTTTAGCTGCAGGGAGGCAAAACCATCAATAGTCTTTACCACTTTGAACAATAAAATGAAATTCACAGTTTTCCTCACAAAACAAATTGGCACAGTTGCAGTTTAACAGAACAGTTTAAATGGAAAGAAAATTTAAAACTTAGACTTTGCTATATTTTGCTTTTGAAATTCACAATTTTCCTTACAAAACAAATAGGTACAGTTTCAGTTTAACATCAAAGTTCAAATGAAAGAAACCCAGAATTCTTTTACTATATTTTGCTTTTGAAATTCACACTTTTCCCTACAAAACAAATAGGTACAGTTGAGTTTAACAGAACAGTTTAAATGAGAGAAACTCAAAATTATTCTGCTATATTTGCTTTCGAATCCAAAAGCTGATAATGCTTATGACTTCAGAAAGTTAAAAAAAATAGCCGCACAGTTCAAACTTGACACATTTAAAACTCTAGAAGACCAGTTTCCCAGGAACATTTTTCCTTTACATACCCTTCCCAATATGATAAGGCTTCATCCTTCCTGTACACAGAGCCTCTAGGCTGTCACCCTACAGAGGAATCCAGATCAAGTGCTTAGATGTTATCTTAGCAGTTTACAAGCTACTGATTTTGTTTCCAGGTGAAACAAAAACAAGTTTAAAACTGTATCAGCAGTAACTAACTGAGGAGTGACTAGACTAATTAAATCACCTCAAGATGATTGGTGTTGAGTGTATTTACTAAAATCTGACAAAATTTGTATTTCCAGAGTTGCCTATTGCTGTTCAAAAGCCTACTTAATCCAGTAAGTCACAGCAACATCCCAGGGAATAGGAATTTGCTGAAGGATTTGTTTTGCTCTTCTTTCCACATTAAATGCACCCACTTGGCTGTGGTTAGCAAGTACTTCTGCAGAGAACAGAAACCCACTATAGTACCAAGTAGAGGCATTATGTGACTGTTTTCCATACCTTCATATGTTAAATGGTGCTAATAATACCTTCTCTATTTAACTCAAAAAGATATTGTGAGGATCAAATAACTATTTCTTTATGTGCTCTGCAAAAATAAAAGAATGTGATAACTATTTTTGCTAATTATGTTACAAAAGTTTTCAATGAAATATTTATGCTAAAGAATATTATGCGGATTATAGTTATATCAAAAGAACAGACACATAAGAAAAAAGATTGGAAGGAAACAACCAAAATGCTCAAAGTAATAATGTTAGGATGGTGAAATGATGAGTTATTACTTTCCAGTCTTTGTTCTCACTCCCAAAGTTCAGTAATATTGTTGTGTCACTTTAAAGAAAGGGGAAAGTACTATTAAAATATCACAGACTTTTTAAAATTAAATTTTAATTTCACACACAATACACTTTCTTTTTAAATTTTTTGACTACATATTAGAGTTAACATTCCCTTTGATGACTCTTCCCACTCTCCTCTCCATAAAATGTACTAGCTTATTGCTGAAAGGAGTCTTAGAAATAATTTCCAGTGATATATTCATTCTCTCTCCCTCTCAAATCAGAATTAGCCCTTCAGGGCAGAGAAGAGTAAACATGTCTAGCAGGAAGAGTATGAAAGCAGTTTATAAACTTAGCATTTTATATTAAAAATTTCATTTAAATTCTGCATTCAATTTTATAAAACAGTGTTTATTTTAATGCTAAAATGAATGTCTGAAACTATAGGAGACTAGGAGAAAGAATCATGTACTCTCACAGCAGTAATGTCTTTTCCTATGAGTCCATTACCACATAGCAAAAGTTAGGTTCATCTTCCTGATGTCTTTCCTACTTGACAACTTTTGATACTGAGAGAAAAAGAAGTGCTGTGACTTCCTACTTCTTTATAGCAATAGAATGAGTAATTCCTATTATTGCCTAGAACTGTATGGTTAACTCAATTTATATCCTGTTAACCTTCCAGATAAAATTACATGACAGTACACTGCAATTATCATACAAAAATGGCATTTACTTCGGGGGAAAACAGACCAGGACCACAAACTTATTATGCCTTTGCATTTCCTTAAGAGGTTTAATTCTGAAAATAACAATACATCTGAGGTTGATAAATGTACATTCTCATGTCACTGTTAGGAAAAGTAACAAGCTTTTGAGGAGTAAGCTGTCATTTTACTTCTTCCCAGTATATCTGGAAACATACCTCAAATATATTTGATCCATCTCTAACAACACTGTTATCCCCTTTTCTTCAGAAATTTGACTCCAAATCTGGCTTGCATGAAAAACCTCATCACTACAGGGTTTTTCCAGAGAAGCATCTTTCTAAGGAGGCATTTATTCTTTTTTTTTTTTTTTTTTGTCTTTTGACTTTTTAGGGCCGCACCTACAGCATATGAAGGTTCCCAGGCTAGGGGTCTAATCGGAGCTGTTGCTGCCGGCCTACGCCAGAGCCACAGCAACACCAGATCCGAGTCTTCGACCTACACCACAGCTCACAGCAACACTGGATCCTTAACCTACTGAGCAAGGCCAGGGATCGAACCTGTAACCTCATGGTTCCTAGTTGGATTCGTTTCCTCTGCGCCACAACGGGAACTCCAGAAGGCATTTATTCTTATTACAGAGTCTCTCCAAATATCTAATTTGACTCTTGGTGTTTAGTAACATTAGGATATTTAAAAGACAAAATTGGTAACTTAAAATCAAGATGTATCCATGTGAGCTATGGGGATGGATGCACAATTACAGTTTTCTACAACCCAATTCACTCACATTTGGAGGAAAGAAGAACCAAAGCACCTCAAAAAATTTTGTTTTCTTTGTAGGCCCACACCCGCAGCATATGGAGGTTCTCAGGCTGGAGGTCGAATCAGAGCTGCAGCTGCCGGCCTACACCACAGCCACAGAAACGTAGTATCCGAGCCACATCTGCGACCTGCACCACAGCTCACTGCAACACCAGATCCTTAACCCACTGATCAGGGCCAGGGATGGGAACCTGCATGCTCACGGTTACTAGTTGGATTAGTTTCCACTGCGCCACAATGGGAACACCTCGAATTTTTGATAAAGGGTTACATGCTATAGAAGTGTGATTCTGAGTTCAGGCTATGCCACCAACTAGCTGTGTCTTCTGGGATCACTAAACTATTCTGGCCCATTTCTTCATCTGTTAATGAAGAACAAGATCAATCTAAATTTGTTTACATGTTGGACCATGAAAGAACACCATGAAACAGTACCTTTAAATGGTATGAATTAGAAGCAATTTTATGAACTAGTAAAAAATAGAAATACATTAAAAATTAAATATAAACTGTTAATCACAAACATACATGTACATACACAAAGTTCTCTAAACACAACATGCATTTCTGAATTCTTCTGCTTGTATTTATTTGCTATCTGAGACGGATTCATGGTTAATAATGAAGGCTCTGAAATCAGACTACTTGAGTTCAAATCCCATCTTTTATTTCTTTGTTTTAGAACTTCCACAAGTCATTTAATATTTCTGAACCTAAGTTTTCTTATCTGTAAATGAGGATAGTAACAGTAGCTACTATAGGAATGAATTACTTGAAGAATCAATCCATGTAAAGCAGGTAGTATGGTGTCTATCACATAGTAAGAACCTAATAACAATGACAGCAGTAACAGTAGCAAACATATATAGAGTGTTTACTAAGTATCAGACACTGTTCTAAGAGTTTACATGTATTACACCATTTAATCCTCACACCACCACATGAGATAGATACTATCATTAGTCTCTTTTATAGTGAACAAACTGCCATAGAGAGGTTAAGTAACTTGCCCAAGTTTACTGTGATACTCATAATTGTGGCTATTTATAAATTTTTTTTTTTGTCTTTTTACCATTTCTTGGGCCACTCCCGCGGCATATGAAGGTTCCCAGACTAGGGGTTGAATCCGAGCTGTAGCCGCTGGCCTACGCCACAGCCACAGCAACGTGGGATCTGAGCCATGTCTGCAGCCTACACCACAGCTCACAGCAATGCCAGATCCTTAACTCACTGGAGCGAGGCCAGGGATCGAACCTGCAACCTCATAGTTCCTAGTTGGATTCGTTAACCACTGAGCCATGTCGGGAACTCCCTTTATAAATATTTTTCATTCTCCTTTCAGGAACATGGTAAGATTACACTTCCTCACAACATCTGAATTAGGCAACATTGATGGAACTCATAGGGTCAACTCATAAGGTCAACTTCTGGGCAGAAAGTTTGAGTCCAAAAGCAATTTCTGTGTTCTCCTCCATTACAGTGATCATGAAAGTATATATATTTATTTTTAAAAATTTTTTGCTTTTAGGGCCACACCCATGGCATATGGAAGTTCCCAGGCTAGGGGTTGAATCAGAAGAGCTGCACCTGTCAGCCTATGCCACAGCCACAGCAACGTGGGATCCCAGCTGTGTCTTTGACCTACACCACACCTCATGTCAACACCAGATCCTTAACCCACTGAAGGAGGCCAAGGATTGAACCTCCATCCTCATGGAGGCTGGTTGCATTTGTAACCCGCTGAGCCACAACAGGAACTCCTCAAAGTATAAATTTTAATGGCGTTTACATCAGCCTGCTGCTTAGGTGAACAAAAATAGCATAGCCCCCTGTTGATCTACTTTGGACAAGTAGTATGAGGGTAAACAAAAGCCACTGAGGTTTTTGCAGTGGTTTTGTTACAATGGCAATAAACAAGTCTATCCTGACAGTAAATTTCAGATTTAGTATCATCCTGATTATTTACCTATTCACAGCTAATGTTGAATTCCCAGTTAATGCTTAAGAATTAAATTACAGGGGAGTTCCCATTGTGGTACAGTGGAAATGAATCGGACTAATATCCATGAGGATACAGGTTCGATCCCTGGCCTCGTCCAGTGAATTGGGGATCTGGCATTGCTGTGAGTATGGTGCAGGTTGCAGATGCAGCTTGGATCCCGCATTGCTGTGGCTCTGGCGTAGGTTGGCAGCTATAGCTCTGATTTGACCCCTTGGCCTGGGAGCTTACATATGCCACGGGTGTGGCCCTAAAAAGCAAAAAAAAAAAAAAAGAATTAAATTATGGGAGAAAATAGTACATTTCTATGCATTTATTTCTTTTTTTGGTGTATGAGTGAATGGAAGTTTACCATGATCTGATTTAGCATTACAATTCAATTACTGGTCTAAATGTCTTCATGACCTTGGGTTAGGCAAAGACTTCTAGAAGAGGAAACAGAAAGCACTAACTACAAGAAAAAAATGATAAAATGAAGTTAACTAAAATTAAGAATGTCTGTTCACCAAAAGCCCATGTTAAGAGAGTGAAAAAGTAAGCCAGAGACTGGGAAATTTTATTTATTTATTGCTTTTTAGGGCCGCACACATGGCATATGTAAGTTCCCAGGCTAGGGATTGAATCGGAGTTGAAGCCGCTGGCCTATGCCACAGCCACAGCAACATAGGATCTGAGCTGTGTCTACGACCTACACCACAGCTCACAGCAACACCGGATCCTTAACCCACTGAGCGAGGCCAGGGATCGAACCCGCAACCTCATGGTTCCTAGTTGGATTTGTTTCCACTGCGCCAAGACAGGAACTCCAGTAAATTATATTTATAATACATAAATCCCTTAAAGACTCATTTTCAGAATATATAAGGAACTCAAATCAGAGAGATAAAGATAAATGACCCAACTTTTTAAAAAGGCTAAAATACATAAGCATTTCCTAAAAGAGACTATCCAAATAATCAATAACCATAGAAAAAGATATACCACAACATATTCAACAGCTAAAATAAAAAAGACTAACAATACATAGTGTCAGGGACAAGTAGGACCTGAAATTCTCACATGTTGCTAGTGGTAATTTGTTTATTTTTTAAAATGATTTTTATTTTTTCCATTATACTTGATTTAGTGTTCTGTCAGTTTTCTACTGTACAGCAAAGTGACCCAGTCACACATACATATATACATTCTTTTCCTCATAATATCCTCCATCATGCTGCATCATAAGTGACTAGATATAGTTCCCAGTGCTATACAGCAGGAGCTAGTGGTAATTTAAATGTGCACATTTTGGAAAATTGCTTGGCAATAACTGCTAAAATAAACCTATCCTATGAACCAGCAATCCATTCCTAGTAACATGTCCTAGAGATATGAGTGCAGATGCCCAAAGATGTGTAAAGATTGTTCACAGCACCAGCATTAATAACAGTCTCAAAGTGGAACCAATCTACATGTCCATCAGCAGTGGGCTTCATTATGATATATTCCCACAACAACATCAGTGGAATACAAGACTGAACTACTGTTATATGTAGCATGGATGAACCTCACAGGCATAATGATGAGCGAAGAAGCTAGGCCCACAAAAGTAAATATTTTGTGAATCCCTTTATGTGATATTTAGGTACAGGTAAAACTGTTCTTTGGTGGCAGAAATCAAATAGTAGTTATCAATGATAGGGGGAGAGAAGATACTGACTGGAAAGCCTCCTGAAGGTGCTGGAAATATTAACAGGTGCATATATACATAAACATTCATGGACTTGTACATTTAAGATCTGTGCACTTTACCATACATACCATAATTTTAAAAAAAGAAACACTGATCAGTGGTTTAGCTAAGAATTCAAGGACTGGAAGATCTCACAAAGGTCACTGGAATCCAACTACACATCCAAGGCTCAGCTCCCAACCTGAATCTCTCTTGAAAATGTCTACTCCCATTTCTAAATTAACTCTGGCCATTAGAAGGTTTTTCTTTATAATGAACTCCAAACCTGTGCCCATGGAGCTTCCATCCTTAGATTTTTCTTCCTATTCTTTTGGGGACATATAGAATGAGTATTCTTCCCTTTCTAAATCATCTCTCTTCAGTTATCTCAAGGCTTATCTGATGACAGCTGAGATTCCTTTCAGCTCTAAAAATTCTAGGATTTCTGTATTTTTATTGGTCCATATTTCTTTCATTTACCTCTTTCCCCACACCTCTGTTGAACTTTACTCTTTCAACCAAAGTACTCTAAAGTTATGTTTCAACCTGAGTAGATGACCAGCTTGTAGATTTTTACTCAAAATATCAATGTTAAATGTACGTCAATATGTACAGTATATAGCTGGCGACATCTGTGTGCTCATGAGAGCAGGAAGGGATATCTCTCAATGCTTAACACAGTGGAATACCAGTTCCTCATGAAAGATACTTAGCTCACTTGGATTTAGAGAATGTTTACCACTCGGTGTTTAGACAGAAGATGAGAAGTGTATTTCTTAGACAAAAAATAAGTCAAGGCGGTAGTGATTATTTTGACCTGTACATTGGGAATAAAGATGAATGTATGGACAGCACTGGTTATGCCTAAAGCAATGAATCATATTGGACTTGATGAAGGAACATTAAAGCACTTCCTTAACTTCAAAGAGCCAACTAAACAAATAATTCATGGGGTTGTATATTTCAAGGCATTTAACAGCCTCTACAGAGTCAAACTTTAGGAGCTAAATGTAAAACTAGAATAAGAGTTTTCTCATACTCAAGATGATGTATGTTTTAGTAGTATTCATAATATTCAGGCCTTCTATTTAAAAAGTCAACACGAACACTTTGCTGATACAATTATTTCATACCTATGATTGCCCTTTTGTTACTACAACATCATATTTTTACCGTTTTGCCCTTTATTACACAGAATAGAACAGTAATCAACAGACTCAAGATTATCTACAGATTGGAGTTCCCGTTGTGGTGCAGCAGAAACAAATTCGACTAGGAATCATGAGGTTGCGGGTTCGATCCTTGGCCTCACTCAGTAGGTTAAGGATCTGGCGTTGCCATGAGCTGAGGCAAAGGGTACAGATGCTGCTTGGGTCCCATGTTGCTGTAGCTGTGGTGAAGGCCAGCAGCTATGGCTCCGATTCGATCCCCCAGCCTGGGAACCTTCATATGCTGTGGGTGCAGCCCTAAAAAGCAAAAAAAAAAAAAAAAAATCTACAGATAAATTATCTGCAACCTGAATTATGCAAAATAAATGTATTTATTTAATGACTCTGGGGGAATTTTGAGGCAGAATATAAGGAAACAATGAGAAGGAGAACTTTCTAATAGTAATGCTTTGCTATAATCTGATGGAGAAATTCCTGCATGGTCGTGCTCTCCAAGAGAAAAGGTGCTATGAAGTTGGTTTTATGGAGTTGGTATAGAAACACGGATGGATTAAATGCCTGAAGAGAGTGTAGGTCATCTATTAGGCTGAACCAGGGAAATCTCATCTACAAATCAGCAATAATCATCAGCAATAATGAAGCGAAAGCTTATCCTGCACACTTCTAAATGATGCATTGATTTACAAAGAAAACCAAATGGAGGATATCTGACTTAGTTTGGCATTTGACATCAGACTATAGAACTTTCTTCAGCTCCTCTGGAGCTACTGGCCCTCTAACATTTGGCACTTACACCCTATTATCAGGAATCATATCACTGTATGCTGTAATTTTTTAATGTTAAGTATCTGTCTTCTCCATGACACCACGCTCTGGATATCCTTTTAGCCTCTTTAAGTATTTTGGTTCTCTTACCACTGTTTTGACCTCTTTTTAACAACGACTTTTTTCTCCCCTTCGGCTATAAATATACTCTATGCCTAAAAAAGAAACAAAACTCAAAATAAAACCCTCCATTAAATTCTATCTTCCTTTCTAAGCAACTGTCCATTCATTCCTTTTCTTTATAACCAAACTACCTCAAAGACTAGTCACTGCTGCTACCCACTCAATCTGAAACACATAGTAATCTGGTTTCTATCCTTAACTCACTCTACTGACTATTCTCAGACACCAGTAATCTCTACATTAATTTCAGTGCACACTTTTTTTTTTTTGGCTTTTTGGCTTTTCTGGGGCCGCTCCTGCATCATATGGAGGTTCCCAGGCTAGGGGTCAAATCGGAGCTGTAGCCACTGGCCTACACCAGAGCCACAGCAGCGTGGTATCAGAGCCGCGTCTGCAACCTACACCACAGTTTACAGCAACACCAGATCCTTAACCCACTGAGTGAGGCCAGGGATAGAACCCGCAACCTCATGGTTCCTAGTCGGATTCATCAACCACTGCGCCACGATGGGAACTCCTCAGTGAACACTTTTTAACCTTCAGCTTGCATTTGATGCTTAAATGACACTCCCTCTTCAAACTCTTCTTGCATTACTTCCTACTTACCATGTTCTTGTTTTTTTCTCCCATCTCTTTAGCCATTTCTTCAGATTATGGCCCTCTTCTCTCTATATATATGTTTCCCTAGTGATCTCTCTCAGCCTCAATGTTTTAACAACCCACTTGATACTGATGACATCTAAAACCAACTCTCAAATTTCAGGCCTCTATCTCAAATGGCAAAGATTATCTTCTTTGATGTGCCAGAAGCAATTCACACTTTACACATATAAAACTGAATCAAGGAGTTCCCGTTGTAGCTCAGCGGTAACAAACCCGGCTAGTATCCTTAAGGACGCAGGTTAGATCCCTGGCCTTGCAGGGGGTTAAGGATTTGGCATTGCTGCAAGCTGTGGTGTAGATCACAGATGTGGCTCAGATCTGGTGTTGCTGTAGCTGTGGTGTAGGTGTGCAGCTGCAGTTCCGATTTAACCCCTAGCCTGGGAACTTCCATGTGCCGTGGGCGTGATCCTAAAAAGACAAATCAATCAATGAATCAAAATGAATCCACGGCCTTTTCCTCAAAGTCTGCTCCATTTCCCATGATCATTCTAGGTCAGTTCAGGGAAGTTTACTCTGTCCCTCAGGCTAAAAGCCTGGGAGTCCTTTTCAGCATTTCCTCTGCCCTCACCTCATTCAATCCCTTACCAAACCTAGTAGATTCTCCTCTTCTGTGTTCCTGTCTCAGTTAAAGCCTTTATTTTTTCTTGGCCTGAGTACTCCAGCAGCCTCCTGCCTGTGCTTCCTGCCTCCAATCTGTTTCTACACAGCTGCCACTGATCATTCTAAAATACAAATCTAATTATGCATATCACTCCTTGTTTAAAATCATTCAAGAGGCTACCTGCTATCTTCAGGTGATTTTTACTCTTTTTAAAATTCTGTTTGAAAGTATAAATTTATGCTTGCTTTGAATGTTTAAAGTTTGAATGTCTTCCAGTAAGGACATGTTATTTTATTGTTAGAATAAACAATAAAACCTGGCCTGGTAGTGAATGACCACCTTTAAACCAGTTCTGGGATTAGGAAAAGGAATCTTGACGTGTTTAAATGAACTGGAACAAAAAAATTTAACAGAAAACAATACATTAAAAAAACTAAATCTCTCTACACTGAATTCACATCTTTGGTACCCTTTATTTGTTCTCGCATGAAACAGCTTACAAATTTACCCCTTCAGGGAATAAGTTTCAGCTGACTTGCTAATGAGATTATTATACATAGATAATAAATGCTGGTGAAAAAAATGCAGTGCTGACCTTCTCTTTAAGTAAATAAAAGAACAACAACTATAGGCATACCTTGTTTTATTGCACTTTGCTTTATTGTGATTTGCAGATACTTTTTTTTTTTAACACAAATTGATGGTTTGTGGCAGTCTTGAGTCAATCAAGTCTATCAGCGCCATTTTTTTCCAACAGCATTTGCTCACTTCATGTCTCTGTATCACATTTTGGTAATTCTTGCAATATTTCAATTTTTTCATTATTATTATATTTGTTATGGCCGTCTGTGATCAGTGATCTTTGATGTTACTACTGCGAAAAGATTATAACTTTCTGAAGGCTCAGACGGTGGTTGGCATTTTTTAGCAATGAAGTATTTTCTAATTAAAGTATGTATTATTTTTTAGACATAATGCTATTGCATTAATAGTCTACAGTATAGTATAAAATGACTTTTATATGCACTGGGAATCCAAAACATTTGTATGCCTTGTTTTGTCACAATAATCACATTATTGCAGTGGTCTAGAACTGAACCCACTATCTCTGAGGTATGCCTGTGTATCAGATAGCTTATGTCCAGAAAATAAACACAGTTTTTAAGAAAAGAGATAAGATAATGAGTATTATAAGATTTAATGCTCATATACATAACTACTTATGATGGAGCTTACCATTAGTTTTTGAACTAGGAAGATTATTTTCCACAGTATCATTTAAATACATGCTTTAGGTCTTGCAATTAATAGGTTATCAGAGTAATTTCTAGTCTTTCCCATAACCTGTTTAATTATGGTATCTGTGTTCTTTCCTGCAATATGTTTCTGTTGCAATCAACTTCAAAATCTCTGGAGAGCAAATGCTATTCAGTATTATTATCCATGCATTACCAAGTAAGGTAGGAGAAGCTGTTAAACCAACTGAGATCCCATAATGCCAGTTAAATTTCAATCTTCTTTCTAGGCTCCCAACACATGTCAGCACTATTGTAGTAAAGTAGGTTATAAGTTTTGGGTGATGTGACTTGCTTGAAAGACAAAGAGGACAGAGTGTAGAACAGACTATTACAGGTCACAGCAAAGTAAGTTCAGAGCTGTAGCTACAATTTACTTCTTATTATGCATATTTATTAAGTACTGAAGCAATAAACATGAAACCCAGCAAAGAGATAAACACACCGGGTTAAACACATGCTTTCCTGACCCTCTAAGAGGGCACAGTTTGATGTAAAGAACAATTTAATTAACAATTTAATACCTAAGAGAAAAAAGCTCTCAATCATTATACTGTATTCGCTGCTTTCTAAAACAGTTCATAACTGATGCACTATTGAACTTAAATCCACTTATTCTATTTGAAAAATAGTGCTCTGAATTTCAAATAATCCGAATAGGAACTCAAGATTCCTATTGGATTAACGGCTAATAATGTCCTTGATATACAAAACCAACTGCTATTTACCATTAGCTAGGCATTTTCTGTTTTTTTTAATAACTAGTATGCAATGATACCAATTCATCCTTAGTCTTCTACTTAACCCCCATAGAGCAGCAGCATTCTAAGGTAGGATGCAAATAGAGATCAATTCCAACCTGATGTTCCTGGATTATTTTATTACATGATAGACAATAAGCTACCAAAAACCCCCCAAAAAACCTGAGTTATAATTTCTGCGTGATAAGGTTTTACTTATTTAAGTAAATATTAAGTTCTTTTCAGAAAAGAATACAATGCTCCAGATGGTGATACAGGCATAGAAAGTAAAGATTGTAAACAGTATATCTGCTCTGCCCTTGACCAATGATAGTGGTGTTAAACAAGACTGCTAAATAAGTAAGAGACAATACATAATCAATAAAGGCTGACACCTAGAAAGGTATAGCAGACCCAAGTCTTTCTTGGTACAATAAATGAATCTATACACTATCCTAAGTATCAAGTATTGTTAGAGAAAGATTTTAATTAAATGAGAGGGAGAAGACATTGGCCAATTAGAATTTTGCAAGTAGTTTGTTTTCCTTGTAAATAAATGGCTGTCAATGTTTTTCTGGAAAAATAAAGCTGCTCTTTCCCTCTTCAAGAAATAAACATAAAAATACACTCCATCACATTTATTTAATATAATCTCTAAATTGGCAATTAGCTTCAGAAGAATTTTCACATATGGCAGAGTTCCCTGTATTTAAGTCTCCCCAACCCCTCTGTAAACCATAATGTACCATATTGGTATATTGCTGTAGTACTACAGCAAGAATTTCAGTATTCCTCATATTCTTTCACTAGCTTGAGTCAGTGATTTACATTCATAAACCCAAGAAAGAACCCGCAATAGCAACCAGAGGATTATGAAATTCAGAAACTTATTTAGTCATACCTGGCAGCAGATATTTACAAATTCTTATGTTTATAAATTCCCAATTTCATTGACCTGAGAATAGCTATGAATGTTTGCTAAGTATGCAAATATCAATAAGTAGATGAAGCTTTAAAGTTATTTCAGTAAGAATTAACAATTTTGCTCTCCAAAATTTATAAACACCTGCAGCTCAATACCAAAAAAAAAAAAAAACCCCCAAAATGGGCAGAAGATCTAAACAAACAATTCCTCAAGGAAGACATACAGATGGCCAAAAAACATGAAAAGATGTTCAATATTACTCATTATTAGAGAGATGCAAATCAAAACCACTATGAGGTACCACTTTGGCCAGAATGGCCATCATCAAAAAGCCTACAAACAATAAATGTGGGAGAGGGTGTGGAGAAAAGGGAACCCTATTACACAGTTGGTGGGAATGTAAATTGGTGTGACCACTGTGGAAATCAGTATGGAGATTCCTTATAAAACTAAAAATAGAATTACCATTTGATCTAGCAGTCTCACTCCTGGCATCTATCCAGAGAAAACCATGACTCGAAAAGATACATGTACCCCAATGTTCATTGCAGCACTCTATAGAATAGCCAAGACATAGAAACAACCTAAATATCCATCAACAGAGGAGCAGATAAAGAAGATGTGGTACATATACACAATGGAACATTATTCAGCCATTAAAAGGAAAGAAATAACAGCATTTGCAGCAACATGGATGGACCTAGAAATTATCATGCCAAGTGAAGTCAGTCAGACAGTGAGACACCAACATCAAATGCTATCACTTACATGTGGAATCTAAAAAAAGGACACAATGAACTTCTTTGTAGAACAGATACTGACTCACAGACTTTGAAAAACTCAGCTTTGAAAAACATTCTCAAGTCAATGAAATTTGGAAAACTCGTTTTCCAAATGAGACAGATTGAGGGGGGGGATGGGCTGGGTGTTTGGGATGGAAATGGTATCAAATTTGATTGTGATGATCGTTGTACAACTATAAGTGTAATAAAATTCACTGAGTAATAAAACAAATTAAAATTTTGCTAAAGGAAGAACAGTAGTAGTAATAATGATGATAATGATGTCAGAAACTTGGCCTTTTCTAAGCATCCAGAATTCTCATTTTTCTTGTTTCATTCCCCTTCCCCACCATGGCCCTGAACATACTATAACATGCATAAGAAACATGCAACATGTTTTTTTTTTTTTTTTCCAGTTTACTGGAGAATTCTAAGTTTGGGACCTAGACTTTAGAAATAAATAAGAATACCTCATTTACTATATACATTAAGAAATATAAGTCCCCCAAACATTTCCTTTTTAAAAAATTGATTTGATTTACAATGTATCATGTTTAGAGTTCCTGTTGTGGCTCAGTGGAGACAAACCCGACTAGTATCCATGAGGATGTGGGTTTGATTCCTGGCCTTGCTCAGTGGGTTAAGGATCTGGTGTTGCTGTGAGCTGTGGTGTAGGTAGCAGACAGGGCTGGTATATGGCCTTGTTGTGGGTGTGGCATAGGCCTGCAGCTGCAGCTCCAATTTGACCCCTGCCTGGGAACTTCTATATGCTACAGGTGCACCTCTCCCCCCCAAAAAAGAAAGAAACTTAAACAATATATATCATGTTAGTTTCAGGTGTAAAATACATTTTCTTTTGAAATGAAATTTATCTGGTCTAAAACTGGTAGTAACATTTTTTTCTTGGGTTTTGGGAAATCCTAGTGGCCTGAAAGCTGTTTCAAATGGTTCAATTCATACTTTTATTCCAAGCATCTCATTTTACTGACATTAGCTTAAAAACAATTAAGAATTTAATTAAAAGTTAGGGTCTAAGATGAAGAAAACTTAAAGTCTCAAAGAAAATGTAGAATACTTTGTTAATATCAAATCATAATAGTTCTATATATCTTATAAAACATATATGAAGACATTAGTATTGTGAAATGTGGTCATTTTTGCCTTGTGA
Source organism: Phacochoerus africanus (assembly GCF_016906955.1). Taxonomy (NCBI): domain Eukaryota; kingdom Metazoa; phylum Chordata; class Mammalia; order Artiodactyla; family Suidae; genus Phacochoerus; species Phacochoerus africanus. The sequence goes on along the minus strand of NC_062552.1, from coordinate 58,761,387 downwards.
GTAAAAGGTATGTCATATACTTACTGTGGTACCATTATGGCATATTTATATGACTAAAATAGCTAATAATCTTTACACAAACAATATTGTCAATCTCAGTAGTAAGCAATGTACTTACTTAGACCATCTTTCCTTTGTAGGGCCCTAATTTTTTTTTTTTTAATGGAGTTCTTGAAAAGAAGACAAGTTTCTTAGCCAAGACTGCCACTGAGAACACTTTACCTATAGTTTTCAAGAGCCCTAATCTAAGAAATGCGGGCAGGTGTATTCCTCTGTGAGGGCTTAAATAAAATCTGCCCACAACTGCCAGTTTAGCTTAGCACATAAAATAATGTATCACTGAGAGGATACGCTAATCATCAAAAACTGTCTCTAGGCATTACAATGACTACATGTTGCCTTTCTCAGAGAGTAATTTTGAAGAAATAAGATTAAACCAGAGGAAACACAAGCCCTCCTTGCTCCCAGGGTACACAGCACATCTATGAAAAGGTTCTTGACCTACATAGTTTACCTAAGGTGGCATGCTATCTTTTCTCATTCATCATATATTTATCAAACACATAATACGTACCAGGCACTTAGTTAAGACACCAGGACTACAACAGTGAACAAAGAGCGCCTGCTTTCATGCAAACTATGGTTTGAGGTGAAAGATTAAGCAAATATACCAATAAATACAGTTTTAAATTGCAAAAACTGCTATGAAGGAAACGAACAGAACACTGTAGAATAACAGTGGGAGATGTCACTTAGACAGGGGGCCTCTGTGAAGAAGTAACGTGAAAGCTGAATGTTAAGTAGGTACATCCCATGCTGAAGAACTAGCTTATTAGGGCTGGAGTGAGAAAGAACAAACTTTGTGGAGGAAGTGAAAGAAGGCTAGAGTGGGCTGGAGTAAAATCACCAGAAGAGGAGAGCAGCAAGGAGAGCTAAGTGGGGACTATATCCTGCAGAGATGTGGGGTTATGTTAAACATGTGGGTTTCCACCAAAGCATGAGAGCAAACCTTTTAGGAATTCCAGAAAGTGGCATGATATATTTATGCCCTTTTTCTCTTCTTTTTTGGCTGCCTCAAGGCACATGGAGGTCCTGGGCCAGGGACTGGATCCAAGTTGCAGTTGCAGCAACGCCACATCTGTAACCCATGGTGCCAGGCCAGGGATCAAACCCACATCCCAGTGCTGCAGCGATGTGGCCAATCCTGTTGCACCATGGCAGGAACTTTGATATTTATGCTTTTTAGTCATTCTAAATTCTGTGTAAAGAATGGATTGATGAACAAATAAATCCAGGAAGCTACTGCAACAGTCCACCACATCATGATGGTGATTTAGAATAGGGTATGGCAGTGAGGATGTAGCATATATGGTGGGTTCTGGTTATATTTAGCAGGTAGAATCAACAGAATTTTGTAGTGGTCTGGATAGCAGGTGAGTGTGCACGTGTATGTCTGTGGTAGAGGTCTCAAAAATAATCCCAAGACTTCTAATTGAGATATTAGTAGATATTTACGGAGATAAGAATTATAGTGATAAGACTGGAACTGTAGAACTAGGGAAAAGATCAAGACGTTAAGATCAAATATGTTCATTGTAAAATGCCTTTGAGATGAATATCAAGTTGCAAGCTAGATGCTGGAGCCTACAGCTCATAAGTCTGAGCAGGAGATAGGAATTTAGGAGCTTTCACCACATATGGTAGCTAGTACTTTAAGTCATGAATGTAAGAGATAACCTGGGGAGAGATGGTAGAATAAGAAAAGAGTTAGGATTGAGTCCTGAGGAACTCAACAATTAGAAGATGAACAGAGGAGTTTGCAACGTGTCTCAGAAGACATGAACAGGGGTAGTCAGAGAACCAAGAATGAGTGGTGTCAGAGTATTTCAGGAAAAAAGATAACCCCAAATGTTGTTGAGAGAATAAAATGAGAATATGAAAGATGTCTGCTTTCTGACACCATGGAATTTATTAGTGAAGAGCTTTTTTGATGTGGTGGGGTAGAAGCATTAACACCTATAGGCTTTGTGGGTGTGGTAATTCGAGCAAAATAAGGTAGCCTTTAAAGTCATGTGGAGAGTGGGGGGGAGGAGAAGGGAGGTTTAAGTAAACTTAAATGTTAGGAAACATTATACAAATTATAAATGTATAGCTTATGAAGAGTGTGACCTTTCACAAAGTGTATATACACTTGTGTCACCTGTAGCCCCATCAGGAAATAGAATATTACAAGCCAGAAATTCCCCACCTTGTGTCCCCTTGCATTCACTATCCCTGTAAGAGTAACCGGTGCGATTTCTAACACCATAAACTTGCTTTCCTGGTTTTTGAACTTTATTCATATTCTTTGTACTCATTTGCATCTGGCTTTTTTTGCTTAATATTCTTTGCTTAATATTATGCTTGATGACCATCCAAGAGGTATTCATTTACCCATTCTACTCTGATGGTCATTTAGGCTATTAAGAATACTACTACTATGAATACTCTTGTTCATTCTTGTCTTTTGGCAAATAGCTATGAACAGCTGGTTAGAGAGTATCTGTATGTTCCCCGTTAGAATATAGAGCCAAACTGATTTCCAAAGCGGTTGCAATGATTTACATGCCTACCAGTAGCACATGTTTCAGTTGTTCCACATCATTAATACTTAATATTGTCAGGTCTTTAAAAATTTTAGCCTTTCCTTCCCTTCTAGGATCTTGGCTCCTGAGTCCTGGTCAGCTAGGGATCCTTAAATGCCAATTTTTGTATACAGTTTTTTTGGGGTATACAATTTTTGTATACCCATGAGACTACTGTCTTCCTGCTTCTAGCAGAAATCCTCTGTTAAGTTTCATAAATTTCTGTCCTGCACTATGCATTAAGCAAATTCTTGAAGGGGAAAGGAGAAACAGAACATCAGCGTGCTTCTTTGAAGTTCTCTTGGCTCTATCTGGTCTAAGTTCTGGCTGCCTCAGTGGGTCTCTGATGCTTTCACTATTCTTTTCTTTTTTAAAAGCTGTCCTTTCTTGATGTTCTGAGCAGAGGCTTTGGGCTACAGCAACCTAGACCCTAGGACCTGGGAGTGGAAGTTAGAGCTTGGGTTCTCAATCCAACTCTGTTTATTAGCTGTGTGACTTTGGTAAATTATTTAACCTAAGTAATTAAACATTCTGAGTTTGTTTTCTTTTATGTAAAATGAAAATAACACCATTTCATCAATGTTGTGAGGATGTGAAAATTAAATATGTCTGTAAAATGTCTAGTAACAAAAACACTTTAATGAGGGCTTACTATGTGCCAGACACTTTATATGGATTTAATAACTTAAATGTATATATAGTTATTATCTTCCAGTTTCTTTTTAAAATCACAGACTCGGAGTTCCCATTGTGGTGCAGTGGAAACGAATCCGACTAGGAACCATGAGGTTGCAGGTTCGATCTCTGGCCTCGCTCAGTGGGTTAAGGATCTGGTGTTAACGTGAGCTGTGGTGTAGGTTGCAGACTCGGCTCGGATCCCGCATTGCTGTGGCTGTGGTGTAGGCTGGCAGCTGTAGCTCTGTTTGGACCCCTAGCCTGGGAACTTCCATATGCCGCAGAAGCGGCCCAAAGAAATAGCAAAAAAAAGACAAAAAAAAAATATATATAATATTGTTTTAATATTGTGTTTGACACCAGCACTTGCTCAGTGAATGTCAATTATTATGATAGAGAAAATACAAACGGCTCAGAAAGACTAATCATCAGACTTTCTGTTTTGTTTTCTTCTGATTTTCTCCTTTACATTATGGCATGAACGATCTTACAGCATCTTTCAAGTTATTTTAAAAGAAGCTATTGTGAAAAATGAATGTCTAATAGCCTACTGATGAATAGGTAATAATTTGCTTTACCATCATTCTGTTGGATATTCAGAAGCTTTCTATTTTTTAAGACATCATAGATATCAGTGCTATTAGCATTTTGTCCCTTTCACTAGTTTCCTTATTTGAAATATTTTCTCAGAATAAAATCATATCAGTGTAATTACTGGCTCAAGACTATGAATATTTTATTATTGCTGATAGAACAGTTATATTGTTCTCCCAAAGAGTTGTAGTATTTGTAAAGGCAATACAAATGAAAGGTTTATATTAAGTGAACAAGAATTAAACCTATGGAGTATAGGAATGAAGGAAATCTAGAGATGGGAAAGAGAAGGAAGATAAATTTTAAGGCTAAGAGAGAAAAAAGTGGAGCATCTAGATACTATTTCTTGTGAAGCAGGGGTATTAGTTTCACTTAAAGGAGTAGGGATATAAGAATGGAGTTGGGCTTTGTTGAAAATTACAAATGTTTGAATACAAATATACATACACATCATAATCTTTCAAGAATAATGTTTCTATGATGTACTAGGAAGCAGGAGGCCTATGATGTAGACCTATTGTGTCATTTAATTTGGTGTGTAATTTGGGACCTTAATTGCCTTATCTATATATTGGGGTATTTTACTTGACCAAAAGTTAGCATTAGAACATGGCATCTCATGTTTTAGATTGCTGATCTTAAATTTGTCTACTGAGCATACTATACTGAATAAAAATCAAAGACTCTCCATTTGCTAACATGTATTATGCTTTGAATATCTTATTAACTTTGTTATCATGTTAGACTTGAAGTTATTATTTTCTAAGTTACTTTGTGGGCCTCTCTCAGGGCCATTTCTTGTGCTCCTTATACCATCAGATGAATTCTCACTGTATGTACTCAAAGGCAGTTGCTTCCCTACTGCTGCCTTTTCCCTTCTGCTTTGATCCCATCATAGATTTTGGAGCACTATATAACTGCTCATCAGGGAGAACCAGTCTTGTAAATTTGGGCTTTAAAGAGAATGCTTCCTCTCTTTGTCTATGTGCAATATCCTTCCCAATTTAAAAAACAAAAACAAACAAACAAAAACTTCTCTGTCAACTGCTTCAGATGCTGAGGGATCATGGAATTTGAGAATGATGACCTGCCATATTCAAATTCTGACTCTATCACTTACTAGGTAAGTGATTTGGGGCAAGTGACCTAATCTCTCTAAGCCTCCATCTTTTCATTTGCAAAATGAAGTTAGTTAATACCTAAAACACCAAATTATAAGAATTAAGTTAGTTGAATGGGAATTGGAATTACAGCTAAATGTAGTTTGAATTTGCATATCATTTAGAAAGTCATGAGAGCACCACATTCAGTGAGCTGTTTCAAATTAGAGGCTGGTTTGATTCCTAGAGTCTTTAAAAATCCATACCCTTTAAGGAAGCTATTCCAGATGATGAAGCAAACATAAAGGTTTTGAACTCCTGCAGGCTTCAATAGATGTCAATTCCATAGTACCAAAACACTTTACCATGTTAGAAACAACAACCAAAACAGAAGAATAACTTTATGCCTATTCAATTAGCCAAAATTTTGCTGGTGAAATTGTGGTGAAAACAAGACACTTGTATATTGCTGGTAGCATCAAAAATTAGTATAATCTTTTAGGGAAATAATGTAGCTATTGTGTCAAGAACTATAAAATGCTCATACTTTTAGAACCAATAATTCCATTCATAAGACTTTATCCTAAGAAAATAATTCAAGTAAATAGCTATAGTTTTATTCAATAGTGCCTGGCACATAAAAAGTAACTCAAGTATTTCTTCAAATGAGTAGCTTCATATGTAATGACATCTCCATATCACTGCCCTTGGTTCCTTTCTATTATGATTTAACCACTTTCATCATCTGGGGATAGTTTTAGAATCAGATTTTCTTATCTTTATCTAGTCTCTGTTCTCCCATCTTCTCCAGTAACTTCAGTGTTGATTGCTATCAAACTCCCTCATGATACTTTCACCCTCTGAACTTAGTTGACCTTAACACAGAAACCCAGCTGACCCAATCAAGAAGAAATCTGAAGCTTCCTTCAAGTTCCGAAGATATTGTTTTCCTTTGTCAACATCCTTCTAACCATTCACAGCACTGACGTCTCATAAGACAAAAGACAGCCAGGAACCTTCATATCCATCCTCACTTGATCCTCAATATACCTCCAGTCCTGTACCTAGCCACTTACATTTCCTTCTAGGATATAAGGAAGGATTATCACCTCCTCGTTTTTCTTATTAAACCCCATCCAAAATCCAAATTCTTCAAATTATCTCCCTCTCTTTTCTAAAGGTATAATTCACATACCATTTACCCCCTTAGTGCACAATCCAGTGGTTTTTAGTATATTGGCATAAAAGGTATTTTAGTATCAAGCTTGTGCAACCATCATGACTATCTAATTCCAGGACATTTTCATCACCCCTCAAAGAAACTCCGTACACATTAGCAGTCATTCACTATTCCTGGTCCCCAGCACCTGGCGCACTAATACATTTTTTGTCTCTATGGATTTGACTATTCTAGACATTGCATATAAATGGAATCATACAGTATGTGGCCTTTTGTATCTGGCTTCTTTCACTTTAGTGTAATATTTTTCAAGATTCATCTGTTTTATAGCATGTATCTCTATCTCTTTTTATTGGTGAATAACATTCCATTGTATGACTAAACTACATCTTGTTTTTTCATGCATCAATTGATGAACATTTGGGTTTGTTTCTATTTTTTGGCTCTTATGACTAACACTATTAACATTCAGGGAAAAGTTTTTGTGTGAATATGTTTCCAGTTCTTTTGGATACATAACTAAGAGTGGAACTGCAAGTATCTCTTGCTATCTAAATCTATTCTGTTTCTGAGTTCAGAGAGCCTGGGATATCTCTCAAAATGCAAACAGCTCTACACTGACCTTCCCACCCCACCTCCACACTAACACCTTCAGTCTTCAAAATCTGTACATATTAATTACAACTTAGTTCTTTCCAGTTAAATTGAGGGCAGGGATCAGTTCTAATAGGTCTGATCACAACATATTGACATCCTACGGTGCTCACAAATGATAGAATGATGACTTATTCACTCCTTCATTCAGCAAATCTTTGAATATCTATTGTACATTGGTCACATTGTGTTTAATGTTAATTAAACATTGTGCTTAATATTGGGTATAAATAGTGGACAAAAGTTATTGGTCATTTTCATCTACCTCAATTGCCAGTTCAACTCCACAAATATTTACTGAATGTGAAAGGCATTGTGCCGGGTATGACAGTAGACACAGACAGGAATATTATAGTCTGCAGAACTTTATGACAGTTTAGAAACTCTTAAGTATGAAAATAACAACAATAGAAACATTCAACAGCAGTAGTGTGGACATTGAATCTCCTATGAAAAGCACAAAATGCTCTGGAGGGTCAACGGACAGAGCATATATGGTTGGGTTAATGGTAAGAGAATTGTATAATCAGAAAATACTTCTTAAAGCTGAAGGTGGTTCTTGAGAAAGGGCCACAAAGAAGATAGCAAGAACAAAGATAGAAAAGGCTGGATACAGTACAGATTTTTTTTCCCCCCAGAGATCTACTTAGGAATCTATAGATGGGTAATGAGAGGCGGCTCTTGAACATTAGGCTTAGTATTTAAATAGATTTAGAAGAATGATTTGAACATCTTCCTTTAACAATTCAAATTACCTTGGTGATTCCCTAACCTTTTCTTGAAACTCTTCTATTATGCAAGTGACCATGAAAATTCTCCTTACACAAGGGGAAAAAAAAAAAATCTTGACAGCTAAGTGACCATGCTTAGCTCACTTGAATTAGGGGAGGCATAATCTGAATAATCCTAGCACTGCATCCCCATACTTTGGGAATATGTAAAGCTTAAAACAGATGTGTAGGCAAATCCCAATAGCTAGAATGAAAGAAGCAAAACTGGAGGTAAAATGATATTCATTAAGCTTCTAACACTGGGCCTTGTGCCAGGTGATTTACATATAACATACTTGGTCCATCAAACAATCATCTGGGTTTATGGCAAATGAAGTTTAGAGATGTCAAGTAAATTGTCTGAGGTTACCAAGCTAGTAAGCTCACCTAGTAAAATGGAGACATCATTGGAAGTTCCCAGGCTAGGGGTCGAATTGGAGCTGCAGCTGCCGGCCTAAACCACAGCCTCAGCAACTCGGGATCAGAGCCACATCTGTGATGGACACCGCAGCTCATGGCAATGCCAGATCCTTTAATCCACTGATAAAGGCCAGGGATCGAATCCAAGTCCTCATGGATACTAGTCAGGTTTGTTATCGCTAAGCCACAATGGGAATTTCCTAGACATCACTCTTGAACCCAAGCATGTTTGATTCCACGTTTCCCCCACTGTTCCACTTGCATTTGTTTCTATCATACAAAGGAGGCTAAAATGGTAGGATCATGAGGCATGCATCAATGAAAAAGCTTAAATATTTAACATAGGGTCTTTAATGGTCTGGAGAAAAATTTGGCCGAAATACTCAGAACTGGGTTTAGAATTGCTTAGAGATCAAGATCAAGATCAAGAGAGATCAAGTTTAGGGCTGCTTCTTCATCCAGTCTGAACAATGATCGCACTATTGATCTTATTTAGGAATGTTAAGGGAGCAAAATTCCAGTTTTGATTTGGAACACGAGAGTAAACTCCAGGAAAATACAGATATTTGTCTGTATTCACTGATGTATTCAAAGTCCCTAAAACAGAGACTAGTACACAGTAAGTACTCAATAAACTTTTGTTGAAATAATATTAAGCATGTAAGAGGTATTCTCATTTGACTCTTGAAGGCTCTGAAATAGAGATAAAGACAGTGGAGCAGTAGGTTTAAAAACCATTCATTTGTTAACACATAAATTCTTTTTAACACTCAACTCCATGGCAAAAACAAGCAACTACCAAAACAACAAACATTACAAAAACCAATGGTTCGACAAGCATGATTTTACAAACAGAGGTAGACAAAAGAATGAAAAGACATTTTTTGCATTCTATATAGAATCCAGCACTTCGTGGATAATCAATTTCAGTGAGATGGAATCCAGAAGTTTGACCTACTGTGTTAATATTTCAAACCGCTGTGAGTAGTGTATCCAATGACTGCTTTTGGAAAAGGAAGTGGTTATCTAAGTACACTGAAAAAATGGACAATTTCTTCATTATTGATGGCAAGTAAAGGAATGAATATCTCCAATTCATTAACTTAAAGGAGTACACTTAAAAAGTCTTTATTTTTCTGATTTTGATAGTATGTTTCTATTAGGACATGCAAAGAAACTGCAACAAAGAGCATTAAAGGAAGAAAAAAAAAAGCCTTTGGAAGAAAGCAAGCTTCTCTATAGAAACATTTTTAAAGTGAATAAAAGCAGGTTCCATGAACTTCCCTCTATTTTTCACAAGCTCTTCTAATATTTCTTCCTTGATGGAACCAATGAATAACTGCCACTTATCACAAAACATCTTCTTTCAGATATGTGCTTTATAAATTGTTTTCTTCTGAACAGACAGTTCTTCAAGCTGTTCAAGTCTCTCAGCTGCAACAATTTTTCTTATTTCTATTATACTGCTTTTCTTCCATGCAACAGTATAAAGACCAATTTTAAAAACTCTTTTGCTTTCCAAAGATAGTGTCCTAAGGCAATTCGACTGTATCTCAATCAATACTTTATCCTTTCTCTACCTACTTCATTTAGTTCCACAATCTTTACTTACTTCAATAACTCCTAATACTGTAGTTTAATTTGTCAGGGTGATTATATCATGTTTTCTTCTATATTACATTAATATAGAAGATAACGAACACTTTCTAATCAATTAACACTTGCTTGAGGCAGTTTACATGTCCTATTAATAACATAGACATAATTGTCTTGCCTTTTCAACTTCTGCAGAAATTCTGTAGTGCTTCAAAAGATAACCCATTGATTTTAGTCTTTTTTTTTTAAATGTCTATAGCAGGTTAAAATATATATATATATATATATTTTTTTTTTGTCTTTTTGCTATTTCTTGGGCCGCTCCTGCGGCATATGGAGGTTCCCAGGCTAGGGGTCGAATCGGAGCTGTAGCTGCCGGCCTACGCCAGAGCCACAGCAACGCAGGATCCGAGCCGTGTCTGCAACCTACACCACAGCTCACAGCAACTCCGGATCGTTAACCCACTGAGCAAGGGCAGGGACCGAACCCGCAACCTCATGGTTCCTAGTCGGATTCGTTAACCACTGCGCCACGACGGGAACTCCTAAAATATATATTTTTTCTTACTGTAACATTTAAGTTACAGCTGTTTAAACATTTTCATTTAAATCACATTTTCTAATAAACTCTAAATGAACTAGCTTATTAAAAGAACTAGAATTAAAACAATTGCAAATTCTAGGGTAGATTAGGAAAAAATACACAGGCCTTATTCTTTTGAAAATTCTTGAAAGACATTACAGTTCACTAGATAGCTATTCCAAAATTACTAAAGGTGTTGAGATTTTATGAGCTCAGAATACATTGATTCCTTCAGTACCCTTCCCACCTCCACCTCCCAAGTACTGTGGTACTTGAAGACAGAAATGAAGGCAACCAACTGTTCAGTGTTTATTACTACTTTACATATAGTTTCTTACAGAACATAAAGAGTATAGGAAAAATAGAAACATCTGGCATTTATCTTTTGTCTTCTGTGAGCGAATTTTCCCCCTTATTTAAAATTTAAGCTTAATCTCAATGTTCCTTGGACCATGCCTTAAATCCACAAAGCACAGACACCATTTTTTAATTGGTGCTGACAGAAAGGAAAATGTACTACAGTGTAACTTTCACAAACAGTAAGTTACATGTAAGCAACGTGAGAGCTGAGGAAGTTGTTTTAAGGCACAGGGCAGAACCTGTTGCCTAAAATTAACAAGACTAAGGATTTAAGATAATCACAATCAGTTAAAGTAACACCAAGTAATTGAGTACTTCAGTATGATATTTTCACTGTGGTCAGGTGAAAATGCTTCATAATTTAGGTAAAATATTGAGTCTTGTAATAAACTACCTCCTTATGAGAAGCTACAGAGTTCCTGTGGTATGTCATGGCAGAGAACATCGCTATACCTTATTCAGTCAAGGTTAGACTTCAGTAGGGAAGCAGGGATGGGCAATTCATGAGTCACGCAAGAAAGTATGTCATCTTGTAGAGATGAGTAGAGAATTTTAACAAGGGGTTTCGAATTCTTTGAAGAACGCACTAAGGAAATTCTGTTGGAGAGAAAATTTTCCATCTTACACGTGGAACCAAAACTCAAATTCTGACTGGAGCCTGGTGATTAGCACAACTCGGTGGAATAACCTAATTTTTCGCATAAGACACAATCCCAAAGCTTTAAGATACTGTCTATGCATATGGCACCAAGCATCACCTTTTCAAGCCCTCGCCGGCATAAAGAGTGGGCTGGACACCCAAACCATCACCCTACCCCCACAGGAAGTGAGTTACGGTCCCCCCTCCCCCAGGGTGGCCTTCTTCCCCTCCCCCAACCGGAAGTGAGGCGCCCCCAGTTAGTCGGCCTCAAACAGACAAACCAATAATAACAGCAAAAGAGGGATGATCTTCAAGGGGTGAAGGGCACCTCCACTGTGGCCACCCCCAAGGTTGCCTTGCTTACTGACCTGCTGAAGATAGGGACAGGCGGGGCCTGGGGCCTAAAGAAAGTCCCTGGCACAGAGGACAATTCCCTGAGCCCCTCTCAATCGCCTTCACGCTTCTCACTCCGTCGTCTCACAGCTTGACAAAAATTCCTCCGCACTGCTTTATTTTGATGTCCTTTCCTTCCCTTTAGCTAATCGCTTAACCAGCTTCCCATAGGTAACTTCCCTTATTGCAGCATTTAAGACTGTTCCAGTGAGGAGAGAAATCAAATATTATTCCCTATACCTTCAGAAAAATGAAGGGATTATTTTGTTCAAAGGCGGCGAAAGACTACGTGATTACGCAAGGTGAGACTTATTTTCGCGGAGGTTTCTGGGAGATGTAGTTTTTTTTAAATTGCTAAGGCCTGCAGAAAGAATCAGGGCTTAAAATTGCTAATTACTGTAGGCTGGAGTCCTTGAAGATACCTATTCTGTATTCGACAGCAGGCCGACCTAGGGGACTCTGGCATGAAAAGGGACAATACTTCACTCCCCTTTCCCTCTGGACCATAATAGACCTGAAATATCCCTTCCCAGGATCGTAATAGACCTGCAATTTCCCTTCCCAGTCCTTATCGTCCGGCCCTCTTCCTTTGGCCACGCCCTCTTCAGCCAATCAGACCTCTCTCTAGAGCTCTTCCTCGGGAGGTAGGAACGCGAGAGGAGGGGCTTCATGGTGACTCCTCCCTCGGGGCTAAGGCGAGACAGGGAGAGGGCCTTGGGCCCGTGCGCGCGCGCGTGCTCGTTCAAGTAGCTCGGCGGCGAGTGCGCGCGCGGAGGGGAGGCGAGCTGGCTGGGAGGAGGCGGGCAGGCTGGTGGGCCGGGCGGGCGGCGAGCTGCGGGCAGCCGGGAGCGCGCGGTGGACTCGGCGGCGGCGAGTAGTTAGTTAGTTGTTAGTCAGTGTCAGTTGCTCGGCGGCGACGGCTGCGGTCACCAGGAAGGATACGGGACGGCGAACGATGGTGGTCACCGCGGCGGCTTGTGCGCCCCTCAGGTAACAGAGTTGTCCGCGTCCTCTCGCTTCCCTTCTCCTCTCGCGCCGGCTTGTGGGACCAGGGTCGTTGCGGGGTGAGGGCGATGACCTGGGGGAATACGGGCGGGGCGGCGCGGGGTCCGGGTGGCGCCTCCGCGGGGGTTCTGGCGGCCAGAGCGTCCGGCCGGGCGCAGGCTCTCTGGCCGCGGCCACCCCCGCGCCCCGCCGACCTCGGGGCCCGCGGCGCCGCGCGCCCCCTCGCGCCCCGGCCGCCTCCGCCCCCTCTTTCGGTGGCGGCGGAGGCGGCAGCCCCAGTAGCTCGGCGCCCCCCAGAGGAGGGAAAGTTGGGACCTGGCTGCGAGAGACGCCCCCGGGCGCGGCTGGAAGGCTGCTGGGGAAAGTGGAGCCTAGAGTAGTGAACGCTGTGAGGCTGGGGCAGGAAGGACTCCCCTTGCTCCTGCTAAGTGTGCGGGACAGCCACCTCCAAACCGGGGAGGATCTGGAGCAGCCTGGCCAGCAGCGCCAGGACGAAACCCTTCGGCTCTTTGCTCACTTCGCTCTGAGGTTTGTGAGACTCCTAAGATGCGGGTTATTTGGGGATTTCGAATTCTTTGTTGGATCAGTTTTGTTTCTCCCTTACCCTTTGACTCATCCGTTCTTACAACTTTTCTTACCTCCCGCGATGGGGAGCTGCTGTCTGAGCCCCCTTCTGTACCTCCTCCCGGTCGCCTGCACCATTCGCCTGAGAGCTTGATTTGGTCTTTTTCGTCCTTTGACTACGTTAAAAAAACTGCTGAGAGCTGCGGGAAAGAGGAGCCCTTCTACCTTTAAATGTTACTTTCTTGCAATCCGTTGTGTTTTTTAAGACAACCGTTTAGGAATTTGAGAGCTGTGGATTGGAGTTATTGGAAGACTGGCATTGAGGGGATAGGATAGTGACAAGTTAAAGGAAAACTATGATTTCATCTTTATTGTCCTTGTTATAGAGACCCTAATACAGTTTTTCTTCTGCCTCTGTTAAATATGGTAAGATTATACGTTGAATTAAATATTTGGGGACTTACATGAAAGGCTATTTTTAGTTCATTGTGTGATGTATGTCAATAGGTTTTCACCAGATTTTGGGATTGCTTTGAGGATTCTCTTTTGGGGTCTGCTTCTCGATTTTTGTTCAGCCTCATCGTCTTTTTTTTTTTCTCCCCTGATAAATGAAATGATGTAGTAATGTGTATAGTCAAAGAACCTGTATAGTCGGAGAATCATATTGCTCTCTGCAGTGTAGAAGTGAAAACCGTGAATTATCCACAGGGGTAAAACTTTCCATCAGGCAATCTTGAATACTTGCTTCATGATGGTTCTCCTGTAATCTCGAAGCATTTCTAGATAGCTCAATTCACTGACTACCTTAATTACTTTCTGAAGTGCTTGGCACTTCTCTTTGGTGACTCGTTTAGTAAACTATAATGGCAAGTATGGTACATTTTCTTGGCTTCAAAGATGGGAGTTGTAGTCTCGGCCCAGAGATGAACAGTTAACAATGGAAGCAGAATTCATACCATTGCTAGTGAGTTTTGGCTATGACCAACTCTCAAACTATGTGAAAAAACAAACATCTTTCTATAACTGTCGAAAGGAAGAGGGGGAAATATTTTATCATCTCTTTATTTTTGGAGACTCTAACATGACTATATTATGTGGGAAAAAATGTCAAATTATTTTCTTTAAGCCTTTTTGATGTGTGATTCTCTTCTCCACCCCTTACTTATGGAGACATTTAGGATTTGACATTTATGTTTGGCTGGTTTCCAGGATGGGAAGAAAAGTATTTTGGTGAAAGGAAAAGATAAAATTGCTTTGAACTATTACGATACTGTGACTATTCATTTTACCCAGTGATAGTATAGAGAAACTTCCTCCATGATTTTTGTGCCCCATTAACATTATGCCAGAATTCACTTCTAAGAGTTTATCCTGAGGCCCATAAAGAAATACTATCACTTCATAACTGTTCCTGACAATCATGTTAAAAAATATGTTCCTGAAATGTGTTATATGTGTTGTCATATAAACATTTATCTTTGTATATTTATGGTAATGTAAATATTTAAATCTGAGAGCTTAAAAACTTTTATTTGCTTATTTGCATACATGTTTTTCAACATCTAGCAGTGCCAACCATATTTGCCAAATAAGCATCAGCCATAAATTCATGCTTTGGCACATTTCATATAATAACTCCTCTAAATTGCTCTGTGGTGAAGCATCATGAGATTAGCATTTGCTTCATGAGAAAGATTTGTTGTTGTTTTTAACTGTAATGATGCTCTGTTTAAGTGGAACAGGTGCTGGGCTCTAGCTGTTTGTGTTGAAACCTGCCAAATCATACTCTTTTGTCAGATGGGTTATTTGAGTAATTTAGGAACCAAACTGTGGCCCCTGGCATGCCAAGTTGAGTTCAAGGCTCCATATCGCTGCTGCAAATCCCTGTTTTCACTGTAAGAGGTAGTTGTGTGTGATTAGCTTTGTTTTCTCATTGCTCTTCTCTTTACTGTGATTCCTACTCCCTACTACCACTCTAGTCCTTTCATTACTGGAGTTCTTGGGAAAGTCTAGGCTCCTTCAATGCTGGTTTGTTTTCCTTGGAGAAATTCTAGTAACTTTCAGGCCAGCAATAGATAGTTCACATTTCTTCAATAAATATTTTGCCTTTTAAATGGTAGGCATGAAAAAAAAAATGGTGGGCATGGTGTCAAGCCCTTAGTATATATAGAATAATACACTTTTTTTTTTTTTTTGCAAGGAGCATATGGTTTAAGAAAAGAAGGTAGCTGATAACCAGTAATTACAATGTGGAGTGATATATGTCAGGAGTAAGCAGATTCCTATGGATGGAAGCACAGAGGAGCAGGGGTAGTTGGTGAGGACATGGGGTCTTGGGAGGGGAGTGTCCTGCAATGCATTTTAGTGGGTTACCTGAGATAATCTTCAAAATTAGATAGGCATTAACTAGTTTCAGAAGGAGCAAAGAACATTCCTGACTTGTAAAGATATAATAATACAAGTCACAAATGTAAATCACATATGCATTTACATTTTTCCTGTTAACTACATTAAAATGTTAAGTTAATTTTAATAATATATTTTATTTAACCCAATATATCTAAAATATATTTCAACCTGTAATCAGTATAAAAATGTATTATTGAGGTAGTTGACATTTTCTTTTTCATAACTGTGTCTTCAGAATCTTGTTTGCATTCTACACTTATAACCACAGCTCAATTGGGTCTAGCCACATTCAAGTGCTAAAACAGGCATAGGTGGACAGCAGAGTTTTAGGACAGACTCTGATGAAGTGGTGAGAAGCCATATCTCTTGAATGCCTTGTAAAACAAGCTTTATCTTGAAGGCTGTGAGGATTTAGTGGGAAAAAAATTATGCTGTGGTAGAATCATGTTGTGTTCTAGGCAGTGAGGTGAGTGCTGGATTAGAGAAGGGCAAAACTGGAAGCAAGACCCATTAGGAAGCCATTCTTGGTGTGAAATGATGAGAGATATAGAAGAGAGAGTGGATGTATGAGTGATTTAGGAAATATCAGGACAGGGTAAGCAATCAGATTATAGAGTTGAGCACGATTAAAGATTTAGCATGATTCCCACATTTCTGTTGTGAGCTACTGAATGGGGCAGACAACTATGAGAAGCCAACGTTCTGTGCCAGACAGACCAAAGTTGAAGAAAAGGGAATTAGGAGAGATTTGTCACGGAAGCTGAGGAAGAAGAATATTTCAAGGACTAGAAGTGGACAGTACTGTATCCTGCCATGAAAAGGCCAAGTAAGATAAAAACTAAAAAAAAGTCCCTGAGACTTGGTGATTATTTGTAATTTCAGCTGGAGTAGGTAGCTACATTGTAATGCATTGCGGAGGTTGAAGAGTCAGTGACAGCTAAAAGTGTAGCTAGTTGAGAGGGATACAGTGTTTTCAACAAAGGACTGAACCAACTAGTATAGGTGGAGATAGATGCAGGAGATTGAGAGGTGTTTATTCCCTCTTCCCCTTTTTTAAATTAGGAGGATCTTGGGTATGTTTATGTGGGATTGGAAAGAACCAATGGAGTGGAGAAATTGAAGCAGGGAGCAAGGGGAGGGAGAGATGGAGAAATGGGAGACAGAGGTGATTGCTGGAGCCAAGGATTTGGAGACAGTAGGAGGGAATGGGATCCAAGGCATGGCTAAGAGAAGCTAGCCTTGAATAGGAGATGGCTTTCCTTTTCCATTGAGCAGAAAGGAAAGAGGTGAAATTGGAGGCAGTGTAAATAAATTTCTAATTGATAGGGGTAGGAAGGAGAATAAGTTGATGACGTGTTAGAATAATGAGGAACATGGTAGAATAGGGTTTCTTAAAAAGAGTAAGTTTATAACAGCTTCCAAGGGAATGAGGGAGAGAGACAGACACATGACCAGCACAGTGAAAAAGGATTGTTAGGCAACATTGAGGACCCGTTTGAGGTTGTAGAACTTGGATTTGTAGGAGTACCAATTTGCATGCTTTGATTTTTCTCTAGCACTGATCACTTCAAATGTAACTGAAGAAACTAATATCCCAAGAACTCATAAGGTAGGTACTGTTAATCTTGATTATAGGATGAACAGCTTGGGTTCAAACACTGGTGGTTGAGTCCCAGAGCCAAGGTTGTTACCCACTCCTTTGCTGATGTCTGCTTGAGATACCTGAAGAACAGTTGGTCGAGGAAATTAAGGTATTAAGGACTGTGACTCAGTTGAACTGTGGAGTCCAGGTTGGATCATGAGCAAGAATCATGGAAAGGGTCATTCAGTTGGGAGAAAATAAAGGGTGTGAAAGTTATCAGTCAGTGTGAAGCGGAAGAGCTAGTGTGGCACGAGCAGTAATATTAGCTTTTATTTATGGAGTAACTACTATGTGCTAGACACTTCGATACCTTATTTCTCATTCTAACATAAGTGTTATTAACCTTGTATCCATACTTTTGTCATTCTCCTTTAGTTGAAGAAATTGAGGATTAAGTTAAATTACATGTCTAGGACATACGCTAAAGAGATAAAACCAGGATACAAAAACTATTCTTTCTTCTCTAAACCATAGTCTACTCAAGTAAGGAGATAAGAGAGAAAATTCAGTAATGACAAAAAGTAGTAAGTAGAATGATGAGTTCCTGTTGTGGCACAGTGGAAACAAATCTGATAGTATCCAAACAATCCCTGGCCTCGCTAAGTGGGTCAGGGATCCAGTGTTGCCATGAGCTGTGGTGTAGGTCGCAGAGGTGGCTTGGATCCCACATTGCTGTGGCTGTGGTATAGGCCAGCAGCTGTATCTCTGATTCAACCCTTAGCCTGGGAACTTCATATGCTGCAGGTGCTGCCCTAAAAAGCAAGAAAAAAAAAAGTAGTAGATGACACTGGGATATTAAATTTAGGATTTCCAAAGTGAATTAATCATTTAATGTTTGTTGAACATTAGGTGTGTCCTATGCATTGTTCTAGGTGCAGAAGTTATAGTATTGAACCAAGCAGACAAAAATTCTTGCCCTCATTGATATTATGTTCTAGAGAGAGTGAGACAGACATTAAACAAAATAAGTACCTTGTCGTTATACAGTATTAGAGGGTCTAAGTGCTGTAGAGAAAAATAAAGTAGGCAAGAAGGATAGGTATGCCAAGGGGTGTGTGCACTTTTACAAGACCAGTGCTCTAAACTCTGAACAGTGGAGCCCTCACCTGTGTGTACTTAAAAAAAGAAAGATGTCTGAGAAGGACTTGGTGAGGAGTGAGCAAAGGTTTAAGGAGGTAGGGGATCATACTAGGTGGAAGAAACATTTTGTATTGGCCCTGAGGCAGAGGTATGTTTGGTTATTCCTAGAACCCTAGGAGGCCAGTGTTCTTGGAATGGGGCAAGTAGAAGAGTACAAAGTGGATAAGTTAGAGAGATAATCGGGCCTGTAGGACATGGGAAGGACTTGGGTGTTTACTTTTTGAGATATAAACCATTATAGGTTTTTGAACAAAGTGAAATGATCAGATTTATACATTAAAAACATCACTCCAACTACTGTGTTGGAAATAGTTTAAAGAGGTGAAAAGTAGAAACAAGGAGATCAGTTGGGAGGCTCTCTTAAAAAATCTAGTTGAGAGTTAGTAATATCTTAGACTGGGAAATTGGTAGAAAATGATTTTATATGGATGTATTTTTAAGTTTTTATTTTGAAAGAATTTTAGATTTATGGAGAAGTTGCACAGATAATGCATAGAGTTCCTTTATGTCAGTGTTCCTTAGCTCAGCATTATTGGCATTTCGGACTGGATAGACTTCTGTTGTGGGGGTCACACCGTACTATAGGATGTTAAGCAGCATCCCTGGCCTTTATCCATTAGATGCAAGTACCATCCCCCTGTTGTAACAATCAAAAATGTCTCCAGACATTGCCAAATGCCCCCTCTGGGGCAAAATTGCTCCTATTAAGAACCATTGCCATGTACTCTTCACCCTGTTCCCCTAATGGTAACATCTTATATAACCATGGTACGTTTTTCAAGCTAAGATAACATTTGGTACAGTTCTTCAGCCAAACTGCAGACTTTATTTGGATTTCACCAATCTTTCCACTAATATCCTTTTTCCATTTCCTTATCCAAACCATAGCACTACCTTGCTTTTAGTTGTCAAGTCTCCTTTATCTCTTCTAATCCATGACAGTTTCTTGGTTTTTCCTTATCTTTTATGACCTTGGTACTTATGAAGAGTACTGATCAAGCATTTTGTAGGATCTTCCTCCACTTGTCTGATGTATTCTCCTGATAAGACTGGCATTTTGGAGTTTTGGGGAAGAATAGCTCAGAGTAAAGTGCCCTTCTTACTATGCCATATAAGAGATACATATATGTGTCATGTATCACTGGGTGATCACTTTGTTAGGATGGTTTCTGCCAGGTTTCTCTATTGGAAAGTCATTATTTCCTCCTTTCCATACTCTGATCATTAGAAGCAAGTCATTAAATTCAATTAAACTCCACTTCCTAGAGGAGTCTCAAAGAATTTAGGGACATAAATTAAAACCATTAGAATTGGTGAATATTTGGGGAGAGACACTTTGAGCCCTTTTCAGTATCCTGTTTCTGATCACTTATTTTAGCATTCATCAGTGATCTTGCCTGCAGTAATTATTGCTTTGGTGTTCTAAATGTATGTTTTTATTTCCCTCATTCTTACTATATTGATTAATTGAAATTCTGTAAAGAAGTTGTGTTTCTTTATCTATGTAATTGTTTATATCAGTTCTAATTCATGGATACTTACTTTGTTCTTAGGGTTATAATTCGTTTGGTATCATTATTTTTGTTGCCCAAATTATTATAGCTTTGCCTATTGGGAGCTCTTGTAGGTTGACTTATGTGTCCGTTTGATATCCTTCTATCCTTTATATGAGTACTTGTTGCGTTTCTTTATTCTCTGGCACTGCTAGGTGTTTCAGGCTCATCTTTTATTTTTCCTGCCTCAGCTCTAGGCCCATTTCTTCAAGCAACTCTGATTCTTTTATTGGAGAAGTAGTATTTTGAGGTCAAGATCTGAATGCTAGTGTGCTTGTTGCTACTGGAGTATCACTGCCGCTAGGTACTCTCAGTGGACAGAGCTGGGAAATATATGTATGGGTACTAATCTGTGTATCTAGATGCATTTATATCTATTTCTGTGTATAAAATAAGCTTGCATTCAAACTGGTATCTCTGATTCTAACTGGGTATGTTTTGGTCCAACAAAGTCTGCTAATGGATTGGATGTGGAATGTGAAAAGAGAGAAGTCAAGGATGACCTCAAGGTTTTTGGTTTAAGCAGCTGAAAGGATGGAGTTGTCGTTTTCAGAGATGAGAAGACTGAGCAGAGCAGGTATTTTGGGTAGAGTTCAAGAGTTCTATTCCAAACTGGCTACATTTTTGAGATGTCTAATAGACATACTAATCGAGATGTCAAGTCAGCTATTGAACAAATGAATCTGGAGTTCAGAGGAGGATGATCCATGTTGAATAGATGTCAAAATTGTCAGTGTAGGAGTTCCCTTCATGGCTCAGTAGTAATGAACCCGACGCATCCATGAGGATGCAGGTTTGATCCCTGGCCTTGCTCAGTGGGTTAAGAATCCGGCTTTGCTGTGAGCTGTGGTGTAGATTGGGATGGCACTCAGATCACGTGTTGCTGTGGCTGCGGTGTTGGCCGGCAGCTACAGCTCCAGTCTGACTCCTAGCCTGGGACCTTCCATATGTTGCAGGTGCAGTCCTAAAAGACAAAAAAAAAAAAAAAAAAAAAAGAAGAAGAACTTGTCGGTATAGATGATAGATGAGATCACTTGAGGAGTGAGTGTTGCTAGAAAAGAGGGTCAAGAACTAACTCTTGGGGCATTCCAGTCAGAGAAATGAGGAGGAACAGTTCTGCAAAATGTTTAAGGACTGGGGTATGGCTGTAGGGTTGATTCCATACCTATTATTAATAAACACTCATTCAGTATTATTTGCAAGGCACCAAGCTGTTTTGGAAATTAATATTGCTCCATAAATTTGCAATCTAGGAGGAGACAAATTACAGACTGAAAAAGAAAGTAGCAGGGGAAGGGAAATACCAAATAATGGTTCAAATATAACATACTAGAGAAGCTTATTGGAAGACATAGTCATAAGAAATGATGAACTCAGACATGTGTCAGCTACATCTAAACACTGATGTAAATATGTATCAGTCAAGGAACTTGTCAAGGTTTCACACACATACACACACACACACACACTTACACACTAGTAATTATCAAAAAGGAGACGCTCCTCTATATATTGATTTGGCTTCTTAAGTTGCTCCTGCTTTTTGTCCCCTGCCATTATAAGGCCTTAGGTTGATAATTGTGCCTTTTGTCATTGGCTGTCAATTAAACCATTTGGTGAACTGGTTAGGAGGGTGTCTACTACACTTGACTTTTTAACTTTCATCTCTCTGCCACCTTTCCACAATCAGTGGGATTCAACTTAATACTGCTTAATATAAGAGGTTTCAATGTAAAATCAACTGGAAATGGTCTTCATCTTCTGTGAACAGGCTTATTTTTTTGACTGTTTCTTTCATGGATAGTCTTAGATGTAAACTAATGTTTTAGTAAAATATTTTAAACTCCTTTGCACTAGAAATGGATAGGCTTTCCTTGCCAATTGATAAAAGGTGGTATATAGCTTGAGACAGGCAAATATACATATTGAGTAATTATTTGTCAAGTCACTCTCTAGAAACAGTAAGGAAAAATAAGGGATTTACTTTATAGGATGGGGGCAAAAAAAATCACAGGATTCCATTCTCATTTCTGCCACTGAATGGTTGGCAAAACTGTTACCCATTTATATGTACAGTGTGTTGTATTTATTAATTGTGAGAAACTTTAGCATATTTTAATGCTGAGTGAAGAAAAACTCTGCTTTGAATGCAAAGACTATATCTTATTAGCACAGTCCCTAGCATGTAATGGATACTCAAATGGTTATCGAATGAAGAAATTACGTAAGTTAGTTGACCCTTATAAAGTAAGACATGAAGAATTATTTAGCTTGCCCAAGAAAACTTAAAATACTAAAAACTTTAGTTGTATATGTCAGAATTAGGGCAAAATAAAATAAATTTGTGTGTTAACATTCTCATTTTGGGCTAAGCCAAACAAACAATACTACTCTTTAAAAACATGATCATGGGAGTTCCCCTTTAGACTCAGCAGAAACGAATCTGAACAGTATCCATGAGGATGCAGGTTCGACCCGGGCCTCTCTCAGTGGTTAAGGATCCGGCGTTGCCCGTGAGCTGTGATGTAAGTCACAGACACTGCTGGGATCTGGTGTGGTGTGGCTGTGGCATAGGCTGGCAGCTACAGCTCCAATTTGACCCCTAGCCTGGGAATTTCCATATGCTGCAGGTGCGGCCTTAAAAAGCAAAAAACAAAACAACCAAAACCAAAAAAACATGATCATTATCTTTTAAGTAGCTCATAAACCTATCCTCCATGAGTAGTCAACAATTCTAGTTCAGGGCTCAATCTGCCTGAATTTGAATCCTGGCCAACTACTTGGCTAGCCATGAGACCTTAAGTTAGTTTTTCTTAACTGTTTTTCAATTTCCTCATTTGTAAAATGGGGATAATTCTTTTACCTACTTTATGGAGTTGTGAGGTAAAATAAGAATATATTGTAAGCACATAAGTGTTTGATATATAATAAGTATTCAGTTAATTGTAACTATTATTCTAAAATGTTGAGACTAATATTTTAAAGTTTTTCATTTTCTAAAAAGTCATATCTGTTGAGTGGTAATTAAAGGGTAAACCAAAAAAACCCTATATGAACAAGGAAAGAAGACTGATGGGACGTATACAAATAGTAATATGTTAGAACTATGAATAATAGGTTTTTCTACTTTTTGCTATCTCCATTTTTTCCCTCTTAATTTGTTTGGCAGACTTTTATTAACTATCTAACTATAAGACAGTGGGCTTTCATGAGCATATTACTTTTCGAGAGTCATCATCGCATTGTGGTTAAGAGTCTGGATTCTAGACCCAGACTACCTGGGGTTGAATTATATCTCTGCTACTTAATAGCTGTATGATTTTGGGGAAATTACTTTATTTCTCTATGCCATAGGGTTCTTGTCTGTAAAATTGGGATACTGATAACCCTCAGAGGGTTAATGTGCTAATAACTGAAAAGTGTTTAAAATAATGCCTGGGACATAGTATCTTCCATCTATTGAATAAAATAAAGAATGGTAGAAATATCACATTTAAAAATTAATGAAATATTTTGGCTTTCCAGTATATTTATAGGTTCATCCACATCAGGTAGACTATTTCTTATCTTTCAGAGAAAAGTTTCCTCTTATTCCCTTATCTCTGCCTCACTGACCTTCTTTCATTCCCTTGATGTTGGAGGAGCAGGAAGACTGTTTTCTTGTAAATCTTTTATATGGCAAGAGCCCTTTTCATTGTTTAAAGTTAGGATTTTCCCTCTTCTCCCCATAATTTTCATAATAGATGTAGTTACTTTTGTTATTATGAGGGAAGATGCCATGGTACACCTCTTAAATATTTTGGAATAATGAGTTGAATGTTTCAGATGCTGAGAAACTGCCTTCTTCCCAGGTGTCAAACAGTTTTTATAGATTTTATTTGGGTATGAAGTAGGAGTAATTGTGGGAGTTTGTGTGAAAGAAGATTTAAGTCACTGGAGAAGCAATAAAAAGTATTTTCCTAATGTCAGTTCCCTTCTTGACTTGAAAAATTATTTTTGCAGCAATATCCCTAGACTGTTTTTCAGCATTTGTTTTTGGGGACTGGCTGCAGTCACAATGTTCAACCTCATAGCTAAATATTTCAGGTAGACTGTCAGTTCTTAATTCAGCTATGGTCTTAAATGAGGTTATTGGTTTCCAGATTCAATAAGGAAATTAATATAAGATAAGCATGATGAGAAGGAGAGAAGAGAATCCTGTAGTTTGATGATCTTTTTTTTATATAGTATAAGAGCGAGTTTACATTGTTTCTTATATACTCCTTTCCATAAAAATGCAGTTGTAGAATGATAGCATCAGTGAATTTGTAAATTGTACCATCAGCAGCATAGAAATAATTTATAGATATAGCAGTTCCTAATTTAGAGCATTGAACTTTAATTATTGACTTAAATTTTATTTCATAGGTTTTTTTTATTGAACATATGCAAATAAAATTTGAATCCTGTTATAAATGCAGCTTGTAGTTCTGTTGTCAGTTTTGCATTTCAAAAGTTTGTTAAAAGATTTTGTCATCTAGGAAAGGATATGTTTTGTATTCTTTTGTAAAAGGCAAGTACAGGATTTTGTAGATGCATGAATATTGACCCTCTCTTCTCTTATTTCCTGTGGGACTGCATGGTCTGAATTTTCATGGACTAGCTGTCTGACCTGGAAACCAAATTCCACTGTACAGAATGATTTCCCTCTAATTCTCTTTTGGCTTCAGATCTGAAGTGGAGTTTGAAATTTAAAGTTAGCTTTTTAAAAATTACATAAGTTTCAGGTGTATAGCATTATAATTTGGCGTCTGTATACACTACATAGTGATCACCACAGTAAATCTGGTTCCCATCCATTATGTACAGCTTACCTCCTTCACCCATTTTGCCCATCCCCTATCCCCTTTCCTCTCTGGTAACTACTAATCTGTTCTCTGTATTTTTGAGTTTGTTTTGCTTGTTTGTTTGTTTTTAGATTCCACATATGAGTATTTTTTTTCCATCATACTTATTTCACTTGGCGTGACACATTTATGGTAGATCCGTATTGTCACAAATGAGTATTTTTTTTTCCATCATACTTATTTCACTTGGCGTGACACATTTATGGTAGATCCGTATTGTCACAAATGGCAGGGTTTCGTTCTTTTTTATGGTGTGAATAGTCTTTTGTGTGTGTGTATATGTACATATGTGTACATATATATATGCATGCGTACATATACACATACGTCATATCTGTCCTATTCACTCATCAAGGACAATTAGGTTATTTCCATATCTTGGCTATTATACAATATTGTAGTGAACATAGGGGTGTATACTGTATCTTTTCAATTATTGTTTTTGTGTTTGTCAGATAAATACCAAGAAATGGAATAACTATCATATAGTAGCTTTATTCTTTTTTTTTTTTTTTTGAGAAATCTCTATAATGTCTTCATAGTGGCTACACCAGTTTACAGTTTCACTAACATTGTATGAGGCTTCCTTTTCTTCAACATCCTCTCCGGCATGTTATTTCTTGTTTTTTTGATGATATATTCTTTTTTTTTAAATTTTTTAAATTAAAAATTTTGGGGTCTTTTTAGGGCCGCACCCATGGCATATAGAGGTTCCCAGGCTAGGGGTCTAATCGGAGCTATAGCAGCTGGCATATGCCGGAGTCACAGCAACGCCAGATCCGAGCAGCGTCTGCGACCTACACCACCGCTCACAGCAATGCCAGATTGTTAACCTACTGAGTGAGGCCAGGGATCGAACCTGCAACCTCATGGTTCCTAGTCAGATTTGTTTCCACTGTGGCACGACGGGAACTCCTGACGGGAACTCCATTCTAACAAGTGTGAGATGAAACCTCACTGACATGACTTGCATTTCCCTTATAATTAGGGATGTTGAACGTCTTTGCCTATTGGCCATCTGAATGTCTTCTTTGGAAAAATGTATTCAGATATCCTGCCCATTTTTTAATGAGGTTTTTTTTTTTTTTGTTCTTGAGTTTTATGAATTCTTTATATGTTTTGGATATTAGCCCCTATTCAGATATTTGATTTGCAGAAATCTTCTCCCATTCAGTAAGTTGCCTTTCCATTTCATTGATGGTTTCCTAAAAGCAGAAGCTTTTTTTTGGTTTGATGTCCCATTTGTTTATTTTTGCTTTTGCTTCACTTGCCTTTGGAGTCAGTTCACACAAAACACTGCTAAGTTTGATATCAGTGAAAGCATAACTTATGTTTTTTTCTAGGAATTTTATGGTTTCAGGTTCTACATTCAAGCCTTTAATCCATTTTGAGCTAATTTTTGTGTATGGTGTAAGGTAGTGGTCTAGTTTCATTCTTTTGCACATGGCTGTTCATTTTCCCCAATACTACTTATTGAAGAGACTGTCCTTTCTCCCTTGTGTGTTTTTTGCTTCCTTGTCATAAATTAATTTCCATGTATGTCTGGGTTTGTTTTTGGGCTCTCAGTTTTGTTCCATTGATCTATGTCTATTTTTTGTGCTAGTACCACACTGTTTTGGTTACTAAAGCTTTGTAGAATGGTTTGAAGTCAAGGCACATATCTCCAGCTTTTGTTCTTTCTCAGTATTGTTTTGGCTATTTGGGATCTTATGTGGTTCCATACAAATTTTAGAATTATTTGTGCTAGTTCGGTGAAATATGCCATTGGATTTTTTTTTTTTTTTTTTTTTAGGGCTACACCAGCTGTGTATGGAGATTCCCAGGCTAGGGGTTGAATCAGTCCTGTAGCTGCTGGCCTATGTCACAGCCACAGCAACGTGTGATCCGAGCCGCATTTGTGACCTACACCACAGCTCACAGCAATGCCAGATCCTTGACCCACTGAAGGAGGCCAGGGATTGAACCTGCAACCTTATGGTTACTAGTTGGATTTGTTTCCACTGAGCCACGATGGGAACTCCTGCCATTGGAATTTTAATAGGGATTATATTGAATCTGTAGATTGCTCTGGGTATTATGAACACTTTAACGATATCAATTCTTTGACTCCACAAACATAGAATATTTTTCAATTTTGTCTGTATCTTCTTCAGTTTCTTTCCTTATAGCTTTCATTATACAGATCTTTCACCTCATTGGTTAAATTGATTTCTGGGTATTTTATTCTTTCTGATGCACTTGTGAATGGAATTGTTTCCTTAATTTCTCTTTCTGATAAACATTATTAGTTTATAGAGATATCATAGATTTCTATATATTGTTTTTATATCCTGTAACTTTACTGAATATCTTAGTTCTGACAGCTTTTTAAAAAATAGAGTCTTTAGGGATTTTTGTGTATTGTTTCATGCCACGTGCAGATAGTGACAGTTTTACTTCTTCCTTTCAACTTTGGAAGACTTTTGTTTCTTTTGCTTGGCTAACTGCTATGGCTAGGACTTCTAATACTTTGTTGAATAAAAGTGGCAAGAGTAGGTATCCTTGTTTTCTTCCTGATCTCAGAGGAAAAACTCTCAGCTTTTCACTGTTGAGTGGGATGTTAGCTGTAGATTTTAAATATATGGCCTTTATTATGTGGAAGTACATTCTCTCTATACCTCTCATACTTTTGTTGAAAGTTTTTTTAAAATCATGAATGGATCTATTGAGATGTTCATATGATCTTTATCCTTAACTTCGTTAATGTGATGTATCACATTGATTGGTTTGTGAGGTGGATGTTCTCAACCATCCTTGCATCCCTGGGATAAATCCCACATGATCATGGTGTATGATCCTTTTTATGTATTGTCATGTATTGTTGGATTTGTTTTGCCTAGTATTTTGTTGAGTATTTTTGCACCTATGTTCATCAAGAATATTGGCTTTTGATTTTCTTCCTTTCCTTTTTTTTGGTGGGGGGGTTATACTTGTCTGGTTTTGATATCAGGGTAATGTTGGCTTTGTAAAATGCATTTGGAAGGTTTTCCTCTCCTTCAGTTTTTTGTGCAGAGTTTGAGAAGGATAAGTCTTCTTTGAATGTTCTGTAGAATTCACCAGTGAAGCCATCTGGTCCTGGGCTTTTGTTTGCTGAATATTTTTGTTCACTATTTCATTCTCCTTTTTGTTCAGATTTTATAGTTCTTTATGATTCAATCTTGGAAGATTGTATGTTTCTAGGAATTTATCCATTTCTTCTAGTTGTCCAATTTGTGGGCATATTTTTCATAGTAGTCTTTTATGATCCTTTGTATTTTTGTGGTATCAGTTATAACCTCTCCTCTTTTATCTCTGGTTAAATGTATTTGAATTCTCTCTCCTTTTCTTGGTTAATGTAGCTCAAGTTTTGTTGATTTTTTTTAAGCTTTTCGAAGAACCTTTTTTTTCTTTTGTCTTTTTAGGGCCACACACAGCATATGGAGGTTCCCAGGCTAGGGGTCAAATTGGAGCTGTTGCTGCTGGCCTACGCCACAGCCACAGCAATGCCAGATCTGAGCCACATCTGCGACCCACACCACAGCTGACAGCAATGCCGGATCCTTAACCCACTGAGCAAGGCCAGGGATTGAACCTGCAACCTCATGGTTCCTAGTTGGATTTGTTTCCACTACACCATGACAGGAACTCCAGAGAACCGGTTCTTAGTTTCATTTATTTTTTTAATAGCTTTTTTTAGTTTCCGTTTCATTTATTTCCAATCTGATCTTTAGTATTTCCTTCCTTTTGCTAATTTGAGCTTCATTTGTTCTTTTTCTAGTTCCTTTAGCTGTAAAGTTAGATTGTTTATTGGGGATTTTTGTTTGTTTTGTTTCTTGAGGTAAGCCTGTAATGCTACGAACTTTCCTCTTAGAACTACTTTTGCTGCATCCCCTAGATTTTGGTGTGTCAAATTTCTGTTTTCATTTGTCTTTAGGTACTTTTTGATTTCTTTGATGACCCATTGGTTGGTCAATAGTGAGTTTAATCTCTACATTTTGTGTGTTTTTTCCAATTTTTTCTAATGATTGATTTCTTGTTTCATAGCACTATAGTTAGATAAGATGCTTGATATGGTTTCAGTTTTCTTGAATTTATTGAGGCTTTGTTATTTGACATGTGATCTATCATAGAGAGTGTTCTTTGTGCATATGAGAATGTGTATTCTGCTTTTGGATGAAATATTCTGTGTAGATCCATTAAGTACATCTGGTTTAGTGTGTCATTTAAGTTCCTTGTTTCTTTATTGATTTTCTACCAGGACAATCTCTACATTGATGTCAGTCGGGTGTTAAAGTTCTCTATTATTGTATTGCCTTCAGTTTCTCTCTAAGTTTGTTAATATTTACTTTATATATATGCTGATGCTTCTCTGTTGGATGCATATACATTTATAAATGTTGTATCTTCTTGCTGTATTGACCCCATCATCGTTATGTAATGCCCTTCTCTGTGGGTTTTTTTTTTGTCTTTTTGTCTTTTTCTTTTTTGTTATTGTTGTTGTTGTTGTTGTTGTTGTTGCCATTTCTTGGGCCGCTCCCGTGGCATATGGAGGTTCCCAGGCTAGGGGTTGAATTGGAGCTGTAGCCACCAGCCTACACCAGAGGCATAGCAACACGGGATCCGAGCCGCGTCTGCAACCTACACCACAGCTCACGGCAACGCCGGATCGTTAACCCACTGAACAAGGGCAGGGACCGAACCTGCAACCTCATGGTTCCTAGTCGGATTCATTAACCACTGCGCCACGACGGGAACTCCCCTTCTTTGTGTTTTATTAAAATCGTTATTTGAATAGTGTAGCTACTCCAGCTTTCTTTTCATTCCCATTAGCCATGGAATATATTTTTTTCCATTCTTTCACTTTCAGTCTATGTTTGTCATTTCTTCTGAAATGAGTCTTGTGGGCAGCATATAGATTGGTATTGTTTTCTTATTCAGCCACTCTATATCTTGATTGGTAAATTTAGCCCATTTACATTTAAATTATTGATAAGTATGTGCTTATTGCCATTTTATTGTTTTCTGGTTGTTTTCGTAGTTCTTCTCTGTACCTTTCTTCTTCTCTTTCTCTCTGTGTTTTGGTGGTTTTCTTTAGTGTTATGGCATTTATTTTCTCATATTCTTTTGTGTACTTACTATAAGTTTTTTCCTTGTTGCTATGAGGTTCACATATGACATCCTATGTAAGTAGTAGCTTGTTTTAAGTTGGTAGCAACTTAAAGCTTTGAAATGTGTTCACATTTGTCTTTTTACTCCCTCCCCTGAACATTTTATAATTTTGACAACACATTTGAGTTATTTTTATTTTATGCACTCCTTAATTAATTTAATTTTAGTTATTTTTCCTGCTTGTTTTTTAACCTTCATGCTTGCTTTATAAGTGATTGATCTACAAACTTTATTATGTACTTACTTTCCAGTGAGATTTTTACTTTCATGTATTTTCTCACTATTAATCAGTGCCATTTCTTTTCAGCTTAAAGAAGTCCCTTTGATATTTCTTTTAGGGCCATTTTGGTGGTGATAAATTCCTTTAGCTTTTGCTTATCTGGGCAATTCTGAATAATAACTTTACTGGGTAGAGAATTTTGGTTGGAATTTTTTCCTTTTCAGCACTTTGAATATGTCATGCCACTCCCTTCTGGCTTATAAAGTTTCTGTTGAAAAATCTGCTGAAAGCCTTATGTCATTTTCCTTGTGTACAACAAGTTGTTTTCCTCTTGATGTTTTTAGGATTCTTTGTCCTTAACTTTTACCATTTTAATTATAATGTATCTTTGTGCGTGTCTTTTTGGCTTCATCTTATTTGGAAGGCTATGGGCTTCCAGGACCTGAATGTCTATTTCTTTCTCAGATTAAAAAAGTTTTCAGTGACTCTTTCTTCAAATAATTTTTTGCCATTTTTTTCCCTCTCTTCTCCTTCTAGGACTCCTGTGAATTTTATTCTGTTTGGTGTTGTCCCAGAGTTCCCTTAAGGCGTCTTCACTTTTTTTGTTTCTTTTTGCATTTGCTTCTCACTGGATGAGCTCCATTGTTTTGTCTTCCAACTTGCTTGTTAGTTCTTTTTTTTTTTTGTCTTTTTGTTGTTGTTGTTGTTGTTGCTATTTCTTGGGCCGCTCCCGTGGCATATGGAGGTTCCCAGGCTAGGGGTCGAATCGGAGCTGTAGCCACCGGCCTACGCCAGAGCCACAGCAACGCGGGATCCGAGCCGCGTCTGCAACCTACACCACAGCTCACGGCAACGCTGGATCGTTAACCCACTGAGCAAGGGCAGGGACCGAACCCGCAACCTCATGGTTCCTAGTCGGATTCGTTAACCACTGTGCCACGACGGGAACTCCCCAACTTGCTTGTTAGTTCTAATTCATCCAGTTAGTCGTTGAACCCCTTGAGTATATTTTTCAGTTTAGTTGTAACTTCTGTTTGGTACTTGTTCATATTTTTTATTTCTTTGTTGAAGTTCTCACTGTAATCATGCATTTTTCTTAGTTCAGTGAGTATTTTTACGACCATTACTCCGAACTCTTTTTCAGGTAAATTCTTAACTTTGTTTTGTTTAATTCTTTTTCTGAGGTTTTATCTTGTTCGTTCAATTGGAACATATCCCTTTGTTTCCTCATTTCCCCCAATTTTCTATTTATTTCTGTGTATTGAATATATTGGCTCTATCTCCCAGTTTTGAAGGAGTGACCTTATTTAGAAGACATCTTGTGGGGCTCAGAAGTGCAGTGCCACCTGGCCACTAGAGCTGGGCACTCAAGGAGTGTCCCTAGTGTGAGCTGTGCACACACTCCTGTTGTTGCCTGGGAATGGGGGGGCACTGGTGGGTGGGCCAGCCTTCTGAACTTGCTTCATGACTCTGAAGCAGCTGCTGCAAGGTTCTGGTGGGCATGGCTATTGCTCAGCTGGCTGTGAGGCCTGGTCAAGACACAAGGATGGATAGGGCTCTTGTTGGGGTATGCCCGCAGGTGCTAACAGGTTAGGTGGAGAATTCCAAACAGTACTCACCAGTGCTGATATTAGCAGGGTAGACTGAAATTGCATAAATGGCTCCTACCAGTGATTCTGTCCCTGGGAAGTATCCTAACAGGTTCCTGCCTTTCTGGCTGATGCATCAAGATTACTAAGTGTGTCCCCTTTTCCTATAGTCCATGCACTTTCTGATCTGTTTTTTGCACTAGCTTTCAGGTTGAGTGGATTTATGCATGAGCCCTTTAAAACTGCATTTGCTGTTGCCTAAAGTTTTTTTAGTTTTCCTGGGTGATTTCCCTGTTGGTTTTCAAAGCCATGTGTTTTGAGGCCTCCTCTCCCCATGCAGGATGTAGGGGTTGGGGTGCCTCATATAGAGCTTGAATCCCTTGCCCCTGGGGGAAAAGATTTTTTTACTTTATGATCCTTCCCAATTGTGAATCATTGTAGCTGGAGTGTGGATTTTACCTTGCTGAGACTGTCTTTACACTCTTTCACATCTTGATGCTGTCCTTTTACCCTTTGTTGTGGAGGCTCTGCTTATCCAATTTTTAGGTCCCTTTGTGAGGGAGTTATTCCATATGTAGTTGTAGATTAGTTGTGTTCGTGAGAGAAGGTGAGTTCGGGATCTTCCTATGCTGCCATCTTCAACCTTTTCAAAGTTAACTTTTATTGTAGAAAAAATGGAAAAATATAAATAAAAAGGAATAAATCTTCCATCCAGTTACTCTACCATCCAGTACTAATAATTTGGTGCTTTCTCCACACTTTTTTTACATGTATATACTTTTCAAAATACCTAATTGACATCATACTGTATATTGTAAGGATACAGTTAATGTATCAGTATAGTCGGTGCTGTAACCTGGTCCTGCTATGAGAGGCCTTCAGAGACTGACACTGGCTAAGGAGACAGTACATTCATGCTCACCAGGAGGTACTTTTCATTTAGAGGAGTTGGTGTGTTTCTCTTTCTCATACTACTAAACTAATTTTGAATAACTCACATGCATGTTTGAAGTAGCTCTGCTTTTTAATATCTCATATACTGCTTTTTTTTTTTTTCCTGAAAATATATTATGGGTGTTTTCCCATATAAAAAAATCCTACTTCTTCCCTACTTCATATTTACTTTCTGATAGCTTGAGAACTGGCAATAATATATAATATATTAGTTGAATAGGCAGGCCTTTGATAGTCTAAAATAACATGTCTCACATCTCTTGGGCATATCATAAGGCATTGCTGTTGAGTAAAAATGATGCATGGTACGTATGTAATTTCAAATTTTATAGTATCCGAAATTAATTAATTAATTAATTAATTAATTTATGTTTCATCTTTGTGTCTTTTCTAGGGCTGCACCTGTGGCATATGGAAGTTCCCAGGCTAGGGGTCTAATCGGAGCTGTAGCTGCCAGCCTATGCCACAGCCACAGCAATGCAAGATCCGAGCCTAGTCTGCAACCTGCACCACAGCTCACAGCAATACCAGATCCTTAACCCACTGAGCGAGGCCAGGGATCAAACCTGCAACCTCATGGTTCTTAGTCGGATTTGTTAACCACTGAGCCACAATGGGAACTCCCCACAATTTATTTTTTATTTTTATTTTTTCCATTATAGTTATAGTAGCCACAATTTATAAAGTACAAAGAAAATAGGTGAAATTAATTTTAATGATGTATTTTATTTATTTATTTATTTATTGGTCTTTTTTTTTTGCCTTTTCTAGGACCGCTCCCGTGGCATATGGAGGTTCCCACGCTAGGGGTCCAATCGGAGCTGTAGCCGCTGGCCTACACCACAGCTCACAGCAACACCGGATCCTTAACCCACTGAGCAAGGCCAGGGATCGAACCCACAACCTCATGGTTTCTAGTCAGATTCGTTAACCACTGAGCCATGATGGGAACTCCCTAATGATATATTTTGTTTAATCCAGTATAACTAAAATACTATCATTGCAACATATTACTCAATATAAAATATTATTGAGCTGTCTTATAGTATTTTTTTCTTACTGAGTCTTCAAAATCCAGTGTATATTTTCTACCTATAAGACATCCCAATTCAGTCTAGTCACATTTCAAGTGCTCCATAGCCACGTGTTGCTAGTATTAGCATAGTCGTAGAGCATATAATTTCCCCCATAAGATGAGATAAAGTAGCACTTTGCAGGTACTCCGGAGGGGGCTATAAAGAGAAGAAAACAGCAAAGCCAAGTTGCACCACGGATGGTGAGCACTCATTTTGATGGCTTGTGAAATTTTCAAACTTTGCTGCAATAAAATTACATATTCCTGTATTTATGTATCTTTATTTTATACAGTAATGTTAAATTTGCAGTTGTCCAAAGGTTTACTGGGTATAATACCCGAAGTAATTCTTAGGTAGCCCATCAGATCAATTCTATATTCCAAGGATTTTAGATAATAACTTGCAAGTGTTTAAGACCTGAGGAGAAATAAATTTGATTAACCCTATACAGAATACCTTTATGAAGTAAATAACAAACACATATACACATGTATATGTTACATATGCATATATAAATTATCTATATATATACACTTGTACACACTTTTATCATAATTCTTACCATTACTCTTAAGAAATAGTAGCTATTAAGGAGTTCCCGTCATGGTTCAGTGGTTTTAAATGAACTCTACTAGTATCCATGAGGACTCGGTTTCGTTCCCTGGCCTTGCTCAGTGGGTTAAGGATCTGGTGTTGTCATGAGCTGTGGTATAGGTCGCAGACTTGGCTTGGATCTGAGTTGCTGTGACTGTGTCTTAGCCCTGTAGCTCTGAATCGACCTCTAGCCTGCAAACCTGCATATGCCACAGATGTGGCCCTAAAAAGACAAAAGACAAAACAAAAAAAAGAAATAGTAGCAATTAAAATTATTTTCTCTCCCAAGGCAACAGAAATAAAAGCAAAAATAAACTAATGGGACCTATTCAAATTGATAAGTTTTTGCACAGCAAAGGAAACCATAAAAAAAAAACCCAGGAAGACAACTTACAGAATGGGAGAAAATAGTTTCAGATGATGCAACCGACAGGGGCTTAATCTCTGAAATATACAACTTTTACAACTCAACAGCAAAAAAACCCAACAACCCAACTGAAAAATGGGCAAAAGACCTGAATAGACATTTCTCCTAAGAAGACATACAGATGGCCAACAGGCACATGAAAAAATGTTCAACATCACTAATTATTAGAGAAATGCAAATCAAAACTGCTATGAGGTATCTCCTCACACCTGTCAGAATGGCCATCATTAACAAGTCAACAAATAACAAATGCTGGAGAGGGTGTGGAGAAAAGGGTACCCTCCTACACTGTTGCTGGGAATGTAAATTGGTATAACCACTATGGAAAACAGTATGGAGGTACCTCAGAAAACTAACTATCATATGGTCTAGCAGTCCCACTCTTGGGCATATATCTGGACAAAACTTTCCTTGAAAAAGGCACATGCACCTGTATGTTCATTGCAGCAGTATTCACAATGACCAAGACATGGAAACAACCTAAATGCCCATCTACAGATGAATGGATTGAGAAGCTGTGGTATATAAACACAATGGAATACTACTCAGCCATAAAAAAGAACGAAATAATGACATTTGCAGCAACATGAGTGGAACTAGAGACTCTCATACGAAGTGAAGCAAGTCAGAAAGAAAAAGACAAATACCATATGATATCACTTATATCTGGAATCTAATATACAACAAATAAATAAACCTTTCACAGAAAAGAAACTTATGGACTTGGAGAACAGAGTTGTGGTTGACAAGAGGGAGGAGGGAGAGTGGGATGGACTGGGAATCTGGGGTTAATAGATGCAAACTATTGCCTTTAGAATGGATAAGCAATGAGATCCTGCTGTATAGCACTGGGGGCTATATCTAGTTACTTGTGATGGAACATGATGGAAGATAATGTGAGAAAAAGAATGTGCATATGTATGTGTGCCTGGGTCACTTCTCTGTACAGTAGAAAATTGACAGAACACTGTAAATCAACTATAATGGAAAAAATAAAAATTATTAAAAAATAAAATTATGCTCTTTTTAAAATGTATTTATGGCATAATTAGAAAGATGTGGCATGATGAGGAACATTCCTAAGGTTAGTGATATGAACTAAATGTATAATATAAAATAGAAGAATATTGAACTAGCTTTGCTTTTAATTTAGTTTGTGATCATGTGAAAAAAATTCCCTAACATCACTAAGCTTTATTTTGTTCTGTAAAATGGAGATAATTTTGCCCTTTTTTCTTAATATGTTTTTGATTATCAAATGGGATGAATGGAGACTAAAGGGATGTATCTTATTCATCTTTTTGTCTCCAGGATTTAGTATAGAGTCTAACATGCTGATACCCAATAAATATTGAATTCAAAGGCTGAATGTATATAAAATAATTTTCTAAATGAGAGTGCTACAAGGGAAACTATTATGTTTTTTGGACGTGGTTTGTGCTATTTCTCATTTACTGTAGTATGGGAAGTGTAATAATTAATATTTGCCCATATAATCAGTATATAAGATTGCTTGTTTTGGTTATATTTTCCCTTGCCATTAGTACTTTATCAGATTTTGTCTGTAATTATGTATATTTCTGAAATACAATTATCTTATTTTAAATGATGGCTAGCACTTAATTATCTTAACATCTTGTCGTGGCTCAGTGCTTAACGAATCCGACTAGAAACCATGAGGTTGTGGGTTCGATCCCTGGCCTCGCTCAGTGGGTTAAGGATCTGGTGTTGCTGTGAGCTGTGGTGTAGGTTGCAAACGTGGCTCAAATCTGGCATTGCTGTGGCTGTGGCATAGGCTGGCGGCTACAGCTCCGATTAGATCTCTAGCCTGGGAACCTCCATATGCCATGGGTACAGCCCTAGAAAGACCAAAAAAAAAAAAAAAAAAGTAGTATACAGTTAGAAATTTTGTTGTTATCATGAGATAGAGATGACTCTACCTAACCTTTATCAGCTTAAAAATCAGTCTGATTGAGACACAAATGCAAACTCATTGGGTACCAAAATTGTGGAGGCAAAGGAGCAATATTTAAATTACTGGCATATAGTCTAATAACTAGAAAATGCCTCTAGTAAGAATGGGTTTCTTATTTCTATAATGATGGGAGAAACTCCATTTTTTTCCTCTACAAGGGATGTACACTCCATAAATGATTAGTGTGGAAGTAAAACAGAATCATAATGCAAGAGCAAATGAAGTTCACCCAGAACAGTATTTCAAAGTGATCTTTATGAAAACATCTTGGCGTTCCTACTGTGCTGCAGCAGGATCAGCGGCATCTCTGGAGCGCTGGGATGCAGGTTTGATCCCTGGCTTGGCACAGTGGGTTAAGGATCTGGTGTTGCCACAGCTGTGGCATAGGTCCCAAGTGCCAGGGAACTCCATATGCTGCAGGGTGGCCAAAAAAGGGGAAAAAATTATCTTTTTCTAGCATCGGCTATGAGTTTCTATAACTGCATTCTTACTGATTCATCTGTAGCAATGAAAAATTTAGATATTTCCCATCTTTAGGGTATATATTCCCATTTTAGGGCTATTTATCATTCTTAGGGCCATTTCCTTTTATCTAACATGAATGAAGTTAGCAAGCTTCATATGAGATAGCATGTCCAATATGACATATGCTCTAATGTTTCCTGGGAGTAAGTGAGGAACTTTAGGGAGCAGTTGAATGTTGGCAGTGTATTAGGACACCATTAACTAAATGATACGCTTTGGGAATAGTTGGCATGGTTTTCTGTTTTAATTATATTCCCCCACCTCACCCCAAACCTTTGAGTATCTTTGAATGTTTGGTAACCAAGATAACCAAGTTACACTTGTTTTTTTTTTTTTTTCTCCACATGACAGTAAATATTAAAATTTTGATGTGAAGAGATGGAGTACATATTAGTAAAAAATAGTGTGGTGGCAATGTAGACCACTTGGCCAAATGAAAAATGAGTGATACATTGATTAAATGAAATGATTTGGCCTCAGTTAAAGGCAAGAAAGAGGGACTTTGTTCCTTCTTTTCTCTTGTTGATCTTTTCACCCTGATGGCTAGATAGGCATTTTTAAGCAATTCTATTATGAAAAATCCTCTGCTTATTTCCATTCTGAATGTTACTGTTTGGTACTATGCTCAGGCACAAGGGAAAGAGAATTGAAATCTTGTCCTTTCCTTTAGTTCTGCTTTAATCTGTTTCTTTGACTCTGCTTTTGTATCTTAAATCTGCTCATTCTTAGCTTAGGAGGTACTAATAATTATTGGTTCAAGGAAGAAGTTCATTTCATGACTGCTTGTTGTAATTTAGTTCTGAATAATTTTTTATTAGGCCCTTAAAAATTCCAGTCCAAATCAGCAAAAGCTAGAACAGTAAACTGGAGTATTTAATATATACCAAATTGTAGCTCATGTGTTTTACAGTATGCTCTGTGTTATGTGTTGGTTCTTTGATGTCAGTGTCTGACTGATGAATTTCAAGTGAATAATAGTCTGTGAAAAATGAAAAAATATGTTCTTAACTGATTTGGGAATGTAGTTGAGCCATGAGCTCAACTTTGTGTTGAGTTTTTAAAGAAGCAGAGGAAAAGGAACATGATTTTAGTTACGTAGGTACTTTTCATATTCTTAACAATTATGTTGTCACTAGGGCAGATTGACTGTCATGGTGATATTTCAATTTCTGGTCTTTAGGTATCATTTCTGGGAAAATATTGAAAATTTTATTTGAGAGAGCAAGAACGCTTTATGTTCTTAAAGTTCAGTGCTACAGTTGAACTACTGCTTAAATTGCC
Organism: Phacochoerus africanus; assembly: GCF_016906955.1. Classification (NCBI taxonomy): domain Eukaryota; kingdom Metazoa; phylum Chordata; class Mammalia; order Artiodactyla; family Suidae; genus Phacochoerus; species Phacochoerus africanus. Next base: position 58,722,771 of record NC_062552.1, on the reverse strand, counting down.
AGCAAATTGAACTGTTCGGAGGAAAGGAAATGGTATATATGTGTAGCAGAACTTTTCTTTAGGGAAGAAAAAGGAGGTGCTCATTTTTATAAGGTGATTATTTTGGAGCTAGTAGTTTGTAGTTTGAGGATATTGTGAACTGTTAATCTGCAAATCACATTTATAATAAATGAGTTACAGACTGTTTGAAAGCAGTTTTTATAGTATCTAACCTAGTTCTTGCAGCTTAAAATAGGCATTTTGAAAGTAGTATAGGATTTCTTTCTTCTGACCTAGTCTATTTATTTATTTATTTATTTATTTATTTATTTATTTATTTATTTAGTGTTTTTAGGGTCGCACCTGCGACATATGGAGGTTCCCAGGCTAGGGGTTGAATCGGAGCTGTAGCTGCTGCGCTATGCCACAGCCTCTGCAACTCAGGATCCGAGCCATGTCTGTGACCTACACTGCAGCTCATGGTAACGCTGGATCCTCAACCCACTGAGCAAGGCCAGGGATCGAACCCGCGTCCTCATGAATGCTTGTCAGATTCATTTCCTCTGAGCCATGGCGGGAACTCCTGACCTATTCCTTTTAGAGTTTAAAATTTCCAAGTTCCTGCCATTTATTGTACAGTTTTATTGTTTCGTTGGGTCTAAATGCTACGTCATTTATTCTGACTATTCAAACAAGATTGTGAATGTTAAGGACCAAATGCCTAGTATTGGATGTTTATCTGGTTTTAGAGACAGTTTCTATAATGTTTTTAATTAAACAAGTAATAGATGAACAATATCTCAGAAGAAATCAAACAATATAGCAATATAAAGAAAAAAAGAGCCAAATTCCTCCTGCATATTTCTCCCTTTCTTAATCAGTGCAGTCACCTTGATATCTTTCCAGATCATTTATTCTCCCTGTGTGTTGTGTGTGTGTACAGGTTTGTCTATTTTTAACATGTTGCATATATTGTTCTGCATTCTCTCCTCTATGCCAATATGAAATATCTTTTCATGTCAGTACAGGTGGTACTGTATCATTCTTTAACTGCTACACAGTATTTATTAGTGTAGTTATCTTAGTTTAAGTTTATTCTATCTTTTAAAAAATTAAAAACAGTGTGCTTGCAACAGACCCATTGTACACAACCTTAGTGCTTTTAATCTAGAAATGGTAAAGATCTCTTGGCTTCTTTCTTTTCTTTTCTTTTCTTTTAATTAAAGTGTAGTTGATTTACAATGTTTCTTCAATTTCTGTTGTATAGCAAAATGACCCATTCACACACATTTCCCTCTGTTGTATGGTAGGGCCCCATTGCCCATCCATTCCACATGTCTGCTTGGTTTCTTTAATTTTGTTTTCTAGGTAAGCAGAACATGTTAAGTTCTTTATGAGAACTATGGGAAGAAGCAAAAATTGGTTAATCCATAGTTGGATTCTTTTAAAAATGCTTTGTGTTGTGCTGGTCTAGGTATATGATATGATGCAATTGAAACTGAGTTATAGTTGCATCATTGAGTTCCCACTTGGAGTTGAGAGGAACAAAAATGATTGCAGTTTTTCTGCAGCGAGACAGGATGGGTAAAAACAGCTTATAGGTAAGCTATAAAGATCTTCTTTAATTTATGCGACAAGAAAGAAAGATCATTCTTGAAGGTAGGAGTCCTATATTTTCCCATTTATTGTTAGCTCCCCTACACTTCCCATGTGCCTAGTGTGAAAAAGACATGAAGATGTGTGAATGAGTGAATGAATGCATAAATGCCATATATGTGAAGCAATCCAGTCTTTAAACCATGAGTTGAAAATAACCCAGCAGTTAAGGCTGCAGACATTGGTCTTGAGTTGCATTGGTATTACTGCATCTATCATGCTGAGCACTTAAGCTTTTTGATAAATTATCAGAAATTTGAGTTATTTTGCTTTCCTGTTATATTTTACTTTATAAGTAGTGGTTCTCCTTTTTTTTTTTTTTTTTTTTTTTTTCTCCCCAGTGGATTAGCATTATCTAAATTACTTTGACTTAGGTGCGCTTTGGCCAAACCATTCAACATGAATAATTGTGATGAGTAGTTTTTGGTGTGTCTCCCACTAGTGGTTCCTATTTTGATTATTTTCATATTGAGGATGATTGCTGTTTTTAGTTCACCTTTAGGAAGAAGCACTTTTTGAGTGCCTGCTTTGTAATAGGTCTGATGCTAGATGCTGAGGTAAAAAAATGAATAAAGTGCCATTTTGGCTTTCCTGCGTCTTTGTGCCCAGAGGGGAACATAAGAGTAAGAGAATGTCAGTGTTACATAGCAAGTGTACGGGTATATGCTGGACCAGAATTTTGTGATATGGTGTCAGTTTGGCCATTCTGAGATTGAGACAGTCTGTAGGCCTAGAGTTTAAAGCATCTCTAACACTTCATCATGCTTCACATTCTGTCATTATTTTATAGGACCCACAGGTGAAAAACCAGATTTTGGTGTATGTATGTGTGATGTTGTTTCCTCTCTTTTTCAATTTCTTGTGTATGAACTGCTCTGTCAGAGCAAGGGGCTGTGAACCATGTATGGCCTCAGCTTCCACCTGCTGCTAGGGAAAAAAACCTCTTCTATTATTGTTTCTTTGTTGTTATTTGTTATCTTCTTTGCTTGTGTTAGTTTGAACACTGATACTAATATTGTCAAGATGTGGCAGAATTTGGGATCTTCTACTAGTGATTTCTTTTCCCTATTTTGGGAAGAGTTTCTGAAAAGAGAAATAATCCAAGCTTCCGTGTCTTTGTCCTTTCCCTTTCTCCCTTCAGGGACTTACAGGTGGGCTCTTATCTTATCTGGAGGCAGAAACAATGCCATCCAACCATATTGCTTTTGTTTCATGTTGGCAGTAACTTTGGCAGTAGGGGGAATAGTTTGGCTTGGTGTTATCAAGTTGTAGTTGAAGATTCCCGCGTTCATGCCATTCAAAGTAAATAGTGCCCCTTTTTCATCACATCTTTTTTCCACCCTGAATTTAGGATGGTGCCAGCACCCTTTTCTCTTGGATTTGGGGTTGACCTTTATAGGTCTGTATAGACCCATATTTCTGTCCCTTAGACTGTAAACTCCATAAGTGTAGGACCTCTTATTGTTAGGTGTTTTCCAGCACTCAGAGTAATGCCTGGCATATAGCAGACTCCCAGGAAATATTGTTGAATGGATAGTATGTGAACAACCCTACCCAGAAGACAGTGGATTTTTAAATACACAGATCTTTTCAGAGTGAGAGATTGTGTTCCTGTTCTTTATGTGAAGCTTTGTGGATTCCTGTGGTCCAGCAGTAGCATGATGGAGCTGGGCTGCCTCATAACCAGTAAGTATCATTTGCTGGACTACTAAGAAAAATTCCTGTTACTCTGTTTACCAAGGGATTAAAAAGAGAGGTTCTAAATGAAGTCTTCCTCTGGACCCTTGGGGTTGGGATTTGAGGTCTCTGTACATTAAACTAAAATTCTGGTGGAAGGTTTTAGGGAGCTGGCCTTTTGGGTGTTTCCTGCAGAACAGAAGTTCTTATCCTTTTGGTTGTGGCATCATGTAGAGAGTTTCTGGAATTCTCCAGGGCACCTGTCCACTGGGTTATGTCCCAGCAAAGCCAAGATGCAGTTCATTTTTTGTGTTTAAGAGCTGCACATCTGCAACCAGACCTCCTTGTTGGAGTCTTAGTACTGTCGTTTCTCTATGTGTGATCTTTAGCAAATTACTTATTTTATGTCTCAGTTGCTTCATCTGTAAAATGGGAATAAAATAGTACCTAATTCATAATGTCATTTGGTGATTAATGTAGGCAAAGGGTTTAAAACATGCCTGGTATATAGTACCACTGTTAAGTAAATATGAATATTTACTTATTTGATGCAAAAAAAAATTTATACCTCTTTTACTCATTTTCATTCTGATGTGCTTTCCTGAGAAGGATGAGAAGGCACAGAGGTGCAGCTGATGTTCTGAGAATCTTACACAGGAGGTGTGTGGAGGTCCATGGAGGTATTTTGAGTGTATAATAGCACATAGCAGCAGCCTCTAATGCCCTCATCCATTATCATGTGTAAGGTGGAAAACAAGTAGCAAAACTTTGATCTGGAGAACTCTAATTATCCCCATAGCAGGCTATGCTCAATTTGACAGTGTCATGATTTTTAATATTTCAGAGTTCCAGAATTGCTGCTCTGGGATGTAACCCTTTCTTCTCTCTCTCCTGCTTTTGCTTGAATGGTTGAGTGAATATGATGCTCTACTTCCCACACAGATACCCAAATAGCTCTGATTCCTGAAATACTGGGTGTCTTACTGTCAGCACTTAACTTGTGAAATTGTATTTTTGAAATTTTCACTGTTACCTGGCTTTAGATCTCAGGTCTGCCAAGCTTCAGGTTTTTTTTGTTGTTGTTGTTTGGTTTGGATCTTAGTTCTGCTAAGCTTCAAGGTTTTTTTTGTTGATGTTGTTGTTTGTTTGTTTGTCAAATAGAATAAAAGTAACCACCTTATGGGATTGTTGCGAGAATTGGTGATGAACACAGAACACTTAGTACAGTGTCCATGCAATGTGACTCAAATATTAGTTGCAGAGTTAATATGTCTGCCAACATCGTCACTGTGGTCATCATTGTTCCATGTCTCAAATCAGCAGTGAAATGCAAACTCCCACTAATCCTCACTTCTTGGAACCGGGAGACTAAATGAAATGTAGCAGCTCTCTGCTTGACATCTACTGTAACCTTGCTTTTGCAGTCAATATTTTATTGCCTTCATGGGTGCACAGGAATGTTGGAACACAGTAAACCTTGAGAGTTGGTTTTCCTGGTCCTGTATTCCAGCTCCTTTCTGCCCAGATGTAGCCCAGATTTCCATTACACACTCCCCTTTAAGGTGTCTCCGTTAAAACTGCAGTAATGTAATTTATATTTTGTCCTTGAATTGAGGCCAGAATTAGGAAGTACATTCAGTGCTTTTGGTAGCAAAGTTCTGTAGTGGCCTATGAGATAATTACTTTGATAATAACATAAAAATTTTCAGGTATAGCTACCAGTTTATTAAATACTGTTTACCACCTATCTTTCTAGATTTGTTGCATTTCTTTTCCTTCAGTTTGAAAAACATCCCTGTATGATAGGCTGTACTATCTCTCATTTACAAATAAGAAAAAAAGAGGCTCAGAAAGGTTAAATAATTTGCCGAGGATTGCACAGCTGTTTAGTGAGACAGGGTTGATTCGCTCCACAGATGTTTTTCATCCAAAATTAGAAAGTTGAATCCCAAAGTTAGGGTCAAAACTTTTCTTAGAGAAACTTATAAATGGGATGACTAAATACAGAGAATAGGCAAGAGAAAGTAAGTAGGTGTTGTTGGGTTTTTTTTATATTGTGGATCAACTATAAAAGATAGGAAGTAGAAAATAGCATTCATGCACTCCTGGTATTGAAACAATTCTTGGAGGCAGTTGTCCTGTTTGATGGAGGATTTTTTTGGTAGTGTTGCATTTTAACTTGGAGATTAAGAATTAAAACTTAAAAAGCATAACTAGAAAAGAGGGTGAAAATAATATCCGTGGAAATAGGATTTTTTTTTTTTTTTAGGGCTGCACCTGTGACATATAGAGGTTCCCAGACTAGGGGTCAAATTGGAGCTGCAGCTGCTGGCCTAACCACACTGGTAGCAATGCCAGATCCAAGCCGCATCCGTGATCTACACCCTACCTTGCAGCAACACTGGATCCTTTAACCTACTGAGTGAGGCCAGGGATTGAACCTGCATCCTCATGGATACTAGTTGGATTCTTAACCCACTGAGGCACAACAGAAACTCCAATATTATGTATATTTAATAGAAAAATGTTTAAGATAAAATGTTAAAGCTATATGGACTAAGTGGGAATTTAATGTAATGTAGATATGGTTCAGAGAAGGCTGATTGCAAACATTAATTTAGGGAGAGAAGATTCAGGTAAGCATTCTGGAGTTTGTTGCCATAATATTAAATTATATCTTTCTAGAATTGAGATCCCAGTGTGAAGCTTCTATCTTTTATTTGGAATTTGTTTAAACAGGGAGCAAGGGGTAAACAATGAATAACTATTCAAATTATCTGAGGGGGTATATGTAATACACTAAGGGTTCAGAAATGAATTTTAGTAGCTCTGTGATAGCATGTCATACCCATCACTCTGAGACTTTAGCTTTTACCTAAGAGGCCCACCTTAGTTATTTAATATTTCATGTGTTTAAACCACAACAGGAGGCTAGAATTATGCATCTTTAACTTACCTATATCCAGTGCATATCCTTAAGATGTACTAAATGTACTCCTTTGCTGTCATTCACTTCCAGGGGATAAATTGGCCTTTCCTCCCTTTTCCATTAACAAGCTCTTTTCTGGCCTCTGCCTTTGTCAAGCAGGTCCTCATCTGCATAGTTGCCAAACATCAAAATACTGAGGTTACTTTCTTTTTTTTCTTTTTTTTTTAAGCTTTTTAGGGTCACACCTGTGGCATATGGAAGTTCTCAGTCTAGGGGTTGAATCGGAGCTGCAGCTGCCGGCCTACACCACAGCCACAATAATGCCAGGGATCGAACCCACATCGTCATGGATGTTAGCTGGGCTTGTTACCTCTGAGCCACAATGGGAACTTCCCTGAGGTTGCTTTTGACTCATTGACTCCTCATCTTTGTATCTTGCTAAGTCTTATAGTTTTTCCTTTGGAATGTATAGTTTGTCTCTGTCTCTTCATCATTTTTTTTTTCCCTTTTCTCGCCATAGAGAAAAGATAATTGTTTCCTGTTTTCCAGAATTCTCATAAGGCTTTCCAAGTATTTTTTGAAAGACATATTCCTGGATAGTGCCTTTCTTTTTGGCTTTAGTTATTTAACCTTAGTTTTGCTGCTAGAGTATGTTACTGGAGAGTTAGCATCTCATTGGAAGTGTAAGTTTCAATTCTGCTTAAGGAGGAGACCATAGGCATTGGTCAGGGGTGGAGTAAAAGGAGTTGGAAAGGTCAACTGTTAACAGTAATAAAATGACTTTCCTTATGTGATTGCTTTGAATTTGAACAAGAAATTCATCTGTTTAACCTTAAACCAAAGGAAAGATATGTTTGAAGACAAATATGTGCAGCCTACTATGAGGGAATTTCTACCTCACAAAATTCTTTTTGGCACAAGCTGGATATTGAACATCCAGTCATCCAAGAGGTTGGTGTAGTATGCAATCATTTTTTTTTAAGTGTGTTGATTATTTTTGTTTTCAAGAGGAATGAGTTTTATATTTTATTATTATTTTTTTTCTTTTTTGGCTGCCCTGCAGCATATGGAGTTCCTGGGCTGGAGATCAGATCTGAGCCACAGTTGTGACCTATGCTGCAGCTGCAGCAAAGCTGGATTCTTAACCCACTGTGCCAGGCTGGGCTGGGGATCAAACCTGTATCCCAGCACTCCAGAGACATCTCTGATCCCATTGTGCCACAGCAGGAACTCCTACATTTTATTAATTTAAGGGGGCAGTGTTTTTATAGAAAACATTATCAGGAATATAATTAGGCCTTGATTGTAGTTTTCTTGTGGGGAATTCAAAAAGGGGAGAGAGAATTTTTGTTGGAGACTTGGTCTGTGTTAAGAGCACAACAGTTCAGAAGAGCATTAGGAATGTTCAGTGATTTATGTCTATAGTTTGTTCAGAGTCAACACGTTGTTCAGATAGACTCTTTAAAGATTGTTGGTGGAGTTCCCATTGTGGCACAGCGGAAACGAATCTGACTAGAAACCATGAGGTTGTGGGTTTGATCCCAGGCCTTGCTCAGTGGGTTAAGGATCTGGTGTTGCCGTGAGCTGTGGTGTAGGTTCTGATGCAGCTTGAATCTGGCATTGCTGGGGCTGTGGCATAGGCCAACAGCTGTAGCTCTGATTCAGCCCCTATCCTGGGCCTCCATGTGGTGTGGCTGCAGCCCTAAAAAGCAAAAAAAAAAAAAAGAAAGATTGTTGGCAAAAGACTCCCTCTCCAGTGCTGATTTTCAATATATTTATATTGTGCAGTAATCTATACAGGACTTTTCAGTTGAGGTATTACATTAGTTGAGGCACTGATTTTGCAGTTAGGTAGAAATCTAGACAAGTGGTGTAGTGGAAAAGTCTTCCTCCAAATGGTCTGATGTGATGGGTAACTAGCTGTAGGACATGAGGAAAGCCATACTTCTTTCTTGGCTTTGGTTTCCACTCTGTAGAATAAGAGCTAAATTGAGGACCTTTTCAGCTCTGAGTCTCTGATTTTTCTGGTGCCACTTACATCCCTTTTGAGCTGTTTTCTTAGAGAGGAAGTGTTTGTTCCACGCCTTTTCTTTTCTCTCAGAGCCAGCCTAATGTTCTGGAGTATGGGATCTTTCTTTTTTTTTTCTCTGGTCAAGATTAAGTGATGTAAACAGATAATTGAACTTTTTATTTTATTTATTAGTATTGTTATTAAGTATAGTTTTTTTCTTCCAGTTTAATTGAGTTAGAATTGACATACAGCACTGTATAAGGTATACATTATACATGATTTGACTTACATATGTTAAGAAATGATTATTACTAGTGAATATCCATCATCTCCTATAGATACAGAGTTAAAAATAGAGAAAAAAATTTTGTGTTATGAGAATTCTTTGGATTTTCTCTCTAACAACTTTCATGTATAACATACAGCAGTGTTCATTATATTTATCATGTTGTACTTTGTATTCCTCATGCTTATAACTGGATGTTTGATTACCTTCATCTAATTTCCCCCTTCCCCCACCCCCTCCTCTGGTAACTACAAATCTGATCTCTTTTTCTATGAGTTTGTTTCTTTGTTTTTGAAGTGTAATTGACCTACAACACTATGTTAGTTCCTGTTAAAAAGTGTATTAATTCAGTGTTTCTATACATTTCAAAATGGTCACCATGGTCAGTCTAGTTGTTCTTCACCATACAAGATATTCCATAGTTATTGACTGTACCTTTCACAACCCTGCTCACTGATTTTGCAGCTGACAGTTTGTACCTTTTAATCTCCCTCACCTATTTCTTTACTCCCTTCTGGCAACCGCTTGCTTGTTTTTTGTTGTTGTTGCTATTTGTTTGGTTGGTTTTGTTTTAAATTACTCAATGAATTTTATTACAGTTATAGTTGTACAATGATCATCACAACCCAGTTTTATAGCATTTCCATCCCCAAACCCCAGTGCATCCCCCCCCCAACCTGTCTCATTTGGAAACCATAAGTTTTTCAAAGTCTGTGAGTCATTATCTGTTCTGCAGAGAAGTTCATTATGTCCTCTTTTTTTAGATTTCCCATGTAAAAGATATCATATGATGTTGGAATCTTGCTGTCTGACTGACTTCATGTAGAACGATAATTTCTAAGTCCATCCATGTTGCTGCAAATGCTGTTATTTCTTTCCTTTTAATGGCTGAGCAATATTCCATTGTGTATAGGTACCACATCTTCTTTATCCACTCCTCTGTTGATGGGCATTTAGGTTGTTTCCACATCTTGGCTATTGCAAATAGTGCTGCAATGAACATTGGAGTACATGTATCCTTTTGAGTCATGGTTTTCTGTGGGTAGATGCCCAAGAGTGGGACTGCTGGATCAAATGGTAATTCTCTTTTTAGTTTTCTGAGGAATCACCATACTGTTTTCCACAGTGGTTGCACCAATTTACATTCCCACCAACTGTGTAATAGGGTCCCTTTTCTCCACACCCTCTCTAGCATTTATTGTTTGTAGACTTTTTGATGCTGGCCATTCTGGCCAGTGTAAAGTGGTACCTCATAGTGGTTTTGATTTGCATCTCTGTAATAATGAGCGATGCTGAACATCTTTTCATGTGTCTTTTGGCCATCGGTATGTCTTCTTTGGAGAATTGTTTGTTTAGATCTTCTGCCCATTTTTTGATGGGGTTGTTTGTTTTTTTTTGGTATTGAGCTACAGGAGGTATTTATAAATTTTATAGATTAATCCCTTGTCAGTCTCTTCATTTGCAAATATTTTCTCCCATTCTGTGGGTTGTCTTTTTGTTTTGTTTAAGGTTTCCTTTGCTGTGCAGACTTTTAAGTCCCATTTGTTTATTTTTGTTTTTATTGTCATTACTCTAGGAGGTGGAGCTGAGAAGATATAGCTGTGGTTTATGTCAGAGAGTGTTTGGCCTATGTTTTCCTCTAAGAGTTTTATAGTATCTGGTCTTGTATTTAGGTCTTTAAATCCATTTTGAGTTTATTTTTTGTTGTTTAGTAGCTTGTTTGGTCTCCATGTGTTTGTGTTTTTTGCAGGTTTTTTTTTTTTTTCTTGTTGATTTCCAGTCGTATAACATTGTGGTTGGAAAAGATGCTTGATATGATTTCAGTTTTCTTTTTTTTTCTAATATATTTTTTTATTTTCTCACTGTACAGCAAGGGGGTCAGGTTATCCTTACATGTATACATTACAATTACATTTATTCCCCCACCCTTTCTTCTGTTACAACATGAGTATCTAGACAAAGTTCTAAATGCTATTCAGCAGGATCTCCTTGTAAATCTATTCTAAGTTGTGTCTGATAAGCCCGAGCTCCTGATCCCTCCCACTCCCTCCCCCTCCCCCTCCCATCAGGCAGCCACAAGTCTCTTCTCCAAGTCCATGATTTTCTTTTCTGAGGAGATGTTCATTTGTGCTGGATATTATATTCCAGTTATAAGTGATATCATATGGTATTTGTCTTTGTCTTTCTGGCTCATTTCACTCAGTATGAGATTCTGTAGCTCCATCCATGTTGCTGCAAATGGCATTATAGCATTCTTTTTTATGGCTGAGTAGTATTCCATTGTGTATATATACCACCTCTTCCAAATCCAATCATCTGTCGATGGACATTTGGGTTGTTTCCATGTCCTGGCTATTGTGAATAGTGCTGCAATGAACATGCGGGTGCACGTATCTCTTTTAAGGAGAGTTTTGTCCGGATAGATGCCCAAGAGTGGGATTGCGGGGTCATAATGGAAGTTCTATGTATAGATTTCTAAGGTATCTCCAAACTGTTCTCCAGAGTGGCTGTACCAGTTTACATTCCCACCAACAGTGTAGGAGGGTTCCCTTTTCTCCACAGCCCCTCCAGCACTTGTTATTTGTGGATTTATTAATGATGGCCATTCTGACTGGTGTGAGGTGATATCTCATGGTAGTTTTGATTTGCATTTCTCTTATAACCAGCGATGTTGAGCATTTTTTCATGTGTTTGTTGGCCATCTGTATATCTTCTTTGGAGAAATGTCTATTCAGGTCTTTTGCCCATTTTTCCATTGATTGATTGGCTTTTTTGCTGTTGGGTTGTATAAGTTGTTTATATATTCTAGAGATTAAGCCCTTGTCGGTTGCATCATCTGAAACTGTTTTCTCCCATTCTGTAAGTTGTCTTTTTGTTTTCTTTTGGGTTTCCTTTGCTGTGCAAAAGCTTTTCAGTTTGATGAGGTCCCATGGGTTTATTTTTGCTCTAATTTCTATTGCTTTGGGAGACTGACCTGAGAAAATATTCATGATGTTGATGTCAGAGAGTGTTTTGCCTATGTTTTCTTCTAGGAGTTGGATGGTGTCCTGTCGTATCTTTAAGTCTTTCAGCCATTTGGAGTTTATTTTTGTGCATGGTGTGAGGGTGTGTTCTCCTTTCATTGCTTTGCATGCGGCTGTCCAGGTTTCCCAGCAATGCTTGCTGAATAGACTTTCTTTTTCCCATTTTATGTTCTTGCCTCCCTTGTCAAAGATTAATTGACCATAGGTGTCAGGGTTTATTTCCGGGTTCTCTATTCTGTTCCATTGTTCTGTCTGTCTGTTTGATACCAGTACCACACTGTTTTGATGACTGTGGCTTTGTAGTATTTCTTGAAGTCTGGGAGAGTGATGCCTCCTGCTTGGTTTTTGTTTCTCAGGATTGCTTTGGCGATTCTGGGTCTTTTGTGGTTCCATATAAATGTTTGGATTGTTTGTTGTAGTTCTGTGAAAAATGTCATGGGTCATTTGAGAGGGATTGCATTGAATCTGTAGATTGCTTTGGGTAGTATGGCCCTTTTTACAATATTGATTTTCCCAATCCAGGAACATGGAATATCTTTCCATTTCTTTACATCTTCTTTGATTTCTTTGATTAAAGTTTTATAGTTCTCGGCATAGAGGTCCTTTACCTCCTTGGTCAGGTGTATTCCGAGGTATTTGATTTTGTGAGGTGCAATTTTAAAAGGTATCGTATTTTTGTATTCCTTTTCTAATGTTTCATTGCTGGTATACAGAAATGCAACTGACTTCTGAATGTTAATCTTATATCCTGCTACTTTGCTGAATTTATGAATCAGTTCAAGTAGTTTTTGGGTTGAGTCCTTAGGATTTTCTATGTATAGTATCATGTCATCTGCATACAGTGACAGTTTGATCTCTTCTCTTCCTATATGGATGCCTTTTATTTCTTTTGTTTGTCTAATTGCTGTGGCTAGGACTTCCAAAACTATGTTGAAGAGCAGTGGTGAGAGTGGGCATCCCTGTCTTGTTCCAGATTTTAGTGAGAAGGCTTTCAGTTTTTCCCCATTGAGTATTATATTTGCTGTGGGTTTATCCTAAATGGCTTTGATTATATTCAGGAATGTTCCCTCTCTACCCACTTTGGCGAGGGTCTTGATCATGAATGGATGTTGGACTTTGTCAAATGCTTTTTCTGTGTCTATTGAGATGATCATATGATTTTTGACTTTTTTTCTGTTAATGTGGTGTATGGTGCTGATTGATTTGCATATGTTGAACCATCCTTGTGAACCTGGGATGAACCCAACCTGGTCATGGTGTATAATTTTTTTGGTATGTTGTTGGATTCGGTTGGCTAAGATTTTGTTGAGAATTTTTGCATCTATATTCATCAATGATATTGGGTGATAGTTTTCTTTTTTGGTGGTATCTCTGCCTGGTTTTGGAATGAGGGTGATGGTGGCATCATAGAATGTCTTTGGGAGTATTCCTTCTTCTTCAACCTTTTGAAAGAGTTTAAGGAGGATGGGCACCAATTCCTCTTTATATGTTTGATAGAATTCACCTGTGAAGCCATCTGGTCCTGGACTTTTATTTGTAGGGAGTGATTTTATGACCTCTTCCATTTCATTTCTAGTGATGGGTCTGTTCAGTTGGTCTGTTTCTACTTGATTCAGTTTTGGCAGGCTGTAAGATTCTAGAAAATTGTCCATTTCTTCCAGATTGTCAAACTTGTTGCCGTATAGTTGTTCATAGTATTCTCTTATGGTTTTTTGTATTTCTGCTGTATCCGTTGTGATTCTCCTTTTTCATTTATAATTTTGGTTATTTGGGTTCTTTCTCTCCTCTTTTTAGTGAGTCTGGCCAGGGTTTGTCAATTTTGTTCACCTTTTCAAAGAACCAGCTCTTGGTTTTATTAATTTTCTCTATTGTTTTTTGAGTCTCTATTTTATGGATTTCTTCTTTGATCTTTATAATTTCCTTCCTTCTGCTGACTTTAGGACTTTTTTGTTCTTCTTTTTCTAATTCATTTAGGTGGAGGGTTAAGTTGTCAATTTGGGATCTTTCTTCTTTTTTGAGAAAGGCCTGTATTGCTATAAATTTCCCTCTGAGCACTGCTTTCACAGCATCCCGTAGATTTTGAGCGGTTGTGTCTTTATTATCATTTGTTTCAAGGTAGTTTTTAATTTCCTTCTTGATTTCCTCATTGACCCATTGGTTTTTTAGTAGCATGTTGTTTAGTCTCCATGTAGTAGGTTTTTTCTCTTTCCTTTTCCCATGGTTGATTTCTAATTTCATGGCATTGTGGTCAGAGAAGATACTTGAGATAATTTCTATGCTCCTAAATTTATTGAGATTCGCTTTGTGTCCCAATATGTGGTCGATTCTTGAGAATGTTCCATGAGCATTTGAAAAGAATGTGTATTCTGCTTTTTTTGGATGTAGTGTCCTGGAGATATCAATTAAGTCTAACTTTTCTATTGTTTCCTTTAGGATCTCTGTTGCTTTATTGGTTTTCTGTCTAGAGGATCTGTCCATTGATGTGAGGGGGGTATTAAGGTCTCCTACTATGATTGTATTCTCATCAATATCTCCCTTTATGTCTGTTAGTATTTGTTGTATGTATCTGGGTGCTCCTGTATTTGGGGCATATATGTTGACGATAGTAACATCCTCTCCTTGGATGGATCCCTTAATCATTAAATAGTGTCCTTCTTTGTCTTTCTTTATGTCTTTTGTCTTAAAGTCTATTTTGTCTGATATGAGCATTGCGACTCCTGCTTTTCTGTCGTGTCTATTGGCATGAAATATTTTTCCCCACCCTTTCACTTTCAATCTATATGTATCTTTTGTCCTAAGGTGAGTTTCTTGTAGGCAGCATATTGAAGGTTTTTGCCTTTTTATCCACTCAGCCACTCTGTGTCTTTTGATTGGGGCATTCAGTCCATTGACATTTAAGGTGATAATTGATAGATGATTATTTATTGCCATTTGAACTTCGTGTTCCAGTTGATTCTATGGTTCTCCATTCTTCCTTTCTTTTTTTTTTGGTTGGATGGTCTCCTGTTATTATCTGCTTGAGTGTATTTTTTTTTTTTTTTTTGCAAATGCAATATTTGGTTTTGGCTTGTGGTTGCCCTGTTTTTTAAGTATGCTAACCCCTTCCCATAATTGTGTGTTTTAGCCTGATGGTCCTGTAGGTTCAAACACTTCATTACTATATTAAAATTAAGAAGAGAAACATACAAACTAACAAAAAGTGTTATTTACTTCCTAACATCCCTTGCCCACATTTTATGGTTTTGATGACTCTTTTTATTTTTTTCTTTTTAATTTTATTTTGTTTGAGGCCTGTTCATGATTAAATCTGTATGCTGGCTTATTTGAGTGACTGCTCTCTGATTGTGGTTTCCTCAATCCTAGTTCTTCCTCTTCTTCTTCTTTTTTTCTTTTCTTTTTTCTTCCCTTTCCTTCCTTTCTTTTTGGTTTAGAGAAGCCCTTTCAATATTTCCTTTAACCTGGGTTTTGTGTTTGCTGTATTCTTTAAGTTTTGTTTGTTGGAAAAAAATTTTATTTCCCCTTCTATTTTAGATGATATTCTTGCTGGATAGAGTATGCTAGGTTGCATATTTTTTCCTTTTAGCACTTTAAATATCTCTTGCCATTCCCTCCTGGCCTGTAATGTTTCTGTAGAGAAGTCAGCTGATATTCTTATGGGGGTTCCCTTGTAGGTAACATTCTGTTTTTCTCTTGCTGCCTTTAGGATCCTCTCTTTATCATTAACTTTTGCCATTTTTATTATGATGTGTCTTGGTGTGGGTCTGTTTGGGTTCAGTTTGTTTGGGGCCCTCTGTGCTTCTTGTATCTTGAACCCAATATCCTTTAGATTTGGGAAGTTTCCATCGATAATTTCTTCAAATATATTTTCCATCCCCTTATCTTTTTCTACTCCTTCTGGAATTCCTGTTATGCATAGATTGGCCCACTTTATATTATCCCATAGGTCTCTTATATTGCTTTCCAGTTTTTTGATTCGGTTTTCTGTCTGTTGACCGGATTGAGTGATTTCTATTATTCTATCTTCCATATCACTGATTCGTTCTTCTGCATTATTCATTCTGGTTTTTACTGCCCCTAGTTCAGTTTGCATCTCTGCAAATGAATGTTCTAGTTTTTCTTGGCTCCTCCTTATATTTTCTAGTTCCTTTCTGAGGGTATCTGCATTACTGTTCATATCTTCTCTTAATTCCTTCAGTATTTTCACTATTTCTCTTTTGAACTCCAGGTCTGTCAGACTGCAGAGATCTGTTTCATTGTTGACTGTTTTAGGTGAGTTCTCCTGTTGGTTTGACTGGGGGTGGTTTCTCAGCTTCTTCATCTTGCTTGTTTTCTTTCTCCTGAGGGAGTTGTACTCTCCGTTATCGGGCAGTGTTTGCCTTGTCACTGCCGTGGAATATTTCCTGAGGGCTGGCATTGTTGGTCAATCTTTTTTGAGGCAGTGTGGCTTTTCTGGAGTGTTGATGGGGCTAACAGTGTTTCTTAGAAGCAAAGGAGGGCTTCCTGAGGGCAGACAGGACTGGGAGGTCCACACCATGGTGGTAGCAGATTTCACTTGGTCATGCAGAGCTTGCTCTGGTGTTTTTAGGCTGTGGGGTTCTTGCAGGGGGTTGGTGGTGTTGGGCAGCTGTTCCTCAGGAGTGCAGCACCCCCTGGGGGCTGGAGCAGCTATCTGGGTCACTGAGAACCTAAGAGGCTCTTCCCTAGGGCAGCCCAACTCAGAAGAACAGCCTGAGAATGTAGGTGGATCTTTTCACAGTCTGGCCGAGCTTGTTGCAGCTTTTCTGGGCTGCAGGGGCTCTTCCAGGGGGCTGGTGGTGCTGAGCAGCTATTCTTCGGGAGTGGGGCACCCCCTGGGGGCTTGGGCGGGTAGCAGGACCACTGGAAACCCAAGAGGCTCCTCCCCAGGGCAGCCTGACTCAGAAAGACCGTCTGAGATCTTTTCCCGACTCGGCCAGGCTTGTTGCAGCTTTTCTGGGCTGCAGGGGGTCCTGCCTGGAGCTGGCAGTCCTATGCAGCTGATCCACTAGGGCACCCCCTGGGGGCTTGGGCGGATAGCAGGGCCGTTGGAGATCCAAGAGGCTCCTCCCCGGGGCAGCCTGACTCAGAAAAACCATCTGAGATCTTTTCCCGACTCGGCCAGGCTTGTTGCAGCTTTTCTGGGCTGCAGGCCTTTTCTTGGGGGCTGGTGGTGTTTGGTGCTGCTCTGCGGAAGTGTAGCCCCTCCAAAGGGCAAGCAGGCCTGTACAGGGACAGCCCCTGCGGTGGTAGGCTTCAGGCAATTGTTGAGGCCAGCCCTCCTGGATGGCAGGCAGCCCCAGGTCCAGTGAGAGTGTAGGGGGTGGCGGGGGTGGGGGGAGAGGATGCACTGGGAAGCACAGCTTTCTGTTAGCTAGCGGGCCTGTAAGCTTGCTGTGGCGTGGGGGGTATTCTATGGGGACCCACCCCTTCTTCTCTCCCCTCCCCAGCACGGGCGCAGACCAGGCTCTTCTCCCAGGTTCCCTCTGATGCGGCTTTCCACTTCCCCGCCCCTATTGTTCCCTTCCTCTGTGACAGCTTTGTTTTCTAGTCTCCCAGGCAGTCTCTGCCCCGTCAAATGATTTCTAGACCTCCCAAGCAGTTTCCGCTCCGCCCCGCCCCCCCCAGCTCGTTCTCAGGGTCTAACCTCTGGAGCCAAGGTCTCGGTGCCCAGCCCCCACCCAGGCGTCCCCCGTCCCTTTCCCGGGGACTAACCTCTGGAGCCGAGGTCTCGGTGCCCAGCCCTCACCCAGGCATCCCCCGGCCCTTTCTCGGGGACTAACCTTCGGAGGCGAGGTCTCGGTGCCCAGCCCCCACCCAGGCGTCCCCCGGCCCTTTCCTGGGGACTAACCTCTGGAGCCGAGGATTCGGTGCCCAGCCCCCACCCAGGCGTCTCAATTTTTGGTGACTGTGCCTATAGTTCAGATGGTCTGTTGGGTTCTTGATCGGCTTTTCCGTACTCCAACTTACTGCTACACTCTTCTCTGCATCTGGCGATTCCTCCAGTTTGTTTGATCTTTCCCCTGGTAGGTGACTTTCCAGGGTGCGGGATCCCTTTCTCCTCCGCAGTTCCCTTTCGGGAGCGCCCGTCCCGCTCGGATTCACCTTCTCTCACTCTCCTCTTTTCTCCCGTTCTGCCCAGTAATGTCACGAACTTCTTGCCATTATTGGAGTTTAGGTTCTTCTGCCAGCGATTGGTTGCTGTTCTGTGCGAGTCATTTATTCTGTAGATGTGTTTTTTTTTGTTGTGTTTGTGGGAGAGGGTGAGCGTGTCCCCCTACTCCTCCGCCATCTTGTCCTCTCTCCCCAAGTCCCTGATTTCAGTTTTCTTAAAGTTATTGAAGCTTGATTTGTGCCCCAGAATGTGATCAATCTTAGAGAATGTTCCGTGTGCACTTGAGAAGAATGTGTATTCTGCTGCTTTTGGATGGAATGTCCTATAAATATCTATTAAGTCCATCTGGCCTAATGCTTCATTCCTTATTGATTTTCTGTCTGGATGATCTGTCCATTGCTGTAAGTGGGGTATTAAAGTCCCCCACTATTATTGTGTTATTGTCAATTTCTCCTTTTAAGGTCATTAGCAGTTGCTTTATATATTGAGGTAATCCTATTTTGGGTGCCTATGTATTTACAATTGTTATATCTTCTTGGATTGATCCTTTAATCATTATGTAATGTTCTTCCTTGTCTCTTATAATATTCTTTATTTTAAGGCATATTTTGTCTGATATGAGTATTGCCACTCTAGCTTTCTTTTGATTCCCGTTTGCATGGAATATTTTCTTCCATCCTCTCACTTTCAATGTGTAAGCTTCCCTAGTAGTGAAATGTGTCTCTTGAAGACAGCATATATATGGATCTTGTTTTTGTATCCATTCAGCCAGTCTATGTCTTTTGGTTGGAGCATTTAATCCATTTACATTTAAGATAATTGTTGATATGTATGTTTTTATTGCCAGTTTATTAACTGTTTTGGACTTGTTTTTGGTTTGATTTTAGATTTTTGGTTTGCAGCTACCCTGAAGTTTTGATATAGGAGTCTCTCTCTATATATGAGATTGTTTTAAGTTGTTGGTCTCTTAATTGCAAGTGCATTTCCAGTGTCCTGCATTGGTTCCCTCCTCTTCTCACGATTTCTGATTTTGGTAGCATATTTGTGCATGGATGATTTTCTATCTTTACTGTATGAATGACTTTACTGGTGAGCCTTGTCATTTGTGGTATTTTTATTTCTAGTTATGGCCTTTTCTTTTCTGCCTAGAGACGTTCCTTTAGTATTTGTGGTAAAGCTGCTTTAGTGTTGGTGAATTCTCTTAGCTTTTGCTTATCTGTAAAGCTTTTGATTTCTTCTTCTGAATGAGAGCCTTGCTGGGTAAAGTAATCTTGGTTGGAGGTTTTTTCCTTTCATCATGGTTAAGTATGTCATGCCACTCCCTCTGACCAGCAGAGTTACTGTTGAAAAATGTGCCGATAACATTATCGGGGTTTCCTTGTATGTTGTTTCTTTTCCCTGGCTACTTTCAGTATTTTCTCTTTGTCCTTAATTTTGATCAGTTTGATTAATATGTGTCTTGGGGTGTTCCTCCTTGGGTTTATTTTATATGGTACTCATATGCTTCCTGTATTTAAGCGAGTGGTTCCTTTCCCATGTTAAGGAAGTTTTCAGCTATTATCTCCTCGAATATTGTTTCTGTCCCTTTCTCTCTCTCTTTTCCTTCTGGCACCCCTATAATATGGATGTTGGTGAATTTAATGTTTTTCTAGAGTTCTCTTAGATTGTCTTCATTTCTTTTCATTCTTTTTTCTGTTCCACATCAGTGATTTCTACTAGTCTGTCCTCCACTCGCTTATTTGTTCTTCTGCCTCCTGCATTCTGCTGTTGATTGCTTAATGAATTTTTTATTTCAGTTATTGTATTTTGCATCTCTGCTTGCTTAAATTTTAAATCTTGTAGTTCTTTCCTCAATATTTGCTGTAAATTATCAATCTTTGCCTCCAGTTTATTTTCAGTGTCTTGCATCATCTTCAGCTTTGCCTTAGTTTATTTTCAGTGTCTTGCATCATCTTCAGCATCATCGGTCTAAAGTCTTTTTTCTGGAGGCTGATAATCTCCAGATCACTTAGCTGTTTTTCTGGGGTTTTTTTTCTTGTTCATTTTTATGGGTTTTTAGTGTGGTGTCCTTTTTGCAGACAGTAGAGTTGTAGCCTCTCTTACCTCTGATGTCTGCCTGCCTTGTTGCTGAAGTTAGTATGGAGCCTTGTTATAGGCTTCCTGATGGGAGGGTCTGGGGCCTGCCCACTGGTAGGTGGGGCTGATTCCTATCCCTCTGGTGGGTGGGGCTTTGTCTCTGGGTGAGATTAGAGGTGGCTGTGTGCCTGTGGGGTCTTTAGGCAGCCTGTTTTCTGATGAGTGGGGCTGTGATCTCACCTGAATTATTGTTTGGCCTGGGCTTCTAAGCACTGATGGGTGGGGCCAGATTTTTCCAAAATGGCCACCTCTAAGTGGACACATACTGATTCCTGAGAGCTTTGCCTGCACTGTCTTTCCCCCACAACAAGCCACAGTCACCCTCTATTTTCCCAGGAGATCCTCCAAGATCTGCAGTCAGATCTTACCCAGATTCCTATGGAGTCTCTGCTTTGCCCTGGGACCCAGTACACATGAAAATCTGTGTGCACCTTTCAAGAATGGGGTCTTTGTTTCCCCCAGTCCCATGGAACTACTGTGTGAAAGCCCCACTGGCCTTCAATTCCAGATCCTGTGGGGGCTCTTTCTCCAAATGCCAGATCCCCAGGCATGGGGACCTGATGTGGGGCTCAGGACTCTCACTCCTGCAGGTAAGTCTCTGTGATACAGTTACTTTCCAGTCTGTGGGTGCCCCCCCCCCCCCGGCAGGTATAGTGTTGCTTATATCGCATAATCGCCCCTCCTACCTCTTGATCTGGCCTCTTCTTTGTCTTCTGGAATAGGATATCTTTTTGAAGGTTTGCAGTGCATTTGTTGAAGGTTGTTTAGCATTTGGTTTTAATTTTGTTGTTTTTATGAGAGAAGGTGAGCTCTAGTCCTTCTATTTCGCCATCTTAATCCTGAGTCAGTATTATTAAGTATAGCTGATTTACAGTGTTTCATCAAGTTCTGTTGCACAGTAATCACACACATTTCCCTGTTCTGTACAGTAAGGACCCATTTCCCATCCATTCCAAATATAACAGTTTGCAAAATGCCTGTCCATTCCATTCCTCCCACTTCCACCTTGGGAATCCCAAGTCTACTCTCCTTGGCCGTGATCTGTTTCTGCTTTTTTTTTTTTTCCTATAGGATCATCTGTATTTTAGATTCCACAAAATAAGTGATATCATATAGCATTTGTCTTTTTCTTTCTGGCTTACTTCACTCAGTATGAGAGTCTCTATTTCCATCCATCATGCTGCAAATGGCATTAATTTTTCTTTTTTATGGCTGAGTAATATTCCAATGTATATATGTACCACATCTGTCAGTGGACCTTTAGGTTGTTTTCATGTCAGCAATATGGAATGCATCACGAATTTGCTATCATCCTTGAGCAGGGACCATGCTAATCTTCTCTCTGTCATTCCAATTTTTTAGTATATGTGCTGCTGAAGTGAGCAGCAAATACTGAACTTTGACCATAGTATTAGCTTTGTGCTACCAACAGCATTTTAGCAACAGAGCAGGGTTGTTCCAAAACTAGAATCTATTATAATTCAAGTGTTGACATAGAAGGACTTTAAATACTTTGTTTGACATGGAGCCATTCTTAGGAATATTTGGGATGCTCCTTCTAATAATAACTGCAGTATAATGAGGTAGCAAAGAACATGGACACTGGAGCTGTACTTCCTGGATTTACATCTGCTCTGTCCCTTGCTCATTTTGTGACTTTGAGCAACTTTTAATAACAGTACCTACCTAATCTGTTTGCTGAGCAATATATGCCTGGCCCAAGGTTCTATATATTATGTATTATTTATTTTTGCATTCCAAGGGTCAGGCCCTCCTACGATGTCACCTTTAATCATCATAATAATCCTATCAAACTAGTACCGTCATTATCCTCATGCAGAGACAGGGGTTCAGAGGTTAAATAACTCTCATCACATAGGAAATAGGCTAGAGTCATGATTCAAACTACTTGGTCTTTATGACTCATTCCAAAAACCAGGTTTCTTCCTTATTTATATATACTACTCTAAGCGTAGTCTTTTGGAAATTCTAAACACTGTGAATTACTTGCTGGGCAGTTGGTGAGGGTCAGCATCTTAATAACTCATCTATCACTAGGATAAAATTACATGCCTTTCAGGACTCGGGGTTTTTTTGTTTTTTTTTTTGGCTTTTTGCCTTTTCTAGGGCTGCTGCCGCAGCATATGGAAGTTCCCAGGCTAGGGGTCAAATCGGAGCCGTAGCCACCAGCCTACGCCAGAGCCACAGCAACGCGGAATCTGAGCTGCGTCTGCAGCCTACACCACAGGTCACGGCAACGCCGGATCCTTAACCCACTGAGCAAGGCCAGGGATCGAACCCGCAACCTCATGGTTCCTAGTCGGATTTGTTAACCACTCTGCCACGACGGGAACTCCAAGGGCTTTCTATGAATTGTTTTCATGCACTATGATTTTTGTTGTTGTTGTTGTTGGGGGGGTGTCCATCCCCTCTCCAGGTTGAGGCAGTATCAACACCCAGTCCCAGATGGCCTTTCTACAACAGTGGTCATGGGCTGGATTTCAAGAACCTCTTTCGCTAGGTCTACATTCTTAACTGAGGAGAGTGAAAATTGTAACATACAAAAATAATTGCAGTGAAAGTAATAACCTGAGCATCCCTGTAACTCACCCTTTATTCATCAAATATTTGTTGAATAGGTAATATCCATTACCTGTTATTAATATCTAGGTATTGACATTTTAATCTGGGGTTTAGCTCTTGGATTTTTTACTCCAAAACTTAAAAATGACTCTCCAGTGAAACAGCATCATTGAAAATTTAACACCATTGTTTTTAAATTACAAAACTTTAAAATTCAATTGTTTTAACTACCTGTAGCCATTTTTGCTTTTTTCCCCTTGAAAATCCTTTAATGGAAATAATGGCATACAAATAGGCTTCTATTATTATTCAATCTCCTATGACAATAACCATACTTCATGCTGAGTAATAGTAATTAGGGTGGTGCCGGGTGTAGATGTTTTGAATTTTGAGTCTCAGAAGATTTTATCTTCATCTGAGCTGCTGAGTAAACCCTGCTTTGTTCAGTTTTTTGAACAATACCATATGCATGGGTTCCAAGTAAGTATTAAAAGTTAACTGTGTTTAAGAAGTCCTGTAAGCACTCTCTCACCTTCATTTCATAGCTGAACAGTGAAGATAATGAGGTAATTTTATCCAGTTTATTTTGAAAAAATTCTGGTATAGGTAATTTTTTTTTTTTTCTGTAAAGGGCCAGACAGTAAATATTTTAGCTTTTGTGGGTCATATGATTTCTGTCACAACTCATGTTGTCTCTACTCAACTCTGCCTTTGTAGAGCACAAGTAGCCATGCCAACACATAACCATATGTACATGACTATGTTTCAATAAAACTTTATTTAGGTAGGCCTAGTTTAATACTCTTGAATGGATCTGGTGTTGGATCCAGTGAAGACACTTGTTTGATGCAAACAGTTATTTAAGCTTCTGGCAAAGTTGGCTGCCATCTTAAAAAGGAGTCACAATAGTGTTTATATAAAAATAAAAGCAGTGTTTTGAAATATCATAGCTACTAAGGACTGATCTCACAGGAATTCTCTTTGCAGAATGGCATAATTTTGCTCTCAGTGAATGTTTATGAAAGAGTCTTGCATAATGTGTTATTAATTTGGAATCTATTACTTATTCAGCTACATGTGCAGATTTTAGTTTAATTTGTACATTTAAAAATGATAAATGGAAAATTTAATACCATTCAAGAAAGGAGAACTACTCAATACTTAAGAAGTTATTTGCAA
This sequence comes from Phacochoerus africanus, assembly GCF_016906955.1. Taxonomy (NCBI): domain Eukaryota; kingdom Metazoa; phylum Chordata; class Mammalia; order Artiodactyla; family Suidae; genus Phacochoerus; species Phacochoerus africanus. Next base: position 58,699,182 of record NC_062552.1, on the reverse strand, counting down.
AACACATTTTGGGTTGAGTTTCTATTTTTAACTGACAAAATGACTTAAGTTTGCCAAAACCTGATTGCACTGGGAAGGAAAATGGCATTGTTGCTATTTCCTCACAGGAGAACGTCTAAAACAAGAGCTGGCAGCAGGGAAGAGTGAAGGTAAAGGGCAAAAATATAATACTTTGTAGCCTGTTTTTTTTTTTGTTGTTGTTGCCATACTAAATTTCAAATCTAGTTAGGCTGTATTTTGTTTCACTCTGATTTTTAGAATGCCTAATTTATTTTCTGTATTCCATTTCTCCCTGAAGTAAATAAGGAAATCACATTGTATAGCAATTAGTATGAGTTCACTAACATATCTTTATCGTCAAAGTATGATAATAAATCATTTTATTAGAATTTAACCTTCTGATTCAAATTGACCAATATTTTAATTTGTGATCTGCATTTTACAGTGTTTAATTCTAAACATGATCTCTTCAGTGAGTAGTAATTCTGTTTTAGAGCAAGAATAATGGACTTAAGTTGTACAAATCGTTTAGAAAACTTTTTTTTTTTTGTCTTTTGTCTTTGCTGTTGTTGTTGCTGCTATTTCTTGGGCCACTCCCGCGGCATATGGAGGTTCCCAGGCTAGGGGTTGAATCGGAGCTGTAGCCACCGGCCTACGCCAGAGCCACAGCAACGCGGGATCCAAGCCGCGTCTGCAACCTACACCACAGCTCACGGCAATGCCGGATCCTTAACCCACTGAGCAAGGCCAGGGATGGAACCCGCAACCTCATGGTTCCTAGTCGGATTCGTTAACCACTGCGCCACGACGGGAACTCCTAGAAAACATTTTTTAAACAACTCAATGAATTTTATTATATTTATAGTTGTACCACCATCATCACAACCTAATTTTAGAACATTTCCATCCCAAACCCCCAGTCTATCCCTCCCTCCCCTCTCCCCTTTGTAACCTTAAGTTTGCCAAGTCTGTGTGTCTGTTTCTATTCTGTAAATAAGTTCATTTGTATCCTTTTTTTTTTTAGATTCCACATATAAGTGATGTCATATGATGTTTGTCTCTCACTGTCTAACTTCACTTAACATGATAATTTCTAGGTTCCTTCATGTTGCTGCAAATGCCATTATTTCATTCTTTTTTATGGCTTAGTAATAGTCCATTGTATATTTGTACCACATCTTCTTTATCCATTCCTCTGCTGATGGACATTTAGGTTGCTTTCATATCCTGACTATTGTATATAGTGCTGCTGTGAACACTGGGGTACACATATCTTTTCAAGTCATGGTTTTCTCCGGATAGATGCCCTGCAGAAAACATTTTAAAATAGTAATTTTACAACTATTACATTTTAGGCTTTAATAAGTAGACAGAATAGGTTAAACTGATTGACTAAAGTCATTCTGAAAAGAAAAGTGATACCCATATGAGCATTTTATTGTAGCTCACATTTTGTGCTTTTATTAGAACTATTGATTTGGTAAAACCCCTCAACCTAGTATTATTATAAAAATTGCCTTATATATGGAGTTGCAACAGATTTGGGATCTGTCACCAGTTTCAGGCTGTAGCTGGGTGTAGTTTTAGATGGTGTTTTGTTTGAAGCTTCTGTTTGTTTTACATTAACGGCATTGGGATGTCATGCAGCCTCCAATCTGGGAAAGTTTTGAACAGGGTTCTGAATATTGTGGTTTTCACATTTTGATATATCCTTTTAAAATTATCCTACCTAAAAAGATCAAGGGAACATGGAATTGGATGTTGCAAGTTTTAACTCTGATGTTTATTCTGGAGGCAGATATTTCCTATTGGAGCGTGGATATCATTCTTTATTTAAAATAATCATACATTAACTGATTATATATTTCAACTTTTTGAAGTCATATTCAACTTTTTGATCATTCAGAAGCTATTATATGAATACATTTTCCAAATAGGTACAAAGAACATTTTAAGTGAAGTTTCTTTTTTTAAAAGCAGCATTATGAATATTCATGAAAGTTCATTTTTTGGTCAGATCAATCCATGAAGCCTTATATGGGAAAACTTCCATATGTATTTAATTTTGGTTGGATTTTCCTTCAAGAAGCTAATAGCTGCATTCTAAATGTACTTAAAACTGTTGAGTTTAACAGGAAGAATACTGAGGATTCTTAGACAATAAACCAAAATACAAGAAGAAGGGAAAAAACCCTCAGCTATACATCTTGATGGAATAGATTGAATACTGTTCTGTAGGAAGAACACAGAACTGGGAACTACTGATTAGAACCTGTAATAGGCTAAACTAATTCACTAGTTTGGGAATTGAAATATCCTTTGAGATGTTTGATAGAGAGGTGCATAAAGGAGGAAGCCTGTTTCAGACGTGGTGTGGGTTAGGGGAGGAATGTGTTTCCGTGTCCTAGAGGAGGGATGTCAGAAAATTATTTCTGAGTGAGAGCATGAGCTTAACGTAGCCATGCTGCAAGGGAAAAGAGTGTTCTATGAAGAAAAGTGGAATGAGCTAAGTAAGACGTGGAAGTTTGAGAAGATAGTGAACTCTGGGGATCTGTATTCATTCAGTAGATTCGGTGGTAAGTGAGGAAGTGGAAAATGTGTGGTGAAGGATGAAGTTGAAAAGAATTGTTGCATTTCAGATACTAAGGGCCTTACTTACCAGGCAGTAGAATCAGAACTTTGCCTTGGCTGTAGCAGGGAGTCTCTGAAGGAAGCTTAGATTCATATCCTCTTCGATTTATTAGCTGTGTATATTACCACTCTTGCCCCACTAATGTGTTAAAATAACAACAAAGGAGGATAGAGTCTATCTTGAAAGTTCTGTAATTTTTTTTGTTATTATTTTTTTTTCATATTATATCCAAGGGCAGAGAAAATATGAAGGTTATCTTAAAGCTCTGAGATTAGAAGTTTAAAACTCTTGACTCTGATTCTGATTTCATTACTGATTTTGGCAAAGCATTTAATTAAATCTCATTTGTCTCCTGTCCATGTCAGATAAAATTAGGTTCTTAGACCCTTGTTTTTGCCCAGGTCCTTTTTATGAAGATGGGGGTGAGGATGGAGCTGGGCGCTCATGGAGAAATCAGGCAAGCAAGATAATTACCATCTAAGATTTAAGGATCAATAGTGGCTAAATGAGTACTTCTTTTTTTTTTTTTTTTCCTTTGCTATTTCTTGGGCCGCTCCCGCGGCATATGGAGGTTTCCAGGCTAGGGGTCGAATCGGAGCCGTAGCCACCAGCCTACACCAGAGCCACAGCAACATGGGATCCGAGCCACGTCTGCAAACTACACCACAGCTCACGGCAATGCCGGATTGTTAACCCACTGAGCAAGGGCAGGGACCGAACTCGCACCCTCATGGTTCATAGTTGGATTTGTTAACCACTGCTAAATGAGTACTTCTGATATTATTCCTTCTAGGGTATTTTGGCAGAAAATGCCAGGAAAGTAGGACATTGTAATTGAAAAGGATGATTTCTGAATAGTTGAACTTCAGGCACCCTGTAACCTAGGTAGAAAATGAAGACCTTAGGACTTCACAGGTGAATTCTTAAGGTTCCCTTTTTCTAATCAGTCAAATTAAAGTAATTACCTGCTGCTACTTTATTCTCAGAATGAACTGAATTGTAATAGAAAGGTGAAGTTTGTTGGTAATGTCAGATTCAGCTCTTTTTTTACTATTCCAGCAGCCATTGTTTTATTTTATATGGACCCGTTATGATCTCCTATTGAGTGGATCTGCTAGCTTCCATTATCTTTCAAATATACTCCCAGGTTATCATGTCATGTTATTAATCTTAAAACATGATTTTTATCATGTTATTTCCTTAATTTAAAAATCCATGGTACCATTTTATTTATTTATTCACTTATTTATTTATTTTCTTGTCTATTTGAGTTTCATAGAAACTGTAATATTCTCTGAGAATTGGGAGAGGAAAGCTTGGTATGTGCTGAGGAATTGAGTCTAACCTAACAAAACAAATCATATTATTTATATTATCTAAATAAAACTTTTTTATTTAGCAAATATCCTTCAATTGAAATTACCTAAAGCAGAAGTCCCTCAGAGAAGGTTGGGTGATCAGAGGTAGATAGTCTTGGGTTGGTGAATGTGGTGTTCCATGGTTCCCAGCAACACCTCTCCCCATCTGCCATTTGTTATAGTAGGGGAATACCTGTCTTTGAGGGACAAACAACTGTTACTTAGTAATTGGTTTTCTCTTACCTCTTTGACATTTGGACTATGTACATGATAAACAATGAGGATAAAAAGGAGATTTGTCTTTAAAAATCAGTTATGTCCCACCTCCCAACCTCTTACTTGTCAACACTATCATTTAGTACTCCCAGGATTGCTGCTTTGCTGAGGTGATGATTCTAATTGTCTGGCAGATTTTCAGGAACACCAGTGGCTTGATATAACCACCAGTCAGATGGTTGATGAGTTTTTGCAGCAACTATTTCTGATTGCTAGGGTGGACTGTGCTATTGACCAGCACCAACTCCTAGGCCAGTTCTGATTTGCTTTTGGTGGAGGAAGGGGAAAGTGTATCCTTGAAAAGTTAGTGTGTCAAAGAATAAAACAAAGGCTACTGGGACTAAAAAACAAAACCAAGCAAAATAAAACAAAGCTGAGTTTATTCATTTGCTAGGCAAGGGAACATTTTGTAAAGAAATTCATTGAGTAATTGTTGAGGAAGAAAAGCTTGGATTTTTAGTACTAAAAAGGGCAGGAATGATGGTTCTAATTGAGGATTGAAAACTAGCATTTTGCATAGGAAGGAGTGAGTTTGTAGATCTGTATATGCTCAGTTAAAATGACTCCATTGTAGTGGCCAAAATTTTGTTTTGATGTCTCCTAGACAAGTGCTGCTATAAATGGAAAACTTTTCCTTTGTAAGAGCTTCTAGACTCTGTTTCAGAGCTGATCGAATCTTTTATGAAGGTTGTGGATCTAACCAACTCTGTCAAGTGTGATCTATGTTGGAGTGGGCATTTGAGTTGGCAGTGAACAGTTCCCATTCTAGACATAAACTTTTAGAATATTCCAGGAACCCCTGGATCTGCATATGTTTGATGTGGAAAACTGAAACCTAGTATGTTCAGCTAGCATATAGCTTCCCTCAGCATATGCCCTTCTTCCTTGAGGGTATAGAATTATATAGGAAGGTGTTTGATAACTATTATTTTTGTTAAGTTATATACAATATGTGTGTATTTCTAGATAGTTCCTTTAGTTTCTCCTTATCTTAATACCCCTGAAGTCTTTTTCATTTTGTCATTGCACTCTTCAGGAATGACTCACATTCTCTTATGACTTTCAGCTCCATGGAGAATGCTAATTCAGGGAACTCTCAGAAGGACTGATAGATAATTTTCCTCTTTATGGGAAGGACTTACTGTGTACACCCCCAGATCTTTGAGTTTCATCTGAAATACATGGGTACTCAGCTACTTTTATTTCTTGGTGAAAATGTTTGCATTACCTTGGATTTTCAGTGCTATTGTAGGTTGTCTTTTTCTTCTTTCCTTTTATCTAACTGAACACAGTTAATTCATTGCCAGTATAACTTATATCCCACTGGCAAGGGCTGCACTGCTTTTTTTTGCAAGGCCTGTTTAAGCACTTATATCTCTTTAAAGACAAATCAATTAAAGACAGTCTCAGCTGGGTTACAATTTTTTCTCGCAGATCAAGGAATGATGATGAGGAGAAAGCAAAACCCTCTGACTTACAGTCCATCTCAGCAAATATGTTTTGTTTTCAAGGGTATGTTGATGATCTCTTTTCTGTGAATGGTATGTGAGTGAATTAACAGAATTCTCCTTGGTAGCAGAGATTGGGGATCTTTTTGTAGTTGTCCTAGATTTGGTCTTCAGGATCATTTAATAACATTTCAAATGTATCTTGATTTATTTGCTTTTAGTTGAGTTTTTGGCGTGTTGGTTTTCTAGGGCCAAGGAGAATTGGCAGTGTGATTTTTTTTTTTGTCTTTTTGCCTTTTCTAGGGCTGCTCCTGCGGCATATGGAGGTTCCCAGGCTAGGGGTCGAATCGGAGCTGTAGCCACCGGCCTACGCCAGAGCCACAGCAATGCGGGATCCGAGCCGCGTCAGCAACCTACACCACAGGTCACGGCAACGCCGGATCGTCAACCCACTGAGCAAGGGCAGGGATGGAACCCACAACCTCATGGTTCCTAGTCAGATTCATTAACCACTGTGCCAAAATGGGAACTCCTGCAATGTGATTTTTAAAAGGATTTATTTCAACAAATAAGTATGCAATGGTATTGGCATTCCAAAACCCACTAAGACATAAAATAGTTATAAATTTATACTGCACAGTGGAGTTAAAAGTGTGTTTAGAATGTCAGCAAAGGGAAAGATTTTGTTATTTTCTAATAACTTTAAAATGCAACAAATACAAACTATAATTAAGCTTTATATACTATAACCCTAATTAAATGTGGTTTGTAAGGTAAATAATAGCTTGAAATAGCAAGGTTCCTGGTGACTGGACTATTGAATTTCATACTCTGTTAGAAGCAAGAATTTCATTAAAGACCGTTTCATTTAGCTTTTGCTTATATCTTACACTGTCCATATATGTCAAAGAATGGGAGATCATCTTTTAATAGTTTGCTAAAGATATGAGATGCTTCTCAAAAAACTGTTATGTGGCTGAACGTTCCAAAAGTGTAATAGCATCTACAAATTTTTGCCTGGTTTTTATGAGATATAGGCATAGTGTTGTTGTCCTGAGAAGTTGATATTCTTAGGAAATATGGCAGGCAGGGAAGTTTTCTTTTTAAATTCATATGTAAAATAGTGGCATATTCAAATTATAGGTTAGTCGTTTCCTTTAATAGGGGGAGGAGGTCACCTTGGTCTCACCTTGTCCAGCTATAGACATTGGTGAGCTAGGAAAAATACCATGTACAGTCTTTCGCTGTGCAAGTTCAGCACGATTTACTAGGTCAAGTAAAAGAATTGAGCTTTTAGGTGATTTTTGAATCAGCAGATGATAAGTAAATAAGATGTGGGATGTTGTTCCAGGCATTCATTCACGAACAAGGTGAGAGTAGTAAATAATTCTCTGTTAAAGGTATGGTTTCTTTAAAAAGATAGAAAATAACTCATGTAACAAAATCTTTTGAAAAAATTTATCTTCTAATGGCTTCATCTCTGTGAAGGATGCTTGTGGTTTTCAAAATTCAAATTGTACTTGCCTTATAAGGTATCCTTGTTGCCCCAGGGTTCCTCTATATCAAAACAACTCAACATTTTTCATTTTGCTGATTAAACAGTAATATATGATTCTAAAACCCAGTAGAAATAGAAAGGTTTGTCCTCAGGAGTATGCTCTGGCAGTTCCTTTATGGCTCAGCGGGTTGGGGATCCAGCATTGTGACTACAGTGGCTCAGGTCAGTGCTGTGGTGTGGGTTTGATACCTGGCCCAGGAACTTTCACATGCCTTGAGTAAGGAAGTTTAACAAAACACCAAAAAGTATGCATTTGAATGTGGAGAGATTGAAGATGTTTTCACAAAGGGGCTATTCAGGATAAGGGAATATGTCATTTAGATGTAAGGCCTTCTTTCAGGAGAGAGGTGGTCATTCTTAGGGCCCAGTGTGAGATTTCTACCACAGAAGTTGTATTTTGAAGTAGTGTGTTTTTAATAAAGAACCTTAAGAGCAGGTACTATTTATATGAGATGGAACTTGGAGAAAGGTCAACTCTTTTCCCTTAGTTTTCCTTTCCTTCCCCATTTTCACTTTTCATTTTGCCAAACCATTTTCTGTTTGTCAGGTATTTGATGTGTGCCTTTGGTAGTAGGTAGGTATGTAGTAACTTTTTTTTCTTTTTTGGTCTTTTTAGAGAGACACTGTGGCATGTGAAAGTTCCCAGGCAAGGGGTAGAATTGGAGCTGCAGCTGCTGGCCTACACCACAGCCACAGCAAGGCCAGATCCAAACCATGTTTGCAACCTATACCACAGCTCACAGCAATGCCGGATCCTTAACCCTCTGAGCGAGGTGAGGGATTGAACCCTCATCCTCATGGATACGAAACTAGTTGGGTTCATTACCACTGAGCCACAACAGGAACTCCATAACTTTTTTCATATTATTTTATTTAGGGTCATTTTTTGGGGGAGAAGAGAGATATTCAAATGACTACCTTTTTTAAGCCAACAGTAAATTTTATTTTCTTCTCAATTTGTTATAGATGTTCACAAATATTGAGGAAAGGTTATTTTTTAGTACTTTTCTTTCAGTCAGACTCTAATTTATTTTTATCATCTCATCTATTTTAACTTATCTCTTATTGAATTTTTAATATTTTAATATTTTTAAAATTTTGTTATAATGGCTGTGGATCTTGGTTCTTTTTTTCTATGTCATGAATGCCTGTATCCCACTTAGAACTCCTCTATGGAAGATTCTAAAGGTACAAAAATTATATTCTCTTATTTCCACCTCACACTGGTCAGAATGGCCATCATTAACAAGTCAACAAATAACAAATGCTGGAGAGGGTGTGAAGAAAAGGCTACGTACCCTCCTTCCCTGTTGGTGGGAATGTAAATTGGTACAACCACTATGGAAAACAGTATGGAGGCACCTCAGAAAACTAAATATAGAACTACTATGTGACCCAGCAATCCCACTCCTGGGCATATATCCGGACAAAACTTGCCTTGAAAAAGATGCATGTACCCGTTTGTTCATCGCAGCGTTATTCACAATGCCAAGTCATGGAAACAACCTAAATGTCCATCAACAGATGAGTGGATTAAGAAGCTGTGGTGTATATACACAATGAAATATTACTCGGCCATAAAAAAGAACAAAATAATGCCAGTTGCAGCAACATAAATGCAACTAGAGACTCTCATACTGAGTGAATTAAGTCAGAAAGAGAAAGACAAATACCATATAACATCACTTTATATCTGGAATCTAATAAATGGCACAAATGAACCTTTCCACAGAAAAGAAACCAACTCATGGACTTGGAGAACAGACTTATGGTTGCCAAGGGGAGGGGGAGGGAGTAGAATGGACTGGGAGTTTGGGGTTAATAGATGCAAACTATTGCATTTGAAGTGGATAAGCAATGAGATCTGCTGTATGGCATAGGGAACTATATCTAGTCACTTGTGATTAAACTGTTGGAAGATAATGTGAGAAAAAGGATATATATATGTGTGTGTGAGATTGGGTCAATTTGCTGTACAGCAGAAATTGACAGAGCATTGTAAATCAATTGTAATAGAAAAAATAAAAATCTTACAAATAAATAAATAAATGAGCAGTTGTAGATTGGCAAGTGACCAGATTTTGTTCCAAAGTTCTGTAATATCTTCCATTCCAAAATCAAGTATTTTCCCATAGATATATGTTTTCTATTAAAATTATTTTTAGTACCAAATTGATTTGAAAATAAACTTTTGTTCATAAATTGAAAAAAATTATATTTTCTAATCTGATTTTTTCCCCTCCTCAGCATTCTGCTATTTTTGCATCTAAGTGTTTAGTAATTTTTTTTTTTTTTTTTTTTGGCTGCACCCTCTGCATATGGAAGTTCCTTGGCCAGGGATGGAGCCCATGCCACATCAGCAACCCAGGACATTACAGTGACAATGCTGGATCCTTAAGCCACTGTGCCACCAGGGAATTCCTAGTAATTTTTAAAAGTTTATTTAGATCGATGTGAGTTAATGAAAATAGAATTTTGTGACATCCCTTAAGTTGACTGGCAACATCTTTGATTTTCCAAATCAGGGTCAGAAATATAATTACTAAGATATATTATTTTCCTTAAATTTATTCAGAAAGTCACATCTGTTAGGATAGTGAACGATAGTTTTAACTTCATCTAATTATGACAGCTTATATACCATGTGACTTCACTACTAAGTTGGTTTACTTTAATTCACTGAATCTCTCTGGTCAGCCAATAGCCAGCACAGACCCTGTTGAGTAGTGGTTTGAATCTTTACTCTATTTACTAGCCAACCTTGGCAAGATTGCTTCTAGCATAGATTTATCTTCAGTAAGGGTGAATGATCTGCCTTGCAAGGTGGTTGTGAAAATTAACAGTCTCTTCAAGCACCTTGCATTCTGTCTGGAATAGTATATAGGTATTCAATAAATAGTAGCTGCTTTTACTATTACTTAACCTATTAATTATACACATTTTCTGTTTAAATTCATAAAGTTGTGCTAATAGCCAAGATTATTTACATGGTTGTTTCAAATTAGGATTAGTAAGACTTTAAAAGACTTTATTTAAATTAAAATATACTGTAGTTTTTTTCTTTTCTTATTTCAAATTTAATAACTACAAAAAAAGTCAAGCTTGTCTTCCTTGATTTGTTCCGAGTATATACATGATGCTTCTTTCCTGAGATATTTTCACTTTCTAGAATTTTTCAGTAGCAGCTGCATGTGTAGCACAGGCTTGTTTTACTAAAGATTGCTGTTAGGTTAATGTGACAGTGGAGAATTTAGATAGTTAAGTTTCTTTTTAAGAATATGTTGCTATTATTCTTCCTTCCACCATTATTTTTTAATATTTTAATTTTAGAGCTCTCTGAACTCCCTATAATATGACTGAAAAATGTTTTTTCTACCAGATAGTGAGTGACCTAAAGTGATTGGTATATCAACCATTTATAAGTTCAGAATTCTTATTAAAGTACATATTCATCCTTCTCACTTATGGATTTTTAAAAGATTCTCTCACTGCCTTAGTAGTGTTCTGAGTAACTTGACTTTAGTGTGATGTGTATTTTATTGATGACTTTCAAAATAATTCCCATGTATTATTGAATATTTAATTATTAAATTAGAAAGATAAGAACTTAAAATCTGATTTTACATACTCAGTAAATTCCTGTGATTAGAAAAGTCTCTCATAGTGTCCTATTTATAATTCATATACCAAGTAAAACTAATTAGAAGTATCTGAGGCCCTTAGCAAAATCTGTAATTAGACATGTGATTCATAATTAACTGACTCTTCTCGTTCTTGCCTTTTCCTCTCCATTTGAATTAATTACTTGTGTTCTTCCTTAGTGATACCTGTCTTCCTGTCCAACATGTTGATTAGAGTTCAGTGATCACTGTGCATGGTATTCTTATAGAGACTGTGGTTTTATAGGAATGTTGTTTTTAAACTTTGCTTAATAATGTAAAAAACCCCTTTAATCATATGTTCTATAAAATACCACACTATCAAATAAGAATTCATTTACTAGAGGCTGAAGGCAAGCATAGAAAATAGGCAGACTTGACCACTTTTCCTATCTTGTACTTAATTAAGGACCTGGATTTTTCTTGCCAGGTCTGATCATTGTCTGCATAGTTTTGGCAGCATATCCATTGGCTTTGGGTCATTGAGTAGAGCTGGTATTCATTCATTATTTTGATACAGAGTTAACAGTTCATTAAAGATCTGCCATATGCCAGGCTATGGGTATGAAGAGGCAGGGACAATATTCAAGAGTATTTACCAGTCACTGCAACACAAGCTCCAACCAATCAGGACAGCCACAGTACTGGACTCAAGGTCTTGAAGGATGCTTCTATCCTTTATACTGTATCAGGCTTTGCTGCTTTTTGTTGCTGAGTTGTTGTGGTGGTGGTGGTGGTGATAATGGTCAGGAAACTGGGCCATCAGCAGGTACCATGGAGCTGTTGGAGTTTGGGGCAGTGACTATTTGCTGGACTATATTATAGACGTTTTCAGCACAATCCTTAAGTCTCTGGTGCATACCAGTTGAATATTAGCTCTGTCAGGAGGTGTTTTTGTTCTCTGACTGTAAGAGTCAGAGTTATTACCCAATTTGAGAACTGCTTAATGAAAGTATATAGAGGGTACATTGGAGAAGGACTGCATGATCCTTTTGGTGGGAAAACTAGTGAAGTCTTATACGGTGACTAGAAATTTGCCGTAGCTGGATTTAAGAAGGAGATTCTAACCAAGCTGAAAGGAAAATAGCGTTAGCAAGGCAGAGGAGTATGAGGGAGCATAGTGGATTCAGATAGTAACAGGTAGGAGAGATAGAAGGTGAAGACATCTTTCTCTGACCCTTGACTTTTAAGCGGAGTAAATATATATATTAAGACCACATTTGTAGCTTCGAAATTGCTCCATTTTTGTAGAGAACTTCTAGACTGATACTTAGTTTCTTCAACTATGTCTAAATTATTTTAGGCATAGGGAGAGAAGGGAGAATAGGACTTTGTTATTGTTCAGGGCTGTGCTAAACATTGATAGAACAAGAGTGCAATTAAAAAACCTCTCTGCTGATTCACCGAGAGGCTTCTAATGAGCAAAAGCAAATTCAGACAGATTGAGGATGGTGGGTTATTTTTTTTAATGACATAAAACTGTTGCCCATGAGGCTTTTTGGCTGACATCATGAAACTAATTTTGCTTAATGACTATGGAGGCCTACAAATTCAAATGTGCAGAAAATGAAGTAAATTACTGGCTTGTCAGATTCCTGTTGCCTATCATCTTTTATCTGAATAGCAGCTTTTGTTTCCAGACTGTCAGGAGCAAGTATTGGACCCCCTTCAAAGTTGTATTTGTATGTGCTTGAATAATTCAATTCAGAGCCATCTAAATATAGCAAAGCTACAGCAGTGAAATGGTGTATCTTCTTATACTTGGGTAACTTGTGTTTATGGATAGCTCTTCCCATTTCTGAGAACTCTTGGAATATGTTAAGCATTTGTAGTGGTGTAAGTTCTGCTTTTATTGCCAGAGTTGATGACTCACACCTTTGAAATACGATGATCTCATATGGACAGCAGAAAAAGCATTTTCTCTATATGAGTGATTTGAAAGCACTCACTGTGTGCTAGGAATTGTGTGGAATACAAAGGTAAACTACTGGCATTTTACTGGGTATCAAATTATGGGATTTTCTCCCTCAAGTTATAGTTAATAAAAATAACTATGTTGATTGTGTGTGTAGTATTACAGCAAAGGCTGCAAAAGGTGTAAATTGCTTGTAGACAGATTATTTGTCTCAAGGAGTGTTTTGAAATAATGATTTAAGTTCTTTTATGGCTTCATTTTTACAACATTTTCAACTAATGTTACTTATTTTCTCTCTACTTCCTATTACTCTGAATAATTAGAAAGGAGGAATATTTTCTGTAAAATGTATCTTGTATCCCAATATTAATTCAGTTAGTGTTTAGATAGCATCTACTAGTGAACAGACTATCAATGTTTGCCATCCATAAAATAAAATTACTTAGCCAAAATAATAAAAAAGTGAAAACTTTCAGCTCTTCTGGTATGCTTAATGTTATGTAAATAACAGATTCAGCCTTAACTGCACAGAATTTGTATTTGGTTTTGCAGGTATATTGTGGGGTTCTTGTTTGTTGTCCTTCACAAAGGCTAACAGAAAACTTAAGGAGCAGACTGTCTACTTTTTGAATCCTGAGTACTATAACTGGCATATCACATTCCTGTGTTTTTTTGGTAACTTCTTCCATGTCATGGGTGGCCCAGTTACCTTAGGAACTGAGGACATTCTATGTGCCAGCACTTGGCTAGAACCAGATGTAGGGAAATAAAAAGATGGTGAGAATCCTTGCCATAACAAATTGCCCTTTTTGTACTTTTGTTTATTTCATTTCCACTTCCTGGAATGTCCCCCTTTCCTCTCTCTATCCTTTAACATCTTATTCAAAGGCTTTCCCAAAATCTTATCTAAACATTTCCCTTGACATTTTACTCTTTGGAACTTCTATAACATTTTGTTTGTTATAACTTTTGGATTTTTTTTTTTTTTTTTACTTTTTTTGTGTGTACCTGAACCATGTTTCTTATTGGATTATAAGCTTATTGAAGGTGTCTTGGACTTTGAATTCTTTGAATTAGGCCATGAAGGAATAGTAGAAATTTGGATAGGTGGAAAAGGCAGGACTTGTCTATAGGAAAGAAGCAGCATCAATCAAGGTCCTCAGGACAAAAAATAAGGTGCTTTTTCAGGAATATTAAGTACATTTATTTGCTTGGTGTGGAGGGTTTATGAGTAGAGTAGGAAATGAAACTGAGAAAACAAAAACAACCCTGATACTGAGCTGGTCAAATATGATTATCAGTAGCCCATTTCGGTCAATGTGTATGTAAGAAGGGCTTGGTGGAGAGTTGGGGGAGAGTGTATTTACTTTAATGTATTTACTCTTATTTTCAAATTACCCCACAGAAGAAAAGGGAGCCAGTGTTGTGATGGGATGTAAGGCATGTTGGATTCAGGAGACTGCAGACCAGAAAGACTGGAACTTGTGGACCTACTCACCTCCTTTGTAAGATGATGGGGAGGAAAGATGATCTTAGAGCTTCCTTCTAGTTCTAATATATATGACACCATGGCACACTTTAAATATCTGAATCAGAGCTACCGCTAAGACCTGATTCACCCATTTGTGAATTGTTTAATTCATATTGCTCAGTAAATGAGCATTTTCCTGTCATTAAACATTTTGAAATTTTGTTATATTTTATTTTTGGGTCCATGCCTGTGGATGCTGAAGTTTTGGGCCAGGGATTGAACTCATGCCACAGCAGTGACAGTGTTGGATTCTTAACCTACTGAACCAACAGGGAAATCCCTTAAAAATTTATTTTTAAAGTCAGTTTCAGTAAGATACGATTCATGTGCAGTACAGTTTGGTGAGTTTTGACTAATGTATATATCCCTGTAACCATCACCACAATCAAGATGTAGAACATTTCAGTGTTCCCGTTGTGGCTCAGGCGGTTAAGAACCCAACACAGTGTCCATGAGGATGCAAGTTCAATCCCTGACTTTGCTCAGTGGGTTAAGGATTCCACTTTGCCGCAACCTGCAGTGTAGGTTGCAGATGCCACTTGGATCTGGTGTTGCTGAGGCTGTGGCGTGCGCCTGCAGCTCCTATTTGACCCATAGCCCCAAAACTTCCATATGCTGCAGGTGTGGCCTAAAAAGAAAAAAAAAAGGTATAGAACATTTTAGTCACACCTATAAGTTTCTCTTAAACTCCTTTGCATTCAATTCTTTCACACAGCCTTTGGTGACAACAGATCTGCTTTTTGTCACTCTAGGTTAGTTTTGTCTGTTCTAGAGTTGCATATACAGAAAAATCGAGCAGATAATAAAGTTTCCATATATGCCTTTCACAGAGTTTCCTCTATTAACCATTAAAGACTTTTGGTATATAATTTAATGATTGCTTATTCTAACTTATTAACTAATCATTTAGACATTTAGTTTGTTCCCAGCTCTTTATAGTCATAAATGTGCTGTAAGTCTTTGGGTTTTTTATTATTTAGGACAGATTTCTGAAAGAGAAATTACTAGATCAAAGGCTTTGAATTTTAGAAGGCTCTTGTATATTGCAGAATTGCTTTCCAGAAAGATTTTACCTGTTTATACCATCATGAGTAGTGTGCAAAGATATTATATTGCATCATTATGTTATAGTAATACATTATCACATGTAGCTGTCAACATAGCCCTCTATCATGCTATAGTAACAATCTCCAAAATCTCAGTGGTTTAATACAACAGTTTATTTTTTGCTTGTGCTACATGTCTGACACACATCAGCAAAGGGTCTTCTTCTCTTTCTCTCTTTAGAGTCATTTAGTGAAACATCCTGATCAGAGCTCCGTCTGTTTACTAGTTTCCATAATCATTTCAGGAATGAGTGGGTCTTCCAGTTGTGTACTGGTTCTGAAAGCTTATGCCTAGTAATATCTTATATCATGTCAATGTACATTTTAGTCTCTAAAGCAAGTCATGTAGCCAGAACTAAGCTGAAACAGAACAGTAAAGTGCAATTCTGTGAGGTAGGAGGAGAACTGGAACAGCACTAATGCTTAATATCTTATTTAAAAAATGACTCTAATTTTATTGATGAAAGATAATATCTGTTTGATTTCTTTTGCCAATGTAGATGAAATTTTCATAATTTATTAGCCACTTAAAAAATTTAGTCTTTCCTTTCACTTAAGCTTTGTAATAAACATGTGCTATTGGTTTACTTTTACATTTCCAGATTTTTGAATTCTGTTGTCTTTGTGAGGATAGATCATGATGGTGGTATTATAGGGGGTGCAGACCTTTAGAAAATGCCTTTTCTTTTGAAAACTCAAAAGAGGAAAGAAAGATATTTTTCTTGAATCAATCCCCCTCACCCCCGCTAATATAGTGTACATTTTTTTTTTGTCTTTTTGCCATTTTTTGGGCCGCTCCCGCAGCACATGGAGGTTCCCAGGCTAGGGGTTGAATTGGAGCTGTAGCTGCCAGCCTACACCAGAGCCACAGCAATGCAGCATCTGAGCCATGTCTGAGACCCACACCACAGCTCACAGCAATGCCGGATCCCTAACCCACTGAGCAAGGCCAGGGATAGAACCTGCAACCTCATGGTTCCTAGTTGGATTCATTAACCACTGAGCCACTGAGCTCCTATAGTGTACGTTTTGATAAGTTTTTTATTTCAAGAATTGTCAAGAGAGTTCCCATTGTGGTGCAGTGGGTTAGGGGCCCAGCATTGTCTCTGTGAGGGTGTGGGTTCGATCCCTGGTCTTGCTCAGTGGGTTATGGATTTGGTGTTGCCACAAGCTGCAGTGTAGGTGGCAGATGCAGCTCGGATCTGGCCTTGCTGTGGCTGTAGCATAGGCCTCAGCTGCAGCTCCAATTCGACTCCTAGCCTGGGAACTTCCATATGCTGCAGGTGAGACTGTTAAAAAAGAAAAAAAAAAAGGATTGTCAAAATTTTAAATAATTATAGACAATAATTATTGTCTAGCAGAATTAAAATCCTTGACATTCTACAGGTTTCGCAAAAACAACTTCAATACAAAATTTTAGAAGGTGTAAATGATCAAGTTAGGGTTCTCCTCTTGAAAAAATTAAGTTCCTTTCTCAGGTTTAGTCATATTGACCCTGTCTTTTTCCTTTTTTCAATTCAGGTATCTGCCTAAACTGGAACCTTTGCTGTAGACATTTCTTTGTGGATTTATCTGAAAAACTAAGGTGAGATATTTGGTGAATACATTTGCATTTTAAAATATGTTTTGTAAAAAGAAAAGAATGGATAACAATAAAGATTTTGCACTAGTAAAGAAAAGATAAATAAAATATGTTTTGTAATAAATAATTGTTTCTGAAAAATGTGAGGCATTAAAAATGTAATGTCTTTTCCTCTGAGAGTGTTAATAGGAGGCAAATATTTATTATAAAGCTACATATATAGCATGCTTACTTAGTTTGTAGGACATTTGAAACAAATGAAGTTGATTCTAGTGATTAAAATAGTTTTGAGTGAATTTTTCCTTTTTTTTTATACTCAAAGATAGAGTTTACACTGTTGCTCTCTGACACACACTTGAAAAAGATACTGGCATTATAATCAGATATTCTTGAAGGCAAACCCTCAATTACTTAAGTCATAGATTACAACTGGTAATTATTTTAATAGTACAGTTATTAAGAGTTTTCTATCACTCTGTTCTCTTGAAGTTGATTATTTTCTATAGTTTCCTCTGTTTGGGGGCTTATAAAGTAAGGATGTATCCTTTTTGTATGTTCGTGTTTTTTTCCTATAGATAGCATTTCACTCTAACGATAGTATTGTAGCCCTATCCCTCTGCTTGTATGTCTTGGCTCAAGTCTTCTCTACCTCTTAATTTTTTTTAGTGAACCTTTAGAAGTCTGTCATCTGGTCTTTCCATCAGTTTCCACTTTGAGTTCAGCTTTTCTCTAAGCCATTCTTGTCACACTTATGAGGGTGCTTTTTCTTAAAGATAAATGACATAATTTTAGTCCATGACTCAGAATCTTTCAGTACCTTTCCACTGTTTAAAGGATATTTTATAGATTCCTTTACAGAGCAGTATAATCTGTTTTATATTCATTTTTCCATCTCACTAGTGCTCTAGGAATGTTAGGAACTAACATTTAAAAAACAGCTTTACCGAGAAATAATTTACAAACCGTAAAATTCACCCAATTATTTAAATTCAGTGGCTTTTATTATATTATCAGAGTTATGCAATTATCACCAATTTAATTTTAGAATATTTCATCATGCCAAAGAAACATCAGTGCTTGTTAGCTGTTAGTACACATTCCTCCCTGTACTCATTCCTGGTGGCTTACTAATCTACTGTCTCTCTCTATATCTGCCTATTCTGATCATTTCTTATAAATGTGATTGTATAATATGTGGTCTTTTGTGACTTATTCCTTCCTTTTAGCATAAAGTTCATCCATGATTCAGCATGTACCAGTACGTCATTCCTTTTTATGGCTGAATAATACTCCATTTTATGTGTCAGGAGCTCAGCTGAGTTAGAGAGAGAGAGGGGCAGGGGGCAAGGGTAGTGCTGAGCTTCCAGGTGTCAAGGTATCTGATTAAAAACACTGATCCAAATGAGAGTAGCAGTCCAGCCTTTATTCACTTATTGGGATAGTATAAGCAAGAGGCTAAAGATGAGAAAGTGCAGGCCCTCTCACTCAGGTGAATCAGTACCAGGTGGGGAAGGGGGGCTGTCTTACTGCTGAGGGAGGCAATTTTATGGATCCAGGGCTGGTTGGAGGGAGAGCTGGAAGGGCTTGGAGTGGAAAAGTGCTGAGTTAGAATAGAGAAAAAGTGTCTTTAATGTTTCCTCTCTAATGAGAAGATCCCAGAAGAGGCACCTGAAGAAAGGCCTCAGCTGCAGGTCACAGATAAAGAAACTTCTGAAAGTAGGTACCTGGGCTAGGGATGCAGCTATGCTAAAGAGCATGGTCTGCTGGGGGTGGGGTGGGGGGCTCAGTCCTTGACTGTAACTCTCTTCAGAGACTGCAGTACACTCACTGTGCACCAGTCTGCTGAGGGGAGGGCAGCTTTCCCATATGAGGCCTGCCAGGTAAAGCCTTGGTAGTGGTTTATGGTCAGGTTGGAAAAGTCGCATGTAGATGTCTTGATTAGAAGTTAGACTCCTCGTTTTTCAGGGCTCTTTGCAAGGGTACTGGATGCATAGTTGCAAGAAGGTAGCAGTTGCAGCAGTTGTGTCTAAAGCTTCACGATGTTTCCCTCAGCCAAAAATGCACTAAGTCGTCTTGGAGTTCGAAACATTCAGCAAACAATGGCAAGGCAGAACCACCAGAAGTGGGCACTTGATTTCCATGACAAATATGGTAATGCTGTATTAGCTAGTGGAGCCACGTTCTGTGTTGCTGTATGGGCATATACAGCAACACAAATTGGAATAGAATGGAACCTGTCCCCTATTGGCAGAGTCACCCCAAAGGAATGGAGAGAAGAATAATCATCCCATCTGGTTTAATACTGAATTGTTTCAAAACCACCTCATAATTCATGCCAAGTAAAAGCACTGCGTACCCATTAAAATATGGCATGATTGAAGAAATAAAGTATATTTGAAACCTTCAAAAAAAAGGTTAGACTCCTCATTAAACATATACCATATTTTTGCTTATTTCTACATCAGTTATTGGACATTTATTTAGGTTGTTTCCACATTTCGGCCATTATGAATATTTTGCTGTGACCATTTGTATTTAAGTTTTGTATGTACATATTTTCACTTCTTTTGAGTATATACCTAAGAGAAGAATTGCTGGGTTATTTGGTAAATCCATGTTTAACATTTTGAGGTAATTGCCAAACTCTTTTCCAAAGAGACTATCATTTTACATTTACACCAGGATGTGTGAGAATTTGTTTCTCCATATATTCATCAACATTTGTTATTGTCTTCTTTTCCCCCTCAAAATTACAGCCATTCTAATGGATGTGAAGTGGTATTTCTTTGTGGTTTTGATTTGTATTTTCCCAATGGCTAATGTTGACTATCTTGTCATATGCTTAATGGCCATTTATATATTTTTAAAAAGAAATGTCTATTCAAACCCTTTGCCCATTTAAAAATTAGGTTATTTTTTTATTGTAAGGGAGCTTTATACATTCTGGATACAAATCACTTATGAAATACATGATTTGTAACCCTTTTCTCCCATTCTGTGATTTGTCTTTTTACTTGCCTGATGCTGTTCTTTGAAACACAAAAGTTTTAAATTTTGTCTATTTTTCTTTCATTGCTTTTTATTTTGGTGTTATACCTAAGAAAACATTGCCCAAAGGTTATGAAGATGTATTCATATTTTCTTCTAAATATGAATTTGTTGTTATGAATATGTTGTTTTTTAGCTCTTAAATTTAGATCTGTGATTCGCTTTGAGTTAATTTTAATGTATGGTGTGAAGTAGAGACCCTGCTTCATTCTTTTGCACTTAGATAGCCACTTGTCTTAGGCCATTGAATTATCTCGGCACCCTTGAAAGAATATCAGTTTACTGTAAGTATAGGATTTATTTCCGGACTTTCAATTTTTTTTCCATTAATTTATACATCTTTATCTATGCCAGTACCCCATTGTCTGATGACTGTAGTTTTGCAGTAAGTTTTGAAATCACAAAGTGCGAATTCTCCAACTTTGTTTTTTTTTTTAAAGTATAGTTGATTTACAATGTGCCAATTTCTGCTGTACAGTAAAGTGACTCAGTATGATCATTGGTTTAGTCTTTTAGTGATTTTTAGCAAGAGTCAAAAGATTGTTTAAGTGATGGTGACAGAAATGAGATTCCTGTAGGTTAAGCAGTGAATGGGAAATGAGGAAAAAAGACTATCTGGGAGTATAGACCAGTGTTGTGAGACGTTTAAGTGTGAAGGGGAAGAATGAGTTTAGAATGCTGCATAGAGAGAGACATAAGATATTTTTTTAATATAGGAGAGGCTTTGAGCAAATTTTATCTACAGAGGTGGTGGGAGAAGAAACCAGTTAAGAGCTAGCTTGTGGATGTTATGAGAGAGGAATAACACAGACGACAGCCTCCCCTGTAGAGACAGAATTGCATGTACAGCACAGATTGGCCTGATGTAGCATCTTTCTTTTGAGGGAAGGATATGTCTGTGTATGCAGCCAAAGATAAATGTATGGATATGAAATAAGAAATACAAGGAGTTCCTCTTTCCTCCAACATAGAAAAAAAAGGTTCTTGGCTTGGTGATGATGTTGTTGGGCATGTTCTAGAAGGAGGCAACAGGGGTGAGATAGAGTTTGAAGGGCATGGTGAAGGTTTGGCATACCTTCTGTGAAACATGGCAGAGGTTGCTTACCAGAAACAAAGAAGTGTCTTGAGAGCCTGTTTCTCTCTTCCCTCCATGTAAATTGAAAAAACAGGTACATGGTCGGAAATTCAGATGGTACACAAGGATTTAGAGTGAAAAGGTAAGTCTTCCTTTCACCTTAGATCCTCTGTCCCTATTTTCAGAAGAAGGTATCATTAGCAGTTTATTAGCTTTCAGATTGTTTTTTCAAATATAAATGTAAATTAAAAATTACATCTGGAATTTATTTTAATCTATAAGAATGTGCTTCTTGCCTTTTTAGCTTCTGTAACTTGGGAATCTTTCTGTATACTTAGATCTATTTCATTCATGTGTACAGCTTTAGGACATTCTGCATGTGAATGTAGTATAAATTATGTAACCAGCATTTAGATAAGTTCCAACCTTTACTCCCATAAAAGCCATGATGAATGAGTAAATCTTACCTTTAAAATTCAAAATCATTGCAACACCTTAATTCTGTGTCTTAATTCTGGATTTATTCTGTAAATACGCACACACACACACACACACACACATGCACACACACTGAACAAACTGGTAATATGTACATACCAAAACTGAGTTATCTTTAAAACATAAAGATATCTTAAATATTTGTGATACCCTTAATTATCATGCTCAATTTATTTCTGGGATTGAGTGATAATAAATCCTGTCCTCGGTGTTTGCCATTTTGAACCCTGATGCAAAAAACATTCCTGTACATGACTCTTGCAGTACATGTGCAAGAGATTCTGCTCGGTATGTAGCTATGAATGGAATTGCTGGGTCATATGGTAGTTAATGTTAAACTTAAAGAGATAATTCAAAATTTATTTCCAGGGTGATTATACCATTTTATCCTTCTTCTGTCAGTGTATAAGAGATCCTGTTGTTTTAGTCTTGTCGATATTTGGTGGTGTCTTCAGACTTAAGTTTTGCTAGTTGAATAACCAAAAATAGTATCTAATTGTGATCTTTCCAAAAAAGTCTTTAAAAAAATCAAAGTACAGTTTTCTTTTTTTTTTGATCTTTTTTTGCCTTTTCTAGGGCTGCACCTGCGGCATATGGAGGTTCCCAGGCTAGGGGTCTAATCGGAGCTATTGCTGCCAGCCTACACCAGAGCCACAGCAAAGTGGGATCCGAGCTGCGTCTGTGACCTACACCACAGCTCACAGCAACGCTGGATCCTTAACTCACTGAGCGAGGCCAGGGTTCGAACCCACGAATTCCTAGTCAGATTTGTTAACCACTGAGCCACTGAACTCGGAAGTATAATTTTCATTTTACAATAAAACACAAAGATTTTTAAATATACAGTTCAGTGAGTTTTGACAAATACATATACCTTTGTAATCCATTCCCCTATAAAAATTTAGAACATTTTTTATTACCCCTTCAGTTTCCTGAGGCTTCTTTATTAGCATTCTTTATCCTCACCAGAGTGAACCACTGTTTTCATTTCTTTTACTTATTTTTAAAAAAGAATTGTCTGTCCTTGCCATCATAAAATTCTTTCCTTCCATTTTCTCTCTCTTTAATATGTCTTTTTAAAAAATTGTGGTAAAATATACATAACATTTGTCAATTTTAATTGTGCAGTGGTATTAAATGCTGTCACATTTTTGTGCAGCGATCACCACCATCTATCCTCATAACTCTTTCCAATATCTTGTGACAAACTGTGCCTAGTAAATAACAAATTTACTTTTTCCTGCCAGTCCCAGGCAGCCACCATAATGCTTTCTGTCTTTATGCACCTGACTACTCTAAATACCTTGTATAAGTGGACTCATACAGAATTTGTCTTTTTGTGACTGGCTTATTTCAGAGCATAATGTCCTCAAGGTTCATCCATGTTGTAGTATATTTTCCATTCCTTTATAAGGCTGAATAATATCATATGGTGTGTATCTATGTGTATATATGTGTGTATTGATGGATACTTGGGTTGCTTCCATGTTTTAGCTATTATCAACACTTTTCCTACAAACGTGGGTATACTAGTATCTCTTCATGATCCTGCTTTCAGTTCTTTTGGGTATATACCCAGGAGTGGATAGCTGGAGCATAGTTAATTCTGTTTTCAAGTTTTAAGAAACCACTATATTGTTTTCCACAGCGGAAGTGCCACCATTTAAAATTCCCCTGAACAGTGCACAGGGGTTCCAGTTTCTCTACATTTTGCCAAAACTTGTTTACTCTTCTTTTGATAGTAGCCACACTAGTGGTTGTGAGATGATATGTCATAGTTTTGATTCGCATTTCCCTAATGATTAATGATGTTCAGCGTATTTTCCTGTGCTTATAGGCCATTCGTATATTTTCTCGGAGAAATGTCTTTTCAAGTCTTTTGCCCATTTTTGAGTAGGGTTATTTTTTGTTGTTGTTGAGTTTTAGGAGTTCTGTATACATTCTGGGTATTAATCCGTTATTAGATATATGACTTGCAAACATTTTTCCTATTCTGTGGCTTTTTTCTCCAAGAATAGTGTCTTTGGATATACAAAATTTTTGAATTTTCATGAAGTTTAGTTTGTCTATTTTGTCTTTTATTGCCTGTGCCTTTAGTGTCATATCCAAGAAATCACTGCCAAATCTGATGTCAGGAAGTTTTGCCCTCTGTTTTCTTAGAAAAGTTTTATTGTTTTAGGGCTCACATTTAGGTATTTTGATCCGTTTTGAGTTAATTTTTGTATATGGTGTTAGGTGAAGATTCAACTTCATTTTTTTATATGTGGATAACCAGTTTTCCCAGCACCACTATTCTTTTCATCACTGAATTGCTTTGATGAATTTGTCAAAAATCACTTGACTTCATATGTATGTGTCTGTTTCTGAGTTCTGACTTCTGTTCCACTCTCTTTTTTTTTTTTCCTTTTTGCTGATACTGTATTGTCTTGATCATGGTAGCTTTATAAATTTTGAAGTCAAATAGTGTAAGTTCTCTAAAGTTCTATTATTTTGTTTTTCTTAAAGATTTGTTTTGACTCTTCTAGATTTTTTTTATTTTCGTTTAAGTTTTATTTTATTTTTTTTAATTTTTTAGGGCCATACCTGTGGCATATGGAACTTTCCAGGCTAGGGGTCGAATTGCAGCTGCAATTGCCGGCCTACACCACAAGCCACAGCAACTTGGGATACGACCCATGTCTGCAACCTACACCATAGCTCACAGCATAAGCCAGATCCTTAACCCACTGAGCTAAGCCAGGGGTCAAACTCTCATCCTCATGGATACTAGTCAGATTTGTTACTGCTGAGCCACAATGGCAACTCCTATTTTTTTTTTTTTGGTCTTTTTGGCATTTTTTGGGCCGCTCCCGTGGCATATGGAGGTTCCCAGGCTAGGGGTCTAATTGGAGCTGTAGCCACCAGCCTATGCCAGAGCCACAGCAACGCAGGATCCGAGCTGCGTCTGCAACCTACACCACAGCTCACGGCAACGGCAACGCCGGATCGTTAACCCACTGAGCACGGCCAGGGATCAAACCCGCAACCTCATGGTTCCTAGTTGGTTCGTTAACCACTGCGCCACGACGGGAACTCCCTATTTTTTTTTTTAATTTTAAAATCTACTTTTCCATATAGATTTTAGGATCAGCTTTTGATTTTCTGAAAAAACTTTTGTAAATTTTTTCTTTACATTGATCCACAGATCAGTTTGGAGAGAGCAGACATCTTAACACTTTATAAACATCTCTCAGTCCACTTATTTAGATCACCTTTAGTTTCTAATTTTTTTTTTAGTTTTTAGTATATAAATTTTGTAGTTTAACTTTTTATGTTATTATAATGGCATTTGAAAAGTCTTTCATTTCTGGTTGTTCATTACTAGGATGTAAAAATATAATTTAATTTTGTATATTGGCCTTTGTTTGTTTGAGGAACTTTATTTTTCCCCTTAATATTTTCTAGGCTTTACTATGTCACTCTGATGTATATGTAAGTAAAGACAGATTTACTTCTTCCTATCATCTGTTGTCTGATTTCTTTTCCTTGCCTTATTTTATTGACTAGAACCACCAGTACAGTTGTGAATGGAAATGGTGAGAGCAGACATCTTTAATTTGTTCCTGATTTTAGGGAGAAAATTTTCAGTCTTTCACCAAGAAGATATTATCCTTGGGTTGAATAGCCCTCTCTATTCCTCATTTGCTGAAAGCTTTCTTTTGTTTTTTGTTTCAGAATCGTAGTGGGTGATGTTGAATTTTAATTGTGATTGTAAAGAATTTTTAAGAAGGATTTCTAAAAGGAGGTATAATTGTGACTCTCATACCAATGTAGAATGAACACTTGTCAAATATTTAACTTACAAATTTATGAGGAAATTGGTAAGATGTTAAGGTCAGTTTAAAGGAGAATTTGAAGAGCTACTCATTTATATGCAGTAAAGGAAGGCTGAAATAAAATTTTCAAATTGATGCAAAAACTGGTCTATCCACTGGGCAATTATCAATTGTAATCCACTGGGCACAACTAATTTGCTCTGTTATACGCAAGAATAGTTCATGTTATTATCAGTGTTCTACATTTATCAAATTGAAAGATTGCTCAAAGGTGATGAAAGATGTAGGTAATGAATGTGTGAGCAAGAGAGAACATTTACTAGTCTTATTTTAAATCCATTTCAAGGTTTTCCACTATTTTTCCTGACTTTAGGACCTTGCTTTGAATTTTTATGATCCCTGGTGATGAATAGTTTTTTGTACATGTGCTGGTTATATGTTTGCATTCTGCTATGAAATGCCTCTTCATGTCTCTTGCCCATTTTACTGGACATGTTCTGAGGTATATGTATGCTTTATATGTTGTTGACAGTGCATTATAAGCTGTGTGTATTGTGAATACTTTCTGCTTGTTTATCACTTGTGTTTTCACTTTCTTGAAGGTATCTTCTGATGAACAGTGATTCTTAATATAGTCGAATTTCTCTTATTTCTCTTATTTAAGAAATACTTCTTTACCCTGAGATCAAAAGAGAGAGTTATATTTTCCATTAAGTTTTTTAAAGTAGTTTTTGGTGTTTAAGTCCTTGCTCTATCTGGTGCTGATTTGTCACATGGTATAATGTTAGGATCAAATTTCACCTTAAAAAAAATAAATGTTGTAGACTGAATGTTGATATGTTGTTTCTCCTTACTCCAAATTTATATGTTGAAGCCCTAACCTCCAATGTGTGGCATTTGGAAATGGGGCTTTTGGGGGAAATTTAGGGTTATATGAGATTGTGAAGGTGGGGCCCTGGCCCAATGGGATTAGTGCTTTTATAAGAAGACACACCGGAGAGCTTGCTGTTTCCTTCTCTCTTCTGTGTGGCCACAGCCAGAACATGGCCATTGGCAAGTCAGAACTTTCACCAGACCTTGATCGTGCTGGCACCCTGATCGTAGACCTACAGCCTCCAGAATTGCAAGAAAATATTTCTGTGGTTTAAGCCATCTTGTCTGTAGTGTTTTGTAATGGCAGCTCAAGCAGACTAAACATCTTGTTTTACATTTAGTCCTTGGTACTTGATATTTTCTTTGTCAGACACTGCTTGTGTGAGGAGGATCAAATTTATGTTATATCATTCGTAGTGATACTAGGGCAAGAGTTGGAGAACCCCTTGAGTCAGTTACTCCTAAACCCCATATAATATAACCTCTGGTCACTTCTTTATCTGTTTTTCTTAAAGAGGAGGTTTGCATAGGCAGAGAGGGTGGTGTTCAGAAACAGCCAGGGGAAGTTCATGTGTGACCAGCTGTCTTTCCCAGCTCCTATTTTCTTGAGGACCAGAGAGACCACAGGTCTGAATAATGCACGTATGGGACCAGGTTGTGTGCACACAGGTGCTGCAACACAAGAAAAGCAAAAACAGAACTTGGGGGAGTTCCCGTCATGGTGCAGCGGAAATGAATCTGATTGGGAACCATGAGGTTGCAGGTTTGATTCCTGGCCTCATTCAGTGGGTTAAGCATCTGGCGTTGTTGTGAGCTGTGGTGTGGGTTGCAAAACACAACTCGGAGCCAGCATTGCTGTGGCTGTGGTGTAGGCCTGCAGCTGCAGCTCCGATTAGACCCCTATCTTGGAACCTTCATATGCTAGGTAAAGTGAAAATATAAAAAAAAAAAATTTAAAAAGTTGAACCTAGGTAGTTTTTTTTTTTTTTTTCTATTTTGTTATCCCAAGGCTTTGATGGGCTGCCTTTTGCCTCAGGCCAAAGCCACTGTTCCACATGGACTAGTTCAAAATGGGACCTTGTCAGCCCAGGTGTTTCTCAAAGGTCTCCATTTTTCCTGGATAACTTCCCCAAGGGCTGATCTTCTGAGAGGGCGACTGCAGTTTTGCTAATGCAGCATTTCAGTGGGAACTGCAACCAGCATAAAATATTTCTGGGTCTTCTTAGACTTCCTTTACATAATTACAGGTAACTTTAACCTGACCAAACATGTGAACAGATTAAAGATTTCTTAGTCTTCTTCCTTGCCATGTTTGAAGCCCTCTATAGAGACTGTGTAGAGGTGTAGACTGCCTGTAAGAAAGAGTCGTACAGAATCTTTTTGGCAATCCAATGGTGTTTCACTGAATTTTTCAGCCAGGTAGGATTGGCTTTTTGGATAGGTGGAACCAAAAGGTCTTTTAGTTGGTATAACTTGCTCTCTTATAAAAAGTCTTTGACTTAGAGTGGCTGTCCTTCTGCTTAATAATGTTACTTTAAATTCTAACTCCAGACAGTCATTCTTACCCAAAATGGCCCATGAATTCTTATTTTATTGCATCTTTTACGTAACTTGCATTCTACTTAAAATGAGTATATTAGTATTAAAATGTTGTAAGTTACTTGTGTCAAAGAAACTTGCTGCTCCAGGATAATGTACTGTATTTAATTCTGTTTCTCTTCCTGTCTCCTGTACTTCTGTGCCCTCACCAAATAGTCCACAACATCATACTATCTTCCATTGTAAATCCTTTTGCTGAACTTACTTTTTTTTTTCTTTCTGTGTGTTTCCAGAGGAGAGGCAAGACCTGTTTCTCATTTACTCTTATGTGCTTAGCCCTGACATAGATCCTGCCAGATTTGCCATGAAGTAGGTGCTCTATAATTGTTGAATTAAATAATACATAGCAAAGTACTTAGGATTTATAACAGGAGTTGCATTCTAAGGAGAAAAGGTTCAGCAGGTAGAATCTATAGAACTTGATGACTGATATTATTAGCCATTGGTTGGGGAGCAGGGAGAGGAAGAGGATGACTTTTATGTTGGGCAGTTAAATAGATAGTAGTGCTGTCTATTTCCAGTAAATACTCAGGTATAGAAAGAACTTGTGGGGTAGGGATATTGAGGATTTTGAAATATTTAGGGTGTTTCTCTGATAGATTCAAGTAGAGATGTGCAGATCTGTATGCAGTTCTTGGAGAGAGATGGGGGCTTAAGAGAGATTTTGAGGTTAATAGATTTTTAGGAGTGGTTGGAGAAGAAGCTGCTCAGGACTGAGGATGAAACCCTTGAGCACATCTAGTTTTAGTGGATGAGTACAGAAAAGGGCACTAAGAAGGAGATCAAGGAGAAACCAGGTGTTAACAAAGGATGTTTCAGTAACACCCTTGGCTTCCTCTCTACCTGGAGATCAGATTTTCCTTCTAGCAACCTCTATTTGATCTTTCTTCAGACCTTTACTTACTTTGGGCATTCTCTGCTGGGAGAGATTTGTAGATGAAAATAGTTTTATTTTTGAACCTAGGAATTGCTGGCTCCTTTATATTTCCTTTAATTCTGCTTGAAAACAGAATACTTTCTTCTTTGTTTCATCTCTCTATCTGTACCTTCCACCATACATTTGCAAGAAACCAGCTGACACTTCTGCTTGAAAATTACCCTAGCTAGAAGTAACAGTTCATTACCAATATTTTCTATTTTTTAACTTAGCTCAGACAACAGTTTTGCCAAATTTTCTGCTGCTTTATACCAAGGGTCTTCTTTCCTCTACTTCTGAGAAGATTTTATTCACTCTCTTTTAAGGCCTCTCCAGGAGCCTCCTCAGGGCTCATCAAACTTTTGCTAGTGAGATTCTTAGGGCCCTTCCAGCTGTGTCTGCCACCCAATCCCAATGCCAGTGGTACATGTTTTATATTTTTGTTATGTCAGCACTCTAGTTCCAGGTACCAAATTCTTTTCTGGTAACTATTGCTGTTTAACAAACCACCCCAAATCTAGCCTCAAAGCCTGCATTCCTTTTCTTTACCTAGCCTTAGAAGTTACTCATTGTCACTTCTACCACACTCTCTTGGTTACAAGCATATTAAATGCCACTATGGATTTAAGAAGGGAATTAGGCTCTACCTCTTTATTGAGGAGTAGCAAATACACATCATAGAAGAGCATGTGGAATGGGAGATGTTTTTGCAGCATAATTGAAAATATAGTTGCCACAAATGGATAAAACAAAATATGTAGAATTACAAAGGAAACCAATTATATGAAGACAGTGTTATCAAACAAATTGTGACAAAGTAATAGGTGTATAGTTAACATAATACGTAATAAAGTGTAGTGGCAGGCCCATAGGAATTTAGTAAATTTGTAAATACAGTATATATTAGTAATTTTAGAGGTTGGAAAACATAAAGAAACAATTTATTTTGCCATCTATGATCTTCTGAATTCTATGCAAAGACCCTAAAGTCCTTGATTAAGACTTCTTGGATTAATGTAGTGGTATTAGCAGAATTCATATTGCTGTGGACTGGGGAGTGAATTTGCATGAGGGCAAAGACTAAAGGGAGGAGGACATGGGGTGACTTCAGTATACTAGGATTTATTTACCTTTTAATAAAGTTAAGTTTTGTTGTTTTTTTGGGCAGAGACTCAAATGTGCTTATATAATAAGGGAAAGGTACTAGTAAAGGGAAAAAGTTGAATACAATGGAAAGATAAAAGACAAGGCAAGAGAGGATGTGGTCCTAAGGTTAGGTGGAAGCATTGGTCTTGGACAGGAGGAGAGGCAAAAGAGAAAGGAGTTATGGATGTTTGTGAGTGCTGTTCTTTTGTCAAATAACATGGCATTGAGAAAAATGTAGATAAAATAAATTCAACACAGGAGCAAGGGAGTCCAAGACAGGCCTCACATTACAGCAGAGGTCCTGAAAAATAGGAGAAAGTTGGGGATAGGATGGAGAGAAAGAAGAGATAGTGATATAGAGACAGGAAAAAAATTAACTGATGATGCAGAAGACAAACTTTGCCTAGTTTACAGTTTTGTTTAGTGCCTTGTGTAGGCCAGTTCTCCTTACCATGGATATGGATGTAAAGAAAAGTGGAATGAGAATAAAATGCAGTTGTATATTTTGACATCTGCTTATTTATTATTTATTTACTATTTATTTATTTATTTTCTTGCTTTTTAGGGCCATACTCACGGCATATGGAAGTTCTCAGGCTGGGGTCAAATCAGAGCTACAGCTGCCAGCCTACACCACAGCCACAGCAATGCCAGATCCAAGCTGCATCTGTGACCTACACCACAGCTCATGGCAATGCTGGAACCTTAACCCACTGAGCGAGGTCAGGGATTGAACCTGCAACCTCATGGTTCCTAGTTGGATTTTCCTGACATCTGCTTATTTAGAGTTAACTTTTTCTCAGTGTCTTGTTTAGCATATGTAATTGTTACTTGGAATGCCTTTGCCACAAAGTAACGTGAAAGCTGAGGAGCTTCTTTTTCAAGGTTATTTGGGGTTGATATTGAAAAGCAGTGCCTGTGTTTGCTGCTACTATGTTTATAGCGAATGGAAATTGGCCTCAAAGGGTCCATGGTTTTCTTTGTCATTAGCCAACAGATGCTTACTGCAGTGTTTTGCTCACGGAGTCTTTATTTAATGTAAGGGTAATGCATCTCTGTTCACTAATGAGAAGAGCTGTGCAATACAGTACCTCATTTGTGTATAACAAATATCTGCCTTTAGCCACACATTGATCCTTCACTAAATGATTTTTCTTTTTTTTCACCTGTTATTAACTCTTGGTTGGCTTATCTATCTTCAAATTGCTTTGACTATCTTATAGGGGAAATATTTTTTGTTTGTTTGTTTTTCGTTTTTGTTTTGTTTTTTGTCTTTTTGCCATTTCTTGGGCCGCTCTCGCGGCATATGGAGGTTCCCAGGCTAGGGGTCTAATCAGAGCTGTAGCCACTGGCCTACGCCAGAGCCACAGCAATGCGGGATCCGAGCCGCATCTGCAACCTACACCACAGCTCACGGCAATGCCGGATCGTTAACCCACTGAGCAAGGGCAGGGACTGAACCCGCAACTTCATGGTTCCTAGTTGGATTCGTTAACCACTGTACCACGACGGGAACTCCTTTTTTTGGTTTGTTTGTTTTTGTTTTTGTTTTGTTTTTTGTCTCGGGGAAATATTTTTTGTCTGTCAAAGAATTACCTCAGATCTTCTCAAAAAATTAAAAAATTTAAATTTCAGGTCAGTACTATATATCATTAAAACAACTTAGGTTTCTAGGCACAAAATACTCATTTATGCATGAGTATGGTATGAAATAGCTAATTTGAAATATATGAGATATGTAAAATTGCAAGTATTATATTTATACTTATATAGTATATATACTATACTATTGCAAATATTATACATGTATGTATTTATAGTAAAATGCCTAAGCATTCTCCACAGCCCCCATCTTCCCTCAGCAGCTGTCCTTCAGCTACCTTTTTAGGCCTAGGGTTGCACATAACTGCATGAGAACCTGTCCTGGAAAAGGGCTCTACTATTTGAGTTGAGAGCTGTGGGATTCTAAGTCAGTAGAAAGTGGTCTTGGGGTGAGACCCAGTAAAGTCGCACTTCCTCTTGGCTATTTTTTCTGCTCATTACATGGAGGGTGGTGTGACCACAGGAGTGGTCTTGATCTAAGGTTGGTAGTGATTTTAATAATCTTTTAAGAAATCTACTAGACTTGATTGCCTCCAGCTTTATTCCTTCCTTTTGTTGTATGGTTGAAAGGATGTCTCTAAAACCAAATTCAGGAGTTCTTTGATGGCCTAGCGGCTAAGGATCCTGCTTTCTCACTGCCATGGTGTGGGTCACTGCTGAGGTACAGGTTTGATCCCTAACCTGGGAACTTCCACATGCCACTCAAAACTATTCAGTGAGATAAAAGCCAAACTTCCTAAGCTGGCTTGTTGAAGATCCTTTGTGTCCTGTTCTGATCATTGCTTATGTTTTTTTTATCCTTACTCTTACTGAACTCTGTTGTTGCCTTGTGAAACATTCTTTTCTGCATATACAACTTGACACAGGCTGTAGGTCTGTCCTACTCCCCTCTCCTCAAACAACCTCCAGTGTGTCTACCAAACTCCTCCTGATCCTTTAACACTCAGTTAAAAGATAGTTTGACAAGCCTTTCTTCACTTCCCCAGGAAGAATTTAGTCCTTCCGCTTCTATGATTCCATTGCAATTTGTATACCTGTCTTTTATAGCACTTGTTTCCTTGTGTAGTATTTGCCTTTCTGTAAGCTATGCTCTGTGCCTCCAAAGGCAGGGTCTAATTTGATTCAGCATGGTATTTTCTGCACTAATAGTGCCTGGTACACAGTAAGTGCTTGATAAATGTGTGTTGAATGAGTATTGTAATTAGTAGAATACTTTAAGTGTGAATTGCTCTAGAGGACTGTATTTGCATAACCAAGGTGATTGAAAAATGGAGTATTTCAATAATCTATTATGCTATATAATAGCCATTTATAAATTGTTATCAATTTTAGATAATTTGAATAGAGAACATAATGGGCTGAACAGAATTTACCTGTATTAATCCATAAGATGCTTTAACATGATCATTATGAATTGTGTGACTCTTTCAGAGATATGACTAAGGAAGCTGTGGGCATCAAATGCTGTCTCTGTCACAAGCTGAGCCTTGTTTTTTTCAATGGAATCTAACACACTTATTTAGTGTTTTGTCTACCTAAAAAGTATACTATAAAATTAACACTAGATAAAAAGGATTTAAAATCGATACAATATTATCAAATGTAGTTTTGTTTTATCTTATTTTATTTTATTATTATTATTATTTTTTGTCTTTTTGCCTTTTCTATGTCCGCTCCCACGGCACATGGAGGTTCTCAGGCTATGGGTCTAATCAGAGCTGTAGCTGCCAGCCTACTCCAGAGCCACAGCAACGTGGTATCCAAGTGGCATTTGCAACCTACACCACAGCTAATGATAATGCCGGATCCTTATCCCACTGAGCAAGGCCAGGGATCAAACCCATAACGTCATGGTTCATGGTCGGATTCGTTAACCACTGAGCCATGATGGGAACGTCTCAAATGTAGTTTTAAAAATGCTTGAAAGTCAGGATATACCTTTTGGATGGCAATCTTTTTTTTTTTTTTTTTTTTTTCCAGAGCTACAGCCATGGCATATGGAAGTTCCCAGGCTAGGGGTTGAATCAGAGCTGCAGCCGCTAGCCTACGCCACAGCCACAGCAACACCAGATCCGAGACTTACATCATAGCTCACAGCAATGTTGGATCTTTAACCCACTGAGCAAAGCCAGGGATCGAAACTGTGTCTTCATGAATGCTGGTCAGATTTGTTTCTGTTCAGCCACGATGGGAATTTCCTGGATGGCAGTCCTTGATGGGCCCAAATGCAGTCTTAGGAACTGAGCTAAGTAGTTAATTTGGTGGTAATTTCAGGCCATGACTATTTTGAGTGCTTGATCCCCACCCAAATTATATATTTATAAGTGTGAGTGGTTGCTGCTCATTTGTGTACTAATTTAATGGTTCTCTTCTGCTCTCACCCACCCAAAACCAGTAATAATTTGCCAATTATTAGTTGCAAAATTGAGAAATTCCTTTTATGTGTATGGCCCTCCATTTTCACATCTTTGAAAGTGACTTTGAGCAGAAACCTGTTTGGAACCTACGGAACATGCACAAATGATTTGATGTACCATGATCGGAAAACCATCATAATAGCTGAGCTCTGACCTCTTACACATGTCCTCTTCTTAGACCTAGTAATCTTCCTTCAAAGCTTGGTCCTTTTTGAAAACAAGAATTTGGAATATCAAGCAGATATATATTTTCTTAGTGACATTCAGAAACATGTATTGTAAATGTAACTGTTATTTAGATGCTGTATTGTTCAATTGGCTCATCTCCACTGGAATCCTTTTAATCAGTTCCCCACCTATTTGTCCTTTCAGCTGCATAATAATGCAGTATTTGTAACATAATTATTTTATGAGATTGAATCATCTTGACTTAAGTATGAGAACTGATTGACCTAAAGGTTAACTTGAAAATCCTACTTGAAAGAAAGGACAATTTAAAGGATTGATTAAGTAATTCTTAAGAATGTGAATACTGGGGTCATTAATGATAAAAGCAAAACAATGTACTCCTTGATTATGATAAAATATTCAGTAATTCACTAACCCAGCTGTCCTGTTTAAATAATCTATGAACAAACAGAATAAAAATAATTCTTGCTACCTTGCACTAAACCAATTCTATTGATTTTTTTTTTTTTTTTAAATCTTTTGTCTTTTCAGGCCCGCACCCATGACATATGGAGGTTCCCAGGCTGGGGGTCAAATTGGAGCTGTAGCTGCTGGCCTAAGTCCCAGCCCCAGCAATGAAGGATCTGAGCCACATCTGTGACCTACACCATGGCTCACGGCAGCACCTGATCTTTAACCCACTGAGCAAGGCCAGGGATCGAATCCAAATCCTCATGGATACTAGTTGGGTTCATTAACCATTGAGCTACGACTGGAACTCCTACTGAGTTTTTGTTTGTTTGTTTGTTTGTTTCTTTCAGTTCTCTAGTGAGTGGCTTAGTAGTTAAGGATTAGATGGTGTCACTGCTGTGGCCTGGGTTTAGTCCCTGGCCTGGAAACTTCCACAAGCCATGGATATATATCCAATAAAACCTAAAAAACAAACAAAAAAAAGAACCCACTTGTCTTTGATTTGAGCATTTTTATGTTAAGAAGCAGATTGATACTATTAAATACAGAATGGAAATATTTATGTCTTTGTAGTATGACTTTAAAAATAATTGTGAAATGAATACAAGAATGTGATTGCTTGCTAAGGCATAGTTTTTTTTTATTAGTCAAGTTATGAGTAAGAAAGTCTTTCAGTCTCTGTTTTAAGAGAAACCGTATTCAGTGTCCCAGGTTTTGCTCATGCTTCCATCGCTCACTTGCTGGCTGACTTGGTGCCTTGGCTTTTCTCATGAGTCAATTTGACTACCTTATAGTGAAGATCAACTGGATCTTGTATGTGAAAGTGCTCTTTAAAATATATACTACATTTAGGAGTTAAGCAGGATTTTAACCCCCTTTCTGCCTGCCTTTTCACTTTGGGCTGGTCACTTAAACTCTGGGTTTTTGTTTCTTTATAAGTGAAACAGAGGAGTTTTTGTTTCTTTAGAAGCAAAACAGAGGAGTTTCTGTATATGCAATTGGAGGAGTGTATTCATCTCTTACAACCTATAATTTTTTATTTTTTTCTCTTTTTAAAAACATGTGCTTACTCCTAGTCCCCTAATAGATAGTGTGAATATCATGTAAAATAAGATTCCATTAATCTTCATCTATTTCATTTCACTTAATTTTCCTCTCAACTTGTAAAAGTAGATGGTATTACCTTCATTTTACTGATGAGGAAGACTGAAGTTTGATTTAGTGTTAGAAGTAGGATTTCATTCTTTTTATTTTATTTTATTTTATTTATTTATTTTTTTGGTCTTTTGTTTTACTATTTCCTGGGCCGCTCCTATGACATATGGAAGTTCCCAGGCTAGGGGTCCAATTGGAGTTGTAGCCACCTGGCCTACACCAGAGCCACAGCAACGTGGGATCCGAGCCGTGTCTGCAACCTACACCACAGCTCACAGCAATGCTGGATCCTTAACCCACTGAGCAAGGCCAGGGATCGAACCCGCAACCTCATGGTTCCTAGTTGGATTCGTTAACCACTGCGCCACGACAGGAACTCCAGGATTTCGTTCTTTAATGGCAGTGTTCTTTTTTTAATAGCATGTGGCACATACTTCATCTAAAGCAAGCTTTTGATCTCCATATTTTCCTTTTCTTTTTTTCTTAAAATGAGTAGAGCCTTACCAAAATGCTTTTGTAGAAAAATGCATCTATTCAATAGAAGTATGCATAGTTTGGGAGTTTTAACATTGTAGCACCATTACAGCAGGTGCAGTATATCTGGGACTCCTTCAGTGATGGAAAGAAATAGTTTGTCCTTCAAATAAGATGAGTTCTACTTTAATAGTTGTATTTTAAAATAAAATATAGCATTATTTAATATTATAGATGCTTTTAAACTTAGACTTATTTTGTGTTTGCTGTAGAAGGACAACAGGTGATCGAAGTACTTACTAAATTTTTATTAATCCTAATTTTTTGATTCTAGGAAGAGCATTATACATGGCAAACTTCTCTAAAATTTCAAAAATTTCTATTTTGGAGGGTATTATTTTGCGGTATCCATTGTTTATGTTTAAATTTTAAAAAGAGATCTCTGGACTCTCTGAAATAAGTAGGTCTGGCAGTGATTAGGACAAGCATATCCAGAAACATTAATTTCTGTCTAGAGTTCATTTATGAGCTATGTGTTTTAACATTTCCTTTTATAAGCCCCTGCTATCCCCTTGTCCAGGCATGCCAGCCCAAGATATTGATCTTACTTGGAACATTATTGCTCTTAGGATGACTGAAACACTGGTTTAGCTAGGACTCTGATGCTGATTCTTTCTGATTCAGAAACCTCTGGCCTTGGAGCATTCCTTAAATCATGTTTCTCTTTTTTTCTATTGAAAATTACCTGGTGGTCATTACCAGTCCAAAGGTGAGTTCGCACGAATAGCTCATTGGTCACAGTTTTA
This sequence comes from Phacochoerus africanus, assembly GCF_016906955.1. NCBI lineage: Eukaryota > Metazoa > Chordata > Mammalia > Artiodactyla > Suidae > Phacochoerus > Phacochoerus africanus. The sequence goes on along the minus strand of NC_062552.1, from coordinate 58,662,054 downwards.
TTTTTATCCTCTGAACTGATGACTTTGAAATGGCTATGGCATTTTGGGAGACCTTATCTGCTGCTATTCTTAGCCCTTTTCATGAAACTCCAGCCACAGAGGCCTTCTTTTCTGTTCTATCAAGTTCATTCTAGCTTCAGGGTCTTCTACTACTTCCCCTTGTGTGGGGAATTGTTTTTCTCCCCAGACTATTGCTTGGCTGAACCTTTCTTGTCATTTAAGTCTCAGCTTAAATATTCCTTCTTCAAGGAGATTTTCCTTGGGAGTTCCCATTGTGGCTCAGCGGGTTCTGAATCGACTGGTATCCATGAGGTTGCTGGTTGGATCCCTGGCCTCGCCTAGTTGGTGAGGATCTGGCATTGCTGTGGCTGTGGTATAGGCCAGCAGTTGCAGCTCCGATTCGACCCCTAGCTTAGATACTTCCATATGCCACAGATGCAGCCCTAAAAAAGCCAAAAAAAAAAGAGAGAGAGTTATTTTTATTTTTCTTGACAACTCACTGTAAATTGGTGCTTTTCCAGCACTATTAAATGGCTGCATTTTAATTTTCTTCCTAACACCTAATAACTAATTGATAGTTATTTATTTTATGTTTATCTCTTCTGGTAGGGATATGGACATTGTTTTGTCTAATGCTGTATCACCTGGAGCAATGTCTACCATGGGAGCCATTCCAGTAATTTTTTTTTTTTTAGGGCCACATGTGTGGCATATGGAAGTTTCCAGCCTAGGGGTCGAATTGGAGCTCTGTTGCTGACCTATGCCCCAGCTGCAGCAATGCGGGATCCAAGCCACATCTGTGACTTACACCATAACTCCCGGCAACACCGAATACTTAACCCACTGAGTGAGGCCAGGGATTGAACCTGAAACCTCATGGTTTCTAGTTGGATTCATTTCCGCTGCGCCATGACGGGGACTCCAAAAACACTTTTTTAAATCAGGGATGTACAATTAGTGTTTTTGCAAGTAATGTTTATGTACATTTGACTTTTTTTTTTCCCTCTTCCCTTGCTGTTCTGTTCCCTAGTTAAATCTTTTAGAGGAAGGGAGAAAGCTTTCTAATTTTCAAATTCTTGAGATATGACTGTTTCGATTTATCTACTGCTTGCCAGGTGGGTGTCTGAGCTGGTGCAGCCTAATCACAAAACCAATTAACAGGTAGGAAAATTGTCTCCTAACAGCTGCTTCAGTCCTGCTTGAGTTGGCCTCTCCCCTGGGGGACCGTCACTGTCAACCTAGCAAAATGAAATTGCCTTCCCATAAACACTTTTTTTCTAGGATTATAGAACAGAAACAAATTCTTGGTTTATAAAAATGAGTTAAAATATGTCAACAGAATAGAACAGAATAATGACCTACTGCTGCAATTTGAATTCTGTGGCACGACAGCAACGTTTATTTTTAGAAGAATTGACATCGAAACTGTAGCACTTTTAGTTCTATTGAAATGGCTTTATTGTGCCAAAAGGGTAGATTTAATAACTCATTTACTGGTGTTGGTGAAGAAAGCAACAATTCTACCAAATATAATTTTTGACCCTCAGCACTTTGGTTTGTGGTGTAGTTTTTGAGTCCTTCCTCCTTCAGTTAACTCTATGCAAAAAGGGCAGGTTTGGGAAAAAATGCAGCTTGGTTTCCTTTCCATTTCATTCAGTCCATTCAGTGTGGATTCCATTTTACCATGATGGATCTTAACCATTTTCATGTGCTATAACCAGTGTATCCATTTAAAAAGTGGGTTTAAATGGGTTTTATAGTAACAGTATGTCACGTCTGGGTTTTATATTGACGTATGTATGCCTCAATATTAGCCAACCTGGCATTGGTCTCCCTTGATCTTTTTGATAACTTTGTTTGATGTGATTGTCAATCTGAGCTAGTTGTGAAATGTGCTCCTCTTGAAAGTCACCTTCTAAGCAATACTTCTTTCTTTTCATCCCTTTTGAACCACTGGCCTCTCATGAAGTTAAAAGAGTTTGTGTCATTAAATTCTTCTTTAATATTTCGTTAAATAATTAAGAGAAGATTCTGGTACAGTAAGGGTATTAGCTTAGTTTTTTGATGAATGAGAGATTCTTTTATTATGCTAATGTGGCAGTCCATGAAATACCTCTAGATTACTTCAGGATGGGGCCTGGTCACCAGAAACACCAACAACATGATTAGAAGCTTGGGACTTTAGGCTAGTCTGACTTCTGGGGAGATGGGGAAGGTTTGGAGATTGAGATTAATCATGTGGCCAGTGACTTAATCAATTCTGCCTATGTAATGAAACCCTGACAAGAACTCTGGACTCTAAATTCAGTGGCGCTTCTCCCGTAGTGAACACACTGATGTGTTAGAATGATGCACTCTGACTCATGGGGAGATGGCATGGAATATGGAAGCCCTATATTTGGGAATATCCTAGACCTTGCCCTGTGTGTATCCTTTATAAGAAAACTGCAATCATAAGTATAATGCTTTCCTGAGTTATGTGAGTTGTCTTAGCAAGTTATCAAACTGAGGGAATCATAGGAATCCCTGTTTTTGTGGCCAGTTGATTAGAAATGCAGGTGGCCAGGGGGCTCCTAAAGTGTGGCTGGCATTTGAAATAAGTGCAGTCTTATATGGGATAATGTCTTTTGGTTTGTGAGCTCCACACTAGCTCTGAGTGGCTAGTGCCAAAATTGAATTTCAGTACACTCATTTGGAGTTGAAAAAGAATAGTTGTACCTTTGTTATAATTAATGAACAATATTGATACCTTATTATAAACTGAAGCCCAGAGTTTGCATTAGTGTTTACTCTTTATGTTGTACAACTTCATGGGTTTTGACAAATTCATAATGTCATGGGTCTACCATTATAGTATTATACAGAATAGTGTCACTGCCTCATAAAACCCCTATGTTCTACCTATCCATCCTTCTCTTTCATTGCCCCCCAGCTCCTGATTACCACCACTCACTGCTTTGCTGGCTCTATAGTTTTGCCTTTTTAGACTGTCACATAGTTGAAATCATATAATATGTAGTCTTTTCAGACTGGCTTCTTTCACTTAGCAATAAATCTTTAAGGTTCCTCCACGTCTTTTTTTTTTTGTGTGTGTGTGTGTGTGTGTGTGTGTGTGTGTGTGTTTGCCTTTTCTAGGGCCGCTCCCGTGGCATGTGGAGGTTCCCAGGCTAGGGGTCTAATCAGAGCTGTAGCCTCTGGCCTATGCCAGAGCCACAGCAACACGGAATCAGAGCCGTGTCTATTACCTACACCACAGCTCACAGCAACACCAGATCCTTAACCCACTGAACGAGGCCAGGGATCGAACCAGCAACCTCATGGTTCCTAGTCAGATTCATTAACCACTGAGCCATGGTGGGAACTCCCCTCCATGTCTTTTTGTTACTCGATAGCTCGTTTATTTTTATTGCTGAATAATAGTCCATTGTGTGCATTTACCACAGTTTATCCATTTACCAATTGAAAGATATCTTTTTTCATTTCTTTTCTTTTTTTGGTCCCCCCTCCTCCCGCCATTTCAGCTTTATTTTTTACCTTTTGTACACATGGGCAGCATGTAGAAGTTGTTTGTTCCTGGGCCAGGGATTGAACCTGCACCACACAGCAGCAACCAGAGCCACAAGTGGTGAGAAAGGCAGGAGCCTTAACCCTCTAGGTCATGGGTTTTTTTTTTTTTTTTGATAAGATTACAATTCACCATCCACTCTTGCCGTATGTCAACACACACACTCATAGTGTTGCATTGTATAGATGTACTCTCCCTAATTCTCTCCCTCCCTTGTGCCCCCTGCCCCCACCCCCAGAGGGCATTTATTTCCCCTCTGTTGTGGCCTGTCAGTCATGCTGAAATCAATGTTCACATGACCTGACCACAAGAGCATTTGCCCCACGCAGCCATTTGTTTTCTTTGGACTTTGTCTTGGTCTATGCAGAGATAGGTTTTCATTTCCACTTGTAAGGGGTCAACTCTATCCTTCCCTTCCTTACTAACTTCTGGAGCTTGCATGTCTGCTTTCAACAGACCTTTTCTATTGGCAGGGATGGCAAGAAAATTGCTCCTTTTTTTTTTTTTTTTCTTAGGGCCATGCCTGCAGCATATGGAAGTTCCCTGGGCTAGGGGTCGAATTGGAGCCTACACCACAGCCACAGCAACACTACATCCGAGCCACATCTGTAACCTGCAACGCAGCTCATGGGAATGCTGTATCCTTTATCCCACTGAGTGAGGCCAGGGATTGAACCCTCATCTTCATGGATATTGGGTTCTTAACCTGATGAGCCACAATGGGAACTCTAGGATATCTTGATTACTTCCAAGTTTTTGCAATTATTAATAAAGCTGCTATAAACATTCATGTGCAGATTTTTTTGGTAGACATTGGTTCTCCAATCGGACTGCAATTGCTGGATCATGTAGTAGGACTAAGTTTAGCTTTGTAAGAAATTGCCAAACTTTTCCAAAGTGATTGTACCATTTTGCATTCCACAGCAATGAATGAGAGTTTCTGTTGCTCCATACCTTGTCAGCATTTGGTGTTGTCACTGTTTTGGATTTTAGCCTTTCTAATAGATGTGTGCTGTGGAATTTTATTGTTTTCATTTGCAGTTTTCTAATGGCATATGATGTTAGCATCTTTTCATATGTTTATTTTCCATTTGTATATCTTTTTTGGTTAGATGTCTTTAGGTCTTTTGTTTACTTTTTAATCATGTTTTTTAATTTGCTTATTGTTGAGTTTGAATTCTTTGCATATTTGGGGGTAATACTCCTTTATCAGATACGCTTTTGCTAATATTTCTCACAGTGTATAGCTTGTTTTTTCATTAATGATGTCTTTCACAGAGCACAGGTTTTAATTTTAGTAAAGTCCATCTTAAAGATTTCTTTGTTACTTGATCATGCTTTTGGTGTTGTATATAAAAGCCATCATCAAACCCAAGGTCACCTAGATTTTTTTCCCTATGGTATTTTCCAGGATTTTTATACTTTTGTGTTTTACATTTAGGTCTGTGATCTATTTTGAGTTAATTTTGTATAAATTTTGTTTTCATTTTTAAAAAGTTATAAAATATTTAAAACATGTAAATTGATATGAAGACTAATATATTGACCAGTATAAAAGTGCCAAGTGGCTTTATAAAATATTCACATTTTGTTTTATAAACATACAGATTATAAAATCAGTCTCATTCCTTTCCCTATCTCAGAAGTAATCAGTTTTATGAATTCAGTATGTTTCAAATCTATGCATATTTTTATAATATACTAAATATCTGTGTACAAGTTTTAAAATTTCACATTAACAACACTATGCATATTACACATGTTTCAACAACTTATTTCAAAACTCAGCATTGTTTTTTTTTGGTTTTTTGTTTTTTTGTCTTTTTGCCTTTTCTAGAGCCGCTCCTGAAGCATATGGAGGTTCCCAGGCTAGGGGTCTAATTGGAGCTACAGCTGCCGGCCTATACCACAGCCACAGCAATGTGGGATCCAAGCCAGGTCTGCAACCTACACCACAGCTCACAGCAACACCGGATCCTTAACCCACTGAGCAAGGCCAGGGATCGAACCCACAACCTCATGGTTCCTAGTCAGATTCGTTAACCACTGAACCATGACGGAACTCCTTTTTTTTTTTTTTACTGTAGGAAAGAATATTTTCTTTAATTGTGAGCAATATGATGTTAAAGAACTAATTATTGGGAATTCCCTGATGGCTCAGCAGGTTAAGGATCTGGCATTGTCACAGCTGTGGCTCAAATTCTTTTTCTGACCTGGAAACTTCCACATACCATGAATATGGCCAAAAAAAAAAAAAATTCATTAACAACTGTAATTTTATCTTAGTTTCTTATATTAGTATAGACAGACTTAGTTCTGACTTGTGGGTTAAATTTTTAAACCCTCAAATATTGTCTATCTTTTTTTTTTTTAATTTTTATTTTAGGGCTATACCCACGGCACATGGAAGTTCTCAAGCATGGGGTCGAATCGGAGCTGCAGCTACGGCCTACACACCACAGCCACAGAAATGTCAGATCCGATCCATGTCTGCAACCTACCTCACAGCTCACAGCGATGCCGGATCCTTAACCCACTGAGCAGAGCCAAGGATCAAACCCATGTCCTCATGGATACTAGTTGGGTTCATTACTGCTGAGCTGCAATAGAAACTCCCATTGTCTGACCTTAAACTTTATTATGGGATGTGTTTTTTAGACATTTACTGAATTGATTCTAAAAAGCTCTTTTTTGCTTTAGGGTTTTTTTTTTTTTTTTTGGGTGTGTGGGAGGAGGTTTTTGGAATGCAAGTGACATTAGATCATTGACATGGTGTTCCCCAGCTACTTCATTAAGGATACTCAACACAAGCCAGAAGGACTTAATTATTTAAAGTGTGCTGCTGGTTGGAAAACCTACCTTTTACAGACTTCTTGGGGGCTCTTTTTAAGTTGTGGATTTTCTTTGCTATAATCATCAGTTTTTGAAAGAGAACACTATTTCTAAGATAAATCAGAAGATCCCTACAATTCAAGGTGGAGGTAAAGTTGTAGCTTCCCCCCCCCCTACCTCGAGCTTGGGAAAGTTACTTGATTTTACTTGGTGTGGAGCCTAATTATTTATGCCAATGTTTGCAGCAGGTTTTGTCTTGTCAAAGCAGAAGCTGTCAGATCTTTGTAGAATTTTCTGTGGCCTAAATTAAATCTGCATCACACAGGACTGCAGTCCTTAGAGAAGGCTACCATTGTCTGTTGTGTTAATTGTGCATGCTAACCTGTCACTGTTGATTTGATTATTGTTCATTTTATATCCTTTGCTGTACAGTTTGCTTTCAGTAGCAAAAAAACTTCAATTGCTACTGTTTTGTGCATTTGAAAAATAATGACCTTTCTTTTCCTCCAAGATCATTTTATTTTAGATTCCAGAATGCTGTATAATGGCATGTCCAATCCAGATTATTTTTGTATCAACATCATGAAGAATCTATTGTATTATAAAGCATCATTGGCAGATTCAGTTATAATTTAATGACAGTAGACCAAGGGAAATGAGTTTTTAAGTTTTTACACTTCCTGATCAGCTCTACTGCATATAATGCTAAAAAGGTTTCTTCCTCTTTGTCCACTTCAAGGATGAAATGTGTTCCAGATTTTTTCTCTCCTCTCCTGTTTAAGATTGTGTTTACATTGCTGCTATGCTAATAATAGGGTATGAATAAATGAATCTTTTCCTACCAAATTTTCTAAAGTTCATTTTCTACATAATACCATGATTTTATATGTTATTTCACTCATAGGAATTAGTCCATGGTAAACATTTTGTTACATGATTCTTTTTTTTGTGTGTGTGCTTTTTAGGACTGTACCTGCAGCATATGGAAGTTCCCAGGCTAGGGGTTGAATGAGAGCTGTAGCCACTGGCCTGCGCCACAGCCACAGCAATGCTAGATCCAAGCCACATCTGCAACCTACACCACAGCTCACAGCAACACCAGATCCTTAACCCACTGAGCGAGGCCAGGGATCGAACCTGCATCCTCTTGGATTCTAGTGGGATTAGTTTCTGCTGAGCCATGATGGGAATTCCTGTTACATAATTTCTACGACAAGGGTATGAATTAAAAATTGACAGAATCTTCACAAACTATATACACTATAGTGTTCCCCTTGGGTGGGATTTTATCTTCAGAGACTATATGACAGGTTTTGTATTCAGATTAATCTTAGGATGTTATAAACCCTATTAATTTCAAACAAATCATCAAATTCTGTTTGGTCACATTGTTACTTCAGATTATTGATTATAATCTCAATGATTATACTTTCTTAATGTTTTAAAAAATCAGTATTTACTGAATTTTTCTCTCAAATATGCAAAATGTTTTGGGCTCCTTTTACAATAAATGATACTAACTTTATCTTAGCATACCTAGAAGCTTTTTGTTTAAGTAGAGCTGTTATGACTTTCTTGTCCCAATTGAGTTTATCTGGATTTCCTTTAGACCCCTACCTATTTCCCAAACTTCGGGAGAAGAATCATGCTTCTCAATGCTGGCATCCCAAGGATTAGACCCATGTCTTAATTGGTTATTTTATTGTCTTTATCTCATTTCCCCATCTCTACTCATTTTGCTTCCTCCCTTAAACAGCTACTCTAATCTAATTAATTTATGTCTTTAGATATTTCTATATCTTTGGAAAATACATAGTAGTTTCTGTGTATTAGTTTATAATTTTCATAAATAGCTTTGAGCTGTATATCTCTTTTTATTCATTTTTTAAAAATTCAGCTCTACATTTAAATGATCTATTCTTGTTGCTATGTGTAATTCTTTTTTTTTTTTTGTCTTTTTGTCTTTTGTTGTTGTTGTTGTTGCTATTTCTTGGGCCGCTCCCTCGGCATATGGAGGTTCCCAGGCTAGGGGTTGAACCGGAGCTGTAGCCACCGGCCTACGCCAGAGCCACAGCAACGCGGGATCCGAGCCTCGTCTGCAACCTACACCACAGCTCACGGCAACGCCGGATCGTTAACCCACTGAGCAAGGGTAGGGACTGAACCTGCCACCTCATGGTTCCTAGTCGGATTCGTTAACCACTGTGCCACGACGGGAACTCCTAATTCTGGTTCATTATTTCTGACTGTTGTAGAATATTCTATCATATGCATACTCTTATCCATAGCATGCTATGTATCCATCTTACCTATACTCTCCTACTGATGTTTATGTCCCATAAACAATACTGCAGTGATAATCTGCATTTTATTTTATGGTGATATATACTGAGGAATTGGATTGGTGCATTGTTGGGTGTCCATTATTAAGTTTTCTTAAGTATTGCCAGTTTGCTCTATAGAAAGACTAGACAGTTTATATTCCTTTAAGCTGTGCGTGAGGGTTCATTGTAAGCAATGGGACCATCTAATTGACCTGAAGAATTGCTTTTATGCACATGATCCGTTAACTTCCAAATTATTTATGACTAAGATAAAACCAAAGTTGGGGAGTTCACGTCATGGCTCAGCAGAAACAAATCTGACTAGCATCCATGAGGATGCAGGTTTGATCCCTGGCCTTGCTCAGTGGGTTAAGGATCTGGCGTTATCATGAGCTTTGGTGTAGGTCACAGACATGGCTTGGATCTGGCATTGCTGAGGCTGTGGTGTAGGTTGGCAGCTACAGCTCCAATTTGACCCCTAGCCTGGGAAGCTCCATGTGCCCTGGGTATGGCCCTAAAAAAGACAAAAAAAAAAAAAGTTTGTTACTATCAGTTCTCCACTCATTTGGAACCCAGGAGTAGGAAAGCTGCCATCATTCCTAGTAGAGGTCTCTTTAAAGGGAGATTTTTGATGAGAGACTATGAAGCTGAGCCCTCATTACCAGATACCTTGACCTGCCAGCCACGTAGCAGTTAGTTCAGTAAGCTGTGAATGAACTAGATTTGTTGTGCCCGGCATGGTTCTTGTGACATAAACATGGATACCACAGACTCTCTGCTCCTGAAGCTCTTTGGTTTTAGGACTGGGTCCAGTACTTTGTGGTTATCTCTTTTTTCAGGAGACCACTCTACTTCATTAGGGAAGTTGTCTCTGGTCGTACAGTCTTTCATGGCAGCCCTCCTTGCTTTCTTTCTCCCTTGCTTTCTAGGATCTCACCAGTTCATCATCATATGTGACCTAGTAAAAGATTCCCTAGGAAGCTTTGTTATTAGTGTGACATTTGTATCCTAAAGTGTGATGTTTGAGGTGGGAAGGATGGCATGTTGATAAGTCCCCTTGAATTGGTGAAATAGAAATCAGAAAATAATATCTAGAAGCATAGATTAAAGTATATTAATATAATGTATATTGGTAAGAATATAGATAATAATGTTGGGCAAAATAGCAGACAAAACAATTTTCCAATCTTTATACGTCTAAGTTCTCATTGAAAAAAAAAATAGATAAATACATGGATGAGGAAAACCTTGAATGTATGTTAGATACTACAGCTTGATTCCACTTATATGCCAAAACCCCAGAATTTTTTTTTTAAGGCAGCATTGTTGATGAATGAAAGAAGTAATTGATAGAGTATACCTGAGACCCTTTCTGAGCAAGAACCCCTCTTTTGGGAGGAGCCAAATGTTGATGAGTGGTCTTCCAAGTCACAACACTTAAATCTCTCTTTCCTTTCAGACCAGAAGTATTGGTGCTCTGTGAACAGTGTTCATAGATCCAGAGTTTTTTTTCTAGTACTTCACTGGAAGGAGCCTGTCCACATAAGTGGCTTGATCATTAAGCTCCCAGCTACCAACACCACTGTTTCAAACCTCTATCCAGGTTTCTGGATGTTCCATCTAGCCATCTAGTGAAGTTTTTTTTGTTCTCCAAAAGATTGTCATTAAAAACTTTGAAAGCTGAATATCAGTTGTGAGAAGGGAGCTCTCTTATAGGATTCTGAAGGGATGAAAAATATAGTGACCAAATTAAAATCTGTTATGGAGGCATATTTTAATTTGTGGATGCAGTAGATGGCCAGTTGGACACTACAAAAGACAAACTTGGTAAAATCTTTTCTAAACTACAAAGGCAAAATATAGAGAAATGAAAATGATTGAAAAATAAGACAAAGGGAGGATAGGTTGAGAGATGAAATGTACAAATAATAGGAATTTCAGAGAGAGAGAAGGAGAAGATACATTGTTCAGGGAAATAAATAGAAGAAAACATTGCTGAGCCAAAATTAATACTAATGTGAAACTATATCCTACTGGACTTTCAAATTTGGAGGCATTTATGTTAGCAACAATAAAAAAGGAACTGAACTGATGGAGATACTGAGGGCCGATCCCTAAATTCTTCTCCTATGAAAGAACAGACTACCCAGGTTGTAAATGGAAGTGATACTGAATAAATCCTTACTGCATATGCTCCACTTCTGAGGAATAAGAGCAAGCAGAAGCAACAGGTAGAAAGTCAGCAAGATGGGAGGCTTTTTTTTCCTGGAATAAAGAGTAGTTAGGACCAGAAAGACTGCATGTTGGGGTATGATCATTAGAGAAGATCAGAGAAGAAAGAACGATCATTATTCATAGGTGGTATAATATTCTACCAAAAAAAAACTAAGAAAATTACCTGAAAACCTATCCAAACTAATATTGTTACATGGTTGTTTGTAAACTAAGCGTACCAAAGTCAGTGATTTTTCAATATTATGGTAATACCTAGTTAGAAACTGTAATGGAACAAAAAATCCCATTAAGTATTTAGAGCCAAAAAACCCCAGAAAGTATGGGACTTATTTTAAGGAAACTTAATTTTACACCAAAACATAAAGAGACTTGAATAAGTAGAAAGATTAAACATGTTTGTGATTAGAAAGACTCAGGAATATATGGATTCTTTCCAGATCTATGAATTTAATGCCATTCTAGTCAAAATCCTAACCAACTTTTTTCATCCAGAGGTGGAGTAGGTAGGGAAATTTAACAAATTTTTCTAAAATGAACCTAGAACCATAAGTTTGAGAAAAATTTTGAAGGAATAGAGTTATGAAGTTGGAATTGTATGACCATGTATTAGAAGATTTTTTTTTTTTTTTTGTCTTTTTGCCATTTCTTGGGCCGCTCCTGCAGCATATGGAGGTTCCCAGGCTAGGGGTCAAATCAGAGCCACAGCCACTGGCCTACTCCAGAGCCACAGCAACGCAAGGATCTGAGCCGGGTCTGTGACCTACACCACAGCTCACGCCAACGCCAGATTCTTAACCCACTGAGGAAGGCCAGGGATCGAACCCTCAACCTCATGGTTCCTAGTCGGATGCGTTAACCACTGTGCCACGATGGGAACTCCAGAAGATTTTTTTTTTTAACCTGCAGTAATTAAAACCATATGATGATGACCATAATAGAATAAACTACAGTTTGGAAAAAGACATATTAGTATATGAAAGTGATATCATTTTATCTCATTGGGAGAAAGAATTGGTAAACAAATGGTACTTGGAAAATTGGCTTAGAAATTGGAAGACTAAAATTATAGTTATACTTCACATCAGAAACTAAGATTTTGGATGGATAAGATAATGTAATATTCTTAAAATGGAATAGCAGAATTTGAGTAAATACGTATGTAAATATATGATCACATAGGAGTTCCCATCGTGGCTCAATGGTTAACGAATCTGACTAGGAACCATGAGATTGCGGGTTCAATCCCTGGTCTCGCTCAGTGGGTTAAGGATCCTGTGTTGCCGTGAGCTGTGGTGTAGGTCGCAGACATGGCTTGGATCCCGCATTGCTGTGGCTCTGGTGAAGACCGGTGGCTATAGCTCTGATTAGACCCCTAGCCTGGGAACCTCCATGTGCCATGGGTGCAACCCTAGAAAATTTAAATATATATATATATATGTATGTATACACACACACGCACACACACACACACACACACACACGATCAAATAGTAGAGAAAGCCTTTCTTATTTTTAATATTTAAGAAAATATTTCTTCTTATATATATATTTATTAAAGGAAATAGTTATATAAGCAAAAAGAAGAAAAAATACCCAGAATTCCAACCAGTCAGAGACCACTTTGATATCATGTTGGCTGTGTACTGAAGAGTTCTTTCAAATGTAGAATGAAACAAAGACACCACATATAAAAATGATTGATTTGGCTGTACAAAAATTATACCATTAAAAAAATTATAATAGACTAGTGTTAAGCATGAACAAATATATTTGCCACATGATAAAAATTTGACACCTTTAATGCAAGAAGAGTGCTCATAAATTAGTAAGCAAGTGAATACCTGAATAGGGAAATGGGCAGTGATGAATATGCAGTTTGTCAAAGAGAACATTTTTTTTCGTTAACCCACTGAGCAAGGGCAGGGATCGAACCCGCAACCTCATGGTTCCTAGTCAGATTCGCTAACCACTGTGCCACGACGGGGACTCTGAGAACATTTAAACAACCAATAAACATGGGAAAATTTTGTCAATCTCATCAGCAAACAAAAAAAATGAAAGGAAAACAATGAAATACCTTTTTTTTTTTTTTAAATTGAGGCACATTTTAAAATCTACCAGATTGCTAAAACTTTTTAAATTGAAAATACCAGTGTGGAAGATGATGCTTGGAAACAACTACTGTCATTAATAAATTTTATATTTTTCTCAAATTTTCCTCTTAAATATTTTACCAAAATAAAACAAATTAAACAAATAGAAAATATTGTATGATGGTATGCATTATTTTTTGGTTCAGAAAAAATTATCAACTCTTGCATTTCAGTGAAAAAGGGCCCAGATACGCATTGTTGGTGAGGAGAAATGTAGTAGTACTATATCACTAGGGGCGGAATAAATTGATATAGCCATTCTCTAGGGTAGTTTAGAAAAGTGTGTTAAAATTGTTGATGATATACATAACTTTTGAGCCAACAATTTTACTTAAAATAATTTATCCCTATAGAAAAGACCAGGAGTTCCTGTTGTGGCTCAGTGATAACAAACCCACCTAGTATCCATGAGGATTTGGCTTTGATCCCTGGCTTTGCTCAGTGGGTTAAGTGTCTGGCATTGCAGTGAGCTGCTGTGTAGGTAGCAGACATGACTCAGATCTGGCATTGCTGTGGCTGTGGTGTAGGCCAGCAGCTGCAGCTCTGATTTGACCCCTAGCTTGGGAACTTCCACATGCCACAAGTGCAGCCCTAAAAAGACCAAAATAAATAAATAAATAAATAAATTATCAGAACTATGCAAGAAGACATATTTCAAGGATATTTGGTGTATACAAGGATTTTCAAATGTTTGCAAGGGTATTTATGATACTATAAATTAAGAACCTAAATGTACAAAATAGAAAAGTGAATATACTGTGGACTCTATCTATAATAGAATGCTATGCAAAAATTAGGAATGCTGTACTAGGTAGTAGTAAATGACAAAAGCTGAGTATAAATTTTAGGTACATTCTGATCCCAGGTAATTATTCAGCCATTGATTCACAAATACTTAGTGACAGTCCAGGCATTGTTCTAGAATCTAAATACCCTTTCTTTGCTTTCATGGAACCTACATTCTAGTCAGGAGAGACATAATACTAAACAAATAATCAGTCGGCCGGTGATAATACTCTCCCGAAAAAATATAACAAACAGAGTAAGGTAGATAGGGAATACCAAGGAAAGGGATCAAGAAGTTTGCTGTTGACAAAGTGAGTCAGGGGAGTCTCTGAAAAGTGACCTTTGAATTGAGACCTGAAAAAAAGCTAGAGAGAAGAAAGCGATTTTTTTATCTGACGGGTGGGGGTGGGGTGGGGGCAGGGGGAGAGTATTCTTGATAGCGGGAACTGCAGGTCCAAAGACTTCAGTCAGAGATGAGTTATGTGTTCCAGCAAAAGGTTGGAGATCAGGAGTTTCCATCGTGGCTCAGTGGTTAATGAATCCGACTAGGAACCATGAGGTTGCGAGTTCAATCCCTGGCCTTGCTCAGTGGGTTAAGGATATGGCATTGCTGTAGCTGTGGTGTAGGCCAGTGGCTACAGCTCCGATTAGCCTGGGAACCTCCATATGCTGCGGGTGTGGCCCTTGAAAAGGCAAAAAGACAAAAAAAAAAAAGTTGGAGATCAGTATAGCCAACACAGATAAACCAAGGGAGAAAGTGTATAGGAAATAAGCTAAGAAAAATAGAGATTACGGATGCAGATGGAGGGCCAGAACAGTTATCTTATAGGTTGTTGTAAGCACATTGACCTTTACCCTAAGACTCTGATATGGGAAGCCATTGTAGGATTTTTGAGCAGAGAAATGAAATATAAATGATGTTTAAAAAGATCATTTTGGCTTTTTTGTGTAGAATAGACTGGAGAGGAGCAGGGTTTGGAGAATAGAGATAAGTTAAGACGCTATTGTAATAACCCTGTCAATAGATAATGCTAGTTTGGATAAGTGGGGAGAAGTTTGATTCTGGATTTGTAGCATGTGCCCACAAACCCTTCTTTGAAGAAATAACTGTTTACATGTTGATGTATGTATTTAATTATCTCTATTTGGTGGGGTTGCTGATGACTTCTTTTTTTTACTTATTCAGATCTGTGTTTTCCAAAGTTTCTGTAATGATTGCTTTTTAAATCAGAAAAAAAGGTGACTTTTGCTTTTACTGTGTTTTTTCCCATGATTTCAAAGTTTTATACACGTATAAAAATTTGAGTTGTATTTCTTTCCTTTTAGTGTTAGGCATTTCCTTCTCTCTGGTGATTCAGACAGTGAGTAGGCCCAGCCCTTAAATTAGAACCAAGATGTTAGTTAACTGACTAGCAAAATTGATTGAGGAAAGAAACTATATCTTTTTTCAAGCTGGAAAGGACTGTAGTCAGCATTTTCCCCATCATCCTTGTTTTCTTTTGGGAAGTAAGCTTTTAGAAGCCTCCTTTATTACTTTTTTTTTTTTTAATAAGTTTGGTGCTGTAAGGATACATTTTTACTTACGTGTTCTGCTGTTCTTGTGTCAGCACTGATGCATAATCACTGATGCAGTGATGAAAAACTGCTCTGTAGATGAACAGAATGGTCATGTCTAGGTCATCCTTGCTCATCAATGTGAGTTTTATTGCCGATTTCCTTAAGACTGTTTGTACAGATCATTAGAATATGCTATGAATTTTCTCCTCTGATTTACTTATTTGCTTGATTATATCAAATATTAAAACGTTTATACACCAGCTCACTCTAACCTAGGTAAAAGTTGTACTCATCCAGAGCATGTTGATTGGCAGAGAGGGAAAAAAGAAAAAAAAAGACCAGATTCAGACTTGGCTATAGATTATCTGGGTGATTGAGTTCTTAAATGATAAGGCAAAACTGTTATTATCTGGAAGCATAACTTTAGTTTTGTATTAGTGGAAAATAGTAGCCCTTGCTTTGATTGGCAGTGTTTAGTCCTCTAACATACCTAGAAAATGGAGATTCTGGATTTTTGCTCTTAGCAGTGCCTCTCCAGGTGATGGAAGGAGCAGAGCAACCAAGATAAAATTTTGTTTTGCTTTGTAATTTGGTTTGAAATCATGCTTTACTAGTAAATTGCAAATATATATTGGCACTTAATTTTATAAGCAGCAAAATTACTTCATAGCCCATTGGCTATATACATTAATAAAAATAAATATGATTTTTAAAAGAAAAATATCTTACATTTTATTTTATTTTATATTTTGTCTTTTTAGGGGTATACTTACGGCATATGAAGGTTCCCAGGTGAGGGCTTGAATCAGAGTTGTAGCCACCAGCCTACGCCACAGCCACAGCAATGCAGGATCCGAGCGAGCCGCATCTTTGTCTTTGACCTACACCCACAGCTCGCAGCAACGCTGGATCC
This sequence comes from Phacochoerus africanus, assembly GCF_016906955.1. Classification (NCBI taxonomy): domain Eukaryota; kingdom Metazoa; phylum Chordata; class Mammalia; order Artiodactyla; family Suidae; genus Phacochoerus; species Phacochoerus africanus. The sequence continues at coordinate 58,645,689 of NC_062552.1, read as the reverse complement.
TTAACTCACTGAGCAAGGCCAGGGATTGAACCTGCGCCCTTGTGGATCTGCTGAGTCATGACGGGAACTCCCCATTTTAGATTATGAGGAAATGTAATATATGAACTACTGTTTACCTAGTCTAAAAACGTTCCTATACTTTTTATGTCTTTATATACCTGTTAAGCAACTTTGGTGGTAAATAAATGTTTTGCCATGTCTGACTTATTTTTCTTTGCCTAATTGGCATGTAGATTGAAGTTTTCCAATGATCTAAAACTTGTGTTTTTGTCGTTTCCTGAATGTTTAAGTGAAAATAATTCCTTTGCTTCAAAAATAATTATCTTGCCTATTGTGTTTATGCTTTCTGAATTTCTTAATTACTCTTCTGTGAATTTTGTGTGGCACTATGGAAAGAAAATCTGCCATCACTCAGACCCCATTAAATCCCAGCTCTGCTATTGAATAGCTGTCAGAATTGTTTCCTCATCAATAAAACTATATTATAGATTTGTTGTGATATTCTCTAGCTTTATGCCTAGTATGTGGTGGTAGGCAGCCGGTAAATATTCCTTGTCCTATTTTCTTTATTTATGTTTTAAATTTGATTCCTTGTTGACTGGAACCTTTGGTGACTTTTGTTGCGGTATATGATAATTTTTGTACAGAACGCTGTTGATGGCAGAAATAAAAGAATGTCAGTTACTGAATTTATTCTACATGGTGTTAGATCCTTAACTAAGGTCTTGCTTTTTCATTCTTTTTAAATATGTTTAAAGTGCAGTTTCTTAGTATATTCAAAACATGTACGCCAGATACACTGCAAGTTCTACCTTTGCTAGAAGCTTTGTAAGTATTGTATCTAATCCCCACAACTGTATAAGGTAGATATATATTTTTTTCATTAAAGAGAAAACTGAGGGTAATATCTGGAAAGCTTTTTAAATGTGTATATACTAATAAACCAATAATTATGGATTAAAATCCACATGGTATGCTGTAAACTGACCTGCCTAGAGAGTGAAGCTTCTGTTATCAGGCTAGAGTCATCTCCACTGGACAGCAGAGTAGTGGTTGTCAAGAAGCTGTGAGAGAGTTGAGCCTTTGCTGTTAGATATGATATTAAAGCATCCTTAAAGTCACTGCGAACTGTTACTGTTTGAGGGCCTTGCCCTTTTCCTATAAATATGTTTATCAATTAATTCTTAAATTTTCAGAGTGCGAGTATCTTCCTTAATTTTAACCATTTTATCTTTGGCTTTTGCAGTAACATTCTTTTTTCCTCTTAAAACAGATTCTTTTTAATGATTCTGATTATATCAAAAGGAAACTCTAATGGTTTTTTCAAAGTTGGTATAGTGTTTTAGTTTTTCAGGATTCACATAACAGAATTCCAGTAACAATCTATATGCTTAATTTCTTTCTGTTAAATATGAATATTTAATTATGGTCTTAGTGCATTGTGTTGTTACTGACGTAATGTTCCACTAATGTTTGAAACTGGTCACTTGTTACATATATTTATATGTAAGTTGTAAAGGGAACTTGTTTCATAATTATCTGACTTTTATTCACAAATAATAATATTAATGTTCAGGAGATGCAGACAGATGTTTTGATTATATTAGAGCCAAGTTTGAGTTTTTATCTTATTGGTGTGGGAATTTCCACTGATTCATTGGGTTATTTCTTTATTTAGCTGACTGGTTTCAGTTTAAATATACCCTTGCCCCAACAATGATTTACTAATTTAGAACAGTAATCTGATGAGTGCAGGGACTAGTTTAACATCCAAATATTTGATTCTATAGTTACTAAAAAATCAACATAAATTATTTACCATTGTGTTCGTAATTATTTAGGAACACTTTTTATAGTATCAAAATCTTTGGTCCTTTTTTCTAAAGTCCTGGTTACTTATTTTCAGTCTTTTCAGAATACAGTTTGTCCAATAGTATTATTGATTACTGTGGAAAACAATGAGCCCTATCAGAAGTATTTGGATTTTCTTTGTGTATTCTGAATGCCTACTTTTGCCTACTTTAAATGATAGTCAAGTATCATTATTATTGTGATAAATATCCTTGAATGTATTTGTTAAATATATTTACTTGAGGCAAATAATAGTGGAACCCTTGGGGATTATTTTGCCTTACTAAACTTAATTTCTGAGGGTTTTTAAAATACAGGGTATATAGTTTTTCTCTATACCCTAAAGAAATAGTTTTTCTTCTGTCTTTCTTTAGCAGGAGCTCATTTGTCACTGGTAATTTTTCTAAGTGCATCCCAAATGACAGGCTGCTTCCTTAACAGAATTTCAAGAGTATAGATCCTGGAGTTCCTGCTGTGATACAACGGGATCGGGAGTGGTGTCTTGGGAGTGCTGGGATGCAGGTTCATTACAGCACAATGGGTTAAGGCTCTGGTATTGCTACAGCTGTGGCTGAGGTTGCAGCTGTGGCTCAGGTTTGATCCCTGGTCCGGGAACTCCGTAGGTCTTGAGATGGCCAAAAAAAAAAAAAGAGTATAGACCCTGATTGATTCTGTTTTGGGGTAAATGAGGTGTTATCAGTTTCAGAACCATCTTATTATTTTAGGGAGTTGTCTTTTTGCCATTACTAGGCTATTGGATTAGGAGCCAAGAATGACTTTTTTTCTCCTAGATTACCAGTCAGGAAGTTTCTATGACAAGGGAAATATTCCCCACATTCAGAGAATGCCGTCATCAGATGGAAGGTACAAATTGAAATAAAGGAGAGAGGGAATCTCAGAACAAAGCTTTCTAACACTATGTTTCATTTATGCCAGGAGAAAAATGTAGATTAATTTTCGTTCTAATGAAGTGGCTATAACTTTTTTTAAAAATGGTTCTGGCATTTCTGTTTTTAATTGGAAATATTTTGTGTCTTTTTTTCCCTCTTTATTTAAAAATTCTGTATTATCTGTTTGAAAGATTGTCCAGACTGGAGTATTGTGGGTTTTTTATTATAAGAGAATAGTTGAAAGTATTTGTTATTAAGTTTTAGAGAGTCTCTTTATCATAATTAACAGGCCACTAATGAGAGAGTTTATTATATCATTCTTTAAAATCCAATGATGAGTCTAGGGGGTGGGGGGCAAAGAGGGAAGCAGGAGGAGGATATTAAGCGCTTAAGATAGATGGCTGAAGTGGCTTAGGAAATGGGGAGATTTTATCTCTTATGATCTGTGGATAATATTTTGAGATCATATTTCTCTTAAATTTAGAACATTTCAATAGGCAAATTCGAACTATATAGTATTAGATTTCTAAATTGTGTAAGTTAGATGTAGTCTTATGGCTATAGTTTATTATTATTATTATTTTTTTTTTTTGTCTTTTTGCCTTTTATAGGGCCGCTCCCTTAGCATATGGAGGTTCCCAGGCTAGGGGGCTGATCAGAGCTGTAGCCACTGGCCTACGACAGAGCCACAGAAACGCAGGATCCGAGCCGCGTCTGCAACCTACACCACAGCTCATGGCAACACCGGATCCTTAACCCACTGAGCAAGGCCAGGGATTGAACCCGCAACCTCATGGTTCCTAGTTGGATTCGTTAAGCACTGTGCCACGACGGGAACTCCTATAGTATATTTTTTTAAGTTATAGTTTATACCAGTTCTCTGTTATATTCATATTATACCTTATATTTGGAACTTTTAAAAAATCTTAATCTATGTTTCAGAACTACTTTAACTTCAAGTAACTTAACAAAATTTATTTATTTATTTATTTATTTATTTTAGGGCCATATCCGTGGCATATGGAAGTTCCTAAGCTAGAAGTCGAATTGGACCTGTAGCTACTGGCCTACACCACAGCCACAGCATCGTGGGATTGGAACTGTGTCTGTGACCTACACCACAGCTCACAGCAGCACTGGATCATTAATCTACCGAGCGAGGCCAGGGATCAAACCTGTGTTCCTGGGTTCGATCCTAGTCGGGTTTGTTACTGCTGAACCATGATGGAAACTCTCAATTTATGTTGATTATATTCATGTCCAAAGAATCTTAGTCACTAAGAGGGAAAGATATAAAAAAGCACTGATGAGGAAGCAGCTGGATTTTCAGATCCCAGTTAGAAAAATCATCTCTAACTTAAAAGTTGAGAAAATTTGATCTGTATATTATTGAAAGGAAATAGATCCAAAGACCTCGAAAATATCTTTTTAAAATAACCTCCAAAATGGAAAGGGAGCACTTCTTGAGAACTTTAATTTGCCCAGAAAATATAGACTTTACAAGAAGGTTAACTGCTTTAGGCTCTTCTGTGGCCCTATCGCTGCTCATTTATCCTGTCTGTAAAAATGTACTCAGCTCCACCTATTTGCCATGGTCACCCTAAGGCAAGGGCTTTCAGAATGTATTCTAGCTGTTTGTTTTTTTTTTTTTTTCTCTCTCTCTTTTTTCTCCCATATTATCTTCAGATTTTACTCTGTTTGGGACTAAGGAACTGAAATCAATTTGTTACAGCTACTCTACACCAAATTGCCTTATAAACACTAGTGGGACAAATATTTCAGGATTTTTCTACATGGATTATGGATGTAATATTAAAAATTATTTTTAGACAGTAGGGAAGATACACTGTGGATCAGTTTAATAATGCATTTACTTAGCAAACATTTATTGAGCTCATATTCCAATAACCAGGTACTGGGAGTACAGAGATATATAAGACATGATTCCTGCCCTCGAGGAGCTCATTGTCTGCCTCCAGAGTTTTAAACTTTGGCACAAAGAAATAAGAGGCTCAACTAGCTAGGCTGGGTAAAGTTGTTTAACTCCTGGATATGAAAAGCAATGAACTGCAGAGGCAAAACACAGGTTGTTCAGTTTTGCTGTTCTGTTTTATTTTATCTAGAAGAACTTAGAAAATAAAATTCTAGTAAACAGTGGAATTGTTCCTCTCTAGAGAGTTTGCAGTGATTATTAAATGTTTTAATATACATTTCCCCACGGCCTGCTGTTTGCAAACATCATGCTCAATGTTAGGGATATAAAGTTTAAGAAACAATGTTTTATTCTTCAAGCGGACAGAAGGAGAGAGAGCTTTATATAAAATAATTACAATACGGTAGGGATAGATATGATAGTTCATTACCAGATTTTGTACCAAGTGATCTCTCTTGGTTGCAGTGATACTAGGGAATATGGAGAGACTAGGGTCAGGAGGTCAGAAGTCTCCTGGACAGCCATTCTTGCCTAGGAGAATCTTCCCAAAGTTGTTCTTTACTTTTACATCATGTATCAGCAATTTCAATGATGATTACCAAGAAAAAAATCAAAATATATCATAGAACACGAGAATATTTTTGTTACAAAGAGGCATTTTGGTTATCATATTAAAACCTCCTATATTGGTCTTGTAGTTGACCCCTAAAAGATATTTTCTATTGGGAACAGCTTCTGATTTTGCAAATAAAATGAATAATGAAAAAATAAAATAAAGCACCATCTATAGTGATATTGCCAAAAATGGCAGTCAGTTTGCTTTGCTCTAGTTGGGTACACCTATAAATTTGGTATTATAAGGCCGTTAGGGCAAATAGCCTTGTGGAGTAAAACTGCTTTTTGAGTGGGCTGGATGATGTACCAAATTAGACAACGGAGGTCTACCAGAAGTACACATCTGATGTTTTTATTTCATTTCTCAGTTGGCTGAAGTGGTTTGTATTATTCTTTCTTATTCCTTAATATAACTTAAAAAACAATGAAATACTTCAAAGAACATTTTAGCTCTATGTTTTAGGTCTGTTTATTAGCTGAAGTGTACTTTTCCATTAATATCATGAGCTATTACTCCTAGAATCTTATACATCCAAGAAACTTTTCCTATCTGATAGTTGTAGCCAGTTTTGATTCTCTTTACTTTCTTTTATTTAGGAACTTTCTTTTTTGTCTTTTGTCTTTTTAGGGCCACACTTGTGTGGCATATGGATGTTCCCAGGCTAGGGGTGGAATCAGAGCTAAAGCTGCCAGCCTATACCAGCCACAGCAATGCCAGATCTGAGCCACATTTGTGACCTACACCACAGCTCATGGCAAGGCCAGATCCTTAACCTACTGAGGGAGGCCAGGGATCGAACCCACATCCTCAAGGATCCTAGTCGGGTTCGTTAACCACTGAGCCACAACAGGAACTCCATATTTTGGAACTTTCAAAATTAGTTAACATTTGGGTTACTTTAGAGATACTAGTTTTAAGTACTAAGTAAAACTTACTTTTCCTATTATTAATGTCTTCTTAAGGCCAGAATAAATATATGTCTAATTATAAGAATGACATTTAAGATATTATGAATGTGATTAATTTAAACTTATGGAGCTGTTAAATTCAAATTCACTTGTTACATAGTACACATGAAATTTCGGCTTTCACTATTTGTTGCCAAACTGTTAGGGCTAATAAGGAGTACAAGACTGAGAGTGTCGGGAGACCCTGTTCTTCTGACTGTTTCTAACCTGCTGAGGGACCTCATGCTAATCCTTCAGGACCTTGTGCCACTTCTTCTGTGACCAGGGGCTCTCTACCTGAGTGGGTAATTATGTGGAGGAAATGAAACGTAATAACATAATAGTCAAAATATAAATTTTTCTCTACTATGGCAAACAAATATAAGTATGTAAGGTACAAATGTTAACTGTGATTGGATTTGGCATAATGGGATTGACAATAAGAAGTGGTTCGTTTTTAAAAAAAGAACTTGTCTTTATCTTCCAGCTTCTCCACAATGAAGGCATTTTTTCCTTGTTTTTCTATTTATAAAAACAATGCATACTTATTAAAAATTGAAACATGATGATTATATACATTAGAAAGTGAAATCTGGAGTTCCCATCCTGGCTTAGTGGAAATGAATCTGACTAGGATCCATGAGGACGCAGGTTTTATCCCTGGCCTTGCTCAGTGGGTTAAGGATCTGGCATTTCTGTGAGCTGTGGTGTAGGTCACAGATGTGGCTCAGATCTGGCATTGCTGTGGCTGTGGCATAGGTCATTGGCTCAGCTCCAACTGGACCCCTAGCCTGGGAACCTCCATATGCCGCGGGTGAGGCCCTAAAAAAAAAAAAAAAAAAAAAAGTGAAATCTACTGAAATTTCTCAAAGTTAATTACTATGAACTGTATCTCTTTTACTTGTTTTTATATGCATAGAGTAAGCTTTAGTTATTATTGTTAAAACAAAAATAAAGAATTTCCTGTGCACATTATTTTGCATCTTTCTTTTTTTTTTTTACTAAAGTATCTTGAACATTTTTCCATCTCTGTACACATGACTTTAATAGCTATATGGTTACTTTACAGTGTACCTGTACTGTTCTTTAATTTATTCAGTTGAATGCCTGTTGTGCTCAAGGCACCATGCTGGGGAAACTGTGATGAATAATACATGAAGCTTATGTTTTAAAGCAAAGACAGACATTAATGATGATTAATTTCTCAATTGATTATTTGTTTAAAAATATAATGTGCACTAGGAAAAAGCAGTATGGAGAGCCACGTGTATGCCTACCAGAGGAACTCAACCAGGTCTGGAACCAGGGGGGAGCTTCCAGAGAACTTATGACCTGAAATCTAAAGATGGCTATGGGTGAATTAGGTCATGGCTGAGAAAGGACTGGTACCTAGATGAGTAGATAGTCATGTATTTCTCATTTAACTAAAGTAAAAAGCCATAAGCCTCTTGTGTGGTTACACATGCTCACAGAGAAAAACAAAGTTGGTAAAATATATCTCAAAGTGTAAAAATATTGTGGTGGTATTACAGGTACCTTTCTTTTTTTAACAGACTTTTTAAGAGCAGCATTAGCATTACAGAAAAATTGAGAAGATGGTTTAGAGAGTTCCCATATACCCCCCCCCACACACACACATATACACACTCCCTCCACTCACTCTCACACACACATTTTCTCCTATTAAAATCTTACAATAGTATAGACATTTATTACAATTCATAAACCAATATTGATATGTTATGATTAACTACCCAGTGTTTATTCAAGTTTCCTTAGTTTCTACCCATACTTTTTCTGTCCCAAGATCCCATCCAAGATACCACACTACATTTCATTTTCATGTCTGTTTACACTCCTTTTGGCTGTGACAGTTTTCTCTGACTTTATTTTCAATGTTTTGGACAGTTTTGAGGCATGCTAGTATTTGTAAAATATCCCTCTTTAGGGATTTATCTCATGTTTTTTTCATGATTGTAATATGGCAGTATGAGTTTTGGGAGGTGCTGTTCTCACCACATCATATCAAGGGTGCATACCATCAACATGGCTCATCACTGTTGATGTTATCCTTGATCACCTGGCTGAAGTAGTATATGTCAGATTTCTCTGTTGTAAAGTTACTTTGCCCCCTTCTTTCCATGTACTCCCCTTTGTAAGGAAGTCTCTCTGCACAACCTACACTTAAAGAGGCAGAGTTACACTTAGCTTCCTTAAGGCAAGAGTATCTGCATAAATTACTTGGGTTCCTTCTGCACAGAAGATTTGTCTTTTTTCCTCCATTTATTTACATATTCAATCATGAGTATGAACCCATGGAGATATATTTTGTGCTTTGCATTTTAATCTAATACTGCTTTAGTGCTCAAATTGTTCAGGCTTTAAGCCATTAAATTGTCTTTCAGTTGCCTCCTGTGCGCCCCCCTCAGACATAGTCCCATCAAGGTTTTGTTTGCGTATTTTCTAAGCATGTCCTTATTTTCTGACACTACAAGATGCTCTAGGCTTATCTTGTGTAATTCCTGCCACAAACCTAGAATCAGCCATTTTTCCAACTTTGCCTTGCTTCCTTTAATTGGGGAATGGTATTAGAAACCAAGATTTGGGTGCTCTTTTATTTTTCTGTTACTGTTTTTTTTTTGGTTCCGGTTTTCTACCTCTCTCTCCTGTACCCTTTCCCCCCCACCCCCTTATTTCCCTTATGACCTCTGGTGAAACAAACACGAATTCTGCCATGGCAAATTTAGGTTGGCTCATTAAATATCTGTTTTCAACTACCTTCTCCCTCCTTTCCTTCTCCTCTTTAAGCCAGGGCTAACCATGTGATACAGTGCTGGATAGGGAGATACAACAACAGATGTCCTGGGAAGGGCTTTCTTTGCAAAATCAAAAGTCAAAACCTGAAGTGAGATATCTTTGGGCCCTTCCACCTCCTTCATGTCAGAAAAATAGACTTGCTACCTGGATGTTCAGCATGAATATAAAAGCAAATGCTAGGAAAAGCACAGTGGGGTGGTAGACGTTCTGTGGTCATTGCTGAATTAGGGTTGAACCATCCCTGGTCTGCCCAGCTCCAGACTTCTTGTTGCTTAAAATGAAATAAACTTCTGTGTGTTTAAAATGTTGTGACTCTGTCTTCCTGTAGTGGCTGCTCCTGAGCACACTGTCTTGGCCAATTCATATGTCACTTTGATTGGTAAAATTAGTATTTATTTATTTATTTATTTAAGACATATTTGTTGAAGACCAACTACATGTTAGGCGCCCTATCACGGGGAAAAAGAGAGGAACTCTGTTGATACTATCCCCTTTCCTACTGAACCCAGGTTTAATAATGGTATGTAGAATAGGATAACTATATGAGGAACTGTGATTTAAAAGAGAATATAGTGCTATTTGTTGTTTACTTGGTCACAGTTACTCATCATCTGTCACTTTGAGTTATCTTACTCTGTTCTCTGTATCTGTGAATGGTTTCGCAGTTTACCTAGTTCCAGGACAGAAACATAAGAATAGTTCTGCCCTCTTCCTTTTATCTAAATCTCCATGTCCATTTTGTTGCCACAGGCTGTTTTCTTACCTTGTAAATATTTTTTGTCCATCTTTTAAAATTCTTTTGTTCCTCTACTAGCTCTGAACCTCATAAATTTGTCTCATACAGATCAAAATAACCCTTCATACCTATTCTCCTGACCCCAGTTCCTTTCTTTCCACACCATTGGCAGAACAGCCTTTCTAAAAGGTGGATAAAACCTCTTCAGTAAAATCATGTATTGGCTTTGCATAGTCTCTAGTGTAAAGTTCAAATTTTTTCTCTTAAAAGCCATTCAGCATTTGACCCTTCTTGGCTCCAGCTTCATCCTATGACAGTGTCCCCACACATAAAGCACTCCATGGGACAGACTGCCCCCCCCCCGCCGACTTCATACCACACAGCTAAATAATTCTGTCTTTAGTTTTATGTGTCCTTATTCAGCCAGAAATTCTTATTACTCCCAATTCCTTTTAGGGGCTCACTAGGTGTTTCAGAAGACCTTCCCTAATTGTCCCCTATCCCTCTCAAAGATCCCTTTACTCAACCTTTGTTATCACATAATTGGCTGTTATATTCACAATATCTCTTGAATTCATCTACTTTCCATCTCCATTAACACCACTTTGTTTATTCTAGACTAACATCATCATAACCTATTTAAATGATCTCTCTGCTCTACTTTAGTTAACTTATAAAATATATTCTATACCCAGTATTCAGTGATCTTTGCAAACTTTAGATCTGATCATTATGGCTCTGTGTTTAAAAATCCTTCCTTGCTTTCCTAATGATCTTAGGCTACAAACTAAATCCTAATATGGCCTGTAATGTACAACACAGATTGGCTCCTGCAAACCTACTTCTCTAGCTTTACTTGCCTTCTTTTCATTCTTTAAACATACTGTGCTCCCTCTCATCTTGGGGCCTTTGCATGTGTCATTCTCCTATCTGAAACATTCATCACTTAGATCTCAATACTTCCTCAGAGTATCTCCTTCCAGGGCTAAGTCAGATTCCTTTGTTATGTGTTTTACTTACTCTGCCTTTTGTATAAACTTGTAGAATTGAGCAAGATGTAGAGCATATAGTTCATTCAATTTTTAACAATGATTATAGCTCCTTTTTTTTTTTTTGTCTTTTTCTAGGGCTGCACCCGCGGCATATAGAGGTTCCCAGGCTAGGGGTCTAATTTGAACTGTAGCTGCTGGCCTAAGCCAGAGCCACAGCAATGCCAGATCTGAGCCATGTCTGTGACCTACACCACAGCTCATGGCAATGCCAGATCCTTAACCCACTGAGCAAGGCCAGGGATCGAACCCACAACCTCATGGTTCCTAGTCAGATTTGTTAACCACTGAGCCATGACAGAAACTCTTATGCCTTTAAAAGTAGTTTTTCTGTATCCACTCTTCTAGAAAACCTTCCTTCCATACAAACTATTCACTTCACTCATCCTATTAGATTCGTGTCCTGTCTGGACTTAATGATCAGTTCCTTTAATATGGCTCTTGTCAGAACTCTAGATTGTTTTGCATAAAACCTTTTATATAGCCCAACCCATTTTTCTCTCCGATTTTTAAGTTTTGGTTTATTTTGTCTTTCATGTTTTGCTAAGAAACTCATCACAGAGAAAGTTAGCAATTGTTTACTTTGTTTAGAAAACTTCTGAGTAGTAAAAACTCTTCTTAAATGGGTACTATGACCAAGCTAGGAATATAAAAGATTTTAAAAGGAATGATTCAGGGCCAGCATTCCATTTTCCACTACCCTGACCCCCAGGCCTAAACCTAGCAGTTAGAACTTTGTGCAATTTTGTAAAGTGCTGACAGACATTCAGATTTGATCACAATTTTTTTCTTTTTAAAACTTTATTATATTTGATTTACAGTGTTCTGTCAATTCTGCTTTACAGCAAAATGACCCAGTTATATATATATATATATATATATATATATATACATACATACACACACACACACACACATTCTTTTTTTCACATTATGTTCCATCACAAATGATCAGATGTATTTCCTTGGGTTATACAGCAGAATCTCATTGCTTATCCACTCCAAATGCAGTAGTTTGCATCTACTAACCCCAAACTCCCAGTCCCTCCCACTCCCATCCCCTCCCTCTTGGCAACCACAAGTCTATTTCCCATGTCCATGAGTTTGTTTCTTTTTTGTAGATAGGGTCATTTGTGCCATATGTTAGATTCCAGATATAAGTGATATCATATGGTATTTGTCTTTCTCTTTCTGACTTAGTTCACTTAGTATGAGAGTCTGTAGTTCCATCCATGTTGCTGCAAATGGCATTATTTTGTTCTTTTTTATGGCTGAGTAGTATTCCATATGTTCCATGTCTTCTTAATCCATTCATTTGTCTTTGGACATTTAGGTTGTTTCCATGTCTTAGCTATTGTGAATAGTGCTGCGATGAACATAAATGTTCTTTTTCAGCAGCCCCAGGGTGTATAGAGTTCCCGGGCCAGGGATCAGATCCATTGCAACTGCAGCTATGTTGGATCCTTAACCCACTATGCTAGCTGGGATTGAATCTGTGTCCCAGGGTGCTCCAGAGTCACCATCACCACCAATCGTGTTGTACCATAGCAGACTCCATATTTGATCACAATTAAACATATATTGCATAATCATAGACTCAAGAGTTGAAAAAAGTTTTAGGGGTCATTTAGTCTTAGTCTGACCTCCTCTTTATTCAGTATCATTTAGTTTCTGAGTGTTCTCTATCACTCACATATAAGAGATTGTCCTTTATACACTGAACTCAAGCCTGTCTTAGTTTTCATCCACTGACTTTAATTCTTAGCATTGTTTGTGGTGTGTCAATTTGTATGTCATGTCCTTCCTAAGTAGTTTTTCTCCATGAAGAATAGCCCACGTTCCTCATATATCATGGCTTAAAATTCTTTTACTGTCTTATTTAAATTTATAAAATTTTTATTTTCGAATGTTCAGGAGTATTTATTACTGTCTACTTTCCATTAATGTAAATAATAAAAATAATCATTGCAAATTAAACAAGTTGATAGGTTTTTAAGGCAAATAAAAAATATACGAAGACAAATTAGTTGAGAGAACCTATGAAATACAATTGGGTGTTTAACTTACAGATCAGAAAAAGCTATTTATCTGGACCTCTTTTGGTGAATTAAGTAGAGGGTGGAGACAAGACATTTGAGTGACAGAAACTGTATAGATGTTGATTTATCTGATGTATGACCACTTTTTTCACTTTGTTACACCATTATATTCAATTTCTACTATCATTTTCAATCTGATCAGTTGCTCAATTTTATAAATGTAACAATCTCTCTAAAGCTTTGCCATGCAGGACATACAGACTTATTTTTCTAGAGCTGTAAAGGTGGTTTTTTGTTTTGTTTGTTTTTTCTCTTGCTGAAAAACTTACTTTCTGTAATGAATTATAACTTGTGTCAGCCTAATGTGTCATTCCTCTTATCTATACAGAAGTACAGATTTACCAATTTCTGCCTAAATTAGGGGAGTCAAAGGTAATGGTGGCAGCTAAGCTTCCTGTGAATTACACAGCTCTGAGGATAATTTGTCAGGGATTTCTAAGATTTCTCCTTTAACTTTTCCTTTGTCTTACTTTGGGATTAAACCCCCCACAGATGAGATAAGACACATTCATCTTTGGTAATGATACAAACTTGCGCCTTTCTGATCTTTTGCCACTCAAGTGCTAAGATATTAATATCAAATTAAAATTATAAAATAACTTTAATTATATTTACTTCCATCAAAAGTTGGAAAAGGGAGCTCCTACTGTGGCTCAGCAGGTTATGAACCCGACTAGTATCTGTGAGGATTCAGGTTTGTTCCCTGGCCTTGCTCATTGGGTTAAGGATTGGGCGTTGCCGTCAGCTGCGGGGTAGGTCGCAGACGTGGCTCAGATCCCGACTTGCTGTGGCTGTGGCGTAGGCCAGCAACTGCAGCTCCAATTCAACCCCATCCCGGAAACTTCCATGTGCTGTGGGTGCGGCCCTAAAAAGCAAAAATAAATAAATAAATAAATAAATTGGAAAAGAAACATTCTTCTCTTTTTACCTGATGTTTATGGTTTTACTTGTACTCCTAAACTCAAACATTTTAAAGCAAATTGTTATCGTTCTAGTGTATAGCTTTTTCTGGATTTTTTTTAAATTTTGTTTTTCAAACATTAAAACTTCTGCATGATATCATCTAACTTTTGACCCAGCTTTGATCAGAAGTTTCAGTATTAATAGCGTCTCTCTAGTAATTTAGCTTTTTTTCTTCTCCCTCATTCTAATATTTTTCGAAAGGTATAGGACTAGAAAAGGTCCTTGTGTAATATAAACAAGCATTTAATTAAGGGGTAATGCCTTTGGTACTGGGGTATGCGAAGTGAAACAGAGATGCTTAATCGGCCACAAAAGCTATTTACCGCTTCATAAACTTCAGTGCTCAGTGTCATAAATATTATTACTGTTCTAGGACTTCAGAAAAGCAATGAAATATCAAAACTGATTTTTCCCTACCACTAAAACATGGGAGGTTTTCCTCTTAATAGAACTTTGTAGTGAAGCTAATATTTGAGAAAAACATACATACTTGAAATTTTTAAGAAGAAGCTTATATATAAATGAGTGTTGAAAATGAAGCAAGAAGAGCTTTTACCTCTATTTGAAATCTGAAATGATAGGAAAAATAAGTTACGTAATATTGCCATATATTTATTTAGCACCTTATTTGGGTATGGCCTTATTTATGACTTCCATATGTTATCTTTCATCTTTTTTTTTTGTCTTTTGTCTTTTTAGGGCCACACCCACGGCGTGTGGAGGTTCCCAGGCTAGGGGTCTAATCGGAGCTGTTGCCACTGGCCTACATCACAACCACAGCCATGCAGGATCCGAGCCATGTCTGTGACCGACACCACAGCTCACAGCAACACCGGATCCTTAATCCACTGAGCAAGGTCAGGGATTGAACCTGCAACCTCATGGTTCCTAGTCAGATTTGTTTCTGCTGCACCACGATGAGAACTCCATGTTATCTTTAATCTTTATAGCACTCCCGTAAATTAAGTTGGTTCCAATTTTACAGTGAGGACACAGGGGCCCAGAGAGATTAAGTCATGATGCAGGTATGTCTGATTATACCTGTACTGTCTCCATTACTTAAACTTTTTCAGATGAAAGGTTAAGCTATGCTCTATTAATTCTGAAATTTTTAAAGAATTTTTTACCTTTTATTTGTTCCATATTCAACATTTATTAAGCAGTTGCTATACTCCTAACACTTGCTAAATATCGTGAAGGCAGCAACCACATAAGAAGAACCAGTCTTGGCCCTTTCACAGTTTAGAAACTGATACATATTTCAGCCTTATTCACACAAAATTTTAGAGTAGAATCACAGAGAGCAGGGCTTTTTTTTTTTTTTTCAGTATTTTGTGGCTGTGTGCTAGACCTTTCGAAATTATCCCCTTTCTTTTGAAATGGGAAAGTACATGCAAAAGCTAAAGTACACAGTCCAATGGACATCGGTAAGATAAGCTTACAAGGAGAAGTGAGGAAGGAGTTCATAGTCTGGTTAAAATGCTTTGAGAGGGGAAATCACATGCAGTGAGAACCTAGAGAGATAGTTAGCATAAGACTTCCTGAAGTAGGAGAGGTTTTATAGAAAAATTGTCATTTGAGCCAAGACAACAATTACACCAAAAACCTGTTAGTACAGAATCTAAGGGAAGGGTTTTGTTAGGATTCTAATATTTTATTAACTCGAATGTTTATGTCTATCAATTGCTTATACTACTCTTCCTTTTGATCTACTGTGATTCTGTAGATCTTTTATTCCAGTAATGCCTTTAAAAGGACCCTACATTCTTTGTGAAATTGTCAGCAATAGAAGTTAAGAAGTTTGGATTGTTGATGCTAGTTATCATGTCCGATTCCCTCATATTTCACACAAAGAAGCCGGGGCCCAAAGAAGCTGTCATGAGCTTAATGTCAGATATTGTAAGCCTCAGACTTGGGATTTGGCTTGACATGTAGTCATGGTTTCCATCCTGAAGCTCTGGTTGAAAAATACATGAAGGAGTTCCCGTGGTGCAGAGGGTTATGGATTCGACCACAGCAGCTTGTGTCACTGCAGAGGCACGAGTTTTTGATCCCTGGCTTCGCACAGTGGGTTAAGGATCCAACATTGCTGCAGATGTGGTATAGGTCACAGCTGCAGCTTGGATTCAATCCCTGGCCTGGGAACATTTTTTGGAGGGGTACATTCCCCCCAAAAAAAGAAAAGAAAGAAAAAAATGCTTGAAGGCTTGTAGTGGTTTAATACTTGAAAATAATTTATATTTCTCTTTATTGTTTCTCTTCATTGGCTTTGGGAGAGCAGTGATTAAAGGAATATGAAGTAATGGAAATATTCATGGTGAAAAATGGACGATAATTTATTTATCTAAAGCATGTAAAACCTTTACTTCAGAAAGTTCATCTTTCTAAACTGGAGTCACTTAATTTCTGAAGATGTTTATGCACATGCCATCTTTATAATGTATAATATAGTGTGAAGGTAGCGAATTGAATAAAAAGTCTTATCGTATGAGGTAATAGTGGCAATAGAACTTGTAAGCTCAGATTTATTCATACATTCTTCTTTTAACTGGCCTTTTAACTGAAGTGAAATTGATGGGAAAAGCATGAAGTTATAGAGAGTTGGAACTGGGATGCCTTTGGTTGACTGTGATTATCATAATGCATTTCACCCTTGAAACTGAGCCCTGGATG
The DNA here is from genome assembly GCF_016906955.1 of Phacochoerus africanus. Classification (NCBI taxonomy): domain Eukaryota; kingdom Metazoa; phylum Chordata; class Mammalia; order Artiodactyla; family Suidae; genus Phacochoerus; species Phacochoerus africanus. Next base: position 58,629,115 of record NC_062552.1, on the reverse strand, counting down.
ACAGAGTAAGGCAGCTGAGACATAAGAAAATGCCAGAGAGACAAAATAACCTTCAGCTAGTCTATAAAAGAATGATTAAGCAGTTCAAAATGTAAATGCCAAATTCTATCACACAGCCATTTCCTGGGATTTTAAATCACTGTTCTTTTTCTGGATCTGGAAATACAATTTCAATTCCGAATGGCATAAGAAAGTATTTGGTGTCTACTGTCAGCTTTCTTCTAGTTGCCTTACCCAGGACATAGAGTGTGTTCAAATAGAGCCAAATATTCTTAGAAAAAAAATGCAAAGGATGTAAGAGCGAAAGGATAAAAGATGTCCTTAGAATTTCCGAAGTTAAGTCCAAGGGAGGGTTTACAGCATATAAGAGGTCTTATTAATTCCATTACTTACTCCTTTAAACTCTTCCTAACTAGTTATTCCTTCTCCTTCACTTTTCTTAAAAATATTCAAAAGTAAGTCAGGACCAGAAAGAGAAAATGGCTGAACAAAAATGCACATGTTATCTGCAGTTACAGTTAGAGCAAAGCAGGTGGTATCATATGTTTTTGCTCATCTATTATTATAGAATATATCTTAGCTAGTGAGAATAACCTTCAGTGTATTTTGTAAGTCCCTTTCATGTTCTAAAATTCTTACCATCCTCAGGTATTACACAGCTCTAAATCCTTCCATTTTCCATTTTATTTTGCCCTATCAGTCATGATTAATTTCAAGAAAATTCTATATTAATTATCAGTTTCTAGAGTTCTCACTGTGGCACAGTAAGTTAAGAATCTGACTGCAGTGGCTCAGGTTGCTTTGGAGGCATAGGTTCAATCTCTATCCCAGCACAGTGGGATAAAGGATCTGGTGTTGCCATCATAGCTGCAGTTGGGATTCAGTTCCTGGCCCAGGGACTTCCATATGCCACAGGTGCAGCCATTCAAAAAAAAAATTTTACCAATTTCTTTGTCTTTTAGTGGACCTTCATTATACAGGTTATCGAGTCCAAATTCTGGTCCTAACTGCCTTTCCTACCCTCCTTTAAGGGCAAGTGTTTGATATTATTAATAGAATGAAAAGACAAGCCATAGATGGGGAGAAAATATTCGCAAAATACATCCGATAAAGAATTTATCCAAAATATATTTAAAAAGTCTTAAAACTCAGCAGTAATAAAATAACCCAATTTGAAAATGGGCAAAAATTTTGAAGATATCTCATCAAAGAAGATATACAATGGCAAATATGCATGTAAAAAGACGTTCAGCATCATGTCATTAGAGAATTGCAAATTAAAGCAATAGTGAAATACCATTACATACTTATTAGGATGGCTAAAATCCAAAACATTGACAGAATCAGATTATGGTGAGGATGTGGAGTAATAGGAAATTTCATTAATTGCTGGTGGAAATGCAAAGTGATGCAGCCACTTTGGAAGACAGGTTTGACAGTTTTTTACAAAACTAAATGTGACTATCCAAGCAAGCATGCTTCCTAGGTATTGACCCAACTAATTTGAAAACTTAGAGCCACCAAACCTGTATACAGACATTTATAGCAGTTTTATTCATAATCTCCCCAAACTCTGAGCAGGCAAGATGTCCTTCAGTAGGTGAATGGATAAACATCCATATAATGGAATATTATTTGGTGATAAAAAGCAAAAAGATAATTAGACCATGAAAAGACATCGATGAATCTTAAATGCACATTGCCCAGTTATAGAAGCTGACTGAAAATGCCACATCCTATGTGAGTGCAGTTATATGACATTCTGGGACAAAGCAAAAGAATAAAGTCAGAAAAAGATCAGTAGTTTGCAGGAATCTGGAGGAACAGGGAGTTGGGGGAAGGTGAAGCACAGGGGCTTTTTTAGGCAGTGAAACTATTTGATACTGTAATGGTAGGAATAAAAGATGTTAAACATTTGCCAACACATATAGAATTTTACAACAGAAAGACTGGACCTTAACATATACAAATTTTTAAAACCTCAGGGATCCTAAGATGAAATATAAAATGGGACAAAAGAATCTAACTATATACAAATAAATAAAACAGGAGTTCCCGTTGTGGCACAGTGGTTAACGAATCCGACTAGGAACCATGAGGTTGCGGGTTTGGTCCCTGGCCTTGCTCAGTGGGTTAAGGATCCAGCGTTGCTGTGAGCTGTGGTGTAGATTGCAGACGCGGCTCGAATCCCACGTTGCTGTGGCTCTGGCGTAGGCCAGTGGCTACAGCTCCGGTTCGACCCCTAGCCTGGGAACCTCCATATGCCGTGGTAGCGGCCCAAGAAATAGCAAAAAGACAAAAAAAAACCCACAAAAAACAAAAAACAAAAACAAATAAATAAAAGTCTTACTCGAAGAGGAGGATGGTGGAATAAGGTGCTGACCTGTGTAACTTTGCAAATGAGTAGAATCTATAAGACTAAAAGGCAAAAAGGAACTATATGTATATGTGTGTGTGTATATATATATGTATGTATGTACTGTATTCTAGTTGATAAAGTTGTATCGATGGGGGCAGGATATAGGTTAAAAATTCTGAAACTAATAAACATGTATTGGTGGAAGCCAGGTTTTTCGCTGATGTAGTAGGAATTACAGGTAAGCAAGGAGAAGAGGTTAGATTGATCATGTGGTAATAGATTAGAGCAGGGGTGGTGAATGATAATATGAATTCATATTTAGCTTAATATATATACAAATTATTACATATAGAAATGTTTAAACAGGTATACCTTGTTTTATTGCTTTTCACATATACTGGCATTTTTTTTTTTTAACAAATTAAAGGTTTATGGCAACCTTGCATGGAGCAAGTCTGTGGGACAATTTTTCTACCAGCATTTATTTGCTCATTTCGTGTCTCTGATACATATTGGTCATTCTCAAGTATTTGAAATCCTCCACCAGCAAAAAAGTTTATGACTCGCTGAAGGCTCAGACAGATGGTGGTTAACATTTTTTAGCAATAAAGTGTTTTTTAATTGAGGTATGTACATTTTTAAAATTTTTTTTAGTTTTTAATTTTTATTTTTTGGTTGCATCTGCTGCATGCAGAAGTTCCCAGGCCAGGGATTGAACCCAAGCCACTGCAGTGACAACACTGGATCCTTAACCCACTGAGCCACTAGATAACTCCTGTTTGTGTGTGTGTATGTGTGTGTGTGTGTGTATTATATATAGTGCTGTTTCACACTTTGTAGACTACAGTATAGTGTGAACATAACTTTTATATGCATTGGAAAACAAAAAAATCATGACTCACTTTATTGTGATATTTGCTTTACTGCATTGGTCTGGAACTGAACCTGCAATATCTCTGAGATATGCCTGTACACACACATACATACATAGATTTAGATCTACATCTTTATATAAACAGTTTAATCACTCTGTCAGCTGAGATGGTCTAGAAGCAATAAAACCCCAGTAACAATGACCACATCTAGTGCTTAGATTTTGGTTTCTAATACCATTCTCCAATAAGAGAAGTCAGGGCTTCTTGGAAAAGTGGCTGCTTCTTGCAGTGGGGCAGGAAATATATAGAATGAGTCTGGAACATCTATAGTGCCAAACATTTTTTTTTTTTAAAGAACATAATAATAGGAGTACATCAAAAAGACAAAAGACCTACTAAAAGATCTTGCAATGACCAAAGCTATAACAGTTTGAGCAACAAAATTTTTAAAAAATAATATTAGGTTAAAACCCAAAGTGTAAAGTAGATATACATGAATCCATACTGATATAGACAAATGATTGATGTTGACCTTGGAGGAAAATAGGCCAATATCCCATGTAGAAGAATTCCAATTAATTTGTTTAGATACCCTACCCTCAGCCAAGTGGGGCATAACTCCCTACTCCCTAAATTTAGCTACTTATAGTGACTTTTCTTCAGCGTATGGTATGGAAAGGATAACACTACAGTGGCACAACCTGACAAACTACCTAGGTGAGCACGGTCAACATGAGCAATGGTAAGTCATGTTGATAGTATGTACCCTTGGTGTGGTCTGATATAAGTGGCACATTACCTGTGTGGTTTCCCCTCCTTAAACACATTATCCCAATCATGAGAAATCAAATCACAATTCTACAGAATATTTTACAAGTGATCCTCAAAACTATAAAGATCATTATAGTAGGTTGAATGGTGATAACCCTCAAAAGGTACATCCATGTCCTAATCTCCAGAACCTGTGAATGTGACTTTATTTGGAAAAAGAGTCTTTGCAGATGTACTTAAGGTAAGAATCTCGAGATGATATTATCTCAGATTTTCTGGATGGATTATAAATCAAATGATGTGTCCTTATAAAACACGAAAGAAAAGGCACAGATACAGAGAAGACAGAGGCAGAAATTGAAATTGATTTAGCCACAAACCAAGGGATGCCTTTAAGCCACCAAAAGGTAAAAGAGGCATGGAATGATTTTTCCTGAGGGCCTTCAGAGAGGGTGGTCCTTCTGAGACCTTGATTTCAGGCTTATGGCCTATAAAACTGTAAGAGAATAAATTTCTCTCTTTTTTTTTTAAGACATCAGGTTTGTAATTTGTTACAGAAGTCACAGGAAACTAATACAGTCAACAAAGACAAGAAAAATTTAAGAAGCTGTCACAACCAAGAGTAACCTAAGGAGACATAGCTACTAAATGTCATATGATGTCCTGGATGGGATCCTGACACAGAAAATGGACATTGGAGGAAAACTGAGGATATCTGAATAAAGTATGGACTTTAGTTAATAGTTATTACTATTAACTAAATATTAATTAATCAATATATTTATAGTGGTTCATTAATTGACAGGTTTATCATACTAATATAGGATTTTAGTAAGGGAAACTGGGTGGGGGACACATGGGAACTCTGTCCTGTCTTCACAATTTTGTCTACATATCTAAAACTGTTCTAAAATAAAAAATTTAGAAGAAGAAGGAGTTCCCACCATGGCACAGTGGAACAAATCTGACTAGGAACCATGAGGTTACGGGTTTGATCCCTGGCCTTGCTCAGTGAGTAAGGATCCAGTGTTGCCGTGAGCTGTGGTGTAGGTTGCAGATGTGGCTTGGATTTGGCGTTGCTATGGCTCTGGCATAGGCCAGCAGCAACAGCTCTGGTTAGACCCCTAGCCTGGGAACCTCCATATGCCACAGGTGTGGTCCTGAAAAGACAAAAGACAAAAAAAAAAAAAAAAGAGCAAGAGGTACCTTCCTGGGGATAAAGTATAAAATGAACACGGAATATTTTACCCTCAGAGCAAGAGTTTCCTTACTTTTGCAATTATATCCTGAGGGAAGTTTACCTATTAATAGGACTCTATTTCTTTTTTCTTTCTTTCTTTTTTCTGTCTTTTTGCCATTTTCTTGGGCCACTCTCGTGGCATATGGAGGTTCCCAGGCTAGGGGTCGAATCGGAGCTGTAGCCACCAGCCTATGCCAGAGCCACAGTAACGCGGGATCCGAGCTGCGTCTGCAACCTACACCACAGCTCACGACAACGCCAGATTGCCAACCCACTGAGTAAGGCCAGGGATCGAATCCGCAACCTCATGGTTCCTAGTCGGGTTCGTCAACCACTGTGCCATGACGGGAACTCCATGGACTCTATTTCTTAAACAGAATATGCAGTCAGCCTTGCCATTCAAGCAAATGAGGCCGCTGGGGAAACAGACCTAACCACCACAAAGGGAACCAGTGCAAGTCACCCATTCTAAACAAAGTAGCTCCTTGGCTTTCTTACTGCTGTCCTTCTTTCCTTCCTGAACAAATTAGTATGGAATTGATGAGGCAGGGTCTGGGAAGATAGGTTTTTGTGCTAGGGCTGCTTGGAGAAATGGCTGATTCTAGGGCTAGGGCAAAGAAAGAACAGAACAAGATATGCAGAAAGAAAGGAATTGCTCGAAGAATGAGAGATTATATATAAAGGATCTGAAGTCACCTTAATGAGGTACTTACTGGCCAAGTTTTGAACAGATTGAGCATCAAAATGATACTCATTGTCAAATTATAGCATATTGAATAAAATAGGAATTCCCGAGTCTGTAATGGTAATAAACTAATGGAGAGAAGAAAAGGAATAATGAAATTAGAAATATCACAGTTTGGGAACTGGTATAGTATAATCGGTTTGTTTAATACTTCTACGAAAAATGCATAATCTAAATCTAATTGTGAAGAAACAGAGAATTCCAAAATGAGACACTGTCTACAAGATACCTGGCCTGTAACCTTCAAATTTTTAAAGTTCGTGAAGGTCAAGGAAAAACTTAAGAACTCTTCCAAATTTAGACAATACCGAAACATGAAAATTAAATGCAACTAGTGATACTAGATCTGATCCTTTTTCTACAAAAGATACTAATGGGATGATTTGTGAAACTTCAGTAGGGAATATAGATTATAGGATAGTAACTTTTTTTGTTAATTTGTTGATTTGGATGGTCGTATCATGGTTATTTGGGAGAATATCTTTGGAGGAATTACAAACTTAAGTTTTCAGGAATGATGGGACATAACAGCAATTTACTCTCAAATGATTCAGAAAAAAAAAGGGTTTTGCTACTATTTTTGAACTTTTACGACATTATTTTTAAAGTTAACTTTAAAAACTTTTGATGAAGGCCCATGTGAGTTAAGAGGACAAGAGGAGGAATTTATTCAGAATAGCTGTGAGCAACTAAAGATTTCCAGACCTTGAGGAAACTTGAAGATATTAAAGGATGCACTAAAATGATGAAGTATCAATTCTAGAAGAGCTCATGGAAAGAATTTTTTGTAAGAAAATAAATTTAGAAATAGCTTTGGAAACTCTGTATTGAAGACATTTTGACAGGTAACGCTTTTCATTGGCCTGCTTCATTACCAAGGGTGAGAGTGGAAGTTTAGTCTCTGCTGGGTCCTGTTGGCACAGGGATTAGGGAAGGAAGGGAATCAAGATGCCAGCTAGCAGCACTTTGCACTGTCTTGTTCTGCCCGGGTGCTACCCAGAAGGGTAGAAGTTTAGCTTCTAGTGGGCCCTGCTAACACCAGGGAAGCATGGAAGAGGAACAGGTTTTTGGAGATATGGAAAGAACATTGACTGAGAAGAAGCTACCAGTGATGAAGAATGGAATTTTGAGGTAGAATTTATAGAATAACTCCAGCTATACCATTCTGCTGTTCTCAACCATGATCCTTGACATCTTAAGATGTGTGGTCTCCTAATTATGTAGTTTGAATTAAGCATTTTAGAAAGGATACTTTTTTTTAAAAATTAGAATAGAGTTGATTTACAGTTTTGTGTCAATTTCTGCTGTACAGCATAGTAACCCATTATGTTCTACCCAAATAGAAAGGATAATTTTTAAAGGACCATTTTATCCTTTATATTCCACCTAGCAAATCAGAGTCTAGGTAAGAAATATGATAAGGGACAATTATTGGGTCTCCTCAAAGTTCGAGTTGAAGGTACGAAATAAAAGTAACTATAGGACTTTTTTAATTAATTAGAAAAATGATCAGAGGATAAATTTTTTATGACTTGACCTGAAATACTGTGATTTTTATCCCCCCCAAAATGCTGAAAAATGTCTGTTTTCTTTTATGTTGCTAGTTTAATATGTAATCCTTAGTAAATTAACAATATATTTTTGCTCCATTTTTGTCTTGTTTAAAATTGAAGATTGCTAGAATCTCTGAAACCAGTACAGTTGTTAAACTGCTTTAATTTTTTTTTTTTCCTTTGGCCACACCCAAAGCATGCAGAAGTTCCCCTACCAGGGATCTGAGCAGAGCCGCAGCAGTGACAAAACTGGACCATTAACCCTCTGAGCCACTAGGGAACACCTAAACTACCTTAAAGTGGTTGAGTTTTCCTAAAAACTTTAAGTTGAAAACCCAAAGCATAATTAAAATAACTACCTTCTTAGAAACCATGTGATTAACAGTAACTTAACAATTTTTAAGGTACAGTGCTTATGTGCTTTCAGTAATTGAAGTACCTGGACTGCAGTAGGTGCAATAAATATTTGCTGAGAAATGAATGTTGAGTAATCCAAAAAGATTGGGAAAAGATTGGCATTAATTTCTCGAGAAAGAAGTAAATGTCTTACCCTTATTATTCAGGTCTTGTTTTCTACTCAGTAGAGAATTTGGAATGTGATATAAATGGAAGGCACTCATGTTAATCTTGAATTGAAATCACATAGAGGGAAAGAAACATAATCATTAAACAGCAAGATCAATTTCATTTCCTTTGCCACAATTTTTTTAAATGTAGCATACTGCGTAGCTGCAGTGATCACTGCCCATTTTAAAAAGGGCTTTTAAAATCTATTACCATTTGAAAACCTCTGCTACTAAATCTACTGTGCTGCCAGTGGCTGATGGCAAACTAGAGAGTGATTGACATGGTGTATTGCTTAGTTTACTTTCTTAGTTCATAGGAGAAGTCTTTTCTAGCTCATAGATTGTTTATATTGTTATATACCCATGGCTGCCAGAAAAATGGAAAAGTCTACCTATTTATATCAGAATTCCTCTTTTGCAACCAATTTTCTTTTTCCTCAAGCTATGCTTGCTTCCCAGCCCTACCCAAAGCCAGTATTATGAGAAGATTGATATATCTGAGCTTGTAAGATCTGAAATTGCTCCGCATTCGGCCCTTCTGGGTGCACAGATATCTTAGTTATAGGAAATGACAGTTATGTCATGTACTAATTTCCTGTAGAAGCTGAAATATAGCAAAATAGGACAGTGTGAAATGTGAAGAAGAGTATGGCAGAGAAGCCTTTCTGTTTTCCAAGGGAGAGACTCCTTTATCTTAAGACAGTCATTCAAGTACCCAAAGGAGAAGAGGCAGCAAGTACTCTTCTGTTAAATTTTCTTCTAGGATTCGTCATGATTTTCAGCTAGATAACCTGCTTTAAATATTCTGCAGTTGTCCTAGTTTATGATTAGGATATTGGTAAGCAAAATTTTGTTCAGAATTCCAGAGGAAACCTATAATCTGTCAAAATTTGTTTTTAGTTGCAGGCATAGATGAAAAAGAGGGTAACTTAAAAAATGTATTGGAGTATGGTTGACTTACAAAGTTGTGTTAGTTTCAGGCATACCACAAAAATGAATCACTTAAACGTATACACATATCCATTTCTTTTCAGATTCTTTTCTCATATAGGTTGTTACACAGATTAGATTTCATTGTTATGTAGTATATTGTTATCTATTGTGTATAGAGTAGTGTATATATGTTAGTTTCAGCCTCATTTATATCCCAGGGTTTCCCCTTTGGTAATTGTAAGTTTTGTTTTGAAATCTTTGAGTCTGCTTATGTTTTGTGAATAAGTGCATTTGTAGCATTTTTATTAGATTCCACATATTTATTAGTGATCTCATGTGATATTTGTCTTTTTTTGTTTGACTTAGTATGATAATCTCTAGGTCCATCCCTATTGCGTGCTGCAGATGGCATTATTTCATTCTTTTTATGGCTGAGTAATATTCCATTGTATAGGTGTACCACATCTTCTTTTTCCATTCCTCTCTTAGTGGACATTTAGGTTGCTTCCATGTCTTGGCTATTGTAAATAATGCTGCAGTGAACATTGGGGTACATGTATCTTTTCGAAGTATGGTTTTCCATGAATATATGCCCCAGAGTGGGATTGCTGGATCATATGGTAGTTCTATTTTTAGTGGGGTTTTTTTTCTTTCCTTTTTTTTTTTTTTGGTCTTTTTGTCTTTTTTTTTTTAGGGCTGCACCCACAGCATATGGAGGTTCCCAGGCTAGGGGCTGAATGCAAGCTCTAGCTGCCAGCCTACACCACAGCCACAGCAATGCAAGATCCCAGCCACGTCTGTGACCTACACCACAGCTCATGGCACCACCAGATCCTTAACCCACTGAGTGAGGCCAGGGATCAAACCCATGTCCTCATGGATGCTAGTCGGGTTTGCTAACCACTGAGCTGCTACGGGAACTCCCTATTTTTGGTTTTTTGAAGGACTCTCCATACTGTTCTCCATATGGTTGCACCAGTTTACATTCCCACCAACAGTATAGGAGAGTTCCCTTTTCTCCATACCCAAGAGAGAGTAACTTTTGATCATTAATATTTCTTTCTTTTTTTTTTTTTTTGTCTTTGTGCCACTTCTTGGGCCGCTCCCTCGGCATATGGAGTTTCCCAGGCTAGGGGTCTAATTGGAGCTGTAGCCACTGGCCTACACCAGAGCCACAGCAACGTGGGATCCAAGCTGCGTCTGCAACCTACACCACAGCTCACGGCAACACTGGATCCTTAACCCACTGAGCAAGGCCAGGGACCGAACCCGCAACCTCGTGGTTCCTGGTCGGATTCGTTAACCACTGCACCACGACGAGAACTCTGATCATTAATATTTCTTAATAAATCAGCAACTATAGGGTTTTAAAAATATGTCTGAGCTAATGAGCTGTTTTTTTCCCTTAATAATCTAAATTCAATCCATTTGTTTTCCTTAGAGGTACTGTCTGAAACTTAGCACAAACAGAAAAATAAGGGCCAGGAATAACTGAAATTTTTAGTATGCCCTTTTTGCTAATGCTGTTGGTTATAATGATACCCACCAATATTTATTTATCCATTACAGTTTACAAAGCACATATTTTTAGAACCCAATAACTTTTGTAAAGCAGTATCACTGGAAATTTTGAGATCAAAACCTAGTGCATTTCTTCTTTTTTTCATCCTATCCTTTTATTTCATGTGTGTACAGATTTTAGAGTTGTTGAGACATCTTATTGCCCTAAGAGAATCCTTTGTGAGAAATATTTTCACCTACTTGAGCAGGACTATTGACAGAGTAAATTCCTCCAAAGAGGGATGAGCTGTTATGTCACCTGAAGTGACATGTGCTTTAGTGACACTGCAGTCACAGGTGTTAGTAACACATTATTTGCTTTAATGGCTAATGGAAGTTAATAAGAACACATTTTTTAGTTGCAGTTTAGAATGAGTTTGAAATTAGAATTTTTACTTTTCTTATTTGAAATAGTGAAAATGTTTAAGTAGCTTCTGTGAAAAGAAAAATGTAGCTTCTGTGAAAATTATGCTTTTTCCTGTGAATGGTGGTTGTACTTCTCCATACATTCATCAAGTCAGCTGTTCCAAGGAGCATTCAGATTCTATGTGTATCCTGATACTTGTTTTTTGTGAGTACAAGTCATATTAAACTTTTCTAAATTCCATTTGATATCGTAACAGAGAATGACAGTGGAACATAGTCTGGACCTTTCAAATCTGCATTTTTTACATCTGATTACTTACGATTAAGTCCAGTTTTGGCCTTTTTAGACTAGGCTGGAATTCTGATCTTTGACGTCAGAATATGACAGTGATTGATCTCCTAGGGCATTTTCTCTACTGTAGTACCTGGTGCTTTGGGCCAAAGTTCACAGTGTGTGTGTGTGTGTATGTGTGTCTGTTCCTTTGTCCCTTCCTCTCTCTTTGCTTTCTGGCCTTCCTTCCTTCCTTTCTTCTTTGTAATATTTTCCCCTTCCTAATGACATTTATATTTTCCTCATTCCCCAGTGGTCCATTTAGTCCTTCCTCTCCCACCTCCTCACCCTCCCTGTAGTTTTTTTTTCCATTTTAAAAATTGTGCTAAAATACATTTAGCATAACATTTACCATCTTAACCATTCTAGGTATACATTTATTATTAAATACATTCATAATGTTGTTGAACTATCACCACCACTCATCTGTATAACTCTTTACATCATATAACACTGAAACTCTATACCCAGTAAACAGTAACTCCCCATTCACCTTCCCCAGCCCTGCCCATGGCAGCCATCATTCTGCTTTCCAGCTCTATGATTTTGACTACTTCTACTGCCTTATGTAACTAGAATCATATAGTGTTTATCTTTTTGTGACTGGCTTACTTTATTTAGCATAATATCTTAAAGGTTCATCTATATTGTAACATGTTGCAGAATTTTCTTCCTTCTTAAGACTGAATGATATTCTATTGTATGTATATACCTCTTTTTGTTTATGCATTCACTTGTCATTGGACACTTAGGTTGCTTTCTCACTCATTTTGTCTTTTGAGAGTAGTATTGCTATGAACATGGGTATATAAATACCTCTTCAAGACTTTGTTTTCAATTCTTTTGGGTATATTCCCAGAAGTGGAGTTGCTGGATAATACTCTGTTTTAATTTTTGAGGAACCACCATACTGTTTTTCACAGCAACTCTTACCATTTTAAGTTACCACCAACAATGCCCAAGGGTTCCATTTTCTCCATGTCCACATCTGGATGGATGTGAGGTGGTATCTTGTGGTTTTGATTCATTTTATTATTATTTTTTGTCTTTTTTTACGGCTGCACTTGCAGCATATGGAGGTTACCAGGCTAGGGGTCAGATCAGAGCTGTAGCTGCCAGCTTGTGCCACAGCCATAGCAAAGTGGGATCTGAGCTGAGTCTGCACCCTACACCACAGCTCATAGCATTGCTGGATCCTTAACCCACTGAGCGAGGCCAGGGATCGAACTTACGTCCTCATGGATGCTAGTCAGATTCACTTCTGCTGAGCCACAATGGGAACTCCGGTTTTGATTAATTTTAATTTCCTGAATAAATAATGATGTTTTCTTTTTGCATGCTTACTACCTATTTATATATCTTCTTTGGAGAAATGTCTGTTCAAGTCCTTAGCCCATTTTAGAACCAGGCTGGTCGATTTTTTTGTCGTTGAGTTTTAAAAGTTCTTTATATATTCTGATTATTAGTCCTTTATCAGGTATATGTTATACAAATATGCAAATGCTTTCTCTCACTCTGTGGGTTGCGATTTTACTATGTGGAGAATGTCTTTTTGTTTTGTTTTGTTTCTTAGGGCCACACTCGTGGCATTTGGAAGTTCCCAAGCTAGGGGTCAAATTGGCACTACAACTGCTGGCTTACACCACAGCCACAGCAACACGGGATCCGAGCTGCATCTGTGATCTACATCACAGCTTATGGCAATGCCAGATCCCCAACCCTGAGCAAGGCCAAGGATTGAACTCTCAATGTCACAGATACTAGTTGGATTTGTTTCTGCCATGCCACAATGAGAACTCCTGAGAATTTTTTTTTTTTTTTTGGTCTTTTGTCTTTTTTTAGGGCCGCACCTCTGACATACAGAGGTTTCCAGGCCAGGGGTCAAATCAGAGCTATAGCTGCTGGCCGACACCACAGCCACAGCAATTTGGGATCCGAGCTGCATCTGCAACCTACACCAATGCTGGATCCTTAACCCCTTGAGCAAGGCCAGGGATCAAGCTCATGGTTACTAGTAAGGTTCATTGACCACTGAGCCACAATGGGAACTCCAACAATGTCTTTTCATGCACAAAACTTTAAAATTTTTAGGAAGTCCAATTTGTTTACTTTTTCTTTTTGTTGCCTGTGCCTTTGGTGTTATATCAAGAAATCACTGCAGAATCCTATGTTCTGAAGCATATGCCTTATGTTTTCTTCTATAACTTTTATAGTTTTAGGTTGTATTTATATCTTTGGTCCATTTTGAGTTAATTTTTGAATATGGTGTTAGGTAAGCTTCCAGTGTCATTCTTTTGCATGTAGATATCCAGTTTTCCCAGCACCATTTGTTGAAAAGTATTGGCCCATTGAATAGTCTTGACACCCTTGTCAAAAATCATTTGACCGTATATACAAACGTTCTGGGCTCTTCATTGTATTCCATTAGTTTTTCTGTCTTTTTTATGCTCATGCCATACTAGTATTGTAATAAATTTTGAAATCCAGAAGTATAAGTTCTCTAGCTTTTTTCTTTTTCAAAATTGTTTTAGTTCTTCTGGATCCCTTGAGATCTCATATGAATTTTGTGATTTTTTTCTATTTTGACAAAAATGTCATTGAAATATTGATAAGGATTGCATTGAATTTGCAGATTTCTTTGGGTAAAATGGACATCTTAACACAACTAACTTTTTAATCCATTAAGATGGAATGTGTTGGAGTTCCCATCGTGGCACAGTGGTTAACAAATCCGACTAGGAACCATGAGGTTGTGGGTTCAATCCCTGGCCTTGCTCAGTGGGTTAAGAATCTGGCGTTGCCGTGAGCTGTGGTGTAGGTCGCAGATGCAGCTCGGATCCCATGTTGCTGTGGCTCTGGCGTAGGCCGGTGGCTACAGCTCTGATTAGACCCCTAGCCTGGGAACCTCCATATGCCATGGGAAGCAGCCCGAGAAAAAGGCAAAAAGACCAAAAAAAAAAAAAAAAAGATGGAATGTGTTTACATTTGTTTAGATGCTCCTTAATTTCATTCAGTAATGTTTTGTGTTTCCTTATACATGTGTTTCACCTCTTTGGTTAATTCCTAAGTATTTTATTCCTTTTGATGCTATCATAAATTATTTTTGTAATTTTCTTTTCAAAATGTTCATTGTTAGTTTATAAAAAAACAATTTATTTTTGTGTGTTGCCTTTTTTCTTTTTTTTTTTTTTTCTTTTTTTGGCCTAAATTACTTTAGCCAAAACTTATAGTACTGTGTCGAATAGAAGTAGCAAAACTGATATCCTTGACTTATTCCTGATTTTATAGGAAAAACTTTGTCACCATTGAATATGACCTTTCCTGTAGGTTTTTTTTGCATATGGCATTTGTTATGTTGAGGTAATTTCCTCCTATTTCTAGTTTGTTAACTTTTTTTTATCGTGAAAGGGTGTTGAATTTTATTAAATGCTTCTTTGCATCGTTTGAGATAATCAATATAGTTTATTCCCTTCATTCTATTAATGTGGTGTATTACATTGATTAGTTGTCATATGCTGAACCAATTTGCATTTCAGGAATAAATCTCCACTTGGTCATGATGTGTCATCCTATCAATGTGAATTTGGTTTGCTGTTTTGTTGAAGATTTTTACTTCAGTGTTTGTAAGAGCTACTAATTTGTGGTTTTCTTTTTTTGTAGTGTCTTTGTCTGGCTTTGGTATCAGGGTAATGCTGGCTTCATAGAATGATTTAGGAAGTGTTCCCTTCTCTTCAGTTTTGGGGAAAAGTTTGAGAAGGGCCAGTATCAGTTCTTCTTTAAATATTTGGTATATTTTATCAGTGAAGCCATCAAGCATAAAACTTTTCTTTTGGTGGAGATTTTAAACTCTGTATTTAATCTCCTTGCTAGTTATAGGTCTCTTCATATTTTCTATTTCTTTGTGATTCAGTCTTGGTAGGTTTTGTATTTCTAGAAATTTGTCCCTTTCTGGTAGGTTATCCAGTTTGTTGGTGTACAATTATTCATATTACTCTTTTATAATCCCTTTTATTTCTATGGAATTGGTATTAATGTCCCCATTTCCATTTCTGATTTTAGTAATTTGAGTCTTCTCTTTTTTTCTTTGTTCATCTAGCTAAGTGTCAGTTTTGCTGATCTTTTTAAAGAACTGATGTTTGGCTTCATTGATTTTTCTCTGTTGTTTTTCTCTATTTCATTTATCTCTAATTTTTATTATATCCTTCCTTCTGCTAGATTTGGGTCTAGTTTATTCCCCTTTTTCTAGTTCATTAAATTTTAAAGTTAGGTTGTTAATTTGAGATCTTTTCTGTTTTTTAATGCAAGCACTTATAGCTATATATTTTCCCTTTAGCATTGCTTTCCCTGCATTCTGTAATTTTGGGTATGTTGTATTTTCCTTTTCATTCATCCCTAAGGATTTTATAATTTCCTTTGTGATTTCTTCTTTGATCCATTGGTTGTTGAAGAGTGTGCTGTTTAATTTCCACAAATTTTTGAATTTTCCAGTTTTACTTTTGTTGTTTGTTTCTCACTTCATCCTTTGTGGTCAAAAAAGATATTTTGTATGATATTTATCTTTCTAAATCTGTTGAGACTTAAAATATGTCTGTCCTAGAAAATGTCCCATTTGTGCTTGAGAAGAATGTGTGTTCTTTTGTTGGGTAGAGTGTTCTATATTTATTAGATCTGGTTGGTTTACTGTGTTAAATCCTCTATTTCCTCACTTATCTTCTGTCTGGTTGGTCTGCCCATTATTGTGCATGGGATATTGACGTTTCCAACCATTATTATAATATTGTCTATTTCTCCCTTCAATTTTGTGGGCTTTTTTTTTTTCCCCCATCTGCAGCATGTAGAAGTTTCTGGGCTAGGGATCAGACCTACACCATAGCTGTAAGGTGCAGCAACACCAGAGCCCTAAGCTGTAGCAACACCAGAGCCCTAACTTGCTGCGCCACATAGAAACTTCCATTTTTGTCAGTTTTTGCTTTATATATTTTGATGGTCTTTAATAGGTGTGTAAACATTTATAATTTCAATAGGTGTGTAAACATTTATAATTGTTATATCTTGCTATATTGAGCCTTTTTTAGTATTTAATATCCTATTTTTAATAAGAAAATAATGAATGTTTTAAAGAACAATGAATTTTAAATTAATATGCTTCTTCCTCCATCTGCAAAGTTAAATATTTTAAATAGCTCCTCACTATAAACATTATCACTTACAGCTTTTATTTTTATAAACATTGGCAAAAAACTTACTGCTTATATTAGGTACTCCCAAATTCTTATTGGAGAAATATTCACTGTTGAAGTTTTAGCTGATAAAGCTATGTGTATACAGATAAAACTGGAAGAGAAACATCCTCTTTTTTTCTGTTGAAAAACAATAATCTATGTAGTTGAAACAGGTAGCTACAACTATAAAACAAGCTTATTCCTACCATTCTAACATTTTGGTTTCTTATTGAAATAGATGTTCATCCTGCAGACATAACTGTACGTTAAGTCTGATCCAGTGTTGAAATTTTTCAGTTCTGTTTATGACCTATTGATACTTTACGCAGTGCTTTGCTGATTACTGGCCTACAGTCTTCATGCAGTTTTTTATATTAAAATGATTCGGTTTTCAGTATTAATTTCATGGTAACCTACACAGCAAATAGTTTCTGCTTAAATGAATCAGGAAATGGTAAGCCTTTAATAATAAGATTAAGGTATTTGAATGTTTGAGAAGTGAGAGTTAATTAAATAGACTTGATAGAAGATGATGTTTTTCTTCAAAGAAGCTATTGTCTCCAAATCCAATAAAGGTAAAAATGCACCAGTTATTACTATAATATTCTGTGGAGATTCTGTTGATTTACAACTGTCATATTTCTCTTCTTTAGTATTGGTACTGATTTTTTTAATATATACACAATGCTTATTTTAATATACCATTCTTATATGTGAGGAAATATAGGTTATTAAAAACATAAAACGGGCCGTTGAGGGTATCATTTATCAGAAATAGTTCTGACCACCAGTGTTGCCTGTGCCTGTCACCCTGATGGATCCTCTTTTTAAGCTCAATCAGAGTTATTAAGACCAGAGGAAAATTAACATTCAGTGCTTCTGCTGGTTTACTTCTCACTTGACTTAACTTAGAAGTGCTTTAGGAACTTGGCCCATTTTCGTACTGTTCATTTTTTGGTAGTAATTATTAATTGATGGATTGGGATTTGATGTCAACTGTTCTGTGTTAACCAGTTTATTTTGGTTTTGTATCCTGCTTTGAAAATTGTGTGTATTATATAGTTATATTGAGATACCAATTTTATAAAGAATTCTTTCTTTAATGAGGTATAAATGTAAGGTACAGTTAGTTTACTTCCCTATATTTATGAAAGAACTAAGGCCAAGTCCAGGATCTCATCTAACCATGGAGTAGGGTCTGGCATCTACACTAGATATTGATAGTGTTTAATTTTTTATTCATATAA
The DNA here is from genome assembly GCF_016906955.1 of Phacochoerus africanus. NCBI lineage: Eukaryota > Metazoa > Chordata > Mammalia > Artiodactyla > Suidae > Phacochoerus > Phacochoerus africanus. The sequence goes on along the minus strand of NC_062552.1, from coordinate 58,611,347 downwards.
TTGGTGCACCAGGTGGTATATAACTCTTTGCATTCTACATAAGAACTATAAGTTTCCTCTTAAGACTTAACAGAGCCATTAATGTTATAGTACATGAGTTCATAGTGTTTCATATATTTTAGTGTGCATTCATATTATTTATATTTACTTTAAACTCAGAACAACCCCAGGAAATAAACATTATCTTTTAGGTAAACTGAGGTTCCTCAAGATTGATTTGCTTGCACAAAAATTCAGGTCTCTTGATTCCTTGTTAATCCTCTCTTTGGTACTTTACCGAGAATACAGTACTTGTAAAATATTTTATGATTATAGATGTCAAACTACTGTAACACTAATAATTCCCTATGTGCATAGCATTGGTCATTTTTAGAGCACTATTTATTATTTAATAGAAAAATAAAATTAGGAAAGCAGAGTTCTTGTATTAGGATACTTGATACTGGTTCATTAGATATAAAGAACCTCTGTGTAGAAGGTACTAGTTGATTGCCAAAGTACCAAAATTGCCTCTGCCCTCGAGGAGATCAGGCCAATAAGATGCTGTTGAATGACCCAACAGCCATAGACAATGCAATATAAGTTAAGTTTGCTGAGGGCCCTGAAAAAAGGCTTTGTTTTTCCTATTAAAGAAGTAAAGGTCTGACTGGCCCTGTTCTTTTCCTTCCCTTGAATGCAGAGGTAATGCCTATATCTATAGCAAAACAGCTTTGAAGTGACAAATCAACACACTTAATGGAGAAAAAAGATAGAAAGAACTTTGGTCTTTGATGATCTTCTTGAGTCTCTGTACTAGTCCCTAACTTCCTATCTCTGGACTTCTTATGAGGGGGGAAAAATTAATGTCCCATTTGTTTAAGTCACACATAAGTCAAATTGTCAGTTACTTGTAGGCACATTTTCTTTCTCTCTCCCCCTGCCTTCTCTCATTTTTTTACCTTTCATTTAATGGACATGTAACATACATACTGAAGTACACAGTGGTATAATGAATCCCCATCACCACCCAGCTGTACAGTAGTAATCAGTATTTGGTGAATCTTGTACATTTTCACACTTTCTCTCTTAGTAATTAGAACTTAGTGGAATTTTGAAATAGAAGTATATGAAAATACCATGGAAGCACGGGCAAGACAGTGACTAAGTTGGCCTGAGGTGAAGGTAGAGGTTTATCAGCAAAGACCTCATCAACAGAAGCTTTAAGTACAAGCAGAAAATGGAAGAACATTGTTAATGAAATTTTCTAACATGTATAAAGGGTCTTTAAAAAGTGTGATATAAGAATGGGAAATTATATCTAGTATATAGAGTTTATCAGAGAAGAATGTCAGTAGTGAGTCTAAAAAAATTTGGTGCCAAGTCATAAAAGAACATATATACTTTACCAAGAAATCTCAAGCTTAACTTATTGGTACCAGGAAGTGAAGAGTATAATTAATTAGATTTAGAAAAATAACACTGACAGTAATATCACCTGTGGCTCTGGAGTAGACGGTAGGGAGGAAAGATGGTAAACTGTGCCAATGGTCCAAATAGAAAGGTATTTAGTGATAACTGTAGTGGGTAGGGGGAGATAACTTTAAGAGGTATTTCAGAGGAATAATCAACATGATTTGCTCCCTGGTATTATGTGGAGAAGGGAGTCAGAGTCATAATGACTTGAGTAGGTGAGATAGTGCTATTATTAGAGAAGTAATCTAACAGAAGACAGGTTTAGGACAGGTACAGAAGATGACCTTGGTCTTGTAAGTCTGAAGTGCTGATAGGACATTCAGATAGAGGTGTCTGGTGTGCCACAAGGAAAGATAGAACAGCATCTCAGAAGAGTCTCCAATTAGTCCCATAACTTGTCTTTCCTCACAGATATGTCATGTCACATGTCATTTATATATGTGTGTGTGTATGAATACATACACATGTTTGATTCTCGTTATTCGTGGACTCCATATTTGCAAATTCACCTACCTGCTAAAATTTATTTTAACTCCCAAATCAGTGATAGTGGTGCTTTCACAATCATTTGCAGACATGGAAAATAAGTGAGGTATCTGATGTGCACATTCTCAGTTGAGGTTGAACAAGGTGCCACCTTGCCTTCTTGTTTCAACTCTCATTCTTTTTTTTTTTCTCTTTTAGGGCCACACCCACAGTATGTGGAGGTTCCCAGGCTAGGGGTCAATTCAGAGCTACAGCTGCTGGCCTACACCAGAGCCACAGCAATGCAGGATCTGAGCTGTGTCTGTGACCTACACCACAGCTCACTGCAATGCCAGATCCTTAACCCACTGAGTCAGGCCAGGGATCAAACCCTCAACCTTGTGGTTCCTAGTCAGATTCGTTTCCACACCATGACAGGAACTCATCAACTCTCATTCTATATAGAAGTTTTTTGCAGTTTCTGTAGTGCTATGTTTTTCACATTTTTGTGCTTTTGGAGGAATAATTTCATTGTTTAACATGGCCTTCAGGTGTTGTGCTGAAGCACTATGTAGTGATCCTGAGAACAAGAAGGTTGTGATGAATCTGTTGGAGAAAAGTACATATGTTAGGTAAGCTTTCGTTCAGTCATGAATTGTGCTCTTGGCTGTGAATTCAATTTTAATGATCAACAGTATATGTTAAGTATGTCTTTAAACAGAAGTACACATTAGAATAGCTTATGTATTAATAGGTTGATAAATATAAGCAGAGACTTGTAGGACCCTAACTCTGTATTTCCCATTTCCTGGAAGGAATGGTGGCACAGTATTTGCCAACTCAGTGTTCATGGAAACTTTATAGAACATAACTACCGTAGGTAGCAAGAATCAACTGTGTGTATAAAAGCTGCCACCCCTGTATGAATAATCCTTATATTTGTACAGTGCAGGCAATAGTCCCAATTTATGCTTGAGATTATGGTCCCAAGAAGTATGTATCTCTCTTTTCTTGTTGAAAAAGTAAATCCATATCAGACAAAAACACTTTGCTCTTGCAGATGGATGACTCCATACTCTCTAACTTTTCATCAGATGGAATGTTGAGGACATACAGGTGATGTTGACTGACAGCATCTAAATGATCATCTGCAGCACACTTGAGCAGAACATGTTTGTCAGCATCATATTGGTAGGCTGCTAGTTTCCTTTGTAACTTGATGTTATTCTCTTTAGCAAGCTTGTAACATTTTCAGTCTCTATTCTCTTTAGAGCAATTTACAGTGGTGTTCATGTGTAAGGGAATTTCATAATCTAAAACTAGTGTTTGTGCATTTATATCTGTCAATTTGCTTGAATACAATAGCTCAAAAGGATTTTTTAACCTTTCGTTCATGAATGTTCATATCAGTAGGGGTGTTTTAAAATGACAGGTATTATGTGAGAGTGAAAATCACCCATATCTTCTGACATAACATCCGTGTTATGTTGAAAATTAATGTTCAGCTTTGCAGCTCTCTTTTTACTGCCTACAAACCTAAAAGCAGGGAATTGGCATTTACAGAGTTGAGGACAACTCTCATTCTGCACCTCTATGCAAATGATTTTTGAGCTCCAAAGTGCTTCTGTGCTTGTTAACATATATCTATTTCCTATTCACCTTTCCTCTTGATATAGAGGATGTACCTTGGCAGTTATTATCTTATACAGCTATATTGTCAAGTATATTAAGTAACAGTGATACAGATTCCATTTTGAGATGTTTCCATTTGGGATGGCTAGTTTACTTTTTCTATGTACTCTTCTAACTTGACCCTCTTCTGACTATTGGGTGGTTAAGGTGAATCCTCTCTGTCTTTACTGCAAAGCAATAGATTTTGTGTGCTCAGAGAGGATAGCATTTTTTCCTCTTCTTATTCTTTGGTAGATAACCTGAATCTTCACTCTTCATAAGGGAATGGCTTGTAGGTCTATTCTTCTGTACTATGACTAGTGTATTTAAGTTTGAGGATTGATATTCTTTCATTTTGCATTCAGAAAGCAAAATATTTATAGTTGAATTCATCTGTGAATTGGTCTTAAGCTTACTATATTTTCATTTTCCCCCGCTGATGTGGAACAACTGAATGTTCTAATGTTAAAGATTATTTAATGAGATTAACTAGCCTTTGCCCTGAGAGAGTCTGTTTTAGCTTATTCCAATTTCAGTAAACTATTGTGCCATGTAGAGATATGTTATAATGTCAGGATTTTATGAAAAGTTCTTCAGTACATGCTAATTAAGTGGGATGGGAGTACCTTTTCAAACGTATAAAAATGCACTCTGTCAACTAAAAGATGAAAATATCTTTCTAAACTAAAATCTCTCAAGTTCAAGTATGAGGTAGTATCTGTAAATGGCAACTGTGTCATATAGTTTCTGAGAAAACTGAAAATCTTTAGGGATTTATTGGTTGTGCTCTATAAATCTTTTTATATGGATGGCTACGTTCGTGAGGTTATATTTGCTGTTTACTGTCCCTCCACTATTATTTTACACATTTCTCCTCTAAATGTGATCATTTACAACTGTTTTTCTCACTCAAATACTTTAATTTCCTTTCTTCAACAGTCTGTGAACAATTACTTCTCATAGCCCCATATCAAGACATTTTCTCCAAAGAAACGCTAAAATCCGTCGTTTCCCTTCTCACTGGCTTTGTATGTATAAGTTTTTTGCCACTTTGTTGTTAGTTCTCTAGTTTCAGTTCAGTTTAACAAAGCTTGTTGTGATGATGTGTGAGCTTGGTGGGGTAGGGAAGTATACTCTGGAGGCTCCCTAGAGGAGGTGACCCTGGCCCTAAATCTTGAAGAACCAGTAGGAATTTCCTCTTTGTGCAAAGTGTGTAAGTTGATATTAGCAAAGAGAAAAGCATGAAGCTTGACAAATAGTTCAGGATGGCTGTAGGGTGATGAAATGGGAGATAGGAAATGAAGCTGAAGAGATAGCATTGAAGACTTTATATGTGATACTTGGGCATTTATTTTTTGGATGAAGTTGGACTTTCTTCTGGGGGTAATATAAGGATTACCATTGAAGGATTCTGTGATTGAAGGATTTGACATACACAGGGCATGGAAATATTTTCAATTTATTTATTTATTTTTCTATCTTCCTCCCTGGTTATGTGGAGGTCTTTCTTACATGTTTAGGTGTCTGATGTCTTCTACCAGCGTTCAGTAGGTATTTTGTGAGAACTGTTGCACATATAGACCTATTTTTTATGTATTTGTGGAGAGAGGTGAGTTCCCCATCCTTCTATTCATCCATCTTAATTGGAGCCCTCCTGAGATTTTCATTTTAGACTGATCAATTCTATGGCAGTATGGTAAATGATTTTGAGGTAAGGCAATAGAAAAGGTGGGTAGACCTGTTAAATTACTGATCTGGTCATCCAGATAATGACCAGGATTTTGGATACTATTAGTAGGAGTGAAGTTTTGGAAATAGATGTGAAAAGTGTTTAAAAATCAATTAGACATTTAAGGCGACTGGTGAAATGTGATTGCTGTCAGACTTTTGAATGTCTTAAGTGCTGTTGAGAAGGAAGGGATGTTAGGGAAAGTTTTATATATATTGTACCTATGGTACTTTCAGGTGGAAACATACAGGACATAAAAGTGTGAGACTCAGGTGAAAAGTTGGGATTAGAGGTGTTCATGTGAGGGTCCTCTCAGTCCATGTGGGTAGAGTGTGAAGTGGACAGAAAGCTGAGCTCTAAGGGGAAAGGAAAAAGAGGAACCCAAGACTGAAACTGAGAAGGAAAAAGCTCTGTCTTTGCTTAATTTCCCTTGAAAGGAGGACAACTTAATCCTTTTTGTATCCTCAGTAACAGCTTGAATAGTATAGTAAATAGATACTCAGTAAATGGTAGCTACTTATTTTGTTTGGCTAGAAAGCATCTCAGTTACTTTAGATTTTATTTCATATTTTACCCAATTCCATGACTTTACAGGAATTTTGTTTTTGTCTTTTTAGAGCCACAGGTGTGGCATATGGAGGTTTCCAGGCCAGGGGTTGAATTGGAGCTGCAGATGGCAGCCTACACCACAGCCACAGCAATGCCAGATCCGAGCCATGTCTGTCACCTACACCACAGCTCATGGCAACACCAGATCCTTAACCCACTGAGTGGGGCAGGGGATCGAACCTGTGTCCTCATGCATACCAGTCGAGTTCATTACTGCTGAGCCACAACAGGAACCCTGGAAATGTTTTTTTAATTCATACCATTTCATGAGCATCTACTGTGTACTTGACACTATGTTAAATACTTGATACATGTTATCTGATTTTATCCTTAAAATAATCCTCCAGTGATAGATTTTTCCATTTTGTTTTGAAGAACCCGAGGATGAGAAAGATTAAGTGACTTGATCGATTTTTTCACATGCCTACGTAATTCCAAATTTCATTTTCTTAACTACCATTGATGAGCTATTATGTATTTAGACCAAAAGACCGCTTGTAGGTATCCTATTTTGGTTGTATTGTGATAATGACTCTGACCCCAAAACACTGATTTATACTAAATTCTGCATTGTCAATCTTGTATGGATTGGAGTGGTAGTTGGACACCTCTTGTCCTGAGTGCAGTAGGTTTTACTTAATTCTTTTTGTCTTTCTGGGGGCCTATTTCCTCATTTTTCTGTTAGCAGTTTTGCGAATGACTGCTAAATTGCTTAAGGTTTGAAAATCCTGTGTCCATTATTTCGAAAAACTCAAAAACAGCGATTGCTTGGAGTTTTAGAGATCCACAGGATACATGACTGTTTCATGACTCAACTAAAATTATATGTGAAGTATGATGCATATATGTGCATTTTTCTGAGTTTGCAGTTCAGAGCTTGATCTCTTTCTCATAGTTTTGTATACTTTACCATTCACCCATCACTCAAAAGATTAAGAATTATAGCTCTAGAAGTATTTTTGCATATTGTGATGAACTACAGTGTTTTGTGTAATCCCATCCTGAGTAGTTATCTTTAACAAAGTATTGTTATTGATTGAAAGTAATTTTTTGAGATAAAGTTATTTTTTGGCTATTTAAACCTGTAATATTTTCTAAACTAAAATACCTCTTGGTTATTTTATCCCTTAAAAACAAGTCCATTAAATTGAACGGGTTTGGTTTATGGTAAGTACTGCCTTATGGGAAATTAAAGAATGCTGTTTTGAAGTGTGATTCAAATGACCTTCACTAATACATATTCCCCACTTTGCATCTTCCCCTAGGAAAAGAATATTTGAGGTCCATTTCTAAGGAAAGAAAAGGAAGAAATGACAGAATGCCTAGAGTTGAAACCAGTTAAACTGGGTTTGTACTTTTTCTTTTCTTCGTGTAACATGTTTATTCTAATCTTAAATCTGTTTTTTCCCCAATCTTCTGCCTATTGCAGCATCGGATCTTATCATTTTGAACTTTGTGTTAGTATGGAAGAGACAGAGATATGCCTCTAAGTATTTGTGATGTCTGTGAATATGAACAAAAGAATGATGAAAAGCTAGGTAACAGTCTCATTTTCAGATAAGAAGCTTGAGAGGTTTGGTAAACTTCTCAAGGTCAAAAGCTCTTAGATAGTCAAGCTGGGATTCAAATGCAGGTGTGTTGACTCAAATCCCCATTTGTTTTTCATTATGTCACACTGCTCCTCATTTTATTTAGGTTTAGTTGTTGCACAGGTGCTTATAACTGAAGTTGAGGACCAGGGCCCTGTGTATTTAATTTAAGGAATCTTTCCAATAAAGTAAAAGGCGAGGAAACGTTCTGTATTCCCCTAAAGTTTAGGAGATTAGAGAAGGAAACTAATATTTGTTGAGCACTTCGTATGTGCCAGATACTGTTATAGGATCTTTGTGTGTGTGTGTGTGTGTGTGTGTGTGTGTGTGTGTGTGTGTGTGTGTGTGTCTTTTCTAGGGCCGTACCCGCGGCATATGGAGGTTCCCAGGCTAGGGGTCTAATCGGAGCTGTAGCTGCCAGCCTTCACCAGAGCCACAGCAGCTCGGGATCCGAGCCGCGTCTGCGACCTACACCACAGCTCACAGCCATGCCAGATCTTTAACCCACTGAGCAAGGCCAGGAATCAAACCCACAACCTCGTGGTTCCTAGTCAGATTCATTAACCACTGAGCCACGATGGGAACTCCTGTTATAGGATCTTAATGTGAGTTCAGTCGTTTAATTCACATTAGCCAGGTAACATGCTTGGTATTATCCCTGTTCTGAAGAAAGATGAAGAGACCAAAGCTCAGAGAAATAAATTGTCCCAAATTACATAGTAAGAAACAAAAGCAGAATTACAACCTTTTATTGTGAAAGGTTAGGTAGGGTTTACATGATTACCTACTGACTTAAAATTGAATATCACACAAACCAAGTGAAGACCTGCACAGTCTGATCTAACTCCTTTTCATTGTTCCTTTCGCTGTTAGTGTCATTGGTAAACATTTTTAATTGGACAGTTAAGTTCAGTTATCCCCAAAGTAATATTAATATTTTCTTAATAAGCTTTTCATTGTTATCAGTGTGTAAACGTAATTGTTTAAGATGTGGTAAAAAGAGTTTAAATTCACAAAGTGGTGAACAGCATCCCATGAGAGAAGGGTGTTGAGGAGGGAGTCCAGTCTGAGTCCTTCCTACTCCGAACTTTGCTACTCACTTATGTGATCTTCCAGACTCTTACCCTGCTTTTGGACTCATTTTGTGAGATGAGAAGGTTAATTTCATTGTTCCCTAAGTCTCTTACAACTATGAAATTATCCCAGCAGTAAGTAGATTTTTTTAATGTGCTTTGTATGTAAATATTAAATAATTTTTAGAGATGGAAAGTCTTTAGAAATCATCTAACTTCCATATAATAGATGAAGAAACTGAGACACTTTAAACATACAAGGCTCTTTCACATACATTAATCTCATACAAGCTCCACCACAATCTGTGGATTAAATATCATCATCATCATTGTACAGAAGAGCAGTTGAATTGGTCTGGGGTCACATAGCTGAACCTACTGACTCTCAATCTAAAGTTTACCGTGTTTTCCGACTTTAGTGGGATTAATTACATCCTTGTGATGAAGTTCTACTGTGGGAGAAAGTGAGAATTCAGCAACTTATAAAACAAATCCAAGCAGAGAAAACAAACATTTCCCAGTGTAGAAGTGGTAATGCCTATAGCAGTATACATGGCAGAAACAAAGAGGGAAGGAGATGGCAAAAACTAGGGTCTGCAGGTTGATTCAGTCTTTGTTTTCATTTATTCCTGGATTAGGAGTAAGTATAATTGCCTTTTAGTATTCTTGTATTTATCAATAGCATACCATTTGAATTGCTTTATCCTTTTTTTTTTTTTTTTTTCTCTCTTTACTGCTGACCTAAGGCATATGAAAGTTCCTAGGCTAGGGATGAAATCGGAGCTGCTGCTGAGGCCACGCCACATCCATGGCAACATTGGATCTCGAGCCACATCTGCAACCTATGCCACAGCTTACAGCAATGCTAGATCCTTAACCCACTGAGCAAGGCCAGGGATAGAATCCACATTCTCACAGAGACAACATCAGTTCCTTAACCTGCTGAGCCACAGTGGGAACTTCTGAATTGCTTTATCCTTAACAAAGTAATTCATAGAGAAACCATACTTCATAGTAAAGTACTTGTCAATTGTAGATGAGCTAAGGAGAACTTAAGACAGTTAATGCAAAAGGATATAAGACAAATGAACAAATATGCATGAGAAGCTAAATTTTACACAAAATTATTTAATTATGTCATTGCCTTTTGTGATGTGACTTTTTCCCCCCTGGTTCCACTCTAGTTGTGGAAACATTAACTGTCCCCATGCCAGTGATCTTGCTGTGCAGAACAACAAATTGCTTTACCTTGGTAGCTTTGTGTAAATAATATGCATTTTTTAATTGGAAAGAAAATTATCTTAGAATTAGTATATGAATGTTAGCAGTTATTCTTTTATAGTTTTGGTCCCCCAATTGTCCTTCCTTTAAAAGGAGCTGATTTTCTAGATTACATGGTGTGATGGTACTTCCTCTGTGGATAAAATTCATTTGTTAACAAAATTTCTATTTTGTATCTATATTAAAGTTTTTAAAATTATAAACTATGTTCTATATAACTAGGATCTCCCATATATTTCTAATCAAATAAAATGGTAAAGAATGAAGTAGGTTTAAAACAAAATTTGAAAGCAATAGTATAAGATTCAAATTAAGTTAGAGAAGAAAAATGTTTTCTGAACTCTTTTTTTTCCATAGAAGTCCTTAATTTTGTTTTCTTTTTCTTTTTGGGGCCGCACTCACAGCATATGGAAGTTCCCAGACTAGGGGTTGAATAGGAACTGCAGCTGTCGGCCTACACCACAGCCACGGCAAAGCCAGATCCGAGCCACTTCTGACCTGCTGCAGCTTGTGACAACACTGAATCATTAACCCACTGAGCAGGGCCAGAGTCAGCCTGCATCCTCATGGATACTAGTCACATTTCAAAACTGCTGAGCTACAACAGGAACTCCAAGAGTCTTTAGTTTTAAAGATTCTCTTGCCCTGCTAGTTAATGTTCTTCCCACATGCCCTTCCCTTCAGAGTCCCATCTTGCAGCACAGTCCCGTTCTACCTCCATCAGATCCACGGTATTCAGGGAAATGATGTTTTAAACACTTGACATAAACAGTTTTATTGAATTGTACCTATTAAAATATGAGTATCTTGCTTACCCAGACTACAGTGGAGCTTTAGGACTACAATTAGCTTCTCATTGGCCATCTCCGATTTAGTGGTTTTAATAAAGTTATGATATATAGTTGAGGGTTAAAATTTTTAAGAGGGATTCAGCTTTTTTTCATGTGATTTATGAGTTGCCCTTGTTTGACTTTAGGGTTCAAGAGCCAGGCTTCCAAGCTTGTGCCTCATTCATTTTAAACATTCTCTCAGTACATGTGTAGTTCAGAACACATTGGTTTTATACATTAATCCTTTTAATTTTTTAAACTATTTCCATAAAGAAATTTGTGAAACGCTTTTTTTTTTCAGTCTTGTTTATAGATTTGGTAGCACTAAATAAGGTGTTGAGCCAGGAAGTTGATTCAGTATTCATTTAGATTTGCTTTTTTCTATGGAATTCATTTTCTGAACCAGAATGAAATAAGTTCTTTAATAGATGTATGGAAATTTGAAGAATACTGAGATCTGTTTCAATGTCATCTTCTGTAAATCTGAGGATGGCAGTGAGGGACATACAGCGATGTTGGGTGTGTGTGTGTGTGTGTGTGTGTGTGTGTTTGCTTGCATGTGTGATCTCAGCACCAAGGAAATGCAATAAATTTAGATCTGCAGTTTCTTAAAGGTTAACATGGTGGTGTCATTATAAGGAAATATTGATTAGTTTTCCTTTTCTGAATGTATTGCTACTTACTAGTTGTTTGTAGCTTAGGAGTTAATTTTATATCTTAGTATGTATTTTAAAGAATTAAATGAATTGATTCATATTTTAAAAAAAGAAATGTAGGTGATAAAGGAGAGTTACAGCATCTTTTGGCTTACATTTATATTTTCAGTTCATCTGTAGTTGCCTGGTTATTTGGATTTATTATAAATTGAATATTTGTTGGCATACATATGTGCCACTTTTACTTTTCTTATCTCTCAAAGTGAGAAAGATGGGATGATTTTTATAAATATTCAAAAATTATTCTATTGGATATAATTGAGATTGTTGTTGAAATAGATAATCATTTGTTCTCTAGTCTGATTTCTTTTATGAAACCCCATCTCTAAAAAAAAAATTTAAACCAATTTGGGATTGCAACCACGATTTTCTCTGAACACTAAAATTAAAATTAAAGTTGTATGAACTCACTTACTGGCTTCTCTCATTCTTTTTTTTTTTCCCCCGTCTTTTTAGGGCCACACTCGCAGCACATGGAGGTTCCCAGACTAGGGGTTGAATTGGAGCTGTAGCTACTGGTCTATGCCACAGCCACAGCAACGTGGGATCCAAGCCACCTCTGCGACCTACACCCCAGCTCACGGCAACACTGAATCCTTAACCCACTGAGCGAGGCCAGGGATCGAACCTGCAACCTCGTGGTTCCTGGTCAGATTTGTTAACCACTGAGCTATGACGGGAACTCCTATTGTTTTATCTTTTAGTTCACTGATTCTTCTATCCCCTCCATTCTGCCGTTTAGCCTATCTGTTGGTGTATTAATTTCAGTTACTATAATTTTAGATCTGTAGTTTTATTCTTTATGTCTTCTATTTCTTTGCTAAGACTTTCTATTTCTTAGACTTTCTATTTTTCCTTTGTTTCCTGTGTGTGTTAGTCTCACTGAAAAATGCTCATTTTGAAGCATTTTATCATGACTGCTTTAAAATCCCTGTAAGATAATTCTTAAATCTATGTCATCTTGGTATTGGTATCCATTGTCTTTTCTCATTCATGTTGAGGTTGGTTTTTTGTCTGTTTCAAAACCAAATAGAACTTTTGTTTTTATACTATACAATGTCTTAGATAATTCTCCAAGTACTGTGGACAGTTCTTAGATGAATTGAGGTATGACTTCAAGTGCTACATTGCTGAATTCATTGGTATTCATCTCTCCTTCTGACAACACGACTGGTTCCCAAAGAGCTGAAGGCTTCTCGGTATTTTACTAATTTCCGTTGAGGTTTTCTTGATTTTTGGTATAATGAATGGTTTTAATTTAAAACATGGACATATTGGGAATTCCCACTATGGCACAATGGATTAAGGATCTGACTGAAATGGCTTAGGTTGCTGTGGAGGTGTGGGCTTAATCTCTGGCCCTGCGCAGTGGGTCAAGGATCTAGCATTGCCGCAGCTGTGGCATAGGTTGCAGCTGCAGCTCACATTTAGTCCCTGGCCTGGGAATTTCTGTATTTCCATAAGAAAAAAAAGAAAAAAGAAAAAAAAAGAAAAGGAAAAAATAATGACGTTTTGGGTATTATGTCAAATTAAGGTCGTTTTTTTTCTATTATGAGTTTTCCAAAGTTTTTATTAAGAATGTGTGTTGAAATTTGTTAAATATTTTTTCTCTTGAGAGGATCATATTGTGTTTTTCCTTTATTCTGTTAATATAGTTAATAACATTGATTTTTTTTTTTAAGTAACATAAGCTTTACGTTTCTTATATATTTCTGAATTTGCTAGTTTGTTAGAGATTTTGGAATCTTTGTTTATGAAAGATATTGGTGTGTAGTTTTCTCATAATGTCTTTTTATAGTTTGGGAATCAATCTAATGCTGGCCCTATAAAGTCAGTTGGGAAATGTGTCCTCCTCTACTCTCTGGGAGAATTAATGTAGTATTGATATTACTTCTGTCTTTATATGTTTGATAGAATTTACCAGTGAAGAATTGGAGACTGGGGTTTACTTTGTAGGAACATTTTAAATTACAGATTCAAATTCTTTAGTAGATATAGTGTTATTTAGGTTAATTATTACTTCCTGAATCAGTATTGGTAATCTGTGTCTTTTAAGGAATTTGTTCATTTCATCTTTGTTGTAACATATAATCATTCATAATAGTCTCTTGTTATTTTAATGTCTGTAGAATCTTTAGTAATGTTTTGCTCCTAATATTGCTGATTTCTGACTTCTCATTCAGTTTTATTGGAGATCTGTCAATTTAAGTAATTTTTTTTTCTTTCCAAAGAACCTGTTTTTTGATCTTTCTCTGTTTTTTAGTTGTCAATTTTATTGGTTTCTATTCTTTTTTATGTTGTTATTTTCTATGTATTTGGTTTAATTTGTTTTCTTTTTTTTTCTAGCTTTTTACAATAATAGCTTAGATAATTGATTTTAGGCCCTTTCCACCTAATATATACATAGAAAAGTATAAAGTTCCTCAAAGCACTTTTTTAGCTGCATCAAAAATTTTGATAGGTCAACCTGGTTTCATTTTAATTCATTTTAATATATTTTATATTTTCCCTTGTGATTTCTTATTTGGCGTTTGGGTTGTTTTAGAAGTATATTGCTAAATTTCTTAATGTTTGGAAATTTTTCAGATATCCTTTTGGTTTTGATTTCTGATTTAATTCCATCGCTATAAGGGAATTGACTATGTACAGTTTCAGTTCTTTGAATTTGTTAAGACTTATTCCTTGTTCAGCAGATGGGCTATCTTGGTAAATGCTTCATGGGCAGAATAAAAGTTTGTATTTTGCTCTTGCTGGTTGGAGTGTTCCATAAACATCAATTCAGTTGAGAGTGTTGTTCAAGTCTTCTTCATCTTTGCTGGACTTTTCAGGTGCTAAGGGAAAAGTGTTGATGTCTCCAACTGTTTTTAGGTACTTGGTGTTTCTCCCTTCAGTTCTCTCAATTTTTGCTTAATGTATTTTGTAGTTCTGTTATTATGTGCATACACAGTTAGAGTTATTCCATCTTTTAAATGAGGTGACCCCTTGATCATTAAGAAATATGTCACTATGTCTGATACTATTTTTGTTTTGTCTTCTATCTTCTCTGATATAATTGTGGCTATTTCATCTTTCTTAAGGTTTTGGTTTGCATGATGTATCTTCTCTCCTTTTACTTTTAAACTATTTCCTTATTTTAGTGTGTCCATATACATTGATAGCATATATTTGGTTTGCTCTTTTATCTGTCTTTTGATTGGAGTATTTAGACAATTTACATTTAGTGTATTTATTAATGTGGTTGGATTTAAGTCTAACATCTTACTATTTGTTTTTTATTAACCTTGCTTTCAAATTAATTATGTTATTGGATTGCATTTAATCTTCTCTATTGGTTTATTCTTTATTTAATCTTCTCTGTTGGAATAAACCAATAGAGAAGATTAAAGGGAATCCAAAAACATAATTCTTTTTTCTACCTATTTATTTATTTTAGTAATCGTGCTAGGATTTATAATATGCTTTTTATTACATTGTACTATCAAATAATTTTATAACCCTTCTCATATAATATAATACATTTGTAACAGTATTCTTCCTTTGTCCCACAGTCACTTTTTTCTTTCTGAACTTCATTTTGCATAGATTATATTGCTGTGTCTTCAAGGTCACTGACTTTTCTGCAGTGCTTATCTTATCCAGTGAAATTTTTATTTCAGATATTTTTTATGTGTGTGTGTGTGTTTTATCTCTAGAAGTTCTACTGGATCTTTTTGAAAATTCCCATTTCTCTCTTCACTGTGTTCCTGTTTTCCTTTATATCCTTGAATATGGAGCATACTTATAATACCCTTTCAATGTTTTTGCCTGTTAATTCCATTATGTCTGTTATTTCTGGGTCTCCCTCTCTCTCTCTCTCTCTCTCTCTGTATTGACAGGTATTTTTCTGGTTATGGGCCACATTTTCTTATTCTTTTATGTTTAGTAATTTTTAATTAAATGTCAGATATTTGTGAATTTTACATGTTGAGTTCTTGATTTTGTGGTATTCCTTTAAAGCATATTAGACTTTTTCCTAGCAGGCATTTAATAGTTATTTGAAACAGTTATTTCAATATAACTATTTTATAAATGTTTCAAAATTAGCACATAGGTCTATATCCTGAATCTAGATATTTTGTGATGAAGTTGCCTTAGTACTAATAAACAAAGTCCCCCAACTTTATATCATTTTTAACCTCATCTTATCTCCACTAAACAAGATCTAGAGGTTTTTTTCTTCTTAGTTCAGTTTTGAGACTGCAGCCTCTTCTCTTCATTACCTTTGCTTCTGTATTATGTTCCACATAATCCTGCTGCAGTTAGAACACAAAGTACATTTCAAGGTATATACTCTTTTTGCCTGATGTAGCTTAGCATACTGGTCAGGCCCCTTAGAGTACTCAGAATTTTTCTACTACCTACAGCAATATTGATATATATACTATTATTTTGCTTGGTGTTATGTCCATAAAGTTAATTCTAGCCATACTTGAATGATTATATAGAGTTCATATTCTGTAATTATAAGTGTATTTTCCTTCCTTAATGTAATTGAAGTTGTTCTTTGGCAATATGCAAAATCCAGTGCTATGAAAGTTCTGGAAGAGAGGGCTTGAGTTTACATATATGCCACTGTTCTATTAGTGGGTAGTAACATAGCTGCATATAGTCATTTATTCAGGGAATATTTTTCCTGCTTGTATATTGGGATGTTTTCCCAACACAGTGGTACACTGTCCAGGAAAAAAACAAAACAATTTATTTCTTTTTACATGCAGAGAGAGAATTTTTCTTTTCAAAGATAAAATAAAAATAAGGATTGGATCTGAAAGAAGCTATGAAGTAATAGAAAATCAGCATCCAAAGAGAATTTGTATACTTAGTAAAAAAAAAAAAAGTTAAAAATTTTAAATAATTGTTATTTCATTGTTATTACATAGGAGTTAATCATTTTAAAATCTGGACAATTTTCAGGGGGTATGGTACCCAAGAGATTTTTCTCACAAATTCCTATTTCATTATTTTGATAATTTTGAAACTTTTCCCCGTGAGCTTTATAAGCTTATTCTTATGACATGTATGCCTTATGTATGGAACATTCTTCTGAATTTTTTCACATCTGGCACCTTTCAGCTTGAATGTCACCTCTCCAGTGGGCCTTCCTTGATACAGTGTCTAAAACAGCACCTCTACCTTCCCAGTCTCTAACGCCCAGTTTATTTTCTTCAAAGCATTTGTCACCATCTGAAGTTAGTTTATTTACTTATCTGTCTCTTTCTGTTTTAAAATGTAAGCTCCGTGAGAGGAGAGAACTTGCCTTTCCTATTATCTCTCTATCTCTTCTACTTAGAACATTTCCTTTCATATATTAGGCCCTAAATATGTAATTTATATGTAGTTGGTATGAAATGAAAGTATGTCTAATACGTGATTTGTAGAAATATTTGATAGGCTAACATGTGAGCCTCCAAGATGGAATATAATGAGTGTTTACCCAAATTTTATCCAAATTTATTTCACTATAGAACTACTTTTTTTTCAAGCAGTTAGCTGTATTAGACTTCCACAGAAGAAAATTTGGAAATGTGGCAGGATGTACTGATACATTTAATTTTTTCTTTTTATATTGTCGTAATTTCAAACTTATACACAAATTATAAGCTAGCACAGATAATTTTTCCTGAATCACTTGCGAGTAAGTTGCCGACATTATACTGCATCACCTCTGAATACTTTAGTGTGCGTTTTCCCACATAACCTGGATAAAATAATCAGAATGAGGAATTGAACTTCGGTAGGTTACTACCCACTAACCTACAACCCTTGAATAGTCATGCCAGTTGTTCTTGAATTCAGTGGTGAAAATCCTCATTAAGGGGAAAAGCACAGAGTAGGGAGCCTCAAAATCTGTGTATGTCTTTCAATTCTTTGGCTGATCATTATGTTCACATGTGTAGAGGAGCCTCCATAGAGCTTAGGGAAAGTATTAGCCAACACAGGCAGTTGTTGGGGTGATATTTCATATTTGGAGTTTGGGTTCTACCAAATACATCAGAATAAAGTACTCAGAAAAAAAAAAAACAACTGTTTTACGGGCTGAGAGGAAAGAAATGCAGGATGGACTGTAGGAGGATAATAGAACACTACATTAAGGAAAGAGCAAGGAGATTTGGGTTCTCATTTCAGTTGTGCCACTAGCCAATGCCTACCCATGGGAAATCATTCACTTATCTATCACTAGGTATTCTAGGTCATCAGTATATTCAATTTCTTTTCATTATTCAAATTTTGAAATAAAATAGACGTTAATTGCATTTTTCTTCTTTAAAGATTCATAATAGAAAGAAAAATTTTTGTCACTGTTTATGTGATCTTGGGCATCATCATCTATATATTGGTAATACATATGTATTTTTTTTTTCTTGGTAATATTTCTCCTATGTACTGCTCATCATTGTTATGTACTACGTGAAGTGATGGATATAAGCATGGTGAGAACATTGGGTGTTGTTTTCATCATGAATTACCCAACTGTGTTGGAATTAAATATTGTTAGATGTTGCACAAACAAAAATGTCTTTTTAAAATGCTTTTCTGTTGCCTTAAAATTTATTGAAAGGTTTACTTCTACAATATGGAAGCACAATCAGGAATCATTTAAAAGTGATCACATTATCTTTCACTTTCTTCCTAACTCTTCCAGTTATTTTCCTTATATTTGGTGTTGTAGAGAAAACAAACTAGGGGTTGGGCAAGTTTAAACATGCATATAATTGATGCTTGAGAGTCAGAAAGAGAGGAACTTGTTAATTTAATCTTAGGTGATATTTTGTGTATTGAATTATAAATAGATTTCATACTTAAGCCTAAATAAAGTAAAACTGGTTAGAGAAATTTTTGCAGTTGGAGATAACTACTTTCATATTTAACAGAGACTGTACCAAAATTGGAAATTGTGACTTTTAGAATTGGATTTTTATAAAGGTGAAATAGAACTTAATGTTTCATATTATATTTCTAACCAAAAAAAAAAAAAAAAGAAAAGAAAAGAAAGAAAATAAGAAACTATCAAGGACAGTCAGATAAGTCTTAGAAAGCCTCAATTGTGTCAGTGCTAACTTGATTTTTGTAAGTTACTTGGTTCATAGGTTTTTCCTTGGATAGTTCTTGAGTGTGTGAGATTCTATCTCCTCTCCTCCTAAATATAGAAGTTATTTCTTAAACCAACAAGTCTAACTTTAACTGTTGAGTGAAGATAAAATTAGGAATATCCTAAAGGGAAGAAAATGTCCAAAATATTTAAAACTAGTTTACCTCTCCAGTTTAGCTCTATTTTTTGTTGTTCTCTTGCAGTAAACATTGCTATCTTCAGAAAATAAGTTAAGGAATGAGAGGCAAGGAAGAAAGGACATTCATCTTGGAAGGACCTAAAGCACTTTGAAATTTAAAGGAATGTAATGATAGCTGCTAAAACCACCTTTGTCACCAAAATGGATGAAGTACTTCAAATTTAAATGGTAACCTGAATTCCCATATCATGTTATATTTCCTCCAAGAACTTTAGATGACTTGAAAGGATTTCTTTTTTAAGTTTAAATATTTACCTTACAAATACCAAAGTGTAGATAAAGCTAATTTTATAACTTGTTTAGAATAGTCAAGTTTTTATTTTGTTTCTTAATGCTTGACCCTAATATTAGCCAAAAGAATTGTTGCTTTTTTCCTCAGATTATGAACTTCTTGACTTGGAAACAGATAAGCTTATTAGTTGAGTAGTAAAACAGCATAGAACTAGTATACTTATAAGTCCATCCTTCAAATATTTTTTCCTTTCATAAAAGTAACCCAGGCAACATAAATGGTAGTATCCTATCACGTATGCAGAGGTTTTTTAGTCTTGTCTTCTGAACTTTATTTTATATTGTTTTTTAATTTCCTTACATGACATCTGGTCTCTTGATCTTTTTCCTTTCATATCCGACATCTTATTTTAATTTTATTTTATCCTCTGCCCCCCCTCAGGAATTTAGGATTACCATAAATTTGGATCCTAGTGTAAAGAAACATAGGATCCAAAAAAAAAGGATAGGCATTTGATTTGAAAAGGTTATAAAATTATTTCTTGTTGTAAAACTGCAGTGACTGCTATATTTTAAGTAGAGTGGAAAGCAAGTATAGAAAGACTTAAAATTTTTTGTCAGTCTTCTTAAATCTCCTTGATCTTAGACCAGAATTGTTTCAATACATATTTTGAATAGACTCAAACTTTGCAACTTTTTAATGACATCCTAGTGAACAATTAGAACTTATATTCATTGGAAGTCTATTAATTTGATTTTGATTTGTTTGCTTGAGTCACTGTGTCTTGGTAGTGAATGGATACCATTGACTAGAACTAAGTCCTTGCTGTGAAATCAGAACATGTGAAATATCAATCAAACACAGTATCAATTACTAGTCCTAATGATTCTAAGAACGGCAGACCTTTTATTTCAAGGCAATTATTTAAATTGACTAGTGTAAACCAGGATAAATAGTATGCAAGGAATTATGTACTAATCACTCTCCCCTGTGCTTAACATTAACCTGGATGGAAAATAACCTCAACATTGATTTTTTTTAAAAATTCTCTAATTATTAAAATTCTCTACTTATGGCATAATTAGAACATTACATGTTCTTGTCACTACCAGCCATGTACTACTGTTTAGCCTTTTTTAAATGTCCAGTAAATTTTTTCTTGTCCTCAGTCATTATTAAATAAAATTGAAGAAAGTAACTTTGGAAACACAGCTGAAATTCAAATGCTAAATGTTAACATATACAGGTAAGGTAACATGTAGGGTCATCAAAGTTCCCTTCCTTCTCCATTGATGAGCTGAGTTTTCTTTACGCATTTGATTCTGTCCAATTCCATAATCTCATATAACTACAGTTTCATTAATGAATCAAAACCAAACTACCTTGTCAAAATTTTTACCACTCTTACTTCCATTTAAATTCATCTCCCAGTAACCATGTATAGATAGAATCACTGAATTTTATAGGCAGTGGATTTTTCTAATCATTAATTTCCACTTTTTTCACTACCAAATTTGTTTTTAGAGTTATAGTATTAACAAGGAACAGATTAAATTAGACCTTGACCTCTCTACAAAATAAAACAAAAGAACTGCCTTGATTCTTCCAGCAAGTCCAGTTCCAAAGTCATGTTATTCACATGCATTAGCTCTGTAGAATTAAAGAAGACCACCTGTATTTACATATTATTTAATTTTTCTGGCCCCATCTAAGCTGAGTGCCTGCAAAATCACAAATCTACCATGGCTTTCGAAGAGGGAATGGAGTCAGATTTCTGAGGTTATTTTCCATCCAGGTTAATGTTAAGCAACTAACAGAATTTCTAATTTGTACAGTTAGAAATTCACATTTCTAATTGTGCAAACTATCATGGTCACTTTGAAGGGCCTAAAATTTAAAAGATGGTATTCTAGCTATGTCAAAGTTGAGTCAAACACTCAGTTTTACCTAAGTTCATGTCATCATCTTAAAATTGTTCTTCAGAGTAGGGGGAGTATATATTGTTACAGACAGCAAGACCACTCTAAACAACATATGTCAGGAATCTTAAACTCATAAAGTCTCAATAGGCTTTTAGAACATCCTCTACAACACCTTCATTTAGGAAAACTCCTTATGGAGGGAAGCCTGTGTGTAATTTGCCTAGACAGGAAGGAACTGAAAGTAATAGTAATTAATATGTCTTGAGTGATTACCAACTGCCTAGCATTGGAATTAGTGATTAATATGCTTTATCTTAAGCCTCACCACTCTGTTTGACATAGGTCTTATTATTAAATCTCTCTCTTACATGTGAGGAAACACATTCTCAAAGAAGTTAAGTACATTGTCCTTTGTCAAGTTGATAGTTTGAGGTAGAGCCAGATCTGTCTGGCTCCATAACCTGAGCTCTTATCCAGGAGTTTATTCTAATTTACAGATATTCAATACAACTTATTGAAGTTTTTCTTTACCTAGTGGCAAATAAGGAAAGGTCTTATTATTAGTAGCATTCTCATTTCAGCTTTGTAAAAAATTATGCTCCTTTAAAATATATAGGATTTTTCTTTTACAGCATCAGTTTAGTTTTGTGAATAATTTACCATTGTTTTGATTATGTTCTTAAAGTATTAGTTATTACTTTGTAGAAAAGAAACCTTAATCTACTAAGTAAAGGGTAAGTTACTTGAAGGTAATATCATTAGACCCACATTTTATCTGAGATAGAGACAGAGCACAGAGAAAGATAGGAGACATGGGTGAGGAAAACAATGCAAAACTGACCTCTTTACTTATTGTTCTCCCTTAAAATCTTCATTGTTTTTCATCTCAGAAACTGTACTGTTACTAAAAACTAAAATAGTAATTAATCTGGAGACCAGTTTATCTTCATGGCATAAATTTTCTGTTAAATTTATGTCCCTTTCAAGTAGGTACTTCTTTTCCTAATTGTAGAAAACTAAGTACATTAACCTGTTATCAAGGTTTGATATGATTAAACTTATCTCAGACTCAGCATATTAAAGATATCAATTCTCCATAAATTGATGTGTAGGCTTAACTCAGTTCCTGAAATCTCAGCAAGATTAAAAATCTGTATGGAAAGCCAAAGAAATTAGAACAGCTAAAACGATTTTGAAAAAGAAGAAGAAAATAGAAGGAACCACTCTACCCAGTGGTTACATAGCCATGGTGCTTAAGACTGGTGTTGACAGTAAGATAAAAACCAATAGTACAGAGTAGATAACCCCAGAATAGTCCCAAACAAGTATAGCCAGCTTATTTATTTAAAAAACAAAAGGGTAAAGCCAATTCAATGGAGAATTGAATATTCATAAGCCAAAAAAAAAAGGAACCTTAGCCCAAGTCTCACGCTTTATATAAAAATTAACTCAAAGTGGATCATAGATTTAAATGTAAAATATAAAACTATAAAACTTTTTGAAAAAAAACTTTCTGGAAGGAAACATAGGAAAAAATATTTAGGATCTGTGGCTTAGTTAATAGTAGTTAGATATGATAGTAAAGCATAATCCATAAAATAAAGAAAAATGGATAAATTGGACTTCATCAAAGTTAAAAAATTTTGTTCTGCAGAAGAGCCAGTTAAAAGGATGAGAAGACAAAGGGGTCATATGTAGAATATTTAAAGAACTCTCAAAACTCAACAATTGAGATAACAATCCAATTCAAAAATGAACAAAAGACATGAAGAAATATTTCATCAAAGAGGATATACTCTTTTTTTTTTTTTAATTTTATGGCCACACTCACACTTGTTCGATCCAAGACCAGGGATCAAAGCCGAGCCACAGCTGCAACATACGCGGCAGCTGCGGCTGTGCCAGATCCTTTAACCCGCTGAGCTGGGCTGATGATCAAACCCGCACCTCTGCAGTGTCCTGAGCCACTGAAGTTGAATTCTTTTTTTTTTTTTTTTTGTCTTTATAGGGCCGCACCTGCGGCATATGGAGATTCCCAGGCTAGGGGTCTCATCAGAGCTACAGCCGCTGGCCTACACCACAACTATAGCAACGCAGGATCCGAGCCAACTGTGACCTACACCACAGCTCTTGGCAACGCCAGATCCTTAACCCACTGAGCGAGGCCAAGGATCGAACTCTCATCCTCATGGTGCCAGTTGGGTTCATTAACCACTGAGACACTATGGGAACTCCTGCAGTTGGATTCTTAACCCACTGCATCACAGCAGGAATTCTGAGGATAGCATTGAAAGCACATTAAAAGATGTTTAACATCACTTGCTACTAAGGAAATGCAAATTAATGCCATGGTGAGTTATCACTATACACATGTTAGAATAACTAAAATAAAAAAGTAATAGCAATACCAAATGCTGGTAAGGATGCAGAGAAACTAGATCTTTCATATATTGCTGGTAGAAATGTAAAATGGAAAAGACACTTTGGAAAATAATTTGATAGTTTCTTTAAAAAGTAAGCATATACATACCATATGATCCAGCAGACCCACTCTTGGGCATTTGTCCCAGTAAATTGAAAACTTATGTCCATACCAAAACATGTACATGACCACTCACATCAGCTTTATTTATAATAGCTACAAATCTGGACCAACCAAAATGTCTTGCATTAGGTAAATGGTTAAACAAATTGTGGTACATCCATATCAGTAATAAAAAGGAATGATCTATTGATACACACCACAGCTTGGATGGATCTCAAGGACTTTATGCTATATAAAAAAAGCCAGTTTCAAAAGGTCACTCCTATAACATTCTCAAAATGACAGAATTATGGTGATGGAGAACAGATTAGTTGTTGCCAGGGGTTTGGGAATGCTGAGGGTTAGGTGGATGGTTGTGATCTTTGCAGTGAAGGAATAATTTGTGTCTTCAGTGTAGTGATGGCACAGTGTCGTACAATGACATTGAATACATACACATGGTGCTCATGTCAGTTTCTTGGTTTTTATACTATTACTATGTTTATGCAAGATGTGACCATTGAGGCAAACTTGTTAAAGGGTAAATGGGGCTTCTCTATACTATCTTTGCAACTTTCTTTGAATTTCTATTCCAAATAAAAAGTTAAAAAATAATAATCCTATCATAATTAATAAACGTGGCAAAAAAAAATCAGTACTGTAAAATGCAAGATCCTGTTGCTTCTGGGTTAATAAAGTGTCTAGGGTCTAGGTACACTAGTACCTAGTTAGGAGTTTTGAGGGTGTAGCTTTGAGTTCCAGATTCTCTCTATCACATCTGGTGGCAATTGTCTGCTTTGGCTTAAATACTGTCAAGGGCATTTCTAGGCTTTGTGGGCTGGCTGGCAGACTCCCAGGACAATCGCACTGATTCTAAGACTCTCCCAGTTAGCAACTATTTCATTAGCCAGATCTGAGGAGATTGAGACAAGAAAGTACTGGGGGTGCTGAGATCTACTCTCTTGCTTCCTTGGGTTTCTGGGAGGGATTGCAAGCTATTTTCCACCAAGTTCTCTTTCCCTTCCATGTTATCACACTATCCCTCTTCCACCATAGGAACTGTAGCCAGTCTTCATTTGAGAACAGGGGCTGAACTGTTGCAGCCAACTGCATATTATCCAAATATTTATGATCAAATGTTTCGCTTCTTTGTAACAGTTTTTCAGTCCAAAGTTTAGTGTATCTTAAGTTGCTGAGATTTTGCTTAAGAGTGTTTTGTGTTTCGTGTCTTCCATAAAAAGCTGTGTAATATGAGGAAAAGCAAAAGGAAACAGGAAAAATTGTCATCTTTGCTTTCTAAACTAAGGGCATAAAAAATCGAAATGATCCTGTGGATTCCCTGGAAAGAATATTGAGAGATCATCTGGGTTATACCCTTGGGATGATCAACCTACCTGACTGCTGGAGTGAGCTTCATGACATTTTACATACTAACTTATTCTTTCATTCATTTGTCACATTTACTTGGGGAAAATAATGTTTGAAATAGGTGAAAAATTTAACATAATTTGTGCTAACATAGGTTTATGTGGTTTGTATGTATTCTGTCTCTCTCTTTGGCTATTAACATGTCACTGTGGAAGGGGATACAAGAATAATACAGTACAGGTCCCATCATCAGGGGCTCACTATCTAACAGGGGAGGCAAACATAAATAGATATAGTGGTATATCAGGTGCTTAATGGGACTTGAAGTATGAGGACGGGGCTGTGACAGTGCTTTTTCCTGCTTGGGAAGGGTGAAGGAAGGATTTCCAAAGCACAGGAGTATCCTTTGTGCTCAGTTTTACTGGCTACATAGGATTTTACTGCCAAGGAACAAGCTAGAGGAAAAGAATTCTAGGCAAAAGGAATACCATGTGGAGAGATGTACTCACCATAGACTTACCATAGATGTACTTGTCATAGAAGGTTATCCAAGATATTTTATTTTGACACCCTCGCTTTACATAAAATTTAATGGAGGCTCTTGGAGGCAAATCTATTTGCTCAATATTATTTGGAAATTACAGTATTGCTTTTAAGTGTTCTTTCAAACTTACGTACTCAAAATGTATTTTGGTCAGATATTACTCTACTCCGAGAGAGAAGGTTCTTCCTCATGTTTTCTTTGTTTATAAATCTGCTTTGCTTCCAAAGCTAAAATGTAACTATGTCTATTTGTCTTTAAAATTGTTTATTATGAAAAATTCCAGGAATTCAGAACCCATTCAGAATAATATAACCAACATCTATTATCTTACCACTAAGAATTAGTTGAGTGCTAACATTTTGTCATTTTTGCTAAAAGAAATAAAACAGTTTAGGAGCTGTTGAAATCCTCTTTGTAGTTGCAGTCTTATTCCTATCTTCCTTCCCCAGAGCAAATTCTCTGTGAGATTGGTGAATGTATATTCTTATGTAAGTACTCATAAACAACATGAAATGTAAATGTTGATACATGTACACTATGTATCCATCATTGATATCTGATATTCATTTAAATGTATTTTTTTCATATGAGCTCAAAACAGAGCATAGAGGAATAGGCAGTATAGTCAGTAGTGGAGATTTGCTGTTGTGTTGTGGCTTTATTTTCTTATGTTCTCTTCTTGGTACCTGAAGTGCCCCCATCTTGTTAATTTTGCATTGTGTTTTGAAAAAATGTAATTCTATCACTCTATAGGTTTTCAAGTGTATTTTAAAGACTTTTGTTGGGAAACCAATTATTTCTGTGGGCTGACACCTAACATTAAATCTTTTAATTCTTTACCACGGAGATCATTGTACCAGAAATATTCTCTAGTAGAGGCACGTGACCAAGAAATGACTATACCATGCAGTAGAAATTCTCCCTTCACAGATGTTTTGCTGGCAAGACAACAATACTAGGTAGTAAGACATCAGTCATGATATGTGGGAAGTTAGCCTCTGAAAACACTGTGACAAGTTGACCGAGGAAGAGGCTTTTTATCTGGACTTTGAGCTTAGAAATCCTTTCACCCAGGACCTGGCCCTGGCATGAGGATTGACGGAAGAAGAGATAGAAAACTTATTGTGAAGGAGAGAGTATTTGTGGGTGTTGAGAACACATTTTTACCCTTTGATTCGTTGTGCCAACTGTAATTAGCAGTAAATGTGTTAAGTAAATGATAGTCAACTGGAATACCACTAAACATACGTGGTGATTGTAGAGCATAATAAATGCAGAGTCCCCTTGTTTCTTTTACTAGAAGGGAATTCACCCACCACATTCTTTTACAGTGAAAAACTAGAAATCTGCACAGATGCTTATAATAGACAAGCCAGTTATTCCTAAACCCACTGGTACTTTAATTCTGCAGTAATTGTCTCAATGCAGCAGCAACAGAATAATGGAGAGAAAAAATTAGTATTATCATTGTGGCATGTCCATTTTGAAGATTAACAATTCTGGCACATGGTCACAGAAGAGCTTATCTAAAAATACCAAATTGTAGAAATGAGGCCCAGCTTTTGTTTCCTTCTATTGGTTTGATGTATATAATAGGGAAAATATGAAACATGCCAGTGCTTTAGAACTCTCTGATGATATATAATGGGCCATTGTATAACTGATGCTGAAGTATAGGTGAGTTTCATATGAGGAATGCTTAAAAGGAAAAAAGATGCAGATGCTTTATTTAGATGCAGAATGGGGATATGTACAGTCATCTTTATTTCCAGATAGATTTCTTAACTAGTATTTCTTTTCCAATCCACTGCCCATCTGCCAGGAATAGAAAATCACCAAGACTCCAGGATCCTCATGCACACCCTCCCAAAATCACCTGGCACATGTCCAAGTTACCAAATAACAGTACCAACCATAATGAGAGGTTACTACATCATATCCATGAGGATGGCTATAACCAAAAACATGGAAAATGGCAAGTGTTGGCAGGGTTATAGAGAAATTGGATCCATTGTACATTACTGGTGGGAATGTGAAATGTTTTAGCCTCTGAGAAAAAGAAAATCCCTCAAAAGTTAAACATTGAATTAGCACATGACACAGCAGTTCCACACATAGGTATATACCCAAAATAATTGAATACAGAGTCTCAAAAAGTATTTGTATGCAAATGTTCATAGCAGCACTATTCACAAAGACAAAAAGAGGGAAGCAACCCAAATGTCCATCAAGAGATTAAATATGAACAAAACTTTGGGCCCATAAATTCAAAAACTTAAATGGAAAAATGTGTTGAGAGACACAAACTACCAAAGTCCTCAAGAGAAGATAATCTGAATAGTCCTAAATGTATTAAAGAAATTGTGGAGTTTAAAACTTTCCACTGTAAAAATCTCCAGGCCCAGATGCCTTTATTGGCAAATCTTACCAAGCATTTAAGGAAGAAATAATATCAATTCTACACAAGCTCAGCCAGGAAACAAAAGAAGAAAGGATACTTCCCAGTTCATAGTCAGTATCATCATGATATCAAAACAAGCTGAGATATCCGAAGACTGAAAACTATAGACATAGACACAAAAACCCTAAACATAATAGTAGAAAATCTCCCAGCAATTTGCAGAAGTGTTAATACATTATGACTAAGTATTCTCTAACCTAGGGTTGTTTTAATCTTCAGAAGTGAATCAGTACAATTTATATGTCAAACTAAAAGGAAAAATACCATGATTACTGATTGATACTATATCAATTCATGATAAAGAACTCTCAACAAAGTAGAAATAGAAGAATATCCTCAAGCTGGCAGAGGGCACATGTAAATATCCTGCAGCTGGTATCATATTTAATGACAAAAACCTGAATTCTTTTTTTGTAATATGGGAGCAACACAAAGATGTCAGCATTGTACCAGAAGTCACAGCCAGTTCTGAAAAGGAAGAAAAAATAAATGGAATGCAGATTGAATAGGAAGAAATAAAGCTCTCCATATTTGCAAATGAAATAGTAGAAAGTTCCAAAGAATATACCAAAAAAAATCAGTTAGTTCTACTACTACTAAGTAAATATAGCAGTCACAGGAAAGTCACTATATTAAAAAACTGTACTTCTGTTAGAAATTGAAATTTTAAAAACCACTTACAATAGCACTATAAAACATTAAATAGTATAAGTGAAACATGTACAACATCTGTATGCAGAAAACCTACATAGCACTGAAGAAAGATCTCATTAAATGGAGAAAAATACTCTGCTTAACTATGGTAAGAGTCAAAATTGTAAGGATGTCAGTTCCCCTAAATTCACGAAGCCCAAAGGTACTAGAAAAGTCAAAATGAGGCTGAATAGGAACCAAGTTGGATTACTCAGACTACCAGATATCAAGACTTAGTATGAAACTATAGTAATCAATAGCATACTATATATTACTGTTAAAAGAATGCACACATAGATCTGTGGTTTAAAAAAATAGTTCAGTAATAGAAATATATATGTATGTATATGACTTTTGACAAAAGTGTAGACGCATCCGATGAACAAAGATTAGACTTTTCAACAAATGGTACTGGAAAGTTAGGAACAAAACCAAAAGGAAACAAAAAGTCCTTGTCTCATAACTTGATGTATACCTGGGAGATAAATGAAAGAGAGAAGATGGTAAGAGACTGACCTTGTAGAAATAGAGAAAGTCAATAAGACTGGCATGAGAATCGAAACATCAAGATGGTAGAATTATTGGTAGGCAGTTTAATCTTTTGAACGAGGAACATTGTGTATGTTAGGAAATGTGTATACATTATAGCAAAATAAGGATTCATTTAATCTATTAGTTTATTAAGCACCCTGCTATTCACAGAGCACTATGTTATATTGGAGGAGTTTTATAAAGGTCCCTAGAGGGAATCATATATAAACAATGACAAAACAGTGGTATGTGCTTTCTTAGTGGTGCCAGGGAAGCTCAGAGGAAGGGACTGGCTGATATCTACACTCATCCTGAAGGGGCCTCCCTTGCTAGCCCTCCGACCTCTGAGTACACTGAAGAATGTTAATTGATCCACTGTCCCTTTGAGCACTTGGAGATATTGTTAATTTGATAGCTAAATCCAGTAAGAGATCTCTTCCATTTGGTGCCATTTGAATCTGTGATAATTACCTCGAGCTCAGAGAATAGACAGTGAAGGAATCTGATCTGGTTTTTTCTTTATCTTTGATTTTAACTGTCATTTGATCTGCTTTTAAGTGGGTAGTCTTTCTCTTGCCTCTGGTTAGTTGCTGGCCATTCTATACAATCTCTATCACACAAAGAAAGCAGCAAAGGAATTTTTTTCAACGACTGCCAAAACTCTGTTGGAATGAAAAATCGCTTCCCCCCTCCCCCCATAAGAGTCTCCATGATACTCTATGCACATAGAAAAGAGAAGTTGGAGTTACATGTGATCATTTTGGCCAAGCTTTTGCAGGTTTCTAGTGCACATTCTCATCTCTCTTTGAAGGATTATTCATTGCAACTTGTACTCACACTTTCCTTAAAGCAAATCCTACTTTTATTCTCCTCCAGTTTTCTGTCACATAGCAAGAGCGTTGGTGGAAATTGCTTTTCCATAAAAAGAACTATGCCACCTACTCTTCAAATGCCACTGATTAAGAAAATCATTGATTGATTTTTCTAAGGGAATAAATTAGGCTTTCCCCTGAGAGTGGGAAAAATAAATAATGGGATATAAAGAATGAAAATAGCTGTGTGTCATGAGGAAAATGTTTATGCAGTTGCCATGGAAATAGCATGTAGGCATTTAAACAAGGAGCTTGTGATATCTCTGTATTTGCCAAATATATATCAGATATGAGTTGCCTTCATCTCTTTCTTGGCTCACATTCAGTCTGACATGTGTAGTTATGTGAAATATGCTCCTTCTTTAGCATATTTGCTTAATATTTGCAGAAAATATACAATACAATGGGATGCCATGTTTTAAGATCATGTAATTGAGGCATAGAAATAAAACTGGGGAAAGCAATTCTCAGTAAATGATTCCTAAAAATAAATAGCGGTATAGTCACAGTGCCCAAGGCTGGGCTTTCCTGTGACATTCATAATTAACAGAGCTAATTAATTTTCTTAACAAAACATTCACAATATTAGACCTAATTAGTACTGTTATGAGTGATGTCAGATGCTGAAAATGCATGGTTTGAGACCTTATTCTTATTTTAATGTATGTGGTTTCATTTCACAAGTGGAATAAAATGCAACAGGCTGTGTTTCTGAATTATCACACTTTTCTGTCAAAAACATTAGTGAGCCTTCAGTTTCATACCTTATAAGTGAGGCATGATAAATCTAGAAAGGGCATATATGAATTTTGAAGATGTGGAGTATTTGACACAATTTTTCAGAGCTTGAACTTTTTTTTTCTAATTCCAAAGATAATGCAGACAATGCAGCCACTTCTTTTTATGGGACGCACAGACCAGGACAATAGGAAATCTAAAAATGATTAGTCCTTGTTCCATTCATGGAAAATAGGATGTTACCCAATTAATTGAAATAACTCATCTTTTTATGCCACTTTTGCTATCTGCATCATCCCCTCACTTAGATTTCATCTAAGACATATCATGTGCTTTGTAAACAAATAGCCTAGGGGCTTAATGTCTTATTAAAGCTGTAATTGTTTATATGGTCCAATAAATATCACAGTAATTTAGTGAAACCAAATAGTTACACAAATGGAACAGTGGGAAAGGGCTAATCAGAGAAAGTTTTTCAGAGGAGGTAAGTTTTGAGTCAAAAGTTAAAGACCTTTCTGAGGGTATTTTAATAATACATACCCCCAAATTTTGATATATGTGCACCTGTAAAATTTAAGGAGATAAAAGTATTTGCAAAGGTTAAATTAGAGTATTAGATTATTGATTTGAACCTTTCCTTTTATAATATAAATATTAATGTTATAAGTTTCCCTATAAATGCTACTTTCACTATATCTCAGTTTGGGAAATTTTTAAAAATTTTGTAATTTATTTTTGTTCAGTTCAAAAATTTTCTAATTTCCTTTGAATATTCCTCTTTTAATCAGATTATTTGTTTAAAAAATCTCCAAGTGTTCAGAGATTTTATTTTTCTGTTATTAATTTCTATTTTTATGGATAGAGAACATTTTTGATGATTTCTATTCTTTTAAATTTCTTTTTAAAAAAACTTTCTAATATCATTTTTAATTTTTTTAAATGATTTTTATTTTTTCCACTATAGCTGGTTTACAGTGTTCTGTCAGTTTTCTGCAGTACAGCAAAGAGACCCAGTCACACATACATATATACATTCTTTTTCTCACATCCTCCATCATGCTCCATCATAAGTGACTAGATATAGTTTCCAGAGCCATACAGCAGGATCTCATTGCATATCCACTCCAAAGACAACAGTTCGCATCTGTTAACCCCACACTCCCAGTCCATCCCAGTCCGTCCCCCTCCCCCTTGGCAACCACAAGTCTGTTCTCCCAAGTCCATAAGTTTCATTTCTGTGGAAAGGTTCATTTGTGCCATATATTAGAGTCCAGATATAAGTGATACCATATGGTATTTGTCTTTCTGATTTACCTCACTTAGTATGAGAGTCTCTAGTTGCATTCATGTTGCTGCAACTGGCATTATTTTGTTGGTTTTTATGGCTGAGTAGTATTCCATTATGTATATATACCACATCTTCTTAATCCATTCATCTGTAGATGGGCATTTAGGTTGTTTCCATGTCTTGGTCATTGTGAATAGTGCTGCAATGAACATACGGTACGGGTGCATGTATCTTTTTCAAGAAAAGTTTTGTCCAGATATATGCCCAAGAGTGGGATTGCTGTGTCATATAGTTTTATGTTTAGTTTTCTGAGGTACCACCATACTGTTTTCCATAGTGGTTGTACCAATTTACATTCCCACCAACAGTAAAGGAGGCACCCTTTTTTCCACACTCTCTCCAGCATTTGTTATTTGTTGATTTGTTAGTGATGGCCATTCTGACAGGTGTGAGGTGGTACCTCATAGTTTTTTTGATTTGCACTTCTCTAATAATCAGTGATGTTGAGCATTTTTTCACGTGCCTCTTGGCCATCTGTATATCTTCTTTGGAGAAATGTCTTTTCAGTTCTTTTGCCCATTTTTCAATTGAGTCGTTGTTGGATAATGTCTATAAATGTCAATTAGATTCAGTTGGTTTATGATGCTGTTTAGCTCTTCTAAATCCTTGCCGATTAGTTTTCCACTATTGTTTACTGAGAGAGGAATGTTGAGATTTGCAAATGCTATTGTGGGTTAGTCTGTTTCTCCTTTCAGATCTGTCAGTTTTTTTGTATATTTTGAATCTCTTTTCTTGGGTGCATACACATTTAAAATTGTTATGCCTTCTTGCTTAATTGATATTTTTATCAGTATATAGGTTGCTCTTCATTCCTGTTGATTTTTTTTTACTCTGAGGTCTACTTTGATAATATAACCATTCCAGCATTATTTTGATTGGTGGTTTCATATTATATGAATATCTTCCTATAATAAAAAAACCTTTTAAGCTACTATACAATTATATTTGAAGTGTGCTTCTTATAGCTACCAAATACTTGGGTCATGCAGATATTTTCTCACTTTCTATAGGTTTTTTCATTTTCTTCTCTTTTGGTGGTGGGCGTGGGAGGGCAGGGGGTGGAGATACAGTGCAGCATATGGAAGTTCCAGGCTAGGGGTTGATTGGAGCTACATCTGCCAGCCTACACCACAGCCACAGCAATGCCAGATCCTTAACGCACTGAGTGAGGCCAGGGATCAAACCCACATCCTCACGGATACTGGTCAGGTTCATTTCTGCTGAGCCACAATGGGAACTCCCTTTTTCATTTTTTTGATAGTGTCTTTTCCTGCACAAAAGTTTTAAATTTTGATGGAGCCCAGTATATCTGTTTTTTCTTTTGTTTCTTATGCTTTTGGTGTCATATCTAAGCATCCATTGCTAAAGTCAAAATAATGAAACTTTCCCCTATTTTTTCTTCTAAAAGTTTGGAGTTTTAGTGCTTAAATTTAGGTTGTTGATCCAATTTGAATTAATTTTTATATATGATTTGAGGTAAGGTTCCAACTTAGTTCTTTTATGTGTTGATATTAGTTGTAAAAGCATTATTTGTTAAAGAAACTATTCTTTCTCTCATTGGATGGTCTTGGCACTTTTGTCAAAACTCAATTGACCGTAAATGTATGGGTTTATTTCTGAACTCCTACTTCTATTCCATTTGTCTTTTCTTATGCCAGTACCACGTTGTTTTGATTATTGTAGCTTTGTAATAAGTTTTGAATTGGGGAGCTGCGATCTTATACATTTTTATCATTAGATTGTCTTTGTTATTCAGGTGCCCCTGAGATTCCATATGGATTTTATAATCAGTTTGTCAATTTCTACTTAAAGTAAAACTAAGGTTTTGATAGGAATTGCATTGAATCATTAGATCAATTTGGTGAATATTGACATCTTAACAATATTAAGTTTTCCAATCCATGAACATAGGACTTTTTTTTGCTTATTTAGGTTTCCTTTATTTCATTAATGTTTTGTAGTTTTTGTAGTTTTTAATGCACAGTCTTGCACCTCCTTGGCTAAATTTCTTCCTAAGTATTTTATTCTTTTTGATGCTATTGTAAGTGTCATTGTTTTATTTTCATTCTCATGTTCATTTTTAGTTTATAGAAATACAGTTGATTTTTGTGTGTTGACCTTGTATCCTGAAACTGCCAAATTCTTTTCTTTCTTTTTTTTTTTTTCAGAGCCTCACCCATGGCAAATGGAAGTTCCCGGGCTAGGGGTTGAATCCAAGCTGCATCTGCGATCTACACCACAGCTCGCGGCAATGCTGAGTGGGGTCAGGGATCGAACCTGCATCCTCGAAGTCAGGTTTGTTGCCACTGAGCCACAACAAGAACTGCCACATTCTTTTTTATTAGTTCTGGTAGTTGTGTGAGTGCCTGTGTGTGTGTATTCTTTAGAATTTTCCTTCTATAAGATCTTGTTATATATGAGTAAAGATAATTTTACTTCTTCCTTTTCAATCTGGATGCTTTTTTTCCTTGCTTAACATTATCCAGCCTAGAACTTCCAACACAGTGTTGAATAAAAGTAGTGAGAGTGGGAATCCTTATCTTATTCTTGATCATAAGGGGAAATCTTTCAGTCTTTCATCATTGAATGTAATGTTGGCTGTAGGTTTTGCATAAATATCCTTTATTGTGTTTTTCACTTCTGCCTTTAAGATATCAGGATTACAGTTACTCCATGTCCTTTCCAGAGCTTGTTATTATTACACTCTCTCATTTTTTCCCTGCCAGTCTAGTTTAGTGGTGTTTTATTGGAATTTTAAGTTGCTGATTTTCAGTGGTGACTAACGATATTGAACACTTTTCCATGTGCTTCTTGGCCATAGAATCTGTGTTTGAAGGGGTCTTTACATTGAAAATCAATTTCAGATAATTCACCATGTAAATGTACATTGAGTACAGTAGTAGTTAGGCCTTCTTAATATTTAGTTTGCTCCTCTAAATTAAGGTGTTATTGTCAAATTGTTAGTATTTTTGTGGGTCTATTTTTATATTAAAGATTTGAGAAATTAAGTCCTATTATGTAATTATATATGAACATTAATAACTTCTGAACATGTAAACATTTTAAAGAATTAAGGATGTGTTCCCTTGTGGCTCAGCAGGTTAAGGAACCAGTGTTATCATTGCAGGTTACTGCGTTGTCATTACAGGTTCTGGTTACTTCAGTGATGCAGGTTTGATCCCTGCCTGGGAACTTGCTGCCATAGGTGTGGCAAAAAAAAAAAAAAAAAAAAAAGAACAAGGAGAAAATAATTTTCCTCTATTGTTGATAGGTAAATAATTTTGGCTGTATTTGGGCATCTGTTAAAACTTTTTAAAGAATTCACTTGATACTACTTATTAAGTTATGCCAAGTAGCATACATGTGCTTCTGAATGATAAAAATGAAAAAGGTATGCACGTTTTCTTGTCAGCAAATGGGCTTCACTGTGTTTGGCTAATTATCTAAATATCTCTGAAAATGGAGTTGTCTCCAGCTGGCTGTAATTAGGATTGGATTGTTTCATGCATCAGAGACAGTAAAGTTGGTTTAATTCATGAGTCCCACAGCTTTCTAGTTATTCTTATTTCCTGCAACTTCAAAGTGCTTATCTATTTCTCACAAAAATATTTGAATGAGCTTAGACAAAATGTATAACCAAGTTGCCATTATTATTAGCTGCTGTTTTTACTCTCAGATATTGAGGTATAGGGATGAAGGATGGCTCAGAAACCTAGTAATAGCCTAGAAAATTGTCCTTTGAAAAGAAATGCATTGAAATAAGTATGTTAAAAGAGCCCAGGAGGTACAATAAAATATGATATGAACACTTTGTAAATCCCACAATCTCTCTTAGTTTGGAATATCTGGGAATGATTGTCAACTCCACAAACAGTTTTATGACATTTGAAATTATATTTGTCATTGTAAGAGCTTAGCATTTGGGGAGTTCCCATCATGGCTCAGCAGTAATGAACCTGATTAGTATCCATGAGGATGTGGGTTTGATGCCTGCCCTTGTTCAGTGGGTTAAGGATCCTGTGTTGCCATGAGCTGTGATGTAGGTCGCAGACAGGGCTCCAATCTGGCGTTGCTGTGGCTGTGGTGTAGGCTGGGGGATGTAGCTCCAATTCGAGCTGTAGCCTGGGAACTTCCATATGCTGCTATGTAGCTCTAAAAAGACCCCCCCCCCAAAAAAATTTAGCATTTGAAAATATGTCCTATTTTACTTGATCTCTTCTAATGCCATTTTTTGTTTGCCTACTCATAAGTGTATTTAGAAGATCTAACGCTTACTAACTATTTGCTGTTTGTCTTTCATGGTGCTAGTCTCTTCTTACATTATCTCTAATCCTTACCATAATCTTGTGAACCCAATTTACAGATGAAACTAGGGCTCAGAAATTTGTTTCTTGCCTAAGATCATAGACCACAGTAAGTGGTGATTTGAATTCCAGTTTGCCTAATCCTAAAGCCTGTAGTTTTCCTACTATACCAGTGGTTCCCACCCCAGTCTAATTAAAATGGAATTTCTAGGATTAGATTTTAGTATGTTTGAGCATCTCCTCCAGATTAGTAATGTGCATCTAGGGTTAGAACCCATTGGATAACACCCTATGCTTACTATTATGAGACCATATTTTAATAGAAGGGAAAGTATATTTTAAAAGAAAACATTTTTTCCTTTAAAAGTGTGTACAATATTGTCCATTTATCTCTGCCAAAATATATCTATTTGAAATTTTCAGTGCAAGGTGATACACCAAGAACATATTGAAGCCTCCCTTTGCTACTTCTCATTCAAAATTATCCTCCCCCAAATATATAGTACCAATTAAGCACAACTGAAAGGGAGGGAAAAAAAGAGCAAAATTGGCCAAAACCCTTAAAAATGGGATTGAAATACAGATGAGAGCCATAATCTAAAACATGCACAGAGGTGGAGTGCATGTGACTATTGGGTGACTTTAGATGCTTTATGTCTAGCCTGCTGGACAGGCAAACATGAATCTGCCTCTCCCTGCCTTCATTTCTCCTTGGTGTATATAATGCAAAAACCAGGCAGTCAGGGTGCTTTAAAAGCCAAAGCAATTCCCCAGTGTTGTCAATATCCAGAAAAGATGGAGGTTCCCATCCTCCAACACTTACTATCCATGTTCACTAGAAGTAGAAAATTTTCCCCTTCTCCTAAAAAAAAAAAAAAAAAGATACTATAATCACATACTAGCAAGTTATCTGTGAAGCCTAAAAAAAGGTGAGCACACAACTTCATAACACAAAATATGTAAAGAAAACCAGTACTATGAAGGAGGGTACCAAACTATACAAAGGAAGAAGTAATACCCAAGGAATCAGGTTTAATAGAGAAAAATAGAACTTTAGAATAAATGTAATATCCTCAGAAACATACAGGATAATAGTTCATTTATTTTAAAAAGAACATTTTAGAGCTTTTTGCAGTTAAGAACCTTTATATGGAACGACCAAAACATTTGGAAGAAAAAGGATAAAGTGGGAGACATAGAGTCATTCATTCATCTTCATAAATGCTTAAAGAGATGTGTGGAATCACAGTCAATGAATATTAACACTTTTTCTTTCTGGATAATGGGATATTGGTTGCTTTGTTGCTTTACTGTTTTGTTCTTCTGTGTATTAAAGTTTTTATGGAAACATTTCATTTTATAAAAATAAATTATTTGCTTAAATAAAATTAATGAATTAAATAATTGACTTAAAGTTTTAAGAAGAAATGATAAAATAATGCAAAGAAAATAAGGGTCCAAGTTAATAATGGTAAAAGCAGAAATCATCAGCAGTGTTAAGTTATAAAATCAATAACATAGATAAATCTTGGCAATTCTGAAAAAGAAAAATATTAATCAATATTAGAAATTAAAAAGTAAGCAAACTAAAGATACAGAGGAATTCTTGTTGTGGCTCACTAGGCTACGAACCCAACTAGTATCCATGAGGTTGCAGGTTCGATCCCTGACCTCGCTCAGTGGGTTAAGAATCTGGCTTTGCTACCAGCTGTGGTCACAGCTTTAGCTGAGATCCAGGGATATGGGCATTGGCTGTGACTGCAGTGTAGGCTGGCAGCTGTGGCTGGGAACTTCCATGTGCCATAGGCGTGGCCCTTAAAAAAAAAAAAGATAAAGTGATTTGTATAAAGATTTGACTTAAGTTATAAAAACTCTCTGTACAAATGTATACTGATAAAATGTGAAAGCCTAGATTCAGTGGATAATTTTCAGGAATATATGACTTATTTAAATTGTCACCAAAAAAAGGTAAAGCTCTTGAATTAACTAATAATTACGAGAAGAAATTGAAATTTAAAGATTTGTCCTTGTAATGGCCCAGGCTTTACAGGTGAGTTCTAGGAAACCTTTAAAGAAATCTCATATAAACTTGCATGATGTATAAAAAGATAGGATCCTGTGCAACTAGTTTTGTGATGCTAATGTAGCACTAATACCCAAACCAAAAAGGGAAAAAGAGAAAGAGGGATGAGGAGGGAGGGAAGGAGGGAAGAAAGAAGGAAAAAGTATGGGTCACGTCTATCTTACTTCTGGAGGTAAGACTACAAAATCATAAACAAAGTATTAGCAAATTGAATTAACCAGTGTATCATTTACTTAGAATTTATCCCAAGAATGCAAAGATGGGTCAGCATTATAAAATCTATGTAATTTACTTCGTTACTTATTAGGGGAGAAAATTATTCGGTCATCTCAATAACCACCCCCCCCCCAAAACCGTTCAGTAAAATGCAACAGGAGTTCCTGTTGTGGCTCAGCAGGTTAAGAATCCAACATAGTATTTGTGAGGATGCGGGTTCAGTCCCTGGCCTCACTCAGTGGGTTAAGGATCTGGCACTGCAGTAATCTGCGGCATAGGTTGCAGATGTAGCTTAGATTTTGCATTGCTGTGGCTGTGGTGTAGACTGGCAGCTGCAGTTCCAATTTGATCCAGGAACTTCTACATACCACAGGTGCAGCCCTAAATATAAAAACAAAAAATGCAACAATGTGGTTTTTGTTTTCCTGTGACCATTTCAGCCACTACTAATGGCCCTCTTCTGTTGAACTTTTTAAAAAATTGAAGTATCATTTACAGTATGTTTGTTTCAGGTATATAGCAAAGTGATTCAGTTATACATACATATATGTCTATTTTTTTCAGATTCTTTTCCCTTATAGGTTATTACAAAAGATTGAATATAGTTCCCTATGTTATACAGTAGGTCCTTGTTGGTTATCTATTTTATATACAGTGTTTTAAATAGTACTGCAATGAACATTGGAACAGTATAGTTTTGGCATAAGAAAAGACAACTAGATCAAAAATAGGTTGAAATTTCCACTAGCTAAAACAGAGCAAGTATATATCCATAAGAGAAAGGGAGGAGGAGATAGGAGAATGGCAAAGGGAATTATGAGCAGGAAATTCAAAGAAAATAGCCAGTAAACATTGGGAAAGATGTTCAGTCTTAGAGTCAGGGAAATTCAAATTTTAAAGATAATAAAATTATTTTAATCTACTGGATTGGCAGAAATTGTTTAAATTGATATATCCAGCTGTAGCAAGTATGTAGAGAAATGGATATTCTCTTAGTAACTGTGTGGTTGTAAAATGTAGAGTCCTTATCTAGAAGAATCTGGCAGCATTTTGTGTACCCTTTAGAATTCATAAAGAACTCTGAAATGCATTCTTACTTAATCCTGAGCCTGGTACTTTGTCCTTATTTTACCCATGAAGAATTAAACTCAGAACACATGGCAGGTTTGGAGCTTGTGGCTGAGTCTCCTAGTGCCAGTGCAGTGTTCTTTCTACCCCATGATTTTTCCTGGGATGAAGGAATAGCATGAGCCAAAACTTAGAGGTAGGTCAATACATGTCTTGTCTGGGGCATGGTTAGTCTTACTTGTTAGATGCTAGCTGAAGGAAATGCACTGAGAGATGCAACTGAAAACATGAGTTAAAATCATGAAGAGTTTTGAGATCCTAACAAGGAAATTAGGCTTCGTTCTGTGAACATTGAGGAGCCACCAGTTTTTAATAACAGGTGGAGTGGCTTAGAAGGGGAAGAAATTTGAGGCAGGAAGACTAGCTAGATGGCTGAGGCAATTGTTTAAATGAGAAAACAAGGACTTTAAATTAGGCTGGTAACTGGTTTTGACAAGGAGAAGGCTGGGAAGAAACTATGCCTGTCATCAGACATGTGAAAGGGACTCAATGCTCAGCGTACCCTTGTCAGATTTGAGATATGTTATAGCAGTAGAGCTAGTAGATGAATTGAATTTAGAGGAGGGAGAGGGGAGAGTGAGAAAGGAAAAAAAAAGACTGCTAGTTTGTTTTTTTGTTTTTGTTTTTGTTTTTGTTTTTTCCTTTTTCGGCTGCACCCACGGCATATGGAAACTCCTGGGCCAGGTATCGAATCTGAGCCACGGACGTCTCGACCTAAGCCACAGGTGTGGCAATGCCTGATCCTTAACACCTGTGCAAGGCTGGGCATCAAAGCCACCCATCAACAGGGACCTGAGCTACTGCAGAGACAGTGCCAGATTCTTAACCTGCTATGCCACAGTGGGAACTCTAGGGGCTGCTGGTTTTCGATTGAGCAAGTGGGCTGATCGTGGACCATTTCCTGAGGTGGGAGAACTTGGTAAGTGTAGTGGTTGAATGCCAGTAGTTTCACCTTGGCTTTGTTAAGTGTGAGATGCCTCCTAGATATCCCAGTGGATGTGTCAAGGAGTGTAAAGAAGACTGGAGTTCAAAAGGAGAGATGTGGACTGGAGATAAATTTGGAGAGTGATAGCATATAAATTAGATGGTAGTCAAAGCCTTGGAACTGGATAAAATCACTCAGGGGAAAAGAATGAATAAGGGGAGCTGATGGTAAGGGGTATTATTTTTGGTCACTCCAACACTGAGAAATCTAATAGAGGAAAAAGCCAACAAACAGGCTGAGAAGCAGCTATCTAATGAGGTAGAAAAATCTGAAGAGTGAAGTATTCCGGAAACTAGAAAAGAAAGTATTGCATGAGAGGGATGGCCAATGTATGAAATGCTAATTTAAGTTTTGAAAAGGTGAGAATAGAAAATTAGCCCTTGGTCTTGGGGGAGTATAGTCCTTTGAAACCTTAATTCGCAGTATTTCAATAAAGTGGTGAGAACAAAACATCTGAATGGAGTGGGGGGAAGAGAAAATGTGGAGATAAAGTGTCTTTTTGAAGAGTTTTGTTCTAGAAGGAAATCGAAGAATGCAGCACTATCTAGAGGGATACAGGACTACGGGAGGGTTGTTTTGTTTTTGTTTTTTAATGAATGAGATTAAGACCCGTTCATATGCCAATGGGAATTATCTGGAATGGAAAAATAGATGATGCAGAAGAGAAAAGTGATATTGCAGGAATAGTTCTTGAGAATTCACACGTGGGTGAAATTCTGACCAGAAGTAGAAAGGTTGGCCTTAAACAAAGACACAAAGGCTCCTTCCATTCTAAGGGCAATGAGGTAAAGTGTATAAAATCAGGTTGTAGCATTAACATGAAGAGGAGATAAAATTCATCTTTTTGGATCTATTTTCCCACTCAAGTTTGAGGCAAGGCCATCAATAGTAAGTGATCTGGGACAAGGATGTCAGAGACTTGAAGAGAGAAGAAAAACTGTGAAATAGTTATCTCAAAGTGGCGAAGTAAGTATGTAGAAAGAACTGATTTGGATTCTGTTTCTGACAATGTTAAATCCCCATTTGAGACTTAGAGTAATAGGTTTTAAGTGAATATCGGTCAGCACAGTTGTGTGGCTTTTCTCTGGTTATGTTCATCTGGTGGGAAGTAGGCTTAGAGCAAGCATTTTACTAGTAGAGGGAAGGAGGGACAAGAGAGTATTTGCAAAGTGGAAAAAAGTGGAATGTATCTGAGTAAAGAGGGAAGTGAAAATACTGATTACGAATACTGATTTTGTATCTTGATAAGATCCAAGAATTGTTGGAGTTAATATCTGCATTTCAATCATAACAGATAAGATATGATTCATGTGGACTGTGGGCCACTCTTGAAGAAACATTTACAGTAGTTTTGAGTTATAATGCTAGTCTTAGGGCAAATATCTCTTTTTGTTCAAATTTCACAGTATATCTTTTTAAATAGAGGTGCTAGTAAGAAAAATGAATTTATACACAGGTGTAGAAGATACTAATC
This sequence comes from Phacochoerus africanus, assembly GCF_016906955.1. NCBI lineage: Eukaryota > Metazoa > Chordata > Mammalia > Artiodactyla > Suidae > Phacochoerus > Phacochoerus africanus. The sequence goes on along the minus strand of NC_062552.1, from coordinate 58,569,181 downwards.
ATTAAGGCTTTAGTGAATAGATTAGCAGTCAGAGAAAATGAGTAACAGTTCTTTTAAAAATTTAACTTTTAAAACGTACTGTTAATCGAACAGCCATTACACTGTACCTACATGCATTATAATTTTTCTTGTATAGTAATTCTTGCTCAAATCTTTGACTTCCATTTATTTCTGGAATTTTCAACCTATTTGTGTATTTTTTTTCCAGCTTTCTAATTTTATTTTTAAAACATAAAGTATACCGTAAATAATAATGGAAGAGAAACAGGAAATGAGAAAACATCCGAAGACAAATCACGAGAGTAAATTTTGGGAGGGGAAACAGGTGGATGGGGTTTTTAGGGAGCTGATGGGGAGGGCACTTGCAAGGGTGGAGGTGACCTTGAGGAAGGTGGTTTTGGAAATTGGCCCCAGGCTCTTACCAGAGCCAGCGCAGGACCTAGTATAGTGGGGGCTGGAGCAGTCAGTGCAGGCTCTCCCTGCAGGGCTGCTGAATTCTCCTTGGGCCCTTGGTCTCCTGCAGAAGCTGGTGCAACATTTCCCTCCAGCTGAGGTAAACACACATCAGTGTCTGGGGCTGCTGCCAGAGCAGCTGTAGGTTCTCCTTGTATGGGTGGTGAGTCCTCATGTGGCTCCGGGTTTCCTGCAGGAGCAGCTGCAGGTTTCTCCCTACAGGGCTGGTGAGTCCTCATGTGGACCTAGGCCTCCTGCTGGAGCAGCTCCAGGTTCTCCCTGCCTGGGTTGTGCCTTGGCCTTTGGCTCCTGCTCTCATGCTGGAACTGTGAGAGAAGAAAAGCTTCCCTGCATGCTTGCCTTGCCATGTGCTATTCCAAGGATAGCAATCTTCCCAGAACCTTCCAGACCAGTCCCCACCCACCAACTTCTGGGTCTGCAGTCCGCCAGGTGGGTAGTGTGGGTTAGTCTTTGCTCCTGGCCCAACACCTTCCTTTGGGAACTCCTCGCTGTGTGACCCAGAACTCAGCTCCCCCCACACTCACAAGGGCCCGTCCCCATCTTCTCACCTTCAGGCTGGGCCTCAGGGGGCACAGCTGTCCAGCGGACTCAGGCACAGGTGGACTTTGTCCTCCGTGCCAGAACTGGCACTGTGCTGAGCTCCCCCTGAGCCCGGCAGAGATACCCAAGGAGCTGCCCGTGTGGAGTTTCATCTGGAGGTCTTCTGCCTTCCTTGCCTGGCTCCTGAAGTGTCTCAGGGGCAGGGGTGGGGGGTGGGGGGGACTCTGCAATGAGAATGAGCTGCAGAGGGCCCGGCCCTGAGGTGTCAGAGCCTTGCAAGGCCATTATCTTCTCGCTGCTTCTTTTGCCCCCTTGACCTTCTGTTCCCAGATAAGGTGAAACCTTGTCTGCTCAGATACCCACCCTCTGGGAGGAGTGGGAGCCCCCTAGAGGGCTGGGGGTACAGCTCGCACACAGGGCTCAGCCCTGACTCTAAACAACCCCCTTCTCCCCAATCAGCTTTGTCCTTGGGTGTGGACGTGACCCTCCCAATTGGCATCCAACCCCACGTCAGCCTGCTCTTGCTTGAGGCAGACCCACCCCTCACAACCCCCCTCTGCACACAGTCATCCAGGGAGGGGACACAAGGCTACTGAGGCTACTGTGTGGGATCAGAAGGGTCCCTTTGCTGGGCTGGAGTTCCCTCTCCCTGTGTTACCTCCGAGTCCCTGCGGGCAAAGGCCCATAGGCGTCTGCCCTGAGTTCTGATCCATTTTCTGCTGGATTGGCAGGTATTGTCTCTGCTGCGGCCTCCGCCTTGGGAGAACGGGACACAGCAAAGCAAGTCCATCCCTCCTCTGTCCTCTCCTGGAGAAGTGGGTGCCTGGCTACCCAGGTTCCAAGTTCTGTTGGGCTCTATTGCCAGGGAAGTGAGGTCACTTCCTGGGGTCCACTTAGCCGGCCTTCGTCCTTCTGCAAAGTTCCCCAATGGTACCTCTGGGCTACCTCCCACAACCCCATGTTCTAGTTCTGACAAATGTTCTTGGTAATTTGATAGGGATTGCATTGGATCTGTAGATTGCCTTGGGTAGTCTGCCATCTTAATCCTCCTATTTGTGTATTTTAATTACAATATTTTACCGACATCTGAAAATAAATTATACTCTGAAAACGTTTTTATTGCAAGAAAATTCTGAATTTTAGTTTAATTTGGGCAGTTTCTCAAACTGAAGACACCATCTTTAATTCCTTATACTCAGTTATGCAGTTGCAAATTGTTCTCAGTAAAACCTTGTAGTTTTAACTATCCCCCTTTGCTTAGGAAGCCTTTATAGTTTTCCTTTATTAAATTGATGAAAAGAGGACTGAGTTGGCTAAACCACTAGATATTCTTTTTTTAATTGAAACTCACATATTTATTTTTTTATTATTTTTTTTCTTTTTGTCTTTTTTGCTATTTCTTGGGCCGCTCCCGCGGCATATGGAGGTTCCCAGGCTAGGGGCAAATCAGAGCTGTAGCCACCGGCCTACACCAGAGCCACAGCAACGTGGGATCCGAGCTGCGTCTGCAACCTACACCACAGCTCATGGCAACGCCGGATCGTTAACCCACTGAGCAAGGGCAGGGACCGAACCCGCAACCTCATGGTTCCCAGTCAGATTCGTTAACCACTGCGCCATGATGGGAACTCCTGAAACTCACATATTTAGTTTTTCACATACTTTATTGCTGAGCTTCAGTGGTATGTCATGAAATTAGTGAGGTCTATTAGAATATTTCAAACTATCAAACTTATAAGAATGGTTAGAATGATTTCCCACAAATCTATTCTTTGTTAATTACAGTTATTTTATACTGAATTTTTTTTCAAGTACCTTATGTCATTGTGTATTTACTGTAGTTATTAGATGCTTTTGGGCAAGTGCCTTATTATTATGACTATTGTTGGTGCTTTTTCTGGCAGTTTAAATCAATTACCAGATATTTTAAGTGGCCAACACTGGACCGGGCTATAAGAATACAAACAAAATACAAAATAAGGTCCCAGGTGTAAGTGTTCCTTTTAGATGTTTATGTTTTGCCCCTAATTTTGCTTTTCACTTCTTAATAGTAGTACTGCATGTTGTAAACCTAATTACACTTCTTGCTGTTTTGTAAATATATTTGACTTTGCTATTTCTGTGTCTTTGCTGTGCTGTTTCTCTTCCACCTTCTTTCCAATTCTGAGTAGTCTTTCCTCATTAATACTTATCTCAAATGCTATCACCTGTATGATGTCTTGCCAGATGCTTCCTTTACGCATATAGTGGCACTTATGTTTGCCCTATTTTAAATATTAATATATTTTATGTTATTCTCCCTCTTACTTGAAATATGCTCCTTGAGACTAGTATCTTATTTTACTGATTTTTGTATACACCATGTCATACCTGACATATAGTACGCACAAAATAATATATGTTGAGTTAAAGATCAGGAACAGCTAAGTAAAAATAACAAATGTGATAAAAGTAGCCAGGAGTCAGATATCTCTAATCATGAGAGAAGTGATCAGTGTTGAGTTGCTGAGGAGGTAGGACTTGAATTGAGCCTTGTATCTGGGGACCCTAAAATAAAACCAATCGAGTGGTGCAAGGGAATGATAAATTTCATTTTTAAATGGCAGTTTTCTTAAAGTGGGTAAATTTTGAGAGACTTGATAGTTTTTGATTTTTCCTGGTTAAAATAGTGTTACAACTTCATTCATTTTATGAATTACACAGCCTTTTCGTATAGTGAATATACAGGAAAGAAAATCATATCTAGTCCAGAAAATCCTCGTACCTGTTCTTAGAGTAAGGATGTCGCTGTAGTTGATAACAAGCCCTATTATAAAAGACAATAAATCCCAATGAAGTGATCTGCCTCATATTCCTTTGAAATGCATTTGGAACTCTGGAGCTTGTTTTCAGTCCTAGAGGCTTGGCAGCTGATCTCTATTGAGTACTCCCGACTCTCCCAGAATAGTTTTGTAGGCGATTGCGTGGTTTAGAATGAGGAAGGAAGTTCTGCAGAGCTGCTAGAATGAGAATGACTGGAATAGCTGATAAAAGGCTGAGCTTTCTATGGCCAGTACATCCGGAGTTATAGAGAAGCCGCATGCTAGTCTCCTGTGGCAGAACCAGGTCTCCTGGGGGAGAATGAAGCTGGTTTCAACTATCAAATGGGTTATCTAAAAACAAGGCCATCTTCTCCATTAGTGCCCAGGGCCCACAGTACTTTTAGGGGCCCATGAAAATGTTTTAATGTCTTTTAAAATTAAGAGAAGATGAACAAAATATTTTAACAAATGACATTAGTATGTTTGTCTTCATACCCAAACAGCCATAAAGTATAATTTTTCTTTTTCTTTCTTTCTTTTTTTTTTTTTTTGGAGAACGGTCTACAAAGACTGTATGTCTGGGGCCTATAAAAGTCATAATACAGACCTACCTGAGGCCTGAGACCTACCCATTCTCTCAAGGTTGGTGCTAGACTGTGAAAGAATGGCAAGTTTAGGCAGATGTCTGATATTCTAATTCAGTTCATCTCCCTCTCTGCATCTTAGTGTCTTCATCTGTCTAATGAGGAATATGGACCAAGCAACCTGTGAAGGCCCTTGCAGGTCAAACTTTCTTCAGTGAAATCCTGTGTCAGAAGCTCTGGAATAGTTGCAGGCCAAAGCAGGTTATCTAACATGATCTTATTGTAAAATCTCAGGTCCTGTGAGAACCTGTAGGGACACAGAACAGGCCTAGTAACCATCCTATATTTTTTGAGTCCAGTTAGAAGTACAATTTCAGAAATGATAGTAGAATGAAGTGTGTGGTATTAGAATGCAGTTGGTAAAAAATTAGAACTAGAAGTGCCTTGCATGTTGTAAGTACTCTTTAAAAATAAATGGATAAAATAATGATGGGTATAAAATATTTGCTTATTTTCTTAAGAGAAATCTGTATTTACAAAAAAAATAATAAAAATAGTAACCTGTGGGATTTTTTTTATTCCCTACAGAAAAATCATCTAAAAATCTAAAGTATTGAAATTTCATTTCTACAAATTAAAAGATTCTGAAGATTAAGCCAAGAGCCCTTTTAAATTATTGTCTTTTGGTTATTTATAAGGTTTTATCTTTCTCTCTCTAATCCAAAATGTGTGCTATATTAAAATATTAGAACAGTATTTCTCTAACTTCTACCTCTACTGTCTGCATGTTTTCCATTTTTTAGATTATTGGTAGAAAATGGTCAGTCCATATATAATGTTTCTTCTGCAGTAAATGGGCCTCTGTATCACTTATAGTGCTCCAAGCTCCTTGTTTGCTTAGAGATAGCATGTTGATAGGAAACAGTGGATGCCTATAAAATGCATAATTAAAAAAGTAAGTAATTTGCTGAAAAACAGATATTACCAAATGACAAAGAAATTGCTTCCAGATTGGCTTGATTTTTTTTCTGTTGTCTTTTGATGTACATCAGAAGCACCTGAACTTCTTTTTGCTTTATTTTTTATTGAAGTATAGTTGATTTATAATGTATCAATTTCTGCTACACAGTAAAGTGATTCAGTTATGCATATATAAATATATATATATACACACTCTTTTAAAAATATTTTTTTCCATTATAAGTTTACCATTAAAATTTATACCATTTTGTCCATTGTAGTTTATAGGGCATTGAATATATGAACTACTTTTTTTTTTTTTTTTTGGTCTTTTTAGGCCCACACCCATGGCATATAGAGGTTCCCAGGCTAGGGGTCGAATCGGAGCTACAGCTGCCAACCTACACCACAGCCACAGCAATGCTGAATTCCAGCCAGGTCTGCGACCTACGCCATAGCTCATGGCAGTGCCGGATCCCCAACCCATCGAGCGAGGCCAGGAATCAAACCCGCATCCTCATGGATCCTACCTAGTCAGGTTCATTAACCGCTGAGCCACGACAGGAACTCCTGAACTACTTTTTAAAAAATAAGGATGTTCCTGTGCCATCTCAGACCTGCTAGTATAGGATTTATGGGGATGTAACCCATGCATCTGTATTTTGAAAAGATCCCAGATGGTTGTGACAGGCACTAAAGGTTGAGAATTTCTGAAGTATAATAGAAAGAGGCATAGACTTCAGACTTAGATCTGAGTCCAGAGTCCAGATCTGCCGCAGTGAGTGTATGAACGGAGACCTCGGTCTATGACCAAGTAATTTCAATTTACTTATCAATAAAATAAGAACGGATAATACTTTAATAAGGTAGTTGGGGAGGTTAAAGGAGATAATAGATGAAAAGTGCTTGATAGGGGGTGATAGCTGGTGTTATTCTAGTAGTGTGGAGTTATCCTCAGTTTTCATCTAGACTTGTGAAGAGTGAGGTTTTTTCCTCACAATAGCTCTTTTCTTCATCCAAAAAAATATTTATGCAGAACTTCCTCCAACTATCTTTTAATAGACTGATTTACTTTGGGCTTTGAACTTTCTCCAAGTTTGCATTTGGACTACTGAGAAAATAGGAGTGAAAGTAGGTGGCGTCTTGGCTTTCAGTTTCCCTAGCATCCTCTGGAGTAGCTAATTATTTTTGGATCCAATTTTGGTTATTCATTGTCTTATTTTAAAATCAGATATGTTGGTATATCATAAACTTGGGACATAAACGTGTTAGTTCCTAAACCATAGAAGAATGGGGTTTTGTTTAAAGAACATATGGATGGCTGATTCTTTGTATTGGCAACTCCATCATCATATGTTTATGGTTAATCTCTGTAGGTTTATAAATGATAATTCAGATTTCTTTTGAAATATCTCAGGTCAGATTGACAGTGTAATGGTGAAGAACTTCAAGAGAAAGGTGAAGGAGAGAGATATTGTTCTGTTATGATCTTTCTGTCTGTAGAATATCACCCACATATTCTTTTATTTTCATTTGCTACAAACTTGACAGAATTAAAAGAAACGTATTGATTCCCCTTTTTGTTTCTTAGTTAAGGATTGATCAGATACTCAGAGTATAATGCTGAATAAGCATGAATTAATTACATAGACTGTGCCTAGGATTTAACAAGGCTATGACTAGCTGCTTTCTCCCACGAAATTTACACTCACAGTGCCTTCTCAGCAAGGGGCTCCCCCTTTATTTACTTTATTGGTTTCACCATATATTGAAAAGAGTGAGTGTATTAAATGTTGTTTCAAATTTAAGCATTACAAATGCTGGAGACTGTGTGACATCATGCTTGATGTAGCCTTCCTACTTCTTTTATTTTTAGGATTGCCTTTTAACATATCGAGTGGTCTTCCATTATGCCTAGTTATTTGACATTTTTTGTAAACTATTGCATATTTCTGGACCAGAACACCATATAGTAAAAATTATTACTGTGACTACTTTTAGATAAGGAAGTTCAGAAACTATGGCATATGAGAATATGAATAAACCAAAACCATTTTAATCCCTTTATGCGTTCTAAAACCTGAACAGCCATCCTAGCGTAACACTAGTCTATGAAACATTAAGTTGTCTACTATGTATAGACTCCTTGTGAACATACAAAAGAAGTGGACTGTCTCAGAGAAAAAATGTGGTTGGGAAAATATCCAAAGATCCATAAATGCAATTATAAGGTAATATCACACACCAAACTCTTAACAGGGGCCCAGTGTAGTATAATGCTTGAGAGCATAAACTTTATTTTTTATTTTTATTTTTTATTGAAGTATTATTGATTTACAGTGTTGTGTTAATTTCTGCTGTACAGCAAAGTGACTCAGATATACATATGTACATTTTAACATATTTATCATATGATTTATCATAACATATTAACTATAGTTCTCTATGCCATATAGTAGATTTTGTTGACTATTCCCTCCATGTATTATTGACAGCATAAACTTTAGAACCAGATTGCCTGAGCTAAAATCCCAACTCCTCTGCTAACTATGTCATTCTGGTCAAGTTATCTTAAAGTGCTTCAGTTTTTCATCTGTAAGGTGGAGATAGTTATTGATTGGAAGTGTGGAGGATTTTGACACCCAAGTTAAGATATTTGGGTTTGCTATTCTGACAAACAGGAAGTCATGATAATTGAACAGTCAAGTTACATGATGAAATTAATTGAGGAACATTGTTTTAATGATTGTATTGGATGGAGTGAGAGCACCTAGAGGCAGTGCAACTGTGGAAGTGGAAATAGATGAGTAAGACTAGAAATCACTGTGAAAAAAAAAATCGAGATTTCATGATAGTTTGGGTGTGTTTTTAAACCCCCTTCTCCCTACAAATGGCGTAATTCAGCAAAATCTTGGAAAATGCTGGTGTAGCAGCTCAGTGGAAATCTCCTGTAAGTGCTGTCAGAAATTATAAGCTCTGGGGACTCCAGCTGGTAATGTGTGCATTCACTTACAGCTTCCTTTTCCCCTTTATACACGAGAGCACAACAGGAAATATTGGCTTATCCCTGTAGGACATATCTCTATAGGAGATGCTTACTGAACTGAATGCCTTTGTTTAGAACTAATTGACCTTTCTAAAACAGCAGTTTTTTTAGAGCTTACCCAAATTAGGCAGACTTTAACCATCTGATAAGTCAGAGACAAATCCGTCCTCTTTTAAGCAAGGTCAACAATTCTGTTGAAGGAGAAAAGAAACAAAGACAGAAGGCGCCATCGGACAAAAGAATGTGATATTAGTAAACACTAGGCAGTTAAAAAATTTATTATAATTTGAATATTGATTTGTATTACTAATTTTTTTGCTGCTTTTATGGTATTATCTGGGTGCCACTAGTCTTTTTTCAGTCCTGTTTGTTGTAGGATATAAGAATGTTAAATTTATAAGATTATAAAGTAGAAGAGTCTGGAATTAGACACTATGCAGTGTCTCAGTATCTTGGTCTGAATTTATTTTTCTGTAGTTGGAGAGTTTGTTAAAGTAGAAAAACTAAAATTCTACCTATTTTTAAAGATTTTGAGAATTTTGACTCAGATATTTTTTACTTTTATGCATGATAAAGAATCACCCTAACAAAAAAAGAAAATTGCTTTAAGAGAGAATTCACTTAAATTATATTCAGAGGGATATATTTTGGCTCAGAGGCAGTCTTTATTGTTGTTCCATATAAGTGCATTATAAACCTAATAATTGTAAATAATCACTTTTTAAAAATCTCTCAACTGAGACTGTTGTTTTCCCTTTAAAATTAACACATTTTCAAGTGGTTAGTTACTTCAAGCGGGTTGTTTTTAACTATCTGGCTAAACTCTTATTTTCGTTGAGAAGAGTGACCTATCAGTAATTTTATGTTTTAGTTTATATAGCAGGATAGCGGTAATTTTATTTTATTATCAATTAATTACTTAATGGATTTAGTTGTGTTCTCTCTATAATCAGATGCATTGCACTCTTCTCACTAGTTTTAATGATTTGGGAGGTGGCTAGCTGTGTAAGAGAAGTAGGATATTTTTACAAGGTCTTTCACAAATGAATTCATAAATCCATTCCTTTAGTCACGGTGTTAGAGACCACTATTGATACAGAAAATTGCATTTTATAGAGTAATATCCAGGTTGCCTGTTACTATAGTTAAATTATAAGGAAAATCTTGAATTTGGGTGAGTATAGCTCTTGCTTATAAATGCATTTCATTCTTGCAGGTCATATCATGGTCCTTGGGCCCTAATCACTCTAAGGTAAAACTCTGGCTAGGCATATGCTATTGTTTTTCAGTTTAGACTTGGATGTTAACTAAGAATGGGTGAAAAGTGAGAGATGAAACTAGATTCCTAAGAGGTAGGAATCAGAGAATGGAATAATGACTTCAGAACTTGCTACAGAAGTGTTCCTCGCACTGGAAGCCAAAGCTACTTTTCACAATTTACGACTTAGTCACATGAGGGAAATACATTAAAATACTTGTTTTTCCAGGAAGTATTGTTGGCCATAGGCTAATTTCAACCTCTTTAGAGGTAGTTTTGAGCATCATTTAGTCATTACTGGCTTACTTATAATTAAAGTCATTACTTTTCTCAAGCTTTCATGAACGTACCAATCTTTTAAAAACATACAAACTTACATACACATAGTAAATCTGGAATGGGGCCCGAGATTCTGCATTTCTAGCAGTGATACAAATGCTGCTGGTTGGTGAACCACATTTTGAATAGGAGGAGTCTAAATAATTGTTCTTATCTGTAGTTCCTATCTCCTTACTGTGTTTGCATTTTTGCCTATAAGATTAGCTGTTTGCCCTTTATTTGGTCACTTCAAACTATTTCAGAATGCTTAGTTGTCCTATGACAGAGAAAATTGTGTCACCCTTTTATTAATGAAATCCCATGTTTGTCTCAAGATATAGTGGTGTTCCCCAGAGGAGTCTTATTGTTTCTGTTTGTAAGAAAATTGAATCACTGAGAACAGTTGACTAACACAGATCTTTCTGTTTAATTATGGTTATATGAAGGAAGCATGGGTTTTAGAGTGGGACCTGGACTCTCTGACCTTGGTCGAATTATTTAATTTCTTTGCCTCTCAATTCATTTGTCTGCAAAATGAAAATATTTACCTGCCTAAGGTCATTGAGATGGTTAGTGATTAGCAATAATATATTTAAAGCACCTGTATAGTACCTATAGTATTGTAGGCATTTAGCATTTGATAATAAGCATCCCAGTCACTGAATGGGATGAAACAAGCATTAAAAACCAAATAATAATTTTCTTAGCATCAGGCATTTCATTAGCGATATAGCTAATGAGAAGGAAAAAAAAATGAATTGTTTTCTGTGAAAGTAAATTAAAGGTTAAAATCATGTTAAAAATTTTCAGGTTCATGTTTTACTTCATATTTTTTGACTGCCTTTATTTTATTTTAGTTGTACAATGATCATCACAATCCAATTTTATAGTTATTTTTATAACTATTTTTGAAAAAACTAATTCATGATTTGATTTCTTTGAGATACTTGGAGTCAAATCACTTTTCTGAATGACCATTTAAATCCCTATGATTCATAAAAGAAATAAAATTTTAGAGTCTCAACCCATTTTGAGTAAGATAATTAATTTGATTCTATCCTGACTTGTCTGAATTTTTAAGGTCAAGATATGTCCAAATAGTAGCATTCTCAAGGACTCTTATGTGTCCTTTTTCTGAGTATAGTATGAAAATCATCAGGAGCAACACAGCTGGCACTTTGAGGAAAATAACTTAAAATTGGCATTGCATGCCAAGCCTGGAAAAGCTTACACTTGTTCAGTTACTAATCTTTTTCAGGCAGAGCCTTTGATTTGGCCCAAAACTACTACAGCTTACCATAGAAGTGATCTTACTTGCTGCCAAAATCCTTCACAAAACAATGCATTCTGAAACACAAGCATATATGCTATTCTATTTTTTTGTTTGTTTTGTTTTTAATTTCTTTTCCTCACTCACATTAGCTGGTTTCCTTATCTTGGGCATGAAATGTTTGCCCAGTTAGGTGCTTCATGACAGAGATTCTTTCCAACAGCACGTGTTCCAGAATAACCCATTAGCCATGTTATGTAATTAAGAACTCTAGGTTGGGTTATTCATCTGAAAAAAAAAAAAATTCTCTCAGTACCCCTGGGCTTAGCCATATAGATCCACACTATCATTTGTCACACTTCAAAGCTAATTGAAATCAGCCAGCCTATGTTTCAAAATATCTGCACATATTACCAACCATCTGGCTGCTCACAAATGATGAAGACATTTAATATAAAACCTGGTTAATGCACTACCCTCTCACCTCTAGAGAACAAATCTTGCCTAGGACACATATAGTCTTACTTTAGTGTTTGTCTGCAATAAAGGGCGGACATTTGAGTCCCCAAACTCATAACAATTTGATGTAATCCCTCCCAGGTGACTGACCATGTGATAGATATTCAGAATGATCTTTGCTGGACTCATTCAGAACTGCAAGGACAGAACAGAAGGTTTATGTGTATTCAACAGGGCAAGAATATTTAGAGTACATTGCATGTAGGTAAAGGGCATGTGAGACTTTTTTAGTAACTCAAGGTAATTTTTTCTGATTATGAAAGTGATAAATGTTGAGTCAAATAGGCTTGTAATAGGAAATTTGGAATATATGCATTTTCATTTAACATTTTGTTATTTACTCATCTTTCAGTCTTTTTATTAGGTTTATGTGCATTGTTTTTAGTAAAACTGGGATTATTCTGTATGTAGTATTTATTCTTTTTAAACCTAGTTGTGTTCTGTGAATGTTTTTCAGTGTTGTTAAGCAACCATCTCTATTTCATTAACTATAATATTTTGTCATATTGTGGTAATATCTTAAGTTACCACTTCCCTATTATGGGACATTTAACTTGTCTTTCATTTCCTTATCATAAATAACATTGTACTGAACATCCTGCAGAAAATATTTGTGGATATAGATTAATCATTGCACATATAGCATTGCCTTCCTTTAGATAAATTCATTGAAATTGCAAGATCAAAATACATATAAATATATAATGTGCTTTTTTGTTCTTTGTTTCTTTGTGTATTTGGAGATGTTTTAATGTATGCCTTTTCACCCTTGAAAAGACTTGTACATTTTTTGTACTCTCCTTGGTAGTGTGTAGAATAACCCATAGCCTAACCAACAGCTAGACATGGATTTAAAATTTTTTTTTTACATTTTAGAGCAATTTGATAGATGATTTGCTGGTTTCTTAATGTTATTTTACTTTGAATTTCTATGAATTTCAGTAAGGTAGCCTATCCTGTTGGCAACACCATAATTATTTTTGCTGAGATGTCTCAGATAAATTTCTTATATACCTGTCAACTCTAGTCATACATTAATAAGAAGGAAATATTCCCCATTCAAGGAATACATTCTAGGTGGTGATAAGCCACAAGAGGTCAACTTTTAAAAGACATTACATTTGTTCTGCTACCTTGAAGCTTCTGAGTAAAAGTTCTAATTTGTACATCAAGAAAATCTCAATACATAGTACATTTTTGTTAATCAACTCTCTAAAACCAAGCAAATTTAACTAAGATCTTCATCATCTTTTACCAAATTTCTGATGAAGGATTTTCTTTTCACTGAAGAGTACTACTTTTACTCTTCTTCCTACTAATTAATCATGGCCATATTTTCTTCCTTTCTCCCTCACCTTTTTTTTAAAAAAAGTGCAATTTTATTTTGCTTTTGTCATACTTAAATTGCTAGCTTGTGTGCGTTTGTTTTGTGGAAGAGGGAGGGAATGTTGATGTCTATACTCAACATATAAGAAAAAATATATGCACATAAGTCAAAAGTAAATAACAGTTTTAATAGCATTAAATTAAAATTGCTTTTTAAAAATGAATTTTATATGTAAGATCAGAGTATAAAATTACAGTAGACCACTGAATTCAAACTGTTAATTAGTTAATGAGGGTAAAGTACTTTGAAGATGAAGAGTACTTTCTAAGTGCTATATATTGTTTTAATTGAGGTTTTATTTTTTATAGTAGTGATTGCTTGAAAGTCAATTTTGTTTTTATGGTATTTCAGTCAAAAAGAGGTTTTAGTCTTTTTTCCTGTCTTCATTTCAAATTTTTGGTTATAAAAGTACTGATGAGACTGTAGTATGGGCAGTCCTATAAGTCGGCTTGCATTAATGGCAGCTTTACATCCTACTTGGAAGTGGGTTTGGGAAATAAAGTTGGTTTTCACTTCCCACCGTTATAGGTATATCCTGATAGAAGGATACCTACTGTATGTCTGATACCAGAGCCCATATAACTACAGTCTGTAATTATCTGTCACTCACCAGAAGAACCAGACTTATATATCTAAAGAGTAATTTTACATTGATTTGCTCTTAAAATAGTCTTCACTTTTAAATAAATAATGAAGGGGGCACTTCTTGCCTAATAACAGGAAAATTTAGTCTTTTTGTGATAATTCAGATTACTGATAAATTTTAGGGTCATCAATAAGTCATTTGCTAAATCATCTCATTTCCATTCCTTACTTTGTATTCCCTCTTCCAGTGGCCTAGTTAAGACCTCATTACCTATTGGCACTATTGGAACTGTCACCTTACTATCTTACCTTTCTATCATCATTCTCCATATTGCAGTTAGTTTTAAATAGTGAAAATAAATTAATCCTAAGTTAAAATGTAGATATGAACACATCATCCTTCTATCTAAATGTATATTTTATTAGCTACAAAACAATTCATTCAACAGTTTACATGATTTAATCCTAACTGAACATTTCGGCATTATTTCCCACCTCATTGCATCTCACTGTTTATATACTTTCTTACCTACATAGCTTTCCTTAAATAATTTAGAATGCCCTGTACTTCTTTCTTTATACTACCCTCAAAAAAAGCCATACTCAGAGTTCCCCTCGTGGCTCAGTGGAAGTGAATCTGACTGGTATCCATGAGGACACAGGTTCGATCCCTGGCCTTGTTCAGTGGTTTAAGGATCCGGTGTTGCCATGAGCTGTGGTGTCAGTCACAGATGCGGCTTAGATCCCATGGGACTGTGGTTGTGGTGTAGGCTAGCAGCTACAGCTCCAATTTGACCTCTAGCCTGGGAACCTCCATATGCCATGGATGTGGCCCTAAAAAGACAAAAAGAAAAAGAAAAAAACATTCTCACTTGGAAGCGAGAGACAAGGAGCTATACACTCCCTTTCAGCCAGGTACTAAATGCAGTCTGTATAGTGCAAAGTAGATGGCAGTGGGGCAAACACAGAAAAACTGGTAGCCTTTCTGATCCGGTGTGCCAGAAAAGAGAAACTGGGAATGCTGAAGAGAATGTGGCTTACAAGGGAAAGAGCTGGATAGAAGATCTCCAGATTTTTGTTGGCCTACATCTAGGATTGACCTTTCAACCATACATCCCTAGAGTAGACTCAGACCGGCCCAACAAAAATCAAAAGATGCCCTGCATAAGAAGAAAAGTTTACAGTTAGAGACTAGGCCCCCCGCCAAATCTACTAAAGAAAGAAAACAGTAATACTTACTAGAGAAAAATAGTAATACTTACTAGAGAAAAACAGTAATACTTACTAGAGAAAAATAACCACATCCAGGATACAATCCAACATTACTTTCTATACAACACCAAGAAAATAAAACAAATTCTCAGTTAAGAGATGATCTATTGTTTCCAGCATCAAGATGAACAAGGTGTTGGAATTAGCATACAGGAGCTTCAAAACAGCTGTTATAACTATTATCAGTGAAAACAAAACATATTTTCAATGCATGAAAATCTCAGCAAAGAAATTGAAAGTCTTGGCAATAAAAGAGAAACAAAAAAGACCAAATTGAAGTTCTAAAATGGAAAAATACTATTTCTGAAATGAAAAACTCACTAGATGGATTTAACAGCTGAGTGGGCATGACAGAGGAAGGAGTAAGTGATCTCAACTGGATCAATACTGATGATCCAAGAGAAAAAAGGAAAAATTAGGGGCATAAGGAGCAAAGCCTCAAAGGTCTGTTAGATGATTTTAATAGTTGACTTCTCATTAGAAACCATTGAGGACAGAAAATAGTAGAATCTCATCTTGAAAGTACTGGGGAGGAGTTCTTGCTGTGGCGCAGTGGTTAATGATCCAGCATTTTCTCTGTGGTGGTGAGGGTTTGATTCCCAGCCTGGCACAGTGGGTTAAGGATCTGACATTGTCACAGCTGTGGTATAGGTTGCAGTTGTGGCTTGGATTTGATCCCTGGCCCGGAAACTTCCATGTGCCACACCAGGGAAAAAAAAGAAAAGAAAATACTGAGATAAAAATGAGCCTAAAATTCTATACCTAGCAAAAATATTATTCAAGAATGAAGGCTGAACTTAATTGTGGTGATCATTTTACAGTATAAACAATATTCAAATATTAATGACATTGTGTACCTAAAGCTAATGTTATGGAAATTATACATCAACTTTTTTTTTTTTAAGAATGAAGGCAAAATACATTTTCAGATAAAAGAAAACAGGGAGAATTTGCTACCAAAAGACCTGAAACAGAAGAAATACTAAAGGAAGTTCCTTAGGCTGGAAATAAGCAATTTTAGATGGAAACGTGAATATTCAGTAAAGAATAAGAACATCAGACATTCTGCATATCTGGGCAACATTTCATTTCTCTGAACTCCCAGAATCCTGTATCTCTAAATCTTGGGATACTTCTCATTTTCTATGTTTCTATGTTCTGTCATTTTATTCCAACTCTTCTGGGAGGCTAATTTGGGGGGCAAGGTAAGGATCATTTCTAATTTTATCAGACATATTGCTTTGGGCATACATTCAACAAAATAATTTCCTTTCTTTTTTATATTCCTAGCATATGTGTTCTTTTAAAAAGTTTCTCATTTGATTAATGAAAAAGATGATTTTTGCTTACACTAAACTCTAGGATATGTTACGTGGATACTAGGTATGGGACTTTGGGTAAAATAAACAACTCAAATAACTGTAGAGTTTTACAAAAGAGTTAGAAATTCTCAGATTAGATGTTTCTCATATCACTTTTTATAAAAAGCCAGATGCATAATATTAAGTCCAAATTCATTGATGACCTTTTCAGAAGACTTCTGGGATGACATTGCCCTGGCTTTTTGCTTATAGCTGGTCTATATACAAATATAGGGTTTAGTGAATGGACCAGATAATGAAAATATCCCTTATTTGGCCTCTGCTGAAGAATAGCAAGCAGAGTTTTAGAATAAATTGGATTTAATCAATTGTATCAGATTATCTTATAAGTCTCAGATATACTTATGTCCTGTATTACTGAGTCTAAGGGAAGATTGACCTACTTTAGATGATGGAATTGTATAAATGAAAAAATTGACATTTATAAAATTTAGGAGCCTGATTTATCTCTTACCCAAAATTAGGGCTATTTTACTTCCCTATGGAAAGTACCTAAGGCAAGGGAAATTTTTAATTTTCTCAAAAGGAGCTTTGAATCTAGAGTACTTGAACAAGTTGTCATCTGAGACCCACAGTTCTATACCAAATATTCAAAAGATCACTGAATCCAGAGGTGTTATAAAAAAGTAGAAGTAATGAAAAGGGAATCTTAGAGACTGAAAGCCTGGACCAAAGTCCCAGCTCAGCCACCTAAAAACTCTTAAGGGTGTATGTAGCCTTAGAGGGATGCTCACTTTTCCTGAGTCTGTTTCTTCAGCTAAAAATGGAAATGAGAATTCTTTATTCACATGTTTATTTTGAAATTTTATTGGTCATGTTTTCAATATTTCTTCACACCCAATAATTATTGGTTCCCTTCCCCATACCTGAACATAAGAAAACACGAATATGAGTCTTATAAAAGATGTTTAATCTCATTAGCATGAAGTATTCAATAAATATTAATGAAGAAATACTTTATGAAGGAAATAAAGTATTTTACATTGTTTTTATTATCAACTTTAATATAAATTATGATCAAACATTTTTATAGTAGTTCCTATTGAATAATGATTATAGGAATGATAAATCATTATATATTTTGCTTGGCATTTGTGTACTGAGATGAGTATTTTTGCTGTTATTAAATCAACATCGCTTATCCAAAGTTGAACTCACCCCCATGGTGTTTTAGTGGAGCCACAGAACTTGCACTGCACAGAATTTCATTCATATGTAATGTTGTATGGTACATTAAGCCATAGTATTCTTTTGAGTAACATTCTTAAAACTGTGCTGCAAGGCCATTTAAAAAAAAATCTATTGTTTGGAAACATTTTAAAAGATAAATTAAACTTCCTTGCCTTGAGAAGCAATGTACTATAGTACAGGGGTCATCCAACTTCCTGCACAAGGGCCAGGTCATAAATACGTTAAGCTTTGTGGCCCAGACAATCTCTGATGCAACTGCTCAGCTCTGCCTTGATATCAGGAAAATAGCTGTAGACAATATGTACATGATGGGTGTGCCTGTGTTCCAATAAAATTTTATTTACAAAAAAACAGGTGGTAGGCCATATTTGACCCATGGGCCATAGTTTGGCAATCCCTCCTGTAACAAAACAGCACAGATCTGGAGGTGGAAAACCTAGGAGGTGATTCATCTCTGACATGAACTGGCTGAGTTTGGTAACAAATGAAATCCATTTAACTCCTTGTAAATTTCTCTTTGTTAGTAAAATTAAAAGGTGAGACTATGGTGATCTGTGTTCCTATCTTAAATTTTATTATTCTTGGCCATCAAAAGTCTCCTGGTGTATAAAGACCTTTTCCTAAAGGGTAAACAAAATCCTAAGGATAAAATCACTGCTGAGTCTTAACTGTGTACTGGATATTCAACTGGATTTAAAACAAATTATACACATACTACTTTTTGGGGAACTTTGAGATCTAAAAGAACATCAGCCTTACAGTCTAAACAAACCAATGATTTCTACATTTGTACAGTGGTAGAAGCTTTAATGCACATTTCTTGTGTATATGGAAAATTGTGAGTTGCGTGTAGATTTTGTAAAAATAAAATAATTGCCTTTGTATAGCATAAGAAGTAGTAAACAGTTAATTTTTAAAAATCACTAAGTAGCATTCATCCTACTTGATATCTATTGAAGCCAACAGTTGCCAATTTTAATCCCCATTTTACAGATCAGGAAACTAAAGTTCAGAAACATAAAAAACTGGTCTAAGAATACACTGCTGGGGTAAGTGTCAGAGCTCAGATTGAACCTAAGTGCATTAGTTTCCTATTATTGCTCTAAGAAACTACAGTGGACTTGGTGGTTTAAAACAACCTAAATTTATTGACGTAGCAGTTTTAGAGACCAGAAGTCTGAAATTAGGCTCAATAGGTTAGAATCAAGTTTTGGCAGGATTGCACTCCTCCTGAAGAAGAGTTCTCTTGTTTACCTTTTCCAAGCCGCCTACATTCCTTGCCTTGTGACCTATTTCCATCTTCAAAGCCAACAATGGCTGGTCAAGTCTTTGTCTTATCATTTAACTTAGACTCTAACCCATCTACCTCCTTCCTTCACTTTTAAGGACCCTTGTCATTACTTTGAGTTCACCCAAATAATCCTGGATAATCCTCTCTTCTCAAGATCCTAATGTAATCACATCTGGAAAGACCCTTTTGCTATTTAAGGTAACATTTTCACAGGTTCTTGGGATTCGGATGTGGACATTTTTGCAGGACCATTATTTTGCCTACCATATCCAGTGAAGAAAAAGAAAATTTTTTTTCCGTCTTTTTGCCTTTTCTAGGGCTGCTCCTGCAGCATATGGACGTTCCCAGGCTAGGGGTTCAATCGGAGCTGTAGCTGCCAGCCTACACCACAGCCACAGCAACTCGGGGTCCGAGCCACATCTGTGACCTACACCACAGCTCACAGCAATGCTGGATCCTTAACCCACTGAGCAAGGCCAGGGATCAAACCTGCAACCTCATAGTTCCTAGTCAGATTCATTAACCGCTGAGCCACAATGGGAACTCCAAGAAAAAAAATTTTTTTTAAAGATTCCACTTTATCCTCTCAGTATCTCACAGAAAGGAGAACTAGTTATTGTCATCCCACTGGGTGAATAAAGGATCTGGAGGCAGAAGTAATGTGTGACTTTGCTGAAATTTTATAACTGGTTAGTTATGAAGTCTCAATACAGAAAGCATTCTACTAGATCATACTTCTGTAACATTTTTATCAGTATTAGACATTTGATGCTAATATAGGTAAATTGCCTTCATGTCTCTAGATAATCAAACTTGAATTCAACCCAAGTTAGATTTGATTCAACACCCTTGCCATCTGTTAGCTTGTTTGATAGTTTCTGATAAAAATAAAGGGGGGGGCATCTTTTCCTAAAGGATAAAGAAATAAGTTAAGGATAAAATGGATGCATAGGCTTGGCTGTAATCGAATACTTTGAAAATCTCTCTTTGCTAGTGTTGAGACTCATTGATTGAGGGTATATGGAAATCTTTCATTTTCTCTATTATCTCATATGTCACAAACAGATTTTTAAATCTTATATTAAAAAGAAAGAAAAGGGTTATCTTACAGTATACTTTTTAAAAAATCTGGTTTCAATTTATTTTCTTTTTATAGAACTTTTTTCAATACTTATATTCTGTCTTTCCATTATGTCAGTAGGTAATTGAATTTGTAGTGTAAATTTACTTGCTAGTCAGTAGATACTTAGCTCTTAATTTCAAAAATAGCAATAAAAAGAAGATAGTTTTTCAAAAATGAATAACAATTAAAAGATACCCTTTATAGTACCTGTGTTTTATAACTACTATACTAATTGGCAGTGGAGGAGGTAAAGGACATGTGTTATTTGATAATTGCTTGTGACTTTTTTTTCTTTTAGGCCTTTACTTTCAGTTTTTAATCAACAGGTTAGTTCTCATAGTTAGATGTTACTCTCTTACCAAAACCAGATACTTTCACACATTTTACACATTATTAGACTTTAGCTCTTACATAATCCATTATTTTTGGTTGCTTTATTTGGTTTCTATTATTCTAGACAGCAGTTTGATGCTTGAGTCATGTTCCTAGCTTTTTTCCTTGGGCAGGAAGGATAATGTTCTTCCTCTGTACTGTTACCTAAAATTCATAAATCTTCTAGTTAATGTAAGTGACTAGACTAAGACTGGAAAGAAGGATGAACACAATGACCTAGAATCTTCACCCTTAGAAGAAGCTACTGGTCTGGGCAATGCGAGTCCCATGGAAGCAATAACAAGAATGGGATATCATTTTCCCAGAGCTACTGGTGACTCTAGCTAAGTAAGAACAGAGTGGAATGGGATCAGAAACTAGAGAAATGTTTCAACACAGCAAAGGGAGCATGTGGTCATTATCAAAGAATATTGGAACAGCATGATTTAATACAGTTGTTTGGGACTTTGAAGTGAGTTAGGACTGGCTTCATATCTCAGCTTACTACTAAAAAGCTGTATGGCTCTGGGCAAGGAATTTAATCCCTCACTTCATTTATTAAAATGGTAATTGCTACCCCTCCAGGTTATGAATTAGAGATATGACACACGTAGTATTAGTAGTAGCCCAGTAAATCAGAACTAAAGGATAAAAAACAGTAATTGCACTTGGCGGGCAGAGGCATAGCAGAGTTTGCCTAATGTTGGATTTTTCTCACCAACTCTGTCTAGATGGTCTCAAGGGAAGGAGCTGCACTCAGAGCCTTGCCCCTTATTTCAGAGCAGCACAGATCCATTTTCATCCCAGCCTTGTTCCAGGCAGGCCTGCATTGAGCCTGGAGCTGAGGAGCACTGTGAGAGTCCTGAAAGGAAAACTGAAAACGTAATTGAAAATGGAAAGCACAGTGCTCTTGGTTAGATACCCCCACCATCCTTGTCTATTCTCTGGTATCCATGGCACCACCCCAGGGTTCTCAGTTATGGATCCCTGATGTTGAAGGAAGTGAATCAAAAAATACTCTTTTGGGTGTTCCCATTGTGGCTCAGCAGTACCAAGCCCGACTAGCATCAACGAGGATGCAGGTTCGATCCCTGGCCTCCCTCAGTGGGTTGAGGATCCAGCGTTGCTATGAGCTATGGTGTAGGTCACAGATGCAGCTCAGATCTGGTGTTGCTGTGGCTGTGGTGTAGGCCAGCAGCTGTAGCTCCAACTCAACCCCTAGCCTGGGAACTTCCTTGTGCCACTGGTGCAGCCCTGAAAAAAAAAAGAATATAATGGACTAGTTGAAATCATAATCTAGCATGAACAGTTTTCAGATTGACTTTTTTCACTTAGTGCATTTAAAATAGATTCTTTATATCCTTGTGGCTTGACAGCTCATTTATTTTATAATATTCCATTTTATTGACGTACCACAGTTTATCCATTCACCTATTGAAGGACATTGTGATTGCTTCCAGGTTTTAACATTATTAGTAAAGCTGCCATAAAATTTGTGTACGTGTTTTGTGTGGACATACATTTTCAACTCGTTGGGGTAAATATCAAGGAGGATGATTGTTCAACATATGATGTTCAGCATCTTTCACACACTTATTCATTATCTGTATATCTTCTTTGGTGAATTATGTATCTCTTCAGATCTTTTTCCCATTTTTTAATTGGGTTATTTGTTTTCTTATTCTTATGTTTTAAGAGTTCTTCGTATGTTTTGAATAGAAGTTCTCTTTCACATCTATCTTTTGCAGATATTTTCTCCCATTATGTGACTTGTTTTCTCATTTTTCTTGACATTGTATTTCACTGAATAGAAGTTTTTAATTTAATGAGGTCCAACTTAGAGATTCTTTCTTTCATGGATTGTGCCTTTGATATAGTATCTAAAAAGTCATCTCTAAATCTGAGGTCATCTAGATTTTTCCTATGTTGTAAGAATTTTATAGTGATGTATTTTATATTTTAAGTCTATGATCCATTTTGAACTAATTTTTGACAAGTATGCAATCTTGTCTAAATTGCCTCCCTCCCTCTCTTCCTCTCTCTCACTCTCTCTCCTTCTTTCTCTCTTTCTCTTTCTTTCCTTATTTATTTATTTATTATATGTAGATTTCTAGTTGTTCCAACATCATTTGTGGAAATGACTGTCTTTTCTTCACTGAATTGCATTTGCTTCTTTGTCAAAGATCAGTTTACTATATTTGTATGGATATGTTTCTGGGCTCTCTATTCTGTTCCATTGATCCATTTGTCTCTTCTTTCACCAATACCACACTGTCTTGATTATTATAGCTTTATAATTAGTGTAAAAGATGGGTAGTGTCAGTTCTCCAACTTTCTTCAAAATTGCATCGACTTTTCTGAGTTGTGCTTTTGATTTTAATTCCATAAACTATGTATGCTGTGTAGTTCAAGAATAAAAATTTATCATGGTTCTACCTTAGCTACATGTCCAAGAAACTGTATAAATTATTTTTTCATATACTATTTTTCCCAGATATTTTTTATCCCAGATTTTTATTTTTATTTTATTATATAATTATTGTTCTATTTTGTATATACTCTAAAACCTGCTAGTTTTAGAGCAATTCATATAGTGACTCAGTGTTAACGAACCTGATGAGTATCCAAGAGGATGTGGATTCCATCCCTGACCTTGCTTAGTGAGTTAAAGATCTGGCATTGCTGTGAGCTGTGGTGTAGATCAGCAGCTGCAGCTCCATTTTGACCCCTAGCCTGGGAACTTCCATGTGCTGTAGGTGCGGCCCTAAAAAAAGCAAAAATTAATTAATTACATAAAACTTGTGACTCAAAGAATGGCCTGTGCCTCCAGACCTACTAAATTAGAATCTGAATTTTACGAAATGCCCCAGTACTCATAATATGTTAAAGTTTAAGAAGCCCTACTATAAAAACCAAGTTTTATCTAGCTGCTAATATGGCATAGTAGCTTTGTGTTTTACAGTTTAAAAGTCCCCTCACAATTTGCAAGCCACATTCAGGTTGTTTCTTCATTTTGAGGGTGAGCTCATTTCAGACCTACCTATCAGACAGTTAAAAGACAGGAGATAAACTGAAAAACAGCATCCTTGATATAAACTTTAATGTTAAGAAGCTATTCTTCATGCCTGAAAGATCTTCCAGTAGGATCAAATGTGTTTTAGGTCATTCTTCTTGTTATGGAAATATTTAAATTTCTTGTTTCTTTTTATATTTTTCCTCCTTAACCAACAGTTATGACTATATAAAATTATACTCTACAGTAACTAACCTCTGAGTTAAAATATATTATCTTTGCCATTACAAATGCCATTTTTTTTTGTCTTTTTGCCATTTCTTGGGCCACTCCCGCAGCATATGGAGGTTCCCAGGTCCAATCAAAGTTGTAGCCACAGGCCTATGCCACAGCCACAGCGATGCAAGATCCAATCCGTGTCTGAGACCTACACCACAGCTCACGGCAACATCGGATCGTTAACCCACTGAGCAAGGGCAGGGACCGAACCTGCAGCCTCATGGTTCCTAGTTGGATTTGTTAACCACTGCGCCATGACGGAAACTCCGCAAATGCCATTAATTTTAAGAAGCATAGAGTTTGTAGTCAGATAGGCTTGAGTTCTTTTTTTTTTTAAATCATCTTTTTTCAAACTTCATATTTTATTTTATTTATTTTTTTTTTATTTTTTTGTCTTTTGTTGTTGTTGTTGTTGTTGCTATTTCTTGGGCCGCTCCCGCGGCATATGGAGGTTCCCAGGCTAGGGGTTGAATCGGAGCTGTAGCCTCCGGCCTACGCCAGAGCCACAGCAACGCGGGATCCGAGCCGCGTCTGCAACCTACACCACAGCTCACGGCAACGCCAGATCGTTAACCCACTGAGCAAGGGCAGGGACCGAACCCGCAACCTCATGGTTCCTAGTCGGATTCGTTAACCACTGCGCCACGATGGGAACTCCAGGCTTGAGTTCTAATACTAATTCCACTAATTCCTAATTTTATACCCATGAACTTCAGTTTCTTCATTGTAATTGTATAAAGATGATTTCTATTTATAGAGTTGTTAGGAGGATTAGATGAGGCGATAGCTTGTGAAGTTTAAATGTTAACGATGTTTGGCATTTCTTCTCAGATTTACATGTCCTGAGCTAAATGTGTCAAGTTCAGTTTAAGCAATCCGGGATTGCTGTTAATTATTTCAAGGAACTGATTTTTTTTAAAAGAGGTTTCACTATGTTCTTTTCAACATTAAGACCTATATACTAACTTTGGATTTAATTGTATAATTCGATATGCTTTTGTGTGTTAACATCAGATTTCCCCATGTCCAGACATTTTGTTTCATGAAAAAATGATCAGTTCTGCTTCCCTTTCATCTCTTTCTAGTTGTGGAAAATAGTCCATGGAGTCCAGCATGTTCTAAATATTGTCTTTTCATTGTTTTTGGTATATCATCTGGGAAAAGCCAATTCAGAATCTGTTTTTACATTAATATATTCATGGCGCCTTTCCAAGGAATTCCAGGCACTTTGGCAGTAACTTGCTAGGTAGCCAGAGGCATAAATGACTACTTCAGAGTTGTGTCTTAAAGACAGAAGCGGAAGTAAAATCCCCATCACTCTGTTAGATGTCACACTTGGACCATACCAGCTCCTTTTGTACATCTGACTTACCTGCTTTTTGTCAAACTTGACATTTATTTTAGACTCTAATATTGTTCCAAATCGAGCTAAGCATTAATATTAATGCAGTCTTCCAGTTAGAGCTACCAGTAGAATGAAAGTGGATGCTGTGCCCTTTATCATGTAGTTTCACATTAAGCCATCCACGCCGCCTGTGTTAAGGAAGCATCATGTTTTCTGTCTTTTTGCCTAGATTTGTGGGGTAATTGTGTCTTCATAATTTAACAATAGATTATTTTTCAGAGTAGTTCAAAGTTGTCTTAGTCTGCATAGATTGGTATAAATCATAGCTTTCTCTCCAGTTAGGTGGTTCCAGCTTTTCTAACATTTGTCCTAAGTGTTTGAGCTAGGAAATGATTGGTTTTGATATCTTGTCTTCTTGAGTTTTTCTTGTCTTAGAACACATAACCTTTAAGAACAACTGCCGCATACTCTACCAAAATATACTCTTATTTAATGGGGGGAAAAGCAGACCCAGATTTTAAAAAAATAGAAATTACAAAAAATTATTAATTAAAATAATAGGAAAAATTTTAATTCTTAAAGCATTGCACAGAAACCCCTTGATGAAATGTTCATGTTATTTTTGGACTTTTAATTATGTCTAAATTAATTAAATCCTGCTTGAATAATTAATTATTTCTACCTCTTGTTTTTAGGCAAGAGCCCAGGAAAGTGATAAAATTTAAGTGGCCTTTGCCATTAGAAAGGCTTTTCCAGTCTGTACATACAATTTTTTTTCCTATTATTGATTTACCCTTCCCTAAGAATTATTTTGGATACTATTCTGATTTTAAGCAATAACCATTGCCCTGTGTAACAAACACAAATGTCTCAAAATCCTTCTAGGCTTATTTTGTAAGGTAAATTATATTGCCTTTGGCTTTAAAGAAATGCCCCCAGATCACATTTTTCTAGCATAATCTCAAAATTCTCTAGAGACAGTCATATTTAGACTTCTCTTCATTAAGGTTTCCCTTCAGGTTGATTTTTTAATGAGCAAACAAATTATTATTTTTTCGTTTGTTATTATTTTGAGGAGGGAACTACCATTTGTCAGGGCCGGCTGTGCACCAGCGTACGTAAGTATCTCAAATACCTCTTTCTTCTCCAAAGTCTAGGTTTTTATCTATGCCTTGCTGCTTTCTTACCTAATCAGCTACTCTCTTTTCAGTGCCATCAGAAAATCAGAAACTAGTGTTTCTCTGTACATCTGGAAAGATTTGGGAAATTCACTACCATTAGAATATATTTGGAATTATGGTAATCCAAGATAATATAAAATGGAAGAATGCTGGATAGCAAGGGAACGCTATCCAATATTCTGTGATAATCTATATGGGAAAAGACTGAAAAAGAATGGACGTGTGTATATGTATAACTGAATTACTTTGTTGTACAGCAGAAACTATCACAACATTGTAAATCAACTATACTTCAATAAAACTTTCTTTAAAAATTAAAATTAAATGGAAAAGTGATGAGTAAGAGGAGCTGAGAAAACAAATGGCTTCTAGGAATTCATTCTCTAACAAAAATTGTATGTAGTAGTATTTTGAGAACTATCAGTAGATTATACCTTTCTCTCCAATGCTAACAGTATTTAAAGCAAATCAGGGCATGGTAGCCTGTCATGCAGGATTTCCTTTGCACTGTTTTTCATTCCCTGTCCTAGCATTGCCAAGACTTTTACTGCCACACAGACAAATTGGGAGAAAGGGGAGATGATCAAGAACTTCATTTGATCTACCGCTTACCTGTTTGTCCATTTAAGAAATGACGTTGATGAGTTTATAAAGTCTTCTCTTTCATAGAGAAATGGTAGACCCTATATTTATCTAACTCTGGCCTGCAAAGGTCAAGCAGTAATAGAAGAATAGCAGGGCTCGCAGCCTGCTTAGCATGAAATATTGAGTGATCTAGAAGGAAATGCAAGAGTAATGGTATTGCTGCTGCAAATAATTGCAGAAGACACTTGTGAGTATTGCATAGTAAATCTGCACCTTCCGTGGACACTCTTAAGAGGAGGCTTCCTCAGGATGGAGCGTCGGCAACACATGTCTAATAGGTGCATTCATTTTAATATGCTCATTCATTGAATAGGCCTGATGAATTAGTACATGTCACCATCTGGTACTTAGTGAGACTATTCATTTTTAAAATGTTGAAATTGCAGGGAATAGTGCATACCAATTAAAATCCTTTTAACTGGATGGTGTTGGTATAAAGTATATGTGTAGGAGGACTTCATTGAAATTCAGCATACATCTAAGGGTACACACATCAGCCTGAAGTCAGTTAGAACAAAGGAAGTCAAGAGAGGTGAAATTCAAGAAGAGTAATCTGTTCCTTTTCTGAATGTGTCTGCTCATATATTGGGCTTGCTCCCTTTTTGTTTTTCTGTTCTACCTCACACTCTTCTTGATTATTCTCCCACCATTTCATTATTTTGTGTTCTCTTTCTTTCTCTCTCATCCTCCATTTTTTTGTCTCCTTTTTAAAAATGTTCTTCCCCATTTCCTTATTTCTTCCCCACACCATAATTTTTCAGTCACACATTAAAACAGAAGAGTTGGATGAGTAACTTTGTAGTGATTCAGTAAAACCTTTGCTCTCTTCATCCTATAGCTAGAATGAGTTTTTACTGGCCAACTTTTTCTGACTAATTGAGTTTGAGCTCTTTAAACATTAAAATGTTTTTAGTCCAAATAATCATCCTGTGCTTATGTGACCAATGTATTTGTTTTGTTTTTGTCTTTTGGGGGCCACATCTGTGGCATATGGAGGTTCCTGGGCTAGGGGTCTAATTGGAGCTGTAGCCGCCATCCTGCACCAGAGCCACAGCAATGCTGGATCCGAGCTGCATCTACGACCTACACCACAGCTCACAGCAATGCCAGATCCTTAACCCACTGAGCGAGGCCAGGGACCGAACCCACAACCTCATGGTTCCTAGTCAGATTCGTTAACCACTGTGCCACGACAGGAACTCCTTTTTTTTTTTTTTTTTGACCAATGTATATTTTTAAAATACAGAGCTGCTTTTTCTTCTTTCTATCTTTATTTTACAAATTTTCTGTAATGGGTATTTATTTTATAATTGAATAGATAAATTTTTAAAAATAATGAAACTATTTGTATAAAAATCTCTTGAGAATAACTTCAAACTTTTGCTGGTTTCTTCCCTTCTTATAAGACACCAAACATAATTTAACATTTTCTTAATATCTTCTTATAATCAGTATCAATATCAATCATGGTGCTATTCTGGAAAACATAGTGATGCCCTTAGGGATGTAGGGCTGTTTGCCCCACACTGAAAATGCTTTTTGTGTTTTAAATATGGTTTTCATGTTTTTCTTTATTCCTTGGCTATCAGGTAGTCACTTATCACTTGCCACCTCTGTCTGAATGCTTCTGCCCCCTTCTAAGTTAATCTCTAAAACCAGATTATAAAGCACCCTTTATTCATCCCTTCAGTAAATATAAAGTACCAAAGCTATGTAAGAAATGTCCCCTGTCTTCAAGGAGCTAAGACTACTGAGTAAGAGAGAAATTTGTATACACATTGTCATAGATACCACATGATGGGAAACTTGAGGAGGAAACAGTCAGTTCTAGGAAGATGATCTACAGCTTCACAGAAGAGTTGGCATTTGACTGAAGCATCAAAAGTTTTGTAGAATTTTGAACAGTTGCTATATGGAAGGAAGGAAGGCCAGGGATTGAACCCGCATCCTCATGGATACTAGTCAGGTTCATCCACTGAGCCACAATGGGAACTCCTCAAATTGGCATTTTAACCCAAATTTTCATGTATATAACCTTTGAATTGATAGTTAACTTTGGAAAAGATTTTAAAGACATCATGTTATCAAACAATACGTTCATTTTATGAAGTGCTTCTGTCCGTCGGTGTGTGTACAACTGATCTATGTACAGGAAAAAGACCTGGAGAGGCATATAGTAAGATTTTTGGTTTGGGGTTTTTTCTGATTTCTTTCATAATGTAAAGAATTAAGTTTTTTAAAATGATTTTTTTTCTATTATAGCTGGTTTACAGTGCTCTGTCAATTTTCTACTGTACAGCAAGGTGACCCAGACACATACACATATACATTCCTTTTTCTCACATAATCATGCTCCATCATAAGTGACTAAATATAATTCCCAGTGCTTTTTCATTTTTTAAAAAAAGATAAGACCGCAAGGCCTAGAGAGTTTGATAACTTGTGTACATTTACACCTAATTAGTAATGGCCTTGAGCCTTGTTCATTTGTGCTTCTCAGGGTTCTCTTGATTGGTGGGTGTTACAGTAGGAATGGAAATGCTACCCAGTACTCTGGCAACAACAAGGACCAGGGGCACAGCACTTAGGAACAGCTGGCATCCTACCTCTTACTTTCCATCCAGGGAAATATTGCCTCTGTTTAGTGGTCCAATGTTATAGACCACAGGCGTATATGTTCACTAATAAAGAGAATGAAGACCTAGCATACTTTCAAGGGTAATTTACCTTTTCTTCTATCAGACTATTGTCTCCTTATGTATTAATATCCACTAACTCCCCAAACTTATGCTATTTTCTTGAGAACAGCTCTGAGGAAACCTGTTAACATATGTTCATGCCCATTAGACTGTGAATCCTCTGGCCACAGTTCCCATCCTTCATGCTCCATCACTGGTCCCATCAATTCAGTTATTCAGCCCCAGTTTTATTTTTCTGCCTTTATCTACAGTAACATAAAGGTAACTGGAAAATTGTCACTTTACCCTTTTATTTCCTTCCCCGTCCATATCAGCATCCTGAGTCTCTTCTATTACTTTCACCAAACCATTTGCACTCAAGATTTAGGATCAAGTTTGTAAGAAAATAACAAAGTATTTGGTTTTGGTTTTGTGGATTTTGTTTGGGGTTTTTGTTTGTTTGTTTTTGTTTTGTTTTTGTTTTTGCTGCCCCCACAGCATATGGAGTTCCAGGGCAGGAATCAGATCTGAGGCGCAGTTGTGACCCATGCCACAGCCGGGGCAATGCCATGAGATCCTTAACCCACTGTCCTGGGTTGGGAATCAAACTCATGTCCTAGCACCAGAGACTCTGCTGATCCCATTGTGCCACAGCAAGAACTCCAACAAAGTTATTTTTTAATGGGAAGAATTTTTAATCACATACTACTACTTGGCTTTAGACTGTGTTTGTTCTTTTCATTCAAGCATAGGTTTGCTTATTTGTCAGTTTCTGTTGTACAGCAACAATTGAAGTAGTACAATTGTTGCTAACTTAATTGTCTATACTTATGAGTATGCCTCGAGGAAAATCATCCTGGGTCTTCATCTAGAATGACCCTAGGGTCATCTTAAGTCACTGTCTCTCTCCCCCAGTGTCTCACTGATTGATATGTGTTGATCTTCAGCCTCTCAAATTAGACGCTGCATTAGCTTGGGGCCTTACCTGGTCTGGTATTCTAAGAGTTCAGTGAACTGCATCTCCTCCTACCTTACCTCCTGGCAATATATCCTTTCCATGAGTTCCTGTCGTGGCTCAGTGGTTAACAAATCTGACTAGGAACCATGAGGTTGCGGGTTTGATCCCTGGCCTCGCTCAGTGGGGTAAGGATTTGGCATTGCCGTGAGCTGTTGGTGTAGGTCGCAGACACAGCTCAGATCCGGTCCGATTAGACCCCTAGCCTGGGAACCCCCATATGCCACAAGCACAGCCCTAGAAAGACAAAAAAAGAAAAAAAAAATACTTCTTGTGGTTTAAATTCTTAAACCACAAGTAGTATCACATTACTGTGTTTTTCAGCAACTCCCTCCTGATAGAATCTGGCAGTATCTCTTGAAAATAATGCAAAATACAAGTCCAAAATGAGGTGCTACAGTTTCTTTGCAAATCAGTTGTTCAGAACTTGGAGTACATTTTCCTTGTAGAAACAACAAATGGTAGATAGATTTAGAAGGTAGCTGAAACTTCCAATTAAAGCATCCAGGGTAATTGAAGACTACCAGAGAAGTTAATGGTGTTCCTGTAGAAATAGCTTTCCAACTGCCCAATTGGAATGTAAAGATGGGGGACCATATATATGTAGAGTGTACTGGAAGAGATCTCTTCCCTTCCTATCCTCCACTGAATATAAAGATTTAATAAAGGAGGAAAGAAATAATATTTATTAATCACTTTTTTGCCATTTTATGAATAAAAGTAATTTTATTATTTTTTCATTTTTTTGCATTTTTATTAAAATTGATTTACAATGTTCTGTCAATTTCTGCTGTAGAGCAAAGGGACAGGGTCATGCATATATATACATTCCCTTTCTCAAATTATCTTCTGTCATGGTCTAATCTAAGAGACTGGATAGGGTTCCCTGTGCTGTGCAGCAGGGCCTCATTGCTTATCCATTCTAAATATAATAGTTTGCATCTACTAGCCCCGAACTCCCAGTCCACTCCTTCCCCCTTCCCCTTGGCAGCCATGAGTCTGCTCTGCATATCGTGAGTCTGTTTCTGTTCTATACATAGGTTCATCTGTGCCATATTTTAGATTCCACATATAAGTGATATCATAAGGTATTTTTCTTTCTCTTTTTGGTCACCTGCCAATCTACACTTGCTTGCTTATTTATTTATTTGTAAGATTTTTATTTTTTCTATTATAGTTGATTTACAGTGTTCTGTCAGTTTCTGTTGTACAGCAAATTGATCCAGCCTCTCTCTCTCACACACACACAAACACACACACATTCTTTTTCTCATATTACCTTCCATCATGTTCCATCACAAATGACTAGATATAATTCCCTGTGCTATACAGCAGATATCATTGCATATCCACTCCAAATGTAATCGTTTGCATCTATTAACCCCAAACTCCCAGTCCACCTCACTCCCTGCCCGTCCCCCTTAACAGCCACAAGTCTGTTCTCCAAGTCCATGAGTTTCTTTGCTGTAGAAAGGTTCATTGTGCCATTTATAAGTGATATCATATGGTATTTGTCTTTCTCTTTCTGACTTACTTCACTTAGTATGACAGTCTCTAGTTGCATCCATGTTGCTGCAACTGGCATTATTTTGTTCTTTTTATGCTGAGCAGTATTCCATTGTATATATGTACCACATCTTAATCCATTCGTCTGTCGATGGACATTTACGTTGTCTCCATGGTTTGGCTATTGTGAATAGTGCTGCTATGAACATATGGGTCCATGTATCTTCTTGAATGAAAGTTTTGTCCAGATATATGCCCAGGAGGGGGATTCCTGAATCATATGGTAGTTCTACATTTAGTTTTCTGAGGTACCTCCATACTGTTTTCCACAGTGGTTGTACCAATTTACATTCCCATCAACAGTGTAGGAAGGTCCCCTTTTCCCTACACCCTCTCCAGCATTTGTTATTTGTAGACTTATTGATGATAGACATTCTGACCCGTGTGAGGTGGTACTTCATTGTAGTTTTGATTTGAATTTATCTAATGGTTAGTGATGTTGAGCATTTTTTCATGTGCCTATTGGCCGTCTGTGTATATTCTTTGGAGAAATGTCTATTCAGGTCTTCTGCCCATTTTTTGATTGGGTTGTTTGTTTTTTCCATTAAGGTGTATGGGTTGTTTGTATATTTTGGAGATTAAGCCTTTGTCAGTTGCATCATTTGCAGCTATTTTCTCCCATTCCATAGGTTGTCTTCTCATTTTTTTATGGTTTTCTTTGCAAAAGCTTGTCAGTTCAATTAGGTCCCATTGGTTTATTTTTGTTTTTATTTCTATTGCTTTGGAAAACAGTTACACCATGTAGTGACAGATTTACCTCTTTTCTTCCAGTTCGGATCCTTTTTATTTCTTTTGTTTGTCTGATTGCTATGGCTAGGACTTCCAATATTATCTTGAATAAAAATGGTGAGGGTAGGCATCCTTGTCTTGTTTCAGATTTTAGCAGAAAGTCTTTCAGCTTTTCTCTGTTGAATATTATATTGGCTGTTGGTTTGTCATAAATGGTTATTATTGTGTTAAGATATGTTCCCTTGGAGTTCCTGCTGTTGTTCAACAGGATCACTGGTGTCTCTGGAGCACTGGGACACAGGTTCAATCCCTGGCACAGTGGGTTAGGCATCCAGCATTGCCACAGCTGAGGTATAGGTCACAACTGCATCTCGGATCTGATCCCTGGCCCAGGAACTCCGCACGCCATGGGACGGCCAGAAAAGAGAAACAAACAAACAAAATGGTATGTTCTTTTTACCCACTTTTGTAAGAGTTTTTTTCATGAATGGACATTGGATTTTGTCAAATGCTCTTTCTACATTTATTGAGATGATGATGTGGTTTTGACTTTTATTACTATGGTGTCTGACATTGATTGATATTCATATGTTAAACCATCCACCATCCTTGTGAACTTGGGATGAATCCCACTTGGGCATGGTGTATGATCTTTTTTTATGTGTTGTTGGGTCTGTTGGCTTAAATTTTGTTGAGAATTTTTGCATCTATATTCATCAAAGATATTGGCCTATAACTTTTTTTTTTTTTTTTTTTTTTGGTGGTGTCTTAGGTTTTGGTATTAGGGTGATGATGGCTTCATAGAATGTCTTGGGACCATTCCTTCTTCTTCAGTCTTTCGGAAAAATTTAAGAAGAATGGATATAAGTTCTTTATATGTTTGGTAGAATTCACCTGTGAAACCATCTGGTCCTGGACTTTTGTTTGTAGGGAGTGTTTTTATTACATATTCAATTTCATTTGTAGTGATCAATCTGTTCAGTTTATCTGCTTTTTCTTGGTTCAGCATTGGCAGACTGTAAGTCCATTTCTTCTAGGTTATCAAATTTGTTGGCATATAATTTTTCATAGTATTCTCTTATGATTTTTTGTATTTCTGCAGTGTCCTTTGAGATTTTGCCTTTTGCATTTCTTATTTTGTTTATTTGGGTTCTCTCTCTCTCTTCTTCTTGGTGAGTCTGGCCAGAGGTTTGTCAGTTTTGTTTACCCTTTCTTGAAGAGCTTTCTTCAGACCAGCTCTTGGTTTGACTGATTTTTTTTCTATTGTTTTTTGAATCTCTATTGTATTGATTTCCTCTCTGATTTTTATGATTTCCTTCCTTCTGCTGACTTTAGGTTTTGTTTATTCTTCTTTTTCTAATTTTTTTAGGTGGTAGGTTAGGTTGTTGAATTGAGATTTTTCTTCTTTTTTGGAGTTCCCATTGTGGTGTAGTGGAAATGAATCCAACTAGGAATGATGAGGTTGCAGGTTTGATCCCTGACCTCGCTCAGTGGGTTAAGAATCTGGCATTGCCTTGAGCTGTGGTGTAGGTCACAGACTCAGCTCAGATCCTGCATTGCTGTGGCTATGATGTAGGCAGGCAGCTATAGCTCCGATTGGACTCCTAGCCTGGGAACTTCCATATGCCCCAAGTGCAGCCCTAAAAAAAGCAACAAAAGAAAAAAAGAGATTTTTTTTTTTTTGAGGAAGGGCTGTATCACTATGAACTTCCTTCTAAGCACTGCTTTTGAGGCATCCCATAGATTTTGAATGGTGATGTTTTCATTGTCATTTGTCTCAAGGTATTCTTTAATTTCCTTTATGATTTCCTCATTGACCCATTGGTTTTTTAGTAGCACATTGTTAAGTCTCCATGTAGTCAGTTTTTTCTCATTTCTTTTCCTGTGGTTGTTTCCTGGTTTCATGCCATTGTGGTCAGAGAAGATGCTTGAAATAATTTCTATACTCTTAAATTTGTTGAGGTTAGTTTTGTGCCCCAGTATGCGGTCAGTCCTAGAGAGTGTTCCATGTTCACTTGAAAAGAATGTATATTCTGTTTTGTTTTGTTTTTTTGATGTAATGTCCTGAAAATATCAATTAAGTCTGTTTCATTGTGTCATTTAGGATCTCTGCTGCCTTATTGATTTTTTTGCCTAGAGGATCTGTCTGTTGATGAGATTGAGGTGTTAAAGTCTCCTACTATTGTTGTATTCCCATCAATTTCTCCTTTTATGTCTGTTAGTATTTGTTGTATATATTTGGATGCTTCTATATTAGGAGTATATATATTGACAAGTGTAATATCTTCTTCTTGAGTGGATCCTTTATCATTAAATAGTGTCCTTTATCTTTCTTTATAGACTTTGCTTTAAAGTCTATTTTGTCTGATATGAGTATTGTGACTCCCACTTTCCTGTCATTTCCATTTGCATGACATATCTTTTTCCATCCCCTCACTTTCCATTTATATGTATCCTTTGCCCTAAGGTGAGTCTCTTGTAGGCAACATATTATAGGCTCTTGTTTTTTTATCCAGTCTGCCACTCTGTGTCTTTTGATTGGATCATTCAGTCCATTGACCTTTAAGGTAATTATTGATAAATATGTATTTGATACTATTTAAAAACTTGTTTTCCAGTTGAGTCTATGTTTCTCTGTTCTTTCTTTTTCTTTTTTTTTTTCCAGTTGGATGATTTCCTTTTATTTTATGCCTGTGTCCTTTTTAGTTTTTGTAGATATAATGTTTGGTTTTGATTTGTGGTTGCCCTATTCTTCAAGTATGTTAACCCCTTCCTATATCTGCTTGATTTAACCTGATAGTCATACAGGCTCAAACACATTCTTTAAAAAAAAAGTCTAGATTTTCTTATTTCCTTCCTCACATTTTATGATTTTGACATCTTTTTTTTTACATCTTCATGTTTACCCTTTTGCTATTCCTTGTGGTTATTGTTGCTTTTACAAATAGGGATTGTTGTTTTTCCCTTTTAGATCTGTATACTGGCTTATTTAAGTGATTACTTTCCAATTGTGATTTCCTCCATCCTATATCTTCTTATTTCTTTCCTACTTAGAGGAGAACTTTCAGTATTTCTTTTAGAATGAGTTTAGTATTGCTGTATTCTTTTAGTTTTTGTTTGCTGGAGAAATTCTTTACTTTTTTTTTTTTCTGTTGTTGTTCTTTTAGGGCTGCTCTGGCAGCATGTGGAGGTTTCCAGGCTAGGAGTTGAATCAGAGCTGTAGCCGCCGACCTATGCCAGAACCACAGCAACACAGTATTGTTGACAATAATCACTATGCTATACCTTAAATCTCCAGAACTTATTCATCTTCTAATTGCAAGTTTGTATCCTTTAACCAACATCTCCCTACTTCTCCTACCCCTCAGTCCCTGGTAACCATCATTCTACTCCATTTCTATGGGATTGGCTTTTTTTTAGATTCTACATATAAGTGTATATATATCCTTATATACAGTGTTTGTCTTTTTCTTTCTAACTCATCTCACTTAGCATAATACCCTCCAGGTCCATCCATGTTGTCACAAATGGCAGGATTTCTTTCTTCTCCTGGCTGAATAATATTCCATTGTATTCACACACACACACACATGCACACAAAGAACATCTTTATCCATTCATCTGATGATGGACACTTAAGTTGTTTTCTCTTTTTTGGCTGTTGTAAATAGTGCTGCAGTAAATGTGTGAATGAAGATATTTTTTTCAAAAACCTATTTTCATTTCCTTTGGATATATACCCAGAATTGGGAATGCTGGATCATATGGCAGTTCTATTTTTAATTTCTTGAGGCACCTCCATGCTGTTTTCCATAGTAGAATAATGTACATTCCCATCAACAGTGCCCAAGGATTCCTTTTTCTTCACATTCTCACCAATACTTGTTATCTCTTGTCTTCCTGAAGCTAGCCATTCTAACGGGTGTAAGGTGAATATTTCATTGTGGTTTTGATTTGCATTTCCTGATGATTAGTGATATTGAGCATCTTTTCATGTACCAGTTGACTGTTTGGATGTTTGGAAAAATGTTCAGTTCTTCTGCCTATTTTTAAATCAGTTGTTTTGTTATTAAGTTGTATGATTTATTTATATATTTGGGGTATTTATCTCCTTATCCAAAATATGTTTCTCCCATTCTTTAGGTTCCCTTTTCATTTTGTTGATTGTTTCTTTTGCTTTGCAAAAGCTTCTTAGTTTGATGTATTTCCACATTATTTTTTGCTTTTGTTACTCATACTTTTGTACTTTTTTGTTGTTATATCCAGAAAATCATTGCCAGCACCAATGTCAAAGAGCCTTTTTTCTAGGAGTTTAATAGTTTCAGGTCTTATGTTTAAGTCTTCAATCCATTTTTATTTTTTTGGGGGGGGTATCATCTGTAGGATACAGTTTCATTCTTTTGCATGTGGCTGTCCAGTTTTTCCAACATCATTTATTGAAGAAACCATCATTGCCATGTTCCATCCTTCTTCCATTGTATTATTCTTGGTTCTTTTGTCATAAACCCATATGCATGGGTTTATTTCTGTCCTCTGTGTTCTGTTCCATTGGTCTATATGTATGTTTTTATGCCAGTACTATACTGTTTTCATTACTATACTTTGTAGTAGAGCTTGAGAACAAAAAGTGTGATGCCTCTACCTTTTTCATCCTCAGGATTGTTTTGGCTTTTTAGGGTCTTTTATGGTTCCATACAAATTTTAGGGTTGTTTTTTCTATTTCTGTGAAAAATGCCATTGGAATTTTAATAGGAATTTTATTGAATCATAAAGGAAGAGGTAAAATCATTGTTATTTGCAGATGCTATGATCTTAAATATAGAAAATCCTAAATACTCAACAATGAAAAAAAACTTCGAAACCAATCAATGAATTCTGTGAAGTTTTAGGATATAAAATCAATATACAGAAATCAGTCTCATTTCTATACACTAACAATGAAATATTTGAGAAAGAAATAAAATAATTCCATATACAGTAGTATCAAAGACAGTAAAATACTTAGGAATAAATTTAACCAAAAAGTGAAATATCTGTACAATGAAAACAAGATGAAAGAAATAGAAGATACAAATGGTGGAAAGATATTCCATGTTTGTGGATTAGCAGAATTACTATTTGTTAAAATGTCCGTAGTACCCCAGGCCATCTATAGATTTAGTACAATCCTTATATATTTTATCTTAATTCATTTTAACAATAGCTCTGTGGGGTAGGTGATTATTCTACTCCTTTAATGGATGCTTAGCAAATTAATAATATAAATAAGATCACCAATAGAATGCTTACCTGATATAAGAGGATAATGTTTTTAAGCACTGCTTTTCAAACTTTAATAATTTTAGACTCCTTTTAATTTATTTAAAAACTATACTCTTTGAGTATTAATATATATTATTATTATTATTTTACCCAAATATGAACAAATATAAAATTAGGTATAAATTCTTTATACTTGTATTTCTCATTTAGCTATAAGTTGAACAAATTTAAAAGTACAGAAGAAAAGCATATAAAACTAATGAAATGCAAATTAACATTATTTTTATACAATAGATGATGTTTTACTGAAACTGAATTGCTGCTCACAATTGAGTATGGAGCTGCCTGCAACCCCACAGTTTTCTTGGCAGCTTTCATTACCATTGGCTATCTTCTTCTGCCACACTTCTTTCTAGGATCTTAAAAATCC
Source organism: Phacochoerus africanus (assembly GCF_016906955.1). Lineage (NCBI taxonomy): Eukaryota > Metazoa > Chordata > Mammalia > Artiodactyla > Suidae > Phacochoerus > Phacochoerus africanus. Next base: position 58,530,665 of record NC_062552.1, on the reverse strand, counting down.
AAGATTGGTACAATGTACAGTGAATGTACTATGATGTCATTTTGGTCTTTACTTTGTGGGACTGTATCATTTACATGCTAAGTGAGTCTCCTTCATTTTTCATTATTCCTTACAATTAAAGCGGTGTGCTTAAAGCCAGCTAAGATTAGAAAAACAAGTGTATATATACATTTGTAATCATGTTGCAAATCATCATGTTGCTGTGAATAGCTAATAAGTGGCCATTGCCATGTTCCATCATATGTTTCTATTAATTTGTTTTAGATTGTAGACTTTGCTTTCAGTTCAGTGTGAGAGCTGAACTCAGAGACCCTTGGAAATACATCCTGGATCCCAAGTTGAAAGACACTCTTAATGTATTTTTAAACCATGATTTATTTATAACCATTTTAAAAATAATTCTTATTTATTTATTAGAACATCCTCCAAATTCCTAGACCAGGAAAGACTGTTATACTAATTTATCATGGTATCTCTTTGAAAGCAGTAAATCTATATTTCTTTAAAGTATTGTATAATTCAGACTTTCATTAATTTAGAAGTACATTTTCCCTTTAAAAGTCTGTTATAACTGTCTTATAGAATGTATTGTTCCCTCTGTTCTGTAGCTGGGGAAGGAAAAATCATGCCTCTTACCAAATGTACAAGTCATGCAAGATATTAAAGCCTCCAGAAATGGATAAGAATGGAAACAAAGAGCATTATCACTTCCTCTGGTTATGCTACTATAAACATTCAAATGGGGTTTCTTTCATTATGATCAGCTGTTTCTTACTTCTTTTTCCTTCCCAACTTCTTTTCCATCCCTTTTTCTTCTTTCTCTTCCCATTGAATCTTGCAGTGCCCTCATGTCCCCTCTTGCTTGTTCCCTTCTTTCAAACCAGAGATCACCTATTTTTTTCACATCTCAATTAGCGTGAAGTCCAGCTTTCTTCACTTGACAGTTGAAGACGGTGGAGAAAAACACAGCAAGACAACTTCTTACCATTCACTCTCAACCAGCCATTTCACAGGCCCCTCCAAATAAAGGTGGCTCCTGACTCAGGCTAGACTGGATGAAAGACCATACTTAATTTGCCTCAGAATATTCACTCCTTCAATACTCTGAAGCGCGCGCACACACACACACACACAAAACCCCACAGCTTTGGAAGAGCCCAACTAGCTAATTGTGTGCCTGTTAGTTTACTCCTAGCTTGCTCTGCACTGAGCACATGGACCCTGCCACCTCAGAGGTGAGCTAGGGAAGTGTGGGCATGCCTGCTTCTAACACCTCTTTGTTCAAGATGGAATTCCATTATGGTAAGCAGTGCTGCTGCCGATGAGTGAACTGTTTCTCAAGTACCACCATGCTTAAGTCTAAAGCAGCTTCCAGATGCCATGAATAGCTGAACTGTACCATTTACGCATGTATGCAGTCATGCGTCCTGGCTCTGCCATGTTACCTGCGTGACCTTGGGCAAGTCTCAGTTTCTCCATCAGCAAAAAGAGACTAATAATAGTGTGTACATCATACTAGCTAAAATTATTATTATTCAGGAAGCACTTGTTTAGTGTCTAGTATATTCTAAGCAATCCAAGAGATATAGAGGTGGAAAAGACACAGCCCTGCCTTCTAGAGACTTATATAATTACAGCACAGCATGATCTTCTAATAAAGATATTTAGGGAATGAGGTAAAGCTTCATCACAGGTAAATTTTTAACTGGTTTGAAGGGTAAATAGGATGTTGTCAAATGGAACTGTACTAGAAATATACATTCCAACAGAGGGCATAGTTTGTGAACAGGATTAAAATTGTAAAACAGGAGTCCTTGGCTGTTTTTAGATAAGGTTTTAAACTTAGTTTTGCAACATATAATCTTATCACTAGTTGTTACCTAGTTTATAGTAATAATAATTATTATTTAACTGGTTCATCAAAGAGTTTCAACTCAAAAAATGAGTTGGAACCCAAGCAGTGCCTCTTTACAGTGGTGCATCTGCAGTTGCACAATTCCTATCCTGGGATGACTACCATGTGACAGGAACAGTAAATTGTTGGGAAAAAAAAAACTTGTGGTTAAAACAACTGGAAGTGGATGGGCTTCTTCCTTTCAGCAGTGCTTTAGTTAAGTTTTCAAAATTAAGTAGGTTTAACCTTGGTTTCTTCTTTAGGTAGAACCCTATATCTTAAGATTTTGCCTATTCTTGCCATAGCAAGGAACTGTGATTTTTTTCAGGAGATGTGGTCAGATGTCAAGCTAAGAAAGTTCCTTTTACGCATGGAATTTCCATTTGTGTACCAACTTAAAGCTGTGTTTTATCTCCTACAAAGCCTTTTCCTGCAGCTTTGCTTTCACTTCCTCTCCCCACCCTTTTAGTCATGTACTGAAGGGTTTGGCAGCTGGTTGAGGTATCAGGTCAGCATTATTCACTGTGGAAGGAGGAAAGGTTGGGAACAATGACGCAGGGATACTTGTCACATTTTCCTTTCCTTTTTTTCTTTAAGTGACCCACACATTCCATTACAAAAGCCTAATGAGAATCTTGGCTTATAAATTTTACTTCAGTAGCCCGGAGATGGAATAATGTGCCGGATGACATATAGGCGATAGTTTCTCAGTGAAGAGTATCCTTAAAAGCCCTTGTACAGCAGTGAGAATTCTTGATTCTACCTCTTTGGTGGTATGACAGATTTGTGAAGAGAGATAATGGCCTCCGGGAGTCACAAGATTGGGAAAGGAGCTGAGCAGTACATTCCCCATCCTCGCTTATTAACAGTTTCTCCACGGGTGCTTTAGGAAATGCTTCGTGTGTGGTGCTTAATATACCACCTACCCACTCTCATCTTCTTCACTGACTTGGAAATTGCATCTAGCTTGAGAAGTTCTAGCTACTTCTGTGGGCCTGTTTATGCCAAGATTGAAATCCTATGTGGATTTGGTTGTTTTATATCAAATCTGCTTGAAACTGTTCAACTAGAAGCAAACTAATTATTGTCATTGTCTGTATAGTGGTAGAGAAAGTAAAAAGCAGTAATAGATTTTTAAAATGCTGTCATGACTTGACGTGAAATAGACTACTCTTGAATAGCTGCATCTATAGCCCAAAGGGCTTTGGTCTTGAAAATTGTCAAATATGAAATCAGATTTTAGATCATGGAATCCCAGCTGGTTCATAGGGGCAGCTTCAGCCATTAAACTCTCCCATTGACCATTTCATTTGCAGGATTTGCTTTGAGATAATAAGGAATGTGAAGGCAAATGAGTTTTTCTTATCAAAGATTCCATTTTGATGCTCCATACCAGACCTGTTTTAGCAAATAAATAGAAGAGGCCAGAGTAGACTGTCATATATCCTTGCTTAAGTGCCTCAGGAGACACATTTTTTTATTTCTCAAGCACAACTCTGGTGACTGGAGTTTCCCATTTTGGAAGTGTCAGTGTTGAGCAGGCAAAGCTGCTAGTTATTGATTGCCATTAAAGTCATTGCACAAAGGCATTAAAGCCCAAGGATTGCTTTTTAGACAGAGCTACAACTGGTACAACTTCTCTTTCTAAGAGCCTGTTATGAGTTAAAATAGTTTTGACAGTGTCTTTAACTGCACATCTTTGTCTCCAAACATAATTAGTATTGAAAAAATGCAGCCCTCATGGTTGAGGCTTTGTGGCTTAGACAGCAGCTCCATCTGGTGCTTGCTAACGGTGTTGGTTCATCTCTTGGATTTATAACAGCTTGAATACACATGTACACAGAACTTGTAAAAGAATGTCAAATCCAGGGTCTCAATTTTATTGATGGTTTCCATTGCACATAGCTAGTCATTGCACTGACATAGGCTAATTATATTCCTGGTGAATCTCATTTGTCTACCCTGTTGATAATGTGATAGCTGTTAATCAACTCAACAGCACCTCTTGACTGAAATAACTTACTTTCACTCAAAATGGGGAATCATTTTTACTATTTATCTACCAGTCTTGGGGAAACAAAATATACTGTACTACTTATAAAGAGAAAATTTAATCCCTTTCTTATCATCGATGGGTTTAACTTGGTTTAAGATATTAGGCCATAATGCCTTATTCTTTTGTTGTTAGTACCACACAGGCTAAGTAGACAGGACATTTTTTTAAAAAAAGATTCTTGGCAACTGACAGGAACTGCCCCAAACTGTTGATAGAAATTACTTCTCAATAATAAGGTTATACATGATTGTATTTTCCTTATGCTTTTCTGATTTTTCACAGTGAACATATATAAGAAAAGAAAAAAACAATATAAAAACAAAACATATTTTAGGTTGATGTAGCCTTGAGTTGCTTTTCTGACTCTTTCTCATTCACTTGTGTGGCCTATCCTGGGCTTTATTTCCCCTCGTATGTATAACAGAAGGATTGTACGAGGGGTCTGCTCATTTTAACATTCTAGGGTTTATGATTATGTACGACTTTTTTCTCTATTTCAGCCTCTCATACTCCCCTGTTAGTCAACATGATCTAATTTCTGCCATCTTAAAACAAGGAAATTCTTTCTGGGCCCCTCCCCTATACTCCTAGTTCTTTCTTTTCTTCCACCTCTAAACCTTTCCAGAAAGTTATCTAAAATTACTTAATCTCTTACTCACCATAGTCTGCTTTCCATCTCCACCACTGCACCAAAATAATCTGTGTTAAGAGTGCCAGTGAGCTCACATTGTCCAGTCCAGTTGGTGCAATTAACAGGCCTCATTCTCTGTTACCTCTCAGCAGCATTTGAAATAGTGGTCTGCTTCCCACCTTGCTGCCCCCAGCAATGAAATCTCATTTGACTTCAGTGTCATCACACTTACAGCCATTATTGTTTAGTTTTGTTTGGGGGGTTATCCTCTTTTCCCTAGTTCACCCACCAAGGCCATATACTCAGCTTACTCTATTTTCTCTGGGGGCTAGATATTCATATGGTGGTAGTTCCCAAATAGGCGAGAACAGCAGAATTCCCTTCTGTGTTCTGGACTTCCAAATTCAGCTGCTTGCTCTATAGTATGCAGGCTAAGAAAACATGGACTCATAATCTTCCTTCCAAAAGTTACACCTCCTCCAATACTGTCTGTCTCAAATGACCCCACAAATTATTTGAATACATAAACCTAAACCCTGAACATCCAGAATTCAGTTATCCATACATATACTTTTATCTGCCTTTTCTGAAGCCACATCCAAGTCATTGGTCTTTCTGTGTGGAAGTCTTTGATCTTTAAGTTTGCACTTCTTCTACTAAGGCAAAGTGTTCTCTGAATATTGTTTACCTGTGACATAGCTTTGTATATATTAGTGATAGAAAACATTCTTTCCTTCCTTACCAACATGCTGAAACTTCACAAAAGGCTGGGTTTCTGACAAAACCAAGGATCCTATAACTGTCATTGTATATGAATAAAGTCTAACTTTCTGGCTATTAAAATATTTCTTACAGATACATGCCTACTACCAGCTTTATCATAACATCCAAGTTAGAAATGAATGACTGTAATGGTGTTCTGTGGGAAGGTCTGTGGCTGGGTGCCTAAGACAAGAGGGAGAGCCACTGGAGTTCCTGTCGTGACGCAGTGGTTAATGAATCCAACTAGGAACCATGAGGTTGCAGGTTTGATCCCTGGCCTTGCTAAATGGGTTAAGGATCCGGTGTTGCCATGAGCTGTGGTGTAGGTCACAGACACGGCTCGGATCCTGAGTTGCTGTGGCTGTGGCTGTAGCGTAGGCCAGCGGCTATAGCTCCGATTAGACCCCTAGCCTTGGAACCTCCATATGCTGCGGGAAGCGGCCCTAGAAAAGGCAAAAAGACAAAAAAAAAAAAAAGAGGGAGAGCCACAAGATTTATTTTTAAAGATAAATCTCAAAACCAGCACATTCAATTAGCCAATATTTATCTGGCTCCTTATGCTAGACATCTAGGGATGAATAAGATACAGCCCAGGCTTAAAGAAGTTTAGAAAAACTAGTGAGAAAACAGATAATTAAAAATGAAAGTGCTTGTTCATGAAGGTACGTCTAAGTGGCTTTGATAGTACCAAGGAACAAAATGAAATGAGTAGCCCAGCGGGATTTAGAGTGTGATAAGACTAGTTGATTTTTAAGACATAAGGCTGGAAGGGAGTCAAGGACTATATCATGAAAACCTAAGGGGCTTGTATTCCATCCTATAATTCAGAGGTCCTAACACCTCAGCGTGCATAGAATTACCTGAAGAATTTGTTTAAAAATCAGATTCCTGGAGTTCCTGTTGTGGCTCGGCAGTAACGAACCTGACTAGTTTCCATGAGGATTCGGGTTCGATCCCTGGGCTCACTCAGTGGGTTAAGGACCTGGTGTTGCCATGAGCTGTGGTGTAAGTCACAAATGCAGCTTGGATCTAGCATTGCTCTGGCTCTGGTGTAAGATGGCAGCTACAGCTCTGATTTGACCCCTAGCCTGGGAACTTCCATGTGCAGTGGGTATGGCCTTAAAAAGACAAAAAAAAAAACAAAAAGACAGATGCTTGAATTCTTCCCTCAGAGATTGACTTGGTAGGGCAGTTCCCCAGATGGATCTTATTTAGCTAGCAACCCCTATCTGCACACTGACATTGGGGAGCCAATGCATTAGTTAAGATCGAACCACAGAATTAAGCTAGGTGATAAGATGATTATTTTTGCATTTTAGAAAGCTTAATCTAACAGTAGAGAACTATGGAGTCATCTGAGAATTCATTAAAATGCAAATTCTGATCTAATAGGTTTGGGATTGGACTTAAGATACACTTCTAAGAAGCTTCAAGATAAGACTAATACTGCTTGTCTGAGGACCACACTTTTGACAAGGAGAGAGGTTACATTGGAATGAGGTGAGACTATAGGCGTGGAGATCAGTTAACAATGTATTGCATTGCAGAAATCTAGGGAAAAGATGGTATCTGAATCATCTCAGTAGTGTCTGATAATGGCAGGAAAGAGTTCCAGCAAAATGTAATAGATAAAATTGGCAAGACTAATTTAGAAAGGGAATTAGGATGTGGAGTTAGAAGCGAGGAGCGAGGTGTTAAGAATGGTCTGAAGGCTTGGGAGTTCCCATTGTGGCTCAGCGGGTTAAGAACCTGACATAGTGTCCTTGAGGATGCGAGTTTGATCCCTGGCCTAGCTCCATGGATTAAGGATCTGGCATTACCATAAGCATAGGTCACAGATGTAGCTTGGATCCGGCTTGGCTGTGGCTGTGGCGTAGGCTAGCAGCTGCAGATCCGATTCAGCCCCTAGCCCAGGAACTTCCATATGCTACAAGTGCAGCCTTAAAGAAAATTAAAAAAAAAAAAAAACTAACATTCCAAAATACTGATTGGCCAAGGAAAGTACATAAAGTACCCAAATTAGTTGTCTCTCTTTTAACCTAAGAAAAATTTAGGAATGGAGCCAATTTTTTTCAAATCATTCATCACGATAAGCCTCATAGTGCCTTTTCCATTCAGATTTTCTTCTTCTCTCCCCCCCCTCAACAGATTGATCACACTTACAAAAGCTGCTATGAAACAGAGGGGAGGTGAAAACTAACAGATGAAAATTTTGCCATGCACTGAAAGGAAAGCATTGTCTGTGAAGTTCTATATTTAAAAATGTCTGCTTGTAACACCTTTACTGAACACGTTTGGAAACCTGGTGAATGCAAGAACTGCTTTAAACCTAAAAGCTTACACCAGCTCCCCCCAGACCCTGAAAAGGCACCCATCACCCATGGCAATAAAACTAATGCCAACCATAGTAACAACCACCGAATCAGGAACACCGGAAATTTCCGGCCTCCTGTGGCTAAAAAGCCAACTATAGCTGTGAAGCCCACTATGATGGTGGCAGATGGGCAAAGTGTGTGTGGAGAGCTTAGTATCCAAGAACACTGTGAGAACAAACCTGTCATCATAGGATGGAATCGAAACAGAATGGCCTTGAATAAGAAACCACTTAACAATAATAATGAAGATGATACTGAAGGATTTAGCCATGTTCCTAAGCCTTATGACAATAATGATAGTGCAAAGAAGGTATCAAATAACAATAATGGACTAACTGAAGTGTTGAAGGAGATAGCAGGCTTAGATACCACCCCTCAGGTAAAAGGAAATGAAACAAACTCCAGAGAAACCTTCTTAGGAAGAATAAATGATTGCTATAAGCGATCACTGGAAAGAAAGCTTCCGCCAAGTTGCATGATGGGCGGGATAAGGGATACTCAGGGCAAGCATGTTATTCTGAGTGGAAGCACAGAAGTGATCAGTAATGAAGGAGGCCGATTCTGTTACCCAGAGTTTTCTAGTGGCGAAGAGAGTGAGGAAGATGCGCTTTTCAGTAACATGGAGGAGGAGCATGAGAGCTGGGATGAGAGTGATGAAGAGCTGCTGGCCATGGAGATTCGTATGAGAGGGCAACCTCGCTTTGCCAACTTTAGGGCAAACACTTTGTCTCCTGTTCGATTCTTTGTGGACAAAAAATGGAATACTGTCCCCCTGCGAAATAAATCTCTGCAGAGAATCTGTGCTGTCGACTATGATGACAGTTATGATGAAATCCTGAATGGTTATGAAGAGAATTCCGTGGTCTCCTATGGACCAGGAAGCATTCAGAGCATGGTGTCATCTGACTCCACATCCCCAGATTCCTCTTTAACAGAAGAATCACGGTCCGAGACAGCCAGTAGTTTATCCCAGAAGGTTTGTAATGGGGGACTATCTCCCGGTAACCTGGGGGATTCTAAGGACATGAAGGAAAGTGAGCCCAATTGTGAAAGCCCCAGTGGTAATAATCAGGAGAAGGCCTCAGCACAAGCATCCAAAAGCTCAGTAAAAGTTCCAGAGACACACAAAGCGGTCCTTGCTCTCCGATTAGAAGAGAAAGATGGCAAGATTGCTGTTCAGACTGAGAAGCAAGAAAGTAAAGCCTCTACAGATATTGCTGGGCAAGCAGTAACCATAAACCTCGTTCCTGTAGAAGAGCAAGCAAAGCCCTACCGAGTAGTGAATCTGGAGCAGCCATTGTGCAAGCCTTACACTGTCGTGGATGTGTCAGCAGCCATGGCCAGTGAGCACCTCGAGGGCCCCGTTACCAGCCCCAAAACGAAGAGCTCATCTTCTACTCCTAACTCTCCAGTGACATCCCCTGTGTTGACATCAGGACAAGTAAGTGCCCATTTCCAAAAATCCAGTGCAATCCGCTACCAGGAAGTCTGGACTTCCAGTACCAGTCCACGACAGAAGATACCTAAAGTAGAATTAATTAGCGGTGGGGCCGGACCAAATGTCCCTCCAAGGAAAAACTGTCACAAATCAGCACCTACTTCACCCACAGCTACAAACATTTCCTCCAAAACTATCCCTGTTAAGTCACCTAATTTGTCTGAAATAAAATTTAATAGTTATAACAATGCTGGTATGCCACCTTTTCCAATTATCATTCATGATGAGCCAACTTATGCTCGGAGCTCCAAAAATGCTATCAAAGTTCCCATTGTAATCAATCCAAATGCATATGACAATCTAGCCATTTACAAAAGTTTTCTCGGAACAAGTGGAGAACTTTCAGTGAAGGAAAAAACCACAAGTGTAATAAGCCATACTTATGAAGAAATAGAAACTGAAAGCAAAGTGTCTGATAACACCACTAACAAACCCACTGAATGTCCCCAAGCTAAAGGGTTTTCAAACAGCACAGAGCGTAAAAGGGGCTCAGTGGCTCAGAAGGTTCAGGAGTTTAACAGCTGTCTTAACAGAGGTCAGTCTTCACCGCAGAGAAGCTATAGTTCCAGCCACAGCTCCCCAACAAAGCCCCAGAGAACCACTCAAGAACCTGTGGCCAAAACAGAAAGCACTCAGGAGTCTCAGGTCGTGAGCAACAGCAGCAGCACCAGGGAGAAAGCGAGCACAGTGCTTTCTCAGATTGTAGCTTCTATCCAACCCCCACAGTCTCCTCCAGAAATGCCCCAGTCTGGCCCTAAAGCTTGCAGCGTGGAAGAGCTTTATGCAGTTCCTCCCGATGCCAGTGTTGCTAAGAGCACACCTAAGAGCACACCGGCCCGGCCCAAATCTCTCTTCACATCCCAGCCCAGTAGTGAGACTGAAGCAGCACCTCAGACCACAGAAAGTCCTACCACCAAAGTACAGAAAGATCCACTCATGAAGCCAGTCACCACTCCCCCCTCCAAATTAGTGACTAACCCCCCAAATGAGCCACCACCTCCCTTTCCCCCACCACGCTCTACATCCTCCCCTTACCACGCAAGTAACCTTTTGCAGAGGCATTTCACCAACTGGACCAAGCCAACCAGCCCTACCAGGTCCACAGAAGCTGAATCAGTTCTGCACTCAGAAGGCAGCAGACGGGCAGCTGATGCAAAACCTAAACGCTGGATATCATTTAAAAGTTTCTTCCGCCGTCGGAAAACAGATGAGGAAGAAGACAAAGAGAAAGACCGAGAGAAAGGGAAGCTGGTGGGCCTGGATGGCACGGTCATCCACATGCTGCCCCCTCCTCCAGTTCAGCGCCACCACTGGTTCACAGAAGCAAAGGGGGAGTCCAACGAGAAGCCAGCCATTGTCTTCATGTACAGGTGTGACCCTGCCCAAGGCCAGCTCAGTGTGGATCAGGGCAAAGCCAGGGCAGAGCAGTCAGCAGTCACAGAGAGGAGTGGAATGGAGGATGGGTTACTACAGGACTCAGAGAAGAAGAAAAGAAGTCATTCTTCTCCATCACAGATACCTAAGAAAATTCTCAGGTATGTAAAAGAGGCTGGCAGAATGTGGGGATTTTTTAAAACATTTTCAGATGCTAAGGTTTTTTGCATCCCTAAGATTGTGTAAGAGCCATTTTTGTTTGTGAGTAGCACTCAGCGGCCATCATCTGTCTCTATAACTGCATTCCAAGATTAGAATATTATTAAAGTGATTTTATTGCAGTGAACAAGGTTTATGATCCTGGATTTTTTAGCTAAAGTAACCTGCAGCATTCCAGTAAATGCAAAGGGGCTTTACCATAGAAAAGCAAATCCGTAACACTTTAATAGCAATAAGTAATATGTTGCTTTGAAATATGCTATGACAGTGTGAGGAAGAAACGGGATCAAATGGGTAAATGGTGGTACTATTCTTTTCTCCATGGTAAATGAAATCAAACTCTTTAAGCAGGCTTTTTCTTTTGGTGGGGATTAGGAGAGCTTTCATTGAGGTGTTATCTCTATATGCATTCTTTAAAGGACTGTATTTTTTTTTTATTGCTGTCTCTTTCTGTCCTTATTTCAAGTGTTGTGGAAAGGTGGGGGAAAGAGCAAGCAGTTTATAATTGTTTAACATGTAGATGAAATAAGAGAAGTGGTTATTGAGATCGAGACCCAGTGTTATAATCTTCTATCCAACTAGTACACCCACATCAGTTCTCTAAGCATTAGTTTTCTTTTACCTTGAGTAACCTACCCTCTATAAGGTTCATTGATCATCTACCCTGTATATATCTCAAATCTTTGTAACAGCCCTACAAACTGGTTGTATATTTCCCTTGAGGAAACTAAAAATCAGAGAAATTAACTGGCCAGATTCAGGAGGCTAGTAATTGTCAGAGTCAGAATTCAAACCCTGATCTATCTCACTGTAAAATTTGTATTCTTTCAATAATGTTACATTGTTAAGGAACATAAGATCAAACAAAATTTGTATATTTTCACATGTAACATTCACATAAACATTTGTTTAGGATGCTTAAGTTTTTTCATTCTCATTTCTATCGTAAGCAAAATTAATGAACTGCCAATAAAAACAAAGAACTGTTGTTTGTAACAAATGATTTCTTTATATCCCCTGTCCTTTTTATTCTTAAACAAAGCTATGCCCTGAGTATTCCATTCATCTGATTTTTAGTCTTCCTCCCTCTTGATTTACAGAGAGCTTTCTCTGCCAGGCCTGGCCTCCTCCTAGCAAAGACAGAAAACTCTGATATAGGACAGATTCTCTCACCAGCTTGTCTTTAGAAAAGTGTGAATAAAAATGAACACTTAATCCCTTCACTTTTTCTAGCAAAATGCTAGGAAGCTTTATATATATTCTTTACTAAAATAAACTTTTTGCATATCCCCAAATGGTTGCCAGAATGCTAACAAGTTCCTGTTTTCCTTATATCCATGTAATCACAAAGCAAGTGGAATAGTGGTAATGTATTTCTGGGAAGAACGGCTTTGTCATTGGTAGTTGAAAGTAGATGATAGAATATTATACTCCAGTAGTAATAAAATGCATGTATTGCAGGTTACTGTTTTATTTAGAAAAGAAGCAATTTAAACAATGCATGGTTGGAGTCACCTATAAGGGAATGGCAGATGATCAATAAATAGCTTTACTCCTCATTAAGTATGGCTACAGTATATTTATCCACATCCTGGAGGGCAGAGTCAAGGAATGATTTGGCTTCTCTTCTATGGAATAAGACCCTCTCCTTCAGCTACATGCCACTGTATGTGGGCTTGAGGGTAGCCCAGGCCCTTGGTGTGGCAGATCCCTTACTATACAGCTTATATTTTCACAGATTTGCTTGTATAGGGGCTGTCATATCTTCCAAATCTATCAGTCCTTTATAGGTAACATTCATTTATCCAAATGATGTGGTGCATTTGCCGCATTGGTTGTCAGATTTAACCATGCATCACAATAACTGGAGGGCTATTAAAATACAGATTGCTGGGCCCCACCTACAGAGATTTTGATTAAGTAGGTCTGAGTTGAGTCCTTCTAATAAGTTCCCTAGGTGACATGGCTGCTACTAGACTTAAGACCACGCTTTGAGAAGCACTGATGTTACCACTATTCTAAACGTATGTGCTGTAGTCTAAGCAAGCAATTTTGAGGTATTAAAATTTTCTTATAGGCACTTTGGAATTTTTACATTGCATAATGTCCCAAACTAAGTAGAAAAGGAAGTATTAAATAGTTTTAAAAAACTATTTGGAAAATTTAAAGCATGAATACTCATTTTGAAAAATATGTACCATTTGCTTTTTCAATAATTGCTTCATCTACTTGGGTACCATTAATATTTACTTGAAGCAACTTTGAGAGGAAAAACATTTCTGTCAAATGTCAACATTTGTATTTCCAGCTTGGTGGCAATGTAATAATTAAATTACCATCCCATCAGCTGGGAACACATTGCTGCAAAAATGGGAATACAAGTTTTTCTATAAGTAAATGAAGATTCCATATCTAAACAGTATATAAGGAATGAAAAGTAGTGTATTACAGGCCTGACCCTAGGCTCTGATAGATGAGGGATTTTGTAGAACCTTTTGTTATAGGATTAGATTGTTACTAAGTTCATTTATTTGACTGTCCATGCCATATAAATTGAATATCTTAACTGTGCCATACATGTGTCATAGGGATAAATAGGGGGAAAGAGTATAACACTGCTCACATAAAGGACTTGGGTTTGATTTTAACTTCAGCTGTCTATCTGATCCTTCAGTATACAGTGGCTAAAACATTACCTATCACATGGAATTGATTTGAGGCTATAATGAGAAAACATGTAAAAACATGTTAGCACATAAAACACATAAAACATGTAAAAAGCGTGTCTGGCACATACTGAGTGCTTATAAATGTTAGTAGCCCCTTTGCCCTCAATGTGATAAATGCTATAATAATGTATGTTTGGAGTAGCACAGAAGCACACACAAAAAAACAGTGATTAAATCAGCTTTAAAGAAATAAAATCAGCTTCACAGAAATGAAATATAAACCAGATCTTAAAAGACGAATAGAATTTTGCCAGCTGAGGAAAAAACACACCATAGGCAAAAGGAACAACATATGGAAAGTCACAGAGATGATAACGGCAAACAGAAGCAGGGCAGGCAACTGGAAAAGAATAACTGGTCTATTCAGACCAGTGGTTCTTCAGTTGTGATCCATGCCAGGTCAAATAAGGACCACGCAGAAGTCACCATTTTCATAATAATACTAAGACATTTGTCTTTCTCACTGTGTTGACATTTGCACTGATGATGCAAAAACAGTAGTGTGTTAAAGTGCTTACACCTACAGAAATTAAAATCATGGCACCGTATTGTACTAGTAGTTAAAAAAAAAAAAAAAAAACTACCAGTTTCACTTAAGAATGCTCTTGATGAGTAGAAATTGTTATTAAATCTCAACCCTTGAGTATATGTTTAAAACGTCTGGGAGTTCCTATTGGGGCTCATTGGTAACGAACCTGACTAGTATCCATGAGGATATGGGTTTGACCCCTGACTCCACCTGTTCAGTGGGTTAAGGATCCGGCATTGCCACAGCTGCGGTATAGGCAGAAGACACGGCTGGGATCTGGTGTTGCTGTGGCTCCAATTCGACCCCTAGCCTGGAAACTTCCATATGCCATGGGTACCGCCCTAAAAGGAAAAAAAAATTCTGTGTGATAAAATGAGAAATACACATAGTGTACTTATGCTGCATTCCAAAGTATGTTTATCTCAAGGAAAAATACTTGCAAAATTTAGAATTTGAATTACAAAGCTTGAATACCGCTTTTTCATGGACCACTTTGAAAGAACAAATGGCAGACCAGCTGTGGTTATTCAGATTTGGGTGTTTGGCAGATCTTTTCTTAAGAATGAACATAGTGAGCCTATTACCTCAAGGGAAACAACTGACAGTATTTGTTGTCAATGAGAAAATTCAAACTTTCAAACAAAATAAGAATTTTTGAAAACTTGTATCTGCTACCATAGGCTTCCTAATACTTAACATTTTTTCTGGGGAGATTGGTAGTGGCATTGGCAAAAAGGAATTTTTTAAATTATATAGTGAAATGTGTCAACATTTAGAAGATCCACAAAACTCAGTGAACCAGTAATTTCCAAATGACCCAATGCAGGATGTTATAAAATTATGCATGAATAAAAGATCTATTGAAACTGCAAGTTAGATGAATGGATTTTAAGGTGTAACTGAGCAAAAAAGTTCATTGATGTAGTTTCAGATTCCATACTGTAAGTAACTTTTAAGAAACTACCACTTACCAAGCTCCGGTATAGTGCCAAAAGAATAATATCCATGATTGTCTAAAAGACTGTTAGTACTCCCTTTCCCACCTACAAATCTGAATGAAACTAGATTTTTTTCATGTACTTTAACCAAAGCAACATATCACAGCATATTGAATGCAGAGGCATGTATGAGAATTCAGCTGTCTTTTATTAAGCCAGATATTAAAGAGATTTGAAAAAAAATTAGGTTCATATTTAAAGGATTTACTATTATTAAATGAATTTAAAAATTTCTCATTTTTAATTTCTAATATAAGAAATATCAATAAATAAAATCTACCTAAACAAGAGCCCTTACAGTTCTCAATAATTTTAAGAATGTAAGGAATCTTGAAAACACAAAGTTTGAGAAACGCTGAGACAGAGTGTGATGGGCCTTTCGTGCTACGGTGGTATGTTTGGCCTATGTTACAGATTTTGTAGTGGAAACAGTTTTTATGGGGAAAAGTAGTGTGATTTTTTTTTTTAATAAAATCTCTTCTGGCAACAGTATTAAAAATTAACTGGAAGGTGGAAATATTGGTGACAGGGATACCAGTCAAACTTTGGTTCAGGAGTATATCCACAGGCATCATTTCTATCCAGCTAGTCTAGATCAAGAGAAACTAATTTAGCAATTAGCCTGGTCTGTGACCAGGTGGGAATATCTCCATTATCATTTTTAGAAGAACTAGTTACCTACCATCTCTGCAACTCTTTGGTATCCATAGCATGGGGAGTGATATTGCATAATGAGAAAAATGCAAGCACTGGTGTCAGACAAGATTTAAATTCTAATTGTACCACTGTTGTGTGACTTTTGACTTAACCTCACTGCACTGAAGTTTCTCAATCTGTACAATAGTAATGATAATACCTACCTTACTGAGATGATATGGGACTAATCGATATCTGTTAAGCACCTAGCACAGTATCTAGCAATAGCAGTTGACCACTTTACAAATTATGCTTAGGGCATCCGAACTTAAGATAATCTCTACTTAATGTTTTCCCTTTGCATTCTATTCTTAGAACAGCCAAGTGCTCTTTTTAAAATATGTCTTGTCGTATCCCCAGACTAAAGAAGGCCCTATATGTGTGACCTCTGTCTCTGTGATTAATCTTACGTATCCTCTTGCTCATGTACCTCTGGTTATATTGCCTTGCTTTCTTTCTGAATGCCTTGTTTATAATGTTGACCATGAAATCCTTACCAAGGACCACCTTTTAATCCCCAAACTATTTACTGCTTTCCATCTCTTCTTCTGCTACTTTTAATAGAGACCGTCTTAAAATAGGTCCTTTTATTTATTTTTGTTGTATTTTAAAGTTTTTATGATAGAAAATTCTAAACATATACAAAAGTAGATATATTTCTCAAATTGAACACCACTTACCCCAAACCACACTTTAGCAATTATCAAGTGATGGCCAGTCTTGTTTCATCTATAGTTCATCCCACTCTCTCCATTATTTTGAAGCAAATACTAGGTATCACTTCATTTGTAAACATTTCAGTATGTATCTCTAAAAGATAAGGGGTTTTTTTCTTTTTTCTTTTTTTCCATCATAACCACATACCAAAAGGAGTTCTTTCAACTTTAATGTCTAACTCCTGGCTAACCATCATGTGGTATGAAGATTTTAAATATTATGTATATTCTGATGCCTCCCAAATTTATATCTCCATTCCTGGTCTCTCTCCCTCACGATTTACGTACAGCTATCCACTTAATATCCATCAAATGGACATTTCAGATGAAACATGTCAAAAAACAGAACTCTTGATTTTTCCCTACAAATCAACTCCATCCCAAGTCTTCCCTTGGTAAATGGCCCCACAGTCTATCTAGTTGCTCAGACTAGGAACCTAGGAGTCATTTTTGGTTCTTCTTGTCCCCTTATTCCTCACTATCCCCTACATCCAAAATATCAGCAAGTCTTACTGACTCAAACTGCAAAACATATCCCAAATCTATTTACTTCTCTCCATCTCTGCTTCTATCCACCTGGTCCAAGCCACCATCTTCTCTCACCTGGTTTACTAAAGCATTTTCCTAATTGATCTCCCTGTCTAATTCTTGGGCCTTCTAATCTATTCTCTTTGGAACAGCCAAATACTATTATTTAAATTCAGACCCCATTGTTTAAACACAGTGAAAGAAGTCCCTACATAATCTGACTTCTAACTGCTTGTTTAACTTGCCTCCTACTCACCTCCTTTCTCATGAACTTCCCACAGTAGGAGTTTTCGTTCATTCTTTAAACATGCCAAACCTAATCCCTTTTTATCAGTTGTTCCCTCTGTTTGTTATACTTCCTCCAGATCTTTGTATGGCTGGCTCTGTCATTCAGCTCTCAATTTAAATGTCATTCCCTCAGAAAATTTTCACTAACCTCCCAATCTTAAAAAACTCCTACCCTCAGTCACTCCCCATCTCATCGTCCTTTTTAATTTTAGACTTATTCACATGTTTATCGCTTAAAAAAAAAAAAAAAAAAAAAACCTATTCACTTCATTCTTCCTGTCTGGATTCAATTTGGAGGAATCCCAAAGTATGCCCTTTCAGTAGTCTTTCCATAAAATGTGGTGGTAAATTCTTGATTATTGACTGAAATCGTATTTATTTCATAATTGGTAACCAATATCTATTGCCAAACACATACATGTCCTTGAAAATTTACTTCAAAAATTTTTTTCTAGTCAATTAGAAAAACTTTGTCAATGACAAAGAAAATAACTGCAACTCGCCCAAAATAACTGTAACACTCCCAGCCAAAGTTAGGGATGGATATCATTTGTCCCCAGAATGGCCTCTTGACCTTTGGCTCACCTTTCTAGCTCCACCAGTCTTGAACATCATGTTCCTAATTAGCCAAGACCCCTGGATACCATGGAAGTCCAGTTTCTCTAGGACTTGCAGAAACATTTCAGGAATCCAGATACGCCTCACACTGCTGAGATCCTGTCCAAGCCAACCTCTGTTTTGGACAGTCATATTAGGTTTGGCACACCTTAGGAATGAATTCTGGTCATCTGTATAAGCCCACTTATACCCATCCAAGACCTTTTTGATCTTCTTAGAGTCCTTAGGACTCAGCTATAGTCCTAAGTAATCCGGAAGTCAATCATAAGAGCCCCTTTCATCCACTCGAAGGTTCCGGGATATAGACCAGGAATTGGCAAACTATGACATGTAGGCCAAATTCAACCTTTCACCTGTTTCTGTAAATGAAGTTTTATTGGAAAGTAGCCATAGTCATTTTTTTTTTACATGTAGTCTACAGCTGTTTGTGCACTATAATGGTTGAGTAGTTGAGTAGTTGCAACAGACATCACATAGCCTTTAAGAGCCTAAAATACTTACTATCTGACCCTTCACTGAAAAGTTTCCTGACTCCTGGACTAAGCTATAATATCTGACTTGTCTGTGGTCATCAGGCATGCTAGTGACCTATAGCCATTCTGGCCAAACACTTGACAGGTTTACTGCTCACTAAAGTAACCAGAGTCTGAGTCTCTCTATATACTTGTGTATGTGCATATATAGTAAGGAAGAAGAAAGTCCAAGTACTTCTCAGATTATGGTAAAATGTGATGTCCTTCTCTTTGGAAAGTTCAACTTGAAGCTTGAAATTCTTAATACTTATGCTCCAGTTATATATTGGTGTTTTTTTGTTTTTTGGGTTTTTTTGGTATGTACAATCTTTTTTTAAAAAATTTTAAGAACACTTTTTTAATTGAAATATAACTGATATATATGTTATACTAGTTTCAGATTGCTCCAGTTATATCTTAATTTGCATTGTCTCTCCTCTTTGCTAAGAGAACCTAGCAAAGTCATCTTTTCATGCTTAAGACCAAACTGACCTTGAAGATCATATTTCTCATAAAGAAAAAAAATTGGAGACAGAAGCTGAAAGTAGCTGCTTGTTCTTCTGATCATATGTTCTTTGCTCTAAAGAAACTTCTGAACTATCAGCATTTATAAAGATCACATCTACATTTGCTGACATATTGTCCTAAAGTTTAGATGAGTTCATGAAGTCCTTACTGTTAAACTTTTAAGTAATCCTGTTTTAGAAAACCTGATAAATATCTCACTTTATCAGAATCACAGAATGACACAGAATGGTCATGGAGTAGTCTTCAGACAGCTTTATGTTCCTTTCCCTTTGGGGAAGTGGTTAAAAAATCCAGAGAGGTTTACTGACTTGCTTAGAATCTCATGATGAATGTATTCCAAAGTGAAGAGTCAAACTGAGAATTACCCTACTTATGTTTCATTTTCTTTTGTTTCCTTTTTCACCTAATAAATCTGAAGCTAAATTCTAGTATCTTATTATATAATTCTTACAATTCTACTCCCATTGTCTCAGTTGTCCCAACACCTCTGACAGTGCATCCTTCCTATTTTATAGGAAATTGAGTAATAGAGAGGCTCATTGACAGTCCCAGGGCCATTCCACAAGTAGATGACAGAGCCAGACTCTGACTTTAGAGATGTTTGGCTCCTGAGTAATTTTTGTCACACTCTTTTGGTGATTATTGTGTCTCTTGGTGTCCACCGTGTCTTTTATAAAGTCCACCTGAGTGCAAGAAGGCATGTCTGTGACCACTAAGGGCCACGGTGATGTGTCTGATTCACTGACCTGTCAAGCAGTTGTAAGGTACTCAGCATTGACACATTCATTCTCTTCAAAGCACTTTATGTGAATTTCCTAGTTAATACATACTCCTGTAAATGTCACTACACCCATTTTATAGATGAATAATGGGAGACATGGACAGAGTGGCATTAGTGGCGAAGCAGAAATTAAATTGGAGTTTCTAATTTCTAGGTTTTTATTCAGACCTCTAGGCCACATTTACAGTCAGTGATTATTTGACGTAACTGCAGTAGATTATTGATTAGAGTCATCAGGTGATATTTAA
This sequence comes from Phacochoerus africanus, assembly GCF_016906955.1. Classification (NCBI taxonomy): domain Eukaryota; kingdom Metazoa; phylum Chordata; class Mammalia; order Artiodactyla; family Suidae; genus Phacochoerus; species Phacochoerus africanus. Next base: position 58,510,685 of record NC_062552.1, on the reverse strand, counting down.
AGGTTTAATTCCAGAACAAGCAGTTTATCCTCATATGGTGCCTCCATAATGGTGATTTGCTAATAGCAGGGAGAAAGGCTTGCCTGAAAAGAGCAAAGTGATGATAGCAGTGCACACTGACCAGCTGCCCACACCAGCGCCTAGTTATCATGGAATGAAATAGCCTCAAGAATCAGCCACTGGCCTTTCTGTGCTGCTGGCACATGGATGAAGCGCCACTCTGCATGAGGGGAGATGTCCTGTTCCTCTGTCCTCCTAGTGGGGAGGGACTTCCCACACCCACTGTGGATGCTCCACATTGCACCTGTCCCAACCCTGTTCCCCATTATAGCACAGGCAGAAATTTTGCGAGAAGTGTAGGCACAGATCCTGGTGATAGTCTCTAGTGCCTTCCTGCCCAGATCCCACCTGATTTGATTTATTTAGCACCCATTTACGGAGAACTTTCTGTGACCCTCATTCCTTGCAGCCTTAGCTCAGGCACCATAACAAAATACCACAGACTGGGTGGCTTAAGTGACAGAAAATTATTTTCTCACTGTTCTGGAGGCCAGAAGTTCAAGATTAAGGCTCCAGCTGATTTGGTTTCTGGTGAGGACTCTCTTCCTAACTTGATGGCCATCTTCCTATTCTTGACACCCTCACTTTCCTCCACAGTGTGTGCAGAGAAAGACCAAGCTCTCTGGTGCTTGTCTTTTTTTTTTTTTTTTTTGTCTATTTTGCCATTTGTAGGGCCGCTCCCATGGCATATGGAGGTTCCCAGGCTAGGGGTCAAATTGGAGCTGTAGCTGCTGGCCTATGCCAGAGCCACAGCAATGCAGGATCTGAGCCGCGTCTGCAGCCTACACCACAGCTCACGGCAACACCAGATCCTTAACCCACTGAGCAAGGCCAGGGACCGAACCCGCAACCTCGTGGTTCCTAGTCGGATCTGTTAACCACTGCACCACAACGGGAACTCCTCTGGTGCCTCTCTTAAAAGGACACAAATCCCCTCTGACAGAGCCCCTCCTTCTGACCTTATTTAATATAATTATCTCCTTAGAGGTCCCATCTCCAACTATAACCACACTGGAGTTAGGGTTTCCATGTATGAATTTGGAGGGGACACAAACATTCAATCCATAACATCTGCCACGAATGTTTAGAGAAGGAAGAGTCCCTATGGACAGTAAGACATCACAGGTGATGTGAGACTTGAATAGTCTGTAGTGACTCACTGAGTTCGGAATGGGTAGAAAGACGAAGGGAGGCACCTCTAGGGAGGGAAAGTGGGTATAGCACAGATGTGGGATATGTTGTGACCAAGGGGCAGGGAGTTATGATGTAGATACATTGTCTGGAGCTAAAGGATTGTGTCTCAGAAAGATTGGAATGAAGATGAAAACCTATAGTGCAAGCTCTTGGTGAAGGGCCTCAAAGTCCTGCAGGTTGTCTGGACCTAACCTGACCATCCAGGATCTATAGATGATGTCTATAGAGGAGCAGCAGAACAAAAGAGAGATTTTATTTTTATTTTTAATTTTTTTAAACTATAGTTGATTTACATTGTTCTGTCAAGTTCTGCTGTACAGCAAAGTGACCCAATCCAAAAGAGAGATTTTAAGAAGAGTCCCCTAGTGGGATGGGTGTAAGGTGCAAGTGCTATGGTCTCTCTTGGAGCAACTTTTTCAGTCATAGAGGCCTGCCTTTTGTGTTCACCTCTGTCCTCTGATGATAGACAGAAAGGACTGAGAGTGTGCTGCCTGTTGGAAGATTCTACTTATTGATGGCGTCACAGATGCCATTTCCTATTTTCAGAGTGGTCTTCACCTAGCCAGGCCACCTAATAAAAATCATAAACGTCATACTAGGCCAAATCCTCATTTCCTGATTTTGCAAGTATGTATAATTGTATTCTAAGAATAAACCTCAGAAGGTAAGGATTGATCCCAAAGCCCTCTCTCTTTTTGTTAATAGCCCATTATGAATCTCTCATCTGTGACCACTTAAATTATTTTATCTCCCCTGTTCAGCTATATCACTTCCAAGCAATGATACTCCTTTACTTAAAATTTTCCTACTCACTTCTTACACTTCACTCCTTTTATACTTAATTTCCTGTTGTCTCTTCAGGGAGAGAAGCAGTGAAAAATAGTTTCCAAAGCGTGGCCCTAGGATCAACTACATCAGAATCAGCTGGGGTGTTTATATCAGTGCAGATTCCTAGGCCATAGCCCAGAACTGTAAAATCAGTCCCTGGAGATGGGGGCCAAAAATCTGCATCTTTAACAAAGTAACTCTTGGGCGTGTTAAAGCCTGATAACACTTGGCATAATATATTAGGACACAGGTTTTGAAGGCACTCATACCTGGGTTTTTTTTTTTTTTTTTAATTACTTAATGAATTTTATTACATTTATAGGTGTACAACAATCATCACAACCAATTTTTACAGCATTTTCATCCCAAACCCTCAGTGCATCCCCCACCCCCAAGCTGTCTCATTTGGGAACCACAAGTTTTTCAAAGTTTGTGAGTCAGTATGTGTTCTGCAAGGAAGTTCATTGTGTCCTTTTTTTAAGATTCCACATGTAAGTGATAGCATTTGATGTTGGTGTCTCGTTGTCAGACCTGTGTTTGAATCCTGTTCTCACCACTCATTAGCTCTGTCTCCTGGGACAAGTTCCTTGAGCTCTGCTTCTTACTTTCCTCATCTCTCACCTGAGAGGCAGAATAATGTATCTGTCTAGAGCACAGACTCTGGAGCTGAACTGCTGAGTTTGAATCTCAGCTCCACCAGTTACTAGCTGTGTTACCTGAGACAAATAACAACCACTCTGGGCTATAATATTTCTTCATTTGTAAAACAGAGAGAATAATCTCGTAAGACTTAAAAGAATTCATGTTAAGTGTGAGAAAGGAGGGTAGAGGAAGGGCTTCTGCCCCCAGGATGTATTTGACATTGTCTTGAGACTATTTGGTTGTCACAGCTGGGAAAAACCGAGATTGATTCCAGCACCTACTGAATGGAGATGTTAGTGTGATCCTACGCTGCATAGGACAGCCTTCCACAACAAGGAATTATCTGGCCCAGATGTTAGTCATGCCACTTTTGAGAAACGTGGCTTAGAACAGGAGCATAATGAGCACTACGTAAGTTTTGGCTACTGTTATCACCTGCTATTGTGGGACTAATAATCCTTACTCAGAGTATTATTGTTAGTAGATATATATTTAAGCACACAGTACCCAGCAGTCAGCAGATAGAATGGTGGTGGTGATTGCTATTAGGAAGCCAAATATCTGTAAACACAGTCTTTCTATACTGGAGCAACTCCCAATTAAAGAAATCCTTTTGCAGTGTAAACAATGACTTTGTTTAGAATTCTTTAAAAGAACACATCTGTCATCATTAATACCCCACATTTCAATGATAGCTTGTTTTCCTTTCAAAGCACTTTTACTTCTTCATCCTCATAATCAAGCATTGTTGAATCTTTACGATGCACCAAGCTTGTCTGACAGGACCAGTATGATGGGAAGAACACAGATGTTAGTGTTGCATAGCATCAATTTAGATCCCAACCGCCACCTAAGGACACATATATCCTTTGGCAATTCATTCCGTTTCTTTCAATTTCAGTTTCCCCAGCTGTAGAGTGAGAATAACCTGTTTCCTTTGGGGTGTTTTGTGAATTAAGTAGAAAGGTATGCAGCTTGTGCCGTCGAGAGCAGGAGTAGGTTCTGAGCAGTGTTAGTTCCCGTCCCCTCCCTACATCCACTCCCTCAGCGAGCCCGCCGTGTTTGGGGGAGTGTGTACATATCATCTCTGACTCAGAGTGCACACGGGCAGTTGAGGGAGATAAGAAGAAGCTGGGAAACTTGCTTCTCCAGTGCTTCTGGAAAAAAGTCCATGAACCAAAAATGACTGGTCCGAATCCACCCTGCTTTAGCCCTGTTGTAGAGGCCTGTGGGTATTTCTGCTAATACTTTGCCTTTCCAGGAGATTAAACATCAGTATCTGACCCGATTCTTTAGAAATGAGCCAAGGCCCAATGGTGATGCTGAGAAGCTCCTTCCACACCTTTGTTGTCGAGGGGGGCAGCCTTATTCTATTGCTCTTTTATCTTTTCTGTTAATTTGCACAGTTGCCATTCTGACTTTGTATTTCATAGGATTTTAAAACTAATTTTTCTTAGTGTTATGAAGGTGACAGTGATTTACAGGGGCCTGCGTTTTTATCTACTTTGCTGTCTGCAGTGTGGTGTCTTGAAGACACTTTTAATTTGCTATTCACATTTGTGGAGGAAAAAAAAAGGTGAAACTGTGCAGTGTCTAGAAATTATAGTCTATTCAAGACCTTGCACATGGCTGCCAGTCTTCCCCAGCCCGAGTCCTAGCCACTTCCTTCACACCAGGAAGAGCTACCTTTGTTTGACCAGACTGTGTTGGACATATTAGCAGGCACTCATCAGATCTCAGTTGAAGGTTAATCTCAGTTCAGGGTAAGAAGTTTTCAGTTCAAGACTACGGAAAGCTTAGTGGAAAATTGGAGACAGTAAGATAGTGATCACTGGACACAACGCTCTTCTACCTGAGAATGCCAGGAATTGGAAAGTGTAGCAAAATCAAGTTGATGACCTGGAAACTCAGATAGGATTAAGAAATGTCATATTGGTGGGGGGTCCAAGAGGTAAAGAGATGGAAAGAAATGGAGTTTTCCCCCCCTTTCAGTAGATAAACTGTGTGGAATTTGATAACTTTGAACATCCCTCCTCATGTTGATTCACATCCCATTTCTGCAAAGGTCCACCATCCCCAGCAACTCTAGAAATAAGCAGCTTTGGAAACCAGTAATAAAACCATGAAACACTGTTTCTGATGGGCGTTGATCTGATTTTTAGGGGTAAAAGGAGGTTTTAAAAATCACACATTTGCTTACTGGCTGTCTTGGGCAAAGACAGATGCAGCTGCTGAAAAGAGCTGGCAAATGGGTACTTAGGATACCATTTGCCCCAAGAGGCAGATGGTCTCTATAGAAGCCTGATTTCATTTACTATCCCTTCTGAAGCTGAATGAAGGTGGTTGAATTTGGAGATAAAGTTGAACCACAATTATGGAAGTGCTTGGATACACAAAGGCCTTTAATCTGTTCTAATGTGGCATTTGATTTGCCGTTTTAAAAAGTATACTCAGACATTAACAGAATTTCTACAAAAACCTGTCTTGAACGAATTTGCCAGGAAAAAAAAAAAAAGATTATTCCATTTGATGGTGTAATGATTAATCCTACCACCTGGGTAAGCCAAGTGAGCTTCCCGCAGGAGATTGCTTCTGCAGCTTTGAATTATGCATGAATATTGCAGACTGATGAGATATAACCTTACCAAGGGATTCATTTGTATAACAGACAGATCTGTAACAATGTTACCATTTCCTTTGAACATTTTAAGTTCATTCCCCATGTTCAGAAAATGCGATGTGTTTTTGTGGAGATTGTGATAAGATTTTTAAGTGTCAGGTCAGACGTTACCAAATCTCCCTTAAAAACCTGGTCATTAATGAAAAGTTGGTCAAAGAGTTTGAGGTACGGAGAAATGTGTGTTGTTTTCCATCATGAAAACAGAACAATGCTGATAGTCCAGGAAAAAAGCAGGCAAAGTCAGGGTATTACCCAGCCTGATGTTCAAGGACCTAGATATCAAAGCCATAGTTATTTGCAGATATCCTACACTGCATTATAGAACTAGGAATTGTTTCAACATGAATTTAAATAGAAGAAATGAAAATGCTATAAATTTCTCTCTGGGGACCATTTATCAGTTAACAATTCTGTTTTATAGTAATGAATATCAACTAGTCACCCTCATCATGATTTGCTACTTCAATATGTGCCAAGATATAATGAATTAAAAATCCTACTAGATTTCTTGTAATTTCACTTTAAAGAATTTTTGCACCATCTATCTCATGGATGAAATGGGGGATATTTTCTCCACTGTCTCTCTCCTGATGTCATCTAGTTTGCACAAAAGATCAAAGTAATAGGGAAACAGAACCTGGGTTCTCTGATTCCTATTTTGGTGTTTTCTCCATTATGTTAAACCTTTCCCAATGAAATGTCAGTAGCGAGCCACTTTGTTAGATAAGCTGGTATTTGGAAAGTGTCATTTTACTGTTTGCGAGGGTTTTCTGATTTTATGTCTAAATATGAAACAAAAAAATCAATGGTCAAAAATTATATTCCCTTATAAAATTAATATACCTAAGTGTGTAAGATTTTACTTTCCTCCTGGACAATTTGTCTGTTTATACAGAGTGACTGAGTCACCTTCTCTGATGCTATTCTAGGTTCTTTTTCATTTTTTAGTCACAGCACGTTACCACATCTAAGCTTGAACTCTCAAAACCTCTCCCTTTCCCCTTCTCTCTCTTTTACCATTTTAATCATACAAAGAGCTGTTTTTCCCTCAAGCATCAAGACTTGACATATCATTGACGCATTTTTAAAAATTCTTCCTTTTAGACACTGCCATCACTGTAAAGGCAGATTAAACGTCTTAGCATCCATTTGCAAATCCAGGTGATTTAAATTTCATCAACTCCCTTTGCGTAGTTCTTTATAGTTGTCAGTTCTAATTGGTGATTTCATATGCCAGTGCACTTATTTACAATGTGTTTATGAAAACCGACCTTTATGTAGAATATACACTGTGCTCCCTTGGTCCTCAAAGAGTTAACAAAACTGGCTTTCACTTTGCTTAGTTCCCCAAAGGTAATTTGGCACATTTCCCAGACCAAACCCCTAAGGTAAAGGTCAAGGTGCAGCAGGTTATATTAAGGTGCAGAATTTGAGCCTCTTATATCTTGCCCAACTTGTAGTCCTCCAGAACTCAGTGGGAGCTATGGTTCATCAGAGCTTCAGAGCATGATTAACAGACTGAAGAAGGCCCTGTAGAATTACCTTTAATGGGGAATTGTATGAGTGAGTACAGTGGGTGAGTCTTTAATATTTCTTGCTTCTTAGCATCCAAATTTTATTTTGAGAACTGCTTAGAGTACAGAGCTGTGTTTCATGTATTTGGGAACAGGCCCAGGGAATTCCTCACGGGTTAATAGCAGCTCTTTCTTGTAGTTTCCACAATAGGCTCAATGTAAATAGACCATTCCCTGGGAGGAAAACAGCCAAGCAAGGGCAGAGTCATGGTTTCTGAACCAGTCTTCACCAATCCTTTTTGACAAATGGAAAAGAGAGCTTCCTTTCAGTAATAATGATCAGACCAGGGGAAGAAAGAGAAAAGGCAAGAGCAAGGCGGCAGAGATAGGAACCTTAAAACACCTTTTTAGAAACCTCTCAAATTGACTCTAGAATAAAAAGAAACTGTCTGGGAGTTCCCGCTGTGGTGCAATGCGTTAAAAATCTGACTGCAGCAGCTCAGGTCGCTGCAGAGGCACAGGTTCAATCCCTGGCCCAGCACAGTGGGTTAAGGATCAGGTGTTTCCACAGCTGTGGCTTGAATTCAGTCCCTGGCCTAGGAATGTCCATATGCCACAGGTGCAGCTGTTAAAAAAAAGAAAGAAGAAGAAGAAAGTGTCTAGAGATTTACTATTTTTCCTGTCAAAGGGGGCTGATATTTTTTATTCACTTTATATTTATTGCTTTGAAATAAAAAATGGCTTATAATAACTTGCCCAACAAAGATCATTTTCCTTCTCCTGAAGCATGTTGATAACTACTCAGTGATCTACAGTCTTGACACTAAGTGGCATCTGAGAGTGTCACCGAAGTGTCACTTTGCTTGCTCTGCTAATGCATGGAAGTAGAGCCTCCTTGATTTTATGACACTCCATATTATGAGAAACTAGCTTTGTTTGGGGTTAATAACCTAAGGCAGCCCATCAAGATGAGGCAGCATACTTTACTGTGTGAGGTCTCCTTTATATAAACCTCCCGGTTCTCTGCTAGTGGAGTGATTCCTTCCCACTCACCCTATCCCCAGCACAAGGTCCCATAATGGTAGCTCCAGCTCATTGCTTACTCCCAGTATGGAGATACTGCTGGCTCTGCCAGCTTTGAAAGAATATTTTTGAGGTTGTATATCCAGCAGACTTCAAGGCTTATTTTTCTGTTCAGGCACATACATAATTTCCATAAGGAAAGATTGATAAGAAAGTACTCCTCTTTCAGATCCACTCCCTCAAGTCCACAGGTGATACATGTCCTGATGACACATGATCAAAGTACCTCTTTTAAAGAAACTTGTAAATGTCACCGTGATTTACTACCATTTGAAAATCCAGAAATGACATGTAATAGTATATATTTCCTCTCCTTTCTATTTGCCCAAGAAAGAAAGAAAGAAAGAAAGAAAGAAAGAAAGAAAGAAAGAAAGAAAGAAAGAAAGAAAAAGAAAAAGAGCTGGTGAATGTGGCAGTCTAGGAATAGTTTTAGTAGACCCAAAAGCCATTAAAACCATTAAACCATTTTTAATAGTTTATTTCCTGATTTTGAATTTATTTAATCGTTCAACCCAATGAGATTTTCTAACTAGGCCAGGTTTCTCCACCAATATTTAATAACCATTCTATCTCCTTGTACTTTATAGCAACAGAATTGACAGTTCAGGAAGGCTGGGGTATGGGAAAGAATGGAGGAGATAGCTGTAAGCTAATGAGCAGGCAGAGGAGAAACAAGATAGGGAAACACGAAGCATTATGAATGACCATCCTTTGCTATAGGGCCAATGGGATACTTCAGACTCATTTTAATAGATGAGGTTAAGTAGAGTACAGGACTTTCTTTTCCATTTGCCTTGCCTGCTGCATGCATACAGGCAAAGGTTGATACTTCAGTGTCATGGCAACAAGGCCCCAGTTTACCTAAAATAATTGCTTGACTTCCTTACTTAAATCTCAACTTTATTCCTGACCCTTTATGAAATAATTTTGTAAATAACTTTAGTGTGTAGTAAATACTATATACTAAATAAATACCATAAAGTATTTCATATTTATTATAGTATTATAGTACAGTCTTATTTGTGAGTTCCATATCCATGGATTCAGCCAGTCACAGATTGAAAATATTAGGGGGGGCGTTTCCATCGTGGCTCAGCTGTAATGAATCTCACTGGTATCCATGAGGACACGGGTTCAATCCCTGGCCTCACTTGGTGGGTGAAGGATCCAGCATTGCCATGAGCTTTGGTGTAGATTATAGACGTGGCTCAGATCCCAGGTTGCTGTGGCTGTGGTGTAGGCCCACAGCTGCAGCTCTGATTGGACCCTGACCCTGGGAATTTCCATATGCCACAAGTGTGGCTCTAAAAAAGCAAAAAGAAAAAGAAAGAAAGAAAGAAAGAAAAGCAAATATTAGGGGGAAAAAATCCAGAAAGTTCCAAAAAGCAAAATTGAATTTGCGTACACCAGCAACTATTTACATAACATTCATGTTGTGTTTATAACTATTTACATAGCATTTCATTTGCATTGAGTGTTATAAGTAATCTAGAGATGACTTAAAGTGTATGGGAGAATGTGCATAAGTTATATGCAAATACTACAGCCATTTTATATAAGGGAATTGAGCATCAGTGGAGTTTGGTATCCTGTGAGGGTCCTAGAACCAGTACCCTGCGGATACTGAGAGTTGACTGTACTATAGTATGGTAAATACAGTAAATATGCTAAATACTTTCTTAAATACTTGAGTATATTTGTCTTAGGCACTCAGCTCCCTCTACCACCAGAATTGCCACCTCCTACTTAAAAAAAGTTCCACTTCGCACCTGTTATTCTCAGGCTTCCCTCTGAAGCTACTCTACCTCTTGTACTAAACTGAGTTCTCACTATGTACGAATCAAGATAGGTAGAATCATGATGGGTATCAGCCTGCATGAAAGACTGCCATATAGTCAGACAAGTATGTTGGAGCTTATGACCCATTGCTGTGACTATATGGCCAGCTATTTACATTTATGGCAAGTATGTGACTTCCATAAATCTAAATTTCAGCAAAGACCTTTGAATGCCAGTGTGACGGTGGTCTGATTTGTTTCAGTCATGTGACCCACGAAGTGACGGAGGATTTTTCTCCTCGGGATCCAAGAACTGCTGTTGTGAAGCAAGATGGTGGGGGCTGCACATCAGTCACAACAGCATTGCCCCTACCTGAACTGGAAAGGGAAGAGGAAAAAGAAGACATTTCAGATCCTATGGACCTGAATCCCTGTAGTGCAACATATAGCAACTTAGGTAAGTGCAAATGTCACATAAGTAGTATTTAAACTTTACCTTTTTATGTACTAGCCAAATTCTGTATTTCCCTGAAGAGATGGTTTTTCTTGTTCCATGGTGTAAAAATTGGACAATTGAAGTTATAAATTTTAACTCACATCAGAAAAAGTCCTATATATAATACATACTAGGCAAGTATTAAACATTTGTTGTGGGTCCTGTGCTGTGTGCTAAGAATCTGACACGGTCACTGCCTTGAGAGACTCACCCGGAAGAAAAGAGATGAATGTGTTAATGAGTTCAGTGTAATGTGATAAGTGTAGTGATAGAAAATACACTGGGAACAGTTTCTATATTACATACGGGAGGGTGTCAAAAGATGCCTTCCTGGAGATAATTCCTGAACTCATTTAGCTGGCTGACAGAGGGAAAGGAGGTATTCCAACCAGAGGCAACAGCATGAACAAAAAGCGTGGAGATCCGAAACAGCTTGGTGCATGTGGATACCACAGCCAAACGGTGTTGCCAGAGTGTGCACTGGAGAGTTTAGACAAGATCTTGCATTCCAGGCTGAAACCTTAGATTTTTTTTTCTTTTGCTATTTGTGGTAGTGAACCATCAAAAGGATTTAAGCAGAGAAATGACATGATTAGATTTGTGTTTTAGAATGTCCACTGCAGGCTTCCATGCAAGGATGGATTAGAGGTGAATTATTTGGTAGCAGGAAATCTGGTAGTTGGATACTATTGCAGGACCACATACAGGGATAAAAAAGAAAGGCCTCAACGAGGAGAGTGGGAAGGGGAACATTGGAAAGATTTAAGAGAGATTTGGGAGGTAAAATACTTTAGTGGTTAATTAGATATGAATGATGTGAAGAATCTGTAATATAATCTAGATTTCTGGCTTGGAGCTACTGGACTTGAGGAGGTTAAGATCCCATTAATTGCTGGAGGTGGTTAGGCAGAGCCTGAGGGATGAATGATCTCAGAAATGCTGTGAAAGAGAACCCTGCACTGCAAAGAGGGTTGAACTAAATTATTTCTAATGTACCTGTCAGTGCAAAGATTCTTCAGCTTTGAAATCATCTTCACTCTTCTTCCTTGAGTACCCAGTGACTTCTGATCTATCTCTCTCCCTTGAATGTTAGTTTCCTTACTTCTGAAAAGCAAAGCTTGGGGCTGGACAAAGATTTCTTTTTTTTTTTTTTTTGTCTTTTTGCCATTTCTTGGGCCGCTCCCGCGGCATATGGCGGTTCCCAGGCTAGGGGTCTAATCGGAGCTGTAGCTGCCAGCCTACACCAGAGCCACAGCAACGCGGGATCCGAGCCGTGTCTGCGACCTACACCACAGCTCACGGCAACGCCGGATCGTTAACCCACCGAGCAAGGGCAGGGACCGAACCCGCAACCTCATGGTTCCTAGTCGGATTCGTTAACCACTGCACCACGACGGGAACTCCTGCTTTCTTTTTTTAAATTGAAGTACAGTTGAGGAGTTCCTGTCATGGCTCAGTGGTTAACGAATCTGACTAGGAACCATGAGGTTGCAGGTTCAATCCCCGGCCTCGCTCAGTGGGTTGAGGATCTAGCCTGGGAACCTCCATATGCCGTGAGTGCGGCCCTAGAAAATACAAAAAAAAAAAAAATTTGAAGTATAGTTGATCTACAGTGTTGAGTTAGTTACTTTTTAATGTATATAAATATGTAATATATATATATTATTATACAATTTATAAATTACAATATGTAATTATAATATATAATTATAATATATAATATACATATAAATAATATACTTTTTCAGAATATTTTCCCTTATAGGTTATTACAAAATATTTGAGTAGGAGTTCCCGTCATGGTACGGTGGTTAACGAATCCGACTAGGAACCATGAGGTTGCGGGTTCGGTCCCTGCCCTTGCTCAGTGGGTTAATGATCCGGCGTTGCCGTGAGCTGTGGTGTAGATTGCAGACGCGGCTCAGATCCCGAGTTGCTGTGGCTCTGGCGTAGGCTGGCAGCTACAGCTCCGATTAGACCCCTAGCCTGGGAATCTCCATATGCCGAGGGAGCAGCCCAAGCAATGGCAAAAAAGACAAAAAAAAAAATTTTGAGTAAAGTTCCCTGTGCTATACAGTAGTGGACAAGAATTTCTTGTGCTATTTTCCTGTGAAGTCAGGAGAGAGATGAGTAGCATTCTAAGAGCAGCTAGTATACTTGGAAATAAAGACATCTTTAAGAGAACCAAAAGGTTAAGTAAAGCTGTAGGAGAAATGCTCTGTCCTTTTGAAAAACTCAGTCCTAACAACCCATAAGCAGTTGAAAATACATTCCATAAGGAGCAGACTTCCGTTCTAAGTTCTAGAAGGCTTATTTGATTTGTGGATGGGGGAGATTACACTCTTGCAGTAACCCAGTAGCTGTCTTGGATGCCATTTTCCAATTGAAATAGATTTCACAGTCAAGCAGCTTGTCGAACTTTTCCCATTCTTTTACATTTTATGAGATATATTATGAGATGAAAAATTTTTATTTTTTATTTACTATATGTCCTCAGCATAATATATCAGGAATTATATTTCAGATGTTCTTATTGCACCAAAATTTCTTTCATGAAGTCTCAGTGAAATATATACAAATTTTTACTGATTGTGTGTTATGGTATTGTTTTCTTTAAAAATATCCATTAGCTGGAGTTCCCTAGTGGTTCAGTGGGTTTAGGATCTGGTGTTGTCACTGCTGTGGCTCAGATCATTGGTGAGGCAAGGGTTAGATCCCTGGCCTGGGAACTTCCACATACTGTGAACCTGGCTAAAAAAATAATATCCATTAGCCAGTTGGTCTGTATTATTAGACTATGATGATTATAACAACTAAACTCTTACAAAATACTGAAGGACTGCAACTGCGTCCCTTTTTTTTTTTTTTTTTGTCATTTACTTTGAGGAGTTTCCTGGTGCCTAGCAGGTTAAGGATCTGACATTGTCACTGCTGTGGCTCAAGTCACTGCTGTGGTGCAAATTCAATCCCTGGTAGGGGGACTTCTGCATGCCACAGGGGCAGCCAAAAAATAGTTAATTAAAAAACTAGGTCATCTACTTTGAGACACAAAATTTGAGGCTATTTTTTTAAAAAGGTTATGATTACTTAGAGTACAAAATTCTAAGTTATAGATGCCCCATCAGAAAAATAGCTTTTATTCTATCTGTTGCTTTACTTTTTAAAGTATGTAATACTCATAAAATGCTACCTAGTTTTCCTTAAGTGCTTACTAAGTGGCTGAACTTGACTCTAGGATATAATACATGGTTAGTTGCTCTTTTGAAAGGTTTTTCAGTGTGAATAAAAGAATAAGTGAGTAATAGATAGGATTGACTCCATCAGTTCTACAAATTGATAGGGGTTTTTTTGTTTTAATTTTTTGTTTTGTTGTTATTGTTATTTTTCCTAATAGAACAAGTGTTTTAGGTGGCATCTGGAATTTACCTTTTTAAATATTTTCAATAAATCATCTGCATGAACTTTTAAACTGTCCCTTGGGGTGATTTCTTTATGATCTAATGCCTAGTAGCTTTAAAAAAAATCTGTGTGTTTTAAGACCAAAAGGAAATAAAATCTCTTAATGTAATAGCTTTACATTCTAAATATTCTAGAACTGGAGTTCCCACTGTGGCTCAGTGGATTATGAATGCAACTAGTATCTATGAGCATGCAGGTTTGATTCTTGGCCTTGCTCAGTGGGTTAAGGCTCTGGCGTTGCCATGAACTGTGGTGTAGGTTACAGAGGCAGTTTAGATCCTGCATTGCTGTGGCTGTGGCAAAGGCCAGCAGCTACAGCTCCAATTCAACTCCTAGCCTGGGAACTTCCATATGCTGTGAGTGCAGCCCTTAAAAAAAAAAAAAAAAAAAAAATTGTAGACCCATTCCACAAACATATATTCTTTCTTTTCCATTTTCTTTGCTTCTTCTTTTTCTTCTTTTTTAAAAATGAGTCAGAGGATGGATGGACTAATGGAAGAAACTAAGGAAAGAAAAAGTGCCATCATTTCTGAATTTATTTCTAAAAATCGTAAAGTGGACTTTAGGAAGCATTGTTACATAGGAGAAAAAAAACATAGGTTTGAGGCATCAGATGGGTCGGTTTCATATGCCTCTGTATCGGTGCCCACTTGCATGATGGTGGGTTGGTTATTTACCATCCCAGATCTTCAGTTTCCTCATCTGAAGTGAGGGAATAGTAGCATCTGCTTTGTAGGGCTGGGTGACAAAAGAAATACTTGGTACACAGAAGTACTTAATGATTGTGAAATTCCTTTATTTGTCCTTCAAAATATACTCTTGCTTTTTTCTTTCAATATGTTTGATGTGCTAGCCAGAAAATAAAGAATAAAGTAAAAATAATTTTCAGTGTTTATTAGAAACGTCGAATAAGCAGAACAACAAAATGTGAGTCCAAAAAGTTATGGGCTACCTGCATACTGATGACTGAGGGAATGAAACATGACAGAGGAGGCAGGACCTCAGGGTGGCCAACAGGGACCAGAGGAGAGATGACAAATAATAGCAACTTACAGTGACAGATCCAGTCCCCCAAGGTTATAGCAAAACAGTAATTAAAAAAAAAAAAAAAAAAAAACAGAACTTCCCTTCTTGGCTTAGCAGTTAACGAACCTGACTAGGATCCATGAGGATGCGGGTTCAATTTCTGGCCTCGCTCAGTGGGTTAAGGATCTGGTATTGCTGTGAGCTGTGGTGTAAGTCACAGACATGGCTCAGATCCTGAGCTGGTGTAGTTGTGATGTAGGCTGGCAGCTGTAGCTCCGATTTGACACCAGCCTGGGAACTTCCATATTGACGCAGACGTGGCCCTTGTGGTCTATTCTCCACAAGTCTATTCTCAGTTGGAATAGGCCTTGATTACCTTACTTCAGTCTCCCATCGGACCCTAGGGATAGTCTCCTTTCCCCACTGTAGTATAACAAGAGCTGTCATGATTCAGCCATTCCCACTAAAAACTACTGATTTATGTGAAACATCTTTTTTTTTTTAAACCTTTGAGATCCCTCTCCAGGGTTAATTCAGCTGCCTTTTTTCTTGTCATGAACATAAGTAAAGCAAACTTTATTTTTTTTATATAACTGGATTATTAGATTTTAGAGCTCCACTATCCAGTATAGTAGCCACTAGCCACATCTGGCTATTTAAATTTAAATTCATTAAAACATAAATAAAAATTCAGAGGAGTTCCCTGGTGGCCCAGTGAGTTAAGGATCTGGTCTTGTCACTGCTGTGGCGTGGTTCAGTCCCTGGCTCCAGAACTTCCGTGTGCCACAGTTCAGCCAAATAAAATAAAATAAAATGTGTAAAAATTCAGTTTCTCAGTCTCACTCTCAACATTTCAAGTGCTCAATAGCCACATATGGCTAGAAGCTACTGTACTCATGCAGATACAGAATATTTCTATCATCACAGAAAGTTTGTGGGTTTTTTTGTTTCTTTTCTTTTTTAATTTTTTTATAATTTTTTTTCCACTGTACAGAATGGGGACCAAGTTACATGTATACATTTTTTTTCCCCACCCTTTGTTCTGTTGCAGTATAAGTATCTAGACATAGTTCTCAATGCTACTCAACAGGATCTCCTTGTAAATCCATTCCAAGTTTTGTCAGGTAACCCCAAGCTCCCGATCCCTACCACTCCCTCCCTCTCCCCCCAGGCGGCCACAAGTCTATTCTCCAAGTCCATGATTTTCTCTTCTGAATCACAGAAAGTTTTATTGGACAGCACTGCTGTAAAGAATTGGTTATTGTATTGTATTTTGTCTTGTCTTCTGCGGGCACAAAAATCATATTGGTTTTTAAGCAATTTGACAGCCCCTTAAGAAGGTTGCCCCTTACAAAGTGATGGTTTTCCTCTGGATGATGGTGATATGAGATCACTGAACATACTGATCTATGGCATGTTAATCCACCCCAAACTGAATTTAGCAGGGTGTCTGACACCCAAAATGATTTCCTGAAGAAATGATAGAAAGTTTTTTTAATAAGACCTTCAACATTTCCCCCATGTTTCTTGTGACTCTCTCAGAATGTCCAGAAGAAATATCACTAGATTTTTATGTGGCACACCTGACTACTTTATCAGCCTGCTAAAATCAGGAGCTTGTAATGACTTCTACTCTGTTGGAAATTCGTTGGTGACTTTAGCTCGCCTTCACTCACTTTGTAACCAAGTACTCTTGAGATTACTTTTTAGAAAGATTTATCTAGTCTCCCTTTACTGGACAGGTTTTTGGCTTGTTTCTCTTTCTTTGTGCCTACAACTTGGCACGTTATCTAAAACACACAGAAGGTGTAAGAACATGTTTGAATGAATGTGCCGACAATGACTTAGCATTTGACTTTGTAAGATTTGGGTCAGGGAAATTGAGCTCTCTGGAGGAGAGTTCATACAGGAAAATTTCAAGTCCTAGTTTGTGTGTTTCATTAATCAACTGGCTTTTTTTTCTAATATGAAACTTAATCAGGGGTTTCCTAATTAGGGAATTGTGTAGGCCATACATCAGTTTCCTTCTACATGTCCCCATGAGAAACTGTCCACATTTCTCTTCTTACATACCTGGATCATCTCCTTAAGACTGCACCCTTCAAACACCAAAAGAAAAAAAAACACCTAAAAATCTTCTGTCACGAGGACTTCCTTTGGCAGTGTATTGACTGTCAGTGTTAATTCTAAAGAGTAAATGTACTTAAAAGAGTGTCATTACATTGCCAGCCTTGATGTTGTAATTATGGAGTAACGTCATCATAAATGGCAGCTTTAAAAAAAAATCATTCTGAAGAGCATATTACCATTCATTCATATACTCAACAATTATTGAGGAGTAGCAAATAATGCTATGGGCCAGACATTGTGCCACACAATGCAAAGTTAATTATTTGAACCAAAGATTAAAAATTGTACATTATTAGAGTATCTGGATGTTTAAGGGAAAAAGAAGTGAGAATGACAGCTTTAAACATTTGTTTGTACATTTGTTGTACTTCCTAAAAATATAATTATCTCTATTTAAAAAGAAACCGTAGACTATGTTCCTATCTTTTAAGTTAGCTGCATTCACATTTAAAAATAGTTTCCCATATACTGGAATTAGTTGGCAGAATGCAATATTCAAATCACATAGCAACTTACCCCCAAAGAAATAATCTCTTCTTGGAGAGGTTCTCCCTAATGAGATCTTTTAAAAATTGAGTCTGTCAGCTGCCACACCACTGACATCCTTTGTTTGAGGCTAAGCCAAGCCTGAAGTGGTCTTGAAGGCCAGCTTTCTTTTATCATTTGGCATTAAATGTCCTCTGTGGTTTGCCAGCTGTGCTTACATTTAACAGTGGTGGGACCTCACACTATAGTATTGCCCAAATAGGTTAGGACCCTTCTTCCTAAGCTGCTGATGCCTGCTGCCAGAGGATGATACAGTGAGTGCTAGGGTCAGCCAATGAGAGGCCTACTTGTTTGACAAGGCTGGCGCACAGTGTGGTGTGTGGCATCTATATTTATAACTCCAGTGCATCTTTCTCAGTTTGGTGATGATCATCTCTTCTATTGTCCTCTCCCTTCCCGTTCTCATCTGTATTACTTGTCATGTGCCCTGGGGAAAGATTAGGGATGAAGATTGAAATTACAATTTAAATAGAAAAATATATTCCATTTATTTTGGCTTTAACATTCTCATTTGTTGAATGTCAGCTATCTCCTGGGAGCCAAGCGAGGCGCTAGGAATGTCTTCAAGGAGTCTTGGTCTTTACAAAGACAGACATGGGGGCTGGACCTAGGAGCTCATGTGATAGTTGCTCTGATGCAGGTATTTAAGGGTCAGTGAAAGCTTCTGCCTGGAGGAGTCTAGGAGAAGGTCACTAAGGTTTTAAGCTTGAAAGAAAGTAGTTGCTTGCCAGACCCACAAGCAAGAGAGAACACTCCAGTTAGAGGAAAGAGTATGTACAAAGGCCTGAAGCTTGATAGAAAAATGAATGTTCATTTAACTACAAGTAGCGTAAGTACAGAATAGAAGAGGTGGAGTTGGCGAGGTGGGGCTAGATCATAAATGGTATGTATTTATCACAATGAGTGTATCTTTTACCTACAGGAAACAGACAAGAATTTTGAATAGAGGTTCATGATCAGGATTTTTAAAAGATCATTCTCAAAGCTACCTATGGGATGACTGGAGGCAGGGAGACTGACCGGGAGACCATGACATTCCTGTCTTAGGGGACTAAAGAACTAATTGTGCTCATTAGCATCCTGCTCCTGTCCAAATGGGTCATTCTTAAGTGCCTTTTATCCCTAGCACCCTAAGATCAAAATGATTGTTATGTCTTAAGCAAACATTTGCTGTGATTTGTCCCGAGTGTGTCTTCAATGATAGTGCCTTCCAATAGATCTCTATATTGATGTCATCATTATTTTGAGTTTTTCGCTGTGTAATCATCTTTGAAATGTTGATCTTTAGAGATAACGTTTTTCTTATTTCGTTTCTATGTATTTTACCAATCATGTAAGTTTTAAGAGCCCATATTAATCATTTTCCTTCCTGAGGAGTTTTAAACACTCTTTTTGGTTCTTTGAAGTAGTGTCATTAAACTTTTCCCTTTTAATCCATCTTTCATCATTTGCTTATCAGAAAGTGATATAAGGCCTTATTTGTCAGCCTGAAGACATGTTTAAGTGAGGAGAAAATACGAAGATAGAGTTTAGAAATTTAAAAAGAAAGTAAGGTTTCAGTGTGGTTTAGTCAAACATATTTGCCCAAAAGAACTTTTTTAGCCTATAGCAAGGCAAGATTTAGAACACAATCTTTTTTTTTTTTTTTTCTGTTTCAAGAGCTGGTATGCCACAAAAATGTAGAGTATGTGATATTATATCAGGCCTGCTGAAAGCTGAGCTTAGTGTCTGGTCCTGGAGGCTTGAGAAGAATGCACAGGATTAAAAGTTTAAAATAAAAACAGCGAAGATACCAAGCATTTAAAACATTGACCCAGATGACTGGAATTCAGTTAGGAGAACTTGTTCTTCTTGGAAGGAAAAAATAAAAACACAATACACTTTGAGACTTGGGAGAATGGCTTGACCTACTTGCCCAGACTGCAGAATGCTCATGGTTTCATTTGGAACGGAAATGCTTCTCATTCCCATGTGGAAATCTTAGCTCCCAGGAGATCTTATCCCACTCTTTGGGGAGAGAAATCACTATTCATTATCTTTATTTCCTTGCTGCCTGGTTGTCCGTTTTCATTTTGGAATGATGACCAACTCTGCTCTCTGTTCTTCAGCCTGGCAGCTGTTTCCTTCACACCTGCTTCATGTCTCACAGTGTGCCAGAGGTTCTGAGGAAATGTTAAAACACACACACACACATTATAAAAGGCTAAAAATGCTACCATAGAGTAAAAAGTGCTAAGAGAACACAGAGGAAGAAGTGACAGCACCCAATTTAGAGGTGGAGAGTAGAGAGGAGGGAGGACAAAGGGCTGTTTGAGCTGGGTGTAGGACAGAACACTTTTCCCAAGGCAGAGATGTAAAAATAAAAACAAGGAGAGTATATGAAAAGAACAGGAATTGAGTGATCATCAACTGTGAGAGGGTCGGTGAGAAATAGTGGTAGATAAGACAGAGAGCCTTGACCAACTTCGTGAGGAGTTTGGACTTTATTCTGTAGGTGGGGAAAATGGCAAGGTCAGCCCTCTTGCACCCCCTCTGATAAGCATTAAAGAGCTGCTGATGGTGATAGACCTTGTCTCACCTGTCAGTTCTGAGGTAATTTTAAAAAATAAAGCACTTTTGGAATTCTTCATTCCTCCTCTGTCCATGATTGTTTTTGTTTATTATCATTTAGAAAAATGGGTAGAAAAGGGCCACACCATAAAGTTTCTCCTAAGGTCCACATTGAAAGTGGTGAGAATAGATTTATGTTTCATGTTTTTTATTCATTAATTCATTCCTTCCCTCCTTCGTTCCATTCCCCCCTCAGCCAGACTGTTTGCTTTGTCCTGGGTGTATAAATGGGACACAGCCTCTGCCCTCAATGGCAAACCTGTGGGGAATTCAAACAGGGACACAAATCAAGTATCCTGAGTGCTCAGAGAGAAATGTTCACAGGATACATCTGAGGCTCCAAGGAAGGAAAGGTCAATTTTGGGAAGTGGAGTGAGAAACATTCCCCAGAGGCAGAATGTTTAAAGACGAGAAGAGCGAGCCATCATTCCCGGAAGAGGGGTCAACATGAGCACAGACACAGAACATGAAGTAGCCACGAGTGCTGGAGAAGCTACACGCAGCTTGTTAGCTCGGACGTGTGGCACAAGGGGAGGTGCTCTGAGAAACACGACCAACCAGAGCTGGGTCATGATAGGCCTGCTTTCTGTGCTTGAGCAAAGAATTCTCCGTCCTCAGGATCAAGTTCAAGTTCTCAAGGACAGAATGTTTTAAGTAGAGGAGTGCCGTGATCAGCTTTGGTGTTTGAAAAAAGTCTCTAATGGCTCGTGTGGTGAGGGGGGCAAAACTGGAGACAGGGATAACAGGAGCCTGCCACAGTAGTCAGGCAAGGAAGATAAGGGGCTGCTACAGTTCACTGCTTCTCACCTTCTCCACAGCACTTCACCTCTGAAAGGACTGGGTCAGGAAAATGAAGGTTTGTTGCAAAGCACATTGCTGTCATCTTGTAAATAAACTGTGGTTCTGACTTCTCACATTAGCTGCCATGAGGTAGGCCTGGGGCAGCTCTGGGAGGGAGACCTCACCATCACAGGCAGAGTTCAGTAAAGGCCAAGCCTCTACATCCTTTGTGATGTTAAGAGCCCAGAGAAATGGGGAGATGTGACTGAAAACTGAATTTATGGTGGTTTCTAAGAATGGATTGTTGATTTGCTTTATTAAGATAAAATTCACATACCATGAAATTCACCCTTTTAGAGTGTGCAATTCAATTCAGTGAATGTTAGTATATTAACAAAATTTTACAACCACTACTAGTATCTAATTCTAGAAGAGCTTCATCCCCAAACGGAAACCCATTAACAATAGCTCCATTTCTGTTCTCCCCTCCCCCAGCCCTTGGCAACCACTAATCTACTTACTGTCTCTGTGTATTTATGTATTTCTAGACATTGCATATAAGTGGAATTACATGATGTGTGGTCTTTTGTGACTGGTTTCTCTCACTTAGCGTGTTTCCAAGGCTCATACAGATGGTAGCAAGTATCAGTACTTCATTGCTTTTTATGGCTGAATAATACTCTATTGTGTGGCTATACTACATTTTGTTTATTCATTCTTCAGTTGATAAACATTAGAGTTTTTTCCACTTTTTGGCTCTTACATTGTACCTATACTCAAATGTCGCTGTGAACATTTGAGTGCAAGTTTTTGTGTAGATATATGTTTTCATTTCTCTTGAATATATCCCTAGAGTTAGAAATGCTGAGATAGGAGTTCCCGTTGTGGTGCAGTGGTTAACGAATCCGAGTAGGAACCATGAGGTTGTGGGTTCAATCCCTGGCCTTGCTCAGTGGGTTAAGGATCTGGTGTTGCTGTAAGCTGTGGTATAGGTTGCAGAAGCGGCACTGAGCGAGGCCAGGGATGGAACCCACATACTTGTGGATACTAGTTGGATTTATTTCTACTGTGCCACAATGGGAACTCCCTAGATTGTCTTCTTAATTTACCTTTTGAATTGTTCACTGCTGGTGTATAGAAATACAATTAATTTTTTATACTGAGCTTATATACTTCAATCCTGCTAAACTGGTATATTAGTTCTAATTGGTTTTGGTTGTTGTTGTCTTGGATTCCTTAGACTTTCCTATATAGAAGTTTAAGTCACCCATGAATAGAGATAGCTTTACTTCTTTTCCAGTCTGAATGTTATTTCTTTTTCTTTTCTGATTTCCCTGGCTAGGTCCTCTAGTACAGTGTAGAATAGAAGTGACAAGAATGGAAATCCTTGTCTTGTTCCTGATCTTAGTGGGGAAAAAATCTCTTCTTTCACCATTAAGTATGATTTACCTCTTGGTTTTTCATAGGTCCCCTTTATCGGGTTGAGGATGATCCCTTCTTTTCCAAGTTTGTTCAATGATTTTATCATGAAAAGTATTGGATCTTATGAGCATCTATTGAGCTGATCATGAGGGGTTCTTTTCCTCTATTCTGTTTACATTGTATATTGCATTGATTGATTTTTCAGATATTAAACCAACCTTGCATTCCTGGGATAAATCCATATTTGTTTGTAGTGTCTAATTCTTTTGTATATGTTGCTGGATTCAGTTTGCTAATATTTTGTGGGGATTTTTGTGCTTAGTAATAAGAGATATTAGTCTCTAGTTTTCTTGTAATGTCTTTCTCTTGTTTTGACATGTAGGTAAGATTGCCCTCATAGATTCCAAGTTGGTAAGTGTTCACTGCCCCTCTGTTTTTTGGAAGAGTTTGTGAAGGATTGATTTTAATACTTCTTTAAACATTGGGGTAGAATTCATCAATGAAGCCATATGGCCCTGGACTTTTCTTTGAGGGAATTTTTTAAGTCATTGGTTTAGTATCTTTACTTGTTATGGGTACCTGTACGGTTTTGCCTCTTTTTCTCTTTTAGCCCTAAATATTCATTCCTTTAGTCATTTGAGAGATATTTATTGAGCATCTATTATACACAGGCCATGTTCTTAACATAGAGGGTACTGTGATGAATAAAATGAAATTCCTGGCCCTCTTAGAGCTTAGCATTCTCATATTCTTTCCCTCTCTCATTCTCATGCTGTCTATATACATATTTTTTATTTATATATAATGTAGTTCTATTCCTTATAAAAAAAAATTGCTGCATGCCATTAGTGGAGAAAGGGGGTCCTTAGGTTTGCTTATATATCATCAGAGTTTATATAAATGCTTAGGTATTCTTGAAGAGAATTGCATGCATGGGAAATGGAATATAATATATTGCTACTACAATCATAGTTTATATTGGTTCTTCCCTTTGGCATTGCTATAAGGATATGATTTTAATAAGCCATCTTTATTCATTATTATCATCAGTAGGAGCATATATTTGTTTCCTAGGGCTGTTGTAACAAAGTACCACAAACTAACTGGCCTAAAATAAGAGAAATTTATTTTCCTGTATT
Organism: Phacochoerus africanus; assembly: GCF_016906955.1. Classification (NCBI taxonomy): domain Eukaryota; kingdom Metazoa; phylum Chordata; class Mammalia; order Artiodactyla; family Suidae; genus Phacochoerus; species Phacochoerus africanus. The sequence continues at coordinate 58,487,298 of NC_062552.1, read as the reverse complement.
TCTGGAGACTTGGAGTCTGAAATCAAGGTGTTAACAAGGCTGTGTTCCCTCTGAGAGTCTAGGTAGGATCCCTCCTTATCTTTTCCTAGCATCTGGTGGTGGTCCTCAATCCTTACCACCCCTGGCTTGCAACTGCATTACTCCAGTCTCTGCCTCTGTCACCACATGGTGTGTCTGTCTTCATATGACTTTTTTCTAGTCTTATAAGGATATCAGCTGTATTGGATTGAGGCCCATCCTAATGACCTTGTCTTAACTTAATTACTCCTACAAAGACTCTGTTTACAAATATGATCACCTTCACAAGTACCAGAGGTTAGGACTTCAGTATATTAAGTCCTGGAGGTGTCATTAATCACATACCTACGTATTTTATCTTCTTCCAAGCACAAATTCTGGAAAACAAGCAAATATGATCAGTTCTGTTAAGTAAGATTTGTTGTAAGAGAGGTTCAAAAGTAGTATCTCTGAAATCACAGTTTGTATGCCCTGTAAAATAATCACATAAGAGTTTGTGAATGAAAAGATCACATAAGAGTTTGTAAAACAAAAGTCATCTGCTCATATATGTGGTTCCCCTTATCACAATCACAGGGGTCTTATACATAGGCCAGTTTAAGCAGTGCCCGAATCCATCTCTGTAGTGAAATAAAATAACATGGTTTATGAAATTATATTTGTATATATTAGATTGACAATGACAAGTGCCGTATACAATACAATGTACCTTGGAACAAAGTTAAAAGGATAGAATAGTGTCTTCTGAGCACCAGTCTAGCTCATTTGCTAGTTCCAATTGTTTTTAATAAAGCTCCCAATATTTCTTAAAATCCGCAAGTGCTATCATCTCTACTCTGTCACAATGCAATTATTTGAGTGTCTGTCACTCCTTAGGATTCTAATGTGGTAAATATAGCACTCTTGGGGCCAGGAGGGGAGACTCTGAATTTCTTTCTGAAAACAAAGCCCATCACCCTGTTCCTATGGCAAAGAAGTACTAAGACATTGTTGGCATTTGTTCCTCCCATCAAGTCTTACCTTTAAATTTAGCTATTTGTCCTTTGTTTTCTTTCATCATTTTTGAATTAAAGCACTGACTTCTTACATTCTCAATGCTGCCTCCCTTGTTTATGTCTAAATTTCAGTTATGTCACAAGAATGAAAACTTTACTTAATTATTCTTTTTTTTCTTTTCTTTTAAAACAATACAGGGCAGTCTCGAGCAGCCATGATACCTCCCAAGCATCCACGGCAACCTAAGGGAGCTTTGGATGATGCCATTGCCTTCGGTGGGAAAACAGACCAAGAAGCACCTAATGCTTCTCAACCTACACCACCCCCACTGCCAAAGAAAATGATCATAAGAGCCAATACAGAGCCAATCTCCAAAGACCTCCAGAAATCCCTAGAAACTACTCTTTGTGTCATGGCTAATCCTACCTATGATATTGACCCCAACTGGGATGCCAGTAGCGCTGGCTCTTCAATCAGTTATGAACTCAAGGGACTGGATATTGAGTCTTATGACTCCTTGGAGAGACCTTTGCACAAGGAGAGACCTGTGCCCTCTGCAGCAAACAGCATCTCCAGCTTAACCACTCTCAGTATTAAGGACAGATTTTCCAATAGCACAGAGTCCCTGTCCAGCCGGCGTGGTCCCTCTTGCAGGCAGGGCAGAGGCATCCAGAAGCCACAGAGACAAGCACTTTATCGAGGACTTGAGAATCGTGAAGAAGTGGTGGGTAAAATCCGAAGCCTTCATGCAGATGCCTTGAAAAAACTGGCTATTAAATGTGAAGACCTCTTCATGGCTGGGCAGAAAGATCAGCTCCGTTTTGGGGTGGACAGCTGGTCAGACTTCAGGCTAACCAGTGACAAGCCTTGTTGTGAGGCAGGTGATGCCGTTTACTACACAGCTTCATATGCAAAAGATCCACTTAATAACTATGCAGTCAAGGTAAGAAAATGTTATAAATCTGCTTTTAATCTTCTCCAACACACTGTTACTGAGATGGGTCTGGTTTCTTTTTTTTTCCCCTTTATTCCTCTGTTCAGCAAAAACTTATTGAGCATATTCCTTACCTCAGATATTGTAAAAGAAAGGGGCTTAACTTACTATCTAGGTGAGAAAACAGATGTATAGGGACAGAATTAGAGCACAGTATACTGAATGCCAAGATAGAAGTAAGCAGGACCTTAACCCAGACTCCAGATGCCAGACAATTCTTCCTAAAATAGGTAATCCTTGAGCTGTGATTGTTTGCAAAGGTTACCTGTACAAATGTGGTCTATCATGTACCTTCTACTCTGTTTCTAGCAAATAAGAGACCCTTGTTTTCTGACTCCTCTAGCAAATAAGAGACCCTTGTTTTCTGACTCCTCTGTTTCCTAGAGAAACATTTTTATAGAGGAAGGTAACCAATATTTGTTAATGTACCAGGAATTTTATAGTCTTATGTAATTTAATCTTCACGTTGACTTCATGGGGTTAATTTTTTTTTTCTTTTGGTCCCACCCACCGCATGTGTAAGTTCCTAGGCCAGGGATTGAGCCCATGCCACGGCAGTGACCAGGGCCTCTGCAGTGACAATGATGGATCCTGGGGTTAAGATCTTTTTATCTATTCAACAGATGAGAATAATACGGCTAGCAGTTAGTAAAGGTAGATTTAAACACAGATCTCTCAGACTCCAGTTTATACTTTGATTATTAATTTCTTAAATGTATATCACCCATTCCATACAACCCACTTCTTTCAGAGGGCTAAAACTCTTACCATCAGGAATTTTTGAGCAGTTACAGTCACTGTAACAGTAAGCCCTAGGCTTCATCAGTGTGATAAAAAAAAGCATGCACTTTGAAGTCCAAAAGATCTGGGTTCAAATCCTGACTCTGCCACTAAGTAGCTCTGTCATAAGTTGCTGCTCTGAGTCTCAACTTCCTCAGCTTTAAAAGGGATAATGGGAGTTTTCTTGTGGTGCAGCGGGTTAAGGATCTGGTCAGTTATCACTGCAGCGGTTCCAGTTGCTATTGTGGCATGGAATCAATTGCTGGCCCAGGAACTTTCACATGCCGTGAGAGTGTCATCCCTTGTGGCTCAGTGGGTTAAGAACCCAGCATAGTGTCCATGAGGATACGGGTTTCATCCTTGGCCTCTCTCAGTGGGTTAAGGATCAGGCGTTGCCACAAGCTGTGGTGTAGATCGCAGATGCAGCTTGGATCCTGCATTGCTGTGGCTGTGGCTTAGGCCAGCAGCTGCAGCTCCAATTTGACCGCAGCGTAGGAACTTCCATATGCCGGAGGTGCAGCTGTAAAAAGAAGAAAAGAAAGAGAGATAATAGGAGTTCCCTGGTGGCCCAGCTGTTAAGGATTCAGCATTGTCACTGCTGTAGCTTGGGTTTGATCTCTGGCCCAGGAACTCCTGCATGAGGTAGGCAGGTGCTGCCCAAAAAAGTGGGGGAAGGGAATAATAATGGTGCCCATCTTGTAGCGCTTTTTGACTAAAAGAGAACTAAATGTCTCTGATAAATTTCAACTTCTTTCACTTCTTCCCTAGATTACTTTAAGAAAGTAACAGTCTTTGAGCCTCAATTTCCTTCTCTTTCAGATGTTTACAACAATGATGTATCTAGTTTTCAGGACTGAGGTTAGGCTCAAGTGAGGTGATACATTGAAAGAATTTCTGAAAACATAGAGCTCTCTGTAAACTTAAGGTAATGTTCCCCCTTCCCATAGTCCCTTTTTACTGATTCTCTTCACTGGTTCAAAACCAATTAACATATCTAAATGACTTGTATGTGTTAATTTAGCTTCGAAAGACCAGATGGTGTCTTAGTAAATTAATGGATAAAGTAAACGATTGGCCTTACCTGTCTATCAAGACAGAATATATATTTAGATCAGACCTTCAGCCGGCTGCTCTCTGCAGTTGCAGGACCGTCACCACTTTACTCTCTGGTGGCACTTGCAGAGTGACCCTGTGCCCCAGCCCACACTTTTTAAATTAAACCGAGGGATAAACTGCAGACAGAAGATCTAGATATGAGTTAATATATTACTGTTGAGTCTAAAAAGGCATTTTGAGATTCTTTGTAGCATATCAATTGGGGTTATGGGGCCTCATCTATCTTGGGCCTTTATTGCTACAAAATCATCAATGCAGGATGAGTACCTATTTCAGAAAGGGACATTGAACTATCTGTTTTTTTTTTTCAAAACAACTGAGAAGTAGGGCTTGACTAACTTTATGTATTATTGCTGTGCAATCTTGTCTCTTTCCCAAATCAATGGTCTGGTATTGATTTCTTTGCTTGTAATGATGCAAAAGCAATCTCCAAAGAACAGGTGGCAAGTGGTTATATACTGGGAGATGTTGGCAGGTTTGGGAAAGGATGTTTTACACTAAATGGTGAATATAAATGTCTCTTTGAAGACCCTCTGGGCGTTTCTAGAAGTACCCAATTGATAGTACAACCTTAAAGGAATAAATTACTAGGACACTGTGAACCCTACCTTTGCAGAGATAAGCAAAAAAAGACCAGCAGTTGGCTCACATAACTTTTCACTGTTTGTCTTCTTAACATATCCCTTTCCATACTAAGGGAATTTAGAGTAGGCTAACAGGTATGACTGTCTCTTGAAGAAGCTAAAAGGTCTGTAAAAATGTTGCAAAAGGAAGTCACTGCTAGAATTTAATAATTTGAAAGCCAAGGGATTCTACCCCTTAAATGCCAAATACCCTGCAGTGATAAAGAGTACTATGATCTTTACCTTGAGTGTTGTCTGACTTTGCTCAGGCCACCCTAACAAAATACTGTAGACTGGATGGCTTAAACAAAATAAATTTTCTCATAGTTCTGAATGCTGGAAAGTTCAAAATCAAGGTTCTAGCTGATTTAGTTTCTAGTGGGGGGCTCTCTGCCTTGCAGATGGCTGCCTTCTTCCTGTGTCTTCACATGGCTGAGGTGGGTGGGAACTTTCTAGTGTCTCTTCCTATAAGGATACTAATCCATGTCAGGGCCTCATTTAGCCTTAATTACCTCTTTGTAGGCCCTATCTCCAAATACAGTTAAATCACCTTGGGGGTTAGCACGTCAACATATGAATTTGGCAGGAGGGGGGTAAACAATTTAATCCAAAATGTTCTCTCCCTGCCCCCCACATTGAATTCATATCCTTATCACATACAAAATATGTTCAGTTCATCCCAGTAGTCCCAGAGTTCTTAACTCATTCTAGCATCAACTCTAAAGTCCAAAGTCTCACGTGAATATCATCTAAATCAGATATGGGTGAAACTTAAGGTCTGATAAATCCTAAAGCAAATTTCTTCTCCAAATGTGAACCTAGGGAAATAGTCAAGTTATGTGCTTCCAAAATACAGTGGTGGACAAGCATAGGATGGACAACCCCATTTAAAAAGGGAGAAATCGAAAAGGAAGAAAGGGATGATGGGTCCCAAGCAAGTTCAAAACCTTGCAAGGCCAATTCCATTAAATACTGAGGCTCAGGAATAATCCTCTTTGATTCAGTATTTTGTCCTCCAGGCCCACTGGAGTGACAGCATCAACCATGTGGCTCTGCTGGGCCCCTTGATCTTTGGCTTTTCGTAAGGGCCCACCCACATGGCTCACTGTCAGGGCAGGGTCACTCCTGGCCTTCCCAATCTGGAGAAGCATCCCTACCCTTCTAAACAGAAGAGGAAACTGCCTTGCCCTGGGCCTGTGGTGGGAGTAGCAGCCCTTGAATATCTGGAATGCCTTCAGGGTCATGCTTCCCTTTCCTTAAAGAATAGTGCTCTTTCACAGATAAATAGCTCCATGGTCCAGTCCTGAAGCATCCAAGAAGTCCAACAGCCTTCCTTCATTCCACGCAGCTTTCTCTGTCCCTTTAGTTCAAACTGACAGTGCCTTTGCTGGTATAATCCCACCTCTATTTCTGGCTTCTGCTGAGATGGCTGATTAAGTCCATGAGTCACACTCTGATGTCTTTATCAAGTGGTTATTCAGCCACACCCTTAGTATTCTCTTTAGAACAAGCTTTCTCGTTTTTTACAATATGGATAGGCTGAGAGTTTTCAAATCTTCAAGCTCTGATTCCTTTTTGTCCAACAATTCCTTCAATTCTTCTCTCTCCCTTTGCCCTTTACTATAAGCATCTAGGAAGAAACAAGCCATTCCTTTAACATTTTGTTTAGAAATCTCTCAGCTAAATATTTAGTTTCATAGCTTACAAGTTCTGCCTTTCTCAAAATGCAAGAGCACCATTTAGCCAAGTTCTTTGCCATTTTATAAGAAAGTTCATCTTTTTTCTAGTTTCTGATGTGTTCCTCATTTCTATCTGAGACTTCACTAGAATCACCCTTAGTGTTCATATTTCTGGCAACAGTCTATTCAGGGGTATCTAGGCTTTTTCTCTCAGGCGTCTTAAAACTCTTCCATCTTCTACCCAATTCCAAAGCAGCTTCTTCTGTATTTTTGGTTATTTGTTAAAGCAATACCCCACTTCTCAGTAACAAAATCTTAATCTTAGTCTGCTTGAGCTGCCATAACAAAATACGATAAACTGGATGACTAATGAATAATAGGAATTTATTTTCTCCCATTTCTGTAGACTGGAAAGGGAGAAGATTCTCTTCCTGGTGTGAGACATGCCAGGGGTGGGGAGGGTGGAGGAGAGAGTATGCACATTGGGGGGTCAGGGCTTTAACTTATGAATCTTGGGAAGACAAGTTCAGTCCATAGCTTTATTTGGTTTTTCATTCAATGTGAATAGCTTTATTATTTTTGTTGGTCTTAAACTAAAAGACATCACAACATAAAATAAGGAAAGGTATATTTGGGAGTTCCCTGGTGGCCTGGCAGGTTAAGGCTCCAGCATTTTCACAGCTGTGGTACAGGTTACTGCTGTGGTGTGGATTCAGTCCCTGGCCCAGGAATTTCCACGTGCCATGGGTATAGCCAGAAGAAGGAAAAAAAAAAAGAAAAAAGAAAACAGAAAAGTAGCTTTGGAGTCAGCTTAATGGGTCCAAATTCTGAATCTGTTGTTGTGTATTCCCAAGCAAGTCACATACCTCTCCCTTTTCACTTGAATGGATACTCGCTGCTGTACCTACCTCCCTCATTAGAGGTTTATATGCATATGTGTTTATGTAGTGAAACTGCTTTTATAAATTGTGAAGTACATGTAAGAAATGCATTGTTGTTATTAATAATGGAAAAATTACTTCTCAACATTCTCTTGGTCACTATCATTCTTTAATATTAGGTACTAGTCTTGAGCATGTTTTGATAAGCTCTGCACTTAGATTATTTTCTTGCTCATTTCTTCAAAGACATAAACATCTTTCCTTAAGATTATGAGAGAAAGCTACTAAATGTTACAACCCTCTAGAATTTTAGCACTGCCCCAAATTGGAAACAAAGTGCCTGATATTAAGTAAACAATTTAATAACTTATGGTAGAGCAGCCCAGTGGAATGTTTGCAGAGGTTAAAAATGGTCATTATGAAGACTATATATAATCAAGGGAAACATTTTTTGTAAAATGTCATATGGAAATAGCAGAATATCAAGTATTATGATCACTTTAAAAAATTGACCTACAAAATGGTAATATGCAAATAATTTCTATGTTAGAATGTTGATGATTATAGGCAATGAAAAACGATATCATTCACTTACATGTGGAATCTAAATCATGGCACAGGAGTTCCCATTGTGGCTCAGTGGTAACGAACCTGAATAGTATCCATGAGGATGCGGGTTTGATCCCTGACCTCACTGAGTGGATTAAGGATCCAGCATTGCTGTGGCTGTGGTGTAGGCTGGCAGCTACCGCTCAATTTGACCTCTAGCCTGGGAAACCACATGCCGCGGGTATGGCCCTAAAAAAAAAAAAAAAAGGTAGGCAATGATGTCCTGGTGTATAGCATAGGGAACTATGTCCAATCACTTGGGATGGGACATGATGAAAGATAATATGGGAAAGAGAGTGTGTATAGATCTATGACTGGGTCACTTTGCTGTACAGCAGAAATTGACAGAACAATGTAAATAATCTATAATTTTAAAAAAATTCTATGTTGGCTAGATTATGAGGCAGAGTTGGGAGGCAACAAGGAAGGGAGCTGAAATAGAGCCAAAGAAACTGCTCTTGTCACGTGAAGCACAGACTTCCGAATAAGTTATTGCTGAGTTTGGTTTTCTGACTATTTCTAAGGGTCTAGAAGTAGCTCCTCCACCTGTTTTAAGAAGCAATGCTTGTTTCCACTGGAGCACTTGAGAGTCTGTGATAGGTGAAGGAAATGGCTTAAATTTTAGGAATTCTCTTTATGTGATATTAGTTATATCTTAAAATCTGTTGGTTACTTTTTTTTTCCTATGTTCCTGCTGGTGGCCAATAAAAATCCGTGAAGGAAAAAAAATGATATCATAATATCTTTTCAATGAAAACTAAGGAATTGGAGATTTTTGGATCATTTGACACTGAGCTTCTTGAAGGCAGGTATCCTTAGTTATTCATTTCTATAGTCCCATCCTCCCAACACAAATTATAAAATAGCTCCTGTTTTAGGTTCCCCAGCTTTGCACACACTCTGGACTGCTCTTCTGGGAAGAGCATTGTCATCTGCAGGTGACCTATTTCAGAATCACCTGTGGGATCCTCATTAAAAATGTAGTTACCTCGATCCATCCCACACCTACGGTATCAGTGTCTCTGGAAGTGAGGCCTCGGTAACTGCATTGTTAAAAGCACCACCATGTGGTTCCTCCACACAAAATTTAAGGAACGCTGACATAGTGGTTAAGAATTTGGGCTGTCAGAGTTCCCGTCGTGGCTCAGTGGTTAACGAATCCGACTAGGAACCATGAGGTTGCGGGTTCGGTCCCTGCCCTTGCTCAGTGGGTTAACGATCTGGCGTTGCCGTGGGCTGTGGTGTAGGTTGCAGACGCGGCTCGGATCCTGTGTTGCTGTGGCTCTGGCGTAGGCCAGTGGCTACAGCTCCGATTCAACCCCTAGCCTGGGAACCTCCATATGCTGCGGGAGCGGCCGAAGAAATAGCAACAACAACCAAAAAAAATAAAATAAAATAAAATAAAAAAAGGATTTTGGCTGTTAAGCCAGACAGACCTGGGTTTAAATTTGCACTTTAGCAGCTTTGCAGCTGTGTTACCTCAGCCCAGTGACTTGCCTTTTCTAAACCCAGTATCTTTATGTATAAAATGGAAAAAATATTTCATTCTTCTTAAAGCCATTGTGAAAAAATCACGTCAGTATGTCCAAAGAGAGATATATAGAGGGCTCAGAGCATCATTTGGCACAAAGTAAACATTTCGTTAATGGTAGTTATTTATTCTCTCCTCTCTTCTCATATACCTAGAAATCTCCTATGTTATCTTAAAGAATCCAGCTCTGTGAATTTTCTTCTCTGATCTCTTGAGAAAGTGTTGACAGCTCTTTTCTGTGTACCCACTCTACATAGCTAGTAGATTTTTCTACCACTGCTTTATCATGCTGTACTTCCACAATTATGCAGTATTACCATTATACAATTAAAGTAACATGCCAGCCCTTCCCTCTCTTACACTTGGGCGTCCCTGTGGCAGGAACCATGGCTTATTAATCCATATATTCTTATTATGTTTTTAATCTAATATCCTTAGCATTAGATAGCAATACAAACTAATATAGTATGGTGTTCATAGTGGACATTCAATAAATATTTCTTGGAGTTTCCCTTTGTGGCTCAGCAGTTAACGAACCCGACTAGGATCCATGAGGATGCAGATTTGATCCCTGGCCTCCCTCAGTGAGTTAAGGATCCAGCATTGCCGTGAGCTATGGTGTAGGTCACAGACACAGCTCGGATCCCGTGTTGCTATGACTGTGGTATAGGCTGGCAGCTATAGCTCTGATTTGAGCCCTGGTCTGGAAACTTCCATATGCTGCATGTGCAGCCCTAAAAAGCAAAAAAAAAAAAAAAAAAAAAAAACTTCAATAAATATTTCTTGACCTTTCAGCAGATACTTACTGTATATAGCATTGTGATATCTGTGTAGGCTTAAAAAAATACATATGAGTAAGACAAAAGTCTTGCCCTCAAGGAGCATGTGTTCAGTAGTAAAGACATAAGGCATAAATAACTCTTAAACAAGACAGATTGTGATGAAGGTTCAGAGTGGTATATGGAGATGTAAAGATGAATAAAGATTAATGAATGAAAGAAGTCATCGTTAACACTTATCTCAGGGCTGATTAAAAAAAAGGGCCTATAGCATCCACTTCACACTCTTTGTGGTGAATACAATGCATGAAGAGAATAGTGGAGAATTGAGTATGGAGAGAATAGTGGAGATATTTGGGAGCAAATTTAGAGGCTTTGATTGATGAATTTGAGAGATTAGACTTTATTCTGTGTTTTGTGGAAAGCCATTAGGGATTTTTAAACAGTCAGATGATGTAAGATTAGTAATTTTAGAAGTAAACTGTGGTAGAATAGTCCAGAAAGACTAGAAGCAAAGAAGCCCATCATTATGCTCTTGTAATAGTCAAGATAAATAATAATGAGATCCTGAAATAGGACCGAGAAAAAGAAGGGACAGGTGGTAAAAGAGCTGAGGCAGGCAATAGAACATGTCTGGTGAGTGGCTGGATGTAGGATGGGGGCAGTGATGCTAAATTTTAAGGAAGAGTTACCCCGGGGGGATGGCGATGCCATTAACTGAAATGTGACTCAGAAAAGCCAGAAAGATGAGCTCTTTCTGGAGCATGCCCATGGGACAGCCAAGTGAAGAGAAAGCCTATAGCCAGATAAAAATGTGGGCTTGGTACTCAGAAGAGAGGTAGAGGTTATCTAGTCCTCTCATAAACTTGATTTAGTTCAAACTGTGGGAATGTCTGAGATGGTCATGGTACAGTCTGCACATTGGGAAAAGGCCCTTATATCTAAGTGATCCAAAGCAGGAGAGTTGGGATAGAATGTAGCAAAGGACAAGAACCCACAGATCAGAGTTCAAGATTGAAGAAGGCTTGAGCAGGAGAAGACAGGAACGCAATCTCTGATGAATCTCCAAAAAATACAATTTTAGTAATAGTGGGAGTGGATGTCACATGCAGTGAGTTAGCGGGGGTATGGAACAGGGAGGCTGTAGAGGCAGTGAGCACAGCTTCTTTTCAAGCATTTTGGTGAAGAAAAGTCCATACTGATTCCCAGGCAATATTTAACCTTCAAGTTCTGTTTCTGTCCCCTTCATGTCTTCTTTTATCCCCCATCACTCTTTGGTGAGCCACCACCCAGTAGGTTAGACTATCTGTCTCTGTATGTTGGCTGGCCTCCAACCCTTAACTTCCCTACTCTGAGTAAAATCTACCTTGCTTTTTCCCCCTTTCAAAGAACCTGGGTAGCTACTGACCAAACACACAGTCTTCAAAGTAGACTCAAATCAGCTCTAGAAAGGCAGGCCTTCATCATTCTACACAGAAAGATACTGAGAACAGAGAGAAACGGTTATGTTTGCATAGCGTCACTAACTTCATGGCAACTTGATTCCAACGTGGAACCTTGCCCTATTATGTCATACCTGAGTCAGTAGGTTGGCCTTGCTGTGCCCCATTGTTATCCCTGAATGGACAAATGGCAGCCTTTTGCTTAGAAGCAGGGTGGACAATTAGTAAAATCATGGCTCAGTCTCAGTGGGACAGTCTTTTGTAACTGTTGCCATGAGATCATTTTCTAACAAATGCTGCTAAGTGAGTCCACATGACAAATTTGATGGAAGTACTTTGAGGAAGTTGATGAAAATCTCATATAAGCAAAAAGTATAAATTTGTGACTTATTTTTCCAGCAGCTCTAACTCTGTGGTCATAGGTGTCTTCTCCTTTTAAAGTAGTCCTGGTTTTCGTTCTCAGGAATAGAGCACACAAAGCTCAGTGAAGATGTACACTTCCTATTTCAGCAGTGGAACAGCTTCTTTTCTTCCAGCTATGTCAAGAATCTTGTTAAAAGCTTTTAATAAAGTAGAGGTGAACTGTGGATACCAGCATCTTTTATTGCATTTTGACTCTGGAGTCTCCGTTGATCTCATTTGGGTGGATGCTGAGAAAGCAAGACACTAAATGAAAAACATTAATGGGAATAACTGTGATTGGTAGGAATTTACAGCTAGTTCAGACTATAGACTCAGGCAATTAATTACTGGCTTAGTGACAAGGAAAAAAACGAGGCAGGAAACTACTTTCACTTCCATAATTCAACACAAATATTCCCGCTGTTGAAACTTCACAGAAAGCAATTGATCAGCAACCAGTTAAACACACTTGTAGTCATCCTAGGTCAGTGTCCACTTCATTTCAGAGCCGAATGCATACAGAAGTGCCTTAAAGTCTCAACTGGGAATTGGTTTGGAAAGGAGAGGTTTTGGGTACTTACGTAAACCTAGAATCGAAATGAATTGTCTAGTGGGAAAAGAGCCATTGCTTTATTTAATGAGGTGAGAGGACGTAGATGGGAATTATAAATTGAGATTCAAATTAATTGAATTCTTAATCTGGTCCCTCAGCTGGTTATTGAACTGCTCTATGCCTCAGCTACTCTAGTGTGACCATCCTAGGTGTCATTCTTTCAGCCCAAATTACTGGCTCAGGAGCACAAGTGATGTTCTTTTGATCTGCACACTGAGTAGAAACATAAAAAAACTTTGATGAGTACAAGTCACATAAAAACATAAAACATAAATAAAATATTAAAATCTTATACAGTTGCCTTCTTGAATTTCTCTTCTAGGCTCCAAAATGTCTTTTGGAAATGTCAACATTTTTGTAGCAATTCAAGCTGTAAGTTACCTGGCCTGCCTGACAGGTCTCATAGCAGATTCACAGCAGCGTGGAATTCTGAGTACTTGGGGCCCAGACAGCATTTGTATATTAAATACTTAATCCATTTTGAATATATTTATAACAACATTGTGTTGTGGATCTTGGCTCTGTAGCAGCAACATCTCCTAGGCAGATCAAGGAATTGAGTTCAGTCAGTGATGAGCCTGTATTCTTAGAGTGAGGTTGTACCAAGTAAGGAATGTCAATTTAGAATTCGCCGGTTTTCATTCTGTATGCTTTCCTGTATGCAGTTGTGCTTTTGGGTAATGTGACAAAATAGCACAGATGGTATAGTGTGTGTGATCTTCAGTGTTTCTCATTTTTGTCCCTCTACAATTCATTCCCTACAATATCCATCTCACTTAAGGTCCACTGAGGCGCTGTAAAGTGCACAATGTGAGATAGGAATGTGAATCCCTGCTGATAAAGTGGAAGTCAGCTGAAGGCATACTAGGCCAACTGGGCCCATAACAGAAAAATAAAAGCCAATGTAGAGTATTTTAGAAGAGCCCTGTATTTTATAATTATTGCTTTCTTTGGGGAAAAGAGAAAATTGAATGGAATGATGAAGAGCTATGTTATTTTGTTTAGTCTTGTGCAGTACAACCCCCCTGAGCTTCCAAGCCAGCCTGGACTCAGCAGACAGCCCTCATTGTTCAGATTTTACTCACTGGCGTAGTCAGGTCATGAGGGTTTATTACTCAGGTTTATCTGCTGTTGCCCCCTCCCTCCCCATCTCCTCGCCAACTTCCAACTGTTTCATAAAATTCATAAAAGCTATTCATATGTTCTCACTGCTCTGAGTAAGTAAGCCTTGTGGCTAGCCAGATGAGATGTCATCTTTCTCAGTATTTGTGCAGATATACTGAGCAGAGCCTAGGGGCCTTGCTCTGTGCTTGGCCCTAAAGATACAAATATCTTCTCTCAAGACAGACAAAAAATGTGACAGCTGTAATGATAGAGACGTGTACATGAGATGTAGATGAAACACAGAAAGGAGGCTTAGGGTTTTTAGCACTTTTCCTCTTTGACAGACACAACACATGTGAGGGCTTTGACAAAAATAAGTGGGAACCCCTCAGGCAGATGAGGGGTGAAGAGGAGCCACAATCCGAGAGAACACCTGGAGAGAAGGAGTGGGGCCCTGGCTGCAGATAGTTCAATGTGGCAAAAGGAGAAGAAACATGATGGATGAATAAGACTAGGAAGGGAGGCCAAGCCAGGACTTTCTCCTGTGAAGATAATGAGGAACCACTAGGAAGTTTATCCAGTTTTTTTTTTTTTTGAAAAGTGGCTCTGGTGACCACATAGAAGGTGTTTTTGAGGAGAATCACATAAGGGGCAGAGAGACCAGGTGGAAATCTTTTGTAGTAAGACCAGCAAATGATAATGGTAACCAGTGACATGGAGAAAAGAGGATACTTTGGAAGTTAAATGGGACCTAATTCAATAGAGGTTGGTAATTAACTGAAGCACAGAATGAAGATGAAGGGAAAATCCAGAGTGAACCTGATTTCTCAGCCAGATGTTGGGACAGATAACAGAGTCATTCACCAAGAGAGAGTATACTGGAAGAACAGGGAATTTGGCGAGAAAAGGTTCAGGTCCAGTTATGTTGAGTTTAAGGCATCTACGTAGAGGATGGGACATGCATGGAGGGAAGTCAGGTAGGCCACTGAATAGATAAGTCTAAAGCTCAGAGACAGATTGGGTTACAAATGTAGATGTGGAAGCAGAAATGTATCATAGTGGTTGGAACCATGAGTTTACTGAAGAGAATGTATCAGTGAGAAAAGGAGAGAGCAGAAACCCATCCCTCCACCCCTACCCACCCCAAACACCAGCATTTCAAGGAGCCTTTGGAAGGAAGGGTCAAGTAAGTAGAAATGGATACTATCCCTCCCCATTCAGCAGCTGATTTATTCCATAGCCATGCCATGCTGTTTAGCCAAATGTCCACCTTCTTTCCCCCACCACCACCACTTCGTTGCCTTAGGCTGAATGTCTGTTCCACCCCCCAGTACTGAAGGGGCAGCAAGATGTACACCCTCTGTACAGGTCCTGGGCATCGTGGGCATTCCGAAAGGGTCAGTAGTAGTAGACCCATAACACCGTCTTCTCCTTCCCATCTGCTTTTGATGAGGCTTTACAGTCAAAGCCCCCCACAGTCTACTTTTTAAAAGTTAGCTATCTAGGTTGAGATTATTAGAACAAACATAAATGCTTTATGGTGGCAAATTTGCCTCAAAGGTATGCAGAGTAGTTGCCATGAGCAACACAGAAAATGAGCCCCTGCACTGAAATGAATGTTTGGAATTCAACTTCTCAGGTTGTGTGTGAGGAACCATTGTCAGCTCTGTTTCCCCACTGAGATCAGGCTTGTCTAAGTGATGTATACTTTGACCTGGGCTCTACGAAGGACTCAGGAGAGGGTAATTTGGCCCTGATTGTGGAAGCATTTTCCAACAGATGATTTATCAGTGATTAAAGAGCCCTTGCCTCACAGTATTTGGGACCTCTGGCCGATTGCTTCGGGATGCCATGTCCTACAGATAGGAAGTGCTGAGGAGCCCTCGGATACTTGTTTGATCAGTTGATAGGAATCAGTATTTCTCCTTCCTCTTCTCTGGCCTTACTCGTCTTTATTAAGTCAGACAAACACTCAGAGGGACCCAGCCGCTGTCTTTGTGACCATGTGTTATCCACATTGGTGGGTATGGAACCACTAGCTGGCTGGCTGTCCTTTTTGATGTTCTGGTTTCCTCTGGAGAGGTAGCTCTGGAAGATGTGCCTTGTGAGTGGGAAAGCAGGCAGGGGTCACTGTGCCAAGGATGGGCGGCCCTTCTTGCTTGTGCCCTTCACACAGGGAGTTCCCTTTGCATGAATTTGGAATTGCCACCTTTATGAAGCAAGAATTTGTCCATTTGGAGGACCTATGGCGTATTTTACAAGATTCAACCTTCACCAGCCCGGTTTTGTTCTATCGCTGCAGTCTCCATGCAGATAGCTCCTGGATCTTGATGTTTCAGCTCCCTCTAGTGTCACTGTGGCTCAGACTCTCCATGGGTTTTTCTTCCCATTCACAAAACACAGACAGTACAGAGTATGACAAAATTGGCAGCATTTTAAATAGGTTTTCCCATACATAGTCAAAAAAATAGGAGATAATTTTTTTCTCATTGCAAAAGGGACTCTTACAATAAGATAGGGGACCATTCCAGCTCCAGTTTTGTTCCTATTTCAAAATTTTTGTGGAGCCTGGGAGTCCTGTGGAAATCATTCTTCTTGGAGGGGGCGGAGGCAGAATCTTTCTTGAAATTCCTCCAGTTCAAGCCAACTACCCTTTGTAAGACAGGAATGTGAATTCCTTTCAAGAAAGATAAATGAAGATGGGAGGCCAAGAAGAAGCTACTTTGATCTCCAGGAGAGAAAATATGGGTAAGGGAATGAGGAAAAAGCAACAACCAGCAGGAAGAACCTTGTCCATTTGTTCTGGAAAGAGTGGCTTAGTTTCTGAAATGACTTTTGGACTAGAAATTTATCATCTGAAGTCAGGTCATTTTGAGTTTTTTTAAAAAAAACTAAAGGAGTCAAGTTATTAATATTTGAAAAATGGCTACTATGTGGTGCTTAGAATAATACAACATCCCACCTAAATTAACAACATAGAAGGCTCTATAATAAAGATTTATGAGGTGCTCATCATGTGAGAAATCCTATTATGGAAATCTCCGTAGGTCTGTGTTTGGCTGCAATTATTTTCATGGGTATGAGCCAATTAAAAGCCCTAGTATTTTTGATTTCCTCTCTCACACTGCAGTCTTCTCCCTTTCTCCTTCGTCCTTACTACTAGAATGCCCCATTATTCTTTAGCCTGTCTGCATATTGTAAGATGAAGTGATAAGGAAGTGCCACCTACTCTGCTTGGCTATCTAGGCAGACTATTTTCCTTTCGAGCATCAAAAATGACGGAACAATTTATCATTTCTTCTTAGTAAATCACTTTGAACCTTTATCTCAAGTTGATCTGTGAAGCTAAACATAAATTCTTGTTGTAGTATCCATGTTCTTATCTACTCAGAAAGCTCTGGGGTAGCTTATAAAAATGTGTGTGTGTGTAGATACAATTAGAATAGAACTCTCAATTAGAATATCTTCTCTGCTTCTAATGCCAAACCACAAGGTGGCAAGTTTTTTTCCAGTGCAACTTGGCACTGAACTACAGTTTGGCCAGACAGTTCTCTCTCTCTCTCTTCGCCTTAGGTTAGCCTGTCTCAGATTTAGACTGTATCGCTAATCTTGACTTGTATGTCAGGACTGAGCTGGCCTGGAGGTGTGGCGCTAACGGTCCCTCTTTAGCTGGTGTCTATCAAACCCGTGGTCAGAGAGCCTCACTGCTGGGGCACGTGGTTCTCAGACTCAAAAGAAAGACGCATTTTTTCTGTCTTCCTCTCTTTGATAAAAAAAAAAAAAATGACAATTCTATAATGCATTGCTTTTAATATTTAGAAGTCAATTGTTATCATTATCAACGTTACATTTATACAGCTTTGTAGTGTACACATATGCTCTACATACTTTGTCTCATTTGATTCTCACAGATGTCCTGCGAAGGAGGATTCGGTACTTAATATTGTCTCCTTCAGTAGGGAGACTAGGAGTCAGAGAAAAGAAATGCTCAAGGTTACACAGCTAGTAGCAGGGCTAAATGCCAGGCCTCCCAAGTCCTTGATGAGTGTTCTTTCTATAGTATGACAGCGTGAGTTTAACTAAACAGCCTCATTCAGCCAGACCCAGTGATATTTGATTGACTTTTCAAAGACTGAGGAGTTGAGACCTTTGAACTTTCTTTCTAGCATGCAATGTGATTTTGAACCAATTATTAAAACTAGAAATGGGATTAATGGTGCCATATTGTGGATCGAACTCCTAAACAACTAAAAGATGACTGGTATAGGATTTTTAAATACCTGATGACACATAACTATGAAATATTGCCAGCAGTATAGTATAGAAAGAATTCATGTTATGATTGATGAGC
Organism: Phacochoerus africanus; assembly: GCF_016906955.1. Taxonomy (NCBI): domain Eukaryota; kingdom Metazoa; phylum Chordata; class Mammalia; order Artiodactyla; family Suidae; genus Phacochoerus; species Phacochoerus africanus. The sequence continues at coordinate 58,469,380 of NC_062552.1, read as the reverse complement.
ATATAGGATTATATATTATACCGCATGTGCTGAGACTCTAAGAGCTTTCCAAAGGTAATACTTTCTGAAAGATATATGTTTGAACTTGAACTCAGCCTGGGGATATCTCTGTTTCAAGACCAGAAGTTTCTAACTGATTAGGCATGTGGTAAAAGACTTGAAACCTGTTTTCAGACCCCTCTCTCTCTCTCTGTCTCTGTCTCTCTCTCTCTGGGAAAGGGGGGCATTGATCACTCATATCAAGTCTCTAACTGTAATAAATATGTATAAATACAGTAAGCAAGAGAGGGAAGCTCCCCTCCCCTGAGACTTCTTTGCCTTTGGTCCTTTTTTAAAAATATCTATTTGAATGGAAATCAGAGCATACTCCTTCTCCGAACTGAGGACCCATCAGCACTCTCAAAAAAAATTGTACATTTTTCTTTTTAAGTAGAAATACTAGAAAACCTTTTTTAAATTTGCTTTTCTGTGTTACGGCAATAAATGGCAATGTAAACACTGCAGCGCGCTTGTTGCTGGAAGGCTGTGGTTTCTGTGAGGTGTGGCAGCATGCTCCGGCTGGGGAGGAAAAATGGCAGATGTGTTCCTGGTCCCCAGGGTCGTGGAGGAGCTGTCCTGACCAGGCTGTTATAATCTATGAACTAGTGTTGGAGACTGGCCTTCCATTGTCAGCTTCCCATATCATGTCATGAGGATAATCCATTTTATTTACTTTTTGCTTTTCTAACCCTTTAGGACTAGAAATACAATAGTTGCTTTAATATGTACAATTCTTGGCTAATTTTGTTTGTTTGTTTGTTTGTTTTTTGTTGTTGTTTTGTTTTGTTTGTCCTTTTTAGGGCTACACCTGCAGCATATGGAAGTTCCCAGGCTAGAGGTCAAATCGGAGCTGTAGCTGCCAGCCTGCACCACAGCCACAGCAACAGGGGATCTGAGCCACGTCTGTGACCTACACCACAGCTCACAGCAACACCGGATCCTTAACCCACTGAGTGAGGCCAGGAATCGAACCTGAATCCTCATGTATGCCAGCCAGGATCATTACCACTGAGCCACAACAAGAATTCCTTGTCTAATGTTTTTGATCAAAAAACTCTCCTATGATCCATAACCACTTAATTAAGTTCTTTTTGAAAGGCCTTACTGCCTGAATACTGGGACTTAAATGAGGTCTGTTAAGAGAAATCATAAAACTCAGACCCCTGCCACTGAAACATTCCTTTTGCTCTGACTTGATCAGACCCATGATTCTCACAAACTTTTCATCTCTTGTCTGCCAGTGAACCATGAGTGCCTGAGTCATGACCATCATGATAACATTCATTGAAAAGTTAGGAAAACCCACAGTTTACATGGCCAATTGTAGGTCACTCTCCTGACCAGTGAGCGATACAATAAGGTATTCTGGCTTACTTTATGAGCTATTTGTTGAGCTGCTTTATAAGTCTGGGCTGTAAACCTCCATAGAAAGCAGGTGGAAAATGATTATTTCTTATTCAGTTTTTTAGATGAGGTGGTAAGGTATAGTGGAAAGAGGAAGCTTTGGTGTTAAACTTAGGTTTGCAAACCGGTAGCCCTGGATTTTTTTTTTTTTTTTTAATTCTTAGGTCCTCAGCCTACCTTGAAGAGTTGGTGTAATAACTAGAGATAATACATACAAAGTGCCAGGCATGTAACCATTGCTATTGTCACTCAGCACAGGACCCTTTCTGAAGGGCTTGCTCTCTGTATCTTTACTGTAACGCTGTTGCTTATCCACTCCAACCTCCTACTGGTCACCTTCCAGTTAACCCTTCTTTACATACCATAAGCCTGGTTCTGAAAGTATGATTTTAAATTGTGTTCTTTGCTTTCTTCTTTCAGATCTGTAAGAGCAAAGCTAAAGAATCACAGCAGTATTATCACAGCTTGGCTGTCCGGCAGAGTCTGGCTGTCCATTTTAACATCCAGCAGGACTGTGGTCACTTCCTGGCTGAAGTTCCCAAACGTCTGCTTCCCTGGGAGGATCCTGATGCCCCAGGGGAGGAAGAGGAGGAAATGGAAGCAGCAGAAGAGGTGAAAGGAGAAACTGATGGGGAAAACCCAGAGCCCAGCTCTGAAGCAGAGTCATCCCACAAAGAAAGCCAGGCGGTCATTAGCAGGAAGCAGAGAAGCCACGTTGTGGTCATCACCAGAGAGGTTCCTTGTCTCACCGTGGCCGACTTTGTGCGAGACTCTCTGGCACAGCATGGGAAGAACCCTGACACGTATGAGAGGCAAGTGTGTCTGTTGCTCTTACAACTGTGCTCCGGCCTGGAGCACCTCAAACCCTACCATGTCACTCACTGCGATCTACGTCTGGAGAACCTGCTGCTTGTCCACTACCAACCCGGGGGCACCAGCCAGGGCCCTGGGCCTGTGGAGCCCGGGCCCACCTCATCCTGTCCCACAAGGCTCATAGTAAGCAACTTCTCTCAAGCCAAGCAGAAGAGCCATCTGGTGGACCCCGAGATCCTCCGGGACCAGTCCCGCCTCGCCCCAGAGATCATCACAGCCACCCAGTATAAAAAGTGTGACGAGTTCCAGACAGGCATCCTCATCTATGAGATGCTGCACCTGCCCAATCCCTTCGATGAGAACCCAGAGCTGAAGGAGAAGGAATACACTCGAGCAGACCTGCCTCGCATCCCACTCCGCTCCCCCTATTCCCGGGGCCTGCAGCAGCTGGCCAGCTGCCTCCTGAACCCCAACCCTTCTGAGCGGATCCTCATTTCAGATGCCAAGGGCATCCTGCAGTGTCTGCTCTGGGGCCCCCGGGAGGATCTCTTCCAGACTTTCACCGCCTCCCCCAGCCCAGTGCAGAGGAACGCCCTGCTCCAAAACTGGCTAGACATCAAGCGAACACTGCTCATGATCAAGTTTGCTGAGAAGTCCCTGGACAGGGAGGGGGGAGTCAGCCTTGAGGACTGGCTTTGTGCTCAGTATTTGGCTTTTGCTACTCCAGACTCCCTCAGCTGTATTGTGAAAATCCTGCAGCCCCGTTAACATATCCCAGTTACTGCTTTTACTTCATCGTTACCTTCTTCAAGTCGCCCACACACTCCCCCTTCTTGGTACTCACACAGAATTCAAAGCAAGAAGAAAGATAAGCCTTCCATCCCCATCTGTGAACAAATGAGTCCACTCAGAAAGGGAATCCTCAGCTCCAAATCCAACGAGACGCCGAGTCCATCTTTACTTTGTGGAAAGTCAACTGCACCCATGAGCAGCTGCCTTGCATTGGCGTACCTTCCGCCGTAACTGTCCCAAAATGCAGGAAAAAAATGAAGACACATCCTTGAAGGGACAGCTCCTTTAGTATGAACTCAGTGAGCTGGATCCGGTTCCTCCATACTTTTGAATATCACCTGTCTTTTTAACACCGTGTGTTTATTCTCACTAGCAATAGACAGATTTAACCAGTTCTTATTATCATCCACTAAGCTCTCATGACAGATCTTCTTCCTTTAAAGGATCAGTAACTGACTCTCTTACCAGACAGAACTGCCATCCTTAGGATCAGCCCAGTTTGGGTTCCGGGGACTATGCCCTTTGTTGCAGCAGACGAGTAGAAAGACAAGGAGGGATCCCATCCCTTGGGTCACAAGCCCATTTTCATTTCTGTCATCCATAAGTGTGTGCACTGCATGGAGGATGGCCCTAAAAGTCTCCCCTCTGCTGCCACTGCCTGATTCCCCTTCACCTCTACTCTGTCCATACTTGCCATGAAGTTTGGGTTTATCGGCCACTTGTGGCCCATTACAGAGCTGACCCAAGGTGGTATCACCAGTGCCTCATCAGAGTGGAGTGCAGCTCAAATCTTATAAATAGCTGGCAGGACAAAAGGAGATGATTTTCCTGCATGTGCAATTCTCTAGGGGCTATCGGGGAACAGAGTTGAAAGTACCGTTCTTTGGTTACTGTCAGAGCTGTCAGCATCAGCAGCCTGGGCTGGCGGTGCCCAGATCACAGTTTCCCCCTAAGCAGTAATTGGCCAGTTTCCATCTATCAGTAGCCGGTGTTAACTCGTCTACCAAATGCTGTAGACCACAGCCCTGAATGAAAAGGCTGTCAGTTGAGCCCTAATATCTCCTTAGAGGGCATGACGCGGCTGACTGTTAGGATGGCCAGAAGGCAGGGGAGCGGGGAGGAGGCCACTGATCAGACTGCTGAGCTCCTCCTCACAGTGCTGACCTTTCCTAGAGAGACTGCCTCGCCGTTGCACGGGCACATTGGTCCTGATGACTCTGAAATGGCTCTGGAGGACAGTTCACAGGGAGTTTTGATTGCCAAGGTGGGTGGCTGAGAGCTGTTCACTGTACGTGGGGTCTGTGCTCCTCTCGTATGGATATATGTGCAATTTTTGTATGTATTTTTTAGCTGTATATACAATGTTTATGTTGCAACTTCACCTGAAGCAATATCCACAGAAACCCTCCCCTTCTTCCCTTGGCACATATTTGCGCTGGGAGACGAGAGTGTTCCTTCCACCGAATGTGTGTGTGTGTATGTGTGTGTGTGTGTGTGTGAGAGAGAGAGAGAGAGAGCGAGAGAGAGAGAGAGAGAGAGAGAGAGAGTGATTCAAAACTGTGAGTATCTGTTTACTTCAACCTTGAAATCCCAAGAGTCACTCGGACAGTGTGAGTGTGTGTACACGTGTGTGCCCGTGTGTGCACATGCATGCTGGAAGTGAGGCCAGGCCTCTGGGGGAGCAACCTGTGGCAGGGTTGATAGACACGGTCTATCTCTGCACCTCAATGGTGAGACAGCCCTGGGCCCCTCATCTACTGGTGTAGAGTTTATTAAAGCCAAGACTGGTTGTGCAGTATTACTTAGATAGCACGTTAGTGGCCTTTTGGAAATTTCTAAATGTTTAACATTAACAGCCTTTCATGTGATTCACCTATATCAAAGAGGATCAGGAAAGGAGAATGTATTTTATTGTGCTCTTCTTTGTTTCTTTTTTTATTTTTTTCAAGAGAATGGAACATACGAGGCTCCATGTGGAGGATGTCCCTGTCCTCCAGGCCAGCAGTACAGGACTTCCAGGGAAGAGAGCCGATTGGCCCACAAAGAGTCTTGCCTCCTCTCGCCTGGGTGCAAGGCTCTGCCCCTAGGAATGGCCACAGGGTGGGCGTGCCGCTGCAGGCCAGCAGTCCACTCTCTCTCGGTGTCCTGTGACATGGCTGCTCCTTGCCTCTTGGTTCACCTTAGCATAGCCCATGTGCACATAACTCCCTGCCTAATTATACACTGAAGTGGCAGCACACAGACCACTGACCCTGTCATCCAGCATGTTCCCTTAGCAGTCCCCCACCCCCCGACCCGCCTCCATGGTTTGCATATTGAGACACTTTCTCAATGTCACTCTTGTGGTGCCTTCCCATGTAAATTTGAATGTTGACTATTTAATGAGGTTTCATATTTAATGAAGAATGTTTCCCAGTCCCTCTATTTGTTCTCTTGGTATCTTCTTCCCCCTACCCCCACCCCTTTTTTTCCTGTGTCTGTTTTGACTTGGATCCAGCCTTCTTCATTTTAACTCTATGGTATTATAAGCATGGACACCCTCCTCAACCATGATCTTATAGCACTGGCAAACCAAGCACCTCTTCACATCAGACGTGCTTAGTACTGTTTTTATATTCAGATTCGTTAAGGGCAACAGGTGAATGCCAGCTAGTGAGACGAAGAACACAGCCTTCCCCGAGACTGAGTGGCTGGATTAATAGTTCTCTGAGGGAGGCCAAGGAAGGTAAAGCGGGGAGGGAAGAAGATGTTACAGGTTAGAGCAGAATAGACAAGGTAACCATTTTTCTAGGCAAGAAATATTACATCAGATGGTCCTCAGAATATTTTTCCAAAATAATGAAATTCAGTCTAATATTATCACAAACATTTTACATTTCTATTTTAATTATAGTGGAACTTTGAATTTACTCATCAACTGGAAAGAAAGCCTACCCTCAGACACAGACATACATAACATATTTATGTACAAATATGTATGTGTATATATATATATGAGGTTTTTGAATTGTGACTAGCATAGCACTTTAAATTTTCTCAAAGAACATCAAGTTATTGTCTTCAGTACTGAATGGATTTTTCTCTTTCACTGACGTCTTTACTATAGATTCTTCCATTTATATTGAGAATTTGAACAATTAAGCCACTTTTGGAACTTTTCCTTCAGCCGTATGAGCAAGAATAGCCTCTCGTATGCATTTGGGTACCAGAGATACAGGACAGTGGCTAGAGTAGCCACCACCAAGTCTGAATGTATAGCAGAGTGCCTTGTCAGCATGATAACCTCGTGTGGGGAGGAAGAGAATTAGACGTTCCACAGGGAAGACCAGGGCTGAGAAGTCTCCCTTGCCAGCCTGAGGAAAGCCCCGTTGGTACATGCACGCTAGCGTGATGTGCAAAAGCCAGTTCATCAACAATAACAACAGGATGGGGAAAAGAGCAGTTGAAACCTGTGGAATCAACAACAAAAGACTCCTGCAGGTCCACCAACCCCTAGGCTAAGTTAAAATCAGAAGCTAAGAATGTGGCGTGGGTTTCAAGTTTTGCCCTGAGAAGATAAACCGGCTGAAGTATGTGGGGGGGGGCACAAGCACCCACACTCCTTAACCTGCTGATGTTGAGAGGGTTAAAGTAAAACCTGTTTGTTAGGATTTTGAGACTGTGTAGCCTTTCATTGTCAGTGGGGGCCAGTTAGGCTTCCACACTCAGAGTAAGTTTGTGAAAGTGGAAAACTTAAGCCAAGAGATCTGAACCTCTAGAAATATTAATGATATTTCTAGGGTTTGACTGCCTAAAATTGTATTTTAAAGCTTTCTAGCATTGTAAAATTTGAGTGAAAGCTCTTTGGGGACTACTAAACAAGTAAGGCATCAAAGGATGCACTCGGCTTCCCAAATTTGAGTTAAGAATACTTTGGTGCTGGGAAGTAGCCTGACTTGTTTTGCTGATAATCTGCAACTAGGATTGTCCCCTAGATGTTAACAGCAGGGATCTGGAAAAAAAAAAAATACAGGCTGGTTCTGGAAATTGGGGTGGACTTAGGCTACTGCACTTAGGATACTTGGAGTGGGGAGAGGAACTTGATTCTCTGGGCCAGCTCTGACATGCTTTTATTCCCCCCACTAGTTGATAACGAATAAAAATTTTGGTTCAGACTAATGAGTGAACAGGATGACTGCCCACGAAACCGGGTCGTTAGTTTTACCTCATTGAAGCTCATATTCTCAAAGGCCCAAAGTGCTGTGCCGAGACAAATCCAAGCGCCACCCTTGCTGAAGTGTGCACTGCAGCCCAGCTGTGTGTGCTGACAGCAGCACCAAAAGTGAGGATTCCATGGACCAAAAAAGATGCCACAGGGGCCGCCACAAGATGTGTAATGCAAGATCCTAGATAGAGATATACCAAAGAAATCAAGCCTTTTTGTCTTCATGATTCTAAGGTGATGAGGTTGAGTTACGAGAGATGCCAAGGGAGGAGCATTCACATGCATTCCACATCCAGGTATTCAGCTGATGAAGTACTCCAGTCTCCAAAAAGCACCTGTTTTTTGAAAAAACAAGTCCATTATGTGTATTGGGGGGGAAAAGATGATGATGATGAAGACAAAGAAGAAGAAGAAGAAAACCTTGGGCAGATTATAGAGTTCCCCAGTATTTAAGGAGGAGGAACTATTTCCTCCCTCCTTGGTGTGATTGTGACTGTTGCCTGGGCTTCAGCTTGGGAAATCATATCTATGTCATTAAGAGCTGAGGAGTTTTTTTTTTTTTTTTAAAGAGATGTGGTAGTTTCAATAGGTTTATTTAAAAAACACTTGGGAAATTTCTTAACAAATTGTAATAGTTTTTATAAACCTTCCTACCCAGGTGTTTACCACTCATCATCACCATATTTTAATATTTATAAGTGCCCAGAATGTACAAGGTGCTATACAGCTGTTAAACACCCCCTCTCTGCAGCTGTGTGAAATTAGAGTAGGTTTTTGCATCAGCCACTGCTAGCAACTTTCCCCACCAGGGTAGGCCGCAGGGGCTCGCATCCTGGATGTCCGTCACATTTCCCACTCCAGAGAGCCTCCTCATTGATCTAGCTTCTTACCTTTACCCATCCACTCGCCTCCATGGTTTGGTTTTGTTTTTTTTTAAAAATCAAGAAAGTTTCAGGGAATCAAAAGAGGTCGGACATTTTTTAACCTAGCAGAAGTACAGAGTCATATATTTTGCTACAAATCTTATAGTATGGGAAATCCACTTTGCCCGTATAGTGTGTGGAAAGTATGTGTGTGTGTCTGCGCTCATGATAACTTGAATGTCGAACCAGCCCTAATGGCTTCAGGGTAGCATCTTTGAAAGATAAACCACACGGCTTCAGGAAACTTTCTCCAAATACTACTTGGTTATCCGTTCCCGTACCAGTTTTAAAGGGTGTTGAGGGTGAACACACTGGGATGGGATATTCTGTTGATGACATGCCGGGCATTTTGGCGTGAGATGAGGGCAGAAGCAAGATGTTGTCCTTCTGTGATTTGACGCGTGGCAGTCCTCATTCCACACTCTCTTTCATTCCCCATGGTTCTGCCCATACTCTCTTTTTGAAACTCTTGTTTCTTTTGCTCACCTCTCTTCTTACATATTTTAGCGTTTTATAAATCTACCAATGAAAGGTCCCCTCTGTCACCAGGTGGCACCACCCTTTGGTTTGCTGTGGTACTTTGCTGTGTTCTCTGTGGCATCATGTTACTGTGTAAATAAATTCATTTTCATATACACTAAAACCTGGACAAGCGCTTGTCCTTTCAGCAGCTCTCCCACACAGACCTGCCGGAGGTGGGGTGGGTAGTGGTTGGAGACATGGTTATATCTTGACCTCTAGGATGCATGCGCTCTTGGATGCTCCTCCCTGCTGAGCTGGGCTGTATTTTTTCTTCATTCCCTCCCTAGACCGAGAAGACTGGGCATGGAAGGAGTGGCAAAGGCCTTGAGCCTTACCCCAGAGCCAGCAAGGCTGTGGGTTTGCTGTGTGAGCTTGCCCCCTGGTGACCAGCCACCATGCAGACTTCCTGGCTTTGTATTGTATGCTGGAGGTGTGGTTAGCTGGCTGTAACTAAGCCTCAGATCTCAGAGCTCTGCGGACAGTATGAGCAGGACAGGGCTTTGTACAGCATCGTCTGCCACACAGTTCATATCTTTGGCTTGTTTCTTAAGGCATATGGTCACACACAGTGTCCTGACAAAGGCAGACAAGCTAATGTGCAGACATTTCAGTAGAGAGAGGAGGCCACCAGGCTCAGGCAGGACGAGTCAGCAGTGGGCAGTGGCAGTGACAGCTGCCACATTATTAGAGTAGGATGGATGAAAGTGCAGACATGTAGACTCTAAATTTAGACCAGATTTTAGAGCTCTAAACCCCTTACCATGGATACTGTCTCCAGCCCACTGTTTCTGCTTCTCTCCACTAGCAAGCGCTCTGGAATTTGCAGACATGGTATTTAAGGGATATTCCAGAAAAGTGATTGCCAGACTTTTATGCTGCTGAGAAGGCAGAACCCACATTGGTGTGGGCCTCAGAGCTCTCTCTGTTTCCTGGGCCTTGAGGGGTCAGCAGCAAAGCCAAGAAAAAGTCCCGAGGGACATGGCTTCTGCCTGCTCCAGCCTCAGCTTGCTTGCTGGAGAGGGGTCAGGGCATTAGCCTCCCTAGCTGTGAGTGCAGCACACGGGCTTCTGGAGGGAGAGAACCAAAGACAGAAACAAACAGCTGGGACGGAGAGGTCTCAACATCACGGAGACGGAGCACACTAGGTTTAGGTCAAGGTCTAATGCTCTGCTGGTCTGAGTGGCAACTGAGGCCCCTGAAGATACAGGCCTGGGTGGTGGGACCAGTTCAGGGTTGCCCAAGCCAGACTCCAAGTGAGATAGAGCAAGGCCACCAGTGGGATCACTCTGTCCTTTGGTATAACTGGAGAGAGACCTTGTTTCCCCCCATCACCTCGCCCAGCATGGGATCCATCCCTTGCAATTCCATTAGCAGGTCCTCAGGAAGACCACTCTTCCCTTTGATGTGGGCTTGTCCAGAGGTGAGGCGCCACTGACATCTGAATAGCGCCTTTGGCTCCCACAGGCCTGTAAACTGACTTCTTTCAACCCAGGCCACAAAGAATCTTGATTTCTTTCCCACCTGGCATTAACCATCACGAGAAGCTGTCCGGTTCCTGGCACTGAGCGTGTGCCCTCTGCTCTGGGAGCTCTTTGCCTGCTCTCCAAGGCCCAGTAAATTATGCTTCCTTTTAAGGGGGCCTGCGCTCTACGAGGGAAGGAATTTCGTTAGTGCCTCAGGAGCAGAGAACTGCGGGTGACGGATCACAAGTTGCCAGGAGGAGCAGCTCAAGGTAATTAACAGCTGAAACTTAAAAATTGGATTTCACACAGTAGGGAGTGGGGGGAAGGTGGCAGGAAGGAATCCGTTGCCAAGGTCCAGTTCTCACAAATTTTCAAACCTCTGAGTGAAAACAGGCTGCCTGTGTGCAACCCCTGACCTCCTGGTGATTTTTAGATAACTCTCTTCTCACACACATATCCCAACTAACTCTTCCCTCACCCTCTGGAAGGTGCGTGAAAGCAACCAGAAGGCGGAGCTGCACTGGCAGCGGTCTTCGGTCTTCGTTTGAGAGTGCAAGTGGGGCGCCTGGGCTTCTGGGGAATGTGCATGATGAATGGGGCCTGGGGCCTCAGGAGTAGAGGGCTTTGCATCTCTGCCAAGTGGGAGCAGAGCTCTCTGCTCTGTGCGGCTATCAGCACCACCCACCACTCCCCAAGCTGGAGTCCTGGAACCAGGGTTGGAGGTCAGGCAGAGTGAAAACCCTGCAAGCCTGCGCTTCATCGTTGGCCCGTCCTCTCCCCCTAAGCACCTCTCCCGCCTGCTCCATGCTGCCAGGGGCACATCTGAAACCATCCTACCCACGCTGCCACAGCCTTCCAGGCCCAGGCCACTCATGCCCCCAAGCTGAGGGCTCTACAGGCCTCCCTCCCTCAGGCTCTGAGCAGTTCAGGTTCGTCCTCCTCAGCCTCCTGACGCTGGGCCTGCTCCAGGGCTGGGCAGCCGGCCTTTGCCTCACACTATGCAGCTGGCTCGGGCACTGCTCAAGCTGCCTCAGAGAAGCCCCAGGCTGCGGCCGGTGGGAGGTGGGGGTGTTAACAGTAGCAGAGGTGAGACTACCCTTCATCCTCACAACCATCCATGGAGAAGGCTCCAGGCTGCCCATCTCTATTCAACTAACCAGAGGCAGGCCTTAAACCCAGATCCGCACGCCTTCTGGTCAGTGCTCTTTCCTCTGCCCTGTAAGCAGCCAGGACACCAGGAGGATTGTAAGATCTCAAAGGGGAGCAAGGGAGAGCTCCTTGGTGCTGAACCAGCTTGATTTTATTTTCACAACCCTATGAGGAGGGTTCTAGAATTACCCCTATTTTATCCATAAAAAGACAAGCCAGAGAGGTTTTGTTTACCCCAAATCCCTGGTGAGGGAGCTAAGATCTGTCCTCAGATGGTCCAGCGCCTCCTCCCAGTTCCCAGAGCTCATGGCCTTTCTCCCCCACCCTGCCTGCTGTTGCCCCAGAATTGTCAGTGACTTCCCGGTGCACAGAGAAATCCCATCTGCAGAGCCCAGGTCCTGCCACCTGGTCAGGCTTGTCACTGACCAGACCCCAGCCAGCCCCCAATCTGCCAGGCAGGCCTCCCGGCTGCTGTCCCATTCTTGGAGATTTCCCTGCCCACAATGTTCCTGTCCTTTTTCTCCCCTTTCTTCAGGGCCCCATTCAGGCAGCTTTGGGGGTGACTCCAGCTGGAGATGTTCCCTCACCCAGGCTCTGCCAGGTGCATGTATCCTGCCTCCTTCCCTCCCGTGAGTGCCTGGGGGAGCCCTAGGCTGGGGCTGCTCTGTCTGCTCCCTCATCTATCTCCTCAGCATCTAACCCCGACTAGCAGGGGATACAAGGACAGAACTGGGCCTCCCCACATCTAATCCTCACTCCAGCCCTCTGACTTCCACTCTACCATGAGAAAATTGAAACTCAGAGAGGGTAGGAAACTTGTCCAGGGCTGCCCAGCCGGTAAGTAGCAGGGCTGGGATTCAAGCCCAGCCTGGCGCACATGCAAGCTGGGTCTCTTCCCCATCACGTCACAAGTCTGCTAGCCTGTTTCTGTACCAAAGGATAGGTCTGGGTTCTGCCCACATTCATGCCAATTGTGACAGACCGAGACAGCCTAGGAAGGCTTCCTGAAACAGGCAGAGTGGGGGTGGAGAAGGGACGGAATCCAGAGGGACCCGCCAGGCTGAGCAGTCAGATCTCCATAAGGGGCGAGGGGCTGGCCAGGAACAGGATGTTGGCTGAGGCGAAGGAGGCACTGGCCACCCTCGGAGCTCCCTGCCCAAGAGGGCCCAGAGCAGCCTTGCCTCCCCTACGCCCTCATAGGTGGAGAGGAGTGGAATGTGCTGCAGTAGTGAGCCCCAGCCCCACCCTCCTGACAGGTGCCTCCATGGGCCTCCTAGGACTGCTTCTGGAACTAAAAAGGCAACTGAGTGACCAACAGCCACCATAGAGGTAACTGCCGACTTCAGCAACTTTCTTTTTTTTTTTCTTTTTTTGTGTGTATGGGGGTGGGGGAGGGGTGGCAGTTAACATCTATCTGCCTTCCATTCCTCCGCTCACTCCATTCCCGCCTATCATGATAATCTAGATTGTAGAGGGCTCAACCCCTACCCCATCTTTGTGTAAATATGTACAAAACATGCACATACACCTGCACAATGTGTACAATAACAAGGCAAATTATTTTCCTCACTTGACTCACTTAAAGGGTGACCCCATAGCCACCATGGTCATAGCACGCGTCAAAAGGTAGCTTCTCTCACTAAAAAAAAAAAAGGTGGTATTATGTAATAGACATGTATGCAAATTTATTTTTTGCCTTATTGTTTCTACTTCTCTAGGCATCCAGTCACATAATTTTAGAGACAGCTAAACAATGCATATGAGAAACTATGAAACACTCCCACAAACTATAAAAGATGCATAGATAGAGAGACGAGCCCTCAGGGCGGTTAGAAAGACTATGTTGTCTTCTCAAATGTTTCGGTGATATTTGAATTTTAAATCGCAATTTTAAATCGCAATTCATTTTTCAGAGTCACTTGAAAAATGAATAGGTGAAAGAAACCCCAGTATTGTTGAAATTGAGAGGCTACTTAAGCATATGAAAAAGCTATGATGGATAAAACAGTGTGATACAGATACAAGGAAAAAAAAAACAAAACAGGGCAGTGTAACAGAATAGGTAACCTAAAAACAATGCTTGGAGTTCCTGTTGTGGCTCCGTGGTAACAAACCTGACTAGTACCCATGAGGATGCAGGTTGGAGCCCTGACCTCTCTCAGTGGATTAGGGATCCAGCATTACCATGAGCTGTGGTGTAGGTCACAGACACAGCTCAGATCTGGCATTGCTGAGGCAGTTGTAGGCCTGCAGCTGCAGCTCCAATTCAACCCTTAGCCTGGGAATTTCCAGATGCCACTGGTGCAGCCCTAAAAAGCAAAAATAAAATAAATCAAAGCCAAACTTCTTTAAAAATAAATAAATTAATTAAATAAAAACTTATTCTAAAAATGTAATATAGAATAAGTAAGACATTCCTATATAGGAGGAAAAGAAAGTTATCCAATAAGATATGCTGGTGCAATCAGTTAGCTATTTGGAAAAGAATTAATCTGCACACTGTAAACCCCAATAAATCCAAACAGATCAAAGAAAGAGCTAGATACCACAAAGAAAAAAAAGAAAAGAAAAGAAATCCTATGAACTAGAGAGAAAGCTAAGTCAATACCTGTTTTATCTCTTGTTGATAAAGGACTTTCTAACTTAAAAAGCAATAGAAGCGCTCTGAAAGGGAAAGATCAGTAGGTTTGGCTACATAAAGATGATAAACCTTTGTCCAGTGAAAACATTAGAAACAAAATTGAAAAGTAAATAACCAGCTAGGAAAACCATTTCAACAAACATAACAGACATAGGGTTAAAATCCTGAGTTATAAAGAGCTTATCCAAATCATTAAGAACATAAAATGCCAATAGAGAGATGAGAACAGACAATCACAGAAGAACCCAAATGTTTAACCTTTCTAGAAATAAAAGAAATGAAAAACTAAGAGGGGATACCTAAAAACCATTTTAATAGCTTCTTCTGATTATAAAAGTGACATATGTTTACAGTAGAAAAGTCTGGAAAATAAAATTGACCCACTAGGTCACCATCCAGAAGTGACGTCACTAGAGTTTGCTCCATAGCCTACAAGTGTGTTTCCTCGGCCTTTTTCTTTTTTAATTAGGATCTACTAGTCGCCCTCCCATTTTCTGCCTATCACATTACAAAGCTCTTTTTAAAGAGCTCATACTCAATGCTGGTGCCATGTATAAGTTTCAGACAATGTAGGTGCAGTTGAATTGGATGGAAAGGGGCTTAATGCATCCTGTCCTTTTTCTAAGGCCACAGATGAGCAAGGTGTGGATGTAGAGATTTCAGATCTCCAAGATCCGAGCACCAGAGTCTCCAGGGCCTTTTCAAAAAGACATGCTCTGGGGCCCCACCCAAGTCCAATGAAAGAGACCCCTCCTTTCCCCAGGGTCCCACGTTATTCTGAGCTTACCGGGGACCTCTCTGGCCCCAGCCCAGCCGCCCAGGCTTGGTTCCAGGGTTCACCTCTAGCTAACCTTAGGCCTCAGAGCCCTGGTTTTAATGGGGAGCCCTAAGGGACAGGGCCATTGTGGAGATTAAAGGATGTAGTCTGACAGATGTGTTTAGCCCACTGCCTGGCTATAGTACATGCTCAAATGATGTTAGCTCAAAAGGACAAACTGAGTGAGTATTGGCTTTCTGCTTTTATAACTAAGGACCCATCTAGGGGTTTCTGTTGAACAAAGGCACTGTGAATTCAAATCTCTGCCTCATGAGAATCAGTAAACTACTTGCAGCTTTCAAACTGCAGTTTCCCCAGCTTTCCAAATATCTCCTGGCTAAATTTCAGAAAGCCCTGCTAACAGTCCTTTCTCTGAACAATTCCTACCTGCCCGAGGTGACACAGCACATCAGAGGCAGCAAGAGGCCCAGGCCCCTGAATCCAAGTTTGATCCTATAATGGGGGGAAATGCCAGGCACAGAGATGAGCTGGCCAGAGGGAAGGGGGCTGAAATAGGAAGTAGGGGTGAGGATGACGGTAGCCGTGGGTGGCCCCTCTGGCTCTGGGCCTGCTTGTTCACTAAAGGGTCATGGTCCAGAAGCATCCTGCCTCCCTTGAGGAGGGGCTCGGTTCAGACCCTCCCCCTCCCACCCACCTTGCCCTCACCTTTCCACAGAGCCAGGTCGGGGCTGTCATTTCAGCTCCCCCCACAGCACTGGGCCTTGGCATAATAAATGCTCCGGTCGAATGTACTTTATTTTGAGGAAAGTCATTAAACTACTTTTGTGGAAACATTTTAATTGAATTAGATTGTTTTCTGATTGTAATAAATGTTAATTAATTGAGTGGGCTGGATGTCCTTGGATCTAGCTGGCTTCTCTTGGTTTAATTAGGAGGAGAGTGTGGACTTACTTCTTTTTGCCATTAAATCTGAGGTTTAAATTTATCTTTTGTGCTAATAAAGTGATCAGGCTGGTGCAGGGAGCAGATTATGTCTTATATCTGAGACTGAATAGCCTGTCACTCACAGAGCCAAGTGGCAGCCCCTGCATGGCATCATTGGGGCGTGACCCAGTTCTCTTGTCTTGGCTTAATGAGGTTTCTCCATTTCTTTGGGGAAAAGAAAGAAATATTAGGTTCTGCAAACCTCTCTCTGTTTCTCAAGAATACGAGTCACCTGATTCCAAGGGGACAAAGCTGCTGGTTCCCATGGGCACAGCTGAGCAGGGAGGCAGGTAGTCTGTGAGGCACTGAGATGCCCCAAACTTTGTTATTCACCCCTGGAACGGGCAGATAGGCCAGAAACTCAGAACAGCTAAGAGACCCTGGCAGCTTCCTCTTTATAGAGATGCTAAAACTTCCACCCAGAGAGGGAAGGGCATGTCTAAGGCCATACAGCCTGGCCCTGGTACAGTCACATCTATAGCCCATGGAGTCTTTGACTAATGACAAATCTACATTGGCTCAACTAAAACTGCCATGAGCCAGACCCTGGATTAGGGGTGATGGTAGAGACAGGTCCAAAGGAGTTTGCATCATACTAATGACTGTATAAACTAGGAGGAATCTACATAACATAGATGGCCGTATAAAAGACCAGGCATGTTGTCTCTGACTTGTTGGGGAGGAAGGGTGGTCTGGAAGCCTTCAAAAGGAGGCATGTCAACACTAGGTATTGAAGGATAAGCAGGAGTTCACCAGGTGGACAAAGTGTGGGGTAGGGCATTCCAGGCAGAGGAATGTCTGTATGTGCAAAGCCAAGTTCATTCTGGCATGTTCTGGCAAATACATGAGAACCACAGGAGGCTCTCAGAGGCTCAGATGTGCCCAGTAGAAAAATCCCTTTGGCTGCTGCTGTAAAGAATGGTCCAAAGTGGGAATCTAGGGACAGGAAGAGCCTGCTGAGAGAGACTGGGAGCCCCTCAGCTCAGCTCAGTGCACTGCCATAGAGAGCGAAGAGCAGGGCCAGATCCTAAAATGTTTAGGAGGTAGATTCCATGTTTCCTGGTTTGGGCAGCTGCCCAGGAAGTCAGTGTCCCAGGAAACCCTGGGAGGAGCTGGTGAGGAAGAGCCGGGGGTTGACACCTTCCCCTTTAGACAAGATCCTTGGCAGCCGAATGATTGTCCTTCCTCTGAATGGTTTTGCGCGGTGGTAAGACTTGCAGTAGCAACAACAGCTCAAACCAGCAGCTTTCAGCCAGAGACCATTGCATGTGCTTTGCCTGTATAATGCATTTAATCTTCAGTATGACCTGGTGAGGTGGATCCTGTTCGTACCCCCATTTCACCAGGGAGAAAGCCTGGGCATGGAGACGGTCCATGACTTGCCCAAGGTCACTAAGCTTCAGGAGTGGGAGAGCGAGGTAAGCCAGGGCTTCTCTGACCTTCCCCAGACAAGTGTGCTCTGCATTCAAATGCAGCTTTATTGCCTCTTTACCTGAAATTATCCATTGTAAGAAGTGACAGTCGTCTAGGTTTTCCTTTGAGGGATTCAAAGACCTTCCCAGCACCAAACATCATTCTTAGGCGCACCAGTTCAGACCTGGGCATCTTGTTTCCCCCCCCATCCATGCCAGGGCCCCTCCCATCTGTGGGGAGAGGCGAGCCAGGCTGGGCTTCCCTCTTGGAGACCCCACAGAAGAGCAAGAAGGGCTTCACCCTGTGTGACCTGGAACAAGCCCTTCTCCTCTCTCAGCCTAAGTGACTCAACAAGTCTGCATCAGCCCCTGCCCCCAGCGCTGCCGCGGTGTCCCCATAGTCCTGGCACAAGGTAGCTGATGCTGCCCCGGACTTGCTCTTGGCTCCCTCCAGGCTGAGGGGGCGCTGAGGACACAGAACCACATTCAGACCTCACAGGGGCAGCCTCTAACCTCAGATATTGGACCCCAGGCCTGCCCCCTAGGAATCAAGCTCACTGTGAGTGGGCCCTCTTTCTTTAGTAGGTCCCCACCCCTCAGCAAGCCCATGTGTAATGTGTTGCTGGGAGCCTCAGCAGCCCACCCCTTCCCCACTCACACCCACACTATCTCTGCCTGGCAGGATTCCACTCACCCTTCAAGGCCTCAGTCTGCCTATATCCCCTGCAACTCCATGGGCCTCTTCCCCAGCCCCCGGCCCCGCTCTCTGGCCTCCTCTCCCCCCTCTGCCACTGGGCATTTGTCTGATGCTGGCAAGCTACCAGGATGGACCCATGCCTCTGAATTGCCCCCAGGGCCTGCCAGAGCCATTGCTATGGAAGTGCCAGCTTAGGGTTGTAGATTGATGGAGATAAGATAGAATTTGCCAGGGTGAAATTCTATTCACCCTCCACATCTCTCTCTCCCCCCCCCACCCTCCCCTCTCTCTCTCTCACACACACACAAACACACACACACACACACACACACACACACACTTTATAGCCCACCTTCCCATTTTCTGGCCATGCTGGCCTTCTCTCTAGCTCTGTTCCACCTGGCTCTGGGGCATTTCCCAGCTCCTCATTAGGCTGCTCCAGGAGCTTACCTTGCCCCTGGTAGGTATTCCCACCCCACTTCTCACTGGGACATGCCCCAACTGTGGGACAGGGCCTGGAACTGGAAACAATGCCACTACACACCACAGTGACCTGTCCCTGGGAAAATAAGGTCCAGGCTTAGGAGCTGGTCGCCTACAGTTTCTAGGAAATGCCCACAAAATCCAGGGAGAAAGCAAACCTAGTTCCTTTCCAGTGAGGCCAGGAAAGGGAGCCCTGAAAGCAAAGTTAGGAAGCTTTTCCCTCTCTCTCCCCTCTCTCCCCTCTTCCTCGAGAGCAAAGCAGCAGAGTCAACTGGTTCCCAATTGATGGGTTTTCTGTCACTCCCCCTTCGCCTGCAGGATAGACCAGCTGTTGGTGCCAGATTAATGACCACAATTAAAAGCAAAATGCCCTTGCTGTAGCCCGCTGTCCTCCCACACCTGTGAGTCTGGAGGCTGAGCTCTAAGCCCCAGGAATGGAAGATTTGTAATGAAATCAGACAGGCCTCTTAACCGCTGATGGTATCGGGGCCCAGGGGAGATGCAGACTTATTTCCTAATCTCCCGCGGAGCATCTGTCAGCTCCACCACAAAGCAATGTCACTCCCGCACACAGCAAGGACCTTTCATGGGGCTGGCTGTCCACTGCCTCCATGGCCGCCTCCCCTCCTGCCCCTTCTCTTCACCTGGACTCAGGCTGAATGGACATTTACACACGAGGGTGCACATGTCCACACACACCCAGGTTCATTCATAAATTGCCTTGTCTGCCCCCTTTGCATTAACAGAAGAAAGAGAAAAGTAAGAATGTCTCTATAGCAGTGTTAGAAAACCAGCAAAGGTACCATTGACAAAGTAGTCATTCTGCACCATTTCTAGAAGTTGAGAAGCAGATGAGAACAAAGTGAGAAACCCATGGGTGCAGCATAGCCCATGACCCACACAGACGAGTCTGGGGACCAGTTTTCCCACCAGAGCCCAGGGAGCCTCCCAACTGGGCATCAGGGCTGGGCAAAGGAGCAGGAGGAGGCTTCAGGAGCTGAAACCAGCCCAACCTTTGTCCCCAGGCCTTGCTGGATTAGGACTGTGCATTGAGTCAGTGAGGGGTCTGGGAGGGGGACCACCACAGAGGGAAGCATGAGTGGGTTTTGGCAGTACTGGCAGCTCCTACCATGCCAGAAACTTCTCTGCTGTTATTGGTTAATATAGCCTAGTCCCCTGGTGGACACCCTGAGGCCCCTCCAGCAGAAGCTGTGGGTATGGGTGGGTGGGGAGCAGGTGGCATGGCCTGGACTCCTCTGAAGCAGTGCACCCAGCTCTCTGGTGTGGGCAGTACTCCACGAGACCTGGGGCACGAGATGCAAGGATTCCCGGGCTCCTGATGCCCACATGGCCATTTGCTCCCTGTTTCTGCTCTTGGAGGGAATACTTCCTTCCATACCGCCTCCAATAAGGCTCAAATTAGGTCAGAAAACCCTGTATGCCACATCCTCCCCTTGACATTCATGATATGCCTTAGCTTATCAAAGGTTCTGAGAGGTCTTGCAGTCACTTTTATTGTATAATTTACATTGGGTGCAGTTGCCCATATTGTGGGCAGTTTAGTGAATTTTGACAAAAGATCACACCAATATAACCCCCAGTTGTATCAAGACTTCGAACATTTTCATTCCCCTAGAAAGTCCTCTTATACCCCTTATCCATCACCCCTGCCCCCAGGGGTAGCTGCTTTATGACTTCTAGAACAATAGCTTAGTTTTGCCTGTTCTAAAGCTTCATGTAAATGAATTCTTTTACACTATGTGCTCTTTCATGTCTGGCTTCTTCCACTCAATGTAATATCTTTAAAATTCACCCATGTTGTTTCATGTGTCCATAGTTCATTACTTTTAGTAGTTGAGGAGTATTCCATTGTTAAGATACATATTTGTTACGATGCATTTATCTTCCTGCTGGTAAATATTTGAAGTTTTCCAGTTTTTGCTTGAACAGAGCTGCTATGAATACTTCTCTGTACTAGATTTTTTTGTGAGCATGTTTCGCCTTTTTCCTGGATAGTTACACCTAGAAATGGAATTTGCAGGTGTATGCAAACTGCCAGACTGCCTTCCAAAGTGCCAATTTACACTCCCCCAAGAAATATGTGAGGATTTCTGTGGCTTCATATCCTCACCATTATTTGGTATTATTTCTTCAATAGCTTTAAAAAATACTTTGTTTACCTCATCATTTCCCACAATATTGAACCACTGAAGTTTTTTCTCATAATCCCTTTAATATCCCACGAAACTAGCGTGCTGTAGAATTCATTTGGAGAGAGAATATCTAGACCATTTATAAACAGGAGAAACCAAACATTAGCCACAACAAAAATCAGGATGAGAGGAGAAAGAGAAGCTTGAAAGCGGGGGCAAAGGCAAGAAATCAGAAGAAAAGGCCTCCAGTGGAAAGGAATGACTTCAGTAAGTGAGATAAATTTGGAAAAATTCTGAGCTGCATTTTTTTTTTAGTGATTCGAAGGATGTCACATGGACAGAACTAGAGCAGGCTACTATGAAGGAGAAAGAGAATTCAGAAATTACTAACATGACTGCCAAAATGAAGGTCACTTTAGAAGCATCCAAAAGGAGGATGCTGAAAATACAAAATGGGACCACACAGAGAACAAAGAGCTCAAGAAAGCTAGAGGAAAACATTCCTAAAGTAAGGGAAGACTTGAATTCACATTTTGAAATAGCACACTAAATCCCTGGGAAAACCTGATAAACAACAATCAAGACCAACAAACAGCATTTGGTCCTGGCATATAAGCAGATTAATTAAAGGAAAGAAATTAAGTCCTCAAAAAAAAAAAAGGACAGAAATAATAGGAGAATTTAGGTAAGATGGTATTTTAACCAGAAGGAGAAAATACCATTCAGTAAATATAGATATTAGATAAGGTGCTAAAATGGGTACATTCCAAAAATATCAGTCGCTTAGCACAATAGTTTATTTTTTGCTCCCGCGGTGTCCAATTGGAGGGGGTGAGCAAGGTGAGGATTTTGCTACCTACAGTTTTCCCAAGAAATGGATGAAAGCAACACTGTAATCTTCAACAAGTAGGTTCCAAGGCTGCCCTGAGCACAAAAAGAGGATTATGCATGAGAAAGAACACACATCCAAAATAAGAAAGACGGGTAGGAATAACCTTTGAAACTGAGGGAATTTCAAATTGATTAAAAGTTCCTCTGCATAACACTATGCAAATAACTTTGAAAAATGTAGTTGAAATATTGATTTTCTAGGAATACATTATTTATCAAAACTGACCCCAGAAGAGCTAGAAAGTCTAAATAGATAAATTTGAATAAAAGAAATAGAGAGAGCTAAGAGCTAATCCCTAAAATAGATTTCTGAGGGGAGAAGAAGCTGAAGGAACAGACATTCTCAATCCTTATTAAATCATTCCAGGGAATAGAAAAAACAAGGACATGAAAAGATGGAGAGGGATTATCCAACAAATAACTGTGGAAGCTCAGGATGCCTGGTAACAAGTTGAGTGTCCACTGAAGTCTACCACTATTTCAACAGCCAAAGTTTAATTTTCCACCAGGCCCCTAGGTGCTAGCAGGCAATGTTCCTAGACAGCCCTCTGAGAAGCTGGTATCTAAACAATCTGGACCTCTGCTCTCCTTGATTATGAAAATCTTTCTTTCTCTCTCTCTTTTTTTCTTTTTTTGGCTGCCCTGTGGCATATGGAATTCCTGGGCCAGGGATCAGATCCAAGCTGCAGTTGCGACCCAAGGTTCAGCTGTGGCAACACTGGATCCTTAACCCACTGTGCCAAGCCAGGGATGGAACCTGTATCCCAGTGTTCCCAAGATGCCACCAATCCCATTTGTGTCACAGAGGGAACTCCATGAAAATCTTTCTTTCTTTTTTTTTTTTTTTGTCTTTTTGCCATTTCTTGGGCCGCTCCTGCAGCATATGGAGGTTCCCAGGCTAGGGGTCCAATCAGAGCTGTAGCCACTGGCCTACACCAGAGCTTTGTCAAACCCATGAAATTCAGAAAAGGGAAAAAAGGAAAATACTGAGAAAGAATAATACATAAGAAAACATGAAATTAAATGGTAGGAAGACCAAACATTTCATTGTTACCCTATTCCTGTGACTTATAGTTAAATCTCTTTATCGGGCATGCACACACATAATCTTATCTACACTCACACGCACAAATCCAGTTACACACCAGTCACAAAATACTCAAGACAAAATGATGAAGATTAACATTAAAGATCTGGCAAAGATATCCCAGACAAAAGCTGACAAAAAGAAAGCAATGTAGGATGTGCTCATATCAGACAAAGTAAAATTGAAGACAAGATGCATTAAGCAAGATAAAGAACATAATTTTTTTTTCAAATAAAAGATGTAGTTTGCCAAGAAGATGTGAAATAAAAAGGGACTTCCACCAAATCATAGTCATAGTGGAAGAATGATCATAACCCAGGGTCAAATTGAGTAAAGGTTTGAGTATCAAACTTAACAATCTTCATGTGTAGCTCAAAAGCAACTGTTCTCTTTTCAGATCCTTATCAAACAATAACAGAAAATGACCACATACCGGGCTACAAAGATCTCTGTAATCAAGAAGTAGAAATCAGTTGGGCCTCATTCCCTGATCATAGTGTAATAAACCTAGACCTTAAAACAAAAAGACAACATCTTCACCTCAAGTCTAACCACTTGGAAATTTTTAAAAATTCCTCTCAATAGCTCGAGTTAAACTGAAAATGAAAATTCTGATTACAAAATACCTGGAATTGTTAATAATGAGAGTTAACCTAGATAGTTTGACTGAAGACTTCTTCAGAGCAGTGGTCATGGTCTTAAACTTTTTTGTGTAAAGTCAATAACTCATTCATTCATTCATTCCACAGAGATATTCCAAGTGCCTGTTATAGGCCAGCACTGCTCTAGGTGCTGGGAATAGAGCAGTGACCAAAATAGAGAAAGTTTCTCATTGTGGAACTTACATTCAAGTGGATAATTATAAGAATTATTTTAAAAACTACCCTAAACATTCAATTTGAGAGGCTGGAATGGTACAATAAAATATTCTCAGAAAAGAGAGAGGAATGAAGAACATGTAAAAAAATTAATGACTTAGAAAAATAAAACAGAATTGATAAAATTAAGATCTGATCAGACTACCAAGTGACTAAGAAAAAAGAGAGACATCACCAATATATATCTTTAGAAATGGCAAAGAGAATGATACAGTTTTAGATACAGATGAAATTGTACAGATTATACCCAAATGACATGTATAACAGAATGTCAAAATTTTTTTTGAAAACGTAGGTAAAATAAAAAGATATTACGGATAAAATGGAAAAATTACTAGAAATATGTAAATTACCAAAATGGACAGAGTAAGTGGTAGAACACTTGAGTGGTCCAATAGCTACAGAAGAAATTGAGAAGATTGTTAAGAACCTACCCACCATAACACATAAATACCTGAATGACTTCAAAGTAAATGTGACAAACTTTCAAGGCACTGATAGAGCCTCAAAGAGCACTGGAAGAGCAAGAAGTCTGGTGCGCAAGCTGCCCTGAGGGAGTTGTTGTGGAAAGAGGCACTTTGTGTGTTCACACAGGAGCAGCCTGTCAACCAAACGTAGCTGTGGGGGCATCCCATTTACCGTGACCCTGCCCTCCCCTCACTCCCCACATTCATATTTTCTTGGGGTATTCCTGACAGCCAGTTGACAGGGGAGGAAAAGAACTGAGCAGGGTTTACACGCAGCTGGCCTACTGGAAGTGGACTGCTGGGGTGCTACTCTTCCCCTCAGAGGTGGCCCCAAACGAAGGTGGGGAAGAGGAATCTCCTCAAGGGCAGAACTTAGAACTTTTCATTTTGTTGGCCACTTTCCTCGAAGGCAAGATGGCCTGAGATACAGATCAACATTGGTCCATGTGCTATAGCCAATTTGTCTGGTTGGATGATCAAGGGCTTGGAAAAAACAAGACTGGAGATTGGTGACTATGTGGTCTGGGGAAGATAACATGGATGGATCTGTCAGAAGTGACCCAGAGGTGGAGGCTACTGTGTCCCACATGGATGCTGTCCAAAATGTCCTCACTGTGGAGGAAGTTCTCAATAACCAGGTGGACATGATGACCTACCCCAGTGGATGAGTTGATGCCTATCAGCTTCTTTCCCCAGCCACTCCTCAGCCTACTCAGGAATAAAGTGGTTTTAGAAGTAGGAATGGGGACCACTTGTCCAAGTAAAGACTTAATAGCCCCTCCAAAGCTCAAGCAGCCACTGCTGCTGACAAAGAGTCTAATTTCCAGAGTCTGATCAGATCTTAATGGAGACCAATTTTGCAAATCTGATATCATACTGCAGTGGAGAGGACTAGACATCTCTATGTAAGCAAGCTGGTTATACTGGACTCCTTCCATCATGGAGGGGCACTGATTTGTCCTCACTGGAATAAATATATGTATTGGAATTGAACAGGCATTCTCTGTCCTTCATGGCTTTCATTAGGACCAACATCAGTGGACTTTATAAATGCCATTAGAACAACGCCATACAACACTGTTTTTGCCCACGGAGCTTACTTTACAAAGTCAAAGAAGTGAAGCAATGGGCTGATGGTCATGGGATTCATAGGTCTTATCATGAACACCAGGAGAGCTGGCCTGAGAGAAGAATAGAATGGACAGTTGAAGGATCAGTCACAACACCCTGGCAGTCAAAATCTTGTGAGTTTGGGACACTGTCCTCTAGGATGTGGTATATGAGTTCAACCAGCAACCAAGTTAGAGTGATCAATTTGCAGCAATCTTGGCACCAAGGAATGGATGTGGGAATGGTGTATGTCACCATTAAACCAAATAGCCCCCTTCCAAAAAATTTACTTTTTGTTTCTACAACTCTACATCTGCTGGTTTAGAGGTTTTGATATGCAAGGGAAGAAAGCTTCTATCTGGGGACACATAATGGTTCCACTGAATAGGAAGATAATACTGCTAACCCGCCATTATGGGCTCTTCTGCCAGTGGATGAACAGGCTCAAGGGAGGTCATGGTGTTAGCTGGAATGATTGATTTTGATGTATGCTGTCCAGTACTGTAGCCACGAGCTTTAATTTAAATTAATTTAAGCAAAATTAGAAATTGAGGGAGTTCCTGTTGTGGCTCAGCAGGGTAAAAACCCAACATAGTATCTCTGAGGATGCAGGTTCAATCCCTGGCTTCGCTCAGTGGGTTAAGGATCCAGCTGCGAGTTGCAGCATCGATCACAGATGCAGCTTGGATCTGGCATTGCAATGGCAAAGACCATGGCAATTTGACACCAAGCCCGGGAACTTCCAGGTATGACTGTAAAAAAAAAAAAAAACAACTTAATTAGAAATTCAGCTCCTCAGTCATACTAGCCACATTTCAAGTGGTCAGTATTCACCTATGTCCACCTTATTAGGCTATGACATATGGCTATTGGCTACCATTTTACACAGAGAAGAGGTAGAATATGTCCATCCTTGCAGAAAGTTCTACTGGACAGTGATGACTGAGAGTATTAAAGGGTAATGGGGAGGTCGTTACAATGGGACATGAAGAAATGAGGCTGATGCTCTGGAACCTTCTGCTCTGCCTGCCACTACTACTCTGCCTAGCAGTCAATATGGAAGGAAGGCTACAACAAACGTGTTAGGCAAGACCAGCAGAGCCCAGACCTCTCAGGATTGGTCTAGGCCACCCCACCTGGTAACGAGCTCCTGCCAGATGAGGTGTTGGCTGAAAACAAAGTTAACATGGAGTAAACATTAGAGGAGGGAGGTCATCCATCCTGGCTCAGGCTTACAGCCCCGTGTTCTTTTCCATATTTTCTTCCCCGCTTTGCCATGTATCTATTTATATACTGTAATGAATTTCTCTTGTATTTCCCTTTAATCCACTACTATATATATAACTATATAACCAGATAGATAAATAGATGATAGATAAATAGATAGATAGATAGATAGATAGACAGATAGATAGATAGATAGATAGATGTATATCTATTGTTTGCAGAATACTGAGATGGGATTGGGACAGAATGAGAGGAAGAATGGACTTTGCTTAGAAATTCTGGACTTGGAACTGTTTATGGAATAACTAAAAAAAGAGTGAAGATATTTTCAGTTTGCTAGGCTGGAATTATTTTTTTTCTGGCCCTTAGGCATGGAAAGAGCTCTAGAAGGACTTTGATGGTTATTTTGGCTTCCCAGAGTTTGATTCTCCCAATAGCCTTCCAATGTCAGTTTAAGTAGAGTTGGTTTCTGTTGTTTGCAAACAAAACCACTGACTGGTACAAAAATATAAATATTGGCAAGAAACAGACCACATGGCTATTTGCTGATGACATGTTTGTCTTCCTAGAAGTTCCTGGAGAATCAACACAGAAAAAAATAGACCAAAAAAAAAAAAAAGAAAAAGAAAAGAAAAAAAAAACTAATGTTTTAAATTAAAGAATTTACTGTGGTGACCAGATACAAAATTGCTTTCCTATTTGTCAGCTTTATTCTGTAAGGAAATGTCATTTTTGAAATTCCCATTTTCAGATTTCTCTTGTGGCACAGTGAGTTAAGGATCCTGCATTGTCACTGCAGCAGCTTGGGTCACTACTGTGGCACAGGTTCAATACCTGGTCCGGGAACTTCCACATGTGGTGAGGGCAGCCAAAATTAAAGAAAGAAAGAAAATCCCATTTTCAACGTAAAATAAAACCAGCCCCAAAAGGGCCTCGAATGCCAGACCATTTTGTCTTGAATGTGCTAAGAAGCCAGAGAAGGTGTGAGAGCAGTGAGGTTCGTGTTAGGGGGCTGAATACAAGAGTGTGTGGGTCGGTGGGAGCCCCCAGGGCAGTGTCATTCCTCCTGGGAAGTGCCCGCTGCTGTGCCCAGGGCTGGGCTGGGGCTGGGGCTGGGGCTGCAAGGGCCAAGGTGGCTGAAGAGGGCAGGAAAGGCTGGGCTTCTGGAGGAGTCTCTTGGGGGGTGTGAATTAGTGCAGCCCCTCAGGCAGCGGCAGATCCAAGTTTTGTGGGGCCCTAAGCTTATACAATTGGAGGCCTTCCAAAAATAATAAAAACTATAAATACAAAATCAGGTACAAACATAAAGAGTTCCTTAGGATGAGAAAAGAAATCAAAACAATCTACACATAAGTTGACATACTCCAAACATCGTAAAATCCCCCCTAAAGAGCATAATATTTTTCAAGTGCCTAACCACTGTTTTAATACCCTTTTTCCCTTGATTTTTGGCTGCATATCTTTTGGTGGCCTCTTCACAAAACAACATTATAAAGGATAGTTATGTGCCACTTCCTATAAGGAGAATGGAATGATAATTCAGTGTTTCTCCTGATGTATTGGCCAATTTATTATTTTACTATTAATAGTTTAGGAAAGTTTCTTTCAGCTTCATGACTTGTTGGTAGAGTACATTTTTAGGATTGTTGTCAAATTAGGGGGAAATTCTATCCCCCTTCTTTTATAAATGAGCTGTAAAATTTCTGGGTAAGGACCAATCTTTAAAACTCTGAACTGATGGCTCATTAACCAGAGCAATTCAGATGCATTCTTAAATTGCTACTACATTGCTTTGAGCTGCATAATTGTGTAATAAAATTACGCTTATGCTACACACACTGTACTTATTGCTGAGTATGTGTAGGAGTTTTGTCGCGGCAACCCTTGTTTCTTCAGGCTGTTTTGCTGTGTTGGTAGCAATTTCATGTGACTTTTCATCTGGAACTGCCATACCTCATCAGGATAAGATGCATCAGTTATACCAAGACGTGATTCCACCTACTGGGATGCGTAAACATGCAACTTCCTGCACAGAAGTACCCTGTTTTCAGGATGCTCAAACCCTACAAACACTGGGCTTCTGATACATTTTATTTTGTATGAATCTTGTTAAATAGAAAGGAAAGTTATGATGAATTTATAATTGTATATGTGGCATTCCTAAGTATATTCTTTGACAGGGGAAATTTCCATTTTGACTGGGCATCCATGAGAAACAAACCCATGTTTTGATGGTGGAAGAATTTTCTGCGACTAGCTTCTGGCTCTATTCACTTCAAAGCTTGTTTCTCCTCCAGAACCTGCCGGCACTGGGTGTTGACACATTCATATTTCAGTAGGGTCTCTGGCCTGCCCCTCATGTCATGATACTGTGTGTGTCTGCAGAATGGGTATTTGTGGGTAATGGTATTATTGCCAGAATGGCTAGTGATACACAGAAGTGACTGTACACAGATGTGACTATAAATTTCATAAATATACTCCACTAAGTCAAATAAATGTGTCTTCAACTCAACTTCCCTTTAGCCAGTTCCCAAAGATGTCCATGGCCATCCAACACCATCCAACATGAGTGGAAATATAACAGCTAATTTAGAGTGGAAGAGACAGTGGTCTTAATTGAAACATTTTTCCTCTATACTTTTTTTTTTTTTGGTCTTTTTGCCTTTTTCTAGAGCCACTCCCGTGGCACACGGAGGTTCCCAGGCTAGGGGTCTAATCGGAGCTGTAGCCGCCGCCAGCCTACACCAGCACAGCTCGCAGCAACACCAGATCCTTAACCCACTGAGCAAGGCCAGGGATCGAACCCTCAACCTCTTGGTTCCTAGTCGGATTCATTAACCACTGCACCACGACCAGAACTCCCCTCTATACATTTTACAGAACCATTATGACCATATAAATACAATGCTGGACCCCCTCCCAGAGCTTTGAAGGAGGCCTGTGTAGGTGAGGTTAACTAACATCACTGTACAGCCTCCTTCAACTTGGGCTCTCAGAGCAGGAGCTGGGAAACCAGGGAACAGTCCTATTGATCATTCCTCTCACCAAAAAGCTCAGCACAGTCCACACAGCATCCCTTAGGCTCACCCATTCATCTGTTCTCGCTACAATCTGCTAGGCAGGCACTATCATTCCCAGGGCACAGACGAAAAATGGAGGCCCAGAGAGGGAGGACCCTTAGCAAGTGATAGAGCCCAGTCCAGAGC
Organism: Phacochoerus africanus; assembly: GCF_016906955.1. Lineage (NCBI taxonomy): Eukaryota > Metazoa > Chordata > Mammalia > Artiodactyla > Suidae > Phacochoerus > Phacochoerus africanus. The sequence goes on along the minus strand of NC_062552.1, from coordinate 58,440,054 downwards.
TCAGTCACTGTGCCAGTGCCAAATCATCTCATTTGCCCCCAGAGTCATCCTGACAGAGAGACAAGGAAGGGATTACACCTCCACTTTATAGAGGGGGAAGCCTATATAATCACCCCTCATGCCTACACTCACAGGACAGTTGACAAGGCACTTTCATACACAAGTGTTTATTTAACTCTCACACCAATTTGTAGGGAGTGTAACCCCCATTTTCTAGTAATGGAAACTGAGGATCGTGGAGGTCACATGGCCTAATTAAGGCCCAATAGCAAGGCTGTGGGAGAGAAGGCACTGGAAACCACGTCTCCCCACTCCTAGAGCAATGCTCTCGTCACTGCACTTTGCTTCTTTCCGCTTTTGAGAACGAAGGGACCTCAGAGCGTCATCTAGTCTGACTCCCTTGTCCCACAAATGAGAAACTGAAGCCTAGAGAGGAAAAGGGACTTACCCATGTCACACAAGAAGTAGGGACAGACTCCTGACCTCACTGTCAAGTGTGTCTGCTTTTCTTCTCCAGGCACCCAAGAGCCATCGTCTGCTCCTCCTTGTTTAGGGGATCCCATTACAGGCTGGCTCTCTGCCCTGACCTCCAAGTGACCAGTCCAAGCAACAGCCCGAAACTAGCAAGCCTATCACTGTGGTCCTGTCCTAACCCCTCTTCTTTGAAACTGTCTTCAACCACAGACCCAAAATAACAGGGAGAAGAGCTTTAGGCAGTCTTTTTTGCGCTGAGTTACCCCGCCCCCATGGCCACAGCTGATTGGATGACACCCAGCGGCAGGGGCCAATCCAGTTTGAGCAAAGCCGGACTGAGGCCACACTCTGGCCCTGGGATGTGAGTAGGTGGGGAGTCTAAGCGAGGGAGAAAAAGCCCAGGCAGATGCAAGTGCAGAGCCTGGTGGCAGAAAAGCAGAAGCACAAAGGAGAGATGAGGGGAACCCAGGGAGAGCTGTTGTCCTGAAAGTTTCCCAGTGCCATGATTCCTAGCATTACCAGGATCCAGATTTTCTGCGTGATGCATTAGCACACTGTCCCCATTAAGTCCCATGAGAGGGACTTTGTGTCATGCAATTGAGACACTATAGAATTTTTTAACAAGTTTAATGGGTAATATATACATACGGTTCACAAATCAAAACCCTATACACCCTATTCCTTAATCCCCTGAGGTAAGCACTTTTATAATTTCTGGTGTACCTTTTCCAGCTTTCTTTATGCAGATATAAGTGAATGTGAATGTATATTTCTTACATCCCACCCGTCTTGGTTACACAAAGGTAGCAAACTATACACACACACACACACACACACAGTTCTGTATCTTGATTTTTCACTTATTAGTCGTGGAAATCATCCCATATCATAAAATGATATACTTTTTTTACAACCAAAGACCATAGTTTACATTAGAGTTCATGCTTTGTGCTGTATATATACAAATATATAATTTGACAAATATTTACCAGCAAGTATTCACCATTATAGTATCATATAGAGGAGTTTCACAGCCCTGAAAATCCCCTGTGGTCCATATATTCATCCTTCTCTCATCACAAATGTCTGGCAACCACTGATCTTTTTACTGTCTCCAGTTTTACTTTTTCCAGAATGTCATATAATTGGAATCATACAGTATGTAGCCTTTTTTGATTGACTTCTTTCACTTAGGAATATCCGTTTACACATCCTCCACATTTTTATGTGTCTTGATAGCTCACTGAATAATATTCTATCCTCTGGATGTAGCACAGCACTTAGGGAAGAGGATTTAACCCAGCTTGAGGGGGTAGATCATGAAGCCTTCCTGGAAGCGACGCCTGAGTTGAATCTTACAGGATGAGCAGTCCTTCGAGGTAAAGAGGGATGAGGGTGGGCATTCCAGGCCACATGTGTAACATGTTCAAAGGCCAGGAGGAGAGCAAGGGCAAGGTACTTTTTGAAAACTCAAAGTAGCTCAGTATGACCTGTGTCTCATCCAGGGGCTTCTTACAAAGGGTCATTTAGCCAAGCTGGGAGTTTGGTCTCTATTCAGCAGACAATAAGAATTATTTAAATCCTTTAAGGAAGGGTAAGACGTGGTTGGAGTTGCATTTTATAAAGATCTTTCTGGAAGATGGTCTTGTTCTAAATTGTGTCTGGAGAGCAACTTCCATTACAGCTTTCGACACTTCTCACCGGGAAAAGCACAAAAATGCAAAACAATTTTGAAAATCAAAACTGACAGACAATCAATTACTAGAATCTGAAAGGCAAAACAATTGCTTGCCCATGCTTCAGCTAGGAAACAAAGCAATCCACTCACATAAATAAAGATAGAAATACACTTAATTCTCCTGCCCTCCAGAGACTCAAACTATCTAACAACTAGTAAATTGCACAGCTGCTCTTGTGCTGTAGATGGGCTGCTTTTGAGGTAGCCAGCATAATGTTCCTTCTTACACCTACCTTTCTGCTACTAAATGAGGTTGCAATCCCAAAATAATAAAAGGAGAGAACATAGGGGAGTCTGAGGCTGGCACTTAGCATCTTGAAGGTGAAGAATCTCAAATTGAAGCACTGAAGTGGGAGTAGGGATGGAAGGGGAGACCTGGTTTTGATCCATGTTGTAGGACATAGTTTTTCACAAACTCCATTGATTCAGAATAGTAGAGACCAGACAATGAGAACTGAAGAGGACCGTCTCTCTCTCTATGGAGAAAGAAGCCAGAAAAAGAAGAGAAAACTAAGCCCAAACACAGTAGAAGGAAAGAAATAATCAGACCAAAAATGAATGAAATGAGAAAAGAAACAATAGAGAAAAACAATCAATTTATCAGTTAAATTCAGCAATGTTGCCAGAAACACCGTCTGTATACAAAAATCAATAGTGATTCTACTAACCAGCTATACTTTATGAAATTCAAGAATAAGACCATTTATAACGACATCAAAAAGCAACAAATGTCTAGGAACAAATCTAATGAAAGGTGTACAAAACCACACACAGCATTACTGAGAGAAATGAACAAAGCCCTAAATAAAGAGAGGGAGATACCATGTTCATGGATTGGAAGAATCAAGAATATTCATAGAAGCACCACTCTAAATAACCTAAGAGCTGGAAACAACCCAAATGATCAACAATAGAATGCATCAGTTCATCATCATATAACCATGCAATTGAATTTATTCTGTGGTTAGAATGAATAAACTGCTATATACAGCAACATGGACAAATTCCATAAATATAACATGGAGTGAGGGAAACTAAACTGAGAAGAGTACATACTGTATGATTTCATTTATAAAAAGTTCAAAAACAGACAAAAGTAATCTATGGTGTTAGAAGTCAGGATAGTAGGGGATAATTTGGGGGGGGAGCTTTTTGGCTTTTTGCCATTTCTTGGGCCGCTCAAGCGGCATATGGAGATTCCCAGGCTAGGGGTCGAATCAGAGCCGCAGCCACCAGCCCATGCCAGAGCCACAGCAACACAGGATCCGAGCTGCGTCTGCAACCTACACCACAGCTCATGGCAACGCCGGATCCTTAACCCACTGAGCAAGGCCAGGGATCAAACCCGCGACCTCATGGTTCTTAGTCGGATTCATTAACCCATGACGGGAACTCCAGTAGGGGATAGTTAATGACCAAGAAGGGCCTTTGAGAGATTTCTGATGCTGGTCATCCTCTATTTCTTGAAGTGGGTGGTGGTTTCATAACGGTGTTCACTTTATTACAGTAAAGCCATGCACTTAAGGTTTGTGCACTTTTCTGAATGTATGTTTTCATTCAGTAAAAATTTTAATAAAAAGGGAATAATTTAGGAAATGGAAACTTGTGAAGGAAAGAACATACCAGGCTTCTCAAATGCCATGATCCAGTTGAATTCTGTGTCACATGTGGACCCTGCTGCACTCAGCAGTGAGGTGAGCTTTTTATTTATTCACTTATTCAATCCTCTCCAACTAAATAGTGCTTTATGAAATAAATGTTATTCTTATCACCCACCCCACCCTCATTTTGAAGAGTTGCAAAATCTGAAAGAAATATTAGCAACTATTAGTCATCATTTTACAGGTAAGGAAACAGACCCAGAATTTCAAGTAACTTCTCGAAGGTCACAAAACAACTGAGGGGTAAGAACCTGAGTCAACCTGAAGCATTTGGTCCCAGGACTCACGTTCCTCATCATTTCACTGAATCAGCTTGTCAGCTGTTTCTCTTCTGTTCCACTCCCCTCCAGTTCCCGGAAAAGTGTTTCTCAAGCTCCATAGTTCATTCCACAATTCATGTGGTATCTTTGCCATGTTTGATGACACTAAAAACAATAATGATTCCTATTGTGTTTCAGTGCTTGCCCGTAATGGACAAACTTTTAAAGAGCTTGGAACACTGTGCCAGGAAAATAGCTGAACAAAAAGGCTTCTGTATTTTTGTCAGTAGAAGCAGAGTTGTGAAGGGCAGCATAATATGCATGTTCATTGCCAAGAAACTTGCATAATGATTTTCTGCATCTTTAAAGCCCTAAATCTATTAAGGTTTTTTAATTGGTATTGAGTAATACAGCATTGAATGGCAGGTATTATCCATATTCACCCCCTGGCTCCTCTTCATATCATTTTTTATCTAGGAACTGGTAAAATTTTTCAGTTAACTATGCATAAATAATTGAAATCATCAGTATATTCTCAGCTATGAAAAATGTAAAAGTGCAGAAAAAAATCTTTTAGGAAGTAGTTATATTTGGTTTGTAGCTTTTTGGATTTCTTTTTGTATTCTCAAATTTTCTACGATGAATATATGTCACTTTAAATAATTCAGCAATTTTAAAATTAGCTAGAGTGTATAAATTTTATATAATTAGATAATTGCAATTATATCAAAGTATATGTTTAGTAAAAGACTGGAAGAAATTGTTAATTGTTCTTTTTTTTTCTGGATGTAGAGCAATGAGTTTTTGTCTTCCTTCTACTCTATGGAGTTTTCCAATTTTTCTGTAATGATTATCACATCAGTCAAGATTCTATCAGTCAACAGAATTTGACTCCAACTACCTTGAGTAGAAAAGGATTTATTAGGAGTTCCCGTCGTGGCGCAGTGGTTAACGAATCCGACTAGGAACCATGAGGTTGCGGGTTTGATCCCTGGCCTTGCTCAGTGGGTTAAGGATCCGGCGTTGCCATGAGCTGTGGTGTAGGTTGCAGACGCAGCTCGGATCCTGTGTTGCTGTGGCTCTGGCGTGGGCTGGTGGCTGCGGCTCTGATTCGACCCCTAGCCTGGGAATCTCCATATGCCGCGGGAGCAGCCCAAAGAAATAGCAAAAGACAAAAAAAAAAAAAAAGAAAAGGATTTATTATAAAAACATTAGGTAGGTGTTCCTGTCATGGCTCAGTGGTTAACGAATCCGACTAGCATCCATGAGGACGTGAGCTCGATCCCTGGCCTTGCTCAGTGTGTTGGGGATCTGGCATTGCCATGTGGTGTAGGTCGAAGACATGGCTGGGATCCAGCATTGCTGTGGCTGTGATGTAGGCCAGTGGTTACAGCTCCGATTGGACCCCTAGCCTGGGAACTTCCATATGCTGAGGCGCTTTTTAGGGTGCGGCCCTAAAAAGACAAAAAAACAAAAAACATTGGGTAGTTTCCAGCATCTTTAGGAGGGCTGGAAGCTAAAGAAGATTTAGTAGAAGACAAGTCAAGGTCAAGCCAAGGTCATCAACTTGGTTAGGAGACTGCCTCTGGTGCTGCTACCCAGGCACTCATAGTCCCCCTTCCTGCTGGACTCCCGATGCCACCACTCCTATAATAAACATTCTATCTGTCCCTGAGCCTTTGTGTCACTCTCTCAAGGTCCAGATTTCTGGGCAGGTTCATCTGATTCAGCATTGATCATGTGCCTGTGTTCTAGCTACTTGAGTGCAGGGAGAAGTGGTGTCTGGTTCTTGGCTGGACTTCCCACAAGATTCATACAGTGAGGATCCTTCCAAATAGTTAGGGTGTTCAAATGTGGGATAGATTAAAAAAAAAAAAAAAAAAGACAAATGTCTCCTACAAGCAGATATTATTGCTCTCTATCTCTCCATATCTATCTGTTTTCCCTCCAATACCCCTTATCAGGTTTGATAAAGATACTAATCACTTATAAGCAGGCATGGTAAAGGCAATGGAAAAAATAAATAAAGCCTGCCTTCCTTTCTCTCTCTCTTTCTTTTCTTTCTTTTCTTCCTTCCTTCCTTTCTTTCTTTCTCTCTCTTTTTCTTTCTTTCTTTCCTTCCTTCCTTCCTTCTTTCTTTCTTTTCTTTCTTTCTTTCTTTCTTTCTGGTAAAACATAACCATCCTATGTAACACAACCTGGATCATAGCGCATTTTACTTCACATGATGCGGATTAAGAAACAGCGTTTATTGGGGAAAGTTATAAGCCAACGGTTTTTAAGAGAAGGCAGGCATTCCTCCCTCCCTTCAACCCCCAGTCAGGTGTGCCACGGTCAGGTGCAGCAGGACATACAGCAGGTCTGCATTTCCAGGGACAAACCTCACCCTCCAATTTGCTCTTTGTCTAGGTGTAACTCTGCTAGGGGATAAAACCAGATTCCTTGAGCATTTAGGGTTCCAGGAGTTAGCCGAGAAGGCTGATTTTTCAGAAGGAAGGATTCTCCTTTTGGGTGGGAGTGGTGAGTGAGGAAGAGTGGGCGTCCTGGGGTCCAGGTCTTGGGCTGGGTAAGATGATAGGTGTGCTGTTCATTGATCTAAGGAACACAGGCAGAGGAGGGGCAGGTTCAGGGAAATGATGACTTCTGTTTGTACTGAGTCTGGTGAACAGATGGGTCACCAGCAGACAAGGTCAGGGTTCCCATTATACACTCACATAGCAGCCTGCACCTCTCATTTATATTGCTTGTCCCAGTTGCAGTAAATCAATAATTGCGTGGTTAATGTCAAACCTGTCTTCTGAATTGCATGCTCCCCAAAACCTTGGCCCGCATCTAACCACTTCACTGCTGTGTGCCCAGCACCTGGCATAGGGTCAGACACAGGGTGGGAAACTAGTAAATATGTGCTGAATGAATGAATGAAGCTACCTGGAACCATGCAGCAGGCAGTTGGACACATGAATGGGAAACTAAGAGAAAGACCTGGGACAGAGCTCTAGGTTCAAGAGAGTTATGCACTGAGATGGTAACTGAATCCAAGGCATGGGGTGAGATGGCCCAGCTGGGATGAGAAAATCCAAGAGCTTAAGCCAGAGCCCAGGGAAACACCATCATTCAAGGGGGCCACGGAAGCAGGCTAGCTAGAGGGGTTGGCAGAGAACTAAGAGAGGGTGCTGTTCTGGAAGCTTCGGGAGGAGAGAGATTCAAGCATAGAGGAGCCAGTGGAGTCAAATACTGCCGAGAGGCTTTGTGAGGTGAAAAACACCAGTGCTTACAGAGCTGTTCTGACAGCTGTAAGCATAATTAACTCAATTCTCACAACAACCATGTGAAGGAAGATCCTAGTCTTCTCCCAAAGACAACGATCCTGGGGCACGAGAGGTCACCCAGCTAGTAAGTGAGAAGGCTATGAGTTTGAACCCAGGCTCTCTGGTCTCCCAGTCTGTGCTCTTCACCATGATACCTGCTGCCTCAGAGAAAGGATAACAGATGGGCGGCTGGTAACATTGGCAGGAGCAATTTCAGCAGTGCTGCGGGATGAAATCACAAGGCAGTGAGTTAAAAAAAAAAAAAAAGAGTCAAAAGAGAGTCAAGACCAGAAGTCCAGCCCTTAACTACAAAGAGTGGTTGGGCTGCATCACCTGTGAGCCCATGAGACATGCGGAATCACGTCTCATGGGAATAACAAGCTCCTCAGGTGATTCACATGTGCACAGTGAAGTCTGAGAAGAGCTGATCTTTCAGGACTAAGTGATCTTTCAGAAACTTTGGTTGTGAGAAAAAAGAGAAAGAAAAATGCAGGGTTAAGTGAGAGCTTTTTCTTTTTGGACCAGAGCATGTTGGTAAACTTAGAGCAGTGGGTTGCACCCCCAGCAGTAAATCAGAAACATGTGGGGAACGGAGGCCCAGGCCCAGAAGAATCTGTCTTGTGGCCCAGATTCTAATATGGGGGCGGGGCTCGGTGGGGAGAACCATCCAAGGGGGAAGCACAGTAAGGAAGAACAGGATGGAGGTGCAGGTATCAGGGGATGAAGGTCTCCTCAGGTAAATGGGAAGGGAGGCAATCCCATTGTGGCGCAGCGGAAACTAATCCAACTAGGAACCATGAGGTTGTGGGTTCGATCCCTGGCCTCGCTCAGTGGGTTAAGGATCCGGCGTTGCTGTGAGCTGTGGTGTAGTTTGCAGACACAGCTCGGATCTGGTGTTGCTGTGGCTCTGATGTAGGCTGGTGGCTATAGCTCCAGTTAGACCCCTAACCTGAGAACCTCCATATGCCGCAGATGCGGCCCTCAAAAAAAAAGTCAAAAGCCAAAACCAAAAGCCAAAAAAATAAAAAAATAAAAAATAAAAAAAAGAAAGAAATGCAAAGGAGAGGTTTTAGGGAGGGAGGAAAAGCAAAGCAGAGAGAAATCTGTAGAGGGTGGGGACCAGCAAGGAAAAGACATTTAAAGGGAATCATACTTGAAAGCCATGATTGAGTGGTTCGCTTCTTAAATTTTAACTGGGATGTGCATGGTGTGGCAAGAATGGTACCTTAAAAATCTCTTCTTCTTTTTTTTTTTTTTGCTTTTTAGGGCCGCACTAGTGGCATATGGAGATTCACACTAGGAGTCCAATCGGAGCTACAGCTGCCAGCCTACACCACAGCCACCTCAGATCTGACCACATCTGCAACCTACACCACAGCTCACAACACCACCAGATCCTTAACCCACTGAACGAGGCCAGGGATCGAACCTACAACCTCGTGGTTCCTAGTCAGATTCATTTCCACTGCGCCACAATGGGGACTCCATGGTATCTTAAAATCTTAAGTTAGATGGTGTCACTGGCCTGCTCAAAGCCTTGTGGTATCTTTCCATCACACATGGCTTACTAGGCCCTTGATGATCTGGCCTTTCAGACTCCATCCTATGTTCTCCACTGACCTCCTGCACATCAGGCTCTTTAATGGTCTTTTCCTGTTGATCATGTTCCTGCCTCAGGGCCTTTGTACTTGCTATTCCCACCTTTGGGCTGTTCTTCGAAATATTCACATGGCCTGCTCACTCACTTCAGTTGGGTCTCTTCCAAGGCCCTCTCCTCTCAGAGGACCTCATTACTCTCTATTCCCTTTCTCTGAATTATTTTCTGTCACTACCCAATACCATGTCATAAGCCTACCTGCCTATCTGAAGGTCTACCTTCTCTACCAGAATGTAAGCTCCATGGGGGCAAGGATTTGTCTTGCTCTAGAACAGTGAGGCACAGAGATGGTGCTTGCAAAAAAGTTAATGAGTGAATAAATGGCTGCTGCTGTTTGGGGCAAATCAACAGAAGGCCGAGATGAAAAGGCACTGCTGAGAATGCCTGGGAAAGGTGATTAGGGAGATCGAAGGAGAATGAGATGATTAAGGACACGCAAATGGGCATCTTTAAGAGGAAATGTGAGGTTGCAATGGGCAGGAAAGAGTAAACAGTGACACTTTTGTGCTCGGCTGAGAATGTGCTTTCTGCTTTAGACCGTTTACTCTCTGTGTGCCTCTGGCAAGTTTGTAAATCTTTCTAAGCCTAAATTACCCCATCAGTAAAATGAGGCTGATAACCACAGTACCTCCCAACTAAGGTTGCGATCGAGGTTAAATGGGCAAATGGCCATAAAAGAGCCTGGCATGGGGTAGGCCCTCAATAATTGTTAATTACTGTGGTTGATCCAAGATTGGGGTAAGAATATGAAACGTTACAGTGTAAAAAGATGTTTCCGTAATCCTAAATCTTGTTGTAAAATGCCCTACCCAGGAATAGACTTGACATGTTACCTTGCCCCCAGCCACACACCCACGCAAAAGTCTTCCCCCTTGCCAACTCCATCACCAGTCTTTTCTTTCCGACGACTCTTCCGAGAGCTAGTCTAGTCCTTTGCAAATAAGTTCTCCATAAATATTTGTTCATGTTCACTGCTCTCCCTACACAATGCCTAGGTGTTAACTTTGTCAGGAAAATCTCGTTGAGGAGTGTAAGATATTAGTGTTTCTGACCTCCTTGGGGGAGAAGGGTTAGGTAGAAAGACAGCGTTCTTTGGGCCCTGAATCATCAATAAAGCTGGCCTAGTAACGCAGCTCAGTAGGGGAGGTTGGGTTTGGTCCTTTGGAACTTCCCTAATGAGCCATCTGCATCCAAGGGCGGCCAGAGGCCAAAAGGGCGCTGAGCTTTCGGCTCCTTTAAAAGGCGTGGCCTCGCTGTAGCCGACAGGGAGTGGTTGGGTAAAACTGCCTTCCGGGGGCGGGACTCGGTTGCCGGGGAGCTTCACTGGGACCCTGCGGAGACTGCGGCGGCTGCGCGCTGGAGCGAGGTGCTTGCTGGGTCCGGGGTGCGCGACGGCGCCGGGGCTGCGGTGAACGTCTCGCAAGCCGTGCTGTTACTAGCCGGGAGGCGCCGTCGCCATTGCCGCCTCGCTCGGTGAGCGCATCCCGCTCGCCGAGCAGGGCCGCAGCCGACCGCCGGCGCCATGGGCCAGTGCGGCATCACCTCCTCCAAGACCGTACTGGTGTTTCTCAACCTCATCTTTTGGGTGAGTGGGGCCAGCGGGCGGGAAAGGGTGAGGGGCGGGCGGCGCAGCCCAGGAGGCCTCGGCTGAAGCGCCTGTGGGGCCCGGTGGGGACCCGCGCTGGGCTGGGACTAGCGCTGAAGCGACGCGGCCCTGCGGCGGGGAGGCGCGGGGGGCCGGGCCCCGGAGGCCGCTTCGCTAGGTCCCTCCCGGTTCGGGCTGAAAGCTCAGGACGTAGAGGGCCGAGAGGGGAAATTCTCGGGGGCTTCCGGTGGCCTCTGCTGTCGGTCCCGACGCCCTGGCTGGCTGGCTCTGTGCCAGGGGCCTGGCTATGGGAGCCTCGGCCGAGGAACCCCGGCCTCCCCCTGGAGCAGCCTGCTGGACGGAGAGCTCTTGTTGCAGATTCTTTGAGGACATCAGGCTCGAAATAGGATATTCCCCAAAGGGCCGGGCTCCGCTTTCTTTGTCAGGGCCCAGAGTCCCCGCAGCTCCGGGGCAGCCCCGAGGCTTGTGGGCAAATGGTGCAGAAGTGCGGGGACGCTATCGGCTCGGGGCGAGGAATTTTGTCTTGGATCTCTGCATATGGACAGCTAGTTGGCTGGTTACCAGCCCAGAAAGGTTTAAACTTGAGAAGCCAAATAATCCTGTCACCAAGAAAATCAATCTATTTGGCCATGGGGGTGGGTAGCCTAAGATTATAAACCTTGGTTAAATATGACTCGAATGTCACAAGATCTTGAAAGCAATGAGTTCACTTTCAATAAACAGTGGCTTATGAATTTTTGGACACGCCCCCATTTTAATTCGGGTCCTTATCTCACCAAGGACCTTTGTAACAGCCTGTGTTATTCCGGTCAGTTTCTCCACCCTCTAGTTCTTCTGGACATTGCACCAGGATAGATCTTATGAAGCATTTCTTACCTCAAATTACTTTATTTAAAAAGCAAAACCAAACCCTCCAAAAGCTTCAACTGAAGTTCTCATTCACCTTTCTTTTCTCACAATTGACCATGTTCTTAAACACTTGCTGCCCTGGACACACTTCTCTGTCCCCGGGAACTTTCCCACTTCCCATACTTTTGTATGTCTCCATTCAACTCTTTCCCACACACATTCCTAAATCAGAAAGAATCCTTTCCTTCTCACACCCTCCCCCTGCCAACAAAGGATGAAACTTCATATTCTGACTGCTGTAGCATAAAAGGATAATTATAGATTTTTTAAAAAAGGATAAGGTACCCACTACACACACATGGGTATTGCCATAGTATGTTTCAGGGTATTTATGGTGTGACTGAAAGAATCCTGACTGATAGTACCTGTTCAGAATCACCCACGTTTGACTTTGGGATTTCCATGATTTCTTCTTTTCTGATTAGAGGAGTGCTTCTTATACTTGAATTTGACTTACAAGCCTTTTTAAAAGGTAAAAGAATTTTCAGAAATCTCCAAATGAGAAACACTATTAGATAAGATACTTAGGTATAGAGTTAGTTTTGTACCATTTACAGTTCCTTGCGATTTTTAGGGAATAACAGTTTGATTTTGAAGAATAATCTGGGAGTTCCCATTGTGGCTCAGTGGCTTAAGAACCCAATACAGCATCCATGAGGATGCCCGGTTTGATCCCTGGCTTCTCTCAGTGGGTTAAGGATCTGACATTGCTGAAAGCTGCAGCATAGGCTCCAGCTGCAGCTCTGATTCTGCTCCTGAACTTTCATAGGCTGCAGGTGCAGCCCTAAAAAGAAAAAAAAAAAGTAATTTGTGTACTATCAGTTGAATTCTAGTCTGTGCAAGGTCAGGGACTGGAACTGTTTTGTTGTTTTTTCTGTTTTTGGTCCCACCCTCGGCATGTGGAAGTTCCTAGGCTGGAGATCCAATCTGAGGCACAGTTGGGGCAACACCAGGTCCTTAACCCACTGTGGCACAGCAGAAACTCCCTGGAATTGTTAAACAAAATATTGGAAATACAGAAGCGATTTTCTTTAAATAATTAAATTTTCATTTAAAACATCACTTAATTCAAAGTAATTGCTCATGAATCTTTGGAAATTATGTAACTATATATTATTGGCACTCAGTGAAGAATGTTATGTGGAATTGCTTTTCATTGTAGGTTCTTGTCAAGACTAAAGTTAAACTGTATGGTAAAAACACCCTTTATCTAGGTTAGTAGGATAGTAAAATATTTGTAAGCTGTGATGAGGAAGTTAAGCAGACATGCAGGGGAAAAAAACTGAGGCATAGAGCATGTTTAGTGCAGTATAACTAGTGAGGAAACAGTGTTAGCTATGTCTCCAACCAAAGTATTAGTTTAGGGACAGACTATTGGAATTGACAATGTTGGTAATGATAACTACCATTTGAGTGCTTTTTCACCCATTCACTGTGCTAAGCACATAACAACCCCATCTGGCAGGGAATAGTATGCTTATTTTACAGGCGAGGACATTAAAGTTTATTTGAAGTGCACACCCAAGGTGGGGCAGAGCCTGTCTTCAAGCCGAAGTTGTCCTATACTCTAGGGCCTGTGTTAGAGCATAGTGTGATTTCAGAAGCTTTGGAAAGAAGAAGGAATTCTTTAGGCTATGTTGGAATCACTTTCTTTAAACACTGGTTTTTAACCTTGTTTAGAACCTACGCCAGCACTTAAACTACTCTATTTAACTCGTCAGTTTTAAAAATTAGATTATTATGAGGAAGTACATAAAACCGATGTTAACCTGTTTGACCTGGGAATTTGTAATGGGTACCTCAGTTCTAATAATTGTATTCTGATATAGTGGCCCCTTCCTCCTTTTAATACCTTAATGTATAAGTGGAAGAATAAATATTCCCTACATAGAGCATCTTTAAAATTAATCTAGGTTCCCCTGGGCAGCTTGAGCACAGATTTCTTTAACTGTTGCACTGGCTCTTCACTATCAGATGGTGATGGCTGATTGTTGATAAATATTAAAGTTTAATTGTTTTGGCAACATCTTTAAACTAGACCTCTTAATATTGTGATATCCTGGTTAAGTTGGCAGTTTGTTCAGTGAGCCGTGGTGTGGAAATACATATGTATTTGAAATACTTAGATCAGCATTAAATGATCTGATGGCCAAAAAGTTGTTAATTAATGTTGACCTGGTAGAGGTTATTTGGGACATTGCAGAGAGAGTTCCTGTGGAAAGGCACAAAGGGGAAAGAGTGGTTCTAAAGTCCTGAAGGTTGTCTTAGTGGAAATGGAGAGTTCTTCACCAAATTCTAAAATCCACAAAGGGCTTTTCCCTTTGTGGTTCAGTAGGTTAGGAACCCGAGTAGAATCCATGAGGGTGCAGTTGCAATCCCTGGCCTCGTTCAGTGGGTTAAGGATCTGGTGTTGCAGTGGACTGTGGTGTAGGGCACAGACTCGGCTTGGATCCCATGTGTCTGTGGTGTAGGCTGGCAGCTGCAGCTCTGATTCGGCCCCTAGCCTGGGATCTTCCATATGCCACGAGTGCGGCCCTAAAAGAAAAAAAAAAAAAAACCTAGGGCTTAGCATGAAAGGCAATTTTGGACAAGTGAAGGGATGTACAACTTGGATCTCTTGGTTTTTTTGTGGAGTGACATAGCTTTAAATGTAAGTGTATTAGTGCTAGACCCAGGATAATTTTTGGAAAACAGGAGTGTTGGAGTTACATGACTGAATTTTGAAGGCTATTGGAACAAAGTCATTAGCCTTTTCTATAAACTGCACATTTGTACCAAATCAGACAGGAGTCTTGATTTGGTGGGTCATTGGATCTGACCCAGGAGGCCTCATCTAAAACAAGTTTAGGAGTTCCTGCTGTGGTGCAGCAGGATCGGCAGCATCTCTGGACTGGTGGGACACAGGTTCAATCCTGGGCCTGGCACAATAGGTTAGGGATCCAGTGCAGGTCTCAGTTGTAGCTGGGATCTGATCCCTGGCCGGGGGAACTCCACTGCTTCAGGGTGACTGGGGAAAAATAAGTAAATACATAAAACAAGTTTAGATCAGTATTTTATAATTTCAGGTTTTTATTATGGTAAGTTAATTGAGTCCTTAATCAAGTCTCAGGTTATTCAGATTACCTTCACTTTTTCTACCCTAAGAGGAAAATTCATTGGCTAGTATTTATTTTGCTCACATGTATCTTAGGCATTCTAGGAACTACAAGAGAAAGATTGGTCTGTGGTTGCAGAGTTTATAATCTGGCCCACCTGCTTGGGGTGTTGTTTTTCATCAGTATGAGAGGCCATGGTAACACTGAAACAGCTGTGGGATAGCAAATACCACATGGTCAAACACTTTGTAAATGCCTTTGAAACAACTTTGGAATGTGGCGCTTTTACTAACCATCATTCACTGGTGAAATACCCTTAACATACAAATCATATTTAAAAGCTTTATATAACCTTTAAAATTACCTTAAAAAATTCATATTACACTTTGCTAGGTGAATACATACAATTAAGGAAAATTGCTTTGTTAAACAGGTACAACACAAATGTTTAAGTGCCTTCTTTGTGCTTATATTATTAATAAAAAGGTGGAAAAGTGAAGATCTCTGTTCTTACAGAACTTTTGTTCTGTTGAAGCAAGATGGACAATTAAAAATAAGCGAGAAAGGAAGTTCCCTTGTGGTACAGTGGGTTAAGGATTCAGTGTTGCTGCACCTGCAGCTTGGGTTCCACCCCTGACCTGGGAACTTCCACATGCCTTGGGTGCAGCAAAAAAAAAAAAGAAGAAGAAGAGAGAGAAAACAAAACAAAGGGAGGAGATAAGAAAAAGATCAGCTGGTGATATGTTGTGGGAAGAACTAAACAGGGTGATGTGATGGAGTGATTGGATGGCTGCTTTAGGTTGACAGGTCTGCTCTAAGGAGGTGAAATTTAATTTGGAATATATGAAAGAAGGGATTCTGGGAGTGATTTGGGGGAAATGGGGGCCATGTAAGACAAGGAACAGCCTACAGGTCCTAAGGCAAGAATATACTTGGTGTGTTGAAATTACCAAAAGAAGGTTTAACTATACATTCATGCTTTTGTTTAAAAGATAAAAATTTGGAGTTCCTGTCATGGCTCAGCAGTAACAAACCCACCTAGTATCCATGAGGACCCTGGTTCGATCCCAGGCCTCTCTCAGTGGGTTAAGGATCTGGTATTGCCATGAACTGTGGTGTGTGTTGCAGATGTGGCTCAGATCCCAAGTTGCTGTGGCTGTGGTGTAGGCTGGCAGCTGCAGCTCAGATTTGACCCCAAGCCTGGGAACTTCCATATGCCATGGGTGTGGACCAAAAAAAAAAAGTTAAAAATTTATAACAAAGTATTTTGAGGAAAGCTTTTTGTCGCAAATCTCCTTATACATATTTTGTGTTTTCTAGCACATCTTACACATTGAGTTAGGAAGGTGATACTTCTAAACCGGAACCTTCATCTAACATCCTGGAATCTGTTTCTCTACCTCCTATATTCCTATCATCATGAATGACTGCTCTGACAAAGAATATGTCATTGGAACACACCTTCAGCTAACAGATTTTTTTTCCATAGTAGTTTTGCAACTCACTAGAAGAAAAGCAAACTTTGTCAGTAAGCAAATTATGATATATAACAGGAGACCTATTTCTTGTCTTTAGCAGTTAAGAAAATGAATATTTCCATTAGTACATTTTCAGGCATCTCTTCACTGACCCAAGAGCCTTGTGGCTCTGAGTAATCATTAAGTGAAAGAACCATAGCTTTAGGAACTTGAAATGATCGAGGAACATGCTCTTTAGTTGGCAGTTTAAGGAATAGGCTGTTTATTAGCTTTTTAGGATATTTATCATGCTTTGAAATGTTTCAGTGAATTTTATTCCCTAAGATCCAGTTTAGGTTAGGATGTTTGCAGAAAATTTATTCCCTAACATTTATACGTGCATCAAACAAGCATACTTTTAAGAGTTGTTCATTTAGTAAATGCTTGTTGAGTATCTGTGCTTTACTTGTTTCCGAGAAATGCAGAAAGGTATAGTTCCTGCTTTGTAGCAGCTCGTGGGAAGACTGGTTAGATGGGCAAAATCATTTAATATTCCATTGAGTTTAATTTCTTGATGCACCTCCCCGCTCCCTTTCATATTCTTGGACATTCGAAAGCCTTCCTTTAAAAATATCATCTCTCCTCTCTCTACTCCTCCTTTTTCTTTGGAGGGGAGTGCATCCGAGGGGCATGTGGAAGTTCTGGGGCGAACCTGTGCTGCAGGTGTGATCTGAGCGCAACAGTGGCAGTGCTGGATCCTTAACCCGCTGAGCCACCTCTTCCCTCCTTAATAATGTGGTAGAGTCAATAAATGAGAAAAATTATTTGCATTGATATATTTGTTTTTGATTCATTAAAAGGAAATCTAGAGTAAATGCTGACTTATTGTATTTTACATTATTGTTGCTACTGATTAAACACATAACCCAAGCGTGCACAGAATCTAATATAAAGCTTAAGCACCTCAGGCTCCTATAAGTAATAACTGACTCTTATTACAGTTAGAGGATCTCAAAGAAAAAAAATGCACGTTTAAATTCCATGCTTCTCAGATGACTCCTAGAGCCCTACAGTCTGAAAAGAGCTAATTTCCATGCTGTTAAAATAATTTGTCTGTGGCAGTTGGTTGATCTTGAGTTTCATTGCATTCTGCACGTTTGGGCCTTTCAGCTGGTAGGTATAAGTTGGATTAAATAGAACAAGCTGGATAAACAACGATGATTTTGAAAAACACAGAAAAATGAATATAGAACAGAATTGAGAAACATGATTTTTGGAATATCCTCAGAGTAATATTGGTTTAAAGGATTAAAATATTTGTTTCTTGAAGAGTAATGGCAGTACCAATGGTGATGTTGATAATGATGGCAGAAGTGGCTTACTGTCAAAGCTTTATACCTCCAAGTAGGATGTTTTTTTTCTCTCTTTGATAGGTGATATTTATGAAATAAATAAATATTCATCTAGAGATGAATCAAAGCTAGGCAGGCTTGAGAAAGGTGATCAACAGGGAAAATTGGCAAAGGTACCTAAAATATCTGAGATTGAAGAGATACCTATTTTATGTTAGTGGTGTTAAGGACAGATCTAAGAATTCATTTGTGAAAGAACATCAGAGTCAATTTCAGATGGAGTTTTAAATATTTACTTTTCTGAATATGCAAATAATATATTTGCTTTTTTAAGAAGACACTAAATAAATTAACATCACCATAATTCCATTACCTGGAGACAACCAATATTAACATTTGGTGTTTTTTTAAATGCCTGTGTTTAAGTATGTTTTTCTCCTGACATGCCACATATGTATTATTAAATCCTTCTTTAGCGTATTTAAAGGCTATTATGCAAGTATCCCTCGGGATGCTAGGGTTTTTTATTTTGCTATTATCATTTTGTTACAACATTTTGATGAACATACCTTATTCAAATTTTTGTTTCCATCTGACTTATTTTCTTAAGAATAGACTCCTAGAAATGGAATTGGTAGGTACAAAACTGTAAAAGCTGAGGCTAATAATGTGTTGCCAGATTGCTTTCCAAAAAGATTATTCTGTATTAATCTGTACTCCTGAGGACTCTTCTTCTCTCTGTACCCTCACATAATCTTTGAGTACTGCTTGCCTTTATTATTGACCAGTTCGTTTAGTAGAGAATGGTTTATTTCATAGCTTCACAAATTCTTGGTCAGAGTCGCTTTAAGTTCTGAAAAGCGACTTAAAATCTTTGGAATTGTCTTTTTTTCCTTGAATGATAAGAGAGTAAATGAAATATGCAGGCCTTGGACTTGGTAAAGGGTAATTGTGTTCAGTGACATGAAGTATGTCATCAGAGTTAAGTCAGAATTGAAACAGCATGTTTGGACTAGAGAATATTATGGTAAATAGAATGCTAAAAGATTTAAAGTGATTTTAAGACACTTGTAACGCCACGAAGATGATGGAGTAATATGACCTTCAAGAAACTCTGAATTAAATGTTAAAAGATATTTTCATAAGACGGACTTCTGCTGCTCTTTCCCCCATCTCTGCTTTTTGAAATCTGTGTTCTTACAAAGTCTACACAGTGGTTTTTGCCAGGTTTTTTTCTTGACTGTTTCTCTCCCAACATTCCAATCTCTTCTGCTTTACCAATTGATTGTTGGAGGCAAAAATCACTCTGAAGGAGTAGTTCTTGCAGGCAAGAAGAATTTGTCAGACACTGTGCTTTTAGCTGCATGACTTCGGAGGGTCCCCTCATCTTTATGCTGTCTGATTCTTGCCAGTTCTGCAAATGAATCCATGACTGCTATATACCACTGCAAGAAAATCACTTCTATTTTTCTTTGCTTTATCTTCACCCAAATGTTCTCAGGGAAGCTTCCACCTTCACATTTCTAAATTTCCATATAGATACACTTTTCCCAACAGAGCTCTTTTATCTCCTAGCTTGTAACAGGTCTGTTTCATTTTTAATATTGCCACATTCCAGTTGCAGGTTTTACTGACTGATGTGCCCCCTTTCATTGCATATTCCTTCTTAGAAAAGTAAAGAATTGGGGAGTTTTGTGGATTTTAACATTTCATCATCTTTCTCAGAGGATTTGAAAAGTACAATAGAACACCTAGTTTCTAAAACCAAAATACTAGTTTCTAAACTATAGAAAAATCAATCTTAGGTAAGAATGAAGTTTCTTATTTTAAAGGGTCTTCACATGGGTGTGTATATAGCGGGAGGGTAAAGTGGAACTCCTACTGCTAATATTCTCTGACAGGTAGCTTTATTTTTAGAGGAAGAGCTTGGTGTTGTGTAAAAGCACTGGCTCTGCTCAAGTTTTAAAATTTTGTCATTTAGAGCATGAGTTTATTAAAAGGTAAAGAAGAATAGTTTTTTAAAAACTATTTTTTTCTATGGTTTCAGCCCTCAGCCTTTCCCTTAAATTTCTCTCCTTTGTACAAAGGCTGAATATTTTTAGTATACTGTCCTGGCATAAATCCTCCTTATAGGCTCAGATTTTCTCAGCAGTGACTAAAGCAGTTCAGCCGCTTCCAAGTTCTACATTTCATTCCTCTTCTGCTGCACCTCCTCCTCCCCCCGCCGCAGCTGCTTTGTTGGCAGAGCCCAGATCCTTTGATAGATCCCAATCCCTGCATGACCCTTCAGCAGAAGGATTTAACCCTGCTCACCTTTTAGCCTTTCTAATGGCCACAAGTCCTATGTAAAAATCTGCATTACTACAAAGTCCCTAGTTAGGAATTACATATAACCTTTCTTCCATTCACCTTACAAGCTCAAGCTGTATTTTTCATCAGATGGTTGGATGTCATTAAAGCGGTTGCTTATTGCTATTTTGGGTCTTCAGCTGTTGTTGGGACACCTTCTCTATATTTTCAGAGTAATGCGTGTCATTTCATAAGTTGTTTACTATACAACTTATACTTGCTGTATAAACATGTCATTAAAAGAAGAAAACTTTTAAGTTCTCTTCAATTTAGGTAATGGCCTTTATGAGTAATTTGATTTAGGTAGTTGCGTATCAGCGATCAGTGCAGTTGCTGCTTTGGTGTGTGCAACTACTGAGTTGCTTCCCACTGTATGTTGTCAAAACAGAAGTGTTAATGTTCTCAACTCTGCCGTGTGATTTGGGTGTTGACTAGTTTGCAGCCTGGGAAAAGAAACTGCTCTCAAGTCTATGAGAAAAGAACAGGCAGCTTTATGAACTAACGGCGTCTGCTCCTAGCCTTCCACTGCATTTGTTGTCTGCCTTGGTGGAGGGTGTCAGCGCTGGAAGCATTGCCCTGGGCTCCCTCCCAGGCAGCACCAACTGTGAGTCTGACAGGAACCCCTCTAGGTTGGAAACATGTCCTCTCGTGTTTCAAACAAATACTTCTTCCATGTCTTGCCTCAGATTAATTTTGATAACATACATTTATCCAGTTTTATCTTGTTTTCATTCAGATTTTTGTTGCCTAAAATTTCATTTGGTAGAAGCTCAAAGACAATTCATTTTAATACAAGCCTTTTAAGAAATAGAGATTGCCTATTAGAGTAAGAAAAGCTTAGAATCCAGAGGATAGAGAGATGACTAGTTAAGACAAACTGGGCAAAGTTTGATTGCTTCCTATTTGGGATTTCTTCTAATTCAGTTTGAGGACTGAAAGCATTTACTATAACAAAATGTGTGTTTCTGTATCACATGTATTTAGCCAAGTAGTGTTTGGTAAGAGTGTTAAGTAGTCCATCTACTTCTGTGATTAATGTACCTAAACCAATAAGCTGTTTCTCCTCTTTCCTCTCTCCTTTGCCTTCCATCCTCCGTAATAATATCACCAAGGTAAGTATGTCACTGAACTCTGAGGGCCTTTGAACAGGCACAGTTGCTATAAGTGAAGCATCTATAAACTAATATATTCCAGCTGTGATGGCCATCAGGAATTTAGTAAACTGGATTAAGTTGCCAAATCTTGAGTAGTGAACTAAAAACTATAAACTGCAGAAACAAAGTAAATACAAACCAAAGCTTCTGATAGAGATGGGAGGACAGTTTCAAGGGAAGGGATGAGATGAAGGGTACTCAGTGAATTTCGACTAATACCTACTGTGTGCCAGGCACTGTTCTGGGTGGCACAGGGCCGAAAGACAGATGGGCAGGGCAAAGCTCGTGCCCGGTACAGGCTGAGACGTGTGTAGTTATAATTGCAACAGTTGTAGTAAATGTTCTGTTAGAGCTGTGTAGGGATGATATGGGGCCAAGGGCACCTAATCCAGCTTGAAGTGGTCAAGAATGGCTTCCTAGAGGAAGAGGTGATATTTAAACTGCACTTAATGGGTGACAAGGAGTTCCCAGGCAGGTGAAGAGAGGCATTCCAGGGAGAGCCGCTGGACATAACAGCTTTCTGTTCAGGGTACACGAGAGGCTGAGAAGCAGGGAGGAACTGTTCAGTTTCTCAAGGCCTTTATTTGCCTCATCCTAATTTTAAGCATGCTAATCCCTTGATCTGGTTTATATTTTTAACAAAAATAACTGATCAGGAGTTCCCATTGTGGCTCAGTGGTTAACGAATCCGACTAGGAACCATGAGGTTGCGGGTTCGGTCCCTGCCCTTGCTCAGTGGGTTAACGATCCGGCGTTGCCATGAGCTGTGGTGTAGGTTGCAGACGCGGCTCGGATCCCGCGTTGCTGTGGCCCTGGCGTAGGCCGGTGGCTACAGCTCTGATTCGACCCCTAGCCTAGGAACCTCCAAGAAATAGCAACAACAACAACAACAACAACAACAAAAAGACAAAAAAAAAAGAAAGAAAGAAAGAAAGAAAAACTGATCATATAAAGAACACATTATTAAGGGACAGGAAGGATCAGCAGGTAAGGTTTAGGGTGAGCTATGGTAAGGCCCCAACTTAGAAGCACTGCAGTGGGGGTAGAAGTTAATGGTATTCTGGTCATGTTTTGAAAGTAAACCTGAAGGACTTTGGTGATTGATGGGGTGCAGGATTAGGTCATAGAAAGAGTATGGAGTAGCTCTCAGACATTTGGCTAGAAAAAGTAATTGGTGCCGTGTGCTATAAATATAGAATATGAGAGGAGATTCGATGGAGTGGGCAGGAAGGCAGAGAGGGTTTTGAAGAAGGTTGAGGCCTAGGTGTCTGTGGGACTTCTTTCTAGCTGGGGGTGGGCAGTTCTGAGATGACGGCTTAGGTAGAAAGTTGCAGTGGCTGGTAAAGCTGTGGCTAGTGTAGCCTGAGGAGAGCCTGCAAAATGAGAAGCAAATAGGGCGGAAAGTAGAACCCAGATCACTAACACTTGTCTGGTAAAGAGTCCATGAAGAGAATAAGAGTGAGCAGTGAGGGAAATAGGAAGAAAACCAGTAGTAAGGCATCTTGAAAGCCAGAGGGGGAGGGTTTTAAAAGAATATGGTTTTTGTTTTGTTTTGGTTTGTTTTTTTTGTCTTTTTGCCATTTCTAGGGCCGCTTCTGCGGCATATGGAGATTCCCAGGCTAGGGGTCGAATCAGAGCTGGAGCCGCCGGCCTATGCCAGAGCCACAGCAACGCGGAATCCGAGCCGCTTCTGCGACCCACACCACAGCTCACAGCAATGCTGGATCCCCAACCCACTGAGCAAGGGCAGGGATCGAACCCGCAACCTCACGGTTCCTAGTCGGATTCGTTAACCACTGAGCCACGACAGGAACTCCAAGAATATGGTTTTTTAAATTGCCTTCATTATTCTGGTTGTCTTCTCTTTTTAAAAAGTCCTGTTATTATTAAAAAAAAAAAAATTGGGAGTTCCCATTGTGGCTCAACAGGTTAAGAACTCAACTAGTTAGTATCCATGAGGATGCGGGTTTGATCCCTTGACCTCCGTGGGTTAAGGGTCCAGCATTGTTGTGGGCTGTGGTGTAGGTTGCAGAGCCACTCAGATTCAGTGTTGCTATGGCTGTGGTGTAGGCCAGCAGCTGCAGCTCTGGTTTGACCCCTAGCTTTTGAACTTCCATATGCCACAGGGATGGTCCTAAAAAAGAAAAAAAAAAAGAAAATCAGGTTACTTTCTCAACTTTAAATAAGTGGAGTCTTTTCCTTTCAGATCTGAGTGATCCTACCAGCCTAGTGTATGAAAACATACTGATGATGCCCAAGCTTTACAGGGTCCCACAGATTTAAGAAATAAACTGGGTTTCCAGGTTGAGAGGAAATTAATGGTATTTCCAGTATAATTGTGGGGGCTCTTTTCTAGTTTGAAGATAAATGCTTTATGTGTTAAATTTTAAAGAATGGTGAAATAATCATTTTCATATGAAAATCTCAGCTCTACAAAGGATAATTCATTAAACCAAATGTTTTAACGCTTAGCCTCCCACTGTATTTACATTAAAAAATTGGCATTCACATAAAAGCAAGTGGCAGTGGGCTGTCACCATTGTGCTGGTACACAGTGAGAGCAGGATTGACAATGATAAGTGGAGAATGTATGTAAAACTGCAGCTGCAGCATGATGCCTGGAGCAGCAGCTGGTCCATGACTTTCCTGCCTTCACTTTTCCTTTAGGTGCTCTAAACCTTGTTACTCAAAGTTCAAGAATCAGCAGCAGCAGCAGCATCACCTGGGAGCTTGTTGGAAATGCAGAATCTCAGGCACCAACCCCATACCTACTAAATCAGAATCTGCAGTTTTAATAAGATCTTCTAACCTATTCACACAGTTAGAGAAACATGGCTGTAAAGAATAAGAGGCCTAAAGGGTTTGCAGAGTTCTTTAGTGACTTGGCTCCCTGGCTTTACCATTTCAGTCTGAACTAGGACAGCACAATTTTTAGAAATGGGTTTCATGGTTATTAGTTATTATTGTATTTTCTTCCCCCGGGTTGGTAGATAGAGATTACAAAAGCAGATTGTGGAGTGAGATTGCCTGGGTTCAAATCCTGGCTCTGCAGCTTGTACCATTTGTTGGGGGCAGCTGCAGTGAGCAAAGGCATATCCCCACCTCTGCACTGATCTGTATTGGACATATAATTGGGGTATGATAGACCTTAGGGTTGTGGGTGGGTGTTTTCATTCTTGGCATCAGTATTCCTTATTGGGTTCATGGTTTCTTGGTGCTAGATTACCCAGCAGTTATCAGAAAGTAGGTGGAATTTGGAAAGTTTTTAACTTTATAAAAGAAATGTTCTAACGAATGATAGAAGAAAAGTCTACAAATAGATTTAAAAGCGGTGGAAAATCTCATTGAATTATAATGTGCTAAGAAATAGCAGGGATATTTACCAGCAGGGGTTGGAGAATTTTACCAGCACTCTGACCTTGTTTTCTGCAGGGAGCAGCTGGCATTTTATGCTATGTGGGAGCCTATGTCTTTATCACTTACGATGACTATGACCACTTCTTTGAAGATGTGTACACTCTCATCCCTGCCGTAGTGATCATAGCTGTAGGGGCCTTGCTCTTCGTTATTGGGCTGATTGGCTGCTGTGCCACAATCCGGGAAAGCCGATGTGGACTTGCCACGGTAAGTTAGCTTTGTGCTGACAGCATGTATCATCGTAGTGTGTGGGAATATTCATTTGTGTGACTTGCTTGAATTGAGCATGAAAAGCTCTGTATTCTCTTTAGCTCTTATAATTGGAACAGAATTTGCACTTAAACTTCTAGTAGTTATCTCAGATAATATACTTTTTATCTTAAAATGTAAAGGAGCTGTTTTTTCACTTGTATTTAATTTTTGACAGTGTTTCCTTACATTTTCCTTACAGTTTGTCATCATCCTACTCTTGGTTTTTGTCACAGAAGTTGTTGTAGTGGTTTTGGGATATGTTTACAGAGCAAAGGTATGTTGCCTACTGTAATTTACATATGTTTTAAAAGGTGGTTTAAGTGTTTCAAGTGAAATAAACTCATTTTCAGAGGAAACATTTTCTTTTGCCTTCAGTTCTAGTTTGTAGGTATTTAGTATTCTTTAAATGACCTCAGAATGATCTGCACATGTTGGTCAGCTGAGAAGTTCGTTCAGATTTCCTCAGCCCATAGATTCCCTGATGTTTGTTTTAGAAGAACTAAACTGAGGATTTCATTTCCCATTGCTGCCTCTGTAAAAAAATGCTTTGGTCTTGGACCTAGAAAAACGTGATTATGAGGTAAAATCCTACCCTCTTCCCCAGTCCTGAGGAACAACGGATCCTGCCAACTCAAACACCAAGACAGCTGTTGGCAGCCACCCTCTTCTAGTCTCTCTTTCCTCTTTGCTGATCATTTCGTCTTTTCTTGCCTTTTCCCTTTCTACTTTGCCTACTTTTGCTCTCCACCTGCAATACCACTTAAGGCTAAACAGACTGCTTTAAATTAATTTGGGTATAACTATAGAGACATTATAAAGGCATGGTAGAGTTATTCTCATTGTAACGTAAGAGTTTTGAGTCAAAGACATGATATGCCAATTTAATATTCAAGCATTGCTACATAAGGTACCAGATAAGTATGCCAAAAAAAGAATGCAGTGGGTTATGCTCCTACCTACGATGTGGTTATTAATTTTATAATCTTACCACATCGCTGATATGATTACCAAATAGATCTAATCATCTTAGGAGGATAAGGAGCATTTGGTACAAGCAAAACTTGTTGAATGATAACTTTAGTTGCCACTCTTCTATTTGGCAGCAATATATTTTGAAGAGTTTATTTCTTGACTTCTCATTCACATATATTGAACTGCTTTAAGCTTTTTCTTAAAGTACCACTTCTAAGGTCTGATTTTTTTTTTTTTTTTTTAGCCTACTGATTACTTGTGCATATTTGGCCAAGTCTAAATAAAATTAAATAAGTAATGGAAAATAATGTTGGTATTTGTCCCCAAAATATCTTGTGGGGGCTTTTTAAGTTGTTTTAATTTTTACCTCCTTTAGGGAAGGAAAACGAGTAGGTCTTCTGAGAACCCACTGAAAACTTACTTGAAGAAGGTGGTCTATTTATAATTTAGAACACCTATCTCAAAGCTTGACTGCTTTTTCCATCTTGAATAAATTGGTAGCCTGCCGTCTTTAGCAGTCTTCTCTTTGACTGCTTTTAATCTGTGTGATATAATATGTCTGAACTTTTTACCTCAGTCTGTATGGAGGCAGGGGAAGAAAACTTTTTTCTTACAAGAAATTCACAGAGAGATCTCACCACTTTGCATGTGTGCACTTTAGGCATTTAGTTGGAGCCTGGACTAATGTTACCTTTACCAGCATCTTCAGGGACTGAATTCCTTGTTTTGATTCAGGTGGAAAATGAGGTTGATCGCAGCATTCAGAAAGTGTATAAGACCTACAATGGAACCAATCCTGATGCTGCTAGCCGGGCTATTGATTATGTACAGAGACAGGTGAGTTCTCTTGAAGTTAATCTGTTTTTGAGGACAAATCACTGTTGAGTCAACATTAAATTTAACTCTATTACTATATAAATTAGCAATGTACCTTTGCAACTGTGGGTTAGCTTCATGATGCATCCAGTGTTTTTTACCTTAACCCTTGAAAAGTTTTTTCCACCATTGTCCAGTCATAGCCAGATAAGCATCTCACTTCTCCCCCCAAAAAATAACTAGCTAGAAAGGTGATAATGGAAGAGAGGTATGTGTCACTGGAAAGTTGAGAGTCCAGATGGACTTCTGAGGAGGTGAGAAGTCTTCATACACCTTAGGAAAGTAAGACAAGAAAAGGGAACAGACAAAACTGTTAAAAAAAAAAATTAGTATAGGCAATTGAAACACGCGTGGAGGTAAAAACGCGTGGAGGTAGAATCATATGGCAGATCTTTGTATCCATAAACCCACCTCAAAAGTTGTCAGCTATTGTCAATCTTGTTTCATCTATTACTCCCACATATCTTTTGCTAGATTAAAGTAAACCTAAAACATTTCAGACAAAAAAAAAAATTTTTTTTTTTTTTTTAAGCCTGTACCTGTGGCATATGTAAAGTTCCCAGCCTAGGGGCTGGATTAGCGCTGTAACTGCTGGTGTACACCACAGCCACAGCAACGCAGGATCCAAGCTGCCTCTGTGACCTGTACTGCAGTTTGCAGCAACGCCAGATCCTTAACCCACTAGGCCACCACAGGAACTCCCAGAATTTAATACTTGGTTTAAATACTTTGTTATTGGAAGTAATATTTAATTCAGAATCAGATATTTAATAGGAAAGATGTTAAAGATCTTTCTTAGCTGTAAACTACCCTTTCTTGGCAGTGTTGTTTTTTTTGTTTGTTTGTTTTTTGTCTTTTTGCCTTTTCTAGGGCTGCTCCTGCGGCATATGGGGGTTCCCAGGCTAAGGGTCTAATTGAAGCTGTAGCCATTGGCCTACGCAACGCCAGATCCGAGCCGCATCTGCAACCTACACCACAGCTCGGCAACGTGGGATCCTTAACCCACTGAGCAAGGCCAGGGATCGAACTCGCAACCTCACGGTTCCTAGTCGGATTCGTTAACCACTGAGCCACAATGGGAACTCCTTGGCAGTGTGATTTTTAAGTGGAGGTTCTAGACCGAGTAATTATATGCGGCTGTTTAAATTAAAATTAGAGATTCAGTTTCTTAGTTACACTAGCCACATTTTGAGTGCTCAATAGCCTCATGTAGCCAGTGGCTACCATACTGAGCATACAGATGTAGAACATTTCTATCATTGCAGAAAGGTCAGTTGAATGTCGTTGTTCTACAGTGCACAGAACTCTTAACATTCAACCCAGGGGTATGTGTCCTGTGAGCAGTAATCTCTCTGTTCTCTTCTCTGTTAGCTGCACTGTTGTGGAATTCACAACTATTCAGACTGGGAAAATACAGACTGGTTCAAAGAAACCAAAAACCAGAGTGTCCCTCTTAGCTGTTGCAGAGAGACCTCCAGCAACTGTAATGGCAGTCTGGCCTACCCCTCTGATCTCTATTCTGAGGTAAGTTCCATTTCTTGGCCAGCACTTGAATATCGTCTGGTAGTCTGATAACCTGTTTTTCTCAGTAAATTATCTCTACCTGAAACTTCCTTTCTACTTTCTTTTACTTGTCTTTAATGCCGTTTAATTTTAATATAAATTATTTTCAAGGGCATTTTCTTTCTTTCTTTTTTTTTTTTTTCCACCCTGTGGCATATGGAGTTTCTGGGCCAGATCCAAGCCACAATTGCAACAACATCACATCCTTAACTCATTGTGCCAGGCTGGCGATCGAACCTGCATCCCTGTGCTCCAGAGATGCCCCACCATCCCTTTGCATCACAATAGGAACTACCAAATGTGTTATCTTTTTTCCCCTCTTTTAATTTCTGTTCTTTCCATTTCTGCCAATGAGTAGTAATATGTGATCCTGCAGCTTTCACTTTTAAAAAAGACTAATGAGGATGACTTTGGGTGTTTCAGGGGTGTGAGGCTCTAGTTGTGAAGAAGCTACAAGAAATCATGATGCATGTTATCTGGGCGGCCCTGGCATTTGCAGCTATTCAGGTAAGCACAGCTAGCCAAGGGGTTATCAAAGTGTTCTGATTCTCCGATGTCAACCTTGAATGATTTTAGCCATGAAATGCAGTTAATCTTCATTTGATAACTTAGAAGTGATTGAGGTACCAGACACCAGTTTCCAACATCTTCCATTTCCTGTCTCTAGCCATAGACCCAGAGTAGTCCCAGAAACCAGAGATTTGGTTGGGGAAACTGTGAGGGGACTCCTTATCTTACTGTCTTGATTTGTTTAGTGAGTGATCTATTAAAGGTATAGACTCTTGTCATAATGTATTGTTGGGAGGTGTTACAGTAGAACTTCACAGAATTAAAAAAAAAAATCAAACTGGTATATTTGAGCTTGGAAATGGAAAGCTTTATTTTAACCTTTTCTATTTTCTCCTTTCATTTTTTGCTTCTCTGTTTTCAAGTGTTTTATATGTTCATATACATAAATCAAGAACTGGCACTACACTGGTCTCTTAAACTAATAGGAGCAATTTTATCACTACAGAAAAGACTTCTAAGAAAAAACTGAGCTTCTACCCTCTCTTGTATTTGTGAACTTAGTTTTTCTAGATGTACTGTCATAAGAAGTCTGACACCCCTTGGCATATCTGGAAACATACTGTGTCTTTTGCTGGGAGCTGAGGGGACTTGTCCCTGCTCCTACCAATGAAAACATTCTTTTCTGCCCTTAATAATAGTTTGTGTAAAGTAGCTGGTAATAGTTTTAATTACCTCTCACTTTATCAAAAACAAACAAAAAACAACCCACACACATCCTCATACACACCTAAAAAAATAAGAAAGATGGCTGTTTTTCTGCCCAGAATATCTACATTCCTAGATAGTTCTCAGGTGTATACAGATTATCTTAGGGATTCTGTTAGAGGACTGTTTCAACTATTTAAGAATAATTGCAGATCTTTAGATCTAGTTCTCAGAGTGTTCTTTAATGTTCTTTCAATATGTTCTTGAAATTTTGAGGCCTAGAGAATCTAAGAAAGTTTTGGTATCATTTAATTATTAGATAAACCAATGTAATTGCTGGTTTATATATGTAAGTTGCTTGGATTGTCTGCTCTCTGTATATTTGAACGGGAACTAGTGGACTTAATAGGAAGTGCCTTTTAAAATATCAAAAGTGTGATTGTTTACTTTGCTGGTATTCAGACAGCCCTGAAATGATTCATTAAAAAGCCTAGCTCTCTTTATTTGCTATGGTCTCTGACTTACTAAGCGTTTACTTTGTGGCTCAGCTTAGCAGTAATCTGTTGATCAGCAGGGATGTATTTCATATTTTCTTTGTGTAAACACATTCATTGAGCTAAAAATAATGAAACAGGAAGGTGGTCTTTTTTTCCCAAGTGAAATCTTGATCTGTCTTGATCTTGTAATGATTTTATGTGTGGTAATAAAGCTGCATGTTTTAGGATGCAGCAAAAAAGCTTTAGAACTATATGATGCTTGGGATCACGAACTATACAGCCTCTATATAGAAGACTGGTGATAGTCAACACTTTAGTTAGATATGTCCCTCATCTAGTTAAGCTTATTAACCAGGCAGATACTTCTTCATTAAATATTTTTCAGTGGGAGCTAATAAATGTTCTAACTAGTCTCTTATGTATACCTTCCCATGTGCATTTTATACTTAAATCACCCTGACTTAAATAATGGCTGATAAAAGTTTGGTGTTTTCAGTTCTGCAAAACTAAGTCAGACATTCATAGCTTTGTATAGACTCAAAACCTAGTGGTTTTGAAATTTTTAAAACTTTGGTTTAAAGTGGGAAAAAGTCCATTTGAAATAAAAGAATTTTCTAATATCTTTTCTTTTTTTTAAAGAGTACCTGTAAACGTTTAAACTTCAATAATCAAAATCTGATGTAGATTGGTGCCCTGGGTGTGGAAGAGCTGAGTGATGGCAGAAACAGCTCAACCATCAGTGAGCTTTTATGCTTTTATACCTATCCTGATAGAGAAGGGGCTAGAAGGATGCTTGGAGATTCTCCAGTCTCTGTTCCCTTTGTTTTAAAGGCCATGATGAGGGAGAGCAAGCATAATATGACTTATAACCATCACTAAAGCTTGAAACCCATCTCCATGTGTACTCTGCCTCTGATTACAAATTGAAGAATTAAGATTCTCCAAAGATTAAATTCCTTAATTCTGTTATGAAGTCTGACAGTTAGTTGACACTTTACATGAATAGAATATACAGTAGCATTGAAATATTATTAGCCCTTCCTTTAGGTTCTAAAGTGGGGAAGCTCTAAGAGCTATCATAGGAAAAACAGTTTAAAATAATTGTTAAAAGATTAATTTTTGGTAGTGTTCTATCAATACTGTTTAAGCATTGTCTCCTTTGATTTTGAGTGTGATTTGTGATACTATTAAACTACATTTCATTGATGTTCTAAGGTGTAAATATGAATTTAAGAAGAAATTTTCTAATAAGCTTAATTTACCAGTAAAAGCCTCTAATTCAAGTATTGGTCATATGTGGGCCCTGTGGGCCAATCTAGTCTCCACTTCTTAGTGTGAACCGCACTCATTTTATGTGTTGTCCATGACTGCTTTTGTTTTAGAATGGCAGAATTGAGTAGTTGTGACAGAGACCAATTTTGTCTCTTGATTCACAACCTGAAATATTTACTTATATTGCCCTTTTGAAACATTTGACCACTCTTGTTATAGTCTTGTTAAGTGGCCTGTGTTTGGGTAGGACCAAAATGATCAAGAAAGAAAAGCCTGAAAAACACTAATTATTATAACAGGGTTTTTTAATATGAGAAAATGAGATTTAAAAAATTTTGCTGTTCCACTTATACTATTAGTTTATTAGCAAGATACTTCACTTCTTTGAGAGTAGCCTCTTAAATGAACAAATGATCAACTGTAAATTTTGTTTTCAACAGTTTGGTCATAATAAATCAAATCTAGGTTTTGATTTGACAGTCTCTTTAAGTGATCAGCTGTGGGTAAGGCTCTCTGCAAAGGCAGTATGGGAAGAAAGGGAATTGTCAGTCTTCGAGTCTCACAACACTGGCATGTCCCAAAGATGGAGTGATCAAGAGCAAAAGTTTATAGAGAACTGTTTCTCAGGGCCATGTTGCTTTTTTATGGTCTGTATGCCAAGTGTGGAGATCGAGACCACTATTTCCTTCCTGCTTCTTCTGACTATTTCAATTCATTAAAATAAGTTAAAACACACCAGTGGATAGCACTTCATATTGGGCTTCCAGAGAGAAAATTGAGTGTCTTGAATCTGAAAATCTTTAAAAAAAAAAAAAAAAATTCCAAGTAATTCTTATTTAAAAAACTTAAAACCGAAGCTTGGGAAGCTAATTCCTCTTGAGTGGCTAAGTTGTCTTTTGTTTTTGTTTTTAATTTGGGGAAAATTAACCTTAATTTTACCTTTTGAAAATTTCTTAATTGAAAAACACATTTGATAAACTTTTCATCAAATGATAACAAGTTTAGTAAAAAGTAAACCTACCTCTTGAATCTTGACTCCAGTTCTCTGTCCCCCTGCCCCCTGCAGAGGCAACCACTTTGCCCAGTTTGTTGAATAACCTTCCAGAAGTCGTGTGTGCTCTACAAGCATATAAATATTTTTTAATGCAAATGGAGGCTTACAGGATCCAATTTTCTACCTTTTTTTCTTCTTAATTAAGGTAATTGTTTGCAGCCTCTAGTTTTGAGAAATAATGCAGACAGAGCCTTTGTATGCTTTGCCCGGTTTCACTCAGTGGTTAACATTTTCAAAGTTACTGTATATCACAACCAGGATGTCAGCACTGATACAGTCCACTGATTTTATTTAGATTTCTCTTTTCTATGTGTGTATTCAATTCTGTACAATTTTCTGACCTGTTTGGTTCTTGTGTTCACCACCGCAGTCAAGATACTGAGCAATTTATAACTGTACCTACCTCCCTTCTCTGCCTCCTCCCCTGTACCCTGGTAACTACAAAATCTGTCAGCATTTCTAAAATTTTATCATTTCAAAAATGTTACATAGGTGGAATTATATGGCATATGTAACCCTTTGTGCCTTCTTAAAAACAAATTAATGTTACAATGGCTACATTTTTTAGATATATTTCATAACTTATTTAATGTACATTAATGGGCACTTATGGAAGTCTTTCTATTAGGAAATGCAAGCAGTAACTATCCTCTGAATATATGTGCAAAGCCTATAGCAAAAAAATTATAGCCATGAAATTGAGGGGATCAGAGAATATGGATGACTTTTCAGTAGATATTTCTAAATTTTTCTCAGAAAAGGGTATTTCCAGTGTGTGGTTCTAATTATCTGCCTACTTCCTCATAACATCACCTACATAATGTATCATAAGGGCATTTAAATCCTTGGCATTCAGAGAGGTTTTTTGGTGGTTTTTTTTTTTTCCCTTCCACATGTGGAAGTTCCCAAGTCAGGGGTCAAACCCATGCCACAGCAGCGACCCAGGCCACTGCAGTGACAACACCAGATTCCTAATCAGCTACAACACGAGAGAACTCTGGCAGCGAGTTTTTTAAATCACTGCTTCCCTATGTACTTAGTAATCATTTTAGCAGTTAGTGGGTATCATTTTTGGACTAAGTGCAGATTTAGTTCTCCTGATTTGAATATTTCAGGGGAAAGTTTCATTGCAAGAAATCACACTGGAGCTAAAGTATTTGTGTGATGTTTTAAAATCTGTTGTTGGAAATTTTCAATAATTAATGCGATTTTAGTATAGCAAAGCTTTGGAAATGGGCCTGTAATACTTAATGATGAGCTTTGCACTATAAGAAGTTATTACGTAGCGCTTAATGTTCTTAAATAGACTCATTCCCAAGCATGAGTAGGGTTTTATCAAGGTTATTTAATTGTTTTTAAATCAATACAAGTTGATTCAGTTGAAATTAAAGTCCAGAAAGACCCCATTTTGGGGAGTGCTGACTCCTTCAGCAGAAGTTAACCAACTGAAAGGAATGTGAAGAGGTGCGGATAGGAAGAGATCTTTTCCCCAAGCAAATCAGTAATTTTCAGAGCTTAGCGTTTTTATTGCTCAATTTAACATTGCCTGGGAACATAATTGTGTTTGATTTTATAACTGTTTTGAGAATGGTTTGATGTACAGTGAATGGGAATATATTTCTTTAGGAATTAGATACTAAACATGTCTAGAATTGGCTTAAGATATTTAGTAAACTTTCAGTGATACCACTTATTTAAAATGTCTTGAAGGCACTTTACGCTGATAAGTACTCAGCAAACACTGATATAGTGAAACTGATGGATTCAAGCAGCAGGTATCCTGAATGGGTAGACTATAGGCTAAATGAGGGCCAGAATTGGAGTGTGTGACTTTATCGTGGAGAAGTCAAGTTGAGGACATCCTTTTTCTCTGTACGTGTGTCATCAGTAATCATCCACTTCAGACCTCGAGAGTCTGTTTATGGACTGGCTACATCTTGTTGAAATTAGATTGACCCCGTATGTACAGAGGGCCCTTGCCTTTTAAAATCAAGTAACTGAGACCTTTTCCTGTCAATGAAGAGTTAGAGCAGAAAATTAATGTATTCTTACTTAGCTCTTTAGTAACTGTTTCTATTTGTAAGAAGCCAGATCAAAAATTCTAGAATCGTTTCTCTTTAATCCAGCTTAAATCCTCTTGCTTATCCAAAATAACATGGCATGATTTATTACTATTCCAATTTGCTACCACAGAAGGATTAGGGCTTATTAAAAAAAAAAAAAAAATAACAGAGGAAGAGTGACCTTTAAAAACTAATACATATATAATACCACAGAGTCCAACCTGGATTTTGAAAATAGTAAGTAATTGTGAAATAAAAACATTTGGAAGATAGTTTTTGGCATCAGGATTGTTTTTTCCCTGTAGAGCTTTTGGGCTGCCCATGTGCTGGGCTTTACATTTTGTGGATTGTTAGGAAGTCTATCACCCCCAAATCTAGATGCCTGAAAAGACCACCATTAAATTTCCACATCATACATGGTCTTGATCATTCTGCTTCCTAGACCTTTGCTGTCCAGTATGGTAGCCACTAGCCACATACGTCTAAGTTTAAATAAATTTTAATAAAATAAAAAATGCAGTGTCTTAGTTGTACTAGCTACATTTCAAATGCTCAATAGCCACATGTGGCTAGTGGCTACCATATTTGACTGCTCAAATATAGAATGTTTCCAGCATTACAGAAAGTTCTTTGTATAGTACTGCTGTTGAGTGAGAGTGGGATTGGCAGTAGGAGAGCCTTGATTCTCTGCTCTCTTCACAAATTATTCTTAGGCGTGAGGCAGAAAAGCTGAAACTTGATACTTAATTCCTAAAAAGATAATGTATTCATTAGAAATTGCTTCTGTTATTGTTAGTGCTTTTTTTTTTTTTTTTTTAATGATTTGAGATCTTTGAAGTTTGAAACAGTTCCATTGCCAGCAAGGAAATTCACGTTTGCTATAAGAGGATTTCACCTTTTTTCCCCTTTGTTGTTTTCTTCCCACAGCTGCTGGGCATGCTGTGTGCGTGCATTGTATTGTGCAGAAGGAGTAGAGATCCTGCTTATGAGCTCCTCATCACCGGTGGAACCTATGCATAGTTGAAAACTCAAGCCTGAGCTTTTGAGTCTTGTTCTGATTTGGAAGGTGAATTGAGCAGGTCCACTGCTATTGGCCTCCTGAGTTCACTTAGTTAAAGCACACGTACACAGGTGTTGGACAGAGCAGCTTGGCTCTTCATGTGTCCACCTTCTTACCTACCTACCTATGACTTTCCTTTCCTCTGTTCTAGCTGACTCTCCATGTCTAAGTGTGTAAGTACGGCGGTAAATGTTCTAATCTCAGAACCATTTGCGAGTTGCGTAGCATGGTAGAATTAAAGGCGGACGTGGGCCTGCTTCTGTTACCTCCAAGCAGTAACGGGACTGCTGCTGAAGTATCACCGGGTCCTTTCAGTCTTCACTATGGAGAACTCTTGGCCAAAGGTTTCTGGGGAAGAGGGAGGCAGTCAGCTGTCTGGTTAAAGTTAATACCAGATGGTAGCCCTCATCAGTGTCCTTTTAAAAATATATACTGTAGTCTGGTAAGATAGCAACTGTACAAAACGGCTAAAATAGATTTTAGAATCATACAGTGTGTGTCTTGGTTCATCTTCAAAATCAGACTGATCTTTGAAACTAGTGGTTTATAATCAAAGCCGGCTTTATAGGAGGAGTATAATGTATACACTACTGTTTTAAAACAATTTGTGTGAGTGTGTGCGTGTGTTTTTGTATGATTGAGCCCATTCATTGTAAGTCTAAACTCGTTAGAAATAATGTACCCACATAGACTAGCAAAATAGTATGTAGATGTGATCTCAGTTGTAAATAGAAAAATCTAATTCAATAAACTCTGTATCACCCCCTCACATGCAGTTTTTAATTATTTGGAGATACTTCAATTCCAGAGCAGCAGTTCATCATGATTTGCGTATATTTTAATTATAATCTGTTGCCAAATCTTAAAGGCCTTGGTATTCAAAAAACTACAGATGCTTTTCAGTCCATTATAGCCTACAAAAACGGAGCATGTACCATGTGCACAGCTCTGGGGATATAGGGATGGTGCCGTCTTCTTCTTCAAGGAATGCAGAGTCCTAGTATCAGAGACCTATACTAATGCAGATAATTTCCATACAGTGCAATGATTGTAGTGATGAAAGGAGATGCCTGGAGCAGTCAGGGGCAATTTCCTGGAGAAGAGGCCCAAGCCCAGAGGCTGGAGAGGCTTTGTGGGAGAGGGTACAGGGAAGTGTGAAATGGGATGGAGTGTTTAAGTAGCTACAAGTTGCTCATTGCGCCTGGGGCTTAAAATACAGTGCTAGGAGAAGAAGTTGAAGTGGCAAAGCACAGGTTCTCTAGGGTCTTATAGGACATCCTGTGAATATCAGATTGACTTGAAGGTGGAGGCGGCCATGTGTGAACATGGTAATGGTAGTGGTAGTGGTGCAAGTAGGTGTCCTTGTGGCTGCAGGGATAGATTAGAGGGGCCTTGTTTGTGGAGGTGGTGTTGGGGTGGACCCAGGAGTTTGGAGTAGGAGAAAATGGAGAAGTTTGATCCTTGTTTGGCTGTGGCATCGAAAGAAGGGGAGGAGGCATAGATGGAAGGAGTCCAGGATGAGTCCCAGGTTTCTGGCTCAGTCAACTGGGGACACAGAATTAGCTGCCGAGATAGGGAGCACCTAAGGACGTGAGTTCATGTTCGGTTTGGGATCCATCAGTGTTAGGATGCTTAAATATTGTGCAGGTCTGTCCAGCCTGAAAAAGGAGATGATGTGAGAAAGGAGAGGAATAAAAGCAAATTTGTGTTCAAAGTGGAAGTTAACTTTGAACTTTGAACTTCCACTTTGGCAGGAAGAGATGATTTGGGACAATAGATCACCACTGAAGCTGGGTTTTATGTACTCAAAGGTCCTGGTCATCTGCCATTTGTACTTTGGCATGTGCTCTTTTTGCACATACATCGTGGCCCTTCAGCTCTAATACTTCAGTGGATATTTCCTAAGAATAAAGATATTCTACAACAGTTACCAAATTCTGAGCATTTTTAACACTGATAAAATAGTTTAAAATACCATTCATATTCCAAATGATTTCATAATGGCCTTTATAGTTGCCACCCCCACCCTCCCACCCCGTTCTGGATTGAGTTAGGATCAGGCATTAATGTAGTTGTCATGCCTTATTGGTCTCCTTTAATCTGGAGCATTTTTTTGTAGTTTCAGCACAACATTGACATTTTGGAGAATAGTTTCTCCTTTTAAATGTGACGCTGCTCATTTGGGGGTTATCTGATGTTTCACCTGATTAGATTAAGTTTTGTGTTCCAGGTGGCTGGACCACCACTTGTGTCATACGTCCTCTCAGGGAACACAGTGTCCTCTGCCCCTCAGTGGTGATCTTAGTTTTGATCACCTGGTGTCTCATTCAGGGTCCAGCGGGGGGGGGGGGGGGGGAGTAAATAGGAAACTTTAACATATAAATAATTGTTAACTCTCAAAGAGGTAGTTAATTAACTACTAAAAGGGTAAAAAGAGCTCTAAAGCAGCTGAGTAGAACACAGCATCCTGAGGATCAAAGGAAGCCCAAGAGTCAAACCTCTGACAGGAACATGCTGCCTGCCCTGTGCTGCAAATCAACTCCGTGGAGGTGCCCCACCTACCCGGGAGAGCAGAGAGCATTGGCCGTGAAGAATGCTACTGGGACCCAGACCAAACTGAAACAAAAATGATCTCTTGCAGTCTTGCCATCCCTTTCAGAGGCCCTTCTTGGCCAGCTGGTAAAAGAGAAATGTAGCTCGCAGAATCCCAGCTTCAGTGTAGCCAGGAAGGGAAAGGAAGAAGGCAAGTTTGGAGCTAAGAGGCAACAAAGAAACACCCAGCACACCTGGTCAGGACGTCTTCCACTTTCTCCATGGTATGGTTACTGTTTCTCCCCTTCCAACTCAAGCAGTCTCTGGAGATGTCCTGCAAGACCACACAAATATCCTGCTCTGTCCTAGACTTCTCCCTAGATTTAGCAAATAGTGCTGACTCTGGCCTGATTCAGTCTTTCCTATAATCGTTTTTAGATTCCTTCTTTACTCTGATGATTGTGAAATACTGTTTCCAGTTCAGTGCTCCTTCTTCCTCTTTTACCAGTCTGCCTTCCCTCCCTCCCTTCTCCCCCAGTTTTTTTTTTTTTTTTACTTACATTTTTTTTTTTTTCATTAAAATGTAGTTAATCGGAGTTTCCATCATGGCTCAGTGGTTAACAAATCCAACTAGGAACCATGAGGTTGCGGGTTCGATCCCTGGCCTCGCTCAGTGGTTTAAGGATCTGGCGTTGCCATGGGCTGTGGTGTAGGTTGCAGACGCGTCTCGGATCCCTTGTTGCTGTGGCTGTGGTGTAGGCCAGCAGCAGCTACAGCTCGGATTAGACCCTTAGCCTGGGAACCTCCATATGCTGCAGGTGCAGCCCCAGAAAAGAACAACAACAACAAAATTTTGAAAAACATTATTGAGGTGAATTTCACACAGAATAAAATTAACACTTTAAAGTGAACAATTAAGTGGCATTTAGTATGTTCACAGTGTTGTGCGACCATCCCCTCTATCTAGTTCCAGTGCATTTTCATCACCCCATGGTGTACATTTTTGCATGAACTCAAGGATAGATTCTTGGTAGTGATTTTCTTTGAACCAAAAGTCACATTTAAAAATTTCATAGATACGTCCACTTGCTCTTTAGGAAAGTCATACCAACTTAGATTCCCCCAAGCAGAACATGAAGTTCTGTATTTCCCTACAGCCTTGTTGACATTTTGGGTATTAGAAAATTGTGTATTTCTAGAAACTGGTCCATTTCTCCTACGATGTCCAACTTGGTTGGCATATAATTGTTCATAGAATTCTCTTAGAATTTTTTTAATCTCTGTGATATTGATTCTTATTTCTCCACTTCCTTATTTTGTTTACTGGATCCTCTTTTTTTTTTTTCCTGATGAGCCTGGCTAAAGATCTTTCAGTTTTATCTTTTTTAAAAAAACAGCTCTTGGTTTCATTCATCTTTTCTATTTTGTTTGTTCGTTCTTATCTTTGTTTTTCATTCTGTTTTGGTCTCTGTTTCCTCTCTGATCTTTATTTTTTTAATTCAGTGAATTTTATTATATTTATAGTTGTACAACTGTCATCAGAACCTAATTTTTTTTTTTGTCTTTTTGAGGGCCATACCCTTGGCATATGGGGGTTCCCAGGCTAGGAGTCAAATTAGAGCTGTAGCTATTGGCCTACACCACAGCCACAGCAATGCCAGATCTGAGCCACATCTGCAGCCTACACCACAGTTCATGGCAATGCTAGATCGGTAACCCACTGAGCAAGGCCAGGGATCGAACCTGCATCTTCATGTCTATTAGATGGATTTGTTTCCACTGTGTCACAATAGGAAGTCCCTGTTGGAAGTTTCTTAATCACAGTTTCAATTTCAGTACTTCTGATTGGTCCATTCACCTTTTCTATTTCTTCTTGGTTTAGTTTTGGAAGATTGTACTTTTTTAAGAATTTGTCCATTTCTTCTAGTTTGTTTTATTGGTACATAGTGGCTTGTAGTAGTCTCTTATGATCCTTTGTATTTCTGTGATGTTTGTTCTCACTTCTTTTTCATTTCTAGTTTTACTGACTTGAGTCCTCTTTTTTCTTTTTTTTTTTAACAGGAAACTTTCTTTTTTTTTTTTTTTGGTCTTTTTGCCATTTCTTGGGCCACTCCTACGGCATATGGAGGTTCCCACGCTAGGGGGCTAATCGGAGCTGTAGCTGCCAGCCTACACCAGAGCTGGGATCCGAGCTGCGTCTGCAACCTACACCACAGCTCACGGCAACGCTGGATCCTTTAACCCACTGAGCAAGGGCAGGGGTTGAACCCGCAACCTCATGGCTCCTAGTCGGATTCATGAACCACTGAGCCACGAAGGGAACTCCCAGTCCTCTTTTTCTCTTGATGAGTCTGGCTAAAGGTTTATCAATTTTGTTGATCTTTTCAAAAAACCAGCTTTTAGTTTCATTGATGGTTTTCTTGGCTTCTATTTCATTTCAGCTCTAATCCTTATGATTTCTTTCCTTCTGCTAGCTTTGGGTTTTGTCTGTTCTTTCTCAAGTTGCTTTAAATGTAAAGTTAGTTGTTTGAGATTTTTCTTGTTTCCTGGGGTGGGCTTGTATTGGTATAAATTTCCCTCTTGGAACTGCTTTTGCTGCATCCCATATGTTTTGGATTGTTAGGTCTTTGTCATCATTTGCTTTTAGGTATTTTTTAACTTCCTCTTTGTTTTCTTCAATGATCCATTGGTTGTTTAGTAGCATATCTTTTAGTCTCCACATGTTTGTGTTTTTTGAAGTTTTTTTTCTTGTTGATTTCCAGTTGTATAGTGTTGTGTGGCCAGAAAAGATGCTTGATATTATTTCAGTTTTCTTAAATTTCCTGAGGCTTAATTTGTGGCCCAGAATGTGATCTATCCTAGAGAATGTTCCAGTGCATTTGAAAGAATGTGTGTTCTGCTGCTTTTGGATGGAATATTCTGTAAATATCTGTTAAGTCCGTCTGGTCTAATGCATCATTTAAGGCCTGTGTTTCCTTGTTAATTTTATATCTGGAGGATCTGTCATTGCCTTAAGTGGGATGTCAAAAAGTCTCCCACTATTATTGTGTTATTGTCAATTTCTCCTTATAGGGCTGTTAGCAGTTGCCTTATATATTGAGCTGATCCTATGTTGGGTGCATATATATTTACAATTGTTAAATTTTCTTCTTGGATTGATCCTTTGATCATTATGTAATGTCCTTCCTTGTCTCTTAAAATATTCTTTATTTTAAGGTCTATTTTGTCTGGTATGAGTATTGCTACTCCAGCTTTCTTTTGATTCCCATTTGCATGGAATATTTTCTTCCATCCTCTCACTTTCAGTTTATATGTGTCCCTAGAAGTGAATGGGTCTCTTGAGGACAGCATATGTATGGGTCTTGTTTAGGTATCCATTCAGCCAGTCTGTGTCTTTTGGGTGGGACATTTAGTCCATTTACATTTAAATTAATTATTGATATGCATGTTCTCATTGCCTTTTTTAAAATTGTTTTGGATTTGGTTTTGGTTGGTCTTATTTCTTCCCTTCTCTTGTTCTCTTTTGTGGTTTGATGACTGTCTTATTGTTGTGTTTGGATTGCTTTTTCTTATTTGTATGTGTTATCGATTGTAGATTTTTGGTTTGCAGTTACCATGAAGTTTTGCTATAGAAGTCTGTATGTATACAATCTCGTTTTAAGTTGTTGGTCTCTTCATTGTAAATATATCTCCATTATCCTGCATTTGTACCATGCTCTTCTCATGATTTCTGGTTTGGGTAGCATATTTGTCTGTGGATGATTTCCTACCTTTATTATATGTGTGCCTCTACCAGGGAGCCTTGTCATTTGTAATTTTTTAGCTTCTAGTTGTGGTCTTGTCTTTTCCACCTAGAGAAGCTCCTTCAGTATTTGTTGTAAAGCTGGTTTAGTGGTGCTGAATTAACTTTTGCTTATCTGTAAAGCTTTTGATTTCTCCTTCAAATCTGAATGAGAGCCTTGCTGGGTAGAGCAATCTTGGCTGGAAGTTTTTTCCTTTCATCAGTTTAAGTATATTGTGCCACTCCCTTCTGGCCTGCAGAGTTTCTCCTGAAAAAAAATCAGCCGCTAACCTTATCAGGGTTCCCTTGTATGTTTCTTTTCCCTATCTGCTTTCAATATTTTCTCTTTGTCTTTAATTTTGGTCAGTTTGATTAATATGTGACTTGGAGTGTTCCTTCTTGGGTTTGTTTTGTACTTCCTGGATTTGAGTGAGTGATCCTTTCCCCTGTTAGGCAGGTTTTTGGCTATTATCTCTTCAAATAGTTTCTCTGGCCCTTTCTCTCTCTCTTCTCCCTCTGGCACCCCTATTATGCAGATGTTGGTGCATTCATAATTGTCCCAGAGTTCTCCTAGATTGTCTTTTCTTTTCAATCTTTTTTCTCTTTTCTGCACTGTGTCAGTGATTTCCACCAGTCTGTCTTCCACCTCGATTATTCATTCTTCTGTCTCTTGTATTCTGCTCTTGTTTCCTTCTAGTGAATTTTTTTTTTTTTTTGTCTTTTTAGGGCTGCACCTGCAGTATATGGAGGTTCCCAGGCTGGGGTCTAATCAGAGCTGTTGCTGCCAGCCTACACCAGAGCCACAGCAACATGGGATCTGAGCCGTGTCTGCGACCTACACCACAGCTCATCTGGCAATGCCGGATCCTTAACCCACTGAAGGAGGCCAGGGATCAACCCCCCAACCTCATTGTTCCTAGTTGGACTCGTTTCCGCT
The DNA here is from genome assembly GCF_016906955.1 of Phacochoerus africanus. Taxonomy (NCBI): domain Eukaryota; kingdom Metazoa; phylum Chordata; class Mammalia; order Artiodactyla; family Suidae; genus Phacochoerus; species Phacochoerus africanus. Next base: position 58,397,543 of record NC_062552.1, on the reverse strand, counting down.
GTGCCATGATGGGAATTCCTAGTGAATTTTTTTATTTCAGTTATTGTATTTTGCACTTCTGCTTGTTTAATCTTTAAATCTTCTATTTCTTTGTTCAGTGTTTCTTTTAATTTATCAATCTTTGCCTCAAGTTTATTTCCAAGATCTTGAATCGTCTTTAATATCATTAGTCTGAAGTCTTTTTCATGAAGGTTGCTTATGTCCAGATCACTTAGTTGTTTTTCTGGGTTTTTTTCTTGTTCCTTTATCTGAGTCGTAATTCTCTGCCTTTTCATTTTGTGTAGATTATTTTGTGTGGTCTCCTTATTGCAGGCAATAGGCTTGTAGCTTCTCTTGCTTCTTTGTGGCTGAAGTTGGTACGGGGACTTGCTTCAGGCTTCCTGATGGAGGGACTGGTGTCTGCCCACTGGTAGGTGGAACTGATTCTTATCCCTCTGGAGGGTGGTGGGGCTTTGTCTCTGGGTGTGATTAGAGAGGCTCTGTGCCTAGGAGGTCTTTAGGCAGTCTGTTTGCTGGCTGTGTGCCTAGGAAGTTTTTAGGCATTGTGTTTGCTGATGGGTGGGGCTGTGTTCTCACTTGGTTTGTTGTTTGGCCTGGGGCTTCTCAGCCCTGATGGGTGGACCACATTTTTCCAAAATGGTCACCTCCAGGGGAGTTCATGCTGGTGATTATTACTGAGATCTTTGCCTCCAATGTTCTTCCCCCACAACGTGTCACTGTTGTCCCTGGAGTTCCTCCATGATCTGTTGTAGGTAGGTCTGACCCAGATTCTTAGGGAGTCTCTGCTTTGCCCAGGACTCAGGAACCCAGGCAGCTGCAGCTACAATTTGACCCCTAGCCTGGGAACTTCCATATGCCACAGGTGTGACCCTAAAAAGGGAGGGAGGGAGGGAAGGAGGAAGGAGCTATTTCTTCTTTTAGTTTCTTTAGCTGTATGCTTGTGCATACGCATGCTTGTGTCCCTTTTTCTCTAGTTTCATGTTTGTTGTAGGTTTTTGGTTTGTGGTTACCATGAGGTTTATATAATGCTGACCAGTATATCTACCTGTGTCATTTAAGTTTAAACACATTCCAAAAGATGTGCAGTTTTTACTCCCCTTCCCCACATTTTATGTTTACGATATCATATTTTGCATCTTTGTGTTTATCCCTTTACTGGTTATTATAGTTGATTTTACATTTTTTTTTGTTTTTTTAATCTTTGTACTAGCTTATTTAAATGGTTGATCCTCCACTTTACTATATATTTGCCTTTGCTAGTGGGATTTCTCCTTTCCTACAGGTACGTATTATAGGCTCTGCCTTTCCATTTGGAGAAGATCATTTTACATTTCTTTTAGGGTTGGTTTAATATTGATGAACTCTTAGTTTGTGCCTGTCTGAGAAGTTCATTTGTGCCTGTCTGAGAAGTTCTTTAGCTCTCCTTTAATTCTGAATGATAATCCTGGGTAGAGTATCCTAGGTTGCAGGTTTGTCCCTTTCAGCACTTGGAATATTTCATGACACTCCTGTCTGACCTGTAAGCTTTCTACAGAAAAATCAGCTGATAGCCTTATGAGAGTTTCCTTGTATGTGACCCTTTATTTTTCTCCTGTTCTGTTTAGGATTCTTTCTTTAACTCTTGCCATTTTAATTATGGAATGTTTTCGTGTGGGTCTATTGGGTTCATCTTGTCTGGGACCCTCTGTGCTTCCTGTGTCTGAGTATCTATTTCCTTCTTCAGGTTTGGGAAGTGTTTGGCCATAATCTCATCAAATACATTTTTGACCCTTTTCTTTCTTCTCCTTCTGGGGCCCTTATAATGCAGATGTTGTATACTTGACGTTGTCTTTGAGATGCCTTAAATGGTTCTCATTTTTAATTTGTTTTTCTTTTTGTTGTTATGACTGGGTGATTTTCATTTTTCTATCTTCCAGCTCTCTTTTGCATTCTTCTGTATCACCTAGTCTGCTCTTAATCCCTTCTGGGGTATTATTCATTTCTGTTATTGCACTCTTCATTTCTTACTGGTTCTTTTTTGTATTTTTTAGCCCCTTGTTAAAATTCCAGTCAATTAGCATTCTTATTATTAATGCTTTGAACTCCTTTTTTTTTTTTTTTTTTGGCTGTGCCCACAGCATGCAGATTTCTGGGGCCAGGGACCGAACCCACACCACAACTGCAACCAAAGCCACGGCAGAGACAATGCTGAATCCTTAACCTGCTACACCACTGGGGAACTTCACTAATGCTTTGAACTCTTTATCTGGTAAATGGTTTATATATTTCATTAGCTGTTTTTTTCCAGAGGCTTTCTCTTGTTCTTCCAATTGAAACAAACTGCTCCATCTTCTCATTTGGCTTAGCTTTCTCTATCTCTGTGAAATTAGGTGAAACAGTTACCTGCTGCAGACTTGAAGGGGTGTCCTTGTGCAGGGGCAACGCTATACAGTCTACTATGACCCAGTGGCCTGGATCTGATGTGAACAAAAGTCACATCTCTCTCCAGGGTGTGATGGCAGCTTTCACCTTGGTAGAAGGTGGCGCTGCAGCTAGAAGCGCTAGGGCCAAAGCCAGGTGTGAGGTATGACTTCCCTTTTTCTCAGCAGCTGTCACTGCTCTACCAGGAAAGGGGTTGGGTCCCAGCAGAAGCCCTGATGATCAGGTCAGAGCTAGCTCCACCCCCATCACCGGCACCCTCACCCCAGAGGGAAGCAGGGCTTGGGCAGGAGGGGCTGGTGTGGGCATGGGTGCAGGCTCTGGCATTTGGGCCGCAGAGATCCAGCTGCCACTGATGTGCTGCCTGTGTGAGCAACAGTGATGACTGCCCTCACCCTGCTCAGATGCCATCTCTGGGTCTGAGCCTCCTTTGTCTCTGCTCACCCTGGTGTGCAGCTGCACCCCAGAGCATGCAGGGCCTGTGTGGGCACTCGGTGTGGGTCAGGCTATGGGCTGTGGGCTTCTGGCCTAGTCAGTGGACAGCCTCTGTGCACTGCCTGTGTAAGTACCTGTCCTAGCTGCCCCCACCTCGCTGAAACACTGCTCTGGATCTGGGCTGCCTTTGTGCCTCACAGCCAGCCAAGGCAGGGCTCGCCCCACTGTGAAGCTGCCTGGTGAAGCAAGAGGGGCCAGAGCTGTTGCTCAGCTCACACCAGGGCGTGTGCCGGGGCGGTCATGGAAAACTGGTCAGAGACCTGTAGTTTCAGTCTGACCTCTGTCCTGTTTCCGGAGTAAGTAGGCCTGTGTTCACTCGCTCCTCCCAGCGGAGCAGGCTTCCTATGGTCCTTCTGTTAGGGTGGTCAGCCCGCAAACCAGCCAAGGGATCTCCTTTTCCTGGTGTTGGACCCTAGGGCTGGGGCACCCGGCATGTGGCTGGAACTGCTCAGTCGGCAGGAGCGTCTCCACCCGTGTACTCGCTCTGCTCCTTCGGGGCGCCCTCTCAGGAGCACGGCTCCCAACGTGATCACTTCCCCTCCCTTCCTTCCCAATTCTCTGTGGATCTTTCTTACAGCCTTGCTTACGTAGGAGTCGTCCTGCCGGTCTCCAGTTAGTTTTCAGTGATCTTTGTTCCTCACGTAGATGTATTTTTGATTTGTTCCTTGGGGAGGTGGGTTCCCCATCCTCCCACTCTGCCATCTTGATCTGTTTTTGACAGTTTCGGTACCATCAGCTTTTATCTTTTCTTCCAGTCTCGCAGCAGGTGAGAATAGGTATGTCTTTGTCTCTTAGCTAGGCCAGGATGGTTTTTGAAGGTGTTTCAGCCTTTTTTATCTCCCGGATTTCCAATTTCTATCATCTGCCAGTTTGATAGGTTGTTTTGTTTCTGCTTTTTCTTTTTTTTTTTTTTTTTTTTTGCCATTTTCTTGGGCTGCTCTCATGGCATATGGAGTTTCCCAGGCTAGGGGTCGAATCGGAGCTGTGGCCACTGGCCACAGCCACAGCAGTGCAGGATCCGAGCCACGTCTGCAACCAACACCACAGCTCACGGCAACGCCGGATCGTTAACCCGCTGAGCAAGGCCAGGGATCGAACCCACAACCTCATGGTTCCCAGTCGGATTTGTTAACCACTGAGCCACGACGGGAACTCCTCTGCTTTTTCTTATAGATCTTAGCAGAGTTAAGTTTACTTAGGAAACGTCTATGAAACTTAATGTCTGTTGCTGCTGTGAATGGGGCAATGTTCCTGATTGCTTCCTGTTGGTGCCTAGGAGCCTCTACTCTTTGGGTACTTGCTCTTATAGCCGGCATCCTTGCAGTACTTAAAAATAATTTGCACGTTCTCTGTGACTTTACTGCATGTCCCTAGGGCACTGTACAGTACCCTGCAGAAATATCCTGTGTTTACTAACTGAATATCCATTTGGACAGTGTCAAGTACATGGCTCATCATGGGGGAAACTGACTCATATACAGGTCCTGGCCTCTGGCGCTTACCCACTGAAAGTAAACACATGTGGAAGTTACAGGACATGCATCCCCAGCACCACAGTAGCCCTAGTGGGCACTCAGTATCTGAAATTAGTCATGATGGTGCCATTACAAGAAACCATTAGCTAGAAAGGTCCTCAACCCCAGCTGTGTATTAGAATCACCAGAAGGTCTAAAGTACTTATGCTCAAGCTCAGCTGACAGAGGATCGGATTCAGTTCAAGGTGGGACCACAGCATCAGCATTTAAAAACAAAAAAACAAAAACAAAAAAACCTTGTTAGATGATTCCATTGAGCAGCCAAGGATGAGAACCACTGCTGGTCCAGTAGGTCAGCTCTGCGAATAGCACTTGAAATGGACTAGAGGCTGCCCTTCTCCTCCCTTCTTCCCAGTAGGGCTTTATTCAGCACTATTGAAAAGCCACCTCCCTGTGGTCCTGAGAAACATGTGAGGGCACTGAGGATGGTGTGCCCACCTGCTGGTGGCAAACTTGTTCTGGGCTTATGCTGCTGCTTCACAGGCAGGATGGGAAATAGGCAGATATCCTGGTTCAGCCAGACAGAGCCTAACGGGTGCCCCTGGGCCGAGCTTGCCAGGCCCGGAAAGAGCTGTAGGAGGGTGGTTGGAATTGAGTGTTGGAGCCCAGTGATGCACATGTCCAGTTTGGCCAAATGGTGCGTTGCTGCTGCTTCTTTACTCCCTGTCACCTCTGGGAAGGAATTACCAACATAACCACAGCTCTCCAGAAGGCACAGCAGGTGAGGATGCTATACCCAGCCCAAAGCTGCAATTGATTATAGCCAAGGTTCAGAGGTGGTGGGCATTTTTTGTTAAAAACCATCACCTCATGCTTTTATAGCATGTTTATCTAATTTCGAACTTGACAAGGATAGCAGCTGACACAGGGGCTCCTTGCACCCATCTTACTGATGATACTGATGTCGAGAAATTGTATTTTGCCCAAGACCACACAGGAGGCATGACCATGGACTCAGACCCCAATGCTCTGATTTCAGAGGCCATGCTTTTCCTCCTGCTCCAGTCTGTCTGTGAGCAGCCCTCTGTCGGGAAGAGGATGGTAGTTTTGTATACACCCCATTCCACACACACCAGCTCCCTCTTTATCTGGCACCATCTCGGAAGGCTCTCCGTCCTGCTGAAGTTGTGACCTGGTGCACAGAGAATGGAGCAAGCTGCAGAGGCAATGAATCTGACTTAGATTCATTCGTGGGCTTCTCTTTTCCCGGTATAAATTGTGACCCAAGAGTTGCTTTCAGTTCTATTCTCTGGCTGCCTGAGTGACTAGAGCGCAGGCTCTATCATCTAACACTTGTTACCCATCACCTCAGGGGCTGTGGATGCTGCTGCACCTGTCAGCGATAATGATAAATATCTAGGCCAAGGCTTTTAAAAAAAAATCTTTGCAGTTGAACGGAGTGCTCCATCAAATGACAAGGTATTTTCAAGGAATAAATAAAGCACAGATACCTAACTTTCTCTTTTCTTTCCTCTTGGCTGACCATCTATGACCCGATGCCAGTGGTCAGTCTGCTTGGTGGTTCTGCCTCTTCTGGGCCTTTGCTCTTCCCCCTTCTCCACCTCGAGAGAAGATGGCTCTTCTTCTTCCTTCCACTCTTCGCTCTCCTGTCTCACATCCCTTAAGTTACCAAGTGCTGTTGCTCTGCTTCCCTCTTCCTTCCAGAAGTACTCTCCAGCCTGGGTGCTGCTCTTCCCAGACAGGCCACCCGCATCTCTGGTGGACACCCTATAGCTGGTCTCTTGGCTCCACTCTTGCCCTACTCACTGTCTACTTTTATCAGAGGGGTCATGGTGTCTCTGTACCCTTTCTGGGGTTGAGTGACTGCTTTGAGGGCACCATCTTGGCACCCTCTCATTTTCAAATAGTGTCAGTCACACACAAGTCATCAAAGCACCCCCTGGGTGGGATTGCTTCTGATGGCTCTCGTATCTGCCTGGCCCAGGCCAGCATTTCCATAGTCAGGTCTTATTCACTGACTTCTCTGTCTCTCCTTTGCGGAGCATAAGACCAAGGACCACTTTACATTTTTCGCTCCAGATGTCCCTCTTTATAAACCTCAGATGTGTTAGGGACAGGTGTGGGCATTTGGTCAGTTCTCTTGCAGGATATGCTTTATTTAAAAAAAATTTTTTTTAAGGATTTAAGCCTCAGTCTGGTTTTTTCAGAGGCATAAAAGCCGTTTCCCACCCCATCTGCCGCCCACTCTCTGGTGCAAGCGGTGGTGGGTGGAGTCCAGCAGAGGGGAGCTGGAGCCCTGCGTCCAGGACCCTACCTTGTATCTGGGAGCTACCCTGGGCCTTTTTCTCTCTGCCTGGCCCCAACAGAGGTGGGTGGAAACAACTCTTGCACTGCTTTGTAGACTTCTTTTTTTTTTTTTTTTTCATGGCCACACCTGAGGCATTTGGAGGTGCCCAGGCTAGGGGTCAAATCAGAGCTGCGGCCTATGCCACAGCCACAGCAACGCAGGATCCGAGCCACGTCTGCGACCTGCACCACAGCTCACGGTAACGCCTGATCCTTAACCCATTGAGCGAGGCCAGGGATCGAACCCACATCCTCATGGATACTCATCAGGTTTGTAAACCACTGAGCCACGACGGAAACTCCCTAGACTTTTGAGGGACTCACACACCTGAGACCGTGGGTGAGAGGCCACAATCCAAAGGTACTTTCCCTCCCCCAAACAGAAAGCCCAGCTCTCTTAGCTGGTATTGTTTAATCAGACCTGCTTTTTTTTTCCTCATGTGATGCAGAGGAGGGCACGGAGACGGACATCTGCGGTAAACACAAGGACAGTCCCCTTCCTAGGGCAGAACTTGGTCAGAGGACTGCTACTCTGGCATCCGTGTTTGCCTCACTGCGTGGAATGTTCCTGGTTTGGCCGCCAGGTGGACTGCTGGCCAGGCAGAGCCAGAACCAGTGGGGAGCCGCAGGTCCACAGCAGGCTTCCATGGGTGCCATGAGCTCCCCCATCACAGAGCTATTGGAACTGCCTGCGGTGCCCTGTGCCCAGGAGTGGCAGGGAAGGGGCCATGCAGGAGATCAGATGAGATTCCCCCTGAGTCTCCTCAAGCTCTGATTCCTGATGTCCCTCCCTCCCTTCTCTGTCCCTTCCCACTGTGAGGCCATCACAGGCGGGAGCAGAAAGGAACCCCTGTCTTTCCTTTCCTGGAACAGTTTCCCCATTTCCTTGGCTTCTTTCGGTCAGCTGTTCCCAGAAGCCTCATGACTACTCTGCACAATGGGACATTTCCTGTACTGTCCTCAACTCTCTGGACTGTTCCCCTCAGCCTGGTCAAGAGCTCCTGAGTCAAGCCAGTGTCTGAGGCGTTCCGCCTCCTGCTCGCTCGGGAGTCGGGGGCACAAAGGTGTGAGAATGAGCAAGCAAAGAAATGAGCAGTCCCAGAGGAAGATGGTCTACAAGGACAGTGACAGTCTCTCAAGGTGCCCAGTGGAGGAGAACATGCCCCCCGCCCCCGGCCTCTGGCCTGCCCTGATCAGAGTGGGCTGCTGGTCTGTTGTGCTGGCAGAGTGTTGGGGGTCCCACAGGCTGGGAGCTGGACTCAGGAGCTGCTGGTTCCCACTGTCTCTCTCCCTAGCCCCTGCTCCCAAGGCCTTTGGTGCTGCTGGAACAGAGCTTTGGCAGGCCTTGGTCAGCAGCAGAAGTTGTTTCTGGGGCCTGGTCCAAAAAGACAAAGCCCTAAGGAGCATCAAGAACAAGAGGAGCCTGACCACCTCTGTGCCCAGGGTCAGCCTGCACGGATGGGCAGCGGTGGCTTCCCCAGGCCCAGCTGGGTCTGGAAAACAGTGAGTATCACTTGCATCCACAGGCCTCTAGGCCTCCTGCCCAGACTCTTTAACGCGCACAGCCCCTGCACCTCGGCACACCCATCACCTGTTTCCTGCCCCGAACAAAGCTCGGCTCATCCCCAGAATGATCCCCGATGCTCTGGTCTTCCTTGTGTCCCATCTGCTGCTGCCTTGCTCTAGTCCCTCTGACCCCAGGAAGCCCGGTCTCCCCATCGCAGCTCCCCCGAGCCCCTCCTCCCTGACCCCTGCCACCTTCCCCCATGGCCCACTGTGAATGCGTCTCCCTGGCAGTTCCCAGGGTACCGCTCCACTCCCAGCTCACCTGGGACAGAGCCAGGCTGGGGCCTCAGTGATGACACTGCACACGGAAAGCTCTGCTCGCCTGGACTTCTCCCCGCCTTTGCTTCCTCCACATTGAGCACTTGGACACGGGAGCAAGGAGGGGGAAAAGCAGTCCTTTATTCCCTGTGGGAAAGACTGCCCAGGAGCGGCCAGCACCCTTTCTGGGAGGGCAGGCTCCGTCTTGACGGGGGCACTGCCGGCCCCATGGGCAGGGCAGGTCCAGATGTGGGCTACTGCCCCTTCCTTAAAGCTTCTCCAGGTACGAGCCAGGGACAAAGCCACGCTGCCCGTTCCGTTGTACCGTCCACCAGCCATCCTCCCCTTCTAGGATGACCTCCAGGATGTCCCCTGCAGTGATGTCCAGCTCATCAGGATTCTGGGCAAGAGAGTGAAAGCACGTCAGCCTGCAGGTGCCCGCTGGGAGGGCCTCTGATCCGGCATTACCCTCAACCTGGGCAGTAAGTGCCAGCCTGTCTCAGGTGGGCTGTGAGCTGAGACCTGCTGGCCTCCTGGGGCTGCAAGACCAGGCCATTCTCTGGGCTATGGCAGCCCTTGGAGACGTAGCATGCGGGGTATCCTGTGGGACTCAGCCTCTTGTCCCCTCTGGTTTGTAACTGGGGGCCTCCCACAACCTGGGGCTTCTCTCCTGCTCTACCTCCTGCTGCTCCCTGTCCCTGTCCCCACTGCAGACACAGCAGCCCAGCAAGTCAGGGGCAAGTGTGTTTGCTGTGCCCCCTCCTCCGCTTGCCACTGCAATATAAGCACAGCGTCATTCCCCCGGGCCGCTCAGCCCCAGCAGGTTTGAGGTCCAGCTCTGTACCCTTCACCTTAAAGCAAGGAACAGACTAGACTCTAGGATCTGGGCACAGCTGTCCTGGGGCTTTTTTACTCATCCTCCCCTTGTGGGCCTCAGAAGATCAACCCCGGCACAGCTAAGCCTCGCTCTGGCCATGGCTTGTTCTGGCACCCAGGGTCGTGGAGAACAAGGCCCTCACGCGTGGGGACCTAGCCCGAGCATCACACCACATCCTTAGGCAGCCCCGACTCCGGCAGCCTGCCTGCACATGAGCGTAGGCCCGTGCAATGCCCACGGCTTTCTGGACATGTGTGCGTGACCAGCCCCGGGCCCTCGCGCCATTCAGCACTTTTCACTCAGCAGGTACGGGCTGGGCCCCCTCATAAATGCCGAGTGCTGTTCTAAGGGCCTCCGCCCAGCATATTCCCAACCTCTGGGCTACCAGCGCCCTCTTAGCGAGGGGATGGAGCGGGGGACGCTCACCTGGGCTGTGTAGTCATAGAGCGCCCTGTAGTCCTGGGCTGGCAGGGTGGGGGGTCCTGGTGCCTCCTGCACGTTGATGGCAGCGTAGACACCCTCATTCCGATCGGGGATAGGAGTCAGGGTCTCTGTGGAGGCTGAGAGCAGGGTGAGGCCTGGTACCCGCCTCTTAGCAAAAAAACAGGTCCCTGGAGGCCCCCCGGACGTGAAGCTTCCCCAGACCTGGCTCAGCCTCTGCCCGACCTCAACCGTTGGGGGGTCCATCTGTGCCAAGTAGGCATCCCCCCCTTTCCCCCCTGGGTGACAGCTGCCCCCCCCAGTTACCCGCAGAAGCTGCTGGCGAAGCATTCTTGGGACTTCCGTGCAGTAGCCCAGAGAACCTGGGGACGGAGGAAAAGCAGGTGAGCGCTGGGGGGAGGATGAGGCAGGGGGCCCTCGGGTGATTTATGGGGTGCCCCTCACCAGGAGGGCTCCCCAAGGGGTGGTCCCAGTGGCTCTTCCCTCCCCAGCAGTGCTCTCCGGACCCTCACCCTGTAGACATCTCAGTACCTGCTCCCTGCGGAGCCTCGGGAGCGCCAAGACTTCTGTGCTCCAGCCTCCCCCAAGGGCGAAGGAGCTGCCGCCGGAACTCTGAGCACAGTCGCCAGTGAATAAGTGGGGGGGATTATTTAATGCCTAGGTCCCCTTGGGCCGAGGGTGTCACAAGGCTAGATTGAGCCTGTCTTGTCCCCAAAGAGCACCCAGCACCAGGCACACCGCAGATACTCGATAAATACATATGGAAGAGCCAGCTGCAGGAGGAGAGGCTGGCCTCACTTCCCGGCCACCCTGCCCCCTCTGCCCAGCCTCGATCCCAGCTGGCTGGCATCATGCGGAGGCTCACCTCTTTATCATACCACAGGATGGCTGTACACCGGGGCTGCCACATGACGGGGAGATCTCCCGATCGTAGTAGTTCTGGTAGGGCACCGGAGCTGCAGACACAGCAGGCCTGTGAGGCCCAGGGTGGCGAGGGCAGGGCAGGCAGGACACGTGCCACTCCCCACCCCTTCTTCTCCCCAGACAGAGACCCAGGCTGGGGCCCCACCTTCCTGGCCTTGCCCCAGCCTGCCTTGTGCCTGACGAGGGGGCCCCCCCTCTCACTTCCCATGCAAGATCCCACGGTGGGTACCGCCAAGAGCGAATATTCCAGACTCAAGATTTAGTGGGGCAAACAGGCTGGGCGCAGAGGAGGCTCCTTATCTCCCCGTTCTGTGTCCAGGGTTCTTTGGCCCTGCTCATCTTCTCAGAGGACAGGGGATTGCTGTCCCTAAGCTCTCTCTCGGGTCTGCTCCTTCACCCAGAAGGGAGCTGTGAGCCACCCCAGCTCTGTCTGGGCCCGAAGCTCAGAGAACTCAAGCCAGGCCTTGCAGGGAAGGCGGGCCTGGGCCCAGAGGCTGTGCTGCCTGCAGGCCGCCCTCACCTGGGGGCTCGGTGCCCGTGCTCTTGGCCTGGATGAAGCCGTCAATGTCAGCGTCCACGCTGCAGCCTTCCAGTGTCACCCGCACCTCTTCGTAGAGCTGGGGGTGGGAAAGAGCAGAGGCTGGAGGGTTAGAGCGCTGGCTGGCAGCTTCTCCTGGCTTTTGAACACCTACTGCGTGCCAGTTCCTTTGCAAGGGATTTACCTCACTCTGAGGTAGATGCGACTTGCTCACTTTATAGATGAGGAAACTCTGAGAAGGATGACTTGCCCAAGGTCACAGAGCAGGAGTTCAGTGTGCTGGGCTTTGGATCCAGTATGAGACGATTCAGAGCCCACACCCCTTCCTCTGCCATGAGGAGGCCACCAGGTGGGCTCAAGTCACTTGTGGAGAAAACCCCAAAACTCCACCCCCCATGGGCAGAAGGGGTCAGGCAGGGGACAGCAGTTGGCATCAGGGAGTCCGGGCTGCCTCGAGAGAGGGTCCATGGCTCCAGGGCTGCGTCAGCAGAGGTCCAGGCCCAGGGGGCCGGGGGGAGGTGGCAGGCCCTCTCTGCTGAGGAGGACACATCCGACATGTCGAGCTCAGTCAGGGGGCAACCAGGGCACCCTTGAGGTGTCTGGGGGCAGAGGAGGGACTGGACCTTGGCTCCTGCAAGCACCAGGCCTGGAGCAGAACAACCCTGGGTACCACAGCTTCTCTGCAGACCTGAGCAGCTAAGTCCACCTGCCTTCCCAAACCCAGCAGAGGGAGCAGGGTGAGCAGACACCAGGGTCCCTGCAAAGCAGTTTTCTGGGCAGAGGCTGTGGCCCTGTGCCTGCTGACTCCCTGTCCTCGGGGCCCCAGGGCAGAGGCTCAGTGCTGAGGTCTGAGACCGCTGGGGCCAGGGCTCGGACCACAGAGGACTAGGTGTGCAGATGGCTCAGATGGCCCTGGGTGCGCTGTTGCCCAGAGGCTGCCCTCCCCTCACACCCCCACTCACCCCCTCCCCTCCCTGCCCTTGGCCCCCACCTCGTCGTCCTTGACGCACTGCATGGAGAGCTGGTTGCAGTGCACCCACAGGGCATTGCGGAGGATGGTCAGCCGGTCAAACTCTTGCAGCTGGAAGGCCTGGGGGGAGTAAGGGGAGAAGCTGGGGCGGGGGGGTGCTACCGGGCTGGGCCAGGCCAGACCCCCTCTGCTGAGAGCCAAGTCTAAAGGAAGGATTCTTCCTGGAGAGCCCCACCCCCACCTCTGCCAGCCCCTGAGGCTTCTGGGAAGGGAGCAGCCTGTGGGATTCCTGCCCCCAGCCCTTCCTCCAGGCCCCACCACAGCTCTGGGGCGTGGTGTACAGGGAGCCCTGGACCCTGAATCCTGAGGCCTGCTGCCCTCAGCAGAGCCCGGGCAAGCTACAGGGTCTGCGTGCGCCTCAGTTTTGGTTTCAGCCAAAAGGGGCAAAGGATGCCTGTCTGCAAGAAGAGCCCCTGCACAGGGCCCATGGGATGAGTGGATGAGTGAGGGAATGAAGGAGCAATGCCTTCCCCCCCCCCACCCCACTGCCTCATCTCCCCCTGAAGCAGCCAGAGCAGGGGTGGTGGCTCCCGCGATGTAGCTGAGCAAGAGGCTCCATGCCTGGGGGTCACTCACCTCGCAGGTGGCCCGGTGCTCCTGTTCCCACTCGCCCCGCACCTTCTCCAGCTGCTCGATGTTCTGCCTGTACACCCGCTCTGGAAGCACAGGGGGTCCTCAGGGAGGCCGCCCCTGCCTGGGTGCCCGCCTCCCACTGCCCGCACCCATTGGCACACTCGGCAGGGCCACCACCATGCTGGTCCCGCTCTTCTCAGGTGACTCAGCTCCCCACTGTGCTCCGGCGGCCTGGGGCTGGGGCAGAGCCTTGTACACCCAAAGTCAGTCAGGCCTCTCGCCATCCCAGCTCCCACCATCTCACTTTCCAGATGGGAAACAGGCTCAGCGAGGGCAGCACACAAGGAGGGGCGGAAGGGGCATCAGGAGCTGTGGGGCTGGGAAGCCAGGGGGGCTTAGGCCATGACCTCTGTCCCCCAGCCAAGGGAGAAGCTGGGTCCTGGGAAAGGCAGTGCCACCAGAAGGGAGAGCTTCCCAGGGAAAGAGAGCAAGGAGACGCTCTGTCCTAGGAGTTGTGCCGGCAGAGACAAGAGGTGTGGGGGGCTTCTGACATCAGGAGAAAGATAGAGGAGACAGGCCCTGAGAAGGCTGTGTGCATATCTGAACACCTGCGGGTACGAGAACGGTGTGTGCGAGGAGAGGGGGCCTGTCTCCCTCGACTGTGGCTGTCCGAGCCCTGGGCCCTGGAACCGAGGGCTTCTATTTGCAGTTATCACCACTTCCTCGCTCTGTGACCTTGAGCAAGTTACTTAACCTCTCTGTGCCACCAGAGTTTCCTCATCTGTTAAAAAGGGGGATCAAGACAGGGATCACCGTTGTGGTGTGGAGTAGTTCAAACGTGCAAACCACCAAGAACCGTCCTGGCAAATGCAAGAAAATGAATGTTTTTGTTTTACTCACATAAATGTGGAAGTGAGAGTGATGAGCAAGTGACAGTGTCCCTGGGGTGAAGGATGTGCGTGTGTGGTGGGGCCACCCCACCCCCTGGGCTGAGGAGGGGCCCTTCCACGTACCTGCCTCCATGGCAGAGTCCTTGCACTGCTTGGCCTTGTTCTGGCTCTGAGGAGACAGCAGAAAAGCAGCGCTGAGGCCCCAGCCCCCGGGTCCCTGGCCTCCCTGGGCATCTCAGAAGGGACCTGTCACAGCCTCCCCGGCCACCCAGCGGGACACTAAGGAGCCACATATGGGCAAGTTCCCTTGTTTAACTCCAGCCTCACCCCACGGGCCCACAGGGTGGTTCTGATGAAAAAGGAATAAACCAGAAACCTGCAGCTCAGATGTGAAAACTAGATGCTGAGACTTAGAGCAAGAAACAACCTGGGGCCCCACGACCACTGCAGAACCCACTGCCTGGGGCTTGGGCTCTGGTCCTGACTCACTGCCACCAACTCGCCCGCAGGCCCCTGCCCTCTCTGGGCCTTGGCTTTCCTGTCGGGCCAAGGGTAAACGCATTCTCAGGCCCTGGAGGCTCCCACATCCCGTTCTGGCCTAGAGGTCAGAGCCGACAAGGGCTGGGGCCTGGCCACTCCGGGTGGGGGTGCTTTCTCTGCTGCTTCCTCGCCATCTCTGGGCCCATTTCCTCTCTGTGACATGGGCCTACTGAGCCCCTCTCCCAAGGGTCATGTGAGGGTTAGCATCTGCTCTCATGGCCCTGTGAGCTCTGGGCCTGCTCCGAGGAAGGACCTTGGGTGCAGCCTGGACATGGCAAAGTGGATCGAGCTGACGCCATCTAGACCCTGAGATTCCAGGAAACCCATTTCACAGATGGGGAGATGGAGGTTCAGAGAGAGGGGAGCAGCCAGCGTGTTCCAGATGCACACCTTGCCTTAAGGGTCTGTGTCACCCCTGCCCTGACTCCCCGCCCTGTCTCAGCCCAGGGACACCAGGTGGCTTCAGTGGCTCAACGTACCTTCTCCACCTGCTTCTGTTGCCCATTGGCACTAATGCGCTCAAAGATCTGCTCCGCGTCGTCAGCGTCCCGGCACTTCTGCTCATACGTCTTCTTGGACTGGGGGCGGGGGGGGAACACAGACACATGACGTACAGGCCCCAGAGGGAGGTTTCTGAGCTCAGCCTCTCTTCTACCCGCTGGGGGGTGTGGATGGAGCAGGGGCTTCCTCACCACAGACAGGGACTGGGGGTCCAGAATGGAGATGGAGAAGGGCATCGTGTGCCCAGGCCCCTTCCCAGTGGGGACAGGGTAGCCCTGCCTGTGGCCCTGGCCTCTTCAGGGGCGTGGTCACATCAAACTACCAGCAGGGCCCTGAAAACTCCCTGCACTGTCACAGGGGCAGCCTCTGCACATGCCATCCTCTCCTGTAGAGCCATTTTTTTCCTCCTTACTCTGTCCTAGGAGACACAGTTCAGGGGTCCCCACTCCCTTCATCCCTCCAAGTCCCCTGCTGCCAGCATGGATGACCCAGGGAACCACTGTCGGGACCAATTACCTGCCCATCAGGAGGAGCTCCCAAGGGCAGGTGGACCCAGCCCAGCCCCACTGTGCCTGTTGCTGGACAGAGGCCTGAGGCCAGCCCTGTCCCTTGTGCCCAGCCCAGGGCTCCTGGGATCCACACCCTGAGCCCTGCCACCCCCAGGCCCAAGGCCCTGGCACTCACCTCCATGGCCTTCTTGTAGAGGGACAGCTTACTCTTCTGGACACGGTCCATGACGGCTTCGAACTGCGGGGGACACGAAGCTCTGAGCATGGGGCTGTGGCCTCGGGACACTCCCCTAGGTCAAGAGGACGGCTGTCCCTGGGATGAGGCCCAGCATCCCCTACTGGCTCTGAAGGGGGTGGCACCAAGACCCCCCTCTTCCAGGACCTGCTCTTTCGCAACCAGCTCTCAGAGCAGAAAGCGGGGAGCCCGAGGCACGGATGTGCCATCGTAGCCTCTCGCTACAGACCTGTCCAGACTTCACCTCTAGCTGGGGACGCCCAGCCTGCATGCACGCATGCGCCCCTGTCCCGCTCACAGCCATCATGCTCCGTGTACACATGCGCACAGAGTTCCACCCATGCGCAGAAGTACACGCTAAAAGGTTCCTATTGCTCATACTTGCACACACAAGGCCTTCACACACCTCTCCCAAGTGCCACCCCCCGCCATGAGCCTCTGCACACAGGTGAACACACACCCCAAATTTAGTCATGGCCACACACGCAAGCACACGGGGCCTCTGCACCCCCACCTTGCCTCCCGTGCTCCTCGTTCAGATGGAGGATGTGCCTGGCAGGAACTGGAAATGAGGGAATGAGACACCCCTCGTGTCAGGGCTATAGCCAAGTTGTGCCTGGGGTCACAGTGGGGCCTGTGTCAGCGACAAGGCCTCAGGAAGCCACCTGGTCCAACACACACACACACCAAGACACATGCATGTGTTCACAGGTGTGCACACACACACACACACCCATGTTCTCCTGGGCACACACACATGTCCATACATGCACATGTGTGCACACACATGCAGGCAGTCTTCCCCACACACTGCATCATAGCTCTCCTCTGCTTGTGGAGGACCTGGCCACTCTGCGGAAGGTGTCACTGTCCAAAACAGCTATTTGTAGACATCACAGTCTCACTGGCCACAGGAAAGCTCAAAATAGCCATCCTGGGGCCTCACGGTCACAGCAGATGTTTCGCAGGCAAGTTTCAGCCCAGAGAAGGCCTCTGCTCCTGCACCTCAAGGCCAGGCCAGTTTCTGTGGCTGGCTTTGGGGACCCACAGTCTGCTCAGGAACCCAAATTTAGAATCCTGAAAGGCTGAAACCCCAACTAGCTAGATGGGCAGACAGGGGGTGCAGCCACACTGAATTTCTGTGGTCAGAGCCTCTAATTGGAGCTGGCACCCTGCCTGTGAAGACTGAGGGGGGCTGGTTCTGGTCTGGGTCCCCAACACTTGGGAGGTGGACATAAGTGTCCCATCCTGCAAGAGGGAAACGGAGGCACAGACAGGGGAAGTGGCTTGGCCGGGACACTCAGTCCCAGCCATGAACTATCTCCTTCTTCCCCTTCCCAGCTCCGTTGAGTGGATTCTTCCATTCCAGTTCCTTGGACAGTTTACAATGATCCTTCCTCTCCAAGCAAGAAGTACATCTGTGTGCTGGCCTCCCCGCCCCCGTCCAAGGCACCACCCTCATCACTGAGGCCCATGTGCCTTCCCAGAGGGCCATGAGCTCCACCAGTCAGAGTCTCAGGTTTGGGAGGGGGCCCTGGGACACAGAGGTCACCAAGCCCACCTCCCATCCAACCTTTGCTGCATCCCTCCCACTTCCTTTCCATGCGGTCCCTCTATCTAGGGACAGCCACACCCTACAGATGAGTGAAAAGCACTTTTGGATGCTAAGGTAAACTCAGCACCCCCACCACTTGCAAGCTCTATTCCCTTCAGCCTCAGGCAGCCCTGCAGAATGGCTGCCGTGACTGACTCGCCCAAGTCCTCCTTTCTCCCGGATAAACAACCCTGATCCTTCAGCTCAGGACCAGTTTCTGGTGACCCCCTCCTTCGGATACCCCCAAGCTGTCAGGGACCCTCTACAGCCTAGTGGAAGTAGGATAATCAAAATGACCAATGACTATGCAATGCAATACTATCAGCCATAAAAAAAGAATGAAATAATGCCACTTGCAGCAACATGGACGCAACTAGAGATTCTCATAGTAAGTGAACGAAGTCAGAGAAAGACAAATATCGTGTGGTATCCCTTATATGTGGAATCTAAAATCCAACGCAAGTCAATATATCTACACAACAAAAACAGACTCACAGATATAGAGAACAGTCTTGTGGTTGCCAAGAGGGAGGGAAGGACTGGGAGTTCGGGGTTAGCAGATGCAAACCATTACACAGAGAATGGATCACAACAAGGACCTACTGTAGAGCACAGGGAACGGTATTCAATATCCTGTGATAATCATCATGGAAAAGAATGTGAAAAGAATATCTACGTGTGTACAAATGAATCACTTTGCTGCACAGCAGAAATTAACACAACATTGTGTAAATCAACTATACGTCAATAAAAAATTTTCAGAAAAAAATGTTAACATCTTTCCCTCTTCTTGGTAGAAGACAGCTCAGTGGGAAGACCTACGGTCGGGCTTTTAGGCCTGAGAGCTGGGCCCTGTTCCAAGCCTGGGGTGCAGTCCCCCCACCTTCCAGGAGGAGAGCCCATCCCCCACCACTTCCACAGTGACAAAGGCCTCCTCCCACCTGGGTCCACGCCCGGCACTGCCTCACCTTCTTCCTCTGCTCCTTCTGCCTCTCTCGGAACTCCTCCAGGCTCCGCAGCTCCTCGCGCAGGGCCAGGGCCAGCTGGATGTGGGAGCTGCCCACGTTCTCCATTTCTGGGGGCAGAGTAGGGACGTCAGTTGCTGGTGTCAGACTTGATGGGCCCCAGCCGCTCACACACTCGCCCCCACCTGGACCAGCCCAGCCCCAACCCCACAGGGTGTCTCCACCAGCCTCACAACAACCCCTCCCAGCCACGATCCATCCATCTCCAGCTATGAGGATACCGTGTTCCCAGAGGGTCCTGTCACCCTGCAGCCTGCGGTGGGGAGAGGTGGGACTTACGCTGCTTCAGGGAGTCAAAGGAGGCCCTCAGGGAGCTGCAAAACAGAAAGACCAGGGTCAGCAGGAGGACAGCGGGGCAGAACCTGAAGTCCTGGCTGGGCCCAGGGACTTTTACTTCGGTGGGAGGGCGCTAGGTCACTCACACACACCGATCTCGATCCAAGGGACTCTCTGGCCAGACTGTGACCATCCCCTCAGAGCCCAAGCTGGAATTTCTGGAAGGCAAAGCTCTCTTTGGAAAATACAAAGTAGTCAAAAGCTCCCACTGTGGTGGAAGGCTCCTGGCTTCTGGGCGTCCCCAGCCCCCTGCCCCCCAGAGTCCCTCCCCAGTAGTCCTCTTCTCTCTTCAGAATGAACTGAAGCAGGAGAAGGTGGGGTTCAGACCTGGCAGGTGGCCTGAGGACATTTTGAAGGGAGTGGAATGGGGGCGACAAGCAGGCAGGGGTGCTGCAGGAGAGAGATGTGGGGGCTTTAGGACAGGATGAAAAGGATGTACAAGTGAGGACATCAGGAGGCTGAGGGCATCCCTGGTCCCTGGCTGGGCGGCTGGAAGGGACACCTCTGAGTGGGGCCCAGGAGGGAAGATAGGGAGTTACTTTAGGGTGCACCAGGCTTGGGGTGCCTTAAAAACCCCAGCAGGAGGAGTCAGGAAGCATCGAGGTGGCCAGTCTAGAGCAGAGATGTAGGCACTGTCCACTCCAGGGGTTGACAGGGAGAGCAGGAAGGGAAGCAGGTGGCGCTGGGCATGGGAGGTGAGGGTAATGCACCAAGTAGAATTGCGAGATGGAGCAAATAAAAATGTCGGATAGTTAAGTTCAGATTTCAGATAAACAACAAATACTTTTTGAATATAAGCATGCCCCTGGTAATATTTGGAATATACTTACATTTTTAAAATATCTGTCATTTATCTGAAATTCAAATTTACCGAGGCATTCTGTATTTTATCTGGCAGTCCTGCAGAGGGGGTCTCTCCCAGAGCTACAAATCGAGCTGAGGCCCGAGCGGAGGTGTCGAGCTCCCTTGGAACCCCGTCCTGTCTGCTGGGAGGTGAGGGGCACCAGGAGGCACAGGGATCCTTGGGTCAGAATAGAACTGACAGGGAAGTGCCTGCCCCAGCCTGTCAGGCACAGGGGCCTCTCAGAGGGGTGAGCACCACCTCCTGGCAGAGGAGGGAGGTGACTCGTACTCCCAGGCTAGGAACCTGGGTAGGGGCCTCCCACTCTGGACTCCCACATGCATTAGAAGCCGACCCTGGAGCCAGATGGTCTGGGTTCAGTCCAAACCCTGCCACTCACTCTCTGTGTGACCTTGGACAAGTTCCTTAGCCTGTGTCTCAGTTTCCCCTTCTGCCAAATGGGGATAAAAACAGCACAAACAGAATGGTTGTGAGGATCAAATGAATTCATATGTATAGAGTACCTCTGTCAGGACCTGGTGCAAAGCAGGTGCTTTACAAGGGCTGCTGTTGTTAGGCCTCCCTCTGCTGAGCCCACATCTGCACAACCAGAGGCATCCTGGGGGGGATTCCTCAGACTCCTGAACCTGACCTGAGCTATGCCCTCAAAACACTCTATCTAAGACCTTAATGCATGTCCCCTATTATCAGAAACCTCCTGTTGGTTCGCCTTCAGGTAGGGGGTCCCCTTGAAGCAGCCCCATAGATTAGGCTCCCTTTCCCCCACTCCCTGCCGCCCCGTGGGCGTGAGGAGCAAACTGATCATGAGCACATGTGTGTGAGGGATGCCCGGCCTGGGCCGGTGGGTGAGTCTCCAAGCACCCAGACAGAGCTGGTGTGTGGGGCTCTAGATTGGCCCTGAAGTGAGGCTTGTCGGCTCTCAGGAGTAAAATTCTCCGCCTGTGTTTATGGTCCCTTAACTAAGGAGGCAAAATACATACTGCGGCTGCCCCCTTCACCAGGACTCCTGAGGAGCCATAGCCAATTGGGCATATTAGGGAAACAGGCCCAGCGGGCTCTCAGCTTCCACCCCGCCGCTCCGCGAAGCAGCGCGCGCGCGCCCCCTGGTGGCCTTATCGCCGCATGACACCCAGTGAGACAGCCCTGCCCACCTGCCCTCCTCTCCTGCAATCCTTGCAAGTCAGGCTTGGCAGGGAGCTCCCTCCTCCCACAGGTCAGTTAGGGAAACTGAGGCCATGGAGGAGCAGCAAACCAGCAGCATCTGCATCACCTGGGGGTTTGTTAGAAACGCAGATTCTTAGGCTCTACCCCAGTCCTCCCGAAGCAGAAGCTGGGGGGTGGGGGCCCAGCACACCGTTTTGACAAGGCTCCAGGTACCGCTGATATAAGAACTGAGAATTCTTGGCCTAAATTATTGTCCTCACAACTCTGCCAGCCAGGGAGGGTGCCATCATTACTCCCATTTTACAGATGTGAAAAACAAGAGTCAGAGAGGTGAAGAAAATGACCATGGCCGCACAGCTGGTGAGAGGAGGAACCAGGTGGGACCAGGTCAAGGCCAGCCCTCTGCTTCTTATCAGAGGAGGGAGGTGTGATGGCCATAGTGGAGGGAGTGGAGGCGTCAGGACTCCAGGACAAATGGATGCCTTGCCAGCAGTTACACCCTCCATCCCGCTCATCGCCCCCACACTCACCTCCTGCCTCAGTCTCCCCATGATGATTACAGCCTCTCTAGCCCAGCATGGCCACATCTACCCTCCCCCCACCCCACAACACCCCCACATCCTGCTTAGATCCCTCCCAGAGCCCAGGGCCTGCACGTCTACTGCCTGGTCCTCACCTCCCTTTGGACCCCACACCTCACAGACACCTCAAACTCAGAGCATCCAAAATGGGAGTCATCACCCCCCAAACCTGCTCCCCCTGTAGGGCTCCCTTCTCAGTAAAGGCGCCCCCCTCTACTAGATTATGAACACCGGACACACAGGCACCCTTGACTCAACCATCCTTCTCCACCTCACAGATCTCCTATCCGTCCACCTCTCACGCCACCACCCTAGCCCTTGCCCATCACCTCCCTCCCTCCAGGTTCACTTCTCACCTATTAGTCCTGTCACTTGGCCACCTACCAGTTCCTTCCCTAGGCCACATTCCTTCTTACCTCAGGGCCTTTGCACATGCTAATTCCCTATGTGCAGCACCTTCTCCTGGCTTCTCCTCTGTCCCTTCTGAGCACTTGTTCCCATTGTCATCTTGGGTTGATATACTGAGTGTCTGTCACCACACTGAACTGTGAGCCCATAAACAGAGGAAATGCCTGGTTCTTCTCCCCACTGTCCCCAGGCTTATAATCCAGAACAACAAACTCAACGTTCAATAAGTTCCAAGGCTTTTCCCAACTCCAAACCCACTCGTGTTCCACCTCCCAGTCTTGAGGTGGCTGCAAGGAATCACAGGCTTTGAGGGGCAGCTGCTCCTTCCCTCGCTGCCTCATACCCTCCCCCCCAACCCTGACAACACACACAGGATGCTGGGAGCCGCTGCCTGAGTTCACAGCACTGCCAGGTGGACATCCAGTCTGTTCCTACCCCGTGACAGCCCTGATGGCGACAAAGTCCATGCTCACCTTGGGCTCCCACTTGCTCCCATGAGCTTGCTGACCCTTGAGGGCTGCACAGATAAGGGCCCTCCCTCTGCTGGGGACAGCTGGGCAGGATCACAGGCTGTGACCACTCCTGTCCTCCCTGACCCTGCTCACTGCTGGGCTGCAGGCCTTCCTGCCCCAGCCCTGCCTGTTCTCAGCATAGGCACCTTCAGGCTGTCACAGTTCCACTCATACAGCAGGGCGCAGGACACCACCTCTTTCTAGGGCCCAGACTTTCAAGGAGGTGGCCTCGGCTCTGTGGCTGAGGGGAGGACCTCAGCTTTTCCCAGGACCAGCAGTGGCCTATTGTCTGTTGGCAAAGACTTTCCGCAGGTGAATGGCCTTAAACTCTGACATTGTGGACCATGCGAAGTCTTTCTCTGCCCCCAGAGAAAGACTTCTTAGCTTTTCTATCCCTCCCAGGTTCCCCCCCGCCGCTCCTGCCACTCAGGGAACTCATCACCAGATTTCCCGCAGCTCCCGCCTACTGTGGCTCCATTGCTTGTCAAGGATGGGGACATGAGTGTTCTCGTGTGAAACTCATCCCATTGCCCTTTTTTTTCTTTCTAGGTCTGCATCTGCAGCATATGGAAGTTTCCAGGCTAAGGATTGAATCAGAGCTGCAACTGTGACCTACACCACAGCTCACGGCAATGCTGAATCCTTAACCCACTGAGCAGGGCCAGGGATCGAACCGTGTCCTCATGGATACCAGTCGGGTTCATTACCACTGAGCCACAATGGGAACTCGCCATTGTCCTTTTTGATTTGGCTGTCAGGACACTCAGCATGGAAATGTGTCTCAAGCACAGTCTGAATTTCCAGCCTAAGTTCTTCCTTCTACACCTCCTCCCCATCCTGTGGTGTGGACCGCCTCGCAGTCCCTGCTTCGGTGTCCTCACCTCCTGCCCACCTGCTGGCCAGGAGGCTCCTGCCTCCCAGCTGACAGGAGACAGGTCGTCTCGCCTCCCTGCTGGCAGCTGGCCTCAGAGGGGTCCTAATGGGAACAGGGCCCCACTCTTTCCCTCCAACAGCCTCAGCGACATCCTCATTCTCTGAAGCTCAAAGGAAGAGAGACCATCAAAGAAAGTCTCTTCTGACAAGAAAACACAGTATTTTAGGCTGTGAGAAACAGGGGGGAGGCAGGGAGGCGAGGATTCAAGCCGTCCCCCTTCTGGGGGCCATCCATTGCCGGGTACAACAAAGGGGCTCACAGGAAGCGGGCCCCATCCCTGCCCCCCTGGATTCCCCTTCCTTTCCTGAATCCCCACCCCGGGCAGCGTCCAGAGTTAGGGGCCCTCAGCACCCTGTCCGGGGCAGGATGAATAAGAGGGGGAGATGATAGCTTTCGGGGGGGGGCGCATATTTCCGCCAGAACTTGCCAGGGGAAAATGGGGCAACAGCCAGAGCAAAGGCCCTGAGGTTGGAAGGGAGAGTCAGGGTGAAATTTCTGCAGGGCTGGATGTGTGGTTTAGGCGATATGCACCCACCTAGAGCTCCTTTAAAATGCCTGTGGGGACCCTGGAGTTGGGGACCAACCAGGTCTTATTTGTGTGCTCCCCACTGTCCCTACCCAGCAGAAACTCACGAGTTGATGTGGGAAGGAGGCGAGGGCAAGAGTGGCCTCCTTTTAGTGTATGTGGCTGAGTCTCCAGCCCACTGGCCACTCTGAGGTTGGGGATGACGCAGAAATGTGCTATTTTTAAGCAGCAGAGGTGGGGGAGGCTGGCCTGCTCTACCCTCTCAGCCATCACTGGGCTGTTTCTGAGGTCGCTCAACCCCTTGGCTTTTGTCCTCCTTGTTCACAGTCCTGTCCAGCCTGTGCACCCCTGGCCTCTGCCCAACCTCCCCAGGGCTGAGAATGAGCTTCCCGTGGGATATGAGGAGGCTGGGGGCTTCCCCCCACTGGGAATGGGCCCTGGAGGACGAGCTTCCAGCCCCCTTGTGGAACAGCCAGACCAGCTTTGCCAGGTGTCGACCCCAAACACACCCCACAAGTCTCCGTGGCAACAAGGAAGCGCCCTATATTGTCATGGTTGCCATTCACTCTACCCACAGAGAGTCCTCCAGGTTAGTGTGGGACAGAGACCTGATCTAAGCCAAGACCCTGACAGTCAGGCAAGGCTGGAGTGTCTGGGAGAGCTTCCTGAAGGAGGTGGGCATAAGAGGGCCCTGGAGGGAGATTCTGATGCACCCTCAGTGCGCTAGACCCTGGCCTCAGGACAGTAGTGCCCTTTATTTTTAAAATTCTGAATCCCTCCAGCTCAGCCTAGGGCATGGCACACAGTAGGTGCTCCATAAATGCTTGGGTGGATGATGGCTGCTTGGCCCACAGTTCAAGAAAGGAATGACTTGGAGTTCCCATTGTGGCACAGTGGAAATGAATCCGACTAGGAACCATGAGGTTGCCGGTTCGATCCCTGGCCTTGCTCAGTGGGTTAATGATCCGGCGTTGCCCTGAGCTGTGGTGTAGGTCGCAGACACGGCTCGGATCCCGAGTTGTTATGGCTGTGGTGTAGGCTGGCAACTGTAGCTCTGATTAGACCCCTAGCCTGGGAACCTCCATATGCCACAGGTATAGCCCTAAAGAGCAACAAATAAATGAAAACAGGAAAGGAATGACTTAACGGTCTCACCAACCCTAGTACATGCCCCAAGGATCAACAAGCAACACTTATTAAGCACCTACTGTGCTTAGTCAGCTGAGCTGGGAGCTGCAAGGGACACAGCCCTGAGGGAAACAGCGAGTGAGCCGGGATGGTTCAACTCCCGCTTCTGTCACTCTCTGACTGTGCCCTGAACTTTCCCACTTCAGCCTTTGTCCATAGGGCCCTCCGGCAGGGGGCACTTCCCTCTCCTGTCCGCCCTTCCCAGTGGATGTGCTCTCCCCAGTGCACCCAGTTCTGTGCCACTCAGTGGGAACTCAGGGCTGGGCCGGTTTTTACAGCTGCTGCAGCTTGGCTCCAGCTCCTGGCTCCCGGCTCCCCGTCTGCTCCGGAACTCAAGTGGCTGCACAGCAGGGCCCTGGGGGTTTTGTGTCTGCCTCTCCTGATGCTGGATAGGCAGAGCCCGGGGCCCTGGCACTCCCCGCCCAGGCTCCAGGGGCCAAGCCTGAATCTACTCCCTCCCTCCACGGACTCCAGCCTCTAGCTCTCTGGGCCAGGGAGGAAAGGGTCGAGGCTGGCCAGGCAGGCTCCTCAGCCCTAATCTAAGCCCAGTGAGCTTGATTTATCTGACTTATGGAGGGGCCTGTGAGATCAGATAGACCCCAGCTGTTTCTGGAGCCTTGCTGTGGCTTGGCGCTCTCTGCTTGACAGAGCAATGCTTGTGTATGACTGTCACCCTTCATGGCTGAGGACCCAGGGCTCAGAGAGGGGGAGTGACCATGCCAGGGTCACACAGCATATATGGCAGGGCAAATCTTGTCCCACTCAGCCTTCTATAACCACAAAGGGCCTCAGGGCTGCCCAGAGCCTCGCCCTGGCCACTGCATAGTTCTAAAGATGGGGCCAGATACTGTATAGCGCCCCCTGCCCTCCAGGCTCCGCTCCCTCTTTATTCTCTTCATTGGCTTCTCCTTCCCTGTTTAAGTCTCCGGTGACTCACAGCCCCCTGAGTGTGCCTCACACAGTCTGCCTCCAGCCCGACCTCCCCCCCCCCACCCCCCGCTGCCTTGCCTGGAGCACCCACTCCAACTGCCTCCAGGAGGTCTCCTCTCTTGCTGGGAAAGTTCTCCTTTTCCAGCAGGCCTGAGGCCGGGAGGCAGGCAGGGACTCCGCCTGGGTCCTGCTCCCTAGATTCCACCCCCTGCCTGGGAAGACAAAGAAAGGTCTCACAGGTTTCCACTTATTCCTTACCATGTCCTGAGCCCCTCTTGGCAGCCAGCCTGGATTCCTGCCCTGTTTATCTGCACAACAACCCACGGGAGTGGACAGGTGAGAACCAAACTCAGAGAGGTTAAGTGACTTGCCCATAGTCACACAGCTCCCAAAGGCTGAGCAGGGCTAGAGCACCTGAATTTTGTCTCTCTCTTTTTTTTTAAGGGCCTCACCCACCCACGGCATATGGAAGTTTCCAGGCTAGGGGTTGAATCAGAACTGCAGCTGCTGGCCACAGCCCCAGCCACACGGGATCCAAGCCACCTGCAACCTACACCACAGCTCACAACAATGCCAGATCCTTAACCTACTGATCGAGGCCAGGGAGCAAACCCTTGTCCTCACAGATACTAGTCTGGTTGGTTACTTCTGAGCCACAACACGAATGCCACAGGGCTTCTGCCTTCTTGCTCCTGGAGTTGCGGTTCCTGCTTTCCAGTCCAACCCAGGACCGTAGGCGTTGAGCATTCATCTCTCCTGGCTCACAGCATTTTTTCCACCCTTCCTCGAGCCCTCAAGTTTGCTCTGGCTGCAGGTTGGAAGCAGGAATGAGCTAGTATTGCTTATGTCTTTAGAAGACCTAGAGAGCGTTGCCTGCTCAGACACTCAGATGAGGGACCTGGTTCCAGGCTTCGCAGCTGACGAGCCTTGGGCTACGTTCCTTGGCCAGAGCCAGACACTCCCAGGCCTGACTTCTGGGGGCAAGGGTGAGGGGTTGTTATGACGGTAGCAGCCTGGGTCAGGTGTTTGGGCTCCTGGGCAGGAGGAGGAGGACTCTCAGAGCCCTTCCAGGACACAGACTCTAGTGCCCTGTCTGCCCCTCGGCCTGGCTCAGTCCTCACCTGGCAAGGAGCGTCCACACCTCCCACGGCAGTCCTTTCGCTCCACTGTTAGAAAGTTCTCCTTAGCTGCCCTCGAACCATCACCGTCTCCCCTTCAGCATCCTCCCTCGCTGTCTGCAGCCAGGGGCCAGAGAAGCTCAGCTGCTTCACAGAGGCACTGCTCTCACTGCCTCCCCACTGAGCCAGGCCTGAGCGGAGCCCTAGACCCGAGTAACCCTCTGAGGACCGTTGTATTATCATCCTGCTTGAGGATGAGGAAGTGGAGGCGCAGAGTGTCACTGTCAAGGTCACTGTCAGGGTCACACAGCTAATATGGGTGAGGAGTTGCCCCCGCTCCGTCTCAGGCCACACCTCCCTCCTGGAAGCCCGAGGAGCCCAAACTGCCATTCAGGGCTCCCAGGGCTCGGATGGAGGCCGCCCAGGCTGAGCAGGCTGTGCTGCAGGCACCTGAGGACAGATGACCTCCGCCCCCTGCCCAGGGCCTCCTTGCCGCTCAGACTGCTGGCTTGTCTTCCCCCCACCCACCCACAGGGCCCGATTCCCAAAGGGTGATCCTCCAGGCACCCCTCCTCTGGCTGCGCACTCCCCCTGCCACCCACCAAGCCCCGTCCACCTCATGCCCAGAAGCCCTAAACCCCGTCCAAAAGCCCAGAAAGTGCCTGGCAAAGCAGAAGGGCTCTTACTTGATCTCCGTCTGGCCACCTGCCTTCCGGGCGATCTGCACCAGCTCCTTGCCGTACCGCTCCTCTGCCTGGGCCCTGCAAGGACAGCACAAGTGCTGCGTCTCCTCCGCTTCTGCCATCCTGACTCAAGACAGCTGGCTGCAGGGGACCTGAGCGTCCACCTGCTCAGCCTCTGGGGGCTGGCTGGCCCTGTGGGCTCCTCCTTGGGAAGGTTAAGCCCCCAGCCCTTCTCTAGATAAGTGTTGGCCAAACACAGGCAGATCTGAAGGAACATCAGAACACACGCCCATGTCAGGGAGGCCCAGGTTGGGACGAACAGGACAGTCACACTCCTGACACAGACAGCTTCTGGGTTGCGGGCTCGGCCACATCCCTCCCCGCCCAAGGCTCACCTCTGCCTCAGCAGCTCCTCCACGTCCTTGCACATCTTCCTGCCATCCAGCAGCCGCTGCAGCAGCACCTCGTAGCCCGTGTGGGCCGTGAAGTCCCTGCACTGGAATGCAGGACAGAGGGACGTGAGGGTCACAGCAGGGCTGCGCAGGTTGGGGACACTGAGTACAGCTTGGCGAGGACCCCTCTCTCCAGCCTCGGGAAAACTGGTCCATCTCCCCCATTCAAGAGCAAGCTCTTGGGGTTCAGGACCTGGTTTCACACAGCACACAGTAGGAGCCCCTGTCTGTGGAGGTACCAGGTGTCGGTGGGCCCCGCGTGGATCAGCGCTCACAGGCCAGGACAGAGCAACTCTAACCTAGGAAGGCCATGGGAAAGGCCCCCACAGAGGCCCCGTGATGACAGCCTTATGGGGTGCCTGGCACTGCTCCCTCCTGTCACTTTCTCAATTACCCAATTACTCAGGTGTCCAGGTGAGAAAACTGAGGCGCAGCTGGGTGACGTGTACCGGGGGTGACACAGCTTGAACGTGGCAGGCCTGGCACTGAACCCAGGCTGTCTGGCTCAGGTCTACACCCTTTCCTTGACACTATACAGCCTCTGTGGAGACAACAGCAATTGCTGTTCCTGATCCACCACCGTGTGGCAGACGCCGCCTCAGGCTCACTCTGTGGGCTCAGGTGATCCTCCTGTACCCACCTGGAAAGGTGTGCACTGAGGGTCAGGACCAGGGCACACCTAACACGCACTTAGGACACACCCAGGACACTCTAGGTCCACCTCCTAGCCAGGATGGGGGGAGGGGGCATCCTGGGGATTTCTCGGGACACAGCCTCCTCTCTGCCGCCTGGACGGCTCAGCCCGCTCAGCCCATCCTGTTCCTCCTGATCATCGGACTCTCTTCTCTTCACCCCCGGAATGGATTCTGAGCTGCTGGCACAGGAGGTTGGGGGGCAGGAGGTACTACTTGAGGACTATGAGGGGACAGAGGGTCTCCTAGGACTGTCCTAGTCTAGGGAGTGGGTCCTGGGGCCAGGCAGCCCCCTCCTGGCTCACCCCAGGCACTTTGGGGGAGAAGCAAGCGGAGAGGTGGGGAGAGTGGAGCTGAGAGCAGGGCTGTGTGCCTCTCAGCCTGGCTCCCATCCAGTCTCCAGGAACGAACCCCACCCCCAGGCTGCCAGGCAAATGCAAATTGGGGGCAGCCTAGAGATTCAGCACCTAGTCTGCCTGTCCCTCCCCACAGACCCCTGAAACTTCAGAGACGGGGGAAAGGAGCCCCCACTTCCCTGACCACACAGATCACAGCCCCATCTTCAGAGCTTAGCGAATCGGCGGGGCTTTTTCTCAAGGCCACACACACTTGGGGGAGGCAGGTCTGACCCTTCTCAGAGTCAAGGGTCGTTGATGCTCCTTTCGCTGCCCTAAGCCTCCCCTCACAGTCTCAGTAGTGGGCGTTGGGGGGAGAGGCAGGGAGGAGTCTAAATCAAGGAGAGCTTCCCACAGGAAGAGGCATTAGAAAGGGGTTCTGGGAAGAGAAGGTGGTGTTCTTCAAGGTCTAAGAAGAATCAGAGGTAAAGAAGGGCAGAGATGCCACAAACTGCCCCAACTGGCTCCATGCTGGGCCCAGCCCGCCTTCAGCAAACTCAGAAAAGTTGAATCTCCAGGCCTGCAGCGCACTTAGACCACCAAGCTCACACCCTCCTCTGTAAGCAGCCCCAGAAATTCCTAACACCCAGGAATCACCCATGGCTCAGGGTGACAAGCAGCAGGCCGGGGCCTCGGCTGGCTACTCAGGGCCCCAGCATGAGGCACTCATCCCCCTAGCCCCTGCAGGCCTGTCCACTCCCATGTCCAAGCTGGTGAAGCTGGGCCAGGCTTCTGTCTCGGTGGCTTTCGTGGGCCACTTGCCTACTAACCAGCCAGCAGACCACGACTTCCTGCCCTTGGCCTCTGCCCTCCCTCCAGACCCCCAGGACGAAAGCCCATAGCAGCCAGGGAGGAAAACGGATCTGGAGACTCGGCCTCCTGCCCTGGCCCTGAGCTGAACACCAGCAATCAGGGCCGGACTCCACAGACCACCAGCTGGGAAGCACCTTGCCCAGTGCCCTGCAGTCCCTGGGGAAACAGGGGCCCAGAGTAGGGAAGGACTGCAGGGCACCTGCTGTGACTCCACGATGGCTCGGGGGTGGGGGGACGGAAACAGAGCAGGGAGATGCTGACAGAGCCCAGCCCTGCAGTGGACGCCCGGCTCTTCCCTCCCAGCCCCACACCCTGACTCCCCAGGGGAAACCCTCCATCCTGATTGAGACCCCCAGAGGGCAAAGCAAAGCAAACAAACCCAAACCTACATTGGCCATTCTGGAGGAGGAAGCGGGCAGAGGGGTCCTGCAGGCTGGGTCCCCAGGAGTTCAAGTCCCCCAAGTACTGCTGGCTCCAGAATCTTGTCTGGTCTCTGCTCAGAGCATGGTGGTGCCAGCGGGGGCTTTGGCCAGTGAGCTGTCATCATAAGTGACTAGACTGTTCCAAGGAAGTGCCTGACTCCCTGGGGGCTGCTCCCAGCCAGGCTGCACACCCACCACCCCCCTGCTGCCCACCTCCTCCTTGGGGCGTGGGTTCTGACTCATGGCTCAGAGCTGGGCAGAGTCGGGCTCAGGAAGCTGCTGAGGAAATGAATCGACCAACCATTCAGTCAGTTCATTGATCGGTCCTGCAGGCTCGCTGTCTGAGGCCCAGCACCAGAGTCGCTGGCTCCAGGGCCCCACCCTGGCCTTCCCTCCCTGTGCCTACCCAGCTCCACCCTCTAGGTATCAAGGGCTCCCTTTCCGCCCCCTTATTTATAGGCAAGGGCTGACATTTTCACCATGTGGAAGCCACCAGAAGAAAGGGCCTCCCACCTCCTTCTGTCCACCCATAGTCACCTGAAACCTGCCCGTGGCCCTGTGCTCTATGAAACGGCCACATTGTGGGTCCGTCTGCCACGCACCACACCAAGAACATCACAGCTGTTTTCTTTGAAAACATGACACGCCCAGGGAGGTGAGAACACTGAGGCGGCCCAAAGAGGGGAAGTGACAGAGGCATTCACTCAGCTGGTGAAGGTCAGAATCTGGGCTAGGAACCCAGCTGACCTTGTCCCCATACCTGCATCAGTCACTCAGCAGGTAGCCCAGCAACTCTTCTACATTTTGAAACACCAAAAAATGATTTTTCCTTCTTTTTTCTTTTTGCTTTTTAGGGCCACACCCTCGGCACATGGAGGTTCCCAGGCTAGGGGTCCAATCGGAGCTGTTGCTGCCAGCCTACACCACAGCCACAGCAACGCGGGATCCAAGCCGCGTCTGCAACCTACACCACAGCTCACAGCAACACCAGATCCTTAACCCACTGAGCGAGGCCAGGGATCGAATCCGCCACCTCATGGTTCCTAGTTGGATTCGTTTCCACTGTGCCACGATGGCAACGCCCAAAAAAGGATTTAAAAATTTTTTGAAAATGATTATTCAAATTCTCTCTGCCTCAAATCAAAGCTGTGTTTTTTGTTTGTTTCTTTGGGGGGTTTTGGTCTTTTTTTTTTTTTTTAGGGCCGCACCTGTGGCATGTGGAAGTTTCCAGGCTAGGGGTCGAATTGGAACTATAACCGCTGGCCTTAGGCACAGCCACACCAGATCCAAGCCGTGTCTGTGACCTACACCACAGCTCATGGCAAATCTGGATCCTTAACCCACTGAGTGAGGCCAGGGATCAGACCTGCATCCTCAGGGATACTAGTCAGATTCATTTCTGCTGAGCCACGATAGGAACTCTCCTCAAAGCTGTGTTTTGGTCTGTCATTGAGTTACCATGGATTCATAGAGGCAAGCTCTGTGCCCAGGCAGGGTCAGAGGAATGCTGCCCTGGAGAAAGGCTGGCCTGGCTCTGCAGATGGGGGCTGACAGCCAGCGGGGAGCCAGAAGTCTGCCCTACCACGTGGCTTAGGGAGAGCCACCCTGGGGGAGGGTCCCAAGTGGCCAGCAAGTACTGCCCACTCTTTTGAGAGACCCACCCCACCCCCTTAAGCCAGGGGTGGACCCCAGACTTTGCCATCCACATGTGGCCACTCTAGATCCCCATAAGGGGCCAGATCGGGGCTGCAAGAGGAAGTTCCTCAAGGCAGGGTAGGGGAGGCCTGGGTGTCCGCTTCTGCTCAGGGACAGCCTGCCTGCTCCCTGCCCTGGGTGGCTCTGGCTCTGAGCCTCAGTCCAGGCCTGCAAGCCAGCCCCGGCCCTGTGGTCCCCCTGCTGGGCAAGTAGAGAAGCAGCCTTTGTACCCACTGCCACTTCCTCCTTTTCACACACATACCATTCTCGGCGGCTGTGTGGCTGGGCCACAGAGACCGGGGCCCCGAACAAGCCACTTCCCTTCTTGGGACCTGGTTTCCTCACTGAGGAAGAAAGGGCGGAGGCCACCCTCTTGGGGGGCTCTCCTCACAGCACACTCTTCCAGGGCACAGCCCCATCGGGACAGACTGATGCCAAGTCAGAGAAGGGGCCCAGGCCTGGTCTGAGAGACCAGACAGAGTTCAGCAAACTAGATATGGGTTCACACCCTACCCCATGGTCCTGGTCATTCTCAGCCCCTATTTCCCACCTCTGTACAAAAGAGGCCTAATTGTTCCCAAAGCCTAGTGTTGATGTGAGAAGCCAATGAAATGACGTAGCCAGATGAGAGCAGTAAACACAAACACAAGAGCAGAGCTCGCCCTGAGCTAGGAAAGGCGGTAGGTAAGGATTATCACTCCCATTTCATAGATGAGAAAAATGGAAACCAGAGAGGTTACCTAGCCTGCTCAGAGGTCTGCAGGGCACAGCCAGGATTTGAACCCAGCTCCCCCAGGCCAGATCTTGGTTCCTTCCCTCACCTCTGTGAAAAGCCCCAAGCTCAGTGGCTGTCTAGCAAGTGTTAGCTCCCAATGCCCTGCCTGCCTGACACTCCCCCACCCCCCAAAACCAGTAGCGCCAGGCAGAAATGAATTCTCTCCCTACCACCCCCCACCCCCACCAGAAGATCCATTTAAAAGGCTGCAGAAGGAATTCCTGCTGTGGCTCAGAGGGTTACCAACCCAACCAGTGCCCAGGAGGATGTGGGTTCGATCCCTGGCCTCGTTCAGTGGGTTAAGGATCCGGTGTTGCCGTGAGCTGTGGTGTAGATCCCAGCCCAGGCATTGCTGTGGCTGCGGTGTAGGTCAGCAGCTGCAGCTCTGATTTGACCCCTAGCCTGGGAACTTCCATATGCCGTGGGGAAAAAAACCAAAATACAAAACAAAAGGCTGCAAAAGATTTTTCAAATGTTCCCTTATGTGTAATTCCAGAATATAAAGTACCTCAGAGAACAACTAAACTTCTAAGTTTAGAGGGAGAACCCTGGATTTTGGTTCCGGTTCTGACCTGGCAGGAAGAAGCTGGGTGGTCTTGATAGAGTCCCTTGCCCTCTCTGGGACCTCCTGACTGTGAAATGGGTTTAGGGAGAGGAAGTGGCCCTGGATTGCCCTTCCAGCAGGGAGGCTGCTGTGTGGCTGCTGGCTTTTGGAAGCTGTGGCGACTGTGGCTGCATCTTGCCTGGAGTAGTCTGAAGTCAGGAGGTGGGCTGGAGCCACTGGGGAGCCCAAGGGAGACTGAGGCCTGGGGTAGAATTGTGGAAAGTAACATAATGTCTTTTCTATCAAAGGAAATCTTTTTTTTTTTTTTTGTCTTTTTGCCTTTTCTAGGGCCGCTCCCGTGGCATATGGAGATTCCATAGGGGTCTAATTGGAGCTGTAGCCACTGGCCTATGCCAGAGCCACAGCAACTCGGGATCAGAGCCGCGTCTGCAAACTACACCACAGCTGACAGCAACGCCGGATCCTTAACCCACTGAGCAAGGCCAGGGATCGAACCCGCAACCTTATGGTTCCCAGTCGGATTGGTTAACCACTGCGCCGTGGCTTGGATCCCGAGTTGCTGTGGCTGTGGTGTAGGCCCGAGGCTATAGCTCCGATTAGACCCCTAGCCTGGAGTAATCTTGGTTACTCCATTTTGCTCTGGTTTTGGCCGAAATGCCCCCTGCGGCCCTCTTCCTCTTTACCTCTTTTCCCAGCAACAATGTGGTTCAATTAGCCAACCGGGAAGAATGTACGCCCTGAGCTGACCAATGGGAAGGGGACAGGTACATCACCTGCATTAGGGGTAAATAGGGGAGGGTCCCTTGTTTGGTGTGCACTTTTTGGAGTACCCACACCCTTCTGCAGAAATAAAGAGCCTTGTCGAGATTTCTCCTTGTCCACGTGTCTCACTTTCTGACACTGACGACCCGAGCCAGAGTTATCTAACGGAAGTGGGTGGGAAATGGCACTGATATTTTTCCTGGGAACCAAGTGGAGGCCATGGAAGGTGACTAGGCAAAGCTGCCCAAGTCTCTGCCCATAAGAAGCGCCTAACAGGGAGGGAGGAGCCCCTAGAAACAGCCATGCAGAGTGGACTGTGGGGTGCAGTGGGGAGGGGTCAGACATGCACAGCTGCAGGGGAGGGAGCAGGGGGATTCTCAGGCAGGGGCGGGGGTGGGGGGGACGCAGTGGCCAAAGAACCCCCCCAAGGTAGCCGGGAGAGGAAGAGCTGACCTGTGGGCAGCTGCCGCCTGCCGCACCAGCACCTTTCACCTCTTTAGAGCTACTGAGCCTGCGCCCCATGCCAACTGTGGGCAGGCAGCAGGCAGTGGGGTGGGTGGAACCCAGTACATGCAGAGACGGACCCTGTTCTCAGTCTCCATCATACACGTCCAATCACAGGCCAAGGGGGGTGACTGGGAAGCTTTCAACAGAACAAGAAGGTGAGATTTTGTTATGAGGCTGAATGGGAGGGAGTTAGACATGAAAAAGGATGAGAAACACTCTCATGTGCCCCGGGGGGTAAGGAGGGCTTTGGAAGATGGAAGAAAAAAAATTAAATTTCCTTCAGGCCCCCTACCAAGTTCAGAAACCATCTTATAAAATGTTCCTGTCCAAAACCCTAATGATTCTCACGCTCTTGGGTTGACAGGCTCTTTATTTATTGTATTTAACTTTTTTTTTTCCCCCCGTCTTTTTTCCCATGGCATATGGAGTTCCAGGCTAGGGGTCGGATCAGAGCTATAGCTGCTGGCCCTCGCCACAGCCACAGCAATGCTAGATCCGAGCCACATCTGCGGCCTACACCACAGCTCACGGCAACGCCGGATCTTTAACCCACTGAGCAAGACCCGGGATCGAACCTGTACCCTCAAGGATGCTAGTCAGATTCGTTTCCGCTCAGCCATGACAGGAACTCCTACCTTTTTTTTTTTTTTTTTTTAAGAATCACCTTTTACTGGTGGGAGAGGAGTCAGAACAGGGAGACTGGACACATTCCCTCCATCTCAGGAAGCCCAGAAGCCAAGGACAATGACTTTGAACAACAGTTACAGGCTTCCCAGGGCCTGGCTGCTTAGCCCCTTCCTCTGTCACCACAGTTTAGCAGAAAGGACTTCTATGGCCAATGCACCTGCCAGGGCTCGTTCTCTGGCAAAGAGTCCACTGCCGCTTGTCTGCCATGGATGAGAAACCAAAGTGCCAGAACCGTCAGGACACCTGAGGTGGTGAGCACCACCCTCTGGAGAAGGCAGCCCCCAAGGCAGAACACGAGTCTGTCTGCCTGCTCGTCCAGGTGCCCAGGTCTGCACAGCAATGCTCAGCACACACCCTGGACAAAGGCGGAGGAAGCATCTTAGGGAAGCCCCCGGGGTGGACGTGGCTTTATGACAACTAGTTCCCGAGCTGCCCCTGGACAGGACCAGACCATTTCTTGCAATTCAACTGACGCCTTACCCAGCACCTTTAAATAAGCCAGACAGCTGGTCCCTTCTAGTTCATAGAACGTAGTATTATCCCCATTTACAGATAAGGAAACTGAGGCTCAGAGAGGAGAGTCAATGAGTAGCAGCCAGGCTCTTTCCACTACCCCGCAGCTATTAGCTCACAGCGGGGCTCATTGCCACCATTATCGGTTGGTCAACCAAGGGAAGGCAAAGGACCAAACGCCCAGGTATGGCTTGGATACGTGGATGGACTGGAGACTTCAGTGAGCAAGCTGGTTGCCTATCCAGAGCAGCCCAGACAGAGGGCTGGGTAGAGAGAAGCCCCAGGCCTCAGCCCTTGAGGAAAGCGCTCCCTCCCAGACTTCTGTGGGGCCATCAGGGGCAGAGGGAGCACCTGTGGTTGGTGTCCCAGAGGCTCAGCCAGGACTTACGGGGGTAGAGGCAGACACGCCAACTCCAGATCAGAATAAGGAAAGGGTTTCCCAGGGCTCAAGTGACCTCAGATAACGGAGCACAGGCGAGCTGCTCTGATGGGGGAGAGCCCCTCGAGCCTCTGATGATGTCTTGAATGAGGTGTTCTGGGTCTAGGGGTCCCCTGACCCAAGGATGAGAGAGGTCCATTCATAAGCAGGTAAAAGTGAGGTGATTTACAGCTGTCCTCAGATGGCAGAGGACAGCAAGGTGTCAGAGGGAGAGAGCCTAGAAGGCAGCGGACTTTCAGAGACAAAACCACCTTGCATGTGGTCAGATGAACATCTGGGCTGACAGGCACTTGGGATGGAAGAGGAGTTTCCAGAGGGCTCTAGCTCTCCCCTGTGCCCCAGTCAGAGGCTTCCCCAGGGCCTTACAGGGGTTCTCACGCACAGTTCTGCTGATTGGACCCCTGAGATACCCAGGCCCCGGAAGGCCTCGGGTGCTGGTGACCTACAGCCTTCCCCTTCAGCCAGGGGCCCCACTGGAGCCCTGTAAACATTCAGGGCCTCCCAGGAATCCCACACAGCCAGATGTGGGAGCCAGGGGAACAATGCAAGTACCAGAAGGGGATCTACTGTATGTGCCTGGGGCCTCTTATCTCAGTGATACCGACCACAGGGAGGATGCAAGGATGAGAGAGGTTATGTAACTCGTCCAGGCTCTAACAGCAATTGTGTGGGTGTGCCTGGGTTCCGACTTTGTTCTTTTAAATACGCCTCCTCCATCATCAGGAAGGAAAAGCCTTCTTGACCGCACTCCCCGCCCCCCACCCCCCAAGTTCTGTGATGAACTGCTCACTTCCCCTCCGCTCTTAAAGGCCCAGGTCCATCGCCCACTGCTTCCTCCTGCTTTATGAAACCAAAATGAATAGAAGTTAGCACAAGGGGTAGGGCAGGGAGTAGACACAAGCCTGGGCCTGGAGGTGGGGGATGGGTAGGACACTGCAAGTCTGATGCTCCAAGCGGTGAGCAGCTACAAGCCCCGTGAAGGCAGCAGGGGTTGGTCTGAGGGGCTGCAGCTGGTGTCTGAAGGGGTAGCCTGGGACCAGCTGGGGGAGAGCCCCGAGTTGGGCAGAGCAAGCTGTGGGACCCACCCAGGAGATAATGGGAAACAGGGCCATGTTCCAAGTTCAGAGGAAGGGAGCAGGGTGGGTGGGACAGGGACAGGCAGAGGCCAGCAATCTCCATGCCTCTAATTCCCAGAGAGGCTGCAGGGTCAGGACTGTGCTCTCATTGCCCCATGTTACAGATGAGCAACTGAGGCTCAGCAAGGTGAGTGACTGGTCCAGGTGCCACAGCTCCTCTGAAGCGCCCCCACCAAGCTGATCTGGTGGGGTGGGGAGCTTACTAGGATCAAGCAGTAGGCCAGGCAGGAGGCAGATGCCAGTGATGGGTTGTGGGGGTGGGGGGGGGAGCAGCTGATGGAGGAAAGGAGGGAATTGGGCTTCCCTGGACCCTGAGCCCTGGGGGAGACTCCGATCCCTCGGGAAAGATAGGTACTGACCATCGCCTACACACAACCAGCTGCGCAGGTTTCGGGCTTGTGAGTGACCGGCCAGGAACTGAAGGCCGGCACCAGGAGCCCAGACACTGTCCCTACACATCCCCTTCCCCAAAGCACACCCCTCCCACACCTGTGACACCTGCCACACCTGCCACACCTGCCAGGGGACGGCCCACGGGAACATCCCCCAGGAGGAAGTCCAGGCGGGGGCTCATGGAAAGAGCTCAGGCCATGGGTCCTCGTGTTGGCCGGGCCCATAAGCACAGACGGTATGACCTTGGCCAAGTCACTTAACCTCCCACACAGATTCCCTCCTCTGCAAAACGAGTGCACGCACATTGCTCACCTCCCAGGGGCTCTGAGAACGAAAAGAAATAAAATATAGAGGAGCCCAACAAAGGTCACCCTAACACTATGAGCGCTTGGAACATGGTGGCCAGGGTGATTAGCACCTATTAAGGGAAAGCAACCCAGAAGGAAATGCAAAAGGAGAGATGGGTTTGAGTCCTAGCTATGCTGCTTCTCTGGGCTGGTTGCTTCCCATCTCTCGGCCTCGATGTTTTCATCTATAGAGTGGAATGAACACTTGGACTCTGTACCCTTATGGGCTGACCTGGGCTGTCTTGCTTTGTGGCTGTGAGC
Source organism: Phacochoerus africanus (assembly GCF_016906955.1). Taxonomy (NCBI): domain Eukaryota; kingdom Metazoa; phylum Chordata; class Mammalia; order Artiodactyla; family Suidae; genus Phacochoerus; species Phacochoerus africanus. Next base: position 58,359,191 of record NC_062552.1, on the reverse strand, counting down.
TCCTGCAGGTGTGAGGACTGGCAGCCTCCTCTGAGCTCGAGACTTGCTCAAGTGACAGAGATGGACCCCTGGAGCTACAGGGAGCCACATGCCTCAAACCCTTCTGCAAAGGCAGAGACAGAGCCCTGCAGCCACTGGAAAAGGCAGTGGGCTTCAGAGGCAGGTTCTGGGCCTCAGAGATGATCCTGGGTTCTGGCTGCCTGCCTTCCAGGCCTGGGGCCTTCCTGAACTCCTGCACCTGCAGGAGGCCTGCATGTGGGGCTCCTTGCCCTTACTAGGCCAAACATGCATGTCCCTATGTCTCTATCTTTTAACCACAGGTAACAGATTTAATGTAGACAAGAAGCCAGGGGCCCAGAGAGTATCACCAGGGCCACACTGTGAATGCAGTGGAATCCAAGCAGGACATCAAAGTTCAAAGGCAGTGTGAGGGACAAAGATGGTGCCCCTCAACTAAAGGTTCTGTGTTGGAGGCTGGAATGTTGCTCCACCCTGCCCAAGGGGCCAGTGTGCACCTGGCATAGAGCTGCACTGTGGGGAAATACATCTCTCAGTAGAGCGGATGCCACCTCCAGGCTCCTGGGGCAGCCTGTGGTCTCTGGGACCATTCACTGCTTTCCCTCTCAGCCTCTCGTTTGCACCCACATGTTGGTAGGACTAAACTCAAGACCACTGGACCCTGGAGTGCAAACTTCCCCTCACTGAATCTGCAGTCTCTCTAGGATTGGGGGTGATCTGAGGACTGGGATGAAATTCCAGCAGCCTCATGGCAGCTCCTACCCTGACCCAAGGCCTAATCTCAGCTGGTTTTTCCCTGGCTCTGAAACTAGCCACCCTGTTCCTTGGTTCCAGGGTCAATTTCCATCCTCTTCTGGGTCAGAGTGAGAACCACTGCAGACCACCAGCACAGGCTCTACTACTGTGCGGCCGGCCCTACACCGTGCAGACCACCATGACCCAATTTTTTAGTTTTCATGACAGCGCCAAGGACACTGATCCCCTGCCTACAGCCCCAGCCCTGTTTGCCTGGACTGAACTCCTGGACCTTCCTATCATCCACAGTCTGGGATCCCCAGGCCTGGGAGAGTGGGCTCAGAGCTGGTCCAAATGAAGGGAAGGAGGGGACAAAGAAAGGGGAACTTTTCAGCTTCTGTGGCTGCCAGCTGGGAAGTTGGGAGCCAGAAGCCCTGATTTTCAAAGGCCCCTCAGGTCCTGGCACAGTGAGGCCAGGGTGGACATCATTTTCCTGCAGGGCCTACTTGCGATCCACTGAGGAAGATGGTGACCCCAGCCTGTGGGGCAACCCTTCTTGAAGAGTTAGGATTGATGGAGCCTCAAGGAAGATCAGAAGTTATGGGCCTTCCCAGGGGACCAGAAGTAGGGCAACTATAAGGAGGAGCCCACCATCCCCAGGGGATTCTAAGGACAGGGTCTCTCCAGGCTTGGGAGAGTTATGGGAGTTTTGTCATAGACTAGTGGCCAGCCCAGGTTGGCATTCTCAGGAAGCCTCAAACCTCAGTTTCCTTGTCTATAAACATACCTCAACTCAGGGTCCCAAGGAGCCAGTGATCTTGGGGAAAAAAAAAAAAAAAAGAACAAAGTTGGAAGACTCACAATTGCTGATTTCAAAACTTACTCTAAAACTACAGTAATTAAAGTACTGTGGTACTGGCATAAGGACAAACACAGAGACCCACGGAATGGAATAGAGAGCTAAGAAACAAGCATTCACATAGATGGTCAACTGATTTTTCAACAAGGATGTCAAGGCCATTCAATGTGGAAAGGACAGGCTTTTCAGCAACCTGTGCCGACGGAACTGGATATCCTTATGCAAAAGAATGGAGCTGGACTCTTACCTCACACCATATACAAAAACTAACTGAAAACAGAGCAATGACCTCAACGTAAAAGCTAAAACTGTAAAACTCTGAAAACATAGGGGAAATGTTTCAAGGCTTTGAATTTAGCTATGATTTCTTCGCTATGACACCAAAAACACAGCCCACAAAAGAAAAAATTGATAAATTAGACTTTATCAAAATGAAAAACTTTTATCAAAAGACAGTGTCAAGGTGGTAGAGACAGATTGGGAGAAACTATTTACAAACCATATACAGGATAAAGGATCAATATCCAGAACAAATAAAGACTCTTACAAAAGGCAAACAACCCAATTCAAAATTAGCCAAAAGAAGGAGTTCCCTTCGTGGCTCAGTGATTAATCAACCCGACTAGGATCCATAAGGTTGTGGGTTCCATCCCTGGCCTCGCTCAGTGGGTTAAGTATCCGGAGTTGCTGTGAGCTGTGGTGTAGGTCGCAGACGTGGCTCAGATCTGGTGAGGCTGTGGCTGTGGTGTAGGGTGGTAGCTGTAGTTCCAATTTGACCCCTAGACTGGGAACCTCCATATTCTGCAGGTATAGCCCTAAAAAGACCCCCCCCCAAAAAAAAAAGAAAGGAAAAAAAAAGGCAAAGGCTTGAATAGACATTTCTCTAAAGAAACTAAATAAACACATACAAATATGCTCAACATCACTGGTCATGAGGGAAATGCAAATCAAAACCCCAATGAGATACCACTGCATGCCTACTAGGACAGCTATGATTGTGGGAAAAAACACACAGAAATTAAAGAGTGTTGGTGGCGATGTAGAGAAATTGGAAACCTCATGCATTGCTAATGAGAATGTAATTAGAGTGGCTGCTGGGGCAGTTTGGCAGCTACTCAATGTGTTAAACAAAGTATTCCCATGTGATACAGCAATTCCACTCCTAGGTATATACCCAAAAGAACTGAAAGCAGGGGGAGCTCTCTTGTGGCACAGCGGGTTAAGGACCCGGCATCGTCACCGCAGCAGCCTGAGTCAGTGCTGTGCTGCAAGTTCGAGCTCTGGCCCAGGAACTCCCACATGCTGTGGGCATGACCAAAGGGAAAAAAAAAAGAAAAATCAAAAGCAGGGATTCAAACCAATATTCATACACCCATGTTCATAGCAACATTCTTTCCAATATTCAAAAGGTGGGAACAAATCAAGTACCCAATGATAGATGAATGAGTAAACAAAATGAGGTATATATATAGAATGGAATATTGGCCAGCCATAAAAAGAAATGAAATTTTGATACATGCTAAAACATGAATGGACTTTTTAAACCCTCTTTAAAAAATTCTTGTTATGGCTGCACCAGCAGCATATGGAAGTTCTCGGGCTAAGGGTAGAATTCAAGCTGCAGCTGCCAGCCAAGGCCACAGTCAGGGCAACACTCCATGCAAGCTGCATCTGTGACCTACGCTGCAGCTTGTGGCAACACCAGATCCTTAACCCACTGAGCCAGACCAGGGATCGAACATGCATCATCAGGGAGACTATGCCGGGTTCTTAACCTGCTGAGCCACAATGGGAACTCCTGAAGAGAAAAACAGGACAAATATTGTCTGATTCTACTGATATGCAGCCTCTAGGCTAGGCAAATTCATAAAGACAAAGTAGAGTGGGAGATGAGCAGAAGGAGATAGGGAGTTATTATTTAGAGGGTAACGAATTTGTCTGAAATGATGAAAAAGTTCTGGAAATAGATGGTGGTGATGGTTGCACAACGTTGTGACTGTACCGACACCACTTAATTGCACACTTAAAAGTGGTTGAAATGGTAATTTTTTTTTTTTGTCTTTTTGCCTTTTCTAGGGCCGCTCCCACAGCATATGGAGATTCCCAGGCTAGGGGTCTAATCGGAGCTGTAGCCACTGGCCTATGCCAGAGCCACAGCAACGCAGAATCCGAGCCGCTTCTGCGACCCACACCACAGCTCACAGCAATGCTGGATCCCCAACCCACTGAGCAAGGCCAGGAATCGAACCCACAACCTCATGGTTCCCAGTCGGATTCGTTAACCACTGAACCACTACAGGAACTCCTGAAATGGTTACTTTTATGTTACATATATTTACCACAAGAAAAGTAACTGTATAAGGTTATAAGGTTAGGAAAACAAAAACAAACCTCTCTCTCTGCTCATTCACAAGTGAGTTAAATGAGGTCCCATAAATGGTAAAAGCCAGATATACACCCATTACCAGCAAAGGCAATGCATCCAGAAACCCCAGCTATTTTATACAAATGGTTCTCAACCTTGGCTGTGCTTTGAAAACTGGAGAACTTGGAAAAATACTGCTCCCCCACCCCAAAATTTGCATGTAACTGACTTGGGGCATGGCCTGGGCATTGAGATTTTTAAGACCTACAGTCCTAAACGATCCAGCTCCCTGTCACGCTTCTGATCTTATTCCGACTACCCTCTACTCCGTCCCTGTGCCCTGGCCATGGAAGCCTCCTTGTTCCTTGAACGTGTCAAGCACTATCCTGACTCAGCCCATCTTCCCCCCCTTTTCTTCCCCAGTATGGCTCAGCTTCCGCTTTCCCACTTCAGTTAGGAAGCCCTGATCCCATCTGGCTGCCCCATCCCCACCCTGGCTGCTGCCTCTGTAACTCCAGCGGACATTTCCTGTTGCCCAATAGTGGGTGGCTTGTCAACACCAGCGGAAAGGCTGTCGCTTGCCTACCTGCTCCATCACCCATGGCTCAGGGTGCCAGATCTTAGCAAACCACACTCTCACTCATGCCAAGGGCTTTCTGACCCAGGCCTGGGAAGGGAGCAGCCAGACCAAGCCTGGCAGCCCCAAAGTCTACCTGGATGGCACCTCCAGGCCCACAGTCCCTCTATGAGCCTTGGTTTTCTCTCTATAAAACAGGAATGAGAATAGCAACCACATAGGGCTATCGCATCTGGTGGCTTGGAGCCATGGGAACGCTTCTCCAATGGTGGGATTTAATACACAATGATGAAGGGAGTTGGGGAGGCATTCTGGGATGAGGCGAATCCACATACGAGGCTTACTCTGTAGGTGCCTATCCAATTATAAGTCTGGCTCCCTCGCCATCTGTTCCTGGTCTGCTGACTCCCAATGCCGAACAGCAGAATGCGGTCTCATGAGAACTGCCCTGAGCCTCTCCATCTCTGAAGCCTTTATCTTAGGGGAGAATCACCCCGACATCCTACTGCTGAGGAAACTGAGGTTCAGAGAGGGGAAGGCCTTCGCCAAGGCCCCCAGCAAGTGAGGGTGGAAGCCACGTAAAGCTTCAAAGAGGCTTCTCCCCTTCTGAGCCTGGAGGATGGAGAGGGACTGAGCCTGTGGGGGAGGGACCTCTTGGAGCTAGCCCGGGGGGGAGCCAGGGCACCGGGTACCACTCTCTCTTGCTGGAAGTGAGGCAGTTTCAGTTTCCACAACAAGTTCCCTCCATTGTGTGGTTTGCAGCGTCAGCCAGGCCCTAAGTGCGGCGGGTGAGCAGGCAGGCGGGCATCCCGCCCACAGCCTGTGGCCTCAGGGCTTCTTTGCATTAGTGGAAACATCCGTCACTGGAGAGGGTGCAAAAAGGAAGAAAGCATCTGCCTCCACTCAAGGCAGGTCAAGACCTTTCACAACCCAGCTGGGGCCTTTCCTTCCTGCCCGTCAGCCTATGCAGTCCTCTGGGCCAGAAAACCCATCTTCCAAACTCACTGTGCCCACTCCCTCTTCCACACCTTTGCCCATGTCCTTCCTTTCACCTGGAGTGCCCTTTGCTCTCCTGCCACCTCCCAGATGCTCACCCACCCTTCCAAGCCCAAGTAAGCCTCCCTCTGCACCCCAGGGTCTGGTAACCCTTGCTGGGTATAGGTGCCAGAAGCTTGCAGGCAAAGCCCACGAATTCCTGGGAACCAGAGTAGTACAAGGGTCACTGAGATGCAGATCTTGTTTTCCACCAAGAAGAAAATCAAAGGTGTGGGTTATATTTGGCACTGCCGTGAGCTGTGGTGTAGGTTGCAGACATAGCTCCGATCTCACATGGCTGTGGCTGGCGTAGGCCAGCAGCTGCGGCTCCGATTGGACGCCTAGCCTGGGAACCTCCATATGCCACAGGTGTGGCCCTAGAAAGACAAAAATAAACAAAAAAATAAATATTTTCGTTTTAATGACGTGTAATATGTGGTCACGTGCAGAAAAGGAGAGAGAAAATCGTCTTCCAAAACCACGGAAAACCAATGTTAACATATAGGGAGCCAGTTTCATTCTACAGGAATTATAACTGAACCAAGAAAAGAACTCACTAGTCTCCTTGGGTTCGGGGCAGAACATGATGGCGTCCGACAGACCTAGGTGGGCATCCCTGCTCTGCCGTGGACATGTGATCATGAACTAGGCCCTTGACCTGCCCATGCCTCTGTGCTGGCAGCCATCAGCAAGCCGCTCCCTGCAGGGTGGGCTGGGGACACACGTGGAGTGACCATTGCTGTGCCTGGTGCATCACAGGCACTGAGCAAACAGGCACTGCCGCCGCTCCTCTGGGGATAATTTAAGTAGCTGGGACTTGGAGAAAAAAACAAAATAGTAACGTATCAGGAAATAAGCATCCTCTTTTTCATTTTTAATTGTGTAATTTAATTTTTCATTAGGCAACACCTTTACCTGGTTCAAAAATCCAATACTATGAAAAAGGACACAGTGAGAACACTGATGGTCACCCAGCCCTCTTGCCTATCAATCTCTTTTCTCTCCCTCCCCCCAGAAGCTATCACTTTAATTAGTTCTGTGTGTCCTTCCAGAGATTCTTTTTTTTTGTCTTTTTTGTTGTTGTTGTTGTTGTTGTTGCTATTTCTTGGGCCGCTCCCGCGGCATATGGAGGTTCCCAGGCTAGGGGTTGAATTGGAGCTGTAGCCACCGGCCTACGCCAGAGCCACAGCAACACGGGATCTGAGCCGTGTCTGCAACCTACACCACAGCTCACGGCAACGCCGGATCGTTAACCCACTGAGCAAGGGCAGGGACCGAACCCGCAACCTCATGGTTCCTAGTCAGATTCGTTAACCACTACGCCATGACGGGAACTCCAGATTCTTGTTGTTAATACAAGCCTCTGCCAACGTAAATGTTTATTTCCCCCACTTTTCATAACAGGTCACATATAAAACACAGCGCTTGGCTTTATGCTCTTCACATGTAGCCCCGTGTCTTAAAGGGCTTTGCAACCAGCACAGGGACGGTCCTCATCCCTCCTAACAGGCACAGCCAGAGAGGCAGTGGGAAGGCAGCAGGTGGCGGCAAAGGAAAGACAGCCAGGGGCCTCCCTCTCCCACCTCCTGCCTCTACAATCCCCTCCTTATGGCTTAGGAGGATCCCTCCTCAGCCACTGGCCTCCTAGCCTTCAAGGCCACAGGGCCCTGCCCTGCTGCAGTTCTGCCCATGAAGCCTGAGTGGGCTGCGGTTCCCAGCAGATCCCTTCCACGCCTGGGCCTCCCAGCCCCTTCCAGGCCACTCTGGTGCCCCCTTCCTGGATGAAAAGGCTCCTGCCCAGCCAGAGACTTGGGGTGGGGGTGTTCCCAAAGTGGCTTCTAGTGCTGAAAGCTAGAGAACCAGCCTCTTCTTCTGGGGAGCTACCCAAAACAGTAGCCCTCAAGGGCAAAACCTCGATACACAAAGATCTATCCAGTGCATCACTGTTCAGAATACTAAATAAACGGCAGTAACTTAAACGTCCAATGATAGGGGACCAGATGAATAAACCACAGCATGGCCATCAAATCCACAAGCTGGAGGACCATACAGTCGTTAGCGAGACGAGGAAATCGCACCCACACCCATTCAAAATACAACTGTGGTGAAAAGAGGGGTCCCCCTCAGTTCCCTCCTCTGTAGCCTCCCCAGCAGGGAACCTCAGAGTCTCAGAACTGGGAAGGGGAAGAGGCAACAATAGCTGATCAGACCCATGGGGGAGGGGAGGGCTGGGCTTCAGCCCCCTGTGCATCCCTGGTGAGTCATTCCCCCACCCACGAAGTGGTGCCTCCTTTTGTCCTCTCTCTGTTGGGAAGCTCCACTGCTCCCAATTCAGCATGGAAGTTTCCAGATGAACCAGGAGCCCAGCCTCAAAGGGGAGAGGTGTAACCTCAGCCAGAGGGAGAAGTTCAGGCTTATGCCCTCCATCCCCCTTGATGGTTCCCACCCAAAGCTGGGAGGGTGGGGTGGGAGACAGTATATGTGGCCCCTACTTTTCCTTTTAACAATCCCCAAAGGGTTAGGAGATGGGTCTCAATAAAACCTGCTCCAGAACCAGATTTTCCCTCTTCAAACAATGTCCAGTGACTTCTTTGCAAAGGCAGGTAGATGTACAGGTCTGGGAGTCAGTGAGAGGGAAGGAGGGGAAGATGCAGCTCCCAGCTCCCCTCTGGGTGCATCCCAGGCCTGGCTGGATGCTGACCTCCTCGAGGGCAAGACAGTCTCATTCATCTCGCTGGATGTGGGGGTGCAGAAGAGAGGCCCAGTTTTGCCTCCCTAGCAGGGAGCCCGTCCCAAAAAATCTCCGTAGAAGGTATAACTAAAGTAAAATGAAGGAGAAGATGGGTTCGGGAAGCCAGCGGCCTCTCATTCACTTATTATACAAACACTGACTGAACACGAACCCCACTCCAGCCCTGGACCAAAGAGGCAGACAGGTGTTTCTTGCAATACAGTTTGGCTGCTGCTGGGATCAGAGCCACTAGTAAGAAAAGCTGTGTGTACTGGGCAAGGAGGGGGTTACCCTGCCTTCTCTGGGCTTCTGTGCCCCTCTGACTGGGTGCTGAGTCAAGTCATATGCATTTAAAGCTCTCTCAGCTCAGCTATCTGGTATTCTCATTCTCAACTTTGTCTCACCCACCGGCTCCACAGTGAGGCTCAGCCACAAACTTCCTGCAAAGCTGTGAGGCTCTTTATCACTGTGTGCGTAGAACAGAAATCACATTATCCCTTCCCTGCCCCCGTGGCTAGCTTGGCCCTGCCTCGCTCCCCCAGTAGCCTGCATCTGAATGTTTTGCTGCAGATAAAAGCAGGCTATAAATAAAGACTGTGTGGCCACACTGACAGCATCGCAAATAGAGGCCTGCGGAGAGACAGGACACGTCCGTCCCCACGCCAGATGTTCCCACCACTTCTGAACCACTATGTCTGCTTTGTATAATTTATTGGTCTCCCCTCTTGCTATCAGGCTACCAGTTACCTATGAAACTGACTAACAGTTCAGGCCCACCAATATTTGTCAGTCACCAACTGGGCATCAGTTCAGATTCCATGTTACTCCCTATTAGTTGCTGCTCTAGAGGTTAAAAGGGCACAGGACCAAGCTTGTTGAAGTTGTGGATTAACCAGCTAAAATGGAAACAATAAAAATTATAAATTAAAAAAACCAAAACAACAACAAAAGAAATTATGGATTCAAATCAGTTCATGGGCCCTAACTAAAAAGTGATGGAACATCTCGTATGAGCTAAAGTATATAAGCTTTAATGCCAGCCCTTAGCTCCTCGGAAACCTAACAATGAGCTGGTGCCCCAAATAGGGCTGGTTTGCAACTGTGTTCTGAATGGTCGAGGTTGTCAGATAACTGCGGGGCTGTGGTATCAGACAGGATCCTTCTAGTTCAGCAGCTTCCTTCCACTCAAGACTAGCCATTTTCAAGCAGTGTGCTGCCAGCTTACGGGGTTTCATGGCATTGCCTTGGGCTGGGGGTGGGGAGAGCCCCGGGCAGAGGCGGCTGGGCCCTGTCCCTAATACCTCCATAGCAGTTAGATCAGTATGTCTTTTCCATTTTACAGATGTGTCTATAAATTGGGCTTCAAAAGACTTCTATGGACCTCCTCCGATCTTCTTCTCTGGGAGGCAGGAAGGACAGTTTTTCCCTCCTTTGCCAACACGGCCCAAAGATCCAGCGATCGGCCATGTTGCTAGGGGAGCAACGAAGCATCTGGGTAAGAGCATAGACGCTGGGGCCAACCTACTGGGGTTTCATCCCAGCCACGTGACCTTGAGCAAGTGACAAGGGCTCTGTGCCTCAGCCTCTTCCTGTAAATGTTAGAGATAAAAATACCATCTGCTTTCTCATTTCAGTCTTTTTTTTTTTCTTTTTAGGGCCACATTTGCAGCATATGGAAGTTCTCAGCCTAGGGGTCGAATTGGAGCTGCTGCTACCAGCCTACACCACAGCCTCTGCAATGCCAGATCCGAGCCTTATCTGAGACCTACGCCACAGCTCACAGCAATGCTGGATCCTTAACCCACCAAGCGAGACCAGGGATTGAACCTGCATCCTCACAGACACTATGTTGGGTTCTTAACCCGCTGAGCCACGATGGGAACTCCAACTTTCTCTATTTAAATGAGTGAATAGATACACATTTCTGAGAATAGCACCTGGCACATCTTCATAAGGCTCAGTAACTGTGAGTTGCCCTTGTGGGCTAGGTTGGCTAAGCGTCTGGAAGCTGTGTGAGAAAAGAGTCCTTGGGGGCAGCAATGCTGCCCAGGATCAGTGTGAAAGTCTCCTACTGGCCGCTTCTCCTGCCCCACTCTGGCCATCTCTAGAGAAGCTGCACCCTCACCCCAGGCCTAGGGAGGCAGCAGTAGCAGAGAGGAGGTACCTGTAGGTGGTGAAGCCGCAGCAGCTCAGAGCGGGACAAGCACAGAGCGTGGGCGGGATGCCGCTCAGGAAGCTGCCACAGGTGGGCCCCTGTCACCACACCCTGCTCCCTCATGTACCATCTCCCGCCGCCCAGATCCAGCCTTGAGGCTGCTCCTTGCCCTGGCTCTGTCCAAGGGAAGGTGGACCCATGGGCTTTGGGCTGGCACAGATGTCCTGGAGCTAAAATACAGTCAGGGCATGGCCTTGGGCTACAGAGCACTCTGGGTTTTCAGGCCCTATCCTTTCCCCAAGTCTGCTCTCCAAGTCAGAGCAGTGATGCAGTCACTCACTGTCCAGGTGGCCTCTGTCTCTGAGCCCCACCCCCTCCCCCCACATTGCAGCCCTTTGCTCCTTGAATTGGGCCCAGCTGCCAGCCTGCTGCTTGGAATGGGCCAACCCAGGTCTGCATCCCTTGGCTTTTCTGGGTTGGTCCCACCCTGTCTTTGCAGAGATGGAGAAATGGAAGCCCAAAGAGGCACCCTCTGCCCACTGTGCAGTCAGTGCAGGCAGGAGGCAGGCTACTCACATGCTGGCCACGGGCCCCAAGCAGAGCGTGGCCCAGAAGGGAAGGAAGACCTGGCCCGTTAGCTCTCGTTCTCCTGGCCGGAGGCCCCAGGGAGGCCAGGCTGTCGGCTGAGGCTATGCCGACTGAGCAAAGAGCCAGGGTGTCCTCTGCAGGGCTGGAGTTGGGGGTGAAGAAGGGGGGAGCACTGGGGATAGCCACACTCCCCAGCTCTAACCAGAGAGGTCTCAGCTTTTCCCCATGAGCCACTGGGGACAGCCAGAGTTTCAGGCACAGAGAAGGTTGAGAGACAACTGGAAAAAAAAAGCTGAAGGGATCTGGGGTCCAAACTGGGCTATGCAGGCTGCGCGGCCTGGGCCAAGCAATATCATCCCCACCAGCCAGCTCGGTGCTGGCATTTCATGCAGAAAAGACTTGATTTACACATGCCCATGCGCTGCATTTAAGCAAGCAAGCAAGGAAATGCCCAGCCCTGTTACCTCCTCAAAGGACCCCTAAGATTTACAAGGAAGAGGGGTTGGGTGAGGGGAAGAGAATTCCCATTTGCCACGCCAGCAAGGTGCCGGGAACTTTGTTACACTTTGTTACCTGGTTTAACCTGCCCATTGAGTTGGTATTTTATTATTATTCATCTCTACTATACAGATGGGGGGAAAAGAAGCTCAGAGAGGGAAAATGACTTGTCCAGCCTCTAAACAGCAGAGCCAAGATCCAAATTCCAGTTTGCTTGGTCCTCAAACCTGTGACCCCCTACCTCCTTCGCCTAAAAAGGCCTCAAGCTCCCACCCCATATATCAGATGCTCCTAAAAAGATCCTGCTGTGGGGAGAAGGTCTCTCAGGGGGAAGATCAGCCCTGGGAGCTCAGAGGGTCTCTCTCCCTGGGTTGAAGTTTTCAGACAAATCATTACCCCAGACTGAGGACCCCCCTTCCTCTTCCAAATCAGAGGCAGCCCAGGTTACCTCCACGATGATAAAGACTAAAAACCAACCACTATTTTTATGAGAAACCCCACCCCCCACACCCCTTGGAGCCGCACGCATACCCACTACCCTGGGGAAAATTTCAGCCCGCCTCCCCTGGGGCCCGCTCCACTTGTTCAAGCCCACAGTCGTCTTCACTCACCCAAAAGGCATCCTTGAACTGAAGCTGGGGCATCATCCTCAGGCAACTGCCACGGCAGAGCTTGCTCTCCTGCCACAGACAGGGCTGAACGAGGGCCAGGAGCCAGGAGCACTGTCCCAGGGCCGGCAGGGCTGGCTCAGGGCCCCCCTCCTCGGCCGGCGCCGTCTGCAGCGCCTCAAAAGGCAGCCGTGAGCCAGAGACAGCTGCCGGAGGGGGGAAAAGGGCTCAACCTGTTTTGTTTGGGGCTAGAATCAGCAGCAAAATGAGGAAGGAGTGGTGCCCAGGGATGGGAGGGCGGGTCCAGTGTCCGGCCCGGCCCCTCAGAGACGGAGGACACAGTCCAGGCTGCAGGACTGAGAGTGGGGATGCCAGCCACCAGGGTGGGGGTGGGGGGAGGCGGTGGCCAGCAGGAGAGGCAGGCTGGTGCACACGTCAGGCGGGCAGGCAGCCTGGGGCCTGCGCAGGAAGGTTTGTGCAACCTCCCGGGGGCAGGCTCCAGGGCCATCGCCCTACAGGAAGTGGAGACGCTGAGCTCCCCTGAGCAGCCCCGCCTGCCACCTGCCATCCTGCTACTTGCCTCTACCTGCCCCTCCTGATGCCCTAGCTGGGCGTCAATTTGGGAAGCCCGAGGCGCACTGGGTGCTAGAATTTCATGGGGCAAAGACTTGATTCACACGTGAGCTGAGTTTAAGAAACAAGGTCATCAATTTAGGGAGCATGAGGCGGACTGAAGCTGTGGGCAAGGAGGGAGACACCAGCCCAGGTGCTGTGGCTCATCCCTTGTCCCTGCCGAGACCAGGTCCAGAGACTCCAGGTTCCCGACTCCTCATGAGTCAACCATGGGGTGGGGGGCTTACCCAAGCCTATAACATCATCAAACCCTGGGTGCATGCTGACGCGATCCACATCCTGCCCTTGAGGGAGCTTGGGGTCTGAGGGCGGACATAGCTGTGCGCTGGGGAGCCGTCAGAGCACAGAGGTGGGGCACAGGTAACTAGCCAAGGGAGACCAGCCGCACGGGCACTGCTACCACTGCCCACCCCCAAGTCTCCAGATTAAACACCCTCCAGGACAGGAAGCCCCCCCCCCCCCCGCCCCCGCCCCGCCCCGCCCCGCCCCAAAGATGGAGTCTCCAGGCTGGAAGAAGGTGATTGGACCAAGAGAGACAGGATTGCAAAGGCTTAAACGTGGGAGTTTGAAAACCCAGGTTGAGGCCTGTTTCTGTTTTGCCCCACCCTCCAGAGGGACCTTAATCCACGCCCCAAATTTCTGAGCCTCAGTTTCCCCATCAGCCAACCCTAGTCTTTGGAAAAGACACAGTGTTGAAAGCATTTCTGGGCTTTCTGGCTTTGATGGGGGCAGGTGCTGGGGGGACCGTTGGGTATCACCTTGGAAAGAGTCCTGGGCCAGAGCCTCAGACATAGTCCTGGGGAGCCAGGACCTGCTGGTTCAGCAGAAGACGCCGGCAGAGGGCCTAGAGCGCAGGGTGGGTCAGCAAGAAGGGATGAATCAGGCTTGCCCACAAATCACCACCCTTAGCAATGCCTCCTTTCCCATTGACGGGGGGGTGATTAGACAGATGAGAGTTGCCGCAGAGGAGAGCTAAGCTCCCAAGTGCCAGTTACACGAGCCCAGGGTAAGAGACAGGGCAAACCCACGCTTCTGAAATAGCCACCCAACAGAGGACACATCAGAGAAAGCTGCAGAGCAATGGGGCTGCCTGGTAGCCCCCTACCTCCAGAATCCTTGGGGTCAAGCTAATAAAATTCAGCATTGAAGAAAACCCAGTCAGGTTTTCTGGAAGACAACTAATGATGTAAATAGCACCTTGAACCTGAAAGCCAAGGGCTGAGGCTGCACCTCATCCCAATGGCATCACCATCTCTGCTAGCACCAACTCAGCCTCCCTGGCCTCAGTGTTTCTATCTACCAAGTGGAGTGATGCTTCTAGTTCAGATGAGAAACCCTCTGTGACTAGAAGGCTCTTATGAGCAGGAAACTTCACAGCCAGGCTCTCTCTCCTGCCTCTCCAGGGGCTCCTCCCATTGCCTGCACAAATTTCTGCCCCAAACAGGCCTCTTTCCTCACCCGATCGGTACCTGCTCTCTTCCTACTGCGAGACCTTTGCCCTCTGCTCCCCAGCCTCCCTCATGGCATGTCTTCCTTCATCCTCCCTCCCTGGGCAAATCCTCCCATCCCTCAAGGGCCACCTCTAGGCTCCCACATAAGAGGTCTTCCTCCCCCAGCTGCTCCAGTCAGCAGGGCAGCCCCAGACAGATGGCCATGCTGGCTGTGGGCTGAAGCAATTGGGGAAGGAAGTAATAGGAGGAATCTAAAGAGACTCTAAGGGAGTTCCCGTTGTGACTTGGCGGTAACAAGCCTGACTAGTATCTGTGTGGATGCAGGTTCGATCTCTGGCCTTGCTCAGTAGGTTAAGGATCTGGCTGTTGCTGTGGCTGTAGCTCTGATTCAATCCTTAGCTCAGGAACTTCCATATGCCGCAGGTGCAGCCCTAAAAAGCAAATAAATAAAAGAGACTCTAAGGTTCTCTGCTATAGAGAGGTCTCCCTCCTCTCTCCCCAAAACTCCACCTCCTGCAGCTCCCAAGTTTAGGCCCCCAAATGGCCAACCCAGCTTTGGAGCACCTGCCGAGTATTGGGGGTGCCGTTAAGATTTTTACATGGGCCAGCTCACTGAGTCCTCACCCCACCCCATGGGGTACACTTTATCATCATCACAGAGGTACAAACTAAAGATGAAAGAGTTTATGCAACTCACCTAAGGCCTCAGAGCCAGTGAGCAAAGCGCTGGGCTTCAGACCCAGGTCTGATGCCAAAGCCCATGCCGTAACCTCTACAGGTATCTGCAATCAACAGCCCGCTCTTAACAATGGGTTGCAGCCTTCCTTTTTCCTGTTCTGCCTCCAGAACCTTGTATCCCTGATCCGTAGCTGGAAAAGCTGAGTCCAGGGAGGCTGCTGGGGCCAGTGGTGCTACTGGGTGAGAGTCCACCCCCGGCACAGGATCTTCCAAGTTCACCTTGTTATTTGCACCTGGGGAGGATGCCCTGGCTACAAGGAACATCAAACCAGAGGGTCTGGCATGGAGGAGGTGCGTTATCACCCGCAGGTGGGGTCTGGAGGTTGCACGGCCTCCAGGTAAAGTGCATTAGGGCCTGGCTCACATTCTCTATGATTCTCCTCATTTGCTCTCTCCCTCCTCCAGCTGCAACAGCTCTGGGCTATAACTCCAGACCCAAATCTGATCATGCACCTTCTCATGGTTGCTCCCAGGACAACGTCCTTATCCTTACATAGCCAATAGATCCAGCATGATCTGGCCTCAGCCTATCCTTCAACCTCATCTCGTGCAGGAAGAATCTCGAGCAATGGATTGAACAACCTGGAGCCTTCTAGGAAGGGAAAGGATTGGCAGAGAAGGAGCATCTCAAAGCTCCTTGGTGACATTAGGAATCCAAAAGGCCCTTACCAGAGTTCCTGTTGTGGCTTAGTGGGCTGAGAACCCCATGAGTATCCATGAGGTTTTGGGTTTGATCCCTTGCCTTTCTCAGTGGGTTAAGGATCTGGCATTACTGTGGCTGTGATGTAGGCTGGCAGCTGCAGCTCCAATTTAACCCCTAGCCTGGGAATTGCCATATGCCACAGGTGCGGCCCTGAAAAGACAAAAAACAAAACAAAAGCAAAACAAACTCAAAAAGCCTTTACCACGGATTTCGTTTGGAGACAGCATTACCAGTGGTCCAAGGGGCAATTTGTTTTGTCTCTTTCATAGCTAACATGCTATCTTGATCATATCTGCCATTGCCCAGGTAGACGTGGTAACACATATTTCTCCTTCCTTCCTGGAGGAGCAGAGCATACTGCCATGATGCTGGCCTGGCTGTGGGGTGTCTGCCCACCCTATGGTTGAACTGGAATGTTCTTGTACCCAACCGCCGTGGTTCTGTTCCCAGGGGAAATGCCTGCAGGGTCTCTCCAGGTGTCCAGAGGCACACACCCCCTGGGCTGGGGCTCCCACTCTCAGCTGCAGCCATGCTGCCCAGGAATGGAATATGCACCCACCAGCATTACTGAGCCTTCCCGTCTGGAGACATGGAAACCAACAAGGCAGGTCTCCTGCCTGTCAGGTTGGGGAGGCAGCCCAGGGGGGGAAATGTGCTGAGTGGCAGGACAACAGTGGGTACAAGCCCAGGATGTCCTCCCACAGCAGGAGAGCTGAGGCCTGCTTAACTGGAAGGAGCTCCTGGTGAGACCAATCAGGAAGAGAATTCCAGAGCAACAGTGATTAGACTGCTGGGGTCACACTGCATAGGATCCTGTGCTAAGCATTTCACATGCCTAAGGTCTCATTTAATTCAGGGGACAAACTGAAGCTCAGAGAGTTCAGTTAACCTCCAGTCCCATCCTAAGTGGAGTCTTTCCTTCCTAGAGTGCGGGGCTGGAGGTGATGGGTCAGGGTGGGATCTGAGGCGGAAGTATGATGAGGAGGGAGGGGAGAGAAGGGAAGTCCCCAGGAGGAGGAAGTGCAGCGACCAGGGGCCATGTGGAGTGGGGCTGGGACTCCCAGATGGTCTATGTGACACCAGGAGACCTCCTGGCCCCAGATCCTCAGAGGAGGCCTAGGGTGCGGTCCTTGGCCCTCAGGATGTGATGTAGATTCTGTTTATCGGTTTGCCCCAGGAAAGCAGTTGCAAAAAAAAAAAGAAAAAAAAAATAGGGCTTCTACCTGCTCACACAGCTCTTCTGAGCTGACAAGGAGCTTTCAGATTTACTAATTTGCAGCCACCAGGGTGTGACTCTGAGTGTCCAATCATTGTCACTTCTCAGAAGCTGGGTGTTGTTGGCCAGGAACCTTGAAAGACATCAAAGAGGTGCGAAGTGGCCAGTGGGCAGCCTGCAGGGTAACCCGGACCCCCCACTCAGCCCAGCAGGCTGGGGGAAGGGCTCTTTCAGTGAGGGCCAAGAAACACCACCAACAGCCCACTGGTCAGAGGGTGGAGGCCTGCAGTGGTAGAAGGGCCTGCAGAGATCCTCTGGAGCTTCTGAAATGGCAGGAGGGGAGCCCATCAAAAGCTCTGTGGGACTTTGTCAAAAAACATAAGGCCAAGCACCCACTTAGACCTACTGACCGGTGGGGGTAGTTTTTAAGTTTCATAAGTGAGTCAGACATAAACACATGGCTCAGGACTCCTGTTATTGCCTTACTGCTTCCTTTTACAGATGGGGAAACTGAGACCCAGTGGCCTCACAGCAAAGAAACCATAAACAAAATGAAAAGACAACCTACAAACTGGGAGAAAATATTTGCAAAGGATGTGACCAACATGGACTTAATTTCCGAAATATGCAAACAGCTTATACAACTCAATAACAAAAAAACCAAACAACCCAATAAAAATGGGCAGAAGACCTAAACAGACATTTCTCCAAAGACATGGAGATGGCCAACAGGTAAGTGAAAAGATGCTCATCATCAGTAATTATCAGAGAAATGCAAATCAAAACTACAATGAGATACCACCTCATACCAGTCAGAATAGCCATCATTTAAAAGTCTACAAATAATTGCTGGAGAGGATGTGGAGAAAAGGGAATGTACACTGTTGATGGGAATGTAAGTTGGTGCAGCCACTATGGAAAACAGTACGGAAGCTCCTCAAAAAACTAAAAATATAATTGCCATGTGATCCTACTCCTAGGCATATCCCACTCCTGGGCATATATCTGGACACAACTATAATCTAAAAGATACATGAACCCCTATGTTCATAGCAGCACTATTCACAGGGAAACAACCTAAATGTTCATCGAGAGATGAATGGATTAAGAAGATGTGGTACATATACACAATGGAATACTACTCAGCCATAAAAAGAACCAAATAATGACATTTTGCAGCAACATGGATGGATCTAGAGAGTCTCATACTAAGTGAAGTAAGTCAGAAAGAGAAAGACAAATATCATATGATATCACTTCTATGTGGAATATAAAATATGGTACAATTGAATCTATCTGTAGAACAGAAACAAAACTCATGGGCATAGAGAACAGACCTGTGGTTGCCAAGGGGGAGGAGGAAGGAGTGGGATGGACTGGGAGTTTGGCATTAGCAGATGCAAACTATTACATTTAGAATGGATAAGCAATGTACAGTACAGCAAACTATATCTAATCACTTGTGATAGAACATGATGGAAGATAATATGAGAAGAAGAATGTATATGTATGTATGACTGGGGCAATTTGCTATATAGCAGAAATTGACAGAACACTATAAATCAACAAAAATAAATTTTTTTTAAATAATAAAAAAACTCTGAAATAACAAAAAATAAAAAATAAATTGGTACAACCACTATGGAAAATAGTACAGAGGTTCCTCATAAAACTAAATATAAAAGTACCATATGATCCAGCAATCCCACTCCTGGGCATATATCCAGACAAAATTTTCATTCAAAAAGACACATGCACCCCTATATTCATAGCAGAACTATTCACAATAGCCACGACATGGAAACAACCTAAATGTCCATTGACTGATGGATAGATTAAGAAGATGTGGTGCATATACACAGTGGATTACTACTCGGCCATGAAAAAGAACAAACAAATGCCATTTGCAACAACATAGATGGAATTGGAGATTCTCAAATTAAGTGAAGTAAGTAAGAATAAGAAAGATGGATACTATACGATATCACTTATATGTGGAATCTCAAATATGGAACAGATGAACCTATCTACAGAACAGAAACAGACTCACAGACATGGAGAGCAGACTTGTGGTTGTCAATTGGGGGGTGGTATGATGGACTGGGAGTTTGGGGTCAATAGATGCAAGCTGTTAGATTAAGAATGGATAGGAAGGGAGTTCCCGTTGTGGCGCAGTAAAAAATGAATCCAACTAGTATCCATGAGGATGAGGGTTCGATCCCTGATCTTGCTCAGTGGGTCAGGGATCTGGTGTTGCCAGGAGCTGTGGTATAGGTCACAGACGTGGTTCAGATTCTACATTGCTGAGGCTGTGGTATAGGCCAGTAGCTCTGATTTGACTCCTAGCCTGGGAACTTCCATATGCTTGGGTGTGGCCCTGAAAAGACCAAAAAAAAAAAAAAAAAGAATGGATAGGCAATGCGGTCCTGCTGTACAGCACAGGGAACTATGTCCAGTCACTTGTGATGGAACATGATGAAAGATAATATGAGAAAAAGAAGGTGTGTGTGCATATATATATATATATATATGTATGTATGACTGGGTCACTTTGCTGTATAGCAAAAATTGACAGAACGATGCAAATCAAGTATAATAAAAAGTAAAAAATGAAAGATAAAGACAAATACCATATGATATCACTTATATGTGAAATCTAAAACATGGCACAAATCAACCTATCTACAAAACAGAAATAGACTCACAGACATAGAGAACAGACTTGTGGTTGCCAAGGGGAGTGGGAGGGGTAGGGACAGATTAGGAGTTTGGGGTTGGTAGATATAAACTATTACATTTAGAATGAGAAACAACAAGGTCCTACTATACAGCACAGGGAACTATATTCAATATCCTATGATAAACCATAACGAGAAGAACATGAAAAAGTATATGTGTGTATATATATATGTATATGTATATATATAAAAGTATATGTGTGTATATATATATATATATCACTTTGCTGTACAGCAGCAATTAACATAACATTGTAAATCAACTATACTTCAATAAAATAAATTTTTTTAAAAAAAGAAATGCAGGAGTTCCCGTCATGGCTCAGTGGTTAACAAATCTGACTAGGAACAATGGGGTTGCGGGTTCGATCCCTGGCCTTGCTCAGTGGGTTGATGATCTGGCGTTGCTGTGGTGTAGGTTGCAGATGCGGCTCAGATCCTGCGTTGCTCTGGCTCTGGCGTAGGCCAGTGGCTACAGCTCTGATTCGACCCCTAGCCTGGGAACCTCCATATGCCGTGGGAGCAGCCCAAGAAATGGCAAAAAGACCAAAAAAAAAAAAATGTAACAGGAGTTCTTACTGTGGCACAGTGGGTTAATGATCTGGCTTGTCTCTGCGGAGGCGCTGATTAGATCCCTGGTCCAGCACAGTGGGTTAAGGATCCGGCATTGCTGCAACTGCGGCAAAGGTCGCAGCTCTGGTTGGATTCAGTCCCTGACCCAGGGACTTCCACTTGTTGCAGGTGCGGCCAGAAAAAAAGAAAAGAAATTTAACATTGATATTATGCTCTCCTCTAGTCTGCATTCCTCATTCAAATTTAATTCCATCAACTGCAGTGTCCCTTAAGTCTATTTTTACTTCCTGATCACCTTCACCCTCTGGCAGGTCCCCTATCTTTTCTGGTTATTCACGACATCGACACTTTGGAAAACTGCAGTCTGGTCATTTTGCAGGATGTCTCTTCATTTGGATTTGTGTCTGGTTCTTCCCTAATGGTTAGATACAGATCATGCATTTTCGGTAGGAACAGCACACACACACTTTCGTGTTCTTCTCAGTGCCTTGTATCCAGAGGCACGTGACATCCACTTGTCCCGTTGTTGGCGACGTTAACTCTGGTCACTCAATTTAGGCGGCGTCCACCAGTTTTCTTCACCAGAGAGTTACTGTTTTCCCCTTTGTGATTAATAAGCATCTTATAGGAAAATTATTTCAGGCCATGTAAATATGTATAGCCTGTTCCTATCACACATTCACCCACTAGTTTTGACATCCATTGATTTTCTAGCTCCACCACTCCAGTTATGCTTATTAGTGGCCATTGTACTGAAGAGTGTTCTCTTTTCCTCAATTTATTTATCCATTTACTTATATTAATGAGGATGCAGGGATTTCTATTTCAATGGTTATAATATGTTGTTATTATTATTATTTATTTCAATGCTCAAAGTGTCCCAGATGGGCCAGTGTGAGCCCCTTTAGGGTGGCTTTTCCTTCCTCTTGATACAGCACTATTAGTTTTCTGAGTATTTCCTTGCTTTCTGGCACAAGATTTTTCAGGCTTATCCGGTATCTTACCCACCCCCAAATCTGCAATCAAGCTTTCCCTAAATACCTCTGGTTCCTTTCAATGGAGAATTCAAAGCTTTTGCTCTTAACTTGTTGCTCTTTACCTTTTATCTCCCAGAACTGATTGGAGTCAGTCTTAAGAAAAGAGTCATAATTTTATGAA
Organism: Phacochoerus africanus; assembly: GCF_016906955.1. Lineage (NCBI taxonomy): Eukaryota > Metazoa > Chordata > Mammalia > Artiodactyla > Suidae > Phacochoerus > Phacochoerus africanus. Next base: position 58,337,812 of record NC_062552.1, on the reverse strand, counting down.
CAGGAAGCCAAGAAATTTTAGGTCATGGCTGATCTGAGCCCCTAGGAGTACCCACGGTTTGGTGGAGCTTAGAAAACATGAGTTCTTTCATCACCACCATCATCATCATCACTATTAATAATATTAAACATTTCCATTCATTCAGTGGTGTCCTGTGCCAGGCTGGAAAGAGGCAGGGTCAGCTCATGCAGGCATAAGATACCAGGTTGAGGGGTTGAGCTTCAAGCTAAGAACACTAAGGGGCCACTGAAGATCTTGGAGCCAGAGAGTCCCAGCTCCCTACCTCTCATGAAGGTTGTGTCTCTTTCTAGGGCTCCCCCTCACTCCCTTATGTCAAGAACTTGTGGCCGAATCACACAGAAAGGGGAAAAGGAGAGAAATAATGTACTTCTCCTTAAACACGATGGAGGAATGATCTGACACCCTTTTCCAGCAGAAAGCATATTATGAGACCCAGGAGCTTGTGCAGGGGAAGGAGAAGAAGCGGTGAGATACGGCAACCTGGACATCTTGAAACTGCCAGGTCACAAAATCAGGAACTGCTGTGCTCAGAGGACGTGATTCTCCCAACAATGATCTCTTATTGGGTTTTCTTTTCCTCATTCACACTTTCAAAGCATCAAGACAAGACACAGGTGTGTATTCTCTAAAATTGCTCTCCTGCAGGACTGCCATGTACTGTTGAGCAGGTGGTTCACTGCCCAAGGTGTGAAAGACATGAAGCTATGCTGCCCAGATCCCTCTTCCAGAAAGAAGCTGCTGCCTGTCTGCAGAGAGAGTGCTCAGCACACAGTCTCCAATGGCCAGTTCTCTCAGAGCCTGCCCCAGCTACAGGGGGGCTGCCTTACCTGAGGTCACCCCCTTCCCAGGGCCCCCCAAACCTGGTGACTGATGAAGGAAGGCAAGAGGATAAAGACCCCTCCATTGATATCTGATGCTGGACAACTCTGATGAGCACTGCTTGCTCTGGTGCTGGGTGAGCTGAGACTGGACTGAACCCGAAACACAGGTTGACTTCCTCCTGCCCAACAACTCTGCTTTCTCCCACCTCCTTCCATAGTGTGGATCTCTCATAAACATCACATGCTCTAAACGCTGTGTCAGTGTCTACTCTTGTAAAACCCAACCTGCAACACAAGAGTACCCAGCCAAGGGGATGAGCGAGGGCTAGAAACCAGACCTTGTTTCTCTAGCCAAGCAGTATGAACATGGAACTTCATCCACCAAAGCAGGCCCCATTTTCTAATTGTCCTCAAGCCTGCCTTGGGACTACCCTGTCCCCTCTGCTTGGGCTGTAGTCGTTCTCTAAGCAAACCCTTTCCCTCTGACCTCTGCCCTTTCCCTTTCCAATAATCCTCCAGAAAAATCTTGCCATTGATCCAAGAGACCCAGGGCAGTTCTGGCTTCCTCCTGCCTCAGAGAAACTGTTCGGAAGGTATTTAAACTAACTCAGAGGGCCAGATGTGGAGTCATTCATCTCTTCAGGGCATTGCCAGGCCAGAGGATGTCAGAGATGAAAGGCCAGCCTAGACTTCTGCAGATGGGTGAGCCAGGGCCTGGCAAGGGTCAGGTTCTTGTCCACAGCAAGCTAGTCATAGAATAGGTGCTGGGCACCAGTCAGAGCCCCTGGTGCCCACCCCTGCCCTTGGGCCAGCCTCTGAGGACTTGATTGGTACCTGATTCACCTTGTATCCTGGTATTGAGCCAGCCCTTCCCTTTGCCACTAATCCTCTTGGTCCTGACCTTTCTTGTGAGCCCCAATCCCTCTACCTCTCCCTCTTCTCTCTCCTTCCCAGCTCCCTGCCTTAGCCTGGCCATCACGTCCTCCCCTTGTTCTGCCACCAGAGCCTTGGTTCACTTTCTTTCTTTCCTTTTTTTTTTTTTTTTTTTTTTTTTGCTTTCTAGGGGTGCACCTGCAGCATACGGAAGTTCCTAAGTTACGGGTCAAATCAGAGCTACAGCTGCTGGCCTACACCACAACCATAGCAACGCAGGATCCAAGCCTCATCTGCAACTTACACCACAGCTCACAGCAACACCAGATCCCCAAACCACTGAGCGAGGCCATGGATCAAATCCATGTCCTCATGGACACTAGTCAGATTCGTTTCTGCTGCACTGCAATGGGAACTCCCTTGTTCACTTTCTTTGGCCTCTGGGTTTGGCCTTTGCCTGGGGCCTTGGCTTGGCCAGTAAAGGGGCACCTGTTCCTGGGTTGGTGGAGGCTAGAGCTGAGACCTCACCCTGTAGCATCAGCTTCCAGAGGGCATGAGTTTATACCAGTCCTGATCAGTAAGCAGTAACCAGTGACCATGCTTCTTCTGTGTGCATGAGGGGTATGCTTCATATCTGCTATCTCTTGTCCTCCCAAATTGTTCAAGGACAACTGATGTGGCCAGGGATTCAGTATTAGTGAATGAAGGAGCTGGGACTGGAACCCCTAAGTCTGTATGATTCAAACCCCACCCTCAACCTTTCTTTCTATTATGACCCCCAACCCCCAAACAGACTTAAGTCCAGACAGTGTCACAGCTGCTATCGGGTGCACCCCAAAAACCATTTCAGAAGGTCACTTGGAGAGTTACCACATGGCTCAGCATGTTAAGAACACAACTAGTATCCATGAGGATGAGCATTTGATCCCTGGCCTCGCTCAGTGGGTTAAGGATCTGGCATTGCTGTGAGCTGTGGCGTAGGTCACAGACTTGGCTCAGAACCCACATTGCTGTGGCTGTGATGCAGGCCAGCAGCTGAGCTCTGATTTGACCCCAGCCTGGGAACTTCCATATGCCTCGGGTGCAGCCCTAAAAAGAAAAAAAAAGGGGAAAAAAAGTCATTTGGCAGTAAGTATCAAGGGATTACTGAGTGATTTTAAAACTTGATATACTGTATCCAGAAATTCCATGACCAGAAATCTACCCCAAGGAATTAACAAGAAACATGAGAAACAATTTGTGGACAAAGATGTCCGTAACATGATTATTTATCATAGGAAACAAATCTGACCAGTATCCATGAGGATGCAGGTTCAATCCCTGGCCTCCCTCAGTGGGTCAGGGATCTGGTGTTGCCGTGTAAGTCATAGACAAGGCTCGGATCCTGCATTGCTGTGGCTGTGGTGTAGGCCAGCAGTTACAGCTTCGATTTGACCCCTAGCCTGGGAACTTCCATATGCCTCAGGTGCAGCCCTAGAAAGAAAGAAAGAAAGAAAGAAAGAAAGAAAGAAAGAAAGAAAGAAAGAAAGAAAGAAAGAAAGAAAGAAAGAAAGAAAGAAAGAAAGAGCGAGCTCTCAAAAACAACCTACATGTCCAAGCCTCATTAAATCATGGCATGGCTCTACTGAAAATACACTGCTGCCATTGAAAATATTTATAAAGAGTCTAATAATAACATGGAGGAAATGATTAAGACACAATGCCAAATGAGAGTAGCAGGTTATAAAATGAAATAGCTCGATCTCAACCACCAAAAACCGTGCTCCTCGATTAAAACAAGAAAAAAAAAGGAAGTTGAGTTGTTCCCAGCTCCACTTCCTCAGTGTCCCCCTGTTCTGTGCACATGACGCCCCAGCCATTTCCACTCTGATGGTGTCTCCTGCTTTGTCTCTCTCCCCACTGAGCGTTTCGGGTGGGGAGCAGTTGGGCCTTCGTCCTCCCTGACTGAGCAGTGGCCAGAACAGAATCTGTTCCTGAGTGGATGCTCATTCCACATCTGCGGGATGAATGAGCAAATGCAGGAGAGGAAGGGGCACAAAGGTTGACCCAGGCCCCAAGCGGCTCACTTCCTTGGAATCCCAATCCTGACTGGCAGGATCTTAGACTTGCCACCTCCTGCCCTGGGCCCAAAGCCAACCCGATTCTCTCCGAAAGCCTTGGGCAGACTAGTCACCTGAGGGACAGGTTGGTAACCCGCTCCCCGCCACGACCCCAGCAGTTTAGGATGTCCAGAAGGGAACATCCCTGTCACCCTGGGCCGGGGAAGGGAGCAGGACACATGTGTGGCCACTGGGGACCTGGCACCTTCTACACATCCTCCCCTCTAATCCTCAGCTCCACAACGTTAGAATTGTAAGATGCCACTCACAATCACAGAAACTGAGAATTGAAGTCGTAAGTGGCAGAGCAGGGATTCAACTGTCCCTGTCTCCAAAACCCACACCAGGACTGGAAAAGTGACCTCGGCAAGTCCTATCTCGAGTGTGAGTCTTGGCTTCCCCTCTGGACCATGAGGCTGCAGACCCAGAAGGTTCAGCTATCCCTTCCCACTCAGATAGCCTGTGATGATAAAATGCCCCAACTCACACCCTCCCTCCCCGGCACCACCTGCCTCCCCAGGAAGCCTGGAACCTTGGGACCAGAGGACTGTAAGGCAGCCGAGTGAGACCAGTTCCACTGACCCTTCAGAGGCAGCCTGGGGCTGGAGAAGAGCTCCCAGCCCCTCCTCTGCTAGGACACTGGCAGAGAGCTCTTGAAGCATCAGAGCACTGCATCCATGCCTCAGAAGACACGTGTGCACCAGCTTTTTGGCCATTTCTTCTGCCATAACCTCCCTGGGCAGGCATCTGAGGATCCTGGGAGGGGCTTCCTGCTGTCTTTGCTCAGCTCAGCTCTAGTGGCCATGGGGCTCTAAGGAACACAATCATCCCCCCTCCCCACGACACACGTCCTGCCTGTGGGGGGAAACCATCACAATAAGGGCCCACACCTGTGCAGATGTCCACCCACCTCAGCCCAGTAAAGTGGCCAGGACAGGCTGGTGGTTCCCTTTTACAGGTAGGCATCCTGAGGCCCAGAGAAAGACAGTAGCTCTCCACGAGCCACACTAGTAAGTGGCAGAACAGCAACCAAGCTCTAGGCTCTCAAGCCAGTGTCTTTAGTGCTTTCCTACCAGAGTCTGTGTTTGTCCCATTCAAGTGACACAAAAGTGTTAATCCCTACCACAGGCAGGACACCAAGGAGCTGCAAAATGGGCAAGACCTAGCCTCTGCCCTTGAAGGATTTCCACTTGAGTGGAGCAGAGGAAGAAAGATGCCTCATGCAGGAGGTTAACGTGAGAGGGTTAAAGAGATCACAGGACAAGGGATGAGCTGTCAGAGCTGAGGGTCAGCGAAGCTGCCTGGAATACGGGGCACAGAATGAGATGCCTGGAATACCTTTTGAATGAAAGGTGGATGGACTGAAGGAGTCCCTTGTCATATTGACAATGGAAAGGGGATGGCAGTGATGGCAGAAATTGCCTGAGCCAAGGTGTAGCAGTAGGAATAGTACACACAGTTTGACACACATACGGGACACACGTCTGAAGGAGAAACAAAACTGAAAAAGTTCAGTAAGGTCACCTTTAGAACAACTGTAAATAAGGTCAAGAAGATTCAAAGATCCTCTGTAGATAAAGGTTGCCATTGTAGGAGTTCCCGTCGTGGCGCAGTGGTTAATGAATCCGACTAGGAATCATGAGGTTTCGGGTTCAATCCCTGGCCTTGCTCAGTGGGTTAAGGATCCGGCATTGCCGTGAGCTGTGGTGTAGGTTGTAGACATGGCTCGGATCCTGCATTGCTGTGGCTCTGGTGTAGGCCAGCACTACAGCTCTGATTAGACCCCTAGCCTGGGAACCTCCATATACTGCAGGAAGCGGCCCTAGAAATGGCAAAAAAAAAAAAAAAGGTTGCCATTCTAAAACATGTTTTTGGACCATTCCTTTGGCAGCAAGACAATGGAAGAGCATGCAATTGAGGCTCTGGTGGATAAGGGTGAGAGGTGAGGCTGGAGGCAGAGGGACAGGGGAGGATTCTGGATAGACATGAGGAGGCTAGGCCGGGTCCAGAATGGGATGGATATGGGAGAAAGGTGTGTGGGCCCAGCTTCTGACACTACCTTCCTCTGCTTCCATCAGCTGGAGCTCCCTGCTGGCCAGCTTCTGGGGTCAGTCTGGGACCCAGGAAAGGAGGATAAGAAGGCATTTAACAGCAAGACTCATCAGCTCCAGCTGGTAGTCAGTTTCCCACCTGAAACACAGTAACACAGTGAAGTGCCTGGCTTGGTGCTTGGCACACAGTGGCCATTCAGTCCATGGTGGCAACCCTAAATTCTGAGCTGCACCTTCTGGACCCCATAAATGCCACTCTCTCTGGATATGGGACTGCCCTGCCCACAGCCTGCCAGAGCTGGAATTATGGTCCTGAATCCCAGGTCAGACTGCTTGTAGCCCCAGTGCTACGAGCCTCCTGCCTATCAGGCTATACCACCTCCTAAACTGGAGCAGAAAAAAGGGGGAAGGCGATTTGAAACCAGACAAACTAGGATGTGAGTTCAGCTCTATCCCTGACCAGCTCTGTGTTCTTATAGTTACTCAACCTCTCTGAGCCTCATTTCCTCATTCATAGAAATGAGACAACAATGCTCATGGAACAAGATGTTAAAAATGGGGCTTTTCTGCTCTCTCAGAGTTATGGCTGATGACCAAAGAAAGATGAAGACGAAAAAAGACCTTAGGAAACCCCCTGTGCCTGCAAGACCTGACAAGAGGGGACTCCAAACAGACCCTGCCCTGCCCAGCTTCACAGAGTTGAGGGCAGATAGGAGAGTGGTGAAGCAGATGGTCTTGATGAGAGTTTGGGGGAATGCTGATGTTTCCTTTCCTCTTCCCTCTTGCAGATTCAGAGAATCAAAAATGGCCTTTCTCATTTTCTTTCCCTCCCTCTCCATTTCTCAGCTCTGCCTATCTTGGGGCTAGCTCTATTCGGAAGAATTTTTGGACTGCTGGAAACATGCCTAAGTTCCTGGGCCAAGGATCGAAAACGACGCCACAGCTGTACCAGAGCCACAGCGGGATTCTTAACCCGCTGAACCACGACAGAACTCCCTCAGGCAGCCTCTTTCTTTGCGGCCGCCCATGCCTGTACAAGGTACACAACCTTGTTTAGCGCCCTAAGACCAAAAAAGATAGCTCCTTGTCAAATAGTCCAGCCTCCGTTTCCAACCTAACTCTCCTTTGCTTCATTTGGGTCATGTGCCCATCTCTGAACCAATCACTGTGGCCAAGGAGGGTTGGGGTGCTCTGATTGGCCAGGACTGGGTCACATGTCTGCTCCAAGCCCATGTGGATCAAGAGTAGAGGACGGAAGGTAGAGGGCAGTATAAGAAGAGGGAAAGGAGTTCCTGTGTGGCTCAGTGGTTAACGAGTTCGACTAGGAACCATGAGGTTCCTGGCTTTGTTCAGGCTTTGTTCGACTAGGAACCATGAGCCTGGCTTTGTTCAGTGGGTTAAGGTTCCCGTGTTGCCGTGAGCTGTGGTGTAGGTTGCAGACGCGGCTGGGATCCCGCGTTGCTGTGACTCTGGCGTAGGCCAGCAGCTACAACTCCGATTAGACCCCAACCCTGGGAACCTCCATATGCTGCGGGAGCGGCCCAAGATAATGGCAAAAAGCCAAAAAAAAAGAGGGAAAGGGATGTGAGGCAGGGGAAACCCCCAAGGTCACGGCTTCAGCCCCAGGAGAAATACCTTCTTTGTGCCTCCTTTTTTTTTTTTTTTTTTTTTTGGCTTTTTAGGCCCACACTCGTGGCATATGGAGGTTCCCAGGCTAGGGGTCAAATGGGAGCTATAGCCACTGGCCTACACCACAGCCACAGAAACGCCAGATCCCAGCCACATCTGCGACCTAAACCATAGCTCAGGGCAAAGCCAGATCCTTAACCCACTGAGTGAGGCCAGGGATCAAACCTGCATCTTCATGGATTCATTTCCATTGAGCCACTATGGGAACTCCTGTGCGTCCTTTCTTGATCACTGCATCTGAAGCAGCTCCCTCCTCCCCATTATTCTCCATCTCCATATTGTCCAAATTGCCCTCCTCATTCTTGGGGTTTTTTTGTGTTTTGTTTTTGGCTGAGTCCACAGGCATGCAGAAGTTCCTGGGGCCAGGGATCAAAACCAGGCCACGGCAGTGACAATGCTGACACCTTAACTGCTGGGCCACCAGGAAACTCCTCCTCATTATTCTTATTGCAATTTAGAATTATGAATTTGCTTACTTACTGTTTGTCTCCTCTGCTCTCCAGTGTCAGCTCCACAATGGCTGGAGCTGCATAGCTCTTGTTTATAATGGTTTCTGCAACCAGCACAGTGCCTGACACATAGGAGATGCTTAGGGAATAGTCATAGTGTGAATAACTGTTACCTTCAGAGCAAGTGGCCTTTCTTCACGCAGGGACTGTGCCTATTTCCTATGGATCTGCCACCCATACCCACCCTAGGCTGCCCCAGAGGGGCCCACACCCCATGGGTTCCTATTCACCTCCCTCACTCTCCCCTCCCCCAGTCTCACTAGCCTTGTCCCAGGCTGTCCTTAACTGAGGGTCATACCTACAAGACAAGGGTCCGGAGAGCAAAGAAAAGTCCTCCCCCACACCATCCTTCCACTATTTGCAGTGTGGTGGTAACTGTCATATAGAGAAATCGTGGTCGTGTCCTCCGGAAAGAAGGAAGGCCTCAAGGCCTAACAAGGAAGCTCCCTGCTCTCCTGCTAGGGAGGAGAGGAGGCAGGAGATGGAATTGCAGAGCCAGGCATGATGGGGGGAGGGGTCAGCCTCCCTTGGTCTGCCCTGGAAGGGTCTGGATGAATGGAGGGTCCCCTGGAGCAAGGAGGAAAAGGTGGTGCTATTGGAGCGAGGCAAGAAGGAACCCGAAGAAATTGTTAGGTTTCTGCAGGGCCGATTTCTCTTCCATTCTTTCCCAGTCTCTATCTGAGAGGTCTTTTTTTTTTTTTAATCTTTCCTTTTCATCTCCCTCCACAGACACAAGCCAGATCATTAACCCACTGTGCCACAGCAGGAACTCCTGGAGGTCTTTACCATCCCTGTGCCACCCCACCCAGTGGGCCCCTGGGAGCTGCCCTTGGTTCTGGCTCAGAATGTCGGATGTTGGAGGATCCGCACCTCCTGAAGCCTGGTAAGCGGGGCGGTGGCAATGAGCAAGAGCTGCCCAGGCTGCATCTTAGGGCTGGAAGAGCTTCGCGCCAGAGTCCATCTGGGTGTTTCGGAATTTTACTCAGTATGAGAATCCTGAGCTTCTTGGACTATGGCTTCATTCCAACAGTGAAGCTGCTCCCCACAGACTTGCCTGGTGGTGGTGGGGAATCGCCTGGTGGGGGGGGAAATGGGACGGCACTTGCATGGGCACCGCCTGATTCCAAGGCATCCCTGCTCAAGTCTTCTGTCTACCTTCCTCAGTCACTTCCCAGCCTTGGGGTGAGAAGTGGCCATACCTTTACCCTGGGCCTTGGGGGAGGGGCCAGCTCAGTATTCAGGACTTGTAAGCAAATTCTTTTTTTTTTTTATTTTCCCACTGTACAGCAAGGGGATCAAGTTATCCTTACATGTATACATTACAATTACATTTTTCCCCCTTTGTTCTGTTGCAACTTGAGTATCTAGACAAAGTTCTCAATGCTACTCAGCAGGATCTCCTTGTAAATCTATTCTAAGTTGTGGCTTATCAGATTTACAAGGAGATCCTGCTGAGTAGCATTGAGAACTTTGTCTAGATACTCAGGTTGCAAGCAAATTCTTTGGAGATGTTAGACTTCTCAGCTAAACCCCAGGATGAGTTCTGCCCCGGGGCAGGGGAGGGGAGAATGGCTGTTGAGGGGAGAATGGCTGCTTCTCAACTCCAACTTTTCCACCCCAAATCCTGTAGTTTTAGGTGTTAATCCTAGTGCTGCAGGGAGGATGGGAGGCGTTGTGGCTCTTCAGACTTCTAAACACAGGGAAGAGGTTTTGGCACTTGCTCTGTTAGTAGGTTTCCAGACTAAAGCCTCCATCGCAGTCAGTCCTGTGACCCAAAAATTCTGTTCCTGTGCCCCATAATGGAGGAGGGAGGCAGCCTGAGAGTCCACCCGCGGGGGAGTAGATGAATAAAACGTGGCCGAGGCACTGCAGGCATATCCAACAACATGTGCGTCTTAAAATCAAAGTGCTTAGTGAAAAAAAGTAGGAAACCAGATGAGATTTTATAATATAATACCATTCCCATACATTAATAATACAGGCATAGGTGCATGCTTATTTTTAGCATGTGCTATTGCCTCTGGTGTTAATAAAATGAACATGACTATCTAATACCAGTGTATAAGAGATTTCAAAGACTGCTTATTTTTAGGATGCTGGGGAACATATTTTTCATCTACAATCTGGACACTAACTTTGTAGACCAGTATGATTGTATAACATTTCTTATATGTTAGTTTTTTTAAATTTTGCAACTTTTGCATATTTCACATAGTCAAAAGGCACTTCAGTGGTTACTCTCAATAATCCAGCACTATTTCAAATGTACCAAAATTCTATAAATTGACTTTGGAACAATATGTAAGTGGAAATGTAAATTTATGTGTTTTTCACAATATAGTTTTGTCCCCCACAATAATTTTCATCTTCACATTGTCTGGGCCCTGAATTTGGAATAACATGCTTATTTTACTTTTGGATAAAGTCCTGATAATGTATTAATGCTTCTAATTTTCTCCTTACACTTAGGAAAAATAATTTTCCAAGTGAAAGAAATATACTCACACAAGACAAATGCAAGAACACATACAAATAAAAAGATATTCATTAAGCACATTGGAGTGCTTGTTTAAAGTGGAGAGGGGGATGGAAGGGAAATATGGGATAAAAATTCATTAGTTCGAAAACAAGGAAGGGGTCTTACCCAAAGATGAAATGGACCATGAGGCTAAGTAACTTAACCTTCCGGCCCATATCTAAAGGCAAAACAAATGAAAACCCTGCAAAGCTCCTGTCTACAGGCCCAAGGCCAAGTCTATCTGCACCAGCTCTGGGGCCCAAAGTCTTCAAAGAGTTTGAGTCAAACGCACAGTGGCCTGTGCTTTATCACCCATTCACCCAGAAAATCCCTAGAAGCTTATGGTCAAGGCTCAAGAAATTTCACCCTAGGAGTTCCCATCCTGGCACAGCAGAAACAAATCGGACCAGGAACCATGAGGTTGTGGGTTCAATCCCTAGCCTCGCTCAGTGAGTTAGGGATCTGGTGTGGTGTGGTGTAGGTTGCAGATGCAGCTCAGATCCCGAGTTGCTGTGGCTGTGATGTAGGCCAGCAGCTGTAGCTCTGATTCGACCCCAGCCTGGGAACCTCCATATGCTGCGGGTGAGGCCCTAAAAGTATATTTGAGTTGCATCAAAACTTCAAAAGAATGGAGGCTGAGCAGTCTGTCCAGGCCCACCTCGGAGACCTTGCCTGCCCAATGGCTCTAGCTCTCAGGTGCCCAGACTGCCTTGGCTGTGAGCAGGAACTGGTTGGGCAGGGCCCTGGCAGAGCACTGGACAACCCAAAGCTTGCTATGCTTTTTGGTCTTGAGCATCCAGCTCCTAAAAGAAACAAAATCAGCCAGGATTCCAGGGAGACACAAGCTTTCAACTGTGCAGAATGCTGCCTTGCTTACAGAGATCTGAAAAACCACTGACCTTTTATGTCTATGATACATTGTTTCACATCCACCCATAGAATTGGAGCCCTTAGCAAAATTATAAAGAAGGCAACTGTGGGTGGAAATCTGTACTATTTCTAAAGTCCTAAATTTATTTTTCAGCCCTTCCATACAGGGACCAGGGCCTCTCTGGCTGCCCTCACATCTCCTGTGAGGAAAAACTTGGTCCCACTAAGGTATGAGGGTCTGAAAGCTTTCCCTTCCTAGAACATGCTGCTGCTTTAAGAGCCTGACGTGTACCATAAAAGGAAAATAAAAATGGAGTCGGTATTGCTGCCATAGCTCTCTAAAGTGGAGCCAGGAGGGACTGAGGGGATGTGATTTATGCACATCTCAGCCTAGCTGGAATCTGACCTTTAGCCACTCATTGTCTGAACTCAGGCGTCCAGAATATCTGCCCAATATTCCAGAAACTCAAGATACCGTTTTGGATCGTTACCTAAAACAACACATACAGTCTATCACTTAAAGAGAAATATTTCTTTTCCTGTGTCAGAGTCAATCATAATCCCTGCCAGGCAACTTTAACAAGCCTGTGGTCTTTGCCTTTGTAAACCCCTGACTCTTCCTCTTCCCTGGAAGACTTTTTCACTTTTACCCAGATCTGTGTCTTCTGAGTTGCAGTTCTTAAGACCTGATTAAAGCTCTGTGTTCTTTGCAGCCTTGGTGCTGATTATTGTTGGACAGTATTGCTGCTAATGCCAAGGGAAGAAGTTCTGAGGCTGGGACTTTACACAGCTAAAAAGCAAAGATTGTTCGAATTAGGCTGAGAGACTACCAGCTGGCCGGCTGTACCAATAACACTTGGGGGCAACATCCCTGCTATTTTGTCTTGGAAAGCATGCCAGTTTCATCTTGGAAGCACAGTATGAATTCAGTGTCAATAAGTGCTGTGCCTTTTTAGAAGGTAAGATGTGTATGATTGATCTTACATTTTCCCCCCAAATCAAACCAATCCCTTTAAGATGTCTCCTAGGATACCCTCTCCATCCGCAGCCTTGATTTCTCTGTAACTTGTCATCTTGCTGTGGGGTCAGGGTTGGAGGCCAAGAAAATGATCCTCTTTCCATCATCCTTTGGATGAAAATCATGTATTTAATTTTGGATTTTGAAAATGCCAAGGGCCTCCCAATTTTGCTTCATCTGAGATAAAATTCCCATCCTCCCACCAGCCATTGCTGGTGTCGCTCTGGGGACATGCGGACCCTGAGACCCATTCTGAAGCCCCCCAACCATACCCGTCTCCGCAGCATAAGGAGTCAACAAGATCAAGGAGACATAACCATGAAGAGCTGTGCCTCCTTTCTAGAACAAATTCAGGTTCCTGAAGCTCTTAGAATAATATGCTTAAATGGCCTCAGGCTGGTAAGGGCCTTTTCCTCACCACTCTGTTCCCCTAAGAGTAAACTGAACTGTTGGTGTGTATAGCCCAGAGGATGGCCAAGGGGCAGCTTTGGCAGAGGATGTGGACAGAGCTTGGAAATGTGAGCTGGGATGTCCACACACATGTGCACAGAGTTCCTTGCAATGTGGTACAGAGCGGGGGGTGGGAGAAAAGGGGAGTGCTTCTCAAGACTCCATGTTCCAGCACAAGTTCAAGACTTTTTAATTCAAACTTGGTTTTCTGGATCCCAGGGGGAAAAAATTGTGTCAGGGTAAGATGATAAACATATTTTACTTAGCAAAAGTCTCAAACATATCCAAAAGTCAAAGAGGAGCATGAGCTCTCATGTCCCTGTCACCCACCTTCTGTGATGATCAACTCATAGCCAAATTTATGCCATCTCTCTCCCACCCCTTCCTCCCCCTCCTCTATTAGTTTGAAGCAAATCTCAGATAATGTATCATTTCATATATAATTTTTTTTCTTCTTAGGGCCACACCCAGGGCATATGGAAGTTCCCAGGCTAGGGGTCAAATCGGAGCTGTAGCTGCTGGCCTACGCCACAGCCACAGCAACATGGGAACTGAACCATGTCTGTGACCTACACCACAGCCCACTGCAACGTCAGACCCTGACCCACTGAGCAAGGCCAAATGTATTCACATTTCCAATTGTCTTATAAATGTCCCAAATTTTTTATTTTATTTGTTTAACTCTTGATCTAATTAAGTTTTGCACATTGTAATTGATAAGTCTCTTAAGTTTATTTTAAATATCAGTTTCCTTTCTCTCTTTTTCCCCTTGCATTTTGTTTAAGAAACAAGATTATTTATCCTGTAGAGGTTTCCAGAACATAGATTTTACTTATTGCATCTCCATGGTGCCTTTTAGTATTTTCTTCTGTCCCCTGTATCTCATATAAATTATTTTAACCTAGATTTAGGTTGAATTTTTTTTGACAAGAATACTTTATAGAAGCCATATGATGTCTGGTTGTTTTTATTTATGATATTAGCAAATGTTGCTGATCAGTGTCACTCTCTGTTAATTAATTAGGAGTTGCCAAATGGTGATATTCCAATTCTATCATTCTTTCTTCATTTATGAACTGAAAGAGAAATATATCCTCATCTACTATTTGGTTACCAAATAGTACAGTTTGTAGAGGAAAGACAGATAAATGCTTAAAGACAATTCTATGTCTTTATCAATTTTCAAAATAATAAATTTCCTCATAGGCATACTCTAAAGGTGACCAGTTATGTTTTAGTATCATTCTGAACTTACAGAATTAAACATACTTGATGTATTTCAACCCACTGCAGTTTCACCCATATCGATGCTGAAAAGTGTCCATCTTTTGTTGAAGGGAGCTTCTTCAACTTGACTTTGAGTCCTTTTGATACTATCCCAGCAGTCTTTGAAGACTTCCATCTCATCTGGTATGATAGGCTCCTCTTGATCATTTCCTATCCCAGACCTGGAATCAATCTTTTTTTTTTTTTTGAGGAGCCATAGTCTTTTATTGGGAAATGGACGGTCCAAATCACAACCTTGTCACAAATAGAGCTGGTGAATACATTTTCTCTTGGTCTGAGCTGAAACACTTCCTAAGTTCATTCAGATATTTTCAATTCAAATTCAGGGCTAGAGGGTTTTTACATAACCCCTTATTTCTTCCACCTGCATCTCCTTTCTTCCATGCTAAGAATTTCATTTCTCAAAGACACCGAGAAATATAGAATTAGAATTTCACAGTGGCTTCATCCCACTTCACACACAGAGGAGGACAGATCCATACATCTGTAACTAAACAGAAAGGGCTCATGTGCCCGCAGCACAGAAAGCCAAACTGTCAGCAACTGTTGGTGGCAAAGTAAGGGTTTATTGCCTGGCGCTGAGCAAGGGAGCTGGAGACAAGTCCCAGATCCACTCCAACTTGGTCTTCGAGTTAGAGGGTTTTTGTAAGGGGGAAGAATAAAGAAGCTGGGATTAATCATGGCTTTGTGATATTGCTGTGACATTTCTTACAGGAGTCAGGATGTCTCTGGTTTACAATTCTTTGGCCAGGCGGCCTATGGTTTGGGGGTCTGTTAGCTCATCTTGCCCTGGAGAAACAACCTGAATTTGTAGGTTAACATGTTATCGCAATGGAAGGAGTCCTCTGACCCTGGTTGATTAGTATTCAGTTAGCACAGGATTGAGGTCAGAAGGGACAAGAGGGGGAATCAAGTTTTAGACATAAAGTCAATAGGGGAACTCAGTTTTAGGGGGACTCAGTTTCACCACCTTGACTTTGTGCTGCTTATACACTTTTTATTCTCTGCTTAGAGGGCTTTTTGTCCTTTTTTATTTACCTGGATAACTACATAGCAACCAGTGTACACCAATCACCATCAATGCGTGGATGCCCAGACGGTGATTTTCCCATGTTTATCCTCTCAATTCATGGCTCCTTCACGGCTGGGGCTGACAGTATCCCCAGTGTCCAGCAGAAGCCCAGCAGCTCTATGTGTCTAGTAAATGTTTGTTGAGTGAATGAAAAATTGTCTTTCCTTTTTTTTTTTTTTTTTTAAGGGCCACACCGGTGGCATATGGAGGTTCTCAGGCTTAGGGGTCAAATGGGAGCTGCAGCTGCTGACCTACACCACAGCCACAGCAATGCCAGATCCCTGACCCACTGAGCAAGGCCAGGGATCGAACCCACATCCTCATGAATACTAGTGGGATTTGTTTCCGCTGAGCCACAATAGGAACTCCTTGTCTTTCCTTTTAAACAAACAAAATCAACTCCAGGTCACAGACATGCATATTGCCAAGCAGAGAAGAAAATACACTATAATGACATTTCCTTGGTGTTTTCTTCTTGTTACTCTTCTGAAGGAAAAATATTTTTTGCCTGTTAGGTGTTTATAAGAGACTAAAGCTATCATGACAGTGGAAAAAAATGCATTATAATCCCAAAACTCAAGTAGTCCAAGAATTTTATGACAAACACTCTGGTTCTGCAGGGGAAAAAAAAAAAAAAAAGACTTGGAGCCAGCAACGCTGGGCAGAAAAGGGAGGGTGTTGGCTGCCAGCCCTCCCCAGCAGGTCCGTGGTCCATCTCGCACTTGACCCCTTCATTGTTGAGGAAATCCTCTTGACCTCTGAGACCCACATCAGGGCAGGCCCAGACAGCACTCTGGGCTACCTCCAAGGTGGGTCGCGCACAGCATGCAAAACCAGTTTCACTGATGCACACCTGTTGGCTCAGGCTTTAGGTCTGCCTGTCTTTTTTCCTGTCTGCAGTAAAGGTGGCTAAAGACAGGCATGTCCTGCTCAGGTGAGCTCAGATCGCAGCCTCTGCCCTCACCGGCTATTGTGATCCTGGCCTCAGCGTGGAAAGCCCTCGCCATGCGCCATCCCTGGGGAGGGGCATGTGAAGCATGCGGCTGCATGCGCTTTTCCCCACTGCAATTTTAGTGACACTGTCCAAGGAAGCTCATGGACAACTCGAGAGAATCCTGGGGAGAAGAATAAGGGAAGTTCTGGCTTGAAAAGAGGTCAAAGAGCCACAGGATCAGAGGAGCTCCTGTTGAAAGGGACCTTGGTATTCACTAAAATATTCCAAAAAGGATGTATTTTGGAGATCATCAAAGAGGAACACCTTTTTGATCTGTTTTATACATTTAAGTACGATGGTGTTCTATCTCATTTGAATAAAGAGTTCTGACTTTTTTTTAAGTCTGCCAAATGTTGACCCTAGTGCAACTTCTTGCCTGATATAAGAATTCCCTTTAATATGGTGTCTCTGTCACATGGCCACTCAGACTTACATGCTCCTGGAGCCAGGAGGCTCCCCATCACCCCTAAGATGCCATCACATTGCTGGGCAGTTCTAATAATCAAAAGGAGCCCCCAGACGCCTCTCCATGTCTCTCTGCATTGGTCCTGTTCCTGATACTCTTTTGCAGGTCTGGGCTGTGACCTGTTGAAGGTGAGCTCACATCCTCCCTGTCTCCCTGCCTCATGTCTTCTCCCTGTTAAATGTCCTTGGGTCCTTGGTCTGCTCCTTTGATATTTAACAGATCATTACTTGCCCTAAAGGGATTCTTTTATCAGAAGTAAAAATGTTTTATGGCTATCACACTTCAATTTGCTGTGCTACTGATTCAAAATAGCAGTTGGTTTTCTCTTTAATGATTTTTTTTCTTACCAGTGGTTGAGTGCTTTCCCTTTTTAAAGGTGTGAAGATGATAGGGATAGAGTAGGCACAAGTAGTTGTAGAAGTCCCAATAAGGGACTATAGATCAAGGGGGAAACTTAGGTGACTTTGAGAGATCATTGTAAGTTAATTGCTCAAGTAAGCCTTTAGAACGAGGCAGCCTTGCTTGAGTAGTGGGGGCACGAGACATTGGGGGTGGGGGGACATGTGGGATGAGGCCTGCATTCAGATTCAGACCAAGGGCAAGAGTTGAAGACTGGACTTCTGCTGATTTGAATACACACTTTCCTGGATACTAAAGAGGAGCTACTATTCCCAGAAAGGAAGAGGCAGTCTTTTTCCAACCCCCACTCCTCTTAGATAATAAAACTGTAGCCCCTCTGGATCATCTGGGCAGAGCTTCCGTGCATGCCGCTTGCATCTCTCACAAGCATCCTATCTTAATAAATCTATATCTTTCCTATCACTTTGTCTCTCTCTGAATTTCTTCTTGGAGGAGACAGGAAGAATCTGAACCTCAGTGAGTCCAGACACAGGGTGAATAATTCTAATTTAAAACTGTGGGTTTAAGTCCCAATCTGGTTTTTGCCTGGGTTCGAGTCCCAGAACATGGGTTCAAGGATCAGTTCATGTTCTGGCTAGGTTCAAGCCATTAGTGCTTCAGTTTCAAAGATTCAAAGCAGACCCAAGCAAGTCTGAGCTTTCCTCCCTGTTTTCTCGGCACTCACCTCCCTCTTTCCCTCCAGCCATGGAGGTTGATGCTATTGAGGTAACAGCAGCCTTACAATGACTTCAGATGCACAGAATTACAAAGCAGACTTTCTAAACTATGAGCAGAGCAATTTGAGCACCAACACCAATAGAATAGATCAAATGGAGTTCCTGCTGTGGTGTCTGAAGGGCCAGGATGCAGGTTTGATCCCTGCAGGCACAGTGGGTTAAAAGGATAAGTTGAAAATGTGGCTTGGATCTGATCCCTGGCCCAGGAACTCCATATGCTGCAGGGTGGCCAAAAAATAGAAAGAAAAATCAAAACATAGAAACAACAACAAAAATAAGCCAAATCAATGGTTTCTGCACTTGAGACCCCTAAAATTACATGGAGAGTTTGTTAAAACAGACTCCTTGAGTTCCTGTTGTGACTCAGCAGAAATGAACCCAACTAGCATCCATGAGGATGCTGGTTCCATCCCTAGCCTCACTCAGTGGGTTAAGGATCCGGTGTTGCCTGGAGCTGTGGTATAGGTCACAGTCATGGCTGGGATCTGGCATTGCTATGGCTGTGGTGTAGACTGGCAGCTGCAGCTCCAATTGACACCTAGCCTGGGAACTTCCATTTGCCACACCTGTGGTGTTAAAAAGCGGAAAAAAAAATAAGACTCTCGAGTTTCTGATTCAGATCTAGATGGGGCCTGAGAATTTGCATTTCTAACCTGCTCCCAGGTGATGCTGAAGGGCTCAGAACTACACTTTGAGAAACACTGGATTAAATGACCGTGGAGAAACATCCCTAAAGAAAGCAAGTTTTGAAAGAATGGAAGTGTTCCCTAGTGTGTAATAGGAAAGCGTGCAGTGGGACCTGCTCACTCCTTTCTCAGATGTCTTCCCCCCGCTCCCACCCTGCAGCATTGCCTCCAAATGGGGTCTCACAGGGCTAGAAGCAGAGCGTCAGGTGCATTAGCCTTGCTTTGCTGACCATTTCATTTCAGAGACCAAAGGAAACTGCTCCTCAGGACCCAGTTTGGGCCCTTCAGGAAGAATTGGCAAGAAAACAGCCATTTCATCTTGGAGGTGACAGTAAACAAAGAGAATGGCCCTCAACGAGCTTTTAAAAACACCCCGGTGTGTGCCTAAGCGCCCTGCAGACATGTCCTAGAGAACTGAACTAGGCAAATTTCAAAATTCTGAGAAATACGATTCCCAGGAGATGTAGCTCCTAAGCGATGGAAGACAAACACTTTAAAATAACAATAATAGCGACCTGACTTTGCAATCCTACAAGATGCTAAAAAGGAAGAGAAGATGAGCAGGAAAACAAAGTAGGAGGCTGGGCTGTCTGTCATCAGGGCAAAGAGGTGTTAAGAGTCTGAGGGTTGGGGGTGAGTGTTTGTTTTTTGTTTTTTTTTAAATATTTAACACTTTGAGCATCAAAGACTGACAATAGACTGTGAAACTTTCTAGTCCCAGAGAGGCAGGCAATTAAGTTTAAAGGGCAGGAGCTGTCAATTGGCGGCTAATGTACGTAGAAAAGGAGCCTTCATCTCTGGCATCTTAACTTCAGCTGTGGAATTCATCTCACCCTGCAGCTTTATCAAAGGTTTGTCCTTCTGGGGCTTCCAAAGTCACTTTATTGAGATCTTGAAATGCCAAGGTTTTCAAACTAGCCATAGCAGCTATCAGAACTCAGACAGGCTTTAATCAGAATGTGTGTATTTCCTGCTTCAACTTCTAAGAGAAACTGCTCCAGTACTCACTGGGGTTTGACAAGAACTGTTTTATGCCAGTGGGTTCCAGAGCTTTCCTTCACATTGTATTTTGGCCATGCTTGCTTCATCTCTCTATTATTACTTAGCAAGGAAAGAATTTCCTTTTTGTTTTTTTTTCCCTAGTCTAAACATTCCCCATGAGAAAAACAGTCTGCTTCTCTACTGAATAATAGACCAAATAGCCTGTTAATAAAAATTAAAGACCATTTAGAAATCAATGATAGGTAAGAATCACATCGTTCCTGTTCATCCTATTTTTGCTACCTGATAGAGCACAAAAAGCAGATTGCCTTCCTGAGCTTGCTCTGAAGCAGTTGGCTCTGTCTCCAGAATGTCTCCACCATCCGTTCCAACCACAGTTGTCTTACCCAAGCACTCATTACTCCTTCCTCGATGAGTCAACCCTTCCTCGCCAGATCTCCCCACTTCCACGCTTCTTCCCTTCTCATCTTGCTAACCATGGTTTTCTACAGCCTTCCTCAAACACAGATCCTCTTGATGGCCCACAGATCAGGTTCACACACCTCTTGGGGGGAGTGGGGGAGGATACGAGGGCAGCATTCTGGGCTGCCCTCAAGGTGGGTTTCTTGCACCTGACTGACCTTTTCCAGCTCCACGTGCCCAGTCTCACAGTTCAGCTCCTGCATCAGAACCACTGCCTGTTGTTCATGCAGCCAGGAGCACATTCAATCACTCAGCACATGCTGTGCCAAGACTTTGGTCCTGGGCAACAGTTTAGTAATAACAATGAGAACAGCTAACATTTACTGGGGGCTTTATATGCCAGGTACTGTGCTAAATCCCTTCAGGTAAGAATTCATTTGAGGAGTTCTCGTTGTGGCTCAGTGGAAACAAATTTGACCGGTATCCATGAGGACGCAGGTTCCATCCCTGGCTCCGCTCAGTGGATTAAGGATCCAGCATTGCTGTGAGCTGTGGTGTAGTCGAAGACATGGATCAGATCTGGTGTTGCTGTGGCTGTGGAGTAGGCCAGCGGCTACGGCTCTGATGCAACCCTTAGTCTGGGAACCTCCATATGCCACAAGTGTGGCCCTAAAAAGACATACATACAGACAAAAAGAATTCATTTAATTCTATTACACAAATACAGTAACTCATCAACTCCATTTAACAGTAACGAGACTCAGAAGCTAAGCAGCTTACCCAAGGTCAGGCTTCACAGTTCGTGATTGATTGATTCATTCATTCATTCGGAGCACATACGATGTTCCAGGCATTGGTCTAGATGAGTGGAAAACCTGAGAGAAGAAAACAAAGAACTCTGCCCTCATGGCACTTACACTCTGGTGAAGGGAAACGGACAAGTGAACAGATATTGTAAATAAGTGATACTGTGTTTGAAGATGACGAATACTCTGGGAACAAAAGAAGAGCCCAACTTAAGGAATGAGGAGCCACTATGTGGGTGGCAGTTTGCAATATTAAATACGGTGGCCCGAGAGTTCCTGCTATGGTGCAGTGGGTTAAGAACCTGACTGCAGTGGCTCAGCTTGCTGCAGAGGCGTAGGTTTGATCTCCCACCCAATGCAGTGGGTTAAAGGAGGTCACAGCTGTGGCTCGGATTCAGTCCCTGGCCCAGGAACTTCCATATGCTGTGGGTGTGGCCATAATAAACAAACAAACAAATAAATAGAGTGGCCAGAGTGGCTGCATTAAGCAGGTGACCTTTTACCCACGTAACTGTAGCTGAGCGGGACTCCAAGGGGCCTTCCCAGGACAGACCTCTCCCTCATGTCCTCTGCTGTAGCTCCTCTCTGAAGTACCCAGATAATAGCATTCCATGCATATTACCTGAGTTTTTCAGATGCTGAAAATCACCACCAAATGCAAGATATTAATTGCTTGATGATCGTGAGCATGTAGCTCCCAAATCTTCTGGCGCCCAGGGATTGATAATGTCAACTGTCCTATTACCTCAACCCAATCAGTCAGAGTATTATGCATGAGCTGATCACATACCCTGAGACCTGCATTCCTACCCCTCACCTTTAAAATGCTTTGCTGAAACCCTTGGGGGAGTTTGGGACTTTGAAGGGGCATGAGACGCCCCTTCAAAGTCCCCCCGCCGCTTCTCTCTACATGGCCTCTGCAATAAACTTTCTCTGCTCCAAACTTCAACCTTGTGGTTTTTTGGCCTCACTATACCTCTGTCCACAAACTTGCCTTGGATTCTGAAGGAAGTTAAGGAATTACCCCGTGGTGGCTATCTGGGGGAAGAGCATCCTTGGGAGGAAGAAGAGCTAGTGCAAAAGTCCTGAGACAGGAACATGGCAAGTGCTTGGTGCATTTGAGGAATTATACTTGTGTCTGGGATGGAGGGTGAGGAGTTGCTGAATAAGGGAAAAGAGCAGGGGATGAGATCAGAAAAATAAGTTGGAAACCAGATTCCATAGGACCCTGTAGCTATTTAGTTTTTACTCTGAGTATCATGGCAAAATGGTGGTGCTGGGGTGGGGGTGGGGGGATTCTATTCTCTGGATGCGCAGTGGAGAAGAGATTATGGAAAAGGAGGTGGAGGATGGGGACAGGAAAGTCAAAGATGAAAGCGAGGAATATGAGGCAGTTACACTAATCCAGATGGTGGTGATAAGTAGCTGGATTGTGAAACTGACAGCGCTTATGACTTGAACCCAGCCAGGACATGTATTAGGACTTGAACCCACGTGCCAGGACTCAAACCCCAGCTTAAACCCAGATTGGGACTTGAACCCATGGTTTTTAATTTAGAATTACCCACCTAGTGTCTGGACTTACTGAGGTTCAGGTTCTTTGTGCCTCAGCACAGAAGGAATTCAGTGAGAGACAAAGTGATAGGCAAGAAATAGATTTATTAATGTAAGACTCTTGTGAGAGATGCAAGGAGGAAGGCAGGGAGGCTCTGCCTGGAAGACTAGGTGGACTACAGTTTTATAATCCAAGGGAAATTGGGATGGGAAAAGACTGCCTCTTCCTCTTTCTTCTAGTAGTAGCTCCACCTTGGTATCCAATAAGAGAGTATTTGACCCTATGAGGTCAAAGTAGGACTGTCATGTGCTTATTCAATTCAGCAGAAGGGCGGTCCTTGAACTCCTGCCCTCGGGCTGAACCTGAATGTAGGCCTTACCCCATCACCCAATGACCTGAGGCATGTCTTGCTCCTCCACTAGTCATGCAAGACTGTGTTGTTCTGATGGCCCTCCTGAGAGATCTTCAACCCACAGAGATCTCCCAAAGCTCTCTAGGCCACCCTCTCTATCCATGGTCCCCCAGTGGGACTCCCACAATCCCCTGTGCAACTATCCTACTCCATCTTTACCAGTTGGACTTCAAAGTATTTGGACTGAGGGGAGTGGGGAAGGCTCTATGGAGCCCAACTTAGAGGTCTAAGGGTGTCATAATCCCTTGCCCCACCTTCCTCCAACTCTACTCTGTCTTCTTTACAGGTTATACAGAGGTCTCTTTAATCACAGATTCATTCATTTGCAATCACACTGCAAATTGGAACTAGTTCCCTTAAATTCATTTAATACTGGCGTTACACTTTAAAAAAATAACATCCACATTTTAAATTTCCTACAGATATTTTTTGCCTTTGAAAGTCAAAATGTTAGGAGTTCCTGTGGTGGCGCAGTGATTAATGAATCAGACTAGGAACCATGAGGTTGCAGGTTCGATCCCTGGCCTTGTTCAGTGGGTTAAGGATCTGACATTGCTGTGGGCTGTGGTGTGGGTCACAGACGCGGCTCGGATCCCGTGTTGCTGTGGCTCTGGCGTAGGCCGGCGGCTACAGCTCTGACTAGACCCCTAGCCTGGGAACGTCCATATGCCACGGGAGCGGCTCAAGAAAAGGCAAAAAGACAAAAAAAAAAAAAGAAAGAAAGAAAGTCAAATTGTTAAATCCATCATCTCCAGTTTTAAAGTCCTCTCATAAAAAGGCAGTGTTTCTTCCTGTCTGCTTAAATCATATTCCACACCGAAATTGGTTATGTAACTTAGGAATGAAAACAATGTCATGCCTTACTTTTCGTTCGTCTCCTGGGAGATTGCTACAGGAAATGTATTGAGGTGGAGTGAGGAGTCAGGAAAGTCAAAACCATAAAGCAATTTAATCGACTTTTTCTTAATTAAATGAGAAGTAGAGAATTCTTTTCAATAAATGCATCAAATAGAAAACACGCTCCAGTTCCAACTGGTTGCTTGGTAAAGCAGGCAAGGACCAAGCATCAGAGCTGGAAGAAAATATAAAAATCCACTTATTTGATCTCTTCCATGGCCTTCTGATGGACCAGGGAGGGAAGAGAGCTGCCCAAATTGAACTAATGTTAAATGGCTGAAGCCCAGCTCCACCTTCTGACACCAGCCTAGTGCTTTTTCCAGACACAGTTATGTAGCTTCCTGTCAGAACAGACACAGAAAACAAAATTATGGGTTCTCAAAACTAGGCTCTTAAAGCAAAACACAGAGAAACTAGACCAGTGTTTCTAAAAACGGGGCAATTTTGCCCCCTGGGGGACTTTTGGCAACAAGACATTTATATCTGTTACAACTGAAGGAAGGGATGCTACAGGTACTTCATGGGGAGAAGTCGAGATGCTGCTAAACATCCTACTATGTACAGGACAGACCTTCCCTGACCCCAACAAAGAATTATTCAGTCCCCAAAGTCAGCACTGCCAAGGTGGAGAAACCTGAGCTAGACCAAGCTTATCAACACTAAGCTGCATGTTAGAATCACCTGGGTGTCCGCAGACCCATGGACTCAAGAATCTCTAGGGGTGGGGCTAAGCATTGGGGTTTTGAAAAGCTCTCCAGGTGATCTCAATGTACCCAAAGTTTGAAAATCCCTGGTTCAACCCATACAAATTGGAAAATGAATCAACAACAGACCAAAGAAGATATTTAGCCCTGACTACGTGTCCACCAGAAACTGAAGGAACTATAATGCCGTTCACAACACAGCCCACGCCTGAGGGAGCTCCCAGTAGGGGTGAGGAACTGACCAGGGAATGCTATCATTTGCTGTTCTGTTTTTTTTTTTTAATCTTTTTTAGGGCCACACCTGCAGCTTATGGAGGTTCCCAGGCTAGGGGTCAAATCAGAGCTACAGCTGCCAGCCTACACCACAGCCACAGCAACTCGGAATCCAAGCCACGTCTGTGACCTACACCACAGCTCACAGCAACATCAGATCCTTAGCCCACTGAGGCCAGGGGTTGAACCTGCAACCTCATGGTTCCTAGTCAGATTCGTTTCCGCTGCGCCACAACAGGAACTCCTGTTGTGGGCTTTTTAGGTGATGAATGAAGAACCAAGGAAAGAAGTGTTCTACCAAAGAGAAGGCAACAAAACATGTGAGAAATCAGAGGTTCCCCGGGGTTATTACCAAAGGTAAGTTTATTGGTAGAAACCAATTTAAGTACTTTGCATCTTTATATACATTTACTTCCATGCTCAGAAAAAGCCTTGCTTTTTCAGTCCTCTATTAGCCCCTTAAGATATGCTATCTCTCCCTTCAAACTATAATTATACATGGTTTAATAATATTAAATATAATGTATGTGTGTTCCTAAGTCGAGAGAGACTGTTTTATTGCTTTTCAAAAAATTATACAAGCAATTTGGTGTAACTGATACACTCAAAATAATTGTGCCCAGCAGTGATTGGGTTAATCAAGCCCATCTTTCCCCCTGGGAATTGGGTTCCTTAAGGATATCTTGCTCAGACTGATCTCAGAGAGACAGCAGTGAGTAATGGCTTGGAGTGAGATCTTAATTCTGTACTCAGGAATAGAACCTGGGCAGCGTGGGTGAAAACCAGGAATCCTAGCTACAACACCAGCTAGAGGCTAAAAACAGAATTGCCTTGATTCTTAACCCTGTTGAAAGCAAGAATGTTTCAAGGAGGCAAAGCCTGTAAAACCAGGTACAAAGTTTATTGTTAGAGGCACAGTACAACATGTGGAAGAGCACACAGGGAAGTAGTCTATTTATCTAAGGCAGAAGCAAAGCAGTAATATACAACCCACGAGAGGAGAGTGGGCACAGGCAATCCCCTCAAATGAAGAGCACACCAGAGAGGTGGTTTAAATCACTTATACAGGACAGTCTTCCAAGTCTCTGTTCTCCTTTGGCCAATTATCTTGTTTATGTCTCACACCTGACTGAACCCAGGGCCCTCCCCAACATGTGTGCCCATCTTTTGGCCAAGATGGATTTCAGAACAAAGGGTTATGGGATGATGGTATCAGGACTTCGTATGGCTTGATGCCCCTTCCCTTTTTGACCCTGAGGGGTTTTTCTGTGCAGGGAGGTCTTCTTAGCCCCAGGAGTGATTGATGTGGTCATCTTTTTTCTCCAGTAGAGCTCAGCTCCTGCCATTAACTTTCTCCTTGAAGTGTCAAAGAGAAGCAAGGCCCAATTTATTCAGCTGACAAATCCCAGCTGTACTCAGCCCAGGGGCCCATCTACCTCCTACCTCAAGATTCCTTAACTTGTCTGTCATTTTTGTGATTACAACTCTCTTGCTTCATAGTGTAGGACACCGTAAAGATATGGTCTTTCTTTCTCTCTCTCTCTCTTTTATTTTTTTTATTTTTTATTTTTTGCTTTTGCTTTTTAGGGCCACATCTGCAGCATATGGAATTTCCTAGGCTAGAGGTCAAATCAGAGCTGCAGCTACTGGCCTACACCACAGCAATGCCAGATCTGAGCCATGTCTGCAAACTATACCACAGCTCATGGCCGCACCAGATCCTTAACCCACTGATCGAGGGTAGGGATTGAAATCTCATATTCATGGATACTAGTCAGGTTCGTAACCCACTGAGCCACAACAGGAACTCCCAG
This sequence comes from Phacochoerus africanus, assembly GCF_016906955.1. NCBI lineage: Eukaryota > Metazoa > Chordata > Mammalia > Artiodactyla > Suidae > Phacochoerus > Phacochoerus africanus. The sequence goes on along the minus strand of NC_062552.1, from coordinate 58,311,387 downwards.
TATTTCTCTTTTTTTTTTGTCTTTTGTCTTTGTTGTTGTTGTTGTTGCTATTTCTTGGGCCGCTCCCTCGGCATATGGAGGTTCCCAGGCTAGGGGTCGAATTGGAGCTGTACCCGCCGGCCTACGCCAGGGCCACAGCAACGCGGGATCCGAGCAGCGTCTGCAACCTACACCACAGCTCGCAGCAACGCCGGATCGTTAACCCACTGAGCAAGGGCAGGGACCGAACCCGCAACCTCATGGTTCCTAGTCGGATTCGTTAACCACTGCGCCACGACGGGAACTCCAATATTTCTCATTTTTAAAGTAGTGTTTATTCAAAGCTTGCTTCCCCTCCTCCCTAGAGGCACTGGTGGCTATGGGGAATTGTTTTCAACTTGTAAACAGACCCCATGCTTCCTTGTAAAAATAGTTGTGCTGCTAACAGCAGCGGTACTATCTTTAAATAAAATTCACATTTAGTATAACTGATCTACATAACGCATTTTTTAAAAAGTTAATATATACGGATTGCCTCCCCTCCCTCATGTATTCTCCATGCTCCTATGGTCTGCTCTGGGCTCAGAGAGTTGACCTTCCACAGTCCGCATCACCTGGGCTTCCCATGCCCTTATGCCAATAGGAGGCACTGATACGAAGGCTGCAGCAAAAGGAGAGAGGCAAAGGTACTTATTCCCTGCCCCATGAGGTGCCAAGATGGTTAACCTAGCCCTGTAGACATACAGTCTCAGCTCATGTGTGTGTGGGGTGAGAGGCATATTAGCCTCCTGAGGCTGCCATTACTGCAGACTGAGGGACCTCAACAACAGGTATTTATTTTCTTAGAGTTGTGGAGGTTGGAGGTCCAAGTTCAAGGTGCAAGCAGGGTTAATTGATGGTAGGGCCTCTCTCCTTGGCTTGCAGGTAGCTGTCTGCAAGATGGCCTTTCCTCTGTGACCACACGTCTCTGGTGTCCCCTCCTCTTCCTAGAGGGACACCAGTCATACTGGATCAGAGCTCCATCCTATGGCCTCATTTAATCATAATGACCTCGTTAAAGGTCCTGTCTCCAAATACAGTCACAATCTGAAGTACTGGAGAGTTAGGGCATCAGTGTATGGATTTAGGAAGGATGTTATCTCGACATGTAAACACTTGGGAATGACTGTACCAGGAGATACCATTGAAGGATGGCTGTCAGACATTTGCACCTGGAATGGGCTTGGGTACCAATGCAGATGGATACCAGGACTTTTGTCAGCGGCTCAAATACAACTAGTGGCAATGTCATTTGTGACCTGGTTTTCTGAAATGGTGAACAACTCTGCAGAAGATCTAAATAAAAGAAATCCTGGAGTTCCCGTCGTGGCGCAGTGGTTAATGAATCCGACTAGGAACCATGAGGTTGCGGGTTCGGTCCCTGCCCTTGCTCAGTGGGTTAACGATCCGGCGTTGCCCTGAAATGTGGTGTAGGTTGCAGACGCTGCTCGGATCCCGCGTTGCTGTGGCTCTGGCGTAGGCCGGCGGCTACAGCTCCGATTAGACCCCTAGCCTGGGAACCTCCATATGCCGAGGGAGCGGCCCAAGAAATAGCAACAGCAACAACAACAACAACTACAACAACAAAAGACAAAAAGACAAAAAAAAAAAAAAGAAATCCTAACCTTCCTTTGATTTACATAGTAGTTGAATTTCTGGAAATGCAGGATGCATTAAAACCATGTAAAAAATACTTTAGAGTTTTGATTCTAGGCGCAGATGATCATAGGCAGGTCTTTCACCTACATGAACGTCCACAAGACATTTTAAAACCTCATGGGACAAAGGACAATTATTTCTTGTGCAGGACTGCCCCACAAATGTCAGGGCACCTAGCACCCCTGACCCTGCCCTTCGAGTGCCCCCAAGGGTATGCCCCCCAAGCACTAAGTTCCAAGGGATTGTGGTGGGAGGCGGGTAGTAGTGTCCTACTACTGGCCACAGCTTCCCCTCTCTCTGCCCTCTGTTCCTGTCTGGGGTTGCAGTCTGGGGGGGAGAGGTGGGATGGGGAGAGATCGGTGGCTTTAGTGAGGATTCTCTTCTCTCTCAGGTGGGTATCATAATTCTGTGGGTCACATTGACCAATTAGAGAAGACTTCTGTGGAATTTCTTGTGTGGAACTGGTATGAGTTCTGTTTTTTTTTTTTTTTTTTTTTTTAAGTGAGCTTTTTGAGATACAATTCACCTATCAGGAAATTAACCCATTTAAAGTGTACAACTCAATAGTTTTTAGAGAGTTGTGCAACCGTCACCACAATCTAGATTATTTTCCTCACCCTCAAAGAAACCAGGGACTCCTTAGCAGTCAGTATTCAAATCCCTACCCCCAGCCCAAGGCAACTGGCAATCTATTTTCTCTTTTTCAAGATTTTGGAATCATATAGTACATGGTCTTTTGTGACTGGCTTCTTTCACTTAGCGTGATATTTACAGGGTCATCCATGGGTTTTTTTGTTTGTTTTTTGCTCTTTAGGGCTGCCCCTGTGGCACATGGAGTTTCTCAGGCTAGGGTCCAGCTATAGCTGCCAGGCTACACCACAGCCACAGCAACGCTAGATCTGAGCCATGCCTGTGAACTACACCACAGCTCACAGCAACACCAGATCCTTAACCCACTGAGTGAGGCCAGGGATTGAACCTGCAACTTCATGGTTCCTAGTCATATTTGTTTCTGCTGTGCCAGGACGGGAACTCCTACAGGGTCATCCATGTTGTAGCATATATCTGTACTTCATTCCTTTCTGTGGCCAGATAATATTCCATTATATGAATATACCATCTTTTATTTATCTATTCATCAGTTGATGCACATCGGGATTGAGTCCATGGTTTTGGTTATTATGAATAATGCTGCTCTAAACATTCTTATACAAGTTGTTGTGTGGATATGTTTTCATTTTTTCTGGGCATATACTTAGGAGTGGAATTGCTGGGTCAATGGTAATTCTGAGTTTAACCTTTTGAAGAGCTGCCAGACTGGTTTTCAAAGCAGCTCCATAATTTTACATTCCCATCAGCAGTGTGTAAGGGTTCTAATTTCTCCACTTCTGCACAAACACTTGTTATTATCTGCCTTTTCGATTATTTACATACCTACTGGGTGTGACATGACATTTCATTGTGGTTGTGAGCATCTTTTCATGTTTTTATTGGCTGTGTATATAAAGTTTGTATATATTCTTTGAATAAATGTTTATTCAGATCATTTTGCTTATATTTTAATTGGATAATTTGGTTATTTTTTATTTTTTGAACTGAGTTATTTATATATTCTTCATTAATTATTTTTATGTTGAAGAATGGTTTATTTACAATGTGTTAATTTCTGCTGTACAGGAAAGTGATTCAGGTCTACGTATATACATTTTTTTTAAATATTCTTTTTCATTATGGCTTATCATAGGACATCCTAAGTTCTTTTGTCATGTCCCCATCATTCTTCTTTCAAGGAATTTTAAGAATTTCAGTTTAGTCATTTGGTTGACGCAACTGGCCTTTGGTTTGCTCTGACCTCATGGCTAAGAAACAAAACACGAATAAGATCTAACTAGCAGGAAGGCTCTTCTCACAATCTGCACATTGCATTTATTTAGGATTGCATTATATACATTGCATTATTTTATGCCACTAAATTGATAGTCACATAAAAAAAAATCCAGTTCTTTCAATATAAATGAACAGTAAGGCTTCTTAGCCATAATGGCTGACAGGAATCCTGCTCCAAACACACTTGAATGTGAGACAAAATAGAATTCAAAGCACTATGAATATAGATCAGAGTACAAGAGCAAGAAATAGAAAGGGCCCCTGAATATGGGTCTTAACCATCAGAGCTGAGGCCGTAATGCCAAAGAAAAGGAAAGACAATGATGCTTCTGTAGTGGGGAGCTGGCCAGGACCATGAAGGAGGGTCTATTTGAGATAAAGACCAGAAAAACTCCACTTGCTGGCCTTACAAAGGAACAAGGAAATGCAGGATCTGCCAGTCATGGGTAGATAAGGTCACTAGTGAGAAATTAGTCTCCAAAACTGTACCCATGCAGATACATGGGCAGTCCAAATTCACACTATTGTGAAGTCTGGAAACTTCAAGCTAAGAAATTATATAGAGAAAATTGTCTAGAACTGATAAAATCCACAGGGTCCAGCTGAGGACATTTCTACAAACTCAGCCACACCAGATTCCATGCAAACAAATCTGATTAAATGTGAATCCGGTCAAAATTTGCAAACCACAATAAGGGAGAGTCAGTGGACTAACAAATGGGACAACACCCATAACTAAGAGAATAATCTCAAAGACACTAAAACATGACTATATTTAAACATCCAAATAAATGAAAAGAAAATAGAACATAAGGCAAGAACAGGCTAAGAGACAGCGTAAAAAATACAGTCACTGAAACAAACTGATAGTATGTCAGTTTTCTCTCATTTTGTAGTATCAGTAAATTCATTCAATAAATATCTGCTATGTGCTAATCACATACTTAGCACTAAAACACAATGATAAGGAAGATACAGCTACAGTCCTTAAGGAGCTACATTCCATTCTTTTATCTTTGAGGGAGGGTAACACACTGATTTCTAGATGAACTGTTATAGTTTTTCTTTTTGTTACATAGGAAATTTTATAAATAAGTGTTTATCATGTCTTTATACTGAGCAGGGAGTGGCACTAAAACAAATTACTCTCTTCTTTCCTTCTCTAAGCTGGCAGTATCTGTTGTTTTGCTTTGGTGGGTGGTTTGGGAGTCAAAAGTCTCACTGTTGGGGTATAAAAAGTGGAAGGGCTGAAGGAACAGAGATGGAAGATGAATTGCTGTATGATGGTGAGGTGAAATACCTGTAAACAGCTTAGTCACAGCTCAGCCTCAGTTTAGCCTAGCTTCCCTTCCCTTCCCGCCATGAAGCCAGGCCGCAATTAAATGTAATCGTTTTTTTAAATTATAGAGTGCACTTACAAAATCAACCACCTGCATGAGGTCATTTGTTGTTAGTTGGAACAACAAAGCATCAATTCAGACACGCCCGCAGCTGGCACAAAAAGCCACCTCTGTTCATGCTTTGTAATGGTATGATCGCTTTACCTTTGTTACCAACCACTACTCATGGTACAACAGGGAAAAGAGTGTTGCCTTCTGTTCATTGGAACCTGGTCTCAGAAGAGAAGAAAAATATCTTTGTAGAATAGAAAACAAAATTATGGAGTTCCCGTCGCAGCTCAGTGGTGACGAACCTGACTAGTAGCCATGAGGACGTGGGTTTGATCCCTGGCCTCACTCAGTGGCTTAAGGATCTGGCATTGCCATGAGCTGTGGAGTAGGTCACAGACGGAGATTGGATCCTTGGTTGTGGCTGTGGCAGCTACAGCTCTGATGGTCGACCTGCAGCCTGGGGACTTCCATATGCCACAGGTGTGGCCCTAAAAAGACAAAAACAAAAACAACCCAAAAAACAAAACTAGAAACTTTTTGTTTTTAGGGTACACAAGACCGAGACTAGACTGTAGGATTTTTTTTTTTTTCCTTTATAGGGCCACACCAGTGGTATATAGAGGTTCCCAGGCTAGGGATCTAATCAGAGCTACAACTGCTGGCCTACATCACATCTCATGGCAATGCCAGATCCTTAACCCCCTGAGAGAGGCCAGGGTTGGAATCCGAGTCCTCATGGATACCAGTTGGACTCCTTTCTGCTGAGCCACAGCAGGAACTCCCCTCTAGGATTTTCACAGTACTTGTTTTCCTTTGTACCTGAATTGAGTAATTTTTTCCAAGTAAAATGGAGACATTTCTGTAGCTGCTCTGAAGGTCCTTAAGTAGTCGAGCTACTTACCAATATCGTTTGTTAAAAATTTCATAGCAGCCAAGAAATTTGGTCAAATATTTATTTGACAAAAAAAATCCAAAGTTGAAATGAAGCAAATCAGTTGTTGCACTTGTTTGAGAAATTTGACTCTAATTGACTTTCCCAAACCAATTTCCAAAGTGGAAAAGATCTTACAGAAGCTTAAGTAGAAATTTCTCACTTAAAAGGAAATATGGTAACACAAAAACCTTAAACAGTAGCATAAATTCAAAATGGCAATAGAATGTGAAAAGGCTACATACTGAATAGTTACAACTATATGAAGTTCTGGAAAAGGCGTAATTAGGGAGACAGTAAGTTTAGTATTTGCAATGGCTGGATGGAGAAGGAATGAAAAAAGGCAGAGCATAGAGGATTTAGGGCAGTGAAACTACTCCGTACAATAGTAGATACATGTCATTATACACTTGCCCAAACCCACAGAATGTACAATACCAAGAGTGAATCCTCATGTAAACTGTGGTCTTTGGGTGATAATAATGTGTCAATGTGGGTTCATCAATTGAAACAAACATATCACTCCAGTGGGATTTTGATTGGGGTGGGGGAGGGAGGGGGAGGCATGCATATGTGAAGAGCAGACTATATGGGAAACCATTGTATCTTTTACTCAATTTTACTGTGAATCTAAAACTGCTCCGAAAATAGTCTATAAAAAAAAAAAAAAAAACTGCAAAGGAAAGAACTAAGGAAGGCAAACATGACATCATGGCTTTTACTCTCAATGTCCTGGCTTCCTTCAAGTTCATATCCTAAACTAGAACGTCATTTTCTGTCTTGTATATTGTTCGCCCAACCATATATGAACTAATTTGTGCAAAGACCATTTTGGAGTAGTACATGAAATCGAACACAATGGACGTGATTAAATCCTTCAACCAGAATCAGCTAATAATTCAAAAAAGTCTCATTCTATGTTCACTCTCATGCTATAAGGATAAATTCAAATTATCCTAAAATTCTATTAAAATCAAAATAAAAGCTTTAAAGAGGCTTATATAAAGTTAAAATACAAATAAAAGCTTTAAAAACAACCTCTTCTATTTTGACTTGGCAGAAGGTATGGAAACTCTTGATTCTTTTTCCCCATATGCATACAGAAGACAATTGTTTGATGCTTCATTTACTAATCTTCGGTTAGTAAGGAGAGGCTGGGCTCTGCTGTGGTTCAAAAAACAAAAATAAAAACACACCAAAATCTCAGTATAACATAATCTTTTTAATCATGAAAAGTCCACTGAGGGTCCATCTGACTTCATGTGGTCATTCAGAAGTCAAGAGTACTCTGATCTTGTGGAGTCACCATTTCAAGTGAGGCTTTTTTTTTTTTTTCCTTCCCATTTATTTATTTATTTATTTATTTTTGTCTTTTTGCCATTTCTTGGGCCGCTCCCGTGGCACAGGGAGGTTCCCAGACTAGGGGTCCAATTGGAGCTGTAGCCGCCGGCCTATGCCAGAGCCACAGCAACTCGGGATCCGAGCCGTGTCTGCAACCTACACCACAGCTCACGGCAACGCCAGATCATTAACCCACTGATCGAGGCCAGGGATCGAACCTGAAACTGCATGGTTCCTAGTTGGACTCGTTAACCACTGCGCCACAACGGGAACTCCCAAGTGAGGCCTTTATGATCCATGACAAAGGCACAGCAAAAGTCTGTCACTGGGCAAGTCTTCCCAGGCTACTAGTATTGACACAGGATTTCCACTCATATTTGACTGCTCAGAACTAGCCCTTGTTTACCCCCAGGGAGGTTGGAAACTAAAGGAGTACAGATATTGGTGATCACTAATGTCACCAAATTCTTATATCTGCATGAAATTGAGGCTGAATATACATTGCTAACTCTTAACTCATTAAGATTAAAACAGGAGTTCCCACCGTGGTGCAGCAGAAACGAATCTGACTAGGAACCACGAGGTTGCAGATTTGATCCCTGGCCTCGTTCAGTGGGTTAAGGATCCCATGTTGTCGTGAGCTATGGTGTAGGTTGCAGATGTGGCTCAGACCCTGTGTTGCTGTGGTGTGGTGTAGACCTGCAGCTGTAGCTCTGATTGGACCCCTAGTCTGGGAACTTCCATATGCCACAGGTGTGGCCCAAAAAAGCAAAAAAAAAAAAAAAAAAGATTAAAAAGCAGAGTTCCCACTGTGGCTTTAGGGGGTTAAGGACCTGACATGGTCTATGAGAGTTTGCAGGTTTAACCCCTGGCCTGGCTCACTGTGTTAAGGATCTGGTGTTGCCATAAGCTGCAGTATAGGTCACAGATGTGGCTCAGATCCAGTGTTGCTGTGGCTGTGGTGTAGGCCCCAGCTGCAGCTCCAATTTGACCCCTAGCCTGGGTACTTCCATATGCTGCAGGCGCGGCCATAAAAATAAATAAAGATTAAAATAAAAAGCCATACCTGATGATCTAACAATTCTGGCATAGATTTTGGAGAATTTAGTAAGAAAATCAAATGCTTAGCAAGCTAATAATCAGACTGGTTATTACAAATATCCCAATTTCAGCAAGGCTGACGAGTGACAGATGAGTAATAATAGTATTGCTTTAATTCTTAAAAAGCTGGACAGGTGTTGTAAGTTAAAATGAAAACCATGTACTTTAGATACCAGGGTAAGCAAGCTATCATTAAAGTGTGAAAGTTTACAATCTGCATTCGCAACCTTCATCAGTAGATGTAAAGTAAGCAGATTCAGTTAATTCTATCAGAAAAGAGCTTCAGGTTTTCTCTAATACTTATAAGGACTTGCTGAGCCCACCAATGCTATGAAACAGACAACTTTATATTGGAAAAAAGGTTAACAGAATGCATAGCTGACCTCTTTACCCACAAATAAGTGTAGTTTAGGAAAAAAGAAAAACTATCTGTGAGTCACAGGAAAAAATGAATTTCTCACCTTCTCACTTTTCTTACTTCCCCCAAAGGTAGTAAGCAGACTTCCTGAATAAGGTTAAACTTAGTGTAGACAAATGCTTATCAAGTATAATTTAATATGACTAACCGCTTCATTGGTGGTAACTAACCAGCTCTACTGGTGAATTCAACCTGTGATTCTTACGATTATTTTTAGCCCCAAATAGCAAAACCATATTTGTTACAATAGCAACTGAAATGCGTCAGGTGTACATTCAATTATAATTATTTTATCAAAAAAAAAGCAAAATAAGAATATGCAATAAGAATACAATTTAACGGAGTTTCCATTGTGGCTCAGCGGAAACAAATCTGACTAGCATCCATGAGGACACACGTTCGATCCCTGGTCTTGCTCAGTGGGTTAAGGATCTGGCATTGACGTGAGCTGTGGTGTATGTCACAGATGTGGCTCAAATCCCATATTGCTGTGTGGCTGAGGTGTAGGCTGGCAGCTCAGCTCTGATTTGAACTCTAGCCTGGGAACTTCCATATGCAGTGAGTGTGGCCCTAAAAAGACCAAACAAACAAAAAAGAATATAATTTAACAGTTTGGGGAACATTCACTTCCCAAACACAGGAGTGGATGAGGTGAGATAATGTACAGTACAATAAAACTTTTGCTAAATTCAAGGTTTAACTGAAAGATTAAAGAAAAAAAAAAACCAAACATATAAAAAGATAGGACGTTTCATTTTTAATCAGTCAAAAAGAAAAGAGTTCTGGACAATGTCAAATTCCACACATCATAATGCTATAGTTACACATTAAATATAATTACTATCTATACATATGCAAAAATATAAAGTTCTATTTCATACAATAAAACCCTTTATAGAAACCATTTTAAAATTAAGTAGGACTTCTCAACATTAACATGTGAGGTATAAGTCCTTCTAAGGTTCCTTTAAAGGTTTTAAAACAAAATGCTAAGTCTAAAAAGAATGTCCTTCTGTCAGTTCCCAAATTAAATCTACTTAAAACAAAACTTGATAGCTCAGTCACATACTACTTAAATAATATTGTTCAGGCATCTCTAAAATCCCCCATTTTTTCAAGTATGGAAACAGAACTCAAATATTCCACAATACATTACTAAATAGATGGAATATTTAGGAAAGACTTTGTTGTATATGGCACAATATGGTTTCATTTCTTCAATACATTTTGAATAAATATCAGGGTTTTGTTTTATTTTTCTTCTAAAAGGCCAAAATTAGAATGTACATTAAGATACTTTTGACTGTGGTAAGACTTAGTGTGAAATATAACATCAACATTTTATCACAAAAGTAAAGCTGATAACAAACTATAAAAGGAGCCAGTACTCTACTCAGATACACCCAGGGATTAAAGCTCATCATGATAGAAATATTCATCATGAAGTTGTCTGCCATAATCTGTGGCTTCACTGGTAAGAAACAAGTCCTGGTTCTCCAGAATCTCTGCTTCTGAGAGCTTTCTGTCACTATTCAAATCCATTTCATCAATTAGGTGAAGAGCCTTTAAAACAAAACAAAAAGGTGTCAAGTATAATAAGCATTTTCAGCAAGATGTTCACATTTTAATGTGATTTGATTTGTCAAAACCATTCAGGTATGCCAAGTACTCATTAGTGTCTAAGTATCTAAAAATATTAACCATTGAGACTGGGTCTGTCTACAGCATCTCTCAATACCCCCTTTCTTAATTTCTGCTGGGTTCTGCCTCCTTGCAACTCAAATCCAATTCAGGATTATCTCAAAGTCAAGCAAAATTAATATAACTCATCTAGAACCCGTAAAGGTAAATACATACTTTTATTATTCTACCACACTATGAATTCATACATCATACAACCTCCTTGTTTCCTTGGCAATCTAAAACAACCTAAAACACATCACGGATTTAAATCAAGAAAGAGTAATGCCTTGATCCTAAATAAATAACTCCATAACTTCTTTCTCTGGCTTAAGATTTTGAATTTCTTTTATTATCAATAGTACCAATTTGGAGGCAGTCATTCTGCAACACTCACCTCTTCTTGTGCAATGCCTTGATTATTGGGTACTACCCAAGACAGCAGCTCTTGGGGGTCAAGACTGCCATCAGCATCTTTGTCATAGTCATTCAGGAATCTATCTTTCTCAACAAGTATCCATTCTGGATCTTCACTTGCTGCTTAATATATTAAAAAAAAAAACAAAAAAAAAAACCAAGAACACAAATATGCATACACAAGAATATCACATGTATCCAGTAAGAAGTTTGGTATTGCCCTAGAATAAATGAAATGAATGAAAGCTTACCACACAAAGGAGGCCCAAAGAAACAGAACTATTTAACTGAAAAGTCCTGAAAGAAGTACAAACTCCATAGTAATTTTCAAAAGTGATATACAAGTATAAAGACTCAGTTTTAAATTGTTGCATATTATCATAAACTAGTAATTTTGTCAAATGCTACTACTTGTTCTCATATAGTTTTCCCCAGTGTGAGCTGTGTAATGTTTTTATGTACATCATGTAACTAAAGCGTTTTGCATGTTCTTACAAAGTAATGCCATGCATAATTTTAAAGTCACATTCACAGCAAGTGACGCTTTTAAGCAAAAATTCTGAAAAGACAGCTGCTTATAGAAAAAGCTGCCTATAAAAACTCCTCCAACTTCAAACACTCAGTAAGCCACCTTCCACAGTCTATATCAGTACCTATAGGATTTTATATTTTTTTATTCTTTCAGATCTATATACAAGGGTATAGAGGTCTGTTTAAAAATATCAACCTTTGGGAGTGCCCATGGTGGCTCAGCAGAAATGAATCCAACTAGTATCCATGAGGATGTGGGTTTGATCCCTGGCCTCACTGAGTGGTTTAAGGATCCAGCGTTGCTGTGAGCTGTGGTATAGGTTGCAGACTCGGCTTGGCTCCCACACTGTGGTGGCTGTGGCGTAGGCAGGCAGCTGTAGCTGTGATTCAACACCTAGCCCAGGAACTTCCATATGCCACAGGTGCGGCCCTAAAAAATAAATAAATAAATAAAAACCAACCTGTATTTCTTAACCTATTGGAATTGATAATTATATCTGTTTGAAAAGGAAGAAAAATGCTTGGCTCTAGATAGGGAACAAAAGTGAGCAAAACAGCATTCTCAGATAAGCTATAATTTATAAAATAAAGGTCCCTTTATTTTGCTTGTATTTATTTCACTTGGCAAAACAAGGAGAATGAGGCGGGTCTTGTTCCACTTTTCTCTATCAAACAGAGCTTGCAATGAACAAGACTATCTTTCAATTTCTTTCTCCTCCCCCCCATACATCCTCAAGCTACTTACTTGGATCCCGCCTGTAGTCACCAAGGAATTCTTCCAAACTAACAAATCCATCACCATTTTTGTCATGTTCTTCTAAAGCCTCTTGAATGACAAATTCCTATTGCATGTATATTCATAAGAAAAAAATTAGTCACAAAAGTTTCAATCCCATCACCGTCTGAATGAATCCTATTATAGAACTTCTTTACGAATAATCATTTTGGTTGTCCATACTTGCAAGACAATCGTTCTCATCACTGGAATTTAGAAAAAGGAATAAAACCCCAAATATTAAGTAGCTTTAAATTCAACATCCTTAAGCTTCTGCTAATTGAGAACTCCATGTCACCCTCCAGAACAACCTCAGCACTAAACTCACTATTTTCTGCACCTTACCTTCCTTCTAAAGAATGACATATCTTATTGTCTACTAACAATTCCAGAAGAACCCTAACCTTAGATATCTTTACACAGAACTGATGTTCTGCCCCCAAACCTGAAATGGGTCAGGTCCCCTTTAAAACCTCAACCTCCCTGGTTCCTCTTTCACAATCTATCCCAAACTGCCCCCAAATCTGTTCCTCATTCTTATTAAGGATTCTTACCAATCAATCCTTTGTGACCCCAAAAATCACACCCTTTCTAGTTACACTTGACTCAAGATGACCTGTTTAATGGACAGCTGCTTCAATACTCCCCTATTACATTTCTATATTCCCTCGCACCCTTATCATCATGCCAATCCCCATCCCTTACATGAGACCCATAGCACTTTCTCCTTTATTCCAGAACCCTAAAGTCTAAAAGAGAAAGACACAAACATAGAAACGTACTCTTTGTAAATTAATTTTTTGCCATTTTGGTGGGCTCACGCTGAAGCTGGGAAGTCTGTCTCTGCCTCAGTTTCCCTAACACACACTCTATAGCTGTTTTTTGAAACCCCCACTTTTTTTGCACCTCACCCCAACTCTCTTCAATACTCTCTTGGCAAAGTCCCTGCTATTTTTCTAAACATGGTGCAGGTCTCCTGAAATGCTTCTCTGTTCACTAGCATTGCACCCTCACCTTTAATTACCTCTATTTTTATGCCTAGAACGCTCATCTTTCCCTTTGATCTCAGCAGTTAAAGCTCTCTCTCCCTCTTCAATTAAGAAACCCTTAATTGTCTTCCTAGATCTCATACATCCCTGTTTCCTGAGTACATTCTTTCACTGTGAACTCCAGCCTTTCCCAAGGCTCCAGCTCTTCTCCACCAGTTCCTTCTTCTATGCCTTTAACATTCCGTTTCCATGACTTTGTTGCACTCTTTAACTACCACCCTGGTTTTTCTTTTCCTCTCATAGGTTACATCTACTCCTCTCACTTCCTCATTTCCCACTGCTGCCGGAATACCTTTCAATCTGGATTCTAGCATCACCACCATAATGAAATCTATACTCAAAAGTCTCTAATTCTACTCACATCCAGGGGCTTTATCTACATCTGTATGAAATAACACTTAAATCCAAATTGTTAAAGTTTTTGAAAATCAAATATTACAGATTTTATATATAGAAACCAGGAGATCTTAACCTGGAGATCCAAAGATTAGTTTTAGAGAGAGGATCTGAGACTCTCCAGAAATTATAATTCAATATTATTTCATGTGCATGAGAATGGATGTATACAGGATTTTTTCTGGGACTGGGTACACAGTTTGCATCATATATTTGATAATTACTCAATGAATTTTATTCCATTTATAGTTGTAAAACAATCATCAAAACCCAATTTTATAGCATTTCCATCCCAAACCCCAGAGCATCCCCCCACCCCCAATCTGTCTCATTTGGAAAACCTAAGTTTTTCAAAGTCTGTGAGTCATTATCTGTTCTGCAATGAAGTTCATTGTGTCCTTTTTTTAGATTCCACATGTAAGTGATAGCATATGATGTTGGTTGCATCATATTTTTTAAAGGAGTTTGTGATCTGATAAATATTTCTCCTTTCAAAGAGCAGTCCTCTCTGAAAACAATAGGTTTATTTCAATAATGTTGCTTTGGTTAAAATAATTTTTGGAACTACACGAATGAAAATATCTTTATTATTATTATTTGGGGGGGCTTCCTTTTAGGGCCACACCCATGGTATATGGAGGTTCCCAGGCTAAGGGTCGAATTGGAGCTGTTGCCGCCAGCCTACACCACAGCCACGCCAGATCCAAGCCTCATCTGCAACCTACACCACAGCTCACGGCAACGCCAGATCCTTAACCCACTGAGCGAGGTTAGGGATCAAACCGGCAACCTCATGGTTCCTAGTCAGATTTGTTAACCACTGAGCCACAATGGGAACTCCTTGAAAATATCTTTAAATTTCAATTTCTAGCAGAAAGTAGAATCACTTAGTTGATCTTGTACCCCTGCCTTGTCCTTTATCAAATATACCCTTAAAGGGAAAAAGGGATACATAAATACAATTAAGGTAAATAGGAATTAATGAAGCGCTTCTGAATGACACATCACTTACGGTCACACACCTTATATGCTGCCAGTACAAAGAACACCCTTCCACATCCTGACATGCTCCATTCTGCACTAATATTTCCTTTGTATCATTGTGACACAAACCCCAAAGCTCAGTCATCTGACTCTTCCCATGCTTGGTCAGTCCTCATTCCCATCTATGTTTTCTTCAAAATGTTGCTCGAGTCTATTTCATTCCATTGCCACTTTATATTCCAGGGCCATAACACATGATGCTTAAATTATTTCATTGCTTTCACTGGTCATTTCCCTCCTCAGTCCTCAACTGTTCCTTATTCCCCAGATAATAAAACCCAACATCCTCTGCTGTATGTGCTAGTACTCAATTCATTTGGCTAAACTTAATTTTGGCCCTGAAACAAAATGTGCCCAGCAATGTTCTTAAAAGAGGTTGTATATTTTCTACCAAGTTGAAAATCAAAAGTCTCACAATGGCAAGAGAATTGGTACTAATGGTAATGTCTTGCCACCCAGCTATAGAGAAAGAAGTATCTGCAGCCTACTCCCAAGGTGGCAGCCTCTGACCTTGACCCATTAAACAACAAGCTACATCTTCCCTCCCTGAAATATCCAGGGAACCAAGCCACATAGCTGGAGGTTGATGCCAGGCAACAGACCTCAATATAAATATTTAGTCTATTTTTTAAAAGCCATTTGTTATATTAATCTTTACCCTCCAATATGATAGTTTCTGCTCTCGAGAAGCTTACCAAGTCATAGCTGGGACTTAATTATTAATGTTGATTTAAGCCTAGAGTTCAACAAAATTTTGAAGAGCCAGTACTTCTTTTAAGTTCCAAGAGTATGAGAGGACCTATTATGTCTAAAATTGCAAAAACATTATTAATCATTAGCAGCTGCACCCCCCACACCCCCAACATGATAGGTGTTCCCAGTCCAAAGGTTTTCACTAATGATGCTGTAAACTAAATAGGAAGCTCTAATGTTACTAATATTGAAAAACTAGAGACAAGTCAGAAAGCTACAAAAGAAGAAGGAAGGTACTGAAGATAATCTGGTTATGAATGAGAAACTAGCCAGGGAAAGCCTGATGCTCAAATATATTACAGATATTTAAAAAACCTCTTACCTTTTCTGTCTCAATAAGCGCCCACCACCCCTGCCCCGCCAACCCCACCAGAAAACCTCCTTCTTTCCACTCCTTATCTTAAGCAGGGAAAAGTTTGGATCTTCCTGTGTCCCAAAATTCTGTTTGCTATACACTTTAATTACTTTGTAATTAAAACTTGTTTAAACTTGTTAAAACTTGTTTAAAGCAAGTTTTAAAGTTTTGACCATTCAATAATTATCTTGAAAGTTTTTTTTCCTTACCGTCATATAATCAACTTCTTCTGGATGCTCAAAAGCAATAAATTCTTCAAGATTCAAACCGGGATCTGAATCCTGGTTGGCTTTGTCAAATCTCTTCTTGTCCTTTAAATGAAGCTTTGAAAATTAAATATTGAACATGCTTAAGGCTCTCATTCATACCAGATCATTAAAAATACTTTGAAAAATGCAAACTATGTGAAATCTAAAATATATTTACATCCATTATCATTTTTTTTTCACATCATCCTGTTGAAGGTAAGTTGGACAAATAAACATTTATTAGAAGCAGTAATAGAGACACAGGCTCTACAGTCAGAGAGACTCCGATCTGAATTCCAACAATGCCACTTACTAGTTTGTTACTTAGGGCAAATTGCTTAACTTCTCTGGTATCCTCAACTATACAATTGGGATAATCTGACACCAAAAGCAACAAAAGCAAAAATAAACGAGTGGGACTATATCAAACTAAAAACCTTCTGCACAGCAAAAGGAACCATCAACAAAATGAAAGCTAAATGGGAGAAAATATTTGCAAATCATTTATCTGATAAGAGGCTAATATCCAAAGTATATAAAGAACGCATGTAACTCAACAGCAAAAAACCAAACAGTCCAACTGAAAAATGAGCATATCTGAAGAGACATTTTCCAAAGACATACAGATGGCAAAGAGGTACATGAAAAGATGCTCAGCATCAAAAATCATCAGGGAATTGAAAATCAGAATCATAAAAAGTTACCACCTGACACCTGGCTGTTATAAAAAGACAAATAAGGAGTGTTGGCAAAGATGCAGATAAAAGAGAATATTTGTGCACTGTTGGTAAGACTGTAAATTGATGGAGCCACTATGGAAAACACTATGGAGATTCCTCAAAAAATTAAAATAGAACTCGCATCTGATCCAACAATTCTACTTCTGGGTATTTATTCAAAAAAATGAAAATACAAAAGTAAAAAAGATATATGAACATTATTTACAATAGCCAACATATGGAAACAACCTATATCCATTGATGGATGAATGGATAAAGAAATTATGGTGTGTGTGTGGATATATATATCTATATCTATATATATATACACATTTATGTGGAATATTATCATGGAATATTATTCATCCATAAAAAGAGTAAATCCTGCCTTTTGATTTTTTTTTAATGATTTTTTTCCCATTATAGCTGGTTTAGTGTTGTCAATTTCCTTCCTAGTATGTACAGCAAGGTGACCTAGTCATATATACATATATATACATTCTTTTTCTCACATTATCATGTTCCATAAGTGACTAAATATGGTTCCCCGTGCTAGAGCCAGGATCTCATTGCTTATCCATCCTTTTAATTTTTTATTTTTGTCTTTTTAGGGCCACACTCGAGGCACATGGAGGTTCCCAGGCTAGGGGTTGAATTGGAGCCTTAGCTGCTGGCCTACACCACAGCCACAGCAACAAGGGATCCAAGCCAGGTCTGAAACCTACATCACAGCTCACAGCAATGCTGGATCCTTAACCCACTGAGCGAGGCCAGGGATTGAGCCTGCATCCTCATGGATGCTAGTCAGATTTGTTTCTGCTGAGCTATGATGGGAATGCCAAATCTTGCCTTTTGATACAACATGGATGTACCTCAAAGGTGTTACACTAAGTGAAACAAATCAGAGAAAGACAAATACTGTATGATTGATTATATGTGGAATCTTAAAAAAAAAAAAAAAAGACAAAAAGGCCCCAAAACTAAGCTCACAGATACAGAGAACAGACTGGTAGTTGCCAGAGGTGGGGGAGGGAGGGTGAGAGAAACTGACAAACTATTTTTTTTAATTTAAATAAACCGAATAATTTATAACAAAAAAAATCTCTATTAAGCAACTGGGATAAGAATTCCTGTCAAGCAATTAGAACTGTTAAGTATTAGCTATTAAAAAAATGTTACATATTACTATTATTGAAAGAGAAACTGAGATTAAAGTGATTTATTGAAAGGGATGTTACACACACAGCTAACACTGAACTTGGATCCTCCTTGTTCTTTCTACAGTACTCAACATTGTCTTCTTTAACAATCTCAATACTTTTTTGAATGCCCCCAAAGCAATAAATTTAGACTATGTATTAATTCTTTGGTATGCCTAAGTGTTTCTGGTCTTCAAATTGATTTTTCAAAAACAGGCTTCAAAAAAAAAAAGGTCCTCTAATGAGAATACTTTTGGTAAATATACATAATATTTGGATGTCTACTGTTCATTCTCTATGTCCAAATAAAGCACATTGACAGCTGAAATGGGCCTATTTTGAGGCTGAGGTTAAATAACCACACCCTTCTCTACTTTCTCATGCCCATCTCCCTCTACTAGGGAAACAAGAAGTGGCAGCTAATTAGGGGCAAGACTGCTTTTAACGAATTTCTCAAAGATAAATCTATAATCAAGAGGCTTGGAAGCCATGAGTGGCAAATTGCTAATATTACATACATCCCATTTCGAGAATTTCTGGGAATAACTTTCCTTTCTATAAACTGATGTGAATTAAACTGCATATTTTTTAAAAAGCACAATTTCAAATATTTTAGAAGCTTTTAATTTATGTATTTCACTACTGAAAAGAAATGCTCTTTTTGGATTTTTAGAATAGAAGTTAGGTAACAGTCATTTACCAAAACACTAGTTCTTTTATGATGACTGATTTACAGTGGAGCGGCTCACTGCTTCCCCAAAGAATTTGTCTTTTAAACATCCAGATTCCACTAGCCAGTTGTAGACAACCAATCATTACAAGAAAAAAAAAAACAACCAAAAAACAAAAAACCACTAAACTTGTTTCCAAACAGTTCCTTTTAACTTACTATTTCATAACTTTAAATAATCAGACCAAAATAATTTACATGTTATGTTCAGCTTTAACATGAGGGAAAGCAGAAAAACAAGAACCTGAGGTACTTTGTAGAGTCGATCAAGTTCTTTTTGAATAAATCACTATTCAAAATACTAAGTGCTTAGATTTCCTTATGAAAGAACCCTTCAGCTTGGAGCAAAAAGGTCCATGTTTCAGCAGAGGGAGCTGAACTTGGCCAAATTTGCCTATGGAAAGAAAGGATCTCTTTCAATGGCCAAGGTTTCTTTCTTTCTTTCTTTCTTTCTTTTTTTTTTAAGTAGTTTTCTGGTTTATATTTCTCAGATTTTTAATAAAATGAATAGTGTGATTTTTTAAAAAGTTTTAATCATGGTCATTTGAAGAACACAAGAAAGACTCATATTAAAGAAGCCAATACAGAGAAAGACCTTTTTTTCAAAGTTGCAAATTTCTAAAAGATAACACAAAAGACTGCCAGTTTCATAAAACCTCAACCCTTTTTTTTCTTCTGTATAAAAACTATGTTCTAGTGGAAGGTAGAAAGAAACTACCATAATCATTTTTTTTAATACTGTAACAGAAACTTCTGAAGAACAAAACTGCCATCTTTTGGTAGACTAAAGATTTTACATGAGGAAATATATAACCTGTGACAGCAGAACAAAAAGTCCAGGTCTTAAAAATTCTGATTAGCCACATGCAAGATTATATCTTACATAAATAAATACTGCTTATATATGCATATTCAGCAGCTGGCTTGAGAAGTTAGAGCAGTTGAGCTTTTGCCAGGTAGGTCCTCAAACTTTAATTATCCTGCTTAAAGGTGCTGATCTTCATCTGATCATAAAGAAATGCTTTTTCAGGCATTTCCAGGTTATCTCTATTCTCTATATGAAAATATTAGAAAGAATAAATTCAGGTATCAAATTGCTTTTTGCTTTAATAGCCTTCCATATAGAAATGCTACATTTTATTTAGATATCCAATTATTTTTTTATGGTTGTTTTATTTACGGTATAATGTTTAGTGTGTAACTTTGATATAGATTGATTCATTCTTCATCCTTGATTTTTTATTTTGAAAAATAAGGGCAACTGTTTCTGGGTTCATCTTCACACCCCATATCCACTTTTAGTGACACATATATATATCAAATAAAGTATATGTATCAAAGTATTAAAAATAGAACTTCATGTAAAAACATTACTGAGTTGTCAAAGAATAACCAATAGGATTCCCATTGAGAAGTGTTCAATTAGGTCCATCTAATTCCTTCTTTAAAAGTGGAGTTTTATAATCAATACGTACTGAGTACCTGGGTGGGAAACATTGCATTAGAATCTAACATCTTTTGAAAGAAAAACTGTTCATAAATAGTTTATATTAATGAGTAATTTTTCTCTTCAAAATGAAGATTTTTGTCTCAACAGCATTGTATATTATTACATCACACCCCCCACCTCTGGAAGAATACAGATTTAAAAAAAAATGCACATATTTCTTACTTTTTGATGGGCTAGTAATTAAATCTTTTGAGTGCCAAAAGAAAAAAGAAAAAAAAAAAAAAGGACACAGGATCTAATTCTAGTAAGATTTAAAAATACCGTATTTAACTTCTATGTTGTTCCCTGGTAGGGAAGTCATAATATCACACAATGGTTTTAGAAAAGTCTCGAATCTCGAATGATGCTTTGAAGATGAGTTAATTCCTACAGTAAAGGAGAATAATAACAAGTAGACAGGCAAATCCCAAATCTCATTATCATCATTTGTTTTCTTTTTAGTGCTAAATAGTGAAAAGACTGATTTATACTCTTTTCAGTCTGCTATAAGATGAAGACCCAAATTAAGGAGAAAAAAAAAGATATATTTTTTCTCTATAAATTAAATCCTAACTAATCTAAAGCTAATAGAGTTAACAAATGCCTAAACAACTTTCAAAAGCTGACTGTACATAAATATGCAAGATAAACTTAGGTGAATCACACAAGTTTTCTTCAACAATATTCTTTCAAATCAACACAGCTTACCAGTCCAACTGCTACTATTTATTACTATTTACCCATATTATTATCATCCCCATTTTTTGATATGAGGAAACTGAGGCAAAAGGGGGTTTAACTTACGTAAAACCACACAACTGTTAAGTAAAATTAGCTCAGTGTAAAGCCAAGCAGACACACTCCAAAGCTGAAGCCCTTAACCTCTACAATGGCAGTACATGTGTAGCGTGTACATAATCATTAGCAGAGACACATCTGATTTTGAGTTAGTGATGACCTACAGATACGATCAGATACGATTCTAAAATAAACAGCACATACAATGATAAAAATATGGCCAAAGCTAAGTTTCAGTTTAAAAACTAAAAGGTAGATACTTATATATAATGTGACATATAAGTTAAAGAACAGAGGAGGCCCAAATGTTTTCTAAGCATCCTTGACTAAGATGTTGGGATACATTATTTTGCAACAAGGTGTTTGGTTTTATTTTGTCCACATACCAAAAGCTCTTTTTCAAAAAGTCTTTAAAATTACCTCTGAGATTAAAAAAAATATTTGAGACAGCAATTTTTCAAGCTTATAGTAATCGTCTTTAAAAGTTCCTATTCCTAAATATTTTCTTCAACTTAAGAAAAATATTTCAACCAATTACATTATAAGACACAACAGTACCACAACTCATAGTGACAGTGAATCTTTAAAAATAAGTTATTTAAAATGGTGCAGCCACTATGGAAGACAATGCTACCATTTCTCAGAAAATTAAAAAATAGAATTACCATATGATCCAGCAATTCCCTTCTGGATATACATCCAAAAGAGGGCAGGGCCTCAAAGAAATATTTGTACATTCATGTTCATAGCAACATTCCTCACAATAGCCAAAAAGGCTGAAGCAACTTAATGGTCCACTGACTGATAAAAGGATAAACAAAATGTTGTATATACCTAGAATGGAATATTATTGTCTTTAAAAGGAAATTCTGAGACATACTACAACATGGATTAAACTTGAGAATGTTAAGTGAAATAAGCCAATCACAAAAAGACAAATACTGCATGATTCCACTTATGTAAAGTACCTAGAGTAGTTGAATTCAGAGGCAGAAAGTAGGTGGTAGTTGCCAGGGGCTGGGGGAAGCGGAAACGGGGAGTTGTTTAATGGGTTTAGAGTTTCAGTTTTGCAAGATGAAAGGGATTCTAGAGATTGAGTGCCTAACAAGGTAAAGGTAGTAAACAATATTGAATTGCACACTTAAAAGTGGTTAAAATGGTCAATTTTATGTGTATTTTACAATTTTTAAAAATTTTAGAGTTATTTTTATTTAAGACTATGTGCTTAAAAATGAACATGAGCCTCTATAGCCTTCCTAATAAATATGACATAAAACTAACTGTTCATGGAGTTCCCTCATGGAGCAGTGGGTTAAGGATCTGGCTGTTTCACTGATGTGGCACGGGTTTGATCTCTGGGGCAGGAATTTCCAAATGTGGCAGGCACAGCCAAAAAATTAAAACAACAAAAACACCCTGATTGTTCAATAACATAAAAAAGAAAATATTGAGATACATATTCAAAATACACTAAAAAAGCAACTCTGGAAATGAGGACAAATGATGCAGCTAAGAAAGACAAATGCAAGGATAACTGAGGTGGTCCACAACAAGAGACCGAAATCTGGCCACAGAGGAAACCATCAAAATAACCAGTGAAGTGGAACAGGTGATTGCCTAGAGAACAAGGCAATCCAGTCTATGACCTCAGGCCTTTTTGTGCTCCTTCAGGCAAGAAAGGTAAAGTGAACCGATATGATCAAAAGGAAGTTTGTGCCCAGGTACTCACCTGCCTAAAAGACTCCTCTTCTGCATCATCCAGGGCAGTGTTCTCATCAAAGTCGATCACACGATCATACATCTGAATGTTGTATTCATCCCATGACACACTACCATCACTGTTTTTATCATATTCAACAAACTGCTGTTTTGCTTCTTGCATAGCATAATGTTTAAAAGACATTTGAATCCATGAACTAAGTTCACCTACGAGAATTTCCCAGAACACAATGAATGTGACAATAATTCTGATACTTAAGTGAGGATTTTTAAACCTTCTTTAAAAGGAGAAAGAAAAAAAAACAACTTTAGTGTTTACAAACAGTGACTGAGAACTGACCTAGCTGTATTCATAAAATAGGAGTAGGAGGCAGGGAGAGCTGTTTGAAATCTAAGAATATTATAATATGTGATCTACATAGAACATAAACTCTTTGAGTACAGAGAGTTTTGGTATGTTTTGTTCACTGAGGTACTCCAAATGCCTTGAAAGCTCCCAACTCAACAAGTACTTATTAAATAAACCAATTGTCCAAAATAGCACTTGACTTTTAAAAAATCTTATCCAAAAAACTGCAGATAACTTTTGTTGTTGACTTTCACAGATCTCTCAGGAAGCACAAATACTTGAATAACTACCCATTTATTTTATTTATTTTTGTCTTTTTGCCATTTCTTGGGCCGCTCCCTCGGCATATGGAGGTTCCCAGGCTAGGGGTCTATCTGAGCTGTGGACACCGGCCTACACCACAGCCATGGCAACTCGGGATCGTTAACCCACTGAGCAAGGGCAGGGATCAAACCCGCAACCTCATGGTTCCTAGTCGGATTCGTTAACCACTGCGCCACGATGGGAACTCCTACCCATTTATTTTAATATGTTATGGAAAAAAGTGTTCTTCACTTATGAGCAAAGGTTTTTCTTACATTGACTTGAATCAAGACTACATTAAAGAAATAATAGGTAAATAAATACGGCCTAACTTGTGAAAAGGTAGTCATGTGACTGAAGTTTAAGAACACTGTTACAGTACATTCGCTTTAACTACATCATAAAACAAAGTTATGGGTAGCAATTATGATTTACGCCCTTTATAAATCATAAACAGCTATCTGTCTTTGCTGGGTACCTGAAGACATAGGGGGGAAGTTTCCAAATCTCAACTGTCCACTTGCAGAGCAACTTTTAAAAATCCATTCATAGAGGAGTTCTTTTGTGGCATAGAGGGTTAGGGATCCCTGTTACTACAGCGGCTTGGATCATTGCTATGGTGCGGGTTCAGCCACTGGCCTGGGAACTTGCACATGCCTTGAGCACAGCCAAAAAAAAAAAAAAAAATCTATTCATAGAGAATTATAAGAAAAAGGAGGTGGGGGAAGAAAAACATGAATATTTGCAAGGACAGCAAGAGTACGCCATTTGCGAGTTCCCATTGTGGCTCCGCGGAAACGAATCCAACTAGGAACCATGAGGTTGGGGGTTTGGTCCCTGGCCTCACTCAGTGGTTAAGGATCCCCGGCGTGCTGTGAGCTGTGGTGGAGGCCGCAGGTGCAGCTCAGATCTGGCGTTGCTATGACTGTGGTGCAGCCAGCAGCTGTAGCTCTGATTGGACCCCTAGCCTGGGAACCTCCACATGCCGCAGGTGCTGCCCTAAAAAGGCAAAAAAAGACCAAAAAAGATTAAAAAAAAAAAAGAGTACACCATTTGATTTAAAGATAATACACCATTTGGTCTAAAGAGTAGTACTCCTCTGTTGGTTTGGGGGAGGTCAGGTGAATAGGAAGTAAAGATACTTTGTCTCTCCCGATCTCCTGAAACTCTAAGTCAGGGCAGAATAATTATGGCAACCATGTATTGAACAAGTACTATATCAGGTCCTCTATATACATTGTCTCTAATCTTCAAAAGAAGACAATTATAATCACTGTTTACAGTTCAGGAAACAGGTTTGGAATTGAGGACCCACTGCTAGTAAGCAGCAGAATCCATATTCAAACCTGTTTGGCTTCAAACCCCAAACTCCTTCTACTGGACTTTGCCGTCTCTCAAGAACCTGAGTCCAGTTCTGGACCTTAAAATGAAAACAAAATTGCCAGAGGAGTCCTTAGGTAGAATGATCATCATAGCATAATAGAACACAAAATGGAACAGAGACCAGAAACAGGGGTTCACATTTCAGCTCTGCCATAAGGTAGTTTACCTTCTCAAGGTTTTGTTTCCTCATCTATAAAATGAAGATTTGGACTTGGTTCCTTTCAATTTTAATTTTTAAAAAAGTTGACAAATATTTGAACATAATGTAAGCCCTTGTGGACAGATACCACCAAATCTTCCAAATCAACTTGTTTTGTGTGTTTTCTAGTGTAACCAAAGATGGACCTATTCTTATTGGATAGTTAGTCTAAAGGTTCCCTTGTTTAAATAGAAGGAACAAAACCTTAATATTCCTGAGGGCATCAATGTGAATACTTTACTGACAACACAGCTTAAATTTACCAGCTTGTAACTTTCTCTCCAGCAACTTCATTCTTCAGATGCTGAGCAGCATTTAAAGAAGAGTTATAGCAAAACAGCTCCTGAATTTTTGTTGAGGATCAACTTGGAAAGTTGATAGGCTTCATCACATGAATTAAGCAATGAGGAGAGGCAGCTGCACAGCAATTTATTTAGAATATTCTTTTAATAATCCATGCATTTGTTTCTGACTCTAGAACCTACTTAAGAGCACTCAGATTTTTTTTTTTTTTAATGAAGGATACTAAAGACTGAATTAAGATCAGGAGATATGGATTCTAGTCCTGGTTTTGCCACTCATTTGAGCAAAGCACGTACACCTCTGGGCTTTAGCTTCATCTCTACAAAGAAAGGTGGACATAATGATTCCAAGACCCCTAACAGCTATAATAACTTGTGATAAACATAACTTGTATGCAACAGGTCTTTTTCTACTTGCTTATAAAAAGAAGCAAGTTCCAAAATGAAGCATGTATCAAAAGAGCAATAAACTACTTAATGCCTTAAGGTTTTTAGCATGCTTCTCTAAAATGAATCATACAGTTGATACTGATACAAAGTCATGCGAGAGGAACAGGGAGTTTGCTCTAGTTATGACTTGCAGGTACCGTATGCAGGGTCAGTGATGTTAATAACACTACTGAGGAAAGCACAGTGTTACTCGATAGCCTATGTCTAAAGATCTCCAGGTGTAAAATCTATTCACCCATGTCCTTTTCCGCCTCTCACACAGTACCTCTAATTGGTTGGAACACTAGCAATCTACACTCAACAGACACCCTGCTTAAATGTTTGTATTTCTGCCTTCTGCAAAGGGATGTCTCCATTGTTAGTTGTGTAGGACGTCCTTACTTTCGGTGAGAAAGCCATCTGAGTCCAAGTCAATTTTCTTTATGATTGACTTCAGTCTTTTTTGTTGCTCTTCAGGGGCGAGTTTAACATACTCATCGACTTCTTCCTTTGGGGGGGGAGTAAGCGACACACAGGGGGGAGTCAAGCATTACTACCAGGAGGGCAAAATGGTGGAGAAAAAGAGCTACCAGAAGCCTCTCTTACCCAGGGGCTTTGGGGTGATTCACACCTGCTCCCCAAGGTCCCTGCCCCCTACACACCCTCAGTGATCCTGCTCCTAGTTAAGGAGGGTAAAAGAGATCCTTCTGCTACCGGGCCACGCTATTTTCCTAGGCTTACACCCCCAGGGGTCCTCCTGAGAGTGAGTGGCGCCCCACCCGGCCCCCATTGTCAGGCTGCCTCAGCCGGGCCTCGCCCGGTCGCCCCCTTTGTCCCGGGACAAAGCCCGCGGCAGCCGCGGTGCAAGGCCCGGACCTCCCAGCCCGGGCCTGACCGCCTCACCTGGCCGCCCAGCAGCGCCTCGCGGTCGTAGTCGGTGCGGTGCTCTCCCTGCGGGTAGTGCAGCTCTTCAGCCTCCCCGGCGCCGGCTGCCACGGCGCACAGCAGCAGCAGCCCCAGCGTGGCGGGCCTCGGGCCCAGCCGCATCGCGCCGGCCCGCCGCGGACACACACAGAGGTTCGGAGAGAGGGAAAGAGGGAGGCGGGCGGGGGCCCAGGCCGGCCGCGGCGCTGCGCGGGCGGCCGCAGAGAGGCGGCGCGGCGTACGTAAGGTGGGGGTAACGGAACGCGGAGGGGGTGGCGGCCGCCGTCCCAGTAGCTCACAGGCTGAGGCCCAAGCGACTGCTGTGGAGGTACGGCGATGGCCGAGGCCTATATAACCCCGTCAGAGGGGCAGGGCGTCAGGCCGGGGCGCTGATTGGACCGCACTGCGCTGGGGGCGGGCCGCGGAGATACGGCTGTAAACTGCGGGCCTGGAGGCTTGGCTTGGAGGAGACTTGGAGGAGGCTGAGGGGGCGGCCGGGAGCGGAGACACCCGCGGGTTCCTTTCGCTGCGCCACGACACCCTCCAAAAAACATCCCCCCCCCCACGTTACCTCCGCCCTCTTTCTGTCAGCCTGGTTCCTGCCAGAAGCTCCCTGTACATGCCATGTGTCCGCACGGCTTCCATCAATGAGAAAGCCTAGAGATTTGGGTGAAGATGATACAATATCTAGGAAAATCTTTGCTTTGACGAACCAACAAACAGTATCCATTTCCCAGAGCAGGACCAAAGAACCCAAGTATTGCAGCCAGATATTTGTATCTGATGCTCAATTTTGCAACTTCGCCAAATTGCTTGGCCTCTGAAACCTGTTTTGCTCCCTTTGTATGGGCATGGTGGTAAGACTACCTAGAAGAGTTGTGAGGATTAAATAAAATAATGTAAGATAAAGTGTTCAATTAATGTAAGCTTACATCATGTGGGTAGAAAAGCAAAAGATGGTTGCGCAGAAGGAACAGCTTACTAAATACCTAGGAAAACTTTTGCAGGTAGAATGCATGTACACGTGGTTTCTATTCCATGTCTATCTACAGGCCTATGTGATTTCTGCACCTCATCCCAAGCTCTCTAAACTCAAAGAAATGTGTAGGCTGCAGCTTGAGCCCTTTTCTTTCATTGATTGCCCCACAAAGGATCAGGCTTTTTCACACAGAAGAAAAGGCTTTCTGGGTCCTCTTTCGCTTCTTATAGTCTCTATTTGGACTGGGTGCGAGAGTTCTTTTCCAAACTGAAGTGGGTACGAATCAGACAAATTTCCTGGACCAGGCTGGAATTTTATTGTATTTAATCAGAAGCTATTGAGAAATTTGTAGAGCAAAAAGTAAGTTCAATGGGATCTTTCCAGTGTTATAAAGATCAACAGAGGATAAAGTTTTAAGTTTCAGAGTGTAAATATGGGCAACACTTCAGGGTTAATTTGTCTAAAACAAACAATTAAAAAACAAAAAAGAGGAGTTCCCCTCGTGGCTGAGTGGTTAACGAGTCCGACTAGGAGCCATGAGGTTGTGGGTTCCATCCCTGGCCTCACTCAGTGGGTTAAGGATCCGGTGTTGCCCTGAACTGTGGTGTAGGTCGCAGAGGCGGCTCAGATCCCAAGTTGCTGTGGCTCTGGCGCAGGGCGCGGCTGCAGGGCTCCAAAAAACCTTTTAATCATATTTTAATTTGAACTTCAGTTCTAGGTTTTAAGGCAATCTGCAAAAAAAAGAAAGACTAACGTCCCCAGCTCAGCTTTGCATCTGTCGTTCTCCAATAAGTATAAGGTAAAATTTGACTAGCTCCCGGTATGATTCCAATTACAAAGGAAAATTATGGAAAATTAAATGGAAATTTTGGAAAATTATGGAAATCCTTCTAAACTCAATGTCTCCACAGATGGAGGTTTGGGGGCACAAGCAATCTAATAATATCTGAAGAGGAGTGAACAGCATAAATGTCTAGGCATCAGAAGGTCTGGGTTCTGTCTTCCCTCAGCCCCTAACCAGGCTCCTTTCCTTTCTTAGGTCGATTTTATTCCTCTGTGGGAAAAGGATTGGGTTGCCTCAGAGAACCTTTTTTTTTTTTTTTGCTTTTTAGGGCCACACCACGGTATATGGAAGTTCTCAGGCTGGGGGTCAAATCAGCCACAGCCACACAGGATACTGAACCCACTGAGGGAGGCCAGAGATCGAACCTATATCCTCACGTATACTAGCCAGATTTGTTATCACTGAGCCACAACAGGAAGTCCTCATAGAATCTTAATTTGAGATCTTTGGCTGCTAGGTGGGTTCTAAGTGGTGTAATAGTCTCAAAATTCCATGCAAAATTTTATGCATAGTACATTTCTGGGGAAGAGGTCTATAGTTTTGCTTTATCAGAGGCTCAAAAAGATCCATGTGGTAGCCCCTGTAGAAGTCTTTAAGGAACTTTTCATCTCTCTCTCTCTTTTTTTTGGCTGTGCCTGTTGCATGTGGAGGTTCTTGGGCCAGGGATCAAACCTAAGCCACAGCAGTAGCCAGAGCCACAGGAGTGACAACACTGGATCCTTAACCTGCTGAGCCACCTGGGAACCCCAACTCTTCCTCCTTTAAAACCAATAATTTTATGATCTTGGCAGTTAGGATTACTAGGAAGCAGATTATAAGTAAAGTCCTATGCTTAAGAGAGGCAAGATTGATCCATTGTCTTGTAATCCGTTATTTACTTGTAATTAATCCATTTTATTCAGGGAAAAATAAATACCTAAAATAAGCAGCCTGTCAATAAAAAAGGAATTATGAGAATCCAGAGATCAATTTTCTTGACCTTAAAAGCCACAGCACATAGCAAATATGTTTATTTACATTTTTTGAGATATAATTTATATACAGTAAAGTACACAAATCTTACATGTACAGCTAAATGAATTTATATATATATGTATATATATGTGAAAACTGGCCAAGCACCACAAAAGTCTCCCTTATGCTCTTCAGATATCACCTCTGCCAGACATAGTTACTATTCTGACCTCTCTCATCAGAGTAGTTTTGCCTGTTCTTGAACTTTATGTAGACGGCATCATATAGGATTTAAGACTACTAATACATGCCCTTCTGCCCTGCTTGGGAGGCAGTATGGTGCCATGGAAAGAGCACAGGCTATTTTGGAATCAGACACATAGAGTTTGAATCTTCAGTCTCTATAGCTCACCTGCTATGTAACCTTGAACTAACAACCTAATCTTTTTAAAATTCTGTAAAAAATGGGATACCGAAAACCTGTCTGATAAGTGTTATGAGAGTGGTATATTAAATACCCTATGTAAGGTGTCTGGTTCACAGAAGGGGCTCAAATTTTTTAATTTTTCTTTCCTTCCCTCATAGCAAATTTCTACTCAACCTTCCAGACCCAGCACAAGTGTTTCCTAAAGGAAGCCTTTTCTAACTCCCTGTCAACCAAAATTATTTCTGTCCTTAGTCTCTTTGTTCCATCACTGTGCTCTATATGTTCTTCTGCTACAGCATTTAGCACATAGTCTACTGTGATTGTTTGTTGATATTACTACAAAACTTGAGAGTCTTGAGGTCAGGAATTATGTGATTTCACCTGTATTTCGCCAGTGTTCCTACTAATAAGAGAAATGCAGTAAATTTTTTTTGAATGAATGAATTCTGCCCTATTGGCATTCTTTTAGAAGTATATGCTATAGATAGTAGAATTAGCTTTGAAACTATTAAAAGAGGGAATTTATAGATTTTAGGTCGGTTAAAATGTGTGCTATAGTGAACAGTGACTTAAGAAACAAAACAATAACTTCTTTAATATACATGGTATGGACACTGAATTATAGGCCCATTTCCATGAGAAAGAATGAGGTTTGATACAGTAAACAACTTATGTAGAAAGGCCAACCAACTGAATGAATTTGTAGCTTTTCCAGAGTTGAAAACACAGGACAACGGAACAGACTACAGGGTATTGAATGAAGGAACAACTTAGACTGAATAATCATATAATTAGAGGGATTTTGTTTGTGGTTTATTTTTTATTAGTCTTTTGACAAGAGAAGGAGATGTGAAAATTCCAGGGTTATGGTGGAGTCTTGGAAGATGACAGATAATATATAGGTGGGTAGGTCTGTTATAATACCTAGCAAATATTTTTATTTCTAATGAGTATCCAAAAGTGTATGTCATAAAAATGTAAAAACCTATTAGAAGCAATTCCAACGAATTCAATTAAACTGTTTCTTACTGAATGAGATCTCCCTAAATTAAACATGGATCTGTCCCAGTGATCAAATGATCAAATGTAATGATAGCTCCATCCTCAAATAAAAGCCATCCTCTATCTCCGGCAATTCACATTTATGGCCCTAAGCCAGTTACACCCATTTCTGGCCCTAAAGTCAGCCCAAGTGGACAGATATTAGTCAGAGTGCTTTCCCTGACTTGTTCCCTATACCCCCAGGGTAACCGTGTTTCCTGGGTTGACCTGGCATAATTACTAATCATGTCCTGTATTGCACTCAAAAATATCCCAGAATAGGGTGATAAATTATAATGTCACTTTACCTTTGGCCCTCACACTCAAACTGTCCAGCCCTCTCCCAGCCCCCCTCCCCAAGTCCCAGGCTTTATTAAGGCTCAGAACCCTTTCCCACACTCTTTTCCCCAGGTCCTCAGCAATAAGTCCTTGAAGTCTTAGTCAAACACATTAGCAGTAAAAATAAAGAATACAAAGAAGGAAGGGATGAAACTTAGCTAAGAAAGCAGGGAGAGAAGGACTAAAAAGAGGAGTAAGACTGTAAGCTAAGAAAGAGTTTCTTACAAATTATAAAGAAACTGATTTTCTTTTAGCTTTACAAACTAGCTCTGAAGACATTTTTGTGAGAGGAAATCCAAAACTGATATAAGCGGAATGACTTCTTTGAAAGACACCTCTTCCTGAACCTATACAATTTGGAGTGTTTGTGGGAACAAAACTCAGGACTGCTTTATAGTCACACCATGAATTCAAGCCCCACAAGTTGTTAGATCCAACTGATAAAGAGAACACCCCCCTATGACTGCGGCTCCATCACAAGATGGTGACTGCAGACTTGTGTGTGATTTGTGCTGTGGTGGTTTTTGGATTCATGATCAACCTCAGGTTTGTAGGCTTTTGAGGTTGGTTGCTTGCTGTTAAAAAAAAGAGGGGGTTGTCCTAGAATGTAGTGCAGAAACAAAGGAGTTACACAGTTACACAAGTAATGCATGCTTATTAGTTTATTTTAGGAAAATCAGTATATACAAATAAGCAAAATGAAAAAATAAGCAAAAATCAGTATATACCGATCACATTCTCATAAATGACTGCTATTAACACTGGTGTTGAACTTTACTGAGTTTTTCTGTATGTACTTAAAAATGTATATAATACATACCGAAAAACTCAGGATACAAAGGAAGATACTACTATCAATGAAATAGTTCAAGAAAGCAGGAGCATAACCCAGAATGACCTACCTCCAAGGTCTGGGGACCCCTTACAAATCCTTAGCAAATATCCACATTCCATCTCAGCAGTTTCTTTGCATCAGTTCACTTTTGCCTGATTTACTTTTCCTTGACTTCTACCTCCCTGGTTGCCACTTCTTGCCACAAATCCTATTTCACCAGATCCATCTCACTTTTGGGAAATGTAATCTATTTTGTATTTGAGCACAACAAGGGAGGTCTTGGAGTCTCCTCCAAAATATGACTCTAGTTTTTACTCTCACCTTTTGCTCATAATACCCAAAGTGATATGAGCCTCACATGCCCTGACGAAACAAACTCCCATCTGCCACTCACTTAAGAAGAGAGTGGAATTAGAGCACAAATGTATGGGGGGAAAGACAGACATAATTGTATCCATTATTCTTTTAGGGAGACTAGGTCTCTAATTCCTGCTGCCCATGGCTCCTTCTAAAAAGTTCCCACTCAAGTGTCTGAAAAGGTATGGACATATGTATATGTATGTCTGATTTACTTTGCTATACACCTGAAATTAACACAGATTTGTAAGTCAATTATATTCCAATAAATTAAAGAAAAAATTTTAAGTTCCCACTCATGTGCACTGGGAGAAAAAAAATCTGTGTTCTGCAGTCATTGATTGCAGTTTTATATATGTGTCAATTAGGTAACATTGTGTGGTATGAATCTTTTACATCTATACTGATATTTCGTCCACTTTTATGTTATTGAGAGATATGTTTCATAACCTCCTACTATGGTGGTATATTTCTCTATTTTCAGTTTTGTCCATTTTTGTCATGCATATTTTGAAGCTACATCATGGAGGACATACAAATTTCTATCTTCCTGGTGAGCTGACATTTCAACATTATGAAACATCATCTTTACCTTTAATAAAGCCTTTCACTGTAAAGATTACCTTGTCTAATGTTAGTTTCTCAACATCAGGGTTCTTTTGATTACTGGTTGCAGATATACATTTTTCTATTAATTTGCTTTCAGACTTTTTTTTTTTAGGGCTGAATCCTCAGCATATGGAAGTTCCCAGGCTATGGGTCGAATGAGAGCTTTAGTTGCTGGCCTATACAACAGCCACGGTAAGGCCAGATCCTTGCTACTGAGCAAGGCCAGGGACCAGCTTCATTGTATTTTTTGTTTGTTTGTTGTTTGTTTGTTTTTGGCCATGCCCACAGCATGCAGAAGTTCCCAGGCCAGGGATCAAACTCATGCCACAGCAGTGACCCGAGCCACTGTGGTGACAACACTGGATCTTTTACCCGCTGAGCCACAGGGGAACTCCCAGCCTCATTATATTTTTATACTTAAGGTGTATTTCTTGAAATTAGCATACAGTAAAGTTTTACATTCAGTCTTAAAGTTTCACTTTCTAATTGTGATTCTTATTCCCGTTTATATTTGCTATAGTAACTGAGAGATTTGCAAACCAGCTATCTACTTCTTTTCTATCTATCCAATACATTCTATGCACCTTTTGCTCTATTCTTGCCTTTTTAAAAATTTAAATTAAATTTTTTTTGGTCTTTTGGGCTGCACCTGCAGCATCTAGAAGTTCCTAGGCTAGGGGTCGAATCAGAGCTATAGCTGCCAGCCTATGCCACAGCCACAGTAACGTGGGATCTGAGTTGCATCTGCAACCTATACCACAGCTCACAGCAACGCCGGATCCTTAATCCACTGAGTGAGGCCAGGGATCAAACCCGAGTCGTTATGGATACTAGTCGGCTTTGTTACTGCTGAGTTACAACAGGAATTCCTATATTAAAAAATTTTTAGTACTCTATTTTTTCCTCTATTAGCTTGCTAGTTGTACATTCTTTTACTGTTTTTTAGTGTTATAAAAGAGATTTTAATATGCAACCTACACTGACGGAAATTTCTCTAATATAAATTACAACTTTTACCACTACTTGAACAATGCAGGGATCTCAGAACCCTTTACATTCGCTACTCATCGCATATCTTACTGCTGTCATGTATTATAATTCTTTATATTAAACTCTACAAGATATTGTTATTGTTATTTCATAAATCAATATTTATTTAGAATTACCCACATATTTATCCTAGCAATTCCAGTAGGAGGGTCACAGTGAAGACCACCTGGGTTCTAGAGTAAAGCCATGACATTTGAGGCAGAGAATTTTATTTGAGCATAGAGGTGAACTCTATTTTAACCTTGAAAAGCATCTACAGTAATGCTGTTGTACCTTGATAAAGAATTAACATCTGACTATAATGACAGTTTGTGAGCATGGGTTGCTATTCCTCTTTATCTTAAACCAGCAGTCATTATATGGTGCTGTGTCCTCAGTCAGTACAATACACACGTCTGAGAACCAAAGAGTAAGAGTGGCCCCATTCATCATTACTCTCAGAAATCCTTTTGAAGAATTTGTTCTTCTTAGCCCCACAACTTTTAGGTTCTATATTTCTCTAGATCCTAATTCCAGACAGAGGACACTTCCACTGGGGAACAAAGAATCCTATTTAACTTAATACCATGACTGCCATCTTGCCACTTAGGGGTCTTTGTGCCGGTAAAAAGAAGCTACCACCTTGTGAGGGAAATTGACTTCCATAATAGTGAGGAGGTGGGGCTACCACTATGTAATGGGACAGGCAAAAATGCTTGGCACTTGGGTGATCCACTAAGGAGCCTCTTGGTACTCCACGGCCAGTTTTCACTGTAGATGGAAAAATTCAGCAACCGTGACCTGATAAGAGCATGGTCATCAGGAGCTCAGGGTCCCCATGAGCTGAGATGAGAATCTGGGTCATCCACCAGACAAAATGCATAGACCTGCACAAAGACTACCTGAGGATGAGGGAAATCCAGGCTGGTCAGTAGAGAGGAGAGATGATAAATATCAATGACGACCATGAGTCCAACTGCAGCAGCAGGGGCTATAGCTCCTCTCACAATCCCTCCTCTCTTACATTTTGCCAGAAATTGTAACTAGAATCCTGGTGAATCTGTGATGGGATGGAGCAAACCTAATGTGAAAAGCACAAATCTTGCATGGATCTATGCAAGAGGTGGACCTTGGCAGACCTTGTTGATGTTCCACCCAGTGCTTCTGAGATTTCTTTAACCAGTTTGGATGTTGTGTTCAATGCCCAGCTGTCATTGGTACTTGGGATAATGGGTCATACCTGCAACTTTCTCTGGAGGATTTCTTTTTTTTTTTTTGTCTTTTTGCCTTTATGTGAGCCACTCCCGCAGCATATGGAGGTTCCCAGACTAGGGGTTGAATCGGAGCTGTAGCTGCCAGCCTACGCCAGAGCCACAGCAACTTGGGATCCGAGCCGTGTCTGCAATCTACACCACAGCTCGTGGCAACGCCGGATCCTTAACCCACTGAGCAAGGCCAGGGACCGAACCCGCCATCTCATGGTTCCTAGTCGGATTCGTTAATCTGGAGGATTTCTATTGTATGCTTGAAGCCTCTGGGCTGGAGATTCCTGGGAGTTATAACAACCTCTCATTTCTTGGACAAGGACTAATAAATATCTGAGGCAGGGGTACAAAAATTCCACTCCCTTGCTTCAAGGCAAAAAGGGCTCTGAAGGATACTTTATACTCCATAGCTTCTTGTGGGATGAGGCTGAAGATAGTTTTCACCTGAAACCCCATTCTTGCTTATGTAAGTCCTTTTCCATCCTGCTTCCTTCCCTCCCTCACCTGGGTGTTCTGAGTGCATTCTCAATAAGTCACATGCAAACAAGTATCTATCTCAGGTTGTTTCTAGGGAACCTTACTTAAGACTTCTGCCAAAGAAACTACCTGTACCCAATTCCATCTTCAAAGTAAGAAGTCATTCATCCAATGGATGTTAATAGCTGAGGAGGCTGCCTAACCCTAAGTTATTAAAGGAAACAACTCATGGACTTCAATTGTTACAAAAATCATTAAAATTGAACCATAAATTATCTTGGTATACAGAACTATAATCTATACTTTTAAGGCATTTTAATAAACTATGATTCACTTTCTGCTTGGACGATTATGGGGTTTTTTTTTTGTTTGTTTGTTTGTTTTGCTTTTTAGGGTTGCAGGCGTAGCATATGCAAGTTCCCTGGCTAGGGGTTGAATCAGAGCTACAGCTCCTGGCCTACGCCACAGCCACAGCAACGTCAGGTCCAAGCCACATCTGCAACCTATACCACAGCTCATGGCAATGCTGGATCCTTAACCTACTAAGCAAGGCCAAGTATTGAACCCGCATCCTCATGGATACTAGTCGGGCTCGTTAGGGCTGAGCCACAACAGGAACTTCTGAAGATTATATGTGTTTGCAGAAACTTCATTAACAATGAAATATGAAAGACTTCAAGCTGTGAAATTAGTTTTAAGGATGTAAATTACATTTAACACAAGGGAAGAGTTACCTTGTGGCACAGTGTCTTAAGGACCTGGCATTGTCACTGCAGAAGTTGGGGTCACTGTTATGGTGGACAGGTTCAATCCATGGCCTGGGAACTTCCACATACCATGGGTGTGGTCAAAACAAAAACAAAAAAACTCCAAGAACTCAAGGGAGAACTGGTAGCTATTAAGATAGTTCAGCCTTGGGGAGTTCCCATCGAGGTGGAGCGGAAACGAATCCATCTAGGAACCATGAGGTTGCGGGTTTGATCCCTGGCCTTGCTCAGTGGGTTAAGGATCCGGCGTTGCTGTGAGCTGTGGTGTAGGTTGCAGACACGACTCGGATCTGGAGTTGCTGTGGCTGTGGCATAGGCCGGCAGCAACAGCTCCGATTGGACCCCTAGCCTGGGAACCTCCATATGCCGCAGGTGTGGCCCTAAAAAGACAAAAAGGCCACAAACACACACACAAAAAAAGATAGATCAGCCTCAGATTAGGCTGAATTTTCTGTCATCTCGGATTTCCGAACACAGGCTAAACAATCACTTGGTGAAAATAAGACAAAGGGTTCTTCAGGCATCAGAAGCGTTAAACTGGTAACTAGTTGATACAGGTAATCTATTATTATAATCTGTATCCAGGAACTTCAGTAGGATATTTTGAACCCTCTTTTGGTTGGAGAATAGTTCAACTGAGTATTATGTCCAAAAATTTATGTTTTCAATTCTTTTTGTTTTGCTTTCTGGTAACCAGTATTAACTTCATCATTTGTTTTACATACATTTCTCCTTAACCAACTCTCATCTTTATAGCAAAAACTGTTGTTCAAACACATAACCAACCATAGCCTATGGGATCCTTCAGTGAATTGTGTTGTAAAGTGACCGTAACTGAAAGTGTGGACGGAAAACTATGGATTTTCTATACCTCTAGATGGCTGAAAACCAAGTTTAACTTTCATTTGCTGAATTTAGGCACTAACTGAATTAACAGCCTCTCTCTTACTGAAAATTAGGGCATTGATTGGAAAGTAGGATGCCTGGAATTGAGTGGGTTATATGGGACTATTTGGATGATTGCTCTCTGATGACAACATTCAATATCCCTGACCATCATGCCTCAGACCATATCACCATCCATAGCTTTAAATGTCTTATATACCATCATGATATCCCTCAAACATTGCTTCTGACAAAGAAAACCCTTTATGGTGAGAGGGTTAAGGCAGATAACTATGGAGATCACCAGTCTTATTTATTCCATCACCCGAGATAAGCGGTCTTATAGAGAGGTGGGATGGTCTACTGAAAACTCAGGTATAATGCTAGTTGGGAAATTTTGCAAGGTTAAGGTGCTATTCTACGAGATATGCTATATGCTCTAAGTCAGCAACCAAAATATACCCCTATTTTTTTCCATCGCAAAAGTATACGTTCCAAGATGGAAGTGGAAAGTGTACCCTTTACATATAATATAAACTGGAAAGTGTTTTGTTTTCTGTCCCTATGATTCTAGGGTGTGCTGGTTTGGCGGGCTTGATGAGCATGAGAGGAATGCTTCTACCAGGGGACACACCATAGTACCACTGATTGGAAATTAAGACTGCCACCTGGATGCCCAAATCTCTTCATGTCACCAGGAAAACAAGCCAAAAGAGCTGCTAGCACGGATGATTGATCCTCGCTATCAGAGGAGTGTCAGCAGAGGCTTAAAAGAGTATGAGACTCACGGATCTCCTCGAGTTGACTCTTGGTCTTGCTATGTTCAGTGGTAAAGTTAATGAAAGACTCCGACCATCTTACAAGACCATCAAGAGCCCAGATTCCTTAGGAATGAGGGTTTGGATCATTCAATCAAGTAATGAAGCCTAAGCAGTTGCAGTTGATGGCTCTGGGCAAGAGAACATGAAATGAGGGGTGTGGGATAGAAGTTAGATGTATCAATTACAGTCTTGTGACTTCTCACAGAAGTAAAGATGATAAGATCTGCTAATTTTCTCACTTGTTCTGCCACACATATATTTAAACTCATTTTGCCTTTCCTTTTTTATCCCTTTCTTCTAGAGCATGCTGCTGATGGTTAGCTTTATAATTTTGTTCATGGGTTATGGAATTCTGAGACAGCATTATGAAGGAACCAGAAGAGGATTGAATGTCATACAGAGATTCTGTAAAAGCCAGAATCAGTGGACCAATGAGATTTCAGGTGATGATTCTTTTAGGGAGAGAGCAAGCACATTTTGATTTTATAAGGAGCAGCTGCATTATGTTAATTGGCAGTATTTTTTCTTCTGGAGGATTAAGTTTGGGAGAAGGGTTTATGTTAATATTTGGCATGGGTACTAAAAAGTGAACTCTAGTGAATGTTGTCTTTCTTTTTCTTTTCCATCTAGTGTTTGTCTTCCTTTTGGTGATTGGAGACTTTCCCACCTTAAAGTCTGTCTCTCACTCTAGAAGCTAAAAATAGCATATACTCACTTTCTCACCTCCCTTAAAGTTAACCTGTGGGTACATTATCTAGGACCAACCAATAACCAGGTACAATCTCCACTACTCTATGTCAAGAGTAAGCTATAGGAGGTCTGCGAGGAACTCTTAGCAGCAACGTAGAAAGAGCAAGTTCTTCGGGCACAGACAAATTCTGGGGTGGGAATTTTGGGTATTATTTCCAGCTGGGTATCTCTGAGGCTGAGATATTTCCAGGCCTCCTGGCAATTCTACATCACTTTTTTTTTGGTTTACAATGTTTAATTTTTATATAATTTGCTTTTTTAAGCCACTAAGTAATTATTTGTTGAACAACTAGATCTGCACATTTTAGTGGCAACTGAAATGAAATATGTTCTGAGTTGAATTTGTCACATTTCCTCTTTTAGTTGAAAGTTATATCTGCCAAGGTTCAATGCAAAGTAGAATACACTTCAGGTGTTTTTTTAATAGGAAGAGATTTATTTTAGGAAATTTACTAGGAGAGAAAGATCTAGACTGGGCTACTAGAAATCATTCTCAGAAAACTACAGAATGCTCCATCAGCAACATTCCAAGGTCATCATTTGTATTATTCAAGACCGATCCTCATAGCTTTGATCCAGGGGTCAGGAAACAGTAACCAAAAAGCTGCTGCCACGGGATTAGAAGATGCAAACTAGTATATATAGGGTGGACAACATATATATATATATATATATATATATATATATATATATACACACATATACACACACATACACACATACATACACTATATAGGACAACAAGGTCCTACTGTATAGCACAGGGAAGTATATTTAATATTCTGTGATAAACAATAATGGGAAAGAATCTATCTATCTATCTATCTATCTATCTATCTATCTATATCTGAGTCACTTTGCTGTACAGCAAAAATTAACCCAACATTGTAAATTAACTACAATAAAATTTTTAAAAAATTAAATTAAATTAAAAGCTAATGCCATTGCTGCCATGGATGATTGCACCACCTCTCAGCACTCAGAAAGCTGGAAAAGAACCATTAGAATCCTATTACAGAAAAAAAACTCAACATTTTCCTGAGTTTTCTTGACAGTGTAAAGGGTGAAAAAATGGCTTTAGACTTTATCTCACTTCTGCCTCATATCTCTTGGGTTCGTCCCATTATCAGAAACAAATTCACATTCAGAAACCTAGCTGCAAGGGAGCCTAGATTATGTGGTTTTCAGCTACCCAATCTCTGCAAATGCAGGAAGATGCCCTGTGGAGACTTAGTTGATCCCCAGTATGCACCACAATAGTGTTTCCATTCATGAGATTGCAGATGCCAGACACAGGTACATAATTTCAACTCCTCCTGACACCAAGATACTCCCCTTGAATGGAGGTGGTAGCACCTCTTCTTCATGAGATTAAATTTAGAAGATTAAATTTAGTGTTCCTTGGGAATGGAATGATGTATCCCTTGTTTGACTCTTGCAGAATCGCTGACCCTCTGTTCAGTTTTTAACCTGAGAAAATGGTATTCACAAGACCAACTTGGATGTTCCTCTGGCAGTAACATGCTAACTCATTTTCCAGGTACACTTGTGATTTCTGAGATCAATGTGGTGGAAGGAAGATAGGAAAACCAAAGCCAAGAGAGATGAGGAAACTTGTGCAATATCATGGGAAGAGCATAAACTTTATACTCAAATGGCTCTAGACTTGAATCCAGATGCTGCCTCTTACTAAATGTGATACCTGTAGCAGGTCCTTAGTCTCCCTATATCTTGGTTTCCTTATCTTTATTTTTTTTAATCTTGCTATTTTTTTGTCTTTTTGCCTTTTCTAGGGCCACTCCCATGGTACATAGAGGTTCCCGGGCTAGGGGTCTAATCAGAGCTGTAGCTGCTGGCCTATGTCACAGCCACAGCAACACGGGATCAGAGCCACATCTGTGACTTACACCACAGCTCACGGCAACGCCAGATCCTTAACCCACTGAGCAAGGCCAGGGATGGAACCCACAACCTCATGGTTCCTAGTCGGATTCATCAACCACTGAGCCACGATGGGAATTCCGTGGTTTCCTTATCTTTAAAATATCTATCTTGTAGGGTTGTTAGGAGGATTAAATTATATAACACATGTTAAGCGCAAGTACTTAAAAGTACACAAAGAAATGTTGGTTCCTTTACTAATTTCCTATGGCTGCTATAACAAATTATGATAAACTCAGTGGCTTAAATAAAAAAAAATTTTTTTTTCTTTTCTAGAGCCACTTCTGTGGCATATGGAGGTTCCCAGGCTAGGGGTCCATTTGAGCTGTAGCTGCCGGCCTACGCCAGAGCCACAGCAATGTGGGATCTGAGCTGCGACTGCAATCTACACCACAGCTCATGGCAACGCTGGATCCTTAACCCACTAAGCGAGGTCAGGGATCAAACCCACAACCTCATGGTTCCTAGTTGGATTCATTAACCACTGAGCCACGATGGGAACTCCTTAAATAAACAAATTTAATTTTAAACATTTTTCTCCCCTTTTTGGGCAGGGCATATGAAAGTTCCCAGGCCAGGAATAAAATCCCAACTAGAGCTATGACCTATGCCACAGTTGTAATCACACTGGATCCTTAACCCACAGCTCTGGGCTAGGGATCAAACTGGTGCCTCCACAGAGACAAGCCAGATAATTAACCCACTGCTCCACAGTAGGAATGCCCAAGGAAAATTGAAAAGAATTTAATCTCTTACCATTATGGATGTTAGAAATCCAAAATCAGTTTCACCATTTCAAAATCAAGGTGTTGGCAGGGTTCTACTCTTCCTGGAAGCTCTAGGGGAAAAATCAGCTTCCTTGTCTTTCCATCTTCTAGACTTGCATTCTTTGAGCTCTTCTTCAAAGAGCTATTCTTTGAAGCCTGCAGCATAGCATCTTACTTCAGTCTTCGCGTAGCTGTGTCAAATTCCCCTCTCCTCTTACTTGTGATTTACAGTTAAGGTCTACTTGCATAACCTAGGATAATCTCTAAATCTTGAGATCCTTAATTACATCTGCAAATTCTTTTATCATATAAGGTAACATTCATAGATTCCAGACACCTGATATCTTCGGGAGATGTTATTCAGCTGACTACTGTTCCTTTCATCACCAACATTTACTGCTTTTTTAAAAAAGCCATTTGGTGTCTTGAGCAATGTTGTCCAACAGAAATATAATGTGAGGCACATGTAAAATTTTCTAATAGCCACATTAAGAAAACTAAGAAGAAATAGGTGAAATTAATTTTAATGATATATTTTATTAACCCAACATGCTCCCAAATGCTATCATTTCAACATGCAATTAGTATAAAAATTATTGATGTAATATGTTACACTCTTTTAAAAAATATTTAGTCTTTGAAATTCAGTATGCAATTTACACTTACTGCAAATCTCATTCGGACTAACCACATTTCAATTGCTCTATGGCCACATGTGGCTAGTGGCTACTATATTGGATAGTGCAGATCTGGAGGGTTATAAAATTGAAAGGGCCTGGGGTAGACTGGACGATGCGCTCCTCACATCAAACCTATGTTTTAACAGCTATAGACTTGATCTCATTTCACTTATATTCACAACTGAGTTGATGACAATTGACTCAAGCACTTGTCAGGGTGCCAAGGCTGCTGCTGGTGGGTTATAAACACCTCATGGAACAGGCTGGACCTGGGATTAACTTTAGGTTATGTATCAGTTAGGCTCCAGTCAAGAAAACATAATTGGAGTTCCTGTTCTGGCTCAGCAGAAACGAAAACGGCTAGTATCCATGAGGATGCAGGTTCCATCCCTGGCCTTGTTCAGAGGGTTAAGGATCTGGCATTGCTGTGAACTGTGGTGTAGGTTGCAGATGTGGCTTGGATCCTGTGTTGCTGTGGCTGTGGTGCAGGCCAGTGGCTGCAGCTCTGATTCAACCCCTAGCCTGGGAATTTCCATATACCATGGTGTGGCCCTAAAAAGACAATAAATAAATAAATAAATAAATAAAAAGAAAGAAAGAAAGAAAGAAAGAAAACATAATCCACCATAGGTTTTAAAAGCAGAGGGATTTTTAATTTAGGAAAATATACCAGTCAACAATGAGCTGAGAAATCAAACAATAGACAATGAGACAAACCGCTGACTGGCAACATTACACAGCTGCTACCACTTCTAATGATGGAGGGAGAATTGGAGGGAGTAGTGTTGTCTGAAATTGGCGCCACCTGAGAGCTAGAACCATGGCAAAGCTCTTGGATCCTTCCTTAAGGAAGGGACTGCTTGGTAAGAGCTAGAGATATGGAGGAAACTTAGCCACTACTGGAGATGTTGCCTGAGGAAAGAGTAAGGGTGGAAATACCTTGATTCTCTTTTCCTTCCACCTTCCAGTGTTCTGCCAGGGGCCCCCTTTGGCCTAATCTATCTGGAAGCCATTTGCCAAGGGATGCTGGGAAATGTAGTTCCCTGAGAGTCGGAGCAGAGCAGGGGAAGATCAGAAAACAGGCAAGTAAGTGTCACAGTCCACACCTTTTGCTATGCAAAATATCTACCTCCCTTGTTACAACTTCATGCTTCTTTCTAACAGGATGCAATTATGCTTCACACACACGAAGATGCCCTCATCATCAGTATGGGTAAGATAAGTCATCATTGCTATTTTTAAGTCCAAGATCTCTGGGAACTCAGTTTTCTCATGGTCTAGTGACATATGAACTAATTGGTAGAGTTAAACATGATTGACCTTTTTGTACAAAGCAGTATAGGAAAAGGGAAAAAAGAAATAATTGGTTAATATTAATATATGACATAACAAAAATATGCATAACTGTTAATCATCTCTATTATTGGTCATAAGGGCAGAGTTGATATTTACTACTTCCTTCTGTGCTTCCACTGTCCTTAGCACTTTGGCTGGTTGTGGTCCTTTACTTGGTTAGTGACCCAAACCTTCATTCCTAAAGGATCCAAATCCTTAGTGATTTTGTTTTTATTGGTTCTTTTAATCTTTTCTATTGGAATTGGAAAAACAAAGTGGTACCCCCAGTAATCCTCCCCCAAACCTTGCTGGTTACAAGATAGCATCTTCTCTGCCCTCATTGT
This sequence comes from Phacochoerus africanus, assembly GCF_016906955.1. NCBI lineage: Eukaryota > Metazoa > Chordata > Mammalia > Artiodactyla > Suidae > Phacochoerus > Phacochoerus africanus. The sequence goes on along the minus strand of NC_062552.1, from coordinate 58,267,404 downwards.
GTAGTGGCAATTTGAATTCCCTTGTTAATTGAGATGACCACTCCATCCAATATTTTAACTTCTCCTCTGGCTATTGGTTTAGTGACAAAATAGCTGGCATTTTCAATTTCTAATTCAATTGAACCATTATTGTGTTCCCTCATGAAAACATGCATCTCTTGGGACTGTAGCAGATGAAGTGGGTGCCTCTTTCTGTATCCCCTTGGCCCACCTGAGTTCATCTGCTGCTGTAAAAGAGAGCTCCCTGCACACTGACAGCTTTTCCTCTTCTCTCACACTCTGCCAAAGAAAAGTACAGACCAGAAATATGAGGGAGTTAATGTCCTGTAATTAGTCCTGGTGGGTACATGCCTTGTCTTCCTGTCCCCCAAAAGGACAATTCTTATTTTTTTCTTTTCTTTTTTTAGGGCCGAATGTGTGGCATATGGAGGTTCCCAGGCTCGGGGTCGAATAGGAACAGCAGCTGCCTGCCTACACCATAGCCACAGCCACAGCCACAGCCACACCACAGCCATAGCAATGCAGGATCTGAACCTCATCTGTGACCAACACCACAGCTCTCAGCAATGCCGGATACTTAACCCACTGAGCAAGGCCAGGGATTGAACCCGAGTCCTCATGGATACTTTTCAGGTTGGTAACCCGCTGAGCCACAACAGGAACTCCCCAAAAGGACAGTTCTGAAGCTTATTCCTTACTATTTTTCAGAGGGGTCTTGGTGAGATTGAGCTTCAGCTGTCTTCAGTGGTCACCTGTTCATCATTACACACCTTCTTGGCTTTTTTTCCATCTGACTCATTTTCTTCTCTTCTCTACCTGTGCTTGCTGGGATCACCTCCCAGATAAATTACCTGTACCCAAGGTCATGTCTTAGGACAAGAACCCAAACTAAGACAGAAACCAAACTTCTAAACCAGAAGAGTCTAAGATTGGGAAGAAGGGACACCAAATTTTATCCGTGAGTCATTAGGTGTAATAGGTAACAGAACCTGGATCTTTTGGCTGTAAGAGAAACAGCACCATCTGTTGGTCATATATTCAAAGCATAAATTTCATCCGTAAGACAGTGCTCGACCTCAGAGTGTTGTCCCATAAAACAGGGCTGTAGTTACAACTCCTGCAGGCCATTCCATCAATCTTCCAGGTTAGATGTTCTTAGATGATGGGGTTTGTGAAAATATTAGTGAAGTATAAGAGCATGAGCTCATTTCTCTTGCTTTCAGATGAGATTCTTTGTGAGAAGAAATCTTGTATAGGATATCATGATAATGAGTCATGGAGACAGGACATTCCATTCGTTCATAGGTGGTATTGCTGGCAGTACCATTTTGGATAGGGAAAGGAGAAAGAAATGTCTATTTTATCTCTGCCTTACTGTGACAGAAGGGGTCCAACAATTCACATGCCCTCAGTGCTCTGAGGAATTGTGCCATAACAGGGGTTCAATATCAGCCTCTACAGTTGGCGTATGAGATTTCTACCTTAGAGGGGGAAGACCATGTTGCTATCCCTGCTGCCGTGGCTATGAGTACACAGACCCACTGAACAAGGACTGGAGTGACTGAATGATGAAACAGACCAACATCCATAGAATGTGTCATCTCCCTGATTTTGAAGAGCTTTCTCTTCAGTAGGATGCCTTTGGGTGAACATTCACATGAGAAGCAAACATTTTCATAGTATTGGCCAGTTTTGAGAGATCCACCCATATACATTTTCCATAGATTTCCTTGTTACCACTATCGCAATTTTATTCTTTCCAAGTCTCTGAGCAACAGCCAAACAACTGACCAGAGTAGATCTGTATCTCAGGCCATGATCCTTCCAGTCACAGTGGACATCCAGATGTACCACCCAAAGTCCTCCCTACTGGGTGAGTTGCTTTTCACATTTCCTTTCAGAGCCATTCCTGGATGGAGTGGTGATATCAAAACAATCCACTTCCAGCTGATGCCAACATATTGTGAGGGCCATCTTTAAACTAGGCCCAAGTTGTGTGTGTGTGTGTGTGTGTGTTTCTCTCTCTGACTGCTAATTATAGGGAATGTTTCATGAAGCCCTAGAGTCCTTGCTGTTCAATAGGGGTTAAATTGCCTCTGGTTGAGAACTACTGCTATGCAGGGATATTGCAACGTCCCTTTCACAGAATTTTTGTATCTTACTGAGAATATTTGCATGCACGTGTCTCACTGAGAATAGCTTCTGCTTTCTGTTCACCAAGCCAGTCAACACAATGTTATCAATGTAATGGATCAGAATGATGTTCTATGGAATGTCTAGATGATCAAGGTCCTTGTGGACTATACTGTGACAGAATTTGAGAACCGACATGGCCCTGAAATAAAAACTGTAAAGGTGAACTACTGTTCCTGACATGAAGATTTGTTGCTTCTCATTTTCTTCTTTTTTGTCTTTTTGAGGGCTGCACCCTACAGCATATGGAAGTTCCCAGGCTAGGGGTTGAATTGGAGCTGTAGTCACTGGCCTATACCACAGCCACAGCAACATGGGATCCGAGCCACATCTGCAACCGATATAACAGCTTAAGGCAACACCGGATCCTTAATCCACTGAGTGAGGATTAAGGGATGGAAACTGTGTCCTCACGGATCCTAGTCAGATTCATTACCGCTGAGCCACAACAGGAACTCAGCTTCTCCTTTTCTTTGCTAATTGATGTGAGGGGAAATGATCTTCCAGATGGACAGCTGCATACTAGATGGGCAGGACAATGTTGATTTCTCCCAGCAAAGATGTTATGTCTGGATCAGAAGGTGCAAGTGGAGCCACTCTAGTTTTGCCAGACATAGGAATATCACTTCCGTATCTATCAAGTCTTTGAGAGTGGCCCTGATCCCTGCAATTCCCACGGGGATGTGGTATTGCTTTTGGCTTACTGTTTTGTTAGGGAAGGGCAGTTCTAGGGGCTACTTGGCTCTGTCTAAAATAATAACCTTTCATCATGGGTCAGTGAGCTAGTGCAGGAAATCTGCCAGTTGCCAAGTGTGCCTCATCTAAAGATGCATTTAGGATCTGGTGATCAGCATGGATCTACAGAACCCACTGAGCCCCTGTGTGATGGACTTGGATGTGAATTTATTGTCTGCTTACCCAAAGCCCTCAATCTATCCAGGGTTCCCCAAGGGTTAGCATAAATTCAGATCAGTGTCTAATAATCCTTCAAAGTCTGAATATGTACCTTTCCTCAGTGCATGCTCATTCTGTCAAGAACCACAGATCCTTTTGAAGAGGGTTTGGAGGAATATTTGTAGTATACAGTTGTGGCAATGTTGCAGGGTCCTTTCAAGAGGACCTAGTTTCTCCTTCAGTCTCTGGGCCATGGGTATGTGACATAACTGGGAACTAAGTGAGAGGCTCTGACTTCCTTTTGTAGTAACTCAAGTCAGATTTCTGTGTGTCAGAACTTTAGTTTTCCCAGTTGTGTATATCAAGTAATACTTTAGTAGGCTACCACCTATTTAATTCCTAGGGTCCCTGTCATCAAGTTGGTACCCCCATAGATCCCCAAAGGTCCAGGCATTTGAATGTCACTCTGCCCCTGGTGTCCATTATGATAACGGTATTCCCTTGCCTCTGGTGGTTAATTATTGGCACCTGGTCTTTGCCACTCTAGCGATGGCATTCCCACTGAAATCAGGAGACCTACTTCAATTGTTCTTGGTTTAGGGAGGATAGCAATTGTAGAGCTTTTAAGGATGCCTATGTTTCCGTCACTAATGTTTTGTCAGAGCCTTAGTGCTTTCTGACTCTTCCAAGAAACATCGTCAGGAGGCGGGTAAGGAGGTTACACATAGTAAATTTACTCCAACATTCCCATCACTTTAACACTTTCATATGTGACCCTGTGGCTTGACCTTTTTGTATGACTCTTTACATTCCTTTCTCTCCATTTTGTGAGTGAAGTTCTGGTATCTTAGCTTCAATGAATGGAGCTAGTTTCAGTCAACCAAATGAATCCTAGTTTTAGTCAACCAAATCATGGAAGCTGTTAGAGATGCTCAATTTAACATAATAAATACAGAAAATCACCTGTGGGTTTTTTTCTTTTTTCCTTTTTTTCTTTTTCTTTTTTTTTTTTTTGTCTTTTTAGGGCTGCACCTGTGGCATAGGGAGGTTCCCAGGCTAGGAGTCAAATCAGAGCTGTAGCTGCTGGCCTATGGCACAGCCACAGCAACGCCGGATCCGAACCTCGTCTGCTACCTACACCAATGCTGTGGGCAAGTCCAGGGATCAAACCTGTGTCCTAATGGATACCAGTTAGATTTGTTTCTTCTGAGTCATGACAGGAATACCTCTTTTTTTTTTTTCTTTTTACGGATGCACCTGCAGCATATGAAAGTTCCAGGGCTAGAGATTAAATTGGAGCTTCAGCTAACAGCCTATGCCACAGCCACAGCAATGCCAGATCTGATCCACATCTGTGACCTACACTGCAGCTTGTGGCAACACTGGATTCTTAACCCACTGAGCGAGGCCAGGGATCAAACCTGCATCCTCATGAATACTAGTCAGGTTCTTAACCCACTGAGCGACAACAGGAACTGCCAGGACACCTATGTTTAAATTTAATCTAGCTCATCATTATATTCTTCCTTTTTGGATATAATACCCTTAGAATCTACTCTTACATAGTTTACCAGGTTACTAAGAATGTAAATACAAAAGATATTGCAACAGTTTGGGTGTGCGAGTTTATTTGTTTATTTTCTGGAATGTACTTTACAGTTCTCTCCTGGGTCCCTGGATTTGACTTTAGAAGTGGATTTGAAGGATGGGGAAGATAGGATTTGGAGGAGAATGGACATCCCTTTGTAAGGCAACTGCTGCATATAGAATCTTTAAACAAGGGAAGGTCAATAGCCTCATGAAGGAGACGGGGCATGGGGATATTTAGGGAGCTAGTCAGATGTCACCTCAAATGTTTCCATCCTAAGTCACAGGGTCCCACAACTTTCAATCAATATCCTAACTTTAATGCCATGACTTAGACAAGCTATGAATTCAACTTCATTATCCTCTAGAAACTTGCACAAATAAATTTGGTTCTGATCCTCAGCAATGGTCTATCCTTAGGTCATAAGAACTTCTTTGCACTACTGTAGAAGCTTTCTGGTTTTCTGATCACACCTTGAGCTGAGGGTTTAAAACTCTAAATTTAATATTTTCATTTCCTAAGTTGCCTAATGCTGTGAAGTCCTCAGCCTATGCTACAGTCCTTGTAGTTATCATTACTAATACATGGTAAAGTATAGTAGTTCCCAATTTTCTAATTTCCTCACCTTCGCCTGGCACTTTATTTCAAGCAACCACAGGCACTAATCTAAGCAATTACAGTACCATTGCCTGCCATGAATTACTAGAATTTTATTTTCTACTCCTTGGGGGTGACAATGACATTCCAGTTAAATAAGTGACAAATTAACCCCCTGATGAACAATGGAAAGATGTGATGCTCTCGGAATCTCAAAGCCAAGTCTGTCAGACAGAATCTAGAACCATGGCCAGCAGTTTCCAGTTGGAGCTGGAGCCTTGGTGGAGATGCATTAATTCCTGGAGCTGATGCTTGGGTGAGAGCAAGAAAGGGGAAATTTCTTGGCTTTTCCTCTCCTATTACCAAAGGCAGAAAGAGGCAGAGAACCAGGGGATCCACCTGAGAGAAGCAAGAGTGGCTGGTTTCAAAGGCCTCCATATTTCAATTCCAATCTTATACTAAACCCTGCTTTTCACTTGAGTGAGTTCTTGTTTCTTGTTTTCAAGGAGACCTATCAGAGTTTGCACAAAGTGCTTTGGAAGCCTAGTGGAGGGAGCAACCAAACTTGCTGCAGCGGTGCAGAAAGGGATAGCTGAGGTCCTAGAGGTGAATGGGGGTTTTCCAGGTGGCCTGGAAGAGCAGGAACATCCCGGAGGGACCAGTGTGTCAGGTGTCAAGAATGGGAAAGGACAGGGCAGCTGAAGGAAAGGGTACCATTGAATAATAGTACAATATTATTTATTGTAGGCTAGGTGAGAAAAAAACACTATAGCTGGTATAATTTGAGCTCTAACTATATGCTAGCATATTCTAAGTGAATTCTAAAAATTGATTCATTTAATACTCAGAAAAACCCATTGAAGTATATCTTACTGCTCTATTTTACAGATGAGGAAAATGAAAGTAAGAGAGTTTAGTAATTTTCTCAAGATCACACGATTTCATGGTCTGACCCCCAAAGTGAGAGTCTTTTTTTTTTTTTTTTGTCTTTTTAGGGCCACACCCACGGCATATAGAGGTTCCCAGGCTAGGGGTCTAATCAGAGCTGTAGCTGCTGGCCTACACCACAGCCATAGCAACACGGGATCCGAGCCGCGTCTGCAAACGACACCACAGTTCACGGCAATGCCAGATCCTTAACCTACTGAGTAAGGCCAGGGATCGAACCCACAATCTCATGGTTCCTAGTCAGATTCATTTCCACTGTACCCCAACAGGAACTCCATAAAATGAGAGTCTTAACTGCTGTGGGATACCGCTATTCTATACTTCCATTGCATGTGATTTCTTTATGTGGATTAAACTTAATCCATGCAAAGTGCTTCAGGGTAATTCTTGCCACATGGTAAATGCTCAATAAAAGCTAAATATCTCTATTTATTACTATAACATAATGATTCAAAGAGGAGCTTTGGAGTCAATCAACCTCGGTTCAAATCCAAGCTCTGCCCCTTCCTAGCTGCTTGCTCCAGGAAAAGTAAATCTAGGGCCTTGGTTGATTTGTAAAATGAGATAAATTATTTAATTCTCAGGGTTGCTGTCAGACAAAATGAAACCATATATGAATAGTGTCTTGCACATAGAAAATACTCAGGTGAAGATAACCTTTTTTTTTTTTTTTTTTTTTTTTTTAGGGCCGCACCTGAGACATATGGAAGTTCCCAGGCTAGGGGTCAAATCAGAGCTGTAGCTGCTGGCTTACACCACAGCCACAGCATTGATGGATCAGAGCCGGATTTGTGACCCACGCCGCAGCTCCCAGCAGTGCCAGATCCTTAACCCACTGAGTGAGGCCAGGGATCTAACCTACAACCTCATAGATACCAGTCGGGTTTATTACCACTGAACCACAATGGGAACTGAAAGATAACTATTATCATTATTATTCTAATAGCAAGGAACAACCTGGATAAAGGCCCAGGATGGGGAGAGAAAGAGGAAGAAGTGAATTCCAGGGTCTCGGTGTATTTTCTTTTGCCTGGGGCATAGGATAGTTTAGGGAATGGTCTGGAAACAAGGCTGGAGAGGCCTGTAGACCTGGAAGGATAGTAGAGGCAGTTACACAGCACATAGGAGAAGTGTGTCCTCTAGCACAGGCTAAGTTACACTACAGTAACAAATGTCCCCACACATCTGAGTGGCTTAAAAAAACAAATGCTACATGTCCTTTGGGGATCAGCTATGCTTCTGTTCCATGTCGTCTTCACTCGGGAACATAGGCTGACAGAACAACTTCTCTCTGAGAAGTTGGCTAGTCTTGTGGCACAGAGAAATGAGACATGGTGAATCCACCAACTGGTGCTTAAAGTGTCCAGTTGAAATTGATCTTTTGGCTCAAACTTCATTGGCCAAAGCAAGTCGCATGATCAAGCCTACCATCAGTGGGGCAGCAGAAGGGACATTTCATGGAAGTACACCAAAATATTTGGCAGGACAATAGTAGGAACAGATTTTGTGGCAAAAAGGAACCAAATTTTAAAAATGGTAACCCAATCTAAAATGGGCAAGGGATTTGAATACACATTTCTCCATAGACATGTACAAATGACCAATAAGCACATGAAAAGATGTTGACCATCACTAGTTATTAGACAAATACAAATCACAATCACAGTGAGATACCACTTCACACCCACTAGGATGGCTATAATAAAAAAGACAGATGATACAAGTGTTGGAGAGGATATCAAGAAATTGGAATGGTCATACACTGCTGGTGGGAATGTAAAACAGTACAGCCTAGAAGTTTCCCAAAAAGTTAAATGTGGAGTTACAATATGACCCAGCAAATCCACTCCCAAGAGAAATGAAAATATATGTTCACACAAAAACTTGTACACAATTGTTCATAGCAGGGTTATTCATAATATCTCCAAAGTAGAGATAACCTAAATGTCCATCAACTGATTCATGGATAAATAAAATGTAGTATATCCATACATTGGAATATTATTCAGCCATGAAAGGATTGAAGTTTCGATACATGCTACGATGTGGTTATAACTTGAAAACATGCTAAGTGAGAGAAGCCAGCCACAAAATAGCATATGTTGCATGATTCTCTTTTCGGCTGGCTGTTCAGGAAGAGAGCTAAATCCTAACCACCAGACCACAAGGTTCAGCAGGCTTGATGTAGGTCCCCAGTCCTCGTCTCTTTGGAGAAAAAATTTTGGCAAAGATACAGAGAGTAGTAAGACAAGTAAAATGTTTATTAAGAAAGAAGAGAGTAGTTCCCATCGTGGCACAGTGGTTAACGAATCGGACTAGGAACCATGAGGTTTCGGGTTCAATCCCTGGCCTTGCTCAGTGGGTTAAGGATCTGACGTTGCTGTAAGCTGTGGTATAGGTTGCAGAAGCGGCTCGGACCTGACATTGCTGTGGCTACGGTGTAGGCCGGCGGCTACAGCTCCGATTAGACCCCTAGCCTGGCAACCTCCATATGCTGCGGGAGTGGCCCTAGTAAAGGCAAAAAGACAAAAAAAAAAAAAAAGAATTAAAAAAAAGAGAGAGAGAGAGAGAGAAGAGAGAGAGAGAAGATATGTGTGGAGGAAGCACAGGCAGGCTCGGGAGTTGAGAGGAGAAAGAGACAGACAGACACAGAGAAGTTGTCATGTGCTTTGGGGTGGTTTAAATCACTTGTATGGGGCAGTTTGTCCTTCCTCTGGACAATCATCTTGCTTCTTCTGGCCTTGAGTCCATATCAGGCCTGACTCAGGGCCCTCCCTTGTATGCATACACATTTTCTAGTCAAGGTGGATTCTAGCACAAAGGTTTCTGGGAAGTTGACAGGATGTCCTGTGGTTTGGTGCCCCACCCTTCTCTGACCCCTGAGGAATCTTTCTGTGCATGTGTAGTTCGGAAGGATTCCTTGACCTCAAGAATGAGAAATACATGGTCTCTTTATCTTTTATCCAAAGAGGACTCAGCTTCTCCTTGCTACTGCTATAATTTTTATCTTGAAGTATCTGTCCATGGGGGACAGGTTTCAGTTGTTCAGTGGACCTATCCATCTCCTGTTTCAATTCCTTTTGCATAAAATGTCTAGAGTAGGCAAATCTATATCTAGAGAAAGTAGATTAGTGGTTGCTCATGGTTGAGGGGAGATAGGCAAGTGACTGTTAATGAGTATAGGGTTCCTTTTTGGGGTGATGAAAATATCCTAAAATTGATTATAGTGATGGTGGTACAGCTCCGTGAATGTACTAAAAACTATGGAATTGAACACTTTGAATAACTGTATGGTAAGTAAAATAGCCTAGTAAACTCTTTTATATGTATGCGAGAAAAATGATGACTGGTTTTTATTTTTATCTTCTTGATTTTGAGAGGTTCAAGTGGAGATGACCAGGTATGTAGCAATGTGTATCTGGAACTCACAGCAGAAATCAGGGCTGGAGATATATTCTGGGAAATCTGGAGGACAAAGATACTAACTAAATTTATGTAAAAAGAAACAATCCTCAGTGAGTCTGTCCCTGGGGAAAAAAGAAGGCTTTCACCTATCCCTGAGGGATACTACTATTTAAGGGATGGGAGAAATAAGAGGAAACTTCAAAAGAGATGGAGAGGGAGTGTTTAGAGATGAAGAGAAATCAAGGAAGTAAAAATGGAAGTCAAGGAAAGAGTGTTTCCAGAAGGAAGGAGTGTCAACTGATTCAGAGAGAAATTAAGTTAGGTCATGATGATAATGTTCATAGGATCTGAAGTAAGGAGATCCCTAGTGACTTTGGAAGGAATGGTTTCTATAAGGTGATGAGGCTGAACCAGAAGGGCAATAACTTGAGTTTTTAGACGTGAGCAGTAGTTGAAGTATTGGAGATGTTCTTGTGTAGATAATTAGAGACATGTATTTGTGAAGGGAAGATCTGTAAAGAGGGGAAAGTAGAGGTTGAAGTAGGGTTTGGTGGGTTTGGTGGGAGAGTTCAAGATGGGTGAGGTTGTTTATGTGCTTATAAGAATGAAAGAGAAGAGAAAGGGGACAATTGATAAGAGGAATAAGGTCTTGTCCATCTTTTATGAAATCACATGTTCCTTACAGCAGTATGTTTCCTCCTTATCCTATGTATTTGTTTACTGTAGTGCTTATCATCTCATTATCATGGAACTTATCACTATTTTCTGTCTCTACCCTGTTCCAGGAAGGCACATGTTTTAATATATTTTGTTTATTAACTCTAAGAACCTAGAAAGTATCTGGTGTAGAGTAGATGCTCCAAAAACTCTTGATAAATAAATGAATGAAAGAGCAAGTTTTCTAAAAAGCCAAGTGGGGTGAGCAGCCAGAACAGCCAACAGTATGGTTCCTGCCTTTACAATGCTTATAGTCTAATTGTGAGGTAGACTCTGTTGGATTCCATGACTTCTTCCTTATTGTGGGTAACAAGGGATAGGGAAAGGTAAAGAGCTTGAGTTTCCCAGCAGGATGAAGACTGATGGAGGAATATTCACTTGATAATTATGGTCTGCGTTGTTCAGAGCTGTGATTTAATATTGTTACATTATTCAATTCGTATGTTTATTTTGTCTTTGAAGTAGAGAAAACACAAGTGTTAGGTCATTGTACTTTGTGCCTTTCAAGCCTGGCACAGAAGAGAGGCGGAAAGTCATTGCGTTAGAGGGTAAACTGTGTTTGGTTTAGCGCTGCACGCTTTTCTGAAGCTCTTTCAGAGTTACAGATTTTTGAGGCGGACTTCTAGGTCCTTTATCTATGGGACACACCGCGGTGATAAAGGCAAACGAAAGGGAATGAATCCGAGAGAACTGAGCTGTCAAAAGCAATGTGCAAGCGCTGCCCAGGGAAGGGAAGAACTCGCGAGAATTAGCCGCACCCAGCACCACGAAGCAAACCCACGCAGGGCCTCCCGCCTTCTCGGTCCGCGGGCGCGAACCCGGCTGCGCTTGCGCGCGGAATGCCTGCGCTCGGAGCCAGGAGCCGCGCGGACGCAGCTGGGAGTCACATGGGCTGGCGGACAATCGCTCCGCCTCTCCGCAGCGGCCCCGCCCCGCCCCGCCCCTTTCCCGGCGGGACGCTCGGAGTCGACCCGAACTGCGCAGGGCGGTCAGGGGTGAGTGTCCGTGAGGGGCGTGCGTCGCGCAGAGCCGGACGGGCCTGGGCTGGGGCGCGGGCAGGAAGAACGCGTTGTGGGGGCCAAGGGGACAAAATGGCGGCGGGGTACGCCCTTTCACCCCCTCCCCTCACCTGGGACTGCGGGCGGAGAGGGTAGGGATCGCTGCTGGGGGAGGGGAGCAGAGGCCGCTTGAGAGGGCCATGGGGTCTTCTAAGGAGGCCTGGAGGCGAGGGGTGGGGTGACGAGTGGGCAGGGAGCCTGCCCTTCGAACTCAGCGGGGGTGTGAGCGACAGGGGATCCTGTGCACCTCACGGGCCGAGACGTGGGGGGGGGGGGCGGCTTTATTCCGTCATGGGGGGCGTCCCTGGCGGCACCGGTCTAGGCTTCTGGACTGTCCATCCTGCTAGGGGCTTGCGGGGGAGCCGCCTCCCCAGCCGTTCATTTGACAGGTGATCGTCATCATCTCATTCTCAATGGGGTTTACCTCTTTCCCTGCACATGGACTCTGGAATTAGCTCTGCCCGGGGAGCTGAGCGGGAAAGATCTCTTCCATTTTACAAATGCGTAAAGGCATTTGTAAGGCTTGGAGGGGTAAAGAGTTTAACCACGGCCTCGCACCTGGGAGTAGTAGAACCCTGTCTTCTGCCTCTCTTAGTGCTTCCTTCCCTGCACTTCATTCGCGCCTCCCCCTCTCAGGGTTCTGCCAGTGAGGGACGGGATTATTTGAAAGCGGGCAGAAAACTGGTCCTCCAAGCAGCACCTGCTGCTGTCAAAGTGGGGCCCGCCTGCGTGAGAGCAGCTTCCTGTTGCTGGTGAACTGTATTCCTCATTCTGTGTCAAGTTATTTTCTATGAAAATCGCTATTCAGTATAGTCATCTTACTGAGTAGATAGTAATTCCTTGTAAGTATTATAGGTTGCTAGTTTACATATTGATTTCACCAGCTTTAACAATTTCATCCTCATAAACAATGTGAGGTGGAAGGATGGGATAAGCGTTATGCCCATTTTACCAATGGGGAAACTGCGGCCATTACTTACCCACATCACTTGCTGGTGAAGGCTTGCTCCAGGATTAAGTTTTCAGATCCACTCTGGTTTATATTGAAACTCTGGCCCTGTATTTTTTCCTGTTAACTATGACTTTTCCTCAAAATGTGTTGGTGCAGATTGTTTTATGCCGTATATTGAAATGATCGGAGTACATCCACTAAATAATATTTTAATTAATCAACTTATATGGTTTGGAAAGTTGTCTTTGTGGAAGGAAGTGATCAGGCTTTGAAGGCAGACTGATCTGTATTTGAATCCCAGTTGTCCTTTGACAGATTCATTTTTTTGAGCCTGGATTTCCTCTTCTGTAAAATATGGATATTATTATCCACCTAACAAAATTGTTGATAGCAAGTAAATGTGGTATCTGTAAAGCATTTAGAACTGCTCCTAGCCTATAGTAAGCCCTCAACAAATGCTTGTTACTTTCCTTCTTTCTCCCTATTTCCTTGAGTTGTAATTCCTAAATTCTAAAATTCTCTAAACCCTGGTAGTTTAGGTCAGTCTACCTGGTTTATTATGCATGGAACCATAATCAGTGTTGCTGTAAAAATGGTGATTGGGCTACAAAGGATCTAGTGGTTTTTTTTGGTTGTTGTTGTTTTTAGGGGGTTCTTTTTAGGGCCGCAAGCTAGGGGTCTAATTGGAGCTGTAGCCACTGGACTATACCACAACCACAGCAATGCCAGACCCGAGCCGCATCTGCGACCTACACCACAACTCATGGCAAGCCGAATCTTTAACCTGTTGAGCTAGGCCAGGGATCAGACCTGCGTCCTCATGGATCCTAGTCAGATTGCTTTCTGCTGAGCCACAATGGGAACTCCAGGATCTAGTGTTTTAAACATAGACTTTAAAAATGTTTGTCCTTAAAGACTTCCTAGATATTTAAGGATCATTAAAATGTTGATTTGATAGTGACTTTATTAATACCTTCATGTAACTGCTTTACCGAAATATTTTAAAGATGAAAGGGCTTGAGTCTTTTCTTTCACTTTCATACCCAACCACAACCCAGCCTAGATTAAAGGAGAAGCAAAAAATCTTTGGGAATCGCATTGGAACATTCTTCAAACACTTAGAAAGTGGTGGTGTTATTTAGTGGGAAGTTAAGTAGACTTCTCTCTGATGGTGCAGTCTGACATCCATGGTGAAATTGGCATTCCTGAAATTGTAGAAGCAAAAATGACAAATGGCTTGTATAACAGATTTAAAGAAGTCACTAATAAAAATCTGTTTCCATTTTTATGTTTGGCTTTGGCAATAGGTCTTATGGAATATAAGTGAAAATATATATAGTCCATTGGTGGAAACGACCTTAAAAAATTACTGAAAATAAATGGTTTATAGATAGACTTTTCCCCCTAAGACATGAAACACTAAAGATTTCATGAAGTTTTGCTGAAATAATAACTACTTTTTAACAACTTCTTAAAGTAGTAAGTTGATTATATATCTTGAAAATATGTGAAGTGGAAAGAATAAAAAAAAATAGTTACTAGATACCAATTTACTTCAGCAATTACCTATTCATGGACAGTCTTATCCCATAAAAGCTATCTCCCCATTGTTTTAAGCAAATCACAGACATCATATTTCACTTGTATAGAGTTCTATATGTGTCAGACTTGCTTTTACTTTACTATTGGTAAAGAGAGGTATTTTTGATATTTTCGAAGAGGCATGCCAGGTTTATGGGAGAAAATAAATGCCTCTTAGTTGATGTGCTTATGGTAGTTAACATAGGAATGATCAGAACTGAAAAACCTCATTAAATAATTTGGAATTATAAAATGTCCATATTGCTCTTCAAAATGCTTATTTTAGGAGTTCCCACTGTGGCTCAGTGAGTTAAGAACCCGACGTAATGCCCGTGAGGATGTGTGTTTGATCCCTGGCCTTGCTTAGTGGGTTAGCTACCTGGTGTTGCCACAGGCTGCTTCCTAGGTTGCAGATGCAGCTCGGATCTGGCATGGCTATGGCATTGGCTAGGAGCTAGCTGCGATTTGACCCCTAGTCTGGGAACTTCCATATGCTGCAGGTGTGGCCATTAAAAACACACACACACACAAAAACTTATTTTACTGTGGTACACTTGTTTTCCATTTAACAAATGTGAGAAATTACTGATAGTTGTTGAATATGCTGACTACCATTGTTTAAGTACCAGATGCAGAAAGGTAGTCAATTTTCTTATTTTTCAGAAAATGCAAAAACGTGGGTGATAGATTTAATGAACATTGGAGATAACCTGAAGTTGAAACCCACTTTTTCTAGAATTTATTGGCAAATGTGAGACAATGCATAGCTGTCCTGTCCTGGCTTCAGTTGGTTGGGCCTCTGTTTTTTAGAATAGTGCTACTAGTTGGCTTCTCACTATATTGGGCCTGCCATTTGATTCTTACCTTTACAGAACCTGTGCCCAAACTCAGATAGAGGAGAAGCCTTTCCTGGCACTTGAGCCAGTCTTCACACTTCTATCAGTAGGATTCTCAGGTGTCTCCACAGACATTCTGGGACTTCAGGGCAGGGTAGGACAAGTGAGACTTCAGTTTATCACAGGCAGAAGCTTGTTTAGAACCTTGGGCTCATTTAGTCCTAGCGTTTATTTCCTGTTTACAGCCTTTTTTTCATTTTTTTGTGCTTCATTTTTTGCTTGGCCATTGTTTTCCTCTAGCGAGAGTTTTCAAATTTAATTTGAGTTGACTGCCTATATTTTGCTGTATCCATTTTTTATACTAGCTGATTTTTCATTTATGGTAGTTTTGTAAATTTTCTTTTAAAATTAAAGTAAAAATGTAGTTCTTTTAAAAGAAAAATGTTATGTAGATAATAGTATGGATGGTGGTTAATGGTAGATATTGTGAAAGTAGTAACTGATGGAAATTTTGTAAATTCAGAGTTTTTTTTTTTTAAACAGCTTTATTGAGTTATTTCACATACTGAAAAATTCAGTCATTAAATGTCAGTGGTTTTTAGTATATTTGTGGACTTGTGCAGCTGTCACCACAATCAATTTTAGAATCTTTCAATATCCCAGTATGAAACTCCATAACCATTAGCATTTATTCCCCTGGCTTCCTTCCCCACGTTCCTATTCTACTCCCCACCTCTGCCCCAAGCAGCCACCAATCTACTTTCTTTCTCTGTGAATTTGCCTATTTTGGCATTTCTCATTAATAATATGTTATGCCATTCCCTTCTGGCTTGCGAAATTTCTGCTAAAAAAATCTACTGATAGCCTTTTGGGGTTTCTCTTGTAGATAATGTGTTGTTTTTCTCCTGCTGCTTTTAGGATTTTCTCTTCACCCTCAACTTTACCATTTTAATCATAATGTGTCTTGTTGGCATCTCTATTCCCTTATTTGAAACTCTTGGGGCTTCCTGGACCTAGATGTCTGTTTCTTTCCCTAGATTAGGGAATTTCTCAGCCACTCTTTCTTCAAGTAATATTTTTGGCCCTTCCTCTTTTTCTTCTGGGATCCCTGGACTGTCAACGTTATTCTGTTTGATGTTGTCTTTTTATTTTCATTTTGCTGCTCTGTCTGGGTGAGTTCCATTGTTTAGTCTTACTCCTTGCTGATTGGTTCTACCTCATCAAGTCTGCTGTTGAACCCCTCTAGTGTATTTTTCCGTTCAGTTATAATTTCTTTTTGGTTCTTTCTTATATTTTTTTCTTTTTGTTGATGGTCTCACAGTGTTTTTCCATTCTTTCAAGTTTGGTGAGCATTTTTATGACATTACTTTTTTTGGCCGCCCTGTGGCATGTGGGGTTTCTGGGCCAGGGATCAGATCTTTGTGGTAGTTGTGATCTAAGCCGCAGCTGTGGCAACAGCAGGTCCTTAACCTACTGTGTTGGGTCGGGAATGGAACCTGAGTCCCAGTGCTCCCAAGATGCTTCTGCTCTTATTGTGCCACAGTGGAAACTCCTTATGACATTACTTTAAATTCTTTATTAGGTAGATTGCTTATCTCTCTATCATTTAGTTCTTTTCCTGAAGTTTTTCTTTTCCCTTTTTCTTTCAATTTGAACATATTTATTTCTCTCCTTTGCCAAATTCTTTGTGTTTGTTTCTGTGTATTAGGTGTATGAGCTATTTCCCAATCTTGAAGGAGTGTCCTTATTGAGATGCCCTGTGGGGCTCAGAAGCATAATCCTGCCCGGCCACTAGAGCCAGGTGCTCAAGGTGTGTCTCCTATGGGGCTGCATGGGCCTCCTGTTGAGGCAGGGCCATGGTGGTTCTGAGGCGCTAGTGAGTGGGGGCTGTCACTCAGTTGACCAAGAGTCCTGGCTTAAGCACATAGGTAGGCAAGGCTCTCACTGGAGTATTTTCACTGGTGTTAATAGGTTACATGGAGAATTCCAGATGTGTGGTGCCAGTGCTGTTATTAGTAAGGTAGCCTGAGATCACAAAAATGGCTCCCACAAACACTTCCTAACTCATCTTGTGAGTTATCACCTTGATACCAAACAAAGAAAATTACAGGCCAATGTCTCTGATGAACATAAAAACAAAGACTTCAACAGTGAATTGTTGATTCAACAAATCTTCAGCAAACAGAATTCAGCAATACATTAAAAGGATCATTTACCACAGTCAAGTGGGATTTATCAAACATCTAGAAATCAGTACATGTGATATGCCATGGTAACAAAATGAAGGCCAAAAATCATATGATTATTTCAATAGATGCAGAAAAAGCATTTGACAAGATTAAATATTCATTTGTGATAAAAACTCTCAACAAAGTGGGTATGGAGGCATATACCTCACATAATAAAGGCCATAAATGACAAACTCTCAGCTAATATCATACTTAATGGTGGAAAACTTAGGGCTGTTTCTCTAAAATCAAGGGCGAAACAAGGATGCTAACTCTTGCTACCTTTATGCAGTGTAGTATTGGAAGTCCTTGTGAGATTACTTAGGCAAGAAAAAGAAATAAAAGACATCTAATTTGGAAATAAGTTCATCACTCTTTGCGGATGACGTGATTTTATAAATAGAAAACTGTAAAGAGTCCACCAAAAAACTACTAGAAATAATAATGTTACAGGGTACAAAATCAAAATACAAAAATTTGTTGTGTTTCTATATGCCAACAATGCACTAGCAGACAAAGAAGTTAGGGAAATAATTTTATTTAAATTGCAACAAAAAGAATAAAATACCTAGGAATAAATTTAATCAAGGAATTGAAAGACTTTCAGACTCAAAAGTGTAAGGCATTGTTGAAAGAAATTGAAAACACACAAAAAATGGAGAGATATTTCATGCTTATGGATTGGGATAATTAATGTTATTAAAATGTCCATATTATCTAATGCAGTCTACAGTTTCAGTGCAATCCCTATCAACATTCCAAGGATATTTTTCAGATAAATAGAGCAAAAAATTCTAAAAAATACTTGGAAACACAAAAGATCTTCAATAGTCAAAGCAAACTCGAGAAAAAAGAACAAAGCTGGAGGTATCACTCCCTGATTTCAAGCTATATTACAAAGCCATAGTAAGCAAAACAGATCATATTGGCAGAAAAACCAGATACTTGATCAGTGGAACAGAATTGAGAGCCCAGACATATACCCAGTCATATATGGACAATCAGTTAATGATAAAGGAGCAAAGAACATGCAATGGAGAAAGAATGTTTTCTTCAATAATTGGTGCTAGGAAAACTGGGAAGCCCATGCAAAAAAATGAAACTAGACCACTATCTCACACTGCACACAAAAATCAACTCAAAATGGATTAAAGATTTGACTGTGAGACCTGGAACCATCAAACTCTTAGAAGAAAACAGTGTGCTCTTTGACATTGGTTTTAGCAATATCTTTCTAGATTTGTCTCTTCATGCAAGGGAAACAAAAACAAAAACAAACAATGGGATTACATCAAACTAAAAAGTTTATGTTCAGCAAAGGAAATCACTAACAAAGCAAAAAGATAAGCTACCGATTGGGAGAAGAGTTTTGCAAATGATGTACCCTATAAGGGGTTAATATCCAAATTATATAAAGAACGCATACAACTGAACAACAGAGAAGCAACAACTGATTAAAAAATGCACAGAGGATCTGAATAGATATTTTTTCCAATGAAGACATACAGATGGCAATAGGTACATGAAAAGATGTGTTCAGCATCATTAATTAATAGGGAAATGCAAATCAGAACTACAGTGTGATATCCTCTCTTGCCTATCAGAATGGCTATGATCAAAAAGGCAAGAAATAACAAATGTTAGGATGTAGGGAAAAGAGAACCCCTATGCACTGTTTGTCGGACTGTAAATTAGTGCAGCCACTGTGGAAGATGTCGTGGAGACTCTTCAAAAAATTCGAGAAAAACCTACATGTGACCCAGCTGCTACACTTCCTGGTATTTATTTAAATAATATGAAAACACTAATTTGAAGATACCTGCACCCTCATGTTTGTTGCAGCATTATTTATAATAGCCAAGATATAGAAACAACCTAAGTGTCCATCAATAGATCAATGGATAAAGAAGATGTGGTGTATGTATATATGTATACGCACACGTTCAATGGAATACTCTTCAGCCATAGATGAAATCTTGCCTTTTGCAACAGCAAGGAGGACCTTGAGTGTATTATGTTAAGTGAAATAAGCTAGACAAAGAAAGACAATCTGTTAAGATTTCACTTATGTGGGATATAAAAACAAAAAATAAGCGAACAAACTAAACCAAAGGAAACGTATAGATAACAGAACAGAATAATGGTTACCAGAAGGGAAGGGACAGGAGGGGAGTAGAGTGAAATGGATAAAGGGGATTATCTGTGTCTCAGTGCCTGTGTTCTAATTGGATCCTGCCTTTCTGGTAGATGTGGGTCCTCATCGCTTATGGTCTATGCATTTTTTTTTTTTTTTTTTTTGCTTACAGCATGTGGAAGTTCCCAGGCTAGGGGTCAAATCGGAGCTACAGCTGCTGGCTTATGCCACAGTCACGACAGTGTGAGACCTATACCACAGCTCACAGCAGCATGGGATCCTTAACCCACTGAGTGAGGCCGGGGATCGAATTTGCATCCTCATGGATCTTAGTTGGGATTGCTAACTGCTAAGCCACAAAGGGAACTCTGGTCCATGCACTTTCAAATCAAGTGTTTTGGCACTGATTTTTGGGTTTAGTAAGTCTACCTACAAGCCCTTTAAGGGTGGGTTGTCCTCTCTGCAGTTTTGTAGGTTTCCTGGGCGTGTTTTCTGTTGGCATTTAAAGCCAGTTGTTTTGGGATCTAGGGGTCTCTCCTGCACACAATCTAGAAGTTAGAGTGTTTAATGTGGAGCTTGAATCCCTCACTTTTCAGGGCAAAGATCCATATCTTTGTGATCCCTTCCAGTTATGAACTGACACAGTGTGGGTTTTCCTTGGTGAAACTATATCTCTGCTTCTCCTATCCTCTGCCATTCCTGTCCATCCTGATGTTGTCCTTTTACCCTTTGTTATGAAGGCTCTGTTTATCCAGTTTTCATGTCTCTTTTCAAGGACATTATTCCATATGTAGTTTTAGAGTTGTGTTGATAGGAGGAGATGAGTTTAGGATTTTCTTTTTTTCTTTTTCTTTTTTTTGTCTTTGTGCTATTGCTTGGGCTGCTCCCGCCGCATATGGAGGTATCCAGGCTAGGGGTCGAATCGGAGTTGTAGCCGCTGGCCTACGCCAGAGCCACAGCAACGCAGGATCCGAGCCGTGTCTGCAACCTACACCACAGCTCAGGGCAACGCCGGATCGTTAACCCACTGAGCAAGGGCAGGGACCGAACCCGCCATCTCATGGTTCCTAGTCGGATTCGTTAACCACTGCGCCATGACGGGAACTCCTAGGATTTTCCTATGGTACCATTTGAACCCCCCCTTATTATTACTTTTGATGACTGCATCTGTGGCATATGGAAGTTCCCAGGCTAGGGACTGAATCTGAGTTGCAGCTGTGAACTCTGCTGCACTTGTAGCAGTGCTGGATCCTTTAACCTTCTGTGCTGGGCTGGGGACCGAACCTGTGCCTCCGCAGCAACCTGAGCTGCTGCAGCCAGGTTCTTAATCTACTGAACCACAGCAGGAACTCCTCGATGAAATTTTTTTGTCGTGAATGGATGTTGAATTTTTGTCTTTTTGCCATTTCTTGGGCTGCTCCTGTAGCATAGGGAGGTTCCCAGGCTAGGGGTTGAATCAGAGCTGTAGCCGCCAGCCCATACCACAGCCACAGCAACTCAGGATCCGAGTCATGTCTGCAACCTACACTACAGCTCACGGCAACGCCGGATTCTTAACCCACTGAGCAAGGGCAGGGATCGAACCCGCAACCTCATGGTTCCTAGTCAGATTCATTAACCACTGAGCCACAATGGGAACTCCTGGATGTTGAATTTTATCAAATGCTTTTTCTGTGTCTGTTAAGTTGATTATGTGATTTTTATCCTTTTTGTTAATGTGTTGTATCACATTGACTGATTTGCAGATATTAAACCTTTGCATCCCTGGAATAAATCCCATTTGATCATGTGTATGATTCTTTTTATATATTGTTGAATTCTATTTGCTAATATTTTGTTGAGGGGTTTTTGCATCTATATTTATCAGAGGTACTGGCCTGTAATTTTTTTTGGCGCATCCGTGTCTCTTTTTGGTATCAGCATAATGGTGGCATTGTAGAATGAATTTCAGAGTGTTTCCTCCTCTTCAGGTTTTTTTTTTTTTTTTGGAATAGTTTGAAAAGGATTGATATTAGTTCTTCTTTATATGCATGGTGGAATTCCCCTATGAAGCCTTCTGTTCCCAATCTTTTGTTTGCTGTCAGTTTTTTGATTACTAATTCAATTTCACTGCTAGTGATTAGTCTGTTCAGATTGTCTATTTCTTCTTGATTTCAGTCTTGGTTTCTATACATTTATACATTTCTCCTGTGTTGTCCAGTTTGTTGCCATATAACTGTTTGCAGTATTATGATTTTTTTGTACCTCTCTGATATTGGATATAATGTCCCCTGTTTTATTTCTTATTTTATTTATTTGTATTCTCTTTTTTCTTGATGAGCCCGGCTAAAGACTTATAAATTTTGTTTGTCTTTTCAGAAAACCAGATGTTGGTTTCATTGATCTTTTCTATTGTTTTTTGACCTCTCTTCTATTTATTTTTTCTTTTAGGATTGGTTTTGGTATTGATGAATTCTTTTATATTTGGGTTGTCTGAGTTTTTTGCTTTTTTTAGGGCCATACCTGTGGCATATGGAAGTTCCCAGGCTAGGGATTGAATCGGAGCTACAGCCATCAGCCTATACCACAGCCACAGCAATGCGGGATCTGAGCCACGTCTGTGACCTACACCATAGCTAATGGCAATGCCAGATCCGTAACCCACTGAGCAAGGCCAGGGATCAAACCCACAACCTCATGGTTCCTAGTCAGATTCATTAACCACTGAGCCTTGAAGGAACTCCCTGAGAAGTTATTTATCTCTCTTTCAATTCTGAATGATAATCGTGCTGAGTAGAATATCCTGGGTTGCTAGTTATTCCCTTTCAGCACTTTAAATATATCATGCCACTCCCTTCTGGCCTGAAATGTTTCTGCAAAAAAATCAGCTGATAGCCTTTTGGGGGTTCCCTTGTATATGGCTCTTTATTTTTCTCTTGTTGCCTTTAGAATTCTCTCTTAATCTTTAATTTGCCACTTTAGTTATATCTTGGTGTGGGTCTGTTTGGGTTCATCTTGTTTGGGATCCTCTGTGCTTCTTATATCTGAATATCTGTTTCCTTCTTCAAGTTTGGGGAAATTTTCAGCTATTATTTTATCAAATATATTTTTGATGTTTTTCTTTTTCTCTTGTCCTTCTGAGATCCCCATAATCTGAATTATGTATGCCTGATGTTGTCTTAGAAGTCCCTTAAACTATTCTCATTAAAAAGGTTTTTTTTTTCTTTTTGCTGTTCTGATTGGGTGTTTCCATTATTCTATCTTCCGTATCAGTTACGCAGTCTTCTCTGTCACCTAGCCTGCTCTTAATTCCTTCTGGTGTGTTTTTTATTTTATTTCATTCTTCAGTTCTGACCGGTTCTTTTTTATGTTTTCCAGTTCCTTGTTAAAACTCTCTTTGTTCATCTGTTCTTTTCCCTAATTCAGTTATCATTCTTACCAATGTCTTGAGCTCTTTTTTCTGTTGAATTATTTATATGTTTCATTAGTTGTTTTTCAGGGCTTTTATCATCTTCTTTCATTTGAAACAAATTCCTCTCTTTTTTCATTTTGTTTAACTTTCTTTGTCTCTATGAAATTTTGTGAAACTATTGCCTATCCTGATCTTAAAGGGATATTTTTATGTGGATGCATCCTTATGCAGTCTTTATGTGCCTGGTGGCTTTGGTGGGGAAGCTGGATCTGAAGTGAGCATGAGTCACAGTCTTTCCCAGGTTTGCTGGCAGTTGTCACCTTAGTGGGAGGTAAGGCTGCAGAAGGAAGGGCTAGAGCCGGAGCCAGGTGTGAGCCAGGACTTCTGTGCCCAGTAGATGATACTGCTTTATCTGGTCCAGGCTCATGTACCAAGGTGCTGGAGCAGAAGCCTTGAGGGTTGGAGCCAAACTGGTTCTATTGCCTCTTAGCATGTGCCCTCCCCCTTTCACAGCATTGACATCTTTCCCCAGAAGGGAGCTGCACTGCAGCAAGAGGGACTGCAACAGGCACTCAGTGTGGATTGGGGCATATGTTGGGGCTGTTCTGGCATATCAGAGTCCAGACCCCTCCTAATCTACTGCCTCTGAGAGTGCCAGTAATAGCTGCCCTGGCCCCAGTCAGCTGCAGAGCTAGGTCCAGGTTGGTGCCATCCCCCACAGCTGCACATCCTTGAAAGCACAGCCTTTACCCTAGTGGGGAGCTGTGCAGCAGAGCAGGATGGGCCAGGGTGTATGCTGGGCTAGTCACAGAAACTGGCACAATCCCAGGCAGGCTCTCAGTCTGCCTCCTCTGCCTTATTTTGGGAATAAGTAAACATGTGCACGCTCTTCATGAATGGAGTTCAAGTTTCTCAGAGTCCCCCTCCTAGTCCCACTAGTCTTCAAACCATTGAAGAGCATTTGTTTTCCTGGTGTTGGACCCCAAGCCTGGGGTGCCCATAATGTGGTTCAAACCCCCCTCTTTCCAAGGAGAATCTCCAAGTTCAAGTATTGCTCCTACTTCTGTGTTCCATCCTTCGAGTGTGAGTCCCAACCTGATCACTTTTCTTCCTTCCTGACTTGGTGTGGATCTTTCTTTACAGCCTTGGTTATATAAGTCTTTCCACCAGTCTCCAGTTTGTTTTCAGTGAGAATTGCTCTGCATGTAGATGTATTTTTGATATGTTCATAGGGAGAGGTGAGCTTAGCATCCTCCTGTTTTGCTCTCAATCTCCTCCCCTGAATACATTTAAATTTAAATCACTACAGCCTTTTAAAGTTGTAACTGCTGTACAATTACATTTTCAGAAAATCTGCAAAATAGCGAAGAAAAAAAAATCACTCATAGTCATTCCATTAGTGTACATTTTCCAGTTAATGAGCACCAGTTCTCTGTCATTTGGTGCTTCATACCTAATTTCTTTGATTTAGAAAATAATTCTAAAAGATGGATATTTTAACCCCCATTTTACAAGTGTGAACTGTGAAGTTCAAAATGTTAAATAACTTGCCTAAAGGTTACATGGAGTTTATTTAATTTTTTCTTATGTTTGACTTCAAACTTTTAAAAGATTTTTATTTTTTCTATTATAGTTGATTTATAATGTTCTGTGAATATCTGCTATACAGCAAAGTGACCCAGTCACACGTATATTTATACACATTATTTTCGCATATTATCTTCTTTCATGTTCTATCATAAGACCATGATAGAATATTAAAAAGAATTTATATATATGTATGACTGGGTCACTTTGCTGTACAGCAGAAATTGGCACAGCATTGTGAATCAAATATATTTTAATAAAAATAAAAAAGATGTAGCCTTATAAAATAAGGTGATTGGATATAGTTCCCTGTGCTATACAGCAGGAACTCATTGCATATCCATTCTAAATGCCATCTACTGATGCCAAACTCTCCATCCATCCCACTCCCTCCTCCTTTCCCTTGACAACCACAAGTCCATTCTTCAAGTCTGTAAGTCCATTCTCCAAGTCTGTGAGTCTGTTTTGTTTTGTAGATAGGTTTATCTGTGCCATATTTTAGATTTAACATATAAGTGACATCATATGGTATTTGTCTTTCTCTTTCTGACTTACTTCACTTAGAATGAGAATTTCTAGTTGCATCCTTATTGTTGCAAATGGCATTATTTTATTCTTTTTTTATGGCTGAGTTGTATTCCATTTTGGTATATATAACACATCTTCTTAATCCATTCATCTGTCGATGGACATTTATGTTGTTTCCATGTCTTGGCTATTGTGAATTGTGCTGCAATGAACATAGGGGTGCACATATCTTTTCCAATGAAAGTTTTGTCTGGGAGTGAAATTGCTGGATCATATGGTAGTTCTATATTTAGTTTTCTGAGGAACCTCCATACTGTTTTCCATAGTGGTTTTATCAATGTACATTCCCACCAACAGTGTAGGAAGGTTCCCTTTTCTCCACACCCTCTCCAGTATTTGTTGTTTGTAGACTTATTAATGATGGACATTCTGACTGGTGTGAGGTGGTACCTCATTGTAGTGTTGATTTGCATTTCTTTAATAATTAGTGATGTTGAGCATTTTTTCACGTGCATTCTGGCCATCTGAGCATCTTCTTTGGAGAAATGTCTATTTAGAACTTCTGCCCATTTTTTGATTTTTTTTTTTGTTTTGTTATTGAGTTGTATGAGTTGTTTGTATGTTTTGGAGATAAAGCCCTTGGTGGTTGCATCATTTGCAACTACTTTCTCCTATTCTGAAGGTTGTCTTTTTTTTTTTTTTAATGGTTTCTTTTGCTGTGCAAGAGCTTGTAAGTTCGATTAGCTCCCATAGTCCATAGTTTATGTTTTTTTTTATTTCTATTGCCTTGGGAGACTGACCCAAGAAAACATTTGTACAATTGATGTCAGAGAATGTTTTGCCTATGTTCCCTTCTAGGAGTTTTATGGTGTTATTCTCTTATTGTTAAGTCTTTAAGCCATGGTGTAAGGGTGTGTTCTAGTTTCACTGATTGATGTGCATCTGTCCAGTTTTCCCAGCACTAGTTGCTGAAGAGACTGTCTTTTTCCATTTTATATTCTTGCCTCCTTTTTCAAAGATTAATTGACATTAATTAATCTGGGTTTATTTCTGGGCTCTCTGTTCTGTTCCATTGGTCCATATGTCTGTTTCTGTACCAGTACCACACTGTCTTGATAACTGTTACATAGATTTTAAGTGACAGTTTTGGGTGGTGAATTTGGGTCCGACTTCAGAGTTTATGCTCTGAATCCACATTGCTTCTTGTCTATTTCCAATCTGTTTTCCAGTGCATGTGGATCATATGGTACATAAAACATTGTGTCTGCCTTAAAAAAGTTGTTGGTGTCTAGCATATACCTGTCTTTATTGGAAAGCTCACTTATTGGTTCTAGAATGACCAAAATAAGAAGAGTTCAAAAGAGCCAATTTTACTTAATCAATAAACCAGCCTACTTCCTTCCTTACTTTAGTTCAAAATCTTTGTTGACTGCCTACCATTTGTAACCTTAAGTGGAAGAAAGAGAAGATCATTGAGATGCTCATCCTGTCTTTTAGGATCCTAAAATGTAGTAGAGGAGGAAATTCTTGTCCAAGGGAAATGGGGAATAGAGTATAACACCAATTGAGCATCTACTATGTGCTGAGTTTTGTATATTATTTAAGTACTTGTTATGTAACAGATACTGTGTTAATTGGTGGAAACTAGTATGCTGCCATTTAACTCTATAAAGTAGAAATTTACAGAAAGAGAAAACTGAAGTTCTGGGGGATTAATGACTTGTCAAAAGTTATTAGCTAGTAGCTACAATAATTCATCCCACTGGAATTCGGTCCCATATCAGTGTGCAGTCTTTTGTGCTGTGCTGATTTGAGTAGATGTGTTTCTCATCTAATCCTCCTAACAACCTAATAAATTAAGGATAGCCTTCGTTTTTTTCCCCTAAGCTGTGTGCCCTTTTCTTTTCTTTTTTTTTTCTTTTTTTTTTTGTCTCTTTGCTATTTCTTTGGGCCGTTCCTGCGGCATGTGGAGGTTCCCAGGCTAGGGGTCGAATCGGAGCTGTAGCCGCCAGCCTGCGCCAGAGCCACAGCAACGCAGGATCCAAGCTGCGTCTGCAACCTACACCACAGCTCACAGCAACGCTGGATCGTTAACCCACTGAGCAAGGGCAGGGATCGAACCTGCAACCTCATGGTCCCTAGTCGGATTCGTTAACCACTGAGCCATGACGGGAACTCCTAAATCAGTTTTATTGAAGTATAATTTACATACAAAAAGTATACCCACTTTTTAAGTGGATGGTTCAATAAGTATTGGCAAATTTATGTATAGTTGTGAACTACTACCACAGTCCATCTTCCCAGAAAGTTCTCTTGTACTTCTTTCCAATCCTTTCCCTCCAACCAAGGCAGCCTTCTTTTAATATTTTCATCTAGGATTAGTTTTACATGTTCTAAAACTTCATATAAATAGGATCATTCAGTACTGAGTGAAGTATTTACTTATCATACTAAGTGAAATAAGTCAGAAAGAGAAAAACAAAAACCATATGATATCACTTATATGTGGAATCTAAAATATGGCAAATGAACTGACCTGAAAAACAGCAGACTCACAAGCATAGAGAACAGACTTGTAGTTGTAAGGGGGAAGAGGGGAGGGAGTGGGATGGACTGGGAGTTTGGGGTTAGGAGATGCAAACTATGACATTTAGAATGCGTAAGCAATGAGGTCCTATTGTCAGAGGGAACTCTATTCAGTGTTTTGGGATAGACTATGATGGAAGATAAGGGCATGTATGTATATATATGAGACTGGCTCACTTTGCTCTATAGCAGAAACTGGCACAATACTGTGAACAACTATACTCTTAATAAAATTTTTTTAAAAAATGGAATCATTCAGTATGTATGTTTTTGTGTCCCTGTTCTTTTTCTGTACCTAATGTCTGTGATATTCATTTTGTGTGTATCAGTTGTTCATTCCTTTGTATGGCTTTCTATTCTACTGTATAGATGCCACAATTTGATTATCTCTTCTCTTGTTGATATTTGGGTTGTCCCAGTTTGAGGATATTATGAATAAAGCTGCTTTGAACATTTGTTAGATCTTTGTGTGGAAAAAAATTTCTTGGGTAAACAACCTAGCCTTCATTTTTATAGGTGGGAATACTGATGCTCAAAGAGGTTGAATGACTTTTTAAAGTCGCATGACCAGTGATTCAGTGGACTCAAATGCCTTTATACACTCTTTCCACTCTATCACACTTTCCCCCACTTTTTAGAGGTAAAAATTACAGATGAAGTGGTCTGTGAATTCAGATGAAGAAGATCTCTGTCAGCTTGGCATGTCAAAATGGGCTTCTTGAAGATGACTTTTGAGTTGGCCTTGAAGAATCGCTAGGCTTTGAATATGTAGAAGGCGAGAAGAATTTTGTAAGCAAAGATTCTTTAGTATGGGCTTCATTCATTAGTAAATAAGTATTTAATTAGTGCCTCCTCAGTGCCTGGCACTGTTCTGTATGCTGAGGCTACAGCAGTAACAAAGCCGGTGTACATCATGGAGCTTACATTCTTGTGGGGAGAGATGGATAGTACACCAAGTAAGTAAATAAAGTAATAAGTGCTCTAGAGAAAAGTGGGATGCCAGTGTTGGGAGTCAGGATAAATGGGTTGCAATTTTAAAAAGAGGGCTTGAGAAGGCTTCACTGAGAAGGTGACATGTGGCTAAGGTTAGAGTCAGTCTTGAGTGATCCAGATGGGGACTTTACAAGTGTAAAGCCCCAGGGCAGGAGTGTGTTTGGCATGTTGGGGAATTTAAAGAGGATGCTATGGCTGAAGTGGAATCAACACCAGAGAAGCAAGGAGTAGGTGTGGTCAGAGACGTATGGGGAGTTATAAAGTTGAGGGTGTGGTAGGTCACTGTGAGGACTTTTACTCTGAGCAAGATGTAGAGGCATTGGAGAGTTGTGAACAGAGGCAATGTTTTAAAAATATGTATATATAACATTTTTACTGAGATATAATTCATACACTATGCAACTCACCCATTTAATAAGTGGTTTTTAGTGTATTCACAGAGTTGTGCAACCATCACCATAATGAATTTTATTTTATTTTATTTTATTTTTGTCTTTTATCTTTTGAGGGCTGCACCCGTGGCATATGGGGGTTCCCAGGCTAGGGGTTGAATGGGAGCTACAGCTGCCTGCCTACGCCAGAGCCACAGCAATGCCAGATCCGAGCTGCGTCTGCAACCTACACCACAGCTCATGGCAACGATGGATCCTTAACCTACTGAGCGAGGCAGGGGATCGAACCTGCAACTTAATGGTTCCTAGTCGGATTCGTTTCTGCTGCACCACAACGGGAACTCCCACCATAATGAACTTTAGAACATTTTCATCATCTCCAAAAGAAACCCTGTACTCATGAGTAGTCATTCTCGTTTCCCTCCAACTCTCTAGTGCTAGGCAAGTGATAATCTGTTTTCTGACTCTATGGATTTTCCCATTTTTGATGTTATATATAAGTGGAATTATAAAATATGTGGTCTTTTATGACTGACCTTTTTCACTTAGAATGTTGTTTTCAAGGTTCTTTCATGTCGTAGCATGTATAAGCACTTTATTCTTTTTTATGGCCAAGTAAGATTCCAACAGCCAACAGTTGTTTCTACTTTTTGGCTGTTAGGAGTAATGATGCTATGAATTCTTGTAAGTTTTTGTGTGAACATACATTTTCATTTGAAGTGCTATGTTTTAAAAGAAGCAGATTCAGGGAGTTCCCATCTTGGCTTAGTGGTTAACTAACCCGACTGGCATCCATAAGGAAGTGGGTTCGATCCCTGATCCCTGAGTTCCCATCATGGCTCAGTTGGCTAACGAACCTGACTAGCAACCATGAGGTTGTGGGTTCGATCCCTGGCCTTGCTCAGTGGGTTAAGGATCCGACATTGCTGTGAGCTGTGGTTTAGGTTGCAGATGCAGCTTGGATCCCGAATTGCTGTGGTTGTGGCATAGGGAACCTCTGTGTGTTGTGGTGTGGCCCTAAAAAGACAAAAGACAAAAAATAAATAAATAATAATAAAAAAAGACGAAGCAGATTGATTTGAAGAAGATAAATGACCTAGGCTCTTATCTCAATTGGTGCTTGCTTTTCTTTGTTCATTAGTTGTTCTTATAGGGTTAGGCCATTTTTTCTAGCAATTTCTTTCTCCCTTTGGGTTTTATCTAGTTTCCCTACTTTGGGTTTCTTTGAATAAAGGTTTGACCCACATTAAATAGGTTCCCTAAAAAATAGGGTCAGTTCTGTGTAGAGCCTTATGTGATTTGTAATTAAGATATTCTTATAAAAATCTCAGGGTTTTTTTTTTTTTTTTTTTTTTTTTTTAAGGTCTGCACCTGTGGCATATAGAGGTTCCCAGACTAGGGGTCCAGTCGGAGCAATAGCCACTAGCCTATGCCACAGCCACAGCAGTGCCAGATCCAAGCTGTGCCTGTGACCTACACTACAGCTCATGGCAACACCAGATTCTTAACCCACTGAGTGAAGCCAGGAATCGAACCTGCGTCCTCTTGGATACTAGTCAGATTCATTTCTGCTGAGCCATTATGGGAACTCCTAAAATCTCAGTTTTTGAAAATTCCTAAGGAGAAGTTACACAGTGTTTTGTATGCTGAGTTGGGATTTAGTAGTGAGTTATAAATCAATTTGGTGAAAACAGCACTTAAAAAGTAGAGTAGGAAATATCTGAGTGCATCTCTTAACAATAGGGTTAAATATCACTTCATAAAACTTTGTTTTCGAGTTCCTGTCGTGGTGCAGTGGGAACGAATCCAACCTAGGAACCATGAGGTTGCGGGCTAGATCCCTGGCCTCGCTCAGTGGGTTAAGGATCCGGCATGGCCATGAGCTGTGGTGTAGGTTGCAGATGCGGCTCAGATGTGGCATTGCTGTGACTGTGGTGTAGGCTGGCAGCTACAGCTCTGATTAGACCCCTAGCCTGGGAACCTCCATATGCCATGGGTGCGGCCCTAAAAAGACAAAAACAAAACAAAACAAACTTTGTTTCAGTTAAATGTGTGTGTCATGATGTAAAATGTGTGTGTGTAATTATAGCTTGTAGTAAAAAAAAGTTTAAAGTCTCTGGATTGGGATATCATGGACTGTTTATGTAATTAATACTCTTTCTCTTCCATTTAATTTTTTTTGAGAGCATTGAGGTATTATTCAGCGTAGAATATTTAAAACATGCTATAGTATATTCAAACAATATAAAAGAGTGATGTTTTTGTTATTGTTTAATATAATGAGAAATTTGTGGGGATGATATTTTTATCTTTATGTGAATAAATCTGATTTTCTGACAATGTTATGACTAATAGTTTGTACTGTATATTTTTATTATAGGAGTCACACCCCATGGGTTTATGTGATAAATGAGCTTCTTGGCATAGAAGGAAATTAAAAAATGATGGTAAGTGATCAAGCTACCTTAGTTTTTTTAGTCTTCTTCCTCACTCCCTCTCTTCTCTTCCTTCCGTTTTTCCTTCCTTCCATTTTTCATTTATTTATCTTTTTTTATGTAATATTTGTTACTGCCAAGATACTCAATGGAACACATACGTTACAAAGCACAGCAGTAAAGGAACTATCTGTGAATGTACTTTTCAACCTGAGAACCATAGACTTGCTCCTAACATTTGTGCAACCTAAGGCAAAAATAAAATGGAAATCAGCTTCTTTTATGTCTTAATCTTGAAAAGTCATAAATCAGTTTATGCCAGCAGCTTGACCTACTTTCCTACGGAGGACCCAGCCAACTCTTAAAGGAGCCATACTCTTTCTGGTGTTGGCAGGACGGAAGCTGGGCCAGAGTGGCCTGTGACTCTTAGGTGGGGACTTATGTGAAACTCCCCGGAGAGCTTTTGGGCAAGTGCATTCCCCTTCCCCATGTTCTACTTTTCTAACTCAAGATTTACAGGCAGTTCTAAATACCTTCTTAAACTCTCTCGCTCAAACCCAAGAAGAGAAGGAGGGAATGCAGTTTATGGGGGAATCCAGGCTGTCCAAACACTTCCTTTGGGAGATTTGGGGTGGCCATTCTTAAATAAAATTAGATGTTTTTACTGTGCTTTGCCTCTTTCCTTCTATTCTTCATTGTCTGTTCTTGGGATGAGGAGGTCTCAGTTCAGTTTATGAATCCCTCTCTCTTAATTACACTCAATTACTAATTTGGTTTTGATTTTTTTGATGTTTTGATATTTTGATAGATGTAAGCTTCTAAATTTTGATATATCTTATCTTTGATAGATGTAATCTTCTCAGGGCAGGAGCTGCCTCTTTTGGGTGTACAGGCAGAACTATATCTACTTATGTTCTTCTTTTTTATCTCATCCTGTCCCATTATATACTCCAGTTTCTTTTAAAACTTTTTTTCCTTTTCTTTTCTTTTTTTTCTGTCCATGCCCACAGCATGTGAAAGTTCCCAGGCCAGGGATAGAACCTGCACCACAGCAGCAATCCAAAGCTGCTGTGGTGACTGTGCTGAATCCTTAACCCACTATGCCACAAGAGAACTCCTTCTTTTATATCTTAAAGACATAAAAAGTTCGGAGTTTTAAATTTTTTAGTCTGTCATTTGGAATCATTTTCCTCCTGCCTTTTATATCCTAAGAATTCTCCATAGTGAGGACTTTTGGTCCTAAATTCTGTTTTTTTTGGTCTGAAGATAGCTTTTTTTTCCTGCCCAAATTTTGGAAGATGGGCTTGTTCAGTATAGAAGTGTAGATTGACAAATATTTCTCTCAGTATGTTGAAAAAAATTATTCCACTGTCTTCAGCCTCTTTGTGATTTTTGACACTTCTTTTTTTTTTTTTGATTTTACTTCATTTTGATATTGTACACAGCATTTACATGGTTCAAAATTGAAACACTTAAATGGCATTCATTCAGAGAAGTTTGACTTTAATTTCTCTTCTTCCTTTTCTTCCCTTTGTGGATAATCTCTTCCATTTTTTGAAATTGTGAAATACAGAAAATTTACTGTCTCAACCATTTTTAAGTGTATGTTTCAGTGGTAGTAAGTACATTTATATGGTTGTGCAACCGTAACTGCCATACATTTCCAAAACTCTTTTCACCTTGCAAAACTGCAAGTCTACACCTGTTAAACAATAACTCCCTATTTCTTTCCTCCCCTGGCCTCTGGACGCCCCCATTTTACTTTTGGTCTCTGATTTTGACTATGCTGGGTACCTCATATAAATGGAATCATGCAGCATTTGTGTTTGAGTGACTGGTTTATTTCACTTAACTAAAGTCCTGAAGGTTGTAGCATATGTCAGAATTTCCTTTTTAAGACTGAATAATATTCCATTGTATGTATATACTATGTTTTGCTTAACCATCCACTTGTGTCTGGACAGGGTTGCTCTCACATTATCCCCCCATATTTTAACTACTGTGAAAATGCTGCTGTGGACATGGGTGCATAAAGCTAGCATACTCCTTTATCCCTAAATATTCAGTGTGTATTTCCTAAGAACAAGGACATTCTCTTACATCACCACAATTCAATTATCAAAATCTGAAAATTTAGCATTCATATAATACTATTTTATAATCTACAGTAAGTATTTAAGGTTTGTCATTATCTTGCTAATGTCTCTTCCAGCTGCTTTTTCCCTTGATCCATTTAGTTATCAAGTCTCTTTGGTTTCCTTTAATCTGGAATAAATTACTCAGATTTTCTTTGTCTTTTTTGACTTTGTCATTTTTGAAGAGTACAGGACAGTTATTTTGAAGAATTCATTCCATTGAGGTGATGTTTACATGTGATTAGAGTCATATTTTGTATTTTTGGCCAAATATCGTGTGAATGATGATGTAACCTTCTCAGTGTACCACATTAGGAAGCATATGATGTCAATTTGTCCTACAGTTGGTCATGTTAACTCTGATCACTTGGTTAATATATTGTCAGGGGTTTCTATTTAAAGTTTGTTTTCTCTTTTGAAATTAATACTTGATTTGTTAAGAGATACTTTGAAGCTATGTAAATACCCTGCAACTCAGTAAACTGTCACCCACTAGTTTGAGCATCCATTGATGATAATAATTATTTAAGTAGGTGATAAGTATTTGCATTCTCCCCAGTTGTCTAACCTACCTGTCTATCAAGTTCCTTGGATTTTAAAATTTTATTTAATGTTATAATCTATTACTACCATTTATTTTGATGCTGAAATTGTCCCAGATTTAGCCAGTAGAAGCTCCTTCAAACCAGCTCTTGTGTCGTTTGATATTCTTTGAGCACTTCTGTACTTTCTAATATAACAAGCTGCTCTAGTTTCATCTTATGCTTTCTCTCTTCTTCTTCTTCACACCTTATTGCAACGGCTGGGAACTTCAGTAGTGTTGAATGGAGATGGTAATGGTAGGCATCCTTGTCTCTTTTAAGATTATATCATTAAATAGGATTTTTGCTGTAGTTTGTGAAGCATTTTTATTGTGGATGAGTGTTGAATTTTATCACATGCCTTTTTCTTCTGTTGAAGTGAACATAAAACTTTTCTACCTTACTTTGTTAATATGGTGAATTACATTATTGATTTGAAAATGTTAATCCACTCTTGCATTCCTGAATTAAAATCAACTTGATTGTGATATTTTACCTCGATTCAGCTTTTGTGAGTATGTGTATGTAATTTTCACTGTTACTCTAGAAAGAGTTCAAATTGATAATTTACTTTTCTTGTCCTTTCAGGTTCTGATATCCAGGGTTACATGGAACTCTGTGAATTGGGATATATTCCTTCTTTTTTATTCTCTGAAAGAATTTAGTGTAATTTTTTTCTTCAGTGATTAGGAGAATTCACCAGTGAAACCATCTGAGCCTGGATTTTCTTTTGTGGAATTTCTTTAGTAAATATTTCTTTAATATTTAGAATTTAAAAATTTCTTTAATAAATAGTCAGATTTTTCTGTTTCCTTTTATACCAAGATTTGGTAAATTGTGTTTTTAAAGGAATTTGTGTATTTCATCAAAATTTGCAAGTTCACTGATGTGTTATGACATCCATTTATCTTTTTGATTTCTAGAGGTTTTACACTCTGTATTGATATTCCTTTTTTATTCTTGATACTGGTTATTTTTGCCATTATCACTGATTACTTTTTGATCAGTCTTGCTAAGCAGTATATACATTTCATTGATATTTTCAAATAACCATTTTTTGTTTTATTAATTTTTCACTATCATGTGTTTGTTTTGTATTTTATTTTTGCTGTTTATTTTTTTTTCTTCTTTCTTTCTTTGGGTTGAATATGCTACTCTTTCCCTAACTTCTTGAAACAGAGACTTAGATGATTGATTTTCAGCCTCTTTCCTTTGTATTATGTCATTTAAGGGTATACATTTCTCTTTAAGCATAGCTTTATTTAGCTGCTCTACAAGTATAGATGTGTTATCTTTTTATTATGATTCATTTAAAGATATTTTACAATTTCCTTTGTGACTTCTTTGATCTGTAAGTTATTTAGAAATGTATTCCTTAATTTCAACCATATGAGATTTCTTCTGGTTATCTCTCTTTATACTTTCTATACTTTGGAATTTAGTGAGTCCTGCTATATGACCTAATGATATTGACAGTGTGGAAAATTTCATAAACATGCAAAGAATGTATATTCTGCCATCATGGAGTTCTGGGTTTTGGATATGTCAGATATGTCAAGCTTGTCAGTTATGTTGTTCAAGTCTTCTATGCTGTCACTTAATTTTTTTTTCTGGCTTCTTGAAGTGGTGTGTTAAAATCTTCTATAGTGATAGTGGTTTTGTCCGATTTCAGTTTTTGCTTTTAGTTATTAGATGCACATTTAGAAGTGTTATATTTTCCTGATTGATGAACATTTTATCATTATGAAGTATCACTATTTATAGCAGTAATTTTTACCTTAAAATCTGCCTTGATACTGGTGTAGCTGCCGTTCATTTGGTTAATGTTTGCATGGTCGTCCCTTTTTTCCATCCTTTTATTTTTAAGGTATAGCTCTTTTAAATAATATGTAATTAGATATTTAATCCAATTTGACAATATTTTCTTCTGATTGCTTTTATCCTTGTTATTGTTATTATAAATAATGTTATTATTTATATATTTAGGTTTAAATCTATCTGTTGATATTTGTTTTCTGTGGCCGAATTTCTCTTTTATCTTTTCCTCCCTGCTTTTTTACTTATTTTGCATTATTCAAATATTTTATTCCATTTTTTTCTTTTTTCATTTTTTAATGGCGGCACCTGTGCCACATTGATGTTCCTGGGTCAGGGATTGAATCGGAGCCACAGCTGTGACTGAAGCTGCAGCTGCGGCAACACTGGATCCTTTGACCCACTGTGCTGGGCCAGGGATCGAACCTGCATCTTCATAGTGACACAAGCTGCTGTGGTCAGGTTCTTAAATCTAATGTGCCACAGTGGGAACTCCATTTTTTTCCTATCTTTCTCTTGGCTTCTTATGTATTATTTTTCTTTTGGTGAGTACCCTAGAGATTATAACATTCCTCATTGAATTATTAGAGTCTATTATAAATTATTACTTTTATCATTTCTTAGACAATACAGAGGTCTTACCACACTTGAATTCTGTTTCTCTTCTACCTTTTGTAATACTATTAATACACTTTGTTTTTCATATATTTTAAATTTCATAGGATAATTTAAAGATAATATTTTTGTAGACAGTGTGTTCCTACTTTTACCAATATTTTCACCCTTTGTGGTGTTTTTCACTTATTTCTTTGTTGATATGCTTCCATCTGGGATTGTTTTCTTTCTTCCTGGAGAATTTCCTTTAGTATTTCTTTTAGTGAAGTTAATTTAGTTTCCGATTCTCATAGAGTTTGTCTGAAAATATTTTTATTTTACCTTAATTTTTGAAGGATATTATTGCTGGATAAATACTCTAGATTTTTAGCAATTTTCTTCCAAAACTTTAAAGATATTCTGGTATTTTATATTTTTTATTGTTTCTGATGGAAAATCAGCTGGAAGTTTTGGCATTATCCCTTTAAAGATAATGAATTTTTATCCCCTCTGTATGCTCTAAGATTTTCTCTGTTAACATTTTCACTGGTTTTTCTTTGATGTGTTAGGTATGATATTCTTGTATTTATCCTACTTGGTGGTTTATAGAGCTTTTGGAAAACTTGGGCTTTTTTTTTTTTTTGTCAGTTTTGAAGAGCTTTTTCTTTTCTTCTCTTCTCTTCTCTTTTCTTTTTTCTTTTTTGTCTTTTTGTCCTTTTAGGGCCCCACCCGCAGCATATGGAGGGTCCCTGGCTAGGGGTCTAATCGGAGCTGTAGCTGCCTGCCTACCCCAGGAGCCACAGCAGTGCCAGATCCGGGCTGCATCTGCAACCTACACCACAGTTCATGGCAACGCCAGATCCTTAACCCACTGAGCGAGGCCAGGGATCAAACCTGCAACCTCATGGTTCCTAGTTGGATTCATTTCCGCTGAACCATGAAGGGAACTCCAAAGTGCTTTTTCTTTGAAAAAAAATTTTTTTTTCTGTTTCATTCACTTTGTTCTCTTCTTCAGGGACTCCACTTATACATACTGTACTTTTTCACTGTGTCCTGTTTATTTTCTGAGTTTTTATATTCTTCTCTGTGCTTTCACACAGATGTTTTCTACTGTCCTATTTTTCAGTTCATTAATCCTTTATTCTGCTATATTTAATTTTGTGGTTAAATCCATTTTATTGAGCTTCTAATTTCAGTAATATGTTATTTCCCCTTTATAATATCCATTTTTAATACCTTTTTTGTTTTTCCTTTTATTTTTAAATTTTCAAAAATTAACTGAAAAATGTTATTTTATAGCTTTTAAGTAATCAAGAAATTGATGAATCTGTTTCTCTTATAAAAATGTAAATTGTAGCAAGTAAAGCTAGCATCTTTTTGGACTGGTGATTAATCTTTTTTCTTTTCTTTACTTTTTTTTTGTCTTTTTGCACTTTCTAGGGCTGCTCCTGTGGCATATGGAGGTTCCCAGACTAGGGGTCTCATCAGAGCTGTAGCCACTGGCCTATGCCAGAGCCACAGCAACACAGGATCCAAGCTGCGTTGGAGACCTTCACCGCAGCTCATGGCAACGCCAGATCCTTAACCCACTGAGCAAGGCCAGGGATCGAACCCACAACCTCATGGTTCCTAATCTTTTTTTTCATTTTTAATTTAGTATTTATTTATTTATTTTTACGTTTTTAGGACTGCACCTGTGGCATATGGAAGTTCCCAGGCTAGGGGTCGAATTGGAGCTGCAGCTTCCGGCCTATACCACATTCACAGCAATGCCAGATCCAAGCCATGTCTGTGACCTGCACCACAGGGTATGGGGCAATGCTGGATCCCCAACCTACTGGGTGAAGCCAGGGACTGAACCTTCATCCTCATGGATACTAGTTGGATTCGTTTCCGCTGTGCCACAATGGAACCTCCCTTTTTGTTTTTTTCATTTTTTATAGTCTTTATTGAAGTATGGTTGATTTACAATGTTGTGATAATTTCTGCTGCATAACAAAGTGATTCAATTATACATGTACATACATTCATTCTCTTTTAGATTCTTTACCCACATAGATTATCACAAAATATGGGGTAGAGTTCTCTGTGCTATACAGCAGGTCCCCATTGGCCAGTTTTTCCATATACCTCATTGTGTATCTGCCAGTCCCAAACCCCCAGTTCCTCCCTCCCCTCCCACAGCTGTCCTCTTTAGGTAATTAATCATTAATCCTCAGCCCTATCCCATCCTCCCCCTGGACCCCATTATATTATCAGTATTTGTATTGGTTGTCTTTTTGGGTTTTTTTTGGTCATGCCAATGGC
Organism: Phacochoerus africanus; assembly: GCF_016906955.1. Taxonomy (NCBI): domain Eukaryota; kingdom Metazoa; phylum Chordata; class Mammalia; order Artiodactyla; family Suidae; genus Phacochoerus; species Phacochoerus africanus. The sequence continues at coordinate 58,228,929 of NC_062552.1, read as the reverse complement.
ATGTGGAAGTTCCCAGCCCAGGGGTCGAACCTGTGCCACAGCAGTGACCTGAGCACAATGAGGGAACTCCTGTCTTTATTTTTTATTAGTTTTTTTTTCCCCTTTTTTTTCTTTTTAGGACCTTTCCTGCAGCATATGGAAGTTCCTAAGCTAGGGGTCGAACTGGAGCTGGAGCTCATGGCCTACATCACAGCCACAGATGTGACCTGTGCTGCAGCTTGCAGCAATGCTGAATCCTTAACCCACTGAGCGAGGCCAGAGATTGAACCCACATCCTCGTGGGTACGAGTCAGATCCTTAACCCACTGAGCCACAAACTAAGTTTGAAGTATAGTTGATGTACAATATTATGTAAGTTACAGGTGTACAGTAGTATAGTGATTCACAATTTTTAAATATATTCCATTTATGGTTATTATAAAATATTGGCTATGTTCCTTGTGCGGTACAATATATCCTCATAGCTTATTTTAAACATAATAGTTTGGATTTCTTAATCTCCTCCTCTTATATTGCCATTCACTGTCAGTTTTATTGTTATTAATTTGAAGATATTTATGGCTATTTGTATTTTTTTTTTTTTTGGTTGTCAGTAGTTTTTACCATAATGTATTTGTCTTTTTTTTTTTTTTTTTTTTTTTCTTTTCAGGGCTGTACCCACAGCATATGGAATTTCCCAGGCTAGGAGTTGAATCCGAGCTGTAGCTGCTGGCCTACACCATAGCCACAGCAACACAGGATCCAGGCCATGTGTGACCTATACCACAGCTCACAGCAACTCTGGATCCTCGACCCACTGAGAAAGGCGAGGGATTGAACCCTCATCCTCATGGATGCTAGTTGGGTTTGTTAACTGCTGATCCACGAAGGGAACTCCTGTATTTGTCTTTTTATTTTATCTTATTGTTTAAAAATTTTGTTCTTTTTGTAATTCACAGTGTCTCTCAATTTGGTGGCATGATTTTTTTGGGGGGGGAGGAGTTAGTTTTAGAAAATTCTTAGCTTGCATATGCTCTAATCGCATTTTTATCTTCTCCTTAGTCTTCAGTTTCTACTCCTGTGTTTGACTTCATTTTATTTCCTATCTCTTGTGCTCTTTTCTGTTTTTTAATTTCTCTTTTCATTCTAGATATTTTAGTTTGACTTAACCTACTAATTTCTTGTTAAATCCATCTTTTGAGTTCTCCATTTCAGTTTTAAAAAAGTTTTTAGTTTTATAATTTCCATTTGATTGTTTTAAAAAGGTTTCTACTTCTCTGCAGAAACTTGCAATCCTATCTTTTTGTTTTTTGGGCCCATAATTAGAGTTACCTTAGGATCTTTGATGACTCTGTTATTTGGATGTGTGTGAGTATATATCTATTTTCTGTTACTTTTCTTTATTTTCAGTTACTTGAATTTTTTAATAGCATGGCTAGTAAATTATGATTGGATGCAGACATTGTATGTGAATAATTTAATAGATGATTTGATGCTAAGATAATTGTGTCTAGTAGAAGATTTACCTCTGATTTTGGCAGATGGCTAGGAACATTGGCAATTGTAGTTTAATCCTGTCAGGGATTGAGATGAATCAAGACTGGTTCCATTTCTTTTGTGAGGGCTGATCTCTTTCTGGTTCACTTTTACTCCTGGGATGAAACACTTCCGGGTTTTAACCTCAAGCCTGGGGTGGCTCTGGACAGTTTTTTTTTTTTTTCCAGACCTTTTTTTTTTTTTTTTTTTTTGCTTTTTAGGGCTGTATCTATGGCATATGGAAGTTCCCAGGCTAGGGGTTAAATCAGAGGTGCAGCTGCTGGCCTATACCACATCCACAGCAATGCCAGATCCGAGCTGTGTCTGTGATCTACCCCACAGCTCACGGCAGCACTGGGTCCTTAATCCACTGAGCAAGGACAGGGATCAAACCCGTGTCCTCATGGATACTAATTGGGATTTTTAGTACTTAGCCATGACTGGAACTCCTGGACAGATTTTGTCTCCATACTTTCTGTGAGTCTGTGAGACTTCTCAGCTTCTCTGTCTTGGCTGTGTCTTTGGAATTGAGAGGTCCCTGTGGGAAAAAAGCAGCCCTGATTGCTGGACTCATTCACCTCTTTAAGTTCCTTGATCTTGGCCTTGTAATTCTTCCTCCACTTTTTTTTCCTGGTGCTTTTAAACAGATGTTAAAAAATAATTTGTTTACCTTTTCTTTCTTTTCTTTCTTTTTTTTTTGTCTTTTTGCTATTTCTTTGGGCCGCTCCCGCGGCATATGGAGGTTCCCAGGCTAGGGGTCAAATCGGAGCTGTAGCCTCCCGCCTACGCCAGAGCCACAGCCACGCGGGATCCGAGCCGTGTCTGCGACCCACACCACAGCTCATGGCAACGCCGGGTCGTTAACCCACTGAGCAAGGGCAGGGACCGAACCCGCAACCTCATGGTTCCTAGTCGGATTTGTTAACCACAGCGCCACGACGGGAACTCCTGTTTACCTTTTCTAATTTTTCTCCACTAAAGAGTTGGTCTGAATTACTTAGTTCTTCATACTCAGAAGGGAAATCAGGAGTTCCCATTGTGGCTCAGTGGTTAATGAATCCAACTAGGAACCATGAAGTTGTGGGTTCAATCCCTGGCCTTGCTCAGTGGGTTAAGGATCTGGTGTTGCTGTGAGCTGTGGTGTGGGTCGCAGACGCGGCTCGGGTCCTGCATTGCTGTGGCTCTGGCGTAGGCCGGTGGCTACAGCTCCGATTAGACCCCTAGCCTGGGAACCTCCATATGCCACGGGAGCGGCCCTAGTAAAGGCAAAAAGACACACACACACACACACACACAGAAGGGAAATCAACAGATTCGAAATTTATTTCTTGTTCAGTCTTCCACCTTGTAATTCAGGGACCAAGTCTATTTCTATCTTTTGACTCTCTTTCTCTTGAGAGTTGTATGCTGGATCCTCTGCATCTGGTTAGTAAATGGGAGAAAAGAGTATAAATGATGCAGGAGATTTTTTTTTTTAAATAAGCTGGGCCTGGAAATGGCCTACCTCAATCTTGCCTCTATTATAGTGTACAGAATTTAGCCACATGGCCATCTATCTGCAAGAGAGTTTGGAAAGTGTTGTCTAGCTTTGTTACAGGAAAAGAAGCTAGTGGTTTCGGTGAATGTATAGTAGTCTTTGTCTCAGTGTCTGTTTAATAGTTGGTGGTGACATGATAATATCTCAGGTTAGGGTGTTATTAGTGGATTTATAGTTTCAAGATATATTGAGGATATAGAATTGATAAGATTTGATATATCTGCTCTAACAGAGATCCCAAAGCAGAGTAGCTCATATAAGAATAGAAGTTTAATTTTCACCCTTGTAGTAGTCTAGACAGCCTCAGTTCATATAAGGATTTATTTACCTCTGGAAAGCTGTGAAAGATCATTAAGAATGGACAAAGTTATCATAGATTACTGGACCGAATTCCAACTCATCATTCTATGACATACAGCAAATTATAGCAGTTTCTCAGTATCTTAGCTAAGTTTCATAATTTGTGAAATAGATGTAAGTGCTACTACCATTGTTAGAATTTGATGTGCTTCTGGTGTTCATTTGCTGATAATATCGTCTTCATAGTACTTAAAATATGAGGAGCTTGAGTAGTGGTAATTTAAGAGAAAAATTCTTTGCTAAATTATTTGGAGAGCTGAAAAACTGAAAAAAGGGAGTTTGATTTTATGGGCAAGCATTATTATGGGTGGATTTTGAAGAATTTGTGTGAAGTAGAAACTTTTATGGAGGTACAAACATAAAAATTTAATAAACAATGCTTGAAACCTTTTCAGGTTTATGACCAAAGTTGCTGAAAGTAGAAATTATTTATATATATATTTTTAACCTAGGATACAGATAAGTTAAAAATTTCTTTTCCCAGTCTGGAGAAAGTCTTAGAAATATATGGACCTTTTGGTAAACATTCCAAACACTTTCTTTCTTAGATTATATATTGTAACAGTCAAACATAAAAACTTTAATTTAAGAATAATGTTTATGCTTTTTACTGGAAAATTTGGTATTTGAACAAACCCCTGTAAGATCTCCATATGGCACTAGGTGGCGCACTGTGACTTGGGATGAAGATACATTTATTTTGTTTAAGTCTCCCAGAAGAAAAGAATCTAGGTGAAAATACTGTTTGAAATATTGCAGTGTCTTGAAATATTGCGTTCATTGCATTTCAAACCCTAATGTTTGAATTAAAATATTTAAAATTGTATTATTGACATTTTTATAAGGATAGGATTATTAAAAATGATTAGAATGTATCAGTTTTTACTGAGAAGAGTCCATTCAGCATATATTGCAGAAATCAGATGTACTTTAAATTGAAAAATGGTTTTCAGTACCTGTGTTGTAGTAATACAAGTGTAATGTTATTCCTCATGAAGTATTAGAATTAAGAACGAAAACAAAGTCTTGAGCTGGTGGCTTTTTCTTTGTGTATGTATGTGTACTAAGTATAAAAGAACTAATTGCAAAATTTATGGTAGAACTGAAATGTTTATAGATGAAGAGAATATTAGATCTCACATTTTCTGGTCTAGCGTTGCTGCTTATGATCATTTTTGTTCCAAGAAACTCATTACTTTATGAAGACTCTTGAGTTACATAGAATAGTGAATTTCACAATCTGATATATATTTATGTATATTTACCTACATGATTTTTTTTATGATTGCTTAAGACAGTTACCTGAAAAAGAATGAAAAATAGGCCACCTATTTAAATGTATTCATCTGGCCTGAAAGGAATAGTGATGCTTCTTGGTTAAAATAATGCTTATGTGGAGTTCCTATCGTGGCACAGCAGAAATGAATCCGACTAGGAACCATGAGGTTGAGGGTTTGATTGCTGGCCTCGCTCAGTGGGTTAAGGATCTGGTGTTGCCATGAGCTGTGGTGTAGGTCACAGACTTGGCTCAGATTTGGCATTGCTGTGGCTCTGGAGTAGGCTGGCAGCTGTAGCTTAGATTAGACCGCTAGCCTGGGACCCTCCATGTGCTGTGGGTGCGGCCCTAAAAAGCAAACAAAACAAAACAAAAAAACAGTGCTTATATAACCTAAATGATAGATGCCAACCTAAATTATATAGAGCTAATAATCACTGGGTGATGTGTTTAAGCAAAAGGAGATTTTATGATGGTACACTGATTGGAAAGTATGGGGATAGAAAAGAGATGATTCAGAGAAAATGGATCCCCCTACACTTTGTGGGACTGTACCTTGCTGTAACCACTATGGAGAACAGTATGGAGTTTCCTCAAAAACAAAACAAAACAAAACAAAAAAAACACTAAAAATGTAACTACCATATGATCCAGCAATTCAGAGAAAACCATACTTCAAAAAGATAAATGCACCCTAGTGTTCATTGTAGCGCTCTTTTCAATAGCCAAGACAGGAAGTAACTTAAATGTCCATTGAGAGGAATGGATAAAGAAGATGTGATACATATATACAATGGAATATTACTCAGCCATAAAAAGAGTGAAATAATGCCATTTGCAGCAACATGGATGGACCTAGAAATTTTTTTTTTGTCTTTTTTTGTTGTTGTTGTTGTTGCTATTTCTTGGGCCGCTCCCGCGGCATATGGAGATTCCCAGGCTAGGGGTTGAATCGGAGCTGAAGCCACCGGCCTATGCCAGAGCCACAGCAATGCGAGATCCGAGCCGCGTCTGCAACCTACACCACAGCTCACGGCAACGCCGGATCCTTAACCCACTGAGCAAGGGCAAGGACCGAACCCGCAACCTCATGGTTCCTAGTCGGATTCGTTAACCACTGTGCCACGACGGGAACTCCTGGACCTAGAAATTTTTATACTCAGTGGAGTAAGAGAAAAACACATCATATGATGTCACTTATATGTGGTATCTAAAAAAATGATATAAATGAACTTATTTACAAGACAGAAACAGGCTCACAGACTTTGAAAACAAAGTTATGGTTACCAAAGGGGAAAGGTTGTGGGGAAAGATGAAATGGGAGTGCGGGATTGGTATATGCACACTATTGTATATGTAATGGATGATCAACAGAGACCTGCTATATAGCACAGGGAACTCTACTCAACATTCTTTGATTAACCTAGATGGGAAAAGAATCTGAAAAATAATAGATGTGTATATATGTATAACTGAATCACTTTGTTGTACAGCAGAAATTAACACAACGTTGTAAATCAACTATACTTCAATAAAACTTTAGAAAAGGGAAAAAAAAAGAAAAGAGTTGATTCATGTATTTTGCATAGGATGGAGCTGAAACAGTGGTCACTGACGAATGAGTTTCAGTGAAAGCTTATGAGCCATGTAAATAGATGCCCTGTGGATATTCAGGGTAAGGTCAGAGTGATGAAGGAGTGTGAGTGCAGGTATTTATTTTAAAGATGTAAAAAGTTAAGTTCCTGGAGGTGCCTGGTGGCTCATAGGGTTAAGGATCTGGCGTTGTCACTGCTGTGTCTTGGGGTTGCTGCTGTGGTGCAGGTTTGATACCTGGCTGGAGAATTTCTGCATGCCGCAGGTGTGGCCAAAACCAACCAAACAAAAAAGTTAAGTTCTGGAGAGGAAGGTTTGGGTTAACTTCATAGCACAGAGTATTAGAATGGAAGAGAGCAGTCTTTGTTTTCCCAATAGTTTGGGCTGGTTGGTTCATTCGTGTACATGTCAGTCATACATTTAGCACCTTTGGTTATTCCCTTTTTCCCTACATATGCAGTTTCTCTTTTTACAGATCATTCCCATCAGCATAAAAATATGCTATCACCCATCTTAAAAACCTCTTTTCATTTCTGCTTTCTTCATTCTCTGTCCTTCTTTCTGAGAAAACTCAAAGGAACTTTTTTATACCCAATATTTCCATTTTGTAACGCAGCATTTTCTTGAATTAGGATTTTGACCCTAGAGTTCTTCTAAACAGGCAATAATACATTATTGATTTATTTATTATAAATTATTGCTTTTATCACTTCCCGGACAATGCAGAGCTGTCAATCTAACTGTACTGTTGCTTCTTTAAAGGTGAGCTCCCCCCACCCCTGTATGGTTTTAAGATTTTCTCTACATTTCAGGCTGTTATCAGTTTTTCTCTGATAGATTTAGGCATGGCTTGCTTTGTAGTCATATTTATCTTATTTGGAGTTTGTAAAGCTTCTGGAACAGTTGAGCTTACATCTGTTGTTAGCTTGTATAATGAAGCAGTTTGTGAAATTTAAATGATTACTCTAATTTAGATAATAATTTGGATAAATGATAATTTCCTGATTTTGATAGTTGCAATATAGTTATATATGGGATATATGAAATACGTATTGGAGTACTTAAGGACAAAATGTATCATGACTGCTGCTTATTCTCAGATGTTTTAGGGAAAAAAATGTGTGAGGGTATTTTGAGGATTCTTTGTGCTAATTTGTAACTTTTCTGTAACTTGAATTTATTTCACACTAAACAATAAGATATCTGGTATAATAGTAATATACCACTTGGTCTTCTCACCACATAGCCATTCATTTACATGTTGTCTGTTGCTGTTGTCACACAAAATGGTGTGATTGAGTAGTTGTCACAGAGCTTGTATGGCCTGCAAAGCATAAAATAAAAAAAACTTGCTATCTATCTGGCCCATTGTAGAAGTTTGTTGACCCTTGCTATAGAGTGTAGTGACTTTTTTCTTCTCTTGAAGTCATACTACTCATTAATGAATTCCTTTGAGAACAGGTTTTGCCTTTCGCATATTCCCCAAATAAACAAGCAGTTAAATTAACCAGTAGGTGAGAAGCCAAAATGGAATGTAAAGAGTAATGTATTACAAGTATATAATGTAACCACACTGAAAGGAGGGAGGATGAAAAGAACATGGTAATTTTGGAAAACAAAATCCATTACTTTGGATACTGTAAGGCTGAAGACAACTGTATAGAAATGTGATCTTGTTAATAAATGTGTTTCTCACAGAGATACAGGTTAGCAGTTCTGAAACTACTTTATGTAAAGATCAGAATTGAACAGATAAGTAAACATACTTTAGAAGATGAGAGCTGGCTTTCTTACTTACAGAGAAAGAAATTACGAATAAGGAAAGGGGAAGGCTAAAATGACCTTTTGATGTGGGATTGAAATCAGAGGTATCAGTATAAACTCATAGCTTTTAATATTTCTTTGCAGATAGATACAGAAATACAGATGGTGTATTACAGATTAATGTGCATACATATAGTTCCTGTTATTTGTTGTGAGTCTGTGGGTTGACTGGCTAGGATGGCAGTAGTTATCTGTGGGCTTGACTGGGCTGGAACATCCAAGATGGCTCAGTAGCTGATGTCTGTCAGCTGAGAGTTCAGCTGGGGCTGTCAACCAGAGTGCTGCCTTTATGTGGTCACTCTGTTGGTGGCTTGGGCTTCTCATGGTAAGATGATTGGTTTTCAAGAGTGAGTATCCCAAAAGAAGCATTCCAAGAGACCCAGGTGGAGACTGCAAGCTTCCTATGACCTAGTTTCTGAAGTTGGGCAGTGTCACTTTCACCTCATTTTATAGGTCTAAAAGCAAGTCACAGAGCAAGGTTAAATGTGAGGGGATTACATAATGGTGTGAACCCCAGCAAGAGTGGTTTATTGAGAGGAAGGGGGACATCTTTGGAGACCATGCTGATTAATTCATAAATTATTTTTCGCTCTCATATATTTGGTACACTCATTTGGAATGTTCTTTGAGAACAATTATACTGCCTTGTATTTTTGTTTGCTTCTCAATGTCTTATACAGTGCTTTGGACATAGAAATTGTCCAGTAAATGTGTTGCCTAGCAATTCAGGGATGCTAAGAGTTTAGGCAAGGACTAGAAGAGAAGATGAAGGCACACATTGATTGGGCTAGGAATTTTGGGCTGGGCCCAGTAGTAAACGTTTTTCAGGAAGAGGTAGATTGCCCACCTTGGAGTTAAGGGTTAGGCAAGGAGACTGCATCCTTGTTCTCATAGGGATACTTTAGAGCCCTTTTCTTTTCGCTGATACTTGGGTTATAAAAACAGGCTATTTTCACATAGCATTCTTTAGCGAGAAGGTAATTATGTTACTAGACCTGGTTTGAATTGGCCAGGGTCTTGGGGTTGCCAAAACTGTAGGCTAGTGTTGCTTTCAGCTGTGTGGGACTGGAGAAAGCAAGAAAGTATGCACCCCCCCCCTCTTATATGTACATACATTGTATGCAGTAGGACAGAATTAAAAATTTTTCAACTGAAATATACTAGTTTACAAGAATTATTATTTAGATCCCCGTTACTTGGAGATAAAATTATGCAGTGGAAGTTTACAACTGAGTGAAAATTTACTTTAGTATTACCTGTAGAGAAAAAAAATAGGAGTCTTAAAAACATTTTATGCTGTGGAGAGCTTTCAGAGGAAATATGTAGCATGTTTGTAAAACCTACCTTCTTACTTTGACCTGTTGCTATGTAAGGGGGGTGGTCCTGAAATGAGTATACAGCAGTGTTTATGCTTCTTAGGGTACTTTTTCAAACCTCAGATTGAATTTATTTTTGAAATTATTTGTTTATTTTTAAAGTTGTAAAATTTAGTCTTTTTAGAACTAAAAAAGATCCGTGATTTACTCTTATTTCCAATCCCAAATTAGTTTTAAGTGTTTCTTTTCTGAGAAAGAGAAGTAATGAATTTGTTTATCATATATATTTTATATGTTGACTAACTTAATAAACTAACACATGTTCTCTTTTCTGTGCATAGGCTTCATTCCAGCGCTCCAATAGTCATGACAAAGTAAGGAGAATAGTTGCAGAGGAGGGTCGTACAGCAAGAAACCTAATAGCCTGGAGTGTTCCACTCGAAAGCAAAGATGATGATGGTATGTATTTTTAAAAAGTTTCATTTTTGTTGTATATTAGAAGAATATATTTGGTCTTGAACAGTGGATAGACCAAAAACTGTTTACACTTAGAACTCTTGGGCAAATTAGTATGTATTAAATAAGAAATATTTGTTAATTGCTTTTTTATATTACCTAATAGACAAATGAAAATTTTACTGTTAAGACGGGTTTGTAATGGTTAACACTCTGGACTCTGAAAATATTAGTTTCACTTCTTCACGTAGGAAAGAAATTGGGTGTCTTATTATGACTGACATATTAGTTTTTTTTTAAAGTTATAGGAGATTTAGACTTTCCTTTTATTAAATTCTTATAAAAATTTTAAAAGTAGGTTTTAAAAAATTCACTGTAGGAGTTTCTGCTGTGGCATAGAGGCTTAAGTACCCAGCATTGCCACAGCTGTGTTGTAGGTCGAAGCTGTGGCTCTGATTTGATCCCTGGCCTGGAAACTTCCATGTGCCTTGAGTGTGGCCAAAACAATTCACTGCATTTATCATGATCGAGTACAATTTAACGTAATGATGTAGAAAATGAAAGTTTATTTCTTAAGTTCTCCTTATTATTATTTGAACAGAAAAAGTATTTGTTCTCTTCAGTCTCTTCACTTCAGTGGCTAGGAGCAGTATGAGCACTGCCTAGATCCTGGGAGATCTAGAACCTTGGATAGGGATGCAAATAACAGGAGGCTGGAGTAAGCCAAAGACCTCACTTTGAAATTTTCTGAAGGCTTGTAGAGTATTCCTCACATTGGGTTTTTATGATGTCTTTTCATGGTAGATTCACTTATGTATTTTGAGGAGGAGTCTGTAGAAATTATGTTGTGTCCTTTTCATTGCATCATAGGAGGCACATGATGTTAGTTTGTCTTGTTGCTATCTATGTCAACTTTAATCACTTGTTAAGGTGGTATCTCCCAAATTTCTTTGCTGTAAAATAACAAATTATTTCCTTTGTAATTAATAAGTAATTTGCAGTAAGACTATGCAAATATCCTTATTCTCTTGAAACAGTCCACCCACTACTTTTAGCTTCCATTGATGATTCTAAATTTAAGAAGTTACTGCTCTGGTGGTTACAAAATGGTGATGTGCTAATCCCATTGTTCCTTCTTTATTAGTTGACATTCTCATGTAAGGAAGAGTGTTCCTTATTCTCCTTTGTATTTATGTATGAATATATGTATTTTAAAAAACTTTTATGGACTCATGGCTTTTTATTTAATTAGTTATAATCCACCACTCTTGTTTTGATGCTTAAATTTTTCTAGATTTGTCTAGGTGAAGACTATTAAGTTGGCTTCTGTTTCTTTTTGACATGTTCTTATTCTCTGACAGGTGTTTCAAGCTATACAAGAGTTGAGTCAGGTTTTATTCTTTAATGTTTATATTTTATTTGAAATTTTATTTTTTATTTTATCTTTTTACATTTATAACTCTCATCCATTGTAGTTTATTCTTACACATAGTATGTGGTATGGATCTAATTTTATGTTTTCCCATATTGGTAACAAGTTGCTCCAGGATCACTTACTGTAAAGTCTGTCTTTGCCTCAGTTACTTGAGATGCCACCTTTATCATTGATTGAATTTTCATATGTGTTTATATTCTCTTCCATTAGTCTATTTATCTAATTCATGTGTGAGCACCATACTATTATAGAGGCGTTATAATATTTTAAAATATCTGCTTGGACCATCCCTCCCTAGGTATCTTTTCTTTGTTAGTTTTCCTAGATATTTTTAGAGAGCAGTTACTTTTGAATTGCAAAAACTATTAAATAGTCAGGGAAATTGTCTTTTAAAATTTAGCTCTGTACTAGCTAAAATCTTCTTATGGCATTTACTATTACTTCATTCTTTTATAGAAAATATATATTATATAACATTATTTACTGAAAAAGTAACATGAGGCCTAAACATGTTTTATGGTTGCTATTGTGTTGTAAATACTATTTTGTGAAATTTTATTTTCTCATTTTCCATGGGTTATTCAGAATACGGAATAATCTAAAGGTGTTATTATTGAAATTGCTTCTTTTCAAAACACATACAAGGAAAGAAAAATATAATAATGAATCCTATATTTGCATTTACCCTGATATTGCTTATAAGGATTTGGCATATATATATATATATATATGTATGTATGTATGTGTGTGTGTGTGTGTGTGTGTGTGTGTTTGGTGGGGGCTGTTCCTGTGGCATGTGGAAATTCCCAGGCTAGGAGTTGAATTGGAGCTGCAGCTGTCAGCCTATGCCACAGTCACAGCAACGCGGGATCTGAGCCATGTCTGTGACCTACATCACAGCTCATGTCAACGCCTGATCCTTAAACCACTGAATGAGAACAGGGGTAGAACCCTCATTCTCATGGATACTAGTCAGGTTTGTTACCATTGTGCCATGACAAAACTCCTGGCTAATACAATTTTAAAGCTTCATTTATGCTTACTGCAAAATAATGGAAATAAGATCACAGAGAATTAGAACTTTCTGAATGTCAGTAGTAATGATGACAAAGGAAGAATGTTAACTTCATATTTTTTTTTTCTTTTTTGCTTTTTAGGGCCACACTTGTGACATATGGATGTTCCCAGGCTAGACATCCAATCAGAGCTACAGCCACCAGCCTACGCCCCAGCCACAGCAACGCAGGATCTGAGCTGTGTCTATGACCTACACCACAGCTCACGGCAACACCAGATCCTTAACCCACTGAGTGAGGGCAGGGATCAAACCCGCAACCTCATGGTTCCTACTTGGATTCGTTTCTGCTGTGCCACAATGGGAACTCCAACTTCATAATTTTTAATAAGTATTATTTTATATTGTTAAAACTTTGCCACTTATCAAAAAATCTGTGTTTTGTTTTTTAAGAAATAGCAACTTACTCTTGTTTTATGGTTACAATCTATACTCAGGTGTTTCTGAGGATAATAATTCAATTTTAAAAAGATTTCTTCTGTTATTTCTCTTTCCTTTGGTATTTGTTCTCACACGATTATTCTCCTGGATATTCTAACAAGCTTGCTGGCAAATTATTTTCTGTGATGAAAGGATGAATAAAGGGCTGTGTAGGGGAGTGTAGAGTTCTCTGCCTCCATTCCTGGTAGAACAGTGAGGGAGACCCACTGATGTGCAGATAAATTGTTAGCAGATGTGAAGGCTTACTTCATTTGTACTCCTTTAGCGGTCCTGGCCCATAATTATTTTGCAGAAAGGAAAATTATTCTGTTGTACATTATAGAATTTTACTCCTGTTTTGCAATTGCTCTCAAGAATAGAGTATTATAACACAGTAGTTAGTGCCTTTCCTATGAAAAAGGGCAAATAAAAAAGCTTCATTTGACTGCAGAAATACAAAGAACTAAAAAAAAAACCCCTTCCTTTTCAACATAAAACTATTTCATAAATCAGATAAATTAAAACAACAACAACAAAAACCCTGAGTGTTTATATGGTGCAAAATATATTCTAAATTTTATTGTTGAAATAAAATTTGAATCAATGAAGTGTTTCCAAAGGAGCTGTATATACGTTGAGTATCACTAACTTGATCTTGTTTTTAAACTTTCAGAATATCTGATTTCTTTTAGAAATTGATGTATTCCTCTTCTGAGAAAGCCATTCAATAAAAGCAGTCTTTGGGACTTTGGAAATTTGTATTTTATTACATCTGTAGTTCATGTTGACCATGTATAGATTGTACTGTTCTGTGCTCTCTGGAAGGAGGTTATGTGTTAGTATGCCTGGATAATTTGATAGTTCAGTTTTATATTATCTATTTGTTGATCTATATATTTATCTGTTTTTGTCTTGAAGGAAAATCTAAATGTCAAACTGGTGGAAAGTCAAAGAGGACAATTCAAGGTACTCATAAAACTACAAAACAGGTACAGCATGAACAACTTCTACTTTTTTGCTTTTGATTTTAGTTATAAAATATAATTTTTCAGAATTTGAATATATTTTATCTTCATGTAAAAATGTAACATTTATTTAACAAATGTGTATATCATATTATGTGCTTAGCTTGTACTAAATATAGATATTAATTTGCTTCTTATAACAACTCTTTGATGTAAACATTATTATTAATCATCATTTACAAATGAGGAAACTGAGGTAGGGAGAAGTTATGTAACTTACTAGTGAGTGGCACAGCCAGATTGGAACCCATGCATATATTTCTACAGTTTATGATCTTAACTTCTGTCCCACATATCTCACATTTGTGAGTTCTTCTATGATTTACTTTCTTGGTATAATGATGCCTAATTTTAGTTATAGGATAATAATATATTGACTCTAAAAATTTTCAAATTGCTTTGGTAAAATTTTAGAGAACATAAGCCTACCTTATGTTAAAAAATGTTTTAGCATATTTATAGTTAGCTTTTAATCTTTGGTTATTTTTCTCTGAACTTTTCATATATATCATTTTAGTTTGAGTTATTAAATATACCACTATATATTATTATGTAAACCAAAAATTATGCATAAGGGAAACATGGACTTCTAATTGAGATGGCATTATGAATCTGTAAAATATCCTCCACTTATTACACACAGAGGCATCAGTGATAACATTTAAACAAAAATTAAAGATACAAAGGATTTTCTAAAATAAAATAAAAATTTCTGTGGATCAGTAATAAAACAAACACATATAATCACAGATAAGTGGAATTGGGAACACAAACTTACTAGACAAGTCCTATGGGATAAGGGAGGATGAAACACCCTTATTGTGGTTGGGAAACAGATCCAGGCTCATGGTATAAAACTTGAGGCTTATATAGCATTTTACACTAGGAGACAGGGAATGCTACAATCTGCTTTGGCTTGTGGCCTGTGATAATTGACATCTGAAGCAATAAAAGAGAGTGGCCTTCTGGCTCACGACTAGGTCTGCTATATTCTTGAAGGGTGAAAGCTTTAAGTTCCCAATAAAAGGCTCTGTAAGTGGGACCATGGTGGGCCAGATGATGGTAACCATAAAACTAGTACACATGTTGTGAGGGTGAGTAGAGTGAAAAACTAAAAGAAACTCAGAGTAAGCTTGCAAAATAAATACCAAAGCACATGAAGAAAATAATGTTGTAAGATGTAAACAACACATTCTACAAATGAGAGAATTTACTCCTGAGGTAAGGAAAAAAAGGGCATATTTCTCTAAAGAGGACTTTCAAATAAATAAATTTAAATTCCTTGAAGGAAAGAGTAACTATAAAGCAAAAGGAAAACTCTGAACTAAAACAGATGAATATTAATTTTGAACATTTATAGGTAAAAATGAACATCTTAGAAGTGAAAATAGTGTGAGTGAATTTTGTTGTTGTTGTCTTTTTCCCTTTTCTAGGGCTGCTTCCCGAGGCATATGGAGGTTCCCAGGCTAGGGATCTAATCGGAGCTGTAGCCACCGGCCTATGCCAGAGCCACAGCAATGCAGGATCTGAGCCATGTCTGCGACCTACACCACAGCTCACGGCAACGCCAGATCCTTAAACCCACTGAGCAAGGCCAGGGATCGAACCTGCAACCTCATGGTTCCTAGTCACATTCATTAACCACTGAGCCACGACGGGAACTCCTAGGGCTTTTGTTTTAAAGTAGTGGTACATGGTGACCTACCTACCTCCCTTCCTTCCTTCTTTCCTCCCTCCCTTCGTGTGGAAATTCTTGCCAGGATTGAACCAGTGCCACAATAGGAACCTAAGCCACAGCAGCGACATAACTTGCTGTGCTACGTGGGAACTCCTAGGACTTTTGAAATAGAGAATAAATAGTGGGCATGCAATATTTGTAGGTACCATGTTGAAAATTTTCCTTTGAGTTTTTAAGAGCTTAAGAGCATAACTGTGGAGCTGGGCAGGATGAATAAAAATAGATTTATACCTAGATACATTCTAGAGAGCCTGCTGAATGTTAAGGTGAAGGACAAAACTTTTAAAACACTGGGAAATAAGCAAAACCACAGAGGAATAATAATAGCCTTCTTATGAACAATAGAACTGGAACAATATCTGCAAAGTTATAAGGTGATATAACATTTAACCGAAAATTCAATCGGTTAAATGATTATTCAAGTGCAAGAGTGATAGAGTACCACTTTAGATATACACAGGTTTGCCACCTACCTTCTTTTAAAATTTAATTTTTATTTTATTTGGAGTATAGTTGATTTACAACATTGTGTTAGTTTCAGGTGTACAGCAAAGTGATTCAAATATACACATACATATATCTATTTTTTTTTTCAGATCATTTTTCCATAAAGCTTATTGAGTAGAATATTGAGTAGAGTTCTCTGTACTAGGTCCTTGTTGATTATATATTTTCTATATAGTATTGTGTATATGTTAATCCCAAACTCCTAATTTATCCCTTTCCCCTTTGGTAACCATAAGTTTGTTTTCTCTGTCTGTGGGTCTGTTTCTGTTTTGTAAATAAGTTAATTTGGACTATTTTTTAGATTCTACATGTAAGTGAGATTATGTAATATTTGTCTTTGTCTGACTTAGTGTGATAATCTCTAGGTTCGTCCATGTTGCTGTACATGGCATTATTTCATTCTTTTTTAATGGCTAATATTCCATTGTATGTATATACCACATCTTTATCTATTCCTTCTGTTGATGGACATTTAGGTTTCTTCCATATCATGGGTACTGTAAATAGTGCTGCAGTGAACACTGGAGTGCATGTATCTTTTCAAAGTATGGTTTTCTCTAGATAGATGCCCGTTACTGGGGTTGCTGGATCATATGGTAGTTCTATTTTTAGTTTTGAGGAACCTCCATACTCTTTCCCAGAGAGGTTGTACCAATTTACATTCCTACCAACAGTGTAGGAGAGTTCCCATTTCTCCATACTCTACCCAGCATTTATTGTTTGTAGACATTTCAATGATGGCCATTCTGATTATTGTAGGATGATATTTTATTGTATCATGAAAGATAGTGATAGATATTAAATGTAAATATTTCAGCAAACATAATGCATGTAAACTGATTAAATTCAATGCTTTTTTTTTTTCTGTGCCTGTGGCATGTGGATTGTGGGCATGTTCCCTGGGCCAGCGATAGAACCCATGTCATAGCAGCGACCCAAGTCACTGTATTGGCAACACTGGATCCTTAACCCACTGTGCCACAAGATAACTCCCTGTTAAATTCAGCTCTTAAAAGACAGATGATTGAATTAAACCTCTAATTTTAATTTGAGCTACATTTATAACTTCAAGGAAGGGTTTAAAACAAAAAAAAAATCTAGGCAAATACTTGATGTTCTGCATGTATTCTAAAGCTGGAATAGCAATATTCATGTCAAATCAGATGGAATTCAACATGAAAAATACTGATAATAGAAAGATGGAAATTGTATAATTGTGAAAAGAGTGATTATCCAGGAAGAAATACAAGTACAAAACTTTTAGGTAACTAACAGCTTAGGCTTGAAATATTTAAGGTCCAAACAAATAGAATTACAAGGAGAAAATTACATTCATTATCATAGTGGTGAATATTACTATGTCTTACTGAGAAACTGATAGATGAAGCAGGAAAAAAATAGTAGGGATATAGATTTAAAATTCAATTACACTTGATCTGATATATACATGTGTATGTATGTGTGTGTGTTTGGCACTCAGTGTACACAAAACATATGCAAAAAGTGATCACAAACTAGGTTTATAAAGAAGTCTCAATAAATTGAAGTCAGACAAGAGTATAGAATTCAGACACAACATGTTCTCTGACTAATGAAGTTAAATTACAATTAAAATATAAGAATATTTTCATGTAAATATACAAAAAATAAATTATTGATCAGCTAAAGACCAAATGAGAAATCAAGAAAAAAATTGAAAATTGTCTAGAAGGATTTTATGAGCTTAAGTTAGAAGAGGCTTTCCTAGACAAGCCAAAGAGCATAACTTATGGATAAGTTATAGCAAAATTAAATTTATATACCAAAAAGTTCAGTTAACCTGCCTTAAAGATGTGATCCACTGGGAGAAGATACCAGACATCAAGAATTCATAAAGAGGAGTTCCTGTCGTGGCGCAGTGGTTAACGAATCCGACTAGGAACCATGAGGTTGCGGGTTCGGTCCTTGCCCTTGCTCAGTGGGTTAACGATCCGGCGTTGCTGTGAGCTGTGGTGTAGGTTGCAGACGCGGCTCGGATCTTGTGTTGCTGTGGCTCTGGCGTAGGCCAGTGGCTACAGCTCCGATTAGACCCCTAGCCTGGGAATCTCCATATGCCACGGGAGTGGCCCAAAGAAATAGCAAAAAGACAAAAAAAAAAGCATAAAGAGCTAAATTTAATCAGAAAAAGACAAATAACCCAATTAAAAATGGAGGAAATCTGAATAAGCCTTTGAAATAGATGCTCAGGGAAATGCCTCTGGACTACTTGTGAAATCCTAGAACTCTGCCCTCAAGAACTAGGTTCACCATCAGCAAAGTGTTCTGTGTTCCTCTCTTCTCTGAACATTCCCTTTAGCTTCATTTTCTAGCTAAATTCCAACTTACCTGTGGGGATCCTGCTTCCTCCACAGTCTTTTTAATAATAGTTTTTTCCCCCACAGCACTCCTACCTCTGGTCTTATAGGTGGTTAGGTTTCTTGCCTGCTCCTTTATCAGCATTTTAGGAAGTTCTCTCTCCCATTTCCTAAAACTCCCCAGATTTGAAGAACATGCCATCAGACTATACCTCCTACTACCCCCTTCCTGTAGTTGTCACTTTTAGACTCCTAGGTCACTTCTTATTCCTTGAAGACATAATTTTCAGGTTCATGGTGTGCTCTTCACTATTACTGCTCTCCTCTCAATTTCTTGCATTCCTCTCCTCCAGTAGTTTTGTCTTCTACTCATTTCCATGGTCAGGCTCTTGCCTTGTTCTTACTAATAACTACTCCTTCTCTAGACTCTCAATCTCAGCCATCCCTCTTCTACCTGTAGTCTCTCTTTCTGCCTTATTCTCTTTGATCATAGAACTCTAATCTTCTATCTCATGCAACTTATAATTTACTGATGCTACCACCCTTTTATTATCCCTCATTCTCTATATGTCACACTTGCCTGGAAATCCACCTGAGATTCTATGGTTTGTCTGTCATTAATCTCTTTCTTGCATAGTCTCTCAACTATCTGGCTACCCTGCCCCTTGGTAGTACATGCTTGACAGAGCTGTCCTTATTAAAGTCACTTTTCTGTCTATTCTGCTTTGTACCTCATGCATTTGAATGTGTTTGGAGATAATTATCAATTGTGTTCAATAGGCTCATTTGACATTGATGATCCGTAACCTCATATGGTTAGTGCTGTCCCAAGTTCTATTTTGCATGTCCTAGTTATTCATATCAATATATACCCCATGGGCATTAAAAGGGTTATAAAAAAATGCCATGATCAACTCTATGTCATAAATTTGATAACCAGGATGAAATGGAAGGGAATACTTCCTAATTCATTTTATGAGGCCAGCATTACCCTAACACTAAAACCACACAAAGATATAACAAGAAAACTGTAGACCAGTGATTCTCATGAACATAGATGCAGAAATCCTCAACAAAATATTAGCAAAGCATATCCCACAGTATTTAAAAAGGGTGATGTAACATGACTAAGTGGGATTTATCCCAGATATGCTAGGTTGATTCATCATTTGAAAATAAATCAATGGAATTCATCGTAGCAACAGGCTAAAGAAGAAACATCCTATTATTATGTCAGTAGATGCAGAAAAATCATTTGACAAAATCCTCTACCTATTCATGATAAAAAATCTTTTAGTAAACTAGGAATGGAGAGAAACTACCTCAACTTCATTAAAAAAAAAAAATCCCAACTCTACAACTAACATGATACTGAATAGGAGAAACTAGAAACTTTCCCATTAAGATCAATTATGAGCTAATGATGTCCCCTTCACCATTGCTTTTCAACATCCTAATGGAAGTTCTAGCTAATGGAATAAGACAAGAAAAGGAAATAAAAGTTATGTGGGTTGGGAAGAAAGAAATAAAACTGTCTTGTTTGTTGATTATTTGATCATCTATGTAAGAAACATGAAAAAATCAACCTAAAAACTCCTGTGCTAATAATCAATTATAGCAGGTTTGCAGGATACAAGATTAACATACAATGGTCAGTTGCTTTCCTTTATACCAGCAGTGAATATGTGGTATTTGAAATTAAAACACAATACCTTTTTTTTTTGTATTTTTAGGGCTGCACCTGCAGCATATGAAAGTTCCCAGGCTAGGGGTCTAATTGGAGCTACAGCTCCTGGCCTGTGCCAGAGCCACAGCAATGCTAGATCTGAGCTGCGTCTGCAACCTACACAACAGCTCACAGCAATGCTGGATCCTTAACCCTCTGAGTGAGGCCAGGGATTGAACCTGCAACCTCATGGTTCCTCGTTGGCTTCGTTTCCACTGTGCCACAGTGGGAACTCGAAAACACAACACCATTTATATTAGCACTTCCCCAAATTAAATACCTAGGTATAAATCTAAGAAAATATAAGTTCTGTTTGTGGAAAACTACATAACTCTGATGAATGAAATCAAAGAACTAAAGAGACATTCTGTGTTCAAGACTCAAATATTGTCAAGATGTCATTTCTTCCCAGGTTGAAGAATATATTCAGTACAATCCCAGAAAATTATTTTTTAGGTATCAATAAACTAATTCTAAAGTTTAAATGGAGAGGCAAAAGACCCAGAATAAGCAACAAAATATTGAAGAACAAAGTTGGAAGATTGACACTAACCAACTTCAAGATTTAATATAAAATTACAGGGTGATACCGGCAAAACAGTAGATAAATGGATAAATGGAACAGAATAGAAAGCCCAGAAATGGACCCACATGATTAGTCAACTGATCTTTGACAAAAGAGCGAAGGCAAATCAGTGGAACAAAGGTAGTCTTTTCAACCAATAGTGCTGAATAATTGGACATCCGTGTTAAAAAAATGAATCCAGACACAGACCTCACATTCTTCACAAAAATTAACTCAAATTGGATCATTGACCTTAAATGCAGATCTATAAAACTCTTAGACAATAACAGAAAACCTAAATAATTTTGGATATGGTGATAACTTTTTAGGTACACTATCAAAGTCATGATCAATGAAATAGTTGGTAAAATAGATTTCTTTAAAAAGTGTTTTGCGAAAGATAGTGTTAAGGGAATGAGAAGACAAGTCGCAGACTGGAAGAAAATATTTGCAAAAGACATAGCTAATAAAGGACTGTTATCCAAAATATTTAAAAAAAGCTCCTAAGACTCAACAATAAGAAACAACCCAGTTGAAAAATGAGCCATAGACCTTAAGAGACACCTCATCAGAGAGGATGTACAGATGGCACATAAGCATATAAAAAGGTGTTTCACATTGTATGTCATCAGGGGAAATGCAAATTAAAACAATGAGATACTACCACACTCCTATTAGAATGACCAAAATTGGAAATAGTGACAACTCCAAATGATGATGAGGATGAGGAGACACAGGAATTCAGAGTGGAAATTCAGCCACTTCAGAAGACAGTTTGGCAATTTCTTCCAAAAGTAAACATACTCTTACCTTATGATCCAACAATCATACCCTTGGTATTTATGTAGATGAGTTGAAAACATGTCCACACAAAAACATACACATGCATTTATATAGCAGCCTTCTTCATAATTGCCAAAACATGGAAGCAACCAAGATGTCTTTTGGTAGGTGAATGGATAAATAAACTATGGTACATCCAGATAGTGGAATATTGTTCAGCTCTAAAAAGGAATGAGCTGTCAGGCCATGAAAAGACATGGAGGAAATTAATTGCATGTTAGCTGGTAAAAGAAGCCATTCTGAAAAGGCTATTATGATTCTAATCTTATGACATGCTTGAAAAAACTAAATATGGAGACAGTAAAAAGAACAGTTGTTGCCAAAGGTTTGGGTGTGGGGTTGGGGTAGGGGTAGGGAGGGAAGAATAAGCAGAGCACAGAGGGTTTTTTGGAGCAGTGAAAATACTCTGTATGACTCTATGATGATGGGTATATATCATCATACATTTTCAAAACTGTAAAATATACAGTACCAAGATTAAACTGTAAGAAATTTGAGTGATTATGATGTATCAGTGTAGGTACATCATGAAAATATATGCTCAATTTTATATGTCCATTCATTTTTCTGGGAATAGGTCCCTAGTTTTTGTCAGTTTCTCAGGGGAGTTGAGAATTTTAAGAGAGATGAGTCAGAAATCTCAATTTCCTCCCTCCACTTTCCCTGTCCTTTCCTTCCTTTCTTTTTTACTCTTTTTCTCTCAAAAGTCATTGATTAAAACAGTATAAGATTTATTTATTTATTTATTTTGGTCTTTTTTTGCCTTTTCTAGGGCCGCTCCTGCGGCATATGGAGGTTCCCAGGCTAGGGGTCTAATCGGAGCTGTAGCCATTGGCCTATGTCAGAGCCACAGCAATGCAGGATCCGAGCCGTGTCTGCAACCTACACCACAGCTCACGGCAACGCTGGATCCTTAACCCACTGAGCAAGGCCAGGGATCAAACCTGCAACCTCATGGTTCCTAGTCGGATTCATTAACCACTGCGCCATGACAGGAACTCCTAAAACAATATAAGATTTATTATATCAGACACAACTTAGAATAGATATACAAGGAGATCCTGCTGAACAGCATTGAGAACTTTGTCTAGATACTCATGTTGCAACAGAACAAAGGGTGGTGGAAAAAATGTAATTGTAATGTATACATGTAAGGATAACCTGACCCCCTTGCTGTACAGTGGGAAAATAAAAAAATTAAAAAAAAAAGATTTATTATATTGAATTTCATTTAAAAGATGAAATTCATTTGTGTGTAGTTTTCCTCAAAAGTTTAGATTGCTTTGTCCTCTTGAATGTCTTGGAAACAGTTAATTATATTAAAGTCATAGCAATGGGTTAGTTTCCTGATTTTGAATCTTGGCTTTGTCACTTGGTGTGAGACTTCGGGTTTATCATTTAATTTAGCTAAACTTCGGTCTTCTCCTCTGTAAAATGGAACTAAAAATAGTAACTATGTTATAAAATTGCTTTAAAGATTAAGTGATGTATAACTGTACGGGAATCACCTAGTGCAGTGCCTAGCACATAGCAAGTATGCCATGAATGTTAGCTGGCGTTGCAATTATTACTACCACTGCTATTATTTTTTATCAGTGGTAGGTAAGAGCCCTGTATTTTACAGCTGCATACTAACTTATTAGCCTTTACACTTTGATGTACTTTTTCTACCTTTATTTCACAGATTTGGCAGGTTTGCCATAAGCTTACTCATTTTTTTCTGTGAGTGTATTTATTCTCCTTTTTGTCTTTCTCACTATAATCATACGTAACATTATAATGGGTAATTACTGTGTGTTAGGTGCTATGTGAAATGCTTTATGAACATTGGAGTAGAAGTTGGAATACTCGGTCTGGTCCTAGTTCTGTCATTTAGCCTTTTGACAAGAAATTCAGTCTTTCTGAACCTTAGGTTTGTCATCTACAAAATAGGAATAATTGTATTTGTCCTGTCATTAGGTTTGTTGTGATGATTAAATGATATTTTGTTTTCAAAAGCCCTTCGTAAAATGTAAATCAACTTGCAAATATAAAGTATTAGTATTTTTGTCAAACTTAAGTAAACAAAAGTTTACATAATACATTCCCCTTTGGATGGAATTACCTAGCTGTAATTTCTGCTTTTCTGGAGTCTTTCTTAGTAGAAGCATCACATAGAGCAATCATGAATGGAAACATCTTAACCTGAAAGCAGTTTTGCCTATTCTGCCTTTTTATTTTTTTATTTTTTTGCTTTTTTAGGGCTGTACCTGTGGCATATGGAAGTTCCCAGGCTAGGGGTTAAATCAGAGCTACAGCTGCCAGCCTACACCACAGCAACTCGGGATCCAAGCCACGTCTGTGACCTATACCACAGCTCATGGTTATGCTGGATCCCCAGACTACTGAGTGAGGCCAGGGATCAGACCCGAATCCTCATGGATACTAGCGGAATTTGTTTGCACTGTGCCACAATGGGAACTCTTTACCTATTCTACGTTTTCAGTAAAGGTTAGTTCAAAGTATTTGAATCATATAAGTACGGATGTATTATAGGATAAATACATAAATGGGTAAAGATGAGTTAAAGTATTTTTGAAAATTTTATGATATTAGAGACAATTCACAGGAAGCTACTAGGGCTTTGCTGATTAATGTGGAACAGATTTGTGAAAGAGCTATAATTCATGGAACTGCAAGTTAATTTTAACTATGGTGGTAAATGGAAAGAGAAGTGAGGTGGTTTGGAATGTCAGGTAAAGGGCTGCTAGCATAGTGCCTTGGGGTGCAGTGTAATAGGAAGCAGTTTAATTGTAGAGCTCTAACCGGAAGGTGGTCTCCTGTGGCTACATGCTCTTCGACAAACCAGCCTCTAAATCTCATTTTTCTAAGCTGCGAGGTAGAGCTAATAATACATATTTTAAAATTGTGCAAACAGATATTTGCTCTCATAATTAAATCATATACTGTTAGAGCTGGAAAGTACTTGGAAAGCTGTTGAGGCAAAGATTTTGTGGGTTGTTGATGATTACTTTAAATTTTTTTTGCCTGAGTATTGAGAATTTGGGCCTGGAATGGGGCTGTCAGATAAAATATTTGCTAGTATGTTTTTGCTAAGTCTGGCAACCTTGCTCTAGATGGGGGACTTTGAAATGAGGATGAGCAGCTCTTAAGTGTGTGTGTCTTTGTGTGTATATGTTTTGTTTGCTTGCCTTTTGGTGATGAAGATTCTATATAAACCAAAGATGGGCTATAATTTTTTTTTTCTTTTTTAAGGCTGTACCTGCAGTGTATGGAAGTTCCCAGGCTAAGGGTCAAATTGGAGCTGCAGCTGCCGGCCTGCACCACAGCCACAGCAATGCAGGAGGATCCAAGCTGCATCTGAGACCTACACAACATCTCATGGCAATGCCGGATCCTTAACCCAATGAGTGAGGTCTACATCCTCATGGATACATGTTGAGTTTGGAACCCACTGAGCCACAACAGGAACTCCCTAAAATGTTTCTGAAGTGTAAAAATCACTGTTATAATGAAGACCAAAGTCTAAAGCAGAATAGAATATTAGCTTCTATTTTGGATATTCTTCCCTCTGGGACTTGTCAATGAAAAAGGAAAAACTAACAAGCAAATAGGAGTGACGTATATGTATATAAAACAACTTGGGATTTAATTTTTTTTAATTTTTAAAATTATAATTCATTTACAATGTTGTGCCAATTTACGCTGTATAGCGAAGTGATGCAGTCATATGTACGTTCTTTTTCTCATACTATCTACCATCATGTTCCATCTGAAGAGATTGGATATAGTTTCCTGTGCTTTACAGTAGGACCTCATTGCTTATCCATTCTAAATGTAATAGTTTGCATCTACTAACCCCAAAGTCCTTATCTATCCCACTCCCTCCCCCTTCCCCCTTGGCGACCACAAGTCCGTTCTCCATGTCTATGAGTGTTTCTGTTTCATAGATAGGTTCACCTGTGCCATATTTTAGATTCCAATAAGTGATAGCGTATGGTATCTGTCTCTTTTTCTGACTTAACTTCATTTAATATGAGAATCTCTAGCTGCATCCATGTTGCTGCAAATGGCATTATTTCATTCTTTTTTATGGCCGAGTAGTATTCTGTTGTGTATATGTACCACATCTTCTTCTTCTTCTTCTTTTTTTTTAATTTTTGTCTTTTTCTAGAACCACACCTGCAGCACATGGAGGTTTCCAGGCTAGGGGTCTAATTGGAGCTGCAGCTGCCGGCCTATGCCACAGCCATAGCAATGCAGGATCCGAGTCATGTCTGCGACTTATACCACAGCTCATGGCAATGCTGGATCCTTAACCCACTAAGCAAGGCTAGGCTTCGAACCCACAACCTCATGGTTCCTAGTTGGATTCATTAACCACTGAGCCACAATGGGAACTCCTGTACCACATCTTCTTAATCCATTTGTCTTTCTTTTTTTTAAAATTTTTTAAAAATTTATTTTTCTGCTGTACAGCATGGGGGCCAAGTTACACTTACATGTATATATTTTTTTTCCACCCTTTGTTCTGTTGCAATGTAAGTATCTATACATAGTTCTCAATGCTACTCAGCAGGATCTCATTGTAAATCCATTCATCTTTCAATGGACATTTAGGTTGTTTCCACGTCTTGGCTATTGTAAATAGTGCTGCTGTGGACATACAGGTGCATGTATCTTTTTGAATAAAAGTTTTGTCTGCTTATATGCCCAGGAGTGGAATTGCTGGCTTATATGGTAGATCTATACTTAGTTTTCTGAGGAATCTCCATACTGTTTTCCATAGTGTTTGTACCAGTTTACATTCCCACCAGTAGTGTAGGAAGGAACCTTTTCCTCCACACCCTCTCCAGCGTTTGTTATTTGTAGACTTATTAATGATAGCCATTCTGACTGGTGTGAGGTGGTACCTCATTGTGGTTTTGATTTGCACTTCTTTAATAATTAGTGATGTTGAGCATTTTTTTCATGTGCCTTCTGGCTATCTGCATGTATTCCTTGGAGAAATGTTTGTTTAGGTATTCTGCCCATTTTTTGATTGGGTTGTTTGATTTTTGAGTTGTATGAGTTTTTTGTATATTTTGGAGATTAAGCCCTTGTTGGTTGCATCATTTGCATATATTTTCTCCCATTCCGTAGGTTTTTTTTTTTTTTTATGGTTTCCTTTGCTGTGCAAGAGATTATAAGTTTGATTAGGTCCCATTGGTTTATTTTTGTTTTTCTTTCTGTTACCTTGGGAGGCTGACTCAAGAAAACGTTTGTATAGTTGATGTCAGAGAATATTTTGCCTATGTTCTGTTCTAGGAGTTTTATGGTGTCTAATGTGAAACAACTTGGAATTGTTTGTTATTTTAACTGTAGTACAGGTTAGTTTTTTATTTATTTATCAGTTTAAGTAGCCACAGAGAGATAAGCAACTCTTTATGCTTCTAGCAAGAAGCTTCAGGTTTGCATTTTGAATTTAGATCTTTATGTAAACTACATGCTCATGTTTGCAGTGGAATGATTCTGTGGTCCAGTCTATAAAACTATAGTATATAATTTTTTCAAAGTCTGCCTGTACAACTGAGGAAAAAATTGGTTATATGAACACCACAGTTTATTTGGGGAGTCCTCTCTGTAGCTGACACTTGGTTTTAATACCAATATTCTTTTCTAGTAAATTGTTTTGTGTTTATATATTATTTTTTACTTTTAGTAAATGATATAGGATAAAATTAAGTAACTGAATATAACTATTATATGCCATTTCTAAATGAAAAGAATATGTGCAAGCAGTTTAAAAATGTTGAAATTGGCATCTTTTATTTGTTAATGTATGTAAATGTGCCATATTATATTCTAGTAAATCAGGAGCCACTTTCATGGTCTTTTATAACTAAGGGTCTGTTCACCATTAAAATCATCCTGATCTTCAATAAGACATGTAATTCACTTTACAAAACTGCCACTTTTATGTAAGATGAAAAACTCTGTTTTGATGAATTCAGTGTGATATAAGCTGAAAAGAAGAATGTCCTATTTTTAAGTATTTATGTTGAAAAATGTGCTTTGTACAAAAATCCAGTCCATGGAAGCTTTTAAAAAATACTTTTTTCATGTTTTGTTTTATTTCACCAGAACACTGCAGTAGACTGTAAAATAACGCCAGCTACAACTGGAGATAAACACTTTGATAAAAGTCCCACTAAAACAAGGCATCCTCGGAAGATTGATCTAAGAGCGCGATATTGGGCGTTTCTTTTTGACAATCTTCGCCGGGCAGTAGATGAAATCTATGTAACTTGTGAATCAGATCAGAGTGTGGTGGAATGTAAGGTAAGTTTTACTTTGAAGCTTTGTAATTGTTTTGAAGCCTGGTTCTCCAGTTTTTGCTACATCTGACTCAATGATTTACCTCAGTATACCGTACTTTAGTATTAACTATAGTCTCCGTGCTGTACAGTGTACAGATCCTCAAAGCTTACTCATCTTACAACTGAAAGTTTGTACCCTTTGACCAAAATCTCCCTATTTCCCCTATGCTTTGTAACCACTGTTCTCCTCTCTGCTTCTGTGAGTGCTTTGGGTTTTTTGTTTTAATATTTCAAGAGAAAAAAAAATATTTCAAGAGTACCCTAGTCGTTGCTGTTTGCATTACCTAATTTTGTGCTTTTATATTCTGTGAAAGATTTGGTAGAAACACTTCTTGATATATAATCCTAGGCAAGAAATTAAAGGAGTGGGTACACATAAGAAAAACACAATGTATTAAAAAAATCTCTTGTCTGCATTCTGCATTGGTGTTGTAAGTGGCACTAGTGAGATTTTCACATTCTTTGGTTTCATGTTTAATGTCTTTAATGGGACATTACTCCCTTTCTGTTGAGAAACTTATCACTCTCCTAATTCACTCTGATCAGGGAAAAGCGAGATTGATGGCCAACCATAAACAATCCTGGGTGGGATTGGGATATCATTGTAAAGTGTGTTTTCTAATTTTAGATAACCTTTTGTTTGTAATAGGATATTAAACAGACACATAGCATAATCTGCCTCTAAAAATTTGATAGAAATGTGTCCTTTTAGTAGATACAAACTACATAGTGTATTACTTTATAATGAATAAAATTCCAGAATGATAAAAATATTGCAGAGGTAGCATCTGTTTCTACACTGAACATGGTTGAAAATCTTGGAATACATTATTTTACCTTTGAAATATATGAAGAGTAAAAGGAAAGTTACACGTTGAGACAACAACTGTGTTTTCTCTAAAATTAGAAATAGCCAAAATATGTTTTAGACTAGCTTAAAAATGTGATTCATCAGAAACAGTTTTCAGAATAAACATTGATTGAAATTGTCCAAATTTGTGCTTTGGTTGTCACATTTATTTATTTATTTATTTATTTATTTATTTTGTCTTTTTAGGACCACACTCATGGCATATGGAGGTTCCCAGGCTAGGGGTTGAATTGGAGCTGCAGCTGCCGGCCTACGCCACAGCCACAGCCACGCCAGATCCATGCCATGTCTGCGACCTACACCACAGCTCATGGCAATGCTGGATCCTTAACCCACTGAGTAGGGCCAGGGAATGAACCTGCATCCTCATGGATGCTAGTCAGATTTGTTTCTGCTGAGCCATGACACAGGAACTCTGGTTTTCACAATTAATATTGTTATTATCAGCATGTAAAACTTTTTATGTTTTAAGAAAAAAAATTTTTTTTGTCTTTTTAGGGCCACACCCATGGCATGTGGACATTCCCAGCCTAGGGGTTGAATTGGAGCTGCAGCTGCCGGCCTACGCCACAGCCACAGCAACACCAGATCTGAGCCACATCTGCAACCTTCACCACAGCTCATGGCAATGCTGGATCCTAAACCCACTGAGTGGGGCCAGGGATTGAACCTGCATCCTCATGAATACTAGTCGAGTTTGTTTCTGCTGAGCCACATGGGGAACTCCTTGCCCATTTTTGAATAAAGTTTTTTGACTTTTATTGTTGAGTTTTAAGTGTTCTGTAAATAGCCTGTAAATAGTCTGGATATAAATCAGGTACATGATTTATACATATTTTTTCCTGTTCTTTGAATTGCCTTTTTACTCTGGATAATTTTTTTGGATGCACAAAATTTTTTAAAAAATGTCATGGTGTCCACTTTGTATATTTTCTTTTGTTGCCTGTGTGGTCATGTCCAATAAATCATTGCCAAATCTGATGTTATGGAAGTTTTGCCTTATGTTTCTATCTAAGAGCTTTATAGTTTTGCATCTCACATTTATGTCTTTAATCCATTTTGAATTAATTTTAGTGTATGATATTAGGTAAGGGCCCAACTTCATTCTTTTGCATGTGAATATCCAGTTTTCCTTGCATCATTTGTTGAAAAAGTCTGTCCTTTCCCCATTGAATGGTTTTAGCGCTATTGTCAAAAATCATTTGACATATATATGTGAGGATTTATTTCTAGGCTCTTTATTCCATTGGTCTACATATTTGTGTTTTTGTCACTGCCACATTGTTTTGATTATTATAGCTTTGTAGTAGGTATTGAAATAGAAGGTGTGAGTCCTCTAGCTTTGTTGGTCTTTTTCAGGGTTTTTTTGGGTCCTTAGGTTCCTTTGAAATTTCATGTGAATTTTAGAATGGGTTTTTGTATTTTTGCAACACTTGGGATTGCTTTGAATTTGTACATTGCTATGGGTAGTATTGATATTTTAATAGTGTTAAGTCTTCCATTTTGCGAAGAGGGGATATGTTTCCATTTATTTATGTCTTCTTTAATTTCTTTTAGCTATGGTAGATTTACTGTACAAATCTTTCATCTTCTTGATTAAGTTAATGCCTGGGTTTTGTTCTTTTTGATGGTATTGCAACTGGAATTTCTGCATTTCTTTCTATAATGTCCATTTGTAGTATATTAAAAAATGCAACTGATATTTGTATGTTGGCTTTGCATCCTGCTACTTGGCTTAATTCATTTATTAGTTTTAACCACTTTTTTTTTTGTGGTGTCATTAGGGTTTTCTACATACAAGATAATAACATCTGCAAACAGAGGTAGTACTTCTTCCCTCCAACTGGAATGATTTTATTCTTTTTCTTTCCTAATTTCTCTGGCTCAAACTTCCAGTACTTTGTTGAAAAAAAAAAGTGGTGAATTCAGATATTCTAGCCTTGTTCCTTTTCTTAGAGGACAAGCTTTCAGTCTTTCACCATTTAGTGTATTTGCTGTAGATTTTCTGCATAAGGATTTTATTGTGTTAGGTAATTTGCTTTTATACCTAGTTTGTTGAGTGTGTGTTTTTTTTTTTAATCATGAAAGGGTGCTGATTTTTGTCAAATGCTTTTTCTGCTTCAATGAAGATGATCATCTAGTTTTTCCTGTCACTTTATTGATATAGCATATTACATTGGTTGATATTTACATTTTGAACCATTTTTGCATTCCAGGAATAAATCACACTTGGTCATGGTGTCTAATCCTTTTAGTATGCTACTGAATTCTATTTGCTAGTATTGTTTTGAGGATTTCTGCATCAGTGTTCATAAATGATATTGATCAGTAGTTTTCTTGTAGTGTCTCTGTCTGGGTTTGTCTTTTTTTTTTTTTTTTTTTTTTGGTCCTTTTGCCTTATCTCAGGCTGCTCCCGTGGCATATGGAGATTCCCAGGCTAGGGGTCTAATCGGAACTGTAGCCACTGCCCTACACCAGAGCCACCACAACGCCAGATCCGAGCCACAGCCTATACCACAGCTCACGGCAATGCCAGATCCTCAACCCACTGAGCAAGGCCAGGGATCGAACCCACAACCTCATGGTTTCTAGTTGGATTCATTAACCACTGCGCCATGATGGGAACTCCTGGGTTTTTCTTTTTTTTATTTTTAGGGTTGTACCTGTGGCAATGGGAGTTCCCAGGCTAGGGGTTGAATCTGAGCTGTAGCTACTGGCCTATGCCACAGCCATAGCAATGCCAGATCCAAGGAGCTTCATCTGTGACCTACACCACAGCTCGAGGCAACGCCGGATCAACCCACTGGGATCAAGTCCATGTCCTCATTGATACTAGTTGGATTCATTACCACTGAGCCACAGTGGGAACTCCTCTGTCTGGGTTTGGTATCAGAGTTAAGCTGACCTTATAGAATGTGTTAGGAAATACTCACTCTTTTTCACTTTTTTTGGAAATACTCACTCCTTTTCAGTTTTATGGGAAAGTTTAAGAAGGATTTGTAGCTGTTCTTTAAATGTTTGGTGGAATTCACCATTGCAGCCATCAGGTTCCGGACTTTTCTCTATTTGGAGATTTTTATTGATTCATTTGTCCTACTAGTTAGAAATCTATTCAGGTATTTCTTCATGATTTAGTCTTGGTGGGTTTTGCATTTTCTAGAAAGTTGTCCATTTCATCTGGGTTATCCAGTTTGTTGGCATGCAGTTATTCATAGTAGTCTCTAATAATCCTTTTAATTTCTGTACAATTGGTAGTAATTTGTCCCCACTTTCATTTCCTTTCTTTTTTTAAATTTATTTATGGCCACACCCATGGCATATAGAAATTCTGGGCTAGGGATTGAATCCATGCTCTAGCTGTGACTTATGCCACAGCTGTGGTAATGCTGGATTCTTTAATCCACTGTGCTGGGCTGGGGATTGAACCTATGCCTCTGCAGCAACCCAAGCTGTGTGACAGTGAAATCTCCCCCACTTTCATTTATGATTTTAGTAATTTGAAGTCTCTCTTTTTTTAAAGTCCATCTAGTGCAAAGTTTTATAAGTTTTGGCGGTCTTTTCAAAGAAATTATTTTTCATTTCATTAATTATTTTCTATTTTTAAAAAATTCTCTATTTTGTTTCTCGCTGCTGTAACCTTATGCCTTTCTGCCAGCTTTGAAATAAGTTCATTTTTCTTTCTTAGCCTCTCAAGTTGTAAAGTGTTTTTTTTGTGATCTTTCTTATTTTTAGGGTAAGCATTTATAGGTATAAATATTCCTCTGAGCACTCACTGCTTTAGCTGTGCTCTATAAGTTTTGATATGTTATACTGTAATTTTCACTTGTCTGTAATTATTTTCTGATATTCATGTGAGATTTTCTTTGCTCCATGTGCTATTTGAGTGTTGTTTAATTTTCAAAAATTTGTATATTTTCCAGTTTTGATTTCTAACTTCATCCTCTTTGTGGTTGAAGAATATACTTTTATATTTATCTTTTAAAACCTATTGAGACTTAATTTGTGTCCTAGTGTATATTCCATCCTGGAAAATGTCTATAGTAGGGATTCTTAAACTGAGGTTCTTAGATTCGTGTGTTTGAATCATCTGAAGGTATTGTGAAATTATTTTGTTCATGTGTATTATTTTGAGTAAAGGGCTTATAACTTTCATCAAATTTTATGATGATTATGACCTGAAAAATATATACTACACATCTCTGATTAATTTCTATTTCACTTAAACTCTGCAGTCTTAACATGAATGAGAAGGGATCATAGAGGGATGATGACACAGACTTGGAAATTTAACTTCCTCCCTGAAAAGTTAGAAAAAGCTGTCATAGATAACCATTCTAAGAGAGATTTAGTCAATTAGTCTCCTCTGAGGATGATGAGGTTCATTAGAAATGTCTCTGTTGTTGTCTTCTGTATTGTTTTCACCAGATTTCATTCATCAGGACTCATAATTTGGTCACCATTCTTGATTGTAGCAACATGTTTGACCTCCAGATCATCAGTCTCTTCTGACCATGCCTATGGCTTCAGCCTATCTGGATACTTGCATCCTATTTATTTGATTTAATCCCCTCTATGAACCTTGTCAAGGTTTTTGCTCAGTACCTATTGCCTGGTATTCTGATCTTATCTCCTAGTAGCTGGCTTCAACTCCTGTCAACCTGCTCTGCTCTATCTATCTCAGACTTCAGCCCCTTGTTGGAATGACTCCTGTCACAACTAAATTAGTTAGGCACTTCCTTTCTTTCCATGATTCCCATAAAAAAATTAAGTATATCACAGTACATAAAGTAAGATAGCTGAATAGAACAAGACAAAAAAATAAAAAACATGAACAATGAATCTATATTTACTGAGTAACAGTGGTGTTCTGTTGTTTGAGTGAAGGCTGTTTAGCAGGAATTTACTGATTCCCTGGGGCAAATCAAGGAATTTGGTCTTGGGAAACGTAAATCTTTAGGAAATGGATTTTCCAAAAAAGTTGTATCCCAGGAAATCTTGCCCCATATTCTTAGGCAAGAGGCTTCTTATTTTCTGCTTCAGAAGAGGATGAGATATAGTTGCAGTAACATACAGTTGTACTCCATGCATCTCTCCTTTGCTTACTATTTTTAAGTGTTTAATAGAGGCGTAGTCTCTTAGGATGTGAGATGCATTATGACAAATATATGTGGCTTGAGAGAGAAAAGTCTTTTTTCCCTCTCTGGTTCATGAATAGCATTTTAAGAATTTCGAATATGTGTTAACATTGGTTATTGTACATGCTGGTATTCGTAGAAAGAAGGATGACTTCAGGCTGTAGAATTGTGGTAGAGATTTTACATGTGATATTTGTGCTGTCCCTTGAAAGGAGAGTAGTAGATCTCATGGAATTCTTTATTTTAGTTATTTTAGTGCTTCCTCTATACTAGTTGCATGACTTTGAAAAAAATCATCAAACCTCATCCTACCTTTGTGTTCATAAATGAAGAGTTTGGATAGATGAGGGCTGAGGACCTTCAGCCTGAATAAAAGCTTTTAGTTTGGTATTGGGAGAATATTTCAGGCAAAAAATAAAAAATGCCTCAAGCAGTTGTTATCATGCAGACTTCAGTGGGGAATTTGAACTTGAGTACATTGATTTTGAGCTTTAGCGCAATTTTTTTGAGCATCTTTATCTACTTATTCTTAGTTGTAATACATCTCAGTTTTAATAGTGGGAAGTACTATATATAAGAGTAAAGCTTCTAGTTAAGCTAACTTGCAAATGAGTTAAGGTAAAAATGAGTCAGCCACTACAGTAAAATATTTTTACCACTGGCCAGGCAACTGCAAATTTTATTTGTCCAGAAAAATCCTGGTAGGGATTAAATCATGGGAGAATGGTTTCCATTAGCAGCTTTTTATTTATAGACTTTAATTTGTTGAACATATTATGTATTCTTTTTCCAGGTTATGTACATTGTAAATTAATGGGAGATACCTGAATGGAGTGAAGGATAAAGGATTGAAGATGACTGTGAATATTATTAGACAGTTTTGAAAGTGGTTTACTTGCTGTTTTGCTTTCAGATGATTGCCCTTTTTTTGCACTTTTGCTGTTTGGTTATTGAAATATAATTGATGCACAATATTCTTTTATTTTCAGATGTACAACATTGTTATTTTATATTTACATACATTGTGAAATGATCCCAAGTCTAATAATCTGTCCCCTCAATAGTTATTGCAATGTTGTTGACCATATTGCAAATGCTGTATATTTCATCCCTATGGCTTATTTATTTTGCAATTGGAGGCATGTACCTCTTAGAGATGATTTCTCTTTTGAACTACTTATTTTATTAGTAGCTTTTAAAAAATTAGATTAGCTGTTTTTTTAAAAACTAATGCTCTTAAAAACTTGTTTCACTTTTTGTAAAGCTCCTTCTTTCATACGATTCCCTTTATCAGTGACTTTACGTGTGATGCTCGTTCCATCCCTTCATAACCACAGAGGTGCACCACTGTGCGCATTCCTGCAGCTGAATTGGAGGGCTGTATTGATGTCCTGGGCCCAAGGGGTCTGTACACTAGTATTGTGTGTCAGGAGGACAAAGAGATGGCGCCAACCATCCTGCTCTGTGCGCCAGTAACTAGAATTAGTTACAAACCAATCGAATCCGTTGCAGCCAATTGGTAAACTAATTGGTAATTTTAGCTGTACATCTATATGTAGTTATCTGAATGCCTATAACATTACTTTCAGAGCCACTTTTGTTCTGTTTCATCCTGCTTGACAAAATGGCCTTCATAGCTGCAAGGAGAAAGATGTGCATCAGTGACTGTGAGGCTGCTCCAGCTGCTTGTCCTGTTTGTATTCCCTTGTTCGTAAAACATGACTCGGATTACAGCTGCATGGTACCACTCTGATTATTTCTGATAATGTTGAGCTAAACGTTCCTTAAATTAGGTTGTTTAAGCTACCAAATATACTTTCTCTGTGCCAACTTTTATCAGAAGTATAGCTGCTTATATTCTTGCCTTTTAGAGGCTTTTTGCTTTCTCTCTTTTGTTTTTTAGCAAAAAGGGATATTAGTAGAAAATTTTTGAAATAAATTATTCTGATTAAATTGTTCTATACCCTCAGGTACATGATTTAAGTTGAATGAATTTAGTTAAAGAATTTGAATTGCATTAATAGAATTGACAAGAGGGAGTCAACTAAATTTAAAAATTTCTATTTTTTCTGATTGTAGGAGACTTCTATTACCAGTGGTTTGGCACTAAAGATTACCTTCGAAAGAAAATAAATAATACTTCTTGGTTCAGAACAGTCTTTAAAGTAGGATGTAACTTTTATGACTAAAATGAGATTGATACTGTATTTCATTTATGAATAATTTGACATATTCCTAATCTTAGGTCTGATTTCCAAAGTGTACCTGTATTTTTAAAAACATTTATAAATGAAAAGTATTTCTGAGTCTTTGATTGCCACTGATACTAAAACATCAGTCTAAGATTTTGTTATGGAAAAGTAATTTGTTTATAAAACATAATCATTTTTATAACTCTTTGGCATTTTCTGGTAGTTATCTTCTGCAAGTATTGGAAAGTTGCCTTTTATGGTAAAATGAGACGCGTCTTTATAGCAAGGTGAGAATGGTATCATACTGATAAAGTGAATACACTGTAGAAGTTCTTTGTCATTCATTTAAATGATAGCTTTGGCCAATTAAGCAATATCTATACATAGTTACACTTGAGATCAATTTCCCATTCTGAGCAATGGAGTGGATCTCCGTGGCCTGTGCTTTTAATTTTTAACTCTTACATATGCTATTCATATGTAAAACTAGTAAGTGCTAAGAAGAAAGTCTTTGAGAGAATGTAGAATTGTAGTAATGTTATTTTGGATTATCCAACGAAAAAAATTAGAGTGCAGTATGGTAATTATAATGAGTATATACGGTGGAGCACAGATGATCTGTTCATCCTAGATAAACTGATTTAGAAATGATTCCCTGTGAAATATAGTCAATTTAAATTTTATCTTTGGAAGCTCAGTGTCAGTGCAGATGCGGTATTTGATGAACAGAATGCAAGTAACCCATCATATTATTGAAAACTGGTTTTAAATCATGCAGAATTGCTTTTGATATTTTTAGCCTTGTATCAGTTGCATAAGAAATGCTGTAAAATCTTATTATTTTTTAAAAGATTTTTAAAAAAGTTTTATTGAAGTATAGTTGATTTACAATGTTGAGATAATTTCTGCTGTACAACAGAGTGATTTAGTTATATGTATACACACATCCGTTCTTTTCCAGATTGTTTTCTCATATTGATTATCACAGAATATTGGATAGAGTTCCTTGTGCTATATAGCAGTTCCCCTATCATTCAGTACACTACAGTGTACATACACCAGTCCCAACCCCCCAGTCCATCCCTTCCCCCACCCATCCACTTTGGTAACCCTAAGTTTGTCTTCAAAGTCTATGAATCTGTTTTGGTTCTTATTTGTTTTTGGACTCATATATATATAAGTTCATTTCTGTGCCTTTTTTTTAGATAACCACATATAAGTGATATCATATGATGTTTGTCTTTCTCTGTCTGATTAACTTCACTTAGTATGATAATCTCTAGATCCATCCTTGTTGCAAGTGGCATTATTTCATTCCTTTTTATGACTAATATTCCATTGTATGTATGTACCACAGCTCCTTTATCCATTCCTGTGTTGAAAGGCATCTAGGTTGTTTCTGTTTCTTGAGAAATGCTGATAAAATTGTAAGCATTTACTTTTCCAAATATATTTCTTTTTAAACTGATGATATCACATATATGTTAGAATTGAAGATTATTTAGAAGGGACTAAGCATTATTATTATTTTTTTACTTTCATTTCAGAAACTGTGTTTAGAAGTGGTTATAAAAAATGTTAATAAAGAACATTGGAGGGAAATAAACACTTGATAATGGATTTTCCAGTCATTTTTTTCATTCTTCTTTTTATTTTTCTTGTTGCTGGTGTGGGAAGTCTTGGAAATATGACTTAGCAGAAAGAGCAGTGGACCAGAGGTCAGTGGGGTTTGGGTTCTGTGCCACCATAAGCAGATCACCGAGCCTCAATATTATCTTTAAAATGAAGTGGCTGACTATAGACAGTGTGACTTCATCACTCAGATAATTCTCTGGGATTTGCTTATTCTTTAATATATTTTGCAGTTTAGTTTTTCTTATTCAGCCAGTTCTTTAGAATAAATTTGTCTAAAGACAAGAGAAGATAGAAATAAGAGGGATTACAGACTATAATTTTATTCTGTCAGGAAGTAGCATTGATAAATGTTACATTGGGCATCTGAGGAAATATCTGTTCAGTTCACTCAGGCTAAAAAGCAGCATTTGCTGGCATGCTATTAGTGTTTCAAAGCATAGAATACCTCTCTTTTCTTTTCTTTCTTTTTTTTGTCTTTTTGCCTTTTCTAGGGCCACTCCCACGGCATATGGAGGTTCCCAGGCTAGGGGTCTAATTGGAGCTGTAGCCGCCAGCCTACTCCAGAGTCACAGCAACACAGGATCCAAGGTGTGTCTGCGACCTACACCACAGCTCACGGCAACGTGGATCCCTAACCCACTGAGGAAGGCCAGGGATGAACCCGCAACCTCATGGTTCCTAGTCGGATTCGTTAACCACTGAGCCATGATGGGAACTCCTAGAATATCTCTCTTGTTGGTTGAGTTTTCGTAGATTCAGTAGTTGGGCACATAGTGGGTTCCTAACAAATTTGCATTTGGTGAGTAAATCGTATTTGGTGAGTAAATCGTAGACTCTAATGTCTAATCCACCCACTTATCACACAGTTACCCTTGACCATATTCCCTCTGGTAACTAATTCTCTTTTGAGAAAGCTCTGCCAGGTAAAAATCTGTCATTTTTAAATATTTTTACAGAAATAATATCCTTTTATGGCAAGCTCTCTTACATGTAAAGATGTCTTTCATAGCATCCCTTTAGTATTTTAAAGTCTAGTCATCAGGTTCTTACTATATTTCTCTTATGACATGATGTTAAGGTCTTTCTTATTATCATACTTGTTTTATTATGTTCTGCTTTATTTAGCCTCCTTAAATTGTGCTTACATTGGCTTATCAGTCAGGCTCTTGGTAGCTAGCAACAGAAATAAACTCTAGCTGATTTAAGTAGAAGAAAATAATTTATTGGGAAGTTATTGGGTAGTTCACAGATATGATACTGAAGTCAATGAATCAGATTTAGAAAATAGAAACCAAGGGAGGTTTTGCATCATCTGGCTATGATGAATTGCTTTTTTTTTTTCTTTTTTAACAATACCATTGCCTCTTCATCTTTGCCTTACTTGCTTGAGATTCAAAGCCCCATCCAAGTGAGTCTGATTGGTTAATATTTTGAAATGAATACAAAACAGTGTATGTGAGATGGAGCCTAAATTATGCTTACAGGAAATTGTATAGTGCTAAAATGTGTATATTTGAAATGAAATAAAAACTGAAAGTCGATATCTAAGTATCCATCTTAGGAAGTTAGGAGAAAAAAGTAAACTAAAATCAAAGAAATCAGAGGGAAGAAAATGATAAAGATAAGAGCACAAAATTAATAAAATAGAACTGTCATATATCAGAGAACAGCATCAAAGTCAGAAGCTGCTGCTATGGCTAATAAATAAAAGGAATTAGGGAGTTCCCATTGTGGCTCAGTGGTTAACAAATCTGACTAGCATCCATGAGGACGCAGGTTGGATCCCTGGCTTTGCTCAGTGGGTTAAGGATCTGGCATTGCTGTGAGCTGTGGTGTAGGTTGCAGATGCAGCTCAGATCCTGTGTTGCTGTGGCTGTGGTGTAGGCCAGCAGTTACAGCTCCAATTTGACCCCTAGCCTGGGAACCTCCATAAGCTGTGAGTGTGCCCCTAAAAAGCCAAAAAAAAAAAAAAAAAAAAAAAACAAAGGAGGTAGAAGGTATGAAAACCAGTGTTTATGTTGAAAAAGGTAACATTAACTGCTAATACTGCTAGCAGGGATGAAAAAGGTAACATTACTATAGGTCCTATAGGACATTAAAAATAAAAGGGTTCTTTATTTTATTCATCTCCCACCAAATTAAAAAATATGTATTAGAAGTGGCTGGCAGATTTGGATTGGTTGCATAAGAAATATTAAGAAAATAAGTTAATATATTGAAGATGAAGGGAAGAACATTCTCATTTTCAAAGAAAGGATTT
The DNA here is from genome assembly GCF_016906955.1 of Phacochoerus africanus. Taxonomy (NCBI): domain Eukaryota; kingdom Metazoa; phylum Chordata; class Mammalia; order Artiodactyla; family Suidae; genus Phacochoerus; species Phacochoerus africanus. The sequence goes on along the minus strand of NC_062552.1, from coordinate 58,188,933 downwards.
ACAAATTTGGAAAAGGGGATGTTTAGAATGAAACTCTAGGTGGTTTATTAGAATTTGGAAGCATTGTTATAAACTCACAAGTTTTTGTAGCTACACATAGCTAGATATAGAAATAGGTGTACGTGTGTATATGTGTATATATGTGTGTTCATATTTCTACTGAGAGTACCTTGAAACATTGACACACAGTTATCATTAAACACCTAATCTTGGTCAAGATATCATTCTACAAAGCAAAAAAGAACCAGAGCTGCATTGAGAAATGGCTGATTCCAGGGCAGAGGCAGGGAAACCACAAGATGTGCATGAGAAAACTTTTTGTGACAGAAATTTAAGAAATGCTGACACGATGGGGACATGTCAGACTATGAGCCAGCATCAAGGGCTTCCCATTGGCCAATTCTGTGTCAATTTGATCATCAAAACAAATGATACTAATGGATCATTCAGTAATGAATTGATGAACTCATACTAATATAAATAAATAAATGAATAAATAGGCAAATAAGGGAGATAGGAAAGCACCTTTCCTATAGTAGAATGCTAAATAATAAATATAGAAGGAATGGTGGAATTATAACATTATCATTTAACTATTAGAATTTGTTTAGGCAAGAATCACTAATGGATTTAAAATTGCTGGGTGAAATTTTGTTGAAGAACAGGATATTTACATAGTTACAAAATATTCTATAAATATTAATTACAAAGAAAAATAAGTTTAAATGAAGGAGTTGGTTCTCCATTTAATCAAATCATCTAAGTTATTATCACCAGTAAAAGGACATGGCAGGTATCTCTTTATATAATCTACTAAGAAGAACACACATCACTAATATGGTATTCCAGATAATTACTAATTTAATTTGACCTAAATTGATTGATGTATTATAAAATAATTGCCCTGTATTCTTTAAAACTATGAGGTCATGAAAGACTGAGGAAGAAATGTAACCGAATGAAGGAGACAGGACTATTAAATACAATGCATGATCCTGGGGATTAGATTCTAAAGTATAGTAGTGGAACAGTTGGTAAAATTTGAGTGGATTCTGTGGATTATTGGTAGTGTTGTATCAGTGTTACTGTGTTACTGTCCTGATTTGATGATTATGGTGTGATTATATTGGTGAGGGGGTGTCTTTGTTTTTTTTAGGAGGTTTACTCTGAAGTATTTAGGAGTACTGTGGCATCATGTCTGCAACTTAATGTCATTGGTTCAGAAAGAAATTATATATGGAGAGAATGACATAGCAAATGTGTCAAAGTGTTAACTGTTGAGGAATCTTGCTGATAAGTATAAGGGAGCTCTTTTTATTATTCTTGCAGTTTTTCTGTAAGTTTGAAATTATTTCAGAACATTAAGCAAAACAATATGAAAGTGTTGACATTGACTTTCTGCCTATAAATTTGAAAATTTAGATGAAAGGTATTAATTTCTAGAAAAACAGAGTGACAAAAAATTGAAAAGCTACAAGACTTGTAATTATTGGTGAAATTGAATTTGTAAATAAAAACACCCACCCCCAAATAATTCTAACTTTAGTGGTTTTACAGTGAATTCTTATAAACACTGAAGGTAAAAATTATGCCAGTAAACCAATATTCCATATAAATATAGATGCAAAGTGCCAGCATACTATATCCAGCAGCACATAAAAAAAGATTATATACCTAGACCCAGTGGGATTTATTCCAGAATGGTTCAGCATGTGAATATCAATCAGTGTAATAGACCATATTAATAGAATGAAGGGGAAAAAGAAACACATGATCATCCCCATATGCAGATAAATATTGTATAGAATTCAACAACCTTTCATAATAAAAGCACTCAACAAACTAGGAATAGCAGAGAACTTCCTACCTTGATAAATCGCATATATGAAAAACCCATAACTAATACTATTCTTGATGGTGAAAGATTACCTCCCCGCCCACCGCCAAGATCAGGAACAAAAACGATGGCCTCTGCTCTCACCAATTCCATTCAGTGTTGCACTCAAGGTTTTAGCCAAGCCAATTGACAAGAAAAAGAAAAAGGCATCTAGATAGAAAGGAAGAAGTAAAAATATTTGCAGATGACGTGGTTCTATTTATAGAAAACCTTAAAGAATCCACACACACACAACTTTTAGAACTAATAAATTTAGTAAGGTTATAGGATATAAGATCAGTGAGCAAAATTAGTAGTATTTCTAGATGTTAGCAATGAAAAAATTGAAAAAAGAAATTAAGAAGGCAGTTTTCTTATAGTAATTTCATGATAATATTTCATTATAGTTTCATTATAAATTCATATTTAATTATTCATTAAAAAGAATAAAACATTTAGGAATAAATTTAACCAAACAAGTATAAGACTTGTATACTGAAAACTGTAAAATATCATTAGAAGAAATGAAGGGAAAGACTTCTGAACTCATGGATTGCAAAACTTAAGATGGAAGTATTCCCCAAAGAAATAGTTCTGTCTCAAATTCTAATCACCTTCTTTGCAGAAACAAAGTAACCTGATGCTAAAATTCATGTGCAAAGATAGATAGCCAAAAGATACTGAAAAATAGCAAAGTTGGAGGAGCCACACTTTCTGAATTCAAAACTTACTTCAAAGCTATAGTAATCAAAACAATGTACCAGAACAAGGATAGACATATAGAGCAAGGGAGTAGCATTGAGAACCTAGAAACAAATCCACATGTCTTTGGCCATTGTTTTTTAATCTTTATTTTTATTTACTTAAAAATTTTTTATTATAGTTGATTAACATTGTTCTGTCAGTTTCTCTGTACAGCAAAGTGACCCAGTCATACATCTCCACATTCTTTTTCATACTATCTTTCATCATGTTCCATCACAAGTGATTGCACCTAGTTCCTTGTGCTTTACAGCAGGACCTCATTGTCTATCCATTCTTTTTTCTTTTTTATTACTCAGTGAATTTATTGCATTTATAGTTGTACAATGATCATCACAATATCCATTCTTAATAAAACAGTTTGTGTCTATTACCCCTGAACTCCCAATCCATACCAGTCCCCTGTCCTCCCCCTCCCCCTTAGCAACCACAAGTCTGCCATCCATGTCTGTGAGTCTGTTTCTGTTCTATAGATAGGCTCATCTGTGCTGCATTTTAGATTCCACATACAAGTAATATCATGTGATATCTGTCTTTCTCTTTCTGACTTAATTCACCTAGTACGAGAATCTCCAATTCCATCTATGTTGCTGCAAATGGCATTATTTTGTTCTTTTTTTAAGGCTGAGTAGTATTCCATTGTGTGTATGTACCACATCTTCTTAATCTAGTCCTCTGTCAATGGACATTTAGGTTGTTTCCATGTCTTGGCTATTGTGAATAGTTCTGCAGTGGACATAGTGGTGCATGTATCTTTTTGAATGAAAGTTTCTTCTGGATATATGCCCAGGAGTGTGACTGCTGGATCATATGGTAGTCCTATATTTAGTTTTCTGAGGAACCGCCATACTATTTTCCATAGTTGTACCAATTTACATTCCCACCAATAGTGTAGGAGGGCTCCCTTTTTTCCACACCCTCTCCAGCATTTGTTATTTATAGACTTATTAATGATAGCCATTCTGACCAGCGTGAGGTAGTACCTCATTGTAGTTTTGATTTGCATTTCTTTAATAATTAGTGATGTTGAGCATTTTTTCATGTACCTGTTGGCCATCCACAAGTGTTCTTTGGAGAAATGTCTATTTAGGTCTTCTGCCCATTTTTCAGTTGTTTTTTGTGGGTTTTTTTTTGCGTTTTGCCTTTTTTTTTCTTTGTTTTTTGCCATTTCTTGGGCTGCTCCTGCGGCACATGGAGGTTCCCAGGCTAAGGGTCTAATGGGCGCTGTAGCTGCCGGCTTATGCCAGAGCCACAGCAACGTGGGATCCGAGCTGCGTCTGCAACCTACACCACAGCTCACGGCAATGCCGGATCCTTAACCCACTGAGCAAGGCCTCGGACCCAACCCGTAACCTCATGGTTCCTAGTTGGATTCGTTAACCACTGCGCCACAACGGGAACTCCTGCTTTTTGCTTTTTTAGGGCCGCACTTGGGGCATATGAAAATTCCCAGGCTAGGGAGTCAAAATGGGGCTGCAGCCATAGCAATGCCAGATCCAAGTTGAGTCTGTGACCTACACCACAGCTCACAGCAATGCCGGATCCTTAACCCACTGAGTGAGGCCAGGGTTTGAACCCACATCCTCATGGATACTAGTGGGATTCATTAACTCTTTGCCACAACAGGAACTCTGGGTTTTTGTTTGTTTGTTTGTTTGTTTTTTGCTGTTGAGTTATCTAAGTATTGTTTGTATATTTTGGAGATTAAGCCCTTGTTGGTTGTATTGTTTGCAACCATTTTCTCCCATTCCATAGACTGTTTTTTCAGTTTGTTATGGTTTCCTTTGCTGTACAAAAGCTTGTAAGCATTTTATTTGCTCCTCTGTTCATTTGTTCATTCTGCTCACCAATGCCTTTAACTCAGCTTGCCACCCTGCAAATGATTTTTCTAGTTTTTCTTGGCTCCTTCATATAGTTCCTAGTTCCTTTCTAAATTAATCTGCATTACTGTTTGGATCTGCTCTTAATTCCTTTATATTTGCTCTTAATTATTCAGGATTTTCACTTTCTCCTTTTTGAACTTGGTGTCTGTTAGACTGCAGAGTTCTGTTTCACTCTTTGCACCTTCAGGGGAACTCTCCTGTTCTTTTAACTGGGAATGGTTCCTGAGCTCTTTCATGTTGCTTATATTTTTCTTATTCTGTGAGTTTAGGAAGACAACTGCTGCTGTAGTCTTAGAGGGCTATTTATATGTGAGAGTACCCCTGGGTAGTTTGTGAGGGCTTAGTATTTTTTTTTTTTTTGCCTTGGGGGCTGCTTTTGGTTCGTATGCTTATTGTTGCTTTCCTCAGTATGTGCAGGCTGTTATCCTCTTCATAGAGGGTGTGTCAGTGTAAAGCATGTTCTTGCTTCCATGAAAATGGGGGCAGTGGGTAGGGCTAATAGTCATTGCCTGGTTGCTAGGTCCTTGATAGTGGCAAGGACCTGTAGGGAGGTGGCTCAGGCTGCTGTAGGGCCCTGGGAAGTGACAGTGACCCTCAGGGAGGTGTTGGCGGCCCCCAGAGCCTTTGGCAGTGACAACAGCAGGGCATGTGCATTCAGGGGAGTGAGGGCAATGAGTGGCACTCATTTGATGTGTCCTCCTCTGTGGTGACCCCAGAGGTGACTGGGGCCGTAGATAGTGCCTATTCAAGGACCCCTAGTGGTGGTGGGCCACTCCCACCTCTGGAATTTGAGATGCCCGTGGCAGTTTGCCCCTTGCCAACCATATCTCATGCAAGAGGTGCCCCACCACCTGAGGGCCCACATGTGCACAGAGAAAGATATCCCTTTGTCACTCCCATCCCACCTCCTCTCGCCCTCCCCAACAATGGTGCTTTGTTTCTCTGGTGGGCCTGAGCCTCCTCCTGTGTTCCCTCAGCTGCAGTGCTCTGCTTCCCAGCCCATGGCATACAGCTCCACATCCCATGGCGTGCTGCTCCCTATCCCCTCAGGCCGTCTCCACACAGCCAACCCTAGTCCTTTTCCCAGAACTGACCTCTGAAGCCTGAGTCTCAGTGCCCAGCCCTTGCCCAAGTGTCTCAGGCTGTGGTGTCAATGGATGATGGTAGTCATGGTCGGTGTGCCTCCCTTTCTGCTTTGCCCTCCTCAGTCCGGCTGCTGTGCTTTTCTCTGAGGCTTTGAAGTTTCCCCTCTAGGATTGTGGCCTTCTAGGATATGGGTTTCTTTCTTCTTTCACAGCTCCTTTTCATGAGTGCTGGTCCAGTCCTGATTCCTTTTTTTTTTTCTCTTTTCTCCTCTCTCTTTTCTCCCCCCCCCCTTTTTTTTCTCCCCAGTTTTTATGTGGAAGGTTTCTTGTCCTTTTTAGAGGTTTAAGGTCTTCTGCAGCATTCAGTAGATGTTCTGTGTGAATGTTTCTACATTGTAGTTTTTTTATTTTTTTGATGTGTTTGTGGGAATAGGTGAGCGCCATGTCTTATTCCTCTGCTATCGTGATCCTGCCTGGCCATTGTTTTTTGACAATGGTGCCAAAGCCATTGAATGGGAAAGAAAAGTCTTTTCAACAGATGGTGCTAGGACAACTGGATATCCACATACAAACAATAGATTTGGATCTCTACCTCATACCATATGCAAAAATTAAGTGAAAATAGAGCAAAGGCCTAAATGTCAGAGCTAAAACTATGAAATTCTTTGTCAGAAGCATAGATGTAGATATTTATAACCCTGGATTAGACAATAGTTTTTTAGCTATGATACACAAAGTGCAAGTACCCAAATTTAAAAACACATAAATTGACCTTCATCAGAACTAAAAACCTAGTTTTGTATGTTATAGGACAATGTTGAGTGAAAAGACAACTCATACAGTGAGAGAAAATATTTTCAAACTGTATGTTGATAACAGTCTAATATATGGAATATATGAAGAACTCCTACAGCCCAACAATAAAAACGACAAATAGACTGATTAAAAAATGGACAAAAGATTTGAGTAGCATCTCTCCAAAGATAATATACAGATGTCCAATAAACACATGAATATATACTAAGCTTTTTTATTCATCGTGAAAATGAAAATAAAAACAACAATTATACCACCTATACCTCATTAGGATGACTAAAATCATGTAGTCAGAAAACAGCAAATGCTGGCAGGGGGATATGGAGAACATGAAATCCTCTCAAGTTACTGATGGCAGCGTAGAATGGTGCAGCTGCTGTGGAAAAAAACCTTGGCAGTTAATGTTAAATGTTAAACTTAGAGTTACCATGTGACCCAGTAAATCCACTTACAGTTACATACCCAAGAGAATTAGGAGCATGTGTTCACATAAAAACTTGTATATGAACGGTCATAGCAGCATTATTCATAATAGGCAAAAATTGGAAACAACCTGAATGTGTATCAGCTGATAAACAAATGTGTATATTCATGTAATTATTTAGTTATAAAAAAAAGAATGAAGTATGGATATATGCTACTAGGTGGATGAACCTTGAAAACATTATGTTAAGTAAAACAAGCCAGCCTAAAAAGACCATGTATTATATGATTCTGTTTATATGATTCAGAATAGGCCAATCCCTAGAGACTGAAAGTTGATTAATGGTTTCCAGGGGCTAAAGAGAGGGGAGAATGGGGATTGACTGCTAATGGTTTATTTTGGGGGTGATGAAAATGTTCTGTAATTAGGTAGTTGCATAAGTCTGTTCATATACATACTAAAAATGACTGAATTATATAATTTTAAATGGTGAATTTTATGGTGTGTGAATTAATCTCAATTTTAAAAATTAAGGAAAAAAAATGGCAGTATTATACAAACTGTTCTAGAACGTAGAAAAAGAATTCTTTCCAATATAACTTTGATAGCCAACCTCTTATGAGAAAGGAAAATACAGGCCATTCTGGAGTACAGATGCACAAGTCTTAAAGCAAGTAATGAGGTATTTAAGCTGGTGATTTGAAAATTGGACAGTACATCACAATTGAGTTATGTTCCTTTTGGTCCTGCAATGTTCCTTTAACATTTGGATATGAAATTAATGTTATTTACCAAATTAGATAAGTGAGGAAGAAAAATCGTATGATTGTCTCAGTAGATCTATGAGAAATATTTGATGTAATTCAACACCTATTCATGAGGAAACTAGCAAACAGGGAATAAAAGGGAACATCCTTACTGATACAAGTAATCTTCCAAAAATCCTAGAGTAAACATCCAACTTAATGGTGAAATGTTGCAAGTTTTTCTTCTGAAATTGTGAATGAGACATGAGGGGCTGGCTGTCTTTATTTCTGTTCAGCCTTTTACTTAAGATTCTCACCAGCATAGGAATATAAGAATAACACATAAAAGGTATAAAGTTTAGGGAGAAAAATATGTCATTATTCACAGATTATATATATATATATAAAATACAGAAGAATCTAAAGCTAAGCTGCTACAAGTATTGAGTGAGTTAAAGTTGCTGGATACAAGTTTAAAATTAAAAAAATCAACAGTAACAAAATGAAAACGAAAAAATTTAAAACAACTACCATTTATTCTTGGGGTTAAATCTAACAAAAGATATGTAAGGCCTCCACACAGAAAACTGTAATATATTATTGAGACACATTGAGTAAGATAAATATATGGAGCTATAGATCTGATTATAGACTAGAAAAATGATACAGAAATGTGAATTTTCTTCTAGTTCATCTATGGAATCAGTACAAATGCAACTAAAATTCTATTTTTTTTCTCCTGTGAAGTTGACAAGCTGATTCTAAAATTTGTATGGAAATGCAAAGAACTGGAATTAGCCTAGATGACTTTGAGATCAAAGGTATAGCTGGAGAATTTACTGGGTTTTCAGATGTATTGTAGAGCTGTAGCAATGTATAATAGTTTGGTATTGGTATAAGGATAAACAGACTGATGTAACAGAGGAGAGACTCTAGAAATAGAACTATGCTTTAAAAGATAATTTGGGGCAATATCTTCCTGACCTTGTGGTAGGAAAAGATTGCTTAAAAATGCCACAAGTAGTATCAGTCTTTAGGTTAAAAAGTGATAAATTAGATTACCTTAAAACTAGGAATTTATGTTCTTCAGAAGATTCCATTCTATTAGATTGAAAAGGCAGGTTTATATGTGCTACACGTATTACCAACAAAAGGCCCATGGCCAAAAGATAGGAAAATCTTCTGTACATCAAAAAGAGAAAGACTATTGATACTCTAGAAAAATGGCCAAGAGTCTTTAATAGGCATTTTGCAAAAAGAGGATGACCAGTAAGTATATGAAAAAAGTGCTGAAAATGAAAACATTACATAATTGTCAACCAGAATGGCTCAGGTTAAAAACAAAGAAACAACAAAGAAGACCCAAAGTATACAATACCAAGTGTAGATGAAGGTGTGGCTGGAGTAAGTAGAGCTAACACACACTGCTGGTGGGAGTGGCAACCACTTTGGAAAACAGTTTGGTGTTATATACTAAAGTAGAACAAAGACTTACCCTGTGACTTAGTCATTCCACTTTTGGTGTCAGACAGGCTCCCTTGGGTCTGACTGCCATTTTATTCTCTAGAGGCAGAACTCTGGACCCAGAAGTACCTGGCTTGAGTCTAGGACATGTATTTATCCACTGTCAGATTTGCATGGGGTTTGACTTCCCATATGTGCAAAGGACATGTACATGAGTGAGTAATAGCATGTAATTTGTAATGTCCCAAATATATAAATCACTCAAGTGTTCATCAGTATTATATTGGATAAATACTGGATATGTAAATGTTAAAATAAATACCAATCAATACATTTTGATACAGTAGATTGGGCAAATAAATATTAATGCAATAGAATACTGTTCAGTAGTGACATTGGACAATAATAAATGAATTGCAAGTAAACTCTGCAGTATGGATGAACCTAGTAAACAAATGTGCAAGAGAAGCCACAAAATATTACATACTCTATGCGTTTGTTTATATGTATTTCAAAATCAGGCAAAATTAAACTATTAGCAGTCAAAGCAGTGGTTACCTTGGAATAGAGATTGGAATATTAATTCAGAGGGAGACATGAGAGAACTTTTAGAGACTGGTAGTTTTATATTGTTCGTCCTAGGTGGTGGTTGCATGGGTCTTTGATTTGAAATAATTTATCTGTACATTTATGTTTTGTGCAATTTTCTGTTTATTAAACTTAACAATAATAAAAGTTAATAGTTGATAAGGTCTTGAGAAGAAGTATCAGTATCATCTCTTGGTTTTTAGACTGTCAGCTTCACTAATTTCTTACCAAATGAAAATAAACCCAAAAAACTATATTTCTGCTTCCTGAACAAGGAATATAATGTAAAAATTATTAATTCCTAAGTCCTTTGCTCTAATATTTTTTTCTTGAAACTCCTTAGTTTCAGAGAAGAATTTAATGTTTGTTGTTTGTTCTGAATAGGAGGTATTAATGATGCTGGATAACTATGTAAGAGATTTCAAAGCATTGATTGACTGGATTCAACTTCAGGAAAAGCTAGAGAAGACCGATGCTCAAAGCAGGTATTGAATTCTGGTCTTTGTATTTGTAGAAACCAATAGATTCAGAAGCAGTTATTGAAATACCAAGAAACAGTTTGACAAGAAGAGAAGAAAAGAGTAATATCAGGTAGAAGTGATGGTACATGTGGTATCTTGGAGGTAAGGGAGCACAGTATAGTCAAGGGATTTAAGAGTGTAGCAGGGCTGGAGTCAAGAGAACGGGAAGAATAGCAGGAGATGACCCTAAAGAAGTAGACGAAGGCCAGATTAGGTAGGACTTTGTAGACATGTTAAAAACTTTAGACTTTATTTTGAGCCATAAAGCTTTTAAGTAAGAAAACTATCAGATTTGTGCTTTTAAAAGATCTTTCTGGCTGTAGTGTAGGAAAGTTGAGGTTTAACAGTATAGTTTAAAGGTGATGGCTACTCACACTAGAATAAAGGGAGTTCACAGATGTTCCAGACATAATCCAGCTGGATTTAGTAGTATTTTGGTTATGTGCAAAGGCAAAAGAAGAATTTATTATTTAGTTTAGACTTACAAATGAAACCCAAGGCCTCGTGAACTGGGTCAATTCACAAGGGGCTATAATGATGCCTTTTTTCCCAGAGAAAAAGGCCAAGGCTTCCTTTTTCCCTTGGATTTAACCCTGTTTCAATCTCAGGGAGTAGAACCATTCTGTAGAGAACACATCTTTTATCCCATTCTAGTGTATCAGCCCTGCGGGAAACCAAGAGAGCAAGGGAATCCTAAGAGACAAATCCAGGAAGCCAGGAAACCACATTCAGGGAAACCATGATATGTTACTCCTTTTAATATTTTTGTTTCACAGTGAAAAATTTTGATATGGTGCCTGCTGTACACAGTCCCTGGGTGGGTCAAACCTAGTTGTCTTTGTACCCAGCAGTTTCAACCTTACCCCTTGGTAAAAGATGTTTAGGTCAGGTGGGAATTGTGGGTACATTCCTTCACTGAGTTGAACCAAGTTAAGAGATAATCATGCCGATTTGGGATTGGTGACTCTATTGCCCTTGTGAAGATAAGCAGAGGAAAGCTGGTTCACAGAAAATGGAATAGATGTACAGAGAGAGGCAGAAATGAGAGAAGTGATATGATCTTTGAGAGTTTAAGGGTGTTGCTTTAAAGTCTGTATTTTCCAAGCCTAATCCTTATGAGCTACCTTGAGGATCTCCTTGACCTTGTACAGTTTATATCCTTAAAATAAATGTTTTTTCCTTTTTTATTTAACTTGATTTTCTATTTCTTGTATCTAAACAGGGTCTGTAATATAACCATCAGTGCATTAAAAAAGTTAACTAGATTTTTTTTTTCTTGTTTGTAAACTTCAAACTAGAAGTGGCTGTGTTGAAGATTATATTGAAAAAGTTTTTGAGGCCAAGTCCATGCTTAACAGCAGTTCTTGCCCTGGCATCATGGTTCAAAAGTATACTTGAGGCAACTCCTTTTACCTTAAGTATTTATCAGCATTTTTCCTTTTTGCCTCCAGAAGCAGCTCCCAGATATAGAAAGCAACCTTAAGTTTCCTGTAGATGGCATTATCCATCTTTCATTCCTCAAATCATGCATCAAAATTTATTCCACCTGGCCTTGAGACTTAAATGTAAAAATTGAAGTTGTACGTTTTTAGAGAAAAAAAATGGATAAATATGTATGTATTTTTATTATGGTTAAGGACTTTGTAAGACAAAGGCAAAAACCAAAAAAGGAAATATTGATAGGCTTGATGTAATAGTAAGAAAATATCCTTTCTACATCAAAAATTAAATTAAAAGTGAAATAATTTATCATTTATGTTAAGATTTGTGGCCATAAATAGTATTAATAATAGTATAAGTAAACAATTTCAAATCAATTAGAAAATGATACAGAGATGGCAGAGTAGAGGGACTCAAGAAGAACTCTCTTCAAACCACCAAAATCACAACTAACTGCTGAACATTTCTCAAAAAATAGCTTGGAAGCTGCCAAAACAGATATCCAAAAAAGACAAAGGCAAAGATATCTTTGTCACCTAAAGACAAAGAATAAACCATGAGATGGTAGGAGGGGCACATCTGCAATATAAGCAGTCTCATACCTGCTGCGTGGGTGACCCACAGACTGGAAAAAAAACTGTATTTCAGAAACTCTTCCACAGGTGTGAGAGTTCTGAACCCCATTTCAGGTTCCCCACCCTGGGGGTCTAGCACTAGGAAGAGGAGCCCCCAGAGCATTGAAGGCTACTGGGGCTTCAGCAGAGGATCTCCACAGGTCTGAGGGAAACAGAGACTCCATCCATGCTTGGAGGATGCACACAAGGTTTCACGTGCACTGGGTCCCAGGCCATGCACAAACTCCGCAAGATTCTGGACCAGTCCTACCTGTGGGTCTTGGATATTCTCCTGGGAAATCAGGGGTCAGTTGTGACTCACTGAGGGGGCAGAATACTGGAGGCAGAGGTCTTAGGCAATAATCATTGGTGTGATCTTCCCTGGTAGCTGTTATTCTGTAAAAATCTAACCTTGCCCACCAGTGTTGAGAAGCCCCAGGCCAAACAACAAACAGGATGGGAACCCATCCCTACCCATCAGCAGACAGGCTGCCTAAAGTCCTCCCAGGCACACAGCATTCTCCAATCACACAGCAACACAGCCCCACCCACCAGAGGGATAAGGCTCAGCTCTACCCACCAGTGGGCAGACACCAGTCCTTCTGATCAGGAAGCCTGCCACAAGCCCCTGTATCACAACAGGAAGCAGACACCAGAAGTAAAAGAAGCTACACCCCTGCAGCCTGCAGAAAGGAGACCACAAGTGCAGAAAGCTAGACAAAATAAAAGACAGAAATGTGTTCCAGATGAAAGAACAAGACAAAATCCCAGAAGAACAGCTATGGGAACTGGAATAAGCAACCTACATGAAAAAGACTTTAATGATAGTAAGGATAATTCAAGATCTTGGGGAAAAACTGGAAGCAGAAATCAAGAAATTACAAGAAATGTTTAATAAGAAAATAGAAGATTTAAAGAACAAACAAGCTGAGATGAACAACACAATAACCCAAATGAAAAATTCAATGGAAGGAATCAATAGCAGAATATAAGAGGCAGAAGAACGAATAAGTGAGATGGAAGACAAGCTGGTGGAAATCAGTGATATGGAGCAGAATAAAAAAGAATGAAAAGAAATGAGGACAGTCTAAGAGAACTCTGGGACATCATTAAATGCAACAATATTTGCATTATAGGGTTGCCAGAAGGAGAAGAGAGAAAGGGCTGGAGAAAATATTTGAAAAGATAATAGCCAATACTTCCTTAACATGGGAAAGTAATCACTCACTCAAGTCCAGGAAGCACAACATGTACCATATATAATAAACCCAAGGAGAAAAACCCTGAGACACATTAATCAAACTGACCAAAATTAAGGACAAAGAGAAAATATTGAAAACAGCTAGGGAAAAGCAATGACATACAAAGGAAACCCAGTAAGGTTATCAGCTGAATGTTCAGCAGAAACTCTGCAAGCCAGAAGGGAATGTCATGATGTACTTAAATTAATGAAAGGGGAAAACCTACAACCCAGACTTCCCTATCCAGTAAGGCTCTCTTTCTAATTTGACAAGAAATATCAAAAGCTTTACAGGTAAGCAAAAACTAAAAGAATTCAGCACCACCAAACCAGCTTTACAAGAAATGCTAATGGAACTTCTCTAAGCAGAAAAGAAAAAGGCCACAACTACATACGAGAACATTATAAATGAGAAGCCTCACTGGTAGAGGCAAACATAGTAAAGACAGGAATTCATCCATGTACAAATATGATATCAAAACCAGCAATCTTGAGAAGAGGAAAATACAAATGAAGGATATTAGAAACACATTTGAAATTGAGAGACCAGCAACTCAAAATAATTATATATATATATATATATATATATATATATATATATCATAAAAATCAGAGCAGAAAATAGAGACAGAGAAAACAGTAGAAAAGATTAATGAAACTAAAAGCTGGTCTTTTTTTTATTTTTGCAAATATTAACAAAATTGATAAACGCTTAGTGGGACTAATTAAGAAAAACAGGGAGAGGGTTTAAATCAGTAAACTTAGAAATGAAAAACGAGAAGTTAAAATGGATATCACATAAATAAAAAAGATCAAAAGAGATTACTACAAGCAGTTATATGCCAATAAAATGGACAACCTAGAAGAAAGGGACGAATTCTAGGAAAGGTACAGTCTTTGAAGATTGAAACAGAAAGAAATAGAACATTTGAACAGACAAATCACAAGTGATGAAACTGAAAATGTGATTTAAAAACTTCCAAAAAACAAAGGTGTAGGACTGGATGGCCTCACAGGTGAATTCTTTCAAACATTTAGAGAAGATTTAACACTTATCCTTCTGAAACTATTCCAAAAAATTGCAGAGGAAGGAATACTCCCAAACTCATTTTGTAAGGCCACCATCACTCTGATACCAAAACCAGATAAAGTTACCACAAGAAAAGAGAAACTTATAGGCCAATATCACTGAGGAATATAGATGTAAAAACCCTCAACAAAGTAGCAAACTGAATCCAAAAATACCTTAGAGGGATCGTATGCCATAATCAAGTGGGGTTTATCCCAAGGAAGCATGGATTTTTTTCAATATCTGCACATCTGTTCTCAGTAGATGCAGAAAAAGCTTTTGACAAAATCCATAACCCATTTATGATTAAAAAAAGAAAAAAAAAACCCTCTAGAAAGTGGGCTTAGCGGTAACCTACAAACCTACAGCTAACATCATCCTAAGTGGTGAAAAGCTGAAAGAATTTCCACTAAGATCAGGAAGAAGAAAAGTCACTCTTGCTGCTTTTCTTCTACATAGTTTTGAAGGCCTAGCTATAACAATCAAGAAAGAAAAAGAAATAAAAGGAATCCAGCTTGGAAAAGAAGTAAAACTTTCACTGTTTGCAGATGACATGATACTATACATAGAAAAGCCAAAAAACGCTATTATCAAAGTACTAGAGCTCATTGAATTCAGTAAAGTTGCAGGAGGCAAAATTAATATACACAAATCTCTTGCATTTCTGTACACTAAGAATGAAAGATCGGGAAGAAATTAAGGAAATAACCCCATTTACCATCACAACACAAAGAATAAAATACCTAGAAGTAAATCTACCTAAGGAGGCAAAAGACCTGTACTCTGAAAACGGTAAGTTGGTAATGAAAAAAAATCAAAGATGACACAAATAGATGGAAAGATATAGCATGCTCTTGGATTAGAATCAATATTGTCAAAACAACTATATTACCCCAAATAATCTACAGATTCAGTGAAGTTCCTATCAAATTACCAGTGGCATTCTTCACAGAACTAGAACAAAATATTTTAAAATTTGGAAGCACAAAAGACCCCAAATAGCCAAAACAATCCTGAGAAAGACAAATGGAGCTGGAAGAATCATGCTTCCTGACTCCAGCCTATACCACAAAGCTATAGCCATCAAAAACAGTATGGTACTGACACAAAACAGAAATATAGATCAGTGAAACAGAATAGAAAGCCAGAATTAAACCCACCCACCTGTAGTCAGTTAATCTATGTCAAAAGAGGCATGAATATACAGTGGAGAAGAGACAGTATCTTCAGTAAGTGGTCCTGGGAAAACTGGACAGCTGCATTTAAAAGAATGAAATTAGGAGTTCCCATCATGGCTCAGCAGAAATGAATCTGACTAGTATACATGAGGATACAGGTTTGATCCCTGGCCTTGCTCCATGGGTTAAGGATCTGGCTTTGCCATGAGCTTTGGTATAGGTGACAGATGTGGCTCAGATCAGGCATTGCTGTGGCGTAGGCCAGCAGCTTAAGCTCCGATTTGACCCCTAGCTTGGAAATCTCCTTATGCCATGGGTACGGCCCTAAAAAAACAAAAAAACAAAACAAAACAAAAAAAAATTAGAGCACTTTCTAACACCATACACAAAAATAAACTTTTAAATACCTAAATTTAAGTCCAGGTACTATAAAACTCTTTCAGAAGACGTAGGCAGAACACTTTCTCCCAGCAATATCTTTTTGGTTCCACCTCCTAGAGTAATGAAAATAAAAGCAAAAATAAGGAAATGGGACCTAATTAAACTTAAAAGCTTTTGCGCAGCAAAAGATACCGTCAACAAAACAAAAAGACAGCCCACATAATGGGAGAGAATTTTTGCAAATGAAGCAGCTGACAAGGGATTCATTTCCAAAATACGCAAAACAGTGCATGCTGCCTGATACCAAAAAAGCAAACAGCCCAATCAAAAAAATGGGCATAAGATCTAAATAGACATTTCTCCAAAGAAGATATACAGATGGCCTAAAAACACATGAAAAGATGCTCAACATCGCTGATTATAAGAGAAATGCAAATCAAAACTACCATCAGATACCACCTCACACCAGTCAGAATGGCCATCATTAATAAATCCACAAATAACAAGTGCTGGAGGGGCTGTGGAGAAAAGGGAACCCTCCTGCACTGTTGGTGGGAATGTAAATTGGTACAACCACTATGGAAAAGACTATGGAGGTTCCTCAAAAAATTAAAAATAGAAAGAACTACCTTATGATTCTGCAGTCCCATTCCTGGGCATCTATTCAGAGAAAACCCTACTTTGAAAAGATACATGCACCCCAGTGCTCATTGCAGCACTGTTTATGATAGCCAAGACATGGAAGCAACCTAAATGTCCATTGGCAAAGAAATGGATAAAGAAGTTTTAGCATGTATATATACAGTGGAATACTACTCAGTCATAAAAGGATGAAATAATGCCATTTGCTGTAACATGTATGGACCTAGAGATTGTCATACCAAGTGGACTAAGTCAGAGAAAAACATCACATAATATCACTTATATGTAGAATCTAAACAAATGATGCAAATGAACTTATTTACAAAACTGAAACAGACTCATGGACTTTGAGAACAAACTTACAGTTACTAAAGGTGATAGGTTTGGGGAAAGATGGAATGGGGGTTTGAGATTGGCATACACACACTCTGGTATCTGGAATGACTGCCCAACAAAGAACTGCTGTATGGCACAGGGAACTCTACCCAATATTCTGTGATAACCTATACAGGAAAATAATCTGAAAAAAAAAAAAATGGATGTGTGGAGTTCCCGTTGTGGCTCAATGGAAACAAATCCAACTAGGAACCATGAGGTCGTGGGTTTGATCCCTGGCCTCCCTCAGAGGGTTAAGGATCTGGCATTGTCATGAGCTGTGGTGTAGGTCGCAGACGCAGCTTGGATCTGGTGTTGCTGTGGCTGTGGTGTAGGTGGGCAGCTATAGCTCTGATTAGACCCCTAGCCTGGGAACCTCCATATACTGTGGGTGCGGCCCTAAAAACAAAACAAAACAAAACAAAACGCAAAAAACAGCAACATAAAAGAATGGATGTGTGTATATGTATAATTGAATCACTTTGTTGTACTGCAGAAATCATCACAACATTATAAATTCACTATACTTCATTAAAACTTTAAAAAATACTACAAAAAGAAGATGATACAAATCCCAGTGGAAAACATGGGCAATAGCTACTAATGTGAAAATCCTGAAAGAAGATATTTAAATGCCTGGTAAAAAAGTTAAGCCTCACCTGTAATAATAATAATGTATGCAGCAAAAACAAATTCCATCTTGTCAGTGATTTTTTTTTCCAATTAAACAGTTTTATTGAAATCCTTGAAGGAAAAAGAATTTGTCAAAGACTGAAACTCTAGTACAGAATTTAGCTAAGTTTTTCTGTGAAGTGCCAGATAGTAAATATTTTAGACTTTACAGGCAGTGTTGTCTCTTTCACAAGGCAATGAAAAATTTAAAATACCAACTTTTGGCAAGGTTAATGGGAAATGGCCACTTTTTATCTGCTGGAAGTATAGTTTTGTTAGTCCCTTTTTGAAAGGTGATTTGGCAGTAAATTTTGAAAAGTTTTAGACTTTATTTATAATCATTTATCTGGTTTTTCTTTTTTTTTTAACAAGAAATGTCACTTTTTGATGAGAAAAAAAATCATCACTAGATTGAATGGACAGTAAGAAGCAGGGAAATTCTGGGGAGTTGTAGAGGTCCAGCTGAAGGCATAGGGAGAGAGAAGATGTTCCTTGGGAAAAACATTTTAGTAGAGATTTTGCATCCTATCAACTGAATGGTTGTGGGACCAGTAAACGAGGAGAAATAGGTGTTTTCCAGCAGAGAGCAGTGAAATATTTATGATCTCACTCTCATGGGTGTTTAAAAGGTAGAGGAAGAAGACTTCATGTTTTCCTGTGTATTCGTCATTTTAACCATCTTGATCCCTGTCTTACACACTTAACTCCTCAAGAACATCAGACACAAGTAGTGAGAATTGTACCATTGCCTTTTTAGTGTGTTTTTAGCTGGGTGTGTAGAAGCTTTTAAAGCATAAGTAGTTTATCTCATGTCTTTGTAACCCATAACTCTGCTTATCTGTCTTTTTTTAAATTTATTTTCTTTTTGATTTTTAGGGCAGTACCTACAGTATCTGGAAGTTCCCAGGCTAGGGGTCTCATCAGAGCTGCAGCTGCTGGCCTGCACCACAGACACAGCAACGCAGGATCTGAGCTGCGTTTGCAACCTACCCCACAGCTCACGGCAACACCAGATCCTTAACCCACTGAGTAAGGCCAGGAATGGAACCCACATCTTCATGGATACTAGTAGGGTTTGTAACCCATTGAGTCATAAGGGAACTCCCTGTAACCCATAACACTTTTAGATAATTAGGGTTATGTTGCTAAAGCTGCACTGAGTAGAAAATCCTGACCATGCATAGTCTGGGATTACTTCTTGGTAATAAGGTAACTTTTTGGTAAACAGTGCTCTAGGGAAGAATTGTGACCTGCTTATGTTCTTTCCCACTAACAACCAAGAGAGAAGATTAGATTCTCCACCCTCCCCACCTTTTCTCTGTTAATTTGCTGTATGTCTTAATTTGGCAGACCAACTTCATTGGCGTGGGAAGTAAAGAAGATGTCTCCAGGACGTCACATGATTCCAAGTCCCTCAACAGATAGAATAAGTGTAACATCAAATGCTCGAAGAAGCTTAAATTTTGGGTGAGATGAACTCAAAAAAGCCTAGTAATGCTTGCATTATAGTAAATAATTATCTGGATAATATAGTATTATAAAACTGGTATTTCACGTAAATAATCCATGTATATATTTTTGTTTATATTTGAAATTGTTTGAATAAAAACTTCAAAAATCTACAGATATTCTTTCTGCCCTTTTCTTTCCTCTTCTTTGGGAAACCCATTATACTTATGTTGATACTTGTGGTGGTGTTCCACAAGTCTTTGAGACTCTTCAATTTTTTGCATTCTTTTTTCTTTCTATTTCTTAGATAATCTCAATTTACCTGTCTTCAGGTTTTCTGATTCTTTATTTTTCAAGCTCAGTTCTGCTGTTGAAGCTCTCTGGTGGATTTTTCATTTCCGTTATTGTGCTTTTCAACTCCAGAAATATCTATGTAGTTTTTTTTTAATGTTTCTCTTTGATGATATTCTATATTTGTTGAAATATTGTTCTCATACTTTATTTTTCAGACATGGTTTCTTTTTGTTCTTTGATATCCTGTATACAAAATTATAGTAGTTCATTTAAAGTCTTTGTCTACTAAATGCAATGTTAAATCTTCCTTAAGAACTCATTTCAGTTACCTTTTTTTGTGTATGTCTGTGAGTAGGTCATATTTTCCTATTTATTTGCATGTTTTATGGTATTTATTTATTTATTTATTTATTTTTTCTGCTGTACAGCATGGGGACCAGGTTACACTTACATGTATACATTTTTTTCCTCCTTTTGTTCTGTTGCGATATAAGTATCTACACATAGTTATCACTGCTACACAGCAGGAACTCATTGTAAATCCATTCCAAGAGCAGTAGTTTGCATCTGATAACCCCACACTCCCGATCCCTCCCACTCACTCCCTCTCCCCCTGGGCAGCCACACGTCTATTCTCCAAGTCCATGATTTTCTTCTCTGTGGAAATGTTCATTTGTGCCATATATTAGATTCCAGTTATAAGTGATATCATATGGTATTTGTCTTTGTCTTTCTGACTTATTTCACTCAGTATGAGAGTCTCTAGTTCCATCATGTTACTGCAAATGGCATCATTTTGTTCTTTTTTATGGCTGAGGAGTATTCCATTGTGTATATATACCACAGCTCCCTAATCCAATCGTCCGTCAGTGGACATTTTGGTTGTTTCCATGTCTTGGCTACTGTGAATAGTGCTGCAATGTACATGCGGGTGCATGTGTCTTTTTTAAGGAAGGTTTTGTCTGGATATATGCCTAAGAGTGGGGTTGCTGGGTCATATGGTAGTTCTATGTATAAATTTCTAAGGTACCTTTAAGGTTCTCCATAGTGGTTTTACCAGCTTACACTCCCACCAAACAGGAGGGTTACCTTTTCTCCACAGCCCCTCCAGCATTTGTTATTTGTGGGCTTATTGATGATGGCCATTCTGACTGGTGTGAGGTGGTATCTCATGCTAGTTTTGATTTGCATTTCTCGAATAATCAGGGATGTTGAGATTTTTTCATGTCCTCATCTGTATATCTTCCTTGGAGAAATGTCTATTCAGGTCTTTTGCCCATTTTTCAATTGAGTTGTTGGCTTTTTTGCTGTTGAGTTGTATAAGTTGCTTGCATATTCTAGAGATTAAGCCCTTGTCAGTTGCATCATTTGAAATTATTTTCTCCCATTTTGTAAGTTGTCTTTTTGTATTCTTGTTGATTTCCTTTGCTGTGCAAAAGCTTGTCAGTTTTATTAGGTCCCATTGGTTTATTTTTGCTTTTAGTTTATTTTTGCTTTTAGTTCTGTTGCTTTGGGAGACTGACCTAAGAAAACACTTGTAAGCTTGATGTCAGAGTATGTTTTGCCCATGTTCTCTTCTAGGAGTTTGATGGTGCCTTGCCTTACATTTAATACTTTAAGCCATTTTGAATTTATCTTTGTGCATGGAGTGGGTGTGTTCCAGTTTCATTGATTTGCATGTGACTGTCTACTTTTCTCAGCAACAACACTCTGAAAAAATTGTCTTTTTCCCCATTTTATATTCTTGTCTTCTTTGTTGAAGATTAATTGACCATAGGTGTCTGGGTTTATTTTTGGGTTCTCTATTATGAGAGAATGTGAGCTCTAGTCCTTCTATTCCAGCATCTTAATCCCCTGTCCCCTCTATTTCAAGCACTATTTTAAGGGAAATTCCCCTATAATGCATTCCATTGGTCTGTGGTTCAGAGTATTGTATAGTACATGGTTTATTTTAACACTAGAAGACTTTAATGCATGCATAGTAAGAGTTATACAGATCTCCATCTAATTGTATCATTGGATTTACTGACACTCTTTATTATCATTGTAAAACATGTTTAAGCATGCTAAAAATATTGTGGCTTATAGCCTACCTTTAGTATATGTACTTACTTCTTAATGGGTAAGTTAAATTGTTTAGACTGTGCAGTTAGTTACCAAACTTGTACATTCAAGTTGTCTTCAGTATTTTAACCAATAATTTAAATATTAAGTAAACCAGTCAAATATGCTTGTAAAGGAATCGTTTCTAGGAAAACAAGGGTAAGTTTTTGGAAAGCTTTGATACAGTGCCCTGTTTTTTTGCTGTCAAATGAGGAATGGACCTGTGAAAGACTGGAGAAAATACTATTAAGGTTGAGAAGGATTGTGCACTTAGATTATTTAATAGTTGTCACTAAAGTATCACTGCATTTTAAAGAAACCCAAACTGAAGTTTCCACTGTGGCTCAGTGGAAATGAACCCAGCTAGTATCCATGAAGATAAGCGTTTGATCCCTGACTTTGCTTGGTGGGTTAAGGATCTGGTGTTGCTTTGAGCTGTGGTGTAGGTCGCAGCTGCTGCTTGGTTCTGGTGTTGCTGTGGCTGTGGCTGTGGCTGGCAATTGCAGCTCCCTTTTGACCCCTAGACTGGGAACTTCCATATGGGGCAAGTGCAGTCCTAAAAAGAAAGAAAGAGAGAAGGAAGGGACAGAGGGAGGAAGGAAAGAAAGAAAGACAAAAAACAAGCCTGTTTTAATGGTGTCAATACTGATAGATTGGCAAATTAATGCACATTCATATTATTAAAAGATATGAGTTTTAAGTGAAAATAAAGTTTGTTATATATGCGTATTTTTTAAGATTCACCACTTGACTGAAATTTTCTTTTAAACTGAGCTTATGAGAGTTTTTCTAGTATATCTGTTCTCATATAATATGTTATGCTATATTAAATTAATGAAGTGTTAGACCAGTATAAATTTATGAATATGTGCACTTTAAATTGCTACGGTAGTATGTTATTTACATATGTGGATATATACATATCCACACATACACATGCACACACATAATTTATTTAAAATTTGAATATGTTAAGTATGCTTAAAAATTTCAACCATATATTTGATTTATTAAATGCAGTCATTTTCTCCGTAGGGGTTCACCAGTTGCAGTGGCTGCTCCACGTCTGCCTCCCACAGGTGTCAGTTGGGCTGACAAGGTAAAGGCTCATCATATAGGCTCTACTGCTTCTTCAGATGTAGCACCTGCCCAGTCTTGCCCACCAATGGCAGTACAGAAGCCTTCCCGCAAAAATGGTAAGTGACTTTGATTCAACCTTTTTATGTAGTACATAGGTGGATTTACATAGAGATATTTATTTGAAATTGGTGCTAATAGTATTATTTGTTTATCTTTTTGCATCATGTGTGTGGTGTTATCATAGTTAAAAATCATAAAATAATCTTAAAAACTAAGTGGAAGTTTACAAAGATCTTTCAAATCTCAGATTTGCCCTTTGTAAACTTTAAGGAGAATGATATTTTTTGTCAGTTCATTTATAAGATCCTTTATAACTCTTTTTGACTTAAGGAAAAAAGTAGTTCATCCTCTTTGTAGTATACACGTTAAAATATCTTGTCTGTACTTCATTTCATTAATATTTGAATATTATTTTGGTACTAAAATAATACTCTGTTTATCTTTGCTCACATATCATCAGTTTTCCATACCATTAGAATAATTAAAGGGTACAGTAAATAGAAGGGCTATTATTCTGTGAAATTTATTTATAAATTTCATAAATCCAGAGTGGATTTTTTTATAATACATCTGTAGAGGTTTGGATTTTAGAGTGATAATAATGAATTTGTATTATGAGTTAAGAAACAGCTGGAGAACACTCTTTTCAGTTAAAGATCTCTTTGGAACTTTTTGGTTCAGAAGAAAAGCCTTATTGGATATAATAAAGGCATTGCCACCTTTGCATTATGGTTGTTGTTGTTTTTCTGTCTGGGTATCAGTAAGTTGTATTGGGTTATTTCAAATATACTCCTTGTTTTTATGTAATACATTGCCTTTGCTTTCTCTGTACAGATTGTGTGGTAGAAAATTGAGAGTAGGCATGAGTTCTTTCTCTTAGGGAAAGATAGGAAAATGTGGAATCATAAATTTAGTTTCTGTATATTAAAAGAGTCTGAGAGAAATGTGTTAAAAAATCAAAACTGAAAAGAACTTAAGGAATCATGGTATTAGCATATATCATGATTTTGTTAAAAGCAGTACCGTCAGATTATTTATGAGTGTAACCCATTTGGTTGAGGTGAAATGATAGGTCTTGATTATGACTAGGCTTAAAAATAGTTGCTTAACATATCAGGAAGTTTCATTTTTGACCACTTTGGTTTTCAGTTTTGGAGTTTTGATGACGGTTATGCATGGTGAATTTTTTGTATATGTCAAGTTATTTATAATTATGGTAGCTATAGTACTCAAGTTAGTACTGATATACTGTAAAATTGATTTTTGTTATAGATGACAGGTTGAACACAAGAATTTACTTTGCTCTTTCTCCAAACTCAATAAAAATGATAAAAAAGAATTTAAAAATAGGATTTAGTAAAAAGAGACAGGAAAAGAGAGGATATGAACAAATTTTTGGAAGTTGGAAAGTAGACCAGTGGAGACATTTGCATGAACTAGCTGAATCCTTAGCTCAGAGGGTGGAAAAAACTAGTAAGTAATCTAGTTTGTTCCACATAACCTCCATAAGTATCAGAAATTGGTGGGAGCATGTGTGTCTGGAAGTGAGGATAGAGGTAGGGATTATATGTTAAGAAGAATCTCAAATCCTCCATCCTTCCCCATAATTCTGAATAATAGGTTTAGAATAGATGTATCCCTATCATTCTAACAGAATATTGGAGATTTATTCTCTTGAAAAGGTACTAAAGATGATATTTGACCTAAGGGATACCAGGCACAATGGAAGGTGGCAGTACTATATTGAAAACAAAGAAATTAAGTGAAAGACTATTGATAAAAGTAAAGTTGAAATGCCTTATTCTCACTTCCTCTTCAAGCCCTCTTCTACCACTACACTGCCAGGTCTCCAGATGAAAAGAACTTACACCTGAGGAACATATCAACACCTTATATAGATCATGAGATATTATTGTTCTAAATTTAAGGCTGATTCTATAATTGGATAAATGTCTGCTAGTGTTGGAAGCCAGATTGTGGACTGTGACAGATTGTCCTCAAAGATGAATGACAACAGTTCTTCTCATCGTCTTGCATGTACTCCACGTCCACTATCAAAAGGTGGAGTTTGTTTTCCCTCCTCTTGAATCTTTGGTTGGTCCTTTGACTTGATATGATTGATGGAACATATTTAGAGTGATGTTTGGTAAATTCCTAGCTTAGCAGATAAGAGGCCTTGTATCTTCCATTTTTTCCTTGTTGGAAGCCAGCTTACATGAAAAGAAACCCAAGAAGGCTGCTGAATAGTGAGAGACCATGTGAAGAGAAGGAGGCCATGAGAAAGAGAATCTAGCTGTCTCAGTGAGCAGCAAGTATCAAGGCTTCAGCCTTGTTGTGAGACTATCATGAACTCTGATCTTAGTTGAATCACCTTAGCTGACACCATGTGGAGATGAGATGAGCCCCCTCTTACTCCTTCCCCATTCCATCTGAGCACTCTTCAGATTCCAGACTCAAACAATTGCATGGGAGTAACATGGTTAGTGTTTTAAGAATGCTAAGTTTCAGGCTTGCTATATAAAAATAGCTAATGGGAAGATCCACTATTTGAATAACGTGTATTACAGAAAGATAAAGGAAAGGAAAAAGTTATGAAATAGATAATTAAAGGGAATCTTGTGTAACTGGGAGATAATAAGTTTTTTACAAAAGGGCCCATTAAGTGCCCACTGCAGTGGATGAAACTAGAGTGATGTCAAAACATGTTGGGAAATGTATTCATGCTACAGATGATGAGAAGCTCTAAAAATCAGAGAAAAAAAAAGTTTATATACAAATGACCAGGAATCAGAATGACATATGCTTTTTCAAAAATATCTCTAGAAGCCACAAGAAAATTGAGCAATGTCTTCAAAATTCTGGAGGAAAACAATTTCTAAGCTAAAATTTTATGTCCAGCCAAATTATCCATTAGATGTGAGAGTAGATTAAAGATATTTAGAAACAAGCAAGGTCTCAAAAGTTTTAACTCCATGGACACTATCACTGCCAGAGGGAACCAGCATAGAGATGAGGCAAAGGTAATAATTCTATGCTGGTGGTCCCAGAATGATAGCTATGTACATGTCTAGAGAGCAGCCTGTCCAGATTTTTTATGGTCACAGCACCCTGAAAGAAAGGAATCCAGAAAGGTAAATGAAATTCTTAAAATAACTGATATATTTGCACATATTAAGAAGAGTTGGGATTGAATTAATTCTAAGTACAGTAGAAAATATTGAGGCTTAATCATGGAGAGAAAAGAGGAGAATGCATAGGAGAGCATAGGAGGCATACCTCTCTGTGAAGGGTTGGAGGGAATGATGCAAAAGCAACATTTGAAGAAGATTTCCCCAAATTGTGAGAGGACATCAGTTCTCATATTCAAGAAGCACTGTAAACTCCAGGCAGGAAAAAACACAAAAGAAATCTCATCTAGATGCAATATTAATAAAAATGCTAAAAATCAAAGGGAAGGGAAAACCTTTACAAGTAACTTTAAAAAAGACATTTCAGAGGAGTTAGAGTAAGCTGATGAAAGCCAGGTGACAGTGGAATGAGATCTTGAAGGTGCTGAAAGAAAATAACTGACAAGATTGTATTCTACAACCAGCAAGAATAGCCTTCAAAATGAAGATGAAATAAAGATAGTTCAGGCAAATAAAAATTGAGAGAATTTGTAATCAGCAGACCTTACAGTAAAAGAAATACCACAGAGAGTTTGTTAGATACAGGAAAATGATCCCAGATAGAAACTCAGAAATACGTGAAGAAATGAGGAGCATAACAAGCAGTAAACACAACTGGATCACATTAAATGTGTTTGTGTGAAACAATGCCTTGTGGAGCTTGACATATATATGTAGTGAAAGTTTATGGCAGTAATCCAAAAATAAGAGAGAAATAAATGGAGTTATAATTTCTAGCTTCTTGCTTTGTCTGGGAAGTACTAATATATACAAAAGTACTCATTTGTATTAGACATCATAAGTCAAGGATGTGTATTATAAACTCAAGAAAACCACAAGGAGTAAAAGAATGTTCAGCTAATAATCTTTTTTTGTGTGTGTGTGTGTTTTTGCCATTTCTTAGGCCGCTCCCGCAGCATATAGAGGTTCCCAGGCTAGGGGTCTAATTGGAGCTGTAGCTGCCAGCCTACACCAGAGCCACAGCAACGCGGGATCCGAGCCGCGTCTGTGACCCATACCACAGCTCACGGCAACGCCGGATCGTTAACCCACTGAGCAAGGGCAGGGACCGAACCCGCAACCTCATGGTTCCTAGTCGGATTCGTTAACCACTGCGCCACAATGGGAACTCCCTAATAATCTTTTTGATTAATCCAAAAGAAGGCAAGAACATAGAAAAAAAAGAAATGCAAAGCATGAGACAAATCAAAAACAAATTACAAGGATAGAAATAAATGCAAATATACCATCCCCACATTAAATGTAAATGGTCTATTAAATTTTGAAAACAAAGATTATAAAATTGGATTAAAAAAAGCCCAGTTAGGAGTTCCCGTTGTGGCTCAGTGGTAATGACCCAACTAGTAACCATGAGGATGTGGGTTTGATTCTTGGCCTTACTCAATGGGTTAAGGATCTGGCATTGTCATGAGCTGTGGCGTAGGTTGCAGATGTGGATCCCAAGTTGCCATGGCTGTGGTGTAGGCCAGCAGCTGTAGCTCCAGTTAGACCCCCAGCTAGGGAATGTCCATATGCTGCAGGTGTAGCCCTAAAAAGCAAAAAACAAACAAAAAAAACCCTGGTTATATTCTGCTTAGAAGAGAGATACACCTTCAATGTGAAGACATAGAAAAGTCAAAGGAAAAAGACAGAGAAAGATATTCTATACATAGCCTATTCAAATCAAAGTCATTATTCTAGTAACAGACAAAATAGAGTAGCCAAAAAACATCTTAAAGAGAGATACTTTTTAATTATTTCAATAGTGATAAAATAATTCTAAATTGATATGTACATAACATTTTCAAAACATGAAATCTTAAAAAACTGAGAGGAAAAATTGAAAAAAATCTATATTTTGGGAGATTTTAACAACTCTCTCAACTGATAGTCCATATAAAGATCAATATCTAACGAACATGATCAATGAACTTGACATAATTGCTATGTCTAACAAATAATGCTTTTTCTTTTCCATTCTTTTTTCTTTTGATGGTTTTTACTGATATGTCTCCTAGTCCACTAATCCTCTATTTTTTATGTCTAATCTGTATTTTCTTGAATATATTAATTATAGCTATTTTGAAATTCTGTGTCTGGAAAATAAAATGTCTGAACTACTTTTGCTCTTGTCATTTTCAAAAACATTTTTGGGGGAGTTTTCAGTTATTTGTCTCTTTTATTAGCATGCCTCATAATGTTTAATTGAATGTTTAATATTGTATATTAAAAGTTACAGAGGTTCCTTCTAAAAAATTTTTTTTCTGATAATAAGAGAACAGCATCATACCCCATCCCATCAAGATTTGATTTGAGGTTTTATTGACATTGATGTGTTTTAGTTTTTTCTTATACCTTTTCTGGTCTCAACTGAAAACCTGGGGTGTTTGCCAAGGCCGTTTCATTCCTGAATTCCAGCTTTTGTTTCATCAGCACCATACAGTTGCTACAGTTTCTGCTTAGCTCATAGCATCCCAGCTGCTGTTTTGTGCTAGGTGCCTTGGAGTCTTGCCCTGTGTATGCAAAGCTTAGCAGTTGTCACACTTCTTAAGGAAAGATTGAAAGTAGATTTTTTTGGCTTCCTTTCTTGCATTTTCCCCCATTTCCATGATTTTTTCCCCCCTGAAGTCCCAGTTGCTTTAGACTCAATGAACTTAGGTATCTGTTTCAACTAGACAGGACTGCTGGTTTCTACTCGGACTCACTTCTCCTTCACTGTGAATTCCAAAGGTCTTTAGGGAGAATGCTAGGGTGTATGTAGATTTCATGGTGTTGACTCTTTCTTTTCTCAGAAATTTTAGTTTCTCAAATCTTGCCTATAATGGTTATTCTTTCCAAGGCCTTTAAACAATTCATTTATATATTTTGCCTAGCTCTTATAGTTATGTTTAACAGGAGGAAGATTAATGTTGATATAGGCTACTTTGTTATGCCTGTAAGTCCAAACAGCTATTTAAGTACACCTGGAGAATGGTTAGCAGAATTGACACATGCTGAGCCATTATACAAGTTTCAGCAACTTTCAGATGATTGAAATCATTCTGTCTGTCTGAGCATAGTGAAATGGAGTTAGAAATTAATTACAAAAAGATACAATTCTCAAATTTTTGGAATTTTGGAATACATTTCTGAATAAGCCATAGTCAGGGAAGAAATCACAAAGAAAATTAGAAAATGTGAATGGAATGAAAATGAACATTTAAAAGTATTGTGGGATTAAGGTAGAGATATGCTTTGAGGAAAATATCTAGCCTCAATTACACCTATTAGAAAGGAAGTAAACCTGAAATCCATATTCTGAGAGTTCCTGTCATGGCTCAGTGGTAACAAACTTGACTAGTATCCATGAGAACATGGGTTCAATCCCTGGCCTCGCTCTTTGGGGTAAGGATCCAACATTACTCTGAGCTGAGGTGTAGGTCACAGACACGTCTTGGATCTGGCATTACTGTGGCTGTAGTGTAGGTCAGTAGCTGTAGCTCCAATTCGACCTATATTCTGGGAACTTCCATATGCCACAGGTGCAGCCCTAAAAGGCAAAAAAGAGTAGGTAAATAAAATCCATACTGTGTCCATCTCAAGAATTTAGAAAAAAATAAAACCTCAAAGGATATGTAAAGAAGAGATGTAGGTGACAATAGAAAAAAATTAACAAGCAAAAAGGTAGTACTTTAAA
Organism: Phacochoerus africanus; assembly: GCF_016906955.1. Taxonomy (NCBI): domain Eukaryota; kingdom Metazoa; phylum Chordata; class Mammalia; order Artiodactyla; family Suidae; genus Phacochoerus; species Phacochoerus africanus. Next base: position 58,159,328 of record NC_062552.1, on the reverse strand, counting down.
TGGATTTATAAAATTAACAGATTTATAGATTAATATTGTTAGAATGGCCATACTACCCAAAACAGTCAAGAGATTTAATGCGATTCCTGTCAAATTACCCATGACATTTTTCACAGAACTGGGACAAATAATCCTGAAATTTATATGGAACCATAAAAGACCTAGATTGCCAAAGCAATCCTGAGGATAAAGAATAAAGCAGGAGGCATAACTCTCCCAGACTTCAGACAATATTACAAAGTGACAATAATCAAAACAGCATGGTAATGACACAGAAGCAGACATATGGATCAGTGGAATAGAATAAAGAGCCCAGAAGTGAATACCTGTGGATACCTATGGTTAGTTAATCTTGAACAAAGTCAGCAAGAATATAGTAGGAAAAAGACAGTCTTTTCAGCGAGTGGTGTTGGGAAAGCTGGACAGTTGCATGTAGATTGATGAAATTAGAATACTTCCTCACACTGTATACAAAAACAAACACAAAATGGTTTAAAGACCTAAATGTAAAATAGGATACCATAAGACTTCTAGGAGCAGACATTGTCAAAACATTCTCTGATACAAATCATAGCAGTGTTTTCTTAGGTTGGTCTTTCAACTAGAAATAAAAGCAAAAATAAACAAATGGGACCTAATCCAACTTATAAGCTTTTGTACAGCAAAGGAAACTATTAAAAAACAAAAAGACAGTCTAGAGGATAGGAGAAAATATTTGCAAGTGCTGCAACTGACAAGGGCTTAACTTCTAAAATATAAAAATAGCTCATGTAACTCAACAACAAAGAAAACAATCCAGTTGAAAAATGGACAGAAGAACTAAATAGACCTATGTCCTAAGACATATAGTTGGCCAATAGGCACATGAAAAGATGCTCCACATAGATAATTATGAAAGAAATGCACATCAAAACTTCAATGAGGTATCACCTTGTAGCAGTCAGAATGGCCATCTTTAAAGAGTCTACACATAAATGCTAAAGGGGATGGAAAAAGGGGAACCCACCTAAATTGTTGGTGGAAATTTAAATTGGAGTAGCCACTATGGCGAACAGTATGGAGGTTGCTTAAAAGACTAAAAACGGAGTTCCCACATGATTCTGCAATCCCACTTCTGGCCATAAATCTGGAGAAAACTAATTCAAAAAGATACATACACTCCAATGTTCAAAGCAGCACTCTTCATGGTATCTAAGACATTGAAGCAATCTAAATATTCATCAACAGTTGAATGGATAAAGAAAATATGTGTGTGTGTGTGTGTGTATATATGTATATGTGTATTCAAACACATAAACACACAATGGAATACTACTCAGCCATAAAAAGAATGGAATAATGACATTTGCAGCAACATGAATGGACCTAGAGCTTATCATACTGAGTGAAGTAAGTCAGAGAAAGACATATCATATGATATCACTTATGTGTAGAATCTAAAATATGATGCAATTAACTTATTTACAAAACAGAAGCAGACTCACAGACTTTGAAAACAAACTTAAGGTTATCAAAGAGCAAAAGAGGAGAAGGGGTAAATTAGGAGTTTGAGATTAATGGATACAAAGTAGTAACATAAAATAGATAAACAGTAAGATGTCACTATATAGCACAGGGAACTATATTCAATATTCCATGATTATATGTAGCGGGAAATAATATTAAAATGTATGTATATGTGTAACTGAATTACTTTGCTGTACAGCATAAATTAACAGCATTGTAAATCAACTACTTTTCAATTCAAAAAAATTAGCAGACTTCCAATAATACTTACCAAGAAAAAGAGACAAGGCATAGTACCAGGAATGAAACAGAGACATTGGTAGAGATCCCGCAGATATTTAAAAGGAAATTATGAACAGTATTATAAACTAAATTTAGAAACCTAGAAGACATTGACAGATAACTTAAAAAACATGATGTAACAAAACGTGATTTGCAAGAATTACAAAAACTTGAAGGAACTTATGAGTATTTAAAAATATGAATTAATAATTAAACATTTTTCCATAAAGAAGACTTCAGGTCAAGATGGTTTCACCTATGAATTCTTCCAAACATTTTATGTAGAGATAACATCAATCTTATAGAAACTGTTCCTGAAAATAAAAAATCATTCTATGATACCACCATAACTTTAATATCAAAACCTAAAAGGGATATTATAATAAAGCAATATTTTTTCTTGAACATTGAACAGAATATTAGTGAATTATATCATTGATAAACTCAAATCATAACAGATCGCAGGTTGATTGGGATTATTCCATTGCTTTTCAGTTATTAATGACTCAAATTTAGTGCTATTTTATTAATGACATTTGTGAAAATTTAAAAATTACGCATTCTAAAGTGTAATAGGTGTGATATGAATTATAATTTTTTGAATTTTGCACATTTACACAATTATTTTAGGTATTTTAGAAGTTTGACAGTTTACATGCATGATTTACTGTTCTCTGCAAACATCCTTCATTATGTGAATAATTTTTCAATATAGTTTTTACAGAAGATTCATTAAAATGTAATTTATAACTAATTTATTACTGTCTAATAGACCTATGTTATACTTTATGTTTTGATATACTCCTCTTTTGACTTCAGTTATTTCAAATTTTTAAAAAACTTGCATAATAGTGTTTGTGTTGGCCATTTTATTGGTTAATGGGTTATTAACGGCCTAAGTTTTAAGCAGTATTTCTTTCTATAAGGAAGCTTTCAAAGAAGGGTGTTTTTCTCTAAAAGTATTAATAGGGAGTTACTTTTCTCTAAAAACTATTAAATAGTGGTTGAGGATCTGGTCTTGCTACTTCTGTGCCTTGGGTTTGACCCCTGGCCCAGGAATTTCTGTGTGTTGTCAGTATAGCAAGTATTTAATCATAGTGCTCCAGTGCGGGTAGGCCGGTTAAATATCTGGAATCGGAAATCTTTTATCAAACTTAATAATTTACTTGTATTTTTCTTTTGGTGTGTGATTTTATAATTTTTAAAAAATTACGTAGATACTTAAAGTACAGAGCAGAAATGTATAGCATGTACTGAGTTTTTAAACAGTTAAACATGGATGAAAATTGAATACAGACTAGACAGTATATGATTTAAGGTATTCTTAGTAATTTTGTTGGTTACCTTAATGATATTGTTATATTTTTAAAAATTCCATTGAAGACATACTGAATATCTACAGGAGTAAAATATGTTTAGGATTTGCTTTAGAGTATTTCAGAAAAAAACAATAGAGGAGGGGAAATAGAGAAAATAAGAGTGGCAGAATGTTGGTGATTATTTTCTGTTTTTATTTTTTGACTTTTTAGGGCTATACCCATGGCATATCGAAATTCCCGGGCTAGGGGCTGAATTGGAGCTGCAGCTGCCAGTCTATAGCACAGCCACAGAAATGCTGGATCTGAGCCACATCTGTGACCTATGCCACAGCTCATAGCAACACCCACTGAGTGAGGCCAGGGATCAGACCTGCATCCTTGTGGATACTAGTTGGGTTCGTTACCACTGAGCCACAGTGGGAACTCCCAGAATGTTGATGATTATTGAAGCTGGATTATTGGGCATGGGGTTCCTAATACTCTTTTCTCTATATTGTGTATTTGAAAATCTTTATAATAAAAAGTTTATAAATATAATAAATAGTAAAGATTAATACTATAATATAATGAAAGAATAAAAATAATTAAAAAATAATGTTTAAAACAACTACACAACAAATTTAAGAATACTTTCCCCTTGCAGATTTCAAAGTAAAATATTACATGTTCTGTCTTATCTTTATTAAAAAATTTTTTTTCTATTTTTTTGGTATGGAAGTTCCCAGGCTAGGAATGTGGAGCTTTGGCCGAGGCCTATGCCACAGCTATAGCACTGGATCCAAGTCACATCTGCAGACTAGGCTGCAACTTGCTGTGATGCCAGATCCTTAACCCACTGAGCAGGGCCAGGGATAGAACCCACATCATCATGCAGACTACTTTGGGTTCTTAACCCGCTGAGCCACAATGAGAACTTTTTTTTTTGTCTTTCTGGATTTCTTAGTTTCTTGAGTCTATAGTTTTATGTCTTAGACTAAGTTTGGGAAGTTTTCAATCATTCTTTCCTTAAATACTTTTAAAATACTCTTTTCAGTCCTACATTCTCTCTCCAACTTTCTCCACTTCCTTAACTCTTACTGGTGGTGTAAGCTCACTTTTCTGCTGGGCCCCACTGAGACAAGGCAGAGGCAAAGTGAAGGGAGGACTGATTCACACCATTTTGTTTCTGTAGGGTGGAGTGGATTTTTGGCTCCCTGCTGGGCCCTGCTGACATTGCAAGGGAAAGGGGGATCTGTGTGCCAAGTAAATCTGTCTTCTAACACTATGCTCTGTGGGCTTGATTCTGGTGAGATTGGACCTGCTGACACAAGGGAAGCAGAGATCAGAATATCGAATAATCCTAGGAGTTCCCATTGTGGCTCAGTGGGTTACAAATCTGACTAGTATCCATGAAGATGTGGGTTCGATCCCTGGCCATGCTCAATGGGTTAAAGATCCGGAGTTGCTATGAGCTGTGGTGTAGGTCACAGATATGGCTTGGATCCTGCATTGCTGTGGCTGTAGTGCAGGCCAGCAGCTGCAACTCTAATTTGACCTCTAGCCTGTGAATTCCCAAATGCTACAGGTACAGCCCTAAAAAGCAAAGCAAAAAAAAAAAAAGAACATTGATTAGTCCTATTTTACACTGTGTCTCTGATGCTAAATGGAGGTGGAGGCTGTGCTCATAATTGTGCCCTGCTGTTAGGGCAGGGAGGACTAGTTTCTATCAGTTCTAACTCTCACTGATGTGGAAGATCAGCTTCCTACTAACTCTGGGGATGGGAGAAGGTGGAGTACTGAGTAACTCCAGCTCCTACTGCCTTGTTCAGTCTTATTAATGCCACTTGAAAGTGGAGGCTCAGCTTAGCATTCAACTTTGCTGACAATGTTTTGGTGTGGGAATTAGACCATCATCTGCTTCTGCTAGGTTGGAAGTGGAAGTTCAGCTCTTTGCTTACCCCTATTGAAACGATGGATTGTGAGGTTTCCACTGAAGTTTGTTTGTTTGGAATAGAGTGAATATTGCCAAAACGACTTTCCATTTTCTTAGGCCATTCTTTTCTCTGTCCTTTGGGTTGACAGAATAGGTTTTGCTGATGCCTGTTTTGTTCATGTCATTTGGTCCTTCTGGGTTGGGACTTTTACAAAGCATTAAGGAAATAGAGAACTCACTTCTGTGCTGCATTTCAAATCCCGGGGTCCCCAGGCAGTCTGCCTTCCTCTATACGTCTTTTAAAATCTTCCTGTGCTTATTTTCTATGTTTTTCTAGGGCATTTAGTTATAAGAACGAGGACCTGGAGATGAAGGTGAGGCTGCTCCATCTTGGCCAGAATTAGAAGTCTTTGTAATAATTTTGACAGACTATAGTGAGCTATAAAACTAAAAATTGTGGCTGCCACTGTGTACATACGTATCTCAGATTGTGCCGTTTTGAAATATAGTGGGCATTCTTATTTATTTTAGGCTATTTTGTTATGTGTCTTTGGACATAGGCCCTCATTTCCTTATGTGTGTGGTGAAATACTGGACTAGATCCTTGTAGTTTCCTTTAGTTAATATTTAACAATCTTATGATCTTACTTTACCTTTACTAGGTATGTGACCCTGGGTAAATTACTTAACCTCTATTTGTCTCAGTTTCCTCATTGGTAAAATGGAACTGATAGTACTGATCTTAGAGGGTTGTGAAGATTAAAAGAGTTATGTGTAAAGCATTTATAACAGTGCCAGCACATAGTACACACTATATCACACTTAGAATAGTGTTAGCATGTAGTATACACTTTCTGACAATAGGGCCTTAAGTCAGTCTTAAAATGAATCTCAGTTTTATCATTTGTATGATAGGGATAATTACATCTACCCTACAGTATAGTTGTAGGGATTGGAGAATATACAGACATGTACGCACAATACAACTGGCATAGTAATTAGTGTAATTTTTCATATTAGTTATGTTTAATGGGAATTATATTGGAAAATGTTTTTGTTTTTTAGGTTTTTGAGAATTTTTATCATCTAAAGAAATCTTGATTCATTTTCTCCCCTTAATTTCATAGAACGTAAAGATGCTGAAGGATGGGAAACTGTTCAGAGAGGAAGGCCTATTCGTTCACGATCAACAGCAGTGATGCCAAAAGTTTCATTAGCAACAGAAGCATTAAGGTCAAAGGATGACAGTGATAAAGAAAATGTACATCTTTTACATGACGAAAGCATACAAAAAGGTGAATTTGTTGGAGATGGACCTTCTAATACTGTAGAATCTCGGCCCAAAGACTCATTACACTCATGTGATCATCCTCTTGCAGAAAGAACTCAGGTAGTAATTCTGAAAATCCTTCTATTGCTTTTTTATAAGGATAGATGTCTGTTGGAATGTCTTAATTTTTCTACTTCATTTTTTTCTTTGTATTGTGAAAAATTTCAGATCTATAGAAAAGTTGCAAGGATAGAATAATGAACCCTTTATACCCTTTTCGTATATTCATAGATTAACACTTTGCCATATTTTTACTTTTCCCTCTGTATTCCATGTTATACACTCATTGAATGCTAAATATTTGAGAGTAATGTGCAGACATCATAACCATACACCTTTAAGCGCTATAGCATGTATCGCCAAAGAACGAAGAAACTCTTTCACATAGCCACACTATAAAGTTGGGAATTTGACTTTTATATGATATTGTTATCTTATTTATAGTTTTCATATTTAAAAATTTCCAGTTGTCCAGTAATTTCTTCTAGAATTCCCCCCCCAACTCATGATCCAGTCTAGAATCACACATTATATTTAGATTTGCTTCTTTTCTATCTTTTACCAGGGACAGTTACTCAGCCTGTCTTTGTCTATCATGATATTAATGTTTTGTAAACTACATTGTAGGTTTCTTTGTACAGTGTCCTTCAATTTGTTTATTCATTATTCCATTTAGCTTATGCATTTTGATAGGAATAAAGTGATTGTTATTAGCCTCACATCTAAAGTCATATCATATTGATTTGCCCACATTTGTTGTCAACTTTGATTACTTGGTTAAGTGATGTCTCCCTATTTCACTTGGAGTGTTATTTAAAATGGTGATGAATCTCAACATAATAAAACCATATATGAAGAACCCACAGCTAACATCATTCTCAATGGTGAAAAATTGAAAACATTTCCACTGAGATCAGGAACAAGACAAGGTTGTGCACTCTTACCACCATTATTCAACATAGTTTTGGAAGTCCTAGTCACAGCCATCAGAGAAGAAAAAGAAATAAAAGGAATCCAAATTAGAAAATAAGAAGTAAAACTATCACTGTTTGCAGATGACAGGATACTTTACCTAGAAAACCCTAAAGACAGCACCAGAAAACTGTTAAACTCATCAGTGAATTTGGCAAAGTTGCAGGCTACAAAATTAATGCACAGAAATCAATTGCATTTCTATATATTAATAATGAAAGGTCTGAAAGGGGAATCAGAAAAACCATCCCATTTGCAATTGCCTAAAAAGAGTAAAATACCTAGGAATAAACCTATTTAAAGAGGCAAAAGACTTATACTCTGAAAACTATAAAATGTTGATGAAAGAAATCAAAGGTAGACAAATAGATGGAAGATAGGAAGATATACCATGCTCTTGGATTGGAAGAATCAATATTGTCACAATTACTGTACTACCCAAGGCAATCTACAGATTCAAAGCAATCTCTATCAAATTACCAAATACATTCTTCACAGAACTAGAACAGAGTATTATAACATTTGTATGGGAACACAAGAGACCCCAAATAGCCAAAGCAATATTGAAAAAGAGAAACAAAAATGGAAGAATCAAACTTCTTGACTAGACAATACTACAAAGCTAGAGTCATTAAAACAATATGGTACTGACACAAAACAGAAATATAGACCAATGGAACAGGGTAAAAAACCCAGAAATAAAGCAAGTACCTGTGGTCAACTAATCTATCACAAAGGAGGACAGAACATACAGTGGAAGAAAGATAATCTCTTCAGTAAATTGTGCTAAGAAACTGGAAGGCTACATGTAAAAGAATGAAAGTAGAACACTATCTAACACCATATACAAAACCCAGATGGATTAAAGATCTAAATATAAGGCCAGATACTATAAAACTCCTAGAGGAAAGCATAGGCAGAATGTTCTTTGACATAAATCATGGCAGCATCTTGTTTTACCACCTCCTAGAATAATGATAACAAAGACAGAAATAAACCAATGGGAGCTAATCAAGCTCAAAAGTTTTTGCATAGCAAATAAAACCATTAAAAAAATGAAAAGACAACCCATAGAATGGGACAAAATCCTTGCCAACAATGCATCAGACAAGGGCCTAATCTCCAAAATATACAGACAACTCATGCAACTCAACAACAACAACAAACAACCCAACTGAAAAATGGGCAGAAGACCTAAATAGACATTTATCCATAGAAGACATATGGATGGCCAATAGGCATATGAAAAATGCTCAGTATCACTAATTATTAAAGAAATGCGGACCAAAACAATGAGGTACCACCTCACACCAGTCAGAGTGGCCATCATTAGCAAGTCAACAAATAACAAATGCTGGAGAGGGTGTCAAAGGTACCCTCTTCCACTGTTGGTAGGAATGTAAGTTGGCACAACCACTATGGAAAACAGTATGGAAGTTCCTAAGAAAACCCTAAATATAGAGCCTTAAATATAGAGCTACCATATGATCCAGCAATTCCACTGCTGGGCATATATCCTGACAACACTTTCATTGGAAAAGATACATGCACCACTGTGTTGATTGCAACTCTGTTCACAATAGCCAAGACATGGAAACCTAAATGTCCATCAACAGATGAATGGATTAAGAAGATATGGTACATACATATACAATGGAATATTACTCAGCCATAAGAAAAGACAAACTAATGCCATTTGCAGCAACATGGATGGAACTAGAGACTCTCATACTAAGTGAAGTAAGCCAGAGAGAAAAAGACAAATACTGTATGATATCATTTATTTGTGGAAGTTCCCAGGCCAGGTATTAAATTGGAACTGCACCTCCAGGCCTGTGTCACAGCCATGGAAACACCAGATCAAGCTGCATCTGCAACGCCAGATCCTTAATCCACTGAGTGAGGCCAGGAATCAAACCCTCGTCAGGTTTTTAACCCACTGAGCCATAATAGGAACTCCTAAAATTATTCTTTAAATTTAATTTTCCTAGTACTCCTTCTCTTAATCCATTTGGAATTTACTTATTTGGTAAAGGAATGAATTTTTAAAGATATTTATTTACAGTAAGATTTATGTTCAAATAGTATAGTTTAAAATGGCTAAGGAAATATGAGATATTCTTTGAAATGGTACAGGGACTATGTAAAAAAAGTTGTGATATAGTGATAGTATTTCTCAATCTAGAATAGTATCTGCATTTTAAAATTCTTTTACCTGTAGGATATTAACTGTACTCAACTTTCATGTTTTTTTTTTTAACTTAATGGTAATAATGGCTCTTAATCCCACATTATTCCTGATGTTTTATAACTCATTACTGTATGTATGTTTTATGCCCATATGAGATTGAAAGCTTCTTGCTATAGAAGTAGCTTATTATGGCTTTTAATTTCCCACAATATGGAACAGAGTCCCAGACACATAGGAAATAATCAGTACATAGCTTTTGGAAGAAACTTTAAGAAACATTTAAGTGTAGGTAAATTTGATGAAGAAACCACTTTTTACATCACTTAACCAACCAACATTTCGTTTTTTTTTCTAACATGTATTTTAACTGGAAAGTTTAACGGTATTAAAATTATGCTTGTTTATGGAGTTCCTGACGTGGCTCAGTGGTTAACGAACCTGACTAGGATCCATGAAGACGTGGGTTTGATCCCTGACCTTGCACAGTGGGTTAGGGATTGGGCGTTACCGTGAGCTGTGGTGTAGGTCGCAGACACTGCTCGGATCCTGCGTTGCTGTGGCTGTAGCTTAGGTTGGCAGCTGTAGCTCTGATTCGACCCCTAGCCTGGGAACCTCCATATGCCACAGGTGAAACCCTAAAAAAGACAAAAGACAAAAAAAAATTATACTGGTTTGTATAATGAATAAACTTATCTGATTTTGAGATTTCAGAAATAATCTACACATAGAACTTTTGTGTAATTACTTTTATTTTAGTATGAAAGTTCACTAATGATGATGGCCAAGTAATATTAATAACTGTTTTCTCCACTGTCATTCTGAAAATGAAATAAGCATATTTCTATATTTTTCAACATTACTTTATAGTTTAGCTTTGATTTTTTAATTTAAATTGATATTGATTTTTTAATAAACAGGGTTGACTATATTGTAAAGATCAGTAATGCTAATATAAATATTGCCAAGAAGATTATAAACCATGGTGACTGATACATGGATAATGTTGATAGCAGTATAAACATTGTGATGCAATTTGAATAATGCTTATGTTAAAATCAACACTTTGGGACACTTTAAAGTTCTAACCAATAGTAGAATTTTTGAAGTAGTTTATAAGACTTGGCCAAGTTTAATATTTGTATAAATAATGTATCAAACTGGGATTTTTTTGGCCACTGCAGTGTTTATCTCATGTTTGTTCAAGTAGTTTATTTAAATAGTGGTGTGAGTGAGTTTTAAATTCCCAATTTTAGATTTTACTTTTTCTCCTTGGAGTTCATTACTCCAACTGGAAAACATAGTGCCATTCTTTCTGTACTCTGTTAGAAAGTGAACATAAAGGCTTGTTCCTATTCAGTAAACTAGAAAGCTTTTAATAAGTGAATATACATTTGCACAAACAAAAGTTGTATTTGTTTTAGATGGTTTTCATGTTTTTCTTGGTTATGTGTTAAATATTTCTAAGGGGGAATGGAGAGGCTCTTGAATTCTGAAGAATATGAATTGGCTAAGGATGCATGCTAAGATATACTATACTTTTTATGGTGTACTTCTCTTTTAGATCTTAGTATTTGTATTGTGTGCTATGTGGGTCTACATGAAAGATACTTTAAAGTTGTATTAATGTTATCTAAAGAGAGCAAGTTTAATGTTTTTGAGTAAAATGCCCTTGAAGTATGTATTTTGGTGAAAAGTGCCTTCATTTGATATTAGTCTTCATAAAAACCATGTAAATACCTTTACTTATTTGAATATAAGACAAAGTATTACACTTATGACTAGATTTCTTTTGTGAGAATACTCCCAGGAATCAACCTAACAAAATAAATCTAATTGCTATATATATTGCTTAATTTCTTTAAGTACTTCAGACAGTGTCCTAAACAATAGATTAGCAAATGAAATTTGTGGCTGCTTAATGGTTTCTTTTCTAACACTTGGAACATGCAAAAAAATGAGTAAGTCATCTGTCAGCCAGCCAAGCTACAACCTTACAGTTGATAAGGTTAAGCAAAATCAGCTTTTCTGGAGTGAAATAGTTGGTGAATATTTTTTGTTATCTCTAATTCATTCTGTAATATATTTTGTTAGTTTACAGTAAGTGCATTGGATGATGTCAAGAACTCTGGCAGTAGTTTCTTCCAAGACAGTTCTGGGCAAACTTCTGAAATACCTCCTGTTCACATCGATACAGAGTGTGTTTCAATTACTCAGCAAACTGACACCCCTTCTTTGCAAGCAAATGAAGATAAATTTTTAGCAGAGAACGTAAGAATAGAAAATGAAATGGATCCTTCAGATATTTCAAATGTGAGTGCTGCTAACTTGGTAAGAACAACTTAGAATTCTGAGTAAATATATGAAAGAGGCAAAAACCCTAATAATTAAAAAATCATATATTTCTTTATATTTGACAAAGTGCTTTTTAACATAGCATTTAATATATTTCATTTTAATATTACAACTCTTTGATATGGTTAAGATTTTTCTTATTTTGTAAAAGAAGGAACTGAAACTGTGAGAGTTAAATAACTTGCTCAAAAATAATTTGCTTTGTATGTGATTTGATCAAATGTTCTTTAGCATTAAGAAGCTATACCAATATTTTCTATGTATGGGAAATGGTGCCTAATGGACTTAGTTTTTAAAATTCTTGTAACAGAGTAGACAATTACTGTCATTTACTTGGAGTTAGTCTTTAGGATGAAATTTGTTTACTGTATCTATTACAGAATTTTTAAAAATACACTGACTTGAAATTATTTATAGATTTGTGTTTTTGGGTGACTGCTTAATTCTGCTCATGTTTTTCTCTTTCTCATTTTAGTATTAAGATACTTGGCCTGAGGATAATCCAGAATAGGTCATGCTGGCTTTGTCTAAAAAGTAACTTTCAAGAGAAATAGGAAACTAACGTTCAAAAGGAGTAGGTGCATCTAAAATGTTGAGGAAAATTATTCAAATTTTAGTTTTTAAATGGCCACCATATACTATAATTTCTTTTTAAACTTAATGCCTTATCATGCTGAAAGATGCTATCAACTGATGGTTTATGCCAAATTATTCATCTTAGAGAATAATATTAGATGTAGTTGTAACTTGGTATGGATTAAGGGAAAAATAAGTTATAATAAGAAAAACAAATATTTAGATTCCTTTATAAAGAAATAAAGATCAGTTTGTTTTTTAACTCAGATATTTTAGTGTGAATGTTTTTAAGGTTAAACGTAATTATGGCCAAATAAGTAGTTGGGTTTAATGTATGGGGTAGAAATTGTTTATGTTTATATATTTTTTCATAGATAGAAATCATAATTAAATTATTTATTTTGCATATTGATTTTGTGAGAATCAAATTTCAGAAGAGGAAAAAGATCTTACACTTAAATAAGCATAAAATAATTTAAAAAATTTTGTCATCATTTAATTTGTTTTCATTATTTAAAGTTTGATTCAACTTATAGTTGATTTTCTGCTGTACAGCTAAGTGACATAGTCATACATATATATACATTCCATCGTGGTCTATCCCAAGAGACTGGATATAGTTCTCTGTGTTATACAGTAGGACCTCATTGCTTACCCTTTCTAAATGTAATAGTTTGTAACTACTAACCTCAGACTCCCACTCTATCCCACTCTCCCCCCTTCATCGTTTCAATTTTGATCACATATGCAAAATAAGCTTTGGTAGAATATTAAAAAACCTTGGTTATTGTGAGAGCAAATGTTACATATTTAAAAGAGAATAAATTCTGCTTTAGATAGGAGTATTAGTATATCAGAGATACTTCTATGGGTTGCTCTAGGTAAGCCCCTCATTGTTTAGGTTCTAAGTGGAGGGTTATAGAGAATTGCTACAATAATGAGAAAACTGTTTTCTTTTTTTCCCTTGATAGAGTATTGTCACATAGATGGTTAAAGTAAAAAAAAATTTAGAAATCTAAGCAAAAACTTACTGTGAGAAACTTTATGTTTAAGGTCTACTTTTGCCAACATTGTGAAAATGTGCTGATAGAAATCCTAGCTACCTTGGATCTATTTATTTAGATTTACTAATATTCCAAATTTTAATGAAAATTTAGAAATTTTTAAAATGATGATGTATGCAGATATTTATTTGAATTTCACAATGTGAAAATAATGGAAGTTGTATATAGATAACTGAATCATTATTTCATCTGTAGGCTCTGTTACTGTTAAAATCTTTTTAGGTTTTCAGAGTTAAAAAAAGATATGTTCTCTGGGCAAGACAAAGTTAAAAAGCACATAGGCTCATGTGAGAACTTACTTTCTGTAAAGTTAAATATATTCAACTTGAATAGTTTGATTTTTTTGTTGTTGTTGTTGTTGCTTTTTTTTAGGGCTGCACCCACCATGTATGGAGGTTCCCAGGCTGGAGGTTGAATTGGAGCTACAGCTGCCAGCCTACGCCACAGCCACAACAATGCTGGAATCTGAGCCACATCTGCCACTTACAGCACAGCTCATGGCAACACCAGATCCTTAACCAAATGAGGCAGGCCAGGGATCAAACCCGCATCCTCATGGATACTACTTGGATTTGTTTCCCCTGCACCACAAAAGGAACTCCAGTTTGATTTTTAAATTATTGTTAGCTGTGAGATTTGTGTGGCACCTTAACAAATCAGTTTCTATAATATTCTAGACTTTACAGTGGAGAAATCTGCAAAGAAATAGTCTCTGGTCTAATCTCTACCTCACCCTCTTCCCCAGGGACAATCTTTTATGTTTTAAGGGGCCAGGGTATGGAGAGAGGAGATAAAGTAGGAAAGGGAAGTTTTAAAAAGACACCAATACTGAGCCTCCACTCCAGACCAATTCAGTAAAAAGATGGAGCTTGAGCACTTGCGTTTTTAATACCTTTACTGAGGTGTTACTGATTTTCAGTAAACTTCACTTATCTAAAACATACAAATTAATAAATTTTGGCATGTGCTTATACCTATGAAATCATCACTGTGATCAAGATAATGAAAGTATCTATTGCCTCCAAAGTTTTCACATTTTCCTTTGTAATTCCTCCTTTCTGTTCTTCCCCATTTCTCTTCCTAGGTTATCACTATTCTGCTGTCACTATACACTAATGGGCATTTTCTGAACTTTTTGTAAATGGAATAATGTAGTTTTTGTTAAGCATCTTTCTCTAAGTATAATTATTATTATTATTTTTTGGCCATAACTGCAGCATGTGGAAGTTCCCAGACTAAGAATTGAGCCTGTGCCATAGCAGAGACCTGAGCTGCAGCAATGACAACACTGGATTTTTAATCCACTGAGCCATGGGGGAGCTTCTCAGTATAATTACTTTGAGATTCAGCCATGTAGTTGTGTATAATAATAGTTCTTTTTATTGTCTTTCAAGTACTCTGTTGTATGAATGTATCACAATGTATTCATCCATTCAATTGCTGACAGATATTTGAGTTGTTTGTGGTTTCTCTGTTATGAATATGGCGCTGTGAACATTTTTCTTTGTTTTGAACATATGTTTTTATTTCTCTGGGGAAGATACGTAGATCAGTTTTGTTGATATCGTTCATGCCTCCTTTGCCAATTTTCTGTGCATGTTCTGTCAACTGAGAGAGGGGTATTAAAATCCCTGCATATATCTGTGGAACTACTTTTTTAAAACCAACTTTATCACAATATAATTTATATAATGTACAATTTATCCATTCAGTATTTTTTAGTATATTCACAGTTGTGTAAACATCACCATAATTCAATTTAGGACACTTTCATCACTATGAAAAGAAAACCAATACCCATTAGCAGTCACTGCCTTTCACCCCACCCCCCCAGTCTTATACAACCACCAAGCTGCCTTTTGTCTCCATAGATTTGCCTGTCCTGGACATTTCATAGAAGTGAAATACAACATGTAGTCTTTGTGGCTTGTATCTTTCACTCAGCATGTTGTTTAAGGTTCCTTCATGTTTTGTTTTAGCCCGTATCAGTATTTCATTCCTTTTTAGGCCCAAATAATATTCTATTGTTTGGAATATGTTGTGGAATATACCACATTTAGTCCATTCATCAGTTGATGGACTTTTAGGTTTTCTCTACTTTTTGGCATTTATGAATAATGCTGCTTTAAATACTTGTGTACAGGTTTACCTGGGTATATCCATTTCTCCTGGGTATACATCTAAAAGTGGGATTATTGAGTCATGGTAATTTTATGTTTAACCTTTGTGAGAAACTATCAGACTCTTTTCCAGAGTGCCTGCACCATTTTACATTCCCATTAAGTTTATTTTCTTTTGCAATTCTATCAGTTTTTGCTTTTTTTGTTTTGAAGATGTGGCATTAAGTTCATAAAAGTTTAGGATTATCTTCTTGATCAATTAACTCTTTTATCATTATGAAATGACCTTATTTATCCCTCATCATATTTTTTTGTTCTGAAAATAATTTGAAAACAATCTGAAAGTCTGATATTAATACTTTAGTTTTTTTGGGGATTAGTGTCAGTATGGTAGCTCTTTTATTTGTTATCTATTTATAGTCTCATATTTAAATTAAGTTTCTTGTGGCCCACATGTGGTTTGGGGTCTTTTTATCCAATTTGACATCTCTATTAATTGACATCTTTAGACTTTTTCCATGTAATGTGATTATTTATATGGTTCTTTTAAATATGCCGTCTTACTTCTTGACCCATTTTTCTTCACTCCCTTTTTTTCTTTTTCTCTCCTCTTTTGGATTAATTATATTTTATAGTTTATTTCCTTCATTGGCTTAGTAATCATAAATCTTTGTTATTTTTTGTTTGCTTTAAGGTTTATAGTATACATATTTAGCTTCTGATATTTATTAATGATTCTCATGGATATTATTTGTATTACATACTTTTAACACATACTTTTTTTTTTTTTTTTTTGCTTTTTAGGGCCGTACCCGCGGCATTTGGAGGTTCCCAGGCTAGGGGTCGAGTCGGGCTACAGCTGCCAGCCATAGCCACACCAGATCAGAGCCACATTTGTGACCTACACCACAGCTCACATCAATGCCAGATCCTTAACCCAGTGAGTGAGGCCAGGGATAGAACCCATAACTTCATGGTTGCTAGTCAGATTGGTTTCTGCTGTGCCACGACGGGAACTCCCAATATATACTTCTAATGCATAATTTTACAAAAAAAAAGAAAAAATGCAGTTCCCGTTGTGGTTAACAAATCCGACTAGGAACCATGAGGTTGTGGGTTCGATCCCTGGCCTTGCTCAGTGGGCTAAGGATCCGGCATTGACGTGAGCTGGGGTGTAGGTTGCAGACGTGGCTTGGATCCCGCAGTGCTGTGGCTGTGGTGTAGGCCAGCGGCTATAGCTCCGATTCGACCCCTAGCCTGGGAACCTCCATATGACTTGGGAAGTGGCCCTAGAAAAGGCAAAAAGACAAATAATAATAATAATTTTAAATTTGGTATATATGTATCATCACCATTACAGCATACTTTTTTTTAATGTTCCTTAAAAATATGATGTTTTTCTTTGTTTTTTGGGATATTTGATCTATAACTGTTTTACATTTTGGTGCACAAATGAAGTTCACACTTTGTCATTAATAGCAATACCCATTATTTATGTAAATTCACAGTTTATCATACACAGCAGTCTGGTAAGGAAGGTAAGTCATGGATTATTGTACTATTTTATGGAATGGAAAATAGGTTCTTGCTTTTAGGAAATTTCTAAGTCATGCAAATGGATCCCAAGTTTTATAATTCTAGATCAGTGGTATTTTTATTAGAACATAAAGAAATGACTTTATGTTTATAACTTTCTAGTCAACTGATGATTCTTCTTTTTTTTTGTTTTTAATTTTACAGTCTATGGCAGAAGTTCTTGCTAAAAAAGAAGAGTTAGCAGATCGTCTAGAAAAGGCCAATGAAGAAGCCATTGCTAGTGCAATTGCTGAAGAGGAACAGTTAACTAGAGAAATTGAGGCTGAAGAAAATAATGATATCAACATTGAAACTGACAATGACAGTGATTTTTCTGTGAGCTTTTAGAATTTTTATTCTCTATGTGATTGAGACTGGTATGTCTTTTTAATAATAATAATAGCAAGTCTTTTTATTTTTATTTTTTCAGGGTAGAGAATTATTATTTTTTTATATATATTTATTTATTTTTATTTTTTATAATTTTTTTATTTTCCCACTGTACAGCAAGGGGGTCAGGTTATCCTTACATGTATACATTACAATTACATTTTTTCCCCCACCCTTTGTTCTGTTGCAACATGAGTATCTAGACAAAGTTCTCAATGCTATTCAGCAGGATCTCCTTGTAAATCTATTCTAAGTTGTGTCTGATAAGCCCAAGCTCCCGATCCCTCCCACTCCCTCCCCCTCCCATCAGGCAGCCACAAGTCTCTTCTCCAAGTCCATGATTTTCTTTTCTGAGGAGATGTTCATTTGTGCTGGATATTGGATTCCAGTTATAAGTGATATCATATGGTATTTGTCTTTGTCTTTCTGGCTCATTTCACTCAGGATGAGATTCTCTAGCTCCATCCATGTTGCTGCAAATGGCATTATGTCATTCTTTTTTATGGCTGAGTAGTATTCCATTGTGTATATATACCACCTCTTCCGAATCCAATCATCATCTGTCGATGGACATTTGGGTTGTTTCCATGTCCTGGCTATTGTGAATAGTGCTGCAATGAACATGCGGGTGCACGTGCCTCTTTTAAGCAGAGTTTTGTCCGGATAGATGCCCAAGAGTGGGATTGCGGGGTCATATGGAAGTTCTATGAATAGATTTCTAAGGTATCTCCAAACTGTTCTCCATAGTGGCTGTACCAGTTGACATTCCCACCAACAGTGTAGGAGGGTTCCCTTTTCTCCACAGCCCCTCCAGCACTTGTTATTTGTGGATTTATTAATGATGGCCATTCTGACTGGTGTGAGGTGATATCTCATGGTAGTTTTGATTTGCATTTCTCTTATAATCAGCGATGTTGAGCATTTTTTCATGATGTTGATGTCAGAGAGTGTTTTGCCTATGTTTTCTTCTAGGAGTTTGATGGTGTCCTCTCGTATCTTTAGGTCTTTCAGCCATTTTGAGTTTATTTTTGTGCA
Source organism: Phacochoerus africanus (assembly GCF_016906955.1). Lineage (NCBI taxonomy): Eukaryota > Metazoa > Chordata > Mammalia > Artiodactyla > Suidae > Phacochoerus > Phacochoerus africanus. The sequence continues at coordinate 58,140,704 of NC_062552.1, read as the reverse complement.
TGGTGTGAGGGTGTGTTCTAGTTTCATTGCTTTGCATACAGCTGTCCAGGTTTCCCAGCAATGCTTGCTGAATAGACTTTCTTTTTCCCATTTGATGTTCTTGCCTCCCTTGTCAAAGATTACTTGACCATAGGTGTCAGGGTTTATTTCCGGGTTCTCTCTTCTGTTCCATTGGTCTGTCTGTCTGTTTTGATACCAGTACCACACTGTTTTGATGACTGTGGCTTTGTAGTATTTCTTGGAAGTCTGGGAGAGTTATGCCTCCTGCTTGGTTTTTGTTTCTCAGGATTGCTTTGGCGATTCTGGGTCTTTTGTGGTTCCATATAAATGTTTGGATTGTTTGTTCTAGTTCTGTGAAAAATGTCATGGGTCATTTGAGAGGGATTGCATTGAATCTGTAGATTGTTTTGGGTAGTATGGCCATTTTTACAATATTGATTTTCCCAATCCAGGAACATGGAGTATCTTTCCATTTCTTTACATCTTCTTTGATTTCTTTGATTAAAGTTTTATAGTTCTCGGCATATAGGTCCTTTACCTCCTTGGTCAGGTGTATTCCGAGGTATTTGATTTTGTGAGGTGCAATTTTAAAAGGTATCATATTTTTGTATTCCTTTTCTAATATTTCATTGCTGGTATACAGAAATGCAACTGACTTCTGAATGTTAATCTTATAGCCTGCTACTTTGCTGAATTTATTAATCAGTTCAAGTAGTTTTGGGGTTGAGTCCTTAGGGTTTTCTATGGAGAGTATCATGTCATCTGCATACAGTGACAGTTTGATCTCTTCTCTTCCTATATGGATGCCTTTGATTTCTTTTGTTTGTCTAATTGCTGTGGCTAGGACTTCCAAAACTATGTTGAAGAGCAGTGGTGAGAGTGGGCATCCCTGTCTTGTTCCAGATTTGAGTGAGAAGGCTTTCAGTTTTTCCCCATTGAGTATTATATTTACTGTGGGTTTATCCTAAATGGCTTTGATTATATTCAGGGATGTTCCCTCTATACCCACTTTGGCAAGGGTCTTGATCATGAATGGATGTTGGACTTTGTCAAATGCTTTTTCTGCGTCTATTGAGATGATCATATGATTTTTGACTTTTTTTTTGTTAATGTGGTGTATGATGCTGATTGATTTGCATATGTTGAACCATCCTTGTGAACCTGGGATGAACCTAACCTGGTCATGGTGTATAATTTTTTTGGTATGTTGTTGGATTCGGTTGGCTAAGATTTTGTTGAGAATTTTTGCATCTATATTCATCAATGATATTGGGCGATAGTTTTCTTTTTTGGTGGTATCTCTGTCTGGTTTTGGAATGAGGGTGATGGTGGCATCATAGAATGTCTTTGGGAGTATTCCTCCTTCTTCAACCCTTTGAAAGAGTTTCAGGAGGATGGGCACCAATTCCTCTTTATATGTTTGATAAAATTCACCTGTGAAGCCATCTGGTCCTGGACTTTTATTTGTAGGGAGTGTTTTTATGACCTCTTCAATTTCATTTCTAGTGATCGGTCTGTTCAGTTGGTCTGTTTCTACTTGATTCAGTTTTGGCAGGCTGTAAGATTCTAGAAAATTGTCCATTTCTTCCAGATTGTCAAACTTTTTGCCGTATAGTTGTAGCAAGTCTTTTTAAAAGTGCTTTACCATTATTAAGTGTTTTTATATATAAATGACAAGCTGGAAATTGTTTTCTCATTTTACAGATCGACTCAGAGTAAGTAATTATGCAACATTTCTCAGATTGTAATTGTAAAGACTGGAGAAGTATCTAAGCTATCCTACTTTTTCTGTTCTATTAGTAAAAAGCAAATGATACATTGCCTTGCTGGAACTTAGGGCTCAGGATATGTATGTTGATGAGAGGGATTTCTTAAAGGAAAAAAGTAACCGTGAATGTTTCAGATGTTTTTCTATTAAATTTTAATGCCCAACAGATACTCTTGAACTTTTCTGATTTGTGCTTTGAATATGTCAGAATTTGTATAGTAGGAAATGCCAGTACTTTTCTTTTAAATTCACTTGCTTTGTCTCTGCTGTTAATGGCAAGTAGATTAGTCTTCCTCTCAAAATGTATAGGCTGTGGTATTTTTAACTTGATGTTATTGTGACTCTAAGAGTATGTAGCTTTTTTCTGGTTTTAGACTATTTGCTAAATGTATGAGCAAAAGGTAGGAAATTTTCATATATAGTTCATTTTTTAAGGTTACAATTGTGTTGAAATATTTTTTTTCAATTTTTCTTATCACATTTTAGACCAGCATGGGCAGTGGAAGTGTATCTTTCTGTGGTATGTCTATGGACTGGAATGATGTCCTTGCAGATTATGAAGGTATTACATTTGTGTATGTTTATGTGTGGTATGTATAGGTAGAGGGGTATAAAATTATTATTACATGGGGTATCTGTGTAAATAATTCAGAGTGAGATATCGTTTAAAAGTCTGTTTGTAAATGTTGGTTTTACAGAATTATATGGTTAAACAGTAACAATGGCTTTCTTTTTTTTGACCAGCTCGTGAGTCTTGGCGCCAGAATACATCCTGGGGGGATATTGTGGAGGAAGAACCTGCTAGACCTCCAGGGCATGGAATTCATATGCATGAAAAACTTTCCTCACCATCACGTAAAAGGTCTGGCCTTTGAAAATTAATTTGTAATGTTTCACAGGAGGGAAACTAGCCACTGTTAAATAGCATTGCTTCATACTACTTTAAGTCACATTATTTAGGACAGTTCCAGATCCTTTGAAAAGTGACAATGTTTTCCTGAAGTGTTAGGCCAGAATTAGTTTCGTATATTTTTTATATTTATTTTAAGAACTTTGAAGACTAAAGAAAATATTTTTGGCTATATCATGTAAACATTCTTGTCTCTTGTCCATTTGTTTGTATTAATAGAACAATTGCAGAATCTAAGAAGAAACATGAAGAAAAACAAATGAAAGCACAGCAGCTAAGGGAAAAGTTACGTGAAGAGAAAACATTAAAGCTTCAAAAATTATTAGAAAGGGTGAGTTTTTAATTTTTAGGAAATTATGATCACTTTAATTTGATGGGCTTATTTTCAGCTTGACTTTTTCTACTGGTTTGAGAGAAGGTAAAAATTCTATAAAAATAAACTTAGTGGGAAGCAAAAAGCATTTCTTGCTATTGAATTGCATACAGAAGGTTGTTTTTTAAAAAAGGAAGAATTTGTCATCACTAAAAAAGCTAGTAAATTGTTTTGCTGGCATGGATTATCGAAGCTGTACTTTGACTTTGCCACTTTCATTGGGGATTTCCTTGCGGAATCTTGTGCAAAGTGTTCAGTGAACTGGTAGGATGGTTTTGATCCTGAGATTATCAGATTTGAGTAAGTGGGGCACTAATTAGATTTGTAGAAGAGATTCTTGGAGTATTTAGAGCTGTATAACGTCTGGTCAGTGTGGTGTAGTGGAAAGAACATGGGCTCAAGGTGGCCCACCAGGTGAAATCCTAGTTTTGCCACACAATAAGATATGATACCCTGGGAAAATTACTTAACCATATTGCATTTAAATTTCTTTATTTATAAAATGACAATTAAAATTATTAACCTGTTGTGATGATAAATGTGGCAAGTATTTAGAACAGTAGCATGAGGCTAGCATGACTATTGCTCAGTAAGTGGTCATTCTTATTGTTGGATTCACATGGCAGGTGAGTACTGTGTTAGTTATGTGTACTGTGTGACAAAAGACCTCACAACTTGGCAGCTTAAAACACCATACATTTATTAGCTCACAGTTCTCTGGGCATGGAAACCGGGAGTGGCTTGTATTGTGATTTTTATTCAGGATCTCTCCTGAGGTTGCAGTCCACCCATTGGCTAGGGCAGCAGTCATTCGGAGGTGAAGAATCCACTTCCAACCTCACTCATGTGTTTATTGACAGGCTTCCAGTCTTCTTTAGCTGTTGACTATGGTCCTCGATTTCTTGTCACGTGGGTCTTTCCACAGCCTGATGTCCTCATGACATGGCTGCTGGCTTCCCCACAAAAAGTAATCTGAGAGAGACAAAGAGAAAGAGATAGAGAATGAACAAGTGAGCTGCCAAAATGGAAGCTGCAATGTCTTTTATAACCTAATCTGGGAAGCGATACACCATTGTGTATCTGAATTACATTGGTCACAATCCTGATACAGTATGGGAGGGAAGTACGCAAGGGTCTGAACACCAGATGACTGGGATCATTTGGAGCCATCTTGGAATCTGTGTACTTCAAATGCCTAATATAGTCTGACAGAAGATAACGTGACGATTGTAGTATAGGAGAACTCCTTTGTTACCTTCCAAAGGAGGACTAATATGCTTAGGTAAAAAGGAGTTACATTACTCGTGTGTATTTTAACATTGGAACAGATAATTGGACCAAATAGTTTGAGTATTTATTTATTAATCCATTTGTTTGTTTGTTTGTTTCTTTCTTTACCTTTTTAGGGCTGCACCCGTGGCACATGTTCCCAGGCCAGGGGTCGAATCTCACCCGCAGACATAGCAACTCAGGATTCGAGCCAAGTCTGCAACCTACACCACAGCTCACAGCAACACCAGATCCTCAACCCACTGAGCGAAGCCAGGGATTGAACCTGCATCCTCATGGATACTAGTTGGGTTTATAACCTGCTGAGCCACAGTGGGAACTTATGTTTGCACTTCTGTTCAGTGACTGTGTATACTGAAATTAATGCTGTCATAATTCATTGCATAAAGGAGAAAGATGTCCGGAAGTGGAAAGAAGAGTTACTAGATCAACGACGTAGGATGATGGAAGAGAAATTACTTCATGCTGAATTTAAACGAGAGGTGCAGTTACAAGCAATTGTTAAAAAAGCACAAGAGGAAGAAGCTAAGGTAATAGGTGCTTTGATCACTGAATTAGTTTTTAGAAGTATCAGTGCTTTTTAAATTATTACATAAGAAGTTAATGTTTATCAAATGTGTATTCTGTGCCAGAAAATAGCATTTTTACAGGCTCATTTAAAACTCACTATATGCAGTATCTTACTCTTATAATAATCCTATGATATATGCAGAATATATAGAATCCTATGATATATATGTAGAATTTTTTTACAGCTTTATTGAGGTATAATTTACAGACAATAAATACCACATATGTGAAGCATCAATTTGATGAGTTTTGACATATATGTTCCTGAAACCATCAGTACAATGAAAATAATAAACAATTCCATCTCCCTCCTTCATGCCTCTTTGTAATTCATTCCTTCCTCCAAATCCCTTGTATTGCAATTGCTGATCTGCTTTTTGTCACTACAGATGTTAGCATTTTCTAGATTTTTATTTGAATGGAATCAGAATATGTATTCTTTCCACTGGCATCTTTCACTCAGCATAGTTATTTTGAATTTTATCCATGCTATTGTGTATATCATTTCCTTTTCATTGCTGAGAAGTATACCATTGTATAGAAATACCATAGTTTGTTAATCCAGTTACTTGTTGATTGATATTTGTTTTCATTCCATTTTTTAGCTATTATATAGTTGCTGTGTATATTCATGTATAAGTCTTTGTGCAGATGTGTGCTTTCATTATCTTGAGTAAATACCCAAGAGTGAATTGGCAGAATCTTATGATAGGTTTACCTTTTTTTTTTGCTTTTTAGGACCACACCCGCGGCACATGGAGGTTCCCAGGCTAGGGGTCGAATCAGAGCTGTAGCTGCTGGCCTACACCACAGCCACAGCAACATGGGATCCGAGCCATGTCTGTGACCTACACCATAGCTCACAGCAACGCCAAATCTTTAACCCACTGAGCAAGACCAGGGATCAAACCTGTATCCTCATGGATACTATTCGGGTTTGTTAACCGCTGAGCCATGATGGGAACTCCAGGTTTAACTTTTAAAGGAATAGTTTATATACTCTTACCAGCAGTGGATGAGAGTTCTAGTTATCCACAATCTCACCAACACTTGACGTGGTTATAGATTGTAATTCTAAGCATTCTGTGTTAGTATGTTTGTATAGTGTCTCATGTGGTTTTAATTTTCATTTTCAACATCTTTTCATGTGTATATTTCCTATCCATAGCTCTTATTTGGTGCAGTGTTTGTTCACATAACTTGTTCATTTTTAAAGTTGGATTGTTTTATTCTTACTCAGTTCTTTTTTTTTCCAGCTTTTTTTGAGACATAATTGGCAAATAAAATAGTAAGGTATTTACAACATGATGACTTGATTTATATAAATAATGTGAAAGGATTCCCCTCATCTAGTTAACCTATTACCTCACATGTTTATCTTTTGTGTGTATATGTGTGTGTGAACATTTAAGTTCTCCTCTCTCAGTATTTTTCACTTATACAATACAGTGTTATCAATATAGTTACCATGTTATACATAAGATGCTCAGATCTTATTCATCTTATAACTGAAAGTTTGTACCCTTTTACCAGCTTGTCCCTATTTTCACCTCTCCCCAATACTCTCTTTGAGTTTTTCTTTTTAATTAAAGTACAGTTAATTTACAATATTATATTAGTTTCAGGTGTTCAGCATGGTGATTCAGTATTTTTATAGATCATACTCCATTAAAAGTTATCACAGAATAATGGCTGTAAATCCCTGTAATAACAATATATCCTTGTTGCTTATCTATTTTATACATAGTAGTTTGTATCACTTAATTCCATACCCCTAATCTGCCTTCCCTCCTTCCCTCTTCCCTTTGGTTACCACTTACTTGTTTGTTTTCTATCTAATGAGTCTTTTTCTGTATATATATTCATTTGTGTAATTTTTTAGATTCTACATATAAGTGATATCATTCAGCATTTGTATTTGTCTGACCTATTTCACTAATTATATTATTTTTTAGGTCTATCCATATTGCTGCAAATGGAGAATTTCATTCTTTTTTTAATGACTGAGTAATGTTGTGTGTGTGTCTTCTTTATCCTTTCATTTGTTGATGGGCTGTGGTTTGCTTCCACATCTGGATAGAAAATCAGTAAGGAAATGATGGTCTTGAACGATGTAGTAGACCAGCTGGACCTAATAGATATTTATAGGACATTATATTAAAGAAGTGGAATATTCATTTGTGATGTAATTCCTTTTATTTTTGGCTGTGCCTGTGGCATGTGGGAGTTCCTGGGCCAGGGACTGAACATGTACTACAGTAGTCACTTAAGCCGCTGCAGTGATAAGGCCAGATCCTACTTGCCATGCCACAAGAGAACTCCTGTTTCTGATTTTCTATTCTGCTACATGTATCTTTACATCAATACTGCTTTATCCTAATTACTGTACTTTATAATGAGTCATGAAATCAGGAAGTATGAATCCATAAGCTTTGTTCTTTTTTAAAACCATCATGTCTATTTTAGGTTCTTTGCATTTCCATGTAATTTGTGGGATCAGTTTATGAACTTCTCCCCCACCAAAAAGAGTCCCGCCAGAATTTTGATCAGAATTGCATTGAATGGGAGTTCCCGCAGTGGAACGAATCCGACTAGGAACCATGAGGTTGCGGGTTCGATCCCTGCCCTTGCTCAGTGGGTTAACAATCTGGCGTTGCCGTGAACTGTGGTGTAGGTCGTAGACGCGGCTGGGATCCCGTGTTGCTGTGGCTTTGGCGTAGGCCGGTGGCTACAGCTCTGATTAGACCCCTAGCCTGGGAACCTCCATATGCCGCAAGAGTGGCCCTAGAAAAGGCAAAAAGACAAAAAAAAAAAAGGAATTGCATTGAATGTATAGGTTAATCTGGGAGAGACATGCCATTTTAATAATATGGAGTATACTGATCCATTATACTCCATTTATATGTAAGTAGATATATATTTGCATAAGCAAGGCATATATCTCCATTATTTTGGTCTTTGTCTTTGCATGTATTTTATGAAATTTATCTGCAGTTCCTATTTTTAACGCTGTAGTCAATAGTAATTTAAGTTTTTTCTAATTGTTTGCTCCTAATTTATACAATTTATTTTAGTGTATTACTTTATACCCTACAACCTTGCTAAACATACTAGTTCTAGTTTTATTTCTTAATTTCCTGTGTATTTTTTATTTTTTAACCTCCCTGTATTGCACTGACCAGTATTAGTACAATGTTGACTAGTTATGATGAGAGCTTGACATCATTACCTTGCTCCTAATTTTAGGAAGAAAACATTCAATCTTTCACAATTAAGTATGCTATTACCTGTAGATTTTTCATAGCTGTTCTTTATCAGATTGAGGAAGTTCCTTTCTATTCCTAGTTTACTGAAAAATTTTTACCATGGTCATATGCTTCTTCTGCATTTGTTGAGATATTATGTTTTGTTTGTTGGTTTTTTTTTTAAACTCAAAATGGTGACTTTACTTGATTTTTTTTCCAGATTTTCTGGGTTTTTTATTTTCAAGCAAATTTGGATTCAGGTCCTGACTCTGCCGCATAGTACCTGAATGGTCTTAAGGGATCTCTTACCTCTCAGCTTATTGATCTTAAATTAGGAATAATCTTCCTTATATCTTGAAGAATTGCTAAAAAGATTAAATTAGGTTGTGCATAGAATGTACCAGTTAATGCCATCTATGGTATACTGTACTTACTGTGTAAATTATTAGAATTTTGTAGAATCAACACATCCTATTTGGGTTCCATTTAATTTTTCCTTAAGTCCCTAATGCATTTCTGCTGTTTTATTACTAATCCAAAAGTGCTATTAATCCAGTGATTTTTTTCCTGGTTTTAAAATGTGTATTTAAGTTCCACTGGAACTTCAGAAAACACGTCTTTAAGATATGTACCAAGTACGTTTATTTCAGCCCTATTAATATAATTAAGATATAATTTTTCTATATATACTTTTTGTGAGTTCTTGGAATAAATGTAGTCATTTAAAATTTCTTAGTTCTTTCTTGAATACATAGATGGTTGAGAATAAGTCACATTATCGTTTGATAGTCACTATTACTGCAGCCAGAGTTATTCAGAACTCGACTTTTATCATTTATTTAAAAGTATAAAACTGGCTTTTATTTCCATTTTCTTAATGATCTCATTGATTCCTTTTCAGTTGTAACATGTCTACTCATAATTACATTTTTCTTGTTGTTTAGAGAAAAAGACATCCTTTTTCTTATTTATGGCAGTATCTCTTTTCCTTGTGCTGTGTCCTCTTGCCTACCCTTGAAATTCGCTTCATCAATTATCCTCCTGTGCCTGCTCCTTTGCTTTCTTCCTTTAGATTGGCTACTTCTGCACACCTATTGTATGGGTTACCTATTCTTCCCTTTTGGAAATCACCAGATTCCTGAAAAGAGTGGTCTGCACTCATTTCCACTATCTCATCACTCCTGTCTTCTTAAATTCTCTGTGATACCATTTTTCTTCTGTGCTATACAGTACTTTGCTTTTATAATGTTACTCTGTTATCGCTAAGCTTAAAAAGCCTTTTCTGAATCTGTTCATTATTAACATTGTTGGGCACCTTTTTCTAGAATGCTTTCTCTGCACTGTCTCGATTTTCCTTCTGCTTGCTAACCAGTCCTTTATTATTTTCCCTTTTTCTTTTGCTGCTTAAATGTTAGTACCTTCAGTCCACCTCACTTATTCTTTCCCTTGAGTATCACTGTCATTCTCATTGCTTCAACTGTCCTCTCTGTAGTGACTCCCCTATCTGCATTTTAACCCCACCTTCCCAGCGAAGCTCTAGATTTAGTTACCTATTGCTTGGTGATTGTATCCAATGGAATTCATCACCTTACCACCCCTGTATCCCAAATCATCTGCTTTTCCTGAAATTCATATTTCAGATAATGGTATCACTAGCCTTCCATTAACCTAGACTTGGAAAACGTGTGATCGTTTACTTTAATTCTTTGTTTTAATTAATTAATTTATTTATTGGCCATGCCTTCCACTCATGGAAGTTCCCAGGCCAGGAAGTAAACCCATACTACAGCAGCAATCTGAACCACTGCAGTGACAGTATTGGATCCATCCTTAGCCTGCTCTGCCACAAGGGGACTCCCATTGTTGGTTTTTTTTAAAACCAATTTTGTATATAAGGCACAAAAATAGTCTTTCTCTGACTTATAAGTTCCATTTATATATTTAACTGAAGTTATACTATAATTCTGTAGTCTCTCACGTTTCCCTTTCTATTGCACATGCCACCAGTTTATTTTTTAATCTCCCTCCTAAATATTTGCATTTTATCTTCTTGCCTTTTGTCCTACTCCCTTAAAATTCATCTTTCTGAAGGGCATTATTGTATTACCTCTCAGCTTAAAAACCTTCAGGGACTTGCTGTTGTTTTTAAGTCTTAGTATAATTGCTTTACTCTAGCTTTCTTTAATATTATTTTGTATTTAGAATAGTGGCCATATTGTTACAAAAATGATTTATTCTCATTTTAAAGAATTGAAGCAGTATATAGCAAAGAAAACTCAAAATCCCACCTTCAATACATGTAAGGATAACTTGATCCCCTTGCTGTACAGTGGGAAAAAATAAATATAAATAAATAAATAAAGTGAAAAAAAAAGTCCCTTCATAAAACATAAAAAAAAATCCCACCTTCAGAAATAGCTACTGTTTACATTACATAAATACTGTCCTAGATATTGTTTCAGAATAATGATCAGATTGAATGAATAGATAACTTTAGAAAACAGAATTATACTACCCATAGTACTTCTCAATAAGAATTAATGTCTATTTTAGTTCCATTTTAAGAGAAGGAAGTGAAATGGAAGTAAAATTGAATTATTAAATTTGTAAATTTTGTTTTTTGTCTTTTGTCTTTTTTTAGGGCTGCACCTGCAGCACATGGAGGTTCTCAGGCTAGGGGTCAAATCAGAGCAGTAGCCGCCGGCCTATGCCACAGCTACAGCAACGCGGAATCTGAGCCGCATCTGTGACCTACGCTACAGCTCACAGCAATGCCAGATCCTCAACCCACTGAGCAAGGCCAGGGATCGAACCTGCAACCTCATGGTTCCTAGTCGGATTTGTTTCTGCTGCGCCACAGTGGGAACCCCCGAATTTGTAATGTTTCTATATCATAAGAAGCATTATTTTCTACAAGGTTCTTCTAAGGTTATGAAAAATTATGAAAAATATTAAGAGCTTGGAGTTACTATATTTACTAAACTCTCTCAATTTCTGACAATTTTGAAGGAATCCCTGCTAAAAGAAATGAGGAAATTAACACTCACATTTCTTTCCATCTTTATAATCTCCTTCCAACAATTATCATAGTTTTATTGTTTTTACATTGTTAAGATTCATAGAATTTACATTTTGCTCTAAAAGTATAAATTCCACAGTTTAGTTTCCCTTCTGTATACAGTTGGACTCACAGTTTCCCTAATCCCCATTCATGAATTCTTTGTTTTGACTTACTTGTATCTGGTTGGCTGAATTTTATTAACATGTAATTTTTTCAGGAAGAGCTTATTGTGATCTGTTCCTTGAGTTCTTAGATATCAAAGACCTGTGGCATTTCTGAGTACAGAGATCAGATTCATGTATCATGATATCTTCCCTTTAAAATTTTATAGGCATTATTCCATATTTTTCCAGGATTAACTGCTTCTGTTGAGAAGCCTGAGGCCAGACTCTTTTCTAACCCCCTTCTTTCTTGTCAGTGACTTGCACTTACTGCTAATAAGCTTAAAAAATTTGTTCTTGTTTCTTAATGTTTTGTAATTTAATAAGGATATTCTTGGTGTCAATCTTCTGAGTAAATTTTTCATGAAATAAAGTAGACTTTCTCAATTTTCAGGTTTTATTTTTCCAGGAAAACATTTCTGTATTACATGTTGGAATATTTACCTTTGTCTTTCTTCACTTTATAGATATTATGCTCGTATTAGGCCATCTTAGCTTGTTCTCCAATATTCAAAGGTTATTACTTGTATATAAATTTTCTTTTTTAAAGTTCACATTACGGTGATTACTGTAATCTTCTGTCAGTGATTTGATTTTTACCATCTTCTGTTTTTTGCTTTTTCTAATTTAATTAATTCTATGACAGTGTTACTTTAGTCCTAAGTTTCCTTAACTCTTTAGTCATTTTATCATCTCTTTTGCACTTTTAAACTCAAGTTCTTGTCAACCTCTTTTACATTATAAAGTTGGCCTAAGAAATTTTTAGCTGTGTCTTTGGTTATGTTGTCTCCCACTTAATTTCCAGAAAATTATCTTATTTACTTAACGTTTTACTGAGATAACATTGACATATCAAAATTGTAGATATTAAGGTGTATAACTTGATGTTTTGGTATACATATACATTGTGGGATAGTCACTACAATCCAGCTAATTAAAATATCTGTAACCCCTACTTACTCTGTGTGTATGGGTGTGTGTGTGCACCTGCACAGATTTAAAAGCTATCTTTTTAACAAATTGCAAGAATACAGTATTGTTAACTATTATCATCATGCTGAATATTATATCTCCAGACACTCAATTTGTGTAACTTAAACTTTGTACCATTTGACCAACATCACAGGCTGGATTTATTTCACTTTTTGTACCTTCTTCCCTCTGAATTTCATATTTTATTTGTTTTGTCTAAAGCCTTAGGTCCCCTTACATTTTCCTTTCATCTTGATTTTGCTTAACATGTAAGGCTTGATACAGTATGATTTACCTTTTCTTGAGCATAATTGTTTGTCTTATACTTTAAGTACAATTTGAAAATGATTATTAATTTACTTATGAAAGTGGCTGTATGGCAAAGTGATTGAGAAATCTTTGTTGGAACTGTATTCAAATGTTCTCATTTGAGATTTGTAACATATCTAGTGATAGGTTTTATTTCATCCAGTGTGGATTCCTGGTCTATGCCTGGTCTATACTTCTGTCAGACTGAAGTCAGCTCCAGTATTTACTTCCCTGTTTCACTTTACCTTTTCAGCTGTAACATGCTCTTCTTCTGGATTTCAAGAATGAGAAATTTGAACCCAAATGAGATGTTACGGCATTTTATCATTAGCTATAATTTACTCATAAAAACTGTAGTCTTTAGCAAAACTTGACTGTTAGGCATCGATATATGTGAAGTTGAGGATGCATTTCAGAACCTGGTACCTAATTTTCACTCATTTGGTGTATGTTGAAGAAAAATGATTTAAGTTTTGTCATTTACAACTCATTAGAATAATGTACATACCTACTTAAATATGAATATAATTTGTATAATTGCAAATTACGGTGGTATTAAGTCGAACTTTATAGAATGATTTCTGTAAGAATTTTACTTTGTCTCTTAAAAGTATTTCAATGGCAGACCTTTATTTACTCTAAATCATTTCTTACTAAGTCCTATGGGTTTGCCATGTACATTGGATTATTATCCACTTTTGGAATATTATTGAAAGAAAAGACTGGAGTTCCCGTCGTGGTGCAGTGGTTAACGAATCCGACTAGGAACCATGAGGTTGCGGGTTCGGTCCCTGCCCTTGCTCAGTGGGTTAACGATCCGCCATTGCCGTGAGCTGTGGTGTAGGTTGCAGATGCGGCTCGGATCCCGCGTTGCTGTGGCTCTGGCGTAGGCCGGTGGCTACAGCTCCGATTCAACCCCTAGCCTGGGAACCTCCATATGCCGTGGGAGCGGCCCAAGAAATAGCAACAACAACAACAACAACAACAAAAAAAAAAAAAAAAGAAAGAAAGAAAGAAAAGACTAGAAGCCATTCATCTTTTAATTCTATGCCTTACCACTGGTTTATATTACTACGTAAAGATTAAGTTTCTTATTTTTGTCATGTGCCTTAGAATTAACTTGATTTGAAACTCACTTTCTCTGTTTTTTTTATTAAAGGTAAATGAAATTGCCTTTATAAATACCCTTGAAGCACAGAACAAGCGCCATGATGTTTTATCAAAATTGAAGGAATATGAGCAGAGGCTTAATGAACTACAAGAAGAGCGTCAGCGCAGACAGGAAGAAAAGCAAGCACGTGATGAAGCTGTTCAGGTAGAATTTTACTCAGCAAGCTTTTATTGTGCACCTTCCATTTCCTGTGGTCTGAGCTAGGTGCTGAGGATAGAAAAAGCAGTAAGACGTAACCTCTGTCCCCAAGGCTGCATGGTTTAGTATAGCACTATTTGTAAGTGTTAAATCCTATTGCCAAAAGAGTGTGTAGTCTTTTAGATAAGGTTATCAGTGTTTTTGTCAATTTGAATCTCTAGTCTCAACCAAATGAAGGACTAAATTGCTCTGGACAGATTATTATCTATTCTTTTCTAATTGGGTTGGGCAAGAGTATGTCCTTTCCTTCCATGAAAAATGAATTTTCAACCAGTGTATATATATAACCTTAAAGAACTGGGCAGTCTTTATGCTATGGCAAGGAGCACCTGTCATATATTGAGCATTGTCACCAGGTACTTTAACCTCTGTAGCATATCCTAAGTTAGCTATCATTTTCAGGATGGGAAGAAAGATGGATGCTGTTGCAATGTTTTAAAACATTTTTTAGATCTTTCTCAGAAGAAACTGTTTTAGATCAGCCTTGCCCGTACAATAAGGCTCTTAGGATCTGACATTTTTGATGTAGAGAACAACATTTGCAGTATTCAAATATAAATGCAGACATACTTTATCTATTATGATTAATATTTACCTATTCATTTAGTGATCATCTACTGAGTCACTACTATATATGTTGTGCTTTGCTCAAAGACATGAAAAAGATACATCCTTGTTCTCAATGGGGAGACATAAATGTAAACAAAACTCAACCCATTAGGATAAATGTAATAGTAAAGGCAGTTTGGGAAGCACAAAGGAGAACACTTTACTCAAATCAAGAGTGCCAAAGACATGAGAAAGTCAGGAAAAGTTTCCTGGAGGAGGTGGTGCCTCAACTACATATTAAAAAATGAGACATGCAAATGATGAGAAATAGGCATTCTCTGCAGAAGAAGATGTGGGCAAGTACTGCATGTAGCTGGGGATCTGACCATGAAGAGCTTCATTGTTATGTTAAAAATTAGGAATGTTATTAATATTTCATGCTTCTTCATGTCACTGGTAGTTTTAGGAAATTAGAGTAGCAATACATTTTTAGAGTTTCTTGGTTACTTTATGCTATTTTTGTGCACCAGCAAGCAATCCCATATTTGCCCCAATCTCTATTTGATTAAAGTTCAGGGTCTGGTTTTAATCTGAGTGCCAAGCTAACTTAATGTTTAAAAATACAGGATGCTACTGTTAGAGAAACTTGAGCTTTATTTCTCAAAGGAGCAGTAAAAAATTTCATTTTTATCATTTGCAATTAGTTATTCTCTAACTCATATTCTTAAATGAGTATATGAAATAGGATATTTATATTTTTAGTTTCAGCCATTCCTTCAGCTTTACTGCTGTTTCTTTTTCTGCAGTGGGACCATTTATTTTATAAAAATAATTGTTTCAAGAGTCCCTGCTGTGGCACAGTGGGTTAAGAATCTGACTTCAGTGGCTTAGGTCCCTGGGGAGGTATTGGTTCAGTCTCCTGCCCTGTGCAGTGGACTAAAGGATCTGTCATTGCCATAGCTGTGGCATAGGTCGCAGCTATGGCTCAGATTCAATCCCTGGCCTGGGAATTTTCATATGCTACAAGTACAGCCAAAATAAGAAAAAAAATTTCAAAAATTGTATGTTATTTTTGAGCAACCAACAGACATTGATTATTCAGAGGTAAATAAGACAGGATATTTGCCTTTATGATAAAAAATATAACACAGTGTGAAAGTGTAGTAGAAGCCTGTATAAACTACAGGGCTATTATGGGAGGGGATAATTAGCTCTGTTGGTGGGAGGGGAATATCAGGGCAAGTTCTCTGGAAGAGAGGACCTTTCTTACTTGGTTTTTTTTTTTTTTTTTTTGGAAATATATGACTAATAGTGTGTATTTTCGAATAGACATTTAATTTTTATGTATTTATTTTACAAATTTGGAGATTTGAAATATAATAGTTATCTTCTGTTTGAAAATAATGACTCATTGCATAATTTGGAAAATTTATTAAGGCTTAAAAGAAAGCAGTTCTTTTCTGAAAGTAGTAAGAAGTTTTCTGTTCTCACTAACACTTAAAAATTGTTTTGACTACTCAGAATTCCTTTTCCTTTAAAAATGTAGAAATTTCCTATGGATTTAATTTTCAGAGAAAAATTTAAAGCCTATATATATTTGAGGTATACTGATATTAGAAAAAAATCCATTGGTAGTATATAACATATATATAAAACTAAAACAATTTTGAACTTACAGTATGTACAAGGCACTAATGCCAAGCATTTTGTAAATACAATGATAGTAAGGTCCTAACTTAAAGGATTCAAAGGCGCTCCATCTGCCTTACTTTTACTCTTGAAACATTCCCATAAATTAATCGTTAAAGGCAATGGTGATTCTTGTTTTTTGTAAGCAAAATACTAAGTTAATGCTGCCATCATGTATTCTCAGTTTGCCATTTTTGTTATATAAATTATCAATGGGTTAGTTTTAAGCTCAGTTTCCTTAGATACTCTGCCTTGTCCTGTTGACCTAATCTTTTGTTTTGTAGGCATAAAGGTGTGTGTGTGGGGGGGTTGCAGAATCTTTTCTTAGGCTGCCATAAACACAACCTTGACTTTGAAATACAGTGCATGGGAGTCTGAGAGGCTTCAGATGGCTTGAAAATTAGATAATCATCCCAGTT
This sequence comes from Phacochoerus africanus, assembly GCF_016906955.1. NCBI lineage: Eukaryota > Metazoa > Chordata > Mammalia > Artiodactyla > Suidae > Phacochoerus > Phacochoerus africanus. The sequence goes on along the minus strand of NC_062552.1, from coordinate 58,124,019 downwards.
CATTTGCTGTAGGTTTATATATTTATTTGTAAGCATATAGATTTATAATATTATTTTATAAAGCTATGCTTCATTCATTTAACAGATGTTTGTTTATCTGTACAAGATGCTGTGGTGGGGTACAAATTTTCCTATCTTTAGGAAACTTAAATTTTAGAAAGGAAAATACTAATGGAATTTACTAATTTTGCTTATTAGCTATACAATTACTATTTTCTTTTCTACTCATTAAAAACAGAAATTAGAAGATTGGTTATTTTTTGAAGTCCAGTTATTTCTGTTAGTACAATATTGGAATATTTCTTACATCCATAAAAATAATCAGCAAATTGACATTTATGCATACAACCTAGCTACATTTCACATATACATAATTATTTTTATATAATATTAATTTATTTCACTTTTAAAATCAATTTATAATTTTTAAAAGCATATTCCTCAGGATTTTGATCTTAAAAATATTCCTAAGCCTTTTGCATTTTATTTTGAACCTTATGTTTTCAGACATAATGTAGATTTTTTTAAAAACTTCAAATAAATTTGAGTTTAAAACTTTTGTTTATGTTTTTTATTAGAGAAAATTCCTATACCAGATTCGTTTGTTTTTTACCCTTGAGTTTTTGAGATATTATATAGCTAAACAAGTTAAATACATATTATTCTTAGTAATAAATAGCTATAACCAGTTCATGAATGGTATATCAGAATGTAAAGACGATACTTAGTCTTTTAAAATATTTCTGCAATAGGAACGTAAGAGAGCTCTAGAAGCAGAACGGCAGGCCCGTGTAGAAGAATTGTTAATGAAGAGGAAAGAACAGGAAGCCCGAATTGAACAACAGAGGCAAGAAAAGGAGAAAGCCCGTGAAGATGCAGCCCGGGAAAGAGCTAGGTACTTCACTTTTTAATTTTGATCTTGATGAATATTTTACATTGAGCGCATATTCAAATCAAGTCTTTTTTTTTCTTTCTTGCTGTCTTTCCTTTTTTTTTTTTTTTTGCTTTTTAGGACTGCACCCAAAGCATATGGAGGTTCCCAGGCTAGGGGTCCAATCGGAGCTACAGTGGCTGGCCTATGCCACAGCCATAGCAACGTGGGCTCTGAGCTGTGTCTGTGACCTACACCACAGTTCACGGCAATGCCAGATCCCTGACCCACTGAGTGAGGCCAGGGATTGAACCCACATCCTCACAGATACTAGCTGGATTTGTTTCTGTTCCACCACAGTAGGAACTCCCGCAAATCGTCTTAAAGCTATTTGCTGTCATGTAGATTTTTTTTTTTAGAAATAGTCAGATATGCAGAATTGTTGTACTAAATTTTGATTTCCAGGAATTAAGACCTTGTACCAAAATGGAAGCCTTTTGAACATTTCTGTTGGATGGGAAACTTGATATTTCAATACATTTTGGTTGCAAGAAAGAGAATTTGATTCTGGCTAAGTTAAGCAAAATAAATTTTAAGGAAAATATTGGGAGCAAAAGTTCTAAGTTATAGTACCAGGCTTGGACATGGTCATGCATCAAAGGCTAAGTCACAAGAGCCACCGTGGTGGTCTTTTGATTGAAAGAGTCTGACGGTCAGCATGTTGCCACTCTGATTATGATAAATGATACTAAGCCATCCCTACCTTTTAAAATCATTTGTTTAAGATACAGAGACACAGGAAAGAAATTGGCCAAACCCAAGTCCCTTTTGGTTGGTGTACACCTTGCTGACATGTGATTTTTTTTCTGACCTCTTAACTGTGTAGCAGATTTGATGGATGTGAGAAGATAGCTCTTAGTAGTTTTCCTTTGCTTTTCTACTTGTCCACAGTTAATGGTAAGGCTAAGCAACTTTTGCATGCTTGTCAGCTACTCAGGTTTTTTTCATGTAAAGTACCTATTCAAGCTTTTTGTCATTTCTCTCTTGGGATCCTTATTTCTTTAATGTTTAAGAATTATTTTACTAGATGTTAATTATCTATCAGATATGTATATTACAGATATTTCTGTAGGGTGTGGCTTGCCTTTTCATTCTCTCTAGGATCTGTTTTCATTAACAAACTCTTGATTGTGGTGTAGTAAAACTGAATAAACTTTGTGATTTGTGCTCTTTGATCTTGTTTATGAAATCCTTTCATATCCTGTGTCATAAGAAATTCTTCAAAATGTTATAGTTTTTCTTTAATAGTGAAGTCTTTATCTACTTAAAACTGATTTTATTGTATGATTTGAGGTAGGAATCCAATTTCATTTTTTTCCATGGGGATACGCTGTTGTTCTAACACACTTTATTGCAGTTTTCTTACTGAAAAGTGGAGTAAGAAACTGCGCTTTTATCGATTTCTTAATGATCTATAAAGCTTTCTAATACAAGTTAAGTTTCCATGTGTGTGTGTCTGTTTATAGGCTCTATATGCTTGTCCAGTGGTCATTTTTTTGTATCCTTTGCCTTAATTACCAAAGTTTTACAAAATTCATGGTAATCCCTCACTTTATTTTTTATTAGGAGTTTCTTGGCCCTTTTGTATATCAACCTTAGTTTTAGTATCAGCTTGCCCAATCCTATACAAAAAATCAACTGTCAAAATTTTTCTTGGCATTGCATTGGCTCTATAATGTGGGGAGATAGATATTTTTGAAATTGAGTCTTCCAATTTATGAACATACTACTAATTGTTTTTTTCCACTTATTTAGGTGTTTATAACTGTCTGTATAAAGTTTTAACTTTGTTCTATAAACAGCTTTTGTATATATTCCTTTTTATTGTGGTAAAATATACTTAACGTAAAAATTTACCATTTTTAAGTTTACAGTTCATTGGCATTAGGTATATTCACATTGTTGTACCACCATCAACACCATCCATATCCAGAACTCTTTTATCTTGCAAAACTGAAACTCTGTATCTATTAAACAGTACCTCCACACTCCGTCCTTTCTCCAGAGATTGATGTCTGGCATTGACCATTTTATCTGTCTATAAATTTGATTATTCTGGATAATTCATTTAAGTGGAATCATGCACTATTTGTCTTTTGTGACTGGCTTATTTCACTTAGCATAGTGTTTTTAAGGGTGATCCATGTTGCAGGATATGTCAGAATTTCCTTTTCAAGGCTGAATAATATTTCATTGTGTATATATACTATATTATTCTTATCTCTTCATTTTGAATGGATACTTGGATTTCTTCCACCTTTTGGCTATAGTGAATAATGCTGCTTATGTAAACACAGGTGTACAAATACTTGCTCAAGTTCCTGCTGTTAATTCTTTTGAGTATATAGGTAGCTAGAAGTAGAATTGCTAAATCACATGGTAAATTTATTTTCAATATTTTGAAGAATGCTGTACTTTTTTCTGTAGCAGCTGCTCCATTTTACATTCTCACTAACAGTGCAAAAGTTCCAGTTTATGTACATTCCCAACAATGCTTATTTTTTTGAAAATATGTGTGCTCGCTTTGGCAGCACATATGCTAAAATTGGAATGATACGGAGAAGATTAACATGGCTTCTACACGAGGATGACACGCAAATTCATGAAGCGTTCTATGTTTGGGGAACTATATCTAGTCACTTGTAATGGAGCATGATGGAGGATGATGTGAGAAAAATAATGTATATATGTTTGTGTGACTGGGTCACTTTGTCATACAGTAGAAAATTGACAGAACACTGTAAACCAATTATCATGGTAAAAATAAAAATCTTTTAAAGAAATAAAAGATTTCTGATTGCCAAAAAAAATTTTTTTTTAAAAAACATGTAATAGCCATCCTAATGGGTTATGAAGTGGTATCTTAGTATGGTTTTGATTTGCATTTCTGTAATGATTAGTGATACTGAGGATCTTTTTTTTTTTTCTTTCTTTTTTAGGACCGCACCCGTGGCATATGGAAGTTCCCAGGCTGAGGTTCAAATTGGAGCTGCAGCTGCCGGCCTACACCACAGGCACAGCAACATGGGTTCCAAGCCTTGTCTGTGACCTTCACCACAGCTCACAGCAATGCTGGATCCTCAACCCATTGAGTGAGGCCGGGGATCACACCCATGTCCTCATGGATTCTAGTTGGGTTCATTACCGTTGAGTCATGATAGGAACTTAGAGAATCTTATTGTTGGCCATTGTATATATTCTTTGGAGAAATATTTATATAAATATTTATATAAATCCTTTGCCCATTTTTAAGTCAGATTTTTTTCTTGTTGTTGAATTGTAGGAGACTCTTTATATATTTTGGATATGACCCAAATATTTTCTCCCATTCTGTGGATTGCTTTTGCACTCTATTGATAGTCTACAAAAGTTTTTAATTTTGATGTAGTCCAGTGTATCTGTTTTCTTTTGTTGCTTATACTTTGGATGATATATCCAAGACATTATTGCCAAATCCAGTTTTAGATCTTATATTTAGGTCTTAGATCCATTTTGAATTGATTTTTGTATTTAGTATAAGATAATGGTCCAACTTCAGTCTTTTCCACATGAACTTTAGGATAGATTTTTCTTTTTTCCATTTCAACAACAAAAAATCCTTGAAACTGATAGAGAGTACATTGAACCTGTAGCTTTCTTTAAGTGGTATTGACATCTTAACAATATGAATTCTTCCTATTCATTTTTCTGTATCTTCTTCAATTTCTTTCAGCAGAAATTTGTAATTTTCGGTTTGTAAGTCTTTTTATTCTTAGTTAATTTTATTTCTAATTTTTTTTTTTTTTTTTTTTTTTGGTGGAGGATGCGGGCATCGACCTTGCTATCTCTCACAATGCCAGGGTTTTAATTTTTTTAAAGATAACTTTTATATAGGGTGTGAAACAAAAAAATCCATATTTATTTATTTTCATACAGATATTCATTTATCACAGCACTCTTTATTGAAAAGATTAGCTTTTAACCATTAAATTGCCTTGCTTCATGTTCATGGTCAGTTAAACATAGGCATAAGGGTTTATTTCTGGATTCTATTCTGTTCTATTGATATCTATATGTCTGTTCTTACTCCATCATTACTATTGTGTAATGAAATTTATTGATATGACTGAACTTATATCTGTCATTTAGACACTTGTTTTCCATGTCTCAATTTGTTTTTACTCCCTTACTGTCCTCTTTTTTTGCTAAGCCAATACTTTTTAGTGCATCATTTAAATTTGATTTTAAAAACTGTATTATTTTAGTTATTTGCTTAGTGGTTGCCTTATTTATTACAACATTCATCATGGCTTATCCCAACTACTTCAGGTTAAACTTAATTTTGGTGAAATAGAACAATTTTATTCCAATATAGCACCGTGCCTTTTTCTTCTTCTAATGTTATTATCACGTTATTATATCTATATATGACATAAACTCAATAATAGTGTTATGATTATTTCTTTGTTCAGTCCCACATCTTTCAAAGAAATTAGAAGAAAATATATTTGTACATTTTTTATGTTTATCCACATATTTATCATTTCTGGTGTATTTCTGTGGATTCAAGTTCCCTTTTGGCATTATTTCTTTTTAGCTCGATGGACTTCCTTCAGTATTTCTTGTAATAGAGGTTTGCTTTCATTAAGTTATCTTGATATTTGCTTATCTGGGGATATTTTTATTTTGCCTTTATTTTGAATGGTAGTTGTGATGGATATAGAATTTTTGGTTTTTCTTTCAGTACTTTGAATCTTCTTACTTCTGTTGTTTCTGATGAAAAATCGGCCATTAATCATACTGTTTTTCCTCTGTATATATGTTAAGTTGTTTTTTTTCCTGTTTTCAAAATTTTCTTTTTGTCTTTGTTTTTCACCAGTTTGACTCTGAATTGTCTAGGTAGATTCTCTTTATGGTTATCCTACTCTGTACATTGTTTTTCATCTAATTTGTGAAGTGTTTGGCCATTATTTCTTCAGATATTTAATTGTCATTTTTCTTCAGGTTCTTTTGAGTGTAACAGTTTCTCATTCTTTCCATAGTTTTGATGACCTTGACAATTTAGAGTAGTGGTCAGGTATTTTTTAGACATTTCCTTATTTTGGATTTATATCTTGTTTTTCTCATGGTTAGATTGATAAGGTTATGGGTTTTGGGAGGAAGACCACAGAGGTGAATATGAATAAACGTTTAAAAAATGTCTAAGGTTCATACTATCATCTTGACTTATCACTGATTTTGTTAACTTTGATCACCTAGGTAAGTAGTATTTGTCAGCTTTCTTCACTGTATAATAGAAGAATTCCCTTCCCCTCTTGGAAGCAAACCACTAAGCATGGACTATGCTAAAGAGAAGAATTCCTATGTAAATTATTTACAGTTCTTCTGTAAATACGTAAAACCATTTATGTATTTATTAAATACATTTTTTGTGTCAACATGGACTCATTTACATTTGTTTTATACTTTGGTTTTTAGCCAGTATTATGGTATTTATTTTTTTGTTCAGATAGTTTCAGCTTTAGACATTGGGAGCTTTTTCATTTGACCTCTTTTTCCTTTTGACATACCTCATTATTTTGTTTTTTGAGTACTTCCTTTCTTTTTGGCTTCAGATTCATCTCATATTTTCCCTGCTCCACCTCTAGAATTAGCGATTTAAGGATTTGTAGTTCCTTTTGTTGGAAAGTTTTTAAAAAGTTGTTTCTCCTTCTCTGTTGAGATTCCTTATTTGTTGAATTATTGTGATTTTTTCCTTATTTTGGCATAATTTATTTTAGTTCTTATATTTATAATACTGTTTTGTAGTCCTTGTCTACTGAATCCAACATATGGTCTCAATCAGACATAGTTTCAGCTGACTGCTTTTTTCCTGATCATCGGCATCCTTTGTATGTCTCGTAATTTGTTTGTGATTTTTTTCCTGTCCTGTTTTCTTTGTCTTTGTGAATTTTTGCCTTTTCTATCCCATTCATGTTGTTTTATAGGATTTTAGAGGGGAAAAGAGATAAATGCATGTTTTCAAACTGCAGTGTTTAAATGATAGTCCCAGAGCTACTATTTAAACCCATTCCTGGGTCCAGAAACCTATTTGTATACCTAATAATGCCTGTTGCTTCTTAAACATTTAATGAGCAGTAACATATCTGAGACCTAATAGGCATTAAGAAAAAATAATTTTAAGCCCCCCTTTTTTTGCTTTTTAGGGCCAAACTTGCGACATATGGAAGTTCCCAGTCTAGGGGTCAAATTGGAGCTACAGCTGCCGGCCTATACCACAGTCACAGCAACACTGGATCCTTAACTCACTGAGCAAAGCCAGGGATCGAACCCCTGTCCTCATGGATACTAGCTGGGTTCTTAACCCCTGAGCCACAACAGGAACTCCTAAAAAAACACTCTTTAGCCTGTGTTTCCTAGTTGCATTTTTTAACCTCATGAAATTTGTTACTTCAAGCTGTTGAGTTTATAATTTTTACTGTCTTCTTACAGAGACAGGGAAGAACGTTTGGCAGCACTCACAGCTGCTCAACAAGAAGCTATGGAAGAGCTGCAGAAAAAAATTCAGCTCAAAGTAGGGATATTATATATTTTAGTTTGAAATTTTAGAGCTATTTTAATGTAGCATGAGATTAAAATTTTATCTATTTAGTTAATTACATAAAATTGAAGTAATTTGCATTTTTAATATGCATATAATAAGACATATTGTTTGGCTATGATCATTTCCAACTAAATTGACTGAAAATTGAAATTAATAAGATTAAGCAATTGAGGGAAAAATATAAAAGACTTTTAGCATCTCTTGGTTTTACTAAGCAATATGTTAATGACTTGAAGACATTACTGCTAGGCTTCTGATATTCATAGACTTCCAATTACTTATAAATAAACTAAAAGGTGATTATTTCAGTGCTTATAAATTTTACAGTTGCTCAGTTGTAGCTTGGGAGATATGACAAATCGATATTTTCTAGAAAATCTTTACCATTAGTATGTTAGTTTTTAGCAGTATAAATGTTTCACAGTGTATCATAACTATTATTATATGTGTTGGCTTTTCACAGAGATAGTAAATTCCATAGGGTAGAGAACTATGTTTTACTATTTATATAATCCTATAACTTTATAATTTATTTAAATTTAATGCAACAAATATTTATTGAGCCTTGTGGTAGACATGGGGATACAGAGATGAGTAGTACATGGTTCTGAGTATTTCAAGAAACACACAATCTAGTGTGAGATAATTTCCCTATGGTTGGAGGTATACTTGGAGTGCTATGGAAGTACAGAGGAGGATACTAAGTCTAATGTAAAGGGTTTCAGAAGTCAGGGAAGTAATTTTAGAGGGTAAAATCTGAGCCGAATTTTGAAAGAAAGAAGAGTTGAATAGGTATATGGGTGGGTTAGCATCCAGCCATATGAAATGGTATGAGCATGAAGTCAGAAATCTGAAATAGTGTTTTTTTGGTTAATTTATTTTTTTGTTTGTTTTCTGGGAAGTCACTGGAGCTGATGTGGGTAGAGGTCTGTGTCATTACGGGCCTTGTCTGCTATGAGGATAAGCTTGGCCTTTACCTGTGTGTCAGCATTTCCCATAGTGTATTTCAGGAAGTGCTTCTCAAAAGAATGTTTTAGTCAAATAAGTGTGTAGAATGTCACTCAGTATAAGCTAGCTTTAATAAGTTACAGTGCACGGTGATAAGCTAGAGGCTCTGTAATCATCTGGGTTAAAAACCTTTTTAGCTTTAACTTGATAATTTTCCAAATTTATTTTGGAACCAATTATAACTTAGAATTTTCTAAATTCATTATAGAATCTCTTCTACAAAACACTCATTAATATTCCATGGGGCATACTTTAGGACATGTTATGATGCATGCAGGAGATATTAAAGGGTTTTATGTGAATTCTTCTCCTCATTGTCCATGTTAATATTGAATTAAGACATTCTATTATTTTAGAAAGTTTAATATAAATATTGCTTTTTCAAGTTCTCAGTATAACTTGAATAAATATCTATATTCTCACACTTTGACTTCATTTACAGCATGATGAAAGTATTCGAAGGCACATGGAACAGATTGAACAAAGAAAAGAAAAAGCTGCTGAATTAAGCAGTGGACGACATGCAAATACTGATTATGCCCCCAAATTGACCCCTTATGAAAGAAAGAAGCAGTGTTCTCTCTGCAATGTCCTGGTAGGTTGTCAGTATCAATATTGTGATGATACATTATAATTTGTTACTAAAATTTATTAAACTCTCAGTCTTTTAAAAGTCATGCTAAGGCTAATTACTGTGGATTTCTTTCATGGTTTTTATGCAAAGTAAGTAGTACAAAAATAATGTCAGGATTTTGGGCAGTGCAAAGGGCCAAAGCATGCGGATGCTGCTAAAATGGGTATACATCTGCTTAATGATAACCCAAATCAATGTTTTGGAGAATTAAGAACAACAACAGCAAAAGAAGCATTTTCAGTGCTGAAACTTGAACTCTGATGCTTAGAAGAGATGATATCCTGTTAAGGTTGGCTTTGATGACATGGCTTTTTAAACCATGTGTCTTCTAGAGGATTCTCAGAATTGTGTTCTAATAAAATATTTTTAAGCCTCATGTGTAAATGCCAGAGTAATTGCAACTTGCATGTAGCATACTGGATAGAATATGTAATATTTAAGATTAGATATAATTATATGTTCATTAAATTACTTTGATTTTATGCTTTTAGATCTCTTCAGAGGTGTATCTTTTTAGCCACATTAAAGGGAAGAAACACCAGCAAGCTGTGAGAGAGAATAGCAGCATACAAGGGCGGGAACTTTCCGATGAAGAAGTGGTAAGCTTTACTTTCATTCATTTACATGTATTTATTGAGTACCTGTTATGTTGTCTATTATTACGAAGAAATCCATATACATACTTATTATTTAAGGCTGTGTTTAATAGTAACTACTATGATATATAAAATACAGATGTTATTATTTTGGTATATATTTAATAAGACAGAAATAAGAATTTAATACTGTTTATGTAATTTAATACTGTTTATGTAATTGAGTGCAGAAAAGTTAAGGGTATTTTGATATTTTAATAGCAAGAATTATTTAGTGATGCTGTACATTTCTTGAAAAACAACAATATAAAAATTATATATATATATTTTTTTCTTTGGTCTTTTGTTTTTTTTAGGGCTGCACTTGTGGCATATGGTGGTTCCCAGGCTAGGGGTGAATCGGAGCTGTCGCTGCCTGCCTACACCATAGCCACAGTGTGGGATTGAACCCTGTCTGCAGCCTACACTACAGCTCATGGCAACACCTGTCCTTAACCCACTGAGCAAGGCCATAGATTGAACCTGTGTCCTCATGGATGCTAGTCGGATTCGTTTCCCCTGAGCCATGATGGGAACCCCCATAAAAATTATATAAATTGATAATTTTTTATCAGTACAGTATTTAGAAATTTTGTGGAATGCATTATAATTGCTGTTTACATGGAATTTAGGTTTGTATAAGTATTTTCATAAATAAATTTCACTCAACAGTTATTGATATGTGGATGACATTACTAATCTATGAATTTGTTGGTTTTATTTGTGATAGCAAATTTCTACAAGTACCCAAAGATGAGAAATTCATGTTTGTCAAGCCTCTCTTAAGATGTCCAGGAAAGGCTTGTTGTGGTTCTTTGAGGGCAGTACTGTGTATAGGTGCACTTGTGTGATTAACTCTTTTTTTTTTTTTTTCTTTTTAGGGCCGCACCTGTGGCATATCGCAGTTCCCAGGCTAGGGGTCGAATTAGAGCTATAGCTTCCTGCCTATGCCACAGCCTCAGCAATGCAGGATCCAAGCTGTGTCTGTGACCCACACCACCGCTCACGGCAACACCGGATCCTTAACCCACTGTGAGCAAGGCCAGGGATCAAATCAATGTCCTCATGGATCCTAGTCAGGTTCGTTACTGCTGAGCCACAGTGGGAACTCCTTTTTTTTTTAAATATGGTATATATTGACAGAATATACAAATTTAAATTGTGTCACTCAATGAATTTTTACTAATGTTTCATTTATTGTCAGGACATAGATCATTTCTTGTATCTCAGAAGGTTCTCTCATGCCCCATCTCAGTCATGCTCCCAAAAGGTAACTAGTCTCTGACTACTAGGCATCATCAATTAGACTTGCCTGTCTTGGACTTCTTATAAATAATATTATACAGTATGTACCTTTTGTGTCTGGCTTCTTTCACTCATCCTTAAGTCTAGGAGATTGACTCCTAATGTTTACATGAAGCTATATAGTTCATTCTTTTTCTTAGCTTTTTCACCAGTGCCCTCCAGACGAGACCATCAAGGAACACAACTCCAGTTGAATAAATTAGGTTTATTGATTTGTTAAAGGAAGGGAAAACACACACTATAGGAAGTTACGGGGTTTCTCAATAAGGTGTTAGAAAAGACTTGGAACTTTGCTAGGTAATTTTGGAGGGGAGTCTTCAAGGATGTAGACTTTGCTCTGGATTGACTGCCTTCAGGAAGTAGGGGTAATTCTGTGGTTGGTTCTTAATAAATCTTACCTGGGGAGAGGAACAAAGCTGCCGTTTTCTCCTAAGTTTCTGGATATGATCAGAGCTTGAGGGGAAATTGCACATAGTTAATTTGGCTCACTTCTTTATGATTACGTTCTTTTAAGGATTTTTCCCTGTCAAGTTCCAACTACTCTGATAGCTCTAAACCAAATTTTATCTCCTTAGCTCAGTAAGAATGCCACTTTCAGCTTGCACTGTTATCCTCTGCCAAAAATTGGCGTAAGCACTTAGGGCAAGATCCAGAGTGAATGTGGAGTTCACCTCATGTGCTTTCCTCCTTTGAAGAATCATGGTCTCTCAAGTCCTGGCTGTGTTGGCTCCTCTTTAATGCTTTCGAGTAGATGTTTTGTGTTTTACATCTTTTGTGCAGTTTTGGGGGCAAGATTATTCCAGGTTAAGCTGATTCACTGTGGCTGAAATTAGAAGTCTTCAAATGTTTAATTTCTGTATATCCTTTTTTGATATAATGCTTGGCATGTAGTAAGGTATTTAATAAAAACTCATTGAGTTGAGTTGAACTGAAAGGTTATACAGAATGGCTTTAGGTATGATTAATAAAACTGAAATGAAAAATGGAACTAATCACTTTTTAGTTTGCCTGAAATAATTTTTTACCTTTTACTCAAAATGTATGAGTATTTTAAGACAGAGTAGAATGAATTTTTTTTTTTTTTTTACTTGAATCATTCATGTGTTTATCCCCATTCTCTACTTTAGGTTGTTGTTTAGAACTAGAGTGGTGTATATGTGTGTTCCACTTTGGGAAAAGTCCTGAATTGCTTCATTAACTAGAATTTAATTATTCTCATTATAAAGTCTTCCTCTTATAAAAATTATTTGTAACTAGGTTTTCTTAATTTAAAAAAGTTATATTTATTTAATTTACAAAAATTATTTAAAAATTTTGTGGAACACTACTATTAGATAAACTAAAATTTATGCATTTTTATCTCAAAGAGAAAAGCAAGAAAGGAAAGGATATTTAATTCCTGTACTTTGGTTGAAAAATGTGTAATATTATCTAAATTTTATAACTATCAAAGCCATGGTTTGCTGTTTAGCCATTGTGGTTTGAGATTTGATTTATGTATTCATTTTGTGTACTGGTTAAGTTTAAAGTTCTCACTTAATTTATGCAGCTATTCTTGGTTATAGCCCCTTCTTCCTGAAAACAAGTGTGCAATATAGCATATGAGTTGTGTGATATAGAAAGGCCATTTTATACCTACTCTCACAGATATTTCATTTTTAATCAGCAAAGGTACCTATAGTAAACATACTTGTTCTACTTAAAGTTATTACTTGTCATCTGTGATGCCTTTATATTATATACACCTTATCTGTGACCCTTCTTCTTTGACATATAAGATTTTATTTATACCACCTCTGACCTAATAAAATTGGACCTTTGACCTTATGCACTTGACATATCAGATAACTTACTCTTGATCTCTGACACATTTTGTTTTAAGCCTGTTAAACATAATAGGTAGCTGCCCAGCAAGAAAGGTTTAATGTTTTGTGTTCTTACTATAATTTAACCAGGAAATGTTTCTTGTGTTTCTTGAGACCTAACAAAAAGATCTGCTATATGTTTGATTTTATTTCTTTCATCATTTTAGACTCCAAATGCTAAAAGTGCTTGGTTTTTAAAGGTCAAAAGAAACTGGTACTAGTTTAAATACATTCCAAAATTTAATTTCTTAACACATTATTAGAGAAATAGTAATTTATTAGTTTTAATTAAAACTAATTTCTTTTGTAGTTCTGTTTTCACACTATCTGAAGAAACATTGATTTTTGCAGAACTTGAATGAAGTACATTTAATTCTGTATGGAGAATGAAATTTAAAGCGTTTAAAAATTTTTTAAATTCATGTATTTCTGTGTTTGTGAGACTCCTTGGCTTTGAAAGCATGTAAATTATATCTGCTTGTTAACCCATGTACTTAAATATAGAGAAAATAATAGTTTACTTTCATTTGATTCATGGAAAGTATGAAAAAAAACTTTTATGAAGGATTTTAAATTAATTATTGAATGTTTACAAGCAAGTATGATTTTTACAAATATCAATTTAGTATTTTGGTTTGGAAAATTATGCTAATTAGGTGATGGAGGGAAAAATGAACATTTTACTTGGTAAAAACATAAAGACATCACTGTGTTTAATGGAATATAAGCCAATCTCTTTGGCTAGAGTGTGCCTGGCATTTTTGTGGAAGAACTAGTAGATGTCTGCCAAAGTTGATGACAGTCTGAGAAATAATAGATAACCCCATAATTCCTGATAGAGTCATTATTTTCCTTATCTTGGTTACGTTTGTAGAAGCAGAAGTATTTGCTCTCTTTTTATAATTATGTTTGGAAAATATCCTCTTTGCTTTTCAAAGGAAAATCAAGTCAAATTGAAAAAACTTGAACTCATTTAGAATGGACCTTAATTTTCCTCCAGGACCTTGATAGAGGACATTTTAGGTTAATTTGAGAAATGAGGTAAAAACAACTTACCTTTTCTTATAGGACTCAGTTTCCATTGCTTTCATTTTCTTTCTAATAGGATGGGAAAATTTTTATAGTTGTTTATATAATTCACACACACATATAGCTGATTGTTAATTTATGTATTTATTCTAATTTTAGGAATTCTTATGGGAGTAAATTCACTCACATTGTTACCTAGGGTGTGCATAGCATATGTAGCTGTCATTTCTAACTGATTTAGTCTTCTTCGTTGGTTCAAGGAAAAAATTTTTAGTAGGCAACCCATTGTTTTGAACCTTAGTTTGATCCAGTAATTTAGTTTCCCTAGTTAGTACCCAGCACTTTTTATAACAATCCTTGGCCTCCATCCTCTTCCCTATCTCCTTAAGATGGCATCTGTGCGTTATCAGAGTAAGAATATGGCTTATGTAACCTCATGTTATAAGGACAAGTTGAGATTTTACTGCATATCTTCCATCCTTTCCAGTGTAAGTCCCTTGTTTACCTGTTTACTTAGTGTACTCAGGGCCACCAGTCCTGAAGAGTGGCTGGTGAACTCTTGATCTGTTCTTTCCTCTTGGACAGTGTTCCAGTAGAACATCAGCCATTTGTTTACTTTTTCTCCATCAGTTCTCTCTACCTGCGAATCTCAGAGACTTCACCAGATGCTCCATTCTGGCCCCTGGCAGCTCTACTTGTTTCTTCCACATAAGAACTATGGGCGTTTGGGGAAAACTAAACCACAGGGCCTCTTCCTGGCCATGTAGCATGGCCATGTTAATGGACCACACCCTAATTGGTGCCAGAGACATCTGGAGAGACAATTTCTTTTGAGAATCAAAATAACACATTTGGCATTTCTCTGACTTAGCTATCTAACTTATCTCCCGTGGGACACATTCCCCCCCACACTCCTTTCATCTCCAAATGTTTTTGGCTAGAAAGAAGTAAAATTTACTTTAACCTCTCCTTCCTCCTTATTTGAACCAAGTAACTAAGTCTTAAGGTGGCAAAAGACTCCTAACTCTGGAGTAAATGCTATAGGACCCCTCCAGGTTTGGCTGTTATTGACATGCTAAAGGGCAAGGTAAATAAATTTATTAAATCTCAGGATATTAGCTTGGCTTGTAAACCTCTAGGCTTGGTGCATTTATCTGTTTTTGAATATCTAAAGTTGCTTATTATAGAGTACTTTCTTTCATGTAGTTATTTTGGAACAGATTTTAGTCACCTCTGCAGCTGGGTTGAGGGGGCAAAGCTATATGCTAAGAAAGATAAAATAAATAATCACATTAATAATTTTGAAATACTACTCCAGTGTTTCTCCAGATTTCTCATGCTACGTGAACATTGCTAATAATCATAGTCTCTATTCCATATTGATTTTCTTTTACTCAGCATTCAGCTTTGGAGATATTATTCATTAATCAATGATTCAGGACCAGAACCTGAAGAACTATAATTTTCTTATATTTTTTTTTGCAGAGTCTGTGTTATTGGGTTTGTAAATTACAATTTTTCTTTCATTGATCTTTGCTTTTTAAACTGTTGTTTTAAACTGCTTTTATAAAATGTGATTTTAAATAGGTAACAAATACCTGAAGTTTAACAACTTTAACTGTTTAGCTTTTGATAAAATTTTGTTCTGTGACTCCTAGATAGGTCTCAAAATACTCTTAAGCTATACAAATGTGAAAAGCTATTTCTATTATATTTCCCTGCATGAGTCCCTGGAGCATATACACTGTAACATATGCTACTTTTCATTTGCATCATGATGGTTGCCAGATTTTATAGTTTACTTAAGCTCATTAAGTCTGTTTTTTCCTTTTGACATCTGTTTGAGGGTTAGAATGGAGTGCTTCTAGCTGGTATTTTAAGTGTTAAACATTATATGTTTTTAGCAGTTATTTGTGGCAGATATCCATTGCTTTTAAGAGGTTAATTATACATCTGAAACACTGTTGTTTTTTAAAAGGACGACTCTTAAACTCCTTAAACATTTATTCCAGATTATGGTAGTTTGGAGTAATTAGAACTGTGGCTAGTTCTGTAGCTTCATGGAGTGTAGGCTGATACTTTTCCATCTGGCTCTTCGGTGTCAATTGCAAGAAGCCGCAGAATTGTGGCCATGGGTGATATTAAAAGATGGGAGCAACTGTGATCACTGTTTCACAGCTACCTTCTTTCAGTTGGATGATGGGGATCAGAAATGGTGGAGGCAGACTTATACAACTTCAGGCTACTTCTACTTGAATACAAGTAGAATACAATACTCTCAAGTTATGTAATATGTAATATTTATATAGAAATTTTCTGCCTGAGTAATCTTGAACTACATAGTATGACAGTTTCATGTGGGAGGAATAAAGGATATGAAAGATTTATTGATAGGAGTTTATGAGAGGAAACACTCCAGCCCTGGAGAGGATAGATGACAAATTTCACATTTTACATGCTTAATGTAGATAATTCTCCTAATCTCCTAATTTTCCTTAATAATTGATTATAAATGCTTTTAATTTAATTTAGACTTCATTATGTTCTTTATCTGAAATTCAGTGGCCTATATTTTAGTTCCAAAGTAGATATTTATAGAGGAGCAGGGAATGCTTTATCTCTGATCAAAGTTATTTAGTTTTAGTAATAGTTATTCTTTCAATTTGGCTTCTCTTGCAGTTGGCAGAGTAGGCATATCTGTTCTATCAGGAAAATCACAAAGCTATAAAAACAGAATTTTCACAGTCATATAATTTGGTCCTCTCACTCAAAAAAGTTTTTTTAGACTATGAAGTATTTCAATATCAGAAAATAATATGGTAAACTGCATATTCCTGCCACCTAAAAAATCAGGTGATAATATTCTTTTTTTCTTTATATTTGGAAGGATGGAGGAATACAAAGTGTAGGTGATAGGGACAGGAGTAGAGCTTAAATCCTTATGTTCCACAATGAAGAGTCAACAGATAATCCTAAAATTGAAAAATGAAGAAGTAGCAACACAAAATATATTAAGGACTATAGAGAAGAAAGATAATCAGCTAAAACCACTGCCTCTGGATTGGGGAAAGAAATGGGGAACCAGTGGTAAACTACTTTCTTTTAACTATTGACTGTATAAATTATGTTATGGGTAACTTTGATAAAGCAAGAGCCTTTTTGAAAAATTAAAGAAGAAATGGAAAATGGAGATTGTCCATTCTGCTCAGGAATCTTTTGCACTTTTTCCCCCCCTGGTTCAAGGTTAAAATTAGACAAATGAATGCATCTGCAACCATAAAAGGCCATATAGTGAAGTTGGGTATTTTGGTCAGTTACATCCTTAATTTAAAAAAAGTTTTTTTAAATTATAGTTAATTTTTAAAATTTAAATTTTAATTTATTTTTTAAATTTGTAATTTTTAAAATTATAGTTAATTTACAGTGTTCTGTCAATTTCTGTTGTACAGCAAAGGGACCCAGTTACACACACGCACACACACACACACATATTCTTTTTCTCATATTATGTTCCATCCTGTTCCATCGCAAGTGATTATGTAGAGTTCTCTGTGCTACACAGCAGTATCTCATTGGTTATCTACTCCAGATGTAATAGTTTGCATCTCCTAACCCCAAACTCCCAGTCCATCCCGCCGCTTCTCCTTCCATTCTCCCCTCCCCTTTGGCAGCCACAAGTCTGTTTTCCATGTTTCTTTTCTATAGATAGTTTCATTTGTGCCATATATTAGATTCCACCTATAAGGATATCATATGGTATCTGTCTTTCTCTTTCTGACTTACTTCAATTAGCATGAGAATCTCTAGTTCCATTCATGTTGCTGCAAATGGCATTATCTTGGTCTTTTTTATGACTGAGTAGTATTCCATTGTGTATATGTACCACATCTTCTCAGTCCATTCTTCTGTCAATGGACATTTAGGTTGTTTCCATGTCTTGGCTGTTGTGAATAGTGCTATGATGAACATGTGGGTACATGTATCTTTTCCATTGAAAGTTTTGTCTGGATATATGCCCAGGAGTGGTATTGCTAGATCATGTGATAGTTCTGTATTTGGTATTCTGAGGTACTTCCATACTGTTTTCCATAGTGGTTGTACCAGTTTACATTCCCACCGGCAGTGTAGGAGGTTTCCCTTTTCTCCGCACCCTCTCCAGCATTTGTTACCTGTACACTTACTGTTGATAGCCATTCTGACTGGTGTGAAGTGGTACCTCTTGTAGTTTTGATTTGCATTTCTTTAATAATTAGTGATGTTGAGGATTTTTCATGTGCCTGTTGGCCATCCATATGTCTTTTTTTGGAGAGATGTCTATTCAAGTCTTTTGCCCATTTCTCAATTGTGGTGTTTGTTTTTTTGCTGTTGAGTTGTATTAGTTGTTTGTATATTTTGGAGATAAAGCCCTTTTTTGTTGCATTGTTTGAAACATTTTCTCCCATTCCATAGATTGTCTTTTTGGTTTTTTTTTTTTTATAGTTTCTTTTGCTGTGCAAAATCTTTTTAAGTTTGATTATGTCCCATTGGTTTATTTTTGTTTTTATTTCTATTGCTTTGGGAGGCTGACCTAAGAAAACTTTTGTACAGGTGGTGTCAGAGAATGTTTTGCCTATATTCTCTTCTAGGAGTTTTATGGTGCCTTGTCTTAGGTTTAAGTCTTTAAGCCATTTAGTGTTTATTTTGTGCATAGTGTGAGGGTGTGTCCTAGTTTCATTGATTGACATACAGCTCTCCAGTTTTGCCAGCACCACTTGCTAAAGAGACTGTGTTTTTACCATTTTATGTTCTTGTCTCTTTTGTTGAAGATTAATTGACCATAGCTGTCTGGGTTTATTTCTGTGTTCTCTGTTCTGTTCCATTGGTATGTATGTCTGTTTTTGTACCAGTACCACACTGTCTTGATTGCTCTAGCTGTGTAATATTGTCTGAAGTCTGGGAATGGACTACCTCTCAGGTCACATGTCAGAGACACCTAAGTCTCATCGAGGCTGGCGAGAGGTCTACTGTGGAGAATTTGGCAAAAGTGGTCACATCCCTACCTCTTTTCTTTTTTCTATTTTTGATTTTTTGAGGAACACACCTTTTTCCTCACAGTAGATGCACCATTTTTACTGTCTTAGCAACTGCTCAAGGTTACCAATTTCTACAAAACCTTTCCAATATTGTTACTTTGTTTTCTTTATAGTCGCTATCTTAATGAGTTGGTCAGGTTTTAAATTAGCAATTATATATTTGAGTATATTTTGATTTTTTTTATGATTTACTACATCTGTTTTGGTAAAGTTTCATTTGCTAGGTAATTATGTAATGTGTTCAGAGGTTTTGGCAAAACACTTTTCATGGTATTCTTTGTGCTTTTTAAAGAAATCTTTGTCTCCTTTTTTGTTTCTATCATTTAAAATTTGTACCTGTATTTTTTTTTGTTGAGTTTTCTTGCCCTTAAATTTGTCTGTTTTATTAGTATTTTCAACATTTTGATTTTTGGTTTTGTTGATCCTATCTAGTTTCTTTGTTTTTTACTCATTAAATGTGATTTCTTGGTTTTGTTATTTCTTTTTTACTTCTTTCTCTGAGTTTATTTTGCTTTTATTTTTCTAACTCCTGAAGGTGAATGCTTGGCTCATTAATTTTTGGCCTTTTTTCTAATGTAAGTACTTAAAGATATTAATTTCTAAAGCCTACTTTGATACAACGTATTTTCAGTATTACTCACTTCTAGATACTTTCTAATTTACTTTAGATTTTTTTTCTTTTATCCATTAGTTGTCTAGAAGATTGCCTCAAAATTTCCAAACATATGAGTTTCATCTATTGATTTCTGCCATAATTGAAGTAAGATCAGAAAATGTAGTCTTTGAAAGTCTTTGAAATCTGGCATAGCATATAGCACACGGTAAGATTCTGTAAATGTTCTATGCCTGAAGAGGAATCGTATTTTCTATTTATCTACTCTATCAAGCGTATTAATCATGAAATGAAAATAAAATATTGTACTGATTTTTGTCTACTTCTTTCAATTACTGATTGATATTAAAAATCTCACTATGATTATAAATTTATTTATTATTAATTTATGCTCATATTTTTTGAGGCTAGGTTATTAAGAGCATACAAGTTTAGAATTGTATATCTTTTTAATGAATTCAGCCTTTTACTGTGAAATGGCTTTGTAGCATAAATAATGATGTTGGTGAAATTTTCCTTTTTTCTGCACTCGATTTCAGGTTTTAACATCAAGTTCATGATAGATGTACAAAGCAGGGATTTTTTTCTAACTCAAGAATTTTCTTCAAGTTCTATTTTGTTTGAGAGCAATATAGATGTACTAGATTTCATTTATTTAGTATTTTCATGGTGCATTTTTTTCTACTTTTAACTACTATTGTGAAATTGATTATATAACAGAAGAGTACAAAGATGTACATGTACTGTTTGTAGAATAAC
Organism: Phacochoerus africanus; assembly: GCF_016906955.1. NCBI lineage: Eukaryota > Metazoa > Chordata > Mammalia > Artiodactyla > Suidae > Phacochoerus > Phacochoerus africanus. The sequence continues at coordinate 58,103,585 of NC_062552.1, read as the reverse complement.
AATAAAACAACTTTCTTTGTGTCTGTCACTCAGGTAAGTGAGAGTCTGCCAGTAAGTAATTTAGTTTTTGTGCTTTTGTTTGTGATAGACATTTTTACTGGGTTGAAATTTGTAGCTTTACAATTATTTTCTCTAAGAATTGCGTAGGTCTTATTTGTCGCCTTCTCCCTTTTATTCTTAATAAAGTCAGTTTGTTCCTCTTTTTTCTTTTTCAGAATTGCCTTGGATATTCCTCTGCTTTTCAGTTTCTACATAACCTTCACAATTAACTTGTTAAGCTAAGAAAATCCTGTTTGCATTTTGATTGAGATTGTATGAAATAAGAGTAGACATCTTTTAAATATTCTTTCTTTCCATCTAGGCCATATGTGTGTCTTCTCATGTATTGCATTTGTGTGTGTATGTATCATTAGTATAGTATATGGTTTTCTTCATTTTAGTCTTACTGGGCATTTCTTGGTGGACTTATTTTGTTTCTAAATAATTAGTTTTACAAGTATTTTGAATTTTAGTTTTTATTTTCTTTTAAACAAAGAGGTATTTCCAAGGTTATAGATTAGAGAATGGCAATGCCTTTGATTTAGTTTAGGAGCATGGGTGTGTGAATGAAGTGGTTCATAGATTTGACTGTCAGACATTTTGCATGGGGGCCAGGCTATTAATTAATTTTAAAATATGTGTTGCCAAAATGAGCACTATTCTTTGTTTTAAATTTCAGCTTTTATTTCATTATGGTCATAGGTTATGGCTTTATAGGTTCTACTTTAGAGAGTTTGTTGATTTTTTTTTTGTCTTTTGTTGTTGTTATTGTTGTTGTTGTTGCTATTTCTTGGGCCGCTCCCGCGGCATATGGAGGTTCCCAGGCTAGGGGTTGAATCGGAGCTGTAGCCACCGGCCTACGCCAGAACCACAGCAACGCGGGATCCGAGCCGCGTCTGCAACCTACACCACAGCTCACGGCAACGCCGGATCGTTAACCCACTGAGCAAGGGCAGGGACCGACTCCGCAACCTCATGGTTCCTAGTCGGATTCGTTAACCACTGCGCCACGGCGCCATGACGGGAACTCCCTGATTTTCTATATAGCTTGATACATTGTAAAACTTTAGGAAGAATTTTTTTTCTCTTCGAGTATGTATATTAGATCATATTTCTTCATTTTGTGCACATACTTTAACTTTCTAAAATTAGTTTTGTGCTCACTAATATCCTTTTCTTAAAAATGAAAAGACTGCCAATATGCTATTGCTATTTATTCATGCCTCCTTATATTCTTAAAATCAATTTTTGCAACACATCTATATATATCTCACAAAGTTTTATTATCATGGTCATAACTATTTACACATTTTTCATCTTACTGATGAATTATTTTTACCTTTTAAGAATATGAAACATCCTTCTTTCTTTAGTGCCTCTCTCTGAATTTTTTTTTTTTTTGTATTATTAGTGCAAGCCTAGTTTTGTTTAGATTTTTGATGTGTCATTTTATACTCTTCCTCTTTCCTCCTCTCCCTCCTTTCTTTCCTGGCCCCTTCATAGTTTTAGTTTGTATCTAGATCTGTTACTAAGAAGTATACTTTTATTTTAGTTTTTTTCTTCTCCATAAAAAAGTACCATGGTTTATGTGATCTTTTTGGACTTACCTTTTTTCTACTCAGTATTATAATGCCTAGATTCATACAAATTGGAAATTTGTTGTTGTTTGTAAAGCACTTTGAGGTATAACTGTTGTATATTAAACTATACTTTAAGTTTACAATTTAATAATTTTTTTAACAGAATGCATTTTTCTTTTTTTTAACAGAATATCTAAATTTTTTATTTCTTTCCTTTTCAATTTTTGGCATATTCTTAAACCCATGAAATCATCACTACAATCAAAATAGTGAACATAATTATCACCTCAGGAAGTTTCATCATCTGCTTTATCCTTACAGATTTTCTGCCTGCTTTTGCTCTATCGATTATTGAGAGAGGGTTATGGAAATCTTTTATTTTAATTGTTAATTTTTCTATTTCTTTTAACAGTACAGTCACTTTTTGCTTCATGTATTTCAAAGCTGTGTTATTAGATTCATAAATGCTAGTCATTGTTATATTTCTTCTTTAATTGAACCCTTTTTATTATGAAATGACCTTCTTTATTCCTAATAATATTTTTTGTGACCTTGTCTAATATTAATATAGCCACTTCAGTTTATCTAGTGTTAGAGTAGTATATCCTTTTCTATCCTTTTATGTTTAACCTATGTATTTATATTCTCACATGCATCTTTTTCTTGAATATTTAAAAGTTAATAGACCTAAAAGGAATGTTTATTCTAGTGCTATTGACTATGATGTGAAGCTGCTGACCCTCTCAAGCCCTTGTCACCCCTGGCTGTGAAAACCACTCACAACTGGGAAGTTTAAACTCTGTCTCTGAGCATTATTGTCTCTTTAATTTTGTGTTGAAAGGGTCATGTTATTTGTAATCTCTGGTAATATTGTTACTGGGATGTTATTGAAATAATTTCTAAGGATGAAGCCTGATACTAATCTAACTTGCTACATTTGAAATCTGAGATTTCTGCAGAGACCTTTCATTACAAAGCTTGGTGCAATACAACTGAAACATTCCCTTTTGTAGTATTGAGTTCAGACCCCTCTTCATCTTCACAGCATGATAAATTAATAAGCTTATTGAACTCTGGGCTTTTCTTGGAGTCGTCTGTTAAACGTCAGATTAGATCAGAAAGGAACATCAGAATCTAAAAACGAAGTCTTTACCTCATTTATCATCTCCACCTACCAGAAAACTGATGGAGTATTTGTAATTGTCACTGAGTGGCAGGGGGACAGATGGTGGACTGTCATTCTATCAGAAGATGGCCTTTTCTTTTTTACATGGTGTCTGTTTCACAGTATTTCATTAGCTTCATTTTTCTCATCTGTCACTTTAAACAATATAATGCATAGATTGTAATGGATAAAAACATAAGTGTATCTTACCTGTAGAAAGGGACCTTGGCAGAGTTGAATCTTTTGTATAATTAAAATAATCTATTAAGTTTTAAAAGTTGTCCTCATCATATGTGTTTAATTTTTCAAAATGATGCTATCACAAAAGATATTGTTTTGATAAAAAGCATTAAATTTCAGATTTGGCTGTTTGGCTAAATTTAACATTTTATTTAGTCATAATGGAATTCAAAGTTTCTATTTTTTAAGCATTTCTCCAGCACCTGCTTGTGCCTTCTACAGTAGTCCTGGCACCAGGGCAACACAAGTAAAAATTGTCATATGAGCCTATCTTTTCATTTTATTCTATCTCTGATAAATTTCCAAGTTTCATGAATCTCTAAACACACTCATTTGAATATAAATGAACTAATTCTTGTATATGGTGCTTTCACTTTTAAATAATGTTTGGATGTTAATATATATAGATACTTTATTTGATAGGGCTAATGCCACCTAAAAAATCAGTAATTTCAAATCAGCTTTCTTCTGAAATCTTTCAGGGGAATAATCTGCTAGAATAATTTAATGGCAGAGTGATATTAATCAAAATAATAATTTACTACAGATCCTTTTGATCTTATTCTGAGTAAAACTCTCTTTAACTTAGGCAGTTAGCATAAGCCCTTGGCACTTAGTATTGAATTAAATATTAGTAAATTAAATCTTTTTTTTAGGTTGAAAGCATATGTTTATTAAGTAGTCTATAGGAGTAATGTAAGAATTTCTACAACTTTTATTCTAACTTCACTGATTCACTCTCGGGCTATTTTCAAACTGGGACCCACTATAATCTTAAATCCTAATGAGCTAACCTATCATTTATTGTTTTTAGTATACTAAATCTTTGAGGGTAATATTGAAAATACATGTAAAGTATTGTCTAAAAATTCCACAGTTTGTAGTTGAGTATTTCTTTATTTCTTCCCTTCTTTCTTCTGCTTCTTTCTCTTTTTCTCCTGATTTTCCTTCTTCTTCCCTCCTTAGATTCTCCACTCACCCCTCACTTTTTTTTTTTACCATCATCATCCAGAGAAACAAGAAAAACAAGTTCCAACCCTCCAGGCCCTCACCCTTTCCTAGTTTTCATGGAAGATGATGAAGAAATCTTATAAAGTTTAGCCTCCTATTTATCTTACTTGTTGTCATGCCAGGCAGGCTTAAAAAAGTAGAATGCCTCATAATATTTTTAAGAATTTAAGAGAAAACATTATTTGGTTCTGGAATTGATTAATAATATTACTGGATTTTAGATTCCAAAGTTCAGAAAGTACAGGATGAGGTTGAGAGAAGAATGTTGTTTTTCTGAACAAAATGTGAAAGCCCCTGCATTAATTTCTCATGTGTTTAGATTAGTAACTTGGCATCCACCTTACTCTTGAAAGTAAACTTTTGGTTCCAGAGAAATATGCTTATTGAGCATTACATTGGATTTCTATTAAAAAAAGAAAAAAAAAACACTGATGATTTTCAGGTGAAAATACGTTTGTATTGTTATAATGAAACTTTGGTCCTTTTTATTCAAAGGAGACATATTTCATCTCTTTTGATCTTGTAAGAATAATAACATCCTTAAACATTCTCACTTTGGTATTACTATATTTTTAAATAGTGGGAAACAGATTATTTTCTTCAGTGTATCATGTTTTATGAAAAGTGTTTATTGTGAGATAAACTTGCAAGAGCTCTAAAATTTGTAGTTCTATAAAATCCTATGTTGTCTCATCTATGTATTTTCCTGCTTATCTACTATTTTTAAAACTTTGAAATTCTTTCTCAAAGCTCATTGAACCTATATCTACAGCTTAATTTTTTTCTGTCTCCTTTAAAAAATAAAGAACTATGAGAACCTTTAGGACGAGTCTGATAGAATATCAAGGTCATAAACTTCAATGTGAATTACTTCACTGAATATAGTAAATTTTATTGGAAAGGCCAGAGCTTTGGTCTTGTATGCCATAAAAGGTAATTGAAAGAATAAGGGTATAAACTTTGATGAGATCATCTATATAGTATTAGTTTCCTTATGTGCATTACTAGTATTTCATATTGTAGCAATGTTGTTTAAATAAGAAGTCAAAACTGTGACTTTAAAATTAGCTTTATATTTTTGTCTGTATGTGTATGGAGTTAACCATCATTAATTAACTTTTGGGCTCAATACATTGTTTTTTAGAATGTTAGAAATTGACGGACTTTAGAATTTATTGTCCAATCTCTGTATTTTACTGGAGAGGAAACTGAGTCCCAGAGAGGTCACTCAGCCATGAGTTGCAGAATTTATCCCGGTGTAGCTGTCTTTCCACTGCATCAATTTACTTTTCTATTCCTAAGGAGAAGTACTGTCTCCTGTTGATGTGTGTTTATAGAGTTAATAGTGTCAAATAGTGAGAATGGCCAATGAAGACCCTTTCCTGACTTCTTAGTAGTGGAGTAATACTTGCACTAAGCAGGATTCCATGAATGTAGGAATTGTATTTTTTTCAATTCTTTTAGGAGAGAAGAAGATCCAGGGGCCTTTGGATGATTTTGTGTGCTGATTAATTCATCATTTGAAAATAAGTCAATAAATCATAGACATTGTGTCTCAAAAAGTGTACTTTATTTGCCTTGTGCCTGTGGCATAACAATTAGGATTGTGAATAGATGCAAAAAGATGAATGTATTTTTACATAGTTTATGTTCATTTTTCTGTAGCACAAATGAGCCTATAGCAACTGTAACCTTATACAAATCAACTCTCTTTTAAGTAGCTTGCTTTTTTTTCTTGCATTTTCTTATTAGCATTATTTTTCTGGTAGTTAAAATATTAATATATATCAATTGTGGAAAATTTGAGAAAAAGTAACGTTTGCCTACTTGTTAATTTTACATTTTGATCTAATTTTTTGCTCTTTATGAATATCTTAATTATTTTATTTTATTTTGTCTTTTTAGGGCTGCACCTGTGGCATATGGAGGTTCCCAGGCTAGGGGTTGACTTGGAGCTACAGCTGCTGGCCTACCCCCACAGCCACAGCACCGCCAGATCCGAGCCACGTCTGAGATCTACACCATAGCTCATAGCAACGCCGTATCCTTAACCCACTGAGCGAGGCCAGGGATTGAACCTGCATTCTCATGGATGCTAGTCAGATTAGTTTCCACTGAGCCACGACAAGAACTCCTTAACATTTATTTATATATAAATTGCATTTCATAGATTTGACTCCTGAATATTTATTTACCACTGTACAATGAATCTTTTTAATAACAAATCTGTGTAGTGTCATATTAATGCATGTGCCATAATTTATGTGAGCAGTTCTCTGATATTTTGTTATAAATCTCATTGCAGTGAGTATATTTACAGAGAAACATTATTATACGTTTTTTCTAAAGAAATTAAAAATACTTCTGGTAATTTTGCAGAAGTAAATTATTCATATAATGTCTGATTATCTTTTTGTGGTATTGACGTATTGGCTGCTGTTGCTATTAGCTTTTGATGCTATTAGCTTTTTGTTAATAAATATTTAGACCCATTCGTTCATGGATATGAGAATATTTCAATTCTGCATTTCATTTTCATTCGTTATTTGGAATACATTTATAAAGAGAGACAGTCCCTCATCTACTATTTGCTTACTGAGTGGCAGGTTAAAATTTTGATTATTTACCAATTTTCTGGGTAATTGGGTTTCCTGTTATCCTTCAAATATGTCCATAATTAGTTTTTTAAATGCATAAATTCTGGATTTAAACACTTTTGATATGTTTCAATCATTTGAAAATTTCCTTTTTGAAGCTCAAATTATGCTGTCTTTTGGTTAGCAGGAGTCTCTTAAAATTTGCTCTCAAGTTCTTTTGACATTAGCCTAGTTCAGTTTGTTAATTACCTTACTTCTTGGTATGGCATGATGTTTAGTTAATGATTAGCTATTTCAGTAAGAAACCCTGGTTACTTTTACTGAGAAATGGTATTTCAAGAGCATAATAAAGGATGTTCATTGCTACTGGGTGGATCATTAGGAACAGAATTAGAAAATAAAGAAGTAAAATGGATGTATTATGTGTGTATGTGTTTCGTACATGCTCATATATATGTGTTTATATACACTTATTATTTATTTAATGATGATGGGCTCATGAACTATTGCAGTTCAGATTCAGGACCACAGGTATTTTATTTAACCTGCTCTGTATTGTATGTGCATCTCTTTTCTCCCAGACCAAGCATTCAGGTGTAAAGGGCACAGAAAATGATGGAACTATTAGACCACCTAAAGTCTCCTTTACTTTATCCCACATTATACGCACAGCAGTATTAGAATCCCATGAATATTATTCCTACCACAATGTAATTACTGAGAAGAGTTCAAAATTTTTTTTGTGTTTTCCCCATTCTCCTCATCTTTTATTAGTAATTATGTGATAAGTCAGACATAAAGCCATTATATAAGTATATTCTTTAGCTTTCAGTCACTATTTAGTCTTAGTTCTGTAAATGGATGTGTAATGTTCACCACTAGTCCTTATGTCTTTGTCTCTCTAGTCTTGTGGGTTTTTCTGAGGCTTGTTCTATAGTATATGCTTCAGGAAAGTCTTATGAGAATAATATTCCCTGAGGGTTTTTTGTGTTGATAACAGTTTATCTGTGCTTTTTATACTTGAAAGTTGGTTTTACTAGATATAAAGCCCTTAGCTCACATTTATTTCTTGAAAATACTAAATACATTACATCCTTAGAGGATATGTTCCAAGACCCCAGTGGATGTCTGAAAGCTTGGGTAGTACCAAATCCGGTATATACCATTAACTCTTAAATAGGTTAGATAGAACTATGCAAGTCCACTTATATGTGGAGTATTTTCAATAAATACTACAATACTAACACCACTTATTGACTTCCACTGTTACATTCTTCCCTCCTTTGTCATAGATTGGTTGACCATAGGTGCTTGGGTTTTTTTCTGGGCTTTCTATCCACTTCCACTGATACATATTTCTGTTTTTGTGTCAGTTCCATTCTGTTTTGATGATTGTAGCTTTATAGGATAGTCTCAAATGAGGGAGCCTGATTCCTCCAGTCAGTTCTGGTTTATTTTTTTCAATATTGCTTTGGCTATTCAGGGTATTTTGTGTTTCCATACGAATTTTTAAACATTTTGTTCCAGTTCTCTAAAAAATGTCATTGGTAGCTTAATAGGGATTGCACTGAATCTGTAAATTGCCTTGGATAGAATAGTTATTTTGACAATATTGATTCTTCCAAACTGGGAGCATGGTATATCTTTCCATCTGTTTGTATCATCTTTAATTTCTTCCGTCAGTGTCTTATAGTTTTCAAAGTAAAGGTCTTTGTCTGTTTAGGTAGGTTCATTCCTAGATATATTATTCTTTTTGATGTGATAGTAAACGGGGTGGTTTCCCTAATTTCTCTTTCTGGTCTTTCACTGTTAGTGTATAGAAATGCAATAGATTTCTGTGTATTAACTTTGTATCCTGCAACTTTACCAAATTCATTGATGAGCTCTAACAGTGCTCTTGTAGCATCTTTAAAATTTTCTATGTATAGTATCATGCCATCTGCAATCAGTGATAGTTTTGCTTCTTCTTTTCCAATTTGGATTCCTTTTATTTTTTTTTTCTCTGATTGCCATGACTAAGACTTCCAAAACTATGATGGAATATGTGGTGAACGTGGATATTCTTGTGTTGTTTCTGATCTTAGTGGAAATGCTTTTGGCTTTTCAGTGTTGAGAATGATGTTACCTGTGGGTTTGTCATATAAGGCTTTTATTATGTTGAGCTAGTTCCTCTGTGCTGACTTTTTTTAGAGTTTTTATCAGAAAATGGGTGTTGGATTTTGTTGAAAGCTTTTTCTCCATCTATTGAGATGATCATATGATTTTTATTCTTCAGTTTGTTGATGTAGTGTATCCCATTCATTGATTTGTGGGTATTGAATAATCCTTGCATCCCGGGGATAAATCCTACTTGATCATCGTGTATGGTTCTTTTAACATCTTTTTTTTTTTTTGGTCTTTTTAAGGCTGCACCCTGTGGCATGTGGAAGTTCTCAGGGATTGAATCGGAACTATAGCCACCAACCTATGCCACAGCCTCAGAAACACCAAATCCGAGCCATGTCTGCAACCTACACCACAGCAATGCAAGACCCTTAACCCACTGAGCAAGGCCAGGGATCAAACCTGCATCCTCGTGGGTACTAGTCAGATCTGTTTCCACTGAGCTGCAATGGGAACTCCTCATTTAATATCTTCTTAAAGTATTTTGTTGAGGATTTTTTTTATCTGTGTTCTTTCATGATATTGGCTTGTAAGTTTCTTTTCTTGTGGTATCTTTGTCTGGTTTTGGTATCGGAGTGATAGTGGCTTCATAGAATGACCTTGGGAGTGTTCCTTCCTCTGCATTTTTTTTTCAAGAGTTTCAGCAAAATAGGTATGAAATTAGAACAATCTCTTAACACATACATTAAAAAAAAAACTCAAACTGGATTACAGACCTAAACATAAGGCCAGATACTATAAAACTCCTAGAGGAAAACATAGGCAGAACACTTGGACATAAATCACAGCAATATTTTGTTTGATCCACCTCCTAGAATAATGAAAATAAAAGCAAAAATAAACAATAAACAAATGGGACCTGATTAAACTTAAAAGTTTTTGCTCAGTAAAGGAAACCATAAACAAAACAAAAAACCTACAGAATGGGAGAAAATCTTTGCAAATTAAGCAACTAACAAGGGATTAATCTCCAAAATATTCAAATATCTCATGGACCTTTATATATATATATATATAAACATCAAAAGATGGGCAGAAGATATAAACAGATATTTCTCCAAAGATGTACAGATAGCTAAAAAACACATGAAAAGGTGCTGAACATCACTAATTACTAGAGAAATGCAAGTCAAGTTACGGTGAGGTACCAGCTCACACTAGTCAGAATGGCCATCATCAAAAAGTCTACAAGCCATAAAAAGTCTATTCAGCCATAAAAAAAAGTAATAATGCCATTTGCAATAAAAGGGATGGACCTAGACATTATCATACTGAGTGAAATAAAGACAAATATCTTATATCGCTTTTATATGGAATATAATAAAAATGATACAAAGGAACTTATTTAAAAGATGGAAATAAACTCAGATTTCAGAACCAATCTTATGGTTACCATAGGTGAAACCATTGTGGGGAGGAAAGAATAACATATACACACCTTTGTATTAAATGCTTAATGAGAACCTACTGCATAGTACAAAAAAACCTACTAAATAGTTTGTAATAATCTATATAGGAGAAAAGAATGGATATATTTATATTTACGGTTGATTCACTTTGTCATACACCTGAAACTAATACAACATTGTAAATCAACTATAATTAAATTTAAAATAGATAAGTAATAAATATTGTTGGTAATTTTATATGCAACCCCCCCACCCCATCTCCATGGCTCAGTTTTAAGAGTTCACAGGGGTTTGCCTTCACCAGTCTGTTCAGAACTTTTCTTTTCTTTCTTTTTGCTTTTTAGGGCTGCATCTATGGCACATGGAGGTTCCCAGGCTAGGTGTCGAATTGGAGCTACAGCTGCTGGCCTAAGCCACAGCCACAGCAACGCTGGATCCGAGCCACATCTGCGACCTACGCCACAGCTCACGGCAACGGCCGATCCTTAACCCACTGAGCAAGGGCATGACCGAACCCGCAACCTCATGGTTCCTAGTCGGATTCGTTAACCACTGCGCCACAACGGGAACTCCTCAGAACTTCTTAATGCAGGCATCTTTCCCTCTCCTGCAATGGAGTGGGCAGACCCCTCTCAGTTTTAGATGCCATTCTTAAATTGTCCTCTTGAATCCAGTGGAAAAACAATTACTTTTTTAGTGTTCTGTCTCAGGTTCATTATTCACTCTATTGTTTTCCTCTGATTTCTCCTTCAATGACACTGAAACCTTGCTAGTCTGTTGGTAGTTTATTATCACCCCCTTCTGGTAGAGCTTATAGGGATACCGTGTCACTTTATTTTCCTGTGAACATTTCTTTGGATTTTGCTTTTGCTGTCTAATTGCTGTTTCTGTTTTATGTGATGATTCAGAATCTAAATCTTAACTACCACTGCCTTCATCTTCTCAGAATTCTCGTAAGTGTTTTAATGACTAATAACCTTCATAAATACCATTTTTGTCTTTTTTATTGAGAGATACTTGATGTAGAATATTGTATTAGTTTTAATGTGTACAACATAATGTTTGATATATGCGTGTATTGTGAAATGATTGCCACGGTAAGTTTAGTTAGCATCTGTCTTACAGAGAGTTACAACTTTTTGTCTTGTGATGAGAACTTTTAAGATCTACTCTTTTAGCAACTTTAAAATATATAGTCAGAGTTCCCATTGTGGCGCAGAGGAAATGAATCTGACTAGGAACCATGAGGTTGTGGGTTCAATCCCTGGCATCACTCAGTGGGTTAAGGATCCGGCATTGCCATGAACTGTGGTGTAGGTAGCAGATGCGGCTCAGATCTGGCATTGCTGTGGCTGTGGTGTAGGCCAGTGGCAACAGCTCTGATTGGAACCCTAGCCTGAGAACCTCCATATGCCACAAGTGCAGCCCTAAAAAGACAAAAGACAAAAAAACACACAAAAAAAATACAGTAGAGTATTGTTAACTATAGTCACCATGTTGTACATTGCATTGCTAGGAGTTATCTTATTAGTAGAAGTTTTCATGTCTTGACCACTTTCATTCATTTGACCACAAATAGCTCTTATTTTTAGCTTTTATTACATTACCCTCTTCTCATCATTCATTTAACACATATTGAGTGTCTACCAGATGCCAGGCACAGCACCAGACACAGAAATATCAGTGAGCAAAACAAATCAGTACCCTCATGAAACTTATGTTCTAGTGCAGGAGATTACAAATGAATGTTTGATGTTAGGCAATAATGTTAAGCAAGTCCTATGAAGAAAAAGAAAAGTAAACAAAATAAGGAGATGGTTAATAATAGAAAGTGTTACTTAAGATTTGGTGTTCATTTTAATCAAGGCCATGCAAATACTTGGAGAAGAATATTCTTGGCTAAGGAAACAAGAGTCCTGAGGCGGTTCCATTCCTGATAAATTTGAGGAACAACAACATCCACTGTGGATCGCATGGAATGAACAGAGGAGAGAGCAGTATGGGATATAAGCCAAAGAGGTCAATGATGTAGGGCTTAGTTGGCTTTTTACCCTAAATGTGATGAGAATGCAAATTTTTGATAAGAGTAATAATATGATGTGTTTTATGTTTTAAAAAATTGCTTTTGTAAAGAAAAGATTTAGAGATCAGAGTAGCTAGAAGACCATTTAAGAGGCTGTTACAGTAATATAGATGAAAGCTGATGATGCCTTAGACTAGGTGATGGTGGTGGGGAGAAGTGGTTAGATTGGGGATGAATATGGGGTGTATTTGAAAGTAGAGCTGATGGGATTTACTGATATATTAGGATGTGAGCAGTTGTGCAAATAGTGGTACCATTTACTGAACACTCTAGGAGCAATTTTTATGTATATTGGGAGCACAAGAGCTTTGTTTTCTTATTTTAGAAATGCTTATGGTGGAAATATTCTACAGGAATAACAATGTTGGAAATTTGAGGAGAGGGTCTAAAATAATTAGGAAGGAAAATGTGGGTAAAATAAACTGAGGTTGCTTGATTTTCTGGTGATACTAAAGCCCAGAGTGTTATTTTAGAAATACTTATGGTGGAAATATTCTATCTAAGTGGAAATTTTCAAGAGACAGTTGGATATAGGAATGGAGTTCTGAACTAGAGACAAAATTTGGAAATTTCATGTGTGAATGGTATTTCAAGTCACTATACTTGATGGATAAGTTTGAATAGAGAACAGGGAAGATCTGAGGCTGGGTCTGAGTTGTTTAACATTTACCAGTCAAGAAGAGGAAGAGGATCCAGCAAAGAAGACTTAGAAAGTGCAGCTGGAGTTAAGACGACAATGTGATGACTAGAAGCCTAGTGGAAAAAGAGTGTCAGGGAGGTGGAAGTGATTTACAGGGATAACAATGTTGGAAATTTGAGGAGAGGGTCTAAAATAATTGGAAAGGAAAATGTGGGTAAAATAAACTGAGGTTGCTTGATTTTCTGGTGATGCTAAAGCCCATTTGAAGTGTAATGTAATAAATTTAAGGTGAGATTAGTCAACATGGTTTGTAATTACAGCCATAATAATCTGTTCAGTTATGGGCACAAAGTAGGGAGAGAGTTGATTTAGGGTTGGGATTTTGCCATGCAAGTTTGAAAGAAGAACAGAAGGAAAAGAGATTTGTGTAAATGCAAGGAAGTGATTACAGTGATGAACCATAAAATCCAAGATGATGATATGGAGGGATGTGGGGCCATCCTCTTTTGGCCAAATTTCTCTTGCCAGTAACCACATTCCACTTTCTCATCTCTGCCTGTTTTCTGGGATGCCACCTTTCCCAACTACCAATAAACAAATACACACATCCCCAATATCCCTATGTTCAAATTCAACCCATTCCTCAAGGAATGGCATCCTCAAGCAGACACAGTGATTCCTTTTTGCAGTCTTTCCTCCTCACCCTGAGTGGAGACTGATTTTATTTCTGTTTTTGAGCTGCTATAGCAAGCACTCTCTCAAGCTTGTTCTAATAGATCTGTGAGTGTATTTTCTCTTTCTGTATTCTTAGCTTTTAGCACAAATTGATATGCAGCAAAGGTTTGATAAGTCAATGAAGATCTCAAGTAAATCAGTTTCTTTAGTGTTTTCCAAAGCAGTTGTTGAAACCAGTATTTCATAGATCTTTTACTTTCATCTATATAATCTTTTATGTTCATTGTCGTCTGTAGCAATGCTGTTATTTTTTAATAATCATCATCATTTCATTTATTTATCTTGCAGGAGCACCTTTCTTTAAAGAAGTATATTATTGACATTGTGGTTGAAAGTGCAGCTCCACCAGAGCCTTCGAAAGATGGAGAAGAGCGGCAGAAAAACAAAAAAAAAGCCAAAAAGATAAAAGCCCGGATGAACTTCAGGTACTATAAATATCCTTTAAAACAAAGATAAACTCTTAATGATGCATCCTTTTTAATGTATATCCAGGGATGACCCTCTGCCTCCCAAAAAAGTTTAAACTTACTTGCTTCACAAAAGCCTTGAAAATAACACCGATGAGCCTAATTTATAGCCACTTTATTTGATTGAGAAAGAAAACTGCATATCGATCTAAAGCCCTTGCTTTCACCTGTTAAGAGCTCTTCTTATAATTGGATACCAAAGCCCTGCCAAACTTGTGCCTCCTCAGCATACAATAGTATGTTTAAGTATGTGTAAACCAAGCCTATTTTTCTTTGCAACTATTGATTTTTAAATGAAGTATCAAAGAAAATCAATAGCAATCAACAAATAGAAGTCTGCTGGCTATAGTGTCAAATCCCATGACTAGGTTTAATCAATTTGGTTGCCTGTCACAACAAGAAAAAGTTCAAGAAATAGCTTGAAATGGAAAGTGAGTTGTCAGACCTGTAGTTTATCATCAGCCTCCAAAGTGACATCTGAGGATCAGATAACTGTGTAGTCCATTATTACCTCACAAGCTTTGAACATCATTTGATGACTGATGAGTCTTGTTTGAGGACACAAATGTAGTTCCTTCTTAGCAGATTATTTGTTCTTTGAAGGAATGTAGTCTGCATATGTTGTTATACATTTATTCCCAAATGTTTCAAAAGATAGAGAAGCTTGACCCATGGGCTTATGGAAATATAGGTCTAGAATAATGGTAAATAGTTTCCAATTTCAGATTGTGATTAAGGGAGGTATCCATTTCATTTTACACAATTGGTGAAAACTTCAGAGTACTCATCCAGGCAAAAAATAGAAAAGGCTTTTTTGATTGTATTTTTTGAGTTTCTGAAGTTTATAAAAACAGTTTCATAGTTCATATACTTCAGGGTATTACTGACCTTCATTTCTAGTTTATGCTAAGAACTTGCTGACTTCCTGACACTGAAATGTTAGAGTCCATTCTTTGGACATTTCTTTTTTTTTCCCTCTCTATGTCCGCATCTCCTTAGTGCATTCATCCAGTCCTATGGCTTTAAATTTTCTCTACTTTTGATGACTGACAATTTTGTATCTTCAATTTTACTCACACTTAGTATGTCCAAAACAAGCTCCTGCTTTTTCCTCCATACTTGCCCCCTAAAAACCCTCCTTCTTGTCCCATAGTCTCCTTTACCTTAATACTCTATTCTAGTTGTGTGTGCCCAAACCTTTGAAGTTGTCCTTGACATTTTTCTTTCTCCCACACCTCTCATCCAGTCTAACTGCAAATAATGTTAACTTTGGTTTGAAATACCTTCAAAATTTGGCCGTCTTTCTCTAACTTACCCATCAAGCCTCCATCTTCTCTCACCTGGATTATTATAGTACTCCTCTGTCTAGTCTCTTTGTTTCTTGCAGTCTATTCTAAATACTCAGGCCCGAGTGAACCTATTAAAATGCCAGATCATGTCCCTTTTCTCAAACTTTGAGGCTTTTACACTTCAGGTCTCCTTTTCCTAGATGGCTCTTTCCACATATATCCATAGAGCTTAGCTCTCTCACCTCCTTCAGGTCTCTGTCCAAATGTCACCTTTTCAGTGAGGCTGTCTTTCATATCTATATCTATATCTATATCTATATATCTAGTAATGCTCATTTATTAAAGAAAATATTTAAATTTAGGAAAAAAACCTATAATTCTGATGCTACTAATATTTTATTTTTATTTATTTATTTAGTCTTTTTAGGACCGTACCCGTGGCATATGGAGCTTCCCAGGATAAGGGTCCAGTCAGAGCTGTAGCTGCCAGCCTACACCACCGCCTCAGCAATGTGGGATCTGAGCCATGTCTTCAACCTACACCACAGGTCACGGCAATGCCATAACCTTAACCCAATGAACAAGGCCAGGGATCGAACCCGTGTCCTCATGGATACTAGTTGGGTTCGTTAACTGCTGAACCTTGACAGGAACTCCTAATGCTACTAGTATTCTAGCATATATATCCTTTTTATGCATATATATCTATATCTACAGACTTTTTTTATTGTAGTATGATTTACTTAAGAGAAAGGAGAAATCTCTAATGTACAGTTTGTTGAGTTTTGTCAAATCAAGATACTCATGTAATCTACAACCTATCAAAAATCAGAACATCTCCATTCCTTTGCAGAGTTTTCTTGTTCTTCTTTCTAGTCATTCTTCCACCACCCCTGGCCCTTGGTAACACTGATGTGCTTTCTATCACCGTAAATTAGTTTTTCGTGTTCTAGGAGTACATACAAAGGAAATCACATTCCTTTGTGGCTGGCTTCTTTTACTGAGTACAGTTGATCCTTGAACAATGGGAGGGTTAGGGGCACTGACGCTCCATGCAGTCAAAAATCCACATATAACTTACAGTTGGACCCCCATATCTGTAGTTCCTCCATATCCATGGTTCTGCATCCACAGATTCAAGCAGCTGGGGATTGTGTAGTATCGTAGTTTTTATTATTGAAAACAATCCATGTATAAGTAGACCCACACAGTCAAACCCATATTCAGGTGTCGAAAGTATACTCTTTTTGAGATTTATCTCTGTTGTTGCATGTACATAATTTGTTCTTTTTCATTGTTGAATGTGCATATTTCACAGACTTTTATCTATTCATCTGTTCATTTTGTGCATATTTCACACATTTTTATCTATTCATCTGTTGATAGACATTTGGGTTTCTAGTTTTTGGTATTTGTAAATTAAGCTCATATTAAGTTTTGGGGTGTATATATTTTTATTTCTCGTGAGTAAATACTTAGAAGTGGGATACCACCCTGTTTTCCATAGTGTTTGCACTATTTTACACCCCCATCAGCAAACGATGGGAGTTCAGGTTGCTCCGAAGTCTTTCCAGTACTTGATATTGTTAGTTTTTAAAATTTTAATTTTAATCTTGTTCCAGTGTGAGCATAGTGGTCTCATTGTGATTCTAATTAGCATTTCCCTAGTGACTAATAATATATATTGAGTATGTTTCCATATGCTTTTTAACTATTCATTATCTTCCTTTATGATGAGTTTGTTGAAGAATTTTGTCCATTTAAAAAATCGAGTTGTCACCTTTTTTTGAGTTGTTTATACATTCTAACCGTAAGTTCTTTGTCAGAAATATATCTTGTGAATTTTTTCTCTGTCTGGAGCTTGCCTGTACATTTTGTTAATGATAGCTTTTAATAAGCAAGAGTTTTTTTCTTTTTTATTAAAGTATAGTTGATATACAGTGTTGTGCTAATTTCTGCCATATATCAAAGTAAGAGCTTTTAAATGTGATGATGTGTATTTTATCAGTATTTTCTCTTTAGGTCTTGTGCTTTCTGGGTTCTAAGAGGTTTTTATCTGACCAGAGGTTAAAAAGGCTCCCTTTTTTTCCCCTAGAAGCCTTGTAATTTTAACTTTTGCATTTAGACTTACAACCCATCTCAGATGAATTAATGGGTATGATATGAAGTATAGGTCCATGTTTATTTTGCCATATAGATAGCCAGTTGTTTTCAGCACAAGGTGCTAAAAAGGTTTCCTCTCCCATTATACTGGGTTTTTAAAAAATTTTTGTTGAAGGATAGTTGTATAACAAGGTTGTGATAATTTCTACTGTTCAACAAAGTGATTCAATCATACGTACACACATACCCATTTTCTTTCAGATTCTTTTCCCGCATGGATTATCACAAAATACTGGGTAGAGTTCTCTGTTCTATACAGCAGGTCCCCATTGGCCAATCATTCCATGTACCTTAGTGTGCAAATGCCAGTCCCAAACCCCAGTCCATCCTGACCCCACCTTCCATCTGTCCCTTTTGGTAACTGTAAGTTTTCCAAAGTCTGTGAGTCTGTTTCTGTTCTGTGAATAAGTTCATTTGTGTCCTTTTTTTAGATTGCACATGTAAGTGATATCATGTGACGTTTGTCTTTCACTGTCTGACTAATTTGTCTTATAATAGTTTCTAGGTCCATCCATATTGCTACAAATGGCATTATTTCATTATTTTTTATGGCTGAGTAATATTCCATTGTATATATTTACCACATCTTATTAATCCATTCCTCTCTTGATGGACATTTAGGTTGTGTTCATGTCTTGGCTATTGTAAATAGTGCTGCAATGAACATTGGGGTGCATGTATCTTTTCAAATTAGGATTTTCTCCAGGTAGATGCATAGGGATGGGATGGGATGGTAGTTCTATTTTTAGGTTTTTTTGTTTGTTTTTTGGCTGTTTGTTTTTTGTTTTTTGTTTCTTGCTTTTTAGGGCCGCACTTGTGGCATATAGAGGCTCCCAGGCTAGGGGTCTAATTGGAGCTATAGCTGCCGGCCTGTGCCAAAGCCACAGCAACACTAGATCCTAGCCACATCTCGACCTACACCATAGCTCATGTTAATGCCGGATCCTTAACCCAATGAGTGGTTCCTAGTTGGATTCATCTTTGCCACGCCAAGATGGGAACTCCCTATTTTTAGTTTTTTGAGAAACCTCCATACTGTAATCATCGCACAATTTACGTTCCCACCAACAGTGTAAGAGGGTTCCCTTTCTTCTGCACCCTCTCCAGCATTTATTATTTGTAGACTTAAAAAAAAATTCTATTATGATTCATTTACATTGTTCTGTCAATTTCTGCTGTACAGCACAGTGACCAGTCATACATATATATATATATATATATATATACACATATATATATACATTCTTTTTCTCACATTATCCTCCATCATGCTCCATCAGAAGTGATTTGATATATAGTTCCCTGTGCTCTACAGTAGGATTTCATTGCCTGTCTGCTCCAAATGCAAGAGTTTTCATCTACTAACCCCAGATGCTCAATTGATTCCACTCCCTTCCCTTCCCCCCTGGCAAACACGAGTCTGTCCTATATATCCATGATCTTTTCTGTTTCATAGATAGATCATTTGTGCCATATTTTAGACTCCACATATAAGTGACATCATATGGTATCTGTCTTTCTCTTTCTGACTTACTTCACTCAGTATGCGAGTCTCTAGTTCCATCCATGTTGCTATAAATGGCAATATTTTGTCTTTTTTATGGATGAGTAGTATTTCATTGTGTGTGTGTGTGTGTGTGTGTGTGTGTATACCACATCTTCCTAATCCATTCATCCATTGATGGGCATTTAGATTGTTTTAGTGTCTTGGCTATTGTGAATAGTGCTGTGATGAACATATGGGTGCATGTATCTTTTTCAGTGAAATATTTGGATATATGCAAGGGAGTGGGATTGCTGGCTCATATATTAGTTTTACATTTAGTTTTCTGAGGTATTTCCATACTGTGGTATTTCCATTGTGGTTGTATCAATTTACATTCCTACCAGCGATTAAGGAGGGTTCCCTTTCTTCCACATCCTCTCTAGCATTTGTTATTTGTTGATTAGTTAATGATGGCCACTCTAACTGGTGTGAGGTGGTACCTCACTGTAGTTTTGATTTGCACTTCATGTGCCTGGTGGCCATCTGTATATCTTCTTAGGTCTATTTAGGTCTTCTGCTCATTTTTCAATTGGGTTGTTTGGATTTTTATTGTTGTTGTTTTTCTTGAGTTGTGTGAGTTGTTTGTATATTTTGGAGATTAAACCTTTGTCGGTTGAGTCATTGCAAAATTTTTCTCCCATTCTGAAGGTTGTCTTTTCATTTTCTTAATGGTTTCCTTTGCTGTGCCAAAGGTTTTAAGTTATGTCCCATTGGTTTATTTATATCTTTATTGTCATTATCCTAGGAGGTGGATCAAACGAGATGTTGCTGTGGTTTATGTCAAAGAACGTTCTGCTTGTGTTTTCCTCTAGGAGTTTTATAGTGTCTGGTTTTACATTTAGGTCTTTAATCCATTTTGAGTTTATTTTTGTATATGGTGTTAGACAGTGTTCTAATTTCATTCTCTTACATGCAGTTGTCCAGTTTTCCCAGCACCATTTATTGAAAAGCGTATCTTTCCTTCACTGTATGTTCTTGCCTCCTTTGTCATAGATTAATTGACCATAGGTGTTTGAGTACATTTCTGGGCTTTCTATCCTATTCCATTGATCTGTGTTTCTGTTTATGTTCCAGTACTATCCCATCTTGATGACTAGCTTTGTAGTAGAGTCTGAAGTCAGGGAGCCTGATTCCTCCAGTTCTGCTTTTGCTTTTCAGTATCGGTCTGGCTATTTGAGGTCTTTTGTGTTTGCATACAAATTTGAAAATATTTTGTTCTAGTTCTGTAAAGAATGTTATTGGGGAGTTTCCGTCACGGCCCAGTGGTTAATGAACCCACCTAGTATCCATGAGGATGTGGGTTCGATCCCTGGCCTCCCTCAGTGGGTTAAGGATCCGGCGTTGCCATGAGCTGTAGGTTGCAGATGTGGCTTGGATCCCACATTGCTGTGTCTATGTCATAGGCTGGTGGCTACAACTCTGATTAGACCCCTAGCCTGGGAGCTTCCATATGCTGCAGGTGTGACCCTAAAAAGCAGAAAGAAAAAAAAAATGTCATTGGTAATTTGATAGGGATTTCACTGAATCTGTAGTTTGCCTTAGGAAGTATTGTCATTTTGACTATGTTGATTCTTTCAATCCAAGAGCATGGTATATTTTTCCATCTATTTATGCCTTTGATTTCTTTGTTCAGAGTACAGGTCTTTTGTCTTTTAGGTAGGTTTATTCCTAGGTATTTTATTCTTTTTGATGCAGTGGTGAATGGGATTGTTTCCCTAATTTCTCTTTCCATTCTTTCATTGATAGTATATAGAAATAGTCAATTCTGCATATTAATTTTGTTATCCTGTGACTTTACTAAATTCATTGATGAGCTCTAACAGTTTTCTGGTAGTGTCTTTAGGATTTTCTAGGTATAGAATTATGTTGTCTGCAAAAGGTGATAGTTTTACTTCTTCTTTTCCAATTTGGACTTCTTTTGTTTTTCTTCTCTGATTGCCATGGCTTGGACTTCCAAGACTATGTTGAATAACATTGGTGAAAGAGGACATCCTTGACTTATTCCTGATCATAGTGGAAATGCTTTCAGTTTTTCACCATTGAGAATAATGTTAGCTGTGGGTTTGTCATATATGGCTTTTATTATATTGAGGTAGATCCCCTCTATGTCCACTCTGTGGAGAGTTTTTATCAGGAATGGGTGTTGAATTTTGTCAAGAGCCTTTTTCTGCATCTATTGAGATGATCATATGGTTTTTATTTTTCATTTTGTTGATGTGTGTCACATTGATAGATTTTCAGATATTGCAGAATCCTTGCATCCCTGGGATAAATCCTATTTGATCATGTTGCATGATTTTTTTAATGTATATTTGTATCCAGTTTGTTAATATTTTGCTGAGGATTTTTGCATCTGTGTTCATCAGTGATATTGGCCTGTAATTTTCTTTTTCCTTCCTTCCTTCTTTTCTTTCTTTCTCTTTCCTTTCTTTCCTTCCTTCCTTCCTTTCTTTCTTTTCTTTTCTTTCTTTCTCTTTCTTTCTTCTTTCTTCTTTCTTTCTTTCTTTCTTTCTTTCTTTCTTCTTTCTTTCCTTTCTTTTTCTTCTTTTCCTTCCCTTCCTTCCTTCCTTCCTTCCTTCCTTCCTTCCTTCCTTCCTCCTTCCTTCCTTCCTTCCTTCCTTCCTTCCTTCCTTCCTTCCTTCCTTCCTTCCTTCCTTTTGTCTTTTTAGGGCTGCACCCACAGCATATGGAGGTTCCCAGGCTAGGGGTTTAACTGGAGCTATAGCTGCTGGCCAACACCACAGCCACAGCACTCTAGATCCAAGCCACATCTGTGACCTACACCACAGCTCATGTCAATGCCAGATCCTTAACCCACTGAGCAAGGCCAGGATCTGAACCCGCAACCTCATGGTTCCTAGTTGGATTCATTTCCACTGTGCCATGATGGGAACTCCTAATTTTCTTTTTTTGTGGTATCTTTGTCTCGTTTTGGTATCAGGGTAATGGTGACTTCATAGAATGAGCTTGGGGGTGTTCCTTCCTCTGCAATTTTCTGGAAAAGTTTCAGAAGAAGAGACATTAACTCTTCTCTGAATGACTGAATATTTGGTAGAACTCAGCTGTGAAGCCATCAGGTCCTGGACTTTTGTTATTTGGAAGTTTTAAAATCACATTTTCAACTTCAGTACTTGTGATTGGTCTGTTCATATTTTCCATTTCTTCCTAGTTTGGTCTTGGTAGGTTGTACCTTTGTAAGAACCTGTCCATTTCTTCTAGGTTGTCCATTTTATTGGCATGCAATTGCTCATAGTAGTCTCTCATGATCCTTTGTATTTATGCAGTGTCAGTTGTAACTTCTCCTTTTTCAATTCTAATTTTATTGATTTGAACCCTCTCACTTTTTTTCTTGCTGAGTCTGGCTAACGGTTTGTCAATTTTGTTGATCTTTACACAGAACCAAGTTTTCACTTCATTGATCTCAATTGTTTTCTTTGCCTCTATGTTGTTTCTGCTCTAATCTTTATGATTTCTTTCCTTCTACTAATTTTGGGCTTTGTCTTTTCTTCCTTCTCTAGCTGTTTAAGGTGTAAGGTTAGGTTGTTTATTTGCATTTTTTTCTTCATTCCTGAGATAAGAGTGTATTGCTATAAACTTCCCTCTCAGAACTGCTTTTGCTGTGTCCCATGGGTTTGGGATGGTTGTATCTTCATTGTCATTTGTCTCTATGTATCTTTTAATTTCTTCTTTGGCTTCTTCAATGATCCACTGATAGTTTAGTAGAAACTTAAGTTTATTTCTAGTCTGATAGCATTGTGATTGGAGAAAATACTTGAAATAATATCAGTTTTTCAAAATGTATCAAGGCTTGATCTGTGGCCCAAGAATAATCTATCCTGGAGAATGTTCTATATATACTTCAGAAGAAAATATATTCTACTGCTTTGGGGTGAAAGTTCTATAGCTATCAGTTAAGTCTGTTTTGGTCTAGTGTATCATTTAAGGCCTGTATTTCCTTGTTGATTTTCTGTCTTGATGATCTGTCCATTGCTATAAGTGGGGCGTTAAAGCCCCCCACTATTATTGTTTTACTGTCAACTTCACCTTTTTATGGCTGTTGGTAGTTGCCTTATATATTGTGCTGCTCCTATGATCAACGTTCTGCATTTGTCCTCTCCTCCCATCATGCTTGCTAGTTTCAATATCATGTTTGTCAATGGATGATTTTCTACTTTTAGATTATCTTTGCCTTTATGAGTGAGCTTCTTCATTTTAATATTCTTGTTTCTAATTGTGGCTTTTCCTTTTCTTCTTAGAGATGTTCTGTAGTAGTTGATGTAAAGCTGGTTTGGAGGTGCTGAATTCTCTTAGTTTTTGCTTGTCTATGAAGCTTTTGATCTCTCTATCAAATCTTACTGAGAGCTTTGCTGGGTAGAATATTTATTATTGCTTCTAGGTTCTTCCCCTTCATCACCTCAAGTATATTTTGCCATTGCCTTATAGCTTGTAGGATTTCTGCCGAGAGATCAGCTATTATCCTTCTGAAAATTCCCTTATTATGTGATATGTTGCTTCT
The DNA here is from genome assembly GCF_016906955.1 of Phacochoerus africanus. NCBI lineage: Eukaryota > Metazoa > Chordata > Mammalia > Artiodactyla > Suidae > Phacochoerus > Phacochoerus africanus. Next base: position 58,079,942 of record NC_062552.1, on the reverse strand, counting down.
CCCTTGTGGCTCTCAATATTTTTTCTTTGAACTTAGTTTTTGTCAGTTTGATTAGTATAAGTCTTGCTGTGTTTCTTCTGGGGTTTATTTTGTATAAAGTTCTCTGTGCTTCTTCCACCTGAGTGAGTGTTTCCTTTCCCATATTTGGGAAATTCTTGGTTATACTCTCCTCAAATATTTTCTCTGGCCCATTTTCTCTCTCTTCCCCTTCTGCAATCCCTATGATGTGGATGTTGGTACGTTTAAGGTTGTCCCAGATGTCTCTTAAATGATCCTCATTCTTTTTTCATTCTTTTTTTCTTTATTCTTTTCTGTAGTAGTGATTTCCACCACTTTGTCTTCCAACTGATTTATTCGTTCCTCTGCCTCCGTTAATCTGCTATTAGTTCCTTCTAGATTATCTTTCACTCAGCTATCACACTATTCCTTTTGCTCTTCAAATCCTCTAGCTTTTTGTTAAACATATCTTTTAAGTTCTTGATCTGTGTCTCCGTTCTTTTTCGAAGATCTTGGATATCTTTACTGTTATCACTCTGAAGTCTTTTTCAGGTAAATCTCCTATCTCCTCATCATTTAGTGGTTTTTGTGTGTTTTTGTCTTGTTCCTTTGTCTGAAAGCTACTTCTTCATCATCTCATAGTGTCTACCTTTCTGTTTATCATCCCTTTGACAGTTGGTATGTAGATGTTGAAGCAGGTGTCCAGTACTGGAGTTCTAAGGGGTGGTAGGGGTTCACATGTACCTCTTTGACAGATAAGCTCTAGGGATTGCTCTATGTAGATACAGGAGCAGGTGCTGCTGTTCTATTGGCACTCTCCTTGCTTGGCCACTCTAGGGATCTCTCTCTAAAGCCTCAGTGGCGGAAGGCTTCTCCCTGCTTGTTGCTCACAGGCTCTATCCGTAGCTGCAGGATGTGTGTTTCTGGCATTCCCTCCCTATGCCTTGCTGCTGGTAGGTGTTGTGCTCTCTGTAGCCCTGCAGATTGGCTAATGGGCCTCCCCTGGCTTCCTTGGTGTGGAAAGAGTGCTACTGACATGAGCCTTCACAGGGCCACTGGCAAGGCTCCTGTATCTTGTGCTTTTTGCTGGTTGGGCAGCTCACAGCTCTGTCAGGGAGTGGGCACAGGCAGCCCTCTTGGAATGGGCACTGCTGCCAGCAGCTTTTCTAGCGTTGCCTTTCTGCAGATTCTCTGGGTGGAGCCAAGGCACCTTTCCCTGATCCACAGGGAGCAGGCACCAGCAGCCCTCTCATAGGAATGGGTGCTGCTGCGCTGGCACGAGCCTCTGCAGATTCTCTGGGCAGAGCTGAGATGCCTGTGTTTGCCTGTGTTTCCCCTGCTCAAGCAGGTTGTTGCTTTTGCAGTCATTGGGCGCTGCCGCCAGCAATTTTTCTGCCACTGCTTTGCTGGCATGAGCATCTGTGGATTCTCTGGGTGGAGCCAAGGAACCTGTGTTTTTCCTGATCAGCAGGGAGCAGGCCGTCTTGCAGAAATGGGTGCAGCCTCTCTGGGCAGAGCTGAGACTCCTGTGTTTTCCCTGCTCAAGCTGGTTGTTGCTTTTACAGGAAGTGGACAATGCCCTGATGATCAGAGCCCCTCTTGATTCTCTGGGTGGAGCCAGAGCACCTGTGTTTTCCCTGATCTCTCAGGAGCTGAACGCTGCCACAGCCAGAAGCTCTTCTGGCACAGGTTGGGTTCCACTAGGCTGGGGCCCCCACGGGCAGGAACCAGGAACTTGTGTTATTCCCCCAGGCAGTTCTAAAAAGTCTGTACCCTAAGGGCAGGGCTGCTTTGCAGCTGTTGGTAGTCAGCTGCTTTGGCCAAGTGGTTCCTGAGCTGAGGCAGGTAGTGTCCTGCAGCTTGAGAAAGTGGGCATAGGGAACAAGGCTGTCGTTGTGGATCCCATCCCTTTCTTCCAGTACCCCCAAACAATGGCATCTAGTTTCTAAACCCAACTGGGTTGCCTCTGCTTAGATGCTCTCCATTGTGGTCGCCTTATACTCTAGTCCCTCTAGGCTGTTTCTGCAGGGCCAACCCTGTTTTTTTCCCCACATAGCCAGCCCCAGCTCCCTCTTTGTGTCTGATCTCTGAGGCCAGAGGTTTAGTTGCCCACACCTGCTGACCCCTGCCTATGGTTGCCTGTTGTCTGTAGCACTGATCACTTGTGGAGGACTTAACTGCATCACAACATTTATCTAGAGCTCCTCCTGTTTTGGGCTGGTCTTGTTGCTGGTGGGGGAACTTCCCGGGGTGCAGGAGCTATTCCTCCTTCCTGATCCCTCCTGGGAGAGCAGGTCCCATCTCCTTTTCTTTTGCTTCTTTTTCTCTCCTTCTTTGTCTTTCTTCTTTCTTATGTCCTGTCTGGTTTGGTAATGTTTTTCTTGTTCTGTCATAATCTTGAGGTCTTTTGTCAGTTTTTCACAAATTTTCTGTGCAGTTTCGCATATAGTTGTATTTTCAATGTATTTGTGGGAGAAGATGAGCCTTACATCCTGCTATTCCACCATCTTAGACCTCCCCTCCTGTTCATAGACTTTTTGATGATGGCCGTTCTGGCTGGTATAACGTGGTACCTCATAGTAGTTTTGCTTTGCATTTCTCTAATAGTTAGTGATGTTGAGCATCTTTTCATGTGTTTTTTGGCCATCTGTATGTCTTCTTTGGAGAAATGTCTATTTAGATCTTCTGCCCATTTTTTGATTGGGTTGTTTGTTTTTTGATGTTGAGGCCCATGAGATGTTTGTATATTTTGGTGATTAATCCCTTGTCAGTTGCTTCATTAACAAATGATTAGCAACCTCCCATTATACTGTTTTAATACTTCAGTGTTTAAAAAAATCTTCCCTATGTGTGTGAGTCTGTTTCTGGACTATTCTATTTTACCCTATCCTGTCCTATCCTATCCTCTCTGTTATTTTTTTTTCTTTTTTGATAGCTTAAAAATATATAAATCAGCCCATAAAGTGTGAATGTAGTTCTTCACTCTCTGGCGAGTTGTATTCCATTGTCATTTTATAAATCTTCACCCTGTCTTGATTACTATAGCTTTATGGTAAGTCTTGAAATAAAGCAATAGAAATTTTCAACTTTTTCTTTTTTGAGGTTGTTTTGGTTTTCCAGTGTCTTTTGCATTTTCATGTAAATATTAGGATCAGTTTTTTTTCCTTTTCTTTTTTCTTTTTAGGGCCGCACTTGCGGCATATGGAGGTTCCCAGAATAGGGATCTAATTGGAGCTACAGCTGCCAGCCTATGTTGCAGCCACAGTAACACCAGATCCAAGCCGCGTCTGTGACCTGCACCACGGCTCATGGCAACACCAGATCCTGAGTGAGGCCAGGGATCAAACCCGCAACCACATGGTTTCTAGTCTGATTCATTTCCGCTACGCCGTGACAGGAACTCCCCAGGATCAGTTTTTAGTTTCTAAAATAAAAAAGCCTATTGGGGTTTCAATTGGTATTGTACTGAATCTGCAGATCAGCTTATGAGAAATGATGTCCTGGTAGTATTGGTCGTTCCAGTCCACAAAAGGGTATATCTCTGCATTTGTTTAGAGCTTCTTTAATTTTTTTTTTTTTGGTCTTTTTAGGGCTGCACCCGTGGCATATGGAAGTTCAGGCTAGGGGTCTAATCGGTGCTACAGCTGTCAGCCTGCACCACAGCAACAGCAATGCCAGATCCGAGCTGTATCTGTGACTTACACCACAGTTCACAGCAACATCAAATTCTTAACCCACTGAGCGAGGCCAGGGATTGAACCTGTGTCCTCATGAATGCTAGTCAGATTAATTTCCGCTGAGCCACGACAGAAACTCTTTCATTTTCTTTAGTAGAATACTATAATTTTCATCATAAAAGCTTTACAAATATTTTATTAAATTTATTCCTAATATTTTCAGTTTTTTTATACTGTTGAAAATATTATCTTTGGAGCTCCCTGGTAGCCTGGCATGTTAAGGATCTGGTATTGTCACTGCTGTGTCTTGGTTCACTGCTGTGACTCCAGTTTGATCCCTGGCCTGGGAACTTCCACATACTGTGAGAATGGCCAAAAAAAGAAAAAAAAAGATATTTTTATTATACTTCTTGTTGTTAGTATATACAGAAAACTTGCTGTTTACATATTAACCTTATATACTGGGACCTTTCCAATTTGTCTTACAAGCTCTAATAGTTTTTTAAATTTATAAGATTTCTTTGTGTATATCAACATGATATCTGAGAGTAAAATCAGATTTTTTTTTTCCATTCACTGTACTGTTTACTTTTTGTTTTTGTCTGTTGCACTGCAGTGCACCTAGAGCAAAATTTGGAATAGGAGCTTTGGACCTGATCTCAGGGAGAAAGCATTCAGTTTTTTATTTAAGTATGATGTTAGCTACAGTTTTTTTGTATATGCTCTTCATCAGATTGAGGAATTTTTTTAATTTTCTTAGTTTCCTGAGAGTTTTTTCTTAGATCGATAGTCTGTGTTCTCAAATAACCTTTTCTGCATATTTTTGGAAATGTATTGTTTAATTTTATCAATTTGGACTTTGTTTTTGTTTTTGTTTTGTCTTTTTGCTTTTTCTAGGGCCGTTCCTGAGACATATGGAGGTTCCTAGGCTAGGGGTCTAATCGGAGCTGTAGCCACCAGCCTACACCAGAGCCACAGCAACGCAGGATCCGAGCCGCATCTGCCACCTACACCACACCTAACAGCAACGCCAGGTCCTTAACCCACTGAGCAAGGCCAGGGATCAAACCTGCAACCTCATGTTTCCTAGTCGGATTCATTAACCAATGCACCATGACAGAAACTCCCAATTTTGACTTTGTATGAAAACTTTATTGAAGTATAATTTACATCCTATACCCATATGAGTATTTAGCACTATATTGATTGCTAAATTTTAAATCAACTTATATTTTTAGAATAAACCCCAATTGCTCACTATATGTTATCTTTTTTTGTGTATCATTTGGTTAAGTTTACTAACTTTTCATGAAGGATTGATACAGTTATGCTTACTATGTGTATTGATCTCTCGTTACCTTGCAGTGTCTTTGTGTGGTTTTACATCATGCTTTTGCTTCCAGCAGGGAGAAGGAATAAAAACCAGAATGCCACAGCAGTTCTGTTCTTAAAAATGTTTGCTTTCAGGGAGTTCTTTTGTGATGCAGTGGGTTAAGGATCTGGTGTTGTCACTGCAGCAGCTTGGGTTGCTGCTGTGGTGTGGGTTCAGTCTCTGGCGCAGGAACTTCCACATACTGTGGGTGTGGCAAAAAAAAGAGTCTGCCTTAAGAAGAAAATATTTAACCAGAGCCTAAACTGCTTGTATTTTATCAGAGCTTAATGGCCCTGAGGGAAGGAAAATACCTTCCATCTAGGCTTCCATCTGAAAAGGGAGGGAGAAGGGAAGTAGTCCAAATCTAGCCCCCTCTGGCCATGCTGCACCACCTAAGGGAAGGAACTGAGCAGCACTTATAAAGTTAAAATTAAGAAGCACAAGTGAAATAAAAGACTGAGACATAACCTTGGGACTACAGATTTCAAAGAACAGTGAGATAACCACAAAACATATAGTATATGTATAATAAGAATACCAGAAGGAGGGGAGTTCCCGTCATGGCTCAGTGGTTAACATTCTGACTAGGAACCATGAGGTTGTGGGTTCCATCCCCGGCCTTGCTCAGTGGGTTAAGGATCCGGCATTGCCATGAGCTGTGGTGTAGTTTGCAGACACGGCTCAGATCCCGCGTTGCCATGGCTGTGGCATAGGCCAGTGGCTGCAGCTCCAATTCGACCCCTAGACTGGGAACCTCCATATGCTGTGGGAACAGCCCAATAAATGGCAAAAAGACAAAAATAAATAAATAAATAAAAGACCAGAAGGAAAAGAATGAGTGAAAGGAGTTGAAGCAATATTTGAAGCTAAGTGATGACTGAGAATTTCTCAAAATTAATGTCAGACACCAAACCACAGAGCCAGGAAACTCAGAGATCAATCATGATAAATGCCCCCCACTCAGCCAAACAATACTTTGGTGTTTACAGAAAAATAGAAATAAAAATCTTGAAAGAAGACAGAGGAGCAGAAAAAAAACCCACCACACTTATAGGAGAACAAAGTTAAGAATTAAATTCACCTTCTCAGAATGCTTTTGTGCAAGTTCACCATACAAAATTCACCAAGGTAGAGCACATTGTAGGCTATGAAACAGACCTTAATAAATTTAAAAAAATAAAATCTTGCAATGTTCACTCTCAAACCACAGTGGAATTCGACTAGCAATCATTAAAAGAAAGAGAGCTGAAAAAAATCTCCTAATGTTTTGAGATGAAAATAAAACAATTTTTTTTTTTTAAAAAAAGAAAACACTTCTAAGTAATACCTGGGCTAAAGAAAAAATTCACGAAAAATTTTAAAAATACTTTGACGTAAGTGAAAATCAAAGTTGTGGGATGGAGTTAAAGCAGTACTTAAAATGATATTTATAGTACTGCATGCATATACCAGAAAAGAAACAAGATCTAAAAGCAGTCATCTGGAGTTCCCGTCATGGCGCAGTGGAAACGAATCTGACTAGGAACCATGAGGTGGCAGGTTTGGTCCCTGGTCTCACTCAGTGGGTTAAGGATCTGGTGTTGCCGTGGAGCTGTGGTGTAGGTCACAGATGTGGCTGAATCTGGCATTGCTGTGGCTGTGGTGTAGGCTGGCGGCTACAGCTCCAATTAGACCACTAGCCTGGGAACCTCCATTTGCCATGGGTGCGGCCCTAAAAATACAAAAAGATGAAAAAATAATAATAAAAAAAATAAAAGCAGTCATCTAAGATTCCGTATTAGGAAGATAGGAAAAAAAGAGCAAAGTAAATCCAAAATAAGCAGAACAAAAGTAATAAAGTTTAGAGCAGAAATCAATGAAATGGAGAAGAAAAAATTAATAGAGAAAAACCAACAACACCAGAATCTGGTTCTTTGAAAGATAAACCAATAAGCTTCTGTTCAGGTTAACGTAAAAAGAGAGCAAGTAATAATATCAGAAATGAAAGAGGGGACATTAATACAAAGCCCAATTGAAGCATAATAAAGGGAGTGTGAAGCTCTCTAGTCCCACAGATTTGATAACCTAGATGAAATGAACCAATGTATTTAAAGACACAATCTTCCAAAATTCACCCACAAAGAAATAAGACAATTTAAATAACTATATCTAATAAATAAAGTAAACCGTAATTTATACATAAACTTCCAAAACAAAAGTACCAGACCTGGATGGGTTAACTGGTGAATTCTGCCAAATATTTATGGAAGAAATTGGATCAATTCTCTCTAATCTTTTTCAGAGGGTAGAAGCAGAAGGCATGCTTACTAACTCATTCTGTATTGCCAGCATTATGCTAATAACCAAACCAGATAAAGATATTTAAGGACAAGGAAACTATAGACAAATCTCTCTCATGGATATAGATGCAAAAGTTCTCTTTATAATATTAGCAAATCAAATCCAATAATGTATAAAAAGAGTTACACACCATGATCAAGTAAGATACATCTCAGATATGCAAGACTTGTTCAAGCTTTGAAGATCAATTAATATAATCATCAGATCCATAGGCTGAAAGGGAAAGATCACATGAGAGATATAGAAAAAGCATTTGAAGAAATCTATCACCTATTTTTAGTAAAACCTCTCAGTAAAGTAGAAATAGAAGGGAAACTTGCTCAACTTTATAAAGACAATCTACAAAATATCTATAACTAATATGATTCTTAATGGTGAGAAACTAGTAGCTTTCCCGCTAAGATAAGGAAAAGACAGGAATGTCATATCAGCACTCTTTACCCATATTGTAATAGAAGTCCTAGCTAATGCATTAAGACAAGAAAAGGAAATGAAAATTGTATTGATTGAGAAGAAAGAAATAAAACTGTCCGTGCTTGCAGATGACGTAATTGTGTACGTGTGAAATTTGAAAGAATTGACAAACAAATAAGCAGTTACAGCAAGTTTTCAAGATACAAGGTTAACATAAAAGTCAATCATTTTCCTGGTAAATAAAGTATAATTGAAATTCAAAAATAATGTATCATATACTCAACTTTGGTCTCCTCCTCCACATTTAGTACTTAGGTATAAATCTCTAAAAATAGGAAAACTATAAAACCATGATAAGAGAAATAATTGTAGAGATATTTCATGTTCATGGATATGGAGATTCAATATTGTCAAGATGTCAGTTCTTCACAACTTGAGCTGTAGATTTGTTGTAGTCCCAGTCAAAATTCCAGCAAGTTACCTTGTGGATATTGAGCAGGTGATTCTGAAGTTTATTTGGAAGACCAAAAATTGAAGAACAAAATTGGAAGACTAACACTACCCAACATCAAGACTTATTATAGTTGCATGTTGATTAGTCTCCACATTTGTGTTTTTTTCAGTTTTCAGTTTTTTCTGTTTTACCTCGTTGTGATTTGCATTTTTCTAATAATTAGTGATGTTGAGCATCTTTTCATGTGACTGTTGGCCATCTCTATGCCTTGTTTGGAAAAATGTCTATTTAGATCTTCTGCCCATTTTGAGATTGGGTTTTTTTTTTTTTGTAGTTTTTTTTTTTTTTTGAGTTGTACAAGCTAATTCTCTTCTTTTGGATATTAATCCTTGTCAGTTGCGTCATTTGCAGGTATTTTTCCCATTGAATAAGTTGCCTTTTTGGTTTGTTTATTTGTAAAACTTTTAAGTTCAATTAGATCCCATTTGCTTTTATTTCTTTTGCCTTAGAAGTCTGATCTAATTAAGTATTGCTATGATATATTAAGGAATGTTTCACCTACATTATCTTCTAGAAGTTTTATGGTGTCATGTCTTACATTTAGGCCTTTAAACAAGTTTATTTTCATATGTGGTATGAGGGAATGTTCAAATTTCATCTATTTACATGTAACTGTCTAGTTTTCCCACCACTGTTTGTTAAAGAGAATATCTTCTCCATTGAGTATTCTTGCCTCTTTCATAGATGAATTACCCATGGGTGTGTGGGTTTATTTCTGGGTTCTCTATTCTGTTGTATTGATCCATATCTTTTTTTTTTTTTTTTGGCTGTAACACACTGTTTTGATTACTGTGGCTTTATATTATAGTCTGAAGTCTGGAAAGGTTATATCTCTCACTTTGTTCTTTATTCTCAGAATTACTTTGGCAATTCTGGGTCATTTGATGTTCTACATAAATTTTAGGATTACTTATTCCAGGTCTGTAAAAAATGGCATGGGTATGTTAATAGGAATTCCATTAAATTTTTAGATTTCTTTGGGTTTCATGGCTATTTTAATAATATTACTTCTTCCTATCCAAGAGCATCAGATATATTTCCATTTCTTTGAATCATCTTCAGTTTGCTTCACAATTGTTTTACAGTTTTCAGCACATGGGTCTTTATCTTCTTGGTTAAGTTTATTCCTTGGTATTTTTTTTTTTTTTTGGACACAATTGTATATATTTATTTCTTTATTTAATAATCTTCAAGTATGTATATATTTATTTTTAAATATTTATATGGTATAGTTGATTTACATTGTTCCTTCTATTTTTTTCTGTATAGGACCCAGCCACCCACACACACCTATTTTTTTAATTCTCCATTAGGTTCTTACCCAAGAGACTGGAAACAGTTGCCTCTGCTGAATAGCAGGATCCATCAACTATCCATTCTAAATGTAACAGTCTGCATCCACCAACCCCAAACTCCCTGTCAGTCTCTCTGCCTCCCCTCTCCCCCGTGGCAGCCACAAGTCTATTCTCCAAGTCCATGATTTTCTTTTCTGTGGGGGAATGTTCATTTGTGCCCTATATTAGATTCCAGATATAAGTGTTATCTTACGGTATTTGTCTCTCTCTTTCTGACTTACTTCACTCAGTATGAGAGTCTCTAGTTCCATCCATGTTGCTGCAAATGGCATTACATCATTCTTTTTTATGGTTGAGTAGTATTCCATTGTGTATATATACCACATCTTCCTAATCCAATCGTCTGTCAATGGACATTTGGGTTTTTTTCCATGTCTTGGCTGCTGTGAATAGTGCTGCAATGAACATGCGGGTGCATGTGTCTTTTTAAAGGAAAGTTTTCTCTGGATATGTGCCCACAAGTGGGATTGCTGGGTCATATGGTGGTTCTATGTATAGATTTCTAAGGTACCTCTATACTGTTCTCCATAGTGGTTGTACCAGCTTACATTCCCACCAGCAGTGCAGGAGGGTTCCCTGTCCTCCACACCCCCTCTAGCATTTGTTATTTGTCAACTTATTAATGATGGCTATTCTGACTGGTGTGAGGTGGTATCTCGTGGTAGTTTTGATTTGATTTCTCTAATAATCAGTGATGCTGAGCATTTTTTCATGTGTTTGTTGGCCATCTGTATATCTTCCTTGGAAAAATGTCTATTCAGGTCTTTTGCCCATTTTTCCATTGGGTCATTGGCTTTTTTGCTGTTGGGTTGTATAAGTTGCTTATATATTCTAGAGATTAAGCCCTTGTTGGTTGCATCATTTGAAACTGTTTTCTCCCATTGTGTAAGTTGCCTTTTTGTTTTCTTTTTGGTTTCCTTTGCTATGCAAAAGCTTGTCAGTTTGATTAGGTCCTATTGGTTTATTTTTCTTTTATTTCTAAGAGATTTACTTTGGGAGACTGACCTGAGAAAATATTTATAAGGTTGATGTCAGAGAATGTTTTGCATATGTTCTCTTCCTGGAGTCTGATAGTGTTTTGTCTTATATTTAAGTCTTTCAGCCATTTCTATTTTCGTGGATGCTGTGAGGGTGTGCTTTAGTTTCATTGCTTTGCATGCAGCTGTCCAGGTTTCCCAGCAATACTTGCTGAAAAGACTGTCTTTTTTCCACTTTATATTCTTGCCCCCTTTGTCGAAGATTAATTGACCATAGGTGTCTGGGTTTATTTCTAGGTTCTCTATTCTGTTCCATTGGTCTGTCTGTCTGTTTCGGTACCAGTACCACACTGTCTTGATGACTGCGGCTTTGTAATATTGCCTGAAGTTTGGGAGAGTTATGCCTCCTGCTTGGTTTTCATTCCTCAGGATTGCTTTGGCAATTCTGGGTCTTTTATGGTTCCATATAAATTTTTGGATTGTTTTATTTGATTTGAAAGAGAACTGCACAAAACAATAATTATCAGCCTATGTTGCTGGATACATAGTGTGTCAAGAGCCATTCTTACAGATGATAAAGAGTATAAGCAAGATGACGAGACTAAAAGTGGGAAGGCAGTATATAGTACAATTTAAATTCTTAGTAAAATGGGTCAGTATTTAAAAAATAGATAACCAGAATTTAATTGTAATAAAGTACCTGAGAGAATTCTTTTCAGATTTATCTCTCACTATTCCCATATTTTAATCTTTCATTCCAGCAAAAGGGATCTGAATGTTGTTTCCTAAGTGTGACTTGTGTTGCCCTGCATTTATAGCATTATTTTTTCACTTTTTTGTCCTATTAATGGCATTTTTTTTCATGTATTCAGACACTGTCTTTCATTGCATTTCATTGAGGAAACTTCCCTTAGCATCTTAGGTGGAAATGAGCATTTGTATCAGTACTCATCTGTCACTTACTTAGCTTTATTAAATTATGTATCTTTTAATGCTTTATATTCCTCTTCCTTCTAGAGAATAAATACTTTGAATATTCCTGCTATGTGTGGACCCCATCCATGCTATGTATATAAAGCTTATTATCCCCCATAGTCGTCTAGTTTATACAGAGTAGGGATTCTAGAAATAAGTATTTATTTCTAAAGTGAAATCAAGACAGGATTCAAGTTAATATGGTTAACTATCACTTCAGGTAAAGTTAGGATTCTTTTGGATAGTAATTTTCTAGTTAGGTGTGCATGAATAGAAGAATGTATTCAATACTTTCCATTTGAAGCCCCAGACAAATATGTTTTCATATAATAGACATATTATCCCCAAGCCTCAATTTCTTATTTATAAAATGAATACAATAGCATATTGAGTTTTTAGAACCTTATGAGACAGTGTTCCTGGCACAATGCTTGGAACATATTCAACCATGCATAATTGTTACTTTTTCTACCTTTCATATGGGGTCACAATTACTGGCAGTTTGAAAAGTGGTATTTCCCCCTTTTTGATATACCTTAATATTTTGGCTGATAGCAATGAGCGTGTACAGGTTGAAACAATACATAATTTATGTTTAATTATAATTATTTCTTCATTTCCAAGTATAACCTGTGCTAGATTGCATTTTTCTGTTTTTTTCCCCTGTTTTTTTTGTTTGTTTGTTTTGCTTTGTTTTGTTTTGTTTTTAGGGCCGCATGTGCAAACATATCAACATAAAGTTCCTGGGGTAGGGATTGAATCAGAGCTGTAGCTGCCAGCCTACACCACAGCCATAGCAACGCTGGATCCTTAGCCCACAGAGCAAGGCCAGGGGTTGAACCCACATTTTCATGTGTCTGGTTCTTAATCTGTTAAGCCACAATAGGAACTTCTAGATTACTTTTTTATCACTTGGCTTATTGAAATTTGCATCTTTCAGATGTTTTATGAGGCAGTTTTTATTTTTTCACTTGTCATTGGTGTACATTGTGACTAATTAATGGGCCAGTGGACTAATACTTTGAGACTAGAATTCTTTGGGTGAATGGTTAGAATTTAAATTAGCCTCCAAAAAGGGAAATTGGCAAATTAAGTTTTGTTTTTTCTCATTTTATGTATTTTATGTTTTTATTCTTTTTGACTACCTTATTTCCTTTTTTTAAAAAATTGAAGTATAGTTGATTTACAGTGTTGACAGAATTTCTGCTGTATAGCAAATGAGTCAGTTATACATATATATACATTCTTTTTTATATTCTTTTCCATGATCATCTGTCCCAGGAGAATGTTTATAGTTCCTGGTGTTCTACAGTAGGTCCTTGCTGTTTGTCATTTTAAAAGTAGTAGTTTGTACCTGCTAACCCCAAACTCCCAGTCTATTTCAACCCCTCCTCCCCTCTTGGCAACCACAAGTCTGTTCTCTATGTCTGTGAGTCTGTTTCTATTTTATAACTTGGTTCATTGGTGCCATATTTTGGATGACTTATAAGTGATATCATATGATATTTGTCTTTCTCTTTCTGACTTAACTTTGCTTAGTATGATAACCTCTTGTTGCATCCATGTTGCTAAAAATGGCATTATTTCATTCTTTTTTATGGCTGAGTAGTATTCCAGTGTGTGTGTGTGTGTGTGTGTGTGTGTGTGTGTGTGTGTGTGTGTGTACAAACATACTACATCTTCTTAATCCATTCGTCTGTTGATGGACATTGACTTTGTTCCATGTCTTGGCTATGGTGAATAGTGGTACAGTGAACATATGGATGAATGTTATCTTTTTGTTTTATACTTTTTTCCCCTATATATATCCAGAAGTGGGATTGCTGGATTATATGGTAATTCTATTTTTAGTTTTCTGAGGAATAGTTTCTGTAGTGACTATACCAATTTACATCCCCATCAACAGTGTAGGAGGATTCCCTTTTCTCTGCAACCTCTCCAGAATTTGTTATTGTTATGGCCATTCTGTCCATCGTGAGATGGTACCTCGTTGTAGTTTTCATTTGCATTTCTCTAATAGTGATGCTGAGCATCTCTTCATATGCCTTCTGGCCATCCCTGTGCCTTCTTTGTAGATAAGTCTTCTGCCCATTTTTCAGTTGTGTTGTTTGATTTTATGTTGTTGAGTCTTATAAGTTTCTTGTATATTTTGGAGAGTAAACCCTTGTTGGTTGGCATCATTTGCAACTATTTTCTCCCTTTCCATAGGGTGTCTTTTTTAAAGAATGGTTTCTTTTGCTAAGCAGAAGCTTATAAATTTGATTAGGTCCCATTTGTTTATTTTCATTTATATTTCTATTGCCTTGGGAGACTGACCTAATAAAACATTTGTAAGGTCATCCTTAATGGACTGCTATAGTGACATCTGCTTAGATTGGTGACCTGTTGATGGCTGTTACTTACTGGTAAAGGCAAACTGGAGCATACGTGGACAATGACAGAGAAGTGTTATCTCAGATTTTTGCATACTTTTGGTATTTAGTCAGTATAAATAACAAGAGCAAAAGAAAACAAATATTTTGAGTGTGTGATCAGATCATTTCTGCTGACTTAAAATTATTTTTTGGTGTTCCCATTGTGGCTCGGCAGGTTAAGAATCGAGTAGTATCCATGAGGATGCAGGTTCCATCCCTGGCTTCACTCAGTGGGTTAAGGATCTGGCATTATCATAACCTGTGGTATAGGTCATAGACATGGCTTGGAGTCAGCATTGTTGTGGCTGTGGTGCAGGCTGGCAGCTGCAGCTCCGATTTGACCCATAGCCTGAGAACTTCCATATGCTGCAGGTGCAGCCCCAAACAAAATTATTTCTGGAGTTAAATGACTCTTTTTACCTTTATTTAATTTTGCATTATATATCTCTTGAGGTACATAGATAATCAGCCACCTCATCCAACTTGTAGAAACTTAATATGCTTTCAGTTTTAATTACCCAGCTTTTAATCATTCTGAAAAATAAGCACTGTTCTGTACCATGTCTGTAAATTCAGACATGTTTTTATGACTCTCTTTTCTATTCTGTGAGGAAATAGGTATTTTTCAGTCTTTTTTGATAGCATTTACAGCATTTTAAAGAAACAGTCTAGCAATCAAAGTGTTAAAATTAGTGTGGTAATGTTCCTAATACTGGGAGAGGAAAAACACAGAGTTTTAGTTTGTTATAAAAATTAGATGCGAAGTAACTAACAGTGGTAAAACTCTTTTCTTTCCAGGGCCAAGGAATATGAAAGTTTAATGGAAACAAAAAATTCTGGCTCGGATTCACCCTATAAAGCAAAGTGAGTATTTAATCCTACATTTTAGTTCTTTGTCTCTTCAGACTCTGCCTATAGCAAAAGTTTATCTAAACCATCATTGTATGCCTGTGGTCATGGACTCGTATATGATGCTTAGAATTTTATTCTCCTAACACAGTCGTATCCACCTGGGGTTGATTTTGTCAGAGGACATTTGTTCGTGTCCGGGGATATATGATATTTTGGTTATCAAAACTTGGGGAAGTGGTGCTGCTCTACAAGTGTGTAGAGGCAAGGGATACTGTTAACATTCTTCAGTTTAAAAGACAGCCCTCCACAGCAAGATATTATCTCATCCAAAACAATAATAGTGCTGAGGTAGAGGAACCCTGTTCTAACAGAACAGTTCCTGGCAAGGTTATGCTGGTTCTTTCTCTGAGGAGATGGTATTCAAGACCGGCACAACCTTGTTGTGAGGGCACTTTGCAGATGAGGATTTTGATTCCACCACTGAGTATAAGTGTAACTACTAAGTGTAATATGTAAGTAAAGAAATACATCATCATTTTGCTTCTCTCAAGTAGACCCCATAAGAGACCAGTGAGAAAAGTGCCTACAGAGCACTGCTGATAGGAGTGCAGACTGGTATAGTCTTAGTGAAAGGCAGTATAAATCTGGAGCTTAGAACCTGTTTAAAAACTGTTTAAATATTTTTTATTTATTGTATATATGATTACATTTTAGCACTTGAAGTTGTATTTTATTTATTTTTTAACCTTTTTTTATTGATGTACAGTTAACTGAAAATGTGTTAGATTCAGGTGTACAACAGTGATTCAGTTTTATATAGATACACATATGCGTGTGTGTTTATGTATATATGTCTATATATTTATTCTTTTTTAGATTTGGTTCCCTTGTAGGTCATTGGAAAATACTGAATATAGTTCCCTGTGCCATACAGTAGGTTCTTACTATTTTATATGTAGTCCGTATCTGTTAATGTCAAGTTCCAAATTTATCCCTCTTCCCTTTCCCCTTTGGTAACTTTAAGTTTGTTTTCTATATCTTTGAATCTGTTTCTGTTTTGTTAATAAGTTCATTTATATCAATTTATTAGATGCCATATATAAGTGATACATTATGACATTTGTCTTCCTTTGTCTGACTTCACTTAGTATAATAATCTCTAGGTATATCCATATTGCTGCAAATTTCATTATTTCATTCTTTTTTGTTGCTGAGTAATATTCTGTCATTACCACATCTTTATGCATTCATCTGTTGATGTGCGTTTAAATTGCTTCCATGTCTTGGCTATTGTAAATAAGGCTGTAGTGAACATTGGGGTGCGTGTATCTTTTTGAATTAGTTTTCTCCAGATACATGCCCAGGAGTAGGAATGCAGGATCACATGGTAGCTCTATTTGCAGTTTTTAAGGAACCTCTATACAGTCCTCCATAGTGGCTGTACCAATTTATATTCCCCTCAACAGTGTAGGCAGATTCCTTTTTCTCCACACCCTCTCTAGCATTTATTATTGGTAGACTTTTTATTAATTAATTAATTTATTTATTTAGTCAGTCTTTTTGCCTTTTCCAGGGCTGCACCCGCAGCATATTCAAGTTCCCAGGCTAGGGGGTCTAATTGGAGCTATAGCCGCCAGCCTACGCCACAGCCACAGCAACACGGGATCCGAGCTGCATCTGCAACCTACACCACAGCTCACAGCAGCGCTGGATCCTTAACCCACTGAGTGAGGCCAGGGATTGAATCTGCAACCTCATGGTTCCTAGTTGGATTCGTTAACCACTGAGCCATGACGGAACTCCCTTGGTAGACTTTTTAATAATGGCCATTCTTACTGGTATGATGTCATTATAGTTTTGAATTGCCTTGCTCTAATAATTAGTGATACTGAGCATTTTTTCATGTGCCTGTTTGCCATCTATCTTCTTTGGATAAATGTCTATTTAGATCTTCTGCTCAGTTTTTGATCCAGTCATTTGTAAGGGAACATGCCTCAACATAATAAAGGTCATATATGACAAACCCACAGCCAATATTATACTCAGCAGTGAAAAGAAGAAATATTCTTGCCTGTCAGATATAAGACCATCAGATTATTACTTTTATTTATTATTATTCTGGAGCTATTAGCCATTGCCATTTTAAAAAAAAATAGCAAAGAAGTTAATAAAATTAAGATTATGTCAAGATTATTATGATACTGTGTATATGGACAACCCAGAGAATCAATAGAAAAACTAGGAAAAACAAGAATCAATTCAATAAAGTGGCTGGTTAGCAAATTAGTGTGACAATATTAATAGGTAATGTTTATTGAGTCTTTATGCCAGGCTCTTTACATGTGTTGACTCATTTATTACTCATATCAACGCAATCAATTTCATTAGGAAACTAAGCCCTAAAGAGGGTAAGTAACTTACCTGGGATTATGCAACAATATATCCAGGATGCAAAAATTGATAGCTTTTCTTTCTGATTATCAGAAAATATAAATATCATTTACAATAGCAAAAAAAGTAACCTTTTAAGAATAAACTTAACAATAATTATGAAGACTATAAAAATACACCTTTAAATGCTAACAAGAGAGATATAAAGATGACTTGTGTAAATGGAAAGTCAAATTATACCTTTGGATTGAAGATACCGTATAGTAAATTCTCCTACAAATACAATGCAATTCCAGTCAAATAACAATCTTCTTAAAAAATAAAGGTAGAGTCATTTTAAAGAACATGGAAAAATAAATGAACCTTTCTAGGAAAAAACTTTTAAAGGAGAATGAGGTAGGATTCAGCTAATAGATATATAGTTAAAATAGTTTTATATTAGCATGTAAATAGTAATACAAATTAATGGAAGAGATTTTTTTATAAAACAATCTAGAAGTATACCCAACATTTTAGGCAGTTTAATGTAGGTATTGGTATAGTGTTTGCAGAGATGGCCAGAATTTGTTGAGCCATTCCTTGAGGCATGCCCCTTTGCAATGTAATTGTACCACTTCTCCACCCAGGGATGGACTCTATTTCCCTTACTCTTGAACTACTTGTTCCGGGCGTTTGACTTGTTCTGACCCACAGTCTACTGCAGAAGCAATATATGACTTCTGAGCCTTGGCCTTAGAAGTCTTGAGGCTTCTCACAAGCTTGCTTTCTTGCTCTCCTCTGACTGCTGTGTAAGGATGCCTGGGTCAGCCTCAAGGAAGACATCATTTGGGCATGGTGTATAATTTTTTTAATATGCAGTTGAATTAGTTTTGATTGCTTTATTGGGGGGGTTTGCATCTATGTTTATAGAGGATATCAAGCCTTATCAAGCCTCTGCTTGTGTCATATTTGCTTATGCCCATTGGCCAAAGCAAAACATTTTTCCAAGTCCGTATTCACTATATGGGAGAGTATGTGAGTCATGACTAACAAGATAGAATTCAAGGGAGCTTTTAATGTAACACACTACTACACAACTTTCTCTAGATTCTCTTCTTGAATAGCTACTCTTTTTCAGTATCTTTTGTCTTGTCTCCTTCACTTCTAACATTAGCATGCCTTTGTCCTGAGAGTTCAAATAGAGAATTACTCCCATGGTAATCTCATTTAGTTTCTTGACTCTAAACAGCTAGTAACCAGATGAATTTTAAACTTTTATCTCCAATTCAGACCTGTCCCCAGAACTCCAGCTTCCTATTTAGCATTTTCACTTGGATGCCTCTCTGTTCACTTGGACTCCTTAAGTGAACATGTGCAAAATGTTCAAAACTCCTGAAATTTGCTCCTAAACCTTACCCCTCATGTTTTTGCTTATCTTATGAAATGGGAAGTCCATCCTTAAACTGAGTCATCTGAAATCTTTAGAGTCATCCTTTTTCTTACACTCCACATTCAGTCCATCAAAAAAAATTCTGTTGGCTCTGTCTTTAAAATGTATTCAGGGAGTTCCCATCGTGGTTCAGTGGAAATTAACCTGACTAGTATCCATGAGGATGCAGGTTCGAAGCCTGGCCTCTCTCAATGGGTTGGAGATCCGGTATTGCTGTGCGCTATGGTGTAGGTCACAGATACGGCTCAGATCTGGTGTGGGTGTGGGTGTGGCTGTGGCATTAGATTGATCCCTAGCCTGGGAATCTCCATATACTGTGGGTGCAGCCCTAAAAAGACAAAAATAAATAAATAAACAAATAAAATAAGTATGTTCAGAATCTGACCACTCTTCCTTATCTTCATAGTAACTAGACTAGTCTAACCTACCACTGTCTCTCATCTAGATTATTGTAGCAGCCTCCTAGTTACATCTACACTGCTTTTGTCCTTGCTTGCTACATTCTGTTGGCCATAGGGCAACCAGGATTTTTTTTTTTTAATTGTAGGTTAGGAGAAAAAAAAAACCTGGGTATATATATATATATATATATATATATATATATATATATATACACACACACACACACATACATTCCTTTTCTTATATTATCTTCCATCATGCTCTATCTCAAAAGATTGGATATAGTTCTCTGTGCTGTTACAGTAGTGCCTCATTGCTTATCCATTCTGAATGTAATAGTTTACATCTACGAACCCCAAACTCCCAGCCCATTCCACTCCCTCCCCTTCCCCCTCGGCAACCACAAGTTTGCTCTTTATGTCTGTGAGTCTGTTTCTGCTTTGTAGACAGGTTTGTCTGTGCCATATTTTAGATGTCACCTATAAGTAATATCATATGGTGTTTGTCTTTTTCTTATTTGCTTCACTTAGTATGAGACTCTCTAGTTGAATCCATGCTGTTGCAAATGGCATTATTTTGTTCTTTTTTATGGCTGAGTAGTATTCCATTTTGTATATGTACTGCATCTTAATCCATTCCTCTGTCAATTTACAGTTTTGTACAGATATATGCCCAAGAGTGGGATTGCTGGGTCATTTGGTAGTTCTATATTTAGTTTTCTGAGGAACCTCCATACTGTTTTCCATAGTGGTTGTACCATTTTGCATTCCCACCAACTATGAAGGTGGGAACTCTTTTCTCTGTACCCTCTCCAGCATTTGTTCTTTGTAGACTTGTTAAGGATGGCCATTCTGACTGATGGAGAGTGAACTTTAAACAATCAAAATTATTAGACATCAACGTAAAGACTAGGGATAAATATTAAAGTCATGGTTTCTTATAGAACTAAGACAAACTGATGGCCAGAAGAGAAAGAATTCTATGTAATTGTATCTCAGGTGTTTTTATAGCTTAAGGAAAAGATTGGGGAGAATAGGGGAAACACATGGTAAAAAAATTAGCTATTCTCTAATTATGTTAGTGATATTATTAATAATGTTATTTTGAGTCTGTGTGCATATAATATGGGATAAAGTAAAGGAGATTATGAAGAATAGCATTCTTTCATCCCTTGTCTTCCTGATTACCAGAATTCTTGGTCTGGATGAAAGGAGATATAATAGGAAATACAGTAGAGATGAGATAAAACCCCTGCAGGACTGAATTTGAATTATAGGAATTTATGAGGTATTTTACCTATAAAAAACTGTTTTGAGTATTTGTGTGTATACATACATATACATACACACACACACTTCTTTCCTAGCTCTGTGGATTGAAGAGGCCTAGAAACAATGACCAATGGAGTAGCGGTGAGCATCCCATGTACTCACTGATCTGGGACTTGAAATATCATTTCACACTAAAAGCAAGAACTTCTTAGAAAAATGTCTAATTCTAGATCTGAATGGTCTGTCATATTATATGGCAAGGAAAGTCTCAAAGACTGCTAGCATTTTGTCAAAAGACTCAGGAGTTGACTTGAAGAGTTTACTACTAGAAAAGAATAGGACAGTTTGAGAATCAAAGAGGATAATTTTTGTAACTGATCAAAATTGTTAACCAAATAGATGAAAAGAATTGTCTTTTTATAAAGAAAATTATTCTAGCTAATAAATGAAAGTGGCTCTTCTTCCAGTTACCTCTCCCCTTTCCAGAAAAATTCGGTCCTAAAGCTCTTAGGTGAGGGAGCACCAAGCATCTGTCTGCATTGGCTGG
Source organism: Phacochoerus africanus (assembly GCF_016906955.1). Classification (NCBI taxonomy): domain Eukaryota; kingdom Metazoa; phylum Chordata; class Mammalia; order Artiodactyla; family Suidae; genus Phacochoerus; species Phacochoerus africanus. The sequence goes on along the minus strand of NC_062552.1, from coordinate 58,059,015 downwards.
GGGTATGCAGCAGTGGCACAGCGGTGGGTGTCAGAGCCTGAGTAGGCTGAGGAGGGGTGGCCAGATATAGAGGTTCAGAGCCCAAGCAGAGAGCAAGGAGCTTCCATGTGAGTTTGGCACCATGGGGAATCAGAGCAGAGTGAAGAGAGCATATCCATTGAATGTCATCCTGTCACAGTCTGTCAAGGTAGCCTTGCAAAGGGTGTGAAACCAAAGCAGGGTGAGAAGGGCAGAAGAATCCCAAATGGGGAGTCAGAGGCCAAGCAGGAAGATAGTAATATACGTAAACAAGGATGGGTGATATGTTACATGTAGGGGGATTGTTCACATTAAATACAGTAAGGGTGATGGAAGGTAGGGGTTGTTCACTGCTGGAGAAGAGAGCTAAAAATATACCCAGGGAAAAACCCTGTGGTGATGAATTGGAGTTGTAGGTATCAGTTTTAACTCATATTTTCCAATATATATAAATAGAAATAAATACAAGTGTAAATGTTTAGGGATATATGCACACATACACACACACACACACGTGACCCTTGAATAATGGGGGTTGGGGTGCTGATCCTCTGAGCAGTCAAAAATCTGCCTATAGTTTTTACAGTCAGCCCTTCCCCTTTGAGGTTCCGTGTTCACAGATTCAACCATCCATGCATCCTGTGGTACATATACAGTGTGGAAAAAAAACTATGTATAAATGGACCTACACAGTTCAAACCCCTGTTATTAAAAGGCCAACTGTGTGTGTATATAATTATATACATATATAATGTTATATCATTTATATATTTTGCATTTATTTAAAAAAATAATATACACACATTTTCTAGATCTTTCCATGAAGAATGAGAACCTGGGAGCAGCAACACCCTGATAGCATTGAGCATATCTAGAATACCCATGTAAATATGAGGGCAAGTAATTCCCTAAAAGCTGAAGATGTGTTGTTTCCCCCCCACCCCCACCCCCCTGCAAGAAAGGGTGCTGGCAGGCAATAGTAGAGGTGGTCCAATGTCAGAAGCAATATATATACACTGAATTTTTTCATCTTATATGAAGATTTCTTAAGCTCTTTCATTTAGCTTAAGCTTAATCATATTATTTAAAAATACAGGGGGAACCAATAGCCCTAAATTTTGACTATGTACCTTTCAAATAGAGGAGGTAAAAGAAAAAAAGAAGTTAATATGTTTATGTCTTCCTGTCCATCACACTAAAGAACAATGTGGACCCCGTCTCCTTTCTTACACTTTTATAAATCTTTCCAATGATCCTAATAAACCTCCCAAAACTTTAATAAAAGGTAGGACTCCTTACAGAGGAGCCCTTACATTTCACATTTATCAGTGACAGGCTTGAACTTAGAGTTGTTAGAATTTGCTCAGATTTTGAGAAGAAAATACCTCACCTGACAACATTCTCCACAAAGCCATTTACCTGAGACATAATTCACATGTTCTAAGCTAGGGGTCATGAAACCGTCATGTTTTCTTTGCATGTTAGAAAAAATATCTGTCAGAAGTAACTCCAATTATAATTTCTTTATTTAAAAGAGCTGCACCCTCTAAACAGCTCCTGTTCTTGCCCTGTAGGGAAAATACAGCTTACACGGCTTGAGTTCTGCTATATTATTTGTGGTACTTCTGTGGAGGTAGGGGTAGGGAGTAAAACAGTTTAGCTCAGGTTACCAAAGCATCCCCTTGATTTGGCATTCTTCCGTGAAGGGTAGGTTCATATGAATCCCAGATTTGATTTACCTCAGAGTGAAATACAAGCCTCTTGTATTCTGCGAATTAAAATGGTTCTTATGCCTCCCTAAATACCCCTGGTTTACAGTGGAATGTGAGTATTCTTGCTAAGAATACTGCTAGATTCATATGCATCCGTTGCTATGGCTGGGTATTTAGTTACATGGTGTGCAGGCTTTATTCAGCCAAAAGCTGAAGTGGCTACTTATCTATCACACAATGAAGCTTGCTGCCAATATTCGTCCACATAATAAGGTCAGTAACTTTAATCGGATGGGACTCAAGCCCATATTGAATTAGAAGGAAAGGAAGTGTGTTGCTCTTACTCTATTTTTGTATTTTTATATTCCCTTTTTCCTTTTGTTAGATTGAGACTTTCTGTCAATAAATAGTAATCATTTATTGAACATCTGCTTTAGTAAATGGTTTTAGGTACATTGATTATCTCTAATCTTCAGAAGCTATGAAAGGAAATATATATGAAATCTCTACTTTTAAGTTGAAGAAATTGAGATGGAGAGTAGTTAAATAATCTCCCAAGAGTTTACCTATGTGGTGTTGTGCTGGAGCCAGAATTTAAGCATAGGTATTTCTGATTTTAGAATTTGTATTCATTCTTTGACTTTAATGAAAGTAAACTTTAAGTGGATAGCTTAGATTTAAGCTGGAGTTCACCAGTGCCTTTTTGAGCTGCATTTGTTCTTGTATTCTTCGAGAAGTTTAAATTTTTTACGTAATACATTTTTAGATGTAATTATATTCTAGGGTATTCATTTGCAAATAAAATTTCCTCATTTGAATTGACTAATATGATATGGAGACAGAGCATGAAATTTGAAGATGAAAGGTAAAGGTTTCTAGTCCCAGTAAAACATTTACCAGTTGTGAGACCATGGGAAAGTCACCTAATTTACCTGAACGTTAGCGTCTTCATTTTTCAAACAGGAATGGACAGTGTTTTTCAGAGGACTAAGATAAGGTACATGAAAGTATTTTGTAACATAGAAGTTATGGATATTATTAAGATTAATATAAAGAAGAAATTTCTTCTTAGTCCATTTATCATTAAATATCTATTGGGTATACCTGTGTTGAGGTAGCATGTTAGGTGCCATGGGTAAGATGGTAAACGAGTCAATAAGAACTCTCTCTCATGAAATAAGTACTCTGCCTCTGCACTGTCCAGTATAACTTCTTGCCACATATGGCTGTTTAAATTTAAATTATTAAAATTAAATAAAACTTAAAGTTTAGTTCCTCAGTCAAACTAACTGTATTTCAAGTGCATGATAGCTACATTTGGCTCGCAGCCACCATGTTAGGCAGTACAGATATGAAAGATTCCCATCATTAACAAAAGTTCTGTTGTAAATCTCTGCATGGGAGAGACTTGTGAAAAGTGATTTGAAGGAATAGTCAAATTAGAGAAAGCAATGTTTGAGCTAAGAACTAAGGGATTTTCTATATCATATGGAGATGGGGGAAGCATTTCAGAAGGAATGAATGAGAACATTTGCAAAGACACCGAAACAGGAAGAGAGGAATTTAGATCCAGAAAGACCTCTTGCATGCAGAGCCTGTGTGGCAACATTAGCCCCACCTGGGAGGAATCAGTCTTCCTTGATTGAAATAGGAGAAATAGGGTGAAGTAGATATGTTTATTAATTTGTGGCAGAAAGTGAGGATTTTCTTGTTCCAATAACTTACATTTTCTCTAAGACATGTAAGATCTTACTGTGTGAGCAAGTGGGAGAAAGGAAAGGGTGGAATCGTGAGGAGACCGGGCAGTATTTGAAGCAAGTGTTTGCAGAAGAGTGAGCAGACTAGACAAACTTACTGGTAAGATTCTGAATCTGTAGTTGTATCAGTCTTTTGCATGGTATGACTTTTTCTCAGGATCAGAAATGGAAAAGGCTGGCAGTTGTTCACTAATCCAGCTAAATAAATGAATGCATGCAAATAGTAAATAAATTACCATTGCTGGGGTTTAGCTGTAGGAGTAAAGAACACAACAACACAGAGGAAATACAGCAATGTGGTTACAAGAAATTGATTGTAATGATGGCTTATGGAATCTATCATGGATAAAAATGGAAGTAAGACCCCACGAAAATGATACATGGGGGAAAGTGGAGTGGTCTGGGAGAATGTCTGGTGAGTGTCTCTTGGTGAGATGTCCAGGCAACTAAGTGGAAAGGAGAGAAGAATTACTTGAAGAGTGAGGTGTATGAAACAGAAGAAGTAAAGGCTTCAAAGAAATAATGCATTCAGTCCCCTTACTAAAGAATTCTACAGTCTAGAAAATGTATGTTTTTCTTGGTGAAAAACAAATAATTGCTGTATTGTCTAAGTAAATGACAACAGCAGTGGCAGGCAATTCTGAAATTGCCTAAAAATTGGAACATGGGGAGTTTGACATTCTGTGATTTTACAGTGCTTCTAATATCTAAGGTTACCTTGAAGATCAAACTGTGAAAACCTGCCCAGGATATTATATTCTCTGCCATCATACTCTCACCTTTTCCCCAATTCCAGTTCTATTCTACTTTAAGGTTTATGCTGAAACCAGTGGCAGCATTTGCTCCGCTTACCCTGTACTAGAGATGGACATTCCTGTCTTTTAGTTCTCTTGTGTGTTATAAGGACTAAATTAGTATTTGTGAATATGAAGTAATACCAGCCTTAGGAGTGTTTTTTGTTGGATTTTTTAAATTCCCTTAGATTCTCTATGAAGGAAGCAGTTTCTAATACAATCATGAAAGTAACTTTTGTTTCAAAATATGTAGGAAAATGAAATATTTAGGAAATGAAATATAGTCTGATTCATTCATGTCATTCTCTTCTTTCATTTTGTATCGAAGGCTTCAACGATTAGCCAAAGATCTTCTAAAACAACTGCAAGTACAAGACAGTGGTTCATGGGCAAATAATAAAGTTTCTGCTTTAGATCGGACCCTTGGTGAGATCTCTAGAATATTGGAAAAAGAGGTATGTAACTAATCTCTGACCTCTGGCCTTAGTCTTTACGTTTCTTTCCTATTATGACAGGCCATGGGGCTAGAAGGCAGACTTTCAGTGTATGTGTTTCTTCTATGTTTTCAAAAGCTGGTCAAACATTGGTGGATATTTTTTCTTCTTGTTCCTAATGAAATCGAAATTGTTTTTAGTTTTAGTTGAAGTCCTCTATGGCAAAAATATATTCTTTAGGTCATGGTTTTCTCAGTCATATTTTCCCCATGCAAAGAACATGAAATCATTTTAACAAAATTAAAGTAATAAAGATAAGCAGTTTTATGGCAGAAAATATAAAACTTTGAATTATAAAGCTCATAAATCACAGATTTTTACAAAACACCAATTTCCTTCCTGTTTCCAATAGAATATTTGGCAGTTTTCTTTAATGACTTGGAGACATTAAATGTTTTAATGATAACTTCAAAAAATCCTTAATGATTTTAATAGTGTTTATTATTCACTGTGGAAAATTTTAAGTTACGAAGAGGAAATTAAACTCCTTGTAATACCCACTATAGACATTTTATTGTATTTTTTCCCTAATCCTTTTACTGTATATTTTTACACTATTTTATATGGCTGATTTTATCATAAATATTTTCTTATGTCTTTAAAAATTCTTTGTAACTGGATGAACCTATCAGAATTTGCACAATTTATATCACTTAGGTGGTATCTAATTTTTTTATTTACGGTAATGACCATCTGTGTTTATTAGCTGCAATTTTTTTGTTTTCTGGGCTTAAAATATATTGTGTGATATTTGCTATATACAAAAGAATCCAGTGATAAAAATAACGTAAATACAGTGAACAGCTGTGACCACATGACCAACCTAAGAACTAAACTGTTCCCAGTACATTTATGGTTACCTCTGTGTTCCTTCTTCACCCTGTCCCCCTGCCTCTGCTCCTTCTGGGAGAAATACTGTACAGAATTAAAGGGGGTAGCCTTTCTTTGGTAAAAATAGTGTTATTGCTTTATCACATACTTATATATTTAAATGGCATATTACTTAGTTTTGCTTATACTTGACCTTTATATAATATCACATTCTAGATTTCAGTGATTTTTTTCAGACTTATAGTTCTAAGTTTTATTAAAGCTTATAAATGTAGCTATTTTTAGTTTCTCCGTTGTATAGTGAGTACTTCATTGTGTTAGTACTACAGTTTTTAAATTCATTCTCCTGACAGTGGATGTTTATTTTCAGGGAGAAAGAGAGAGGGGGGGGGGAGAGAGAGAGAGAGAGAGAGAGAGAGAGAGAGAGAGTGTGTGTGTGTGTGTGTGTGTGTGTGTGTGTGTGTGTGTGCAGGGGAGAGTGGGAGAAAGATAAAAGGCAGTACATCTCAAACCATTCTCATATTGGAGCAAGTGAACAAGAATTTCTCTAAAGCAGTGAGCCTCAGACTTTAGTCTGCAGCAGAATCGCCTAGAGGACTTGTTAAAACACCTAGGACTTCTGATTCAGTAGGTCTGGAGTCGGTCTCAAGAGTTTGTATTTCTAATAAGTTCCCGAGTGACACTGATGCTGCTGGTCCGTGGACTGTACTTGGAGAAATCAATGCTGCAGCATAGGGCATATGCCTCATGGTTGGAATTACTAGGTTTTCAGTCACCTGAATGAACAACTTTACAAGATAGTGCTCAGCTGTATTCTGGTATCAGACAATACAATTTTCTGTAGGAACTGAGAGCAACATATTCACTATGACATTATGGCAAAGCCATATTGTTCTTTGTATAACACGTCCTTTTCAGAGTATGAGAGTTCAGAAACTGATGGTTGTCATAACATATGCTAGATGGAGTATCTGGAGGTTTGATATGCCTTGGAAAAATGTCTATTTTAAAATTAGCAGATACTGATTAATTTTTATTTTTAATATATTGAAGTAATAGGCATTTGCTTAAAGATACTACCATGTGCACCTTATCTCATGAATATTGTTTTAGACTGAAGTAATTACAGAATTTTTGAGGAAAAAGTAAAATGATCTGTATAAAAAAGGTATTCAGTATGAAATTTTAAAGTAAAGTTATTTCATTCACAAAGGGGCAATTTACTGGAATACTACCGATTCCTTATAATTTGAGGAAGAAAAAAATGTAGTCTGGCTCCCAGTCTAAATGGTCTGTGTCAGGAACCTTGCTGCAAAGCTGTCCTCAGAGTATACACCGCAGGACCACCAAAGAGTCTAAACTTAAACCTACAATAAGATCCTTTTGCTACTTTTATAACTAAAATCGTTTTTACCTAGCCAAGACAGACTCACTTTATATGGAATTCTGTTCGTAGAGTTATACTGGCATTTCAGTATAATTCTGCTGATGTTATTTATGATTTCAGTCTAGGAATTATAAATAACCATTCTTTTTTGTTTGGAAAACTGCCTGGAGTAACAGAATCATTAGCGCCAAAGCCAAGTACCCAGTGAAGGATTTGAAGACAGCATAGAAGTGACAGGGGTGGGACTGTGGTGGAACTTGGGTGATCACTTACTGAGGAAAGTTGAGAGACTAATCTTGAGATCTTTGTCCCCTCAATTTAGACCTCAACACACTGATGCTTTCTGTTACTTCTTTGACAAAGTTTTCCTTAGATAATTTTTCAAAAGTTCCAAGAACTACATTAGCAGGTTTAACATGTGATACACAAAAATGCTCTTGTCACAAAAGAGATCAGGAAACTGAGGAGTCCTGGGTTTTGTAGTACTTACTGTGTGTCTCAGGGCTATTCTGGCTTTTGGGGTTTTCTGATTCTGTTCAGAGATAAAATGTTTGTAAGCTTTGTTAAATGTGTTATGCTTTTTATTTATTTATTTATTTTTGTCTTCCCCCCCCTGCCCCCCCTAGGGCCACACCTGCAGCACATGAAGATTCCCAGACTAGGGGTCCAATTGAAGTTGTAGCTGCCAGGCTGCACCAGAGCCACAGCAATGCAGGATCTGAGCTGTGCCGTCGACCTACACCACAGCTCACGGCAACGCTGTATCCTTGACCCACTGAGCGAGGCCAGGGATCAAACCCACAACCTCATGGTTCCTAGTCAGATTCGTTAACCATTGAGCCACAACGGGAACTCTGTGTTATGCTTTTTAACAAACTGCAGCTACTTCTATAAGAAATATGGTGTTCTAGGGGACTTGCCTAACTCTGCCAACAAAAAGCCCTGGAAATGCTGGAAAAAAATTAAAAATTATTTTCTTAAAAACATCAAAGAGCTAAGGAAAAAATAAAGAATTATCATGCCAAAGGAAAAGCAAGAATTTAGACTCCTGTGCTTATAACTGAATGCCCCAAGAACATGTGCCAAGTTGGGTGATGTGTTGGCAAATGTTTTTCAGTTTTGCAATCCTTGTGGGGTCAGGGGACAAAAGTAAAAGCCTAAGGGCTACCTAAATTATGAAGTCTAATAGGTGATTTTTCTCTTCACAAAGATAAAACTACCGTAGCCTATTCTGTGACATAATTGTGAACCTTCTTACCTGCCCTCAGAGACTAAAAAGAAAGTGCCTCAGCAGAGTACAGAAATTATAACCATAATCCAGCCCTGGAATAGATTTGCAGTCCAAATTCACACCACCAATATTATTTCAAATGTAAAGTAGTCCGAGATTGATTAGTGGTATCCCTGAGGAACCTGGCAGAAGGAAATGCAAGTCCTAATTCCTAGGCCTCAAGTAATATGTGTCAAGTAATTTTATAAGAACAAGTAGTCACAGTCAAAAAACAAGCCCAAAAGTAGGTAAGTCATTATTATAAGTTTCAAGGAGAAACTAGAACTGCAAGGCTTTATAAATACCAGACACGGATCATAAAACTATGTGTTGTTGGGTTTTTTTTTATGTTTTAAGGGATAAAAGACAAGCTTGAAAATATATATGGTTATGGACCTAACAGTAGTGACAGAGGAGGTAATTCAGAATAGTCCTCTCACTGATGATAATTAATAATCTAGACAAAATATAAACTGGAACTCAGTTGCTAAGAAAGTAGTGAAAAATTACTGGGCCAAGATCTGGGAACATGGCATTTTGGATCTGGGTACAATTAGTGATCCAAAAAGAGGTAGATGCGATGCTGAGTAGTACCTTCAACATTGTTGCAGAACTAGTGCAGAAAAAAAATGGAGTCTAGGACTACCTGCAGTAAAACAGTGGCAAGAACAACCCATGTTTTGGGTTAGGATGGTGATGTTAATTTCAAATTATAATTATTATTTAAATTGTACTAAGTGTTTTCTAATTTTTCTGACTTTCTGTATGCTTGTTATGTTCAACATAAAATTACATTAACATTTAAGTTAAAATAAATTGCCCTGAAAACACTTTTGTTGCAGGAATGTTTAATTATTTCAAATAAGAGTTTCTAAAACATTCTTGTATATGCAGAGGCACTTTCCTTACTCTTGCCGTGGTATTAAATTTGGTCTAAGTAAATGTGATTTGTACTTGCATTTACTTTTCTCATTACTCTGCCATGATGAACATTACATTTAAGTTTGGATAGTAACAGCATCCCAGAAATTTTCTGTGGTTTATCAGTAACATGAGACATTTGTGTGCTGTTACTATAAGTAAACAGTTTAAGCAGATGGATTGGACATGGAATTTGTCCAATTGCCTTTCCTGACTTTTTTAGAATCCTGCCAAATTTAAATAGGGACTCAGCTGTGACTCTCTCAAACCTGAGTAAGTAAACCACATAACTGACAGCATTCATAATTTAACCGAATTGAGAGATGTCAAATCACAGTTGACTTTGTGATACCTATAGCAAATCCCATCATGCTTTGATGTTTTTGAAATTCATCTTGCAAAATTCCACCAACAAATAAGTTTGGAAGATAGAAAGGTGGAAACTGTTCCTCACCCCACCCTCTTTTTTCCAACTGAGGTTTGTGGCTACTTAATATATGCCTTGGTGAAGATAAACTACTATTCCTAAGAGCTTTTTCAACCTGATTGTGTTCAGAAAATTGTCTTGGCATCCTCCAAACCTCATGGTTGCATTTGGTTTTGCTTCTCTTATTTTCAGCTGGGGTGCTTCTGGTGGGAGGAACTGGAAAGCATTCAATCATAGGAATCTCTTATTTTGATCTTTTCACTATGTTCTCAGCTTACGTAGTTGTTTCCTCATAGCAGTTGACAAATAACTGTATATAGCTTGTGTGACACCCATGTTTTGTCAGAAGGTGACAAATATATGACAAAGTAAAATGAAAATGTTTCTCATGCCTTCTTCAGTTAGCTTGTATTAGACAACTAGTATAAGGAAAATGGAATCAATTGTTTTGAGAAATCACACAGAAATTTAATGTATGGAAGGAAAGAAGGAAGGACGGACTTGTGTGTTTTGTTTTAGGTTTTGTTATACAGTTATGTCCAATTGCCAAAATTCATCGAACCGAATACTTAAATTTGCATTTTATGTTAACCATATCTTAGTAAAGAAAATAAAATAAAAACACTCTATTTTAGCCATCTTGTCTGAAATTACTTACTTGGCTTCCTTATGAAAAGTATTCTTTTAAAAGCAAATAAATATGTTGTAAAAAATCAATGATGGTTTCTAGGACCATCCATGTTGCTGCAAATGCCATTATTTCATTCTTTTTTATGGCTGAGTAATATTCCATTGTATATACGTACCACATCTTCTTTATCCATGCCTCTGTTAGTGGATATTTAGGTTGCTTCCATGTCTTGGCTATAGTATATAGTGCCATCAGTGAACACTGGGGTACATGTATCTTTTCAAGTCATGGTTTTCTCGGGATAGATGCCCAGGAGTGATGGACTGGGGGTTTAAAATAGAAATGTTCTTGTGGTGATGGTTGTACAACTATAAATATAGTAAAGTTCATTGAATTAAAAAAAAAGTTATCATAGCCAGGATGCTAAATGCCATGGTTTTATGTTCAGTTACTTTTATTATATGTTTATAATCATAAAAAATCAATGATGAATACATATACTGCTAGTTTGTAGTAATGTTTTTTAAATAATTTGTCATATTTTCTATTATGATTATGCAGATTAAATCTCTGTGGACTATTTTAAAATCCCCTTGTTTCATGCAATATAGCATAGAGAACTTTATGTAAAACACTTGCTCAGAAAGATGAATAATTATAACAGCCAAAAAAACCCATTGACTACTAAATTGGGAAATAGAACATTGCCAGCATCTCAGTCCCCTCCAACCCACCTACATTTATTTTGCCAGTCATACCTTTCTCTTAATATTTGGATAAATAATTCCTATATGTTTTCGAAACCACATTTTTTTCTTTTCTTTATGGTTTTATCCCCTAAGGGTCCGTCCCTAAATGATATATGTTAGTTTAAACATGTCTGGTTTTGAACTTCATATAAATGGATGCTATTCTCTGTAATTTTCTATCTCGCTTCAATCAAGATTATGTATTTAAGAATTTATGATGTTGTAGAGGGTTTTTTCCCCCCCACTGCTATATATTGTATCATTGTATAAATTTAAAACAGTGGTATTTATCCATTTCACCATTGATGGGCATTTGGTTTGTTTTTATGAGAAATGTGCTTCTAAACATGTATCTTTGTATTCATGGGCAATAATTTCCCTAGGGAATGGAATTCCTGGGTCACAGGGTTTATATATCTTTAATTTTTCTTGGTAATGCTAAATTGTTTTCTAAAGAAATTGCACCAAGCCACTGCACTGCCAGCAGAGTATAAAAATCCTGTTACTTTCTCCTTTTCTAACACTTGATATTATCAGACTTTTTAATTTTTACTAATCCTATGGGTATGTAGTAGTATACTTGGAGTAGTTTAATGTACATCTCTATTGTCAGATGGGTTTGGGCTCCTATTCATATTGGTTGGCCATTTGAGTTCTTCTTTTGTGACATGCCTGTTCAAATCTTTTGCTCATTTTTCTACTGATTTTTATATTATGAATTCCAGTCCTAGGTTGTGCAAATGTATTAAATGTATTACTCAGCTCTCTGTTTACTCTCTTTTGGTTCTTTTGATGAACAGAAGTTCTTTCTTTTTAATCAAAGTATAGTTTATTTATAACATTATATGTTACAAGTGTACAATATAGTGATTCACACTTTTTTGTGTGTGTCTTTTTTTTTTAGGGCCGCACCTGCAGCATATGGAGGTTCCCAGGCTAGGGGTCGAATCGGAGCTCTAGCTGCCAGCCAACACCACAGCCGCAGCAATGCCAGATCCGAGCCACGTCTGTGACCTACACCACAGGTCACAGCAACACTGGATCCTTAACCCACTGAGCAAGGCCAGGGATCAAACCCAGAACCTCATGGAGCCTAGTTAGATTTGTTTCTGCTGCGCCATGATGGGAACTCCTGTTTCACACTTTTAAAGGTTATACTCCATTTATAGTTATTATAAAATATTGACTATATTCTGTGTGTTGTACAATATATTCTTGTAGCTGATTTTATACATAATAGTTTGTATTTCCTCTACCCCACCTTCCCTCTCTTCTGGTCACCACTAGTTTGTTCTCTGTATCTGTGTGTCCGTTTCTTTTTTGTTATATGCATTACTAGTTTGTTGTATTTTTTAGATTCCATATATAAATGATATCATATAGTATTTCTTAATTTTAGTATGGAAAAAGTTATCAGTATTTTATGGTTAAGAGTCTTTGCTCAGTCATCATAAACTGCTGTCCCACTCCTGAGTTCAAGAAGTCTTTTCCTTTATTTTCTTCTGGAAATTTTATAATTTTGCCTTTACTTTTAGTTTATTATCCATCTGGAATTTATTTTTCCACTTTTTATGAGGTTTAATTTTTTTTCCATCTTTGTGCTTAATTTTTTGTGCACCATTTATTGAAAAGACTAGCTTTCCCTACTGTTCTTTGGTGCTACAAATCAAAGTTTTGTAAATATATGAGTTTCTTCTAGTTTTTCTGTTTTAGTTTATTCTTCCCCAGTTATCTCTGATAGTGCTTGAAACAATCCATTAAATTCTTAATTGTAGCCATAGTATTTTATTTTACATGTCCAGCAAGCCTTTTTGCTCTTTTCTGTTTCTATGACCTTTTTTATAATTACTTATTTTTTTGCAGATATTTTCAAGTTTATTTTTTATTATGCACAGAAAATATTTTACAGTGTTTTTCCAATAATCTCAGTATCTCACGTGTGTGAGTGTGTTTTTCCATATGCTTTCTTATGTTTTGTTTCCTTTTTAACCTTTTAATTTTTCATTACATGCTGATAATTGTAATTGTCGAGAACTTTTCAATCTATAGTCATAGGGGGAATTAGTCTGAAATTTCTTTTGGTGTCTTTGTCTAACTGTGGTATCGGGATGATCTGGCCTCATAGGAAAAAGGAGGTATTTCCTCCACTTCTATTTTTGGGAAGAATTTGAAAAGGTTTTTTGTTAATTTCTCTTTAAATGTTTGGTAGAATTCACCAGTGAGCCCATATGATTCAGTTTCTTTACTTGCCACAAATGTATTCCAGTTTTTTGTTACTTCTTGAGTTAGTGTTAGTAGTGTGCAGGTTTCTAGGAATTTGTTTCATCTTGGTTATCTAATTTGCTGACGTATGATTGATCATAGTTTGCTCTCATAATCTTTATTTCTGTAAGGTCAGTAGTAACGCACCCCCTCCCATTTCTGATTTTAGCCGTTCAAGTCTTCTCTTTTTTCCTTAAACTAGCTAAAGGTTTGTCAATTTTATTGATTTTTTTTCAAAGAACCAGCTTTGGTTTCATTCATTTTTCTTTTGCTTTTCTATTTTCTATTCCTCCACTCTAATCTTTATTTCCTTTAATTTTTGGTCAGCTTTGAGTTTAGTTTGCTCTTCTTTTTCAAGTTCCTTAAAGTGTGAAGTTAGGTTATTGATTTGAGATCTGTTCTTTTTAACTTTTTTTGACCATCCTGCAACATGTGGAGTTCCCAGGCCAGGGATCACATCCAAGTCACAGCTGGTTTCAACCCTACACTGCTGCTGTGGCAATATGGGATCCTTAACCCACTGTGCCAGGCCTGAGATCAAACCTGTGTCCCAGTGCTCCACAGACGCTGCCAATCCCATTGTACCACAGTGGGAACTCCTCTATGTTCTTTTTAAAGCAGATATTTACAACTATAAATTTTCCATTTAGCACTGCTATATATTTCAAATATAACAAAACTTATTTTCTAATTTCCCTTGTGATTTCTTCTTTGACCCATTAGTTGAGCAAGAATGTATTGTTTAATTTCCACATACTTGTGAATTTTCCAGATTTTCTTCTGTTATGATTTCTATTTCATTCTTTTGTGGTCAGAGAAGATAACTTCATATAATTTAGGTATTTTAAAGTTTATTAACCCTTGTTTTGTGGTCATTGTATTTGAACAATTTTTAAGAATAACTAGAGACCTAATATGATGGTTCCTTCCTCTGGAAGTATTTCCATTTATTTTTGGTAGGTGCTAAGAGCATAATGTTTCTGGAACCATCTTAATTCATGTTTAAGGCCTAAGGTTCCCTAGGCCACTTGGGTGTCCTAAACAGGCTGCAGGAATGTGGATTGACTGGCTGACTTCCATTTCAAGTTTATTATGAGGATGAAACTTTTCATTCTTGTTTGGAATGGTTTAATTTGTGTCATTTTGTAAATGTTTCTCGTGGATCAGCAAAAGCAGCTTTGAAGGCTGTGCTTCTGTCTCTTGTTTTTTACCTTTTCTTGCAGTTCTCTCTCTGGTAGCTTTAATTCATTTAAAATAATAAAAAATGTTTTATTCAGCTTTTGGGGGTGGTTTTCAGCAGAAGCGCTTCTCTTAATTACCTAATTTCTTATTTTTGAATGACATAGTCCTTTTAGTGTCGTTTTAATCATATTTTTAAAATAAATTACAGAATGGAAGGCTATTAAAATAATGTCTCTTATATCATAGTTTTGGGAAATGGCTGTTCCACTTCAGTTAGCTAGTTGTGTAACTGAGAATCAACCTGTTTCATATCAAGCCATGTCTCATATCTTGAAAAACAGCTGCATGTTATCTTCTGCTTAGAAAAATATCACATATAAAGGATTTAGTTTAAAAAGAGGTTAACTGTCTTTGCTTTCAGCACAGTGCAGGTCTTCATTCAGAAAAGTATTCAGGTCATTGACCAAAAACCATAGAACATTAGAGTTGCTTATAACTATATCCTAGCCACATACTTTTTGGTAGTTATTTGTCATTTCTTCTCTGAAATAGAGAAATTATGGTGTGCTTCAAGAGAACTAGGCATGAGAAATCAGAACCAAGCTCACTACTCATCTGGCTAGGGGAATGCTGATACACTGTGATGAACCACCTTTCCCTAGAATGTTGTAAGGGAGGCTTCTCAAAGCTGTTAGATACGAAGTACACGTCCCTGGAGTGTCAGTTTCATGCAAATGCTAGAGACAAAAAAATCATTAAAATTTTTTAACACTCCTAGGTTTTTGTGCAAAAGGCCATTTTAGTATTATCTCTTCAAAAAATACTTTGTGGCAAATAATTGATAAACTTTCAGCAAGGCATGTCAATTGTTATATTAGCAAGAAATGTCATGAAAATGAAGTTTGAGAGCCAGAGGTAGGATGAATTACTTAATTTATTTACATTTCTAAAAATAACAATGCCACTGATAATATTGAGAACAAATTTTAGAGTTCTTTCCTCACTAGTAAAGTTCTTATAGAGTACATTATTGCTGTAATTTAAAATAGTAAGTAAATAGACAATACTGTATATGAGACCCTTGCAGCCCAGCATATCACATGAGTGATGTCACTTCTCAGTAAGATGTGCCTATTGAAGTTTGTGCCCATAGCATCCTGACAGTATCCATCATGCTACCTCTCTGGCAATATTCTGTTCTTGGACTCACCTTAGTGATTGATTGCTGGATACAGTGAGTAAACACTTACTGTTTTTAACCACATTTATATAAGTCTGGGTTCTCGGAAATAGTGACACTAAAAAATGAGAAATTGCCTGTATAAGGACCTTGATGCTAGCTATCTTCAGTTCAGCTCATTTTTTTTTTTACATTAATAGACTCTATGGCAGATACCTTGTGTATGAAGTAAGACAGCTAGAAAACTCTTTTCCTCAATAGAAAATAATATAGGAAACAATATTTTCTGGTTAAAATAAACATAGATATCATGGGAAAGAATGCAAAATTTTTAAATTTTTGAAATAAAATACTCATGAAGATATTTCTTGCTATTACTAGGTGTATACTCCCTACCACCACCATGTCCATGGGAATTCACTTTTTTCCTGATATTAGAGAATCCTAAATGGACATTTGGAGAAACTCTGCTTTAGAATAAATTAAATAATTAAATAATCTATGTTGTTCTCTATTCCATTCCCAGGATGAAAAAACAGAGGATTGTTGAAAGTTGCATGTGATGTGGGTCAAAATTGGACCATCAGTGGGAGGGTATTAAGGAAGGAGATGAGAGCAGTGTTAAAGGCATGGATCTAGAACCTACTCCCTCTTTATTTTGTGACCCTGGACAACTAATTAATCTCTCTGGGCTTCGTTCTTTCCCATCAGTAAAATGTGTGATGGTGACACAGCCCAAAGGATTGTGTAGCTGTTAAATGAAATAATTTATGTTAAACTCATGGCAATCAGTAGGTAGTCAGCAGATGTTGGTTCAATATAATGCAGGTATTAAGACCACAGACTTGGTAGTTATGGAACTGAATTCAAATTTCAGATCAGCCATGTAGTAGCTCTTTGAGTTTAGCCATATTATTAACCTTTATAGAAAACTTCAGTTTCCTTCTTAGAAAAATATGGGTAGGATTACATATCTTACTTTCATTTGTGAGAATTAAAATTTATTAATAGCATAATAAACTATTTATTACAGGAATGAAAGAATGATATAACATCTAAAATAAATTAATGTAAAACATCATCTTAAAGGAGAAAAACAGTGTCAATAGAAACAGAAAAGGCTTAAATTAAAATTCAATACTTCTTCCTAATTTTTAACAATCTTAAAGATTTAATTTTAAGAAGAGCCTAATTTAAGGTGATTACCAAAAACCTGTAAGAAACATCATACTTAATAATGGGACATTGAGTCACTGTCCTGTAGGTCCTGGCCAGCTCAGTATAACAAGAGAAAGCAGTGCTGATATCTGGCTGATCTGCATACAATACATATGGATTGTTTAAAGCTAGTGCTACCTTTTGATTGGTTGATATCTACATTACTAACATATCAGTATGTTACTAACATATCTGAACATTATGCCTGAATGAAAGATAAGCAGGAAAGAATCAGCATTGTATATTTGCTGATCAAGTGCTTGACTATATTAAGAATCCAAGGAAATCTACAAATTCTTAAAACCAAAAAAGATGATAAAAATTACTGGTTACAGGATCCTTTTGGCAAAGTAAAGTGTTCCTACGCACCAGTGATCAAAAACTGGAAATGTAAAAAAAAAAGAACCTCAGTGTCATTCTCTCTTTTTTTTAATGGCTATACCCTTGGCATGTGGAAGTTCCCAGGGCCAGGAATTGAATCTGAGCCACAGCTGCAACCCAGGCCACTACTGCAGCAATGCCAGATCCTCTAACCCACTGTGCTGGCCCAGGGATCGAACTCATGTCTCTGCAGCAATCAGATTCTTAACCCAACTGCACTAAAGCTGCAATTCTTTAATGTCATTCTTAATAACAACAGAATTATTATATGCCTAGAAATAATCTTTAAAAATAAATAAGACTTTTAGGAATAAAATGATAAAAAGTCTGTTGAAAGAATGTTTCAATAAATAGAAATATGTGATGTTCATGATTGTGAAGATTTTTCACTTGTCAAATCTCTGCAAGTGAAACTATAAATAAAATTCAGTTAAAACTGCAGTAAACTTTTTTATGGAATATTACAAGATAATTCTAAAAGTCCTTTAGAAAAATAAGAATAACAAAATCAATTTTAAACTAGAAATAAAATGAGATTGGTGATATCATCAACATCCTGGAATAAACATTTTCTTTAGTCTTCTCTCTACCCAGGAGCACAAATTTAGACCCAGGGGTCCAACAGAGAAGTTCCAGCACACTGTTGGAGCCAAAAAAAAAAAAAGAGATTTAATACATTGAAGAGGATAAGAGGAAGTGTCTCTTCACCAGGGTCAGTCCTCCCACATGGAGGCACAGCATATTGCCATGAGACACCATCTTGGGCTATAATTTCTCCTATGGGGAAATGTGAAAGTATATTAGAGTCTAGTTTCCCCAGCTATACAATATTCTACCAAAGAGACCTTGTTCTTTCTAGCCCCATCCTGAATACTGAGATGTGCTGTGTGACTGAGGGATAGGGTATAATTGGGAGAATAGCAGCCAGTGCTTTTGGAGAACATCAAAGGGACATTGATCCTATTAACCATATTGTGGAGTCCATCAGGAAGCCTGTTCATGGATGCTAGGGGAACCTCACCTGGGAATCACCTTAACTGGACCACAAGTACCCCAGGATCTCATCCATACAGACTCACCCCCTCTGGCCAGCTGCCAGTGCATGCTCTGACAGCAGCAAGAGGAAACCTTTGCAGATGACTAATGAGCATGTACAGAAAGCTGGCCCAACCAACTCTGGCGAATTGAGGAAAATCACCCAAATGCAGACATTCAGCACCACCCTAGAGAAAGTGAAAGGGAGGCTGTCAGCACGTGGCCTGGTTTTGGAGGTTCAAGAGACAGCATATAACCTTAACAATTGCTCCAGAAGAACAAGAAGTGTGGAGCAAATGTATCCATAGAAGAGTTCTGAGAAGCCTTAGAATCCCCAACAGGGCTGACCAAATTAATTTTTCTCCCAAAGCTACTTAGTAAAGAGGAAGTAATGGCTTCTTTAAACAAGAAGACAGTAATGTAAGATATTAAGGAAAAATGATGCCACCAAAGGAGCACAATTTTCCAGCAACTGATCCCCAAAAAAGGAGATCTAAGATTTGCCTGAGCAAGAAAGAAAAAGAGTGAAGAAAGCCTGATGAGAACTATGGTCTACTATTAAGAAAAAACTTTGCATTATTGGAGACTAATTAGGAGAAGAAAGAATCTCTTGAGAAAGCATAGGAATCTGGGAAGAGTTTTGGACATCCAGTCCTTAAAGCTCCTTGGTGCCCCCCAAATTTGAACCCCAAATGATCTCCAAGACACATTATAGTAAAACTGTATAAAATCAAAGACAAAGAATTTTTGAAAGCAACTAGAACAACAACAAAAAAACATTTGTCACATTCAAGGTAAGCCCCATAAAGTTGTCAGTGCATTTCTCCACAAAAACTTTATGAGCCAGGAGAGAATGGGACAAAATTTTCAAAGTGCTCAAAGAAAAAAAACTGCCAACCAAGAATATTTTACCTAGCAAAGCTGTCCTTCAGAAATGAAGGCAAAATTAAGACGTTCCCAGATAAACAAAATCTGATGGAATTAATCACATTGGCCCTCCCTTATAAAAAGTGCTAGGAGTTCCTACTTTGGTACAGTAGGTTAAGAATTCGACTGCAATAGTTCAGACCACTGCAGAGGCATAGGTTTGATCCCTGGCCTGGCACAGTGGGTTCAAGGATCCAGTGTTGCTGCAGCTGTGGCATAGGTCACAGCTGTGGCTCAGATTTATTTCCTTGCCTGAGAACTTCTATATGCCATGGGTGAAGCCATAAAAAAATAATAATAACAATTTTAAAAATAAGTGCTAAAAGGATTTTTTCCAGCTGAAATGAAAGAATGTAACATGAAAATATAAAACTAATAAAGATCAAATTTGTAATACTCTAATAATGTGTGTTAATCACTTAACTCTAGGGTAAAGGTTAAAAATCAAAAGTATCAGAGTTCCTTGTGGCCTAGTAGTTAAAGATTCAGAATTGTCACGGCTGTAATTTGGATTCAATCCCTGGCCCTGGAACCTCCACATGTCTCAGAAGCAGCCAAAAAAAAAGTATAAAAAATAACTATAACTATAATACTTGGTTAAATTGTTACATAGTATCATAAGAGGTAGTAAATTGCAATATCAAAAACATAAAGGGGGGATTAGAAGAGGACAAAAGAAATAAGGGAACTACAAAGTAGCCAAAAGACTAAGATGGCTTTAGCAAGTATTTACCCATCAGTGATTACTTTAAATGTAAACAGATTAAATTCTCCAGTCAAAATGCAGAGTAGCTGAATGGGTTAAAAAAAAAAAACACCTCAATATATGGTGGCTACAACACACTTCAGCTTTAATAACACACACAGAATGGAACTGAAGGAATGAAACAGATACTCTGTGTAAAGGGAAACTAAAAGACAACAGGGTGTAGCCATACTCATTTCAGACAAAAGAGACTTTTAGTCAGAATTTTAAATGAGAAAGTGAAGGTAATTATATCATGATAAAAGACTCAAATAATCACGAGGCTATAACAGTAACAGAATGCATAGTCTTCCTAAGTACATATGGTGCATTCCTCAGGCTGGATCATATATTAGGTCACAAAACAAGTCTTAGCAAATTAAAAAGAATCAAAACCATATCAAATATCTTTTCAACTTCAGTGGTATAAAACTGGATATCCAGAACAGGACGAAAACTAAAATACACAAATTTGTAGAAATTAAACATCACTGCTGCTAAACAACCAGTATCAAAAAGGAAATTTTAAGAAAATCTTAAAATGAATGAGAATAGAAACATGACATATCAAAATTTGGGGGATGCCACAAAATCAGCTCTAAAAGGAAGTTTATAGTGATAAACTTAAGGAGAAAAGAAAGATCTCAACCTAACTTTATACCTCAAGTTCCTGGGAAAAAGAAACTAAGCCCAAAGTTAGTAAGGAAGGAAGAATCAGGCCAGAATACATGAAATAGAGAAAAAGACAGTGAATTCAAAATCTTTTTTAAAAACATAAAACTGACAAATCTTTAGGTAAACTAAGAAAAAAAGAGGCTTAAAATCAAAAATAAAGAGGAGACATTACAGCTGATAGCACAAAGTACAAAGGATAATAAGAGACTTCTGTTAACAATTATATGCCTATAAATTGGACAACCTAGAAGAAATGAATACATTTCTGGAAATTTACAGTCTCCCAAGACTAAATTATAAAGACATAGAAAATCTGAACAGAAAAAATAACAAGTAAGGAGATTGAATCAGTAATAATAAAAAACCTCCCATCAAAGTAAAGTCCTGGGCCAGATGACTACTGGTCAATTCTACCACATATTTAAAGAATAATTAATGTCAGTTCATCTCAGACTATTTCAAAAGTTAAATAACTGTGAGCAAGGTCAAACTCATTTTATAATGCCACCTTTCCCTGATATAAAAGCTAAATAAGGATACTATAGGTTTTTAAAAGTATAGGTCAAAATTCTTGATGAATAATATTGATATAAAAATTCTCAGCAAAACACTAGCAAACCAAATTCAACAGCACATTAAAGGTATCAGAAACCATGATCAAGTGGGATTTTTTTTCCCTAGGATGAATGGATGATTCAGCATACGCAAATCAATAAACATGACCCACCACAATAATAGAATGAAAGATAAAAATACATCTCAATAGATGCAGGGGGGAAAAAAAGCATTCAACAAAATTCAACACACTCCACAAAATAGTTCTGGAAGGACCATACCTCTACATTATAGAAGCCATAGATGAAAAGCCCATAGCTAACAAGATATTCAACAATGAAAAATTGAAAGCTTTTCCTCTAGATTCAGGAACAGGACAAGGAAGTCTACTGTCACCACTTTATCCAACATAGTACTGCAAGTCATAGCCAGAGCAATTAGGTAAGAGAAATAAATAGAATTCAAATTAGAAAGGAAGAGGTAAAATTGTCTCTGTTGGCAGAAGATATGATCCTGTATATAGATAATCCTAAAGACCACCAAAAAATGCTGTTAGAATAAATGAATTCACTAAAGATACAAAATCAATATGCAAAGATCAGTATACACTAACAAGGAAGCATTTGAAAAAGAAATAAAATAACCCAATTTGCAGTAGCTTCAAAAACAACAAAATACTTAGGAATAAATTTAACCAAGGAAGTGAAAAGATTAGTACACTGAAAACTATAAAACACTGATGAAATTGAAGGCACTAATAAATTTTAAAAATCACTACTTTGTAAATCCTCTAATGAAATGAATCTAGTTAATACCAGCAGTAGATAATAAAACCATTGTATATATAATTAATTGTGGTCTTCTATGTGTATACACACATTCTTTAAAATTTCATAATTCACATACCATACGATTCACCTACTTAAGGTGAACAATCAAATGCTTTCTGATATAGTCACAGAGTTGTGCAACCATCACCACAATCGGTTTCAGAACTTTTCCATTACCTCAGAAGAAACCCTATACCTGGTTAGCAATCCCTCCTCATTTCCCCTTACCTTTTCCATCCCAGACAACCACTAATCTCCTTCCTTTCTATATAAATTTACCTATTCTGGAAATTTCATATAAAGGGGATCATACAATATGTGGAATTTTGTGACTGGCTTCTTTCACTTAGCATAATATTGTCAAGGCTTGTCCATATTGTAGCATATATTAGTACTCTGTTCATTTTTATTGCCAAATAATATTGCATTGTATGACTTTACCACATTTAATTTTTTGATAGACATTTGAACTGTTTATACTTTTGGGCTGTTATAAATAATACTACTCTAAATATTCATGTTCAAGTTTTTGTTTGGCCGCATAATTTCTTTGCGATATGTGTGAGGAGGAGAATTACTTAGTTGTATAGCATATTCTAGATTTAACTTTCTGAGAATCTGGCAACCTTGTCCAAAGTGGCTGCACCATTTTACATTCCCACTAGCAACATATGAAGATTTCAGTTTCTCCACATCCATGTTAATTTCTGTCAATAGAGAGACAGGCAGATATAGATAGATATCTTAGTGGGTGTGAAGTAGTATCTTGTGATTTTACTTTGCATTTCCCTGATAGGTAATGATATTGAATATCCATGTGTGTAGATTGGCTGTTCACATATCTTCTTTGAAGAAATGTCTATTCAAATCATTTGCCCATCTTTAAACTGGGTTATTTATTATTGTTGAATTGTAAGTGTTCTTTATATATTCTGGATATGAGTCTCTTACCAGTAATATGACTTATAAATATTTTCTCCCATTCTTTGGATTGTTGTTTCACGTTCTTAATGGTGTCCTTGAAGCATGGTGTCCAGTTTATCTATTTTTTCTTTGGTTGCTTGTGGTTTTGGTGTCCTAATCCAAGGTCATGAGATTAAGTTCTTAGTTTTCATGATATTTTGGAATTCCATACCTTGTGAGTATAAACCTTCCCAAAATAGAAATCAGAAAACTATTTTTCCAGCCTCCCTTACAGCTTGGCACATACATATGATCTAAGTTCTTCCAGTTAGAAGCACCCATGCCAGATTCTGAATCAGAGTCTAAGGAGTTAAGGAAGAGAGACACTACCAAAAATTCCATCCCAGGAAGGGTAGCAGCAGATACAGCCAGTTTTCAGATTTCAACATTGGCAGGAGTTAGAAATAGCATACAGTTCCTTCTGTCCACAGTGCAAAGTATGGTATAGTGCTGTGTCCAGCCATTGCAAGCACAGTGTCTGTACTGAAAACCTCCACTGACCATCAGTAATTCACTCCTGAAATGACTCCATTAAGTGTAAGACTGCTGAACATTTAAGATTTCTCCCTTCTAGAATATTCAGAATTTCCCTAAATAGTTTATATCCTCTAGTCACTCTGAGAAAAACCCATGTATTCCCCTTATTTAGAAAGTATGTACTAATCTTATAAGGTTGGAAGACTGATCAAAAATTGCTTTTATATCTATTTATTTCATTAAAATGTTACCAGCAAGTATTAAGAAAAAGCACATGAACCACAAAATTGATTATTAACTTTTCATCATATATGTTTCTAGGTGAATACCTATAATAAGAAAAGGGCAATGAGAAGATAAATTTTGCAGTGTTAATAGGCAAGTCCTCATTGGAGTATTTTTTTCTTTTCCAAGCATTACTCTGCCACCAGTGAAGTCTCATTATTTCTAAGTGTCCTAATCAATAAGGTCATGAAAGATTGATTTCAGGAGCTGTCACTATGTTTATGACAAGAAGCATATAGAGTCATTTATAGGAGTGGGCAGTAATTCTCCTGTTAACTAGTAAGTCAGGGAATCAGTAAGCCCATCTTACATGTCTTTAGGTGGTAAGGAGAATCTCAATGATGTCTATCACTGACAAAGGAGGAGACTAATATTGTTAATTGGATTTCCTTAAAGAGAACAAAAATATACCTCATGTGGGGGATGGGAGAGGAGAAGGAGCAAATCCATACAAGTCTCTGATATGTATGAGTTGGTTACATTGATTTTCCTCTGCTAATGTTATGAGATGGATTCAGAATTGTCCTCAGAAAATAAAAAGTTGATTACAACAGCTCCTTTCCGCTTAAGACTTTCTAAGCAAACTTCCAATGTTTGAAATAAAAATATATGTATTTTTATATAATTTTAAAATGAAACATATTAGTTTTATTCTATTAATGTGTATTGTAGAAAATATGTAATACTTAAACATTTTCTTATTTCCTATAAATATGATTTTAAGAACCACACAATTTTCTATCATATGAGAGTACTGTAATTTATTTGGTTAACCAACTATTTGGGGAACCTTCAGGTTCACAAAGCCTTTTTGAAAAAAATAATTACTATAATACATGTTCATTGTTAGCAATAAAATTAAACAATGCAAAAATATATTAAAAGAATAAGTGAAAGCCCCTTCATTTTCTTTCTTTGTCCTGCTTCTCAGACATAACAGCTGTTAACAATTAGGAAAATATTCTTTCATATTTTTGTCTGTTCATATTCTTATGCATATACATACATATGTTTTTCTCAGTAAAAATTCAAGCTATGTAGAGTTAATCCTTTCTTTTCACCTAGTAGCATGTTATGAATATTATTCCATGTCAGCACATGAAGATCTACCTAATTCTCTCCTTTTTAACCAGCTGGGCTTATTTAAAAAAGGGCAACACATGGCTTAAAAAAATTAAACCATCCACAAGGTAATACAGTGAAAAGGATATTCCTCCTTTACTTTACCCAGGAAATCATTTTTAAAGACTGCATAGTATTCCATAGAATAGTTGTACAAGTAACTTATTTAACCATTTCCTTATTGGTGGACTTTTGCTTGGATTTTTGATAGAATTTTGCTTTTTCAAATAGTGCTTCAGTGTACATCCCTATAATATGCCATTGTGGACCTGGGCTTATCTTCCAGGATAGATTTACTAGATATGGGATTGAAATTTTGATTTAAAAAAAAGCCAGATTATGTGTAATTCAGGCATGTTAGAAAGCAGTAATTTTTTGGCCAATATAATTGAGATCAGTTGTAGCTGTTTGGTTAAGCCAAAAGTCAAACCAAGGACATTATGATAAATGATACCTAAATACTTTTAATATTTTGTTTCAACATGAAACATTTAAGTTTACATTCATTCAACCATTTCTGATGTAGGATCAAGGCTTTTCTTTGTGAAAAGATCTCTTTGCAATTCCATTTCATTATTCTTGCACAAGAATTACCTATAATACAATATCTGCAGGTTTCACTTTTAGGTTTTTTAAAGTATAAAACAATCTCAGTTCATCCTCAGTCCTCTAGATTTTTACATTTTTCCCCCTAGCCCTTTCACTTATCTCACTTAGACCTAACTTACTATTTTGTACTCTGGTTTCTGTTACTGAATCTTTCCAAAACATTCAACTTAGTTTTCATAGAAACTTTTGTTCCCTGATACGTCATTAGTTTTCTTGACATAATTAAATTATTTAGTGTTAGGTAAAGAGTCAACTGACATAAACTTGTTTCAGAACCAATAGAACCTCCGCAGTCTGTGATAACACTCAGAGGCAAGATGTTCACTGGGATGTGGGCATTTGTCTGCTTGTTTTACAGAGGAAATGGAGTGTCCCATAAACCATCATTCTGGCTAAGTGGACATCAGTGGAAAGGATTTTGTACTATATTAATTCACATGCCTATCCATGGTGTGTAGTGGTCCATTTCCATCATTCTTGCCAACACCAGGCATCATTAATCCATAAGGCATTTCAAAGCTGGAAAATGTCTGTCATTGAACAACAACAACAAAGAAACCCTAGTATTTACTGAGCATCTACTCTTATGATACTTTACACTGTTACCTCATTAACTCATTAGATTAGCACTTAAATAGTTATCCCCATTTTTAAAATAGGCATTGAGACACAGAGAGATTAACTAACTTGGCCAAGGTTAGTAGCTACAATAAGTGAAAGAGCTGAGATTCAATATTTTAAAGCCCTTTTATTTGACATAATAAGTTTATTGCATAAATAAGATATTCATCATTTCAATGTCATTATATTTCATATAAGAAGTTAAAACATTATGGAAGTAGTCTTTGTGGTATATGTAGTTTTTAGTGTTTTTTCCTTTCACGAAATATTTTTTCAGAATGGTTTATAAAATTTATTTAGTAAGTTTGTATTGAGCCTACAAAGCACTTTCCTGGTTTTACAAATTGTTAGAAGAGAATCATGGAATGTTAGAAGTTAAGTAACCTTAAGAATTATTTAGCCAATTGTCTCATCCTTTTGTTTGTGGAGTATGTGAAGGAAATGTGCTAATGCTTTAAGTCTTTAAAGGCCTTATCAGTGTAGATTAAAACTGGAATTTTCTACACTCTTAGCTTAAGAAAATAACTTGACGGTCATGGCATGGCCGTGATAAACCAGTCAGTCTATAATCCTAAATGTTAAATTCATTTCTATAAGACCTAATGAGTGTGTATGCTCTAGCATGTTTTCGTGGTACAAATTAAGACCTGTATTTCTCTTTACATTGAGTTTTACCTTTTATTATAGGTAGTATCCAAATGTAAATACGAGAAGCAGAGATACACACCAACTTGCTAGGCCATGGTTTCTGAAAAATGTTTTGTTTGATAACCTCTTAATTATGAGTTACCTTGAATTCTCACAGCCTTGAGATGATGTTTTTGGCATTGCAGTTCTAAAAGAAGAAAAGCTATTCTTGATTTTAGCTTTTGATCTTAAGATTTCTATAGAAGGGAAAATATTAGGGTAAGTGGCAATGTTTGTTAAATAGGTATGAGCTGCACAATTTGCTGAGTGCTTGCATGAATATTTCTGTAGGACACTTTTCTAGAAGTAGAATAATTAATTGGACATTACATCCTGCCTTTTATGAGACACTCTTCTTCTTCCCTGTCTTTTGGGACCCTCAGGGTAGGTAAAGTCCTAAAGCAAGTATGTTGATGTTCACCTGAGCAGTGAAGAAGAGGACTGAGGTCCCTGATCTGCTGGGAATCCCAGCCAACCCAAGAAATGGACGACTGTGAGGAAAAGGGACTGTGGCAGTGCTAATAGTGATCTTGAAGTGCCTATAGTAGATCCCCATTTTTCTAATTAGAAAGCTCTATGGCACAATAAAATATTGGAAAGTCCATTATTAGAAAATCAACTTACAAGTCATATCTTCTGGAAGCCTTCCCTAGCAGGTTGCCTTTTCTGTACCCACACACTTAAATACCTGTCTGTCATCATTCCAGATGAGTCGCCCATCCTTTATAATCCTATCCATCTATGTTGATCTCTCATAGTACTTACCATTAGTGTATTGTAGTTTTCACAACTCTGTGCCTCAGAATTACTTAGGAATTTTTTAAAAGTAAATGCAGATGATTGGGTGATTCTCTCTTTTTTTGTTATATTTGAAAGTTTGTCATAAAAATTAAGAAGATGCTTTGGGTCTATCCCAGATTTACTAAATAAAAACCTCTACCAGTAATTTTGAGATACAGCTATGGTTGAGAATCATTGTTATACCGGAGTAGTTCATTTGCTTGTTTGTTTTCTATTTATTTATTTGCTTTTTAGGGCCATACCTGCAGCATATGGATGTTCCCAGGCTAGGGGTCAAATCAAAGCTACAACTGCTGGCATACGCCACAGCCACAGCAACGCAGGATCTGAACCATGTCTGTGACCTACACCACAGCTCACAGCAATACCAGATCCTTAACCTACTGAGTGAGGCCAGGGATCGAACCCACAACCTCATGGTTCCTAGTTGGATTCATTTCTGCTGCACCACGATGGGAACTCCTGTTTGTTTTCTTACAAAATTGTAGTATTCTTAAGACTCTTTTTGTCTCTAAGTCCCTGTAACCTCACCCATTGTCTGACATATTACTTGATACTCAGTAAAGATTTACTGAAGAAACCACAAAATCAATGATTGGATGAGATGATTCAGTTAACTACAAAAAGAGAAGAGTAAGCTAAAGGAGTTTTCATATATAACATTTTTATTAAAAGGTCTAAGATATACTCTTCCAATTTATTTGAGAGTAGAATGAGAAATAAACCAAAATGGAGTGCCCGTTGTGGCACAGCTGAAACGAATCCAACTAGGAACCATGAAGTTGCGGGTTCGATCCCTGGCCTTGCTCAGTGGGTTAAGGATCCTGTGTTGCTGTGAGCTGTGGTATAGGTCACAGACATGGCTCAAATCTGGCATTGCTGCAGCTCTGGCATTGGCCAGCAGCTGTAGCTCCGATTAGACCCCTAGCTTGGGTACCTCCATATGCCATGAGTGTGGCTCTGAAAAGACAAAGAAAAAGAAATAAGTCAGAATGCTTCATAGACTATGCATTATGAAGACTTTCTTGCCTATAGAGATTGCTAAGCTATATCAATAAATAGATAATTTATGAAGGGTGTGGACTTCCTTTTATAAGATGGTAGCTGGACATTCTGTCCTGTACACTGGGCATTTAAGCTAAAGCCATTCATGATGTGCAATTCTGGAAAATCTGTTTTTTTTGGCTTTTAACTCAGTAATTTTATTATATGTATAGTTGTACAATGATTGTCACCATCCAATTTTACAGCATTTCCATCCCAAACCCCAGCCCATCCCCGCCAACACATCTGCTGTGATAATGATAGTATTTTCAAAGTCCTGAGTCAGTATCCATTCTGCAAAGAAGCTCATTGTATTCTTTTGTTAGATTCCACATATAAGTGATAACATATGATTGTGTCTCACTAACTTCACTTGGCATGATTATTTCTAGATCCATCCATGTTGCTGCAAATGCCATTATTTTGTTCCTTTTTATGGCTGAATAATATTCCGTTGTGTATATGCACCACACCTTCTTTATTCACTCATCTGTCGATGGACATTTAGGTTGCTTACATGTCTTGACTATTGTATACAGTGCTGCAATGAACATTGGGTACATGTGTCTTTTCGAGTCATGATTTTCTGTGGATAGATGCCCAGGAGTGGGTAACATCATTAAAGTCTAAATATGTGTAGCCCAGGAATATAGATATAGGAATTGTAAATATTTTACAGGCTGTCATAAAAATTCAGTCAGCAATATTCTAATCATATAATTTATAAATATAATTTAATCTTATATAAATATAAAATAATACAAATTGGTTTATAGTGCCATCTTAATTAAAAAATAACTTGAGGGAGTTCCCGTCGTGGCGCAGTGGTTAACGAGTCCGACTGGGAACCATGAGGTTGCGGGTTCGGTCCCTGCCCTTGCTCAGTGGGTTGACGATCTGGCGTTGCCGTGAGCTGTGGTGTGGGTTGCAGACGCGGCTCGGATCCCGCGTTGCTGTGGCTCTGGCGTAGGCCGGTGGCTGCAGCTCCGATTCAACCCCTGGCCTGGGAACCTCCGTGTGCTGCGGGA
The DNA here is from genome assembly GCF_016906955.1 of Phacochoerus africanus. NCBI lineage: Eukaryota > Metazoa > Chordata > Mammalia > Artiodactyla > Suidae > Phacochoerus > Phacochoerus africanus. The sequence continues at coordinate 58,029,397 of NC_062552.1, read as the reverse complement.
GTGGCCCAAGAAATAGCAACAACAACAACAACAACAAAAAAGACCCAAAAAAATAAATAAATAACTTGATGTCTCCCAGAGAACTGGCCGGACTTGAATTAACGTTTCTAGAAGGCTGTGTATCATCAAAACAGTGTGGTACTGGTATCAAAACAGACAGACAGACCAATGGAACAGAATAGAGAACCCGGAAATAAACTCTGACACCTATGGTCAATTAATCTTTGACAAGGGAGGCAAGAACATCAAATGGGAAAAAGAAAGTCTATTCAGCAAGCATTGCTGGGAAACCTGGACAGCTGCATGCAAAGCAATGAAACTAGAACACACCCTCACACCATGCACAAAAATAAACTCCAAATGGCTGAAAGACTTAAATATACGACAGGACACCATCCAACTCCTAGAAGAAAACATAGGCAAAACACTCTCTGACATCAACATCATGAATATTTTCTCAGGTCAGTCTCCCAAAGCAATAGAAATTAGAGCAAAAATAAACCCATGGGACCTCATCAAACTGAAAAGCTTTTGCACAGCAAAGGAAACCCAAAAGAAAACAAAAAGACAACTTTCAGAATGGGAGAAAACAGTTTCAAATGATGCAACCGACAAGGGCTTAATCTCTAGAATATATAAACAACTTAAACAACCCAGCAGCAAAAAAGCCAATCAATCAATGGAAAAATGGGCAAAAGACCTGAATAGACATTTCTCCAAAGAAGATATACAGATGGCCAACAAACACATGAGAAAATGCTCAACATCGCTGATCATAAGAGAAATGCAAATCAAAACTACCATGAGATACCACCTCACACCAGTCAGAATGGCCATCATTAATAAATCCACAAATAACAAGTGCTGGAAGGGGCTGTGGAGAAAAGGGAACCCTCCTACACTGTTGGTGGGAATGGAAACTGGTGCAGCCACTATGGAGAACAGTTTGGAGATACCTTAGAAATCTATACATAGAACTTCCATATGACCCCGCAGTCCCACTCTTGGGCATCTATCCGGACAAAACTCTCCTTAAAAGAGACACGTGCACCCGCATGTTCATTGCAGCGCTATTCACAATAGCCAAGACATGGAAACAACCCAAATGTCCATCGACAAATGATTGGATTCGGAAGAGGTGGTATATATACACAATGGAATACTACTCAGCCATAAAAAAAGAATGACATAATGCCATTTGCAGCAACATGGATGGAACTAGAGAATCTCATACTGCGTGAAATGAGCCAGAAAGACAAAGACAAATACCATATGATATCACTTAGAACTGGAATCTAATATCCAGCACAAATGAACATCTCCTCAGAAAAGAAAATCATGGACTTGGAGAAGAGACTTGTGGCTGCCTGATGGGAGAGGGAGGGAGTGGGAGGGATCGGGAGTTTGGGCTTATCAGACACAACTTGGAATAGATTTACAAGGAGATCCTGCTGAATAGCATTGAGAACTTTGTCTAGATACTCATGTTGCAACAGAAGAAAGGGTGGGGGGAAAATGTAATTGTAATGTATACATGTAAGGATAACCTGACCCCCTTGCTGTACAGTGGGAAAATTAATAAATAAATAAATAAATAAATAAGGAGGCTGTGCAAAAAAGTAATAACAGATATTTCCCATAGAATTGTGGGAATGGAAGAATGAGATTCATTAAATTTCATAGAAAATTAGAGTTATAAATTTTATTCCATACTCTTCCACTTAAAATCATTGAAAAAAATAAGTTTAACAAATTTTAAAATTCTGTTCCAATTAAAAACTATCCTTTAGAGTAAAGAGAAACTTTTACCATTTTTCTACTGGTTAAAAACTGTCCTTTAGAGTAAAAGAAAAATTTATTTTTTCTATTGGTTTCTAATTCTTTTGTCTTTCATATTACTTACTCTTTCCTCAGCTAAGTTGCGACAATACCTTTGGTGCATATTTTTTCAAGACTGATGACAACACTTATGACCTCCCAAAGCTGCTCCCTTGGTGACCACTAATGGTTTATCTAGTGTCAAACAAGATCTTTGTTTTCTTGATTTTAGATAAATTTGCAGCCCATTGCTTCACCAGTCATGAAGTCAGTTGTTTACATTTCAACAAAATGTTTGTCGTAACTTTCAAATACAGAGGAACTGTAGACAGACGGTGTTTATCACGTTGTAGAGACTGTCAGAAATGGTTGGCCTCAACATAACTGAGTCGAGCTCATTGTTTACATTTTCATCTGCAAACTGTCAGGCCTGCTCACTCTAGTGACCAATTGCGGCAAGGGAAGATGAATAGCACAGAATTTTTATACTAGTTGCCACATATTGCTCTGAATTAGTCTTTTCAAAAAAATGTATTTTACAGATGATAGCTAAAGGATGAGAAGAAGCAATTCAAATATCAGAAATGATAATATTACTATTCTGGTTAATGACCCTCTTCCAAAAGTGAAATGTGGAAATTCACATGTAGAATGTGTTTCCTCTGGTGATATTTTTTCCTGTCATCTCCAAGTTAGGTCAGAAAAATGTGCTGACAAGTAGACAGAGGAGGAGTTTTTAGAAAGGAGGAGTGGCCCTTGCACAGTGGTCATGTCAACTGTTACAGCCAATTAAAGACTGTTTCTCAATTTCAGGCCTTCTCTCAATCTTTTGTTGAGCAAGGGTGAGGGAGGTGTAGAAATACATTTGATACTGTTTAAGATATGTCCAGAGATCATATATGTATAAAAATATTGACCTATTGAATTTTTTACAGTACATTTCATTCCTGACTGCCTGCCTGCCACTTCCTCCCCTGAAACTTGTATTTCCTAAAAGCCATCCCCTGCTCACTCTTCAAAATCCCAGTAATCTTCATCTTCAGGGGCCTTACCGCAGTCCACAATTTGACTTGAACATCCTTAGCCAGTTTTGTCATAGCTGCATAATACAATTTGTCATTTCTTCCTCATAATTATTTTTCTGTTTATCTCCCCTAGTAAAATTAAAGCTTCTAAAAGGAAGGGGCTATTGTTTTTAAATCATGTGTCACTAGTATAAAGCTGAGTGTTTGGCATATAGTAGGTGCTAAATAAATGTTGAATTATGTAACTTAGGACCTGATGTTTCTGCTCTAGAACTCCAGCATCCATGGCCTCCCTCACTCGTTATTTCATTCCCACCTCTCCAAGGTCATCATCCCTTGTTGATTGGAACAGCATCCTCTGTATTGTGCCTGCATTGTCTTTCCTTTCTGCATTTCCTTGTGATGTTGCTTCTCTAATAGACCCCCATTTCCTCTGCTTAGCTCTGTCCACTGTTTTCTTCAAGATTACATTCAAAATGCATTTCCTTTAGAAAACCTATGAATAACTGAGTTCTTAATGCTTATAGGAGTACAGTGAGCAGTATAGACTCTCAGCTTAATGAAAAAATAAATGAGTAATAGATAAATTGATTAATGGAAAGTCAACATTAGCCTGCAGACTTAAAAGAGAAAAAATAGGGTAAACAAAAAGGAAAAATAGTTATAGGAAAAATAATCTCAGTGGATTGTGAATATTAGTCATATAGTCCTCTTACTGCCAGTGTGGTTATTTCTGTGACAAGGAAGAGCAGTGCCACAGAAATGATAAGCCTCAGCTTCTTGTTCCAGGTATGTCATTAACCTGGATGTGTGTGCTTGGGAATTGCAAAACCTCTTAGCCTCAGTTTCCTTGTCTTTGAAACAGTAGTTTTGAGAGTTCTTCCTGCTCTCTAGTCTTAGGACTCTCACAGATTGTTGAAAATAGCAAAACTACTTTTTGGGTGGAACTATTTAGAAGGCTGATTAAAACTTAGTTAGCATGTATCTCTGGAACCATCCTATGCAAGCCACTTCCTGGATGAAAGAATTGTGTAGCCACAGCAAGGGGAGTTTTAAGTTATTACTGACTAAAGAAGATACCTGTTGTAGGCTTTCAAGAAGACAGTGGTTACATCATTGAAAGAGAATTTAAACATATTTTTTCCCTCTGATTGTCTCAACGCACAATTAATTATAGAGTAGAATATGAATTATGAAGAGTAGAATATGAATTTTCTGCAAGCATAATCATCAGAAGGTGGTTGAATCTTAGAATAAATGTATCATCTCCCCATAATATTGTTGATAATAATGCTTATATTTGCAGTCTGCATCATGTTTTCCAAAGAATCTTTTTCATTCCATTTCTCATATGAGCAGATCCTCTTACAGAAGTTAGACCAAAGCTGATCGGCCAATAAGAGTTGAAATGAGGATAAGAAACCAAGGGTACCTAGTTGAGGGTGGCATGTGATAGAAAACTAATATTCTGTCTACCCCATCATATAAAAGATGTATATTCTTGCTGGATGTTGATTTTTTCTTTTCTTTTTTTTTTTTTGTCTTTTTGCCATTTCTAGGGCCACTCTCCCAGCATATGGAGGTTCCCAGGCTAGGGGTCGAATCGGAGCTGTAGCCACAGCAACATGGGATCCGAGCCACATCTGCAACCTACACCACAGCTCACGGCAACGCCGGGTCCTTAACCCACTGAGCAAGACCAGGGATCGAACCCACAACTTCATGGTTCCTAGTTGGATTCGTTAACCACTGAGCCACGACGGGAACTCCTGGACATTGATTTTGATTATATGCATTTCTCTACCTAATGCCAAAGGGACAAGGACTCCGCTCAGTCAAAGAGCATGGACACCACCCAGTCATCCAATTCATTGACTTACTAAAGATTGGTAGATAGGCCACTAGCTCTCTATGGGATGCTGAAGGCTAGCTATCTTTACTCACAGCCAGAAAATACTGGGAACATAGAAGAAAATATCTCTGGACAATGTGATTGAATAGGTGCAGACTAACAATCATAATTAACACTTATTTTGTGGCAGGTACCCATCCCAAATTTTTAACATATGCTAACATTTAATTCTCACAGCAACCTTGTTGTTCTTATTATCCCCATTTTACAAATAGGAAAACTGAGGCACTTCTCTAAGGTATCACAGCAATAAATGGTGAACCAGGAGTTGAAAACAAAGAACTTGCTGCTAGACTCCATGCTATTAATTGCTCCAAAGTACTGAGTAAGGAAGTCGATATTTGTCTTGCTGCCTCTTGCTTACTTGACTGTACATCTAGATGTGACTGTCCCTAACGCCTTGTCAGAGAGCACCGAATTCACACTTTCTCAGAAGCCACAATTGCAAGAGTCATAATTTCAGTCTCAGATGATGGAGACTGAGAAAAGTAAGGAAAACAGACATCCCAGCCCAAGTGGTTTGATCTTTCCTCTATCAACCTCAGTAAATTCTTCTAGCAGTTCTATATGCCATCCACTTTTGCTAACATATTCAAGAATTACCAGTAATCTTGAAGGCTAACATATTTATAGTCATTTTTTTTTTCTTCTTTTTAGGGCCACACCTGCAGCATATGGAAGTTCCCAGGCTAGGGGTCAAATCGGAGCTGCAGTCGGCGGCCTATACCATAGCCACAGCAATGCTGGATCTGAGCTGCATCTGTGAACTACACCACAGCCTGTGGCAACACCAGATCCTTAACTCACTTAACAAGGCCAAGGATCGAATCCACATCCTCACGGGCGCGATGTTGGGACTGAGCCACAGTGCAAATTCCTATAGTCAATTTTTAAATTCTAAGATTTACAAACTTCTACCCTAAATTTTTGTTACGTTCTTCTAAATCATCACCTTTATCCATGTAGTTCAAAACTGATTTATAATTATATTCTTTGTTGTTTGGGTTAAATATATATGTATACGCATAACTGTAAAATTCTTTGATTACAAGGTATATGTCTTCTGGATGTTTTCTTCTATCAGTAGCATACCTCCCTCCCTCCCCCTTCCTTCCTTCCTTCTCACTTTCTCCTTCCCAGCATTGTAAGTTGTTCTGTGAACAATGGTACATAATTACCATATGATGGTGATGATTTCCAGATACAGAGCCCACTCACAGGAAACAGATGCTCTCTGGTTTCCCCAGTGCAAACTCAGAAACCATGTGCAGGTACACATACTCACCACGTCAAGTTATTGGGAAAAATCATAAAAAGAACAAGATACTCGTAAGTAAGCTTGACTATGGAAGGGTTGATGAATTTGCCATAGTGTCTTTGGAACAGAACTTTCTAGACAGTGGAACCCATTCTCAGACCACATTTAGATAATTTTAGTTTGAAAGGTTCAGAACATGGGTTACAAGGGGGCAATGCCTACTTCTCTTTCAAAAGAGTGCAGTGACCAAAAAGTAAACTAAATAGTATGCCAGAGAGTAGGATTCATATGGTCATTGAAAACCAAGGAGTCACGTGGTCCTTGAAGCATAAAGATAAGTTATAGCGTGAGAATAATTCAGTTTCTGTTTGCAGACCTCATTAAGACATACTCTGCCTTTTATTTTGAAAGGATATTTCATCTCTACTAAAGACATAAAACATTAATTACACAATATATACTTAAGAGAGCATGGTCCTTCATTGCTGAGAACTGTGTTTAAAAATAGATCCTTAGGGGGAGTTCCCGTCGTGGCGCAGTGGTTAACGAATCCGACTAGGAACCATGAGGTTGCGGGTTCGGTCCCTGCCCTTGCTCAGTGGGTTAACGATCTGGCGTTGCCGTGAGCTGTGGTGTGGGTTGCAGACGCGACTCGGATCCCACGTTGCTGTGGCTCTGGCGTAGGCCAGTGGCTACAGCTCCGATTCAACCCCTAGCCTGGGAACCTCCATATGCTGCGGGAGCGGCCCAAGAAATAGCAACAACAAGAAGACAAAAGACAAAAAAAAAAATAGATCCTTAGGAAGTAGACCATTCTTGCAATAAATATAAATGCCTAAAAATATATGTCAGACTCTGCCCACAAGGTGCTTCAGTCTAATAGCTGACTACAGAAAAGCAAAGATGTAGTTAAGACTCAGGAAGCTCCCATTGTGGCACAGGGGTAACAAACCTGACTAGTATCCATGAGGATGCAGGTTTGATCCCTGGCCTTGCTAAGTGAGTTAAGGATCCCACTTTGCTGTGAGCTGTGGTGTAGGTCACAGATGTGCCTCAGATCCTGGGTTGCTATGGCTGTGGTGGAGGCCGGCAGCTGTAGCTCTGATTCAACCCCTAGCCTGGGATCTTCCATATGCCATGGGTATGGCCCTAAAAAGCCAAAAAAAGAAAAAGAAAAGATTCAATATAATAAGTTGTACTGCTTTCAGTCTGCTCTCTACACAGCATCAGTGCCCTTCAGTGGCTTTCCAATTTATTTGGAACAAAAGCTGAAGTACTTAACAATGGCATAGAAAGCTGTAGATTTGCCCCACTTTTTACATCTCTGATTTCATCTCTTTCTACTTCCCCCCTCACTGACTGCTCGTGCCTCATTGGCCTGGCTATTCCTCGAACATGTCAGCCCTCTTTTGCCTTTACACTTACTCACCTCTCTGTCTGAAAAGCTCCTCCTCCAGAGAGTTGCATGCTTATTCCTCACCTCTTTCAGGTCTTTCTTCAAATGTCATCTTTTCAGGGGGCCTTCTCTTACCACTTACAAAAATTTTAACCCTCTTTCCCTCCACAGCTCCCAGCCCCTCATCTCTACTGTATTTTTCTCTATAGTTCTTATTACCGTCTAACATACTTATTTATATTATTAATGACTTGCTCCCCCAATTGAAATATAACTTTTATGAAAGTAGGGATTTCTTTCCATGCTTAGTATATACTTGCTGAGTAAATTAGTGAAAGTTAAATACAAGGTGCTATGAGAGCACATAACCCAGAAATAGTATTAGAGGAGACTTTTCCATTACAACAGAGCTAAGGTTTTAACAGAGTGTTTCAGGCACAGAGAACAGCACTTGCAAAGACCAAAAGAAGCAGAGAAGAGTGTGTGATGCCTTAGTCATTTATCATAATTGTATGGGGAGTGGATCAGACAATGAAGGGTAAGATAAAGGCAGTGGAAGGGCTTCAAACAAGGAGTGAAGTGAGTAAGTTTGCTGGTTTTTTTTTTTTTTTTTTTTGGAAATATCCTTCAGGCTACTGTATGGTGAGTAGATTGCAGGAGGCCAAGCTTGTAGCAGTAAGACCTTTTATAAGCCTATATTAGATATTTAAGTGAGATTGTGGCAGACTAAAAAAAAGAAAGATAAAATCAACATTGACTCTGAGGAGTATGCGAAGGAAAGAAGCTGAAAATGAAGTAGAGGATGGTGCTTTTTAGTATTAGCTTTATAAGACTGAAAAAGAACAGATTCCATTTTGGACGTATTGATGTGCTCATGGGACATCCAAATAGTGATACCTAGTATAATGCTAATTATAAAAACATGGGGCTAAGAAGAAGCACCTGGGCTAGAGATAAAGATTTAGGATCATCAGCTTAGATACAGTGAATGAAACAGTAGAAATGGATAATAATCTATGAGGTATGAAAGGATAAAGTGGAGGAGAAAAACCTGAAGAATAATAATATTTACTCTAGAGTTTGGCCAACTAAGGCCCACAGACCAAAGCTGGCCCATTGCCAGTTTTTTAATGACCCACGAACCATGAATGCTCTTTACATTTTTTAATTATTACATTTTACATAATCTAGATTTTGCTTCATGGCCTGCAAAACTTAAAATATTACTACCTGGCCTGTCAAGAAAAAGTTTATTAACCCCTGATTGCAGCAAAGGAAGACTAGCATTCAAAGATGAAGATAAATGTTAGTGAGAGTGATAGGGGAAATCAGAGAGAAGTAAAATGTAAGCCAAGGGAAAAGACAGGGTTTTCAGAGAGTTAGGGAAACTTTGGGTCATGTTGGTGTAGTAAGTTTATATACTGGCACCTCTCTTCTGCTTCAAATATATAACAATAAAAAATATTTTAAAAGAAAACTAAGAGGACATAGATAGGTCAAAAGCAAAATTGGGATTTCTGTGGACCAGAAATGGAATGAATAGAAACACAATGTATTAAAAAGGGCAGAAGTCACAATTCTGCGGCACTCCAAGTCTAGAGACACTATGGTGACCATTAGTCAGGCTCCTATAGACTAAAAGGAAGCTGAATACCCCATACAAAGTCATCTTCACTGCTCGAGGTCAGAGCTTGGTCTAGGGACTTTTCTACTCATGAAAGGGGGTTGAATTAAAAACTACTGCTTACTACCGTGTAGTACATCAGCTTGTAGGAAGCTTCAGGCCTAGGAAGGAAGAGAACACACAGCCTCACAACCAAGAATTGAACCAAGCCAATGTGTGTGTATGTACACACACGCACACACACACACACACACATATATAAACTGAAGTAGATAGGGAGAAAATCAGTAGCTTGGGAAACAGTAGTCTTTTTTTTCCTTTTTAGGGCTGCACCTGTGGGATGTGGAAGTTCCCAGGCTAGGGGTGGAATTGGAGCTGCAGCTGCCGGCCTACACCACAGCCAGCCACATGGGATCGAGCCGCTTCTGTGACCTACACCACAGCTCATGGTAACACTGGATCGATCCGTAACCTGCTGAGCCACAATGGAAACTCCAGGAGATAGTATTCTTTAATACTGTGTTCTTCTGTGTTCCCAAAACACAGAAGCAAAACAGATTAAAAGGGTGAAGATTAAGAGTCGCAGAATGTAGATGAGGGCCTTCCGTAGCATTTATTTAGAGTTCTGGAAGAAGAGAATGGCAAGAAAAGTGGAGTTAATATTTGACACTTAACACCTGAGAATTTTCAATAATGGAAGAAAGGCATGTATTCACATTATAGAGAGGCTTCAAAAGATCAAAGAGGGAGTTCCCGTCGTGGCGCAGTGGTTAACGAATCCGACTAGGAACCATGAGGTTGCGGGTTCGATGTCTGCCCTTGCTCAGTGGGTTAATGATCTGGCGTTGCCGTGAACTGTGGTGTAGGTTGCAGACGCGGCTCGGATCCCGTGTTGCTGTGGCTCTGGCGTAGGCCGGTGACTACAGCTCCGATTAGACCCCTAGCCTGGGAAACTCCATATGCCGTGGGAGTGGCCCCAAAGAAATAGCAAAAAGACAAAAAAAAAAAGAAGATCAAAGAGAAGTAAAAAATTTTAAAACTACCAGAAGAGAGACAGATTATCTAAAAAGTACAGTTAGACTGAAACTTCTTGTCATCTATGAGAGATGCCAAGAGACAACAGAACAGTATCTTCAAAAAGTGTAATATCAACTAAGAATTTTATGCCCAGTGAAGCATAACTCAGGAATGAAAGCAAAATGAGGATATTTTCAAACATTAAAAGACAAAGAAATAGAACTAGCACAGGCCTTCACTAAAAGAACAAATAAAAGAGACTTTAGCAAGAAGAAAATGAGTTCAGAAAGGAAGCATGTGATACATAAAAATAGTCTAGAAATTGTGAAAATACATCAGTTTGCTTCATTAACCATTTCCTTTTTAAAGGAAAAAGGAAGAATAACCCTTTAGTTCATGAGAACAAGACAGGAGAAGGATATGTAATTGGGAGTTAAAGTATGCAAAGGACTTTATGAGATAAATGTAAAATTGGGAGGAGAATAAATATTTCCAATAAATTATTATTCTTATGAATCAAAATTGCTGCACAGGAATAATGTCCTAAGTTTGTTTTCTAGAACCAGGATTCAAAATCAGATAAATCATAGATGAGGAGTCCATTGATTTCCTAAGGCAAATATAAAACTACTTGATCTAGCCTTGAAAATCGTTAACAGGGTAAAATTCTAATAGTTGTTAATTAAAATAGGCATCTGGTTAAGGGATACCAATTTTTTAAGTATGCATAGAAAATCCAACTTTACCAAAAAACAATTTCTACCTTACGACTGTGTGTTAGCTGAATCATTATTAATATGGAGCAGTAAATATGTTTAATTTTTCATAGCTTAAGGGTTCTGTGATGGATTATTTGAATAGTCTAGGTCTCAGAAGATCTTCCCTTCATGTAAACCTAGAGTTGGCAAAAGCATTCATGTTTATTCCTGAGATCTTTCAAGATTAGGTTAGAGTTCTCTTTTCATTCCATAGATAACACTCTTACGTATCGGTAAGTCTCTGCATGAATTATACAAGACTCCAGAAGCTGTTGAAATTGTCTTAACTATCCCCACAAGTACAGAATGAACATTCCTCAGCAGAATGTGGGACTGTCCTCATTTTCTGAGTATCAAAAATAATACGGAAGCAAAAGTAACAATGCAATAAGACGTAAATAATAAGTGACTATATTTTAAAATATTTACTTAGATATATGTTGGTCTTGTTTCTAATGGAATCATCCATAAAAGCCTAGTAATCCAAGTGAAAATATTTCCCTGAAGAATAATGATCTTCCTCTTCTTTGAATGCTGAAACACTTTGTCTGTACCTTTCTTAGGATAAAGTACCAGTTTTGCTTTAGCTTATGGCTGTTGTTCTGACTTTTTATCTCCTCTTACAGATGCTAGTCTACTCCTGGACCCAAACCATGGCTGTCTGTCCTCCACAGGGTAGATCAACACAGTCTATACACACAGCACACAGATATCACATGTATGGTCATTTCGTGCATCTGAGTTTTGTGAGGTTTTTTGGTTTCTTACTGTAATAGCAAACCATTTTTTAGGAGTATGTTACCGCATGTTGTCTTACAAAGCTGTGAAAATTTTACAGATTTGCTGGTAAAATAAGTAAAGTTTCTTTTTGGATAATTGAGCCATTAACATAAGAAAGATTTATGTAAAGCTGATTGTGTTGATGTTTTGAAGGAACTTCAACCCATAGTTGAAGTCTTACTTATATAAGAGCCTTATTTAAATCCTCGCAGTCATTTCAGTCTTCTGAGGCAAGAATTGATGGCATATGTAAGGTAACTAAGGTGGGAGAGGTTAAATGAATCTAACCTCATCACCCCACAACAATTAGGATTTTTGTTAGCTGATTTACGTTTACTAAGACGTCGAAGTAGAAAGTATATCATTCTCTCCAGCATACATAGTATGCTATAATTGTTATTTTGCATGTGTAAAGCACATATTTTATTTTTAAAAAATAAGCAGCAATTTTTCTTTTTTCTGTGTTCCCAAAGCCTTCTATGAATATACTTATGTTATAGCATCTACCATGGAATTAGGGTAAAATGTTTGTCTTCCTAACATAGTACTTCCCACCTCAGTACTAGCTAGCATTGGATGGATACCCCAAAAATGTTTATTGAATGAATGAATGTGATCTTGACTGTAGTTTAGTTCTCACAGAATTCAGGTCCTTAAGGTTGTTTATATTATCACTTTTCTGAAGCACACAGATTCTGAATCTCTTTGTTGATTATTAGTTGGCTCTGTCAGATCCCATTAAGGGTGATCAGTGACTGTCCTAGAAGCCAGTAACTTGGTACTTTTAGTTTCTGTAAGAGAGAGAAAGAAAAAAAAAAGTATCAGTTTGTATCAGAACCAAGAATCAGAGACTTTTGTCTCATTCTGAGTTTTCCTCACTTTATGCAAATATATATTTCTGATCTCTTACTTAAGATTTTCTCCAGCCTTGTCAACTGAGTCTGAAACTTTAGTAAAGTAGAAAATACTCCTATAAAAGTATTGTTACAATTTGAATTTTATGCATGTTTACTTAAAGCAATGTGCTGCTTTTGTTAAAGATGTTAATACTGCATGAGAATTAGGCTAATCAGTTTATTCTGGAGTTGCTATAATGTTTACAAAACCAATATTTCAATAAATTCTGGAGGTTTTTTGTTTTTCATGGCTGCACCTGCACCATATGGAACTTCCCAGGCCAGAGATTGAATCTGTCCTGCAGCTGCGACCTATGCTGCAGCTGTGGCAATGCCAGATCCTTTTATCCACTGTCCAGGGCTGGGAATCAAACCCACAGCTGCTCGGTGACCGGAGCCACTGGAGTTGGATTTTTATCCATTGCACCACATCAGGACTCCAATAAAGTGTGGTTTTTAATTAAAACCTTTTTGTTAACATTTTAACTACTTTATTGAGATATAATTCTTATAACATACAAGTCACCCACTTAACTGTTTTTTAGTGTAGTTACTGTTTTTTAGTATATTCAGGAGTTGAATTAATCAATGTAATTAATTTTAGAACATTTTCTTCACCCTGAAAGAAACTCTGCACCCTTTAGTCATCACTGTCTAATCTCCCCCATCTCTCTTTGCATTTTGTTAACATTTGCATTTATGATTGAAATATTTATTTTTTCCCTGTTTAGTATAAAAATCAATGGTTCACATTGTATGTGTGTGTGAGTGTGTGTATTTCAACCATCTATTTCTCTATAGGGCCCAGTTTTCACACCATACTACAAGTTATTTGTTTAAATGAGCTCCAAATTTAGTAATTTGAATATTATCATTTTATTTTTTCCTTTCAAGTATAAAACTTTAAAAATTAGTATGCTGTTTGAGGAGCAACTATTGCTTTATTGACAGAACTGAAATCAGCAGTATTTTAATTTACTCACTACCAGTGAATAAGTTACTATACAGTAATTAAAGAGGTATCTCTCCACCAAATTGAAATTAGAGTAAGTCATACTAGGTTAATGTATTTCTCTCTTATAGTTTAGATTATGTGTATTCACTCTATAGTTCTTGACATAAATTGTTCTTTAATCATAGATTTAGACATTTATAAGAAAATTAAAGTCAGTCCCAAAGCATTTTGGATTTTTTAGAATAGAAAAGCCCATGTGAATGGCAAGTTACGTTATACACATGTGTTTTGACTAATAGAAATTTTATGTAAATCACTTGTCAGGAACACATGAAACGATTTTTTATCTGTCATTTAGACTAAATTCTTGCTGGCATGGAGCATTTTCTGAATTAAAATCTCTGCAGACAAGCAATAAAATGCATAATGTACTTATGAATAATACATTAACAGCATGATAGTCAAGATCAGTCATAAACAAATTGGTAGCCTAGTGTCTGGGGACACATTAGACTGGCTGAGTCCATTTGATAGAGGAAGTTTTGGATTTGTCTACTATCTTCAAGTTCCATAGAAACAAATTTAATAAATTTCTTTATCTAATTCCAATGAGGATTAAGGTAAATCTGTGATGCATTTCTGCAGCTTCTCTGATGTCTTTGTATATGCTTTGTGTACCTTTTCTGTACCCTTTGCATACACTTTGCGTAAGTTTTATCATGTGTATGTTCTTGTGCCACCTAATTGTAACATCAGAGATAGGAATGGATTACTAAAGTAATCTCTTATCACTGTGATTTATTAACTAACCAAAATTACTTTTGTAGTCTGGTTAACTTAAAGCAATAAATTTAATTTTAGAGGTCCTTTCTGAGTACAGCATTCCCAGTAAGAATCGAGTAGTACTTCATGATCTTACTTTCACTGAGTTTTTAATCCTTACGTATTTGTGAAAAAGGAACTAATTATACCAGATTGGAATGCTAGACTGTAAACTCCATAAAAGTATGGATATGTCTGTCTTATCTGTCCCCAGCACCTAATATAAGAATATTAATAGTTGCTTGGCAAATGTTTGTCGAGTAAATGAATGAAAATGTCAAGCAACAGTGGGCAGTAAGAGAGTACTAAAGTGCTACATGTGTTAATGTCTTGGACAGTGTCCTGTCAGGAATGACTATTCTAGGTATGTCAAAAACAAGGGTAGTTAAAACAAAAATTTCTTTATAAAAATTATTGGACAGGCTGGAGGAGCAGAAAGAAGAGGGTGATGGAACCCAGACACATAACTGCAGGAAGGTATTCCTGTCTACCACCTTGCTACCCAGAACGGGAGGAGTAAAAGTTGGGAATGTAAGATCGCCTGGAACCTGTAAATCTACACTGACCACTGGCAGTGCTGGAGCTCTACCTCTATCTTTTAAAAAGGAATATTTCTGATTAGTTATAATGTAGGCATTGTATGCTTATATCGTACATTGCAACTTTAAAATCTGGTATAATGTTTTTTTTTGTTTTTTTTTTTTGTCTTTTGTTGTTGTTGTTATTGTTGTTGCTGTTGTTGTCGCCATTTCTTGGGCCGCTCCCGCGGCATATGGAGGTTCCCAGGCTAGGGGTCGAATCGGAGCTGTAGCCACCGGCCTACGCCAGAGCCACAGCAACACGGGATCCGAGCCGCGTCTGCAACCTTCACCACAGCTCACGGCAACGCCGGATCGTTAACCCACTGAGCAAGGGCAGGGACCGAACCCGCAACCTCATGGTTCCTAGTCGGATTCGTTAACCACTGCACCACGACAGGAACTCCATGAACTCTGGTGTAATGTTTATTGGACAGAGCAATCTGTATAGAATGTGATTCTCCTCTACATCTTGTGTACTTTGGAATTTCATATGTTTAGGGATTGCAGTCGTCTGATTTATTTCTTTGTAGACCGGGAGGTATTTTATTAGTACAAAAATGTGCATTCATTTACCTACTCAGTACTGGGTACTATGTTAGATTTTAGGATTATAAAAATTAATTTTTAAAGTGAAACTTGTAATGTATAGGTAAATTTACCAGATTTACACTCATATATTCAGGTAAATATATTCAGACCACTGTATAAGGTGTTTAAGCTCGTATAGAAAATTTAACTTAAAAATTTTGACCTTCCAGTTTACCTTGAAATAGCCCTAGTTCTTCATATCAAGTTGAATTGTTCTTTTAAAAAGTGGGGGGCAGAGCATAACTGCATAAGTCTGACAAAAATCTACTGACAGTTAGGCAGTGCCACTCAGAGGCCATCTGAAATATGAAAAGTGTATTTCTCAGCAGATTAGAAAAAGATGACTTGTCAGAAATAGGTTTACTTAATAAAATGCACATTCTGAGAAGGCAAAAATCATGTCTGAGTAGCTAATGGCTGACAAAGCTTATATGAACTGCTTCTGAGCTTATGGATATACTGGCTTTGGTTTGGAAAACAAGAACACAAGATCATACATAAATCATTATTAGATTCTTGTCTCCTCTTTTTATTCCATGTTCACACTGTTCCACACTCTGTGCTTTGGTTCAGATTATAGTGGCCTGTGATGTGGCACATGCAGCCGTGTTCAAAGAAGAAATGCCAAACCATTATCTACCAAACCTTTAGAGAACAATGGCACCTATATGGTGATGTCACAGGAATTCTTATAAGTTCAAATTAAGGAGAAGGAAAAGTGGTCTTTTTGGTTCAGATTCATGACAACCAATATATGACATCTGTTGGAGGAAAACTTGAATTTCCTAGAAAAAGCAGTATATCTTCTGTTTCTTCCTTCCCCTCCTCCTCCATATTTTATTCCTTTATCTTGTCTATGGAATTATTATTTTTGAACAATGATGGCTAATTAATGAAAAATGTAAAATCTGTCCAATTTTCAGTCCTACGTACAAATGCCCAATTTGAGCCACTATTTAATTTAACCAGAGTTATATATTTAAAAGTTAAAATGGTTTTTTAAAATTGTGGTTTTCTTTTTCTTTCTTTCTTTCTTTTTTTTTTTTTTTTGGTTTTTAGGGCTGCACTTGCAGCATATGGAGGTTCCCTGGCTAGGGCTCTAATCGGAGCTACAGCTGCCAGCCTACTCCACAGCCACAACAATGCAGAAACAGGGCCATATCTGCAACCTACACCACAGCTCATGGCAATGCCAGATCCTTAACCCACTGAGTGAAGCCAGGGATCCAACCCGCAACCTCATGGTTCCTACTTGGATTCTTTTCAGCTTCACCATGACGGGAACTCCTAAAAGTGTTTTTCACTTGGCATTATGAACGGAGTCATGAGAGCTTTCCCTCTCCTGCCTTGCCTGAGCCCTGGGTCTTGTGACTGCCACATACTCATTTAGAATGTAGGGATTACCTTGAAAATCATTAGATTCATTTACCTGACTGAATTCTAAGCTTTTTCATGGAGGAGACTCTGATCCTGTGTCAGACCAGTTTGTAATCCTTTTTGCCTTATACATAGATGACTGGTAAGTTGACTCCTCTTTCCCCATATTTAATCAGGAGCCAAGCCTGTTGCTTTTACTAGTAAATATAGTTTTTAGCCAGCCACCCTGCCTCTCTATTTGAATTTTCAGTGATAATGCTGGGTCCCTAATCATTTCTCCTATTCGTGTTCTTTGTTTTTTTTTTTGGCTTAACCCTCTCCAGTCTATCCTCCGTATACCTACGAGAGCATACTTTCAAAAGTGAAAATCTGGGTGCCTTTTGGCAGCTCTCTGTTGCTTTAGAAGAAGATTCAGGCTCTATATCTTTGAATATAAGGTCCCTTGCAAAATTTATTCTCTTCCTACTCCTCTGTCATCAATTCTCAATGTTTCCCCCATCACATGTTTCACTCTTAACCATTTTCGGTGGCTTATTTTCCCTTGAATGGGTCTCGCATCTTTTCATCTCCATACATGTCATCCCCTAGAACACCTAGTTCTCTCCCACTAAATGCATCTGCTTCTCTCTGCCCTCCCCAACCCCTACACTCACACATCTACCCTCACCCCACACACAAATACTTTTAGCTGGTTGGCTTTTTGTCTTTTGAGGTTCAACTCTAGTGTCTCCTCCTTTAGAAGTACTCCTTGTCCTTCTTCTGATCTTTACTCAAGCAGGTTACGTACCTACTATGTAAGCCCAAGGTGTACCCTGTACCTTCTTCATACACAGGACTTATCACATTATGTTGCATTAACCTTTTTTCAAATCTTTCTTTCTCAGTGAATGTGAGGTTCTTGAAGGCAGGTCCTGATCCTCTGTGCTTCTGTATTTCTGCCACTTAGCAAGCACCAGGCACATAGTTGGCTGGCAGTAAATGTTTGTTCAGATAAATTGAATGGTTTTTGTTGGCTTCTCTTCTAGTCCAGTCCTTGCCTTAAGGCAAACAAATGCCTAAAGATTCAAGACACATGCTTGTCTGGGCCAAATAGCTTACTTCACAGAAATGGCCAACTTGGCAGATTTGGTGGTACCAGGACGGAGTTATGGGAATTACCTCACAAAGTCAGTCTATTCAGGGGGAAAATTTGGTGTCATCTTGAAGAGTTGCAACAATGACTCATTGTTTTATTGTGTTTATTGCTTTCATTTATGTATCCCAAGTTTATTATACTTATGTCAAGGACCATAGAAAGTTGGAAGATATTTTTATCTTAAAAAAAAAACTATAGGTAATTTACATCATTTATTTCTTGAATACAAAATCTAAAATACAGACATTAGTTATCCTTAAATTTTATTTTTTGCTATCCCTAGATTTGGTTTTCTAAAGTACCAATTATACTTCCTTATATATTCTGAGTACTAGATAGTTTGCTGAATTGATTTAACAAGCTCGTTCATATATGAATCCAAGACAATAAGTTCTAAGATATACCATAAAAATCTAGTATGATTATAAAGAGCACATAACATTTGCCAAACTACCCAAAATGGTCACTTTAAAATATTCTATGGGAAGTTGCTATCATGGCTCAACAGTAACAAACCTGGCTAGTATCCATGAGGATGTGGGTTCAATCCCTGGCCTCACTCAGTGGGTTAAGGATCTGGCATTGCTGTGAGCTGTGGTGTAGGTCACAGATGTGGCTCACTTCCCACATTGCTGTGACTGGTATAGGCCAGGAGCTAGAGCTCTGATTCAACCCCTAGCCTGAGAACGTCCATGTGCCGCAGGTGCAGCCCTAAAAAGACAAAAAAAAAAAAGTCTGTGGCTTATCTTTGCCTGATCTAATGTGTTTAGCTTATAAGGGAATTAGATCATTTCTACGTTCCTTCTTAACCTAAAATTCTTAGTTTTTTTATAACTCTTTTTATGCCTCTTACCATTTATTCTTAGCTACTTGAGTAATGGCTCAAGTCAAGAAAAAGTCAAAGCCTTTTTCTTAAGAACAATATAGAGCCATCCCTTATCTAGAAATTATACTTTATTATGTCTATAATGCTATCTTCTTGTCTAGGGAAGCCTCCTGGGGTTAAATCTGTATCGTTGCTCTCATCTCACAGACATTTTAGATCAATGAAACAGTTTTGGTTTTCAGTGCACACTACGCAGACAGGCAATGTAGTGTGATGGTTAAAGCTCAGATTTTAGAATCAGACATACCTGGATTTGATTCCTAGATAAGCCCTTACTAGTTACATAATATTAAACAAGTTACCTTATCCTCTCTGAGCTTTACTTTCTCCATGTAAATGGGAATAGCAGTTGTATAAACCTCATACTATTGTTGTATTATATGAGACAGTGCTTGCAAGACAGTACATAGAAGAGTGACCAGTACACATGTGCACATGCTTAACAAATGTAGGTGAATTTTTTACGTGCCAAGCACATGGGAAACAGCAGTAATTAAGACAGATACAGGCCCTGCCCTTATTAACAAACAGTTAATTACAATAAAGAGTGAGACTTTTTGAGGAAATGATTAAGAAAATACAGAGTTGTTCATGGAAGTAGTAGAAAAACTAAACACAACTTAGAGGTCAGACAAGGCTCTTTTGAGGAAGTAATATTGAAGCTGAGACTGATGGAGTAAGAAGGTAGACTCTTACCTAAAATAAAGATATTTGTGACAAATCATAATGTAGTGAAAATTTGAGATATCAGAAAGATCCCAGGATATGTACCCTCAAGAACATTAAGGGGCTACTCTTATGGGTATGACTTAGCGTTGAATGAACTGGAAGTGAAATGTGAAGTCTAGAAACGGCAAGAATCCTCAACAGGTAAAAACTAATATTCATTGATGACATTATGGTAGGTACTTAGCTAAAGAAGAGGGGACAGTATGAAGAAGATGATGGTAATTATTAACATTTATGCAGATCAGTTTATTTAATCCTCTTAATAACCTTTTGAGATGGGTATTATGTGCCCTCATTTATAAGAACACTGAGGCATCAAGAGGATAAGTAACTTGCCTGATGTTACGCCTAATAAGCGAAAGAGTTGGGGTTCAAACTGTGGCAGAATTAATCCAGAGGCCATCCTAACAGGTTCTAAGCAGTAAAGATGCAGTATGTGTCTAATTCACATACCATAAAATTCACTTTTTTTAAGTATATAATTCAGTGGTTTTAATATAGTTAACAAGGTTGTATAATCATCACCACTGTCTAATTCCATAGCATCCTCCAAGAAAGCAACTCCATACCCATTAGTAGTCACTCCCCATTTCCCCCTCCCCATCCCCTGGCAACAATTAATCTACTTATCTCTATGGATTTGCCTATAGAATTAAAATTTTTTGTATTGGCCTTATATCATGAGAGCTTACTAATTTAAGTTCATTATTTTTAGATCTTTTTTGTACATTTCTCTGGATTTTCTATGTTCAGATTGTCTAAGAAACTGAATATACAAATAGAGAATAGCCAGCCCATATGTAACAACAGAACAATGACTTACAATCTCTCCAGCAACCAGTGAACTGAAGCCAAACTACAACCTCTGAAGCAATTAACCTAGAATAGTCAGAAGTTGATCATTGACCACCAGCTTCACTATTTTTTGATCCTGCTTTTCACTCAGAACCAACTAAAACAAGATGAGTATACTCATCAAACCATCACATAAGATTCCCATTTCTAGTTAACCCACCTCTAGCTTCCCCATGTCATTAGCCTCCAAAGAGTGCATACTTGAAGCCTTCTCCTTTTTTCATTATAAAGCTTTCTCATCCCTCTGCCTGACTTTGAGTCTCTGCCAAATGCAAGTGTTGGTGGCTGACTCTCTGCTCTAGCTAACTCTGAATAAATAACTTCTGTTCTTTTTTTTTTTTTTCCTTTTTGGTCTTTTTAGGGCCGCCTTCACAGCATATGGAAGTACCCAGGCTAGGGGTCGAATTGGAGGTGTAGCTAACTGCCACCTGTGCCACAGCCACACCAGATCTGAGCCACGTCTGTGACCTACACCACTGCTGATGGCAACACAGGATCCTTACCCCCTGAGAGAGGCCAGGGATCAAATGCGCATCCTCATGGATACGTCAGGTTTATTACTGCTGAGCCATGAGGGGGACTCCAATAACCACTATTGTAAAAAAGAAAAGAAGCAAAAGAGAGAGAGAGAGAGAGGAAGGGAAGGAGAGGGGGGAGGAAGAAAGTCACAGTCTAAAACCTCATTTCTGCTTATCTTTCTCAAATCCCTATCTCTCCCTGTCCCTGCTAAAAAGACCTCCTGGTGTTCTATGCCTTTTAATGT
The DNA here is from genome assembly GCF_016906955.1 of Phacochoerus africanus. NCBI lineage: Eukaryota > Metazoa > Chordata > Mammalia > Artiodactyla > Suidae > Phacochoerus > Phacochoerus africanus. The sequence goes on along the minus strand of NC_062552.1, from coordinate 58,008,222 downwards.
TTATACATGAATGCTCTAGAAGGTAAGGACTCTTTTTAGGATCTTTACATTCTTTTTACATGTAACTGTACTTCTTCATATTGGGAGGATGTGGTCTTGCATACTGACTTATAACTAAAACCTGTTTCAGACTTCAATCTGAATCTCTTCAAATGAACTTGAGTATTTCTCGTAAAGGGAAAGAGATTCGTATTTCCCTATTTTATAAAGAAATAAGATTCTGTAATGATCTAGTGTTCTCCAGACTTAATGAGTCCTCTGAGTTTTGTTTGCCTTAACAAATAAGCAGACTTTAAGCAGTATGGTTCACATTTAGTAAAGGTCTTATCTTATTCTCACTAGCTAAAAGCAGTAGCATAGAATGCTCAGTG